>NC_056624.2:80887492-83387492 GCF_002870075.4 Lactuca sativa
ACATATAGAATTAGCCAATTATGATACTAAGAACATAGTCACAGCTAACGTTACCTGGACATCAAATACTAAACTTGTTCGTCATATGCCTCGTTCAGGTCATAATACTAAACATGTTCATTGATCTGAAGCAACAAAATGGAAAGCGGACATCAAATCAAAGCCCCCCAGAAACAAAAAAGAAACAAATATTAAAAACTAAGTTAACCGAACACGAAAAATATGATGATACTATCCAGAAAGAGAAAATGAAGGGGATGACGGAGAATGCATATCAAGGGAAGGAGGAGATGAAGGAATTTATCATGGCTAGGGATTTTTAGAGAAGGGGTGGAAGTCGGGGGGAAACATGGGAAAGATCTCCATGTGCGGTGGTATGGTGGGAGATGGCGACTGACTGGTTTAGGGTTTGTAGAGAGAAGATGTGGGAGTGAATGGGTAAAGTGAGAGCGGTTTGGATCTAATTTGGGGCCAGACGTGAGGAATAAGAAAGCGGTGCTATGTTTTTTTTTTCTTGACGTAGCTTGGTATGTTTGTACATGTTGCAACAAAAATGATACCTCTTAAAATTCAAGAAAGGTTCAATATGCTTAATATAATAGTAAAGATAAAGATATATATATTTATATATATATATATATATATATATATATATATATATATATACACACGCACACGGTATGTTAGAGGCTCGTGCTCAGCACGACCCACCCTTGACAAATTTGCTAACTTCTTCACATGAAGGGTAATTTGGGTATTTCATTCACAAAAATGTGGAAAGTAAAATGCCATATTTCAATGGATTTTTCACAATACAAAGGCTTATTAAGTAAGTTTTATTAGAATAATGTGCTAATAAAAAAAATAAGAGTAGGATGCTATAATACATAAATAACTATCAAATAGGTTTCCTTCGAGCAAAAAATATTAGAACTTGGAGACCTTTACTCAAGGCTCGGTCAAACAACAACCTTGTTTGGGAAGATACAGAAGGGAACCATGTCAACATGACAATTGGCATAAATATCATTAATCCCATTTAGCCTAATCGTTAACTCTCATTTTTAGACAAATGGGTAAAACTCATCATATATCTACACACTACTTCATCCATTTAGCACTTGATGGAACAGAAAATTCAACAAAACATAACTTAAAACATGCAGTTATCACGAAAGATGCAGTTATTACAAAAGCAAAGAAAAAATTTACCAACATTTTAAAAATAAATGGGTATAATAGGCATTTACTCATTCAAACAGTTCATTTAAGGGTAAATGGCCGTTTATTCTTATCCACACGGCTTATTCAACTGATATAATAGTGTATTAAAATCGAGAAAAACCGACAAATATATTCATTTTCCTCGATATTTTTATAATTTTGTAGACTTTTAAAGTACATTATTGTAATATCAGGAAATGAAAGTAGGACCTTATAATAAACAAATTAATCGAAGTATTTTGTTATTTTTTACATTTAATGCTTTTAGCCGTTAATTACACAAATTTAAAGTGCTTTATAATATATCAAGAGCAATGTTGTTGTGACAACCGTCGAATTCTGGTCAAGTCAAAGTCAAATAAAGTCAACAAGTCAAACCGGTCAACTCAACTAAGCCTTGTGTACTAGGGCTTACGTTAGGTAATTACTATACAACTCACTATGCTAATGAGAAATCGCCAATTGAAAAGTTCGTATATCTAGATTTCATTAACCTAAAACTATGGTAAGTAACGAACCAAACCTATAAAACAATGTTGTATACTCATCGGGAGTGCATAAGATCCTTAAACATGGCTTAACGGGGCTTACGGACCTTGCGTTCCTGAGCCAATTACTCAAAAAGGTCACAAAAGAAGCCTCTCCTAATCTCTTTCACTCTATCTCTCTATTTAAAATCTCTCCCAGATCTCTCTAAGTATGTGAAATCTCTCCCAAATATCTCTCAAAAGTTTTGTTAACTTTATGTAATCATTCGGGTCATCCCGACCCTTAACCGGGTCAAAAACCGCTTAAAACGAGGTAAAAACGGGTAAAATAACCTTGAGGAACTGAAACCCTTCTATTAGAAGAAGCGAAGCGTCTTAGGACCGAAGGTCCCCTATAGGGACCGAACTCTGCTGAGGACCGAAGCCGAGACCACTAGGACCAAACTGAGGAGGAGAACCGAACCTCGCATAGACCAAACCCGAAGGTCCTCTCGGACCGAACCCTACCTGTGCCTTCGCTTCTTACCCCTTTCGCTCCATTTCTCCTTTGGGCCCAGCAACATTAGGGACCGAACCTCGGCCCGGAACCGAGAGGTCTCGTAGGTAGGCCAAATTCACCCGGTTTTCGACTAGTTTTGCATTTTAAGTCTGTTTTTAATTATTTTAACACAGGATTTTCACCCAAAATCATATTTTAACATATAATACCCCTTATTTCATAATTAATCACGTTTTTGGGTGTAAATCTTATCCAAGATGAGTGGGTGAAGTACTTGAGGTGGAGTGTTGACTTCATTTTAGTTTATGACACAAGCAACCACCCACACCCACTCCATGACCAGCCGACACCCTCCACCATACCTGGTCATTCATTGTCCTTTTCCCATCATTTCCCAACCCCATTCTTTGTCTAAGGTTGAAATCTATCCTCTCTCTTCACTTCACTCATTTTCCCTCAATTCCACCAAAGATCAAACACATCTTTTCTCTCAAATTCTCTCTCACAATTTCGAGATTTCCAAGGCATTTTCAAGCTTTCCTTCTACATTTGGTAAGTATCATCACCCTTCATATGGTTATTACACTTCTTTTACTCAAATCATTGATTTCTTACACAAACTCCATCATAATGGTGTTAGATTCTCGAATCTTTAAGCAATCCTCCATGTGTTCTTGAGTTGAACACATCTCTCCATCAACATCCATCCACTGAAATCACTCAAAGTGAGTTCATACCCCTATCTTTTCACTTTTTTCTTAAGTTTTAAGGGGGGAATACAAGTTAAAACACCAAGAAACATAACTAACCTCAACCAACACCTTTCATCAGAAAAGTATAACTCCATTCATGGACTGTTTTGGTCAACTTAAACATTTTAGTTTTCAAAACTGTATTAGATGAAAATAGTTCAGGTTCATACCTTTAAAATGACTACTTTCACATCTCCATACGATTTTTCTACGATTTATGGTGATTTTTACAAAACTGCCTATCATTTCAGAAACGAATTTGGACCAGTCTGTGAATATGAACATCTTAACACAAGTTAAAGACTTCCAAAAATCATAATAAAAATTATGAATAAACTAGAAACATTTTATGAACTCTCAGAATTTAGGGATTCAGTTTTCGACTTCGTATGATTTTTATAAAACAATGCAGAAAGGTTAAAAACTAGTTAACAACTTATAACTTTCATAACACTTTGTATTATGTTGAGCAAAGTGTATAAAAATAAGTTCTAAATATTGAATGTAATTTCTTGTTAGTTTATCATCATAAACTGAAATTTAGTCGTTCATGATAAGGATTCATCATTCATTTGAGCACATATAATAAGCTATTATCAACATAGTTTATGGATTTTTACTACATGAGAAAGGTTTTACTCTCAAAACAAATGGGTTTATCATCTACTACATAATAGTAATAGTTTATGAACTCATAGTACTAATGCATTTTCATAAAAGGGGTTCTTTTACATTACAAACGTTTTGAATAAACTATAATAGGTATAGTTTATGTATCATTTACATTTCAAACTTATTTACCAAAGGTTTTCAGTTCAATTCACGTAAATCTATTAATGAATAAATTTGTGAGACATTCGCTTCGTGTTACTTTCATAGTAACAAAGTCAAAAGTTATGTATATTGTAACCAGAGTCTTTTGTAGGGAGAGCGTGATAGTTGTGTATAGATCTATATTGGGTCTGACAAGCCCGCACCTGAGCTGCATGCAATAGCTAGACCGGCAGGTCTGAGGTGACAAGTGTCATTTAACGTGCGGCACCTGCAGAACGTCGTATTACGAGGCCGTCTGAGTCTTAGCATGGTTATAATAGCTCACATGTGGTATTAACAAATCATAAGATTTACAGGTTTTACTTTGAAATCAAAAAGGGTTTTATGTCGATTTAAAATCACTTTTTAGCGAGTTATGTCAATCTAACTCACATGAATTACTTTAAGTATGGAAAAATACTTGTTTATTTTCAGTCCTGGGATTCAGGACTACATAACTTTATTAAGGAAATATTGGAATTTCTTTGGAAACATACTTTGTCGCTTTTACAAAGAAAACGGTTTTACTCAAACGAAACTCTTATGAACTCACCAACTTAATTGTTGACACTTTTCAAAACTACTTGTATTCTCAGGAAATCAGTGAATCAGGAAAACAACAGCATTTTGAGGATGGGACGTTTAAATCGTCAAACAGTTCATTTTGTCATCATAATGTAATTGATTTTGAAACATGTAAACTTACTGTGATGTAACTTTTTCAATTATATTTATGATGGTTGTAATTACTTTGAGCACTATTATACTCATTGTTGTGATACTATACATGAAGTCCGCCACCCCCGGATGTTTCCGCCATCCTTGGTTTGGGGGTGTGGCAGTTGTCTCACCAGCACTCACTAAAATTTGGCAACATATTGCAAGATGTTCGTTGAAAAAAGAAAATGAAGCCTTTTTTTAGAATATTGTGATTTAAGATGAACCAGGACAAATTTGGCAACTTGGCAACTGGTCTAATCAGAATCTAACCTCCACTAACTCAAATCGGATTGATAATAATAGACATAAGAGGTGTTGATTACAAACCATTGTTACTTTGTCTAGTAACCAAATATATGAAGCACGACAAATACACTAAAAAGTGTTGTCACAAACACCAAAAAAACTTTATTTATCTTGAGGGAACCCAACAATGGCTAAATCCCCTTTCTTAATTATATCATTTTTTTTTTTGCTAATCAACTTTGTACATATAAAAAATCAAAGACAATATGAACATCTTACAAAGAATCTTATTTACCTCTCAGGTCAAGTTGTACATTTTTGGGACATTAAGTCTCCAAGCAGCCACAAGTTATTATACAACAGATGTTTGATTATAACTAAACTGTGGAAACGATATCTGATCTAGGAATTTATTTCTTGAAAGTTTCTTTCAATGCCAATATGCTCTTTTAAGCATACATATGAAGCATCAACCCTTTCACACATTTGGAAAAGCATTGGCAAAAAAAGTAAGTGGAAGCCTATTAATAGGCTTCTGAACAGCATAATTGACCAAATTTAACATGATATATCCATGGTTATGTGCATGTTTTAGGTAGTAATAGCTACGTCATGAGCATAAAGAACTCTCTAACTATTAAAACCAACATATAACTAATGGAATCCTCATAATCTCATCAAACATCTGACACATTTCTTCAATTTTATCTGTAAGAGCTTTTGCATCTCGATAGTTGTAACTTTAACATGATAGTTACTCTGATTAACCTCTACATCATGGTGATGAATTATGATCTTTATCATGATTATCATTTCTAGAGCAATTTATTACCTTGGTGCTCTACTACTCGTCGCCAACACCATCTTCAACAGGCAAAGCTATGTCTTCTTTACAATCACTTTATACATTTGCATGAGAACAGTATATGAAGTCACATCTATCCTGATCCTAAACTCTTTGGGATATGCAGAAGCAACCATAGCAACAACTGCCCAACCGAAGCCAATAAGAAACCCACCAAGATCAAACATTCACCTTATTTCTTACAAAAGGGTAATATAGATAAAATCACAAAATATGAGTAAATTTCCAACCAAATGAAATTACTTGTTCACATCCTTTTGCTCCACATCGGTAAATTTCAGCAACAGGATGGCCTTCATGTCCATGTGCTAACATGATTCCCAATTTCTACAAGAACATAAGAGAAAAAAAAAACAATAATAATTATCAATCTTTTTGCTCAATTATTTTCAAAATTTTAGTTCCAATATAAAAATGTAACAGCCCATGATAGTAACTTTTTTAGTTCGAGCAGTGGATTTTTATGAATCAGTGATCAGAGTGGATTAGGTTACAAAATTTGTAGTTATTTGTAGGCCGGAAAGCTTCTTAGAGGTAATAATTAAGTACGTTTGAGTTTTGTCGATGATGTTCCAGTTTCATTCATTTGACAGTAAACATACAATTGAATTAGAATATGAAAATCAAACTTAACGGTAAATAAATTCTATCCTTTGTTAAGGAATCCAAGAAGATCGTAAATTCCCAAGAGACGAAGATGAATCTGATCTGCACATTATGTGGCCTCCAGTTAGGGTTTTCTTTTCTGTGGATGATTTGGTCAGAGTGTTTCTTGCAGACTCGTTAATGGAAAAAAGGAATATGTGAGTAAATGGAGGATGATACAGGTGAAGGCTATGTACTACTGGCTCATATGAAATTAGATTTCAGTTCTTTGGCATTTGGGTTCTATTCATCTCATCCTAAGTTGATTCTATAAGTAAGAATTTTCATCTTCCGAAAGATTGGATTCAATATCATAATCCAAGGGAATCAAGTCCTATTTCATCACATTCAGATTTGACCCTAAATCTAGGGAGCAAGAATTTTCGTCTGTCGTGTCGACTAAGAAATGAGGCCTTATAAAATATGAAATGCAGAAACTGTGAAGCTCGTGTATAAGTAGGAATCTTCATTTGGTTCTTGACTCTCGGGTGGAAGATAAAAAAATTTATTTTGGCCCCTGGTGCACCTCTTCTTTTGGGTTCCTATCAAGCATAAAGATGACATGAAAACCACAAGTCAATTTTTTTTACCCTTTTCAATTTTCATTAGCAAATAAGTTCTGTCATATTTTTGAAGTACAGAACTACAATTTGTTATTGGATGTCTCTATTGTTTTCTAAATAACGCAAATATACCATTTCATGAGAGGATACCTACATGTGATTCAAAATTTCCAAAAACGATATCAAACAAAAGCTACACACAGAATTGAAACATTAAAATTACACAATAAGTTTATGGTAAAAACTAAAGAGAAATAACAGAGAGGCTGGGTTTTTAAAGTAACAAAAATCTCAAGTTATAGCCCAAATGGGATAAATTACAACAAACCCTAAAAGTTGCCAAATGTCCAAATCTATCTATATCCTCTATATGGTCGTTTATATATATATATATATATATATATATATATATATATATATATATATATATATATATATATATATATATATATATATATATATATATATATATATATATGAAGAGAAAGAATACCAGTTTGTTGTTTCACCATACTCCCGATCCTACAATATTAATATATTAATAGAAGGATTTCCCAAGGGACAGCCTCTTCCACCATAAACAGGAAATCGTAAATCAATTTCTAAAGAGAGGACATGGGGAGACAAAGAAGAGACAAAGAGAGAAGAGAGGATCAGAAACTCAGTAGCAAACAAAAAAATAAAATAAAACCCTGGATGATAATCAGAAAGTCGATTAAATTTCTCGAAGTAGGGAAACATTTGCAGGTTTTGTTGACCACCGGAAGCAGGTATAGCAAAATTAGAATCCAAAATTACATACCTGCGAAACCAGAGCGTCTCCCAGCGGGTGTGTGTATTCAATTTTATGGGTGCCCTCGTTGAAACATTGAGTGAAGTGGGCGTATTTGGAAACGTATAAAAGATGTAGAAGAGAAAAAGGGTTTATATAGAAGGTGAGGCGTTGAAGGAGAACCGACAATAATGGGATTTTATCGACGTAATGGTAAGTTGCGTCGTTTGAGGGTTAGAACAACTTGATTTGGTTTTAGACGGCCTGACATGCAAACCGTCAGAGAGAATAGTTGTGATGGTGGAGTCGGTTCCTTCTTCCGGCAATGTAATCCTTGAAAACCAACGTTAATGGTGTCGTTTAAAATATAGGTGACGGGGTGTTCTATGAAGGGTGTAAATTTGATTTTGGCGGCACGAGATAAACAAAGTTTCCCTATATATATAGATACACACACACACACACACTAGGTACGTTAGAGGCACGTGCTTAGCACGACTGTAACACTCTAAAAATTCCAACCAATTAAAACTTTTCAAAAACAACCTACTTTCATAAATTATTACAAAAAGGTTTTCCATACATTTATTATCAGAGTATCCCCAGAACAATATCATAAAACATAAACATGAGGAGCGGTATGATCATGTCTTTGTCTTGCCACAGTCTCCTGAAGTACCTGAAACATTTAAACCACAACTGTAAGCCCGAAAGCTTAGTGAGATACCCCCAAAATACCAACCACATATACCGTACACATAACATATCATATCATAACGGAACAGAACATCCATGCACTTCGGGTCTACTGTGTGACTGGTCCGCCGCACCGGCCTACAGTTCACCTGGTCCACCCTCCGAGTCTAGCCATATACATCGAGTCTACAGTATGACTGGTCCGCCCACACCAGGCCTTCAGTCGACCTGGTCCACTCTCCGAGCCTCGGCACGTCTGGTCCGCCCTCTCGGGGCTTTCAGCCTATCCTGACCGCTCGCTGGGCCTTCGGGACAACCGGTCCGCCCAGGGTATGTTGGCCTATAGCACAAAGCAGGACCCGCCTCAACCCAACCCCAGTCCAACAACCATGTGCACATAACATACAATTATATATCGAATCACAACTAATCAAACCGATCTTTAGCAGATCACATACAAAGCACATCCCTACCAGGATTCCGACCTAACCGGTCACTAGCATAACATCATCCTATAAACCAGGATACCAACCCTAACCAGGTCTCTAACATTTACCATCCTAACTACCAGGATGCAAACATAACAAAGCAATAACATAACAACAACTACCCGGATTTCCATCCGATAAAGGTCAGGCTTTGGTGCCTTAGACCCTGTTGATATAGTGAGGATAACTCACCTCGCAACTGCCGAAACTCTGAAATGAAGAAGCAGATTCCCGAACCACCGCCTCAACAAAAATCCCGAACTATCCGAAGCAGCAAAACAATCATTAGCACAATATCCTTCCAAGGGTAAATTAACCAATTTACCCTTAACTCAATCTGGTCCAATACTAAGGCCCATAATCAAATTATGAAAGGTCCACCACTAGGTAAGCTCTCAAGCCCACTAGTGGCCCAAAGACCAAAAGTCCGAAGCAAAACCCAATATTGGCCCAATTTACTAAATTGGGCTCACCTCACCAAATGGGCCTAGATCCAAGGTCCATAATAATTAGTGAGTCCAAAATACTCCATCCATAATGTCCAGTCACGACCCAAGCTCTAATAGTCCAATAACAGCCCAATCTCTTCAGGCCCAAAATGAAAACCCATTAGAGAGAGTACGCTGGGCGTACTCCCATTTACGCGGGGCGTAACTCCGCTGAACTACAACTTCTCATAAGATCTTAATGGCTTAAGCTCTTAAGCCCAAACTTCAGATCCATAGACCAAATATGCCTATGATTCATAAAGCCTCAAACTTTATTACTTAGGATGTCCATAAAGCTCTTAATCCAAGGTCTTAATCCATTAAGACCTATCTATATCACATATGAGACAACCAAAGCCCTTGGGACCTCATTTTTCTTACTCAGGACCTCTCATAAGGTCTAAAAGGACAGCTAATCTCAACCAATTCAAATCATGCATCAAGATGAGGTTTTTGGGACAAGAATGATGTCAAAACTTCACAACACATAGATCTACGCAATATGATTGTCAAACTAGAGACTTTTACCTCAACAGGGCCTCAGAAGATGATGTCTTTCCAGATCTACAAGCTCCAGCCACTCAACTCCTTCTTTGACAACTTCCTCTTTCTTCTTCTAGACTCTCCTTTGCCAAAACAAGCTTTCCAAGGTCAAACACACCCAACAATGGAGGTGGGAAGGCTATCTAGGGTTTCTGAGGATAAGAGAGTGTTTATGGAGGCTAGGGTGAGAACCATTATGTTCCTTATATAGTGGCTGGCCCTAAATTTAGGGTTTCTGGATGATAGACATACGTTGGGCGTATATCCAATACGCTGGGCGTACGTCGAGAGACCTCCGCGTTTCTTTCCCCCATTACGTTGGGCGTACATCCAGCTTACGCTGGACGTACACAGCCAAATACGTGCATGCATGCTTGGCATGCATGGGACCCCTTTTCTAAACTTCCCCCTTAGGGACCATTGTTGCCAATATCTTTAATTTACAACATCCCCTCCATCATAAGTCCGTTCCCGTCAAACTCTATATCCACATTAAGGACTGAAACACCCTTACTCTTGATCTCAGGAACCCATAAATAGATATTTCAAGAACGGGGCGTTACAACGACCCACCCCAGACAAATTTGCTAACTTCTTCACATGAAGGGTAATGTGGGTATTTCATTCACAAAAATGTGTAAAGTAAAATGCCATATTTCAATGGATTTTTCACAATACAAAGGCCTAATAAGTAAAAATTTTATTACAATGTGCTAATAAAAAAAATAAGAGTAAGATGCTATAATACATAAATAACTATCAAATAGGTTTCCTTCGAGCAAAAAACAATAGAGCTTGGAGACCTCTACTCAAGGCTCGGTCAAACAATAACCTTGTTTGGGAAGATACAGAAGGGAACCATGTCAACATGACAATTGGCATAAATATAATTAATCCCATTAAGACTAATCGTTAACTCTCATTTGTAGACAAATGTGTAAAACTCATCATATATCTACACACTACTTCATCCATTTAGCATTTGATGGAACAGAAAAGTCAACAAAACATAACTTAAACATATAGTTATCACGAAAGATGCAGTTATTACAAAAGCAAAGAAATTTTTTTACCTACATTTTAAACATAAAAGGGTATAATAGGCATTTACTAATTCAAACAGTTCATTTAAGGGTAAATGACCGTTTATTCTCATCCACATGGCTTATTCAACTGATATAATAGTGTATTAAAATCGAGAAAAACCGACAAATATATTCCTTTTTCTCGATATTTTTATAATTTTGTAGACTTTTAAAGCACATTATTGTAATATCAGGAAATGAAGTAGTAGGACCTTATAATAAACAAATTAATCGAAGTATTTTGTTATTTTTTGCATTTAATGATTTTAGCCATTAATTACACAAATTTAATGTGCTTTATAATATATCAAGAGCAATGTTGTCTCACCAGAACTCATCAAAATTTGGCAACATATTGCAAGTTGTTCGTTGAAAAAAGAAAATGAAGCCTTTTTTTTTTAGAATATTGTGATTTAAGATGAACCAGGACAAATTTGGCAACTAGTCTAATCAGGATTAAACAATTATAGTAATAAATGTAATATATTATTTAGTAGGAAACAAAACACATAGCATGAGGGAAAAAAGAAATTAAATAGAAAGGATGGTTTTGATGAATCTTAGAATTTTCTTAAGGATTAAACAATTATATTGGATATATAATACCTACATTAGAAAGATTGCATTTGTTTTAACAGGACATACAATTACAAATATCTTTGATTATTTAGCTTTTTTATATTTCGATATATGAAAAACTGTAATTATTAGAGAGATCTTTTGAGATCTATATAAAAAGTAAAACCTGCAACAAAAAATAAACCTGTCAAAATGATATTTATAAAAAATTGACCTCAATTGTTGTCCCAAAATAACCCTTCTTTTTTAAATTAATATTCTTTTTTTAATACAAACATGTTTATAACTTTTCATTCAATTATTTTACTTTTATTTTAAATTCAATCATAAAATTACGAAGACAAAAATATAAATATTATGTATAAGCAATTTTAAAAGAAGGATTGGTTGGTTTTTATAACAATAAAACTATTAGAAAAAAACGTTGTTTTTATTTTATTTTAAAAAAAAATCTTTATCATTTTAAAGATAATTTTATTTAACTTTTGACAACGCACCAGAAACAAAACGCAAAAGAATGAAAAAAAAAGATACATAATTCAATCTTTAACTTTTCACATGTTCATTTCAAGTAACATCTTTTATTTTAAACGTAGTTATTATCCCTTTAATATAACATATTTTACTTTTTCAATTTCAAATGATACAAATAAAATGAAAATTTATCATCTTAACATTGTTCGTTAAATGAAACTAATCACAATTCACTACCAAATAAAGAATAATAGACGAAAATTAGTATTTACTGCCCGTCTAGAGACAACAACTGATCGACGAAAGGAACAAATCACCGGAATGAAATAAATCGAAATGAAACAATTGATGACCGCCGAAATGACACTAACTTTCGATTGGAAACTAATCGCCGAAATGAAACAAATCGCTACCGCCGCATCGCGCGGGTACGCTACTAGTATATATATATATATATATATATATATATATATATATATATATATATGTGTGTGTGTGTGTGTGTGTGTGTGTGTGTGTGTGTGTGTGTGAAGAGAAAGAATACCAGTTTGTTGTCTCACCATACTCCCGATCCTACAATATTAATATATTAATAGAAGGATTTCCCAAGGGGCAGCCTCTTCCACCATAAACAGGAAACCGTAAATCAATTTCTGAAGAGAGGACGGGGGGAGACCAAAGAAGAGAAAAAGAGAGAAGAGAGGATCAAAAACTCAATAGCGAACAAAAATAATTAAAACCCTAGATGGTAATCTGAAAGTTGATTAAATTTCTCGAAGTAGGGAAACATTTGCAGGTTTTGTTGAACACCGGAAGCAAGTATAGCAAAATTAGAATCCAAAATTACATACCTACGAAACCAGAGCGTCTCCTAGCGGGTGTGCGTATCCAATTTTATGGGTGTCCTCATTGAAACGTTGAGTGAAGTGAGCGTATTTGGAAACGTATAAAAGCTGTAGAAGAGAAAAAGGTTTTATATAGAAGGTGAGGCATTAAAGGAGAACCGACCATAATGGGATTGGATGGACGTAATGGTAAGTTGCGTTGTTTGAAGGTTAGAACAGCTTGATTTGGTTTTAGACGGCCTGACATGCAAACCGTTGGAGAGAATAGTTGTGATGGTGGAGTCAGTTCCTTCTTCCGACAATGTAATCCGTGAAGACCGACGTTAATGGCGTCGTTTAAAATATAGAAGACGTGGTGTTCTATGAAGGGTGTAAATTTTATTTTGGCGGCAGGAGAGAAACAAAGTTTTAATATATAATAATGATATTTGCTAATGTGGGTATTTCATTCACAAAAATGTGTAAAGTAAAATGCCATATTTCAATGGATTTTTCACAATACAAAGGCCTAATAAGAAATTTTTTTATTACAATGTGCTAATAAAAAAAATAAGAGTAAGATGCTATAATACATAAATAACTATCAAATAGGTTTCCTTCAAGCAAAAAATAATAGAGCTTGGAGACCTCTACTCAAGGCTCGGTCAAACAATAACCTTGTTTGGGAAGATACAGAAGGGAACCATGTCAACATGACAATTGGCATAAATATAATTAATCCCATTAAGACTAATCGTTAACTCTCATTTGTAGACAAATGTGTAAAACTCATCATATATCTACACACTACTTCATCCATTTAGCATTTGATGGAACAGAAAAGTCAACAAAACATAACTTAAACATATAGTTATCACGAAAGATGCAGTTATTACAAAAGCAAAGAAATTTTTTTACCTACATTTTAAACATAAAAGGGTATAATAGGCATTTACTAATTCAAACAGTTCATTTAAGGGTAAATGACCGTTTATTCTCATCCACATGGCTTATTCAACTGATATAATAGTGTATTAAAATCGAGAAAAACCGACAAATATATTCCTTTTTCTCGATATTTTTATAATTTTGTAGACTTTTAAAGTACATTATTGTAATATCAGGAAATGAAGTAGTAGGACCTTATAATAAACAAATTAATCGAAGTATTTTGTTATTTTTTGCATTTAATGATTTTAGCCGTTAATTACACAAATTTAATGTGCTTTATAATATATCAAGAGCAATGTTGTCTCACTAAAACTCATCAAAATTTGGCAACATATTGCAAGTTGTTCGTTGAAAAAAGAAAATGAAGCCTGTTTTTTTTTTAAGAATATTGTGATTTAAGATGAACCAGGACAAATTTGGCAACTGGTTTAATCAGAATCTAACCTCCACTAACTCAAATCACATTGATAATATACATAATATGTGTTGATTACAAACCATTGTTACTTTGACTAGAAACCAAATATATGAAGCACAACAAATTCAGTAAAAAGTGTCGTCACAAACACCAAAAAATCTTTATTTATCTTGAGGGAACCCAACAATGGCTAAATCCCCTTTCTTAATTATATCTTTTTTTTTTGCTAATCAACTTTGTACATATAAAAAATCAAAGACAATATGAACATCTTACAAAGAATCTTATTTACCTCTCACGTCAAGTTGTACATTTTTGGGACATTAAGTCTCCAAGCAGCCACAAGTTATTATACAACAGATGTTTGATTATAACCAGTCTGTGGAAACGATATCTAATCCAGGTATTTATTTCTTGAAAGTTTCTTTCAATGCCAATATGCTCTTTTAAGCATACATATGAAGCATCAACCCTTTCACACATTTGGAAAAGCATTGGCAAAAAAAGTAAGTGGAAGCCTATTAATAGGTTTCTGAACAGCAGAATTGACAAAATTTAAAATGATATATCCATGGTTATGTGCACGTTTTAGGTAGTAATAGCTACGACATGAGCATAAAGAACTCTCTAACTATTAAAACCAACATATAACTGATGGAATCCTCATAATCTCATCAAACATCTGACACTTTTCTTCAATTTTATCTGTAAGAGCTTTTGCATCTCGATAGTTGTAACTTTAACATGATAGTTACTCTGATTAACCTCTACATCATGGTGATGAAGAAGGTAATTGTGTTCTTTATCATCATTATCATTTCTAGAGCAATTTATTACCTTGGTGCTCTACTGCTCGTCGCCAACACCATCTTCAACAGGCAAAGCTATCTCTTCTTTACAATCACTTTATACATTTGCATGAGAACAGTATATGAAGTCACATCTATCCTGATCCTAAACTCTTTGGGATATGCAGAAGCAACCATAGCATCAACTGCCTAACCGAAGCCGATAAGAAACCCACCAAGATCAAACATTCACCTTATTTCTTACAAAAGGGTAATATAGATAAAATCACAAAATATGAG
Organism: Lactuca sativa; assembly: GCF_002870075.4. Taxonomy (NCBI): domain Eukaryota; kingdom Viridiplantae; phylum Streptophyta; class Magnoliopsida; order Asterales; family Asteraceae; genus Lactuca; species Lactuca sativa. The sequence continues at coordinate 80,902,714 of NC_056624.2, forward strand.
TAAATTTCCAACCAAATGAAATTACTTGTTCACATCCTTTTGCTCCACGTCGGTAAATTTCAGCAGCAGGAAGGCCTTCATGTCCATGTTCTAACATGATTCCCAATTTCTACAAGAACATAAGCGAAAAAAATACAATAATAATAATCAGTCTTTTTGCTCAATTATTTTCAAAATTTTAGTTCCTATATAAAAATTTAACAACCGATGATAGTAACTTTTTTGGTTCGAGCAGAAGAGTTTTATGAATCAGTGTTCAGAGTTTTATGAAAGCTTCTTAGAGGTAACAATTAAGTATGTGAGTGTTTTGTCGATGATGTTCCAGTTTCATTCATTTGACAGTAAACATACAATTGAATCAGAATATGAAAATCAAATTTCAACGGTAAATAAAATCTAACCTTTGTTAAGGAATGCATGAAGATCGTAAATTCCCAAGAGACAAAGATGAATATGATCTGCACATTATGTGGCCGCCAGTTAGGGTTTTCTTTTCTGTGGATGATTTGGCCAGAGTGTTTCTTGCAGACTCATTAATGGAAAAATGGAATATGTGAGTAAATGGAGGACGATACACGTCAAGGCTATGTACTACTGACTCATATGAAAGTAGATTTCAGTTCTTTGGCATTTGGGTTCTATTCATCTCATCCTAAGTTGATTCTATAAGTAAGAATCTTCATCTTCCGAAAGCTTGGATTCAATATCATAATCCAACGGATGCAAGTCCTATTTCATCACATTCAAATTTGACTCTAAATCTAGGGAGCAAGAATTTTTGTGTGTCGTGTCTACTAAGAAATGAGGCCTTATAAAATATGAAATGCAGAAACTGTGAAGATCGGGTATAAGTAGGAATCTTCATTTGGTTCTTGATACTCGGCTGTAAGATAACAAAATTTATTTTGGCCCTTGGTGCACCTCTTCTTTTGGGTTCCTATCAAGCATAGAGATGACATGAAAACCACAAGTCAAATTTTTTTTTTTACCCTTTTCAATTTTCACTAGCAAAGAAATTGTGTCATATTTTTGAAGTACAGAACTACAATTTGTTATTGGATGTCTCTATGGTTTTCTAAATAACGCAAATATATCATTTCATCAGAGGATCCCTACATATGATTCAAAATTTCCAAAAACGACATCAAACAAAAGCTACACAAGGAATTGAAACATTAAAATTCCAGAATAAATTTACGGTAAAAACTAAAGAGAAATAACAGAGAGGCTGAGTTTGTAAAGTAACAAAAATCTCAAGTTATAGCCCAAATGTGATAAATTACAACAAACCCTAAAAGTTGCCAAGTGTCCAAATCTATTTATATCCTCGATATGGTCGTTTATATACATATATATATATATATATATATATATATATATATATATATATATATATATATACACACACACATATATATATATATGTGTGTGTATATATATATATATATATATATATATATATTTATATATATATATATATATATATATATATATATATATATATATATATATATATGAAGAGAAAGAATACCAGTTTGTTGTTTCAGCATACTCCCGATCCTAAAATATTAATATTTTAATAAAAGGATTTCCCAAGGGGCATCCTCTTCCACCATAAACAGGAAACCGTAAATCAATTTCTGAAGAGAGGACATGGGGAGACCAAAGAAGAGACAAAGAGAGAAGAGAGGATCAGAAAGTCAATAGCAAACAAAAATGATTAAAACCCTAGATGGTAATCTGAAAGTCGATTAAATTTCTCGAAGTAGGGAAACATTTGCAGGTTTTGTTGAACACCGGAAGCAAGTATAGCAAAATTAGAGTCTAAAATTGCATACCTGCGAAACCAGATTATCTCCCAGCGGGTGTGTGTATTCAATTTTATGGGTGTCCTCATTGAAACGTTGAGTGAAGTGGGCGTATTTGGAAACGTATAAAAGCAGTAGAAAAGAAAAAGGGTTTAAATAGAAGGTGAGACGTTGAAGGAGAAAGGACAATAATGGGATTGGATCGACGAAATGGTAAGTTGCGTCGTCTGAGGGTTAGAACGGCTTGATTTGGTTTTAGACGGCCCGAAATGCAAACCGTCGGAGAGAATTGTTGTGATGGTGACGTGGTGTTTTGTGAATGTTTTAAATTTGATTTTGGCGGCAGGAGAGAAACAAAGTTTTCATATATAGTAATGATATATATATATATATATATATATATATATATATATATATATATATATATATATATATATATATATATATATATATATATATATGTAGACACACACACACACTAGGTACGTTAGAGGCTCGTGCTCAGCACGACCCACCCTTGACAAATTTGCTAACTTCTTCACATGAAGGGTAATTTGGGTATTTCATTCACAAAAATGTGGAAAGTAAAATGCCATATTTCAATGGATTTTTCACAATACAAAGGCTTATTAAGTAAGTTTTATTAGTATAATGTGCTAATAAAAAAAATAAGAGTAGGATGCTATAATACATAAATAACTATCAAATAGGTTTCCTTCGAGCAAAAAATATTAGAACTTGGAGACCTCTACTCAAGGCTCGGTCAAACAACAACCTTGTTTGGGAAGATACAGAAGGGAACCATGTCAACATGACAATTGGCATAAATATCATTAATCCCATTTAGCCTAATCGTTAACTCTCATTTTTAGACAAATGGGTAAAACTCATCATATATCTACACACTACTTCATCCATTTAGCACTTGATGGAACAGAAAATTCAACAAAACATAACTTAAAACATGCAGTTATCACGAAAGATGCAGTTATTACAAAAGCAAAGAAAAAATTTACATACATTTTAAAAATAAATGGGTATAATAGGCATTTACTCATTCAAACAGTTCATTTAAGGGTAAATGACCGTTTATTCTATCCACATGGCTTATTCAACTGATATAATAGTGTATTAAAATTGAGAAAAACCGACAAATATATTCCTTTTCCTCGATATTTTTATAATTTTGTAGACTTTTAAAGTACATTATTGTAATATCAGGAAATGAAAGTAGGACCTTATAATAAACAAATTAATCGAAGTATTTTGTTATTTTTTACATTTAATGCTTTTAGTCGTTAATTACACAAATTTAAAGTGCTTTATAATATATCAAGAGCAATGTTGTTGTGACAACCGTCGAATTCTGGTCAAGTCAAAGTCAAATAAAGTCAACAAGTCAAACCGGTCAACTCAACTAACCCTTGTGTATAGGGCTTACGTTAGGTAATTACTATACAACTCACTATGCTAATGAGAAATCGTCAATTGAAAAGTTCGTATATCTAGATTTCATTAACCTAAAACTATGGTAAGTAACGAACCAAACCTATAAAACAATGTTGTATACTCATCGGGAGTGCATAAGATCCTTAAACATGGCTTAACGGGGCTTACGGACCTTGCGTTCCGGAGCCAATTACTCAAAAAGGTCACAAAAGAAGCCTCTCCTAATCTCTTTCACTCTATCTCTCTATTTAAAATCTCTCCCAGATCTCTCTAAGTATGTGAAATCTCTCCTAAATCTCTCTCAAAAGTTTCTTTAACTTTATGTAATCATTCGGGTCATCCCGACCCTTAACCGGGTCAAAAACCGCTTAAAACGAGGTAAAAACGGGTAAAATAACCTTGAGGAACCGAAACCCTTCTATTAGAAGAAGCGAAGCATCTTAGGACCGAAGGTCCCCTATAGGGACCGAACTCTGCTGAGGACCGAAGCCGAGACCACTAGGACTGAACTGAGGAGGAGAACCGAACCTCGCATAGACCAAACCCGAAGGTCCTCTCGGACCGAACCCTACCTGCGCCTTCGCTTCTTACCCCTTTTGCTCCATTTCTCCTTTGGGCCCAGCAACATTAGGGACCGAATCTCGGCCCGGAACCGAGAGGTCTCGCAGGTAGGCCAAATTCACCCGGTTTTCGACTAGTTTTGCATTTTAAGTCCGTTTTTAATTATTTTAACGCGGGATTTTCACCCAAAATCATATTTTAACATATAAAACCCGTTATTTCATGTTTTTGGGTGTAAATCTTATCCAAGAAGAGTGGGTGAAGTACTTGAGGTGGAGAGTTGAATTCACTTTAGTTTATGACACAAGCAACCACCCACACCCATTCCATGACCAGCCGACACCTTCCACCATACCTGGTCATTCATTGTCCTTTTCCCATCAGTTCCCAACCCCATTCTTTGTCTATGGTTGAAATCTATCATCTCTCTTCACTTCACTCATTTTCCCTCAATTCCACCAAAGATCAAACACATCTTTTCTCTCAAATTCTCTCTCACAATTTCGAGATTTCCAAGACATTTTTCAAGCTTTCCTTCTACATTTGGTAAGTATCATCACCCTTCATATGGTTATTACACTTCCTTTTACTTAAATCATTGATTTCTTACACAAACTCCATCATAATGGTGTTAGATTCTCGAATCTTCAAGCAATCCTCCATGTGTTCTTGAGTTGAACACATCTCTCCATCAACATCCATCCACTGAAATCACTCAAAGTGAGTTCATACCCCTATCTTTTCACTTTTTTCTTAAGTTTTAAGGGGGGAATACAAGTTAAAACACCAAGAAACATAACTAACCTCAACCAACAACTTTCATCAGAAAAGTATAACTCCATTCATGGACTGTTTTGGTCAACTTAAACATTTTAGTTTTCAAAACTGTATTAGATGAAAATAGTTCAGGTTCATACCTTTAAAATGACTACTTTCACATCTCCATACGATTTTTCTACGATTTATGGTGATTTTTACAAAACTGCCTATCATTTCAGAAACGAATTTGGACCAGTCTGTGAATATGAACATCTTAACACAAGTTAAAGACTTCCAAAAATCATAATAAAAATTATGAATAAACTAGAAACATTTTATGAACTCTCAGAATTTAGGGATTTAGTTTTCGACTTCGTATGATTTTTCTAAAACAATGCAGAAAGGTTAAAAACTAGTTAACAACTTATAACTTTCATAACACTTTGTATTATGTTGAGCAAAATGTATAAAAATAAGTTCTAAATATTGAATGTAATTTCTTGTTAGTTTATCATCATAAACTGAAATTTAGTCGTTCATGATAAGGATTCATCATTCATTTGAGCACATATAATAAGCTATAATCAGCATAGTTTATGGATTTTTACTACATGAGAAAGGTTTTATTCTCAAAACAAATGGGTTTATCATATACTACATAATAGTAATAGTTTATGAACTCGTAGTACTAATGCATTTTCATAAAAGGGGTTCTTTTACATTACAAACGTTTTGGATAAACTATAATAGGTATAGTTTATGTATCATTTACATTTCAAACTTATTTACCAAAGATTTTTAGTTCAATTCACATAAATCTATTAATGAATAAATTTGTGAGACATTCACTTCTTGTTACTTTCATAGTAACAAAGTCAAAAGTCCTGTAAATTGTAACCAGAGTCTCTTGTAGGGAGAGCGTGATAGTTGTGTATAGATCTATATTGGGTCTGACAAGCCCGCACCTGAGCTGCATGCAATAGCTAGACCGGCAGGGCTGAGGTGACAAGTGTCATTTAACGTGCGACGCCTGAAGAAGGTTGTATTACGAGGCCGTTTGAGTCTTAGCATTGTTATAATAGCTCACATGTGGTATTAACAAATCATAAGATTTACGGGTTTTGCTTTCAAATCAAAAAGGGTTTTATGTCGATTTAAAATCACTTTTTAGCGAGTTATGTCAATCTAACTCACATGAATTACTTTAAGTATGGAAAAATACTTGTTTATTTTCAGTCCTGGGATTCAGGACTACATAACTTTATTAAGGAAATATTGGAATTTCTTTGGAAACATACTTTGTCGCTTTTACAAAGAAAACGGTTTTACTCAAACGAAACTCTTATGAACTCACCAACTTAATTGTTGACACTTTTCAAAACTACTTGTATTCTCAGGAAATCAGTGAATCAGGAAAACAACAGCATTTTGAGGATGGGACGTTTAAATCGTCAAACAGTTCATTTTGTCATCATAATGTAATTGATTTTGAAACATGTAAACTTACTGTGATGTAACTTTTTCAATTATATTTATGATGGTTGTAATTACTTTGAGCACTATTATACTCATTGTTGTGATACTATACATGAAGTCCGCCACCCCCGGATGTTTCCGCCATCCTTGGTTTGGGGGTGTGGCAGTTGTCTCACCAGCACTCACTAAAATTTGGCAACATATTGCAAGATGTTCGTTGAAAAAAGAAAATGAAGCCTTTTTTAAGAATATTGTGATTTAAGATGAACTAGGACAAATTTGGCAACTGGTCTAATCAGAATCTAACCTCCACTAACTCAAATCGCATTGATAATAGACATAAGAGGTGTTCATTACAAACCATTGTTACTTTGTCTAGTAACCAAATATATGAAGCACAACAAATACACTAAAAAGTGTTGTCACAAACACCAAAAAAACTTTATTTATCTTTAGGGAACCTAACAATGGCTAAATCCCCTTTCTTAATTATATCTTTTTTTTGCTAATCAACTCTGTACGTATAAAAAATCAAAGACAATATGAACATCTTACAAAGAATCTTATTTACCTCTCAGGTCAAGTTGTACATTTTTGGAACATTAAGTCTCCAAGCAGCCACAAGTTATTATACAACAGCTGTTTGATTATAACTAGTATGTGGAAACAACATCTGATCTAGGAGTTTATTTGTTGAAAGTTTCTTTCAATGCCAATATGCTCTTTTAAGCATACATATGAAGCATCAACCCTTTCACACATTTGGAAAAGCATTGGCAAAAAAAGTAAGTGGAAGACTATTAATAGGCTTCCGAACAGCATAATTGACCAAATTTAACATGATATATCCATGGTTATGTGCATGTTTTAGGTAGTAATAGCTACGACATGAGCATAAAGAACTCTCTAACTATTAAAACCAACATATTTTTTTTGAACCGGCAAATCTAATCTACTCCTAAGCTAACAACACCTATTCCACCTATGTCCACAACGGGACTTGAACCCTCGACCTCAAAGAGGGAAGACACCACCTAATACCGATGGGCTACAAACTGATGGAATCCTCATAATCTCTTCAAACATCTGACACTTTTCTTCAATTTTATCTGTAAGAGCTTTTGCATCTCGATAGTTGTAACTTTAACATGATAGTTACTCTGATTAACCTCTACATTATGGTGATGAAGATGGTAATTATGTTCTTTATCATCATTATAATTTCTAGAGCAATTTATTACCTTGGTGCTCTACTGCTCCTCGCCAACACCATCTTCAACAGGCAAAGCTATCTCTTCTTTACAATCACTTTATACATTTGCATGAGAACAGTATATGAAGTCACATCTGTCCTAATCCTAAACTCTTTGGGATATGCAGAAACAACCATAGCAACAACTACCCAACCGAAGCCAATAAGAAACCCACCAAGATCAAACATTCACCTTATTTCTTACAAAAGGGTAATATAGATAAAATCACAAAATATGAGTAAATTTCCAACAAAATGAAATTACTTGCTCACATCCTTTTGCTCCACGTTGGTAAATTTCAGCAGTAGGAAGGCCTTCATGTCCATGTGCTAACATGATTCCCAATTTCTGCAAGAACACAAGCGAAAAAAAAATATACAATAAAAATAATCAATCTTTTTGCTCAATTATTTTCAAAATTTTAGTTCCAATATAAAAATGTAACAACCCATAATAGTAAGGCCTCGTTTGTTTTTCTACAAAAGTACTTTTTGAGCACTTTTCCCTTCTGGCGGATAGACGTTTTGCAAGTGCACGTCTTCTTCCGCAAACTTGGAAAAAGACAAAAGACATTTAACCACTTCCAAACAAACAGCACCTAACTTTTTTGAGTTTGAGCAGAGGATTTTTATGAATCAATGATCAGAGTGGATTAGGTTACAAAATTTGTAGTTATTTGCAGGCCGGAAAGTTTCTTAGAGGTAATAAATAAGTACGTGTGAGTTTTGTCGATGATGTTCCAGTTTCATTCATTTGATAGTAAACATACAATTGAATCAGAATATGAAAATCAAACTTCATTGGTAAATAAATTCAGTTAGGGTTTTCTTTTGTATGGATAATTTGGTCAGAGTGTTTCTTGCAGACTCGTTAATGGAAAAAAGGAATATGTGAGTAAATGGAGGACGATACAGGTCAAGGCTATGTACTACTATTGTATCGTCCTCCATTTACTCATGACGAAAAAAGGTAATAACTTGTTGTTGCCTGTTGAAGATGGTGTTGGCGACGAGTAGTAGAGCACCAAGGTAATAAATTGCTCTAGAAATGATAATCATGATAAAGATCATAATTCATCACCATGATGTAGAGGTTAATCAGAGTAACTATCATGTTAAAGTTACAACTATCGAGATGCAAAAGCTCTTACAGATAAAATTGAAGAAATGTGTCAGATGTTTGATGAGATTATGAGGATTCCATTAGTTATATGTTGGTTTTAATAGTTAGAGAGTTCTTTATGCTCATGACGTAGCTATTACTACCTAAAACATGCACATAACCATGGATTCCTTGCGTATGCAACAAATAAATTCTCAATAAAATAGAGAATGGGTAGAGCATTCCACCATTTTAATTGTAGCTGTTGATTACTTTCGTCTAATGCAAATTTGGTGTTAATATATTATGCGAATAGATGGTTCCAGAAGAACCAATATACCACCCAAAAATTCCTACCCATGCATTTAAAATTATGCACCTTATAGTTATCTCCTCTCCCGATGTATAGTTATCATCTTCTTTCTTATCTGTCCATATTTTAAATTTTGTTTCTTTCGTTAAATAATTAAAGATAAAGATTTTGATAATTGCTTCCAATATGACAAGGTTTTATTTTATTTTAAATGAATAGAATTCGAACAATTTGATAGAAATAGATTAGGATACATGGATTAAATTCAAAACGGTTAGAAATCACACAAAACTTAATAAAATTAGATCAGGTTAAGTTTTATTGATAACAGAAAGACTCTTACAGATTTGATGTGGAAAATTTTTCACCAGTAAACCAAAACATTTCAAGAAATGCTCAACAATGTAATCAATTATATTATATAAATGAAGAAATAACACTTAAAACCAAAGTAAACCCTAAAACCCACAGTAGTTATTTCTTCCTTCAATTCACACACTCTTCTCGGTAAACGCCTATAGAGGTATTAGAGATCTTCTGCTTCCATGTCCATCGGAGGAGTCTGATTCAAATCGAACTTGAAACACACTTCACTTCTGCCCTCGGATTCTTCAGCCTGTATCTGCCTCGGTGTCACACTTTGTTCAGCAAAATACGTATTATCACCATATCTTAGGAACGGGAGATTCTCTGCTCCTTCTAAATCGGTCGGATCATGCACTTCCATTATCGGTCCCTTATAGACCTTCGAGTCAATATCATCCACCAGCAAAGCCCGACGGGTTCTCTTTCTGGTCAACGCCCATCTAAGTGGAGGCTCCATTGAATTAACCACCTTGGCCTCCTTGTCGATGGTGACCGTTTTAGGCCGTGATGTGAAGAATATCTTCCAATCCCCATCAGAATGAAACTTCATATGTTGGTAAAGGAAATTCATCTTCTCAAAAGTGTTTTTGCATAGATTACAAACTGTTTTACCATCATTGTATACAAAATCCACGGTAAAGTCTTTTCCTTCTTGCGGATGTTGTAGTCTTATCGTATCCAGCGGCTTCTTGGAGTTGGCTTCTTTTGTGGGTTTGACAAGAGCGGCTGTGAAGGTGGACATGACGGTGTTAACTTGATTAATCGTCATGTAATACGTTGTAGTGCTTTTGCATGCGAACAGTGATGGTATAATTTATAGGGATCAATGAAATTGTACGTGGACACTAGGTTTGTAAATTCTGTTTCCACTTTCCTTTCAAAGTTCTCGCTTTTCAAATTCTTCTATTTTCATCTTTATTAATTTTCATTATATTATATTTATAAGAAAATCTTTAATGAAAGTGATTTTGTATACAATATCACAAATTTTCATTTTTGAAACTTAAAATTAACATATTATTGGAAAATAAATTTTGGATACAACGTCATTATGATATAATATGATAATTTTCTGAATCTGAAAATTCTAGTAGAATAGAAAACGCAAGTTTCCACCAACCAACGTACAATAGGCTGGTGATTTTTTTGAAACTATCATATATTAAAAAAAATAAAAATAAAAATAAAAATAAAAAATAAATTTTTTTGATAGAAGCTAGCCAAAAGAATATTAGCAACCGCAAACACCGCAAGAATAATGGTCGCAACCACTATTAACGGTGACATGTAAAAGTGTTTCCTCTAACAGTGGAAGACATAGATATAAGTGTCGCCGCTAAATGTAAATGGCCCCTATCTGTGTGAGTTGTGACCTTGTAACACTAACCGTTAATTGCTGCATACATCCAACAGCAGAAAATGCATGCCATGTAATACCATTACAGACGACTTCAATAGCGGTGATATATGTTGCCTTTAATACACAAAAAAAGAAGCGCAAATAAGTTCCATCCTACAGACGACAACTAAAAGACATCGCCGCTAAAGCCATCGCAGATATCCCTTGATTCAAATCATTTTCCCCCTTTCTGCTTCCATATATCTTACTCGATACTCTCACTAACAATTTCAACCACCGTTTTCCACCACCAACTACAACCTCAACGAGTTTAATCCATTACCGACGACCACTCGATTTAATGCATTTTCTATTTCTTTTTCTCTTATCTCCTATTTTCTAGCTATTGGAATTGTTGTCACCACATCACCAACACCCTTCTTTCTTGTTGTCGGGAACTCAAATTCGGGTTCTAAATTTATTATTTGAAAACAAGAAACTAAGGTGTGTTTGTGTGTGTATATGTGTGTGTAGGGGTGTGATAAAAAACCGAAACCAAATAACTGAACCAAACCAGGTGATATTTGGTTTATTTGGTTTGGGTTATTTGGTTTGGGTTATTTGGTTATTTGGTTAATTCGGTTTGGTTAACCGAATAAGGATACCTTATATGGTTTGCTTTGGTTAAATTTTTATGACTTTGGTTAAACTGAAAAAACCGAATAAAATATTTAATTATTATATGTTTTTATCGTTCATATATAAATTAATATTTTATAATTAAATTGATAGATAGTTACTAAAAAATATTTTCATAACTCATTATTTGATTATTAACCATTATAAATTTATAATTGTTTACATATTGTATTAAAAAACAACAACTAATTATCTAAATGTCAGTTAGCCTTAGGTCATTTTTTTTCCTCTTCATAGATGTCTAAAGTCATATAAACCTGCGTCTACAACTTGTGTACATTGATACCTCAAGACAACATTTTCATGAAATACTAAATATAATATGTTATGTATTAGTGTTTTTTATTCATTTGGTAAAACTTCAGTAAATTTTTTTTTTCTTTTAGTCTAATATTTGTTTTTACTTGCAAGTTTTTATTTGGTTTAACCGATGAAATGAACCGAATAAACCGTAACTAAATTAACCAAAACCGATTAAACTGAACCTTATTTGGTTTGGTTATGGTTAGTTTTAAAATGTAAAAAAAACCGATAAAACCGAACCATATAAACCCGAAAAGCGAAAAAACCGACCGAATAACACTCCTATGTGTGTGCGCGCACGTAAGCACGTCCATGTGTGTATATATTTGTATGCAATATTATGTGGAATGTGTATGTGTATAGTGTATGTATATGTGTATTTGTATGTATAAACACATAAAATTATTTTTGTATGTGTATTTGAATGCAATGTGGATTTGTCTGTATAATATATGTGTATGTGACTATGTGTGTTTGTAAGTATAAAAACAGGAAATTTTGTATGCATGTGTGTATTTGTATGCAATGTGGATTGTATGTGTCTATAATATAAGTATATATTCTTGCCATGTTCTATTGTTCTATTTGGTATGCTTATGATTATAAGACTGATTATGATGAGAACGATCTTGAGTTTGATAATGAAGGAGATACTAAAGTATATGATAAAGATTCTAATTAAAATAGTTCATGTGTAATGTATATTTGTAATCGAATCTTTATTTGGATTTTTAGTTTAAATAGAAATATTTATTCCTATGTAATATGTATATGTAATAGAAACTATATTTGTATATATTATAATTTTCGGTTAATGACCTTTATTTGCATTTTGTTGCTTTACACCATGGCTGTTGTTATGGGTTGGGGACATGGGGGTGACAGACACGGGGAACCACCCCTAGACGGTAGATGTTATGGTCAAAATGAGGCTATGGTAAGTGTTATTATAATTTTTTATTTACTATATTTATTCAGTTATTATAAACTATCGTTACTAATAATTTTTATTTATATTTGCAGTTGTTCCATGGAAGAAAACTAAAGAAAAGCAAAAAAGATTATGCTCGAAAAAATAGCTATTAAAAAATAAGGGTAAACAAGTAGTGTTGGACTTTGATAGGGATCTTACATATGATCCTGTAGGAGAACGTAAAGATATGTTTCCCATGAGATTGGGAAAATATTATTAGAGATAAAACTTAACAATAGATAAGATTTATATTATCTCCTGTAATCTAGTATTAGTTTTGTTATTATCTTTTTGTATCTTGTATGTATTATAAATATCATGAAATACAATATATGTTTGTGTGGGTTATTAAAACTTATATGGCATCAAGCTAGGTTTTCTATTATCTTCTTCATCATGGTTGGCGGCACCTCCTCTTCTGATTCTTCCCTCTCCCTCAACACTATTCTTCATATGATTACAGTCAAACTCTCCTCCACCAACTTTCTTCTTTGGTGTAATCAGTTACTTACTCTACTTGCTCATCAGAAGCTATCAGGCCATATTGATGGTACTGTTGCTGCCCCCTACAAAACGACAGCACCTGATGCTGCCGGCTCTTCTAGTCCCAACCCTGCTTACACTTCATGGCTAGAAGATGATCAGAAGGCATTCTTAATCATTCAGGCCTCTCTCACCGAGGCTGCCATGGCTGAAACTCTTGGCCTCACTACTGCATATGAAGTCTGGACTGCTTTGCAGGTTGCCTATCGCCAGGACTCCCATGAACGGATGCATGTTCTCAAAGATAACCTTCGACAACTACAGAAAGGTACTTCCACAGTCTCTGAATTCGGTGCCAAATTCAAAAGTCTTTGTGATAAGCTTTCATCAATTAGCCATCCTGTTTATGCAACTGACAAAAATCATTGGTTTCTTTGTGGCCTTGGTGCATCTTTTGAAACCTTTTCAACCACATACCGTGCTATTAATCCTCCTACCCCTTTTCGTGACTTAATCTCTCAGGCTGAGTCTCACGAATTATTCCTCAAAGCAATTCATGGTTCAACTGTTCCTACTGTTGCTTTTACAGCAAATCGACAGCCAAATTGTGGGGGTTCTTCTACTTCTAATCGTCACACCGGTCACGGACGTGGTGGTCAAACTAGTGGACGTGGTAGGGGACGTCGACCTCCTCATTGTCAATTGTGCAGAACTAATGGTCATTATGCAAGTTTCTGTCCCGAATTAACTACTTTCAGGCTTGCCAAAACTGTAACACCCCGAGATTCAGGTGCATTTCTTTTACCCTTAATCTTTGTTAATTAGTCATGATTAGCCCTTGTGTGGAGAAAACTTAGCAAGTGAGTACGCTGGGCGTACCAAAGGGGTACGCTGCGCGTACTCGTGTGCTTAGTTTGGACGCGGAGTCGCCAAGGTACGCTGGGCGTACCCAGAGTTACGCTGGGCGTACCCGGCCCAGGTGCAAAACCCTAATCCGTCTTGTGCACTATTTAAAGGGTGCTAAGGCTCATTTCTCAGCCTCCATATCAGTGAGTGAAACCCTAAAAAAAGAGCTTCCCACCGTCCTTAGTGTGTGTGAGTGTTATTGGAGCTAATTGTGCTTTGGTGACTTAGTGAAGAAGAAGGAAAGGAGTTATTGGAAGCTAAAGCTTGAGGTGCCATTTCGGATCTGAGATCTACAGAGCAAGGGGCTACACTTAGAGGTATAAAGTTCAAAACTTTCCTCTTCTTTTGATTTGTTGTTGCATGTGCCATTTCTAGGGCTAAAAACCCCAAAGGTGGAGACTTTATGAGTGTAAAGTGCTCCATGGTCCGAGATCTGTCCCTTTTCAGTGCTATTAGTGATTTAGAGCCATAAAGTTTCCATCTTTAGTGTTAGTTTGAGGTCATGATTGAGTAATAAGCCTTCTAGGGTTAGAGGATGGAATATTATGAGAGTTGGTGGCTTGTTCAGCCATGCAAAGGCATAAAGTCATCAACTTTATAGATTAAGAGGCTTAGATGTGGTCAGATCTAGAAATTGGACGTGAGTCTTAACTGTTTAAGACCTCAAGAGCTAAAGGGATGAAGCTGGGGAGTACGCCGGGCGTAATCCCAGTACGCGCCGCATACTGGGTGGCGTTCCCCGTTTCTGAGATGCAACCGGGTACGCTCAGCGTACACATCTGGTACGCGCATCGTAACCCAGAAAGTTGACTTTTAGGGTATGGTCTATTGTGGGGCCTTTTGAGTTATGAGAGGGGTAAAATGGTCTTTTACCCTTCTAAGAGCGTCATAAGAGGACATAGTCTAGCCTTGAGAGTTATAATAATTAGGGTATTTATTTTATATGATTAGGCAGAGGCTAGACAAGCGTTTACCGAGTCAGAGATTTACCGAGATACCCGAGGTGAGTCTTCTCACTATACTTTACCTAGTGTGGTAACAGAGTTATGTGATAGAGTATTTTAGAGTTCTATGCCAGTGTAATTGCATGTTATTTATGTGTTGTGATTTATTATGATATGTGATATGCATGATTCAGAGTTACAGAGTTAAGACCTTCGGGTCCACAGAGTTAGGGCCAGAGGGCCTACAGAGAGTTGGGGCTGGAGGACCCCACTGAGACACATTGACCTGAGGGTCAACAGAGTTACAGCCTCGAGTGGCTATTATGTGTTAGAGTGGTATTTTAGGGAACTCACTAAGCATTTATGCTTACAGTGTTATGTGTTATGTGTGTTCAGGTACCAGTGATGATCGCGGGAAGGCACCGACATGATTCGTACACACGTACACCGGAGTTTATGTATTTTGTTCTTGGGTTTTGTACTGATACAATGTTGACACAATGTTTTTACTTATGATTACAAATGATATTTTATGGTTTTTCAAAAGTGAAAAATTGTTCAAATTTTTACGGTGTTACAAAAACACTTTAGGGAACAACAATCTGGCGCAGGCCCTTCAAGCGCAATGCCATGTGACTAATGACTCACCTGATTGGTACGTTGATTCAGGTGCTACCACTCACATGACTTCTTCCCCCAGAAATCTTGACTCGAGCAATCACTATCATGGTAATGATCAGGTCATGATTGGTAATGGTAATTTCTCTTCTATCTCACATATTGGTCACAAATCTCTTTCTCAATATATTAAACTTAGTGATGTTCTTGTTGTCCCTAACATCACCAAGAATCTACTATCCATCAGTAAACTGACGCATGATTCTCCGATTAATGCTTTATTTTCTAATCCTTTCTTTGCAATTCAGAACCGGGTAACAAAGGAAATCTTGGCAAGGGGCAAATGTGAGAATGGTTTGTACGTGCTCAAGCAAGGACACAAAGTTTTTCTTTCAAGTTTACAACTTCTAAATCACGTGCATCTCATGAATTGTGGCATGATAGACTAGGGCATGTTTCATTTGACATTATTTCTTTATTGAATAAAAATGGTGCTTTATCTGTTACATCTTTATTGCCTAAACCACATCTTTGTTCTTCATGTTAATTATCCAAAAGCAAGAAATTACCATTCCAACTTAACACTAAACGAGCTTCTCAAGTTCTTGACTTAGTTCGCTGTGATCTTTGGGGTCCTGCACCTGTTGTCTCTACAGAAGGACAATACTATTGTGTGTTTGTTGATGACTTCTCTCACTTTACATGGTTCTATCCACTCAAGCTCAAATCAGATTTCATTATGGTTTTAACAGCTTTTCTTTCCTTTTTTCAAACTTAATTTGCATGTAAATTGAAAACCTTTCAAACAGATGGTGGTTCTGAGTTTGTCAATAATCTTGTTAGCAACCTTTTAGTCAACAATGGCACACATCACTGTTTATCATGTGCCCACACACCGCAACAGAATGGCAGAGCGGAGAGAAAGCATCATCATGTTACTGAAATCGGCCTTGCAATGATGTTTAATTCGAGTGCCCCAACTACTTTATGGGTTGATGCATTCTGTTCAGCAACTTATATCATCAACCGCCTTCCCTCCAAGCTTCTCGATTACAAGAGTCCATTTGAGCTACTTTATCACTCCTATCCCAACTACAATGTTTTTAGAGCATTTGGGTGCACCGTATTTCCTTATTTACGTAACTACTCAGCAAACAAGTTGGAACCAAGGAGTGCATCTTGTATTTTTATTGGTTATAGCTCACAATATAAGGGCTATCGATGTTTAGATCCTACATCCGAACGAATTTACACAACTCGCCATGCGATTTTTGAAGAAAATCAATTTCCTTTCACTGGTATTACTTCTCCACCCGATCAAGCAAAAATGGTTTTCTCTGAATTTGATGATGTTTCTTCCTCTTCGCTATCTAATCCATCCTCTCCGGATTTATCTCCTTCTGACTCGACGCACACAGCAGCCACTGATTCTCCATGTTCTTTATGTTCGCCATCAGATTTGCCTACATCGGTTGTCACTACTGATCATACAACAACGCCATCTCCACCGCTACAACAGCCAACAACCGCAGGTTCTCCTTCTTCTGCTGATGACCTGACTCTATCTTCAAATTTACCTTCCGCACCAGCTGCTCATCACAATACTCATCCAATGATAACACGCCTAAAAGATGGTATTGTGAAACCAAGACACATAGTTGATCTTGCTATTCTTCATCAGTCTCCCTTACATCAACTTCTATTTGCCTCCAAAGAACCTCGTGGCTACACAACAGCTGCCAAAAACCCACGTTGGTTATCTACAATGGAAGATGAAATGCGAGCTTTACGCTTAAATCATACTTAGGACTTGGTGCCTCGTCCTCGTGAATCAAATTTTTTAGGTTCTAAATGGGTCTATCGCATTAAATACAATATTTATGGCACTATTGGCAGATTCAAGGCTCGCTTAGTTGCTCAACGATTGAGTCAAATTTCTGGACTTGACTACACTTACTTTCAGTCCTGTTATTAAAGCTGCGACTATTGGTATTGTGTTGTCTCTAGCTGTCATGCATAAATGGTCTTTACATTAATTGGATGTAAATAATGCTTTCTTAAATGGAAAACTCTCTGAAACAGTTTTCATGGAGCAACCACCCAGATTTGTTGATGATCGTTTTCCCAATCATGTGTGTAAATTAAAGAAGGCGCTCTATGGGCTCAAACAAGTTCCACAAGCATGGTTTCAACAATTAAACTCATTTCTTGTTAGCCTTGGTTTTATATGCAGCCGAGATGATACTTCTTTATTTGTATTCAAACGTGACTCTCATATCTTGTACCTACTTGTCTACGTTGATGACATCATTGTTACCGGTAATCATCCATCTCTTATTCGCAAGTTTATTTCCAAACTTCAATCGGAATTTGCTGTTAAGGATCTTGGAACATTGAACTATTTTTTGGGTCTCGAGGTCTCATCTATGGATGATGGGTTGTTTCTATCTCAGTCCAAATATGCACATTATATTCTAGTTAAAGCTAATCTTCTTGACCGCAAACCAGTATCCACTTCGTTATCCACCACATATATGCTTGTTTCCACTGGATCGTCGTTTTCTGATCCAACCACATATCGCTCTTTAGTAGGTGCATTGCAATATTTAACAATTACGCGTCCTGACTTGTCATTTGCTGTTAATCAAGTTAGCAAATTTCTTCATGCTCCTACTATCGATCATTTTCAATCTATAAAGCAGATTCTCCGATATGTTAAGAGTACTCTCTCTTATGGGCTCTGTTTCACTCATCCTCGTTCTTCTTCTCTTCTTGGTTATTCTGAAGCGGATTGGGCACGTTGTATCGAAACACGAAGATCTACCTATGGTTATTCTATTTTTCTCGGAGGAAACTTGGTGTCTTGGAGTGCTAAAAAGCAACCTAATGTCTCCCGATCGAGTTGTGAATCGGAGTACCGAGCTATGGCTAACACAACAGCTGAAATAATGTGGATAACTCATCTCTTACGTGAACGTTTTGCTCTGCCTCCGGAATGTCCCACCTTACTATGTGACAACATGAGTGCTTTGTTCGTCAGTCAAAACCCAATATCTCATAAACGTGCCAAACACATTGATATTGACTATCACTTTGTTCATGAGCTCGTTGCTTCCGGGAAGTTGTACACTCAGTTTGTGCCCACAGATCTACAGCTTGCAGACATTTTCACCAAAAGTCTTCCTCGTCCCTTATTTGAGCAATTTCGTGCCAAGCTACGTGTTGGTCCACCACCTCTGCGCTTGAAGAGGGTATTAGAGATAAAACTTAAGAATAGATAAGATTTATATTATCTCCTGTAATCTAGTATTTGTTTTGTTATTATCTTTTTGTATCTTGTATGTGTTATAAATATCATGAAATACAATATACGTTTGTGTGGATTATTAAACCTTATAGATATGTCGTAGATGATACCTCTTGATTGAAAAAGTTGGAAAAAAGTTTCCCCCGCCTTACAGGATGTCATAAAACAACATAGTCGGGTAAATTATTTATAAAGAAAACTTTATATCTTTAATAATGACTGATGTTTACTTAGCTATGTTTTTTTATTTTTGTAGATAAAGTTTGATTTGGATTGGGTTTCCCTGGATAGATCCATAGAGTACTAGGTCGCTAGATAATTGTAATGCAACTTAAAAAACATTTTAGAGATTGTAAAGTGCAAGCAAAACAATATTTTATAACATTTGGAGGGTATGATGATATCTCAAGAGAATTAGCCAGCAGTCCTAAAGGTATGGATACTAATAATTAGGAGAAAACAGTTGAATATTTCCATCCTGACGAACACAAAAAAGGATTCGGAGGAAAACAACAAATTATGTGCAAAACTAAAATACTCAAACTATAGGGGTGATAGATGCCATTATATGTATCTTCTTTTATTAGTTTTTATTAGCATTTTGCATCATATTTTATGTTTTTTCATGTGCATTAGTTAAATAATGTTCAGTTTATGTACTTCATAAGAATTCTCGTACCCCTCATGTTTTTGTGTCTATTTCATGTAATTTAAAGTGGAGCGGTAGTTTGAAAGTCTTTGGAGCATATCTGTAGCATAACTTGAGCATATATGGAGCTTATCTGGAGCCAAAACACTAAAAGAAGACCAAATACAAGCTATGTCTCACCAATCACATGTCATTCTTCACTTACAAAACTTAACCAAAAGATTTGAGATTTTTTAGGCCTTTTAAAACTCCGGTCCTAAAGCACGGTTCGTGCTCCCAAAGCACGGACTATGCCTAACTCTTGAACCCAATCAATGCCATTATTTTGGATATTTTAATTTGCGAAGCTCAAGAAAGGGCTATGCTTCCTAAGCACGGGTCGTGCTTCCCCATTGAAGTCCAATTTTTTTTGGTTTTTTTTTCTGAATTTTTATAGGTACTCGATTTATGGTGATCTAGCATGGCCGTGCGCCCAAGCACGAGCTGTACTTATTCCCAGAACCATTATGTGATGCCATGTCTGTTATATAAATATCGAATTTTGTCTCAATTGAACCCTAGATTTTCCCAGACGATGAAAACGACTTATGAAGATGATTTTTATGCACATTTCATCACTTTCTGAACATTTGAAGGCTACGGATCATCTCAATCATTTAGTTTAGTAATATTTAGCTATTTAATGTCTCTTTTTAATGTTCTAGATTAGATTTTAGCTATGTATTGCTAAACCCTAGATTTCAGCTTTGCATAGATTAGTACTTTTCATGTAATCAATCATTAGACATGGTTATTAATTTTATATTCTATCTAGATTTTTTAGTTTTAATCTTAATGTATGTTTGATTTTGATTCTTTTTATTCTGATCACCTAATTAGGTTAAATCAATCTAGTTAATCACTTAATTGAATCTATAATTGTTCTAATCAAGTGGTAATAGGTAACAAGTATCAGACTGGTTCCTGTTGGAATTTAATTATGATATAAACTAAAATTTCATATTTTTACACTTCCAAGCTTATGAGAAGTAGTGAATATTGTTGGGAATTTTAGCCTGATCATAATGTTGCCTTTCTGAATATAATTAAGAGCTAATTAAATTAGATTAGTAAAAAGCTATGATTAACTTAAGAGCTTGTTTTAGCTAATTAACTAGATAAATAGAACTTATTAAAGCTTGTTAGTAGTTGTGAGTATTAACTTAGATGGAACACATTTTCCATAACTAGGTTTGTGTTGATTGTATGATTAGGAAAGTCACCACAGAACGAAATTTGTTTTTATTATTGATTTTTCATTAGTTATTTGATTGCTATTTTATTTTAGCTATTAATCAAAAATCCCCCTTTTTACATTTAATGTTTTATGGCTAGAGTGTGCCTTACACAAAAAGACATTGACTTTTAGGTTATGTCCTTATGGATTTGACCCTACTTCCCTATGTAATCCTTTGGTGCATTTGAGCGGGAAAACATATTTCTTTAAGACGTCCATGATAGTGTGTTAATAGTTTGGCGCCGTTGTCGGGGACACGGTACTACTAACTATTTTGTGTCAAAATCTTTACATAGAGGTAATCTAGTCTTCGAGCAAAGTCGAGCCAGCGACTTTAGAAAAAGACGGCTTTCTGGGAGGCAGCCCGATGCTTACTTTTTATTATTCCATTTTTAATAAGAGATGGTCACAGATCCAAGCAAGCCAAGCATGCTTAGGAAAAGTAGAGGATGTTCTAGAGTTGTAGAAAATAAGATTTTTTTACCAACAACTTTGTCAAAATCAGAATTTCTACAAGCATGTACATTCATTCCTAGCTACAATCTTTTTTTTATATGTTTTATTGAACTATTCATTCCTCTCTGAGCGTTGAGGATTATGCACCATTTTAAGCTTAGTCAGGGTATTAGTGTGAAATTTTGCATTTTTTGTTCAAATTTTAAAATTTTCAGTTAAAATTTTCAATTTTCTTTTCTACGTTTTATTTTTCGCATTGCATTTGCATAGAAAATACGAAAAGTTCAAAAATATTTTCTGTTTATGTTTCTATTTTTCTGCATTATATATATATATATATATATATATATATATATATATATAACCCAAAAGTATTTTATTTTTAGTTATGCGAAGCTCGAAAATGAAAGTCTGAAACGACAAGATCGATATTGGAAGTGTAGAAGCACTTTCATAAGTATGGAACGCAAAATACCGTGATCTAATATGCATGTTGTATAAAATTAAAAGAATGGCATATCGAAACACTACACGAGCAGTAATAACAATTTTTGAATTTTTTTTTTGAATGTTTAAAAAGAAACTTGATCGATAAGTCTGGACCCACAGAACATGGCCCTATTTGTTGATACACGTTACCCTCACAGTAACATAGAAGCTTATATCAAATATACATAGCCAACAAATAAAAGAAGAAGCGAGAAAAATCGTCATATCCGAGCTCGTCATGGGTACAAACTGTCAAATCCGGTACCCAAGTGATTTTCTAGCATAAAAAAATGTGAAATAGTTGATTGAATAACTCAAAGCAGAAGACAAAGATACAAAAACTCAAGTTCAATAAAATCAAAAGCCACAATGAAGACAAATTTGGAAAGTGAAGAAATATGTGATATGATATTTCTCGTTCTCCGAAAAAGTGAAAGCATATAGCTTTGACCCCTGTGGGAGGGTTGATTGCTTCAACGAAAGCTGATTTAGCTGTGATGGGTTCTTAAGGATAACTCAAGCCAGGTTTTTAACTATCTAGTCTTAAGGACATGAAATTATGTAATATGTTATTTTTGCTTGCAAAGCTAAATAAGGTATGAAGTTTAAATAAAATTTATGACTGGTTATTTTATTACATCGTTGCGAGTATTCCTAACTTCACGAGTCTGTGATCCATGGAAGGTGTTGAAAAGTACGTCTAGGCAGTGATTCCATTAGAGCTTCATCGTTGTTAGGGGTGAGCATATTAACCGAAAAACCAAACCATAACCAAATTAACCAATATAACCAAACCATTACTATAAGATATGATGCTGTTTCTAATTTTGGTTAACCGAATACATATATGGTTCGGTTATGGTTTTCATCAAAAAAACCGAACCACTGTTAACCGAACTGAACCAATAATATTAATAAACATTTTTAATATAATATAATATTAAATACTCCCTCGTCCCATATTTATTGTTCACTTTTGAATTTTGACGTATTTATTCCTCAACTTTGACCTTAAATATTTTTGTTTTTGATATATAATAGTTGAGGTAGAATATATGAATATATTGTGTTTTAAATTTCTTTTCATTGTTATAAGTTTCATCAAATAATTTATAACATAAATAAAAATATTTAAGGTCAAAGTTAAATAATAAATACATCAAAAGTCAAAAGTAGACAATAAATATAGGATTGTGGATTGTGTTTTAAATGTCTTTTCATTGTTATAAGTTTCATCCAGTATTTTATAACACAAATAAAAATATGTAAGGTCAAAGTTAAATAATAAATACATCAAAAGTCAAAAGTAGAGAATAAATATAGGAAGTAAGGAATATAATATATGTAATATATTGAGACTTGGAATTTTAAAGGGAAATTACTTTGAATTAGATATGATAAGAAATCTTCTACCAATATAGTTATATATACACAATTATTCATTTTTTTTTATCACAATGGACTTATGTTTTTCAATTTTTATAGAAAAATATATTTATTTTTATGTCATTTTGGACCATTATGGTTAACCGATATTAACCGTTAACCATAATCATTAACCGACTAAAACCGTTATCCAAAACCAATATTAACCGTTACCCAATGGTTATTGAAATACATTAACCAATTGTAATGGTTATGGTTCGGTTTTGACAAATAACTGAACCAAACCGCCCCATTCACACCCCTACTCATTGTAAGGTCTAGTCATATGAAAGGAAAAAAAGAAGAAAAAAAGTGAAGTGTTTTATTTAGTAAATTTCAGGGTTTTACTTTCTGTAATTTTTTTTAGTGTTTATTCTAAGTTCTTTTTAGGTCATCTACATCTTTCCATTTTGTTTATAATGTTTAATCTTTTTATTACTTGAGGGCAAGTAAGGTTTAAGCTTGGGGAGATTTGATAGATGTTATTTTATGAAACTTTTATATTAGTTTTTATTAGTATTTTGTATCATATTTTATGCTTTTTCATGTGCATTAATTAAATAATATCCAGCTCATGTATTTCGTAAAAATTCTCGTACTACTCATGTTTTGGTGTCTATTTCAGGTAATTTGAAGTGGAGCGGTGGTTTGAAAGTCTCTGTAGTATATCTGGATCATATATGAAGCTTATCTAGAGACAAAACGCTAAAAAGTACCAAATACAGGCTATGTCTCACCAAACACAGGCCGTTCTTCACTTACAAAACTTAACCGAAATATTTCTAGTTTTTTAGGTCGTTTAAAACTCCGGTCCTAAAGCACGGTCCGTACTCCCCAAGCATGGGTCGTGCCTACCTCTTGATCCTAATTAGTGCCATTATTTTCGATATTCTAATATGCAAAGCCCATGCATAGGTCATGCTTACCAAGCACGTGTCGTGCTTCTCCATCGAAATTTAGTTTTTTCTTTTGCATTTTTCTGATTTTTTTCCGTATTCTCAATTTACGATGACCTAGCACGAGTCGTGCTCCCTAAGAACGGGTCATTCTTATTACGAGAACCCTTATTTGCAGCCAAGTTTGTTATATAAATACTTGTTGTTTTCTTAGTTGAACCCTAGACGTTCCCAAACGACAAAAACGAATTATGAAGGCAATTTTTTGCACCTTTTCATAAATTTCTGAAGATTTGAATGTTATGGATTATCTCAATCATTTAGTTTAGTAATACTTAGCTATTTAATGTCTATTTTTACCGTTCTAGATCATATTTTAGCCATGTCTAGCTAAACCCTAGATTTCAGTTCTACATATATTTAGGGCTGACAAAATTATATCACGGAAAACCAACCAACATGTTACCAACCGAACCAAGAAAGTTGGTAGCCAACATCCTTGGTCGGTAGTACCATACCAATTAAGCAATCTTGGTACGGTAATGGTACAAAAATTTGAATACCATGGTAATACCGTAACAACCAATTCATTATATATATATATATATATATACACACACACACACACACACACACACACACACACACACACGAAATCATACATATATTCCAATTAACAAGTGTGTTTAGTTTTTGCAGTTTTAAGAATATGATATAAGTCATTTGATCGCATTAATTAATAGTTACTATCACGTTAAAACACAAAATTAAAATGTTACTTTAGCTTTATTTCAATAGAATTCTTTTGTAAACTAAAAGAGCTATGAAACTAATTTGTTTATTAAACTAATTTATTTACTAAATGTCAAAATTACCCGATGTCTTTGTTAAATCTTACAATAAAAGATTAAGTGTTGGTATATACGATTACCAATTTGTACCAACCAAAATTGTTGGTAGCCAAACATATTGGTACCAAGAATACTCGGTACGGTTCTGGTAGCAAATTTTGTATACCAACTATAATTGGTATGGTATGCGGTTTAGAGAAAAAAGAATCGGTACCGTACCAATTCCACCCCTACATATATTAATACTTTTCATGTAATCAATGATTAGATCTAGTTATTGATTTATGGTTCTATCTAGATTTTTTTTAGTTTTGATCTTAATGAACGTTTGATTTTGATTCTTTATAGCTTGGTCACCTAAATAGGGTTAAATCAATCTAGTTAATCAGTTAATCGAATTCATAATTGTTCTAAGCAATAGGGGTGTGTATGAGGCGGTTTGCTTCAGTTATTGGTCAAAATCGAACCATAACCATTACAATTGGTTAATGTATTTCAATTACCATTTGGTAACAGTTAATATTGGTTTTGGATAACGGTTTTAGTCGGTTAATGGTTATGGTTAACGGTTAATATCGGTTAACCATAATGGTCCAAAATGACATAAAAATAAATATATTTTTCTATAAAAATTTAAAAACATAAGTCCATTGTTATAAAACAATAATAATTGTGTATATATAACTATATTAATAGAAGATTTCTTATTGTATCTAATTCAAAGTAATTTCCCCTTAAAATTCCAATTCTCAATATATTACGTTCATTATATTCCCTCATTCCTATATTTATTGTCTACTTTTGACTTTTGATGTATTTATTATTTAACTTTGACCTTAAATATTTTTATTTGTGTTATATATTACTTGATGAAACTTATAACAATGAAAAAAAAAATTTAAAACACAATCCATTCATATATTCTACCTCAAGTATTATATATCAAAAACAAAAATATTTAAGGTCAAAGTTGAGGAATAAATACATCAAAATTCAAAAGTGCAAAATAAATATGGGATGATAGAGTATTTAATATTATATTATATTAAAAATATTTATTAATATTATTGGTTCGGATCGGTTAATAATGGTTCGGTTTTTTGATGAAAACCATAACCGAACCATATGTATTCGGTTAATCAAAATTAGAAACAACTCCATATGTTTCAGTAATGGTTCGGTTATATTGGTTAATTTGGTTATGGTTCGGTTTTTCGGTTAATATGCTCACCCCTACTAAGAAACTGATAATAAGTAACAAGTATATATCAGATTGGTTCCATGTTGGGATTTAATTATGATATTTCATATGTTTGCGCTTCCAAGGTTGTAAGAAGTATTGAATATTGTTGGGAATTCTACATAGATCGTAATGCTGCTTTTCTAAATTTAATTAAGAGCTTGTTTAATTAGATTAGTAAAAAGTTAGGATTAACTGAAGTGCTTGTTTTTGTTAATTAACTAGGTAAAAAAGAACTTAGTAGAGTTTGTCAGTAGTTCTCAGTATCAACTTAGATAGAACACATTTAGAATAACCAAGTTTGAGTTGATTGCATGATTAGGAAAGTCGTAGCAAAATTGAATTTGCTTTTTATTATTGAATCTTTTCTAGTTATTTTCGTTGCTATTCTAGTTTAGTTATTAATAAAAATCCTTTTTTTTTTACATTTTTTCTTTTATGACTGGAGTGTGCATTATGCAAAAAGGCATTAACTTTTAGGTTGTGTACATGTGGATTGGACTCAGCTTCCTTGTGCTATCCTTAAGTGCATTCGAGCAGTGAAAATATATTTGTTTAAGATATCCACGACATCGTGTTAACAGGGGATAAGCTCGTATATTAGTGGTTACTATAGAATGAAAACATAAGATAAGTGTAACTATGTTTTTAAATATAATCTAATTTTTGATGTTAAACAAAACAAGAAAATAATTGAATTGTTCTACGACGCTTACACCGATAAACCAATAAAAACTGTGTATTTGATAGTGCTTTAGCCGAGGAGCAATACGTATGTTTTTAATTATAATTTTGTCATGTAAGTGTTGGGTTTTTATTCAAAAGCTGTTTCGAAAACATGAACACTGCAACGGAAGACTTAAGATTTGAAGAAAATAAAACTAGCTTTATTCCCACAAAAAGATCATTTTGCAAGAGTTAGAAAGATTAATACAACCAAATAAGATAAAGCATAACAACCTTTGAACACTTTAATCCTCATGGGAGGTTGGAAGTTGATGAAGATGTCATGAATCTCTAAAACAAGAAATCTCTAAAATATTCACCACGCAAGACAAAACCACCATACATGCTAGTATAACACTTGTAAAATGTTGTTTTTAAGCTTTAAGACATGCCCAAAATATATCTAAAGAGAACCAAAACTTTAAGCGTTCATCTTTGCACCAAAAAGGAAGAAAGAAGGAGAAAGGAAGAGAGCCCATGCTCTCAGTTTTTTGGCAGCAAAAAACAAGTAGAAAGAAACCAAGAAGAACAACCCACTTTACTAGATAAGCTCCTCTCTTATATATCATCCAATGTATATTAAAGTTAAGATAATAAAGTGAATTGTGAAGCTTTTCGTACAACCATGGGAGAAGTAATAAATTATTCAACAATCCAACTAGCCATACCTTTAATAATATTAAAGTAGATGCTTGTAAGAGGCATGGTATTAAGCATTAAATAATTCAAAAGGCAATCTACTCTCTAAGAGCATAAATTTCAACAATATGAAGAATAAACACAAATATCAAATGCCTTTTACTGAACCCATAACTAGCTAATTGGTAGCATACTAAGTGACCACTATAAGTTCCCAAAAAGTTGTACATAACATTAATAATCATACCATATGATATTAACCTAGTTTTGTTCTCTTTATTATTATTTTTTTAAATAATAACAATTCCCAAATGTTGGTAAAATATTATTTCCCAAAAGTAATGTTTTTTTTCAAATAAATACCGGTGTTGATATATTTATTAATAATAAATATATACTAATTAATAAGAAATTTATGGTAACTTGCTATAAGGTGTGACCATATAGGATCATATGTTATTTGCAATATCATTCTATGATGACTCTTGGGCATACTAGATCTTTTAATCTTCCACTTGCACAAGACTCATCATAGATTGATTAAGACAGTGGTGAACGTCTAGCACCATTTCACTACCCCCAATAACATATGATGAAGAATGACATTCATCTAAATCCAATTCCCATAAGCTCTAAGCTTCAATTGATGCATTAAAGTAAGTTTATGAGTTATCAATTTGTTACAAACATCATGTTGAACACGAGCCTTTGATCACAATCAATATTATTTGTAATTCAACTTTGGGTAACGCGTGTTAAACGTCTAACTCTCAACACATATGAGTAACAAATCCCATCTTGATTACATAAGTCTCTTGCATAGATCACACTATACACGAAAATGGATTTTATAACTACACGGTTAAGGATCATCATTTAACCAGATCAAAGCACAACATTACATGTACTTAAGTCATACTATGTATCTCAGGTGTTAAGGATACCAAGATAGTACCTTTTAATCATGTATCACTCATAACTGCAATATATGAGTTGATATTGATGTGGGTTAGTTTAGTATTAGTTCTCTAACAAGTACCTATGAACTTGGTTACAACCACTTGCCTACTTTCATCTAGTGAGAGTCAACCAATCTAATTCATATTAGTCTTACTTCATAATTGTCCTCACAAATATAACCGACTATGAACTTTCAGAATAATAAGATTGTACATTGATTAAACATGTTAATAGAGAAGATAACAAGTATTAATGTAATGATCATATCCCAGTATATCAAAACACTATATTATAGTTATTGTTACAATGTTCCGATATCCAAAAACTAAATCCAAATAAAAAATCTCATTTCTAGAATAATAAAGTCCTACAGTTGAAGTGTGTCCACTCATACTTAGCTTAATAAGAAATATTTTATTAATGGGTCTGACTAAATTTAATCTGTGTGAATTATGTGATTACTATCATCTCCATATTTTGACTTTTCTCTAGGTATAGCTAAATATCTTGGAGAATATAATTTTTGTTCTTTCGTGGCATAGAGTCTTTTAGGTTGATTAAGTATACTCTAGAAGTCAGGAATTTCACCAATCGTTCTATCATCCTGCCAATCGAAGGTGTACTTCAGATGTACCGTACTCCTCTGAATGTACTGTTCTTTTATCCGACATATTCTAAAGGCAAGATACCACTCTTACGATATCTTCCCATAGGTGTCATTCACTATCGTAAGTGTTTTCATTTCCTCCATTTACTCAATTCTCTACAAGTCTTCACCATGATGCTATGTTTACGGAAACATGCATTTAGTGCATCGAGACGAGAATGTAGATAGAAAAGGTTTAGACGCGTAATCCTCCTTATTACCCGAAAAGTTACATGCCAGATCTAATACCGTAATTAAACGTTTAGAATTATGAACACATAAAATTTCTAGATCCAGTCATCAACAGACCATAGATCCGACCAAGCGATAAGATCATAAAGCATGTTAGGCATCTTCCCTAAATAAGCTAGTGCTTGTGTATATTTAGGTGTACTATCTAAAATATATTAGACACACTCCTCACGATCATCGTTTAGCATTATAAGTTGAAGTCTACAAATAAATCCTTATTCCTAGTTCGCTTAAACTAATGCTCTGAACATCCCTATTTTCACGGCCAGAAAAGACCGATTTTGTTTTTGCTTTATAAAAATCAAAGTACTTCTTATAATAAAAGTGTTGCGGAATTTGTTCCAAAGAAAAATATGATAAATACGTTATCAAAGTATTTCCGAAGAAACATATTTTTTTATTCATTTTACAAAATTTGGGATGTCATTGTCAATACAAAAATATAAGCATAAACAGAACATACATTCATTATCACTGGTGATTTATATCTCCTTAATCTCTCAGTGTAATGTAACTTCATATCGACACCTGTGATACAAATAAGCTTGAGTGGTTCAGGTTGGGAAACCTGGTGAGTACATAGGGTTTTCAACCCACAATAATATAATTATTATGTTTAATCTGTTGGATTAGTGTTTAAATCCACAACTATTTTCGTATGTACTTGACCCGATTGTAGCATGGTCCTTTTGGGTTGCCTTCACCATAGCAACTGATAGGATGAATTAAGGAAAAAGAGGATTAATTATGATTTATTAATATATTATGAGAATAATATATTAAAAGAGAAATCATATTGTTTAATTAATATTAGTCAAGAATTAATTAAGAATTAATTTTGTGGCTAAAAGAGATTAATTAAATAAAGGGGACTGATACTGTAATTATAAGATAGTTACAAAGTTGGGCTTAGGGTCCATTTAGGAACAATGGACGAATTCTATATGAGAGTCCAAACAGAAATCATCCAAGGGCCTTTTGGAAGGGTTTGTGAGATTCGGGGTTCCTAGTTGATAACCCTAGAAGCCTACGTATAAAAGGAACCCCTAAGGCCCCAAAAACGTGTCTAACCATCTAGGAGAAACCTGAGGTGTGTAAAACCAACTAGTTTTAATCCTACTAACTTAAACACAAAGACGAACACACGAAAGGCAGTGTACCTATCGATTAGCAGTTTAGTTCAGGTAAGTAGGGTATCGAACACAGGGAACGGTAAATAAGTAAAAGAAATTCTAATATTATCTAAATAAAACAAGTAATAGAAAGGGGGTTTCTCTAGTTTTGTAAGACTAGAAACTTAAACAATTAACTAAAACTTAAACTAAGAAACTAAGAGCAAAGCAATAAAAATCAACTAAATTCAATAATGGAGAAGACTTCTGTTTAGGTTCGACTCATTTGTTCCCATGGATGATTTCAATGTATCAGAATAATTCTTCCTTGGCTACCGACTAAGATGATTAGTTTCACGTTCGCTATTACTAATCCTTAGGAAACAAATTAACTCAAGCAGTGGCGAGTTGTCTAAATTAACAGATTTCCTAGTTATTGATTCGGGTTAAATAAGACTTGTAATGGTTAATTAAATTGGCCCTTAAACTAACCTCTTGTTGATGTTCATCAAACAAGCTCACACATTAACTTACCTATCTTCTAGTTAATTCTAGTTTCACATTCGCTATTCCTAGACATACAACTATGTGGTCACAATAAATCATATGAAATTAATAACTAAGAGATGTTCATACAACTTAATTACTGATTTATTAACAAAAGAATAGATATTGTTAACACATAAGGTTCTTTAACAAGCTTAATAAAACATAATCACCAATTAAAATTAATCCTAATCAAATAATCAATCCATGTTCGCAAATTCATCTACCTTAACAGAAGTTATGAGTTTTAGCTCATGATTACAACAGAAACAAGCTAAAAACGAAATAAATTGGTAAAAACATAGTTCAAACAAGAGATTAGGTAAGAGTAAACTTGATTTTGACTTGATTCTCCATAAAACTGAATGTAGGGTTGATTCCTTAGCTTCCCACGCTCTAGCAGCGTCATTAGTCGACAATTGGTCTCCAAGGGTTCATCTATATGCTAAGGTATCGATTTGAAAGTCCCTTTATATATATTTTCACAAAACAGAGGTGACTCATCGAGTCCAGTGACCTACTCGGCGAGTCTGTCACTTAAAACCCGTGTACGACTTGTCAGCACGTCCAGAATCGCGAAAGTTCGAAGTGACTCGTCGCGTTCATCGCCTACTTGTCGAGTCCGTTTGGAATTAGCATTTTCTCAAAACACGAAAGTCATCCGAAATCGGAGTTATGGTTCATGAGATATGGCCAAAACACTGACGAGGGGTCAAGCTGTCCAGCAACATCCTTCTTTCTTCAAAGTCCAAGATCCAAGCTTCCAATCGCTAGTTCCGCTTCCTTTTCCATTCGAGCATGTAATTGTTGCTGAAAAATGAAATTATAAACTAATTAAGCACCTTTTGTTCATTAAATGAGACAACAACAACATAAAGTATTAAGATAATGCATGAATTATATGACTAAATATGCCCATATCCAAACCCTAGAACATTTTTGGTGCCTCCTCCCTCTCTCCTTGTTCATCTTGTTGGTTATGGTGTTTGTGACTCCATTGGAGGTGCAACACTTGAGGCACAAAGCTTTCAGAAGTCAAGATCAAGAAGTTTTATGATAGTTATTGCCACATAACAATCAATATAAGATCTAAACGCTTATTAATATGTTAATTTCATTATTATATGCTAGATCTTGGGTTTGTGAGCTTTGGATGATTATTGCATGTTTATTAGACAAACTATATCCAAAGCTTTAGGGTTTGCATGTACACCATAGGATTGATGTAATGCTCAAAACCCATCAGTGGTATCAGAGCCTAGGCTGTTTGTTTGATGTATTTGATGATTTACATGATCATTCAAGCTGAAAATCACGAAAATCTGCATTCTGGAGCCTGGACTCGCCGAGTCCATAGGTAAACTCACCGAGTCCACTGGGAACTCGACGCGTCCATCCCTAACTCGACGAGTCAGTAGGTCTGATTGCTGATTTTGCGGGATTTTGACCTATTTTGGCTGTGGATAATTACCAAAAACGTTTTTTATTGATAAAATCCGAATTTTATTGATATTATGTGATTATCCTTGCCAAAATAGAAGATAATTGTCATTTAATTGGATAATCATTTCCTTATATGATAAACTTGATTTATTTGAATTATTTGATTTGAATTATCTTATAATAAATTGAATTAGGTCAAATTTAGATAATCACCAATTATTTGATTAATTGAATTATTTCTAATTTGATCTAGATAGTTTTGAAAAAGTTTCAAAACTTTCCCTTAAGTTTTGGAATTTAATTTTTTCGATTAAAAGGTTTAAGTTTGAAATATTTAAATTCTAAATCCTAAGGTTTTGAAAAGTTTCAAAACATGCCCTCATGTTTTGGAAATTAAAATTTTATTAAAAGTTTAATTGTAACACCCATAAAAAATTAATCTAATTTTAAACTTTTCAAAAACATTTAGAATCAATAGTTATTACAAATTTGTTTCCAAAATAGTCTATATCAGAGTTTTCCCAGAAACCATAACAAAATGCGAGGAGCTGTACGATTACGCCTTTTCCTTGCCACGGTCACCTGATGTACCTAAAAAAATAAACTAAAACTGTAAGCTCGAGAGCTTAGTGAATTACCCCCAAAATACCAAACATCAAATAACCATAATCAGATCAATAAAATACAGGCGAACATGCATAGTGAGCCTTCAGTCAGACCGGACCGCCTTGCAGGGCCTATAGCCTAACTGCTCCACTATCGAACCTTCAGTATGACTAGAGTGCCTTGCAGACCCACAGTCGATTTGGACCGCCCATCGGGTATGTAGGTCTACCGTGCAACGTAGGACCGCCTCAACCCAACCCAAACCAAATCAAACATGTACACAGAAACATCATACACTAGTTCATATCAAGTTAATAGTCAATAGATCTAGAAGATCATCAATCATAGCAACATCCCACGGCTGGGATACATGCCTAACCGATTACTAGCATGGCATCATCATATAACCAGAACACTGACCTAACCAGTCACTAAATGAAAGCATATCACTCTACTAGCTACTCTGATGTAACCAGTAAGCATATCATATCATAATCCAAGTTTCAATCCATAAAGGGTCGGCCTTGGTGCCTTAGACCCTGTTGATATAGTGAGGATAACTCACTTCGCAAGTAGTTCAGAATGTAGTGTAAAAACTCCTCCAAAATTAGCTCTCGCTCCCACACCTATATTCACCCAAGACTTTGCTATAAATATCCAATTTACCATAATACTCTCAGGAGTCCACTGGTCAACCCTTGGTCAAAGTCAAAGTCAACTTTCAAGGTCAACGGTCCATGTTGACCTCAACTTGTTGAGTAATCTTAGCTACTCGCCGATTTCCATGCATAACTTGCCAACTCGCCGAGTCACTCAGCTGACACGCCGAGTCCAAGGCAATCTTCATCGGACTGGCCGAGTTAATTATGAGACTCGCCGAGTCCTTTCATTCCTAAGGTTCAATATTGTAGATCCAAGTCCCCAAGGCATGTTTACCACATAAAGTTGCAAAATTTACGTGCATGCAAGGCCTAAAAGTCTCTAAATGATAATTCCAACCTTACAATGGAGTTTTTACACCTGAGGAGGGTCTCTAAC
Organism: Lactuca sativa; assembly: GCF_002870075.4. Classification (NCBI taxonomy): domain Eukaryota; kingdom Viridiplantae; phylum Streptophyta; class Magnoliopsida; order Asterales; family Asteraceae; genus Lactuca; species Lactuca sativa. The sequence continues at coordinate 80,936,622 of NC_056624.2, forward strand.
ATGCAACACAGAAAGCTTTAAGGACCTGGAGACCCAAGGGAGTTCAGATCTAAAGTTACAACTTAAGATCCTAGCTCAACCCCAAGAAAAACCTCCTAATATGCTAGATAAGCCAGAAAATTCACCCAAAAGAGGTCTAGAATGGAAGGAGGTCAAGGTGACAGGTCAATACCTTCCAAGAGATGCCCATTGAAGTAGATCTAAGAAGCCCACGAGTTCCTTGCTTCTATTAACTTGTTCCCCAAGCTTTCTTCACCAAGATCCTTCTTCAAGCTCAAAGAAACTCACACACACGAATTAGGGTTTTTCTGTACTCTTTAGGGGCTGTAGGGAGGCTAAGGGGGTCATAAGATCCTTTGAATAGGGTGTAAGGCCCCAGAAATTAGGGTTTCATCCGTCAGCGTCGAGTCTTATCCTCGACTCAGCGAGTAGGTCATTTAAACATGCGGACCAACCCGCTGCCACTCGACGAGTCAGGGCATCCGACTCGTCTAGTCCACCTTGTAATCATAAAAGTCATATTCAATACCTGATAATCAGGATATTATATTAATTTTGAAATATTAAATTCTAAAACCCTAGTACTTTGAAAAGTTCAAATTAAACCCTTATGGTTTTATTAAATTAGTTAAGTGTATAATTAAAAGAGAGTTAATAAATCCATAATATTATCGTTTATATTTAATTAAATTAAAAGTATAATTTATTAAATTAGACCACCTAGTATTTTAAAAGTGTAATATACACCCTTATACTATATAAAATTAAAATTCTAATATTATATATTTATGAGTAATGAGTCAGTCTTACCGTTAGTAGACCTCATTCACGAAGCTGGTCTCTAAGGGGTGTTTAAGGAAATTGCCTATAAAATGACGATTGAATGGGTATCCACTCTTACCCACCGCACTCTTGACCAGTGGAGAGTCATTAGCCGAACGGGTAAGATAGGACACAACCTTCCATTATAAGTATAATGAAACACAAAGTAACTAAATGCCTTTATAAAATTCTCAAATATTAGTTACTTTAGGCAAAATGTGAATGTATGCTATTCCATGAAATTACACTTTACACCTTGCCGAGACGATAGTGGAGCGTGTGTGGTTAATCGGCAAACTAATATGGGATTGGAAAGGGTGGCGAAGGGTGGCTCGATGTTTTTCATATATCAATGGAGCGTGTGTGGCTAATCGGCACATTGATTTTGGTGATAATGACATTGAGTGCACCATGTACATGTGTATGGTTATTCACACCTTATTTGTGATCCTCAGTATCCCAGTCACAAACATGAAGGGCATAATCAAGATTAAACATGCCATTGAAAATTTTAATTAATCTCAAAAGATCTTGGAGTTTCAATTCGTTTAAAACTTAAATTTCCTTTTCGTTTTTCATGATGGAAATTGGTAAATTGTCATTTACCTACCTTCAAATGTTCTGCAACTGGATTACGACATCCCTCTTCCAAGTTGTAGAACATTATGTTGGGTCCAAGCCTTAATATCTCATTTGGGTGTTTTATTAAGGACTCAATCAACTAAACTTGAATTTTCTCCTATTTTGTAGATGTTTGATTCTAACTATGGTCTTCCCAAATCCCTTGGAACAAGCCTTCCAATTGAAGATGATATTCCACCTTTCGATCAAGGAACAAGACACCATGCTTCAATTCCTCCACCTCCTCCAATTGTTCTCCCTGACCCACAAGCTCAAAAGCTTGAAAAGTTCAAGCTCACTCAATGTGACATCCCTATTTTTACAGCCAGAAAAGACTGATTTTGTTTACGCTTTATAAAAATCAGAGTATCTCTTTTAATAAAAATGTTGCGGAATTTGTTCCCAGTAAAACATGATAAATAAGTTATCAAAGCATTTCCGAAGAAATGTAATTTTATTCATTTTAAGATATTTGGGATGTCATCGTCAATACAGAAACATAAGCATAAACAGAACTTACATTTATTTACACTAGTGATCTACATCTCTTTAATCTCTCAGTGTAATGTAACTTCATATCAACACCTGTAATACAAATAAGCTTGAGTGGGTCAGGTTGGGAAACCTGGTGAGTACAAAGGGTTTTCAACCCACAAAAATATAGTTAATTGGTTTCTTCAAATAATACATCTTAAACAATTAACCCGATTACCCATCCCCATTTTATTCATTTAATATTCCCTAAAGAATTATCTTAAGGGTCATCTCCTATATCAAAATTTACCTCTCATCTCTTTACATCACATTTCCTTATATGTTCTTTCCTAAGGATCATTTCCTACATCGCATAGATAGTAATTGTGACAACCCGAAATTTCCATTCTATACAACATATCAAGTCAATAGAAGTCAGAACAGTTACTGTTAATTTACAGACGATTTGGGATAAGTTTGAACATTTTATAATTAACACTTTAGGTGATGCCAGGAGAGGGGATGCTCTTAGGGTTATTGTGCAACAATAAACTTCCGTACTACAAGAAATTGGAAATTTACGACCTAAACATGGAGTTTGCGGTCCAAAACCCCAGGGGTATATATATGGTCCTTAACCATATTTATTCATTTGTTCCATTTCCAACTAGAGAAAAGCCAAATTCTCTCTCACGGATCTTCGACCTTTTGTCCCAAATTGTGAGTGCTTCTATCTAAGAGTATAATAGGGCTTATTATGTGTCTAATAACCAAGAAATAATAAGAAAACAACAAGATCAAAGAGTTTACGGCCCAAGAACACCTTGGACCGTAAACCCTTCTTTAAGGGCCAAAAGTGTGCTCTAGTCCCTTCTTTTCATTATGAAACTAGCCTTGTCCTACAACAACTTAGATGCAATCCTTAGGGCTTATAAAACTTATATAAGGTGTTTAGCATGTTCTAGGATGTCTTAACATCTTCAATTAGTAGTTTAAGACTAATTGGGTACATATATGTGTGATTATATGTTAACTAGGATCTTTGGGTGTGTACAAGTTTTCACTTGACACTTAGCAATCCTACATCATTCAGTTCATCCAAACCACCCTCTACAGGTGAGTTCATACCCCTTAATCAATGTTTTAAATGATTTTGAATGCTTTAATGGGGGGGGGGGGAATACAAGTAGAAAACAACATGTTAATGGATCAATCATATGTGGTTTATAACTGTGTTTTCATCCAGCAGATTTCACATACTTCAAAATGTGATGCATGAAATGGTTTTCTATCTTAAAAATACTTTATTATCAAACGTATTACTTTTGAAATGTTTATTAAAATGACATCAAGTCATTGTTAATTACTGTTCAAAACTGTTAAATGCCTTACAAAACCATTTTTATCTTCTTGATCAAAACTATATCTATACACTTATGTTCTTATATATGTATTGATATGATAGCTTTCATCCTTCATTTAGTTCCCACACTCTTGTGTAGCATGGGTGTATAAACCTTCTTGGACATCAATTACCTTCGAGTAAACTATTATAGGGATAGTTAGGAGATACAAAACATTATTCCTATTACAAGGAATTACACCAGAGTCAGTTCATTCATGAGTCTATACTATACATTACATGTTACATGAATACGTCTACATTGATACACCTACATGAATACATTTACATAAATACATTTAATTGTATACACTTACATGGATACTTGTACCTACATTCTATATGATGAGTTACTAGTACATACCATACGTGTAAATTTGTTCTGCCTATCCTAGTGCTAAAGGATAACTAGACCGGACTAACCATTCCGGAACCTACCTGTTAGCAACAGAGGTAATGAACATCTACGGATGCCTACGTTTGATACTTATATTAGGGTTACCTTTACGGGACTAACCATTCCTTAAACCTGTTGCCAGCTACAGAGGAAAATGAACAATCTACGGATGTTCAAGGTTAATACATTTTGACAGTCGCGATGTCGAGTTGATCCTAATACAAAAGGATAACACTTACATGGCTATATTTTTCCTATTACTTTATTTTGTGATACATTCATATAAACGATGAGGTAGACTAGGTACTGTTAGTAGTAGTCAAAAAGAGGAAAAACTATCTTGGTTATAGCAAAACATACATGTCTTGGTAGAAGACTACTTTCAAACATACAGGTCTTGGTAGAAGACTACTTTCAAAACATACAAGTCTTGGTAGAAGACTACTTTCAAAAAATTCGGGTCTTGGTAGAAGAATACTCTTATACTAATAGGAAATATGGAATTTTCTAGGGTTTTCATACTTATATCAAATGTTTCATTTAGAGTTTTACATGGCATTCATAACAGCTTTCCAAAACAAGGCAATGACACTTAAATACTTATGAATTAACCAGCTTTATACTGATATTCGCTTTCAAAATAACTTGTATTCTCAGGTCACGAGTAGACAGGTACGATGGCCAGGTTTTTGAGAAGACAGAGCATAGACAAGACTCGTCTTTTATTTTGATTACATATTTTGGTGTCATTTTACTATCAATGAACACATATGTATTAAAACTTTAATTTTAATGCAATGGATGATGTTGTTGCTTGTTTACTACTTTACAATGTTATGATACTTCACATGATGTCCTCCACCCCTGAACGTTTCCGTCGTTCTTGGTTTTGGGGTGTGACAGATTGGTATCAGAGTATTGTTTATAGTGAATATAGTATATCAACCCATAAAAGATATACTAACTATAAATACATTGGGATTAAAACACTCTTTCTAAGAGTTCATACTTTTAAATACTAAAATATTTAAGTAAGTATACGTGCATGCATTCATACTAAAATCGGTGTCACAACGACAAGAACAAAAGTATTATGATTGTTGAATATCACAAGTAAGCCTGGGGATATATGGTCAGTCCTGGGAGTGGCATAGCCTGATCAACTATGCTGGTCCAAGGAGTGATTAGCATATGCCCAAGAATGGTTGTGATGTGGCAACAAGTCTAAAAACTTACCAACACAACCACAAAGAAATACCATAGGAGTATTTGGTCTTACTGTAATTATCTTAGTTAGTTCGTCTAGTTAGTTAATTCTTATATCCCTTTTCTCGCATAGATTTTAATGGCTGGATTTCACCACGATGATCCGTACTTCCCAAACCAAGACAACGCTGGATGGCTAGAGGAAGAACCAGAAGATGATCACCCAATCCCTCTGGATGATCACCATGTTGAGGGTTTTTGTGATAGTTCTGACTTAGAGCCGGAAGTCAACAACCTACTTCCAGCTGCTCAAAACCCAAACCTGAACCCCCGTCCCACATTTCAAGGACCCACACTTCTGTGGGCCACAAAATTGAATAGATGGAGTCAGGAACAGGGTCAACCTATCCCCTACAACGGAGACAGAAGCTTCTACAACCTCACTGAGGGAGGTTCTGCTGACAGGGTCCTACCCATCATGGTTCGTAGGATTTCTCGGAACACGATACTGGGTCAATCAACTATCGATCGAGTCTTGGAGATTGACACCAACTCTGGTGTTAACACAGTCCGCATTCGCTAACTAGAGTCTACTCATGAAAGGACTCTGGTCCGCAATGCAGCTCTGCAGAGAGAACTCACTGAAACGTGAGCTGAAGTCAGAGAACTTCGAGATCAGCAAGCAAGAGCTGATAGGCGTATGAGGGACATAGAACGCCTACTGTCAGGATCAAGAACTCATGCTAGCAGTTCTCGTCGCCGATAGAATCTCATAGACTCATCTTTTGGATATAACCTAGTTTATGTGAAAACTTTGGTCTAATTTCTTATCCTTGTAAATCTTAGACTCGTTAGGTCTTGATTTAGTCATAGTTCTGTCAAAATTTTCCTATCTTGGTTGATGTAAGGCCTACTTCTAGGCCACTTTTCCCAAACTTGTTACATCTGTAATCCCAGTATTATTGACAAATATCTAATCATATGGAAATTATTATCCAAATGCTTTCATCGTCATTCAAATCATACTTTTCATTGTGTTGTTGGACTATGGAGAGTTAGTCCATGAGTCACTCTTATTATTTAGTTATTCTTATCCATGTCGTCATCTTTTTAAACGTATAGTTAAAAGATGCCGCCACGCAGAAACCTAAGGCGTAACCCAAGTAACGAAACACCGATACCACCACCTCCTCCACCTCCTCAACCACCCCAACCACCTCCTCCTTTCGATGCCACTATGTTCCAGGCAGCCTTCACAGCAGCCGTAGTAGCTGCTGTGTCAGCTATCAATGCTTCTGTCCCTAGTGGATCGGGAACTGGTGCACTTCCCTCCAACCACGGCGAGAGCCAATGGCATCCTCGGGAATGCACCTACAAGGATTTTACGAATGCTAAGCCCCGGAACTTCAATGGAATTGGCAGGATTATGGTCTTAAGTCAATGGATTGAAAAGACGGAAGCAGTCTTTGAAATTTGCGCCTGCCCGGAGGGAAACAAAGTCAAGTTTGCTACTTGTACCTTCTATGACAGAGCACTAACGTGGTGGAATGGCCATGTTAAATCTCTGACTTTAGTGGTGGCAAATTCCATCAGCTGGGAAAACTTGAAAGCCATGCTGATGAGAGAGTACTGTCCTCAAGGGGAAATACAAAAACTCGAATAGGAACTCTGGGGTCTACAAATGGTTGGATCCGACATGTCAACCTACACTAATAGGTTCTGTGATCTGACAATCCTATGCCCTGACATGGTTGCTCTGGAGAGCAAAAGAATAGAGAGATACATCTGGGGACTATCGCCCCCGATCCAGTCGAGTGTATTAGCATCCAGGCCTGCTACTTTCGACAGTGCCAAGGATCTTGCACAATCTCTCATATATAACAGGAAACATCAGAACCCAACAATCCCTACACCTTAGCCACAAAAGGGAAACAACGACGACCACAAGAAGAAGGGGTGGAACAAGAGGAAAAGAGGGGCTCCGCAAGAATCCTCCAAGAGACAACAACTTGTGGCAATCAATGCTACCACGGTAACTCATGTTGTCCCTGCAAACCCCTTACCAACAAAAACTAATGCTGGAAGTCTTCCGAGGTGCAACGAATGCAACTTCCATCACCATGGACCTTGCAAGGAAATGCAGTGCTCTAACTGCAATAGGGAGGGGCATACAACCCTTTTCTGCAAGACTCCAGCAGGGCCGACCGCCCAAGTTCCTAACGACGGTGTGGGCCAAGCTTGCTATGGTTGTGGCGAGGTGGGCCACTACAAGAGGAACTGCCCTAAGGCGGGGATTGCTGGCGGAGTAGGAAGAGTTATGGCCATGGGCCATGAGGAAGCGGTAGCTGATCCTACGATAGTTACTGGTACGTTTCTCCTCGATAACTCATATGCTTGCATACTTTTCGATAGTGGAGCAGAGAAAAGTTTCGTAAGTCATAAATTTGCACACCTACTTAAACAAAAACCATGTGCATTAGATAATTCATTCACGGTAGAAATGGCAAATGGGAAAACGGAAAGTACTAATTGCGTATACGTAGGTTGTACTTTAACTCTAGATGGCCATACATTAAAGATAGACCTCATGCCGGTCCCAATTAAATGTTTCGACGTTATCATCGGCATGGATTGGTTGAGTCTTCTTCGTGCCGACATCATGTGCTTTGAAAAAGCAGAACGTCTTAACCTTCCTAACAACGAAACCTTAGTTATCTATGGTGACAAACCTAGTACGAGCCTTCGCATCATTTCATGCATCCAAGCCCAGAAGTGCTTACGAAAGGAATATCATGCATTCCTCGCACACATCGTCGATACGAGTCAAGAAGTGAAAGACATTCAGAACATCCCAGAAGTACGCGACTTTCGCGACATATTCCTAAAAGAACTCCCAGGATTACCACCACAACGCCAAGTCGAGTTCAGAATCGACTTAGTGCCAGGAGCTACTCCCGTAGCCAAATCTCCTTATCGTCTGGCACCGACAGAGATGTAGGAACTTTCTAGTCAGCTTAATCAACTTCTCAAGAAGGGATTCATTAGGCCAAGCTTCTCACCATGGGGAGCACCAGTCTTGTTCGTCAAGAAGAAAGATGGATCGTTTCGTATGTGCATCGACTACAGGGAACTCAACAAGTTACCATTAAAAATTGTTACCCCTTACCCCGCATTGACGATTTATTTGATCAACTTCAAGGAGCCAACTACTTCTCAAAGATAGATATACGATCCGGATATCACCAACTACGAGTGTTGGAGGAGGATGTTCCCAAGACAGCCTTCCGAACTCGTTATGGACACTACGAGTTTGTAGTAATGCCGTTCGGATTAACTAACGCGCCCGCAGTATTCATGGATCTGATGAATATGGTGTGTCGTCCTTACTTGGATCAGTTCGTCATCGTCTTCATTGATGACATACTCATCTACTCTCGAAGTAAGGAGGAACATAGTCAACATCTCCGCAGAGTCTTAGAAACATTACGATCGGAGAAGCTCTATGCAAAGTTCTCCAAGTGCGAATTTTGGATCCGACGAGTCGAATTCTTGGGCTACGTTGTTAGAGAAGAAGGAATACACGTGGACCCTTCCAAAATCAAGGCTATTGAGAACTGGTCAGCACCAAAGACACCTACAGAAATTCGTCAATTTCTAGGTCTTGCTGGCTACTATCGCAGGTTCATTCAGAACTTCTCCCGCATAGCGAAACCTCTTACGACATTGACCCAGAAGGGCATGGCCTTTGACTAGGAAGAGAAACAGGAAAGAGCGTTCCAAACGCTCAAGCGAGCCTTATGCACCACACCAATACTATCCCTCCCCGAAGGGATAGAAGACTTCATTGTCTATTGCGATGCATCAAATCAAGGACTCGGATGTGTTCTGATGCAACGAGGTAAAGTCATATCCTATGCCTCGAGACAGCTGAAGACACATGAGGTTAACTACACCATCCACGATCTTGAACTAGGAGCAGTTGTGTTTGCTCTGAAGATTTGGAGACACTTCCTGTATGGTACAAAAAGCACAATCTTTACAGACCACAAAAGTCTACAACACATTTTCGACCAGAAGGAGCTCAACATGAGACAACGACGTTGGGTCGAGCTACTCAGTGTTTACGAATGCAAAATTCGTTATCATTCGGGGAAAGCCAATGTAGTAGCCGACGCCCTAAGTCGGAAAGAATATTCTGGTCGTGGAGTCAAATCTTTGACTCCGACTATCCATTCACACTTGTCCATGTAAATTAAGGAGGCTCAGCTCGACGCTTTGAAACCTGAAAATGTGGCAAGTGAATCCCTGAGAGGGATGGATAAGAATTTAGAAGTCAAGGGTGGCGGAGCTTTATACCTCATGGATCAGATCTGGACACTGAAACATGGTGGCTTCAGAGACCTGGTCATGACACTCGTTATTCCGTCCACCCAGGTTCAGATAAGATGTATCTGGATCTTAAAAAGTTATACTGGTGGCCTAACATGAAAGCATATATTGCTACCTTCGTAAGTAAATGCCTTACTTGCGCGGAGGTGAAGGTCGAATACCAGAAACCCTCCGGTCTTCTGCAGCAACCGGAGATACCAGAATGGAAGTGGGAGCGGATCACTATGGACTTCATAACCAAGTTGCCCAAGACAACGGGTGGACTTGATACCATATGGGTCATCGTCGACAGATTGACCAAGTCTGCACACTTCCTACCCATCAAAGAAACCGACAAAATGGAGAAACTTACGAGAACCTTCATTAGGGAGATTGTACGACTGCACGGTGTTCCCATATCCATTATCTCAGATAGAGATAGTAGATTCACTTCTAGGTTCTGGCAGTCACTACAAAGTTCCCTAGGAACTAGGCTAGACATGAGTAAAGCCTACCATCCACAGACCGACGGACAAAGTGAGAGAACTATCCAAACCTTAGAAGATATGTTGCGAGCCTGTGTGATTGACTTTGGGAAAGCTTGGGATACTCATTTACCCCTTGTCGAATTTTCCTACAGCAACAATTATCACACGAGCATAAAGGCAGCTCCTTTCAAAGCCCTCTATGGCCAAAAGTGCAGATCCCCTCTGTGTTGGGCTGAGGTGGGTGATACCCAGTTAGCTAAGGGATGAGTTCCCGAAAGCACTCTCACGGGTCCAGAGATCATTTAGGAAACGACAGAGAAGATCGTTCAAATTCGTGAACGATTGAAAGCCTCTAAAGACCGACAGAAAAGCTACGTTGACAAGCGAAGGAAACCATTGGAATTCCAGGTGGGCGACCGTGTTCTACTGAAGGTCTCACCCTGGAAGGGCTTAAGACGCTTCGGAAAGCAAGGGAAGCTCAATCCAAGATACATAGGGCATTTCGAGATTCTTGCTCGAATCGGCCCCGTAGCTTACAAACTCAATCTACCGCGCAGATTCAGTAACATACATTATACTTTCCACTTCTCGAACTTGAAAAAGTGTCTGTCCGACGAGACTCTTGTTATCCCACACGACGAGATCGAGATCAACGAGAGCCTCAACTTCGTGGAAGAACCAGTAGAGATCATGGACCGAGAGGTCAAGCAAACAAAGCAGAGCTGTATCTCGATAATGAAGGTTCGCTGGAACACCAAACGAGGACCTGAATTCACTTGGGAATGAGAGGATCAGATGAAACTGAAATATCCTCATCTTTTTGCTTAGTTATTTGTAACTACTTATTTGCTTAAATTCTAATTTCGGGACAAAATTCCTTCTAACGGGGGGAAGATGTGACAACCCAAAATTTCCATTCTGTACAACATATCAAGTCAATAGAAGTCAGAACAGTTACTGTTAATTTACAGACAATTTGGGATAAGTTTGAACATTTTATGATTAACACTTTAGGAGATGCCAGGAGAGGGGATGCTCTTAGGGTTATTGTGCAACAATAAACTTTCGTTCTACAAGAAATTGGAAATTTACGACCCAAACATGGAGTTTGCGGTCCAAAACCCTAGGGGTATATATATGGTCCTTAACTGTCACTCCCCAAAACCGGAATGGCGGAAACGTTCGGGGGTGGAGGACGTCATGTCAAGTATCACGAGATATTTATATGGTAAGCAAGTAATGAACAACCATTTCACTTAGAAAGAAAGTGTTTACAATGTATGTGTTCACAAAACATAGAAATCATAAACTAATAACAAAACAAGACTTGAAGCTATAACGCTCCATCTTCTGAAGTCCCAGCACGAGCACCTGTCTAATATTCTCCTGAGAATACAAGTTATTTTAAAGAGTTGATCAGCAATTAAGCTGGTGAGTTCATAAGATTTTAGTGATGTGAGTAAGCTATAAAGTGTTGTTGAAAATGTATATGTAAAGTGATGTAAGCTGTAAGTTCTGTTTTGAAAAGTTTGCATGTTCCTCTAGAAAATGTTATATTTCCTACATTAATGGAAGTTAAGTAAAATGACACTACGAGCCTTTCTATGCGTACTAAGTGGGTACAAGTTATATATATACTTGGAGTAATAAACAACCGATTGTGCGCATCTGCCCTCAACTCACAACCCAACGGGGTACAGTAAGTAAGGCGGATAGCACACATTCCATTGGTTGTTAGATTGTTGTCATATATAACCTTGGTGTATTCACTTGTTACTCATGGAGTTATTTGTAATGGTCCCTTTAATCTAATGGATAGTTCTTTTAAGAAAACCTATATTTCTTATAGTAAAATATTGACTACGATGATTACTTTTTATAATAGCTTTGTTTATACTGCTATATATAATCTGATATCGGGTAGATAGTTAATTGGGGGAATCTGCTCTAAGCCCACATCCAACTGGAACAGGACGTCGGGGGAAAACACACATTTAGCTATCTATCAGATATTAGTCTTATATATAAACATGGTGTATAAAATAAGGTGTTATAGAGTTAACTCACTTAAAGTATTTAAAACTTTAGTAACTTAATAAAATGGATTAAGCCCTTAACTGGGAAATCACTAGTTTTGTATACGAAAAGTACTGACTTTGAAAGTAAGTTTTGTACTAGAATAACTGTGCGTTGACTCTGTGTCCTATGACCTGATCCATACCTGGTACCCTTATGATGACTTAATGTATACAAAGCATAGATATATATAGATTCGGGTAGATAATAGATTGGGTGACCTCGGTGTAAGCCCACATCCAACGGGAACAGGACGTACAACGAAGAACACACATCCTATTAGCTGTCGGAATCTACTTAGCATATATGTATCCTATAGTGTATACATTAAGGAATCATAAAGTTAGCATCATGGTCCTAACTATTAAAAGTAGCCCTCTACCAAGACTCGACTGTTTTGAAAGTAGTCTGCTACCCAGACTCTACTGTTTTGAAAGTAGTCTTCTACAAAGACTCGACTGTTTTGAAAGTAGTCTTCTACCATGACTTGACTGTTTTGAAAGTAGTCTGCTACCCAGACTCTACTGTTTTGAAAGTAGTCTTCTACCAAGACTCGACTGTTTTGAAAGTAGTCTTCTACCAAGACTCGACTGTTTTGAAAGTAGTCTGCTACCCAGACTCTACTGTTTTGAAAGTAGTCTTCTACCAAGACTCGACTACACGACTATTATTAATTAAATCTAATTTACCTTATCGATTATGTGAATAAGACACATGGCAAAGGTATTAATAATATTGTAACTGGAATTTTATATCCTTCTGTAATTGTCATGATGACAGTGTAAGTACTGTAGTATTTGTAATAAGTGACTACTTTAAGTACTATTGTGCCTTAATTGAGGGTTAAGGCATAATGTGATGGCTAGATCCTATGCTAGACACTCCCTTATCAAGAGATTCTAGGAACTTTACGCGACACCTGCATGAGTGCATGCCGCGAACATCCACATTACTATGATCATGTATACCCAATATAACTATCACTAATGCGAAAGTGATTCATTGGTATAGTTAGATCCTGAACTCGTTCCATGCTATAGCACCTTATTATGTTCTGTTCTATTATCGTGTATTGTTATTGTACTTATGTAAATGTATTCCATGTAAGAGTATCTATGTAACGTATTTATGTAAACGTATACCATTAGTATAGACCCGTGAACTGAACTGACTCTTTGTGTGCTTCCTTGTACTAGAAGTAATGAATAGCATTCTCCTAAACTATACCTATAATAGTTTACTAATGTTCTACCTGGACTGTTACTGAAAAGACTCATTAATCTACTCAGTTATGCTTATACTTTAAAAACGGAGTTTTGTACAACTATAAAGTAACATAAATTTTAAAATAGTTTTGGAATGTATTGGCAACTTATAAATAACGTAAGTAACATTTTGAAAGATGTTTATAACTAACATTTACACAATTATCATTGTGTTCAACTTGTATTCCCCCTTAAAATAGTTAAAATAGATAAAAGATTCATTACAGGGTATGAACTCACCTGATGTGGGTGATTCAAACGGGTATGCGCGTACGGATGAGAAGTTCCACGAATGAAGTTCCGAGACACAATAAGTCCTAAATGATATTTAAGGACACATAATGACATGAATATAGTGTTTATAAACAACTATATGAAAGATAAAACCTTTCAGGACTAGGAAACACCTTGGCTAGGTGTTGGAATCACATGTGATTCTACAAAGGGAAGTGAAATGGCACTAATTGGTGTTTACGGTTTTGGAACCAACTCCTCTTGAGTTTACGCTGGTAAACCCATGAGGTTACGTTCGTAAACTCATGGTACTATGACCATTTGGTGTTTTGAAGTCCTAGAATCCCTTATGAAGCATCCTACCTTCAAGTCTTAGCCTTAGGAAGTGATTAGGGCAACAAATCACCCCTTTATAGGGTTTACGGTTTTTGGACCATATGTCGTTGGGTTTACGGTAGTAAACCCATATGGTTTATGGTCAAATGAAGTTTTCAAGTCCTAAACACTTCTAGGTAAAGGTCTAGGCTAGTTTCTTGGCTTACGAAAGAAATATGGGGCATTAAAACTCTCATTGGGGTGTTTACGGTTTTGGGAGCTCTTCAAACCGTAAACACCTAATCATGGGACATTTTTGTGGTTTTCTTGTGCTAAAAACAACAAAGGAAGGTTCAATGTTTGCTTCTAAGGTTTGGCAAAAGTTTAAGGGCAATTTGGCACACTTTTAGCACCCCTTTTAGGGTTTACGGTCCAAGGAGATTCTTGGACCGTAAACACCTTATCCTTGTGATATTTGGGTTTTTTCTTGATGCTCTGAAGGTTTAAACATGTTAAGGGTAGTTTCTATGCTTGTTTCAAAGGTCTAGAGGGGCATTGGGCTCATTTAAGCCACACTTTTAGTGTTCACGGTCCAAGAAGATCTTGGGCCGTGAACAACTTGTTCTTGGGGGATTTTGATGATTTCTTGATGTTTAAAACTTGATCTAATCATAAAAGGGATAGAAACACTTACTAGTTGAAGATCTTGAAGAAAAAGGGGATGATACTTGAGAGAGAAATGGCTTTAGTCTTTGGAATTGTGGAAAAGTGATTAAAATTTCTAAGTCTCACTTATATAGTCTTTTGGGTTTATGGTCCCAATAACATTTTGGACCGTAAACTCCAAACCCTTGAAGTTTTGGGCACTTATTGCTACATAGTAAACCCTAGGGTATCCACTCTCTTGATATCTTCTGAAGCACTAACTTTAAAACACTCAAACTTATTCCAAAAAGTTTGAAAGTTAGCAGAAATAGTTTTGACTCATATTGAAGTGGATGGTTGAACATAATGGAAATTTTTGGGTTGTCACATTAACCATATTTGTTCATTTGTTCCATTTCCAACTAGAGAAAAGCCAGATTCTCTCTCACGGATCTTCGGTCTTTTGTCCCAAATTATGAGTGCTTCTATCTAAGAGTATAATATGGCTTGTTATGTGTCTAATAACCAAGAAATCATAAGAAAACAACAAGATCAAAGAGTTTATATCCCAAGAACACCTTGGACCGTAAACCCTTCTTTAAGGGCCAAAAGTGTGCCCTAGTCCCTTCCTTTCATTATGAAACTAGCCTTGTCCTACAATAACTTAGATGCAATCCTTAGGGCTTATAACACTTATATAAGGTGTTTAGCATGTTCTAGGATGTCTGAACATTTTCAATTAGTATTTTAAGACTAATTGGGTACATATATGTGTGATTATATGTTAACTAGGATCTTTGGGTGTGTACAGGTTTTCACTTGACACTTAGCAATCCTACATCGTTCAGTTCATCCAAACCACCCTATACAGGTGAGTTCATACCCTTTAATCAATGTTTTAAATGACTTTAAATGCTTTAATGGGGGGGGGGGAATACAAGTAGAAAACAGCATGTTAATGGATCAATCATATGTGATTTATAACTGTGTTTTCATCCAGCAGATTTCACATACTTCAAAATGTGATGCATGAAATGGTTTTTTATCTTAAAAATACTTTGTTATCAAATGTATTACTTTTGAAATGTTTATTAAAATGACATCAAGTCATTGTTAATTAGTTTTCAAAACTCTTAATTTCCTTACAAACCCATTTTTATCTTCTTGATCAAAATTGTATCTATACACTTATGTTCTTATATATGTATTGATATGATAGCTTTCATCCTTCATTTAGTTCCTACACTCTTGTGTAGCAAGGGTGTATAAACCTTCTTGGACATCAATTACCTTCCAGTAAACTATTATAGGGATAGTTAGGAGATACAAAACATTATTCCTATTACAAGGAATTACACCAGAGTCAGTTCATTCATGAGTCTATACTATACATTACATGTTACATGAATACGTCTACATTGATACGCCTACGTGAATACATTTACACAAATACATTTACTTGTATACACTTACATGGATACTTGTAGCTAGATTCTATATGATGATGCCTATCCTAGTGCTAAAGGATAACTAGACGGGACTAACCATTCCGGAACCTACCTGTTAGCAACAGAGGTAATGAACATCTTTGGATGCCTATGGTTGATACTTATATTAGGGGTACCTTTACGGGACTAACCATTCCTTAAACCTGTTGCCAGCTACAGAGGAAAATGAACAATCTACGGATGTTCAAGGTTAATACATTTCGACAGTCGCGATGTCGAGTTGATCCTAATACAAAAGGATAACACTTACATGGCTATATTTTTCCTATTACTTTATTTTGTGATACATTCACATAAACAATGAGGTAGACTAGGTACTGTTAGTAGTAGTCAAAAAGAGGAAAAACTATCTTGGTTATAGCAAAACATACAGGTCTTGGTAGAAGACTACTTTCAAACATACAGGTCTTGGTAGAAGACTACTTTCAAAACATACAAGTCTTGGTAGAAGACTACTTTCAAAACATTCGGATCTTGGTAGAAGACTACTCTTATACTAATAGGAAATATGGGATTTTCTAGGGTTTTCATACTTATATCAAATGTTTCATTTAAAGATTTACATGGCATTCATAATAGCTTTCCAAAACAAGGCAATGAAACTTAAATACTTATGAATTCACTAGCTTTATGCTGATACTCGCTTTCAAAATAACTTGTATTCTCAGGTCACCAGTAGATAGGTACGATGGCCAGGTTTTTGAGAAGACAGAGCACAGACAAGACTCGTCTTTTATTTTGATTACATATTTTGGTGTCATTTTACTATCAATGAACACACATGTATTAAAACTTTACTTTTAATGCAATGGATGATGTTGTTGCTTGTTTACTACTTTACACTTTTATGAGAGTTCACATGACGTCCTCCACCCCTGAACGTTTCCGCCGTTCTTGGTTTTGGGGTGTGACAGTAATGATTCGAGGATTACCCCCTCAATACACACCTTGTAAGGGTTGGAGTATCATCGCATGAATGCGTAGTTACAACATCTCTTGAACTCGTAATTCATAGTAAGGGTTAGAGTATCATCACATGAATACGTAGTTACAACATCGCATGAGCTCGTAATTCATCACCTACAGGTTATGACCCTGCTGATGTTTCCAGGGGGTTGTATAGAATACTCCGTGGTCGCCATATATACTCTGGTAGATGACTACATCTCCACATTGTCGGACAAGGTTATGGTATCTTTCATCCTACATCACCGGTTCATCATCACCGAATTATCATCACCTATTTCTCATCATTTTATTTCATCACACACCAGCTATTTCATCTACCCATGATTTATCCCAACATATTTGTAGATATAAAATAAATATACTATTTGAATCATTTAAAACATGTATAAAATCATTCATCCAACATAGACAACAAGTATTCCGATAATATGCGCACATAGCACATAATTTATATAAAATACTTCATATCTATGTGTAAGATGAAAGTAACTATGCACTCACCTGATAAGGTGGTGACTTGGTACTCGGACATCACTTAGTTATCTCAAAACAATTTCCCTCGGACAAAACCTAGTATCATTACCAGTAAAGTTTAGCCTTATATTCACTGAGACTAATTAATAGTCTAAATATTATTACTATTATATAAGCGTTAAACAATACTCTTCACCCACTATGTACAGACAGGGGCCAGACATGAAACACTGGACGACAGGATCATTTTGGCATATAGCACTTCTGAATCTAGCAACCCAAGAGGCCCTCCAAACTAGATTCCTCGTACCACGAGTGGTTAAAAAGATATTATAACGAAACTTATGTAACTCATAATAATAGCCCAAATATTTATTATAACGTCCTAATAACATTACTATATTGAAACATAAGCTATACTAAAGTTAGGGTAAGCGTAGCTCAATTATAGCGGGTTTTTCTTAAAACCAGGCTCCGCCGAAGTAGAGTTTCTGAGTCGAAGGCTCTTCTTTTCGGATTCGTCGGGCGCTCCGGGGCTTACGCCTCATGCTAGGGAGTTACCCTAGGCTTTGAGGGGGGAGGGGGTTTGGGGCTTAGAAAGAGAAAATAGAGAGAGAAAGTGAAGTTGGGAGGTGTGAAGAATGAAGGGAACCCGACACCTCTATTTATAGGCTGGAAATCACCAAACCTCATCGAGTTGGCCTCCAACTCGTTGACTTCAGTGCCAGATGTCACAATTCTGGTGGCAAAATCTGTGTGGCCTACATTGTGCCACGTCACCCCTTTTGCAGCAGCACCCTGCCGACTTCTAAACCCCATAACTTTCACATACGAGCTTTCGTTTTCGACGTTTTTTTTCCACATGTAGGTAAAAACAAGGGCAACTTTCATTTAGACTAATTGGCTAATTCTCGACCGATCTTAAATTTAACAGTACGAGGAGATTAGATTCTTAAATGACTACGAAAAATCCGTAAATCCTTCATATGGACTCCGTTTTCATATGTCGTTTTACCGTTGATTTCCTATAAATGAGATCTTCAAATCTCATTTAGGTCGTGTAAGCCAAAAATGCTCGAACTAAAATTCGAGTTTCGGGTCGTGCACTGTTAAGCCAAATCTTAGAAAATTCATAACTTCAGCATACGAAGTTAGATTTGGGCATTCTTTTTTTGTATGTTCTCGGTTTAATGTACTACAAATTTTGTTTAGATCACTAATGATAAAAAGTCCTCTATCATAAATTCACTATTTACGTCTCCTGGTGTCGTGCCAGTTTTGCATCGAAACTTTGACGAGCCATAACTTCTTCGTTATAACTCGGATTTCGGCGTTCTTTATATGTACGGAACCCTTGTAACATATACTACCACATGGTAAAGATTATTACTTCTAAATAATCTTCCATCAAAAACTCGTTTTTGATGCTCATTGTCTCTAAATTGACTAGCCCGGATCTACGGGCGTTACACTCAAGCCCTTTTGGCAAGTAAGCATGAAGATGGAAATTTTGTGTGTGCACATGTCTTAGAGATGAAGTCACACATTGACATGTTGGGAATGCTGGGTGTTGTTGCCTCCAAGGAGCAGGCTGTTGACTAGGTTCTTCAATCGCTTCCCGACTTATTTGGTGAGTTTGTAAGAGAGTACTATATGATGGGCCACGACGTGACCCTCGTTGACCTCACCAATTTGATTATTGTTGCTAAATTAGTGATGCTTTGGCATGCTAGTCAACCAAATTTGTATGGTGGGTCGACGTCCCAAGCTTCCATGGACATTGGCGACACCGAAAATCCAGAAAAAAACTTTTCTTCCCAATGGAAAGGGATTGGCCATGGTCAAACCATTTGACCGGATGGTACGGAGAAAGGCTGAATTTGAGATTGTTCCATGTGTTGTTCCAAAGGAGTCCATTTGATTTTATTGCCAAAATAAGTGGCATTGATCACGAAGCTGCCCTGACTACCTGAGGGATCTAAGAGATGGGAGAGTCAAGATGCATGGCTCTGCTTCAGGTAAAATCCACTATCTAACTCTATTAAGTTCCTATTTTGTAGATTCTTAATACATGATGTGATAAGATTACATTTTGTTATTGTAGGATCGAAGAAAAGAAAATAAGCTTAAAGGAAGAAGCGTGGTGAGTCTGATCGCGAAGAAATGGATTTTGATCGCATGATTCGAAGATTGGATTTTTGGGGTGCTACTTTAGAGTTATGATAGATTGCTTAGGAATATGTAATAGCATAGTTTTCATTTAAATTGAATTGTATGAACAAGTTTTTTTGCATTTTGATAAATAAAATAAATTTTGATTTTGTCGTATTTACATGTTTCCTTACAATGGCATGCGTGAAAATTAATGTTTGGGTATTTCTATTAATAGCAATGTTGAAATGGATACGATTCTTAGTTATGTTACTTGTGGTAATGTCTAGAATTTACCAAATAAGGAAAGATTCTCATCACCTAAGCTTTATTTGGAAAGAAGCTTGGAATGATACAACTTGTATTATGTGGTTAATGAGAGCCTTCATATTTGGGAAATTGAGACTAATTCCTTGACGAAGAGTCAAGTGAAGGACTAGGAGAACTGGTATACAATGTTGTGCACTGGTCAAGTGCACCACAAAGAACGATAAAATATTCTTCATGCTTTGCTAAAAGCTTGCTAAATATGGTTATGTTTACAAGATTAAGTGTAATTCTGAATCATTGAAAAGCTTCAATGAATGGCAGAATGAATAAGAAGAATTGATTAGGTAGAAAGATAAAAGTTTCTTCAATCTGGGAAGAAGGGAAGGTACTTTTCTATCGTGTTTTATGATCGTCCTAATGACTATGATAACATATCGCAATTAATCCTCCGAGTAAATCTTAGTGCACTAGTATGGCTAAGAAGAGGAATCGGAATTGTTGAAATGGTTAATTCAAGAAGGTGAATCATACTTCGTTCGAATATCGAATCTTAAAGTTGTAATCCAAGATTGTGACTTGAGTGACATGTCTTCCATATGTTTGTAACACTCATCAAATGTGGAATAGGAAAAGATTCTTAATTTTGTAGATTTGAAATTGGTAAGTTGTGATGTCTTAGATAAGACAAAGACCAACTAGAACCAATTATGTGAAGTGTTTGTCTTGATAAAAATTCGCACTAACTCTTGAATATTTGTTTTGTCAAAGAATGTTTCTTGACAAAAGAATCATATATGTCAAGAGGTCATTGGGAGTCTTAAAGATATTGAAAAGTTTCAAGAACTAATCAAGAATAAACCTACTGTGAATCAATAGCACACAACTTAAGGTTTGTAATGTGTCGTGTTGACAAATTCTTGTTTCTGTGCCAATCTAGTTGAGTTGACTGTGCATATGAGTTCTATGATTTCTCATTTGACTGCATAAAGGCAAAGCACGATAATCAATGGAAAGTACATTGATATGTATAGGTGAGCTTCTTAACAACCTGGAAGCAATGGTGGGCGCTCGTGCTACCATGAGGCAAGAATTCAAGATTGAACAAGTTCAATCCATATGAGTTGGATTTGTCATCAACATTGTCTTATGATTATTGTTGTGATAAATTCACATGGATAGGAACACATGCACCATAAAATCTAAGTGTCATAAGATTTCTCTCCGTTCATGAAAATGAATTGTGAGGAAACGCTTTCACTAAGAAATATTTTAAGGAGATGGAGTTTGTGAAAATTGCATTCTCAAATTCGATTATCATTACGGCATCCCTCTTCATAGTTCGAATTATGAGATTTGGCAATTAGTTTGAACATTCAAGACTTATTGCTATAAGTTCAAGAATTGTTTAGATGCACATATGAGCTATCTAAGGAAAGGTGTATGAGTTTGAGAAGCTTAGATAAAGTCTTATCGAAGCATCTATTATTAGAAAAATGAACTTTGAATTTCAATAAGTATTAATTACTAGAAGTCCATCTGTTTTCTGAATACATGTCAAAGCTAGCGGGAGCATAAGTATTATGCTTGTATGGTAATAATCATCATGTTAGTAGGAGAATGACTATTATTTCAAGTAGTGCAAGTTGGGAATATTAATTATAGAAAACAAAAGTTTCATTTTGAAAAGTTGTAGAGATTGAAAAGTTGTTTTGCTATAATTAAGGGAGAATATATTATACTTCATTTCAAATCTAAAAGCTTAGATTGTGAGATTTTAACCAAATTTAGTCGAATATATATGAATATTATGAAATTCTATATGTGAATTGCGTTCTCAAAGTTCGATTATGATTACGGCATCCTCTTTCATAGTTCAAATTGTGAGAATATGGCAAATAGAAATATTATAGCAAAAGACTGGTAAAGTATCACGTCTTTATGTAAGAACTCATGAAGCGTGTCCCCTACGATTCAAGTATAGGATCGATTGCATATGTTGTAATATTCGAGCATTCTAAATTTTCCAAATGCCTAGCGCATTAAGAGGGAAAAAGGACTTGAAATAGATATGACTAAGATAATTAAACAACTATCAAGGACGATCTGAGGTTCGCCAAGGAAATATCGCTTGTGAGCAGTTGGAAGTATTGTAAAGGATGGACCATATTGGCTTTATTAACAATTGATAAGATTCAATTTATAATGAGTTGTCATATGTCAAATATGGAAATGTTTAAATATTGGGAGTTGGATATTAAGAATCTATGTCTAGATTAGAAAATTTTATGCAAAGAAGGATGTTCAAAGGAATGTACTTTGAATGTGAGATTTCATATCTTTGGAATTTTCTTGTAACAATCTCCAATAGAGAATTTTGTAATTTCATTGGCTGAGTCTTGGTGACTTTGGTGCTATGACATTACGAAAGGATCATTGCATAAAATGTTAGAATCTAACATATTCTAGTAGTGGCAAGAATTTTGTATTCTTACACTAAATTGGGAATTGTGAAATGAGCACCAAATGGTAGTGTTTTTCAATTGATCTATTTCGCAAAATAGGGACCATAGGTAAACATAGTGTGCATGGGACAACTATTGTTATAATTCAAGTGTTAAGTTAATTATCCGAAACATTATACAATGAATAATGAGTAATCAATATGGTGATTAAATAAAAGGTGTTTTTATTTATACTCAAAAGTTTTGAGGCCATATAGGATTAAGTATTATTATTGAGTTTCACATTACTTGTTTTAACTTCCAGAATAACTAGATTATTTAAACATTCACAGTCGGTCATACGTTGGAAGTAGGTATGAAGCAAGACTATCATCAGTCCGTCTGTAGATTTTCTAAAGTGTTTAGACATGGCAAAAGTTTGATGCAGAGTTCATAAGTGCTCCTGAAATAAGATTTGAGTATTGGATTAAACCCACGCTCACTTGAATCACTTCATGGATTTTATCACAGGTCATTAGTAAGACGATAATATCTTATATTCTTGAAACCGAGACGTGTGACTTGTAATTACAATTTGGTTGCACATTGATAAAATATAATTGCATCAGTAACTTGGTGTTATAAAACGTATTGTTGTGTGTGATTTGATGAGTAAGTGCAAATGAGCATTTGAGTCGAAGTTTATTTGTTCCTTTTACACAAAGTAAGATAAAAACGATATTTGTAGGCCCCTCAATGATTTAATGATGACACCTCAAAGCGCTTGGTCAATCCAGTACTGATTTGATTTTTTCAATTAGTCAATCGTCATAAATCAGAAATTGGGAAACAAGATATAGACAGAGAGAATGATTGAAATCCATGTGTCATGTCTATACGATATCTAGAATGGAGGAATATATGATCCCTTATCTAAAGGACGCATTATTGATAAGATCAGAGTTGAAAGCAGCTTTTGAAAGCTACGATTGCTAATCAGGTTCTGAAGCCGTACTTGCAAAATAGTTAAAAGAGAAATCATATTGTTTAATTAATATTAGTAAAGAATTAATTAAGAATTAATTTTGTGTCTAAAAGAGATTAATTAAATAAAGGGGACTAATACTATAATTATAAGATAGTTACAAAGTTGGACATATGATCCATATATGAGAGTCCATATAGAAATCGTCCAAGGGCCTTCTGGAAGGGTCTTTGGGCTGCTTAAGGCCTAAGCAGCTAGATTATGGTTTCCTATTTGGTAACCCTAGAAGCCTAAGTATAAATGGAACCCTTAAGGCCCCAAAACGTGTCTAACCTTCTAAGAGAAACCCTAGAACGTTTCTGGTGCCTCCTTCCTCTCTCCTTATTCATGTTGTTGCTTATGGTGGTTGTGACTCCATTAGAGGTGTAACACTTGAGGCACTAAGCTTTCAAAAGTCAAGATCAAGAAGTTTTGTAATTGTTATTGCTACATAACAATCAAGGTAAGATCTAAACACTTATTCATATGTTAATTTGATTATTTTATGCTAGATCTAGGGTTTGTGAGCTTTGGATGATTATTGCATGTTCATCAAACAAACTAGATCCAAAGCTTTAAGGTTGGCATGAACACCATAGGATTAATGTAGTGCTCAAAACCCATCATAATCATCAAACAATTAATCGACCCAATTACCCATCCTGTAACACCCCGTTTATATAATAAATAAATAAACAAATTAATGAATGAATAGTAGCACTATAATTTATAGTTATATAGCAAGGTGTTGGTCTCGAGGAGCTAATTGTCATGATTTTAGAGATTGGGGGTCAAAAGTGTAAAAATCAGACTTAATCTGTAAGTATTATTGATGGCAGGGATTAAATAGTAACTTTCAGGACTTCATTTGAAGAGAATTTGGAGGCTAAGGGGCTGTTTGGTAAATTAAGGATCGAATCTGTGAGGAATTATAGGAGTCAAGGTCTAAAGGGTAATTATGGGAGCAAAATCGAAAATAATTTTGAAATGAGGGATTGTTTATGTCGTTATGGCATGATGTTTAGTAGCACCAGGTATATAACCTTAGCTTCACCGGTTATCAAACCCTAAAACTAAGGGAACCTTCAACCGCCACTTCCACTTACTCAATCTCTCGTACTGCACATCACCTCCGTTGAGGTCGTCAACCACCGGGTACCGCCATAGCGCGGATGCCAAACTTCTTGGGCCCCAATTTTGCTGCCCTCCGACTTCCTTTAACAGTGGAGTATAACCGCCACCTCCCTGCTGTTGCATCGACCACCACCGCTCCCACTTCCGGAGACCACGAAGACCACCGGGAATGAGCTATTGAAGACCACCGATGTGGCTGTGAATGCTCACTGCCACCATCCCACCATGAAGGGTCGAATAAGGTTGTATTGGCTGGAAATTGGAGATATGTTGCCACCCTTCTTCTGTTCGGCGTCCCTTTGTCATCATTATGTCTCAGCCCTGGCATCACCACTGTCCGTCTCTGTTGAAGACAAGGGAGCCGCTAGACTTTAGGCTTCGGTTGCTATCGTTAATCGCTGTCAAGACCGCCGCTTCCGCCTCTCCATGGTTCTGTCGTCGCCAACGCCACCAGGTGGGTGGATGCGTTACTTTTCCGAGCATAGTGTGGGTGTGTGTTATTTCAGTGATGTAGAGTTGGGTTTGTGTGGCTGGAAAACCAAGAACAACCACTGCCACCACCGTGAGGTGGTGGCTGCCGCCATGAACAACCGTGTGTGTGTCTGAGTGGTTGTGTGTGTTTAGGTGAGATTAGCATTGTAAAATGTAATTAGAAATTGGAATAATGAAATAATGAAATGAAACCCTAACCACCACTGTGAGGTGGTAGCTGCCGCCACCAGCCGTCATGTTGGGTGTTGATGTGCTTGTTATGTTTGATTCATTTGGATGTTTGGACAAAGGGACTGAAACCCTAATGGGCCCAATGAAGCCCTAATTGACCTAAAAGCACAAACATGTGACTAATGGGCCTAATGAACCTTAATTGATCAAAAGACCTAGTTATTGGGACTATTGGGCTTAGATAGGTTGGAAACCCTAATTAGCGTTTGGAAAACCCAAACATTGGATTTATGGGCGTTGGACTTATCGGGACCCACATTTGGGCCATGAGAAATGTGAATTGGACCCAATCACACCATATGACTTATTTAGTAGAGTGAGGGACGTAATGCATTAAGTCCTTAATGGGTTAATTGAGAAACACTTAACCCTAATTGTCATTTTATGGCAAACCCTAATTTCACATGGGCTTTATATTGGGCTGTTCTTTTGGGATTTGGTGATTGGGCTATTAATGGGTCACCCAAGAGGAAGCAAATGGACTAGAATAATTTAATGGGCTTTAGCATAATGCCCATGTGAGGGGTTTGGGCCCAATTTGGAAAATTAGGGCATAGATGGACCATATTTGGGCCTTGATGATTATATGATATTGGGCCATTAGAATGTCAAATGTTGGACTAGAATAAATGGTTGGTCCTTAGAATAAGACCATGTTAAGGTTTGGACCCAATTTGGAAAATTGGGCCATATGTTGGGCTTTGAGCCATAGTTGGACTTTTAGGCCTTTGGATTGGGCCTTGGGCTTGAATCAAGCCAAGTTAGGGGTAGAGTAGTCTCTTACCCCCAAGCATGGACTTATGATTATAAGTTGGAACCCAATTATTAATTGGGTGTTATTTTTTATTGTTGGCAATTCGGGAATCTGTCTTCCAACAGTTGCGGTTGGGTCTGCGGGACTTCAGCAGTGTGAGGTGAGTTACCTTCCAGTAAAAGTGGGTCTAAGGTCGCAATGTCATCCCAATAGTAGGAGATGTTTTATGAGATGATTGTCTTTGTGATAATTGTCTGGTTTGCAACTGTCTGATATGTTTTATGTGCTAGGATGCTATGTTATATGTGTTGGTAGTAGTAGAGGTGAAATAGCCCCCGGATACCGGTTGAAAGATACCGAAGGGGTAGTCAGTACCCATGCATTCCTAGTAGTATGTTCATGATATGTTATTATGTGGTAGTGGCAGGGGGTGAAATAGTCCCCGGATATCGGTTGAAAGATACCGAAGGGGTAGTTAGTAACCATGTATGCCTAGTAGTGTGTTCATGATGTATTAGTACATTGTAGTGGTAGGGGTGAAATAGTCCTCGGGCCTGGTTGTGACTAACTGGCAGGGTAGGTCAAGCACCCCAAAACTGCTTGACATGGGTAGGTCGGGCACCCCAGAATAGCCTGACATGGTAGGTCAAGCACCCCAGAATGGCTTGACATGGGTAGGTCAGGCACCCCAGAATGGCCTAGCAGGGTAGGTCAGGCACCCCAGAATCGCCTTGTAGTATGTGTATTGTATGGTATGTGGTATGATGGGGGAACTCACTAAGTTTCTTTCTTACATCTTACAGTTTTGGTTTTAGGTACTTCGTTCCAAAGGGAAGCAGTCGGCTTGGTCGCAGCACATCAGATTATGTTTTCCGCACATGAGATCCTTGGCATTACACTCTGATATTGTTTTATGTTAACATTCTTGGATTTCTGATATTTTGGTTTTGACATGCAATGTTACTATTG
Organism: Lactuca sativa; assembly: GCF_002870075.4. Lineage (NCBI taxonomy): Eukaryota > Viridiplantae > Streptophyta > Magnoliopsida > Asterales > Asteraceae > Lactuca > Lactuca sativa. Next base: position 80,963,352 of record NC_056624.2, read on the forward strand.
GTGTTTTTTATACTTGTGGTTCTATAATAACTTATTTAAAAATGAAATTTTTGGTCTTGAATTTTGGGATGTTACAAGTTGGCATCAGAGCCTTGGTTTGAGGGATTCGGGAACACTCTCGGGTGTGTCCGAACTAAAACTAAGGACTTGGTATGAAAATTTTCAAAAGAAAATTATTTTATAAAAAGAATTTGAAAAAGAATTTGTAAGGAGAAAAGAACTTTGAAAAGAACAAGGTGTGTGATGCGTGCAACCAGCCGAGCTCAAGTACGTTTTCCACAAGATACATATACAATTTAGGCTAAGATATGATATGATTATGAGAACAGCATGCTAGATTAGGGCTAAGGATCTAGGAAGGATGCCTTATATTCCTGTTGTAAGTGTGTGAGAACTGCATGCTAGATTAGGGCTAAGGATCTAGGAAGATGCCTTAGATGCCTGTTGTATGTGCTTGTTGAGTTGCATGATAGTACTGATCAGTTAGTGATAAGATAGTCTATTTAGGTTGTGACTGATTGTGTGAGCCTCAGAATCGAATGCTAGTATCGATCCCTGACAAGAGGATAGACTGATTTGTTTGGAGTATGGTGGTTAGATTTTCCATTGCCTGAATGTTGCTTGCTTTGTGCTTTGTGGGACTCTTAGTAATGTGAGCTGGCTACTAAGGGAATATGCTAAGTTGCATGTGGCTACATTCATGAGGTAGCTAGTTGACATTAGTGGGAAGTCCTTCAACAGCTGAGCACTGGGTGGGTACGGGAACCTAGGAAAGCCTAGGCAATGCTTTAGTGGGTTTGGTTGCGCTGTCAGGGAGCATTCAGGGTACCAGTTTAAGGAAGTGACTTGGAGGATTCAGGAGGATTGTTGAGGAAAGTATAGATAGATGTGGAAGGTAGTATTGGTCCATACTACTGAAAGCACATGATCCATACTCGAATCGGTGAGATTCTTGGAGAATCTAAGCAGCTTCAGGGAGGAGTTTGTGACCCGGTTTGGGGACAGAGGAGGTTGCAGTTGTTGCAGCTTAGTCATTGGCAAGTGAGCTAGTGAGTTTGATAGGGTGTCAAACCCTAAATGATATGAATTCAAAGAGTTTGTAGATGAGAGATTGGTTTAGAGCACCCTGGGAAGAGAGGGTTGTGCCAGGTGCGTATAGTAGAGGGTCTCAGGAAGAGACCCATGACTTCTGATCATCGGGTGAAAGGCTAGCGAGGTCGGAGTCAGTGCAGCACATACGGGAAATTGCACATGGGAGTTTGTCGTTCCAAGGGTTTAGGTTGCTACAAGGTAGCGGGGTTGGTCATGTCAGCAAAAGGTAATAACGATTCTTGGGTATATTCGAATCCTTGGAATGTCAGTTTAGTATGGTGTTAAGCACCCAAGAATAAGGTTCAAATTTTGGTTCCGGCTCAAAAGCAGGGCCTGGGCCAGTAGATGCACGATCGTAGAAGTTCATCTCATTGGAGATTACTTGCAGAGTTATGGGAATGGACCTCGATGGTCTTTTGTTCATCCAAGGAAGGACTTTAAGAGCTATCAGTAGTCGTCTTGGGGCCTTTTGGGACAGATTTGTCACGGGAAAGTTAGGGGTTCATTTGAAACCCAAGGTCTATGGATCCTTATAATCCTTTGGGAAGGAAGATCCTATAGTTAGTTCCTATCATCAAGATCAGGATTTCGTCAGATGACTGCGGGTAGGTCATCTTCTTCCACTTCAAGGTGGATATTGGGAATCTGTATCACTTTAGAATTGTGAGAGAGTTGGATGAGTCATATCTCGAGTTGGTTCTCTGCTATTGCTTGGGATTATCAAGGATTGTTATATGCCATTTTGCATGCCGAAAAGTCCGTGATGAACCTACAGAGGAACGTATCTGATGGAGTGGGTTCCGCATTTACCAATATCATTCTGGATCTTTGTCAGGATCTGTGCAGGAGTAGTGTTTAGAGGATATCAAGTCAGGGTCAGAGTGATAGTTCCCCAGGGAAGTCAGAGTTAATGGTTCTATCATTGTTCGGGTATGGTCGTCAACTGTCTATGGAAGTAATTTGGAGTTCAAGGCACCACCTATGCTAAGAAAGGATTGGTAGCATGAAGATGGTAGTGTTAGTTGCAGGGGTTAGATGCATAAGTGTTCGGTTATTGGATGTTCAAAAGAATTGTACTTTCACATGGGTTGTGTTCGGTTAGAGTTCAGTGGTGCTACGGTATTAGGAGTGGGATCGGGGATTCGTCAGCTGGGATGAAGATTGAGGCCTCCAGTTGTCAGCATTGGAGGTGGACTGAGGTGTCAGACTGGACCAGGTTTCAAGAGTACTCTTCAAGATTTCAGAAGATGGGCGATCTTCGGGTGTAACTGGTAAGTGATCGCTGACATTAGTAAGCACAGGTTGTCATCAGTGGGATATTAGAAAGCGAGAAGGATTGGGAATCCTTCAACTATCATGAGCCGTGAAGACTTAGTCGAATCTTAGAGGGGGGGAGAATCGATTAGGTATCCAGGAGAAGAAATAGGTGTGAAACTAGGATGAGTTTCGCATCCCCGTCAGGGGGAAAGGTGATCGAGTGGCCGTCTAGGTTGAGGATTAGGAGAGTTGGGAGCTTAGAAAATGTTCCAACATTTGGTTAATGATTTTCCTTGGCATCAGAAAACAGGTTTAGGGAACCAGGTTAGAGCTCCAGTTAGGACTCAAGTTCGGTTGAGTGTTAGGTTGAGCGCATGGTCGAATCAGTATGGAAGGTGTTATAAGACCACGGGGGTATCCGTAGCATTCACAAGCGATCAAATAGTATGAGAAGTGTTGTAAGACTGTGGGGGTAGCCGTAGCATTCACGAGGTTGGCAGACAGTGCTAGAGTGTTGTAAGTTTGCAGGTGTAGCCGACAGTCGTAGCATTCACGAGGTTGACAGATAGTGTTAGAGTGTTGTAAGTCTGTGGGTGTAGCTGTAGCATTCACGAGGTTAGGAGATAGTGCTTGAGTGATGTAAGTATGTGGGTGTAGCCGCAACCTTCACTTGGTTGGTAGATAGCATGAGCACGTTGATAGGACGCGGAAGGAACAGTAGTACCCACCAATATAGGTGTAGCAATGAGGATAAGGAAATACACGGATTGGATTTCGGAATTACTCAGACGAATTAGATCTGTTTGAGCCAGTGATAAGAATGTAGGAACGCTAGTACGATTATGAGGTCAGGGAAGCAATGGACTGCTTAGGGTCGTTTGTAATATAAGGCTACCATTGCTCATGTAGCAATCACTTTTAGCCTGGATTTGGTGACGTCAGGATCTGACGCATGGACCCGATCGGTTGGATCAGGAGGTTGTTAGCGCCTCGGTCGCATGATAACTAGTCGCAACTTGTTCTAGAGAGGGATTTCGTTCAGAAGTCATGTGATACAACTAAATGGGAGTCCTTTGGCTCTGCAGCCGGGCAAAAACCCGATAATTCAGGTGATTGGCGAATGAATTGAGGATAGGAAGGTCTCGGTAGATTTTAGAAAGCAGTCATGTAGCGGCATGTTGTTTCAGGAAGTTTCAACGTTTGGGCAGTATTATTAACTGTGTTTTGGGTTGAACATACGCACATAATAGCTGGTTTATTGGGAAGTGAAAAGTCAATCACAACGGGATTAGCTGAGCCTTGGCCAAGTATAAGTGACCTACAGAGTTAATTGGGCTTGTGACCCTGATTTATAGTGGGAACCTCGAGTTATCAGATGTTGAGTATCTTGTTGAAGGATAAAGTGGATTGGGTTCAACGATAATGATTTAGTATGAGTGGTCTACCAGGGATTCAGACCATCTCAAGACAACAGATTCAGACGGAGAAGATTTGGTCTCGTTGCGAGGAATTCATTCACCTGCGGGTGTTAGGGCTTTGTGAAGATTGGTCACAGCTACCCTGGGAAGGCTAGGGTGTACCCAGGAAGGTGACAATGTTACTAGAGTGGTTCAGCGCGTAAAGATGGTAAGGAATGATTTCGATGACGAAATCAAATTTAAGTGGGGGAGAGTTGTAACACACCGTTTATTTAATAAATAAATAAACAAATTAATTAATGAATAGTAGCCCGAAAATTTATAATTATATAGAAAGGTGTTGGTCTCAAAGAGCTAATTGTCATGATTTTAGAGATTGGGGGTCAAAAGTGTAAAAACAGGACTTAATCTGTAAGTATTATTGAAGGCAGGGATTAAATAGTAACTTTTGAGACCTCATTTGAAGAGAATTTGGAGGCTAAGGGGTTGTTTGGTAAATTAAAGATTGAATCTGTGAAGAATTATAGGAGCAAAATCGAAAATAATTCTCAAGGGAGGGACTATTTATGTCGTATGGCATGATGTTTAGTGTCGCACCCCAAAACCGGAACGGCGGAAACGTTCGGGGGTGGAGGACGTCATGTCAAGTATCATGAGATATGTATATGGTAAGCAAGTAATGAACAACCATTTCATTTAGAATGAAAGTGTTTACAATGTATGTGTTCACAAAACATAGAAGCCATAAACAAATAACAAAACAAGACTTGAAGCTATAATGCTCCATCTTCTGAAGTCCCAGCACGAGCACCTGTCTAATAGTCTCCTGAGAACACAAGTTATTTGAAAGAGTTGATCAGCAATTAAGCTGGTGAGTTCATAAGATTTTAGTGATATGAGTAAGCTGTAAAATGTGGAAAAAGTATATGTAAAAGTGATGTAAGTTGTAAGTTCTGTTTTGAAATGATCGCCTGTTCCTCTAGAAAATCCTATATTTCCTACTTTAATGGAAGTTAAGTAAAATGACACTACAAGCCTTTCTATGTGTAATAAGTGGGTACAAGTTATATATACTTGGAGTAAACAAATAATCGATTGTGTGCATCTGCCCACAACTTACAACCCAACGGGATACAATAAGTAAGGCGGATAGCACACATTCCATTCGTTGTTAGATCGTTGTCATGTATAACCTTGGTGTATTCACTTGTTACTCGTGGAGTGATTTGTAATGGTTCCTTTATATCTAATGGAGAGTTCCTTTTAAGAAAACCTATATTTCTTATAATAAAATATTGACTATGGTGATTACTTTTATAATAGCTTTGTTTATACTGCTATATAAAATTTGATATCGGGTAGATAGTAGATTGGGTGACCTCGGTGTAAGCCCACATCCAACGGGAACAGGACGTACAGCGAAGAGCACACATCCTACTAGCTGTCGGATACTAGTTTTATATATAAACATGGTGTATAAACTAAGGTGTTATAGAGTTAACTCACTTAAAGTCTTTAAAACTGTACTGGCTTAATAAAATGGATTAAGCCCTTAACTGGGAAATCGCTAGTTTTGTATACCAAAAGTACTGACTTTGAAACGAAAGTTTTTTACTAGAAAAACTGTGCATTGACCCTGTGTCCTATAACCTGATCCATACCTGGTACCCTTATGGTGACTTAATGTAAACTAAGCATAAATATATATAGATTCGGGTGGATAATAGATTGGGTGACCTCGGTGTAAACCCACATCCAACGGGAATAGGACGTACAACGAAGAACACACATCTTATTAGCTGTCGGAATCTACTTAGCATATATGTATCCTATAGTGTATACATTAAGGAATCATAAAGTTAGCATCATGGTCCTAACTTTTAAAAGTAGCCTTCTACCAAGACTCGATTGTTTTGAACACAGTCTTCTACCAAGACCCTACTGTTTTGAAAGCAGTCTTCTACCAAGACTCTACTGTTATGAAAGCAGTCTTCTACCAAGACTCTACTGTTCCCTTGTCAACTGTAAAGTACATTCTCCCTGGTTTATAACCTATCTCGAATAGAGAATATATTAACCTTCAAGTGTTACCGACAATTTATGAAAGTAATGGGAGAAATGAGTACCCTGATGTCGTTTATAATGACATACGGAGGTACTATCAACCAGAAAACATATTTGTTTTATTACGGTCATAATGTGAAAGCTAGAACCCCTAATAAACGCTATCATGTATGGAGATTGAGGGAACCAAACGCAACCCTAGCAAATCCATGCAAGCCGTGTAACTCACATTAAAGTTATATGATCATGTATACCCAATATAACTATCACTAATGCGTTAGCGATTCATTGGTATAATTAGATCCTGTCTACGTATTGTCATGCTATAGCAAATTAACTTGTTAGTTATGTTCTGTTCTGGTGTTGTTTGATTTTCTTCACTGTTAGTTCTGTTTTGGTATTGTTTCTTTGTGTGCTTCATTGTACTAGAAGTAATGAATAGTATTCTCCTAAACTATACCTATAATAGTCTACTAATGTTCTAACTGTACCGATGATGAAAAGACTCATTTGTCTACCAAGTTATGCTTATACTTTAAAAACGGAGTTCTGTACAACTATAAAGTAACACAACCTTTAAAAGAGTTTTGAAATGTAAAGACGACTTATAAATGACATAAGTAACATTTTGAAGGATGTTTATAACAAACATTTACACAATTAACATTGTGTTCAACTTGTATTCCTCCCTTAAAACAGTTAAAATAGTTTAAAAGATTCATTACGAGGTATGAACTCACCTGATGTGGGTGATTCAAACGGGTATGCGCGTACGGATGAGAAGTTCTACGAATGAAGTCCCGAGACACAATAAGTCCTAAATGATATATAAGGACACATACTGACATGAATATAGTGTTTATAAATAACTATATGAAAGATAACACCTTCCGGGACTAGGACACACCTTGGCAAGGTGTTGGAATCACATGTGATTCGACATAGGAAGGTATAAGACACACATATGAGTTTACTACCATGAGTTCACGACCCAAGGGAGTTTACGGCCGTCAACTCATGGCTACACATGTGGGAATGCAAGTTTGAAAGCTAGGGAATGATTTAGGGACATTAGCTCTAACCTAGGATGAGAAAGACCACCTTCTTTGTAGTTTTTGAGGAGTTCACGGCCCAAATGAGTTTACTATCGTAAACTCATGGCCATTTATGCTTATGAGGGTCCTAAAGGTCATAAGGAAGCATTCTAAATTCATGCCTAAGCCTTAGGAAGTGTTTGTGGCATCAAAACACTCTTATCTTGAGTTTACGGCCCATGGACCATTTGGTCATAAGCTTGCGGCCGTAAACACCTATGGGTGTTGGTATTTTGATTGTCTTGAGTCCTAAACACATCAAGGTAATGTGCTAGGATAGTCTCTTGGCTTAAGGAAGGCATTTAGGGCATTTTGGCACCCTAAAATGGAGTTCACAGCCCAAGAACTTCCTTGGCCGTGAACTCACTTCTAGCCTTGTTTCTTAATGTTTTTGGGGTCTAAAAGAAGTAATGGTAGTCTCTAGGTTTAGTGCCAAGGCTTGGAGGGACATTGGGCACACTTTGGCCCTTATAAAGGAGTTTACTCTCCAAGATGTTCTTGGGCTGTAAACTCCCAAATCTTGTTGTTTTGATATGATTTATATGTTTTTAGGCACTTAGTAAGCTATGTAATACAACTAGAGAGAGGTACTCACGATTTGGGATGAAAACCCGAAGATCCGTGAGAGAGAAAATGGCTTTTCTCTAGTTGGAAATGTAACTAATGAATAAATTTGGCTCAGAATCCTATATATAGTCCTGGGATTTTTGGCAGAAAATATTTATTCCCGCAATGAACTCTAATATCATAGAGTTTTGGAATAACACAGTTGCACAAAACCCAAGTGCATCCTCTCTCCTGATATCTCCTTAAGTGTAAATCCTGAATTGCTCAAACTTATCCCAAAAGTTTGAAAGTTAGCAGAACGGTTTTGACTTCGATTGTTGTGGATGGTTTTACTAAATGGAAACTTTTGGGTTGTCACATTTAGTAGCATCGGGTATATAACCTTAGATTCACCAATTATCAAACCCTAAACCAAAGGGAACCTCCAGCCGCCACTTCCACTTACTCAATCTCCGGCGCTGCATATCACCTCCGTTGAGTTCGTCAACCACCGGGTACCGCCACAGTGTGGCTGCCAGACGTCTTGGGCCCTAAGTGTTGCTGCCCGCTGACTTCCTTTCACATCGGATTACGACCGCCACCTCCCTGATGTTGCATCGAACACCGTAGCTCCCGCTTCCGGTGACCACAAAGACCACCAGGAATGAGTTATTGAAGACCAGCGACGTGGCTGTGAACGCCCACTGCCACCATCCCACCGTGAAGGTTCGAATAAGGCTGTACCGGCTAGAAATCGGATATGTGCCACCACCTTTCTTCTATTTGATGTCCCTTCGTCAGCATTGCATCTCAGCCCTGTTAGCGTCACCGCTGTCCGTCTCCGTCGAAGACAAGGGAGCCGCCAGACTCTAGGATTCGGTTGTTGCCGTTAATCGTCGTCAAGACCGCCACTGCCGCCTCTCCATGGTTCTGCCGTCACCAACGCCACTAGGTGGGTGGCTGCATTACTGTTCCGAGCACAGTGCAGATGTGTGTTATTTCAAGGATGTAGAGTTGGGTTTGTGTGGCCGGAAAACGAAGAACAACCACCGCCACCACTATGAGGCGGTGGCTACTGCCATGAACCATCGTGTGTGTCTTAGTGTTTGTGTGTGTTTAGTTAATATCAGCATTGTAAAATGTAATTAGAAATCATAATAATGAAATGAAACCCTAACCACTACCGTGAGGTAGTGGCTTCCGCCTCCTGCCGCCGTGTTGGGTGGCGGTGTGCTTGTTGTGTTTGATTCGTTTGGATGTTTGGACAAAGGGACCGAAACCCTAATGGGCCCAATCAAGCCCTAATTTACCTGAAAGATCAAACATGTGACTAATGGGCCTAATGAACCCTAATTGATCAAAAGACCTAGCTATTGGGCCTTGGAAAACACTAAGATTGGATTTATGGGCCTTGGACTTATTGGGACCCACATTTTGGGCCATGGGAATTGTGAATTGCACCCAATCACACCATATGATTTATTTAGTAGAGTGAGGGACGTAACGGATTAAATCCTTAATGGGTTAAGTGAGAGACACTTAACCCTAATTGTCATTTTATGTGAAACCCTAATTTCACTTGGGCTTTATGTTGAGCCTTTCTATTAGACTATTAATGAGCCATCCAAAAGCAAGCAAATGGACTAGAATAATTCAGTGGGCTTTAGGGTAAGGCCCATGTGAGGGGTTTGGACTAAATTTGGAAAATTAGGCCATATTTAGGCCTTGATGATTATATGATATTGGGCCATTAGAATGTCAAATGTTGGACTAGAATAAATGGTTGGTCCTTAGAATAAGACTATGTGAAGGTTTGGACCCAATTTGGAAAATTGGGCTCTGAGCCATAGTTGGACTTTTAGGCCTTTGGATAGGGCCTTGGGCTTGAATCAAGCCAAGTTAGGGGTAGGGTGGTATCTTAATCCCCAAGCATGGACTTATGATTATGAGTTGGAACCCAATTATTAATTGGGTGATATTTCTGATTGTTGACAGTTTGGGAATCTATCATCCAACGGCTAGGGTTGGGTCTGCGGTACTTCAGCAGTGTGATCTGAGTTACCTTACAATAGAAGTGGGTCTAAGGCCGCAATGTCGGCCCACTAGTAGGAGATGTTTTATGAGATGATTGTCTGGTTTTCCACTGTCTGACATGCTTTATTTGCTAGGATGCTATGTTATATGTGTTGGTAGTAGTAGAGCTTAAATAGTCCCCGGATACCGGTTGAAAGATACTGAAGGGGTAGTCAGTACCCATGCATGCCAAGCAGTATGTTCATGATATATTATTATGTGGTAGTAGCAGGGCGTTAAATAGTCCCCAGATACCGGTTGAAAGATAATGAAGGGATAGTTAGTACCCATGCATGCCAAGCAGTATGATCATGATATGTTATTATGTGGTAGTAGTAGGGGGTGAAATAGTCCCCGGATACCGGTTGAAAGATACTGAATGGGTAGTTAGTACCCATGTATGCCTAGTAGTGTGTTCATGATGTATTAGTACATTGTAGTGGTAGGGGTGAAATAGTCCCCGAGCCTGGTTGTGACTAATCGGCAGGGTAGGTCAATGATATTGCCATATTTATACATATTTTTAGGCAATATTTAATTACATTTCTATTGATATTTTGGTTATTTGCATAGAATAATGGTACTTATGAGTTTTAATTGTTATATTGTGGCCAAATAGAAGCATCTTCGAAGATAGGGACTGAAATTGACAAGATATGGAATTTCGGAGGATTGAAGAAAGGAAGAACGGAAAATCACCTAAAAGACATATTCACGACGTGAACAAGTCATGGTTCACAATGTGCATAGAGAGTTCTAGAAGATATGCATGCAGGTGGAAGAATCCTTTCCGAACACGGTTATCTCATATTCACGACGTGAACTCGGGAAATCAGAAAACTATATATATATATATATATATATATATATATATATATATATATATATCCTTGATCATTACGACTTTGAGAACTTTTGGCAAAAGAAAGAGGTTCCAAAAGGCGATTTTTAGTAGAAGAAAGGTCCTGGAAAAAGGGTTTCAACACCAAAAGAGTGAAGTTTCATAATTTAGTTTACTTATTTGATACTTATGAACATGTTTCCTTATACTTTGATTTGTGATAGTGTGTTAGTTGCTATTATAAGCAGCTGAATCTAGCTACTCTTGTTTAGCTAGATGAAGCTTATAATTTATGAATAGCATTATCTTTATGGATTTATTTAGTTGGTAAATTGCTTGTGTCGATTTATAGTTACCTAGCATGCTTATGTTTGTTTCTTTAGTTGCTTAATTTCATGTTTTGTGTAGCCTATTAACCATTAACTGCATGAACTTGTCTACCTAATGATTTAGTGAACATTAAATTGTTAGAGCTAGGATTGACCGATCTTAGTTAATAATTAATGTAAATAAACTTAGTTGTGTTAGAGAACGTAGATTATGACCATAATTGCGTTTATATAATAAATCTTACATAGCAAATTCATAATCATAATTGGTTCTGTGTTTAATTGTGTGTGACCAAACATAGTTTTACATTAATTAATTAATTACTGGTAAAGTTAGACTTAAATTACTAATATAACTATAACCAACTTGATAATCCATAATTATTAGCTGGCCATAAGGACGAAGTGGATTCGAACTAAATAAGAGTGTTTTTACTTATTGATTGAATTTGAGTTAAGTTTGTCTGATCTTGTAAAATCAGATAAAACCCTTTTTAAACTTATTAATAATTAGGTTGATTTGATAGCAATTAGATTAATTAATAACACCGTTCCCTGTGATCGATACCCGACTTACCCAAGCTATACTGTAATCTGACTAGGTACACTGCCTATAGGTGCATAGTTAGTCTAAGTTTGTTAGGTTATAAATATTAAAATTAGTGGGTACTTCCGTTCACATCAAGTTTTTGGTGCCGTTGCCGGGGAACGGCTTAGTTATAAATTATTTATTTGCTTTTGATTAATCGATCCTTTTTGTGGGATAAAACTTGCAAAAAGTTATTTACCAAGCACAGTATAATTTAATTTTTTTAGTTATAGGATCCATGACATGGAAAAGAAGGCTCACGACGTGAAAACTGTGAATTCTAGTTTTCTTTGATTTTTAGCTTATTTTTCTATTTCAGTTCAGTTTTATGTGTTTATTTTTGTTTTATTTCAGGAGTTCATGACCAGTGGTTCTAACACACCTTTGGTGCCACCACTTGAAGATCCCGAGTCTGCAATTCACAAAAAGAAGGATAAGATCGAGAAAGAAGATAAAACACCAAAGAAAACACCTTTACAAGAATTCAAGTCAGTGTTCTCAAAGAATTCAGGGAAGAAAACAAGGGAGTCAAGTTCATCTTCAAAGAACGAGAGCAAGCTTGAACACTTAGATTAAGTACCCGTCCAAACCAAGTCCGAATACCATACCGAGCCTGAATTTGAAGAACATACAAGTGAACCCGAAAACGAACCAAGAAACGAGATGGAGAATATTGAAGAAATGCCCATGGGAGCTTATAGAAAGAGAATTCGAGATGATGTTGGTCCAGGCTTAGTACAACCCACTATTCCTGTCACTGCCACATTCGAGCTTAAAGGACATATCCTTTATGCACTTAAGGATATTCCATTCCATGGAAAAGATCATGAGGACGCGTTCAAACATTTAGATGAAGTGAACGACATTGCTGATTACTTCAATGTGCCGAGTGTTAACAGAGATATCGTCTTGCTAAGGATGTTTCCCGTTACCTTTAAAGGAGCTGCAAAGGATTGGTTAAAAGCACTTCCACCTGGTACAATCACTACTTGGGCTCAAATGCGTGAGCAATTTCTAGACCAATTATGTCCACCATCCAAGATAGCTAAACTCAAGAAGGCAATAGCTAATTTTGAGCAAAACCCGGGGGAGTCACTTTATGAAGCATGGGAGCGTTATAAAGGGTTGTTAAGGAATTGTCCTCAACATGACCTTAACATTCAACAAGAAGTGTCCATATTCTATGACGGGGTCAATGTAATGACAAGACAACTCCTTGATTCTCAAGGACCGCTTACGAAGAAAAATTCGGGCGAGGTCAAGGAATTAGTTGAAGAATTTGCAAAGCATTCTCGTGAATACCACAATCCAAGGAATGAAAGCGTGAAAGGAGTTGGCGGTGCACATTTCAACGAAATGGCTGCTATGATGGCAATGTTTAACACTATGGATAGGAGATTGACCTAAAAGGACCAATCAATTCATGCAATTCGAGTTGGTTGTGAGAGATGTAGTGACCCACATTTGACAAAAGATTGCAACATGGATGAATATGGGAACAAGAAAGCTCAAGTCTGCTATTCGAGCGGGGATAAATATGATGAAGATTGGAGAAAACCTAAGAAAGAATGGTTGCCTTACGATGAATACAAGAAGCAAAAGGAAGATAAATATAGATGAACTGGCAGAGAATTCTACTAAAGAGAGAAACCACTAGCTGAGAAGAAATCAGAATTAGAGACCATGTTGATAAAGTTATGGAAGCCTAAGAAAAACGACATGATGCTACTGACACTGCAATGGAAGAACAAAGAACTATAATGAAGAATCATCATGCAATGATGATAGATCAACAACCATTAATTAAAAATCAGCAAGCCTCCATCAATAACCTTGAAGTAGAACTTGGTCAACTTACCACTTTGGTTAATGAGAAGATGTTCCCGAAAAATCATGAAAATAAGTGTGACATCCCCAATTTCACGGCCAGAAAAGACCGATTTGTTTATGCTTTGTTTTATAAAATCAGAGTAATCCTTTGATTAAAAGAGTTGCGGAATTTGTTCCCAAAACAAAATATGATAAAATTTAACAAAACGTTTCTCAAGAGAATGTATTTTCATTAAATAATAAAACCTCGGGATGTCATGTTTCGATATAGACCAAAAGCATAAACAATATAAAATAGACCTTATAACAGTTATTTATAACTACTGATCTATAATCCAAAAATCTCTCATCAAGTCCACCAACTTATACCCTTGTGCCATTACTTGTAATGCAAAGAAAACTGAGTGGGTCAGGCTTGGGAGCCTGGTGAGCATATAGGGTTTTCAACCCATAATAATACATTTATTATATTCAATTATCAAATAATCAACCCAAATACCCATCCCCATATCTCCTTTATTTTCTCAAGGGTTTACCCTGAGAACCAACTATCCTTCATTCATTCATTCCTAAGGATTTACCTAAGGAACTGGCACAAAGTCCATTTGCTACCACGGTTAATACAACAGGCACTACGTCACATAGTCACCAAGGTTCATACGATAGGCACTACGTCTCATAGTCACCAAGGTTTACACAATAGGCACTACGTCTCATAGTCACCAGGGCTTACACAACAGGCACGAAGTCACCGTCACCAAGGTTGATCAAATAGGCATGAAGTCGCATCGTCACCAAGGCTTACTGAATAGGCACGAAGTCACATCGTCACCAACTATTCCATCTACCCATGTTCTACCTAACATTTTTGTAGATATAAATACAAACGCAGTTTAAATCATTTAACACCTGTATGAAAACATCAATTCCGAGCCCATCTCAAATAGACAAATAATATATAACACATAGCACGTATTTCATAGCTAATACTTTATATTTATGTGTTAGAAGAAAGTAACTATCCACTCACTTGATTAGATGATGCTCGGACAGCACTACGACTTGTAGAAGTAGTATTCTTCGGTAGATCTAGAAAATTTTCACAAAAACCAGGCTTCTCGTGGGTAGAGCTTCGGCTCAGGAATTTCTCTTCTCAGGATCTTCGGGGCTTCGGGACTTGTTTCGGCTCTCGGGAATGATACGGCTTCGGGATATTTCTTACACGAAAAACGAGGTAAAATGGGAGAGAGAGGAGAGGAATTGAGCAAGGAACTCGGCTGCCCTCGCACCCTTTATATAGGGGTTGATTCTTCGAATTATGCTGGGCGTAAATCCAGGTACGTTGGGCGTAACCCGGATAAGCCCGGTGACTCCCCCCCTTTGGATAATATCCGAATTTATATTTAAATTAAATACTTTAATTATTTAATAAACTTCAAAAATTCATATCTTCCTCATACAAGCTCCGTTTTCAACGTTCTTTATATCCCCGCGTAGGTGAGACTACGATCTACAACTTTTGTTTAGATTCCATTGGCTAATTTTTAATTTATTTTTAGTAGGCCGAGACAAGAAAAGTTCGTTATAAATTCATAACTTCTTCATCCAACGTCCGTTTTCGTCTTTCTTCTTACCGTTGCACTTCTATCATCAAGATATTCGATTCTTGTTTAGATTGTTTCGGCTAAAAACCGCTCTATCTCAAATCGAGTATTCGAGCTGCATACCGCTAAGTCGAAACTTAGAAAAATCATAACTTCCTTATAGCAAATCGGATTTGGACGTTCTTTTTATGCACGCTCATGGTTAAATGAACTCTACGACTTTTTATTAGATCGTTAAGGCTAACTATTGCTCTAATGTAAATTCACTTTTTACATCATTCAGCGTCGTGCCGGTTTTGTCGCGAAACTTCGATAGGTCATAACTTCTTCGTCATAACTCGGATTTTGGCGTTCTTTATATGTACGGAGTCCTTGTAACATATACTACAGCTTAGTTAAGATTATTCCTTCAAAACAATCTTCCATCAAAAAGTCATTTTTGACGCTTATTGTTCTTTAATTGACTAGCCCTAATCTACGGACATCACAAGAAGAACCAATCTCACGTAATGGCCATATATATTGAAGAAGAGGCGATTTCTGAGATCCTAGAAGCCTTAGAAGTGGAGCCACAACAGTCCGATCCAAAGCCAAAGTAGCCGAAGCTCGAATTTGAAGATATTGTTGAAATACAGAGTTCACGTCGTGAGCCGGCTAAGCTCACGTCGTGGGCACGGTCTGAACATGAAAAAATCATATTTGCTCCAGCTTATAAACCGCCTTTGCCATTCCCGTCTCGAGCACATCTTAGCCCACTGGAAAGGGAACATCTGGATTTTATTCAGCAAATAAAGGGAGTTCCTATTACTGCTCCTTTTATTGATTCACTAGCAAAAGTTCCAGAATATCCTAAGTTCCTCCAAGATTTAATAGACACTTGACATGAATTGAAAAAGAATTCTAAGGTAATTCTATGAGAGCAAAGCTCAAGGGCTGTGTTAGGAGAGATACCTAAGAAGATGGGAGATCCTGGACACCTCACTCTTCAATGTGAGTTTGGGAATAATATGAAGGTTTATGCTTTAGTCGATTCTGGGGCTAGCATAAATTTGATGCCTTATCATTTTATCAAAAATTGAATATTCAGAAGTTGAAGGCCACAAAGATGACTATTCACATGGCAAACCGTTCAGTGACACAGCCCATGGGTATTGTGGAAGATATTCTCGTGCAAAATGGGAAATTCGTTTTTCCAATAGATTATGTGGTTTTCGATATGAAATGTCACACCCCAAACCAGACGGTGGAAACGTCCGGGGGCTTGTGCGTGACTTCATCTTGAAATATCATTACAGTGAATATAATTGAAACATAACATCATCATCATCACACATGTAATATAACAACATACATTGTTTACATCGAGTATTGTATTTGAATATTACATGCCAAAATAGCAAGAGTATGATGAAACAAAATATAACACAATATCCATTAGTTTGTTTCGTTCATCTTGCTTCAACGGTTTCCTGAGAATACAAGTTATTTTGAAAAACGGTCAACATAAAAATGTTGGTGAGTCCATAAGCATTTTTGTGAAAATGATTTGTATAACTTTGAAACCACCAGAAAATCCGATATTTTCTGAAAACTGTTTAGAATGTTTGTGTTAGATCTTGTATTAATGCATGTATGTTTTTGTTTATATGACTAAAAGGGGTAGAGAGAATGTAGAGAGAATGTAAATAGCATGTAAAGAGAATGTTCCCAAACAACCCGATGTTGTATGTAAAAGAGAGAGCTACCATACCAACCCCCGAGGTTGAGTACCAGTACGAGAATGTTTCCGAGTAATCCAAAAGAAAAGAGAAGGGTCTTCCGTAAACTTCATAATGTTAATTCCTCTAAGTGAGCCGTCATAACCATACTAAATAATGACAATTTCACCTGTCTTGGCGTCGTTGAACGCCGGTTTTGACTTTGATTATAAGGTTTTCGTCACCCTAGACTGAGTTAGTCAAAATGTAGCGAACAGCTCAGGTGTGGGGTGTCACCCCCGTATAGATCTATACACAAATGCCCGTTCTCCCTCCAATAGACTCTGGTTATAACTACAGGCTACGATCGTACACTTAATAGGTGCCAACCGACAAAACTCACTAGATCCTTAATCGAATTTATGCGAAGAAAAAGGGTATAAACTCCTTCCAAGCCCAATGATCCATGTAAGTGAACCACTAAGGCATTGCTAAACATGTAAATCATTTCAAGACCCAATTGGAATGAGATTATATAACATGGGCCCAAACTATATATGAAAGGACAACTAAGGCCCATTTCACATGTAAAGTATTTACAAGCCCAAATAGCACACAAATAATATCCAAGGTCTGTCGCACATGTTAATGGGTCAATAAGTCCCAATAAACAGATCTACTAGTTTAAATGTATTATATGTGTTTTATGAGTTTAATTTATGTATAGATCTATACGGGGGTGACACCCCTTTTAGATCTTACAACACAACACTCATTTTTGCTATTTAAAGTGTATAAATCTCAGATCTACTAGTTTAAATGTATTATATGTGATAAAACATACTTTTCTCAAGGTTCTTATGAAGATCCAAGTGATAAACTTCAAGTTCTTAACATATTTTTAGATTAATGAATAAATCAACACATAATCACCAAATAATTCATGGAAAACACACATAGTCATGTGTATGCATATAGATCTACACAAATCAACTTGTATTCTCCCCCAAAAACAAGTAAAAACCAAAAACAAGGGGGTATGAACTCACCTTGGGGGTTTTGAGATGTAGAAGAAGAAGAAGAAGAAGCTTGAGTCTAGCTTGTGTTCTTGGTGAAACTTTTGAAATGATGGTTGTTCTAAGGTACATAATCACGAAAATGGGAGAGCAAGGGAAGGATTCTTAGCATAAACATGAATCAAAACAATAGATTTTGTCATAAACTTACCAAGAGATGGAAACTTGAAGAAAAATCCTCTTGAAATATCATACAAATTCACGATTTTTATATGAAGAGATGAGAGGAAATTTGAAGTTTTGAGAGGAAAGAAGAAGTGTGTGAAGTCTTGGAAATGTGAAGTGTGTATGTGTGTATGTGTATGGCCGAGAGGTAAAGAGGAGGGGGAAAGAGGGTAGGGGTTGACTGAGGTGAGTGATGTGAGATGCATGGTTGTTTGTGGGACAAAAGCTTTGTTATTTGGTATGCTATATTGATGTGGCATCTCTTATTACACAAGCCACTTTCCCCCCCCCCCCCCTTTTTTTTGTATTTTGGGCCGAGAATGCCCAAATGGATTGAAGAAAAATGGTTTTGGGCTTAAATCCTTGGCTTGGTCGAATTCCATAGGCCCAATATTATTTTTCGGCTCATTAGGCTCTTAAGGTGGTTCACGACCCAAGATGGTACAAAGGAATGGGTTTGAGGTCCATTAAGGCTAATTTATTTATTTATGGCCCAACAAGGCCCATTAGAGATAACTAGTCCATTTTAGGTCCACTAAGGGTAAAATGAACCATTTTAGGCCCATATGGCCCAAAAGGTTGAGTTTTATGAGTGTGGGTCCATTTAGAACCCAATTAGGGTTTTTAGGCCCAAAATAGTTCAAGCTGAAGGTTTATTGGTCCATTAGGACCAATAAGAGAATTCTAGTCCATAGTGAACTTGAAACGGGATGTCTACGGTTTTCAACTCATAGATGAACATATGAGATGTATTGTATTAGCTTTTGACCTTCATTCAAGAGTTTGGATTCAAATGGATGACGTTGATTGAAAATAGGGTATGATATTCACTTAGAGTATAAGCCTTACAAAAGATGATGTTTTCATGAGAATATAATTCCCTAGCTAAAATTGCTAGTTGTGACATCATACCCCCGTTAGAGGAAATTTTGTCCCGAAATTCTTTCGAAAGATAGGATCACGAATGAGAGAATAGGTGAGGGTATTTTTGCTTCATCTAGTCTTCGCATTCCCATGTGAATTCCGGTCTACGCTTGGCGTTCCATCATCTTCACAATCGGAATGAAGCTCTGTTTCGTATGCTTCACTTCCCTATCCAATACCTCCACTGGTTTTTCGACGAACATGAGATTCTTGTTTATTTTGACCTCTTCTAAAGGTATGACGAGAGTTTCATCAAATACGCACTTTTTCATATTCGAGATGTGGAACACAAGGTGTATGTTGATGAGCTCTATAAGCAGTTGCAACCCATAAGCCATCGGACCAATCCAGGCAAGAGTCTCGAATGGTCTAATGTATCACGGGTTCAGTTTTCCTGTTTCCTAAAGCGAATCATTCCTTTCTAGGGAAAGACTTTCAATAGTACCCGGCCTCCGACTTAGAATTCCAGAGGTTTTCATCATTTCTCAGCATAATTCTTCTGTCTGTATCGTGATGCTTGAAGTCGAGTTCCGATTTGGATTATCCTCTCTGTCGTTTTGCGAATGGTTTTCTGGTCTCGTGAGAGAACTGACGAGTGATCTGCATTTACAACCATAAAGAGCCTCGAAAAGAGAATCCTTGATGCTCATTCGATAGCTATTATTGCGTGAGAATTCAATCAAAGGCAACCGGGTATCCCATGACTTGCTGAATTCTAACACCCAGGCTCGGAGCATGACTTTGAGTGGTTGAATGGTCCGTTCGCTTTGGGTATTGGTTTGAGGGTGGTAAACAGCGCTCGTGTCTAGCTATGTTCCCATAGCCTTCTGAAGAGACTGTCAAAATATTGAAGTAATTCCGTTATCTCGATCCGAGATAATAGATATTGATATTTCATGGAGTCTCGCGATCTCTTTGATATAGGTCCATGTGAATCTTTACGTCTTGTTTGATTTATGTATTAGCAGGAAATGGGCAGATTGGGTTAACCTATCGACGATCACCCAGATAACGCCCAACTCAGCTCGCATAACTATAAGCTTCGTCCTTCGACTTCGAGAGTTTTATCCGTCCATGCAATATTTTCTCCGTGATATTCTCCGACTTTGATGCTTTCAAGGCTGGTCGTAGATGTTAACAGTGTTTTGTTCTTGCTTCGTGAGCAGATGTGTATGTTATCGATGAAAATAATTAAAAAGGCTGACTAGGAATGGTTAGGAGAACTCGGTTCGTAGGATCCATGAATACCGTGGGAGCATTCATTAGACCGAAGGGTGTCATAATGAATTTGAAATGGTCGCGATGAGTTCAGAAAGAAGTTTTTTGAATGTCCTCTTCTCGGACTCGGAGCTGATGATATACAAATCTTAGCTCTATTTGGAGAAGTAACTAGCTTCTTAAGGCTGGTCAAATAGGACATCAATCCGAGAAAGTGGTTATCGGTTTTTGATAGTGAGCTTATTCAATTCCTAAAATCGTTACACATTCTGAAGGATCCGTCTTCTTGACGAATAAGATCGGAGCTCTCCAGGGTGAGAAGCTTGGCCCGATGAATCCTTTGCACAACAATTCTTCTCAATTGACTGGATAACTTGTGAATTTTCGGCGAGAGTCAACCTATAGGGTGAATTGGCAATTGATGTGGTTCCCAGTATGAGGTCGATTCGAAATTCGACATGTCTCTCTAGGATATTCCCGAAAGTTCTTCGGGAAACACATCCGGAAAATCACATGCTACTGGAATACCTTATATGCTTACCTCTTCTTTGGTCTTGTCCACAACATGAGTGAGGAAAACGTAGTTCTTCTAGTGCAGGCACTTCTGTGCCTTGATGCACGAGATAGGACGAGGATTTGGTGCCATGTTTATCACCATGGATTATTAGAGTTTCATGATTGGGAAGGTGAAGGCAAACGGCCTTCTCGCGATATATAGCATCAACATGGTGGGGGTTTAACCCATCCGTTCCGATTATCACAGCAAAACTCCTAATATTTACTGACATAAAATCTATTTGAAATGAATGGTTGTTTAGTGTTAAGGTATACCCTACATAAATATCTTTGGTTGATTCGGTTTTCCCATTAGTCATCTCCACCGTTAAGGCTTAGTTTAGCCTCTGGGGTTGTTGTTTTAGTAAGTGTTTGAATATGTCACTAACGAAGATTCACTCAGCTTTACTATTGAATAAAAGGTAAGCGAAAGAGTTGTTAAGTGGGAACGTACCAGTAACAATCCTTGGGTCTTGGACTGCTTCGCTTTGACCCAAGGTCAGGACCATTTATGATCCTTCTGCTCCTTGATTGTTATCCTTGGGGCTGGTCTCATCAGTGGTGTTGTTGTTAAGGTTGTTGCGATTGTTGTTGTTTTCATTTGGCTTACGATTTTGACATGGATAAGTTCTACAGTATTTGGTGGTGTGATTCTTTCGGTTGCATTTCTTACAACGCATCTCCCGACTGGCTCCGTTATGATGGAAATTGCACTGGTTGCATTTTGGAAGGCTTCCAGCATATGGTCTAGCTGATGTTGGTGTAATAGGGGTCATGGTTGCATGAACAACAACAACATGTTGCTTCTTTGAGAACCTTTGAGTTGGCTGTCCCTTTCTCTTACTTCCAGAATTTTGCTTCCTACTCTTAAGCTTGGGGTTTAGTTTGCCTTGAAAAGCTGTCACTTGTTGGTTTCCATGTTTGTTCCTTTGTCTGGAGTTCTCAATGCTATTTCCGTGTCCATTGGTGTTCTTTGCATTGATTTGCGCCATAGCAACGGCTACTGCCGCTGTTACAGCAGCTTGGAATGTAGCAGAGTCCATCTGCAGGAGCGGTGTCTCGCGGGTGTGCTTGTTATTCCTGCGGGGTGGCATTTTCCTGTTGCATGTTGATAAGCCAGATCGTAACAAATGATCGTCATTCCTGGTTGTACTCTATAAATTTTGCATCTTGTTGTATAATTGTCACTGCTTCCATCTACATCCCTATGATGTATTTACGATAGTAGGTAATCGTAGATTTGGCACGATCGTTACATCTATCCTTAGAGTATATGGATTGTTTCGGTTTCGAGATCCTTAAGTATCTAGCAGTTTTAAGGGTTAGGTTGTGCATATAATTGAATTTATGTAGTAATCTAAAATAAAGATAGCACATAGTTGTTCCATTGGTAAGTACCATCTTAGTACACGAAAGATAGTCATATCGGATAGTAGGGGGACAAAAGAAAGGTTGATTCTAATTGTGGCGGAAAGTGTCTGGTGGTGGTGCTGATGAAGTGGATGCACCTCGGAGGCGAGCTACATGTTGCTCGGTTCGTACCTCCCAAACTAACCGTCTCGCTCGGGAGTCTCCGTTCACTTCCTGTGTTTGCCTCTCATCTCTCTCAATAGCAAACCACATTTGTTTCGTTCGATTTGGGGTGTCCTGAGCTCGGTTATCAATACCTCGGGTGTGCCAGGCCATGACTGGGAGGGCCCGGTCAGCTGGTCCTCTACGACTAAGATCGAAGAGACCTCGGTTCCTACTGTAGTGTGGTCATATTCCCTGCTGGTGACTCTATCTCCAAATATCGTGTGCCCATGGGGGCATGGGGCCACCGGGACCCATACGATAAATAGGTACTCTGGCTTTACATGGAGGATTAATGACATCGGATTCTGCATTTGAGTCATCGTCATCATTGCCCTTGGGCACTTCCACTTCGAGGTCCCCTATTGAATCGGCGGGTCCATCTGCAAGTTCTACTTCGTGTTCGTCCTCTGGTTCTTCCTCTGAGTCGATCCACCCTGCAATTCCCTGACTAGGGAATAGCAGGGGTTTCTTCGCTAATGATACTTGTCTATAGTGTATTGCACGAAGGGGTATAAACACTAGAAACAAATAGCATACCAATTACTCCTATAGTAATTTAGTTTTCTTTAGTTTTTTGTTCTATAAGCTCTTTGGATAATTAAATTGTTAGTTTTTTTATTCATTCTCCATCAAAATTACTCCCGAACACATGTTGGTCATATTTTGAATGAATGTAGTTGATCAGGCTACATTCACCCCTAATACGACTACATAACTGTGCAAGTTTAATAGCGATGTTCAAATCCTCCAAAGACTTTTACTGTTCTTGTTGTGTTATTATTCTAAAATGCACACCAGGTATGTATTTTTAATTATTATATTCAGAGTTGTTTAGTCCCATTGTATTTATAGTTGCATATCTTGTATGATTAGATATGCTAGTTCACTATAAACAATGCTCTGATACCAATCTGTCACACCCCGAACCAGACGGCGGAAACGTCCGGGGGCTTGTGCGTGACTTCATCTTGAAATACCATTACAGTGAATATAATTGAAACATAACATGATCATCATCACACATATAATATAACAACATTCATTGTTTAGATCGAGTGTTGTATTTGAATATTACATGCCAAAATAGCAAGAGTATGATGAAACAAAATATAACACAATATCCATTAGTTTGTTTCGTTCATCTTGCTTCAACGGTTTCCTAAGAATACAAGTTATTTTGAAAAACGGTCAACATAAAAATGTTGGTGAGTTCATAAGCATGTTTGTGAAAATGATTTGTATAACTTTGAAACCACCAGAAAATCCGATATTTTCTGAAAACTGTTTAGAATGTTTGTGTTAGATCTTGTATTAATGCATGTATGTTTTTGTTTATATGACTAAAAGGGGTAAACAGAATGTAGAGAGAATGTAAATAGCATGTAAAGAGAATGTTCCCAAACAACCCGATGTTGTATGTAAAAGAGAGAGCTACCATACCAACCCCCGAGGTTGAGCACCAGTACGAGAATGTTTCCGAGTAATCCAAAAGAAAAGAGAAGGGTCTTCCGTAAACTTAATAACGTTAATTCCTCTAAGTGAGCCGTCATAACCATACTAAATAATGACAATTTCACCTGTCTTGGCGTCGTTGAACGCCGGTTTTGACTTTGATTATAAGGTTTTCGTCACCCTAGACTGAGTTAGTCAAACTGTAGCGAACAACTCAGGTGTGGGGTGTCACCCCCGTATAGATCTATACACAAATCCCCGTTCTCCCTCCAAGAGACTCTGGTTATAACTACAGGCTACGATCGTACACTTAATAGGTGCCAACCGACAAAACTCACTAGATCCTTAATCGAATTTATGCGAAGAAAAAGGGTATAAACTCCTTCCAAGCCCAATGATCCATGTAAGTGAACCACTAAGGCATTGCTAAACATGTAAATCATTTCAAGACCCAATTGGAATGAGATTATATAACATGGGCCCAAACTATATATGAAAGGACAACTAAGGCCCATTTCACATGTAAAGTATTTACAAGCCCAAATAGCACACAAATAATATCCAAGGTCTGTCGCACATGTTAATGGGTCAATAAGTCCCAATAAACATATAAATAGTATACAAGACCTCTCACATATAAAAATGGGCCACTAAGGCCCAATAACCTAGAAAATGATCAAATTAATCCGTTTGTTAGTTTATCGTTGGTTTTGGTTCAAGTATTCACTAAATATCAAAAGAAAGAAGAACACATATAAAACTCATTCCTAGGCCCAATAAACATGTAAGTGGACCACTAAGGCCCACTATACATGTCTATTATTTCCAGGCTCAAAAGGAATATGAATGTCTATCCTTAGCCCAATATACATGTAAAAGGACACTAAGGCCCACTAAACATGTATATTATTTTCAAGCCCAATAAGGATATGAATATCGTTTTTAACGCGTTTTTTATTGTTTTGTTTATTTTAGCTTGATTATTTACAAATTTGATATATAAAGCCCACTTTTTGTAAAAATGACGTTTTTGGCCCAATAAGCCAAAATTTTAGAAATTAAGGCCCAATTTTTCGTAAGAATAACACTTTAGTCTCCATTTTGTTCAAAACTTGTGTTGATGACTAGTTTGTGGTAAAAATAACATTTTAAACCTATTTTTGTCAAAATATCATTTTTGGCTTGGATTTTTGTGGAAATACACATTTTTCTGATTTTGGGCCTTTCAAACCTAGTTTTTGGAAAATTTGTAGAAAAATCATCGTAAGTCAAAATTTGGATCCGTAAATTCTGAAATTTTGGAAATTTTGCCTACTTTGTTCACCATGTTTCTCATAATTTTTAATGGCTTCTACCAAGTCTGAAATTGCTCACCTTCACAGGCTGGTCCGAAAGTATTTCAAATTTGGTAGGCAGTTTTGTAAAATTTGCCAAAAATTGTAGAAAAATCGTATGAAAACGTGAGAGTAGTCATTTTAAAGGTATAAATCCGAACTTTATCCATCTAAAACAGTTTTGAAAAATACTTCCATTAAGAGGGTCAAAACAGTCCGAGATTGGACCAAAACTTTCCTGTCAAGGGCTGTTTTATGAGTTTATTTCATAGATCTTACAACACAACACTTATTTTTTCTATTTAAAGTATATAAATCTCAGATATACTAGTTTAAATGTATTATATGTGATAAAACATACTATTATCAAGGTTCTTATGAAGATCCAAGTGATAAACTTCAAGTTCTTAACATATTTTTAGATTTATGAAGAAATCAATACATAATCACCAAATAATTCATGGAAAACACACATAGTCATGCATATGCACATAGATCTACACAAATCAACTTGTATTCTACCCCAAAAACAAGTTAAAACCAAAAACGTTTTTGAGATGTAGAAGAAGAAGAAAAAGAAGCTTGAGTCTAGCTTGTGTTCTTGGTGAAACTTTTGAAATGATGGTTGTTCTAAGGTACATAATCACGAAAATGGGAGAGTAAGGGAAGGATTCTTATTATAAACTTGAATCAAAACAATATATTTTGTCATAAACTTACCAAGAGATGGAAACTTGAAGAAAAACCCTCTTGAAATCTCATACAAATTCACGATTTTTATATGAAGAGATGTGAGGAAATTTGAAGTTTTGAGAGGAAAGAAGAAGTGTTTGAAGTCTTGGAAATGTGAAGTGTGTATGTGTGTATGTGTATGGCCGAGAGGTAGAGAGGAGGGGGAAAGAAGGTAGGGGTTGACCGAGGTGAGTGATGTGAGATGCATGGTTGTTTGTGGGACAAAAGCTTTGTTATTTGGTATGCTATATTGATGTGGCATCTCTTATTACACAAGCCACTTTCCCCCCTTTTTTGTATTTTGGGCCGAGAATGCCCAAATGGATTGAAGAAAAATGGTTTTGGGCTTAAATCCTTGGCTTGGTCGAATTCCATAGGCCCAATATTATTATTTGCCCCATTGGGCTCTTAAGGTGGTTCACGGCCCAAGATGGTACAAAGGAATGGGTTTGAGGTCCATTAAGGTTAATTAATTTATTTATGGCCCAACAAGGCCTATTAGAGATAACCAGTCCATTTTAGGTCCACTAAGGGTAAAATGAACCATTTTAGGCCCATATGGCCCAAAAGATTGAGTTTTATGAGTGTGGGTCCATTTAGAACCCAATTAGGGTTTTTAGGCCCAAAATAGTTCAAGTTGAAGGTTTATTGGTTCATTAGGACCAATAAGAGAATCCTAGTCCATAGTGAACTTGAACCGAGATGTCTACGGTTTTCAACTCATAGATGAACATATGAGATGTATTGTATTAGGTTTTGACCTTCATTCAAGATTTTGGATTCAAATGGATGACGTTGATTGAACATAGGGTATGATATTCATTTAGAGTATAAGCCTTACAATAGATGATGTTTTCATGAGAATAGAATTCCCTAGATAAAATTGCAAGTTGTGACATGAAAGAAAATCCCAATGTTCCAATTATTCTTCGTCGTCCGTTACTTAACACTGCTGGAGCTCTGGTTGATATACACTAGTCCAAGCTCACCTTGAGAGTTGGTGAAGAGAAGGAAATTTTTGCCATAGAAAATGGTTTCCAAGCGAGTGATGCTCAAGAAGAGGTTTTCAACATTGATGTAGAGAATGAACTTGAAGAATTAGATAAGCTCATGGAAGAAGAAATCAAAACAATTCAACAAGTTAAAAGAACAAAACCGAGAGCATTTGTTTCATTTTTAGTTGAAGTCATTGCCTACACGAATCCAACTTCTTGGGTAAGCAAGGAAGATGATGAGATGTCGAGTGATGAAGAGGAGGTGTAACAACCCGAAGTTGTTCATCGCCGAAAACCCATTCCACCTGTATAACTCGCCATATATCAATTCGTTCCGATGTCGTTTTTTGATTAAATTAATTAAACTTATATGTTTAATTGATGCTAATGAGTGTCCAAACCTGTTAGGAACTCACGAAATTAGCCCAAAATGCTTATTCCAAAAATTTTAGAAACGTCCCCGCCGAGTTACGGAAACTTAATCGGGTGCGACCAAAAGCCCCGTTTAGTGCCGGTATCGGGTAGAATTCCATCGTGTCCAAGTTTGGGACCTATTTAAACGTGTTCAGGCTTTCATTTGAAGCTTTTGCTTCATTTCACAACCATCTCTCTCTAACCACTCTCCTAAATCCAAGTTTAAGGGTCCAAATCATCAATTTAAGGCTTCAAATCTTTGAGGTAACTTCCCTAACTTGCTATACAACCCCTCTAGCCTTCAAATTCGAGTTTAAACCATGGATTAGGACCATTATCATGGGTTTACGGCCCTAGAACTATCCTAGGCCGTAAACTCATTTAAAGGAGGGTTTTTGAGAAACAAAACCCTTCCAAACCACAACTAGATTTTAGATATGGCTAAATGACTTCACAGATTGGACATAGAACACTTTAGACATGGATTTTGAGAGATTATAATGATTTTACGGCCCAGGAAGGTGCCTAGGCCGTAAACACTAAATTAAAAGGGTTTTGAGCCCTTAAACCCTTCCTAGACTCAAACAAGGCTTAGATATGAATTTTAGAATAATGGTATTTACCTTAGAACATCATGAACATAATTTTTGAGGAGTAAATAGGAGTTTACGGCCAAGGCTCATGCTTAGGCCGTAAACCCCTCAAAAATGGAGAGTAAACCCCTTTTAACATGTCCAAATGCCTTGAAACTCAACCAATAGCCTTGTGGTAAATCCTAGAGCCATCTAAAAATAGTTTGGGGACCATAAACACATCAAACATCCTCTTAATAAGAGTTTACGGCCATAGATCATGCTCTTAGGCCGTAAACTCCTAAATGTGAGTTAAATGGTGCCCTAAATTCATAACAAGGCTTGGAAAATTAACTAGAATCACATGTGATTGTTCCTTGTGCCCCAAAATAATTATTCTTGACCATAGGAGAGTTTACGGCCGTAAACTCCAAGTTTACAGCCGTGAACTCCCTTAAACATGGTATAAGTCCCATAATTTTATTCCAAGGCATTTTAGAAGTCCATTCCAACATTTCCCCAAGTCCAATTAAGCCATTAAACACTCAAAATCGCACCAACATGAGTTCACGGCCGTGAACTCATGTATGTATGTTTTTTATTGTTGTAAACTCCCTAAAATGTTTACTCTTGGGGAGTAAACTCAAATCCCAAGTCCTTAGTACCATTACACGTTCGTAGATGTCACCCGGTCACTCCAAACACTCGTTTTGAGGTGTTTAATCTCATTGGAGTATAATGTTCCATATAATTAGTGATTGTAAATCTAATTAGATATATATGGACATTATTTCATTTTACATAGGGACATCGTGAGTAATCAGGCCCCGAACCAACGATTAGTGTCTAAAACCGTCGCATTTCCGAGTCCGGTGAGTTCATACCCCTACCCTTTTTCCGTGTTTTCAATGATTTTTCAATGTTTTCAGGGGGGAATACAAGCAAAAAGTACAAGTGTATTTTGTACTTAAACTGATTTTCAACTCAATGGTTTTACTTACTAAATGTCTTGATTTCCAAAGATTTGTGATAACTAACGTTTCGAATTGCAGGTTAAATATAGATTTCTTTTAAAGGTGTTATAACTATATTCTCTTTGAATAAGAAATCATACTAATCATATTTAAGATCAACACGAATACGAATGTAACCTAGTACGAATACGAATACGAATGTAACCTAGTATGAATACGAATACGAATGTAACCTAGTACGAATACGAATACGAATGTAATCTAGTACGAATACAAATACGAATGTAACTTAGTATGAATACGAATACGAATACGAATACGAATACGAATACGACTACGAATACGAATACGACTACGAATGCGAATACGACTACGAATGCGAAATGACGCCTTTGGTTGACACTAAGACTTCGAATATATAGTTAGTGTACCCCTTGAGTGTCACCAGAGTTTCGAATTTAATACAAAAATACGCCTCTGGACCTCTACTGAGTTTCAAATATATCCGCCTCAGAATGTCGATAGAGCTTCGAATACACAACTAATATACTCTTTTGGAACTCAGCAGAACTTCGAAAATACTGTAATGTACGCTTCTGTGTGATTCCAAATATTCGAAAATACAACTAAACTAGTAAATAATAGCCATTCTAATGTAGAATAACTAAGGGTTTAGAATACTTAACCAATACTATACATATGGGAATTACTATTACTTCGAAATCAAACCTAAGAAACCAACCACCACACATAGGAAAATATGGGATTTTCCTGGGATAACATAACAACCAGTAACGAACCTAGATACAAATGGACAACTCAACACATAGGAAAATATGGGATTTTCCTAGGTAGTACAACAATCACATAAACGGATAAAGTAACAAACGAATAACTAAAACTATAAGGAAAATATGGGATTTTCCTGGAATGACGTAACCAACCGTTTTCGAAATTGTAACAAAGGATAACCAAACCGTTTTCACAAGAAAATATGGGATTTTCTTGATCAACAAATTTTCCAGAAAGTAAAGGAACTCGTTCTTTTCAAAACTAAACCGCTTATGAACTCACCAGCTTTATGCTGATTTTCAAACTGCTTGTATTCTCAGGTCTGTGATAGACAGGTACACCGCAACCTTTTGGAGAAGACGGAGCGTCCCGAAGACTCGTCTTTACTTTTGTTTATATTACATATGTAAAACACTTGTACAACATTACTTTCAAACAGATGTAAACAATATTATGTAATGTAATGTTTTGTGATTACTGCTTTACTATGTGCATTAGATTTGATACTTAACGTGGAGTCAACCCCAAAAATGTTTCCGCCTTTGGTTTTCGGGGTGTGACAGGAGGTTACTTCAAAAGTAACAAGTCCAGTGGTGAAAGAAGAGAAGGATACTATGGAGCTAAATGGTGAAGAAAAATTGAAGACTAAAGGGATGAAACGCAAGCTCGGTGGAGACGAAGTCAAGGCTAAAAAGGAGAATTCTAAAAAAGCTTATATTCGTCGAGTGCAAGCTTACAAGAGGCATTTCAAGGAGCAAAAGATCTTGGTGGTGGACTCATCTGAATATACAACGTAGGATGTACGGAGTCCATCTCATGACTCTATCAAAAAGAAGCGCTTCTCGGGAGGCAACCCGATTTTGGTTTGCATTTTCTTTCTTTTTCTTTTTCGTTTTTGCATTTTTAGTTCTAGAAACATCGATCATATCATCCAACTCACTATTTATAAGTAAACACTAAGTGTGGGGTCCTAAAAATGAAGTGGTAAAATTTATGGAATATAATAAAATATTTAGGATTAATAAAAATTTTATTATCACACAATATTCACGACGTGAATCAGTAGGATTCACAACGTGAGTCTGGAATTAACCGGACGATATAACATTGATACATACTAGCCCACTTTCTATTAAATTAAAAGCCCCACGACTAATCCATTTCTAATATAGAATGAATGACCCAAAATTAGGCCCAGTCTGGACTCACGACGTGAATCCTTAAAGATTCACGACGTAAACAGGGATAAACTCGGGACCACAGATTAAAGAACATAGATCCCTCTTTGACCAACTCATTCCTTATTCCCACAAAGTGAAAGCAAAAAAACTAGTCCCCATTGCTTCGATTTAGGCCGACATACACTCCATTTTCGTTTTCACTTACGTAATCTTCCGATCTATGGTAATATTTCTTTATTTCTCAGGTCTAATTCTTCTTACATACTTGGAACTTAGGGTTAGGGTTTGTAATTAGTTGAATGTCAAAATTATTCCTTAAAATCCCATAATAGCCTTGGAAAGTTGATGATTTGTGGTTAGAATTAGCGTAGGAGTAAACCCCAAACCTTGTATTGGCTTGATTTTTACAAAAAGTGGACATTTTCTGTTGGCGATGACGAACTCACGACGTGAATCCTTCAAGATTCACGACGTGAATCCTGGACAGGACAGTTTCTTGTTTCTTTTATTGCTTATATGTTGGGTTGTGTTTGTTGTCTGTGTTTTGTGTTTACTTATGCAGAAATGGCTCCCAGAAGAGAGGTTCCAACTGGAGTAGCGGGTTTACACCCATTTTACAACTTTCCAACAACTACGCCCCGAGAAGTTTTGACACAATGGAACAATTGGTTGGGGTGGCTTTACAACTGGCAGTTTCCTATTTCCTCCACTATTTAGTGGACACATTTGAGGGAAATCAGGCTTATAGATAGGCTGTCCCTGTTCCGTACTAAAATTTTTATTGGGAATGGATTTTCATTCACTTGCTCGGGATGGCTCAATCTTTTCCGGGTTCAAGAGCGGGTCTATAAGGAGTTTTGTGTAGAGTTTTTCGCCCCAGTGACATTCCACGAGAATGTCCAAGATACACATTATCAGCAAGCACTGGTCTTTCGTCTCGGGGGTCAGTATCGGGAATGTAGCCTTATGGAATTTTCTTGGAGGGTTGGTATATATGATCACCAAGAGGTGATGAATCCTGAATTTGGAATGTTTTTCAGGGAGGCAGCTAGAGCTTATGCGGGTGGTGTCACAGGATTTGATTTTTGGCATTCTATTGCATCCGAGATATTCAATTCCAGAGTGTCCCCTAAGAGCAGCATTCGCTCTCCTATCCACCGTTTACTTCACCGGCTGATCACTTTCTCCATCAATCACATACGACATGGGGACAAAGTAACAAAGCATAATCTCTTCTTTTTATGGTGCATTTTGCATCCAGGAGTGTGTTGCAACATTCCCTACTTTTTAGCATGCTTCTTGGCTGACTTTGCTGTTAGTTCTCGTCCCGGGAGCCCTATTTGTGGAGGGCATTTTATTACACGTCTGGCCCGGTCTTATGGACTTCTCGTTCCAGGCATCATTCGTTGTTTGACTTGCATGGAGGGGAACGATTTTACTATGGGATATTTGGAGATGATGAGAGTTGTTGGGAACTTTGGATCTCATTGGGGTATTTTGCCATCGGATGATGAGGGTGGTGAGCATCAGGGTGACCAACCCGAACCGCAACAAAGGCCGAGGCGGATGATTGTGAGAGGAAGAGGAAAAAGAGGGCAACCAATGCATCCACTCGCACCCATGGTAGGATCCCATATTGGGGACGATATGGCTGGTTATTTCGATCAACTTTCGTTGAGCGTTAATTGGATTGGAGGGACAGTAGAGGATTTGGTGCAACATTTCCACATGGAGCAGCCTCCTCACCTAGGGTATCATTACCCAATTTGCCAGAGGTGGAAGGAGTATAGTGGCCGAGGAGGAGATGGGGTAGGCCCTAGTGGAGCTCGTGATGAGGAGGAGGATGATTGATCGCTAGTTGTTTTTATTTATTTTAGTTTTAGTTTTTATTTTGTTTGGTTTTGATTTGTTTGAAAACATTGTTTGGGATTGTAAAACTATTAAGTTATTATGTTACTTTTCTCTTCTTTGGGTTGTTATTTTTCTAAATTGCTAGGAGCGCATACAAAGGATGTCGAGATATGAGTGCGTATGTGTTTAGCCAGGAGCATTTAAAGTCGAGAGTCGAGACCCGTACTTTAAATTAAGTGTGGGGTGAGTCAAGCAAGAAGGAAGTTAGAGAGAAGAGTCCAATTTAATAGGGTTAGAAGACTCTTAATCCATTAAGACATGGGGTTGAATATAAAAATTGAAAGAAAGGTTGGAAGAAATATATTTATGGGATTCCAATTTTCATGTCGTGACTCTTTTGTTTTCACCTCGTGAGTTAGTATATGGTGACTTCTCAGAACCCGCTTCACATCAAATTCACGTCGTGAATTTTAATACACTCACGTCGTGAGTTTGTATTTTTCACAAAAAGGAGTCTTATTTTTCCATATTCATTATGTGATTCACCACCATTCTTTTTGGGATTATTATGAAGATAATTATGGCTCATTTTCTCTACCATGCAATGTGGTGTATGCTTTCCCACATTGTTCTTTCCATTTTGAGCATTTTTTCTGCACCACATTTGTTGAAGATTGAAGACTCGTTTCCATATTTTGCCAGTACATTACTTATCTCGCGTATTCAAGATCCAAGTTTCTACTCCTCAAAGTCTGTATTCAAGATGTACATTCTATCCGCACTGTTGGAGATGGTCACGCCACTATCCCAGGGGGAGTCTGTTCCCTTTTCTTAATTTCGATTTATTTTATGCATACAATGAGGGTATTGTATGAAATAAGTGTGGGGTAGGGGTAGAAAAGTAAATTGCTAGATAATTTGGTAAATTTTAAAAAATTTTAAATTTTTAAATTTTTACTTATTCGATCTAGTAGTAATAGTTTGAGTTGTAGTTGCTAGTGTTATATGGGATGATCCGATAAGAGCTCAAATGTTTAGTTGAGCCGATACACGTTATAGTGCATTTGTGGCCTCCTTTATTCTAGTGAATTCATGGGACAAAAACATAACCCTACTTAGTTTGACGGATGGAATATTTTAGCAGTCTAAACTTGAAATGTATCTAAGAAAGCTATGTCTTAACCAATAAAGGTTGAAGTTAAGCGCCCCTGTTTAAGAATGTAGGTTTTTGAGTGATATATATATATATATATATATATATATATATATATATATATATATATATATATATATATAAAGAAGTGAGTTATACATGTAAAGAGAGAGAGAGAGAGAGAATACCAAAAAGTGAAAAATTGAAGAATTTTTGGAGCAATCAAAGTCAAAATATGAAGATAAAAGAAAGAAAAAATTCTGAAGAAATTCAAAAGTGGAAGATGCTAAATATAAAAGAAGAATTCAAGAGCTCCACTGTGGCATCTAAAAGTTGTAATTCTCTAGTTTATGTATGCTTGGGTAGCTTTACAAAAATACCTTGAGGCTAAGGTAGTCTTCTGCGGATGGATTCGGAGGGTTGCATAAAATGAGCATTGTTCAAAAGAAGTGGGCAAGTGTTTATGAGGATTGTGAGTATTTAGAATTGAGGGGGGTTGCATAGGAAACATTTTAGACGCAAATGCATGCGTTGAGGTTTTATCATAATGGCTGAGCTTGAGTTGGATCGTTTTATGTGATATTGGTAATGAAGGTTTGATTTAATAATTAGATTTGCTTAAGAGCAAGCAAAGAACAAGTGTGGGGTATTTTGATATTGCCATGTTTATACATATTTTTAGGCAATATTTATTAACATTTCTATTGATATTTTGGTTATTTGCATAGAATAATGTTACTTATGAATATTAATTGTTATATTGTAGCCAAATAGAAGCATCTTCGAAGATAGGGACTGAAATTGACAAGATATGGAATTTTGGAGGATTGAAGAAAGGAAGAACGGAAAATCACCCAAAAGACATATTCACGACGTGAAAAAGTCATGGTTCACGACGTTAATAGAGAGTTCTAGAAGATATGCATGCGGGTGGAAGAGTCCTTTCCGAACACGGTTATCTCATATTCACAACGTGAATCTATATGGTTCACAACGTGAACTAGGGAAATCAGAAAACTATATATATCCTTGATCATTACGACTTTGAGAACTTTTGGCAAAAGAAAGAGGTTCCAGAAGGCGATTTTTAGCAAAGAAAGGTCTTGGAAAAAGGGTTTCAATACCAAAAGAATGAAGTTTCATAATTTAGTTTACTTATTTGATACTTATGAACATGTTTCCTTATACTTTGATTTGTGATAGTGTGTTAGTTGCTATTATGAGCAGCCAAATCTAGCTACTCTTGTTGAGCTAGATTAAGCTTCTAACTTATGAATAGCTTAATTTTTATGGATTTATTTAGTTGGTAAATTGCTTGTGTTTGATTTATAGTTATCTAGCGTGCTTATGTTTGTTTCTTTAGTTGCTTTATTTCATATTCTATGTAGCTTAGTGACCATTAACTGCATGAACTTGTTTACCTAATGATTTAGTGAGCATTAAATTGTTAGAGCTAGGATTGACCAATTTTAGTTAGTAATTAAAGTAAATAAACTTAGCTGTGCTAGAGAATATAGATTATGACCATAATTGTGTTTATATAATAAATCTTACATAGCATATTCATAATCATAATTGGTTCTATCTTTAATTATGTGTGACCATACATAGTCTTACATGAATTAATTGATTATTGGTAAAGTTAGACTTAAATTACTAATATAACTATAACCAACTTGATAATCCCTAATTATTAGCTGGCCATAAGGACGAAGTGGATTCGAACTAAATGAGAGTGTTTTTACTTATTGATTGAATTTGAGTTAAGTTCTTCTGATCTTGTAAAATCAGATAAAACCCTTTTTAAACTTGTTATTAATTAGGTTGATTTGATAGCAATTAGATTAATTAATAACACCGTTCTCTGTGATCGATACCCGACTTACCCAAGCTATACTGTAATCTGACTAGGTGCACTGCCTATAGGTGCATAGTTAGTCTAAGTTTGTTAGGTTATAGATATTCAAATTAGTGGGTACTTCCATACACATCAGTCAAGCACCCCAGAACTGCTTGACATGGGTAGGTCGGGCACTCCAGAATGGACTGACAGGGTAGGTCAAGCACCCTAGAATGGCTTAACATGGGTAGGTCAGGCACCCCAAAATGACCTGGCAGGGTAGGTCAGGCACCATAGTCTCGCCTGGTAGTATGTGTATTGTATGGTATGTGGTATGATGAGGGAACTCAGTAAGCTTCCTGCTTACGGTTTACAGTTCTAGTTTCAGGTACTTCGTTCCAAAGGGATGGAGCCGGCTTGGTCGCAGCGCATTACACTATGTTTTCCGCACATGAGATCTTTGAGATTACACTCTGATATTGTTTAATGTTAACTTTGCTTGGATTTCTGACACTTTGGTTTTGACATGGAACGTTACTATTGGTTTTTTTATGCTTGTGGTTCAATAATAACCTATTTATAAATGAAATTTTTGGTCTTGAATTTTGTGATGTTACAGATCCCAATTATCTTCTTTACTCATAAGGATCTACCCTAAGAATTAGCTATTCCTCGTTCATTCATTCCTAAGGATCATCCTAAGGAATCGGCACGAAGTCCATTGTCTCCACGATTTATACAACAAGCACTAAGTCCATAGTCACCAGGGTTTAGGCACTAAGTCTGCATAGTCATCAGGGTTTATACAACAGGCACTAAGTCTGCATATTCGCCAGGGTTTATACAAAACACACTAAGTCTGCATAGGCGTTAGGGTTTCGGCACTAAGTCTGCATAGTCTCCAGGGTTTATACAATAGGCACTAAGTCTGCATAGTCGTCATGGTTTAGGCACTTAGTCTGCATAGTCACCATGGTTTAGGCACTAAGTCTGCATAGTCTCCAGGGTTTACGGACTAAGTTCGCATACTCGTCAGGGTTTAGGCACTAAGTCTGCATAGTCCCCAAGTTTTAGGCACTAAGTCTACATAGTCGCCAGGGTTTAGGAACTAGGTCTACATAGTCGCCCGGGTTTATCTCGTTTATTGATAGTATCATTTTCGAGAGTCCATTCGCAATACATGTCAATGGGTTTTTAGAGTACACCGGGTGAACACATCGTTCACAACACCTACATGTTGCGAGCCTGCTAGTGTTACACTAGACTGTCTATAATAGTCTGTGGTTGTCATCCATACTCTGCTTAGATGACAGGGCCAATGCTTGGGTAAAAGACTTCTCTCATTGTTCACCTCTCACCCTTATCTCATGGTCTGTATCACCTCCCATCTCATCATCCAACTCATATTTCATCTACCCATATTTTACCCAGCATATTTTGTAGATATAAAATACATATAGAGTTTAAATCATTTAAAACATGTATAAAATCGTTCATCCAACATAAATAGCAAGTATATAGATAATATGCACACATAGCATGTAATTTATTTAAAATACTTCATATCTATGTGTAAGATGAAAGTAACTATGCACTCACCTGATAAGGTGGTGACTCGGTACTTGAACAACGCTTCGGTTACTTAATACAACTTCTTTCGACAAAACAGCAGGTTTTTCTCAAAACCGGGCTTCGCTAAAGCAACGTTTCTGAGCCGAAATCTCTTCTTTTCAGAGCCGTCATGCACTCTGGGGCTTCCCCTTGTGCTAGGGAGTTACACTTGGCTTTGGGGGGGGGGGGGGTTGGGGGGCTTAGAGAGATATAGAGTATAGAGAGAGAAAGAATGGGTTTGAGGTGTGAGGAAAGAGCTTCACCCGACAACTATATTTAAAGGCTAGATTCCTACTCAAATCGTTGAGTAGGAGGACCTACTTGCCGAGTCCAGGCCAAGAGTCACCATCTGGTGGCTAGCCTTGGGGAGGAAGCAACGACCAGGATTGCGCCATGTCACCCGATTTCGCACAGCACCTTCCCAACTTAGAGAAATCACAACTCTCGCATAAAAGCACCGTTTTTGACGTTATTTATATCCACATATAGGTAAAAGCTAGATCTACAACTTTCCTTTTGACTACGTCGGCTAATTCTCGACCGATTTTAAATTTAACAGTAAGAGAAGATTATACTGTTAAATGACTGCGTAAAATTCATAACTTCTACGTACGGACTCCGTTTCCGTCTGTCTTTTTATCGTTGAGCTCCTATTAATGAGATCTTAAATTCTCACTTAGGTGGCGTTGGCCAAAAACCGCTCGATCTAAAATTCGAATTTCTGGATGTACTCTGCTAAGTCAAATCTTAGAAAAATCATAACTTCCTCATACGAAGTAAAATTTGGGCGTTCTTTTTATGCACGCTCTTGGTTTAATGTATACTATGGCTTTTCTTTAGATCGATAAGGATAAAAATTTCTCCATTGTAAATTCACTATTTATGTCGCGCAGTGTCGTGCCGGTTTTGCCGTAAAGCTTCGACATGCCATAACTTCTTCGTTATAACTCGGATTTCGGCGTTCTTTATATGTAGGGAACCCTTGTGACATATACTTTAACTTGGTTACTATTATTTATTCTAATTAATATTCTATTAAAAAGTCACGTTTAACGCTTATTGTCTCTAAATTGACTAGCCCGAATCTGCGGGCGTTACAATTAAGTATACTCTAGAAGTCACAAGGATTTGTATGTGATCCTTTTGTGGAAGAAATCAACATAACTTTTCAATGAATTCATTATCCAATCATATTTGACTTCAACTTCAAAAAAAAATTATTCTTATTATGTAGTAGATTGTGTCATCATGTTTTTCTTGGACCTTTTTCCAACTAAGCTTACTCTTCATTCCACAATGAAGTCATAATCTAACTATAATTCATAATTATCTAATTTTGTGTAGAAATCAAAATCAAATGTAGCTCTTTACATTAATATTTCATTCTAAACTAATTATCTCATATACATTCTCTTAGTTCTTCTTATGTACTCTTACAACGTTCGCATAGTTATCCTATAACTTAATCATGTATTCAATTTGTATCTCATGATATGACATAAATGATAGATTCAATTTACTAGAAAATACAATATAAATCATTTCATCTAGCTCAAACCTATGTGTTAGGTCCTCATGAGACAGATTGAAAAAAGTGTCATGTGACAATGTCAAGAATCCTCCAAAAGAATCTTGTATCTTGACATCTTCCAAGATATTGTTAATTCATGCAAAAGAATTTAAAACTTTTAACATTCATATTTATTTATCCCTATAGGTTTTACATTCAAGAATGTATCTTGTCATTTCTAAGTCATTCATTTTAGAAGTACTTTCCGAGTCAAGGTGAAAACAACCTTGCATAGTCGAAATGGTATTTAAAATGATTTAGTATGTGTTATTTATACAAGATTAGGAATATCACTATCCTCCCACTAGTTCTTAGTAAACACACGTGTCCTTTTCATTTTTAATATAAAAACATACCTTGTATCTGTATATTAAAATGACTATTCCAAGCTTGGGATGTTTGCTTTACATCCACAAATGGATCGTAAGCCTTACATATTTGGTTAGGATAACAAGGATTAAGAAAACCTCCATGCTAAGTGTCACACCCCAAAACCGGAACGGCGGAAACGTTCTGGGGTGGATGACGTCATGTCAAGTATCACAACATATGCAGTATAGTAATAAAAGTACAACAACCATTGCATTAATAGCAATAGTTTTACATAAGTTACATTAGATAGAGACATCAAAGTAATACAAGTAATAATATAGGTGCAGCTTGGTACTAGGCTGTCTCCACAAAAGCTCCTGGGATGTACCTGTCTATTGCTGACCTGAGAATACAAGTTATTTTGAAAGCGAGTATCAACATTTTTATAAATGCTGGTGAGGTCATAAGTATTTAGTGTCATTTGTGTAAGTAAGCATTTTATTCAAAATAACTTTATAAAAGTAGTAGTTTAGAATCAACGGTGTATTAGAGTCCTTTCCAGAAAATCCTATATTTTCTAAATGAAAGCAGTCTTCTACCAAGACTCGACACAGTTATGTTTTAAAGAGTAATTTTCCCTGAAATATTATCGTTACCAAAATACGATATTTGATTTTTAAGAAAGTAGGAGAATATCACGAGTAAAAACATTAGGGAAAATAACATATGCCTCAGTAGAGAAAATTGCTGACTAAGGCAAAAGAAATCATAGACTCCAGGAGAGTATCAAATGAATGATATGTTAGCTCAGTCTAACAAAAGGGAATACAGACCCCATACGGTATCAAATGTGCGATACGACTAGCAAGGTCTAAAACAAAAAAGCACAGACCCCAGACAGTATCAAATGAAAGATACAGCTAGCAAGGTCTAAAACAAGGAAACACATACCCCAGACAGTATCAAATGAAAGATACAGCTAGCAAGGTCTAAAACAGAGAGACTCAGACCCCAGACAGTATCAAATGAAAGATACAGCTAGCAAGGTCTAAAACAAAGAGTGATCCTAAGAGTGTTGTTTCAGAAATACAGTGTTAATTCTCGTTACCTTAAGGCCATGAATTATAAGGTAAACATGGATATACTCGTAACCATATTGATTGACACTAGAGTACTTGACGTCGTGCAAGCGTCGGAATAAATATGACATTTGTCACCCCTTGGCTTGGTAGGCCGTGGACTGTAGCTAGCAGTCAGGGTGCGGGAGTGTCAGTCCCGTATAGATCTATACACACAATGCCCGCTCTCCCTACAGGAGACTCTGGTTACCAACTCGAAAACGGGGAGATCCGTGTCTTGAAGATGCATCTCGGATTCTGAATTCTATTAGAGGCGCTGGAGAAATGATATAGACTCGCGTGTGAACTGACTCCTATGGAATTATCGTACTAGAAAGAGTGAATAGAGCTTCCTAACAATTCCTATAATAGTTACTAGTGTCCCTGATCTATGAGTGACGAGTGGTAGGATGCCCTTGCTACCCAAGGAACATGAACTGGCCGATGGAAACCTTTATGTCTATACATGTATACATGATATATAATTAATGATTAAGCGACCTTCGGACGGATATCCGATCCCACCAGACCACATCCAAACGAGGAAAAGGAAATAGGGCAAACTAGCCTTCCTAAGTCCTTTAAACATTTTTTTATAAAACTATACAAGTACAAGCATGCATTTAACAAGATAGAAGCATTTAACGAAGTAGTAGCATCAACGAAGTAGAAGCATTAATGAAGTAGTAGCATTAACGAAGTAGAAGCATCTAACAAAGTAGAAGCATTTAACGAAGTAGAAGCATTTAACGAAGTACAAGTATAGAAGCATAGAAGAAAACTTTGACGAAAACTTTGGAAAACCTTTACACTTAAGAAAATTGTGACTTGTTATCCTTTTGTAAAATAGGCTTGAAGATCTTTGGAAATCCTTTGAGAACCGTTCATAAACAAGTTTAAATGAAATTTTGATAAAACAATATAAGTAAAGAAAACCTTTGTTTAAAATCCTGCTGTATCTGGTTTTGAAGTAAAACATACAGCGTGAGAGACAATTTGAGAAAAGGTGTACACAAGTAAAAACGTTTTGGAAAAAAACCCTTTATAGTGTCATACTTGGTAAAACAGCTGACAGTGTAATAAATCCTTGTGCATGCGGGTTATCAATCGCATATGATTGATATGATAACTAGCATGTTTTAACTTGTATTCCCCCCCCCCCCATAAAAGCATGTGAAAACATTTAAAAGGTTAATTCATGGGTATGAACTCACCTGTCGTAAGTGGATCGGGTGAAGGTGCCGGTTGGGTGCTCGGTGTCAAATAAAGACTTGAACACACTTAGTGACCTATTAACATATGATGACATATGTTTACATACAATTAGTAAATATAATACTAATTAAACATGTATACGCATCCTAAAGTGCGGAAAACACTTTGGTTAAGTGCTAGGAGTGTCCCGAGTAACATCTAAGGGAGTGTATGGCCTAGGTAGGGAGTTTACTCTTCAAGAGTAAACTCTTTATAGAGTTTAAGTCCCTAAGACCATATCCCCATGAGTTTACGGCCATAAACTCATGTTGGGGGTGTTCTAGGATGCTTTAAGGTCTTATCTCACTCGTAGAATTAGGCTAGGTCCAATTATAAGGCATATAAAGGGGTTTAAGGCTCTAAATGGACCTTTTGAGGAGTTTACGGCCCTAAACAAGGAGTTTACGGCCGTAAGCATCTATATGCACATTCCTTTTGTGTATTAAGGTCTTAAATGGTAGAGAATAAAGTTCTATGCATTTTTCCAAGTCCAATGAAGAAGTTAGGGCATCATTTGGGCACTCTTTGGGAGTTTACGGTCCATAGACCAATCGTAGGGGGTTTACGGTCGTAAACTCCTATGTCCAATGATTCTTTAATGTTCAAAGCCCCTATATCAATTGTGGTGAATTTTAGACATTTTTCCAGGCCATAGGGGTGTTTGTGGGCATTTCTAACACCTTTATAGGTGTTCACGGCCTATGAAGAGGGGTTTATGGTCCAAGAGTGTTCTTGGGCCGTAAACTCAAGTTTACTCTCCATATCATAAGGTTTTAGTGTTCTAAGCTCGAAGGTGTAAGTCCACAAGTCATATCTAAGCCTTAGGGGTAGTTTAGAGTTGTTTTGGGGCTTAAAAACCCCACTTAAGGGTGTTCACGGTCCAAGAGTGTTCTTGGGCTGTAAACACATAATATTGCCCCTATTTGATGTCTTAAACACGAGTTTTCATGTTAACTAAGCTACACAACAAGTTAGGATAGATTACTTACTAGTTTGGAGCTCGGAATGGGCGTTTTTGGGTCGAAAACAAGTTGTAAAGAGAGAGTGTGTAGTGAGAGAGTGGAAAGTGTCAAATGGACTCCACTCACCCTTATATAGGGGTTTAAGTTGGGGCTCAGTGGAAATCTACCCAATACTGACGTTAAACGGGGCTTTTGGTCGCACCCGATTAAATGGTCGTATTTTGACTTGGTTGAAACTAAAAAATTTTCAAGGGATTAATGAGGGTGTTTCTAATTTGTTTCAACCCTTACTAAGTCATTATAAAAGCCCTAAATTAATTAGCCAATCCAAAAGGTTAACGGACATTTAATAAAGTGAGGCTTATTAACGGAAGGAGGGGTTAAAAATGACGGAATAAATTTCGGGTTGTCACATCATCCCGCCGTTAGAGGGAATTTCGTCCCGAAATTCAGGTTTAGGAATGGAAGTAATCATAAACAATCAGGTAGAGGTATGAG
The DNA here is from genome assembly GCF_002870075.4 of Lactuca sativa. Classification (NCBI taxonomy): domain Eukaryota; kingdom Viridiplantae; phylum Streptophyta; class Magnoliopsida; order Asterales; family Asteraceae; genus Lactuca; species Lactuca sativa. The sequence goes on from NC_056624.2 coordinate 81,005,914, forward strand.
GGTACTTCCTATTCGGTTGGTCCTCGCACTCCCAAGTGAACTCTGGCATGTGCTTGTCAATCCAACAAACCTTCACTTACGGGATGCGGATTCCATCTCGTGCAGTTAGCGATTTCCAACAGGTTCGTCTACGAAGTTAGGGTTCTCAATGGTTTCTATCAAGATGAGTGGGATACCAAGAGTGGCATCGACAATCACTTTTCAAGTCCAAGAAGTGGATCGATTCGGGGTGAAACTTATGGAGTTTCCGAAAGTAGTAGTGGTCTGACGGGGGTTGGACAAAATTTTGTGAAGAATCTCGGATGGTCCTAAGCTCTCAGAAGGGTAGAGCTTTTCAGTACTTAGAACATAGTGTACTTCTATGGCGAGATCATCACTGGCGTGATCGCTATTCCGAAGTTCCAAACGTTCTCTCATACTGGGGGTGTAGTCCTTCAGGTTTGTTCTTAGAAAACTCGGGTTGTCCTTGAATTCGTGGTTCCTACTGATTGGCTTTTAGAGGTTTTCTGGATCATCGGATGGATTGCATGTCTACGGGTATCTGTTTGCTGTAGGGTGGCTATCTCAATTTGTGCAAAATGAACCTGCACTTCTGATTCTTGAGATGTTTCTAACGGAAACTCTCATGGTCGGGGAGATAGGGTTTCACCAGACGGGTGCTTAGAAAGTTTTTTAAACTTCCGATCATCGTCTAGTTGGCGCTTTCACGACATGATTCTTATCGGGAAAGGATCATGCTCTTACTTGCCTTGCTGTTTCATGAATAGCAAGCTCTGATTAGGGCTAACTCAATCCTTAGAGATTTTCCGAAGTGTTGGACTATCTCGGGAGGTGGTTTTACTATTCCTGCGCGATATAGTATTCTCGGAACACCTATTAGTCCAGTGAATCTCTAAGTCCTGCCCTATTCTCTAAGGCATTGGTTTATTTAAGTTGCAGGCAGTGCGTGCTCTTGTATAAGCCATCGACTAACACCTAGACTGGTGTCAAGTCTATAATCTCTTCCGGATCTGGGTTATAAGGCTTAACACAACCTACTTTCGCACTTTAGTCTAGTATTCTTGGCTGCGGAGGTTATCCTGTGGTTCTTGGCATTCTAGTGTTCACTTCGGAGAATGCAGTCTATCGTCTATAGGGCGATGGTGACTTCCTCCACGTAAGGGGGCGGAGTGTCCTAGGCACTACTCGTCAGTAACGGGGAGGACGAAATGCCTGAGCAGTGCGGACATCTTCTGCAACTACTCTTCTGAAGGTTCTGAGTTTTCTCGATCTAGGTCAAATCTAGTGAGTATAGGGTTCCATCACTCGGAACTTTAATCTTCTCATCCACTCTTCTCAGATTTTAACTTATCGTAGTTTCTAGGGTTCCGGGATATCCGCTGAGATGCTTAATTCGGGGAATTAAGCGTGAATGGGTGGTCGTAGTCAATGTCCTTGACTCTGATGACTCAGATTTCCTTACCAACTGAGGGTGTTAGCTACTATGTTGTCTTAACCGGGATGACAACAATTTTGGATTTTTGGTCATTATAGTAGCTCAACCCATAGTGTTTCTCTTGACTCTAGCTCCTATTTTATGGAATAGGATGAAGCGTTTTACTATGAGGTTCGTGGTAGAGCTCATACTCGGCTTAACCACTAATACTTGGTGTATGCAAGCCGTATATAATTGAGGTCGGCAGGATGTTCAGTTGTGCGACTCCACCCCAGACCCACAACCCAACGAGGAACAGGGAGTAGGGAGGAAGCACACATCTTAAATCTTTTTGATCTCAATTATATACCACCCTTAAGCATATACTCAGTTATACTAGTCGGTCCCATGAGTTCTATCTTCTTGATTCACGAACCTGATTGTGAGGTGCGAAGGTCTTTCTGGGGGATCTACGGAGTGTGCTTCGGGTGGTTATCGTCTTCTGGAATACCTGCAGTGTCTTTCACTTCGGTTTCTATCTGTCTAAGAAAGGTTGGTTAACAGCACACGGTACCCTTCTCCTTGGTACTTCGGAAGGTTTGAGATAAGAGGGACGACTGACGGATCGCATTAGGTTTTATTATTTTTATTTTGTTTAGGTTCGGAAGAACCTTTATTTGCCGAAGTGGCTACGGTGAAATTTCTTTTTAAACAGCACTAAGGATTTACACATGGTTGCACAAAGTCAACCCATGATTGATAGAGGCATTGAAGTTGGCATACTTCGACATGATATATAATGAGGGTCGATAGGGTCATGTGCTAAACAGGCACACCAGTTCTAGGCATCTCGAGTTTCGCCCCGTGTATCCCTGTCGCGGATACTTGGACCGGTAGAGTCGCCGCGAAACTATAGAGGGTCCTGAGTGTTTCTGAATAGGGTACCTTTCATGAATGGATTCTCACGAGGCCTTTCTATAATCGCCTAACATATACTAGCCATGTATAATTAAGGTGGGGAGGACTGTTGACTGAGCGACTCCGCCTTAAATCCACAACCAAACGAGTAACAGGAAATGAGGCGGCATTCACTCACTCTAGGTCTATCCATCTCAATTATACATGGCCGTAACGTATCTAGCCATTATAGTTTTACCTGATGAAATTTTAAATTTTATAATAGTGCTGCGACTTTCGCCTTAATGGGGAAGTATTTACATTTATAATTAGCCTTTTAATGTTTTCGGTTAGTTATCTGAGATTGAGAGACGTACCAAAAATCTACAGGGTTCCTTGATGCTTCTCCCCAAGCATTAGATTTAGACTCCTCCTGTGTCCTTGTCGTTTCTTTCAGTTGGGCAATCTCACTTGAGGTGCCCAATCTCACCACATAGGTGGCACACTGGATTGATCATCACATTGGTGGTTGATGTAATAAACTCAACCGGGGTTCTGCAGATGCGAGCAGTATGCCCCTTCATGTTGCACCTAGTACAACAGAGTTCCCGGCATACACCATGATGATGGTAGCTACACTTACTGCAATGGGGGAGGTTTCCTAGGTAGGGTCTCCTTGAAGTCGGGATGGAAGGGTTGACAGGGGTATTGGCTTTCTCAGCTCGTTGCCCTTCGAAAGGTCCTTGAGCCAAGGTACTTCCTTCCTCGTTCTTGAGCTTTCTCTTTACTGGAGCTGGCTGAGGTTCTTGGGTGGTTGGGTATGTAGGTGTTGGTTGTCGGTGTCCATTGCTAGGATCGGAATTTCCGATAGGGCTCTTGCTAACATTGGCGTTGTTAGCATTCAGATGAGCCATGACAGCTGCTACGGCTGTCGAGACTGCAGCTTGGAACGTAGCTTCATCGAATAGGAGAGTAGGTTTCTTGCCAGTGGATTGGTTACGCTCCTTCGGAGGCATGGTTTTCCTATGAGAGACGATGGTTAACCCTTAGACGTATCAATCCTTACTATATTAGCCATAAATTTTTCCCGTGCCTCGGATATTGGTTGTCTGAGTGTCGACCTACATCCTTATGATATAGTCTGGGTATTCAAGGTAGGAGTATGAGTTTTGCAAAAGCCATAAGATGGGATTCGTTCCTACTAAGTTACCTTTATACTGGGAAAGGTTTCACTCTCCGGCTTGGAGAGATCTGAGAACAGTTCAGAACGTAGACCGCGGGAAGAAAGGCTCATGAAGACTTATGGCTAAACAACCTTAATAGAGGTGTGGGGATCCGCTCTAATCGTATTAATTGCAATGGGAAAAGGCGATTTTCCTAACACATAACGTGAGTAGTGTAATCACTAACTCACTAAATTGTATTATTTTATGGGTGTATTAGCGTGACGAACACGAGGAAAAGCCACTTCTTGGGTTCCATGTAATGGCTCCCTCTGTCTACCTCGTATCTTTGACTGGGACAGGCGTTGGTTTCCTTCGGGTAGTTACCTAGGTTTCTCTTCTCCTATAGACATATTGAATTTGTACTCCGCCTTACTCCCGATTCTGACTTTGAGTGTCATCGCTTCAGGATGGATGATTGGAATTCTAGGAAGTTTAGGCGAATTTCTCACCATGTCCCTAAAAAGATATGGGCACTCGGTGATTTCAATAGTATCGAACTAGTTCATTTATTTCCGAACTGGAAATCTTCTCAATGAACCTCTTCTGGGTCTGAATCAACTCTTCTGCCGAGTACTGAAGTGGATAGGCTTTTCTACAGGGTTCGTGCGAGAAGGGAAATGTCTAAAGAATCCTAAGAGATTATTAACATTTCACTGGGTGATCCATATCGAGTCCTGCTACGATTACATAGGGTACACAAATCATATATAGCTTAGATCCGATAGGCCTTCGAATATGTGATACTACTCTATATCCACATCCCAACGAGGAAAAGGAAGTAGAGCGAAACCACACATTCTTAGCCTATGGAATCCTTATTATATATAACCTTGGGAGTATACCCTTTGTAATTGTAGGTATATCAATAAGGATCTTTTTAGTTCTTCACACAAGGTTATCTATGGTTCCTAAAATACCCCTATGGTATTTTAATTTCTTGTTTGTTTCTTAACTTCTGAATATGATTCTGGGATTAATGTGAGTCTTTTAGTATTCCAAAATACCCCCATAGTATTTTAAACTTTATGTTTGGCTCTAGCATTCCTAGTTGGTAAGTTTCAGACCTGTTGCAACACCACTATCACTCCCAAGCACACGTTCATCGCATCTCGAATAAATTTAGTTGATCAGGTTACATTTATTTCAGCTTACGATTACATAACTGCCCAGGTTTGACGGTAATGCTCAACATCCGAAGACTTTTATTCTTGTTCTTCTTGTGATACTTGTGTTCGAGTGTTTAGATTCTGGATGTTCTTACACTTTGGTAAAATATGGTTATATTTTAAAGTATAATTCTTGGTCAGAGTGTTTTATCCCTATGTATTTATAGGTTGTATATCTTTTATGAATTGATATACTTAGCTCACTATAAACAATGCTCTGATACCAATCTGTCACACCCCAAAACCGGAACGGCGGAAACGTTCTGGGGTGGATGATGTCATGTCAAGTATCACAACCTATGTGGTATAGTAATAAAAGTACAACAACCATTTCATTAATAGCAATAGTTTTACATAAGTTACATTACATAGAGACATCAAAATAATACAAGTAATAATATAGGTGCAGCTTGGTACAAGGTTGTCTCCACAAAAGCTCCTGGGTGTACCTGTCTATTACTGACCTGAGAATACAAGTTATTTTGAAAGCAGTATCAGCATTTTTATAAATGCTGGTGAGTTCATAAGTATTTAGTGTCATTTGTGTAAGTAATCATTTTATTCAAAATAACTTTATAAAACTAGTAGTTTAGAATCAACGGTGTATTAGAGTCCTTTCCAGAAAATCCTATATTTTCTAAATGAAAGCAGTCTTCTACCAAGACTCGACACAGTTATGTTTTAAAGAGTAATTTTCCCTGAAATACTATCGTTACCAAAATACGATATTTGATTTTTAAGAAAGTAGGAGAATATCACGAGTAAAAACATTAGGGAAAATAACATATGCCTCAGTAGAGAAAACTGTTGACTAAGGCAAAAGAAATCATAGACTCCAGGAGAGTATCAAATGAATGATACACCAGGCTCAGTCTAACAAAAGGGAATATAGACCCCAAACGCTATCAAATGTACGATACGGCTAGCAAGGTCTAAAACAAAGAAGCACAGACCCCAGACAGTATCAAATGAAAGATACAGCTAGCAAGGTCTAAAACAAGGAAACGCAGACCCCAGACAGTATCAAATGAAAGATACAGCTAGCAAGGTCTAAAATAGAGAGACTTAGACCCCAGACAGTATCAAATGAAAGATACAGCTAGCAAGGTCTAAAACAAAGAGTGATCCTAAGAGTGTTGTCTCAGAAACACACTGTTAATTCTCGTTACCTTAAGGCCATGAATTATAAGGTAAACATGGAGATACTCGTAACCATACTGATTGACACTAGAGTACTTGACGCCCTGAGGGCGTCGGAATAAATATGACATTTGTCACCCCTTGGCTTGGTCGGACGTTAACTGTAGCTAGCAGTCAGGGTGCGGGAGTGTCAGTCTCGTATAGATCTATACACATAATGCCCGCTCTCCTTACAGGAGACTCTGGTTACCAACTCGACAACGGGGAGATCCGTGTCTTGAAGATGCATCTCGGATTCTGAATTCTATTAGAGGCGCTGGAGAAATGATATAGACTCGCGTGTGAACTGACTCCTGTGGAATTCTCGTACTAGAAAAAGTGAATAGAGCTTCCTAACTATTCCTAAAATAGTTACTAGTGTCCTTGATCTATGAGTGACGAGTGGGAGGATGCCCTTGCTACCCAAGGAACATGAACTAGCCGATGGAAACCTTTATGTCTATACATATATACATGATATATAATTAATGATTAAGTGACCTTCGGACGGATATCCGATCCCACCAGACCACATCCAAATGAGGAAATGGAAATAGGGCAAACTAGCCTTCCTAAGTCCTTTAAACATTATTTATAAAACTATACAAGTACAAGCATGCATTGAACGACGTAGAAGCATTTAACGAAGTAGTAGCATCAACAAAGTAGAAGCATTAACGAAGTAGTAGCATTAACGAAGTAGAAGCATCTAACAAAGTAGAAGCATTTAACGAAGTAGAAGTATAGAAGCATACAAGAAAACTTTGACGAAAACTTTGGAAAACCTTTACACTTAAGAAAATTGTGACTTGTTATCCTTTTGTAAAATAGGCTTGAAGATCTTTGGAAATCCTTTGAGATCCATTCATAAACAAGTTTAAATGAAATTTTGATAAAACAATATAAGTAAAGAAAACCTTTGTTTAAAATACCGATGTATCTGGTTTTGAAGTAAAACATACAGCGCGAGAGACAATTTGAGAAAAGGTGTACACAAGTAAAAACGTTTTGGAAAAAAACCCTTTATAGTGTCATACTTGGTAAAACAGCTGACAGTGTAATAAATCCTTGTGCATGCGGGTTATTAATCACATATGATTGATATGATAACTAGCATGTTTTAACTTGTATCCCCCCCATAAAAGCATGTGAAAATATTTAAAAGGTTAATTCAGGGGTATGAACTCACCTATCGTAAGTGGATCGGGTGAAGGTGACGGTTGGGTGCTCGCTGTCAAATAAAGACTTGAGCACACTTAGTGACCTATTAACATATGATGGCATATGTTTACATACAATTAGTAAATATAATACTAATTAAACACGTATACGCATCCTAAAGTGCGGAAAACACTTTGGTTAAGTGCTAGGAGTGTCCCGGGTAACTTCTAAGGGAGTGTATGGCCTAGATAGGGAGTTTACTCTTCAAGAGTAAACTCTTTATAGAGTTTACGGCCCTAATACCATATCCCCATGAGTTTACGGTCGTAAACTCATGGTGGGGGTGTTCTAGGATGCTTTAAGGTCTTATCTCACTCGTAGAATTAGGTTAGGTCCAATTATAAGGCATAAAATAGGTTTAAGGCTCTAATTGGACCTTTTGAGGAGTTTACGACCCTAAACAAGGAGTTTACAGTCGTAAGCTCCTATATGCACATTCCTTTGGTGTATTAAGGTCTTAAATGGTAGAGAGTAAAGTTCTATGCATTTTTTCAAGTCCAATGAAGAAGTTAGGGCATCATTTGGGCACTCTTTGAGAGTTTACGGCCCATGGACCAATCCTAGGGGGGTTTACGGCCGTAAACTCCTATGTCCAATGATTCTTTAATGTTTAAAGCCCCTATATCAATTGTGGGGAATTCTAGACATTTTTCCAGGCCATAGGGGTGTTTGAGGGCATTTCTAACACCTTTATAGGTGTTCACGGCCTATGAAGAAGGGTTGACGGTCCAAGAGTGTTCTTGGGCCGTAAAATCAAGTTTACTCTCCATATCATAAGGTTTTGGTGTTCTAAGCTCAAAGATGTAAGTCCATAAGTCATATCTAAGCCCTAGGGGTAGTTTAGAGGGGTTTGGGGCTTAAAAACCCCACTTAAGGGTGTTCACAGTCCAAGAGTGTTCTTGGGCCGTAAACAAATAATCTTGCCCCTATTTGATGTCTTAAACACGAATTTTCATGTTAACTAAGCTACACAACAAGTTAGGATAGATTACTTACTAGTTTGGGGCTCGGAATGGGCGTTTTTAGGTCGAAAACAAGTTGTAGAGAGAGAGTGGAAAGTCTCAAATGGACTCCACTCACCCTTATATAGGGGTTTGAGTTGGGGCTCAGTGGAAATCTACCCAATACTGACGTTAAACGGGGCTTTTGGTCACACCCGATTAAATGGTCGTATTTTGACTTGGTTGAAACTAAAAAATTTTCAAGGGATTAATGAGGGTGTTTCTAATTTGTTTCAACCCTTACTAAGTCATTATAAAAGTCCCAAATTAATCAACCAATCCAAAAGGTTAATGGACATTTAATAAAGCGAGGCTTATTAACGGAAGGATGGGTTAAAAATGACGGAATAAATTTCGGGTAGTCACACTAAGCTATATTGATATCTTCTAATACATGTCTATTAATAAAAGCGGTTATTATTGAAATTTATTTGTTATATCTCATATTAAGAATATGAAGTTATACTAAATAATATCCTTGTTGATCTAATCATAACTACTTGTAAAAAGGTTTGATCATAGTTATTGTCTGAGTATGATAAAATCCTTTTATGATAAGCCTTGCTAAATGTGTATGATATTCATGTATTTATTCTTTCTAAAATAATATCTTACTCCTTCTAGCCTTGCTATATAGATGAAGATTAATCAAACCCACAGTTCATTATTATACATGAATTGCATCTCAATGTTCATGACTCTAAATTATTTATCAAATTCAAGATTTAATATAACATCTTGGTAGTTGATGGATTTGCTAGAAACCATCAAGAAGAACTCATCAATGAGAGATTCCACATTTTTCAAGTCAAAGATGTATACCATTAATGCGAACAGTTTGTGTTTGCGAATACCTATTATTCAAGTTCAAAAATTGCTTATTCAAACTAGTGCCAATAGTTGCTACATCGGGTTATGGTTCTTGAGTTGCTTCAAGTTTCATGTACCTCCCACTTTCTTTGCCACTAGAAGCTTGCTTTCTGTTGACACGGCATTCAGAAGAATAAGAGAACGTATTATTTGTGGGTTTGTATTAATAATCTAAATGCCCTTTTAGAATATTATACAAATATGTAGTTTGTTGGTGTTTGTATTCAGGATATAATTAATAGTTATTAAGGTATAATCTCATTAGCATAAAGGAATTTAATTTCTATCGATTAGAAAGTAAACTTTATCCAGTAAGTTCTAATTCATCCTTTATTATCTCTAAAAGCATTATATGTTGTTACTGGATTGTATCTCAACTTTATGTTTGAAACTTCAACAAAGCTTTCACAATTATGCTTTACCATGTAAAATAAAATTATAACTGTTATAGTTGTCAATAGGGTTGATTTGGTATCTTGCATTAAATCTTAGACATTCATTAGAAATGAAGTCATACATTACAGTGTATAGTTCCTTAATGACTGTTTCCTCTATAGATTAGTAAAAATATCATTAGGAATCTTTTATATATGAACAAGATTCACATATGTCAAATAAACTACATTATTTTCCTTCAAATATCCGTTTCTTGAAGTTGGAATATGTGTATTTCATTTATATAATGAAGATAACAATGTCATAGATAAGTTTGATTCAAAAGAAGTTTAAGTCAAAAGTGCTTGCATATAGAACTTAATTTTATGTATTAAATTTTTGATATTTACTTTATAATTATATTAAGAGATATAGTCTCATAAATAAAAGTTAATCATTTCAAAATATGAATATTCTCGTTATAAAAAACGATCAAGTAATTAAAATTTTAAATAAAACAACTGAGACTTATATATTTAGACATGCTAAATTTAAAGCATATATTGTTCCAAATCAAATATTGTTGTATATTACAAGTAATTTATGGTATAAGCATAAATGATGAACTAGGCTCCGAGAGTATAGTTCCAACATGTTTGCGCTCAACTCGTTACTCTCCCTGTAAATATCAGCTTAATATTTAAGTACCAAGTACTTGAGTGTTATATGAAAATGGTAAGTTTTATCTAGTAGATACCTGAAGTACTAGTCTCTTCCAAACTTTCTTTTTCAAATAAGAGAAGAAGTTTCTCTTCAACTATCTAGTTTCTCCACAAAAGAATGGAGACCCATATATGTGGGCCGTATTGAATTGGGATTAAGGATGTTTAGTCCATAAAACATAGGCTTCTTAGATCACACAAGGTGACTCCTTTTATCCTTGCATTATTCCATTGTTCGAACAAGTTTAAAACAAATATAATTTTATTTATCAAAAAAGTGCTTAACATGTTATATCATCAAATATATTTCTAAATTACCCAAGACTTCTTGTAACTCAAAAATAACCATTCATAGTGTGATGTTAGAAGCATCTTGAGCATCAAGGTGATGCATTGACTAGGTATCATGTTTAGATCTATTGCTCAAAGCAAGTTATTTAGGACTATGACCTGTAAGTGTGTATAATTTCACATCTTTCACAAGATTGTCTCTCAAAACTTGAACACATTCATTGAAGTTGTATCTATTGAATGGTATTGTTTTATCAAGTCATATAAAGAAAACGACTATTCATGGTTATGAGGTTGGAATATATATGTACAAAATTTTAATAAAATTCATTTAGTATTTTAAATAATTAATCTTTAATAATTAATACCATTTTAGTTTCCAAAAACATTAATTATCAAAGTCTAGGATCCAAGTTGCAAAACAAATAAATTGTAAGGTAATATTTATCCTATTCATTTGAATTTAACCTGGTAAATATTTGTTATCAATTATATTTTTCTATATAATTCCTAGATTTATGGGACCGCTAATAGAAAAATTAATTAGAGATGTTTGATCCTGTCTATGCCTCAGATCTCTCTTTCTTAGGTGACATTTATCACAAAAGATTTCCGATCAACTCATCTAAAACTGAAAAACTTGTGTAATCGGCCTATAACTTGTACTCATTCGAAACCATCGAATCCAAAGTCCTGGGAAATCACATGTATGAATTTGAGAAAAAGCCTAGAAGAAGTTATGATGTTGCAAATTTAGACAGATGCCAACTTGACTTTCCGATAAACGAAATGATGTTTATCACAGCAGTACAAGATCAGTGAAAAGTTTGAAAATGCTGACGAATACACCTACATGAAAATCAGATTTCATGCTGTACTTGCGAAGGATCAAGAGGAAGTTTGGTCTCTGATGAAGATAAAGAAAGTGCTAAATATCAAGAAGGATGAAATGTTCGAGAACATGCTTCAAAATTTTTGATACTTTGTTGTCCGAGCAGATAACAAGCCTTTCGATTTTACCATTGCTGAATTTCCCTTAATGAATCTAAATGATCTCATTCAAGTGGCTCTTATCCTGAAAGAGATGGAAGAAAACAAGCTCAAAGGATATGATATTGATGTGTTCAGACTTGGTTTCGCACATATCAAGATATTCATAGATAACTACTATGATTGCTTGGCATTAACTGATGAAGAACTCGCATCAGGCCTTGGAAGAAAAGTCATAGTTCCTTGGGAATCAACATTGCCTCAACCAGAATTGAAGAAGTTTGCAGACGGGGAGATATGCCTTAAACCTTTTGGCATGGTTTTCGTAGGCAAAGACACCAAGGGGAAGCCTAAAAGATTTTTGTTTCAAGTCTCAGAGATTGAAAGATACACCACTTCGCAATATACAAATTTCATTGTTCGTATGAATAATTGCACGAAGAATAATGAAGGAGACAAGAAGGAGCTTAAAAAGATCATCACTTGGTATTGAAAAATCCGAAGAACAATGCACTCAGCTGTTCAGGATCTCACAAACTGAATAGCTTCAACTGTTTACAAAGGGGGAGAATGTAGAGTCTAGAAATTGTAAAAGTCGAAGTGTCTGTTCTTAGTTTTCCATGTTAATTATTTTACTAAGTCTTCATTTGTGCGAAGCGTATTGTTAAGGACTTAGTATATTTTTTGTACACTCATGTTTCCTATAAATAGTGACTGATGTTAGAAGTAGAGTAACGATTGATTCAACGAGTGATTCACTAGTCATTCGCATGTTTCTCTGCTTAAGTCTGTAATCAGTTTCTTCATCAATATAAGATCTAATTAATATTTACTCCGTGTGTTCTTACTTTTCATTCATATAATCATGATTTCTTTCTAAATGTCGATTACAATTCTCATCAGTTTGAATTGTGAGATTTGGCAAATAGTTCAAATTGAGAGATTTCGCAAATAGTTCGAATTGTGAGATTTGGCAAATAGTTTGAACATTCAAGACTTATTGTTATAAGTTTTGAATATATTTAGACACATATTTGAGCTTTCTAAAGGGTGTATGAGCTTAGATATATATTTATCAAAGCGTCTCGTATCAGAAAGTGAACTTTGGTAAAGAATGTCAACGGGTATTGATTTCTAGAAGTCCAACTATTTTTTGAATACATGTCAAAGCTAGTGGGAGCATAAGTGGTATGCTGGTAAGAAGATAATTATCATGTTAGTGGGAGCATGATTATTATGATTTATGCGTTATCAATGTTAATTATAGATAACGAAAGTTTCAATCTGCAAAGTTGCAAGGGTTGAAAAGTTATTTTGCTATAATTAAGGGATAGAATATTATACTTCATTGCAAATCTAAAAGCTTATATTGTGAGATTTTAATCAAATTTAGTCAAATTTATATGAATTTTATTTTGGAATGGTTCAACATAAGGAAATTCTATACATGGAAAAGATAATTACTTTCTCAAAATTTTGTTATGATTACAGCATCCCTCTTCATAATCAAAATTATGAGAACATGGCAAATAAAAGTATTATAGCAGGAGACTAGTAAGTATCACGTCTTTATGTAAGACATTATGAATCGTTTCCCATACACTTCGGGTATAGGATCGATTGCATATGCTATAATATTCGACCGTTCTGATTTTCCAAATGCCTAGGGCATTAAGAGGGAAAAGGGACCAGAACCAGATATGACAAAAATAAGTAAACAACTGTCAAAGACAATTTAAGGTTTACTAAGGATTAGTCACTTGTGAGAAGTTGGAAGTATAGTTATGAATGGACCATATCGACATCATTATGAATAGATAAGACTCTATTAAGAATGAATTGTCTTATGGAGAATTTGGAAGTGTTTCCATAATGGGAGTTAGATATTAAGAATCTATGTAGATTAGAAACTTTTATGCAAGAAGGATGTTCAAAGAAATGTACTTTGAATTTGAGACTTCGATTCCGTGGAATTGTCCTGTAATAATCTCCAAAAGAGCACTTTGTAATTCTGTTGGCAGAGTCTTTGTGACTTTTGTGTTGTGACATTATGAAAGGATCATTACATAAAATGTTAGAATCTAACATATTCTGATAGTGGCAAGAATTTGGTATTCTTACACTTATGATAAGGATTAGGAGTTGTGAAATGAGCATCATTGGTAATTGGTTCAATTGATCTATTTCATAAAGTAAGGACCATTGGTAAACATATTGTGCATGCTTGGAGCATGGGACAACTAGTGTTTTAATTCAAGTAGTAAGTTGATTACCTGTAACACCGTAAATTTTAAAACAATTTTTCTTTTGAGAACGTATAATTCTCAATACATATGTCACAAAACGTCATCTATTAAAATCACAAAACATAGCTCCATGTTGAATAAAATGGTAATCCAGAATCCTCTTAACTCTTTCTCTAGTGTGTACAATCAAGTCTGTGTCGTCCCGCGATCCTGAGAATAAAACCTGAAACACATAATACATAACACGGTAATCACGAAGCTTAGTAAGTTCCCCAAAATAACACATATAACACATATTAGCCACTCGAGGCTATAACTCTGTGGACCCTCTGGTCCTCACTCTGTGGACCCTCTGGTCCTCACTCTGTGAATGTAACGCCCTGATTCTCAGGTATTGTTTATATGAGTTTTTGGATTAGGCCCAACTCGACGAGTTGGTTTTGATGGGTTTGAGCCATAAGAACATTCCTATGTGCACATGCAAACCCTAATGCTTGGATCTAGGTTTCTCTAATTGAACATGCAATGTATCCAAGACTTTGATTGATAGATCTAGTGTAAACATTCAAATCATAACATATGAAAACAGATCTAAGGATTACCTTGAATTACTTGCTTGAATCTTCTTGTCCTTGGAGCTTAGAGTCACAATTGTCACTCCTCTAATGGCTTACAAACATCAACTAGCAAGAGGATGATAAGAGAGAGATAAAGAGAGATAGAGGGAGAGAAATCGGCCAGGGTTTCTTCAGATGCAAGAGTGTCGATTTCCTTCACCCAAAGGGTCTATATATACTAGTGAGCTTCCTAGGGTTTCACCCTTAAAACCCTAATTGGATAACTTAGGCCCTAAGCAATCCAATCTCCTTATTGATAAGCCCTTGGACGATTTCTAGGCTCTTCTAAACCCTAAAATCGTTCACCCCTTATCCATAAGGAATCACAGCCCAAAATACAACTATCATACAATTGACAGTTTATGCCCCTTTATTCAATTAATCTCTTTAAGTCACCAAATTAATCCCTAATTAATTTATGACTTATATTAATCAAATAACAATATTATTATTCCTTATATTACTCTCATAATATATTAATAATATTTCTTCTCTCATTATAAATCATCCTGTCAAGTTGCTATGGTGAAGGCAACCCAAAAGGACCATGCACAACCGGGTCAAATACTTGCCAAATAAAGTTGCTGCCTTAGACACTATTTCAACAGTCTCCCACTTGGATAAGTCTAGTAACTATATATACAAGCATAATCCGATTAGCAATCGTAGCTCTCAAAGACGCTGTCAAACTCTGATCTTATCAGTCCTGTCCTTTAGATAAGGGATCGTACAGACCTCTGTTTCGATATTACGCGAACAATTCTATGGAATCAATTGTCTAGCATTTGGTATCTCTCTCAGATTTATTCGACATAGAACTTAATCGAACACATCAATTTAGTTCTGACCGGGCCTGCCACATAAGTCAAATCAAATCATCGAGCGGCCGAAATATCGCTTTTACCCTCTTAGGATAAAAGTAACAAATAAACTTCGACTTATATGCATTTACTTATTCATTAATCAATTATACACAATAATGCTTTTTATAACATCAATTTACTGATGCGGTTTCACATTATCAATGTACAACCAATTAACAAATAACAAACCATACATCTTGGTTTTAAGACCATATGATATTATCATCTTGCGATCAACCTTTTTATCACATTCCATAAGGTGATTCCAGCAAGCGCGGGTTCGTTCCAATGATCAAAACTAGCTCATAAGCACTCATGAACGTTGCAGCAAACTTTTGCTATGTCTAATACTATTTAGACAATCTACACACCAATTCATGACAATCTTCATTCATACCTACTTCCAACATATGAACGATTGTGGATTGTTTGAATAATTCGATTATTCTAAATAAACTCAATTATTCTGGAAGTCAAAACATGCAAAGTGAAACAATAGTTAAACAATTAACATAAGACAGTAACTTTACTTATAAATAATACTCCTTTATTTAATCATCAAATGTCATTTACATTTATCTATTACAAGTTTCTAAAATTATCTAATCTAATCTAATATCATCTCTCAGTCCAATACTCCTAGCATGCTGCAAATGCTTAACCCTACTCAGTCCCTTCGTAAGCGGATCTGCTGGGTTATCTTATGATGATATCCTCCTAACCACGAGGTGTCCTTCTTCTACTCGATGTCTAATAAAGTGATATTTTCTATTGATATGACGAGATCTAACATGATCCCTCGGTTCCTTGGTCAAGGCAACCGCTCCTTCATTATCACATAAAATTTCCATAGGCTCCTTTATGGCAGGCACAACTCCAAGATCACCAATGAAGTTCTTCAACCATATTGCCTCCTTCAACGCTTCGCTTGCTGCAATGTACTCTGATTTGCACGTTGAATCAGCTACGGTTTCCTGCTTAAAACTTTTCCAAGTTACTGCTCCTCCATTAAGGGTAAATACCCAGCCCGACTGCGAGCGGTAGTTGTCCCTGTCAGTCTGGAAGCTGGCGTCACTATACCCTCGCACCTTTAAGTCATCACTCCCCCAGAGGACTAAAAATCATTCCTTCGTCCTCCGAAGGTACTTAAGTATATTCTTGACCTCAATCCAATGGGCTATGCCAGGTTTCCCTTGATATCTACTGACCATGCTCAAAGCAAAGGCTACATCAGGACGAGTACAAGTCATAGCGTACATGATTGAGCCAACTACGGAAGCGTATGGTACTCGGCTCATTTCTGCTATCTCAGCTTCGGTACTCGGACTTTGAGTCTTACTCAACTTGGCATTATTTTGTATCGGTAATTGTCCCTTCTTCGAATTTTCCATACTAAAGCGTTTTAGTACTTTATCTAAGTAAGTGTTCTGACTAAGTCCTATTAGTCTCTTACTTCATTCTCTCACTATCCTTATTCCCAAAATATAGGAAACCTCTCCGAGGTCCTTCATAGCGAAGCACTTCCCGAGCCAGGACTTAACCTTCTATAGTGTCGGGACGTCGTTTCCTATTAGTAGTATGTCATCGACATACAAAACGAGGAAGCTAACTATACTCCCACTGGCTTTGACATATATACATGATTCATCTTCGCTTCGTACAAATCCAAACTCTTTTACTTTCTCTTCGAAGCAAAGATTCCATATGCGAGACGCTTGCTTAAGCCCATAAATGGAATTCTCAAGCTTGCACACTCTATTGGGATGCTTCGTATCGACAAAGCCCTCTGGCTGAGCCATGTAAACATCCTCAGCCAACTTCCCATTAAGGAAAGCGGTCTTGACATCCATCTGCGATATTTCATAATCATGAAATGCAGCAATGGCTAACATCATCCTAATAGACTTTATTTTTGCAACTGGTGAGAAGGTCTCATCATAGTCAACTCCGGGAGTTTGAGTAAAGCCCTTCGCAACCAATCGCACCTTATATGTGTGTACATTTCTATCCACGTCAGTCTTCTTCTTGAAGATCCATTTGCACCCAACGGTATTACGTCCGGGCATATTATCAACCAAATTCCAAACTTGGTTGTCATACATGGATTGAATCTCGCTGTCCATCACCTCTTTCCATTTCGCAGACTCCGGGCCTGCCATGGCTTCCTTATAGCTACTAGGTTCATCTAAATTTATTAGTGTACCATCACTAATATACGTGTCCGCTTCGGTAGTAATATGAATACCCTAAAACTGGGGTTGAACTCTAACTCTTTCGGAACGTCTAAGAGGTAAGGACTCGTCAATTGGTTCAACTGGAGTTTCCTCCTTAGGTTGAGCGCCAGCGGTTGAGGTTCCTTCATCTATCGACTCTTGAATCTCTTCAAGCTCGATTTGTCTCCCACTGTCTCCTTGGCCTATGAGTTCTCGCTCTCGGAAAACCCCCCTCCTTGCAACGAAGACAACACTGTCACTCGGTCTATAGAAGAGATATCCAAAGGATTTCTACGGGTAGCCGATGAAAATACATCGCTCACTACGAGGTTCGAGCTTGTTGTGAGTATCTCGTCTTTCGAAGGCCTCGCAACCCAAAACCTTGATATGTGCCAACGAGGGAGCTTTCCCTGTCCACATCTCGTGAGGTGTTTTGGCAACCTTCTTTGTAGGGACTCAGTTAAGGATATGGATGACAGTCTCTAAGGCATACCCCCAGAATAAGATAGGTAGTGAAGCATGACTCATCATAGAACGAACCATGTCCAATAAGGTTCGATTACGCCTTTCTGCCACACCATTCAACTGCGGTGTCCTATGTGGCGTCAATTGCGAAACTATTCCGCATTCTTTGAGATAGTCATGGAATGCAAGACTTAGGTACTCTCCTCCTCGATCGGATCGAAGCATCTTGATTTTCCTGACCAATTGATTCTCCACTTCATATTTGAATTCTTTGAACTTTTCAAATGTTTCAGACTTGTGCTTGATTAAGTAAATATACCCATATCTACTATAATCATCGGTGAAAGTCACATAGAAGCGGTTCGCATCCTTTGTGGTGGATCTAAAGGGTCCACATACATCGGTAAGTATGAGATCCAATAAACCCTCACCCCTCTCACATGTACCAGTGAAGGGTGACTTGGTCATCTTTCCAAGCAAACAAGACTCACATGTGTCATCTTCCCTAAGGTCGAATAACTCCAACACTCCATCCTTTTGGAGTTGGGCTATGCGCTTCTTGTTGACATGTCCAAGACGACAATGCCACAAACATGCTTTATCCATACTATTGGAAGAATCCATGCATAAAACATCATTTCCTAGGTTATCTACAATCATAACAGTTTCATAAATTCCATTACACGGTATTGCTTCAAAATATAAGACACCAGTTAGATAAGCATAAATTGAACCATTTTCATTATTAAACGAAAATCTAAATCCTTGTTTAAACAAACCATGAAATGAAATGATGTTTCTTGCCATATCTGGCGAGTAGAAACAATTATTCAAATCTAAACTTAATCCATTACTAAGTACTAAAGAATACACTCCAATCTTGGTCACAGGCGACGATCTTCTGTTGCCCATGATTATATTTATTCTTCCACGCTCCACATCCCTATTTCTTCTTAGTCCCTGCAATTCAGAACAAATGTGGTAACCACACCCGGTATCGAGGACCCAAGAAATAGCATGAGATGAATCATTAGATTTAATTGTGTAAATACCTGCGAAAGACGGCTTGATCTTTCCTTCGCTGATAGCTTGCAGGTATTCTGGGCAGCTTCTCTTCCAATGCCCTATTTTGTGGCAATGGTGGAACTCTGCCTCCTTCGGGTTAGGGTTGGGTTTAGCAGGATCAACCATGCTCCCACTAGAAGAGGAACCATCTCGGGACTTTCCCTTGCGGTGGCTCTTAGATGGAGCCTTCCTCTTCTTGCCCCTTCCTTGCCCAATAGCCAAAACAGGAGCAGCGGGTGGATTGGGAGTTAGTGCAATAGACTTGTCCTTGAGGTTGCTCTTAGCAACCCTTAGGAGACCTTAGAGTTTACTTAGGGTGACCTCTTCCTTGTTCATGTGGTAGGTCATCCTAAATTGGTTGTAACACGGAGGCAAGGAATGAAGTATCATGTCGATAGCCAAATCTTCCCCAAAGTCGACATTCAACTTGCGAAGACGATCGACATACCTTTTCATCTTTTGCAAGTGTACGGTTAGAGAATCTCCATGTCCCATTTTAGTAGTGATCATGTTTGTGAAGATCTCGTAACGTTCCTGCTTCACGTTTTAATGGTATCTCTCCAATAAGTCTTGATGCATCTCGTAGGGATACATGTCCTCATAGGACTTTTGGAATTCGACGTTCATTGTGGCTATCATGATGCAATGAACCTTCGTTGCATCACGTTCATGAGTCTCAAAAGCAGTCATTTCAGCCGGAGTAGCGACTTCTGGATTGATCTTCTCGAGCTTCTCGTCAAGGACATACTCCTTGTCCTCGTAGCGAGCAATCATGCGAATGTATCTTATCCATTCGCTAAAGTTCGTTCCATCGAAAGTCAATTTTTGGCAAAGGCTCATTAGCGTGAATGAGCTAGCAGCAGCGTTGTTCACGTTCGACATCTACAAAAAGAAAAGACAAAGTTTGATTAGAATTTGAATCCGTAATTATCACCCAATATGAAAAATTAGGGCTAGGATCCAACAACATTATTTACACATTAGAAAAGGGATTCCGTAATCCAACATGCAAACAATTTGAAGGTAAGTGAATGACGATTCACTAATTCTCCACCATGAAAATATAACCTTAAGTTCTAAATGTATTGAGAATTCCTAGGTTTCGATGAGATTCATTAAACTTTTCAATGGAATGTTTAAATCTCGATATGCCTCTCTCGTTTGTGACTGGGATGCCGAGGATCACAACGTGGGTGTGAATAACCATGCAAATCTACACGGTGCCTTCATTGTTACAATCACCTATTCGATGTGCCGGTAAACCACACACGCTCCACTGAACTATGATAAACAATGAATCGCCCTTTGCCACCTTTGCTTAGAACCAATTAGTGTGCCGGTAAACCACACACGCTCCACTAACTTCTTAGCAAGGGTGCAAAGTGTAATTTCATGGGTTTGCATCAATTCACTTTTCCTAAAGTAACTAGGATTGGGAATTTGTAAAACATGTAGTTACTTTGTATTTTAATATTATACTTTTAATGAGGAGATAGGGTTGCCCTATCCTACCCGTTCGGCTAACGACCCTCCACCGATCAAGCAAGCGGTGGGTGTGAGTGTACACCCATTAAGCGCCATTTTATAGGCCGCAACCTTATACCCACCTTATAAACCGACTTCGTGAATGAGGCCTACTAACGGCAAGACTAGCAGTTTAATTATACATACATATATATATATATATATATATATATATATATATATATATATATATATATATATATTAGTCTTGTAATATTATATTAGTATAGGGTTGAATTTTAAACTTGTAAAATTCTAGGGTTTGAAATTTAAATTGTCTAAATTAAACTTTTAATCACAAAACATAAATTTCAAAACTTGAGGACAAGTTTTAAACTTTTTCAAAACATAAGGGATCAAATAACAAATAATTTAAATTAACCATTTAATTTCACAATTATCCATATTTGATTTATTTAAATGTTTCTTGCAAAATAATTCACCAATTCAATTAAAATAATCAATCAATTATCACATAAGGGAATTATTATTCAATTAATTGGAAAATATCTTTTGTTAGGTCAAGGATATACTTAAATATATGATAAATCGGATTTATATTGACCCATAAAGATAAAGGCAAGTTTCCATAAGATAAACAGCAAGAAATCCCGAAACTAGCTCCTTCTGACGCTCGAACTCGCCAAGTACCACAATGGACTCGCCGAGTTGAGCCCTACTCGCCGAGTACACTGTGGTACTCGCCGATTTCATTAGGCAGAATGACAAAAAAACAATTTTGCAATCAACAATCAAGCAACCAATGCATCAATTCGATAGAAACCAATCAAGGCTCTGATACCACTGATGGGTTTGAGCCATAAGAACATTCCTATGTGCACATGCAAACCCTAATGCTTGGATCTAGGTTTCTCTAATTGAACATGCAATGTATCCAAGACTTTGATTGATAGATCTAGTGTAAACATTCAAATCATAACATATGAAAACAGATCTAAGGATTACCTTGAATTGCTTGCTTGAATCTTCTTGTCCTTGGAGCTTAGAGTCACAATTGTCACTCCTCTAATGACTTACAAACATCAACTAGCAAGAGGATAATAAGAGAGAGAGAGAGAGAGATAGAGGGAGAGAAATCGGCCAGGGTTTCTTCAGATGCAAGAGTGCCCATTTCCTTCACCCAAAGGGTCTATATATACTAGTGAGCTTCCTAGGGTTTAACCCTTAAAACCCTAATTGGATAACTTAGGCCCTAAGCATTCCAATCTCCTTATTGATAAGCCCTTGGACGATTTCTAGGCTTTTCCAAACCCTAAAATCGTCCACCCCTTATCCATAAGGAATCACAACCCAAAATACAACTATCATATAATTGACAGTTTATGCCCCTTTATTCAATTAATCTCTTTAAGTCACCAAATTAATCCATAATTAATTTATGACTTATATTAATCAAATAACAATATTATTCTTCCTTATATTATTCTCATAATATATTAATAATATTTCTTCTCTCATTATAAATCATCCTGTCAAGTTGCTATGGTGAAGGCAACCCAAAAGGACCATGCACAACCGGGTCAAATACTTGCCAAATATAGTTGCAGCCTTAGACACTATTTCAACAGGTTTACCTACTCGTCGAGTAGCAGCGAGAAGGATCACGAGTTAAGTAACCTACTCGACGAGTCCATATTGGGACTCGGCGAGTAGGAGCTGGCAAGTGAAACCCTAATTCCTGGGATTTGCACCCTATTTAAAGGGACCTTAGCCTCCCTTGGACCTACTTATAGTTCGAAAGAACCCTTGAGAGCCTTATTCGCGTGTGTGTGCCTTGTGTGTATGCTTGAAGCTTGAAAGAGAGTCCTTGGAGGGAGAAGACATGGAGGAGAAGGAGATTGAAGAAATTGGAGTGTGGGAATCAACACTCATCTCAGATATCAACTTCAAAAGGTACCCAAACCGTCTTTCTCCTTATAAATCTCCTTTATTGGGTTTGTTTTAGGGTTTTCATTGAATATCAATTTGGTATGATGAGCTATGGGATAGATCTGAAGTTGTAACTTCAGATCTGGACTCTCTTTGGATTCTAGAAGCATAAAGTTGCAACTTTAGTCGTGATTGAGGTCCCCTTTGTGCAAAAATACCCACCAATAGCTTAGATTTGCCATTTTGAGCCTTTAAATCCATGCATGCACGTAAAGTTTGCAACTTTACGTGATAAGCATGCCCTAGAAGCTTGGATCTGTGATTTGGAGCATCTGCATGGCTCAAAATGGATTTGTATTGAAAGAGGACTGAATGGAATCGGGGAGTCGCAAGGTCGACTCGGCGAGTCGCATGAAGATGACCATTGAACTCGACGAGTTGGTTAAACAACTCGGCGAGTCTGATGAAGATTGTAATGAGACTAGACAAGTTGAAGAACAACTCGGCGAGTCGGATGAGTGTTAACCAAGAATATGTTCACGAGTATATCCGTCGAAGTCGCAGAGAGGGACTCGGCGGATGGCCTTAAGGTCTGATCCGGATTCGAAGGAACTCGATGAGTCACCTCGATGACTCGGCGAATTGGATTGTAGTTCAAGGGACTCGGCGAGTAGCTGGGTGTACTCGGTGAGTTGAGGTCAACATGGACTGTTGACCTTAACTGAGGACTTTGACCTTGATCAGGGGTTGACTATTGGGTTATGGAGTACCTTATAAGGTTAAATACTTATGCATATATTGAACTATGGTTATAGGTGGTGGGGTCTGTGTCGAGTGATCCGAGAATTGGAGGTTACCTTCCGAGTCGACATCTGTGAGTGAGTTATCCTCACTATATCGATAGGGTCTACGGCACCAAGGCAGACCCTTTAGTTGTTATTGTTATGGATGTTGCATGTGCTAATGATTTGTTAGTTCGGAATCGAGATAGACAATATGTTATGCTTTTATGATCCGTAGGGATTGGTGTGTTAGTGACCTGTTAGATCGGTACTCTAGTTACAGGAGAATTCTATGATTGTGATCAGTGAGATAGATATGTTTGATGTTTTATATGCCAGTATATGATAGTTATGCGCACATGGTTATTTGCTTGTTGGTTGGGTTGAGGTGCTCATGCTTTGTGCTGAAGCCCAACATACCCTATGAGCGGTCCGGGAAGACTGTAGGCCCACGTGGCGGACCAGTCAAGCCGAAGGCTCATGATAGATCCAGATAGACTGTAGGCCCAGTAGGGCGGTCCAGTCAAGCTGATGGCCCAGTATGCATGTTGATTGATTGATTGATTATTACTGTTATGGTATTGTCTGTGTGACGTTAGTATTTTGGGGGTAGCTAACGAAGCCCTCGGGCTTACAGTTTTTAGTTTACTATTTCAGGTACTTCAGGAGATCGTGGAAAGGCGAAGGCGTGACCGTATCGCTCCTCATCCTTATGTTATGATTTTTGGGACACTCTTATGGAAAATGATTTGAAAACATTTTGTAAAAAATGCTATGTGGTTTTTATTTATGATTAAAAAAGTTCAAATTTGGTGTGAATTTTATGGATGTTACAAGTTGGTATTAGAGCCTTGGTTTGAGTGAATTAGAGGAACACTAGTGTGAATCCAGTCTCAAATCAAGTAGATTTTCCAAAATAAGTTTTAAAATGGTTTTCAAAATAAAGGATGGAGGATGCAGAGGGTATGATCAGTCGAAGCCTGTAAGTAAACCCCAAAATACCATGCAGTTATTTGATATTCTAATATGTTAGAACAGCATGCTAGTGCTAGGCTAGGCATCTTCAGGAATCACATGATAGATTTGCCTGATTGCGTGATGCCTTTTAGCCTAGGGTTTCTTGTATGTGGAATTGACATCATAACTGTAATGTTTAGTGTATGCATCACAGCTGTGCATAATAAAGACCTTATAGCTTGAGAGTGTTGATTCAGCCTTCGGGTAGGATCGGATATTCGAAAGTCTATTGGGTCCAGCGTTATGTGCAGCTAGCATGCATTAGCACTGCAGGGGATGATGGAAGTTTCATGGATGTAAGCTTTGTGTTAAGTGGTGAGTCTAGATGTAAGGTATTTGGTATTCCCCTAGAATGAGGGTGAAGCGCATTTCCTATGTTGATGATATTGTTAGGGCGTTGTGGTAATACTTGAGATAAATATGGGTAGGTATGGAAGGTAGTATGGGCCCGTACTACTGAAAGCATAGGACCCTTACGCGTAGCAAGGAAGTCACAACCCCTAGGGTTTTTGGGTTTTGGTCTCCCGACATTATTTTATTTATCTCATGACTTGTATATATATATATATATATATATATATATATATATATATATATATATATATATATATTTCAGTATGGTGGTGACGAGACGTGTTGCTTCGGGATCCGGATCAGGATCGGGGTCGGAAGACGGAGGGTTGGAGGTGCTGGTAGAACCCGAGCCCGTGGTTCAGATAGGGACAGAGGAGTTGGATGCCAGGATCCGGGAGATCATGCACGACGAGATTGCTACTGCGTTCCAAGCACAGCTGCCAGAGATGTTTGGGTCGATTAAGACCGCGATGGTTGAGTATTTTGATGAGCGATATGAAGCTCTAGCAGAGACAGCTGCTGCTGCAGCCACTTCGGCTGTAACTGTGGTAAGGGTTGGAGCCGGCTAGGCTTTCCAGTACCGGGACTTCGAGAATATGAAGCCCCCGACGTTTGATAGTATACAGGATGTGATTAGGGCTATGAGGTGGTTATCTGACATGGAGGGTTGTTTCTTCACGTGCTCATGTCATGCTGACCAAAAGGTCAGGTGTGCCCTGAACCTGCTGAGGCTTGGGGCAAAGGACTGGTGGAGGCTGACGACTGGGTCGTATACTGATGATTAGCGGGTTGTTGTTACTTGGGAGCAGTTCAGAGATATGTTCTGCACCCACTACATTCCACGCGTTGAGCGGGAGCAGCTTGCGCAGCAGTTTCTGACCTTGAGACAGGATGGGGAATCTGTGATGGAGATTACCCGTATATTCACGGAGAGGGCTATGTTTTTTCTGGAGTTCGCTTCAGAGCAGTCTCAAATGAATCGTTATCTGAGTATGCTCAAGACTGATATTCGACAGTTCGGGTCTACACAGCGATGTGATACCCTCTTGGACCTTCAGGAAGCTGCGAGGCAGCGTGAGTTGGAGATAGAGCTGCAACTGAAAGAGTAGCGTCAAGCACCAGCACAGTCTCATCCGGCACCTAAGCGGTCTAAGACCGCAGATACACGGTCTGGGGGTCAGCAGAGCCGCACTTGTGGGAAGTGCGGCAGGGTTCATTCGGGAGTTTGTAGAGCATGAGGTGGGTGCCACAAATGTGGCAAGGAGGGGCACTATGCCAGCGACTACCGTCAGTCTGCCCCTCCCGCAGATATGAGGATTTGTTACCATTGTCATCAGGTTGGTCACGTGAAGACCAACTGCCCGCAGCTCACCGCCAAGCCGGCGCAGGGTTCCGCGCCAGCTGCTGCGAAGATTGGAGATGGCAGGCCAGTCAAGGTGGAGCCTCCAAAGGCTCAGGGTCGCGCCTTCCATCTCATGGCCGAGGAGGCCAAGTAAGCACCAGATGTGATTGTTGGTACGTTTCTATTCTCTGTCTCAGTTATTGTATTTGTGTTATGCTTATTGATTGTACCTGTGATTAGGTACATTTTTAGTAAATTCTTTGCCCGATTTTGTATTATTTGACTCGGGGGCGAGTCGGTCGTTTGTATCTCAGTCCTTGTTTAGAGGGTTCAGTGTGCCGATAGATGATCTGGAGTATCCATTGCGAGTTTTGATCGCCAACGAGCATGGGGTTTCTGCTTCTTCGGTCTACCAGGAATGCGAGTTAGAGATTTTCGGGGTGTTCTTCCCGATATATTTGATTCCTATCCCCATGGGGGATGTATGCGTGATTGTAGGATAGATTGGCTTAGCCATTTTGGCGCAATGATCGACTGTGAGGGATAGCGGGTGGTGGTTCGAACCCCAAGTGGGGGAGAACTTGTATTATATGGTGAGGGCACCAGGTTGGGATCAGGGTTTTGTTCAGCAGTCAGGGCTCGACAGTATACTCAGCACGGGTGTGCCGGTTATTTGGCGTATGTTGTAGATACGCGGGTTAGAGAGCAGCTCTCAGTTTATGAGGTCCTGGTGGTGAGGGAATTTGCTGATGTGTTTCCGGAGGAGTTGCCCGGAGTGCCTCCGGAGAGGCAGGTTGAGTTCAGGATCGACTTAGTGCCTGGTGTGGCCCCTATCGCCAAGGCGTCGTACCGACTGGCACTGCCTGAGATGCAGGAGCTATCATCTCAGTTGTAGGAGCTACTAGGCAAGTAGTTTATTCGTCTAAGTAGTTCACCCTGGGGAGCACCGATCCTTTTCATCAGGAAGAAGGATAGTTCACACAGGATGTGCATTGACTATAGGGAGCTGAACAAGTTAACGATGAAGAACCGTTATCTATTCCTGAGGATAGATGACCTTTTTGATCAGCTGCAGGGTGCGTCTTGGTTTTCCAAGATTGATTTGAGATCAGGATATCACCAGGTCAGGGTGAGGGAGGAGGACATGGAAAAGACCGGGTTTCGGACTCCTTATGGTCATTACGAGTTCGTGGTGATGCCGTTTGGGCTCACCAACATGCCAACAGTGTTCATGGATCTGATGAATCGAGTTTGCAGACCGATGCTCGATCGCTCGGTCATTGTGTTCATAGATGATATCTTGGTGTATTCCAAGACTCGAGAGCAGCATGAGGAGCATCTTAGGGAGCAGCTAGGGGTTCTGAGGCGAGAGCGGCTGTATGCCAAGTTCTCGAAATGCAAGTTTTGGTTATGAGAGGTCCAGTTCCTTAGACATCTCGTTAACCAGGAGGGGATTTTGGTCGATCCGGCCAAGGTAATGCAGTGGAGGCGGTAATGCAGTGGGAGACTCTAAAATCTCCCTCAGACATCAGGAGTTTCTTGGGTTTAGTAGGGTATTATCGAAGATTCATTTGTGATTTCTCCAAGATTGTCGTACCCCTCACTCGTCTAACGAGGAAGGGGTGGATTTCAGGTGGGGCCCTGAGCAGCAGAGGGCGATTGAGACCCTCCGACAGTGTTTATGCGAGGCGCCGGTGTTGACACTCCCCAAGGGAGTGGAGGATTTTGTGGTATTTTGTGATGCATCCATCATAGGCTTGGGGGCATTCCTCATGTAGAGGGGGCGAGTGGTAGCCTACGCGTCGCGGCAGTTGAAGCCGCATGAGATGAGATACCCTACTCACGATCTTGAGTTGGGAACGGTGGTTTTCGCTCTCAATATTTGGAGGCACTATCTGTACAGGGTCCGTTGTACTATATACACGGATCACAAGAGGTTAAGACACATCACGGATCATCTGAACCTGAACATGAGGCAGCACAGGTGGTTGGATGTGGTCAAGGACTATGATTGCGAGATCCTTTACCATCCAGATAAAGCGAATGTGGTTGCGGATGCTCTGTGCCGCAAGTCAGCTGGGTCCTCGACCCCAGCCATGTGTCTGAGGATAGCAGTGGATTCCCCATTGGCGGGTTTGATCAGAGATGGTCATATTGAGGTCATGAGGAAAGAGAACTGGAAGTTGGAGAGGATTAAGGGCGAAAGCGCCTGGTTTGTTCAGGATAGTCGCGGATTGTTGACCCGTTATGGTCAGTTTTGGGTTCCGATGTCCGGAGGGGTCCGGTAGAAAGTGATGGAGGAGGCTCATAAGTCTCGTTTTTCGATTCACCCGGGAGCCACCAAGATGTACCGTTATTTGAGTTCGAGTTATTGGTGGCATGGTATGAAGCGAGATATCGCTTGGTTTGTTGAGAGGTGCTTGACCTGTAGGATGGTCTAGGCCGAGCATTAGAGGCCACATGGTAAGTTACAGCCTCTGTAGATTCCCATGTGGAAATGGGAAAGGATCGCAATGGATTTCATCACGAAGTTGCTGAAGACGGTAAGGGGGTTCGATGCTATATGGGTCATCGTGGATCGATTGACGAAGAGTGCCCATTTCCTAGCCATACGGGAGAGTTCATCGGCAGAGAAGTTGGCCGAACTGTACGTCAGAGAGATTGTCTCTCACCATGGGGTTCCAGTTTCTATCATTTCCGATTGAGATGTCAGGTTTACTTCCTGTTTTTGGCAGAAGTTCCATGAGGAACTGGGTACACGACTGCATTTTAGTACGACGTTCCATCCGCAGACTGATGGGCAGAGTGAGCAGACCATTCAGACCCTCGAGGATATGTTGAGGGCATGCGTTATTGATTTCGGTGGGAGTTGGGATTCCCACCTACCGCTTGTAGAGTTCGCTTACAACAATAGCTAGCATTCCAGTATTAGCGCCCCGCCTTTCGAACTGTTGTATGGGCGGAAGTGTAGAACCCCAGTCTGTTGGGGCGAGGTTGGTCACAGAGTGATGGGTCGGACAGAGGTAGTGCTACAAACTACCGAAACGATATAGCAGATAAGACAGCGTCTGCAGACCGCTCAGAGCCGGCTGAAAAGTTATGCCAACCGACGCCGATCTGAGCTGGAATTTCAGGTGGGTAACATGGTTCTTACGAAGGTCTCACCCTGGAAGGGTGTGATCCGCTTCAGGAAGATGGGAAAATTAGGTCCCCGTTACATTGGGCCGTTCAGGATTATCGAAGGGGTTGGCAGGGTGGCTTATAGGCTAGAGCTTCCAGAGGAGCTTAGCCGGATCCATATCACATTTCATGTTTCACAATTGCGAAAATGCATTATGGACAAGGAGGCATCGGTATCGTTGGATAACATTCAGGTCGATGAGCGCCTGAACTATGTGGAAAGGCCTATGGCGATTTTGGAAAGGAAGAAGAAGATTTTGCGGAACAAGGAAATACCTTTGGTAAAGGTACAATGGGAACATCGGAAGGGATCCGAGTGGACATGGGAGCCGGAGGCAAAGATGCACGAGCATTACCCGACATTGTTTATTCCAGCGGACTTCGAGGGCGAAGTCTAGTTCAAGTGGGGGAGAATTGTAATGCCCTGATTCACAGGTATTGTTAATATGAGTTTTTGGATTAGGCCCTACTCGACGAGTTGGTTTACCTTCTCGTCGAGTAGCAGCGAGAAGGATCGCGGGTTAAGTAACCTACTCGACGAGTCCATATTGGGACTCGACGAGTAGGAGCTGGCAAGTGAAACCCTAATTCCCAGGGTTTGCATCCCTATTTAAAAGGATCTTATCCTCCCTTGGACTTCCTTACAGTTCCAAAGAACCCTTGAGAGCCTTATTCGCGTGTGTGTGCCTTGTGTGTGTGTTTGAAACTTGAAAGAGAGTCCTTGGAGGGAGAAGACTTGGTGGAGAAGGAGATTGAAGAAATTGGAGTGTGGGAATCAACACTCATCTCAGATATCAACTTCAAAAGGTACCCAAACCGTCTTTCTCCTTATAAATCTCCTTTATTGGGTTTGTTTTAGGGTTTTCATGGAATATCAAGTTGGTATGATGAGCTATGGGATAGATCTGAAGTTGTAACTTCAGATCTGGACTCTCTTTGGATAATAGAAGCATAACGTTGCAGCTTTAGTCGTGATTGAGGTCCCCTTTGTGCATAAAGACCCATCAATAGCTTTGATTTGCCATTTTGAGCCTTTAAATCCATGCATGCACGTAAAGTTTGCAACTTTACGTGATAAGCATGCCCTAGAAGCTTGGATCTGTGATTTGGAGCAGCTGCATGGCTCAAAATGGATATGTATGGAAAGAGGACTGAATGGACTCGACGAGTCGCAAGGTTGAATCGGCGAGTAGCATGAAGATGGCCATTGAACTCGTCAAGTTGGTTGAACAACTCGGCGAGTCCAATGAAGATTGTCATGAGACTCAACGAGTTGAAGAACAACTCGGCGAGTCGGATGAGTATTAACCAAGAATATGTTCGTGAGTATATCCATCGAAGTCGCAGGGAGGGAACTCGGCGGGTGGCCTTAACGTCTGATCGGGATTCGAAGGAACTCAACGAGTCACCTCGATGACTCAACAAGTTGGATTGTGCTTCAAAGCACTCGGTGAGTAGCTGGGTGTACTCGGCGAGTTGAGGTCAACATGGACTGTTGACCTTGACTGAGTACTTTGACCTTGATCAGGGGTTGACTATTGGGTTATGGAGTACCTTATAAGGTTAAAGACTTATGCATATATTGAACTATGGTTATAGGTGGTGGGGCCTTTGTCGAGTGATCCGAGAATTGGAGTTTACCTTCCGAGTCGACATCTGCTAGGTGAGTTATCCTCACTATATCGATAGGGTCTATGGCATCAAGGTCGGCCCTTTAGTTGTTATTGTTATCAATGTTGCATGTGGTTATGATTTTTTAGTTCGGAATCGATATAGACAATATGTTATGCTTTTATGATCTGTAGGGATTGGTGTGTTAGTGACCTGTTAGGTCGGTACTCTAGTTACAGGAGAATTCTATGATAGTGATCAGTGAGATAGATATGTTTGATGTTTGTATATGCCAGTATATGATAGTTATGTGCACATGGTTATTTTCTTGTTGGTTGAGTTGAGGCGGTCCTGCTTTGTGCTGAAGGCCAACATACCCTATGAGCGGTCCGGGAAGACTGTAGGCCCACGTGGTGGACCAGTCATGCCGAGGGCTCGGGATAGATCCTAACAGACTGCAGGCCCAGTAGGGCGGTCCAGTCATCCTGATGGCCCAGTATGCATGTTGATAGATTTATTGATTATTATTGTTATGGTATTGTCAGTGTGGTGTTGGTATTTTGGGGGTAGCTCACTTAGCCCTCGGGCTTATAGTTTTCAGTTTACTGTTTCAGGTACTTCAGGAGATCATGGAAAGGTAGAGGCGTGATCGTATCGCTCCTCATCCTTGTGTTATGATTTTTGGGACACTCTGATGGAAAATGATTTGAAAACATTTTGTACACAATGCTATGTGGTTTTTATTTATGATTGAAAAACTTCAAATTTCGTGTGAATTTTATGGATGTTACAGTGAACCTTCCGGTTCTAACCCTATAAACTCTGGAACATTCACAACATAAATCACAATGAAATAATACAGTGGATCACAATCACATAAATAGCATACAAGATACTCTGTCATATATAACTCTAATTACCAATCTAGGTAAAGTATAGTGAGAAGACTCACCTCGGGTATCTCGGATAATCTCGCACTCGAACACCCTGATCTAGCCCCCGCCTAAACAAATAACAACACTCTCAAATAAGTAATAGCTCTCAAAGGCTAGATTAAATCCACTCTACAATTCCACAGAAGGGTAAAAGACCATTTTACCCCTCCCTAACCCTAAAAGTCCTAGGGTTGACCAAAACCCTAAAAGTCAACAGAAGTCAACAGAAGGCAGTACGCGGCGCGTACCTTCTCTGTACGCGGGGCGTACGTCGGCGAGTCACAAACGGGGTCTCAACCCCTTACACTGCGCGTACTGAGAGTTACGCCAAGTAAGTCTCAGTTCAGCCTTTCCTTTGTTTTTGGTCTTAAACGGTTAACACACTCGTTCATCTTCCAGATCTGACTCTTTCTAGACCTCTTATCCCATAAAGTTGGAACCTTTAAGCCTTTGCACGGCTGTAAAGGTCCCTACACCCTCTAACATTTTTCCTTTCTCCTCAAAAGGTCTAGATCTCATGCATTGCTCAATATCCACGTCCAAGATTGCATTTTTATGAACATACAACTCATTTTGTCCTGAAATATGCTAGATGTAGGCCATTGGAGACCATTTGCTCATAAAATCTCCATCTTGGGACCAAAAACCCTAGAAATTGGTCCAAGAAGCACACCACACAAATAAAAAGTCAAGATTTGAGCTTTTTACCTTAGGAAGAAGCTCCAACCTCTAAAAAGCTCGGATTTACTCTTGCCCACAACTCCTAGCCTCCAAAATGGCCTCTTCTTCTCTTCCACCACCTTGAGATGACACTTTGAAGCTCAGAACACCAACACACTAGATTAGAACGAAGGTTGGCTCTCTTTTAGGGTTTCACTCACTCAAATGGTGGTTGAGGATAAGGCCATAACCTTCATTATAAAGGGCTCAAGTCTAAATTAGGGTTTTGGATCTGGGCCGGTTACGCCCAGCGTAACTTTGGTACGCCCAACGTAATTCACGTAGTCCGCGTTTATTATAAGCGAATGAGTATGCGCAACGTACTTCTTCAGTACGCCCAGCGTACTCCTTTGCAATATTTTCCATTTAGGGGCTTCTCTTGACAATTTGGAGAAGAGGAAGGGTTAAACAGTGTCACACCCCCGAACCAGACAGCGGAAACGTCTGAGGGCTCGCGTGACTTTAATTGAATATCATCACAATGAATATACATGAATCATAACATAAACGTCACCATGCATCAATATATTACCACTGGAATTATTCACATCAAGTACATTGTTTGAACATTACACGTTCATACATAAATTGTTTGAGTGCTTTTAAGAACATAACATCCTAACATTACTTCATATTACTCTTCCGCTTACATGTTACCTGAGAATACAAGTTATTTTGGAAAAATGTAACATATGAAATGTTGGTGAGTTCATAAGCAATGTTGTGGTAAAATGATTTGTGTAGTTTATAAAACCCAGAAAATCCGATACTTCTGAAAAAACTTTTGTTTATCAAAGTGTAAAGTGTTGGAATAGTGTCTAAGGCTATAACTATATTAGGCAAGTATTTGATCCGGTTGTGCATGGTCCTTTTGGGTTGCCTTCACCATAGCAACTTGATAGGATGATTTAATAAGAGAGAGTAAATATTATTAATATATTATGGGAATAATATAATGAATAATATATTGTTATTTGATTAATATAAGTCATAGAATTAATTAGAATTAATTTGGTGACTTAAAGAGATTAATTAAATAAAGGGGTATAAACTGTCAATTGTTTGATAGTTAAGCTTTAGACTGTAAATCCATTTGGATATGGTATGGACGAATTCTAAGAGCTTTAGGATAGCTAAAATCATCCATATGCTTATCAATGGAATGGATTTGGATAGCTTAAAAGAAGATTATCCAATTAGAGTTTAGGTTGTAACCCTTAAGGAGTCTACAAGTATAAATAGACCCCATGGCATAGGGAATTCAACACATCTCAAAAAGTAAGAGAACTCTGGTCGAATTCCTCCCCTCTCCTCTCTCCTAAATCATTCTTATTGCTATGGGTGCTTGTAAGCCATTAGAGGAGTGACATTTGTGACTCTAGAAGCTCCAAGACCTCAAGATCAACAAGGAACTCAAAGGTATGATTCTAGATCTGTTTCAATGTTGTTATTTAACCTAATTAGTCATTAGAAGACTTGGATTCAATGCATGTTTATTAGAAAGCCTAGATCCGAGCATTAGGGTTTTGCATGCGCACATAGGAAAGTTCTTATGGCTAAAACCCATCAGTGGTATCAGAGCCTAGCTTGGTTTTCTTTAAATTGTTGCTTGATTAACTGAAACAAACCTGCAAAATTCGATTTTTAGGTTTCTGAGTCACTGACTCGGCGAGTCCCAAGGTGGACTCGACGAGTAGGCCTGACTCGGCGAGTCCAGGCGTCAGGAATGGCCAGATTCGGGATTTCTTTGTAATTATCTTATCTAAACCTTCCATAATCTAATTAGATCAATGTTAATTCGTTTTTCTGATAAATATAACTCCAATCTTGATCTAATTAAAGATATTTATCTTATAATAAAATATTTAATTCCTTATATGATAATTAATTAATTATTTTGATTATTTTGGTAATTATCTTAAAAGAAATCTTGAATAAATCAAATATAGATAATTAGGATATTAATTGTTAATTGGAATTATTTGTTATTTGATCCTCCATGTTTTAAATGTTTAAAACTTGCCCTCAAGTTTTGAAATTTATATTTGTGGTTAAAAGTTTAATTTAGACAACTTAAATTTCAAAACCCTAGATTTTAAAAGTTTTAAAATACAACCCTATACTAATATGATATTACTAGAATAATATATATATGTATAACTAAATGCTAGTCTTACCGTTAGTAGGCCTCATTCACGAAGCCGATCTATAAGGTGGGTATAAGGTTGCGGCCTACAAAATGGCGCTTATAGGGTGTACACTCACACCCACCGCTTGCTTGATTGGTGGAGGGTCGTTAGCCGAACGGGTAGGATAGGGCAACCTCATCCTCTCATTAAAAGTATAATAAGAAATATAAAGTAACTACACATATTTTTTAAAATTTCCCAATCCTAGTTACTTTAGGAAAAGTGAATTGATGCAATCCCATGAAATTACACTTTGCACCTTGCTAAGATGTTAGTGGAGCGTGTGTGGCTTACCGGCACACTAATTGGTTCTAAGCGAAGGTGGCAAAGGGTGATTCATTGTATATCATAGTTCGATGGAGCGTGTGTGGTTTACCGGCACATCGAATAGATGATTGTTACAATGAAGGCACCATGTGAATTTGCATGGTAATTCACACCCGCTTTGTGATCCTCGGCATCCCAGACACAAACAAGAGGGGCATATCGAGATTTAAACATGCCATTGAATAGTTTCAATGAATCTCATCCGAACCTAGGAATTCTCAAAAACACTTAGGACTAATAGTTTAGGTTTTTGTGATGGAGAATTAGTGAATCGTCATTCACTTACCTTCAATTTATTTGCATGTTAGATTACGGCATCCCTTTTCTAATATGTAAATGTTATTGTTGGATCCTAGCCCTAATTTTTCTTATTGGGTGATAATTAGGGATTCTTATTCTAATCTATCTTTGTCCTTTTCTAATTATAGATGTCGAACGCAAACAACGCTGCTGCTAGTTCTTTCACGTTGATGAGCCTTTGCCAAAAGGTCACCTTCGATGGAACGAACTTTAGCGAATGGATAAGATACATTCGCACGATTGCTCGCTATGAGGACAAGGAGTATGTCCTTGATGAGAAGCTCGAGAAAATCAACACCGAAATCGCTACACCAGCCGAAATCACCGCCTTTGAAACTCATGAGCGAGATGCAACGAAGGTACATTACATCATGATCGCCACCATGAACTCCGAATTCCAAAAGTCCTACGAGGACATGTACCCGTACGAGATGCACCAAGACTTATTGGAGAGGTACCATCAAAACGCGAGACAAGAGCGGTATGAGATTTTCACTAACTTGATTTCCGCGAAGATGGGTCATGGAGAATCTCTTACCGTGCACTTGCAAAAGATGCAAAGGTATGTCGACCGCCTTCGCAAGTTAAATGTTGACTTCGGGGAAGACTTGGCGATCGACATGGTGCTTCACTCTTTGCCTCCGATGTACAACCAGTTCAGGATGACCTACCACATGAACAAAGAAGAGGTCACCCTAAGTAAACTCCAAGGTCTCTTGAGAGTCGCTGAGAGCAACTTCAAGGACAAGTCTGTTGCACCTACTCCCAATCCGCCCGCTGCTCCTGTCTTGGCTATTGGTCAAGGGAAGGGAAAGAAGAGGAAAGCTTCATCGAAGAACTATCGCAAGGTGAAAGCCCGAGATGGTGCCTCTTCTAGTGGGACCAAAGTTGATCCCGCTAAGCCCTGCTCTAACCCGAAGGAGGCAGAGTGCCACCACTGCCACAAGATAGGACATTGGAAGAGAAGCTGCCCAGATTACCTGCAAGCGATCAAAGAGGGAAAGATCAAGCCATCTTTCGCAGGTATATACACAATCAAATCTAACGATTCTAATCATGCTATTTCTTGGGTTCTTGATACCGGTTGTGGTTATCACATTTGTTCTAATGTGCAGGGACTAAGAAGAAGTAGGGATGTGGAGCAAGGAAGGATCAATCTAATCATGGGGAACAGAAGATCGTCGCCTGTAACCAAGATTGGAGTGTATTCTTTAGTGCTTAGGAATAGTTTGGTTTTAGATTTGAACAATTGTTGCTATTCGCCAGAAATGGCTAGAAACATCATTTCATTTCATGGTTTATATAGACAAGGATTTAGATTTTCTTTTATTAATGAGAATGGTTCTATTTTAGCTTATCTAAATGGTGTCTTTTACTTTGAAGCTATACCATGTAATGGAATATATGAAACTGTTATGATTGTTGATAACTTAGGAAATGATGTTTTGAATATTGATTCTTCCACTAGTATGGATAAAGCATCCTTGTGGCATTGTCGTCTTGGACATGTCAACAAGAAACGCATAGCCAAACTCCAAAAGGATGGAGTGTTGGAGTCATTCGACCTTAGGGAAGATGACACATGCGAGTCTTGTTTACTTGGAAAGATGACTAAATCACCCTTCACGAGTACATGTGAAAGGGGTGAAGGTCTATTGGACCTAATACATACCGATGTATGTGGACCGTTTAGATCAACCACGAAGGATGGGAACCGCTTCTACGTGACTTTTACCGATGACTATAGTAGATATGGGTATATCTACTTAATCAAGCAAAAGTCAGAAACCTTTGAAAAGTTCAAAGAGTTCAAGAATGAAGTGGAGAATCAATTGGGCAGGAAAATCAAGATGCTTCAATCCGATCGAGGAGGAGAGTACCTAAGTCTTGAATTCCACGATTATCTCAAGGAGTGTGGAATAGTTTCGCAATTGACGCCTCCTAGGACACCGCAGTTGAATGGTGTGGCAGACAGGCGTAATCGAACCTTATTGGATATGGTTCGCTCTATGATGAGTCGTGCTTCACTACCTATCTCTTTTTGGGGGTATGCCTTAGAGACTGCCGCCCATATCCTTAACCGAGTCCCTACTAAGAAGGTTGCCAAAACACCTCACGAGATGTGGACAGGGAAAGCTCCCTCGTTGGCACATATCAAGGTTTGGGGTTACGAGGCTTTCGTAAGACGAGATACTCACGACAAGCTCGAACCTCGAAGTGAGCGATGTATTTTCATCGGCTACCCGCAGACATCCTTTGGGTATCTCTTCTATAGACCGAAGGACAATGTTGTCTTCGTTGCGAGGAGAGGAGTTTTCCGAGAGCGAGAACTCATAAGCCAAGGAGACAGTGGGAGGCAAATCGAGCTTGAAGAGATTCAAGAATCGATAGATGAAGGAACCTCTACCGCTGGCACTCAACCCGAGGAGGAAACTCAGGTTGAACCGATTGACGAATCCTTACCTCTTAGACGTTCCGATAGAGTTAGAGTTCATCCCCAGTTTTATGGTTTTCATATTACTACCGAAGGGGACACGTATATTAGTGATGGTACACTAATAAATCTTGATGAACCTAATAGCTATAAGGAAGCCATGGCAGGCCCGGAGTCTGCAAAGTGGAAAGAGGCAATGGATAGCGAGATCCAATCCATGTATGATAACCAAGTTTGGAATTTGGTTGATTATGTGACCGGACGTAAGACCGTTGGGTGCAAATGGATCTTCAAGAAGAAGACCGACGTGGATGGAAACGTGCACACATATAAAGCGCGATTGGTTGCGAAGGGCTTTACTCAAACTCCTGGAGTTGACTATGATGAGACCTTCTCACCAGTTGCGAACATTAAATCTATTAGAATGATGCTAGCAATTGCCGCATTTCATGATTATGAGATTTGGCAAATGGATGTCAAGACCGCTTTCCTTAACGGGAAGTTGGCTGAGGATGTTTACATAGCTCAGCCCGAGTGGTTTGTGGATCCGAAGCATCCGAATAGAGTGTGTAAGCTTGAGAAGTCCATCTATGGACTTAAGCAAGCGTCTCGCAGATGGAATCTTTGCTTCGATGAGAAAGTCAAAGAGTTTGGATTTGTACGAAGCGAAGACGAGTCTTGTGTATATGTCAAAGCCAGTGGGAGTATAGTAAGCTTCCTCGTTCTATATGTCGATGACATATTACTCATAGGAAATGACATCCCGACTCTGCATGAGGTTAAGTCCTGGCTCGGGAAGTGCTTCGCTATGAAGGACCTCGGAGAGGCTTCTTACATTTTGGGAATAAGGATAGTGAGAGAAAGAAGTAAGAAACTAATTGGACTTAGTCAGAATACTTACTTAGAGAAGGTACTAAAACGTTTTAGTATGGAAAACTCAAAGAAGGGAGAACTACCGATACAAAGTAATGCCAAATTGAGTAAGACTCAAAGTCCGAGTACCGAAGCTGAGATAGCAGAAATGAGCCGAGTACCATACGCTTCCGCAGTTGGCTCAATCATGTACGCTATGACTTGTACTCGCCCTGATGTAGCCTTCGCCTTGAGCATGGTTAGCAGATATCAAGGGAATCCTGGAAAAGCACATTGGATTGCGGTGAAAAATATTCTTAAGTACCTTCGGAGGACGAAGGAATGGTTCTTAGTCCTCGGAGGAAGTGATGACTTGAAGGTACGAGGGTATAGTGACGCCAGTTTTCAGACCGACAGGGACAACTACCGTTCGCAGTCGGGCTGGGTCTTTACCCTAAATGGAGGAGCAGTGACATGGAAGAGTTCCAAACAGGAAACCGTAGCTGATTCAACGTGCGAATCAGAGTACATTGCAGCGAGCGAAGTGTCGAAGGAAGCAATATGGCTAAAGAACTTCATCGGTGATCTTGGAGTTGTACCTGCCATAAATGAGCCAATGGAGATTTTCTGTGATAACGAAGGCGCGGTTGCCTTGACCAAGGAACCGAGGGATCATGGTAGATCAAGACATATCGACAGAAAATATCACTTCATTAGACATCGTGTAGAAGAAGGACAACTCGTAGTGAAGAGGATATCATCAGAAGATAACCCAGCAGATCCGCTTACGAAGGGACTGAGTAGGGTTAAGCACTTACAGCATGCTAGGAGTATTGGGCTGAAGGATGATATTAGCATAGATTAGATAGTATTAGAAACGTGTAATAGATAAATGTAATTAACATTTGATGATTAAATAAAGGAGTTTTATTTATGAGTAATGTTACTATCTTATGTTAATTGTTTAGCTATTGTTTCACTTTGCATGTTATGACTTCCAGAATAATTGAGTTTATTAGGAGTAATCGAATTGTTCAAATTGTCCACAATCGTTCATATGTTGGGAGTAGATATGAATGAAGATTGTCATGAATTGGTGTGTAGATTGTCTAAATGGTGTTAGACATAGCAAAGGGTTGCTGCAACGTTCATGAGTGCTTATGAACTAGTTTTGAGCATTGGAATAAACCCGCGCTTGCTGGAATCACCTTATGGAATAAGATATAAATAGGTGATCGCAAGATGATAATATCATATAGTCTTAAAACCTAGATATGTGGTTTATTATTTGTTAATTGGTTGTACATTGATAATGCGAAAACGCATCAGTAACTCGGTGTCATAAAACGCATTGTTGTGTATAGTTGGTTAATGAATAAGTAAATGCATATAAGTCGAAGTTTATCTGTAACTTTTATCTAAGAAGGTAAAAGCGATATCTCGGCCGCTCGATGATTTGATTTGACTTATGTGCCGGGCCCGGTCAGAACTGAATTGATGTGTTCGATTAAGTTCTATGTCAAATAAATCAGAGATCGAGAAACCTAAATGCTTGACTAACCATTCCATAGGATTGTCAACATGATATCTAACAGAGGACTGTACGTTCCCTTATCTAAAGGACAAGATTGATTAAGATCATAGTTGACAGCGTCTTTAAGAGCTATGATTGCAAACCGAATTGTACTTGTATAGTTACTAGACGTATCCAAGTGGGAGACTGTTGGAATAGTGTCTAAGGCTGTAACTATATTAGGCAAGTATTTGATCCGGTTGTGCATGGTCCTTTTGGGTTGCCTTCACCATAGCAACTTGATAGGATGATTTAATAAGAGAGAGTAAATATTATTAATATATTATGGGAATAATATAATGAATAATATATTGTTATTTGATTAATATAAGTCATAGAATTAATTAGAATTAATTTGGTGACTTAAAGAGATTAATTAAATAAAGGGGTATAAACTGTCAATTGTTTGATAGTTAAGCTTTAGACTGTAAATCCATTTGGATATGGTATGGACGAATTCTAAGAGCTTTAGGATAGCTAAAATCATCCATATGCTTATCAATGGAATGGATTTGGATAGCTTAAAAGAAGATTATCCAATTAGGGTTTAGGTTGTAACCCTTAAGGAATCTACAAGTATAAATAGACCCCATGGCATAGGGAATTCGACACATCTCAAAAAGTAAGAGAACTCTGGTCGAATTCCTCCCCTCTCCTATCTCCTAAATCATTCTTATTGCTATTGGTGTTTGTAAGCCATTAGAGGAGTGACATTTGTGACTCTAGAAGCTCCAAGACCTCAAGATCAACAAGGAACTCAAAGGTATGATTCTAGATCTGTTTCAATGTTGTTATTTAACCTAATTAGTCATTAGAAGACTTGGATTCAATGCATGTTTATTAGAAAGCCTAGATCCGAGCATTAGGGTTTCGCATGCGCACATAGGAAAGTTCTTATGGCTAAAACCCATCATAAAGATCCATAAGTTGATGCATGAATGATTTCAAAAACATATATATGAAGGGTATTTTGTATTATAGTTATAAATTTCGAGCGAGTAGTGTTGTAATCCCCAGAAAACCAGATGTTTTCCGATGTTGAAATGTATTCGTGATTACTAATTTTTGTATTGTCTTAACAAATGCTTATTGATTATTCCACATTTTATATCGTCCTACTTTCGTCTACTTTGATTTCTCGTAAGCCTTAGCGAACGAAGAGAAGAGGAGCATTATGTCCCACTACTGTCGTAAGTACCTTAGGCTGTCGTGAATGCAAAAAACACGATGGTCCAACTCGCATTTGATTATTGTGACCTTACTAGCTTTTCTAATGGGACACTTTGGCCCACTAGCACATAAAAGCGATTGAAAGTCCTTTTATAAAATATTGGGTCATTGAAGGCCCAATAATATATAAGCGTTATCCCTTTGGACCTAAAGATCATGTTGGTGGGCTTGCAAGGCCCAACAGGCATGATTTGAAACTCATAAGCCCAAAGTTTGTAAGTTTACACATCGAAGGTATCGCGTATCGTTTGGAGAGTTTGATGTAACCAAAAGGGATGTTAACTCGAAATGGGAGGGGTATGAAAACCGAAATGGGAGGGGTATGAAAATATATTGTATGTGCATAAAATCACACATAGCATACACATACACATAGATCTACACATTTTCTTGTATTCTCCCCCATAAAACATATGAAAACCGAAATGGGAGGGGTATGAAGCTCACCTATAGTTGTGGTTTCAGTTTTGAAGAGAGGAGTGGAGAAAATTTCGATCCTAGTAAGCTCTCTTGGATGATCTCGAATTTAGAGGCTTCTAAGAAGCAAGATCACAAGATTGAATGGATTTAGAAGAGATTTTTGATGAAATGAAGTAGCTAGATCATGGATTAGTCATCAACTTACCTTAGATGATGAATTACTTGATGAAAATCCTTAGACTTCAAGCCAAATTTTCGAGATCTTCAAAGGAGAAGAAGGTGATCTTGAGAGTGGTTTAGAGAGAGTTTTTGGTGAGGTGTGTGTGTTGTGTTCAGCCAAGAGAAGAAAAAAGAGAGGAGGAGAGAGTGGTGATGGGATTGTTTCATGGAGATATGAGGCATTAGCATGGGAATCCAAGAGATAATGGTGAGGTGGCTACCAAAAGTCAACCCTTCTTCTTGGGTTTGTAGTTTAGGCCGAGAGAGAGGAGAAAAGAGAAAGAAATTTTGGGCTTTTTTTCTCTTAAGCCCACATTATAGATAATTTAGATGATGCTTGGCCCAAATAAATCAAGGTATAATTTTTATGACCTATTAGGGCTAAATTAAGTTGGTTGTGACCCATTAAGGCCCAAAATATTATGTTTCATGTATATGGGTCCAATTAGGGCCCATTAGAGAGTTCTAGATTCAAGATGGATAAATTGGAAGCTTATTAGTCCATTAGGCCCAATAAGGAAATCCTAGTCCAAAATGGACTTAAACCGGGACTTCAAAGGTTTTCAATTCTTTGTTGACCATTTGTAGTGCTAGAATGAAGTATTTGATGAAGTTTTGTTGTTATTGAATAAGCATCATACATGCTTTCATATTGTTGATTCATAATTGATATAAGTGTTGTAGTTACAAGGCCTCAAAATTTCTAGTTGTGACAAACAGATATACCAAATTTCCAGGATGTTATAATTCTCCCCCACTTGAATTAGATTTCGCCCTCGAAATAACTCCTTACCATACATAGATCGAACCCAACTACCCGAGACGCACTACCGTAGATCCTTAAACCATACAACAATCACTTCCACAGATACTCGATCTCACCAAGGTCTCTTGACCCGAAAAGGCAGACCCAACTGCCGATGCGGTACTCAATCTGAATCCTTAGAGTTTGAAAACTCTTACGGTCTATCTCCTTGCCAAATCACACTCGAATCATCATCCTGTTAACCGCCCTCCGA
The DNA here is from genome assembly GCF_002870075.4 of Lactuca sativa. Taxonomy (NCBI): domain Eukaryota; kingdom Viridiplantae; phylum Streptophyta; class Magnoliopsida; order Asterales; family Asteraceae; genus Lactuca; species Lactuca sativa. The sequence continues at coordinate 81,048,653 of NC_056624.2, forward strand.
CTAACAGACTCTAAGAACACTCTTCCAATCCTGATTCCCTGCTCAATCCCGATCGCAATTTCGGTAGGACAGAAAGATCATAATCTCCACCTTTCTCTAGGACCTACCGCAAGCACCAACAATAGGATTCATCAGAGGGGATGAACACAAAACTCTAATCTTAAACACCAGAACATGATCACACTCGCCTGGGAATATTCTCTGACTTTTATAAACCCAACAGATGAACCGCATGCTCACCTATCCCATAACCAAAAAGGTTTCACCGACTCCCGTCCTATAACAACTGTCTCAAATCTTAGAGACGCACAAGTCAAGCAGTTCGCTTTCCCTCAATCGAACACTACACTTTAATGAATATCGGATCACTCCTGAATGCAGTTCGCTTTCCCTCAAGCGAACCAAGGCCCTGGCCTACTCAGGTCTAAGACATCAGATGACAACAATACCCCTCACATGGATCCCACCTCCGATCCCAGAATCTCATCTCGTGTATCCAACACACCACCAGGACTCAACTCAACTCGAGAGTTTGGTCCGACCCGCAGTTGGAACCACTCGTCCCAATGACCCATTCAACTCATGGCTCATGACCCGCAACCCATGCGTACTTCACTTGTCCAATTCCCTCGGCTTACGAGGTCCACACCTTCACTCAGAATATAATGATTCCCAATCATTGAGGAGACCCCCGTCTCGCCCCTAGTCCGACCACCAGGCTCCCAAAAACTCATAAATTAGGGCTACCTAAGCCTAAGACTCTTCTGTGTCATGCTCTGATCAAGAGTGATGCATCGTAACAACCTCTCGCTAACTAGTGCACACTACGGCTCTCCCTAGCATCACGACACCCTCCTCTCTGACTAGTGAGTACTATGGCTCCTCGTAGCATCACAACACCCTCCCTCTAACTAGTGATTACTACGGCTCCCTGTAACATCACAACACCCTCTCTCTGACTAGTGAGTACTACGGCTCCCCGTAGCATCACAACACCCTCTCTCTGACCGATGGGTACTACGGCTCCTCATAGTAACACAACACCGTCTCTGTTGGCGAATATCATGGCTTCCCGCAGTATTGCCACACCTTCTCGCTATCTGGTGGATATTACAGCTCCCCGTAGTATCACCACACCCCTTTTCACTAACTCATTGAACTGCATCTCTTCGCAGTCTCACCCCACTAACTCTTACCACTTCACAATCTCATCCTCAGATCGACGCCACGTTGCGATCATTACTCATGCTCTGCGAACCATCCATAGATAGATGCATGCACCTACCCAGATTATGCACCACGATAACTTGACGAAAATCATCATAACAAAACACCTTTCCTTGCTGCAATCCATTGTCTTAAATAATCCACTTGTCGTCTCAACTCGCGCCCCCAAAATTATCTGAAATCCAAGACATTAAATTTGGATACTTCAATACACCACCCTAGAACCTCACAATGTCTCGCCTCAGCCACTGATCTTCCTGATATACAACCCGAAATTCAGAATATTTCAAATTCTCACTTTGAAATATGGAGGGATTGTCAACGACTCAGAACATATTGATGGCAATCCGGAACTTCTTCCAATTTTGCTCATACCCATGTCAGAATACTCATAATGACTCTGAAATTGGTCGAATAATCAACTCCTGCCCTTCCTAAACTGCATAACAACCCAAACATTGAACCAGCATTCCTCAACCAACAAACTACCCTACGAGCCAACCACCCTGATTTCATCATTATAACCTCAAAGAATTACTATCCACCACAAGGTCTCCGACCAATGGTCACTTGCCATGGAGCCATTCAGCCTTTACCAAACATATTCCTCATGCATTATCTCGCTCTGTACCTTACTTCAAACATCAATAACCCTGATCACCTTAATCCACACCGCAGGTCTCTATATCTAGATCTCTAACCGATCTCGGAGAGATGTCTGATCCTCTCAACAAAATACCCGGTCGTCCCCCACTTAGGGTTCGAACCATCACTAATTGGTGCACCAACACTCTATCCCACAGACTGTCTCCACTAGCAACATCACACCTAATCCCACAAGGTGCTATGCAACACTCAATGATCTCCTCGACAAATATCAAACAACTCCAAATACCCAAATCTCATAGGAAATCCTCATAACTTACCATCATGACCACCTCTAGTCATTCAGAATCTCACAACATACCCTCACCGGACCTCCCAAATGTCCAGTATTAACCTTGACTTCTAATCTAGAAATAATGAACTATCATACTCCTCATCCTCGACTCCTCGACACGTCCCTTATCATAAGAGCAGAAACCACATTTCCACACTCTATATACATCAAAGACAATAAGAGTCACCACCCTGATATACTCCTCTTGATCGTCCAACGTTGCAGCTAACACATACACTACTATACTCCAATAGGGTGTATCTTGGTCCTTGACCATCTCAGTCCCCACTGACAACCTACTCAAGCTATATCATTCCCCCGCGACAGACCTACTGCCAGATACTCTGATTGAAGATCACCATCAGTGCGATCCCACAAGGCTCACCCCCAACTCAGAAACCGAAATCTCAATGCCTTCTTACGTCTCCCTATGGAAACGGAAATAGCACCACTCGGGTCACAGAAGGTGACATCTCTACTATCAGCCGGTTGACCAGCTCAGACCGTATTCGTCCATAACACACCGTCCCTACTCATCTCTGAGTCTTGTGACTCTATTGGCATATCACCAACAATCCCTCAGAGCTAACTCGGTTTCCCTATCAAGGAATGCTCCACTAAAACTCATTCATCCTGGCCTTCTGGGCCCATACTCTTTCACATTCGACCTTGGCCTAGATAATCACTGCGGAATAACCGGTAAAACCAGATGCACTAACTGCTACATATCATGGTGCTCAAACCTTGTCCTCTCTTCTCAACCTGCCTCAAATCATGGTACTCGAACCATGACATCACCTCCCAATCTGCTACCAGTCATGGTACTCGAACCATGACATCACCTCTCGATCTGCTACTTAGAACCTCTGGATACTCCCTGAATCGATTATGGGTCCTCTGCTTTTAGTATTACGGGCCCATACTACCTGCCACATCTACCCATACTATCTACACGGACCATCCCAGATTCCCTAAGTAGCTGCTCAACATTCTCATCACCAATCTCAACACACGTGCTCGCTCCCCAGAAAAATGCTCTACTCTTTCAGTGTACTCATCTGACTAAGGCAACTTCCTAGGCTCTTCCTAGGTTCTCACACTTCTCCGCCATCAGCTACTGAGAAACTCCTTATGATGCCAGTCATCTAACTCCTGAATATCGTCACATTCACTTGGTAGTTGACTCCCATCATCAGTAGTTCCACAAAGCACGAAGCAAACAACATTTGGATGTCGAATAAACACATATAATCCGCTCTAGATGATAAATCCCTAGCTCTACTTATACTCAAAAGATATCACCGAACTCTGTAACTCTACCTCTGCGGGTATCTAGCTACTCTCTCGGTAGGCTTCACAAATGCTCATCTAGGTATCTCTCCTAGATTACTCCTCTACCCAAATCCCTCTCTACATAGGATTCCTGCTGGAAACCCTTACTCAGCCCATACTCGAAAGCGCATCACAGATAACAGCAACTCCTAGGCTAAGGCATCACAAATCAGGCCACTCTAGTCCTAAAATATGAAATACCTAGCCTATCTCTAGCATGCATAATATCTCATAACATATTTCATAACACAAAAGCAATGGTATCTTGGGAAATCACCATTCGGGCTCTGGCTGATTGTCCACACTGCACCTTCCCTCTTTCTCTTAGAAACTCTTGCTCATTTTAGAAAAATCAATTATTTTGAAAATTTTCTCATTTCCTCAGTTTGAGTCCAGATATACCCGAAGGCACATCCGAATCCCTCAAACCAAGGCTCTGATACCAACTTGTAACACCGTAAATTTCAAAACAATTTTTCTTTTGAAAACGTATAATTCGCAATACATATTTCACAAAACTTCATCTATTAAAATCTCAAAACATAGCTCCATGTTTAATAAAATGGTAATCCAGAATCCTCTTAACTCTTTCTCTGGTGTGTACAATCAAGCATGTGTCATCCCGCGATCCTGAGAATAAAACCTGAAACACATAATACATAACACGGTAAGCACGAAGCTTAGTGAGTTCCCCAAAATACCACATATAACACATATTAGCCACTCAAGGCTATAACTCTGTTGACCCTCTGTCCTAACCTTGTAAAATCTGGAACATACACAACATAAATCACAAAGAAATAATGCAGTGCATCACAATCACATAAATAGCATACAAGATGCTATGTCATATATAACTCTAATTACCACTCTAGGTAAAGTATAGTGAGAAGACTCACCTCGGGTATCTCGGATAATCTCGCACTAGAACACCCTGATCTAGCCCCCGCCTAAACACATAAAAACACTCTCAAATAAGTAATGGCTCTCAAAGGCTATATTAAATCCACTCTACAATTCCACAGAAGGGTAAAAGACCATTTTACCCCTCCCTGGCCCTAAAAGTCCAAGGGCTGACCAAAACCCTAAAAGTCAACGGAAGTCAACAGAAGGCAGTACGCGACGCGTACCTTCTCTGTACGCGGGGCGTACGTCGGTGAGTCGCAAACGGGGTCTCAACCCACGTACTGAGAGTTACGCCCAACGTAAGTCTCAATTCAACCTCTTATCCCATAAAGTTGGAACCTTTAAGCCTTTGCATGGCTGTAAAGGTCCCTACACCCTCTAACACTTTTCCTTTCTCCTCAAACGGTCTAGATCTCATGCATGGCTCAATATCCACGTCCAAGATTGCATTTTTATGAACATGCAACTCATTTTCTCCTGAAATATGCTAGATCTAGGCCAATGGAGACCATTTGCTAATAAAGTCTCCATCTTGGAACCAAAAACCCTAGAAATTGGTCCAAGAAGCACACGACACAAATGACAAGTCAAAATGGCATCTTCTTCTCTTCCACCACCTTGAAATGACACTTTGAAGCTTAGAACACCAACACACTAGATTAGAACGAAGGTTGGCTCTCTTTTAGGGTTTCACTCACTCAAATGGTGGTTGAGGATAAGGCCATAGCCTTCATTATATAGGGCTCAAGTCTGAATTAGGGTTTTGCATTTGGGCTGGTTACCCCCAGCGTACTTCATGGAGTCTGCGTTTATTATATGCGAATGAGTACACGCAGCGTACTTCTTCAATACGCCCAACATACTCCTTTGCAATATTTTCCATTTAGGGGCTTCTCTTGACAATTTGGAGAAGTGGAAGGGTGAAACAGATATACCCAATTTCCAGGATGTTACATTACTCGAAACAGTATACAATGAATAATATGTAATCATTATGGTGATTAAATAATAAGTGTTTTATTTATACTCACGTGTTTGACACCATATTGGATTCGATTATTCTTGTGTTTCAGTTTGCATGTTTTGACTTCTAGAATAACTAGGTTATTCAAACATCCACAGTCGATCATACATTGGAAGTATGTGTGAGGAAAGACTGTCATGAATCAGTCTGTAGATTGTCTAAGGTGTTTAGACATAGCACAAGTTTGTTGCAGAGATCATGAGTACGCCTAAAATAAGATTTGAGTATTGGACTAAACCCACGTTCACGTGAATCACTTCATGGATTTTATAATGAGTGATTGTGGGACAATAATATCTTATATTCTTGAAATGAAGAGATATGAGTTGCACTTTGCAATTCTGTTGCACATTGATGATACTTAAACGCACCAGTAACTTAGTGTTATAAAACGTATTGATGTGTGTGATTTGATGAGTGAATAGAGCAAACATATGAGTCACCCTAAGGGGATAAAAGTGATATATTTGGGCCCCTCGATGATTTAGTGATGACATCCTAAGCGCTTGGTCAAGCCTGGACTAAGTTGATATGTTCACCTGTAGTTTATTGCTAGTCGTCATAAATCGAAAATCGGGAAACAAAACTTAAACAGTGAGAGTGATTAAAATCCATGTCTCAGTTCATACGATACCTTGAGAATGGAGGAATATATGATCCCTTATCTAAAGGATGCGTTACTGATAAGATCATAGTTGACAGCGGCTTTTGAAAGCTACGATTGCTAATCAGGTTCTGAAGTCGTACTTGCAAAATAGTTATTAGAATTATCCAAGTAGGAGACTATTGGATTAGGTGTCTAAGCCCATAACTATTTTGGTATGTACTTGGCCCGATTATGAGCATGGTCCTTTTGGGTTGCCTTCACCATAGCAACTTGTAGGATGAATTATGGAGAAAGAGGATTTATTATGGTTTATTAACATATTATGAGAATAATATATTTAGGGAAAACATATTATTATTTAATTAGTATTGATCAGAAATTAATTTGGTGATCAAAGGAGAATGATTAAATGTACGGGGACTGATTATGTAAATCAGTTATATTTATAGTTTGGTCTCATGGACTTTATTAGTATAAGGTGGACGAAATCTCTTGGAGATTCCATTAAGATTTCATCCAAGGCTTGTCCAATAAGGATTCCATATGTTTCTTAGGGCCTAAGCAATTGGATTAGGGTTTCCTAGTTGAAAACCCTAAAACCTAACTATATAAGGAACTCGTAGGCTCCCAAAAACGTGGTTAAGAATTCCTAAGAGGATCTTGGACGTTTTCGGTGCCTCTCCCCTCTCTTTTGTTCATCTTGTTGCTAAGTGATGTTTGTGACTCCATTAGAGGTGCAACACTTAAGGCACTAGGGTTTCAGAAGTCAAGATCAAGAAGATTTGTGATTGTTACTTCTACATAACAATCAAGGTAATATTCTTAACCCTATTTATATGTTAAATTCAATTGTAGTATGCTAAATCTAGGGTTTATGAGCTTTGGATGATTATTGCATGTACAACTAGACAAACTAGATCCAAAGCTTTAGGGTTTGCATGTGCACCATAGGATTGATGTAATGCTTAAACCCCATCAACAAGGACACATAACCTAATAGGAAAGCTTACTCGAATTAAAGAACCTAGAAAATACTAGGACATACTCCCCTTTCTTCACTGCTTGTTGCCACAAACCTCTAGCAACAAATTTTGTAGAATCTTAATCAATAGCCTAAATCCTCTAAGTTTGACTCGAAGTCAAACTAGTCAAAAAGTCAATGGTCAACAAAAGTCAATAGGTCAGCATGTTAACTCCCCCTCACAACATGAGTCTATTGGTTACGTTGTGACCAGGTAAAAGACAAAATAGTAGGGTTGTGATTTAGACCACTAGAGTCTTTACTTGAAATGGATTATAAGCATGGATTCAAAATCTTGGATGTCAATGGTTGCAGGTGTTTTCATTCAAATGATCTCAGTCTGTGCTGGAGGAGTCGGGTTTGGAGGACCTATAAGGGGCTACTTCGAGAATAGAAGCTTGAACTGGTTTCGAGGATGAAATTTAATTTAAGTAGGGGAGAATTGTGACACATAGTTTCCAAAATGGATCGATTTACGGTTCCCTTGGGTCAAAGGCATGGTTTTGGGTAAAACCAGGTGTCACGACTTAACCATAGGGAAGTCACCACGTGAAAAGAGAAAAATGAAATGCGTATTCAGTGAAGCTCACAACATGACACATAATGTGTCTCGATGTGAACTTGGTTTACTGACCATGCCAATAAAATTTTAGGGTTCTCTCTATATTTAAGGATCTTATCTCATAACCTAGGGTGTCTTCTTTAGCCTCCCTTCATTTCAAACAAAACCCTAGCCTCATTCTTGAGTTCTTGAGCATTTGGTGGTGTTTAGACACTTGAAGGTGAGTTTCTCTTTAAATCACTTCCTTTGAACTTCAGATTAAATTGATTTTTGAAAAATTTCTTTATTTTTTATTTGAGTATTACGCCACAACTTCGTCATCCGAGTTCATAACAAAACCTTCATCATCAAAACCATCAACATTAGTAGATTCGACTTCAGTCTCTTTTCCAGACACCTTCAGAACCAATGCCAGAGGACCGCCCAAACTCAGTTTTCCTTCTTTAGCAATTTCATAAATCTCACTTTCATGGGCTTTTAGAACATTATAAAGATCACCTAGTGAATAGTTGTTAAAGCTTTGTTGTGTATTGATCATTAAGCTAATGTTCCTCCACTCCTTTCGAAGTCCCATTAAGAAAGTAAGATTATACTAAAGAGTCGAAAAATTAACCCCATATCGACTACACTTGAAGATTAACCCTCCACTCCTCCACACCTTTCGAAGTCTCATTTTCCTTCTGTTTGAATTCACCTAACTCAAGCATACATTGCTTCACAAAACTTTTTCTTATCTTCTCACCTCCCTGATACTTCTCTTTCAAAGTATCCCAGATCTCCTTTGATGTTTTGCAACCACGAACATAATTGTAAACCACATGTGGAAGAGCATCGTGAAGTTCACGCAAGCATCTCTTGTCGTTTGCCTTTAATTTATTTGTCTGCGATGCAACATCAGCATCAGAAGCAGCAGTTCCAACTAGATGTAAATTATCAATAGGACATTCTCCACCAGTAATACAGCTCCAGAGATCTTCATCAATCCCATTGAGATAATCTTCCATCCTATCTGCTCATTGCTCGTAAAATTCAGGGATCAACATCAGAATTTTGGTTAAAGATCAGAGAAGATGAGAGAAAGACACCATTGTTTTCATGCTAAAGTTCAACATTTTTGTATGGAAAAAAATCAAAAAAGTGATGAAAAGCTTCAGAATGAAGAATCTAATGAATGAATCTTTCAGAAAACAATCAACGAACATTGAATTAGTCACACAAATTGCAGAATCAAATGAGATCTATTGATTAGAATAGATTTTCAAAATCAAAAGAGCAGAAAATATTTGAATCAGAAATAGCGACTCAGAGCTTTTGAATGAACGAGAATCAAAATCAACAGACTGAATCTTGCACTGATACCAAATGTAGTTCGTATGAACTGAGTGAATGAAATGAAATCAGAGTATAAATTGAATCTAAAACACAAGTTGTAAATAGAACCTGTTTGGATCGATTAATACTTCTCAAAGATACAAGAGAATGGTAGAGCAAGAACACAAAGTGCCAAAAGTTACTATATCCCTTATACCTATCCCTATTTATAGGAATACCAAAAGTAAGAAAAAAGTACATAAAGGCTAAAACAGAATGCTTCGAACTCTAAAAGTGCCCTTATGAAATACATACAATGAATACATCATTACAGACTTCGACACTAAACATGAATAAAGACACTTCGACACCTCATAACATATTTCGACCTCTACAAATAATAATTTTCCAGTTGTGGTACTAGACGGATAGGATCACTGGTGCTTTTTCTTTTATCATTTCTCTCTTCTGTTTTCACTTTTTTAATGATGGAGCATTAACGTTGGGTCTGATGCTCCATGCAATTTCTAAGAGTTTTCCTTTATTGACTCTCTCTTGTATTTCTTGTTTTAGGACCATGCATTCTGTGATATTGTGTCGTTGTTTTCTGAGGTATTCGTAGTACTTGTTTTTGTTTGGGAATTGGTGTGTACTTGGTCGTTGGGTTTGTTGCTTGTTCATTATTTCCTTGATGTCAAGTTTTTTGTATAGCATATCATTACGTATGTATGGCTGGAAGTGTTGACTCGGTTTGTATGTGTTTGTGCTGCTATGTCTATGGGGACTGTGGGAGAAGTGGTGTGTTTCTCTTTGGCCATTCGTTGCCCTTGTTGTACGTAGGTAGGCCTCGTTAGTTGTTGTGCCTTCCTCCGGTCTTAGGTATCATTCTACCCTTTCATTTTTACTCTTGCCTAGTGGTGGGTTTCATTCCCAAGAATTTCGTCCTGGCCAGGTATGTTTAGCGTCGCTTCATTGAACCTTTTGATATAATCTCTCATGCATTCTCCACACCTTTGTTTTTGTAACGCTCAGTCCAGGTATTATTTATATTTTGGTCCCTTATATGCTGAATTATTGCTTTTGGACCTTGTAATTAGCAAGTTTGAAGGAAGAAGGGATTATTTCTGCCAGTTCGGGATTTTGGAGGCGGAGCCCGAATGCGGGGCGTTCCTGTCACACCCCCGAACCGGACGGCGGAAATGTCTGAGGGCTCTTGTGACTTAAATTGAATACCACCATAATGATTATACATGAATCATAACATCATTCATCACCATGCATTGAAATATTACAACTGATATTGTTTACATTCAGTACATTGTTTTAAACATTACAATTTCATAACATAAACCATTCGATAAATAATCTAAGCAAAGCACCATGACATAACTTGATACATATTCTTCGGTTTACCTGTTACCTAAGAATACAAGTTATTTTGAAAAACGTCAACATATGAAATGTTGGTGAGTTCATAAGTAATGTTATGGAAAAATGATTTTTGTGAAGTTTGAAAAACCCAGAAAATCCGATATTTTCTGAAAAGAGTATTGTTTATAGAAAGTGTGAAGATCCGTAAGTATGCTTGTCGATTTTTGTAAACATGTATAATTGTTGAACTTTGTATACATCACATAGGTAAAAGTGTTGAACTCCCCGGGAAAACCCGATGTTTTCCCCAATACATAAAATTACATGTCTTATTTATTGTTATACCGATACGACGATTGTTTTTGATTACCCAGGTGACATTGGATTAATTATGGGTTGTAAGTTGTTATAATCACGCATTAATGAAAATGACTAGTTTATAACTACAAATTACGAACGATCCTTTAGGCGTCGTCCGTACTACTCACTTAATCCAACCACCCTGACTTCTCTTGATTTACGCCACGAATCTGTTTACTCGATTTAACATAGCCCCACAACCGAGGAGAAAGGAGGGTATGAAGCCCCCTTTATTTCCATAAGTTATTCAAGGCTATCGGGAATGCGAAAGGCACTTGGCCCAACTCGCATTTGACTTCTCGACTTCGCTAGCAGTACTAATGGACCCTTGGGGCCCAACAACACAATAGAGCTATTGAAATTCCTTTTACATGGAATTAGGTCATAGAAGGCCCATTAACATGTAAGCGCGTCCCCTTCGGGCCCAAAGATCATGTTATCGGGCTAGCAAGGCCCAACAAGCACGATTTGAAACTTTCAAGCCTAAAGATTGAATATTGACTCCTCGTAGTTATCGCGTGTTTATTGAAGTACTACGGTTTATTGATTTTTGTTTTGTTATTGATTCGAGACCGAATCAATTCGTTTGGTAACGATATTGGTTGTTGAAAGTGTATTTGTTATTACGTTTCGCCGGTAGTCGTGGATCTCGTATTTTATCTTAAGGGATTTATTTGTTTAAAAGTAAGATTTTTACCTTTTCACAACCCTTCTTTTATAAAGTTAGCACTTTTAGTCCTTTATATAAAAGAATTTCCATTTTAGCCCTTAAACCATTTTTCTTGACACTTTAGTATCATAACTTGTTGAAAAGACATTTTTAGCCCAAATATGCTTTGTAAACAGCTTAAGTCCTTCCAAAATGAAGTTTTCTCGGTTAGAACCCTCAATTTCGCAAATTTTATAGTTTTGGCCCAAAATAGAAAAAATTTACATTTTTGGTCCTTTTTGAATTTGAAAAGCATTTTTGACGATTGAAATAGTTTTAACACACTTCAAATCCCCTGGTTTATAGAAAAATTCCTTTTCAGCCCCTCAAACTTGAAAATCTCGCATATTGAGGCTTATTGGGTCGAAAAGCCCAAGATTAGCCCATTAAGTGCAAAATTTACATTTTAAGTCCTTCAAAAATGTTTTGTTTTTATAGAAAATGTTTGGACTCTTTTGACCCTCCAGAAACTATAATTTGTCGGTTTGGGCCCTTAGTTTTGTATTTTTGACAATTTAAGCCCAAAAATGGGTTTTATGTTCAAGCATGTTCATCCTAACCATATAAGTTATTTTTCATGACTTGATTAGGGTAAAATAGTTTAAGTTATGTTTATTTCCTTCCCTATGTTTTAGATCTCGGTTTTTACATACTTTTCGGATAACATATTCATCACAACACATGATATCACACACAAACATGCATCAAATCACACATAGCATACATTTACACATAGATCTACACATTTACTTGTATTCTCCCCCATAAAAACTCATAAAAACCGAAAAGAAGGGGGTATGAAACTCACCTTGGGCGTGGTCTCGGTTTTGAAGAAGATTTGGAGAAGTTTGGTGCTATTTTCGGCCCTAGCAAGTTCCTTGGATGGATCTTGAACTTAGATGTCTCTAAGGTGCTAGATCACAAGTTTTGCATGAGATAAGGAAGATTGTTGGTAAAATTAAGAAGATATGTTATGAATCAAAGAGATAACTTACCAAAGATGTGAACTATTTGATGAAAACCTCTTGGATCACAAGAAAAATTCGAGATTTTGGATGAAGAAGGGATGATCTTTGAGTGGTTTAGAGAGAAATCTAGTTGTGATGTGTGTGTTTGTTTGGTTTCGGCCGAGAGGGAGAGACAGGGAGAAGAAGAGAAGTGCTTGCATGGAAAGATGAGATTTCATGGATGTTTGAAGTGTAAAACTTGGATATCCTCCATATAAAAGTGATGTGTCATGCAAGAAGTCAACTTCCTCTTTTCCTTTGGGTTTGGGCCGAGAATGGTGAAGAAAAAGGAAGAGATTGAGCCTTAATTGCTTAAGCCCAATTTTCATGGTTATGTTGAGTGATTTTTGGTCCAAATAATTATAAATGTGATTTTTATGACCTATTAGGGCTAAATTAGGTTAATTATGGCCCAATATGGTTCATTTAAATAATTTATTTCATTCTAGGGCCCAATATGGCCCAAAATATTGAAATAAATGAAAGTGGGTCCAATTAGAGCCCATTCAAGAGTTCTAAGCCCAAGATAGTCCAATTGGAAGCTTATTGGTCCATTGGGCCCAATAAGGAAATCCTAATCCAAAATGGACTTAAACAAGGATTTCTAAGGTTTCCAATTGTTTGTTGACTATTTGCAGTGCTTGTATGAAGTGTTTGATTGAAATTTTGTTGTCATAGAGTAAGCATCATACATGCTTTCATGTTTTTGATTAATAATTGACATAAGTGTTGTAGTTACAAGGCACAAAAATTTCTAGTTGGGACAGTCCCCCTGAGGAACGCGCTACGTTCACGTGCAGAATACAAACCCTAACTTTTAGGGTTTGGGAACTATATAAAGAACATTACGTCCCATACCTCAGCCTCCTTACCAGCCTCCATAACTCAAAAACCCTAATCTTCTTCATCTTTGTGTGATCTTTATCTTGTGAAGTCCATTTTAGTAGCTTGGAGCCTTGGAAGATGGAAGAGGAAGTTAGTGAAGGAGAAGTTGTGTAGCTTGAGCTTAAGGATCTAAGTTATCATCATCATTTAGCACTCACTTGAGATAAAAAGTTCAAAACTTGCATCATGAGTACTTAGATCTTTTATAGTGGGTTTTTGGACCTTTTTGGTCCCAAGAATGAAGCTTTATTGTTCCAAATCCATTTCTAGGCTTAGGGTTGCCACCATTGGTGCTATTTGAGTCCCTAAGACAGAAAAGTTACCAACTGGAGGGTCTTGATGAGCCCATGCATGAGATTAAGCCCCTTTTATGGAAGTTGAATGCTATTTCTTGAGATTGGGACTTTTGGGGGCATGCAAAGTCACCAAGTCCATGACTGTATGATTCTAGAGGTACTAGATGGCTTGGATCTGTGTTTGGATATCATGGATTTAAGCATTAAGTGCTTAATAAGCACTTTTGGAACCAGCATGCGAATGTGTTGCGTAGGGTTGAGGAACACCCTGCGTTCTTATTTGGGTCTGCGATGAGTCGGTGGCAAACACCCAACGCTCCACCAAGGAATGTCGTGCGTTCGGGGCATCAGTGGGACTTTGGACCTTTTTGCCTTGGAATTGGTTTTGGGGTTTAGGCTTTCTATGATTGGGCCATTTTCATGGAATTTTAACCATGGGCCTTAGTGGGTCATCATTTGGGCTTTAATGAACTATATCTTATTTTGGGCCTAGGGTTAGGCCCCTTAGAGGGGTTGGGACCAATTTAGAAAATTGGGCCAATGGTGGGCCATTAGCGGGCTTGGGAATTCTACCTAGTATTAGGCCTTTCATGTTATGATTTAGGCCTTAGACATGGAACAAATTAGATCAGGGTTAAAATGGTCATTTTACCCTAAGAAGGATTATTTATTTTTGACTAAGTGTTATTTCGGTAATGATAGCTCGGGGAAACGTCGGGGCAGCCTTTAGAGATTCCTTACCGTGAGATTCTACATTCAGCTTTGCAAGGTGAGTTTTCCTCCTGTAGGAACGGGTCGAAGGCACCAAGGTCGGCCCGTATATGTATGTTAGTATGTCCTGGACCATGGTCCGATGTCGGGCAATGCCCGAGAAATGTTCGTATGCTTTATGTCTTCGTGATTCTTGCATGTGTCTGTGTTTATGTGTTTGCAGAACTACGGTTTGATGTCGGGCGGTGCCCGATGAATGTTTATATGCTTTCCGGATCTTGACCCGATGTTGGGCGGAGCCCGAGGAATGTTTATCCTTATGATTATGTGTTTATTATATGTGTATTGTTGATAAGTTTATATGCCTATCGGACTACGGTTCGATGCCAGGCGGGGCTCGATGTCGGACATTGTCCGATGTCGGGCGGGGCCCGATGAAGGGATGGGGCCCACGATATGTTTATATGTGATTATATATATGGTATGTGGTAGTTTGGGGAGACTCACTAAGCTTCGTGCTTACCGTTTTCAGTTTTGGTTTCAGGTACTTCCGGTAGCAAAGGGAAGAGCTCAGGATGACTGCATTGCACACACCATGATGTTTTCAGCTTGGGATATTTACTCTGATATATGTGACAAATGTTCATAATGTTTTGAGATACTATGACTTATCATTTTATGAGATGATTTCGATAACTACGGTTTTATTAATAATTAAAAACGAAATTTTTGGTCATGATTTTTGGGATGTTTCGGTTTTCATCCTAAATTCTCTTGCACGTCTCCCCTATACTCCCGAAGTTTCATGACATTGGTAAGAAATGACTCTTTTAGTTGGGCAAAAATGTGTATGTTGTTTGGTGTGAGACATTTGAAACATGCTCTCGCGTTACCGTCAAGCATAGTGGGAAAATGTGTGCACCAAAAACGTTCGTTTTTCTTTAAGTTATTTCATGTGCCGCTCGTAGGTTTCGATATGGCTATCTAGGTATGTGGAACCATGGTATACCTTCAAGTGGGGTAAACGTGTTGTGCCTGGAATACATAGTTCAGCAGTCCCGTGACAGAAGGCTAGGTCTTTGTGTTTGGTTGATATTCAGTTGCACAAACATGTTGCTGATTGTTGGTATGGATATTAGCGGTTGAGTTATCATGAGTGGTGTCAGTTTGATCCTTATGTGTCTTGAAGGTGGATTGAGGGTTGTTGTGAGGTTGTGGGGGTGGAATGTGGGAAGCTGATAGAAGCTGGTTGTTTCCATTTGATTGATTATTGGGAAAGTTGTTCGCATTTGTGTTTCATTTGGTGGACTTGTGAGTTGAAAACGTTGGGTGTTCATCGGTGTGGCCCAGTGTCGTTTCTTTCGTCACCATTATTGTCAGTGATCACTTTGGTTTATCTTTCTTTTGTCACAACATAGGATGACGCCAATGATGTGATGTGAAAATTATCTCTTCGACGAGTCTCTACTTGGCAGTTGAGTCCTGAACACAAGGAAAGAAATGTCAGTCGTACTCCGGGAGGAGATACCGGGAGGACGCTCCGACAATCAAGTCAGTGTGGTTATGGTGTGGGAGTATTTCTTTGAGAGCGGAATTGGGAGCTTTCCACTTGGAAGGATGATCTCTAACCTTATATAATTGGTGTGGATGACGCTTTTTTCTATCAAGGGACAAAGGTGTCAGCTCTAATTTGGGGCAGGGCTGATCATTGGAGGAGTTATCCTCTGTTTTCTATTCTGGAGCATGATTGGTCCTGACAAGGTGTTGGTGGTGCGTGTGTAACTAAAGTTTTCGGCTGACACTATTTTTTCGCTAGGAGTATCTCTCATCAGGGCAGGGATTTGTCAGGAAGGCTACTCTCGCGGACTTAGTTTCTCGGTTGGCGTAGGATCGCTTCCACCAAGTCTCCTGTTTTGCTTCTGAGACGTCTCTAGCATGGATATACAGTCCGCTCTCTCTCTCTCTCTCTCTCTCTCTCTCTCTCTCTCTCTCTCTCTATATATATATATATATATATATATATATATATATATATATATATATATATAAGGTTCAAAAATACATATAAAGTTTATTTTTATATATTTGTTTTTTTTTCGTATTCATTTTATCCATGTTTGTTTTAGAATTTCTTTTTATTACTATAAATTAGTTATTTTACAAATTTGATCTCTTAAATTCAATTTCTAATCTTTTCATTATTAGTTTTATTTATATAGGTTGTAAAAAAATGTAAAGAAAATATTCGTGTTCATAAATTTATAAGAGATCTAAGTTGTAAGACTAGTAACTGAAGAAAGGTGCAAAAAGGACCATTTTATAAAATAAAAGTTAATTTTATATAAATTGATTTGTAAACGACCGAAGTTGTAAAACTAATTAAATAAGTACAATGGTTGTAAAAAGTTATAAGAAATAACTTTGTAATGAAACTAAATTTAAATTTAAAAAAACATGTAAAATGATTTTATTAAAAATAGACATTATATAAAATTAATATATTGATATTTTTTAGAGATAATTTAAATAGTTTTTTTATCCTTTATAGTATTAATCGTATATATTTTATGTGAAATTATAACATGCATGCATTTTTATTTGTTTTCTGAAGTAAATATTACCTTGAGACCTACTGAGAGAAAGTTATTCTAACCTTTTATAACTTCAAATCGATGAAATACATTAAATCATAATCATAATGAAAGAATATGAAAATAGAATATGTCGCTGTTCATTCTTAAAGTACACAAAAATAAAAACATGTTACTATTTCACATAAAAGTTTTACGTTATTTGAAATAACATTTGACGTCAAACCGACCATCAATAGTGGCTCAGCCCAATACACCTCCATTCTTCTCGTTTACCGCATAATGCACCACCATCACATGCTAGTGGCTATTGGTTCTCGTGATCACCATGTGTTTTTCATCGCTCCTTCACTTGCCTATTTTAAACAAAGGGAATATGACTTATGAGTGTAAATATTTCTTCCTTTGGTTTCCATCTAGATAATTTCTTCTGTGTATATATATCTACGTAGCAAATTTATTGAAAATGTTCACATATGATCTTTATAACCGGCTGTAGCAAGTTATATACTTAAATATATACAAAAAAAATTACCTAGATGTGAACAAAACAGAAATATAATTACCATGATAATTGAATTTCACTTCTTTTTATTTTACCTTCTAGTTTTGATTTGGTATAAAATTGATAAATATTTTCAAAGCCACATAATAAAATTCATAATCGAAAAAGATTCTCTTATTTTTGTATTATTCTTATAAAATTCAAAAATGCAAAAATATTTTCGTTTTCATTGAATTTTAATATTTCAAAAATCAAAAATAAAAAAAAAAATTCCTTATTTTTAATATTGGAGGAGATCATTGTGATTATGTGTTGTTCTCATGTATGCCAAAAGCGAAATTCAAAAGGAAACTGGTATGATACGAAATTTTTATACTAGTTAGGTGTCCCTAAAAGTATGTTGCAGTATGTTATCCACAAGCCTCATAGACACTTTGTGTACAGAGCCTTAATGAAATTTTTCATACATAATTTTTTTCCCAATTAGGCTATATGCACAATAGTCGACGAGCGGCCTTTCTCTTCTCATTTTAAGCAAAAAGATTATTGCTAGGTCCAATTAGCAGAGGTGCAATGATCTTTCGCATCCAATCTTTTTCACCAAAAATTTCTTATACAATCACACAAAATGACACATGCCCAAGACATCTCTGGTCGAAACCAACCACGATATAAGTATGTCATAATTTGTGTTTATGATCCTAAATCATTTTTCCATGACGAGAGTAAAACCCAACAAACCACAACTTAATGAATTAACGGTGAATATTCATTGTTCAAGATTCTAACGAAACATTTGTTTCATTCTACCATTTTTGATGTTCAAAATCTCATTTTCATTTTTTTGCGTGATCTTGAAATGTATTCATCCATAGTCATTTCTTCCCAATAGATCCAGATCTTTACTTTCTTTTATGAAATGAGATTTTCATATAAACATTTGTCTACCTCCTTCGTTACTTTAATTTTTCAAAGCTTACTAGTTCTTTACTACACTGGTCATACAAGTATTTCTGCACAATTATTTTCATTTATGTCAAGTTGTGAACTTGTGTGAAAATGAAGCCACCTTCGAACCTTATTAAAAGAGGCCCTTCGTTACTCCTCAATGAGTATGTGATTGTAATTTATGGGAAATCAAACAAGCAATTCGACATCTCTCTTGATGACGAATGAAGCGTATCTTTGCCCGACGTCTGTCTGCTTTTATATTAAAGTTTCTTTGATATTATTGTTGGATTAATGTCTAAGTCCATAACTATAATTGGTAAGACTTGACCCGACCCGGCATGGTCCATTTGGGTTGCATACCATCATGCACTTGGATAGACTATAATGAGAGAAATAAGACACTTATGGTTATTAATATATTATAAGTTCTAGTATATTAATAATAAGAATAATAAGATTATTTAATTAGTATTGATCAAGAATTAATCTAGGATTAATTAAGTGATCAAAAGAAGACTAATTAAATATATGGGTTGATTGTGTAAATCATCCATACTTGTATAGTGGGCTAATGCTCCATGGATAATCAAGTTGGGCTAAAACCCATAGGATGGTCCATGGATGCTCCATGGTGTATTTGAACCCATGGATCCAAGGAAATGGAAAGTCGTGACAATTAGGGTTTGCCCTAATTGTAACACTATATAAAGATATTATTCTTGGCAAAATCGGCACTAGTATTATTCTAGAGAGGGCTAGCCGATTTCATGAGTTGTAGAATTCTCTCAAGTTATTCTAAGTGTTTTGATGATTGTGATTCCATTTGAGGTGTCACACTTGGGGCACTAGGCACTCAAGCTTCATGAAGACTTTTCTACATGAGAGGTATGTATTCTATCTTGTTATATTCATTGTTTTATATGCTAGATTAGGATAATACCTTGGAAGTTCTTATTTGCATGTATAATAGAGAAAACATAGATCCAAGGTATTTAGGGTTGCATGTACACTTAGGAGTGTTAGAATGCTCAAAACCCAACAGTGGTATCAGAGCCTAGGCTTGCTTTCTCTTATACTTGATGCAAATTGCTGAAAAATGCTGAAAAACTCGATTTTCTGGCTTTCTGGGCACTGTACTCGTCGAGTCCACTGATGAACTCGCCGAGTACATGAGCAAATTCACCGCACTCGCCGAGTAGGAGCCCCAGACAGCATATTTTCGAGGTTTTTGGCTAGAAATGGACTAGGAACATTACCCTAAGTTGTTTTTGAACTTATAAACTTGTTTTTGATGTGGTAATGTTCATGCTAATCCATTTTCAAAGATAATTGTCAATAGATTCATGTTTTGTATTAGTTTAAGGTTTAGACTAATTACATGAAAAAGTTTGATTTGAATTATGTTGTTCTTATGAGTTACTTAGATTAATAGAAATGTTGAGTGAAATAGTTGTTTTCAATCCATTTTAATCTAAGAGTTGAGTATAAAATGTGTTTGTGTAACTTGTCCTCAAGTTACATGAAGAGTCACATTAAAGACTCATAAAAATTCATAAGAGTTGGCAATGGTTACAAAATGAAGAGTCTTGTGTCATTGAATAATTTTTATGACTCCATAACTTGTCCTCAAGTTATGGAAGTTCAAGAGTCACTTCATTAAAAGAAAAATATATAACCATAATTAAATCCATAAGTTATAAAATAAAGAAAAGGTTAGTTTTTTTATTAGTTTAAAGTCTTCCATAACTTGTCCTCAAGTTATGGAACTTGAAGAGTTTTTGGATTAAAACTACTTTAAACACATAAGTTATGGAATTAATTAGTTTTGAATAGTTTCAAAAACTTGCCCTCAAGTTTTGGAATTTGAAAAGTTTTCCTTATGAATACTTTAATTCCAAGTTAGCCCTTAGAATTTTAAAAGTTAAAATTCAACCCTTATACTTTATAATATTATAAGTTAATAATATATATATGTATAAGAGTAAAGTCAGTCTTACCGCTAGTACGCCTCATTCACGAAGCCGGTCTATAAGGTGGGTATAAGGTTGTTGCCTATAAAATGGCAACCTAATGGGTGTCCACTCTCACCCACCGCTTGCTTGACTGGTGGAGGGTCGTTAGCCGAACGGGTTTGACAAGACTATAATTCTCCCTTCATTAAAAGTATTAATGATAATACTAAGTAACTAAAACTCTTAATAATACCCAATCTTAGTTACTTAGGAAAAATGTGAATAAGGTGCTAACCCATGAAATTACACTTTACACTTTGTTTAAGTCGGTTAGTGGAGCGTGTGTGGTTAACCGGCACACTAACTCGTATTTAACAAGGTAGGTAAAGGGTGACTTAATATTTATCATAGTATCGATGGAGCGTGTGCGGTTAACCGGCACATCGATTGAGGGGTAATTTATTAAGGGTACCAAGTGATTTGCATGGTTACTTCACACCTTGTTTTGTGATCCTCGGCATCCCAGTCACAAAACCTGAAGGGCACACTCGAGATTGAAACATGCCTTTGAACAGTTCAATGAATCTCAAAGATCTAGGAGTTTCAAAACCAATTAAAACCTAATAATACATTTCGTTTATCTTGGTGGAAATTGGTGAATCGTCATTCACCTACCTTCAAATATTTTATAGCTTGGATTACGGCATACCTCTTCTAAGTTATAAAATAGTTTGTTGGGTCCTAGCCTTAATATTTCATATTGGGTGTCATATTAAGGACTTTAAATCAACTATCTTGAATATCTCCCGAAAGTTGTCTGGTTTAGGCACCTATGATCTTTCCAAATCTTTTGGAACAAGGTTTCCTAATGAAGATGATGTCCCATGGATATCATACTTCTTTCTCCTCCTCCAATTTTTCTCCCCAACCCACAAGTTCTTGAAAAGTTTAAGGTCACTCAGGCCCTATTGGCAAGGCAAGGTCTAGGTGTGGTCACGTCTTGGAGATGTAGTCACATATTGACAAGCCGGGAAAGTTGGGTGTCAAAGTCTTGAGAAAGTCGGTGGTTCAATCACTTTCTAAGTCACATAGTGAGTTCCTTTGGGACACCTATGAAACTGACTATGATAGGACCCTTAATGATCTTATCTATTTGTTAAGATCAACTCCCTTAAAACTTGATGGACATTGACAATAGTGACACAGGAAATCCAGAAAAGCATTCTCTTCCCAATGGAAAGGGATCGGCCATAGTCAACTCGGTTGACCAAATGGTAAAGAGAAAAGCTAAGTCTGTGATAGTCTCGTGTATCATTATCAAAGGGTCCATATGTTTATATTGCCAAAGGAAGGGGCATTGGTTGCGAAGCTGCCGAAATTTACCTAAGGTTGTTAAAGTCAATAAGTTTGACTCTACTTCAAGTAAAGTCCACTATCTAACTCTGTTAAGTTTCTATTCTGAGATTCTTGATACATGTGTGACTGGGTCACATGGTAATGTTTTAAGAATCAAAGAAAAGTGAAGAAACTTAATGAAAGAATATGCTGAATCTGATCGCATAGATGGATTTCTATCGCATAGTTTGAAGATCGGATTCTTGAGCTACTTCTTAGGAGTTATGAGATATTGCTTAGGAATAGATAACAACAAGTTTTCATATGGATTGTAAGGATAAGTTTTTCCGCAAAGTTTTAAAATAAAAGAAAAATTTTTGATTTTATTTATTTTAAAAAAAAATATCCTTACAATGGCATTTGGGAAAAATTGTTGCTTATATGATTCCATTAATAGCAAGAGTGGAAATATGAAGTTGATTCTTTCATTTGTGGTAATGTCTAAATTTACCAAATAAGGAAAGATTCTCATCACCCAAGTTTCAATTGGACCGGAACTTGGAATCATGCAAGTTGTATAGCATGATGAATGAGAACTTTCAAGTTTTGGAAAAAATTAAGACTAATTACTTGTTCACATGGATGTGTGAGTCAAGTAAAAGACTAAAGGATCGAGTACACATTCTTGTGCACTGATTAAGTCCACCACAAAAGATTGATAAAACTATTCGTCATAGTTTACTAAAGCTTAGTAAATATGATTATACTTACAAGCTTAAGTGTAACTCTGAGACATTGGAAAAGGTTCCAATGAATGGCAGAGCGAATAAGAAGAATCAAATAAGGCAGAAGGATAAGAGTTTCTCAAATCTGAAAAGATGGGAGAGTACTTTAGTATCAGTTTTGCGATCATCTTAATGATTAAGAAACCATAGCACAATTAGTTCTCTAAGGAAATCTTAGTGCATTCTTATGACTAAGAAGAGGAACTTGAATTGTTGAAGTGGTTAAATCAAGAAGATGAGTCATACTTCGTTCCAATACAAGTCTTAGAGTCATACTCCAAGATTGTAACTTGAGTGACATGCCTTAAAGAAGGTTTAAAACACTTTTCAAATGTAAAGAGTAAAAGTTTTCTACTCTTGTACATTTGAAATTGGTAAGTTGTGATGTTTTGGATAAAACAAAGACCAACTTAGGCCAATTATGTGAAGTGTTTGTCTTGATTAGAATCCGCACTGTCTCTTGGATGTCTAACAAGGGAGTCTTATATGTCAAGAGGACAGTGGGAGTCTTAAAGGTCTTGAAAGTCTCAAGAACTAATCAAGAATAAAACCTGAAGTTCTTCACTAGCACACGACTTGAGGTTTATAACCTATCGTGTTGACATATTCTGTGCCCATTCCAGTTAAAGTTGGCTTTGCATATGAGTTCTTAGAGTTCTCAATTTGTTGCACAACAACTTGGAAGCAATGGCAGGCCCTTGAGCTGCCAGGTGGCAAGAAGTTAAGATTGAGTTCAATCCATATGGTTTTGGATTTGTCATTATCTTTGTCTTGAGATTATGGTTTTGACAAATTCTTATGGGTAGGAACTAATACACCATTAAATCTAAGTGTCATAAGGTTTCTCTCTGATTCATGAAAATGATGGTGAGGAAACACTTTCACTAAGTAGATTTTATCTAGATAGCAATTGTGATATTTGCATTCTCAAAGTCGTTAGTGGAGCGCGTGTAGTTAACCGGCACACTAATATGGACTTGTGAGAAATGGAAAAGGTCAAAACAATCAAGACTATGATTACGGCATCCCTTTTCATAGTTCTTGAAATTTTTTAGACACACCCATGAGCTATCTACGGAAAGGTGTATGATTTTGATAAAGTTCTATCAAAACAATCTTGTATCAGAAATCTGAACTTTGGTGAGGAAGTCAGCTGATTTCTGAGTACATGTCAAAGCTAGTGGGAGCATAAGTGTTATGCTAATAATCATCATGTTAGTGGGAGCATGATAATTATGATAAGTATTGCAAGTTAGCAATGTTAATTATAGAAAACAAAAGTTTCAATTGGGAAAGAGTTGTTTTGCTATAATTAAGGGAGAGGAAATTATACTTCATCTCAAATCTATAAGCTTAGATCGTGAGGTTTTAATCATTTAGTCAAGGATATATATATATGAATTTCATGTTGGAATGGCTCAACATAAGGAAATTCTGTATATGGATCCATTATTTGCGTTCTTAAATTCGATTATGATTACGGCATCCCTTTTCATAATCTGAATTATGAGAACTTGGCAAATTGAAATGGAAATATTATAGCAAAAGACTAGTTTAGTCTTTATGTGAGACATCATGAATCGAGTCCCATATGCTTCGGATATAGGATCGATTACATGTGCTATAATCATCCGTTCTAAAATTTTCCAAATGCCTGGGGCATTAAGAAGGGAAAAGGTTTAGAACTGGATATGACTAAAAGGATTAAATAATTGTCGAGGACAATCTAAGGTTTACCAAAGATTGGTTGCTCAAGGACAGTTGGAAGTATAGTGATAATTCTGGAAGGACCATTTTGACATAGTCTGTAAGGAGGCAACTCTTGTTCAGAAGTGATAGTCAAAATGGAATCTGGAAATGTTTCAAAGTTAGAAATTATTCAATCTGTGTAAGATTAAGGAAACTTAATGCAAGAAGGATATTTACAAGGAGTTGATCTCCTTTGGAATACTCTGTAATGATTGTTGCCGAGTCTTTGTGAGTTTATGCATAATCATTACAAGAAGATCAATGCATATAAGTTTAGAATCTAACAGATTTCAGTAAATGGCATGAGTTGGGAATTCTTGCATTTGCAGTAAGGATTTGGGACTATGAAAAAAGAATCATTGAATTTATGTTCAATTGAACTAGTTCACAAAGTAAAGATCATAGACAAACATAGTATGCATACTTAGTGTGTGGCATGACTAGTGTTTAGAAAAACATAGTGTACATGCTTGGAGCATGGGACAACTATTGTTTTAAATTCAAGAATAAAGTTGATAGCTGAAATAGTATGCAATGAATAATGTGTAATCATATGGTGATAAATAAAAGGTGTTTTATTTATGAGTTGATACCATATTGGATTCAATTATTATTGTGTTTCACTTTGCATGTTTTGACTTCCCGAATAAACTAGGTTATTCTTCCGGAATGACTAAGTTATTCAAACCATCCACAGTCGGTCATATGTTGGAAGTAAATATGAATTAAGACTGTCATGGGTTGGCTTGTAGAGGTCTAAGGTGTTGGACAAAGGGATACAACACTCATGAGTGCTCATAAGTTCTGAGTATTGGATTCAACCCGCGCTCATTGGAATCACTTCATGGATTTTATCACGAGTGATCATGAGACGATAATATCTTATATTCTTCAAACCTAGAGATATGAGTTGTTACTATGAGTTGATAGTACATTGATTGCATGAAAATGCATTTGGTAACTCGGTGCTATAAAACGTGCTTTTGTGTATGATTCAACAAGTAGTAGAACAAGCCATATGAGTCGAAGTTTATCCGTTCCTTTTATCTTCTGGATAAAAGCGATATTTGTGGGCCCCTCGATGATTTGATGATGACAAATGGAAGTGCTCGGCCGGGCTAGGACTAATTTGATTTGTTCAATTAGTCAGTCGTCATAAATCGGAAAATCGGGAAACAACAAATGGACAGAGAGAATGATTATAATCCATGTTTCAGTCCATATGATATCTAGAATGGAGGAATATATGATCCCTTATCTAATGGACAAGTCACTGACAAAGGTCAGAGTTCATCTACAAGGTCAGAGTTCGACAGAAGCTTTTGAGAGCTACGATTGCCAGTTGGTTCCTGAAGTCATATGCAATAATAGTTTTAGACTTATCCAAGTGGGAGACTGTTGGATTAATGTCTAAGTCCATAACTATAATTGGTAAGACTTGACCCGACCCGGCATGGTCCATTTGGGTTGCATACCATCATGCACTTGGATAGACTATAATGAGAGAAATAAGACACTTATGGTTATTAATATATTATAAGTTCTAGTATATTAATAATAAGAATAATAAGATTATTTAATTAGTATTGATCAAGAATTAATCTAGGATTAATTAAGTGATCAAAAGAAGACTAATTAAATATATGGGTTGATTGTGTAAATCATCCATACTTGTATAGTGGGCTAATGCTCCATGGATAATCAAGTTGGGCTAAAACCCATAGGATGGTCCATGGATGCTCCATGGTGTATTTGAACCCATGGATCCAAGGAAATGGAAAGTCATGACAATTAGGGTTTGCCCTAATTGTAACACTATATAAAGATATTATTCTTGGCAAAATCGGCACTAGTATTATTCTAGAGAGGGCTAGCCGATTTCATGAGTTGTAGAATTCTCTCAAGTTATTCTAAGTGTTTTGATGATTGTGATTCCATTTGAGGTGTCACACTTGGGGCACTAGGCACTCAAGCTTCATGAAGACTTTTCTACATAAGAGGTATGTATTCTATCTTGTTATATTCATTGTTTTATATGCTAGATTAGGATAATACTTTGGAAGTTCTTATTTGCATGTATAATAGAGAAAACATAGATCCAAGGTATTTAGGGTTGCATGTACACTTAGGAGTGTTAGAATGCTCAAAACCCAACAATTATTATGTCCAAAGTTTTCTTAACTTGATTCTAACTTTTCTTTTGGCACACATAAGCACTGAAATCCTCGTGGTTATGGGTATTACCAACTCAAACCTAGATTTCGCAAAATATGGCAAATGATTTCGCTTACCAGTCCCATAAGTGAATGAGTCTTACCTCCACACCGACAAATGGTTCTTGATTTGCATTGAAACATATGATGGTTCCATTTTTCTGGGAATGAAAAAATATATGTTGGATTAGATGGTTCAATATTTTCTTGTGTCTCAAGACAAAAAGTGATCATCACTTTTACACATGGAATTTCAATGTGGTAATGGTTAAGTAACCCATTTTACACGTGGCCTTCTTTGATTGGACAACATTTGAATTCAAATTTGATGCCGTTTATTTAAGAGAGATGTGATCGTTCAGTTTCCATTTTTACTTTCCCGAAATTCACGTAAAAACCCTAAGTGTTCTTTGCAGTTCATATAAAAAATTCACTCTCATTTTCTGATAATGATTGCTGAAACAAATGTTGTTGATCAATTCAACACCACCGATGAAGAAATTTCTCAACCTACCATGAAGATTAAGGACAATAATCTCTGGTTCAATCCTTAAATAAAATATCATCCCGATGATTTTAAGATGTTGGTTTAAGTGATGAATGATTTTGTTCTTACTCATGCCTTGACTACTTCATTTGCAATTCCTACGCAATGGTTATCATATACTACTTCTACTATTGTTTACAATAGAATGAATGAAATTGTTATGTTTCAGTTGACATCGAATAAGAGCAAGCGATTGATAAAGAAGCAATTAGCCCAAATTTTGAAGGTACCATATGTTGGTGAGTTTGATGATGTTACCAGTGAACAAGTTATTCATATGTTTAACGAGAAGGGGCATCAGCCAACACTTTCAGTGATTAGCAACTTTAAGAAGTCATGTTTACGTGGAATCTGGAGTTTCTTCTTTTGTGTGACTTTTCATTATTTAACAGGCAGAATTTTTGGTTTGGACAAGCCAAAACTAAAACTTTATTTAGTCATGGTTTGTTTGTATTACATTTTGAATATTGATTATGCTTCTTTACTTTGGGTTGAGTTGGGTAGCAAAATTTCTCATTCAATGATGAAGATTGACGTTTCAAGTGCTAGGTTTTGGAGTTTAATTTTGAAGGAAGTATATTCTCAAGAAGGTATTCCATTCCCTACAGATGATGAATTTCCTCAATTTGGGCAGATGACTATTCCCAAGTCTGTTGCTAATGATCCTACAATTTTTCCTATGGTTAGTCGAATTTCTTATTCAATGCTTCAGTTGGTGGCTCCTACCAATAACTTTTTGATCGAATATCAAGATTCAATGGATCCTATTTGTAGCACCCGGTTCTTGGTATGTATTATTATTCAAGTAGTTCACATTTTGGAATGGACTCGGTGAGTTGAAGGCCCAACTCGTCGAGTAGAATCGACTTGGACCCGGGAGTTTAGTGACCTACTCGATGAGTCGGGGGCCGAACTCGACAAGTAGGCCATGTTTGGACAAAACCATAATCCAAGGGATTGCACCCTATTTAAACATCTTATTCAACCTCCCTCGTCCCTTATGCTCTCAGAACACCTCAAATCAAACCCTAACCGTCTTTAATGAAGATCTAAGGCCTCTTTGGTGGATTTTGGTAGCTTGTGATCACAAGAAGGAAGGAAAAGCTTGAAGAGCCAAGAGGAAATCAGAAGATCTCGAGTCTGTGCTGCATCTACAGTCCTTAGGAGGTATAAAGCTTATACCTTGCTCATTCATGTTCTAGATCCCCTTTTGGAGTGAATTAGGGCTTTAAGGAGGCATTTTTGGTGACCAACCATGAGTGCAAGCGTGGTTGAGGCTAAGACTCCAGCTCCAAGGTTCTTAGGGGACTACAAGACATAAAGTGGCTGACTTTGGAGCCTTAGAAAGCCCCATGCATTTTAAGAGTTTCTTTTAGAACCATTTGAGCTTATTTTCCCATGCATGCACGTAAAGTTTGAAACTTTACGTGCTAGATCGATCTTAGAAGCCTAGATCTATCTTTTGGTCAAGTGTTGTACATCAGAAATCAAGAAATGAGACTTGGACAACCTCGACTCGGTGAGTTGTTCTTGGGACTCGGCGAGTCCGAGGCTTGACTCCCCTTTTCTGTTAGGGTTCAAAGGAACCGAATAAGTGTTATAATGGTCTTAGAGGGGTTTGGAGGAGTGACCCAACGCATTGGACTTAGCCATAGACCTGGAAATCATAGGACTCGGCGAGTGCATGAGCAGACCCGACGAGTCCAAGGCAATCTCCCAACTTTTGAAGATGAACTCGACGAGTTGTTTATACAACTTGTCGAGTCAAGGATAGGAGTTGTTTGTAGGACGAGGATGAACTCGATGAGTTGTTCATACAACTCGGCGAGTCGGATGAAGGTTCATTCGAGGTTGTTTTGGAAGGAGAACTCGTCGAGTCGTTGCTAAACTCGACGAGTAGAGGCGTGAAGAAGGACAGATGAAAGGATAGGCACTCGACGAGTTGGCAGACCAACTCGGCGAGTAAGGTCAACTGGAAGTTGACTTTGACTTTCACTTGTTCAGGGGAAAAATAGTCATTTACCCTAAGAGTAGTTATCAGTTTCTGACTAAGTGCTTTACGGGAATTATAGCCGGAGGATCACCGGAGCAGCAATCAGACATCTGTCGATCAGCTTTTCAGTAGTTAACCTTACGATGTGAGCTACCTTCCAGTAGGGTCGGTCTAAGGCACCAATGTCGGCCCACCAGTAGGTGATTATGGTTGAGATGATTATCTTTGTGATAATTGGATGGTTGCTATATTTGTGTTGAGTTATGTGCTAGTAGTAGAAGGGCACACTAGCCCCTGGTTACCGGTTGAGAGTTACCGAAGACGGTTACTGATTGAAAGATACCGAAGGGGTGGATAAAACCCACGCATGCATAGTAGTATGATTATGATATGTCATTATGTGACTCAGTATGCTTATGTTATGTTATCATGAAACCGATATGTTTATGACATTTAATATGTGATAGGGATAGGGGTGAAATAGTCCCCATATACTAGTTGAAAGATACCAAAGGGGAGGTTAGTTACCGGTTACCGGTTGAAAGATACCGAAGGGGAGAGTAGCTCCCAGTTACCGGTTGAAAGATACCGAAGGGGAGGATAGTTCCCGGTTATCGGTTGAAAGATACCGAAGGGGATGAGAGTTCCCAGTTACCGGTTGAAAGATACCGAAGGGGAGGGTAGCTCGCGGTTACCGGTTGAAAGATACCAATGATTATGTGCTATGGGTATGATGGGGGGAACTCGCTAAGCTTCGTGCTTACATTTTCAGTTTTGGTTTTAGGTACCTCTTCGTCTAAGGGGAAGGAGTCGGTGGCGTAGCAGCGCATCATACACACACACATGTTTTCCGCATGGAGTTTCCTGGGGATGTACTCTGATTTATTTTACTTTTGACAATATGGTTATCAGACACATTGTTATGTTTCTTTTACAAATGATATGACATGGTAAATGTTTTAGTATACTTTTATGTGATTTAATTAATTAAAAATGAAATTTTTGTCCTCAAAAATTGGGATGTTACAAGTTGGTATCAGAGCCCTGGTTTGAGGGATTCAGACACACCCTCGGGGGTGTCTGGACTCAAACCGAGGGGCTAAAGGATTTTTACAAAGAAAATGGTTTTCTAAATCTAAGAAAAAGAGTTTGAGAAAGATCAAGGTGTGTGATGCATGCGACCGGCCGAGCTCAAATAATTTTTCCCAAAGATACCCATACTTGTTATGCTATGTTGTACAATATGTGATTCTGAGAACTGCATGCTAGATTAGGACTAAGGATCTAGGAGGATGCCTTTTATGTCTTATATATGTTTCTGAAAACTGCATGCTAGATTAGGGCTGAGGATCTAGGAAGGATGCCTTACATGCCTATTATATGAGTTGCATGCTAGGACTGCCTAGTCAGCAGTAGGATAGCCTGGTTCGGTTATGCTTGATATGGTTACTTGATGCACGAATGATGCTTGCTTTGTGCTATACGGGTCTTGGCTAACTTTAACAAACTAGTGAGCAGATATGTAACAGTATCCGCAAGCTAGTTAGGGAAGGATGGTAGGGACTCCTGGTGCATCTGATGGCGGAGAGTAGGTAGGAGAGTGCCCTAGGAAAGCCTAGGATGAGATTAGATGGAAATGGATATTGGTTAAGGGACTTATTGAAGTCGAAGAAATCCTTGAGGGAAGTACGAATAGATGTGGAAGGTAGTATGGGCCCATACTACTGAAAGTAAAGGATCCGTACTCGAGTCGAGGAGGGCTGAGATGGAACCAGGAATCTTGGATAGTGTGTGAGACCTCTCGGGGTATGTTTTGATCCTGACGTTTATGTATTTATTTTCAGTATGGTGACCACACAACATGGAGCAGGAGGCTCAGGATCTGGGTCAGGATCAGGATCAGGCTCGGACGCGGGATTCGAGCAGGTTGATGATAGGTTACGTGAGCTCATCGCGTCTGAGATTACGAGAGGCATCCTTGAGTCGACCCGGTCAATTTTGGGTCGATCAAGGAGGGGATCATTGAACTGATGGAGGATCGCCTCCGATCATTCATGATTGATTTGGCGTCTGGCCAGGCGAGTACGCGCACACTGTCCTTCAAGGACTTCAGAAGGATTGGTGCGCCGGATTTTCACGGGGTGAAGCACCCCATTGCTGCCAGGAGATGGATCGCAGACATTGAGTCTGTGCAATTGACGAGCTTCTGCCCGGAAAGGTTGAAGGTCTGCTTTACGGCGAGATGTTTGAGAGACAGAGCTAGGGATTGATGGGAGTCGGTTGGTGACTCATTGGGAGCCCCGACCGTCGAGGCTATGACCTGGTCAAACTTTGTAACCGGATTCAGGGTGGAGTTCACACCAGCTGTGGAGCTTCAGCAGCTGGCCAGGGAGTTTTTGGATATGAGACAGACTATGGAGACTGTGGTGGAGATCACCGCCAAGTTCCGGGAGAGGGCTCTTTTGGTGCCCTAGTATATAGGAGATGAGGATATGAGGACGACCCGCTATCACGACATGTTGAGAGCCGACATCAGGGAGCATGTCAGCTTCTCGGCATGCCCGACCTTGGACTCCATGATTGCCAGGGCACAGGAGAGGGAGATCGATTTGGAGCACCTTAGGAAGAGGAAGGCAGAGACTGAGTAGGTTACAGGGGTTTCGGGGAAGAAACCCAAGGGATTCGACTCTAGGTCGAAGGGCCAGCAGGGTCGGGACCGCTGTGGAAAATGTGGTCGGTCACATGAGGGAGCATGTCGCACTGGGTCAGGTTTCGGCTGCTATAAGTGCGGCAAGACTGGGCATTTTGGCAGGGATTGTACTGCCCCTGCCCCCACAGTGCAAATTTCAGACTGGATTTGCTTTCATTGCAATCAGAGGGTCTACAAGAAGGCCAATTTCCCTAGATTGACAGCAGCGCCAGCAGCAGCGCCGACCCCAGCAGCAACGCGGGTTACGGATGGCCGAAAGGCCAAGGTAGAGGCTCCAGTGGTGCGGAGCCGAGAATTTCAGTTGACAGCCGAGGAGGCACGCGCTGCACCCCATGTGGTGACGGGTACGGTTTCTTCTCTTATTTCTTTATGTTATGTCGCTGTGATTTTGATATGTTCTGTTTATGATCTGTTTAGGATCGTTCCATGTGAACGGTATCTCGGTTCGGGTGTTGTTTGACTCGGGTGCTACCCGATCGTTTGTTTCTCTTGCACTTAGCAAGAAGTTTCCTGAGTCTTCAGGCATGCTAGATTGCCCTCTAGAGGTCGAGACTGCGGACGACCGGTCAGTGTGAGCATCAGAGGTCTACCAGAATTGTGTATTGAGGCTGTTCGAGGAACGTTACCTGGTTGAATTAGTTCCCATACCTTTACGAGGGAACAAGGTTATTATTGGCATGGATTGGCAATCCCCAATGAGGCAGTGATCGACTGTGCGCAGCAGTTGGTGCAGATCATGACCCCAAGTGGGGGAGAGCTAGTGATCCAGGGCAAGAGGCCAGATCGAGGACCAGCTTTATGTTCAGCAGTGAGAGCTAGGTGCTACCTTCAGCAGGGTTGCGCATGATTTGTCGCCTATGTTATGGATACCCGGAAGGCGGGTAAGGCGACGGTGGTCGATATGCCCGTGGTACGAGAGTTTGCGGATGTATTCCCCGAGGAGTTGCCTGGGATACCTCCAGAGAAGCAGGTGGAGTTCAGGATCGACCTCGTCCCTGGTGCGGCTCCGATAGCCAAGGCACCGTATCGGTTGGCTCCTCCTGAGATGCTGGAGTTGTCTACACAGCCGCAGGAGCTGTTAGACAAGGGATTCATCAGACCAAGCAGTTCACCCTGGGGAGCCCGATTCTATTTTTGAAGAAGAAGGACGGGCCAAATCAGATGTGTATAGATTATCGGGAGCTGAATAAGGTAACGGTGAAGAATCGTTACCCACTTCCGAGTATCGATGACCTCTTTGACCAGCTACATGGAGCATCTTGGTTCTCCAAGATTG
The DNA here is from genome assembly GCF_002870075.4 of Lactuca sativa. NCBI lineage: Eukaryota > Viridiplantae > Streptophyta > Magnoliopsida > Asterales > Asteraceae > Lactuca > Lactuca sativa. The sequence continues at coordinate 81,081,529 of NC_056624.2, forward strand.
ATTTGCGTTCGGGGTATCATCGGATGAGGGTCAGAGAGAAAGATGTGCAGAAGACTGCTTTTCGGACGCGTTATGGCCACTATGAGTTCGTGGTGATGCCCTTCGAGCTCACCAATGCTCTCTCCGCGTTTATGGATCTCATGAACCGCGTGTGCAAACCGATGTTGGATCGGTCTGTGATAGTTTTCATCGATGACATCTTCATTTATTCCATGAAGCGAGAGCATCATGATGAGCATTTGTGGGAGGTTTTGGATACTTTGAGGAGGGAGAGCTTGTATGCTAATTTCTCCAAGTGTGAGTTCTGGTTGCATGATGTGCAGTTTCTTGAGCACCTTGTTAATCAGGACGGGATTATGGTGGATCCAGCCAAGGTGGAGGTCGTGATGAGGTGGGAGGTTCTGAGGTCTCCATCTGGGATTCGGAGCTTCCTGGGGCTGGCAGGCTACTATCGAAGATTCATTCAGGACTTCTCCAAGATAGTTGTACCTCTTACCAGGCTGATAAGGAAAGTCGTGGTCTTTCGCTGGGGGCCTGAGTAGCAGGCTGCGTTTGAGACATTGAGACAGAGATTGTGTGAGGCATCAATCTTAGCCCTGCCGGAGGGCATGGAGGATTGTTTGGTGTACAGCGATGCGTCCATCTCGGGTTGGGCATGGTATTGATGCAGAGAGGGCATGTTATTGCTTACGCTTCGAGGCAGCTGAAGCCTCACGAGATGAACTACCCGACGCATGATTTGGAGATGGGGGCGGTTGTTTTTTCCCTTAAGATTTGGTGTCATTACCTCTATGGGGTTCGTTTTACCATTTACACTTACCACAAGAGCCTAAGGTATCTCATAGACTAGCCAAATCTGAAACATGAGGGAACGTCGGTGATTAGATGTGGTGAAGGATTATGATTGTGAGATCTGTAGTGACAAAGAACATGGTTTAGCATGCGGAATTAAAGCTTGCACAACTGAACATGGTGATTTGGGTGCTCAAGAGATGTATTGATTGTATATGGTGTTACAAAAAGGATCTAGATCTAGACTACATAAATAACACACACTTACACACTCAACTTTTACATACCTCAAGCAAACCTCTACAAGTGGACAAACCTACCTTATATAGAGGTGTTTACATGTCTCTCTCCGACTCTCTATCTCTCATGTGTCACAAGGCTAATACTCCACATGCAAGTGGGTTTTACAAAAGTCAAACATTTACAAAGTCAATCATGAATAACTTTGCACCCCAACATTCTCCCCCTCAAAGTTAAGAATGAATGACCCACTTCAATTCTTCCAAAGTAGAGCAAATACACGGTTCGAGCCTTAAAGGTGACACATGTTGAAACGAACTTCAATCTTTAATTCTTCCATGATTCTTCAATTTGGGCTCTAGGATGTGAGACCATACAAACCGAGTAGCAACGAATGATTAACTCCAAATAATCACCCAAAAGTTGCGCATAAATACACCCCAAAAATCTTCAATAAAACCAAACCCATTTCGAATACATCACTTCCAAACTTCCAATTGCATCATCTCATAATCTTCAAAACCTCAGGATCACTTCAGTCTACAAATCCGCATAATATGAAAAATTCAAGTTAGAATTTCCATATAAAACTTCTCCCCCCTTTTTATAATCGAAATTTGATTATAAAACTCCTAAGGAAAAAGAACGTGCTCTATTCGGAATTTTTCGTGTCAAAACTCCCACTTAATATGTGGCATAAACTTTATGCTTTAATCCGAAAAATCCAAAAAAAATAATCAATTTTTAGCTTCGTTCACGGATCTTCTTTGACAAAATTTCTCAAAAATGGGTAGAAATTGTCAATTTCAAAATTCTGCAGTGACCCGTTGCGCCCAAAACAACAAAATATGCATAACTTTCCCCCTTTTTCAAATCTGGGAAAAAAGCGTCAATTTGCACAAACTGCATGGGCATGAAATGTACTCTCTTCAATTTTCAGCAAAAAAACAGTTCTTTTTCGAATTTGGGTGCAAACTGCCAAAAATTCGAAGTCTCAGGGACTATTTTCGAAAATTCTACCCTTTGTGCACAAATCATACAAAGAATCCCGAAAATATACGAAGCTCCAAAAAATTTTCGAATTTGGGTGAAAAGTGTCAAATATTCAAAACTTGGGTTAATTTTTGAAGTGTCTAAAATTCGAAGGTTCAGGGGTCAAATTCAAAACTTTTTGTCATTTGTTCAATTTATACGAAATGTTGAACATTCATGCGAAGCATACGAAGCCTCACTAATAAACAGTAAAACTTTGTATGAATTCTTAATACACCCCCTTCGAATCTAAATCATAAACACCACTCTTCGTATATATTCAATTTTTAATCATTCTTTCACTTTAATTCTTCTTCACCATTCGAATCAAAATTAACAAATCCTTTGTTGAAACTCCCAATATCAATCAATTTTGACTTTTAATACAACTGCTTCACCCTTCGAATCAAAATCACAAACACCCCTTCATACAAAATTCTCAGTTCTTCTTTTCTTATAAATGAATCATCAACTATAACAACCGAGTTCATAGTTTTCAAGCAGTGACTCCAAAATCTTTCCAGTTCATTCTCAAACAATCAACACAACTCAACTTCGACCATCTGTTCATCATCGATGCATCATAAAAGTGATTTTGTTCTCAACCAAACCATTCGAACTCAAAATAACCCAAGTCGATTCCAATTCATCGATTTTCAATTTAACCATTCAATCATCACACCTTAAATTGTTGAAGAAAAAAAACGATTTCTCGTCTTCAAATCAAGCAATCATTATCGATTCATCAATCATCGACATCAAGACCTAAGCGATCATCAATACCCAATCAATTGTTCATTGACTCCAATTTGTCACTCAACATCGATTTCAAATCAAAAATCGATTTGCCCCAAAATATCTAATTCAATCGTATCCAGTTTTTACATTTTCTTAGATTTATCAAAACACTCTTGAATCAAATACTTGATCATCACAAATCATACTCGGAATCTTCTTTCCAGATCTCAATCAAAACCAAATAACAAATCGATTCAGACTCCAAAACAGATTTCGATTTTGACTTCTCAAAAATTAATTTGACTTTTAATCGATCTTGTAAATTTATACAAGCAGAAAAATCGAATAACAAATCGAAACTACAATCGATTATTAAGACATAAGAAAATTTGAACAATCGATAGAGAACAAAGCAGCTTATGGATACGATTATACAATGACAGCCGTATGCATACAACTACAAGTTGAATGAAGAACATTCGTATACTTTGACAGGATATTATTATTCACTGGATATAAGATCAAAATTTGATGTTGGGCTCAAGAAATCACTGATAAACTGTAACACTTCAAGTAATTGGACTGGATCTCAATTCAAGTATATCAATAGTAATAGATAGAATATTTGGGATTCAATTCAAAATAGATGAACAGTGTATTCAAATTTGGGCTAAAAAAATATATGAATAGTAACGAATCAAAGATTGGGCTAAATCTAAATTAAAATGAACAATTGTAAAATTAGAATCGAATTAAACAAACAAAATTTAGATTAGATCGGGCTTTGATCAATAAAAAATTTATTGGATCGTAACAAGTGTGTTTTTCAAAGAAAATCTGATCCAATGAGTCAAACGATCAAAACTCAAGAACACAACGCATGAATTCGACGAGATTAAGAGAGATCATAGAGAGAGACTCACCAAAATTGCTCAAATTGTGACAAATGTTGCCAAACCGAGAATCGTTCTTCAAAAATCACCTTGATCTTGAAGACCCACTCTGATACCAATTGTAGTGACAAAGAACATCGTTTGGCATGCGGGATTAAAGCTTGCACAACCGAATATGGTGATTTGGGTGTTCAAGAGATGTATTGATTGTATATGGTGTTACAAAAGGATCTAGATGTAGACTACACAAATAACACACACTTACACACTCAACTTTTACATCCCTCAAGCACACCTCTACAAGAGGACAAACCCACCTTATATAGAGGTGTTTGCATGTCTCTCTCTCACTCTCTATCTCTCATGTGTCATAAGGCTAATACTCCACATGCAAATGGGTGTTACAAAAGTCAAACATTTACAAAGTCAATAATGAATAACTTTGCACCCCAACAAGATCCTTTACCACCCGGGGAAGGCCAATGTGGTGGCCGATGTGCTTAGCCGCAAGGTAGCGCCGATCAGAGATATCTGCATGCGGATAACCGTGGTGACTCCGCTGTTGGAGCAGATCCGAGAGGCCCAACAGGAGGCTATGAATGAAGAACACCGGAAGAGCGAGCTTATTGTGGGTTAGGTTTCCTCCTTCGACTATGATAGCCGAGGGTTGTTGACCCTCCACCGTAGGGCGTAGGTCCCCTATCATGGAGGTGTGCGTCAGACATTGATGGAGGAGGAGCAAAAATCCCGGTTTTCTATCCATCCCGGGGCGACGAAGATGTATAGGGATCTTCGTCATGACTATTGGTGGCCCTGCATGAAGCGGGATGTAGCATGGTATGTGGAGCGGTGTTTGACCTGCAGGAAGGTCATGGCCGAGCATCAGAGGCCTCACGGCAAGATGCAGCCGTTGGATATTACCATGTGGAAGTGGGAAGATATTACCATGGACTTCGTCACCAAACTTCCTAGGACCACGCGGGGAGTGGATTCCATATGGGTCATCGTGGATCCGTTGATCAAGAGTGCCCATTTTATACCGATCCAGGAGAGTATATCGGCCGAGAAGCTGGCCGACGTCTACATTCGAGAGGTGGTGGTGCGGAAAGGGGTGCCAGTGTCAGTGATTTCCAACAGGGATGTGCGGTTTTCTTCCAGGTTCTGGAAGAAATTCCACGACGAGTTGGGTACTCGTCTCCACTTTAGCACCACTTTTCATCCGCAGACGAATGGTCAGAGCGAGCGGACCATCCAGACTCTGGAGGATATGTTGCGGGCATGTGTGCTAGACTTTGGTGGTAGCTGGGATACTTACCTCCTATTGGCTGAATTCTCCTACAACAATAGCTACCACGCGAGTATCGATCGTTCTCCCTTTGAGATGTTATACGGGAGGAAGTGCAGGACCCTGATATGTTGGGGTGCGGTTGGCTAGAGGATCATGGGGAGCACCGAAGTGGTGCTCAAGATGATAGAGAGGATTCAGTATGTCAGGAGCAGGCTCCAGACTGCACAGAGTTAGCAGAAAAGCTATGCCGACAAGTGTCGTTCAGACCTGGAATTCTAGGTCGGTGATATGGTTCTCCTGAAGGTGTCGCCTTGGAAAGGCGTCATTCGATTCAGGAAGCGGGGCAAGCTAGGCCCCAGGTACATTGGACCCTTCAGGGTTATAGCCCGGGTGGGCAAGGTGGCATATCGGCTAGATCTCCCAGTCGAACTCAGTCAGATCCACAACACTTTCCACGTCTCCCAACTACGAAAGTGTCTGGTGGACGACTCGGCGGTGGTGCCCCTAGAGGATATTCAGGTTGATCACAGCCTAAACTACATTGAGCGGCCTGTGGCAATCCTCGACCGGAAAACGAAGGATCTGAGGAACAAGAAGGTCGAGCTGGTGAAGGTGCAATGGCAGCACCGGAAGGGCTTGGAGTGGACGTGGGAGTCGGTGAACGAGATGATGGAGCACTATCCGAAGCTTTTCCAGGATCGAGCAGCAGACTTCGAGGATGAAGTCTAAGATAAGTGGGGGAGATTTGTAGCACCCGGTTCCTGGTATGTATTATTATTCAAGTAGTTCACATTTTGGAATGGACTCGGCGAGTTGAAGGCCCAACTCGTCGAGTAGAAGCGATTTGGACCCGGGAGTTTACTGACCTACTCGACGAGTAGGCCCTGTCTGGACAAAACCCTAATCTATGGGATTACACCCTATTTAAACATCTTATTCAGCCTCCCTTGTCCCTTATGCTTTCAGAACACCTCATATCAAACCCTAATCGTCTTTGGTGAAGATCTAAGGCCTCTTTGGTGGATTTTGGTAGCTTGTGATCACAAGAGAGAAGGAAAAGCTTGAAGAGCCAAGAGGAAATCAGAATAGCTCAAGTTTGTGCAACATCTACAGTCCTTAGGAGGTATAAAGCTTATACCTTACTCATTCATGTTCTAGATCCCATTTTGGAGTGAAATAGGGCTTTAAGGAGCCGTTTTTGGTAACCAACCATGAGTGCAAGCATTATTGAGGCTCAGACTCCAGATCCAAGGTCCTTAGGGGACTACAAGACATAAAGTGGCTGACTTTGGAGCCTTAGAAATCCCCATGTATTTTAAGAGTTTCTTTGAGAGCCATTTGACCTTATTCTCCCATGCATGCACGTAAAGTTTGTAACTTTATGTGCTAAATCGATCTTAGAAGACTAGATCTATCTTTTGGTCAATTGTTGTACATCAGAAATCGAGAAATGAGACTTGGACAACCTCGACTCGGCGAGTTGTTCTTGGGACTCGGCGAGTCCAAGGCTTGACTCCCCTTTTGTGTTTTGGGTGCAAAGGAACCCATTGAGTGTTAGAATGGTCTTAGAGGGGTCCGGGGGAGTGACCCAACGCATTGGACTTAGACATAGACCTGGAAATCATAGGACTCGGCGAGTGTATGAGCAGACCCGACGAGTCCAAGGCAATCTCCCAACTTTTGAAGATGAACTCGACGAGTTGTTCATACAAATCGGTGAGTCAAGGACATGACTTGTTTGTATGACGAGGATGAACTCGACGAGTTGTTCGTACAACTTAGCGAGTCCGATGAAGGTTCTTTCGTGGTTTTTTTGGAAGGAGAACTCGTCGATTCTTTGCTAAACTCGAGGAGTAGAGGCGTGAAGAAGGACAGATGAAAGGATAGGGACTCGACGAGTTGACGGGCCAACTCAGCGAGTCAGGTCAAATGGAAGTTGACTTTGACTTTGACTTGGTCAGGGTTAAAATAGTCATTTTACCCCAAGAGTAGTTATCAGTTTCTGACTAAGTGCTTTATGGGATTTATAGTCGGTGGATCACCAGAGCAGCAGTCAGACAACTGCCGATCAGCTTTTCAGCAGTCAGCCTTACGAGGTGAGTTACCTTCCAGTAGGGTGGGTCTAAGGCACCAATGTCGGCCCACTAGTAGGTGATTATGGTTGAGATGAGTATCTTTGTGATAATTTTCTGGTTTCTATATCTATGTTGAGTTATGTGCTAGTAGTAGTAGGGCAAACTATCCCCTGGTTACCGGTTGAAAGATACCGAAGACGGTTACCGGTTCAAAGATACCGAAGGGGTGGATAAAACCCACACATGCATAGTAGTATGATTATGATCTGCCATTATGTGACTCAAAATGCTTATGTTATGTTATCATGAAACCGATATGTTTATGACATTTAATATGTGATAGGGATAGGGGTGAAATAGTCCCCATATACCGGTTGAAAGATACCAAAGGGGAGGTTAGTTCCTGGTCACCGGTTGAAAGATACCGAAAGGGAGAGTAGCTCCCAGTTACCAGTTGAAAGACACCGAAGGGGAGGATAGTTCCCGGTTACCGGTTGAAAGATACCAAAGGGGAGGAGAGTTCCCCTTTACTGGTTGAAAGATACCGAATGGGAGGGTAGCTCCCGGTTACCGGTTGAAAGATACCAATGATTATGTGCTATGGGTATGATGGGGGAACTCGCTAAGCTTCGTGCTTACATTTTCAGTTTTGGTTTTAGGTACCTCTTCGTCTAAGGGGAAGGAGTCGGTGGCGTAGCAGCGCATCATACACACACACACACATGTTTTCCGCATGGAGTTTCCTGGGGATGTACTCTGATTTATTTTACTTTTGACAATATGGTTATCAGACACATTGTTATGTTTCTTTTACAAATGTTATGACATGGGAAATGTTTTAGTATACTTTGATATGATTTACTTAATTAAAAATGAAATTTTTGGCCTCGAAAATTGGGATGTTACACCATTCCTACAAGAATTCTTCCAAATAAAGTTACTTGTGAAAGGGAAAAGGGGTCTTCTAAAGCAGCTAAAGCAACGAAGAAGAAAAAGAAAGCTGCAAAACCAAAAGAAATTTAAGAGGAAGTGATTAAGGAGACTGTGCCTACAAAATCGGCCAAGGGGTGCTTAAAAAGACGAAGAAGTTTGTTCCTGAGAAGAAAACAGCGTCCTAATCTACAAAACAACTAGAAAAGCAAAATGATAAAAAAGTTGAGATAGTTACTGAGGGGGATCCTACTCCTGTTGAGGAAAACCCTACTTAAGAGGGAGAAGCTACTACAACAAAGTCTATTTCAAAGAAGAATAAGAAATTCCAGTTCAAACTGACAAAAAGAGGTTATGTTTAGAGAAGTTTCGATTCCTAATTCTCCAGCTTCCAAAATGCGAAAGGCATTAGGAGTTGTTCAAAGCTTGAAGAATTTTAAGTCTTCGATTGATGATACTCGGATAGAGAAAGTTATTGTTGAAACTGTTGGGTTTTCTACACATCAAATGCACTCTAAAACTAGGCAGCAGAAAAATCGAAACTACGATATACCTATGTGTACATACATCCTATGGATCTATGTCTTCATGTTAATTACTTCAACCATAGAAAACTAAACATAAGGAAGAAAACATACCTCTTATGATGCCCTTAATCTCCATGATTGAGATCTTGAACCTCCATGAAGATGCTTGGATGAAAAGACCAAAAGCAGAATCCCTCTAATGGTATCACACCCAATGACACCAAAGGGTAGAATAAAATAACTAGGAGAAGGGTCAATTTCCCAAACCCAAAGGGGTTAGAACTCGTCCCTATGGGAGGAGGAAGAAGTTTTGATGAATACTTCAAGCCAAGGTGCAAGGAGGAATGAAATCCCTAAGGCTCTATTTATAGCCTTGGATGCCTCCTAGGGTTTAGTACTCCTTCCCATGTGGGATGGGAGCATAACCACGAAATTTCACTCCTTTCCCATGTGGGATGGAGTAATTTTCATCCAACCCTAATTCCATAAGGTTCTGGAACATTCCTGATTAATCAACTATCGATTAATGAACATTCAACCCTTTAATTAATTAAACTGTTAAGTAATTCCCATAATATATTTCCAAAATATATTTCCAATTAGTTTCTAATTAATTTTATTCACCATAATAATTAATAAACCAATTTCTCCTTTATTTATTCTACTCAATTTGGGTCTTGAGGGCAACCCAAAAGGACCCTGTCATTATTAGAGAAATTACCAATAGTTAATGACCTTGGACACTATTCCAACAGTCTCCCACTTGAACAAGTCATCAACTATACGAGGACTAATATTTCTCTAATAATCAACAGAGAGTTAGCCATCCAATGCAACTACCGGACTCTTGATCTAATCAAGATTCAGCCCTTAGATAAGTGATCAACTATCCTTCGTTCTAGATATCTTTATGAATTCGAGACATGGATAATGGTCAATCTCAAGAATTCAAGATTATGTTTCTCGATATAGATTTGTGATGACTGCATCTGACTACTAAATTAAGCACATCAATTCCAGTCAGGGCTCGGCCAAGAACTTTAGATGTCAGCATCAAATCATCAAGGGGCCCATAGATATTGCTTCTCCTATGAAGGCAAAAGGAACGAATAAACTTCGACTACATAGTTTTTTGTCTATTTCATCATGTCACACATGGACATACCCTTTATAACTACCGGTTACGGTTAGCGTTGGAGTAGACCAATGCATAACAGAACCATAGAGCAAAACCCCACATGTATCTAGGTTTGAAGAATAGAAGATATTATCATCTTAGAATTACTCGTGACTGATTCCATGAAGTAATCTCTAAGCGTGGGTTGGTCCAATACTTAAATCTCTATTAAGCACTCATGAGTGTTAGCGCAATCTCTTTGCTACGTCCAATCAATATGGACAATCTACTAATACTCATGACAGTCTTGAATCACTACTTACTTCCAAGAGTATGACTGACTATAGACGTTTGAGTAAGTTAATACTCGGGAAGTGGGTTCTAAACATGCAAAAGTGAGAACGTAGTGATATGCTAACTGAAATGACCGAAATTCATCATATATTAAGATCACCACTTAATAATCGCCAAATCAAATTAAAACTTATACTGCTTAAAGTTCTTGGGTTTTAAAACAAACCAAACTAAGATTTTTTAAGCCAATTCACTTGCAAATCTAATGCCTCTCGACATTGTCTGACTGTCAGACTTGGTCAATGACATCGGCTTAGGAATGGATCGACAAGATTATCTTTCGATATGAAATATTGACTATGATTTCTTTATGTTTGACTCACTATCAAATGTGTTGGTACTTACTGAGTATGTTTCATGTGAGCTTGTGTGACTTGGGATCCATACTCGAGGTAAGCTCACGCAAAGTCACAAGAAACTTCATAAGGACCATCAATGATTGAATTTCAACTAAGATGTCACTAATGAATCTCTTTTAGTCACATTGTCCACTTTGCAATTTTAGCCAATTTCAATATACTCTAAGTATGTGAAATCCACTATGGTGTATTACCTAGTACTCTTTCAAGCTAATATATCACCATTCAAGCAAGAATTTCGACTACGCACGGAATTGCCTTTATTAGTGCGGAACTTAGCATCAACGTAACTCTTACAATGATCTCTTCTATACTATCAAGATCATCTCTTTTGTCCCCCAAGGACACTTAAGAATGTTCTTGAACTTGATTCGTTAATTCTCACCAAATTGATCTAATCCAACTTGTCATGCACAAGGCATAGGAGTCATCAGATCTAGTATATGTCATGGCATATATGATCGATCCCTTAGCAGAAGCATGTGGGACACGACTCATAACCTCTAGTAGAACTAGGACATTATCATCGCTCAATGTCATGCTATAATAAGCACGAAACTTTCCAAGTTATGCATGTCAACTTTCGTCAACATATCATGTACTTTGGATGAATCTAACGAATCACTTAGGTCTATCTACATAGATCCTTATTATGTACGTGTGTTGTATCTCCCATGTATATCATAGCGAAAAAAGTCTCATACCAAGCCAAGCTTTTACATTTAATAAGTTAGAGTACAATTTCTTATGAATCGTACATTATCTATGCACAATACAAGGATGACTACAGTGCTCCCACTATCACTGACATATATATGACGTATCTATGTTTCTCGAAATTCAAACTCCTTGAATATTCTCATTGAAACAAAGAATCCAATTACACCCACTAGCTTTGACATATATATGGATTATCTTTATTTCTCGATATTCAAACTCTTTGAACTTTCTCATTGAAATAATGATCCATCTTGTGAGATGCTTATTTCGGTCCATAAATGAACTTGTTAAGCTTACACATCTTTCAAAACCTATCTTGGTTCAGTTATGTATTTGTTCCAATCGATGATTGTCTCTACTTGAAGATCCACTTGCACTTAAGGGCTAAGATCAAGTGCTTGATCTACCAAATTACAGCATATAGGAATTGAATCTTGCTTTCCATTTCCTACTTCTATGTTGTAGCCTTTAGGGCCTACCATAGCTTCTGATAGCTAGTATACTCTGATTGCTCCATATCAGTGACTCATTTACCTCAGTAATATAAACTCTTATATAACTAGGTTGATGATGTCTTATATCAGATAAGGAAGAGGTGGAGGTATGTCAGTTTCCTTTAATAGCTCTTTCAATCCCAAATTAAATGTTATATCCAACTTTAGGCTCTTCATTGGTTGACTCTTGAATCTTATCAAGAGCAATGTGGCTACCACTAGCCCTTTTGGAAATCAGCTCCCTCTGATGGAAGATTGCCCTTCGAGCACCATACACTTTGTTCTCAGAGGATTTGTTAAACAATTATCCAAAATGCTTGATGGGCTCTCCAACGAGTTAACACATCTCTATTTAACGTTCTAGATTATCGAGCGCTTCACGACGAGCGTAAGCCTCATAATCATAGAATTCCAAATATGGAAGTGAGGATAGAATCTCACTTCACATATCATAGAGTGTTTCAAGAACCTGCTTAGTTGGCACAATACCAAAGGACTCCTTGTAACACTATTCATGGTACAATCCACGAATTATCAGCAAACATAGTGCGACTCATCTAGTACAAAATCAATGAACGATTTGTTTCTCTGTCCAAATAACACTTCCTAGTGGTAGTGTTTTAGGAGGAGATAGATCATGAAACTCTTTCATGATCACTTAGATGATCGATAAGGTTTTGGACTGAGATACTCACTATGAGTGTCTCATCCTATTGCCCAGTTGATTCTTAACTTCACTTTATGACATCTTTGAACACCTAAAAGGTTCTAGGATCACATTCATAAGAAGTTGGTCTTACCATGTATTGTGGTTAATCTGAACGTTCAATTAGTGCAAACTAATTCCAATAGATATTGACATCACCCAGTGATGTATTCATCATCTATCTTCATAAACAAGATTATCATTTATCATAAGACTCGAGGTCAAATGATTTCCAAAATTCAATCCAACTGGATACTTGGTAATGTATTTATCATTTATGTGTCCAAGACTATGATGCCACAAATACATTTCACCCAAAACTTTGGATGTATTTGAATCAGTACATATTGTGATTAATCTGAACAATCCATTCATAATAATACACCATGTTCAAATATTTGAATCAACTTTGAAATATTGCTACTATACTAGTTTCATAGATTTCATGACTTTCTTTTAACTTGTCAGAATGCTCTACATTTAAATAAGCTAGAACTATCTCATGAATCATTGTATAAACAATTTCAATTGTAATACCATTGACTAAACATTCGAAAATAGTTGTCTTTTGATCCTATGAATGTTGCAAGGTCTTGGCATTCATGATCAAATTACCTTCTCCATGTTTTAGTCTTCTTACTTCATTTTAGTAACTGCACATTTTTGCAAATGTCAGTACTAATCCCTAGCAAAATACTCAAGATTTAGAAGTAATGTTCTGATGGCATTATAAATCCATATATTTGATTGAATACCAAACATGGAAGAACAAGTTATCTTTTGATCCTATGGAAATTAGCACGGGCTCGTAATCCACATTCAAATTTAACTTCTTCATGTTTCATTCCTTTCACCTCAAATATACATTTGGGCAAGTTTGCTTTCTTAGTCCTTTTTTTGTTATGTAAACGAGCAGCTATCAGAACATGTCTTAGAATAAGCCTTTTTTGTCCTAGGTATTAAGGCCTATATTAGGTATACTAATCGCCTTTTAAACCATGGGAAATTGTCTATCTTCTTCTTGACACTTCTATTCATGATAGTAAAATATGGGTGTGTTTTTGAAGTATGAGTTTCTATGATTGGCCACGTTAGTTCCAAAAGGAAACCTCAACATGTTACACAACTCCTTAGTGGATATTCCAAGTTTTTCATATCAAAATCAAAATGAATCGATTATATGTACATGTCAGCTAGTTGACTAACCATCGTCAACTTTTAACTCAAGGAAATTCCATTTTACTTCAATATGTCAACGTGGTTGGTCCGGAAAGTCATGGGAGAGGCAGGCTAAGTGAAATAATATACTGGTTCTACTGTAGAATCTTATGAATCAAGCACGGCACACGTGGATCCAGGGAACGAACAGTCAAAGCAACTTCGTCACTTTGGGATACAGATTGACCGGCATAAAAGCCATATCTATCAATCTACGCTCATTGATGAGACAGCGACATAGAGAAGTCACCCCCTTCTCACTTAAAAGTAAAGAAGAGATACTGGTTCGTCGGTGGGACAGCGAGCCAAGATCCGATTCGTCAATTGGCGAATCCATGCCGCGTAACCTGGCAAAGGGGAAAGAGACGATGGCAACGCACCTCATACAAGAGGGGGGGAGTCCGAAAAGCCTTGTACGTACGCTGCTCACGCGAAGAAGTTATTCTCTAATTCCAAAAACTAAAGCCACCATTCTTCAGTGATGAGCTCTAGCGAACAAATCGTCATGGTAGAGAAGAAAAACGGCGCACGGACCGTACTCGAGCTTCAGACATCTGATAATTGCTCTTTCTAACAATTTAGAATGCAATGTTTAAAGTAACCTAGGAAGAGCTTTAACAAAGGCATGATCTTTCCTTTCATTTATGTGAACTATTACCAAACTACGAATTTTATAGCAGTAGATTTTAGTGGATAAGGTTATAGACATCATTCAATAAAATTCCATTATAGTTTGTTTTTTTTCTTATCCTTAGAAAATAATTACCCTAAATAAAATTATTTTAGAACGCTATGATCCATATTTGGCTCCATGATGTGTAAAGGGATGTCGTAAACACACCATGAAGTTATTTAGGTAGGCAAAGCCCTTTGCCAATTTCGATCACTGTGATTCCTAGATCTTTGAGATTCATTGACTATCAATGGCACGTTAATCTCAGATTATGTTCATCTCAAATTCAATGATGGGGTTGCCGCGGATCACTGAACAGATGGTGAATAGACCATACAAAATCGTGTAGTCATCGGCTCAAGTTATGCCTCACGAGTTCCACATCATTTTCTACATATACTCTCAAATTGACATGTCGGTTAACCACGCGAACTCCATCAACAAGATATAAAGAGAATGTGCAACTTTTATGGATAACATAAGATTCACATTAAATAGATTGAGAATTAACCGTACAAAATCACATGGTCCCCGGCTCAAGTTACGCTTGAGATTCGCGAGTTTCATATCATTCTCAACAATACTCTAGATTGATGTACCGGTTAACCACACGAGCTCCATCAACAGAATATAAAGAGAATGTGCAATTTTCATGGATAATATAAACTCACATTCTATTAATAAAACGAGATTTTGTTTTATACTTGTATTTAGAATAATTTTAGTTTGACCATTATCACTATCAAACTCTTTTGGTAACTCCATTCTCAAAATGCAATAGGGCGGTGATAGTGGTAAGCGCGAAGCATATTAAAAACCGACCTCATTAGGAATCATAGAGACCTCCTTAAACCCCTATATTAGAACGGGTGAGCCTAGTCGAGGTAAGACTGACAATGTCAATATTTAAACACGCGTGGGCACATGTTGTAACTTTCTTATACATATAATAAACACAATTCTAATATATATAAATACAAGGGGTAAATTTAAAACTCTTTAAATTTAGTTGTCTATTATTAATTTTAATTAATTGTGAGGACGCAATGTAACAATTAATAAATCGTGAGGGTTAATATTCTAATTTATAATTCTCTATTACAAATAATATTAAATATTGAATTCACTATTTAAATAATAGATAAATATCCAAATTCAAATAAACACATTTAAATAATATTTACCAATTACCAAATAAATATTCAAATTTAAATAATCATATCTAAATAATATTTATCCATTATCAAATAAATATTCAAATTCAAATAAACACATTTAAATAATATTTATCAATTTTCCAGATTCAAAAACAATTTAAATTAGGTATTTATCCATGTTAGATAAAGCTTCATATTTGAAAAATGACAAAAAATTCGAAACCCTAAATTCTGTTGAGCTCACGTCGTGAACTCCTAGTTCACATCGTGAGCTGCGACTCCGGTTTTTATCAATTACGAATTTTCATCTAATGTTGTTTCATTCAGTTTCAAACAAATTTTTATAGAAAACATGGATCTAGGGTGAAAGTAACCATGAACAAATGGATCTGATACCACTGTTGGGTTTTCTACGCATCAAATACACTTTAAAATTAGGCAGCAAAAAAATCGAAACTACGATATACCCAAGTGTACATGCATCCTATGGATCTATGGCTTCATGCTAATTACATCAACCCTAGAAAACTAAACATAAGGAAGAAAACATACCTCTTATGATGCCCTTAATCTCCATGTGAACCTCCATGAAGTTGTTTGGATGAAAGGACCCAAAGCAGAATCCCTCTAATGGTATCACACCCAGTGACACCAAAGAGTAGAATAAAATAACTAGGAGAATGGTCAATTTCCCAAACCCAAAGGGGTTAGAAATCGTCCCTATGGGAGGAGGAAGAAGTTTTGATGAATACTTCAAGCCAAGGTGCAAGGAGGAATGAAATCCCTAAGGCTCTATTTATAGCCTTGGATGCCTCCTAGGGTTTAGTAATCCTTCCCATGTGGGGTGGGAGCATAACCACGAAATTTCACTCCTTTCCCATGTGGGATGGAGTAATTTTCATCCAACCCTAATTCCATAAGGTTCTGGAACATTCCTGATTAACCGACTATCGATTAATGAACATTCAACCCTTTAATTAATTAAACTGTTAATTAATTCCCATAATATATTTCCAAAATATATTTCCAATTAGTTTCTAATTAATTTTATTCACCATAATAATTAATAAACCAATTTCTCCTTTATTTATTCTACTCAATTTGGGTCTTGAGGGCAACCCAAAAAGACCTTGCAATTATTAGAAATATTACCAATAGTTAATGACCTTGGACACTATTCCAATAGAAACAGATGAGGGTAGTGAAGAAACGGATGATGATTTATTTCATGTTTCACCTAGAAAGGATACCTCTATCAAATTTGAATTTCGAGGAGACAAGTACTCTTGATGTCAATACGAACATATCGGATATGGACACACACATCAATTTCGGTGAACAACCAAGTACCTTACTCCCAAAGAAGACGAAAGTCATACCACCCGATAGAGGAAGACGAAACTTCAACCTTCAATGCAAACTTATCTCATAAGGACGCAAATGTTAACATGGGTGAGGGGAGAACTATTGGATTAGGTGTCTACGCCAATAACTAAATTAATATTATCTTGAATTAGCAAAGTCCCTTTGGGTTGACCTGAAACCTGGTAATTGAATATGATGATTTTTGGAGAGAGAGAGAGAGAGAGAGACTGATTTGTTGATTTACTATATGATTAATAAATAGCAAAAATTAATTTATTATTATATTATGAGAATAATATATTAATTAGAAATAGTATTATTTAATTAAGAATTAATCAGAAATTAATTTGAATTAATTTTAGGATTAATTAGATTAATTGAAAGTGCAAGGAACTAGACTATAATTGCTCAATAGTTGAACAAAAGGGTTCCAGAACCTTCTGCATGAGAGGTGGACAGTTTTGGGGAATATTCGAGGGTATCTAGAGTACATCTTGAAGATAATTAGGAAACCATATAATTACCTAATTTGAAATGTTATTATTTTAATCAAGTAAGGGTTATTTAGGGTTTTCTTATCAGCTATAAATATGCCTTCACCCCTTCATATTTTCGGCCACTTGTTCTCTCAAGAATATAGCTGAAACATACCTCCCCTCTCCTCTCTCTTCAAGTCTCCTTAGTTGCTAGGGTTTGGGTGTGAACCATCAAAGACACAAGATTTCTGGTATTTGCTTTCTGGAGATTGTTTAAGATGGATTTCATTGATTTGTTTACTACAACGAATCAAAAGGTATGTAACCTGAATTCGTTTATTTTGATTATACTAGAAAGACATTAGGGTTCAAGTTATTTTTTTGTTCATATCATGTTACATTCAAAGTATTAAAGACATAGATCCTTTAGGTTACATGTGCCCTTAAATGTTAGCTAAAATTTCACAAGCACATAGTTATTGTAATCTATAAAACATATCAAGAATGACTATTGAGACTTCAACCATTGGTACTAAAATCATCGAAACTACTGTTGTACCACCACCTTCATCTCCACCTACTACTTAGATGATTCTTCCTACTTCTACTTCTAGGGTATCTCCAACTTTTGCCACAGTGATTCAAGAGCCAGTTATAACTTTATTTTCTTCTCAGTTAACTGAAGTTAAACAATTTGTTAATGAATAAGAACAAGATGATGATGTGATGGTTGCTTTTGCTGACTTGGAGTTTAATATGAAGGAAGATGATGTGCTTGATAATGCAATAATTTCGGGTAACCAATTCAAACTTCTCAACTCTAAGTCAAGTATGATTTTATAGTTTTTGAATGATAGTGCTGGGAAGTCATCTGTTAGTAGTGTTGAGGTTGAATATCTCTCAAAAACTTAAGAGTCTCACACATGAACTCTTATTGAAGATGTTGACAAAAGAATTGGTGAGCGTCATGTGCTTTTTGAGAAGATGGTAACTGATTCTAAAGCCTCCACTGAGTTGAAGATCAACAAGTTTAGTGAGTTAATCTCCAATGAGGTTCATAAGCTTGATAATTTTTGTCTTTCATTTAATAAAAAGGTTGATGTGTTAATGGGAGAAATAAGTCGATTGGTGGAAGATCTTACTACATTTAATAAAAGTCATTCTGGTGATTTGAAGTTAAGCTCTGAAGCTGATGGGAAAGTGTTTGAGAAGATTGAAAAGTCTCTTTCTGGATTTCAAGAGACTTTGTCAAAATTTTTGTATTTCATCACAATCTTCGATTTATCCATAATATATCCCTGTCATGGTTTTGTCTGTTGAATACTTGATTTGGTTCTTTGCCTACTAACAAATGATACACATCTTGCACACGTCTCGCAAGGGGGAGAAAGGTAGGTTAGTTCATCCAAAGGAACTCACGAAGAGAAAGTTGTAGTTGTGGGAAGATGTGACAACCCGAAATTTCTATCTTGTACACTTATTCAAATCTATCAAAGTTAGACTCGTTTTGCTTACTTTTAGCACTGTTCAGAGTCTATTTAAGCATTCTGAGCTTAATACATCAAAGGAATAAGTGAAAGGAAGTGTCGATTGAAGTAGTAACCTAACAAACAAGCCCTAACCCTTATCATGTGGAGTTTACGGCCATACCATGTGAGTTAAAGGCCGTAAACACAGGGTGGTCGTAAACTCATGCTATATATACATGATTTTCTTCATTCTTCTTCATTCTTCACATTCCAAGCCCAAGAATTCAGAATTCTCTCCCAAGGATCTTGAGACTTTTGCTTCCAATATTCCAAAAATGTAAGTAAATCATTCCATCTATGTGTTATACATCACTTCTTCTTGATTCATGCTTGAATCCATCCACAACTTTCATCTTTTGAACCTAGATCTTCAAGATCATCAAGAACACCAATAACACTTAAGTGTTTTGGGACAAAAACACCCCCAATTGCCTTCAAAACGTAAGTATACTACCCTTAACTTGTTGTATACTAGAATCACTTGATAAACATCTAGAAAACATCAAGATCTCATGATAAAAAGGGTGTTTACGGCCAAGGCAATCTCCCTTGACCGTAAACTCTATTTAGTGGTGCAACGTTGCCACAACACCTTCCTAAGCCTTGGAACTAAGTCTAGAACACCCCCAATATGAGAATAGGACCTTAAACATCAAAATGGTACAAGATACCATGAGTTTATGGTCGTAAACTCTTTGGGCCATAAACACATCGGCCGTAAACTCATGAGGGTTTACACTTGGGCCATAAACTCCAAAGTAAGGCCCTACAACCCTTAGATGCAACCCTATGTACTTCTAGCACTTGAAGCAAAGTGTTTTCCATGTCCTAGGGTGTCTTTGCTTGCTTCGTTAGTTGTGTAATCACTAATTAGATACATATATGTGACATTATATATTAAATAGGATCCGAGTGTGTTCTCAAGTCTTCACTTGACACCTAGCATCTTATACAACACTTTCATCCAAACCGCTCACTACAGGTGAGTTCATACCCCTTAATCAACCTTTTAAATGTTTTTAAATGATTTTATGGGGGGAATACAAGTTGAATCATTATAGTTATTATGTCAATCACATGTGATTAATAACTATCAAATAAATGGATTTACTATACTTTTAACTGTTTTGTCAACAAAACTACTTCAAAATATTTATCAAACTCTTTTACATGCTAAACTCTTTATCAAACTTGTTTTATATACTAAACCTTTCCTTTTAAACTCTTTTAAAACTTATAATGTTAAAACCAGGTCAATACATATATAGTTATATAAATAAGGTTGGAAGGACTTAGGACTGATAATTCACTTTATTTCGTGTTCCTTTTTTGGTTGTGGACTTAGAGTACCTTGTTGTTTGTCCGAGTGTCGTTTGACCCTTAGTTATATATTATGTATATATGTGTAGATATAAAGGATTTTACCTCAGTTTCCAACACCTTTGGATAGCAAGGGTGTATAAACTTACTAAGTCATTCAAACACAATTTCTAGTAAACTATAATAGGTATAGTTTAGAGGTATACTACTCACTATTTTCTAGTACAACAAAACATACAAAGAGTTAGTTCATACATGAGTCTATACATACTATAAATATAATACTATATTGAGAAACAATAAATACTATATAGTATACAAAAGAACATACTATGATGAGAAACAAAGAGAACATACTACATACTAGACAAAAAGAACATACTACATACTAGACAGAGAGAACATACACTACACTGGTACATACAATACATATACAAGAACAATATAACATAAATGTGAGCCATTACTTCGGGGCATGCATCACTGCCATGGCTCGTTTTGTAACCAGAGTGTTCTGAATACAGAGCGTGAATTTGTGTATAGATCTATACTGGACTTACCGTCCTACACCTTGCTGCTAGCTACAGTTGGATCTGCAGGTCTTCGGGTGATGAATGTCATACCTTTTCGACGTCTTCGAGCATCGTGTTTTACTAGGTCGATTAAGTATGGTTACAGTTATATCACATTATACTTAAATCAACAATCGGTTTAAGGTTGTTAGTACAGCAGTAGTTACTATAATACAATACTATAGTACTTTATTATCTTCCCATTGCATTCATTTTGTGATCTTCTCACATAATCGGTAATGAAAAATCTATATTTTGATAATGATAGTCACATTTGGGAGAAATACACTTTTACAATAACAAACATTTAGTACATTTGATGCCTTGGTAGAAGGCTACTTTTAGTAGAAAATATAGGATTTTCTAGGAGATTCAAACATTTACTACAAACTTTTACAAACTTATACATTCAAACACTTACAAACATTTTTCATACAAACAATGACACTAAAATGCTTATGAACTCAACAGCTTTATGTTGATAAACTCTTTCAAAATAACTTGTATTCTCAGGTCATCAATAGACAGGTACTGATGGCAGGTTTTGAGAAGACGGAGCACTTCCAGAGTCGTCTATATTTTGATTATTCAGTTTGGTGTCTTATAAACTATACAGGACACACTTGTATTAAAGTGTATTATTAATGCAATGGATGATGTTGTTTGCTTGTTTACTATTATGCTGTGTTGTGATACTGTACATGGCCCTCCACCCCATAACGTTTCTGCTGTTCCGGTTTTAGGGTGTGACAAATTGGTATCAGAGCATTGTTTATAGTGAATCGAGTATACCAACCCACAAAAGATATACAAACTATAAACACAATGAGATTAAACTACTCTGACCAAGAGTTTGTATTTTTAAATTATAAAATACTTAACTAAGTGTACATACCTGCATTCATACTAAAATTAGTGTCACTAGGACAGAACAAAAGTATTACGATTGTTGAATATCACAAGTAGGCTTGGGGATGTATGGTTAGTTCTGGGAGTGACATAGCCTGATCAACTATGTTGGTCCAAGAAGTGATTAGCATATGCTCGAGAATGGTTATGTTATGGCAACAAATCTAAAAACTTACCAACACTACTACAATGAAAACATTAGAACAAAACATAAACTTAAAATACTATAGGAGTATTTTGTGTTACTATAATTACTTATTTGAGAACTAAAAAGGTCTTTACTAATTGGGTCAATAGTTTCTATGTGGATACCCTAAGGTTATATGAGATTAAGGTGTCATAGACTTAGAATCTGTGATCTTTGCTTTACTTCCTGTTCCTTGTTTGGTTGTGGATTTGGAGTTAGGGTCACTTTTTCGAAGGTCTATCCTGTTTTGATTTCATATAAATGGTATGCACTATGCAAGTATTGAAATAACTGGTAAGGATCATCTTATAATTATCTTAAGTAGTACGTCTATTTATATAAGATTCTTATACCCCTTTTCTCGCGTAGATCTCATGGTTGGATTCCATCCTCCTAGCGACCCGTACTTCCCAAACCAGGGAAATGTTGGATGGATCGAAGCAGAGCCAGAGGAGGATCACCCAATCCCTTTGGATGATCACCTCACAAAAGGCTTTTCGGATGGTTCTGACTCCGAACCAGAAGTCAACAACCAACCTCAAGAGGCTAGAATCCTAAACCCCAACCCTGACTAACATTTCAAGGTCTCACACCCTTGTGGGCAACAAACTTGAACCGATGGAGTCACGAACAGGGTCAACCTTTACCTTACAACAGAGACCGAAGCTTTTATAACCTCAGAGGGAGGCTCAGCTGACCGAGTCATGCCAATTATGGTCGGCATGATTGCTCGGAATGATGAGCAAGGTTGAGCAACCATCGACCGAATTATGGAAATTGACTCCAATTCGGGTGTTAATACAGTCCGCATTCTCCATCTTGAAGAGGCTATGGAAGGGACTAGAAGAGCCAATGAGGCTCTGCAGCAGCAACTAGTTGCATCCCGAGCTGAAGTCATAGAACTTCGAGTACATCAAAGAGATCATGAGCGACATATTCAAGACGTAGTGCGTCAACTGGCAGATCTTAGGGTTCGCACGGATACCTTGCTGCACCGCTGACGTCGAAGCCAGGAACCACCAAGTCGAGGTTCGCCGACGTTGTTCTATTGTTGTTGAAGATGAGGTTGCGAGCCCAACGTCGTGAGAGTGGAGATGCCGACAGAAACAAAGGCTTGTGGCTGTCATTTTGCTGCTCACGGTGACCAATCGTGCCGCCTCTCCTTCCCCGATTCTGTCGTGTTGCGTCTGGTCCGTCAAAGGAAACCTAAGTCTGCTGCCAGCCCCATCCTACTCCTCTATTTTATTGTCTTCTTCGGTCATCGTTTGCCACCCTGAAAGAGGCTGTCGTGTCCGTGTTTCACGTTAGTACGAGTGTGCTGCTGCTTCAAGTTCATGTTGCGTGTGTGTGCTTTTTTGGGTTGCCCGAAAATCGTAAAGGACCACCATGGTAGCCAACCTTGCTGGATGCCGCCTATTTGCTTCCCTTTTCTGCCACCACCAACCACCGTGTATGGTGACTATGTGTGTGAGTTATGGTGTGTGTGTGTGTCATATAGTGTGTGTGTGTGTGAATGTATTTTGTTGGTATGATGTTGTATGATGTTTTTTAGGCCGGAAAACCAAAGAAAACCACCACCACCACCGTGAGGTCGTGGCTGCCACTTCCTGCTGCCGCCGACCATCATTTTTGGTGGTTGTATTGGGATTTTTCCTTGTACTTTTAGTGCTAGTGTGTATGTGTGTGTTCTAAGAAATTGTATGTGTATTAGATTGATGGAATCATTACTCAAACCGCCGCCGTGTGCGGGTGGTTGCCGCCTCCTGCCGCCATGGACCACCGCCGACCACCACAGCCCGAGGCGTCAGTGGGTGGTGCCCAATTTATTAATTATATATTTATTTAATTAGATAATCATTTTGATGGGTTTGATGTACTCTAACATTTCTATGGTCCACATACAACCCTAATGCTTTGTATCTAAGTTTTCTCTAATTATACATGCAACATTGGTATCCAAAGCATGAAGCCTAAACTAGCATACAAAATTTCATATATGAATCATAAAATAACTAAGAAGATTACCTCTTGATGTAGCTAGTAGAACTTTGACCTTATGAGAACTTAGCACCCCAAGTTTTGTGCCTCAAACAAGTCACAAACACCAATAAACAACTAGATGGATATGAGAGAGGTTTAGGAGACTCGAAATCGGATTCTCTTCTTGGAATGCAAGGTGGTAGCTGATTTCAGTGTATAAGGTTACATATTTATAGTATAGAATTCCAAGAGTCATGTGTAACCCTAATCTTACACTTAAGCTTATGATCCATGCATTTGATTTGGATTAACACTTCATGGATTAACCCATAAGCATAGCCCATCACAAAGCAATCATCGATCATTAGCCCAATCTATATGTATCAATTGATTTACATAATCAGTCCCTATTAATTTAATTTAATTAGTCTCTTTTGATCAAAAAATTAATTCCAAATTAATTATTGATCAATACTAATTAAACAAAATGATTTCTCAATTAATATATTATACTTATAACATATTAATAAATCAAAAATAACCTCTTACTCAAATTGTAATATCCAGATATCGTATTTTATATTGGGGAATGAGGAGGCTCGGCGAGTTGACGCCTCAACTTGTCGAGTAGGATCGTGTTTTGGGGACCAGTTTAATGAAGGGACTCGATGAGTCGGGTATTTGGACTCGCCGAGTCGTCGTTGTCAAGGAAAACCCTAATTGTCTGGGTTTGGGACCTATTTAAAGGCCCTTATGGCCTTCAGTGGCGGCCATCTACACCTTTGAGAGACTCCTATCGAACCAGAGAGCTGAGATAGTGCAGAAGAGCCATTTTGGAGCATTCTTGAGGTGGTTGTGCAATGGAGTATTCATTTCCAGCAAAGGGAGGTCAAGGGGGGTGTTGATTCAGAGCTTTTGAGCTTGCATCTTCACCATGGAGGTATCAAATTGTTCTACCCTTTTCTGTTTTGGGTAAGATTGGTGATTTTAGGGTTTTCTAGCTTCTTTTATGGCATGATTTGTGGAGTATAGTGTCCCATTGAGTGTGAGTGTGAAGCCATAGATCTGGACCCAAAGAGGTCCAGAGAGTCCCTTCCATCCTACTTTATGCATTCTATTTGGAGTTTTGAGCTAGGGTTGTTATGTAATGAAGGGTTTCACCCAAATGAGTTTGTAGAACCTTGCATGAGTGCCCAAGGTTCGACCTTTTCGTGGTTATTGGATTTGAGGGAGTTAGATCTACGGTTTGGTGAAGCAGATCTGACCTCAGAAGGTCAGATGAGGGTTGTCATGGGAGCAAATCGCCGAGTCCATAGGCAGACTCGACGAGCTGAGTCGGGGTTTCCCTGCGATTCGTTGTCGAGTAACTTGTCACACCCCAAAACCACAAACGGCAGAAACATTAAATGGCATGGGCTGATCTTGTCCTTGGCTCCATGTTTCCAAACATTCCACCCACTCAGGCGCCAGGCCATGAAAAGTCGGACGAGGGTTAGGAATTGGAAAGGGAGCTGCCTGGGGTAGGTTCTCAACCTTGGGTTCGGAGATGGTATCGTCTGAAAGGTCTTCAGCATGGTGATCATTCAGAGGGATTGGATGATCATTAACTGGTTCTTCTCCAAACCATCCAGCAATAACCGCGTTTGTAAGGAACATGTTGTCGTGGGGATGGAATCCAGCCATGTTATCTACGCGAGAATTTGGGGTAAGAAAATAATTATTAAATGAACTATCTAGATAATTATATAGGAAATTTTCATTAGTTCCATCGCTATTTGTAAAGTGCATACCAGTTATATGTAATCAACATAGGATAGGCCTTCGAATAAGTGACCTCAACTCCGAATTCACAAGGAATAGGGGTAAAGCAAAAATTTCACCGATTCTAAGTCTATAACATCCTAGTTACATATAACTTTAGCGTATCCACTTAGCAATTATCAACTTAGGAATGAAGATTTCATTTTAGTTCTCAAGTATATAGTAATTATAGTAACACAAAACACCCTTATGGTATTTTAGACTTAGGTTCTGTTATAATGTTCTCATTGTGGTGATGTTGGTAAGTTTTTAGAATTGTTGCCATATCACAACCATTCTTGGGCATGTGCTAATCACTCTTTGGAACAACATAGTTGATCAGCCTATGCCACTCCCAAGACTGACCATTCATCCCCGAGCTTACCTGTGATATTCAACAATCGTAATACTTTTGTTCTTGTCATTGTGACACTGATTTTAGTATGAATGCAGGCACGTATACTTTGTTAAATATTTTATTATTTAAAAGTATAAACTCTTAGACAGAGTGTTTTAATCCCAATGTGTCTATAGTTAGTATATCTTTCATGGGTTGATATACTTAATTCACTATAAACAGTGCTCTGATACCAATCTGTCACACCCCAAAACCACGAACGGCAGAAACGTTCAGGGGTGGAGGACGTCATGTGAAGTATCACAACAGTGTAATATAATAAACAAGCAACAACATCATCCATTGCATTATAAGTAGAGTTTTAATACATGTGTGTTCTTTCATAATGTACAACAATAAAATGAATAATCAAAATAAGGCGAGACTTGTCTGCTCCGTCTTCTCAAAACCTGGCCATCGTACCTGTCTACTGTTGACCTAAGAATACAAGTTATTGTGAAAGAGAGTATCAACTTTAAATCTGGTGAATTCATAAGTAATTAGGTGTCATTGTCTTGCCTAAGAAAATCTGTTATGAAGGCCATGTAAACCTTTAAATGAAAATGTTAATGTAAGTATGAAAAGCCCTAGAAAATCCCTTATTTTCTATCAGTTGGAGATGTAGCCTTCTACCAAGACCCGAATGTTTTGTTATGACTATGTAGTCTTCTACTAAGACCCGAATGTTTTGTTATGACTATGTAGTCTTCTACCAAGACCCGAATGTTTTGTTATGACTATGTAGTCTTCTACCAAGACCCGAATGTTTTGTTATGACTATGTAGTCTTCTACCAAGACCCAAATGGTTTGTTAGTAAAATGATAGTTTTTCCTTTCTATTGACTAGTACTAAAAGTGCTTAGTCTAACTCATCGTTTATGTGAATATATCACAAAATAAAGTAAAGTAGGAAAAATATAATCATGAAAGTGTTATCCCTAGGTGACCAAGATTAACACGACATCGCCGAAGCGAAAGATAGACCCTATGGACATCCGAAGAGTGTCCCCTCATCCTATGTAGCGGCAGCAGGGCGGAGGGAGGGTTAGTCCCGATATCGATCTCTTAATACAGATCGCTAACCTAATGATTCCCCGAAGATTCACATCTCATCCACTGTTGCAACAGTGGACAGAGGGAAGGTTAGTCCCGTCACTGACTACTAAATAAGTGACAACCTTAGACATCCATAGACGTTCATCGACCACTGGTGCTAATCAGTGGGGTTCGGAATGGTAAGTCCCGCCGAAATATCCCATTGAACCGGGATAGGAAAGATAATTTACACAGTAAGTACTAATAAATCATCCTCGTAGTTCTAAGTACAAGTATCCAAGGTAAGTAAATACAGGATAATGCACCTATGTAGAAGTGTTCCTGTATGGTATTCATGTAAGTGTGTTCATGTAACAGGTAAGTATATGTAAACATATTCATGTATCATGTAATCCTAAGTACGTGTACTCATGTATCATGTAAGGTATTGGTATAGACTCATGAATGAACTGACTCTTATGTGATTTTGTAGTAGTAATAATGTTTGATATCTTCTAACTATCCCTATGATAATTAACTAGAAAGTAAGTGGTTGTTCAAGTAGATTTATGCACCCTCGATACACCAGGGTGTGGGAAACTGAACGAAGGATGAAAACTATAATCTTTATCATATAAATGAACATATGCGCATAAGTATAGTTTGATTCAAGAAGGTAAAATAATGGTTTTGCAAGATATCTAGGAGTTTTGAACAATAACTAAGAATGACTTGATGTCATTTTAATAAACATTTCAAAACTAATACTTTTGTTATCAAGGTATTTTAAGATAGAAAACCACTTCATGTGTCACCTTTTGAAATATGTGAAATCTACTAAGTGAAAACATAGTTATAAAATACATAAGATTGATTAAATAACATATTGTTTTCTACTTGTATTACCCCCCCCCCCCCCCCCATAAAAGCATTTAAAATCATTTAAAACATTGATTAAGGGGTATGAACTCACCTGTAGATGGTGATTTGGATGAACCGGACGGTGTAGGATTGTTAGGTGTTAAGTGAGGACTTGTACACACACTACGCTCCTAATGAACATATAATCACACATATATGCACTCAATTAGTCTTAAGTTACTAATTGATAAAGCTAAGACATCCTAGAACATATTAAACACTTTATATAAGTGTTATAAGCCCTAAGGGTTGCATCTAAGCTATTGTGGGACAAGGTACTTGGGTTTAGGGTTCCAAAGGACCCTATATATGAGTTTACTCTCCATATATCATCACACATGGAGTTTACGGTTGTAAACTCTTGAGTTTACGGCCGTAAACTCCCAACCTTGGTGGTATTTTGTGTTTTGAAGTTCTAATTGATTCCTAGAATTATTCCAACTTGGTGGTTAAATCCTTGGAAGGGTTTAAGGCCTAGAAACACTCCTTAGAGGAGTTTACGGCCCTAAGGCCATTTCCTTTGGAGTTTATGGCCGTAAACTCCCCTGGAATGGTGTTTTTGTTGTTTTCAAGTCTCTTGCACATGTGGTATAGGTTCTAGGCTTTTATTCCAAGCATATGAAGACATTAGGCACACTTTGGTGCCCTTCTTCCATGTTTACGGCCCAAGAACCAAGTCTTGGCTGTAAACTCACTTTGGTAGGTGATTTTGATGTGCTTTGGTCCTTGATTTAAGTGGGAACATTTCCTAGTAAATGTCCAATGCTTTAGGTGCCCTAAAAGCACCATTTGGAGTTGTGAATTTGGAGTTTACGGCCTAAGAAACTCTTGGGTCGTGAACTCCCAAACTTGGGTGGTTTTTGCTTGATTTCATATCCCTAACACATTTATAAATGAGTCTAAGGCGGTAGCATAACACAAGGGTCGGTCTCGGCTTTGTTTCGGGAGTTTACCGCCCAAGAACACCTTGGGGAGTAAACTCCTAAATCTAGTGATTTAGCTATGTAATCTATGTTATGAACACATTTAAAGCTATATAACACTACTAGAGAGGGGTACTCACGATTTGGGATAAAAACCCGAAGATCCGTGAGAGAGAAAATGGCTTTTCTCTAGTTGGAAATGCGAATAATGAATGAATTTGGTTCAAAATTCTATTTATAGTCCTGAGATATTTTTGGCGGAAAATATTTTTATTCCTGAAATAATTTCTCATATAACAGAGTGTTGGAATAACAGTGTTGCACAAAACCTTAGTGCAACCACTCTCCTGATATCTCCTTAAGTGTAAATCCTGAAAAACTGCCAAACTTATACCCGAAGTCTGGAATTTCCCTGAAACTGTTCTAAGCTCTATTGTCTTGATATGGGTTGTTCAGAATGGAAATTTCGGGTTGTCACAGCACTCGACGAGTGGAGAGGGAACTCGTTGTGTCTAAGAGGTTTAAAAAGGATTTAGAGAACCCGTATGGACTCCGAGTCACTCTTGTGTACTCGCCGAGTCTGGTCAGTGTTGACCGTTGACTGGAGTTGTCTTATGTTGACTTTAGGAGTTTTGGTCAACAGAGGTAATAGAGGTCAGGGAAGGGTAAAATGGTCTTTTACCCATTACCTGACTAGAGAAGGAAAGAGTAATTGCCAGTTAATTAGAGTTGGAACTTCGAGTATTAATTAGAGATATTTGCCATATGTGTTAGGCGGTGGCAAGTCCGAGGTTCGCATGTGCAGATAATTGCTTTTGGATTGCCAGGTGAGTCTTCTCACTATACTTTACCTTGAGTAGGTAACCAAAGTTATGTGATAAAGTATGTATATGTTGTGTATGTTATGTGTTGTACTGCATTATTTCTATGTGATTTATGTTGTGCATGTTTATAGAGTTAGAACCGGAAGGTTCCCAGAGTTAGAACCGGAAGGTTCACAGAGTAGGGTCCACGGACCCACAGAGTTATAGCCTCGAGTGGCTAATATGTGTTATGTGTAGTATTTTGGGGAACTCACTAAGCTTCGTGCTTACAGTGTTTTGTGTTATGTGTTTCAGGTTTCTCTCAGGATCACGGGACGGCACCGGCTCAATTGTACACACCAGAGAAAGAGTCATGTTTTGAGGATCCTGGTTTATTATGCAAGTCAAAATGGGGTTATGTTTTGTAATTTGATTATGAATGAGATTTTAAGAAAAGTGTTTTTAAGAATTAAACGATTATTTTTAAATGAATAATTGTTTTGAAATTTTCGGTGTTACAAGTTGGTATCAGAGCCTTGGTTTGAGGGATTCGGATGCGCCTTCGGGTAAATCTGGACTCAAACTGAGGAAGTAAGAAAAGTTTTCAAAGAAATAGTTTTCTAAAGCGAATAAGAGTTCAAAAAGAAAGAGAGAAAGAGCAGTTTGTACAATCAGCCAGAGCCCGAACGGTGATTTCTCAAAATACCATTACTTTTGTGTTATGAGATATTTATGATGCACTTTATGATATATTATTGCATGCTAGAGACAGGCTAGGTATTCCATATCTTAGGACTAGAGTGGCCTGATTTGTGATGCCTTAGCCTAGGAATTGTTGTTATATGCGATGTGCTTTTGAGTATGTGATGAGTGAGAATATTTAGTTGGAATCCTTTAGGGGATTTGAGTAGAGGAGTAATCTAGGGGAGATACCTAGATAAGTACCATGGTACTTAGCGAAAGTATACTTAGAACCCACGAGGGGAAGAGTTGTAGAGTTCGGTGGTACTTTCGAGGATGAGCAAAGCAAGCGGAGTTATCACCCAGAGTGAGTCATATATATTCTTCGATGCTCGAATGTTGCTTGCTTCGTGCTTTGTGGAACTCTCGATGATGGGAGTCAGCTACCAAGCGAATATGACGATATTCAGGAGGTAGATGGTTGGCATCATTAGGAGCTCTTCAGCAGCTGATGGCAGAGAAGTGTGGGAATCTAGGAAGAGCCTAGGGAGTAACTTTAGACAGATGAGTGCGCTGGCAGAGTAGAGAATTTCGTTGGGGAGCGAGCGCGTGACGGAATTGGTGAACGAGAAGGTCGAGCAGCTACTTAGGAGCTCCGGGATAGTCCGTGTGGAAAGTATGGGTAGATGTGGTAGGTAGTATGGGCCCGTACTACTGAAAGTAGAGGACCCATACTTGATATAGGGAGTATTCTGAAGGTTCTAACGAGCGTATTGAGGAGTGATGTTATGGTTCGAGTACCATACATCGGAGGGGATTGAGGAGGGATGTTATGGTTTGAGTACCATACATCGGAGCAGATGGAGGAGTGATGCTATGGTTCGAGTACCATACATCGGAGCATATTGAGGAGTGATGTTATGGTTCGATTACCATACATCGGAGCAGATGGAGGAGTGATGTTATGGTTCGAGTACCATACATCGGAGCGGATTGAGGAGTGATGTTATGGTTCGAGTACCATGCATTGGAGCAGATGGAGGAGTGATGCTATGGTTCGAGTACCATACATCGGAGCAGATTGAGGAGTGATGCTATGGTTCGAGTACCATACATCGAAGCAGATGGAGGAGTGATGCTATGGTTCGGGTACCATACACCGGAGAATATTGAGAAGAGATGTCATGGGATGGGTACCATGGTTCGTAGTGAATGATGCTTGAGGTTCTCCGGTTATCCGGTCGCGATTGATGAGGTAGAGATTGGACGCTATGGGTTTTAGGCCTGTGGGCCATGATTGAGTTCGAAGAGGCGTCCCTTGAGAGGGAGGTCGAGAGCCTTTCAGAGTATTTTGGTAAGGAGTCAGAGGGAGGGGAGAATTTCGGTCTGAGTTGAGCAATCAGTCGATAGAGGAGATGTCACCTTCTATGACTTGGGTGGTGCTAATTATGTTCGTGTGCGGAACATGAGAGGCATGATGTTTAAGTTTTGGGTTTGGGGGTAAGCCCTGCAGGTTGTCATTGATGATGATTTTCCATCAGAGTATCAGGTAGCATGTGTGCCGCGAGGCAGTGATTTACCATGAGCAGATAGTCAGTTGGGACTGAGATAGTCGAGGACCACGTACCTATTTGAGTATAGTAGGGCGTATTGTAGAGGTATCAGTGGAGAGTCCAGTTGAGTTAGTCAGTGCAGTGGTTTTTCTATCTATGTTGGGTATTGAATATGGGAGTGGGTCCCTGTTCTTGGGATGATCCATGTGTTGGAACGTCGGTCGATGAGACGAGGTGGGGGAGTATGATGATTTCGTGGTCCAGTCTATGATTCAGTGATGTTTTTGGACAGTTGAGTTGTTTGGTATTGGATTAGTACGAGACTTGGAACGACTAGAGGCAATCGTGACGAGAAGTTCCTGAGGATTTCATCTGAGGTTCAGAGTTATGAGATCGATTGATTTCCTTAAAGGGGATTATCGGGCGTTGAGTAGCACTTTCCAGGGGCAGCTGCGTTATTGCTGGTGAAAATAGTTTGTGAGGTTATTGATGTGTCAGATAGTGATGGTTCGAACCCTAAGTGGGGGAGAACCGAGTGGTTTATTGAGAGAACCAGGGATTTGTGCAAGAGCGGTTAGGGCTTGGATACAGAAACCTGCGGCTTGAATTCATGAGATCAGGGTCATTGGTGATCAAGGAAAGGTGCAGGGCGAGATAATGCATGTGCTATATGTCAGAGAGAAGGATGGGTGTCTCCACGGCGGGTGGTCAATGGTCAGGAATCTGGTGGTGGTCAGAGTCGTTTCAAGTGGAAGACTCGTAATGATGGTATGGGCAGTTGAGAACTTTTGAGTTGAATTATGGGTAGAAGATTGTCGAGTAGCCAACTCTCGGGCTGGGATGTGTATTCTTGCTTGGATTTTGAGCAGTAGTGGAAAGGGTTTCGGAGGATCATCAGTGTGTATTGTTGTATGTGTATGGTGCTGGGAGTAAGGGGATCAGTGGTAGAGGCAGGACATTGTGATGCTCTGTTAGGGTGTTCCGTGGTTTCCGCGTATAGCGTCCCGATTTCGGAGTTATTTAGAGTCTTGGGTTTAAGATGACTAGTGATGTATCATGTATCCACGGTTCCAGTGGGAGCCCTTCGTGTATTTTCATCAAGGGGGATTATTTAAGGAAGTGGATCTCCGCAGAGGTAGGTTCTATGTTATGGCGGTTGCCACCAGAGTCTGTAATGCATATCGGGGCAAGTGTGTGTGTAACTATCTATGATAGTCTTCGGTGCATGAGTTAGTGAACATAGTGGGGCGTTGTAATGAGAATGAGAGTATAGGGTGAAGATATGGGGAGCCATAGTATTCACCAGTCAGAGGGTGTTGTGATGCTACGGGGAGCCGTAGTACTCATAAGTGAGAGAGAGAGAGAGAGTTGTGATGCTACGGGGAGCCGTAGTATTTGTCAGTCAGAGGGTGTTATGATGCTATAGGGAGCCGTAGTACTCACAAGTGAGAAAGAGAGAGAGAGAGAGAGAGAGAGAGAGAGAGAGAGTCGTGATGCTACGCGGAGCCGTAGTATTCTCCAGTCAAAGGGTGTTGTGATGCTACGGGGAGCCGTAGTACTCACAAGTCAGAGGGAGGGAGTCGTGGTACTACGGGGAGCCATAGTACTCACTAGTTAGTTGGCGTTGTGATACTACGGGGAGCCGTAGTACTCACTAGTCAGAGGCTGTCGTAATGTTGCGGGAAGCCATAGTACCTACTAGACGGCAAGAGAGTTTGATGTTGGAGTGTTCTCCGATAAGTGCATGATGCAGAAGAGTTTTAGGGTTGAGTAGCCCTAGTGTTGAATTTTTGGAGCCTAGTGGTTAAACCGGGGCGAGACTGGGGTCTCCGTCTCTGTCGGGAGGGTGAACGAGGCGTGCGGGAGAATATGTGCAGCAGACGCCAGAGGTTAGAGCTGAGTCAATCTGCGATTAGATTGTATTTTTTTTATGAGGAAAAGGGAATTTCGTGACTTGCGTGTCACTGGGCCGTGAAAGTGGTCATGGGGAGGAAGTTAGTGAGATATTTTGGATCATGTTATGTGTGACCTTTGGGGGTTCAGCTGTGGGGCCAAAAGCTGACCTGGTGCTCGGTATCGAAGATGAATATGAGAAATGAGCTAGAGTTTACCATGGTGATGTCTGTTGACACTTCAGAGAGAGCGAACGATTCAAACGCTCGAGGATATCTTTCGGGCAGGTGTATTAGATTCCGGGGGGAAATTGTGGCCCGTATTTGCCCTTGGCCGAGTTTTCCTACAACAACAACCATCATTAGTGCATCAGTATGCCACCCTTTGAGCTGTTGTAGGGAACGGTGTATCGGACCCCATTTGCTGGGGAGAGGTCGAGCAACGTGTGATGGGAAGTACAGAGATTGTGCTTCAGACGTCAGAGCAGATACAGTAGGTCAGACAGAGGTTGTTGACCGCTCAGAGTCGCTAGAAGAGTTATGCGGACAGGCACCGGTCCGAGCTCGAATTTTTGGTCGGTGACTTTGTACTCCTGAAGGTCTCTCCTTGGAAAGGAGTGATCCGATTCAGGAAGAGGGGCAAGTTGGGGCCCTGATATATCGGTCCTTTTCGGGTGATCGCGAGGGTAGGCAGGGTAGCCTACCAGTTAGAGCTACCTGCAGAGCTAGGTCAGATCCATGACACTTTCAATGTGTCGCAGCTGCGAAAGTGTATACCTGAGGAGTCGGCAGTAGTGCCATTAAAGGATATTCAGGTGGATGTGGGCCTGGACTACGTTGAGAGACCGGTGGCTATTCGGGATCAAAAGATCAAGGCTCTGAGGAACAAAGAGGTGCCTCTGGTGCAGGTCCAGTGGCAACACCGGAAGGAGTCAGACATTACTTGGGAACCGGAGCGCGAGATGCGTGAGCAGCATCCAGAGTTGTTTCCAGAGTAAGACTTCGAGGGCGAATTCTGATTCTAGTGGGGGAGAATTGTAATATCCGGATATCCGGGTATGGGAATTTGAGTATTTTATATTGGGGAATGAGGAGACTCGGCGAGTTGACGCCTCAACTCGTCGAGTAGGATCGCGTTTTGGGGACCAGTTTAATGAAGGGACTCGACGAGTCGGGTATTTGGACTCGCCGAGTCGTCGCTGTCAAGGAAAACCCTAATTGTCCGGGTTTGGGACCTATTTAAAGGCCCTTATGGCCTTCAGTGGCGGCCAACTACACCTTTAAGAGACTCCTATCGATCCAGAGAGCTGAGAGATTGAAGAAGAGCCATTTTGGAGCATTCTTGAGGTGGTTGTGCAATGGAGTAGTCATTTCCAGGAAAGGGAGGTCAAGGGGGGTGTCGATTCAGAGCTTTTGAGCTTGCATCTTCACCATGGAGGTATCAAATCGTTCTACCCTTTTCTGTTTTGGGTAAGATTGGTGATTTTAGGGTTTTCTAGCTTCTTTTATGGCATGATTTGTGGAGTATAGTGTCCCATTGAGTGTGAAGCCATAGATCTGGACCCAAAGAGGTCCAGAGAGTCCCTTCCATCCTGCTTTATGCATTCTATTTGGAGTTTTTAGCTAGGATTGTTATGTAATGAAGGGTTTCACCCAAATGAGCTTGCAGAACCTTGCATGAGTGCCCAAGGTTCGACCTTTTCGTGGTTATTGGCTTTGAGGGAGTTAGATCTATGGTTTGGTGAAGCAGATCTGACCTCAGAAGGTCGGATGAGGGTTGTCATGGGAGCAACTCGTCGAGTCCATAGGCAGACTCGACGAGCCGAGTCGGGGTTGCCCCGCGATTCTTTGCCGAGTAACTCGACGATTGGAGAGGGACTCATCGTGTCTAAGAGTTTTAAAAAGGATTTAGAGAACCCGTATGGACTCGCCGAGTCACTCTTGTGTACTCGCCGAGTCTGGTCAGTGTTGACCGTTGACTGGAGTTGTCTTATGTTGACTTTAGGAGTTTTGGTCAACAGAGGTAATAGAGGTCAGGGAAGGGTAAAATGGTCTTTTACCCATTACCTGACTAGAGAAGGAAAGAGTAATCGCCGGTTAATTAGTGTTGGGACTTCGAGTATTAATTAGAGATATTTTCCATATGTGTTAGGTGGTGGCGAGTCCGAAGTTCGCATGTGCAGATAATTGCTTTCTGATTGCCAGGTGAGTCTTCTCACTATACTTTACCTTGAGTAGGTAACCAGAGTTATGTGACAGAGTATTTATATGCTGTGTATGTTATGTGTTGTACTGCATTATTTCTATGTGATTAATGATGTGCATGTTTACAGAGTTAGAACCGGAAGGTTCCCAAAGTTAGAACCGGAAGGTTCACAGTGTAGGGTCCACGGACCCACAGAGTTATACCCTCGAATGGCTAATATGTGTTATGTGTGGTATTTTGGGGAACTCACTAAGCTTCGTGCTTACAGTGTTTTGTGTTATGTGTTTCAGGTTTCTCTCAGGATCACGGGACGGCGCCGGCTCGATTGTACACACCAGAGAAAGAGTCATGTTTTGAGGATCCTAGTTTATTATGCAAGTGAAAATGGGGTTATGTTTTGTAATTTGATTATGAATGAGATTTTAAGCAAAGTGTTTTAAGAATTAAACGATTATTTTTAAATGAAAAATTGTTTTGAAATTTTCGGTGTTACACAAATATCCATCTATCAAATTGCTCTGGTGAAGGCAACCCGAAATAGATCATGCTATTATCGGGTCAAGTACTTACTAATTATAGTTATGAGCCTAGACACTTAATCCAACACATTTAACTTTAGGTGTTGGAAACCCTAATTAGGGTTTAGAAAACCGTAATTTTGGAGTTGGTCGAGACCTGCATTAAAACTATTAATTAAACCTAAAATAATAACTTAACAATTCTCCACAATTAACTTGATGCAATATTGGACTTAATGGATTTAGTCCTTAATGGGTTAAGTGAGGAACACTAACCCTAATTATCATTTTATGTAAAAACCCTAGAATCGAGGAACTCTATTTTGGGCAATAATTGGGTGCATATTTAGGCTGTTGAGTGGATTATTATTTCACTCGAGAACGACTAAGTCCAAACTTAATCAGTTATACCCTTAAGTGATTAAGTCCTTTATGGGTTAAGTGTTCTTCCTTAACCCTAATCGACATTTCATGTAAAACCCTAATGGTCATTTCATGTGAGGTGTTCACTGTTGAAAGTGAATATAACATGTGGTCGGGTATTGACTCAAGTACCTTACTGTAGGTGATTGGAAGCGAGTTGAAGTTGATAGAGTTCTTCGTTGCTTCAGTGGTCATCTACATGCATATCGAGGTGAGTTTCACCTCACTGTACCTGTGGGTCGAAGGCACTGTCACACCCCGACCGACGGCGGAAACGCCGGGGTTGCGACGTTTACAATTGGAACCACAGTCAACCACATATATTGAACATTCATAAATTAATATATTACAAACTTTGGCTTTGTAAACATTATTACAATATAGTAATTATTCAAATACGAAACATTAAAATAGACAAAATTCATAATAATAAAGGAAACTATGATCTCCTTGAAACCGATGGTTTACCTCCAATTTCTTAGTTACCTGAGAATACACAATTAAAATACATCAACAAAATTTGTTGGTGAGTTCCACAGGTTTTGACTCTGTAAATTTTATATAAAATAAATAGATAAAATTTGGAGTATTTGCAAAAAAGATGTTTAACCCAAAAATATTACTAGTACAACCTTGTATAAGTTTGTATTAGTATTTATGTATCTAGGATGTTGTGGGGTAAATAACCGAGCTATGACTTGTTCAAACCTCTGTGAAGCACAAAAAGGTGCTTGTTGTCCCAACGATGTTTCATTGACGTCGTGATAAAAGAATAAGATAAAAAAAACAAGAAGTTATCGTCTGATTTGTCTCGTCATACGAATGTTGTAGCTATCAACCACACAGACGAGGGTGTCAACCTGTATAGATCTATACACAACGTTCTTCGCTCACAAAGGATTAACAGTTATAACAGAGGACTTTACTAAGTTGGTTTTCTTAGTTTTGATGAATAAGAAAATCCCGACAACAATCTCAATTATAATTAACGTTCTACTATTGTCAATGGTTTGATACATAGTGTCATAAAATTTTTTAATCTTTAAATGTAAGTCAATATGGTTTTTCCCATGAAAATATAATAATTTTGATTTAAAGGATTAATGTACATATTATTATCAACAAATATACTTCCCTTTACCGTTCATTATCATATATAAATAATGATAGTAAATTTCTAGTTATTTATATCGTAACCATGAAAATATAACTTTATAAGTCATTTCATATAGATTTTTGACATGGAATTTATTTATAACATGGTCGTGATATTTTTAAGAATATAACTGCAAGTGTATATTGTCGGTATAAGATGAAACATAGACTTGAATTAACATAGATGCACATAAACTCCAATAAGTGTAAATAAGTTTAAGTATCATGTTTTGTTGTGTGTATTCCCCCCTTCCCCGGAAATGATTTAAAATATTTTAAATGGGGTCGTAGATACTCACTTTTGTCGCGTGACGATATTTAGTTCGAGGAAGTCAGGATGTTTCCGGTTCCACCGAGGTTTGAGATTTCAATGGTTTTGGGAAGTATGTGGCTTGAAAATCAAGGCAATTATACAAGAAAAGATTAGTTTGGCTACTGTTTTGAATACTTATTTTAGTGCAGTAAAATAGCTAGCTTTTAGAGGTATTTTTGGGTGAGAATATTAAGCAAATAGAACGTAAAAGGGGGCTGGAAATGGAGGGACAACACCCTCTTTTTGGCTTCTGTTTTGTTGGTATAGAAGGTGAGGAAAAGCACAGAATTGTGGCTGAGTTTTAATCGCTGTTTGAGTGTAATATAGAGAACATTTAGCGCACTTGTAAGGGAGAAATGAGGGAGGGAAAGGTCGGCATTTATAGGGGAAAGGGGGAAGAGAGTAACAATTTATGTAGAAGGTAAAATTCTTGGTATCTTTCTCAAGATTTCTTATAACCGTTTTCGATCTCCAAATATTTACCTGGTTAGGATCCAAGTAATTTAGTTTGGGTAAAAAGATATTAAATGAATAAAAGAATCATGATTGAGAGAGGGTGGTAACGAAATCGGGTGTAGATGGGTTAGATTATGCATGTGTAGTATAATTCCTTTGACGTCATATTTTCAAGTTGTATGTAGCCCTCTTTTCTTCTTCTTCTTCTTCTTATTCTTATTATTATTATTATTATTATTATTATTATTATTATTATTATTATTATTTATTCATTTATTTATTTATTTACATAGCTTAGGACCTAATGCATGTGCCTTTCACTTATAAGTTGACGAAGCATGGAAGCTATATTCCTTTTTATGCCCACACGTATCTTATATTATAGGTCTATGAGAGGTAGAGGTATACACCTTCCAATTTTTCTCAGGTGTCACAATAGCCTATATTCTTATCATTCATATATATATATATATATATATATATATATATATATATATATATATATATATATATATATATATATATATATATATATATATATATATATATATATATATATATATATATATATATATATATATATATATATATATATATATATATATAGGTAACCTGTAAAATAACTTTTATATATATTGTTCATGTGCGCACGCGTGTATATATATATATATATATATATATATATATATATATATATATATATATATATATATATATATATATATATATATATATATATATTCGTAATATATATTGGTATTATGTTTTTATACCACGTTTGGACGATTCATAAAGGTGTCATTTATTTTCCGTCATTTTTGATCATAAACGACTAAGTTTGATTATTTCCAATGCTGTATATAATTCTGTTGATGGCGTCAAACATAGTCGTTCACGAAAAGCTCATGAAATCCATTTTTTTGCCTATGATGTTTGAATATAATAATTTCAACAAACGGTTTTATTCAATTGTTTCCATGGAACCGTTTCTAGTTCAAGATGATTCATTATAAATATAGACTCCGTTATTAGTCGTAAATCTTAGATCAAGTTATTATCTAAATTGCACCAAATTCTATCTGAGTCCTTGGGTAATACAACATTCATTATTAATATTAATATGGATTATCTTACATAAGCCTATATTTTGCTAATTGTTACAGGCACAAATGCCGATCCACTAGTTTTGGTTATCTATTAGTAGAGGGATGCCTTAGGGACTGTATATAGTCATGTAGGATAGACTGAGGACTCTTGATCTAGGCTCTCTTACATGTTCCTTGTTTGGTTGTGGTTCTAGAGTAGGATCACCCGTCCGGGTGACTATCTCACCTCTGAGTATATACGATCATCCATTCCTTGGATTGTTGATATTGAGTGTGTTGTTATGTTGTAGTGATCTGTTAGATATGTGTTCTAGTATTGAGTATGCTACTATGTTGTAGTGATATGTTATATATGTGTTCTAGTATCGAGTATGCTGCTATGTTGTAGTGATCAGTTAGATTTGTCTCATGGTATGCATTATGTTGCCTTGTGGTAATAACATATAGAACTGTATGTTATTTGTGCTTGCTGGTTATCATCTATGGAGTGCCCTTAGGGACTGTCAGTGGTCATGTAGGTCGACAATTAGCCGACGGAGTCAAAATCAAAGTTGTAGATCTTATTTTTACCTATGCCTGGATATAAAGAACGTCAAAAACGGAGGTCATATGTGAAATTTACGGATTTTAGAATTCAGAAGTGTGCTGCGCGAAAATGGGTGATGTGGCACAATTTTGGTCATTGCTTTCTCCCCAAGTCTTGCCACTAGATGGTGACATGTGGCACCAAGTTCAGCCATTTTTCACCCTATAAATAGAACCCCTCCCACCCTCATTTTCTTCACACCTTTCCCATTCTTTCTTCTCTTTACTCTCTTTCTAGAACCTCTCTATAGCCCCGAAAACCCCCCGAAAAGCCTAGGGAACCTCCCTAGCACGAGGCGGAAGCCCCAGAGTGCTTGACGGCTCCGAGAAGAAGAGCTTTTTGGCTTGGGAACACTACTCTAAGCATAGCCCGGTTTTCTATAAAACCCGCTGTAAGTGAGCTACGCCTACGCTATTTTTAATATAACTTTTATTTACTTATACTAACGTTATTAGGAACTTATAATAAGTACTTGGCCTATTGTTATGGGTTATATAAGTATTGTTTAATGCTTATATAATGGTAATAATAACTAGACTATTAGTTAGTCTCGGCGGATAATATACTAAACTCTAGTGGTAATAATACTAGGTTTCGTCGAAGGAAATTATTTTAAAGTAAACGAAGCGTTGTCCGAGTACCGAGTCACCACCATATCTAGTGACTGCATTGTCTCTTTCATCTTACACATAGATATGAAGTATTTTATATAAATTATGTGTTATGTGTGCAAATTATCTGTATACTTGCTATTTATGTTGGATGAACGATTTTATACAAGTTTTATATGATTTAAACTATATATGTATTTATATCTACATTATATGTTGGGTAAAACATGGGTAGATGAAATATGAGTTGGATGATGAGTTGAGAAATGATATAGACTATGAGATAAGGGTGAGAGGTGCACGATGTGAGAAACCTTGTTCCCAAATGTTGGCCCCGTCATCTAGCTCAGTATGGATGACAACCGGGACCGACGGTTCCTAAAAAGTTAGAACCGGAACCGCTCTAGGCAGTTCTTAAATTTTTGGAACCAGCCTGGAACTGGCGGTTCCGGTCCCGGGAGCGGGTAACCCGGTTACATTAACTTTGTTAACTTTTCTCGATAAAACCGCAACTTAGTTCGATCCAAATAGAATCAATTCAGATCAAAGATGGATAGAATCGGACCAATATATTCTAAACCGGTCTAAGTAACACACACATATTTATATGAAATACTAATATATATATATATATATATATATATATATATATATATATATATAAACCGGTTTCGGCGGGTACCCAGCGGGTAGCGGTTCCGAAAAAATGAGAATTGGAACCGGACCCCTTAAGGCGGTTCCATAACTTTAGGAACCGGAACCGAAACCGCTTAAGGCAGTTCCAGTTCCAGAACCGGCAGTTCCAAGGCGGTTTCTAGTTCCAAAAGCGGGTACCCGGTTCTAATGCTCATCCCTACTAAAAACCCATTGACATGTATATCGAGTGGACTCTCGAAAACGATACTGTCAATAAACGAGAAAACCCTAGCAGTTGTGCTCGAAGGACAATACCGGCAGATGCGCCTCACAAAGAATGTCACAATTCTGGCAGCTGCGCCTAAGTGATAGAAATAGTAGTTGTGCTTGACAGTTGTGTCATTGACAACGATGGACTTCGTACCTATTCCTTAGGATAATCCTTAGGAATGAATGAATGAGAAATAGCTGATTCTTAGGGTAGATCCTTAAGAGTAAAGAAGATAATGGGGATGGGTAATTGGGTTAACTGTTTGATGATTAAACATAATAATTATATTATTATGGGTTGAAAATCCTATGTACTCACCAGGTTTCCCAACCTGACCCACTCAGTTTATTTATATCACAGTTGTTGATATGAAGTCACATTACACTGAGAGATTAAGGAGATATAAATCACTAGTGATAATGAATGTAAGTTCTGTTTATGCTTATGTTTTTATATTCACGATGACATCCCAAATGTTTTAAAGAGAATAAAAATACTTTTCTTCGGAAATGCCCTGATAACATATTTATCATGTTTCACTGGGAACAAATTCCACAATTTTTTATTAAAAAGAGGTACAATGATTTTTATAAAGCATAATCAAAATCGGTTTTTTCTGGTTGTGAAAATGGGGATGTCACAGTTGGTATCAGAGCATTAGTTTAAGCGAACTAGGAATATGGATTTATTTCTAGACTTAAACTTAGAATGCTAAGCAATGATTGTGAGGAGTGTGTCTTAGGTAATACACCTGAATAGACACAAGCACTAGCTTATTTTGGGAAAATGCATAACATGCTTTTATGTGCTAAATGATTTATGATGCTAAATGTATGATCGGATCTATGGTCTGTTGCCGACCGGATCTGGAAACTTTACGTGTTTAGACTTCTAAACGTTTATTTACGGTATTAGAACTGGCATGTAACTTTTTGGAGTAATAGGGAGATTTACACGTCGATCGTAAATAAAATCTTTCCTATCTTAATTCTCGTCATTACACACCGAACGTCTGAATTGGTGTATAGATCGAAATGACAAGAACACGAAGTGGAGTCAGGAACGTAAATGGAAATAGGAATCAACAGCCCTTAGTGATTGAACAAATACTTGTTGTAGTAGAAGTTGCACCTGAACCAATCACCGTGGCTGGAGTACAAGCCATTATTCGAGATATGTTAGCTGAACAAAGGGAAGAAATGAGGTGGATGTTGCATGAAAATAAGGACGAACCTACCATGCCCATTGAGCAACCTCAGCTCATTCCCGAGCAATCGGAGGAAGGGAACTATAGCCACCCTGTAAGTCAAGTTGGGACTCAAGGAGAATGAAGGAATGGCCCGGAGAAGGGAAACGACAAGGACGGACGAATGTATAAGAACTTCTTGGGTGCCAAGCCACCAAGCCTTTCCGGAAGCCCGAAGCCAGTTGATATTATGGACTGGGTCTCCGAGATGGAGATGGTATTTGAGAGATGTGACTGCAGCGATAAGCAAAAGACGGTCTTTGTAGTCAGACAACTAAAGACCGAAGTGTTAAGTTGGTGGAAGTTGCTGGCAGATAAAATGCCATGAGGAGAAGCCATACAAATGTCTTGGGAAGCATTCATGGAGCAGTTAAAAATGCAGTACTGCTCAGAGATAGATCTGATAGACCTAAACAACGAGTTTCAGAAGCTGAAGAAAAGGAAGATGAGTGTTCATGAGTATGCCACTGCATTCAATGAGAAGATGAAGCTATTTCCCTACTTGGTGCCTACTGAACTCTCCAAGATAGATAGGTTCGCTAACGGACCGCCTACAGACTTTGGCCCAACGGTCAAAATGGCAGCTACATTGAAAACAGCCGTTAGAGCAACTAAGAATATAGACACCCAAATAAGAGAAAGGGGTCTAGAAAAAGACAAGGCAGGAGAAAATAGGAAGTTTTAAGGATCTTCAAGGCCCAACAAGGAGAGTAAATCCTCAAAGTTTAGAGGAGGAGGAAGAGGCGAAGCAAGATGGTGTGATAAGTTCAAGAAGACACACTTAGGAAAATGTGGCAAGGAGGTTACTTGTTTCAAGTGTGGAAAGCATGGGAATTACGCCAATGAACGTACATTCAACAAAAGGGTATGTTATAAATATAATAAGGAAGGGCACTTCAAGCAAGATTGCCCAAAGAGAGAAGGGGCTACAAAGCCAAATGTGCCGCCAAGGCCGAAAGCAAGAGCATTCCACATGATCCTCGATGAAGCAGAAAACAACGCGAGGAATTAAGGATGAGGACTTCATATCCAAAGATCGAGTTACACAGTAGCCGTGTATATAGTATCATATAGTGTAGCCTAT
This sequence comes from Lactuca sativa, assembly GCF_002870075.4. Classification (NCBI taxonomy): domain Eukaryota; kingdom Viridiplantae; phylum Streptophyta; class Magnoliopsida; order Asterales; family Asteraceae; genus Lactuca; species Lactuca sativa. Next base: position 81,125,796 of record NC_056624.2, read on the forward strand.
TAGAGGCATGGTCTAGGGTGAACTTGAAAACCTATGTAATCGTTTCAAGGAATAATATAAAGCCTTTGTTTTGTTATCTGGGGTGTTAAGTTCTTATGTGATTTTCTTGTATGATGACTTGGAAAACTACGAGACAATACTTGGGACGAGTATGAGTAGGTGTGAAAGGTAGTAGAGGCCTATACTACCGGAAGCACATGACTCATGCGTGGATCAAGGAAAGTCACAAGGTTACCAAGAAGCTAGTAATTGATACCGTTTTATTCAAACATGTACTTACCATCGTTTCGGTAATGACTAAGAGGATGACTGTTATTCCGACCGTAGTGGTCATATCGAATTGAGTCCGACTATGATGAGTATGTTACGTGGTTCAGAGAACCAAGTTTGATGTAGCATCTGACTTACGCCAGAAGATTGAAATAAAAGAGAATCCAAGCGATCGGTAGAGGTATCGCGATAGTTGCTTGTAGCTAGGAATGCTACCTTTTAAGATGTGATTAGAACATGAAGAAATGTATAGTCTATTCTGGAAGACTCTAAGAGACCTGAGTCTAAGCATGGGAACATACGATGATAAGTCATTAGAATATGACACATCGGTCCATTTTAGTAATAAAATAACTTATCTTAAGTTTGTTAAAAAGAAGAAGTAGTCTCCAGTAAGGATCGAGATTGTGACCTGAAGGTCGTAATTTGGAGTCTAACATGAGATAGGGAGCAAGTGCAAGATTGAGTACCACCTGCAATCAGGAAATCTTAGAGTTAGATATTCGTTCGAAAAAACATCAAAGTTACGGTTATTACTTAGGATGAAGAGATAATGTATGGAGTCATCTTGTGAGCCTTGTTTCGTTGATAATTCCGGGACGTAATCATCCTAAGGGGGAGATAATTGTAACGCCTGTAGATCCGGGCTAGTCAATTTAGAGATAATAGGGGTCAAAAACAACTTTTCGACAAAATATTATTTAGAATAAATAATCTTAACCAAGTTTTAGAATCCATCTCAAGGGTTTCGTGCACATAAAGAACGCCGAAATCCGAGTTATAACGAAGAAGTTATGGTACGTCGAAGTTTTACGGTAAAACCGGCACGACACCGGGAGACGTAAATAGTGAATTTACGATGGAGGAATTTTTAGCCTTAGAAATATAAACAAAAGTTTTAGTATACGTGTAACCAAGAACATACAAAAAAAAAAAGAACACCCAAATCTGACTTCGTATGAGGAAGTTATGAATTTTCTAAGATTTGGCTTAGCAGTGCACAACCCAAAACTCGAATTTTAGATCGAGCGGTTTTTGACCTACGTGACCTAAATGAGAATTGAAGATCTCATTAATAGGAACCCAACGGTAAAATGACAGACGAAAACAGAGTCCGTATGTATAAGTTATGAATTTTACGCAAACATTTAACAATATAATCTCCTCGTACTGTTAAATTTAAGATCGGTTGAGAATTAGCCGACGGAGTCAAAATGAAAGTTGTAGATCTTATTTTTACCTACGCGTGGATATAAAGAACATCAAAAACAGAGGTCGTATTTGAAATTTACGGATTTTAGAAGTCGGAAGTGTGTTGCGCGAAAATGGGTGATGTGGCAAAATCTTGGCCATTGCTTTCTCCCCAAGTCTTGCCACTAGATGGTGACATGTGGCACCAAGTTCAGCCATTTTTCACCATATAAATAGAACCCCTCTCACCCTTATTTTATTCACACCTTTCCCATTTTTTCTTCTCTTTACTCTCTCTAGCCCCGAAACCCCCCGAAAAGCCTAGGGAACCTCCCTAGCACGAGCCGGAAGCCCCGGAGTGCTCGACGGCTTCGAGAAGAAGAGATTTTTGGCTCAGGAATGCAGCTCCAAGCAAAGCCTGGTTTTCTATAAAACCCGTTGTAAGTGAGCTACACCTATGCTATTTTTAATATATCGTTTATTTAATTATAGTAACGTTATTAGAAACTTATAATAAGTACTTGGGCTATTATTATGGGTTATATAAATATTGTTAAACGCTTATATAACAGTAATAATAGCTAGACTATTAGTTAGTCTCAGCGAATAATATACTAAACTCTAGTGGTAATAATACTAGGTTGCGTCGAATGATATTATTTTAAAGTAAACGAAACGTTGTCCGAGTACCGGGTCACCATCTTATCAAGTGAGTGCATGATCTCTTTCATCTTACACATAGATATGAAGTATTTTATATAAATTATGTGTTATGTGTGCATATTATCTGTATACTTTGTATTTATGTTGGATGAACGATTTTATAGAAGTTTTATATGATTTAAACTATATATGTATTTATATCTACATTATATGTTGGGTAAAACATGGGTAGATGAAATATGACTTGGATGATGAGTTGAGAAATGATATAGACCATGAGGTAAGGGTGAGAGGTGCACGATGTGAGAAACCTTGTTCCCAAATGTTGGCCCCGTCATCTAGCAGAGTATGGATGACAACCACAGACTATTCTAGACAGTCCAGTGCAACACTAGCAGGCTCGCAACCTGTAGGTGTTGTGAACGATGTGTTCACCGGTGTACTCTAAAAACCCATTAACATGTATTGCGAGTGGACTCTCAAAAACGATAATGTCAATAAACGAGATAACCCTAGCAGCTGTGCTCGAAGGACAATACTGGCAGCTATGCCTCACATAGAATGTCACAATTCTGGCAGTTACGCCTAAGTGATAGAACTAGCAGCTGTGCTTGACAGCTGTGTCATTAACAACGATGGACTTCGTACCTATTCCTTAGGATAATCCTTAGGAATAAATGAATGAGAAATAACTGATTCTTAGGGTAGATCCTTAAGAGTAAAGAAGATAATGAGGATGGGTAATTAGGTTAACTGTTTGATGATTAAACATAATAATTATATTATTGTGGGTTGAATACCCTATGTACTCACCCGGTTTCCTAACCTGACCCACTGAGTTTATTTATATCACAGGTGTTGATATGAAGTCACATTACACTGAGAGATTAAGGAGATATAAATCATTAGTGATAATGAATGTAAGTTCTGTTTATGCTTATGTTTCTGTATTAACGATGACATCCCAAATGTTTTAAAGAGAATAAAAATACTTTTCTTCGGAAATGCCCTGATAACCTATTTATCATGTTTCACTGGGAACAAATTCCGCACATTTTTATTAAAAAGAGGTACTCTGATTTTTATAAAGAATAAACAAAATCGGTCTTTTCTGGCCATGAAAATAGGGATGTCATAGTTACGCATTCTATTGGGGTTAGTTGTTAGTGGGACTATATGTTATGAGAGAATTAGTAGGTAGTAGTGAGTTGTAAGATTGTTGTTTTCTTGTATTATGTGCCTACTTGATCCTGATTGTTTATATGTCGACATATTTGTTTGTTTGGGTTGAGGCGGTTCGGCTTTGTGCGGTAGGCCAAGATAACCGGTGCGAGCCGGCTGTAAGCCGTAGGCACGGATATGAGGGAGGAGCGGTAAGGTTAAGGCAATAGGCCAACAAACCCAAGCTATTCCAACCTGATGGTTGATTGGACCCGACATGTCCGTATTACAACTCGAGGCTGATTAGGCCAATATGCTGATGATACGAGGGTATTCCATCCCGAGGATGACTGGACCCATCGTGGACATGCTTGGTATTCCAGCCCGAGGCTTATTAGGCCAGTCATGAGTGTTTGTGTGTAAGCTTTGTTTTGTGTGGTGGTATTTTAGGGGAAGCTCACTAAGCTTTGTGCTTACAGTTTTGTTTATGGTTTCAGGTTCTTCGGATGATCAGAGTGGCAAGCAAAGGCGTGACCGTACACATCCTTGGTTTTACAACAAATTGGATCTTGGGAAACTCTAATTTCAAATAATGTTTGAGAACACTATAATTGTTAGCACCTTATTATAAAAAGGATCGTTTTGAAAAGTTTAAATTTTGTTGAAATTTTCAGGACGTTACATATCTATTATATGTGCACATATTTTCGGTTGTCGTTGAGGATTTAGTGATTTCTGTGTGAGTCAACAGACCGAGGGTATTCTATCCCAAGGATGATGGCACCCGTTGTATATTGTCATTCGAACCTAGGGTATTCCAACCCGGGAATGACTGAACCCTATGGTTGACTAGGCCTGGGGTATTCCAACCTGATGGTTGACAGGACCCGTTGTATATTGGCATTCCAACCTAGGTTATTCCATCCTGAGGATGACTAGACCCTATGCTTGAATGGGCCTGCAGTCTTCCAACCCGATGATTGACTATACCTGTTGTATATATTGGCATTCCAACTTAGGGTATTCCATCCCGAGTATGACTTGACCCTATGGTTGACTAGGCCTGGGGTATTCCAACATGATTATTGATTGGACTCGACATGTTTGTTGTATATCTTATTTGTTTCTTTGTTGGTAATTTAGGGGAACTCACAAAGCTTCGTGATTATAGTTTCTGTTTATTGTTCCAGGTACTTCAGACGATTGTGGCACAGCGATGGCGTGACCATACATGTAACACCCCATTCCAGGTCTGCATTTAAACCATTTAAGTATTCTTTTCTTAGGAGCGACTCGATGAGTTGGTAGCCCTAACTCGTCGAGTAGGAGCGTTTTTGGACGCAGGTTTAAGTGACCTACTCGCCGAGTCAGGAGCTTCGACTCGACGAGTAGGGCCGCCTGATGCAAACCCTAATTTTAAGGGTTTGATTCCCTATTTAAAGGAACATAACACCCTTGAGGCCTCCTTCATCTCTCCCTCAACGTCCAGAAAGCCCTAAGCCGCCATTTTGAGCTTTGTGAGTGCTTGAGTGCCATTTTTGAGTAAACTTGTAAGATTTGAAGCTTGTGTGAAGAAGAAGCAAGAGGATTCCAAGAGAAGATTGTAGATCCAGGAGCAACATCATTCCCTCTTCATTTTCTAGTAATCAAGCCTCAAACTTGACTTGTAGTTTATTAGATCTCTTTATAGTCACCTTTATGGAGTTTATGATTCAAGGAGCTTGATTCTTGGGACATGGACATCCCCAAGTTGTTACACTTTCAGATTTGGAACAGTTAAGGGCTGCTAGAACATAAAGGTGCAAACTTTATGCCTTTGGAGCCCCATACAAGCCTTTAGGATGATTCTAGGCCTTTGTGCACCAAGAGGCTTTGCATGAGAAGAAAGGAAGGAGCTTTACGTATCTATGTGGTATTATAGACCCAAATCTATGAGTTAGAAGTGGTGAAACCTTCTAGAATCGATCGTATGGATGAACTTGAAAAGGACTCGCCGAGTTATTCATAGTACTCGGTGAGTCGGGTCGAAATCCTTTAACCCCATTTTTCACAGTTGTGAGTTGAACCACTGAGTTAAGGAGGTGAATCAGTGGGTTAGACGGGACTAGGACTCGGACGATGTAGAACTCGACGAGTTATATAGTGACTCGGCGAGTCGAGTTGCGGGACTTTAGGGTTTCTGAGTTTTAGAACTCGGCGAGTCAATAGGTGGACTCGGTGAGTAGAGTCAACCTGGAAAGTTGACTTTGACCACAGCGTTGACTGGAACCAGGGGTAAAATGGTCATATTACCCTATGAAGAATTATTAGTTTCTGATTAAGTGTTGTTATGGAAATTGTAGTCTGATAGAAGCCGGAGCAACAGACAGGGATTTCACACTCAGGCTTTCAACAGTCAACCATACGAGGTGAGTCCTCTTCCAGTAGGAACGGGTCTAAGGCCATAATGCCAACCCATTTAAGCCCAATGCAGTTTATATATTTTCGGACTCCGGTCCGATGTCGGGGCGGTCCCGAGAAGTAGTTAAGTACGTGTGATGTCTTTGTGATTCATGCATGTGTTATGGTTATGTGTTTCGGGGCAAGCCCGATATATGGTAGTTCTTATGTGATATGTTATAAGTTCTGGGCTTCGGTCCGATGTTGGGGCAATCCTGATGCAGATTATGTGATCATGTTATGTGTTTATGGTTTATGTTATGTTGTGTATGTGACGGGGTAAGCCCGATGCCGGAGTGAGCCCGATTCCCAATGAGGTCGGATGTTGGGGTGAGCCTGATGTCGGACAGGAGTCCGATGTCGGTTAATCCGATGTTAGGATTCGTCCCAATGCAGTTGGGAGTAGTCCTAGAGTTATGATATTTGTGATCTGCTATGTGTATGGTATGTGGTAGTTTGGGTAGACTCACTAAGCTTCGTGCTTACAGTTTCAGTTGTGGTTTCAGGTACTTCCGGTAGCAAGGGGAAGAGCTCGAGTTGAATGCATCGCACACACCACAGTTTATCAGCCTAGGAGCTTACTTTGATATTTTTATATAAGACTGTTTTATGTTGACAGATTTTATGAGATTTTGAGATGCATGTTTGATAATTTTATCTTATGGTGATAACATTAGGTTCAACTGGAAACCATACGAGGTGAGTCATCTTCCAGTAGGAATGGGTCTAAGGCCACGATGCCGGCCCGTTTAAGTAGTTATAGTATGTCGGGGTAAGCCCGATGTCTGGGTTAGCCCGATGCAGTTTATATGTTTCCAGACTCCGGTCCGATGCCGAGGCGGTCCCGAGAAGTAGTTAAGTATGTGTGATGTCTTTTTGATTCATGCATGTGTTATGGTTATGTGTTCCGGGGCAAGCCTGATATATGCTAGTTCTTATGTGATATGTTATAAGTTTTGGGCTTCGGTCCGATGTTGGGGCAAGCCCGATGCAGATTATGTGATCATGTTATGTGTTTATGGTTTATGTTATGCTTTGTATGTGCCGGGGTAAGCCCGATGCCGGAGTGAGCCCGATTCCCAACGTGGCCGGATGTCGGGGTGAGCCCGATGTCGGACAGGAGTCCGATGTCGGGTAAGCCGATGTTAGGATTCGTCCCAATGCAGTTGGGAGTAGTCCCAGAGTTATCATATTTGTGATCTGGTATGTGTATCGTATGTGGTAGTTTGGGGAGACTCACTAAGCTTCGTGCTTACAGTTTCAGTTTTGGTTTCAGGTACTTCCGGTAGCAAAGGGAAGAGCTCGAGTTGAATGTATGGCACACACCACAGTTTATCAGCCTGGGAGCTTACTCTGATATTTTTATATAAGACTGTTTTATGTTGACAGATTTTATGAGAATTTGAGATGCATGTTTGATAATTATATCTTATGGTGATAACATTAGGTTTGGCAGGAAACCATACGAGGTGAGTCATCTTCCAGTAGGAATAGGTCTAAGGCCACAATGTCGACCCGTTTAAGTAGTTATAGTATGTCGGGGTAAGCCCGATGTCGGGGTTAGCCCTATGCAGTTTATATGTTTCCCGACTCCGGTCCGATGCCGAGGCGGTCCCGAGAAGTAGTTAAGTATGTGTGATGTCTTTGTGATTCATGCATGTTTTATGGTTATGTGTTCTGGGGCAAGCCCGATATATGCTAGTTCTTATGTGATATGTTATAAGTTCCAGTCTTCGGTCCGTTGTTGGGGCAAGCCAGATGCAGATTATGTGATCATTTTATGTGTTTATGGTTTATGTTATGTTGTGTATGTGTCAGGGTAAGCCCGATGCGGTCGGATGCCGGGGTGAGCCCGATGCCGGACAGGAGTCTAATGTCGGGTAAGCCAATGTCAGGATTCGTCCCGATGCAGTTGGGAGTAGTCCCAGAGTTATGATATTTGTGGTCTGCTATGTATATGTTATGTGGTAGTTTGGGGAGACTCACTAAGTTCCGTGCTTACAGTTTCAGTTTTGGTTTCAGGTACTTCTGATAGCAATGTGAAGAGATCGAGTTGATGGTATGGCACACACCATAGTTTATCAGCATGGGAGCTTACTATGATATTTTTATATAAGACTGTTTTATGTTGACATATTTTATGAGATTTTGAGATGCATGCTTGATAATTTTATCTTTTGGTGATAACATTATGTTTGTTAAATGATTTTAAGAACGAAAATTTTTGATTGCATTTTTGGGATGTTCCAAGTTGGTATCAGAGCCATGGTTTGAGAGATTCAGGCACACTCTCGGGTGTGTATGAACTCAAACTAAGGAATTGGTATGGATATTTTCAAAAAGAAAATCATTTTTATATAAAGAATTTGAAAAAGGAAAGAAATTTGAAAGGAGAAAAGGGTGTGGTGCATGCAATCAGCCGAGCTCAAGTAAGTAGTCCCAAATTACCCATACAAGTTTATGCAATGTTAAGATTATCAACTTATTTAGAACAACATGAAAGTTATGACTAAGGATCTAGTCGGGATGCCTTACATGCCTATTATATGTGTACGACTTTATGAGAACTGCATGCTAGCACAGATTAGTCAGTATGATGGCTAGAGTAGCATATGTTTGATTTGTGTGTACTTGATGCTTGAATGTTGCTTGCTTTATGCTCCTAGGAGTCATAGTTATCTCTTACTAACTAGTAAATAAATATGTTATGTTGCATATTACGTGGATTAAATAATTTCAGAAGGCTAGGTCTAGCTCTATTGCGCAACTCTTATTTGATTGCAACTGTTGTGGAGAAGGATCTTTCATTCGAAGAATTATCTAGTCTTATTGATATGTAATAGTATTCAAGAATTAGTTCGGGGGAGATAGCAGTGACTTCTTACGCAGCTGAGAGTGGAGAGTGGATTTGTGGTTACCCTAGGGCAAGCCTAGAAAGAGTTTAGTATGAGGGCAGTAGTAGTGATAGAAGAGACTTGGTGGAGTCAAGGCAATCTTTGAGGAAAGTAGGAATAAATGTGGAAGGTAGTATGTGTTGGATTAGTGTCTAAGTCCATAACTATTTTGGTATATACTTGACCCGATTATGAGCATGGTCCTTTTAGGTTGCCTTCACCATAGCAACTTGTAGGATGAATTAAGCAGAGAAAGGATTAATTATGATTTACTAATATATTATAAGAATAATATATTAAAGGAGAAATCATAATGTTTAATTAATATTAGTCAAGAATTAATTAAGAATTAATTTTGTGGCTAAAAGAGATTAATTAAACTTAAGGGACGTCAATTGTAATTATAAGATAATTGCAATTGGGCTATTGATCACCTTGGAATATAGGTTGGACGAAATCTATGGGAAGCCTATATGATTTTCGTCCAAGGCATGTTCCAAAAGGGGTCCATGGGCTGCTTAGGGCTTAAGCAGTCAAATTAGGGATTCCTTGTTAGATAAACCTAATTGCCTACCTATTTAAAGGACCCTTGAGACCCAAAAAAAGGTGGCCAAACTTTTCAAGAGGGTTTCTGGACGTTTTTGTATTTCTCATTCTCTTTCTTCTTCATCTAGTTGCTTAGTGGTGTTTGTGACTCCATTAGAGGTGCAACACTTGAGGCACTAAGCTTTCCGAAGCCAAGGATTAGATTGTTATTGCTATATAACAATCAAAGGTTAGATCCAAACCCTATTTTATGTTAATATGATTAATTATATGCTAGATCTAGGGTTTATAACTTTGGATATTCAATTGCATGTTGATTAGACAAACTAGATCCAAAAGCAATTAGAGTTTGCGTGTACACCATAGGAATGATGTATTGCTCGAAACCCATCAGTAGTATCAGAGCCTAGGGTTGTTTGTTTGATGTATTTGATGCTATAGTTGATTATTCATGCTTAAAATTGAATTTTTTTGGTTTCTTGGGGCTGGACTCGCCGAGTCCATAACTGAACTCGTCGACTCCACTGGGAACTCAACGAGTCCAGTGTTGACTCGACGAGTCTGAGTCGTAGATACTAGATTTCGCGGGATTTTGACCTGTTTTGGCTGTGCATAATTACCTAAAATGTTTTTTATTAATTAAATCCGAATTTTATCAATATTTGGAGATTATCCTTGCCAAAATAGAAGATAACTGTCAAAATTTAGATAATCTTTTGTTTTATTAGATAAAGATTGATTATTTGTAATTTAGATTTGAATTATCTTGTGAAAAAGTTTCAATTTTCCCCTTTAGGTTTTATAGTTTAAATTTGAACTTAAAAGTTTTGTTTTTTGAAATTTAAATACTTAAACCCTAATGTTTTGAAAAGTTTCAAAAACTTGCCCTCAAGTTTTGGAATTTAAATTTTGATTAAAAGTTTAATTTTGAAATATTTAAATTCTAAACCCTAATGTTTTGAAAAAGTTCAAAAAATGTCCTCAAGTTTTGGAATTTTAAAGTTGATTAAAAGTTTAATTTTTAAATGTTAAATTCTAAAACCCTAGTATTTTGAAAAGTTCAAATTACACCCTTGTGGTTTTATTAATTAATTAAAGTGTATAATTAAAAGAGATTTAATAAAATCATAAGTTTTGGTTTACATTTAATTAAATTAAAAGTATAATTTATTAAATTAAACCACCTAGCATTTTAAAAGTGTAAAATACACCCTATACTATACTATACTATATATATATATATATATATATATATATATATATATATATATATATTTAACTTTTGATTAAAAGTTTAATTTTGAAATATTTAAATTCTAAACCCTAATGTTTTGAAAAAGTTCAAAATTTGTCCTCAAGTTTTGTAATTTTAAAGTTGATTAAAATTTTAATTTTGAAATGTTAAATTTTAAAACCCTAGTATTTTGAAAAGTTCAAATTACACCCTTGTAGTTTTATTAATTAATTAAATTGTATAATTAAAAGAGATTTAAGAAAATCATAAAGTTTTGGTTTACATTTAATTAAATTAAAAGTATAATTTATTAAATTAAACCTCCTAGTATTTTAAAAGTGTAAAATACACTCTATACTATATATATATATATATATATATATATATATATATATATATATATATATGTTAAAAGTCTAATATTATATATATGTATGAGTAAACTGTCAGTCTTACCATTACTTGGTCTCATTCACGAAGCTGGTCTATAAGGGGTGTTTAAGGAAATTGCCTATAAAATGGCAATTGAATGGGTATCCACTCTTACCCACCACACTGTTGACTAGTGGAGGGTCGTTAGCCGAACGGGTAGGATAGGACGAAACCATCCATTAGAAGTATAATGAAGTACAAAGTAACTACATGCTTTTACAAATTCCCAAATTCTAGTTACTTTAGGCAAAATGTGAAATTGTATGCTAATCCATGTAATTACACTCCGTACCATTGTCAAACGTTAGTGGAGCGTGTGTGGTTAACCGGCACACTAATTTGGGATTGACATTGGCGAAGAATGGAGGCTCGATGTTTATCATAGATCAAAGGAGCGTGTGTGGCTAACCGGCACATTGATTAGGTGATAGTAGAATTGAGTGCACCACGTAGATTCATATGGTTATTCACACCTTGTTTGTAATCCTCAGTATCCCAGTCGCAGACTTGAAGGGCATAATCGAGATTAAACATGCCATTGAAAAGTTCAATGAATCTCAAAAGATCTAGGAGTTTCAATTCATTTAAAACTTAAACCTCATTTTCGTTTTTCATGGTGGAAATTGGTAAATCGTCATTTACCTACCTTCAAATATTCTGCAATTAGATTACGGCATCCCTCTTCTAGGTTGTAGAATATTGTGTTGGATCATGGCCTTAATATCACATTTGGGTGTTTTATTAAGGACTCAATCAATTTAACTTGAATTTTCTCCCATTTTATAGATGTCTAAATCTTACAATGGTCTTCCCAAATCCCTTGGAACAAGCTTTCCAAACGAAGATGATGTTCCAAGATATGATCAAGGAAATGAGAGTCATGTTTCACTTCCTCCACCTCCTCTGATTATTCTCCCTAACCCACAAGTTCAAAGGCTTGAAAAGTTCAAGCTCACTCAAGCCCTTTTGGCAAGTAAACACGAAGATGGGAAACATGTGTGTGCACACGTCTTAGAGATGAAGTCACACATTGACAGGTTAAGGATATTGGGTGTCAAGATTTCAGGTTAGTTGGCTATTGACTGGGTTCATCAGTCACTTCTTGAATCATATAGTGAGTTCGTAAGAGAGTACTATATGATGGAACACGATATGACCCTAATTGATCTCACATATTTTCTTATAGGTGCTGAATCAGCAATGATTTGGCGTGCTAATCAAGCAAATTTGTCTGGTGAATCGAACTCCCAAGACTCAATGGACACTGGCAACATTGGAAGTCTACAAAGGACTAAGTATGAGATTGTCTCATGTAATGTGCCAAAGGAGTCCATTTGCTTTTATTACCAAGAGAAGGGGCATTAGAGACAAAGCTGCCCAAACTACCTGAGAGATCTAAGAGATGGGAGAGTCGTGGCATATGGCTCTACTTCAAATAAAATCCACTATCCAGCTTCTTTTAAGTTCCTATACTAGATTACTAATACATGATAAGATAATATTACGTTTTGATGTTTTGCAGGATCGAAGAAAAGAAAGGAAGTTTAAGAAAGAAGTGTGATGAATCTGATCATGAAGAAATGGATTTCAATCGCATAGCTCAAAGATCAGATTTTTGAGCTGCTACTTTAGAGTTAGAATAAATTTCTTAGGAATGTGTAATAGCATAGTTTTTAGTTGAATTGCATTGTAAGGACAAGTTTTCCGCAATAAAATAAATTTTGAGTTTTATCTTATTTATTTATCCTTGCAATGGCATGTGTGAAAATGGATGTTTGTATTTTAGAAATGTTAAGTTGGATATGATTCTTGTTTTGATATTTGTGGAAATGTCGAGAATTTACCAAATAAGGAAAGATTCTCATTGCCCAAGTTTCAATTGGACAGAAACTCGGAATCATGCAACATGTATTGTATGATGAATGAAAAACTATTCATATTTGGAAATTAGACTAGTTCTTTGACAAAGTGTCAAGTGAAGGACTAGGAGATCAAGTACACTAGGTTGTGCGTTGATCAAGTTCACCACAAGAGTGATAAAGATGTTCGTCATGATTTACTAAAGCTTAGTAAATATGATTATACTTATAAGAATAAATGTAGTTCTAGGTTGATTGGAAGAATTTCAATGAATAGCAGAATGAATAAGAAGAATCAAGTAGGTAGAAAGATAAAAGTTTCTCTATTCTAAGAAGAAGGGACAGTACCTTTTATTGTGTTTTATGATCGTCTTAATGATTGAGAACCATATCACGATTGATCCTCTAAATGAGTCTTAGTGCATTTGTATGTATAAGAAGAGGAATCGAGAATTGTGGAAATAGTTAAATCAAGAAGTCAATCATATTTCGTTCCAAAATCAAGTCTTAGAGTCATACTCCAAGATTGTGACTTGAGTGACAAGTCTTAAGCAGGTTTGTAACACTTATCAAATATAGAATAAGAAAGTTTCTTATTCTAGTACATTTGAAATTGGTAAGTTGTGATGTCTTGGATAAGACAAAGATTAAATAAGACCAATTAAGTGAAGTGTTAAACTTGATAAGATGCTACACTAACTCTTGAATATTTGTTTTGTCAAGGAATGTTTCTTGACAAGAGAATCTTATATGTCAAGGAGTTAGTGGGAGTCTTAATGGTCTTGAAAAGGTTCAGGAACAAATCTTGAGTAAAGCTAGTTGATCATCACTAGCACGTGACTTGAGGTTTATAACCTATCATACTCTTATTTTTGTGCCATTCTAGTTTAGTTAATTATGCATGTGAGTTCTATGAGTTCTCATTTGAAGGCATAAGACAATGCACCTTGATCAATGGAAAGTACATTGATATGTAGGGGTGAGTTGCTTGGAATACATGGTGGGCATTCATGCTACCATGAGGCAAGGAATCAAAATTGAACGAGTTCAGTCCATATGAGCTTGAATTTGTCGCAAACCTTGGTTTTGGAAAAATTCATATGGATAGGAACACATACACTATAAAATGTAAGTGACATAAGGTTTTACTCCTTCATGAAAATAATTGTGAGGAAATGCTTTCACTAACAGAGATTTTAAGGAGATAGAAATTGTGTAAATTGTATTCTCAATTTCGATTATGATTACGGCATCCCTCTTCATAGTTCGAATTGTGAGATTTGGCAATTAGTTAAACATTTGGGACTTAGTAACATAAGTTCTGAATTTGTTTAGACACACATGTGAGCTTTCTAAGACAAAGGTGTATAAGTTTAAGAAGCTTAGATAAAGGCTTATCAAAACATCAGGTATTAGAAATATGAACTTAAGGAATTCAATAAGCATTGTCTTCTGGAAGTTCCATTGTTTTCTAACTACATGTCAAAGCTAGTGGGACCATAAGGGTTATGCCAATAAGGAAATAATCATCATGTTATTGGGAGCATGATTATTATGGCAAGTATTGCAAGTTAGCAATATTAATTATAGAAAACAAGAGTTATACTTTTCAAAGTCGCAAGGGTTGAAAAGTTGTTTTGCTATAATTAAGGGAGAGAATATTATACTTCATTTCAAATCTAAAGGCTTAGATTGTGGAATTTTAATCAAATTTATTCAAATATATATGAATGTTGTGTTGGAATGGTTCAACATGAGGAAATTCTATATATGGAAAGGATAATTGCATTCTCAAAATTTGGTTATGATTACGGCATCCCTTTTCATAATCAAAATTGTGAGAACATGGCAATTAGAAATACATTATGAATCGTGTCCCGTACGCTTCGGGTATAAGATCGATTGCATATGCTATAATGTTTGATCGTTCTACAATTTTCCAAATGCTTAGCACATTATGAGGGAAAAGGGACTAGAACGGTTTTTTACTGAATTTATTAAACAACTATCAAAGGACGATCTAAGGTTCGCCAAGGATTTGTTGCTTGTGAGTAGTTGGAAGTATAGTGTTGGATGGACCATATCGACATTATTGTGAATAGATAAGATTCTATTAAGGATGAGTTGTCGTATGGCAAATATGGAAATGTTTCCATATTTGGAGTTGTAAATTAAGAATTTATGTCTAGATTAGAAAATATTATGCAAAAAGGATGTTCAAAGGAATGTACTTTGAGTGAGAGACATCACATCTATAGAGTTGTTTTGTAACGATTTCTGATAGAGAACCATGTATTTTCATTGGCCAAGTTTTGCTGACTTTTGTGCTATGACTTTACGAAAGGATTGTTGCATAAAATGTTAGAATCTAACATATTCTAGTAGTGGCAAGAACCTTGTATTCTTGCACTATCGTTGAGGATTAGGAATTGTGAAATGAGGATCATTGGAAAAGTTTTCAATTGATTTATTTCACAAAGTATGGACCATAGGAAACATAATGTGCATGCTCGGAGCATGGGACAACTATTGTTGTAATTCAAGTAATAAGTCAATTTTCTGAAACAATAAACAACGAATAATGAGTAAACAATATGGTGTTTAAATGAAAGTGTTTTATTTACACTCAAAAGGTTTGGGGCCATATAGGATTAAGTATTATTATTTTGTTTAAATTTTGCATGTTTTGACTTCCAGAATAACTGGGTTATTCAAACCTCCACAATCGGTCATACGTTGGAAGTAGGTATGAAGGAAGACTGTCATGAATCTGTATGTAGATTGTCTAGAGTGTTTAGACATAGCACAAGTTTGTTGCAGAAGTCATGAGTGCTTTGATAAGATTAGAGTATTGGATTAAACCCACGCTCACTTGAATCACTTCATGGTTTTTAACACGAGTGATTGTGAGAGGATAACATTGTATATTCTTTGAACTGAGACGTGTGAGTTGTAATTAAAAATCGATTGCACATTGATAATATGTAAACGCACCAGTAACTTGGTGTTATAAAACATATTGTTGTGTGTGAAATTATAAGTAAGAGCAAGCGAGCATTTGAGTCAAAGTTTATCCATTCCTTTTACCCAAAGCGAGATAAAAGCGATATCTGTGGGCCCATCAATGATTTAGTGATGACACCTAAGCGCTTGGCCAAGCCGGGACTAAGTTGATGTGTTCAATTGTAGTCTATTGTCAGTCGTCAAAAATCGGATGTCGGGAAACAGTATAGAGAGAATGATCGAAATTCATGTCTTGTGTCTATACGATATCTTGAGAATGGAGGAATATATGATCCCCTATCTAAAGGAAACACTATCTGATAAGATCAGAGTTGACAGCGGCTTTTGAAAGCTACGATTGTTGATCAGGTTCTGAAGTTATGCAAAATAGTTATTAGACGTATCCAAGTGGGAGACTGTTAGATTAGTGTCTAAGTCCATAACTATTTTGGTATGTACTTAACCTGATTATGAGCATGGTCCTTTTGGTTTGCCTTCACCATAGCAACTTGTAGGATGGATTAAGGAGAGAAGGATTAATTATGATTTGTTAATATATTATAAGAATAATATATTAAAGGAGAAATCATAATGTTTAATTAATATTAGTCAAGAATTAATTAAGAACTAATTTTGTGGCTAAAAGAGATTAATTAAACTTAGGGGACTGGAATTATAATTATAAGATAATTGCAATTGGGCTATGGATCACCTTGGAATATACGTTGGACGAAATCTATGGGAAGCCCATATGATTTTCGTCCAAGGCATGTTCCAGAACGGGTCCATGGGTTGCTTAGAGCTTAAGCAGTCAAATTAGGGTTTCCTTGTTAGATAACCCTAATTGCCTACCTATTTAAAGGACCCTTGAGACCCAAAAAAAGGTGGCCAACCTTTTCCAGAGGGTTTCTGGACGTTTTTGTATTTCTCATTCTTTTTCTTCTTCATCTAGTTGCTTAGTGGTGTTTGTGACTCCATTAGAGGCGCAACACTTGAGGCACTAAACTTTCCGAAGCCAAGGATTAGATTGTTATTGCTATATAACAATCAAAGGTTATATCTAAACCCTATTTTATGTTAATATGATTAATTATATGCTAAATCTAGGGTTTACAGCTTTGGATATTCAATTGCATGTTCATTAGACAAACTAGATCCAAAAGCTATTAGGGTTTGCATGTACACCATAGGAATGATGTATTGCTCGAAATCCATCAGTATGGGCCCGTACTACTGAAAGCATAGGATCCATACTCGAATCAAGGAAGGTCGAGATAAGACCAAGGAGCTTGTAGAGTATGAGATCCCTCGAGTTATGTTACGTATTCTGATATTGTTGTGTTTTTCAGAATGGTGGTTTTATGCCCTAGACCAGCAAGCGGCAGCTCAGTTGCCGAGGTGGGATTAGGTTCAGGCTCGGGAGCCAAGCAGCTAGATGAGCAGACTAGGGAGTTCATATCCTTAGAGATCACTCACACTATACTTGAGCAGAATCCTGTGTTCTTCGGTTCGATCAAGTAGGGCATTCTAGAGCTTATGGATGAGAGATTGGGTGTGTTCCGTGCTGAGGTGGCGGCCATGATGGGGCCACGCACGCTCACTTTCAGGGTGTTCAGAGCTTGTGGAGCTCCCGACTACCATGGGGCTCGAGACCCTATTGCTAGTATCATATGGTTGGCAGATGTCGCCAACGCATTTTGCACCAGCAGATGTCCCGAGGGGGACAAGGTCAGATTGGCTTCCTATCTCATGAACGACAGGGCACGAGATTGGTGGGAGGAGGTTGGGAGAGCCATGAGAGATGATACAGTTCTAGATGCAATGACCTGGGGTGATTTCATGGCTAGGTTCAGGGCTAAGTTCGCACTTGTCATTGAGGTGCAGCAGCTTGCCCGGGAGTTTCAAGACCTCCAGCGGACGACAGAGACTGTGGCGGAGATTACCGCCAAGTTTAGGGAGAGGGCTCTTCTCGTTCAGCAGTATGTGGCAGATGAGGAGATTAAGAAAGCTCGTTACCATGAGATGCTGAGGAGTGATATTAGACAGTTTGTGAGCCGCTCCAGTTGCAAGACGCTGGAGGACATGATTGATAGGGCTCGGGAGAGGGAGTTGAATTTAGAGATAGAGAGGAAGAGGAAGAGGAAACCAGAGGGACCTCAAATAGGAGGATCGGGCAAGAAGCCCAAGGTGCCAGATCATAGATCTCGGAGCCAACAGAGCCATAATCATTGTGGAAAATGCGGTAGGATGCACGAGGGGACATGCAAGGTAGGGAGTTCGGGCTGCTATAAATGTGGTGGAACTAGTCACATGAGCTGAGACTGCACAACTACTACCACCACCATGCTAGCATCATACCTTATTTCCTTTCAGTGCAATGAGAGGGGAAACAAGCGCTCCCAATACCCGAGCTTAGCAGCAGCAGGGAAGGTGGTAGCACCTTCTCCTGCCACATTGAGGATTACAGACGGCCGTTGGGGCCAGGCTGAGGTGCCTACGACACGGAGCAGGGCTTTTCAGCTTACTATAGAGGAGGCACGAGCAGCTCCCGATGTGGTGACAGGTATGTATCTTTTCTTGTTTCTGTAATTGATATTATTTGTTGCTCATGTTTTTATGTTTATTTATAGGGTCGTTCTTAGTGAACGGCATTTCAACTATGGTATTGTTCGATTCGGGGGATAGCCGATTGTTTGTGTCACTTGCGCTCAGCAAGCGATTTAGTAGAGCTCCAGGGGAGCTGGATTGCCCACTCGATGTTGAGATAGCTGATGACAGGACCGTCGGGGTCGCGAGAGTTCATAGAGGATATACACTGCGGTTATTCGATGAACATTTCTCTGTGGATCTAGTTCCTATTCCTCTGCGGGGGATTAAGCTCATAGTAGGCATGGATTGGTTAGGTTCAAACAGGGCAGTGATTGATTGTGAGCTGCAGCTAGTGAGGGTTCGCACTCCCAGTAGGGGAGAGATAGTGATTCAGGGCGAGAGACCACAGTGCGGACCAATTCTTTGTTCAGCAGCGAGAGCGATGTGCTACTTTCATCAGGTTTGTGCAGGATACGTCGCCTATGTCATGGATATCCGGGTTAACGACAAGGCGACAATTGATGATGTTCCTGTGGTGCGAGAGTACCTGTACGTTTTCCCAGAGGATTTACATAGGATTCCTCCGGAGAGACAGGTTGAGTTTCGGATCGACCTAGTTTCTGGTGCGGCCCCGATAGCCAAGGCACCATATCGGTTGGCTCCTCCCAAGATGCAGGAGTTGTCTACGCAGCTGCACGAGCTGCTAGACAAGGGTTTTATTAGGCCGAGCAGTTCACCATGGTGATCCCCGATCCTTCTTGTGAAGAAGAAGGATGGGTCGCATCACATGTGTATAGATTATCGGGAGCGGAATACGGTAACAGTGAAGAACCGTTACCCACTCCCGAGGATAGATGATTTGTTCGATCAACTTTAGGGAGCGTCTTGGTTTTCCAAGATTGATCTACGGTTCGGTTACCACCAGATGCAGGTTAGAGACGATGATGTGCATAAGACCGCTTTTAGGACCCGCTATGTTCTTTATGAGTTTGTGGTGAGGCCGTTTGGGCTCACCAATGCTCCAACCGCGCTCATGGACCTCATGAACCATATGTGTAGGCCGATGCTGGATCGGCCTGTCATAGTATTCATTGATGACATCTTGGTTTATTCCAAGACTCAGGAGCAGCATGAGGAGCAGCTGAGAGAGGTGCTAGAGACACTAAGTAGGGAGAAACTGTTCGCAAAGTTATCCAAGTGTGAGTTCTGGTTGCGCGATGTGCAATTTCTTGGGCACCTCGTCAACCAAAAGGGTATTCTGGTAGATCCGGCCAAGATAGAGGTCGTGATGCAGTGGGAGATTCTGAGGTCACCATCTAAGATTTGGAGTTTCCTGGGACTGGCAGGGTACTACAGGAGATTTATTTAGGACTTCTCCAAGATAGCAGTTCCGCTGAACCGACTGACAAGGAAGTCGGTGGTGTTTCATTGGGGTCCTGAGCAATAGACAACCTTTGAGACGCTCAGGCAACGATTGTGCGAATCACCGATTCTCACCCTAACAGAGGGAGTAGATGACTTCATAGTCTACTGTGACGCTTCAATCACAGGCATAGGAGCAGTTTTGATGCAACGAGGGCATGTGATAGCTTATGCCTAGAGACAGTTGAAGCCTCACGAAGCTAACTATCCGACGCATGATATAGAGCTGGGGGCGGTAGTGTGCGCCCTCAAGATTTGGCGGCATTACCTCTATGGGGCTCGTTGTACTATTTACACGGACCACAAAAGTTTTAGGTACCTCATGGATCGGCCGAATCTGAACATGAGGCAGCCTCGGTGGTTAGATGTGGTGAAGGATTATGACTATGAGATCCTTTACCTCCAGGGCAATGCCAATGTGGTAGCTAACGCCCTGAGTTGTAAGGCGGTAGCGGCTCCGATCCGAGATATCTGTCTGAGGATGATAGTGATTACTCCACTACTAGAGTAGATCCATGAGGCACGGGTTGAGGGCCTGAAGGAGGAGCGCCGAAAGTGCGAGAGGATTACAGGCCAAGTAGCCTCTTTTGACTACGCAGCCGATGATTGTTAACCCTACATGGGAGGATTTGGGTACTGTACTGGGGCGGAGTACGACAGATATTGATGGATGAGGCCCACAAGTCTCGGTTCTCCATCCATCAAGGGGAGACGAAGATGTACAGAGATCTTCGACCCGATTACTGGTGGCCATGCATGAAGCGGGACATAGCTTGGTACGTGGAGAGATGCCTGACCTATAGGAAGGTCAAGGCGGAGCACCAGCGACCTCATGGAAAGATGCAGCCGTTAGACATTCCCGTGTGGAAATGGGAGGATATCACCAAGGATTTCATCGCTAAGCTTCCCAGGACTGCACGTGGGTTCGACTCGATATGGGTTGTCGTGGATCGGTTGACCAAAAGCGCTCATTTCATACCGATCCAGGAAAGTATCTCGGCCGAAAATTTGGCTGAGATTTATGTGCGAGAGATAGCAGCACGGCATGGAGTGCCTGTCTCGGTGGTTTCAGACCGAGATGTCCGTTTTACTTCCAGATTTTGGAATCGGTTCTACGACGAGATGGGTACTCGTCTCCACTTCTGCACCACTTTCCACCCTCAGACGGACGGACAGAGTGAGAGGACGATTCAGACTCTCGAGGACATGCTTCGAGCATGCGTACTAGATTTTGGGGGGTAGTTGGGATACGTATCTTCCATTAGCGGAGTTTTCATATAACAACAGTTGACACTCCAATATTGATCGGCCTCCCTTCGAGATGCTTTACAGGAGGAAGTGTAGGACCCCAATCTGCTGAGGCGAGGTCGATGAGAGGGTCTTGGGGAGTATGAAGGTAGTACTCAAGACCGCAGAGCGAATTCAGCAAGTCCGGAGCAGGTTCCAGACCGCTCAGAGCAGACAGAAGAGCTACGCCGATCAGCGGCATTCAGATTTGTAGTTTTAGGTAGGCGATATGGTCCTCCAGAAAGTGTCACCCTGGAAGGGTGTTATCAGGTTTCGGAAGCGGGGTAAGTTGGGCCCCAGGTTCATTGGTCCATTTAGGGTTTTGGCCCGGGTGGGTCGGGTTGCTTATCGGTTAGACCTTCCAGCAGAGGTCAGCCAGATCCACAACACGTTTCATGTTTCACAGTTACGGAAGTGCTTAGTAGATGATTCAGCAGTAGTACCTATTGAGGATATTCAAGTCGATGACAGCTTGAATTACATAGAGAAGCCAGTGGCGATTCTAGAATGAAAGACGAAGGAATTGAGGAATGAAAGGGTCGAGTTAGTGAAGGTGCAGTGGCAACACCGGCAAGGGTTCGGAATGGATGTAGGAGCCCGAGGAAGAAATGAGGGAGCAATACCGAGAGTTGTTCGCAGTTTCAGCAGACTTTGAGGACGAAGTCTAAGACAAGTGGGGGAGAAATGTAAAACCCCATTCCTAGTATGCATTTAAACCATTTAAGTATTCTTTTCTTAAGAGCGATTAGACAAGTTGGTAGCCCCTAACTCGTCGAGTAGGAGCATTTTTGGACGCGCGTTTAAGTGACCTAATCACCGAGTCGGAAGCCTCGACACGATGAGTAGGGCCGCCTGATGCAAACCCTAATTTTAAGGGTTTGGTTCCCTATTTAAAGGAACATAACACCCTTGAGGCCCCCTTAATCACTCCCTCAACGTCCATAAAGCCCTAAGCCACCATTTTGAGCTTTATGAGTGCTTGAGTGCCATTTTTTAGTAAACTTATGTGATTTGAAGCTTTTGTGAAGAAGAAGCAAGAGGATTCCAAGAGAAGATTGTAGATCCAGGGGCAACATCATTCCCTCTTCATTTTCTGGTAATCAAGCCTCAAACTTGATTTGTAGTTTATTAGATCTCTTTATATTCACCTTCATGGAGTTTATGATTCAAGGAGCTTGATTCTTGGGACTTGGACATCCCCAAGTTGTTACACTTTCAGATCTGGAACAGTTAAGGGCTGCTAGGGCATAAAGGTGCAAACTTTATGCCTTTGGAGCCCCATACAAGCCTTTAGGATGATTCTAGGCCTTTGTGCACCAAGAGGCTTTGCATGAGAAGAAAGGAAGGAGCTTTACGTATCTATGTGGTATTATAGACCCAAATCTATGAGTTAGAAGTGGTGAAACCTTCTAGAATCGATCGTATGGATGAACTTGAAAAGGACTCGCCGAGTTATTCATAGTACTCGGTGAGTCGGGTCGAAATCCTTTATCCCCATTTTTCACAGTTGTGAGTTGAACCACTGAGTTAAGGAGGTGACTCAGTGGGTTAGACAGGACTAGGACTCGGACGATGTAGAACTCGACGAGTTATATAGTGACTCGGCGAGTCGAGTCGTGGGACTTCAGGGTTTCTGAGTTTTAGAACTCGGCGAGTCAATAGGTGGACTCGGAGAGTAGAGTCAACCTGTAAAGTTGACTTTAACCACAGGGTTGACTGGAACCAGGGGTAAAATGGTCATCTTACCCTATGAAAAGTTATTAGTTTCTGATTAAGTGTTGTTTAGGAAATTGTAGTCGGATAGAAGCCGGAGCAACAGACAGGGATTTCACACTCAGGCTTTCAGCAGTCAACCATACGAGGTGAGTCCTCTTCCAGTAGGAACGGGTCTAAGGCCAAAATGTCGACCCATTTAAGTAGTTATAGTATGTCGGGGTAAGCCCGATGCAGTTTATATGTTTTCGGACTCCGGTCCGTTGCCGGGGCGATCCCGAGAAGTAGTTAAGTGTGTGTGATGTCTTTGTGATTCATTCATGTGTTATGGTTATGTGTTCTAGGGCAAGCCCGATATATGCTAGTTCTTATGTGATATGTTATAAGTTCCGAGCTTCGGTCCGATGTGATGGGTTTTGAGCATTCTAACACCTCCTAAGTGTACATGCAACCCTAATAACCTTGGATCTATGTTTGTCTAATTATCATGCAAAGTTGAATTCCAAGGTTATATTCCTATCTAGCATACATAGGGAACAATTTTTAACCAGAATGAAAGATAGAATAACTTACCTTGTTGTTGCTTATGTTCCTTGAAACCTTATGAGCCTAGCACCCCAACTGTGATGCCTCAAATGCTTCACACAACACCAAATGCTCTTGGAAAGACTTTTGAGAGAATACTCACTTCTTGAAATCGGCCTAGCCCTCTTGTTTCATATGTGTAGCCGATTTTGGTGGAGAATGGGATTCTTATATAGTGTTGACACATCTAGGGTTACACCATGTAAACCCTAATGTGTCATGACTTTTCATTTCCTTGACCCATGGGTTTGTAACTCCCATGGAGCATCCATGGAGCATCCTATGGGTGAAACCCAACTTGATAATCCATGGAGCCTCTTAGCCCACTATACAAGATATGAATGAATTATATAATCAACCCATATATTTAATTAGTTATCTTTTGATCACTTAATTAATTCTAATTTAATTCTTTGATCAAACTAATCAAATAATATTATTAATGTAATGCCTGTGTTTCCGGGCTTGCCATTTTTAGCAATGTAATAGTCTAGGTTAACCTTTGTAACCCGTTGTGAAATAATAGAAGTGTATTATTTGAGTATTATGTGTTTTGTGCTTAATTGCTTAATTATGTGGTTTGATTAATTAAGAATAAAAATAAGCGTCAAAATTTAAGTGTAAAATAAACTTAATATCTTTGGTTGATGTTGTAGTAATTGAAACGAGGTTTCCGAATATATATAGAACGCCCAAATCTGACTTCGTATGAGGAAGTTATGATTTATCGAAGTTTCGACTTAGCGGTATGCAGCCTGAAATACTCGATTTGAGATCGAACGGTTTTTAGCCAAAGCATTCTAAACGAGGATCGAAGGTCTCGTTGTTGGTATCGAAACAATAAAAAGTTAGGCGAGAACGGACGTCAAACGAAGAAGTTATGAATTTATAACGAAAGTTTTTCTGTCGCGGCCTATTAAAAATAAATAATAAAAATAAAGTCAAAATTAGCCGACGGAGTCTAAGCGAAAGTTGTTGAGCGTAGTCTCACCTTCGCGTGGATATAAAGAACATCGAAAACGTAGTTCGTATGAAGAAGATATGAATTTCCGAAGTTTATTAAATATTTTGTATTTATTTTTAATTGAAAATCCGGCATTATCCGAAGAGTAGTCAGCAGTCCGATCCAAAGTACGCCCCGTGTACACCGAGGATGTCGACATTCGCACTCGAGTCTTCGGATGATGCATGCAGTGACAATTTCGGAAGCAGTCCGCCCCGCGTACTGCAGTACGCCCCGCGTACTCCGACGCTCCAGCCTCCTATAAATAGGATGCGAGGGCAGCCAGTTCTTTTGTTCATTTTCTCTCTTCTCTCTCCCGTTTTGCATCGTTTTGTGTGCCAGAAATACCTCGAAGCCCCGGTATTATTCTCGAGCCCCGAAGCAAGTCCCGAGATCCCGAGGATCCCGAGAAGTGCGGTTCCCGAGCCGAAGCTCTGCCCGCGAGAAGTTTGATTTTTGTAGAGATCTTCCAGATCTGCTGAGGATTACTACTTCTGCAAGTCGTAGTGCTGTCCAATCATCTTCTGATCAAGTGACTGTATACTACCTTTCATAAACACGATAATAATACAAGTATGGTTCGAGTGTATTAAGTATATTGTTGTTTATATGTGTGAGTGTGTAGTTACTTTCTTCTAACGCATGATTATGAAGTATTTTATACGAAATACGTGTTATGTGTAGAATTTGTTGTTATGTGTGTGAATGTATGTTCACCCTCTCCCATCTCATAGATCTGAGTTGCTTTCTGTGAAATACATGTTACGTGGGTATGCCTCATCTGTTATGTGGAATATATATTGAATGAAAATGTTTTACAGGTTTTAAACTATGTATGAAAATATATATTTTATCTACTAATATGTTGGGTAGAACATGGGTAGATAGTTGGTGTGTAATAAATAGATGAGAGGCCTCGATGTTGTTGTTGTTGTTGATCTAGTTATTCAGCGGAGTATGGATAACGACCACGGACTCTTTCTAGACAGTCCAGTGGAACGCTAGCAGGTTCATAACCTGTAGGTGTTGTGAACGATGTGTTCACCGGTGTACTCTATCCCCTCATGGTTGCCTTTAGGATATCTATTGTTGAGGAAACCCCTTAGCAGTGATGTCTGTCCCGATGAAAATCCTAGATTAGGTCCCTTGAGATAGATGTTGTTTTAGGGACGTAAAGCGAGGATAACGGGAATGGGTAATCGGGATAGTGTTGGTTGGTGAAATTAAATATAACTTATTTATTGTGGGTTGAAAACCCTATATGCTCACCAGGCTCCCAAGCCTGACCCACTCAGTTTTATTTGTATTACAGGTAGTGGCGCGAGGGCATAAGATGGTTGAATCATCAAGTTATTTTGTTTACAAGTCTGTATATGTACATATTTGTTGAATGACTTGTAATGTTATCGTTTATGCTTTATGGTCTGTATCGGAATATGACATCCCGAGTTTTGATTATATAATGAAAATGCATCTCTTGATGAAATGCTTTGATAAATATTATTTTATCATGTTTTGTTTTGGGAACAAATTCCGCAACTCTTTCAAATCAAAAGGATTTACTCTGAAATCATTTAAAAGCATAAATGAAAATCGGTCTTTTCTGGCCGAGATTTTAGGGATGTCACAGTTGGTATCAGAGCATTAGTTTAAGCGAAATAGGAATTTGTAGGATTTCTAGACTTAAACTTAGAATGCTAAGTGGAATTTTGAGGTGTGTGTCTGTTGGATTTTAGACACGAGCACTAGTTTATTTTAGGAAAGTTTCCTAAAATGCTTTTATGTTCTAAATGTTATATGTTGCCATATATAATATTAATTGTTCGGATCTACAGTCTGTTGCCAACTGGATCTGGAAACCTTATGTGTGTAGGATTCTAAGCGTATGTCTACGGTATTAGAACTAGCATGTAAACGTTTCGGAGTAATAAGGATGATTTGAATATCTATCGTGAATGAAGATCTAAATTTCACCTTATTCGGTGTGTAGATCAAAAATGGTGAGAACAAGGAGTGGCGTTGGAAACGCGGATGAAAACAGGAATCAAGCGCCAGTGATTGAGCAAATACCCGTTGTAGCAGCAGCACCAGAACCAATAACAATGGCTGCGGTGCAAGCCATGATGCGGGCTATGATAGCCGAACAAAGGGAGGAGATGCGACAAATGTTGCATGATAATAGGGACGAACCTATCATACCTATTGAGGAACCCGAATTGATTCCCGAGCAATCGGAGGAAGGGAACAATAGTCGCATTATGAGTCAAGTTGGGACTCAAGGAGAACGAAGGAACGATCCGGAAAGGAGAAACAACAAGGATGGGCGAATGTACAAGAACATCTTGGGCGCCAAGCCGCCAAGTCTTTCTGGAAGCCCAAAGCCTGTTAAGATAATGGATTGGATCTCCGAAATGGAGATGGTATTTGAAAGTTGTGACTATAGCAACAAACAGAAGACCGTCTTTGCGGTTAGACAACTGAAGACTGGAGTCTTGAGTTGGTGGAAGTTGTTGGCAGATACTATGCCACGAGGAGAAGCCCTGAAAATGTCATGGGAGGAGTTCTTGGAGCAACTAAGGGTGCAGTATTGTTCAGAGATAGATCTGATGGATCTGAACAATGAGTTCCAAAACTTGAAAAAGGGGAAGATGAGCATAGACGACTATGCTACTGCATTTACTGAGAAAATGAAGTTGTTTCCGTACCTAGTGCCAACGGAACTCTCCAACATAGAGAGGTTTGCTAATGGACTGCCTGCTGACTTTGGTCCGACAGTCAAGATGGCAACTACTCTGAAAACGGTTGTTCGTGCAGCTAAGAATGTGGAGGCCCATCAGAAGGAAAAGGGTCTGGAAAGGATAGATGTTGGTGAAAAGAGGAAGTTCGATGGAACTTCAGGATCCAATAAGAAAAACAAGTTCTCGAAGTCTGGTTCGAGGGGAAGTGGAGGTGAAGCGAAATGGTGCGACAAATGTAAGAAGAAGCATCATGGAAGATGTGAGGTGGCGAACACATGCTACAAGTGTGGAAAGCCAGGGCACTATGCCAATGAATGTAGCCTCACTAAGAAAGTTTGCTATGGTTGTGGTGAGGAGGGACACATGTCGAAGGATTGCCCGAAGAAGAAGGAGGCAGCTAGACCCAACATTCCACCAAAGCCAAAGGCGAGAGCATTCCAGATGACACTGGAAGCTGCTAAAGATGAAGCTGATGTCGCTTCAGGTACCTTTCTCGTTAACGAATTACCTGCCCAAATTTTATTTGATTCTAGAGCCAACTACTCCTTTATATCGCATGAATTTGGTAGAAAGCTAGCTTTGCCTGTTGTTAGACTAGATGATGCCTTATTAGTCGAAGTTGCTAGTGGCAAGTTTGTACCTGTTAGCCATCGTATGAAAAACATCTTAATTGATATGAATGGGAATAAGTTCCACGAGGAATTATTGCCTATAGAACTAAACGGTTTCAACATCGTTTTGGGAATGGATTGGCTTAGCGCCAACGATGCCAAAATTTTATGCAAGAAGAAAATAGTCAAAGTAAACCCGCCTGGGAAAGATTCGTTTATGGTGTATGGGGACAAACGCAGAGTGAATTCTGGAATCATTTCATTGATGAAAGCCAGAAAATGTTTGACCAAGGGGTGTACATCATATCTAGCATTCGTGATTGATGCTAAGAAGGAAAAGAAGGTGATGCAGAATATTCCAGTTGTGTGTGATTATCCGGAAGTATTTCCCGAAGATCTTCCTGGATTACCGCCTGATCGACAAGTGGAATTCCGTATTGACTTGTTGCCAGGAACAACGCCAATTGCGAAAGCACCTTACCGATTAGCACCGACGGAGATGAAGGAGCTAATGATGCAACTTCAGGAGTTATTGGACAAAGGTTTCATTAGACCTAGTTCATCGCCCTGGGGAGCTCCGGTGTTATTTGTGAAGAAGAAAGATGGAAGTATGAGAATGTGCATTGATTACCGAGAGCTGAATAAGGAAACAATAAAGAATAGATATCCGTTGCCAAGGATTGATGACCTGTTTGATCAATTGCAAGGTTCGAGCTATTTCTCGAAGATCGACCTAAGGTCAGGATATCATCAGCTGAAAGTAAGAGAGCAGGATATAGAGAAGACTACATTCAGAACTAGATATGGACACTACGAGTTCTTGGTTATGTCGTTTGGACTAACCAATGCTCCGACAGCATTCATGGATTTAATGAATAGGGTTTGTAATCCTTTCCTTGATAAATCCGTGATAGTGTTCATAGACGACATTCTGATTTACTCGAAAAGCCAAGAGGAGCACGGCAGACACTTGCGAGGAGTGTTAGAAGTCTTGAAGAAGGAGAAGCTGTATGCAAAGTTCTCCAAATGTGATTTTTGGATTCGTGAAGTCCAATTCTTGGGTCACGTGGTCAACCAAGAAGGGATAATGGTTGATCCAGCAAAGATTGAAGTTGTGACAAAGTGGGAGCAACCGAATAGTCCCACGGAGATTCGAAGCTTTTTGGGATTAGCTGGATATTACCGAAGGTTTATCCAAGGTTTTTCTTCGATCGCTACTCCATTGACAACTTTGACCCACAAAGGAGCTACTTATGCTTGGAATGATAAGCATAAAGAAGCATTCGAGAAGCTAAAGAAGAAGCTATGCGAGGCACCGATACTTTCTCTACCCAATGGAGTTGAAGACTTTGCTGTTTATAGCGATGCGTCTGGGGTTGGATTGGGTTGTGTTTTGACCCAAAGAGAAAAGGTGATAGCATATGCGTCTCGACAGCTGAAAGAGCATGAAAAGAATTACCCGACTCATGATTTGGAGTTGGCAGCGGTAGTTTTCGCTCTGAAAATATGGAGGCATTACCTCTATGGCACGAAGTTTAAACTTTTCACTGATCATAAGAGTCTCCAATATCTCTTTAATCAGAAGGAATTGAATATGAGGCAACGACGCTGGCTAGAATTACTTAAGGACTACGACTGCGAGATACTTTACCACCCCGGTAAAGCTAATGTTGTTGCTGATGCTCTCAGTCGGAAAGTCAATCTTGAAAGGAAAAGGCCAAGAGCGTTGAGAATTGAAGTTGTCTCGACCATTTTGGAAAGTATAAAGAAAGCTCAAAGCGAAGCTTCTGAGAAGAATGACTGAAAGGAGGAACGTTTGGGCAAAACGTTGGTGTTTGGTGTAAACAGTCACGGACTGAAGGTGTTCCAAGATCGGATTTGGATACCTAAGACAGGAGGAGTTAGAGATCTTCTGATGGAAGAAGCTCACAAAACCATGTACTCGATTCATCCTGGTAGCACTAAAATGTATAGGGACCTGAAACCCTACTACTGGTGGCCGACGATGAAGCTTGATGTTGCAAAGTATGTGGCTGAGTGTGTGACTTGCGCGAGAGTAAAGACACAACATCAGAAACCGTATGAGAGTTTAGAACCTTTGCATGTGCCAATGGGTAAGTGGGAAGACATTGCTATGGATTTTGTCACTAAACTGCCCAGAACAAAGAATGGTCACGACATGATTTGGGTGGTTGTTGATCGATTCACTAAGAGTGCGCATTTCATAGCGGCCAAGGAGAAATGGTCTATGGAGAAGCTTGCGAATTCTTACGTGAAGGAAATTGTGAGGCTTCACGGTGTTCCGTTAACGATTGTGTCGGATCGTAATAGCCGTTTCACCTCATGATTTTGGAAAAGTCTACAAGAGGAATTGGGTACCAAGTTATGTTTAAGTACAGCTTACCATCCGCAGACTAATGGTCAGAGCGAAAGAACGATACAAACACTTGAAGATATGCTGAGAGCTTGTACCTTGGAATTCCTAGGTAATTAGGATGAACATTTACCTTTGGTAGAATTTTCCTACAATAATAGTTTCCACTCGATCATTAAGATGGCACCTTATCAAGCTTTGTACGGGCAGAAGTGTCGTACGCCGTCTTGTTGGCTCGAGGCTGGGGAAAAGCAGTTTATGGGACCGGAGTTGGTTCATCAAACTGCTAAAAAGTTGAAAATAGTTAGGGAAAGAATGTTAACAGCTCAGGATCGTCAAAAGAGCTATGCTGACAAGAAGCGAAGACCGATGACTTTTGAGGGTGGGGATTCGGTTTTGCTTAAAGTCTTGCCATGGAAGGGACTTATAAGATTTGGTAAAAGGGGAAAGTTGAGTCCAAGGTTTATTGGACCGTTTAAAGTTCTTCAGAGAATTGGGAACCAAGCTTACAAGATCAAACTACCAGAAGAACTGAATGGAATTCATAACACTTTTCATGTGTGTTATTTGAGGAAGTTCACGGGAGAAGTTCCCGACATGATTCCACTTTCGGAGTTGAGAATCGATGAGAACAAAAGGGTGATTAAGGAACCAGAGGCAATTGTTGACCGAAAGACTAAGAAATTGCGACGCAAGATGGTTGGGTTAGTGCTTGTCCGATGGAAACACACGAATGGGCCGAATCTCACCTGGGAAACGAAGAGTGACATGATGGGTCGCTATCCGCATTTGTTTGTTGATGTGTGATTCCGGGGACGGAATCAATCTAAGGTGGAGAGAATTGTAACGCCTGTGTTTCCGGGCTTGCCATTTTTAGCAATGTAATAGTCTAGGTTAACCTTTGTAACCCGTTGTGAAATAATAGAAGTGTATTATTTGATTATTATGTGTTTTGTGCTTAATTGCTTAATTATGTGGTTTGATTAATTAAGAATAAAAATAAGCGTCAAAATTTAAGTGTAAAATAAACTTAATATCTTTGGTTAATGTTGTAGTAATTGAAACGAGGTTTCCGAATATATATAGAACGCCCAAATCTGACTTCGTATGAGGAAGTTATGATTTATCGAAGTTTCGACTTAGCTGTATGCAGCCTGAAATACTCGATTTGAGATCGAGAGGTTTTTAGCCGAAGCATTCTAAACGAGGATCGAAGGTCTCGTTGTTGGTATCGAAACGATAAAAAGTTAGGCGAGAACGGACGTCAAACGAAGAAGTTATGAATTTATAACGAAAGTTTTTCTGTCGCGGCCTATTAAAAATAAATAATAAAAATAAAGTCAAAATTAGCCGACGGAGTCTAAACGAAAGTTGTAGAGCGTAGTCTCACCTTCGCGTGGATATAAAGAACGTCGAAAACGTAGTTCGTATGAAGAAGATATGAATTTCTGAAGTTTATTAAATATTTTGTATTTATTTTTAATTGAAAAATTCGGCATTATCCGAAGAGTAGTCAACAATCCGATCCGAAGTACGCCCCGCGTACACCGAGGATGTCGACATTCGCACTTGAGTCTTCGGATGACGCATGCAGTGACGATTTCGGAAGCAGTACGCCCCGCGTACTCCGAGGCTCCAGCCTCCTATAAATAGGATGCGAGGGCAGCCGGTTCTTTTGTTCATTTTCTCTCTTCTCTCTCCCATTTTGCATCGTTTTGCGTGCCAGAAATACCCCGAAGCCCCGGTATTATTCTCGAGCCCCGAAGCAAGTCCCGAGATCCCGAGGATCCCGAGAAGTGCGGTTCCCGAGCCGAAACTCTGCCCGCGAGAAGTTTGATTTTTGTAGAGATCTTCCAGATCTGTTGAGGATTACTACTTCTGCAAGTCGTAGTGCTGTCCGATCATCTTCTGGTCAAGTGACTGTATACTACCTTTCATAAACACGATAATAATACAAGTATGGTTCGAGTGTATTAAGTATATTGTTGTTTATATGTGTGAGTGTGTAGTTACTTTCTTCTAACGCATGATTATGAAGTATTTTATACGAAATACGTGTTATGTGTAGAATTTGTTGTTATGTGTGTGAATGTATGTTCACCCTCTCCCATCTCATAGATCTGAATTGCTTTCTATGAAATACATGTTACGTGGGTATGCCTCATCTGTTATGTGGAATATATATTGAATGAAAATGTTGTACAGGTTTTAAACTATGTATGAAAATATATATTTTATCTACTAATATGTTGGGTAGAACATGGGTAGATAGTTGGTGTGTAATAAATAGATGAGAGGCCTCGATGTTGTTGTTGTTGTTGATCTAGTTATTCAGCAGAGTATGGATAACGACCACGGACTCTTTCTAGACAGTCCAGTGGAAGGCTAGCAGGTTCATAACCTGTAGGTGTTGTGAACGATGTGTTCACCGGTGTACTCTATCCCCTCATGGTTGCCTTTAGGATATCTATTGTTGAGGAAACCCCTTAGCAGTGATGTCCGTCCCGATGAAAATCCTAGATTAGGTCCCTTGAGATAGATGTTGTTTTAGGGACGTAAAGCGAGGATAACGGGAATGGGTAATCGGGATAGTGTTGGTTGGTGAAATTAAATATAACTTATTTATTGTGGGTTGAAAACCCTATATGCTCACCAGGCTCCCAAGCCTGACCCACTCAGTTTTATTTGTATTACAGGTAGTCGCGCGAGGGCATAAGATGGTTGAATCATCAAGTTATTTTGTTTACAAGTCTGTATATGTACATATTTGTTGAATGACTTGTAATGTTATCGTTTATGCTTTATGGTCTGTATCGGAATATGACATCCCGAATTTTGATTATATAATGAAAATGCATCTCTTGATGAAATGCTTTGATAAATATTATTTTATCATGTTTTTTTTTGGGAACAAATTCCGCAACTCTTTCAAATCAAAAGGATTTACTCTGAAATCATTTAAAAGCATAAATGAAAATCGGTCTTTTCTGGCCGAGATTTTGGGGATGTCACAATTAATATATTAGAACTTATAATATATTAATAATCCCCAAGTGTTATTTCTCTCATTTAGTCTATCCAATTGCATGGTGCCATGCAACCCAAATGGACCATGCCGGGTCGGGTCAAGTACTGACCATAAATAGTTATGGACTTAGACACCTTATCCAACAGTCTCCCACTTGGATAAGTCTAATAACTATAACTCCAGTACTTCAGAAACCAACCGGAAATCGTAGCTCTTTCAAGGTCTCTAGGAACTGAGAAGATGTTGATACGCCATTTAAGATAAGTGATCATATAATCCTCTGTTCTAGATATCAGTCGGACAAATAAATGGAACAATGTCTTACTTATTGTCCAGCAGTTTGTTTCCCGATTTCCGATTTGTTTGACAAAGAACTTAATTGAACACGTCAACTTAGTTCTGACCGGGCCCGGTACATAGGTCAAAACAAAATCATCGAGGGGCCCAGATGTCAGCTTCTAATCCAAGAAGGAACATATAAACTTCGACTCATATGTTTGTTCTACCACTCATTGAATTATACACAAAATCACGTTTTATAACATCGAGTTACCAATGCGTTTTCGTACAATCAATGCATAACCAACTTGTAAGTAACAAATCATATCTCTAGGTTTGAAGACTTATATGATATTACCGTCTCACGATCACTCGAGATAAATTCCATGAAGTGATTCCAGTGAGCGTGGGTTGAGTCCAATGCTCAGAACTTATGAGCACTCATGATTGTTGTAGCCTTGTCCAACACCGTAGACCTCTGCAACCAATCATGACAGTCTTGATTCATACCTACTTCCGACATATGACCGACTGTGGAGGTTTGAATAATATGTTATACCAAACAAAATTATTCTGGAAGTCAAAACATGCAAAAGAAATATAGTAAACGATCGACAAGAAATAGCAACACTTTACTCATAAGTAAAACACCTTTTATTCATCATCTAATGTTAATTACACTTTACAAATTTCGAGGTTATCTAACTACTAAATCTAATATCATCCTTCAGCCCTATGCTCCGAGCATGCTGGAGATGCTTAACCCGAGTCAGTCCCTTCATGAGAGGATCTGCTGGGTTCTCATCCGATGATACCCTCTTTGCCACGAGGAGTCCTTCTTCTATCTGATGTCTGATAAAATGGTATTTTCTGTCGATGTGTCTGGATCTCACGTGATCCCTTGGTTCCTTGGCTAAGGCAACAGCGCTTTCACTATCACAGAAAATTTCCATTGGCTCTTTAATAGCTAGTACAACTCCAAGGTCTCCAATGAAGTTCTTCAGCCATATCGCCTCCTTTGCCGCCTCGCTAGCTGCAATATACTCTAATTCACAAGTTGAATCAGCCACTGTCTCTTGCTTGGAACTCTTCCAAGAAATTGCTCCTCCGTTTAGGGTAAAGACCCAGCCCGACTGAGAGCGGAAATTATCCTTATCAGTCTGGAAGCTAGCATCACTATACCCTACAACTCTCAAGTCATCACTCCCACTGAGGGTAAGGACCCATTCCTTAGTCCTCCGTAGGTACTTGAGGATATTCTTTACCGCAGTCCAGTGTGCCTTGCCAGGGTTCCCCTGGTACCTGCTAACCATGCTCAGTGCAAAGGCTACATCAAGTCGAGTACACGTCATTGCATACATGATCGATCCTACACCCAAAGCATAAGGTATTCGACTCATTTCTGCTATCTCAGCCTCAGTGCTAGGGCTTTGTGTCTTACTCAATCTGGCGTTACTTTGGATGGGTAACTCTCCTTTCTTGGAGTCCTGCATGCTGAATCTCTTCAGCACCTTATCCAAATAGGTACTCTGACTAAGTCCAATTAGTCTTTTACTCCGATCTCTCAAGATCCTTATCCCTAGAATATAGGCAGCTTCTCCTAGGTCCTTCATAGAGAAACACTTCCCAAGCCAGGACTTAAATTCCTACAGATTTGGGATGTCATTTCCTATGAGTAGTATGTCATCCACATACAATACCAAAAAGCTAACTATACTCCCACTAGCCTTGACATACACGCAAGACTCATCTTTACTCCTAGAAATTCCAAATTCCTTGACCTTTTCATCAAAGCAAAGATTCCATCTGCGAGGTGCTTGCTTTAATCCATAAATGGATTTCTCAAGCTTACACACTCTATTAGGGTACTCGTTGCTGACAAAACCCTCTAGCTGACTCATGTAAACATCTTCAGCCAACTTTCCATTAAGGAAAGCGGTTTTGACATCCATTTTCCATATTTCATAGTCATGAAATGCAGCTATGGCTAACAAAACCCTAATAGACTTAATCTTGGCTACTGGAGAAAAAGTCTCATCATACTCCACTCCAGGAATTCGAGAGAAGCCCTTTGCAACTAGTCGAGCCTTATAAGTGTGTACTTTACCATCTATGTCGGTCTTCTTCTTGAAGATCCATTTGCACCCTACTATCTTACGACCTGGTACATTCTCAACCAAGTTCCAAACTTGATTGTCATATATGGACTGTATTTCGCTGTCCATTGCCTCTTTCCACTTGGCTGACTCTGGGCCTGCCATGGCTTCCGCGTAACTGTTAGGTTCATCCAAACCTATCAGTGTCTCATCACTGATAAGTGTATCACCTTCTGCAATAATATGGAATCCATAGTAATGCTCAAGAGCATTCCTAACCCATGTGGACCGCCTCAGAGGTACAGACTTGTCAATTGGCTCAACAGGAGTTTCCTCCTCAAGTTGAGTGCTAGGGTTTGAAGTTCCTTCATCGCTTGACTCTTGAATTTCTTCAAGATCAACTTGCCTCCCACTGTTTTCCTTGGCTTATGAACTCTCTCTCTCTCTCTAAAGAAAGCCATCCTAGCTACAAAGACCACATTTTCACTAGGTCTGTAGAAGAGGTACCCAAAGGATTGTTGTGGGTAGCCGATGAAAATACATGTAACAGCCCGGATTCCCAGGTATTATTTATTCTTCTAAATTTTGGTGTTTTGTGAGGAGACTCGGCGAGTTGGAGCTCAAACTCGCCGAGTATGATCGCGGTTTGGGAATGGGTACGCGTCCGGACTCGGCGAGTCCATGCTGTTTAATGAAACCCTAAATTTCAGGGTATGAGACCTATTTAAAAGGGCTTATGGCCGTCATTTGCGGCCACCAACCCCAGAGAGAACCCTAAAAGAGTCCTTGAGCGTTTTGTGAGAGAGAAGATGAAATCC
This sequence comes from Lactuca sativa, assembly GCF_002870075.4. Classification (NCBI taxonomy): domain Eukaryota; kingdom Viridiplantae; phylum Streptophyta; class Magnoliopsida; order Asterales; family Asteraceae; genus Lactuca; species Lactuca sativa. Next base: position 81,162,031 of record NC_056624.2, read on the forward strand.
TTGATTATTTGTGGGTGATTTTGCATATAGAAGAGGATCAAGGCAAGAGGAGACCAAAGGAGGTGCTAATCCAGTGATTCCTGAGTCCAGAGACTTCATTTGAGGTAACCATTCGTTCCTTTCTCAGCCCTTGGTGTAAATCTTAGAGTTAGGGCTTCTTTGTGGAATGATTCATGGAGTAATTGGCCTCTTTTTGTGTTGATGCTTTAGATCTAGACCCAAAGAGGTCCATAGACTCTTTTCCCTCAAGCTTTATGAGTGTTAATGGAGGCCATGAGCTTAGAATAGCATTCTAGAGACCATATCATCAAATAAGGCCTTTGGACCTTTGCATGAGCACCAAGGTTGTAACTTTACGTGATGAATGTGCTTGGAAGGACTGGATATATGAGTTACTGGAACGGATCTGACCTCAGGAGTGAGATTGAGTTCATGCATGGCTTAGACTCGCCGAGTCCGAAGAACAGACTCGGCGAGTAGCATGAAGATTGTCCATAACCACTCAGCGAGTGGTCTTGCCAAGTTAAGGGATTGACTCAGTGAGTCAGGGAGAGTCAGAGAGGGTTGACAAGTGGACTGAGTCAAGCTGGAACTCGCCGAGTTGTTCTTGAGACTCGGCGAGTTGAGTCGTGGTGGCCCCGCGATTCATGCTAGGTGGAACTCGTCGAGTCAGGGAAGTACTCGACGTGTCAAGAGAGGATCTTAGGGAGTCAGTGAACACGTATAGACTCGCCGATCGCCCTAGTGCACTCGCCGAGTCCGGTCAAAGTTGACCGTTGACCAGAGTTGACCAGTGTTGACTTGATAGGGGTAGTCAACCTTAGTTGTGAAAGTGTTAATTAGAGATACGTTGTGTTATAGGAGGATTATAGCTCGGAGGATCGAGCGCGAGTGATTTCTGGGATTTGCGAGTATCGAGATACGCGAGGTGAGTCTTCTCACTATACTTTACCTTGAGTAGGTAATCAGAGTTATGTGACAGAGTATTTGTATGCTATATGTATGTTATGTGTTGTACTGCATTATTTCTATGTGATTTATGTTGTGCATGTTTATAGAGTTGGAACCGGAAGGTTCCCAGAGTTAGAACCAGAGGGTTCATAGAGTAGGGTCTACGGACCCACAGAGTTATAGCCTCGAGTGGCTAATATGTGTTATGCGTGGTATTTTGGGGAACTCGCTAAGCTTTGTGCTTACAGTGTTGGTGTTATTTGTTTCAGGTACTAGTGATGACCGTGGGAAGGCGCCGGCTTGATCAGTACACACACATGGGATTTTTATGATATGTGATCTTGGGATTCTTTGTATGACATGGATTGGAGTTTCAAACATTGATGTTTTATGAAAATTAAATGAATATGTTTTTATATTATGCGAAAAATTATTTTGAAATTTACGGTGTTACAATACACCTCTCGCTTCGAGGTTCGAGCTTATCATGAGTCTCGCGTCTCACGAAAGCCTCGCAACCCCAAATCTTGATGTGGTCTAGTTTAGGTACTTTACCAGTCCACATCTCGTGAGGAGTTTTGGAAACTTTCTTTGTAGGGACTAGATTAAGGATATGGGCGGTAGTCTCTAAGGCATACCCCCATAATGAGATTGGTAGCGAAGCTCGACTCATCATGGAACGAACCATATCCACCAAGGTTCGATTATGCCTCGCAGCCACACCATTCAACTGTGGTGTCCTAGGAGGTGTCAATTGTGAGACTATCCCACATTCCCTTAGATAGTCAAGGAACTCTGAACTAAGATACTCACCACCACGATCGGATCGAACCATCTTAATGTTCCTGCCCAATTGATTCTCGACTTCCTGTTTAAATTCCTTAAACTTTTCGAAAGTCTCTGACTTATGCTTGATCAAGTAGACATATCCATATCTACTGTAATCATCACTAAAAGTCAAATAATAACGATTAGCATCCCTTGTGGCATGTTTGAATGGTCCACACACATCCGTGTGTACAAGGTCCAACAAACCTTCACCCCTCTCACACGAGCCTGTGAAGGGTGACTTTGTCATTTTTCCAAGTAAGCATGATTCGCAACTATCATCTGACTTTAGGTCAAATGAATCTAAGACTCCATCCTTCTGGAGTTGGCCTATGCGTTTCTTGCTTATATGTCCAAGACGACAATGCCATAATGATGCTTTATCCAAGTTATTATTAACAGAATCAATACACAATACATTATTTCCTAAGTTATCAACCACAGATACTGTTTCATACATGCCATCACAAGGTAATGCTTTAAAATAAAGAACATTATTAAAGAAAGCATTAATCGAACCAACTTCATTATCAAATGAAAAGGTGAAACCTTGTTTATACAATGCATGAAAGGAAATAATATTTCTTGCCATTTCTGGCGAATAACAACACTTATTCAAATCTAAACTAAACCCACTACGTAGCGATAAAGTATAAACTCCAATCTTGGTGACAGGTAAAGCTTTCCTATTCCCCATGATTAGGTTTATTCTTCCTTGCTCCACATTCTCACTTCTTCTTAGTCCCTGCAAGTCACAACAAATATGAATACCACAACCGGTATCAAGGACCCAAGATTTAGAATGGGGTGAGTTATTAGAAATGATAGTGTAAATACCTGCATGGTTGGGTTTAACTTTCCCATCCTTCACATCTTGCTGGTATTTTGGGCAGTTCCGCTTCCAATGTGATTTTTCATGGCAATAGAAGCATTCAGCCTCTTTTGGGTCAGAAGAAGGAGTGATGAAACCTTTCTTGGTTCCACTTGAAGAAGAGCCATCAAGGGTCCGAGCCTTGGTACCCTTTGAAGAGCTCTTTCTCTTCTTCCCTCGACTTTTCCCGATTGCCAAAACCGGAGTAGAGTTTGGAGTAGGAGTGTTAACAACCGACTTCCCCTTAAGACCTGTTTTTGTGGTCTCCAGAAGTCCCTGAAGTTTGCTGAGTGTGACCTATTCCTTATTCATGTGATATGTCATGCGGAATTGATCATAGCACGATGGTAAAGAGTGCAAAATGATATATATTGCAAGCTCCTCAGGGAAGTTCACATTAAGCTTTAGCAATCGATCCACATACCTTTGCATTTTTTGCATGTGGCTCGTGATGGATTCCCCGTCCTTCATCATGGTTGTTATCATGGAGCAAATGATTTCATACCTCTCCTGTCGTGCACTTTGATGGTATCTTTCCATCAGATCTTGGTGCATTTCATAAGGTTAGAAATCCTCATAGGACTTTTGGAGTTCCGCTATCATTGTGGCCATCATGATGCATGCTACTTTGGTAGCATCCCTTTCATGTGCCTGAAAGTCAGCGGTCTCCTGGGGAGTTGCAGTGGTCTCATCAATCTCCTTAAGCTCCTTGTCAAGGACATATTCTTTGTCCTCGTAGCGGGTAATCATCCTGATGTTTCTGATCCACTCATTGAAGTTGGATCCATCAAAAGTGACTTTCCCATACAAGTTCATAAGGGTAAAGGAGCCATTAGGATTAGAGCAAGAAGCAGCATTGTTTGAAGACATCTGAAGGAAGAGGACAAGATTAGTTTAGATATTAAGAGAGTCCTTAATAAAACACCCAAATGTAATATTAAGGCTAGAATCCAATCACAATATATTATAACTTAGAAGAGGTATGCCATAATCCAAGCTATAACATATTTGAAAGGTAGGTGAATGACGATTCACCAATTTCCACCACGAAAAACGAAATATTAAATATTAGGTTTTTGATTGGTTCTTAGAAATTCCTAGATTCTTTGAGATTCAATGTACTTTTCAAAGGCATGTTTCAATCTCGAGTGTGCCCTCCAAGTTTTTTGACTGGGATACCGAGGATCACAAAACGAGGTGTGAAGTAACCATGCAAATCACTTGGTACCCTTAAAGTTTATCACTCAATCGATGTGCCGGTAAACCACACACACTCCACCGATACTAAAATAAACTTTAAGTCACCCTTTACCTACCTTGTTAAGTCCAAGTTAGTGTGCCGGTTAACCACACACGCTCCACCAACGACTTAAACAAAGTGTAAAGTGTAATTTCATGGATTAGCACCTTATTCACATTTTTCCTAAAGTAACTAAGATTGAGAATTTAATAAAACATTTAGTTACTTTATAATATTCATCATACTTTTAATGAGAATTTATAAGTCCTTGTCCTACCCGTTCGGCTAACGACCCTCCACCAGTCAAGCAAGCGGTGGGTGGGTGAGAGTGGACACCCATTAAGTTGCCATTTTATAGGCAACAACCTTATACCCACCTTATAGACCGGCTTCGTGAATGAGGCGTACTAGCGGTAAGACGACTTTAATCTTATACATATATATATTATTAACCTATAATATTATAAGTATAAGGGTAGAATTTTAACTTTTAAAATTCTAAGGGTTGGAACTAAAGTTTTAATCAAGACTTTACTTGTTCCAAAACTTGAGGGCAAGTTTTGTAAACTTTCAAAACTTTTCATTTCTTGTAACTTATGAGTTTATTAGAGTAATAAAAATGAAGACTCTTCATTTTTCTAACTCTTGTGTTCTTTTAATGGTTTTAATTCAAGTGACTTTTGGTTTTTCCATAACTTGAGGACAAGTTATGGACTCCATTAAAACACAATATGATTAAGAATTAAACTACCACATAGGTTACAAATAATTCCTATGATCATCTAAACACCATAAGATCAAGAACATGAACATGAACACTTTCATGAATCAAAATTACACTTAAAACTTTGTAATTTTGATAACTAGTTGTTGTAAATGGATTAGCAAAGACATTACACCATCTAAAACAAGTTTTCAAGTACCAAAACAGTTTAGGGTTATGTTTCTAGTCCATTTCCAGCAACTAAAGTCAAAAATCTGCACTCTGTGGCTCCTACTCGCCGAGTGCATGAACCTACTCGGCGAGTAGGTTGAAGATACAAGTGAACTCGGCGAGTCTCCCCATGGACTCGGCGAGTTCATCAGGCAGACAGCAAGTTTTTCGACTTTTTTCAACTTTTAAGCACAAATAACAAACAAACAAACCTGGCTCTGATACCACTGATGGGTTTTGAGCATTCTAAGACTTCCTAAGTGTACATGCAACCCTAATAACCTTGGATCTATGTTTGTCTAATTATCATGCAAAGTTGAATTCCAAGGTTATATTCCTATCTAGCATACATGGGGAACAATTTTTAACTTGAATGAAAGATAGAATAACTTACCTTGTTGTTGCTCATGTTCCTTGAAACCTTGTGAGCCTAGCATCCCAAGTGTGATGCCTCAAATGCTTCACACAACACCAAATGCTCTTGGAAAGACTTTTGAGAGAATACTCACTTCTTGAAATCGGCCTAGCCCTCTTGTTTCATATGTGTAGCCGATTTTGGTGGAGAATGGAATTCTTATATAGTGTTGACACATCTAGGGTTACACCATGTAAACCCTAATGTGCATGACTCTTCATTTCCATGACCTATGGGTTTGTAACTCCCATGGAGCATCCTATGGGTGAAACTCAACTTGATAATCCATGGAGCCTCTTAGCCCACTATACAAGATATGAATGATTTATATAATCAACCCATATATTTAATTAGTTATCTTTTGATCACTTAATTAATTCTAAATTAATTCTTTGATCAAACTAATCAAATAATATTATTAATATATTAGAACTTATAATATATTAATAATCCCCAAGTGTTATTTCTCTCATTTAGTCTATCCAATTGCATGGTGCCATGCAACCCAAATGGACCATGTCGAGTCGGGTCAAGTACTGACCAGAAATAGTTATGGACTTAGACACCTTATCCAACAGATGTTGGGGCAAGCCTGATGCAGATTATGTTATCATGTTATGTGTTTATGGTTTATCTTATGTTGTGTATGTGTCGGGGTAAGCTCGATGCCAGGGCAAGCCTGATGCCGGAGTGAGCCTGATTCCCAATGCGGTCGGATGTCAGGGTGAGCCCGATGTAGGACAAGAGTCCGATGTCGGGTAAGTCGATGTTAGGATTCGTCCCGATGCAGTTGGTAGTAGTCCCAGAGTTATGATATTTGTGATCTGCTATGTGTATGGTATGTGGTAGTGTGGGGAGACTCACTAAGCTTCGTGCTTACAGTTTCAGTTTTGGTTTCAGGTACTTCTGGTAGCATGGGGAAGAGCTCGAGTTGAATGCATGGCACACGCCACAGTTTATCACCCTGGGAGCTTACTCTGATATTTTTATATAAGACTGTTTTATGTTGACATATTTTATGAGATTTTGAGATGCATGTTTGATAATTTTATCTTATGGTGATAACATTATGTTTGTCAAATGATTTTAAGAACGAAATTTTCTGATTGCATTTTTGGGATGTTTCAGTACACACCTTGGTTTTCTGACTGATTGGATCTTGGGAGACTTTGATTTAAATAATGTTTTGGAAACAATGCTTTTGTAAACACTTCTTTTAGTAAATGGTTCGTTTTGAAAAGTTTAAATTTATTGAAATTTTTAGGACGTTTCAAGTTGGTATCAGAGCCGTGGATTGAGTGAATTTGAGGAACACCCGTGTGAATTCAGTCTCAAACTAAGGAAATGAAAAGGTTTTAAAAAATGATTTTCAAATTTTTTTTCAAAATAATCAAGAGAAGATGTGATGTGTATGATCAACCGGATCCAATAAGTAGACCCGAAATTACCACACTGTTATTTGATATTATGATATGATAGAACTACGTGGTAGTGATAGGCTAGGGATCTTCATGAAATGTTTGATAGAATTGTCTAACGTTTGATGCCTGATAGCCTAGGAGCACTTCTTATATGCTAGATGAAATTGACATCATTGCTGTGGCCACTTTGTGTGTGCATCATAGTTATACATAACAAAGATTCTATAGCCTGAGAATATTTGATTTAGCTTTACTTCCTGTTCTTTTCTGATTACGGGCTTAGAGTTGAGTCAAGTATTCGACTATCTATGGGATCCAACATTATGTATGATTAGCATGCATGAGTGGTTGCGGGGTTGGTGGAAGTTTCATGAGCGGGTGTAGTTCATAGCATGTCAGCGTGAGGAATTATTAGCCACTCTTGAGAGAGTGAGGACAGGATGAACATGTATCCAAGATGCTTGGGCCTAGATGAGGGGGATTTTGTATGAGGATCTGCCTGATTTTAGTGTGTCTTTGTGCCAGTCGACTACTTCCTGAATGCTGCTTGCTTTGTGCTTTGTGGGACTCATGTTGATGTGAGTTATCTATCAAATGAATACATTAAATTACATACTTTGAAGGTTAAATAATCTTAAAGCGAAGGATTTGGTTCTATTGCATAACTTTTGTCTGAGTCCAACCGTTGTAGGGTTGAGTCCTTTAGTCGAAAGATTATTTAAGCTTTGTTGCATGTAATTGTATTCATGGAATGGTTAACTGACATTAGTAGGGGTTTTTCATCAGCTGATGGCAGGGGAAGTGGGGGGGGGGGGGGGGGAATCCTAGGGGATCCTAGGAAGTCTTTTAGTGTGGTTCCTATGCAATTTAGCGGGTGTTGGACGTACCATTATGAGTAGGTAACTTAGAGGACTCGAGATGAATCTTGAGGAAAGTATGGATATGTGTGGAAGGTAGTATTGGGTCTGTACTACTAAAAGCATAGGATCCATACTCAAATCAAGAAAAGTCACAATGATTTTAAGGAGCTGGTTGAGGGTAGATGACATCGTTAATACCATGATTCATTGCAATGTTGTTGTTGTTGTATCTATAAATCATTTGGTTATGGTTATTTAGGATGAGGATGAGTCTGGTGATTATTTGGGCTTTACTGACCATGTCAGTTTGGGTTTGAATGGTGCAGACCTAGGTGAGTTAGTTGATTTTGAGGTACCGAGGGCCTTGCTGAAAGTAATGCCAACTGAGTCGTAGGGCTGAAGAAAGAATAAATTGCTGTGATCGGCTCGAGGATTTCAATACGAGCTGAGTGACTGGAAGGTGGATTGGAATGTCCTATCTATGGCAGTGGCTATGTTCTTTTAGCTTTCTGTGATTCAAAGGAAAGAGAGCGCGAGCATGTGATCTTCAGAGCTGGAATTGAGACACTACAAGGGGCTAGGTGGTTGCGGTTTTTGGTAACGGTACGGTAGTGTCAGAATGCACAAGAGGATCCTTGTCATATGGTTGCTTAAGATGAGATCAAGGGTCCGCTTCCTTTGGAGATAAGCAGGTCAGGTGTTAGCTGATGGTTTCAGGCGAGGACTATAGTAATCCAGTTGTTTCTAGATAGGAAGTTGGTGTTTTTCTTGTGCATTTGTAGGTAATTCTTGATGTTAGAGGAATCCATGATCGGGGAGTTCCTGAGGTCCCCATTTGAGATTCATAATCTTTTTGAGTTTGCTTGGTCTCTATCTGGATGAGTATATTGTGTTAAGATATGTACCAAGGATTAGGGATGCTATGTATTTGGGTGAGTCGATTAGGATTTTTGGTTGTTTGTAAGGGCATTTGCTGGTAGTTAGAACCCAAGTGGGGGAGAGTTGGATGTTCTGTTTAGAGGAGCAGTGACTTGTTCAAGTATAGGTTTCAGAAGAATGACTCATAAGGAATTGTGGTTCAGATATGCGAAACTTTGGTTCAGGATTTAGACAAGACAATAGTGCAGAGAAAGTTGCCATCATATGTATGTAGACAAGAATCTAAGAGTCGTCTTCGTGGAAAGAAGTTATTGGACAAGGGGCTCGTTGTAGCCAGTGGCTCCTTGCAGAGGCATTGAGGAATTGATCAAGAGTCATTTGGGTTGCTCGGGTTGAGTATTTTTTATTGAGAGATTTGTTAGCTTGTTGTATAGCTTGACATCTACAGTGTAGGATGGGCAATTTCTGATCGGTCGACTAGTTTCAGAGTTTCATATATTAGTTCCACATGGGTTTATTCAGTAGTATATCGTGTCTTGGGATTCATCTCCTATGCATCTTCAATCATTGGTCATGTCATTCATCATCTATAAGGACGAGGTTCTTTGAAAGTTAGAGTTGTGTCAGTTAAAGTTCAATGGATGCATCAAGCTATCATCAAGTTTCGTATGTTTTATATTTTCTTTGGTCTCTAGGTATGTTTACCCTCAATTGTGGTATGGAATTTTGGTTCATAGCAGGATCAAGTTTGGCAGTTGTCCTTAGCTATTGGAAGTTCAGATGTTGGTGTAGCATTGTTCAATTTGTCAGGTGTGACTTTGATGTACGAAGAATCTAATTTTGGCATGTTGTGTCAACAGGATTTGTAGTGGGATTGATTCGACTAGAGTTTTGGCAGCATTTCTAGATCACCTTGGGAGTCTTCTCGAGCTAGTTACGTATTAGTGGAATCTATTCAGTTTTAATCAAGGTTTGGGATCTAGTTTCAGTCGTTCATAAGGATGTTTCTGATAATGGTTAAGGATCGTCATTTCTTTAGATCTACTAACAATTCACCCTTTGGGTAAGGTTGTGAACAAGGCATGCAGTAGATCTAGGAATGGTTATGTGCTTCCCTGTGACAACCCGAAATTTCCATTCTGAACAAACCATATCAAGACAATAGAGCTTAGAACAGTTTCAGTGAAATTCCAGACTTCGGGTATAAGTTTGGCAGTTTTTCAGGATTTACACTTAAGGAGATATCAGGAGAGTGGTTGCACTAGGGTTTTGTGCAACATTGTTATTCCAACACTCGGTTATATTAGAAATCATTTCGGGAATAAAAATATTTTCTGCCAAAAATATCTCAGGACTATAAATAGATTTCTGAACCAAATAATTCATTAGTTACATTTCCAATTAGAGAAAAGCCAAATTCTCTCTCACGGATCTTCGGGTTTTTATCCCAAAACGTGAGTACTTCAATCTAGTTGTATTATATAGCTTAGATTGTGCTTAATAACATCAAAATCACGACAGAACAACAAGATCTGTGAGTTTACTCCCCAAGAACATCTTGGAGAGTAAACTCCTTTTCGAAAGCCAAATGAGGCCTAGTCCTCCCTTAAGCCATGAAACTAGTTTGGACTAGTACACTAACTAGTTTAGGGACAGAAAACAAACTCAAACAACAAGATTTGAGAGTTTACTCCCCAAGAACATATTGGAGAGTAAACTCCATGTTAAGGGCCAATAGTGTCCCAATGTCCCTCAAAGCCTTGGAAATGAACCTTGAGACTACCCATGACATGTTTAGACATCCAAAACAAATAAAATCAAGGGTTGAAAGTGAGTTCACGGCCAAGGAAGTTCTTGGGCCGTGAACTCCATTTTAGGGTGTCAAAATGCCCTAAATGCCACCCATAAGCCAAGAGACTATCATAGCTTTTTACCTTGATGTGTCTAAGACTCAAAAACCAAAATACCAACACCCACAAGTGTTTACGGCCGCAAACACATGACCAAATGGTCCATGGGCCGTAAACTCAAGTTAGGGGTGTTTTGATGCCACAAACACTTCCAAGGGCTTAGGCATGAATTTAGAATGCTTCCTTTTGACCTTTAGGACCCCCATAAGTATATTTGGCCATGAGTTTATGGTAGTAAACCCATTTGGGCCGTGAACACCTCAAAAACTCCAAAGAAGGTGGTCTTTCTCATCCTATGCTAGAGCTAATGTCCCTAAATCATTCCCTAGCTTTCATACTTACACAAACCCATGAGTGACCATGAGTTTATGGCCGTAAACTCCCTTGGGGCGTGAACTCATGGTAGTAAACTCATAAGTGTGCCCTTATACCTTCCTATGTTGAATCACATGTGATTCCAACACTTGGTCAAGGTGTTTCCTAGTCCTGGAAGGTGTTATCTTTCATATAGTTGTTATAAACACTACATTCATGTCATTATGTGTCCTTAAATATCATTTAGGACTTATTGTGTCTCGGGACTTCATCCGTGGAACTTCTCAGCCCTACACGCGTACCCGCTAGAACCACTCACAACAGGTGAGTTCATACCCCTTAATCAATGTTTTAAATGATTTTAAATGCTTTAATGGGGGGAATACAAGTAGAAAACAATATGTTATTAAATCAATCTTATGTATTTTATAACTGTGTTTTCACTCAGTAGATTTCACATATTTCAAAAGGTGTCACATGAAATGGTTTTCTATCTTAAAATACTTTGATAACAAAAGTATTAGTTTTGAAATGTTTATTAAAACGACATCAAGTCACTCTTAATTATTGTTCAAAACTCCTAGATATCTTGCAAAACCATTATTTTACCTTCTTGAATCAAACTATACTTATGCGCATATGTTCATTTATATGTTAGAGATTATAGTTTTCACCCTTTATTTAGTTTCCAATACTCTTGGGTAGCAAGGGTGCATAAATCTACTTGAACAACCAATTACTTTCCGGTTAATTATCATAGGGATAGTTAGAAGAAGAAAACATTTATTTCTATTACAAAGAATCACACAAGAGTCAGTTCATTCATGAGTCTATACCAATACCTTACATGATACATGAGTACACTTACTTAGGATTACATGATACATGAGTACACTTACTTAGGATTACATGATACATGAATATGTTTACATATACTTACCTGTTACATGAACACACTTACATGAATACCATACAAGAAGACTATTACTTAGGTGCATTATCCTGTATTTACTTACCTGGATACTTGTACTTAGAACTACGAGGATGATTTATTAGTATTTACTGTGTAAATTATCTTTCCTATCCCAGTTCAATGGGATAATTCGGCGGGAATTACCATTCCGAATCCCACTGATTAGCACCAGTGGTCGATGAACGTCTACGGATGTCTAAGGTTGTCACTTATTTAGTAGTCAGTGACGGGACTAACCATCCCTCTGTCCACTGTTGCAACAGTGGATGAGATGTGAATCTTCGGTGGATCATTAGGTTAGCGATATGTATTAAGAGATCGATATCGGGACTAACCCTCCCTCCACCCTGCTGCCGCTACAGAGGATGAGGGGACACTCTTCGGATGTGCATAGGGTCTATCTTTCGCTTCGGCGATGTCGTGTCAATCCTGGTCATCCAGGGATAACACTTACATGATTATATTTTTCCTACTTTACTTTATCTTGTGATATATATTCACATAAACAATGAGTTAGACTACGCACTTTTAGTACTAGTCAATAGAAAGGAAAAACTATCATTTTACTTACAAAACATTCGGGTCTTGGTAAAAGACTACATAGGCATAACAAAACATTCGGGTCTTGGTAGAAGACTACATAGGCATAACAAAACATTCGGGTCTTGGTAGAAGACTACATAGCCATAACAAAACATCCGGGTCTTGGTAGAAGACTACATAGTCATAACAGAACATTCGGGTCTTGGTAGAAGACTACCTAGTCATAACAGAACATTCGGGTCTTGGTAGAAGACTACCTAGTCATAACAGAACATTCGGGTCTTAGTAGAAGACTACCTAGTCATAACAGAACATTCGGGTCTTGGTAGAAGACTACATAGTCATAACAGAACATTAGGGTCTTGGTAGAAGACTATCTTATCATTTTCCTATTTTACTTTATTTTGTGATATATTCACATAAACGAGGAGTTAGACTAAGTACTATTAGTACTAGTCAATAGAAAGGAAAAACTATCATTTTACTTACAGAACATTAGGGTCTTGGTAGAAGACTATCATGTCATTTTCCCATTTTACTTTATTTTGTGATGTATTCACATAAACGGTGAGTTAGACTAAGTGCTCTCAGTACTAGCCAATAGAAAGGAAAACCTATCATTTTACTTTGTCATAACAAAACATTCGGGTCTTGGTAGAAGACCACAGTTCATACTTATATCAACTGTTCTATGTAGGGATTTACACGACATTCTTAACAGCATTCCAAAACAGGACAATAACACCTAAATACTTATGAATTCACCAGCTTTATAGCTGATACTCGCTTTCAAAATAACTTTTATTCTCAGGTCATCAGTTAGACAGGTACGATGTCCAGGCCTTGAGAAGACGGAGCACAGTCAAGACTCGCCATATTTTGATTATTCATTTTTATTGTTGTACATTATGAAACAACTCACATGTATTAAAACTTTACCTTTTAATGCAATGGATGATGTTGTTGCTTGTTTATTATATTACACTGTTGTGATACTGTACATGACGTCCTCCACCCCTGAACGTTTCCGTCGTTCGTGGTTTTGGGGTGTGACATTCCCTTTGTGGATGAATATTGTGGTAACTCCTCAAATACGGTCATGAAGAGGTGTATATGAACTGATTAAGATAGCATGAGAACACATAGTCTGAATTTATTGGTACGGTTCATAATTGGTTTGTAGCTCTTGAGTTGGAGCAAGAATACAACCACCTATCCTATTTGTTAGTTGGGTCGTGTTTGGTTAGCGTCGAAAGGAATGTTGAATGGGTTTTCTGTAAGATAATGGATTGATGTTTGAGTATCCTTAGACTCAATAATCATTTGGTTGAGAATCTTAGGTCTCGAATTGTTAGTCTTATTGACATGGTTAGATGCAGTACGTTGTTCTTGGGAGTCGGGAGACTCGGTGACCCGCTGGTTTGGATCATGTGGTCAGGAAAAGTTATCTAGAATGATATATTATTTGTGCACCGGGGGTCGCTTAATGAATGGTTGCTATGCTGGAGTCAATCTTCTTGTGAGTTGTCTATTAGGAGTTGGTTTCTAGTATGAGGAGTTGGTTCTAAAATCTCGAGTGATTTGTCATGTGGAGGTACACCTAAGCTGATGAGGGATTTCGATGCAATGCGTGAATTCTTGGATTGGCCATTCTTATGCCTATGGGTGCAGCAGGTTGGTGATGATTTTTCAGGAAGTCAAGAGTATATTTAAAGTTTTTGGGCGGAATTCGCGATCATAATGTTTTGAGTATCTTTTCAGCAAGTTTTGGTGGTGTCCCCAGTCAAGGACTAGGGGTAGGCTCGACGAATGGATGATCATCAGTCATAGGGTAAGGCTTCTGAGAACGGACCGATGGGTTCCTGGTTTCGGGAAGTATAGTGACAAGGAAGTTTTGTGATTATAGTACTGAGAGTCACCGGTTTGTGTGGTTTTCTCTGACAGTTGGGTCATGCAGTTAGGGAGAGAAAGAAAATTGTTGCGTCTGAGCATTTTTCAAGTTATTATGTTGCTTGCTGGCAGTGGGGATTTCCAAGTGATCTCTCGAGTTTTACTTCTAAGTTTCTTTGATATCGATATGGTTAAAGGGAGTTTATAGAATATGTTGGTGTTATTTTTTAGAAATCTTAACCGAGACAGATTTCAAGGACGAAATCTAGTTGAAATGGGGGAGAACTGTAACATCCTATTTCCTGCCATTTCTGGTCTGTGGGCCGAAAGTTAATTGTGTAAAGCTTTGGGCCTTAAGGAGTCAAATTTTAGTCCTTGTGGAAGGAGATAATGTTAGTTAAGAGATTTTACCCTTAAATTGTGTTTTAGGCTGAAGGGTAGAAAGGGAGAAGTTATAGGCCAGGTTCTTGCAAGAAATATGGATTTTTATTTGAGAAGTTTTTAGTCTAAGATCTTTAGATAATATTCAATACCTTCCCATGGATATAAAGAACGTCGAAAACGGAGTTGGCACGAAAAAGTTACGACCGTTTGAAGTTAGGAAATTTTTGGGTCAGCCGCGTACGCAGGGCGTACCAGGGCATCCCTAGTACGCTGGGCATACTCAACATGTACATTGGGCGTACTAGGATACCCCTAGTACGTTGGGCGTATATTAAGTACACAGGGCGTACGCGATCAGTGCCCAAACCCTATTTTCATGGTTTGAGCCCTATTTAGGATCCTTAACTTCCCCAAACCCACTCCATTCTCAACCTCCACCTATCCAACGCCCTCTCTTGAAACCCTAACCCTAGATTGAGCCTTGTGGGGAAAAGGAAGGTGTTTTTAAGTGTGTTGGAGTGTTCTTGGTGCATCTTGGAGAAGAAGGAACTAATGGATGAAGTGTTGGTTGCATTGGAGCTTGTAGATCCAAACTTTATTCACCTTGATCTTTATTCTAGAGGTATAAATTTTTAATCTTGATGATGATATTGTTAGATCTAGCTAGTTGTGGGTGTTATGAGCTTTTGGTAACTTTAAGTGCATATAGTTTAGATCTTTGAAGTTTGTGACCTTGTTATGGATAAAGTTGGAAATTCTATCCATCTAAACATCATTTTGATTTAGATATGAAGATTATAGACTTGGACTTAATGGATAGGTTGAAAAGATGCACTTTTTGGGTCCCTTTGAGACTTAAAGACTAGATCTTATATGTTGTGACCATTCTAATGGATAAAGTTGGAAACTTTATTCATTATTGAGCTATTATGAACCATAAAAATATGATCTTGAGTGTTCTATCACTACTAGAAAAAGATCCTTTTACAACGCAAAAACCACGACACTCTTTGATTTATGTTACGCAAAAGAGAGTGACATTAAAAAAGTGTCATCTCTTCAAAAAAAAAAAGTTAAGGATTAAGGTCACGCATTATTGCGTGCCATTAAATTAGTGTTATAAGAAAAAAAAATTAAAAACACGGAGAACGTTGTATCTTAAATGCGCGTCCTCTATAAGTGTCGCTTTATAATTTTAATGAACACGCGTTTTGTAGATACGGGGGAAATGAAATCCCAAAATTTTGAAAACCCGCCTTGTTCTTTTCTACCTTCTTTCTATCTTTCTTCTTCGCAATCGATTCTCCCATCTCCCTCCTCTCCGATCCGCTTCTCCACTACTCATTCTCTTAAATGCCTCTTTCTTTTCTACCTTTTTTCTATTCCTCATTCTCCTCTCCACGAGCCGATGACCTTCATTTTCTACCTCCTTCTCTCTACAAACCCTGCAAAACCTAGTAGTCGCAGCCACCATCAATCCCTACCAACGAACCGTGGCAGTTGCAGCCGAAGACCTTCCTTTTTTCACAATCACGAATCTTAGTTTCTGATTCTCATAAACCCTAAATTTTTATTCATCGATTCCTATTCACTTAGGCAGTAAAATCACCTCTGTTTCTCGGATACCGACTGTAATTTTGCTCGTTGTCGCCTCCCCTGTGAAGCCAACGGCCGGAGATAGTCGACAGTTGCATCTCCATCGCAACCAACCCCCAGGTTCCATTTTTTCATCCTTCTTTTCTGCTTTTTTTTTCTTCCTTTTTTTCCATCGCACTTTAAAATCGGGTTTCTGCTATTGGAGAAGCAACAAATGGGCATGTTGAGATGGGGGATGTTCGTGAAGCCCTAAAATTTGAACCTAGTTTATGATACACCTCCTTTGCAACCTTTCGTTTTCATATATTTCAGTCAAAATTTTGAATAACATGTATCATTTTTCCAATTTTGTGTTCTAAATAGTATTGTATGTATTTGGTTGTTCTATATCTGTTTCTTGAATTAACGTCAAAAAAAAGTTGTGTTTTCATTTTTTAACAAAACTAAAGGGGATAATTAGGAGTTAGAATCGAAACATATATTGTAATTTATTGGGTTTCAAAGTTAAACCTCATCAAAAGTTATAGACAATTATGGTTCTGAAAGCATTTAGCATTATGAAATATTGGTGTATTTTTCACTTCTTTTGTAAACGAATAAACAGAAAGCAAAAGCTTTTGTCAAACCAGGTTTAAATTAAACTAAAGCAATGTCAATTCCTAAAACTTGTGTTTGTGGATTTGTTATTTGTTAATATTCATAATCTATGATTTTATTGTAGGCTCTACGTGTTTGGGACTCAAGAAGGGGCTCAAAGATGATGAAGCTTCGAGGGCATACAAATAACATTAGGGCTTTGCTTCTTGACTCCACTGGGAGGTTTTTGTTCTTTCAAAATTTCTTAAGTTTTTTAAAATTAAAATTTATGTTTTCTTTGTGTAATTAAATTATTAGGTGATTGGGTTTCTAATTCTTTATAATTTTTCAATAATGCAGGTTCTGTTTATCAGGATCTTCGGATTCTATGATTAGGTAGCTTCCGTGTGTGTGTGTGTGTGTATATATATATATATATATATATACTGTACTCATTATTTTTTTTAAATATTAACTTTTTTTTTATTTTTATAAATTATGGGATCTAGGACACCAAAGATGTGTGCATTCATATGCAGTTCACACAGATTTTGTTTGGGCACTTGCTAGCACTCCTACATTCAGTCATGTGTATAGTGGTGGTAGAGATCTTTCTGTAAGTTCACTTTTTTATATTTCAATGAAAGAAAATAAATATTTACTGTTTTTTGTTTTTTTGTGTTTTTTTATAGTTGTACTTAACGGATCTTTCAACAAGGGAGAGTATACTTCTTTGCACAAAAGAACATCCGATTCAACAACTAGCAATGCATGATTTATAAGGATCTACTCTTGTGAGTTTTTTTTATAATTTTTCATCTTATTTTTTTTAGACGAAATTACATTTTTGTCCTTATTTTGATGTTTCATAACGATTTTTGTCCATGAATCGTTAAATATAGCTATTCGATTGTTATGTTTTGTGAAATGACCATTTTGCCCTTGGACCACCAGGACCAAACCTGAAAAACAAGTATACCATAGGGACCACGTTCGTAAGTTTTGCTTATTTTTTAGTTAAGGTTTATAACATTTTATGGGCATATGACTATTTAGAATTATAATATTATTATTTTATAGTTTATATTGTTGATTGAATTATTTTGTTAATATATTAATATAACTTGTTATTTGAAAATATAGTATTTTGTTAGAAAATGTTATAAATCATTTAAAATGGACAAGTTTACAACATATTATCTATATAATGTTAAAAACCTTATTAAAAACACAATGAAAAGCTTTAAAGTTGGTCTATGTGGTTTACTGATTTTTTTTTTTATGTTTGGTCCTTGTGGTCAATGTTAAAATGGTCATTAAAAAAATGAACAACTTAGTAGTTATATATAAGGGCCAAAAATTTTATGGATCACCAATATAAAGACCAAAATTGCAAACCAAATTCCTTATGGACAAAAACTGAAAAAACATTTACACTTAGGGATAAAAAATATAACTTACTATAATTTTAATCTTTCTTCTACATTAATTGAAAGTTGTGTAGAATCTTTACTGTTTATATATGCGTATATCTTGAAGTTTTTCTGTTTAATACTTCAAAAAACCAACTGATGTAACTTGACATGTATGTAGGTTCCTGATTATAAAGAACCAATATTCAGTATTAATGGAATTCCAGGAACCGTGTAATTTGAAATTATGAACAATAGACGACATGTTTTAACCAAGGTACACATTAAGTTTTTCATTTTATTTTATTTTGATAAAAAAAAAGTTCAGTTTTGTAAAGAGAGTAAGAAATACGTCTTCTATAGGATAATGTTGGTTGTGTAAAGCTATGCGAGATCACTAAAAAGAAGGAAGAAGTTTTTGAGATGGTACATTTGACCATTTCATACATAATTTCTTTGAATTTTGAATTTTGGACTTTTGACCATGCTGTCCACATCCAAGTCAGCATTCATGTGTGGTTCACTATAGATAGTAGACTCGGAAACTTAACTGTCCCTTTGGACACCTCATAATGTTTTTCAACAAAAATGTATTATGTTGATCTTAACATCACCGAAAAAGCTAAGGACGATAAGGTAAATTATAATTTCATTATTTTATCAATATATTATTACATTGCAAAGAAATGCACCTCAAGGATATGTTCCCGTTTCTGCTAACGGATCTTTAGAGTATGTTTTTGCATTAGCAATGAATGATACGGAACTCTTCTGTTTCATTATTTAATTGTTGGATTCATAACAAAGATATTGTATGTTGAATGATATTTATGTTATCCTAAAAACATTTCAATTCATTTTGAAATTTATGTCTGGAGATTCCAATTCCAATTCCATTGGAATCTATTAAAATCCTCATTTATATTAAAAGCTAGATTTTTTATTTTACTTTTGGCGGATTAAGGATTTAAGAAGTAAGGAGAAGGAATTAAAAGCTAAAGAGACTGAATTGAAAATGAGAGAACGAGTGCTTGTTTAATTGAAATCCATTTTGGAATGGATATCTATTATTATATTGAACTTTTGAAAATGTCAAATCATTTAGCTAAAAATAGTTTTAAAATCCTTTCAGGTATGAAGTTTGTTATACCCTTTAAGCAACCTGTGGTTTCCGAATTGTATTTTATTTCATTATTTGTATTTCGATTTTGAAAGATTTCAAATCTTTTCAGGTATGAAGTTGTTAAACCAGGAAGTGAAATAGTCCATAGTGTTGTACTAAATGAAGTCGGTTAGTTGGCTTATCTTTCTCTTTTGTCTAGAACAAACATGGGCATGATAGTACAGGTAAACAGGGGCAAAACGGTAATTAGCTAGGTCTATCTAAATTATAAGTTATAAACAATAAATAGTGATACAATGGAGCCTGATAATTGGTGGTGATTGTGAAGATGGGAAGCCTGATAATAGCCTAAAGAAGAAAAGAAACAAGACAAAAAAGAAGAATAAGAGAAAGAGAAAGAAGAAAAGGAGAAAAAAGAAGAGGTTCAAACTGATGTAAGTTGTTTGAGAAATATTCTCTCTCCATTTCGTCATATATGTGACATAATCATTCAAACATGTTGTCAACCTTTAGAATAGACGCATTAATAAATCAATCATAAATTTTTAATGTGTTTGTTACACTTACTAGACAATATAACAACACAGGTCATTGAAGGCCATAAGACATGGTTGGCTGATGCTGGTGATGTTGCCCACTTTAATTCCCTTAACATGGAAGCTAATGATAATGTTTGTCATTACTGCTTATTTGTTATAGGCTTAAATACAAGATTTCTTTACATTATGCTTCCACTTCCTCCTTTACATCAAGCATTATACTTTACTTTGAAAATCTACCTAGTAATAGAAATCAACATTCACTGCTATGGTTGGGTAGTTTTACAAAATTTAATGTCCTAATAAGAATTTTTTTTTGAATTGGTTAGATATTTCAATGTAGAACCGCTTACTAATAAAATTAGAATGTTGTAATAGAAGTTGGATGGATGCTATAAATATAATATAATACAGGAAATAAATGAAAGTAGGTTGCACAAATTGATTTTTGTCAATAAAACCAAAACCGCATAAACTTAAAATGGTCAGTTTTTTTTATATTTATTTGAAATCATATCTTGGTGCTGACACTCTTAAAAAGCTAAAGAAAGAACTCTCTGAGTTGGAGAGAGAGGTATTTTTACATGTTTACCCCTCGCAATCATTTGTATAATATTTATATTTCAACTCCAAATAGTATCTAGTATCTAACTTTCAGTTTTTTTATATTTATTTGAAATCATATCTTCATCCTTTCGTTACTCCTTAGCAGGGGTTGTGGTTGACACCAAGATTTGCCACCCAATTGAGTTTGATTTCTACCTGATGTTAATGTTGGTATTCAGGTGAACCAACTGAACTACTTGTGCTTAATAAATCTTTCAATTTAAAAGGTGATGATATATCTGATTTGCAGGGAACAAGCAGGCCAACACATTACCATGTGTTGTATGATGAGAATAAGTTCACTCTTGATAGTCTCTAAATTTTAACAAACTGTCTAGGATACACTTATCAAAGGTGTACAAGATCTATGTCCATAGCTATAAATAATATCTGATTGCTCTTGTTCTTTGAGTATAATATTATGCTAAAACTATATATGATATATTTCAAATAAAAAATGCAGTTCCTCCTGCTTACTATGCGCACTTGGCTGCATTTCGTGCCCATTATTACATGGAGGGGGTGAATTGTCTGACAGTGGTTCTTCACATGGAGTCGGGGGCGTGCAACAAGAAAATTCCCCTTAATAGCAATGTAGTATTAGGTTATATAGTTAGGGAAAACCTCTTAATAACAATGTACAATCAGATCCCCTTAATATCAATGTATTACAATTTTTTGACATAATGTTATTAAATGAAATTGATTGTTTTGGTATATATTTGTTTCTGTATTCTTGTATTATGCGTAAATGAGTATCGTAAATGCACTTCATATATGCATATCGTAAATGGTTGTTGAAGTTTAAGACACGTAAATGCGTGTCATCTTCTTTTATGACAGGGGCTTTAATGATACGCAATGTGTGTCCTAAACGCGTGTCGTAAGGTTCTAACACGCAAATGCGTGTCATATTTCTTTATGATACACGTAATGCGTGTCGTAAACGCGCGTCGTAAATGCGCATCGTAAATAGACGACGCACAAAAGCGTGTCGTCTCTCTTTATGACAGGGCCTTCCTTGACATGCATTTGCGCGTCGTCTGAGCGTTTTACGACATGCATTGCGCGTCGTAAAAGGCTATTTTTCTAGCAAAGTATGTAACCCATGCACGTGTTAGATAGTCTTAATGTGTTTAGAACATTATGTTTTGGACATTAAGCACTTAACAGACATGCAAGACCATAAATTTGGAAACTTTATGGTCAAGGACATCATTTTGGGCTTGGATTTGGAAAATGGGCTTAAAAGTTTAAGGATTAAGGTCTTAATAAGTTGCGTTGGCAGCCATCCGTGTACATTGGGTGTACAACTGAGTACACTGGGCGTACTTAGCTAGGTTGACTTGGTTGAGTTTTTGGAATTTTGACTTTTACCTGATTTTGACCAAGTTTGACCTAGGGGTATTTTGTTTTTTTATGGTTGTGTTTGAGAATTGGTCATTTGGATGGATAGGTGATGGTTAGAGCTAAGATTCGGAGTTGGGACCTCATCAACTATTGCTCAGAATGAGATGTGAGTTTTCCTCACTATATTTATGGGTCGAAGGCACCAAAGCCAGCCCATTGGATTGGATATCCTGCTCTGTGATACTATGTCGTCATGTTGTAGTGATATGTTAGATTTGTCTGATAGTTTGTTGGCTGGTTATATGTTTATCTATTATATGCACACATATTTTGAGTTGTGGTTGAGGATTTACTGCTTTGTGCAAGAGCCAACAGACTGAGGGTATTTAATCCCGAGGATGACTAGACCAGTTGTATATTGTCATTCCAACCTAGGGTATTCCATCCCGAGGATGACTGGTGTGACAACCCAAAGTTATTCCGTTACATTACCCCGTTACAGTTAACGGAATATTCCATTTTATAGAAGTCCCGTTAATCAGAGGTCGCCAAATAAATAAATGTTTTATTTATTTATATCCTTATGTCGTTATAGTCGTAATAAAGTAGATAAAAACACTTAAATTACATTTCCATATTATTTTGGAAAAAGTTAAATTTTATTACGACCACTAAATTGGGCGCGACCAAAAGCCCCGTCTAACGACAGTATCGGGTAGATTTCCACTGAGCTTCAACTCAAGCCCCTATATAAGGGGGAGTAAACTCCATTTCAACCTTTTTCACCCTCTCTCTATACTCTCTCTCATACAAGCCCGTTTTCGACTCAAATCCACAACCAAACGCCTCCAAATCGTAAGTCTCCTTACCCTAGCTTATTCTAAACATCATGGATTGTTGTTATAGCCCAAAAATCGACCATTTAAGCTGTGGAAAATGAGTTTACGGCTTAAGATCCTCCTTAGGCCGTAAACCCCTTAATTAAGGCCAAAATGACCCAAGTTTGTCCCGTTGAGCCTAGGAACCAATTAAGGAACTTATCTAGGAGTGTTTAAACATGAAAACACATAGTTTTAGGGCCTAAAAGAGAGTTTACGGCCCAAGCACATGCTTAGGCCGTAAACACCTCTTATGCTTGTATAAATGCCCCAAAAACACTCCCAAACCACCCTTAGACTTAATAAATAAATTAGGGGCTTGCTATTTCGGGTTTAGAACATTCAAACACAAGGAAATATGGGGTAAATTGGAGTTTATGGCCCAAGCAAGTGCCTAGGCTGTAAACACCCCCAAACTATGTCAAAAGATGGTTTTTGTCCCCTAAATGGCCTTAGACCTTTATTACAAATTACTAGAAGTGAATTAGGGACTTTAAAATTCCATAGAATCAAAGGATAGGAGTTCACGGCCGTGAACTCCCATAGGGGTGGTTCATGGGCCGTAAACTCCAATTTTGTCCCTTTAAAAGCCTTAAATCCCTTCATACAATTTAGTTTTGGACCTAGCAGAATTCCATGAAGAAGTTAAAGCCTTAGAACATCCTAGAAACCCCTCACCATGAGTTTACGGCCGTAAACTCATGGGGAGTAGTCCCAGGGCCGTAAACACCCTATGGTGAGTTTACTCTTGGAGGGTAAACCCCATTCCTAAGTCATTCAAGCCCTTAAATGTTACCCGGCACACCCCAAACACTTAACCAAAGTGTTTTCCGCTCCTTAGAGTGTGTATACTTGTTTAATTAGTATATAATATACTAATTGTATGTGAACATATGTTATCATATGTTAAATAGGTCTCTAAGTGTGTCCAAGTCCTTACTTGACACCGAGCACCCAACCGGCGCCTTCGTCGGATCCACTTACACCAGGTGAGTTCATACCCCTGAATGAACCTTTTAAATGTTTTTACATGTTTTATAGGGGGAATACAAGTTAACATGCCAGTTATCATATCAATCACATGTGATTGATAACCCGCATGCACAAGGATTTACCACACTATAAACTGTTTTACCAAGTAGGACACTATAAATGGTTTTCTAAAATGTTTTCACTTGTTCAAAACTCTTACTTACACTGTTTTATCAAAGTTCATTTGAAACTGTTTTATGAAAGGTTTCCAAAGAATTTCTAAAGGTTTTCAAACTCATTTTACCAAAGAATAACAAGTTGTGATTTTCTTAATATATAAAGGTTTTCCAAAGTTTTCGTCTATGTTTTTATACTTCTACTTGGTTAAGATACCACTGCGTTATTTCTGTTTAGTTAATACCCCCACTTCGTGATACACTTATAATTGAGAACGCCTCCACTTCGTGATACACTTATACTTGAGAACGCCTCCACTTCGTGATACACTTATACTTGAGAATGCCTCCACTTCGTGATACACTTATACTTGAGAATGTCTCCACTTCATTATACGCTTATACCTGATAACACTTCCACATAGTTAGATGAATGCCTGTGCTTGTATGGATGCATATAAATAATGTTTGAAGGACTTAGGAAGGCTTGTTCGCTCTATTTCCTTTTCTTCGTTGAGATGTGGTCTGGTGGGATCGGATGTCCGTCCGAAGGTCGCTTGATCATTAATTATATATTATGTATGCAAGCATAGTCATATTGGTTTACATTAGTCAGTTCAGTCATGAGTCTCTACCTCTAGTTCAACACTGTATTGGAAACACACTACCCACTATTTGGGATGCATCTTCGGGACACGGCCTTCTCCGTCGTCTAGTTGGTAACCAGATTCTCCTGTAGGGAGAGCGGACATTGTGTGTATAGATCTATAAGGTATTGACACCCCCGCACCCTGACTGCTAGCTACAGTCCACGGCCTACCAAGCCAAGGGGTGACAAATGTCATATTTTACAGATGCTTGTAGGGCGTCAGGTACTCTAGTGTCAGTTAGTATGGTTTCGAGTATCCTAGGTTACCTTATAATTCATGGCCTTAAGGTAACGGTATTTCACCAGCAATTTACACTGTATGTTGGAAACCCACTCTCAGAGTCACTGTTTTTAGACCTTGCTAGCTGTATCTTTCATTTGATACTGTCTGCGGTCTGTATTCCCTGTTTTAGACCTTACTAGCCGTACCTTTCATTTGGTACCGTCTGGGGTCTGTGTCTCCCTTTGTTAGACTGAGCCAGGCGTGTCGTTTGTTCGATACTCTCCTGGAGTCTATGATTCCTTTTGCCTTAGTCAGCAGTCTTCATTGCTGAGGCATATGTTATTTCCCTGATTTCTCTTGCTTTCTTTAAATAATCAAATTATGTATTTTGATAATGATAGCGATTAAGGGAAAACTACTTTTTACCACATAACTCCGTCCAGTCTTGGTAGAAGACTGCTTTTATTAAAGAAAATATAGGATTTTCTGGAAAAGACACTAATTTAATGGATACTCTAAAACTACCACTTTTATTAAAGTTATTTGGATAAAATGACACGTAATACTTATGAACTCACCAGCATTTGTAAAAATGCTGATACTCGCTTTTCAAATAACTTGTATTCTCAGGTTAGCATTAGTCAGGTACATCCCCGAAGCTATTGATGAAGATAGCTTAGTACCATGCTGTACTTACTTATATTTACTTGTATTACCTTGATGTACTGTTATGTAAACCATGTAAAACTATTACTATTAATGCAATGTTTTTTTGTACTTTGATTACTATAATGCATGTGTTGTGATACTTGACATGACGTCATCCACCCCAAAACGTTTCTGCCGTTCCAGTTTTGGGGTGTGACAGATTGGTATCAGAGCATTGTTTATAGTGAGCTAAGTATATCAATTCATAAAAGATATACAACCTATAAATACAAAGGGATAAAACACTCTGACCAAGAATTATACTTTAAAATATAACCATATTTTACCAAAGTATAAGAACATCCAGAACCTAAACACTCGAACACAAGTATCACAAGAAGAACAATAATAAAAGTCTTCGGATGTTGAGCATTACCGTCAAACGTGGGCAGTTATGTAATCATAAGCTGGAGTAAATGTAACCTGATCAACTACATTTATTCGAGATGCGATGAACATGTGCTTGGGAGTGATAGTGGTGTGCAACAGGTCTGAAACTTACCAATTAGGATTGATAGAGCCAAACATAAAGTTTAAAATACTATAGGAGTATTTTGGAATACTAAAAGACTAACAATAATCCCAGAACCATAATCAGAAGATAAGAACCAAACAAGAAATTAAAATACCATAGGGGTATTTTAGAATCCGTAACCAACCTTGTGTGAAGAACTAAAAAGATCCTTATTGATATACCTACAACTACAGAGGGTATACTCCCAAGGTTATATATAATAAGGACCCCATAGGCTAAGAATGTGTGGTTTTGCTCTACTTCCTTTTCCTTATTGGGATGTGGATATAGAGTAGTATCACATATTTGAAGGCCTATCGGATCTAAGCTATATATGATTTGTATACCCTGTGTAATCAAAGCAGGACTCGATATGGATCATCCAGTGAAATGTTAATAATCTTTTAGGATTCTTTATACATTTCCATTCTCGCACGAACCCTGTAGACAACCCTATCCAATTCAATGCTTGACAGAAGAGTTGATGCAAACCCAGAAGAGGTTCATCGAGAAGATTTCCTGTTTGGAAATAAATGAACTGGGTTGAGACTATTGAATTCACCAAGTGGCTATATCTTTTTAGGGACATCGGTGAGTAATTCGCCTAAACTTCCGAGATTCCAGTCATCCGTCATGAAGTGATGACACTCAGAGTCGGAATCAGAAGGAAGGCGGAATAGAAATTCAATATGTCCATACGAGGAGAGAACCCTAGGTAACTACCCGAAGGAAACCAACACCGATTCCAGCCAAAGATACGAGGCAGACAGAGGGAGCCAGTACATAGAACCCGAGAATTGTCTTTTCCTCGTACTCATCACACTAATAAACCCGTAAAATAATATAATATAGTGAGTTAGTGATTACACTACTCACGCTATGTGTTAGGTAAATCGTCGTTTCCCGTTGCCAGTTACACGATTAGAGCGGAACCTGTTGGATTAATGTCTAAGTCCATAACTATAATTGGTAAGACTTGACCCGACCCGGCATGGTCCATTTGGGTTGCATGGCATCATGCACTTGGATAGACTATAATAAGAGAAATAAGACACTTATGGTTATTAATATATTATAAGTTCTAGTATATTAATAATAAGAATAATAAGATTATTTAATTAGTATTAATCAAGAATTAATCTAGGATTAATTAAGTGATCAAAAGAAGACTAATTAAATATATGGGTTGATTGTGTAAATCATCCATATTTGTTTAGTGGGCTAATGCTCCATGGATAATCAAGTTGGGCTAAAACCCATAGGATGGTCCATGGATGCTCCATGGTGTATTTGAACCCATGGATCCAAGGAAATGGAAAGTCATGACAATTAGGGTTTACCCTAATTGTAACACTATATAAAGATCTTATTCTTGACAAAATCGGCAACTAGTATCATTCTAGAAAGGGCTAGCCGATTTTCATGAAGTGTAGAATTCTCTCAAGTTATTCCAAGTGTATTTGGTGTTGTGTGAACCATTTGAGGTGTCACACTTGGGGCACATGGCACTCAATCTTCATGAAGACTTTCTACATGAAAGAGGTATGTATTCTATCTTGTTATATTCATTATTTTTATATGCTAGATTAGGATAATACCTTGGATGTTCATATTTGTATGTATAATAGAGAAAACATAGATCCAAGGTATTTAGGGTTGCATGTACACTTAGGAGTGTTAGAATGCTCATAATCCAACATTGGTATCAGAGCCTAGGCTTGTTTTCTTGTTATACTTGCAAAAGAAGCTGGAAAATCGAGTTTTGATGTTGTCTGCCCAGCAGACTCGCGGAGTCCATGAATGGACTCGCCGAGTCCAAGGCAAAAAGCATCCAACTCGCCGAGTTGGTTCGTGCACTCGATGAGTTGGACCCCCAGACAACATAAATTCGACTTTTTTGCTGGAATTGGACTAGGAACATTACCCTAAGATGTTTTTGGACTTATAAACTTGTTTTTGATGTGGTAATGTTCATGCTAATCCAATTTCAAATATAATTGTCAATAGATTCATGTTCTGTATTAGTTTAAGGTTTAGTCTAATTACATGAAAAAGTTTGATTTGAATTATCTTGTTCTTATGAGTTGCTTAGATTAATAGAAAAGTTGAGTGAAATAGTTGTTTTCAATCCAAATTAATCTAAGAGTTGATTCTAAAATGTGTTTTTGTAACTTGTCCTCAAGTTATATGAAAAGTCACATTTAAGTTTCATAAAACTCATAATTGTTGGCAAAGGTTACAAAAATGAAGAGTCTAATTCTAATTAAATGGGTTTATGACTTCATAACTTGTCCTCAAGTTATGGAGGACCAAGAGTCTCTTCATTAAATAATAATAAAAAAATAAAAACAAAAAGTGTAACCTTAATTAATTCCATAAGTTATAAAATAAAGAAAAGTTAATTCTTTTATTAGTTTAAAGTCTTCCATAACTTGTCCTCAAGTTATGGAACTTGAAGAGTTTTGGATTAAAACTACTTTAAACACATAAGTTATGGAATTAAATAGTTTTGAATAGTTTCAAAACTTGCCCTCAAGTTTTGGAATTTGAAAAAGTTTTCACTTATGAATACTTTAATTCCAAGTTAGCCCTTAGAATTTTAAAGAGTTAAAATTCAACCCTTATACTTTATAATATTATAAGTTAATAATATATATATATATATATATATGTATATATATATATATATATATATATATATATATATATATATATATGTATAAGAGTAAAGTCAGTCTTACCGCTAGTACGCCTCATTCACGAAGCCGGTCTATAAGGGGGTATAAGGTTACTGCCTATAAAATGGCAATTTAATGGGTGTCCACTCTCACCCACCGCTTGCTTGACTAGTGGAGGGTCATTAGCCGAACGGGTTTGACAGGACTATAATTCTCCCTTCATTAAAAGTATTAATGATAAATACTAAGTAACTAAACTCTTAATAATACCCAATCTTAGTTACTTAGGAAAATGTGAATAAGGTGCTAATCCATGAAATTACACTTTGCACTTTGTTTAAGTCGGTTAGTGGAGCGTGTGTGGTTAACCGGCACACTAACTCGTATTTAACAAGGTAGGTAAAGGGTAACTTAATGTTTATCATAGTATCGATGGAGCGTGTGTGGTTAACCGGCACATCGATTGAGGGGTAAACACTTAAGGGTACCAAGTAATTTGCATGGTTACTTCACACCTTGTTTTGTGATCCTCGGCATCCCAGTCACAAAACCTGAAGGGCACACTCGAGATTGAAACATGCCATTAAACATTTCAATGAATCTCAAAGATCTAGGAGTTTCAAAACCAATTAAAAACCTAATTATTATTTCGTTTTTCATGGTGGAAATTGGTGAATCGTCATTCACCTACCTTCAAATATTTTATAGCTTGGATTACGGCATCCCTCTTCTAAGTTATAAAATAGTTTGTTGGGTCCTAGCCTTAATATTCATATTGGGTGTCATATTAAGGACTTTAAATCAACTATCTTGAATATCTCCCAAAAACATGTCTGGTTTAGACATTTATGATCTTCCCAAATCTCTTGAAACAAGCTTTCCTAAATGAAGATGATGTCCCTTGGAAATCATACTTCTTTCACCTCCTCCAATTATTATCCCTAACCCACAAGTTCTTGAAAACTTTAAGGTCACTCAAGCCCTATTGGCAAGGCAAGGTCTAGGTGTGGTCACATCTTGGAGGTGTAGTCACATATTGACAAGCCGGGAGAGTTGGGTGTCAAAGTCTTGAGAAAGTTGGTGGTTCAATCACTTTCTAAGTCATATAGTGAGTTCCTTTGGGACACCTATGAAACAGACTATGACAAGACCCTTAATGATCTTATCTATTTGTTAAGATCAACTTCCTTAAAACTTGATGGACATTGACAATAGTGACACAGGAAATCCAGAAAAGCATTCTCTTCCCAATGGAAAGGGATCGGCCATAGTCAACTCGGTTGATCAAATGGTAAAGAGAAAAGCTAAGTCTGTGATAGTCCCATGTACCATTATCAAAGGGTCCATATGTTTATATTGCCAAACGAAGGGACATTGGTTACGAATCTGCCAAATTTACCTAAGGATGTTGAAGTTAATAAGTTTGACTCTACTTCAGGTAAAGTCCACTGTCTAACTCTGCTAAGTTTCTAATATGAGATTCTTGATACATGATGTAACTGGGTCACATGTTGATGTTTTAAGAATCAAAGAAAAGTAAAGAAACTTAAAGAAAGAATATGTTGAATCTGATCGTGTAGATGGATTTCTATCGCGTAGCTTGAAGATCGGATTCTTGAGCTACTTCTTAGGAGTTATGTGATATTGCTTAGAAATAGATAACAACAAGGTTTTCATATGGATTGTAAGGATAAGTTTTCCGCAAAGTTTTAAAATAAAAGAAAAAGGTTTTGATTTTATTTATTTTAAGTATCCTTACAATGGCATTTGTGAAAAGTTGTTGCTTATAAGATTCCACTGATAGCAATATTGGAAAGTGAATTTGATTCTTTCATTTGTGGTAGTGTCTAAATTTACCAAATAAGGAAAGATTATCATCACCCAAGTTTCAATTGGACCGGAACTTGGAATCATGCAAGTTGTATAGCATGATGAATGAGAACTTTCAAGTATTGGAAAATTAAGACTAATTACTTGTTCACATGGATGTGTGAGTCAAGTAAAGGACTAAGGGATCGAGTACACAGTCTTGTCACTGATTAAGTCCACCACAAAAGATCGATAAGATTATTCGTCATAATTTACTATAGCTCAGGAAATACGGTTATACTTACAAGCTTAAGTGTAATTCTGAGATTTTGGAAAAGGTTCCAATGTATGGCAGAGCGAATAAGAAGAATCAAATTAGGCAGAAGGATAAAAGTCTCTCAAATCTGAAAAGATGGGAGAGAGTACTTTCGTATCAGTTTTGTGATCATCTTAATGATTTAGAGACCTTATCACAATTCATCCTCTAAGAGCCTTCTTATAGCTAAGAAGAGGAACTTGAATTGTTGAAGTGGTTAAATCAAGAAGATGATTCATACTTCGTTCCAAAAACAATTCTTAGAGGTATACTCTAAGATTGTAACTTGAGTGACATGTCTTAAAGAAGGTTTAAAACACTTGTTAAATGTAAGAGTAAAAGTTTTCTACTCTTGTACATTTGAAATTGGTAAGTTGTGATGTTTTGGATAAAACAAAGACCAACTAAGGCCAATTATGTGAAGTGTTTTTCTTAATTAGAATCCGCACTATCTCTTGGATGTTTGACAAGGGAATCTTATATGTCAAGAGGACAGTGGGAGTCTTAAAGGTCTTGAAAGTCTCAAGAACTAATCAAGAATAAAACCTGAAGTTCTTCACTAGCACACGACTTGAGGTTTATAACCTATCGTGTTGACATATTCTATGCCCATTCCAGTTAAAGTTGGCTTTGCATATGAGTTCTTAGAGTTCTCAATTTGTTGCACAACAACTTGGAAGCAATGGCAGGCCCTTGAGCTGCCAGGCGGCAAGAAATTAAGATTGAGTTCAGTCCATATGAGTTTGGATTTGTCATTATCCTTGCCTTGTGACTATGGTTTTGACAATTCACATGGATAAGAACACATACACCATTAAATCTAAGTTTCATAAGGTTTCTCTCCGATTCATGAAAATGACGGTGAGGAAACACTTTCACTAAGTAGATTTTAGCTAGATAGCAATTGTGATATTTGCATTCTCAAAGTCGTTAATGGAGCGTGTGTGGTTAACCGGCACACTACCCTGGACTTGTGAGAAGTGGCAAAAAGTTCTAACCATTATGATTACAACATCCCTCTTAATAATTGTTTAGACACACAAGTGTGCTATCTAAGGGAAGGTGTATGATTTTGATAAAGTCTTATCAAAACAATCTAGTATCAGAAATCTGAACTTTGGTAAGAAAGTCAATGAAGTATTGATTTCTAGAAGTCCAGCTGATTTCTGAGTACATGTCATAGCTAGTGGGAGCATAAGTGTTATGCTAATAATCATCATGTTAGTGGGAGCATGATAATTATTGCAAGCTAGCAATGTTAATTATAGAAAACAAAAGGTTTCAATTGGGAAAAAGGTTGTTTTTGCTATAATTAAAGGAGAGGAAATTATACTTCATCTCAAATCTATAAGCTTAGATCGTGAGGTTTTAATCATTTAGTCAAGGATATATATATGAATTTCATGTTGGAATGGCTCAACATAAGGAAATTCTGTATATGGGTCCATTATTTGCGTTCTAAAATTCGATTATGATTACGGCATCCCTTTTCATAATCTAAATTATGAGAACTTGGCAAATTGAAATGGTAATAGTATAGCAAAAGACTGGTTTAGTCTTTATGTGAGACATCATGAATCGTGTCCCATATGCTTCGGATATAGGATCGATTACATGTGCTATATTCATCCTTTCTAAAATTTTCCAAATGCCTGGGGCATTAAAAAGGGAAAAGGTTTAGAACTGGATATGACTAAAAGGATTAAACAATTGTTGAGGACAATCTAAGGTTTACCAAAGATTGGTTGCTCAAGGATAGTTGGAAGTATAGTGATAATTCTGGAAGGACCATATTGACATAATCTGTAAGGAGGCAACTCTTGTTCAGAAGTGATAGTCAAAATGGAATCTGGAAATGTTTCAAAGTTAGAATTTTCAATCTGTTTAAGATTAGGAAACTTAATGCAAGAAGGATGTTCCCAAGGAGCTGATCTCCTTTGGAATGGTCTGTAATGGTTGTTGTCAAGTCCTTCTGACTTTGTGCGTAATCATTACAAGAGGTTCAATGCATATAAGTTTAGAATCTGACAGATTTTAGTAAATGACATGAATTTGGAATTCTTGCATTTGCAGTAAGGATTTGGGAGTGTGAAAAGAGAATCATTGAAGTTATGTTCAATTGATCTAGTTCACAAAGTAAAGATCATAGACAAACATAGTATGCATACTTGGTGTGTGGCATGACTAGTGTTTAGAAAACATAGTGTACATGCTTGGAGCATGGGACAACTATTGTTTTAAATTCAAGAATAAAGTTGATAGCTGAAACAGTATACAATGAATAATGTGTAATCATATGGTGATAAATAAAAGGTGTTTTATTTATGTTCATAGGTTTTGATACCATATTGGATTCAATTATTCTTGTGTTTCATTTTTCATGTTTTGACTTCCCGAATAAACTAGGTTATTCTTCCGGAATGACTAAGTTATTCAAACCATCCACAGTCGGTCATATGTTGGAAGTAGATATGAATTAAGACTGTCATGGGTTGGCTTGTAGAGGTCTAAGGTGTTGGACAAAGGGCTACAACACTCATGAGTGCTCATAAGTTCTGAGTATTGGATTCAACCCGCGCTCATTGGAATCACTTCATGGATTTTATCACGAGTGATCATGAGACGATAATATCTTATATTCTTCAAACCTAGAGATATGAGTTGTTACTATGAGTTGGTTGTACATTGATTGCACGAAAACGCATTTGGTAACTCGGTGCTATAAAACGTGCCTTTGTGTATGATTCAACAAGTAGTAGAGCAAGCCATATGAGTCGAAGTTTATCCATTCCTTTTACCTTCGGGATAAAAGCGATATCTGTGGGCCCCCCGATGATTTGATGATGACAAATGGAAGTGCTCGGCCGGGCCAGGACTGATTTGATTTGTTCAATTAGTCAGTCGTCATAAATCGGAAATCGGGAAACAACAAATGGACAGAGAGAATGATTATAATCCATGTCTCAGTCCATATGATATCTAGAATGGAGGAATATATGATCCCTTATCTAATGGACAAGTCACTGACAAAGGTCAGAGTTCATCTACAAGGTCAGAGTTCGACAGAAGCTTTTGAGAGCTACGATTGCCAGTTGGTTCCTGAAGTCATACGCAATAATAGTTTTAGACTTATCCAAGTGGGAATGTCTAAGTCCATAACTATAATTGGTAAGACTTGACCCGAC
The DNA here is from genome assembly GCF_002870075.4 of Lactuca sativa. Lineage (NCBI taxonomy): Eukaryota > Viridiplantae > Streptophyta > Magnoliopsida > Asterales > Asteraceae > Lactuca > Lactuca sativa. The sequence continues at coordinate 81,195,755 of NC_056624.2, forward strand.
CCGGCATGGTCCATTTGGGTTGCATGGCATCATGCACTTGGATAGACTATAATAAGAGAAATAAGACACTTATGGTTATTAATATATGATAAGTTCTAGTATATTAATAATAAGAATAATAAGATTATTTAATTAGTATTGATCAAGAATTAATCTAGGATTAATTAAGTGATCAAAAGAAGACTAATTAAATATATGGGTTGATTGTGTAAATCATCCATACTTGTTTAGTGGGCTAATGCTCCATGGATAATCAAGTTGGGCTAAAACCCATAGGATGGTCCATGGATGCTCCATGGTGTATTTGAACCCATGGATCCAAGGAAATGGAAAGTCATGACAATTAGGTTTTACCCTAATTGTAACACTATATAAAGATCTTATTCTTGACAAAATCGGCGACTAGTATCATTCTAGAAAGGGCTAGCCGATTTTCATGAAGTGTAGAATTCTCTCAAGTTATTCCAAGTGTATTTGGTATTGTGTGAACCATTTGAGGTGTCACACTTGGGGCACTTGGCACTCAAGCTTCATGAAGACTTTCTACATGAAAGAGGTATGTATTCTATCTTGTTATTTTCATTATTTTTATATGCTAGATTAGGATAATACCTTGGATGTTCATATTTGTATGTATAATAGAGAAAACATAGATCCAAGGTATTTAGGGTTGCATGTACACTTAGGAGTGTTAGAATGCTCATAACCCAACAGAACCCTGCACCTCTATTGAGAATATTTAGCCATGAGCCTTCATAAGCCTCTCTTTCCGTGGTTTCGTTCCGAACTGTTCTCAAATCTCTCCAGGTCGGAGAGTGAAACCTTTCCCAGTATAAAAGGTAACTTAGTAGGAACGACTCGCATCTTATGGCCTTTTCCCGATACTCATAATCCTACCTTGATTACCAGGACTACATCATAGGGATGTAGGTCGACACTCAGACAACCAGTACCCGAGGCACGGGAAAAATTTATGCCTAATACAGTCAGGACAGATATGTCCAGGGTTAGCCATCGTCTCTCATTATCTTGCATTCCTTTCCATGTAGGAAAACCATGCCACCGAAGAAGCGCAACCAGTCCGCAAGCAAGAAACCTGCTCTCCTATTCGACGAAGCTACGTTCCAAGCTGCAGTCTCGGCAGCCGTAGCAGCTGTCATGGCTCACCGGAATGCTAACAACGCCAATGTTATCAAGGGCCCTATCAGGATTTCTGACCCTAGCAATGGACAGCAACAACCAACCCCTGCATACCCAGCCACCCAAGAACCTCAACCGAATCCACTAAAGAGAAAACTCAAGATCGAGGAAGGAGGTAACTCGGCTCAAGGACCTTCCGAAGGGAAACGAGCTGAGGCAGCCAATACCCCTGTGAATCCTTCCTTCCTGACTTCAAGAAGACCATATCTAGGAAACCTTCCCCACTGTGGCAAGTGCAACTACCATCCTCATGGTATATGTCGGGAACTCTACTGTACTAGATGCAACAGGAAGGGGCACACCTCCCGTACCTGCAGAGCCCCGGTTGAATTTATTACATCAACCACTAATGCGGCGACCAATATAGTTTGTCACCTATGTGGTGAAAAGGGACACCTCAAAAGGAACTGCCCAACCAAAGGAAAAGACAAGGACACAGGAGGAGTCTGACCCTACTGCTTAGGGAGAAGCATCAAGAAACTCGGTAGATTTTTGGTACGTCTTTCGATCTCAGATAACTAAACTGAAAACATTTAAAAGACTAATTCAAAATGTAAATATTTCCTCAATAAGGGGAAAGGCGTAGCACCGTTATAAAATTTAAAATTCATCAGGTAAAACTATAATGTCTAAACATATATGTTACGGCCATGTATAGTTAAGATGGATAGACCTAGAGTGAGTGAATGTTGCCTCATTTCCTGTTCCTCGTTTGGTTGTGGATTTAGGGCGGAGTCGCTCAGTCAACAGTCCTCCCCACCTTAATTATACATGACTAGTATATGTTAGGAGATTATAGAAATGCCTTGTGAGAATCCATTCATGAAAAGGTACTCTACTCGGAAATACTTAGGACTCTCTATAGTTCCGCGTCGATTCTATCGGTCCAAGTATCTGCGACAGTGATACACAGGACGAAACCCGAGACGCCTAGAACTTGTGTGCCTGTTCGGCGCATGACTCTATCGATCTTCAACCTATATCATGTTGAGGTATGCCAACTTCAATGACTCTATCGATCATGGTTTGACTTCGTTCAGCCATGTGTAAATCCTTAGTGCTGTGTAAAAAGAACTTTCTCCATAGCCCTTTCGGCAAATAAAGGTTCTTCCGAACCTAAACAAAATAAAAATAATAAAGACTAATGTGATCCTTCAGTCGTCACTTTTATTTCAAACCTTCCGAAGTACCCAGGAGAGGGGTACCGCGCGCTGTTAACCAACCCTCCTTAGACAGATAAGAACCGAAGTGAAAGGAACTACATGCATTTCAGAAGACAATAACCATCCGAAGCATACTTCATAGATTCCCCAGAAAGACCCTTCACACCTCGCACATCAGGTTCGTGAACCCAGAGGATAGAACTCATGGTACTAACCACTATAACCAGGTATATGCATAAAGGTGGTATATAGTTGAGATCAAAAAGATTTAAGATGTGTGCTTCCTCCCTACTCCCTGTTCCACATTGGGTTGTGGGTCTAGGGTGGAGTCGCATGACTAAACATCCTGCCGACCTCAATTATATACGGCTTGCATACACCAAGTATTAGAGGTTGAGCCAAGTATGAGCTCTACCACGAACCTCATAGTAAAGCCCTTCATCCTATTCCATAAAATAGGAGCTGGGGTCAAGAGAACCACTGCGGATTGAGCTACTATAATGACCACAAATCCGAAATTTGTTGTCATGCTGGTCAAGCCACATAGTAACTAACATCCTCCGTTGATAAAAGAGATTAAAGTTCTGAGTGATGGGAACCTATACCCACTGGATTTGACCTAGACCGAGAAAACATAGAACCTTTGGAAGAGTAGTTGCTGAAGATGTTCGCACTACTCAGGCACTTTGTCCACCCTGTTAAAAGACTAGTAGTGCCTAAGATCCTCCGCCCTCTCGCATGGAGGAAGTCACCGTCGCCTTGTAGACGATAGACCACATTCTCAGAGGTGAACACTAGAATACCGAGACCCACAGGATAACCTCCGCAGCCAAGAATCCTTGATCAAAGTGCGAAAGTAGTTACATTAAGCCTCATGACCCAGATCCCGAAGAGATTATAGACTTGACATCAGCCTTGGTGTTAGTCGAGGGGTTATGCAAGAGCAACCGATTTCCGCACTGAAATAAACCAACGTCTTAGAAATTTAATGGACTACTAGGTGTTCCATGAATACTATCTCGCACAGAAATAGTAGAACCACCTCCCGGGGTAGTCCAACACTTGTCTAGTGAAACCCTATCTCCCTGACCCTGAGGGTTTCTGTTAGAAATATCTCAAGCATCAGAAGTGCAAGTTCATTTTGCACGAGTTTGAGATAGACACTCTATAACAAAAAGATACCGTAGACACGCAACCCATCCAATGACATAGAAAGTATCTAAAAGCCAATTGACAGGAAACGCAAAAACCAAGGACAACCCGAGCTTCCTAAGAACCAACCTGAAAGACTACGCTACCAGTATGAGAGAGAACGTTAGGAACTTCGGAATGGCGATCACGCCAATGATGATCTTGCCATAGAAGTACACTATGTTCTAGGTACTGAAAAGCTCTACCCTTCTGAGAGCTTAGGACCACCCTTCGTATCCCACTCATCTTGATAGAAACCATTGAGAACCCTAACCTCGTAGATACACCAGTCGGAACCTACTAACTACACGAGACGGAGTCCACATCCCGTAGGTGAAGGTTTGTCGGAATGACAAACACAGACCAGAGTTCACTTGGGAATGCGAGGACAAACCGAATAGGAAGTACCCTCCTGCCTCTACTTGGTCATTCATACCTACTTCCTTGCCTAGACCTGAATTTCAGGACGAAACTCCCTCTAACGGGGGGATGATGTGACAACCTAAAGTTATTCCGTTACATTACCCCGTTACAGTTAATGGAATATTCCATTTTATAAAAGTCCCGTTAATTAGAGGTCGCCAAATAAAAAAATGTTTTATTTATTTATATCCTTATGTCGTTATAGTCGTAATAAAGTAGATAAAAACACTTAAATTACATTTCCATATTATTTTGGAAAAAGTTAAATTTTATTACGACCACTAAATCGGGCGCGACCAAAAGCCCCGTCTAACAGCAGTATCGGGTAGATTTCCACTGAGCTTCAACTCAAGCCCCTATATAAGGGGGAGTAAACTCCATTTCAACCTTTTTCACCCTCTCTCTATACTCTCTCTCATACAAGCCCGTTTTCGACTCAAATCCGCAACCAAACGCCTCCAAATCGTAAGTCTCCTTACCCTAGCTTATTCTAAACATCATGGATTGTTGTTATAGCCCAAAAATCGACCATTTAAGCTGTGGAAAAGGAGTTTACGGCCTAAGATCCTCCTTAGGCCGTAAACCCCTTAATTAAGGCCAAAATGACCCAAGTTTGTCCCGTTGAGCCTAGGAACCAATTAAGGAATTTATCTAGGAGTGTTTAAACATGAAAACACATAGTTTTAGGGCCTAAAAGAGAGTTTACGGCCCAAGCACATGCTTAGGCCGTAAACACCTCTTATGCTTGTATAAATGCCCCAAAAACACTCCCAAACCACCCTTAGGCTTAATACATAAATTAAGGGCTTGCTATTTTGGGTTTAGAACATTCAAACACAAGGAAATATGGGGTAAATTGGAGTTTACGGCCCAAGCAAGTGCCTAGGCTGTAAACACCCCCAAACTATGTCAAAAGATGGTTTTTGTCCCCCAAATGGCCTTAGACCTTTATTACAAATTACTAGAAGTTAATTAGGGACTTTAAACTTCCATAGAATCAAAGGATAGGAGTTCACGGTCGTGAACTCCCATAAGGGTGGTTCATGGGCCGTAAACTCCAATTTTGTCCCTTTAAAAGCCTTAAATCCCTTCATACAATTTAGTTTTGGACCTAGCAAAATTCCATGAAGAAGTTAAAGCCTTAGAACATCCTAGAAACCCCTCACCATGAGTTTACGGCCGTAAAATCATGGGGAGTAGTCCCAGGGCCGTAAACACCCTATGGTGAGTTTACTCTTGGAGGGTAAACCCCATTCCTAAGTCATTCAAGCCTTTAAATGTTACCCGGGACACCCCAAACACTTAACCAAAGTTTTTTCCGCTCCTTAGAGTGCGTATACTTGTTTAATTAGTATATAATATACTAATTGTATGTGAACATATGTTATCATATGTTAAATAGGTCTCTAAGTGTGTCCAAGTCCTTACTTGACACCGAGCACCCAACCGGCACCTTCGTCGGATCCACTTACACCAGGTGAGTTCATACCCCTGAATGAACCTTTTAAATGTTTTTACATGTTTTATAAGGGTGGGGGGAATACAAGTTAACATGCCAGTTATCATATCAATCACATGTGATTGATAACCCGCATGCACAAGGATTTACCACACTGTAAACTGTTTTACCAAGTAGGACACTATAAATGGTTTTCTAAAATGTTTTCACTTGTTCAAAACTCTTACTTACACTGTTTTATCAAAGTTCATTTGAAACTGTTTTATGAAAGGTTTCCAAAGAATTTCTAAAGATTTTCAAACTCATTTTACCAAAGAATACCAAGTTGTGATTTTCTTAATATATAAAGGTTTTCCAAAGTTTTCGTCTATGTTTTTATACTTCTACTTGGTTAAGATACCACTGCGTTATTTCTGTTTAGTTAATAACCCCACTTCGTGATACACTTATACTTGAGAACGCCTCCACTTCGTTATACACTTATACTTGAGAACGCCTCCACTTCGTGATACACTTATACTTGAGAACGCCTCTACTTCGTGATACACTTATACTTGAGAATGTCTCCACTTCATTATACGCTTATACCTGATAACACTTCCACATAGTTAGATGTATGTCTGTGCTTGTATGGATGCATATAAATAATGTTTGAAGGACTTAGGAAGGCTTGTTCGCTCTATTTCCTTTTCTTCGTTGAGATGTGGTCTGGTGGGATCGGATGTCCGTCCGAAGGTCGCTTGATCATTAATTATATATTATGTATGCAAGCATAGTCATATTGGTTTACATTAGTCAGTTCAGTCATGAGTCTCTACCTCTAGTTCAACATTGTATTGGAAACACACTACCCACTATTTGGGATGCATCTTCGGGACACGGCCTTCTCCGTCGTCTAGTTGGTAACCAGATTCTCCTGTAGGGAGAGCGGACATTGTGTGTATAGATCTATAAGGTATTGACACCCCCGCACCCTGACTGCTAGCTACAGTCCACGGCCTACCAAGCCAAGGGGTGACAAATGTCATATTTTACAGACGCTTGTAGGGCGTCAGGTACTCTAGTGTCAGTTAGTATGGTTACGAGTATCCTAGGTTACCTTATAATTCATGGCCTTAAGGTAACGGTATTTCACCAGCAATTTACACTGTATGTTGGAAACCCACTCTCAGAGTCACTGTTTTTAGACCTTGCTAGCTGTATCTTTCATTTGATACTGTCTGCGGTCGGTATTCCCTGTTTTAGACCTTACTAGTCGTACCTTTCATTTGGTACCGTCTGGGGTCTGTGTCTCCCTTTGTTAAACTGAGCCAGGCGTGTCGTTTGTTCGATACTCTCCTGGAGTCTATGATTCCTTTTGCCTTAGTCAGCCGTCTTCACTGCTGAGGCATATGTTATTTCCCTGATTTCTCTTGCTTTCTTTAAATAATCAAATTCTGTATTTTGATAATGATAGCGATTAAGGGAAAACTAATTTTTACCACATAACTCCGTCCAGTCTTGGTAGAAGACTGCTTTTATTAAAGAAAATATAGGATTTTTTGGAAAAGACACTAATTTAATGGAGACTCTAAAACTACCACTTTTATTAAAGTTATTTGGATAAAATGACACGTAATACTTATGAACTCACCAGCATTTGTAAAAATGCTGATACTCGCTTTTCAAATAACTTGTATTCTCAGGTTAGCATTAGTCAGGTACATCCCCGAAGCTATTGATGAAGATAGCTTAGTACCATGCTGTACTTACTTATATTTACTTGTATTACCTTGATGTACTGTTATGTAAACCATGTAAAACTATTACTATTAATGCAATGTTTTGTTGTACTTTGATTACTATAATGCATGTGTTGTGATACTTGACATGACGTCATCCACCCCAGAACGTTTCCGCCGTTCCGGTTTTGGGGTGTGACAACTGGACCTTATGGTTGACTGGGCATGGGGTACTCCTACCCGATGGTTGACTAAACTCGTTGTATATATTGGCATTCCAACTTAGGGTATTCCATCCCGAGGATGACTAAACCATATGGTTGACTGGGTCTAGGGTATTCCAACCCGATTGTTGATTGGACATGATATGTTTGTTGTATATATTATTTGTTTGTTTGTTGGTACTTTGGGAGAACTCACTAAGCTTCATGCTTACAGTTTCGGTTTATTGTTTTAGGTACTTCAAATGATTGTGGCAAGGCAAAGGCGTGACCGTACACATCCATGGTTTCCTGACTGATTAGATCTTGGGAGACTCTGATTTTAAATAATGTTTTGGAAACAATGGTTTTGTAAACACTTCTTTTAGTAAATTGGTTGTTTTGAAAAGTTTAAATTTGTTTAAATTTTTGGGACATTTGATGAAAATTTTAAAGACCAAGATGATTACAAGAAACTGAAGATTCGTTTTCATGCAGTTTTTGGTAAAAGCAAAGAAGAGGTGTGGTAACTTGTTAAAATCGTAAACGTTTTATCAATAGTCCCTAATGTTCCATTTGAAGGATGGATACAAATTTTTTGATATTCTGTTGTTCGAGCTAACAATGTGGAATTCGAGTTTACAATAGCATGTTTTCTATTGATGAATCTCAACAATCTCATCACAATGACAAAAATTTTGAGTCAAGTACACAGATCACAAATCCCTAAAGAAAATTGTGACGCATTAATCATTGGATATGGACATATCAAGGCTTTTATTGATTGCTACTATTCGTACTTGGCAGAAAAAGATATTGATCTGGCCATGACAATCAATAAATCATCAAAGGTTCCAAAATTATTTCTGAGAGGAAACATCAACATTGATGAAATTGAAGATGGAGAAATAATTCATCAACTATTTTGGGTTGTCTTTCAAAGGAAAAATAACAAAAAGAGAAAAGAAGAAATTATTGTTTCGTACTGATGATCTGGAGAGATACACCAACTCTCATTTTTCAAGCATCTTGCTTCGTATCAACAATTGCCAAAAGAAAGATAATGAAGACAAGGTAGAGGTTCAAAAATTCCTACTTTGGTACTTGGAGATAAGAAATGTTTTGCTACAGGCTATGAAGACACTTCCTTGAAGATTCGACTATTCTCACAAAGGAGGAGCATGTTAGATCGAAAGTTGTTATGAGAGTTGAAATGTAGTGTCTTTGTCATTAGGTCTATAAATAGCGAAAATTTAAGGACTTTCTTTATGTTAATATATTTACAAGGCATAAGAATGTTTCTTAATGTCATGTTTAGTCATTGTATTTTTTTGGTCTGAGAGTACCTTATAAATAGGGTAAGTACTTAGAGTGTAGAATAAGAACTTTTTGCATAACACTTTTGTACTCGTATTCTCTTTGTATCTTTTTGGGCGTATATCGAGCTGAAAACAAATCTTAGTTAGATCTCAGTGTTCTTACATGCTTTCTTCAATTGATTAACTCAAACATATTTCGTTTAACTCTTCACACGGAGCATTTGCGTCGAATCCAAATCCTGGTTTGGCGTTCAATGTGTTCGTTGGTTTAGGGGATGTCAAGTTTTGTTGATCTCCCTTTTTATATATATATATATATATATATATATATATATATATATATATATATATATATATATATATATATATATATAATGAAAAAGGAAACTGAAAAAGGTAGAATAGACATTTTACCGGTGTGGAGGATCAACCATACACCAACTTGAAACCATAAGGACTAGCGACGTGTTTCTATAATTGTCTTTAAAATGTTACTTTTTGTAAACAACATGGACTAGTTTTGAAATTTAATATATCTTTTTTAATCAAGAATATCATCCTCTTTAATAAATGAAGGTTTTTTTGCCACTTGTCACACTCTCATGCATTATGCCACATGTCATTTTGTCATAATTTTGAGATATTTATTTTCCACTTGTCAATTACTTCATTTATCATTATTGAACCATTAATTTAGTTTCTATATATTAAACATACCATAATAACTATATTAATTTCAAATTTTAAATTTCAAATTTCAAATTTTAGTTTCAATTTTAAATAAATTTACAATTGAAGCCTTCGTATTTAAAATTTTGTTATAATTAACACATTTAATACACGGGTCTAACAACTAAACACATAATTTTAATTTAATTTTTTTATTTTTTTTAATTTATACTTATTTCAAATTTCAAATTCAAATAAAACTTATTGTTTAATCATTTGTATTTAACATTTTGTTTTAATCAACCCGTATATTATACGGGTATCGCAACTAGTATAATATATATTTTGTTTACTTTTTTATTGTATAATTGAAGTGGGAAAATTTTAATACAAAACAAATTTAGTAATTTTTCAATATAAAAGTAGAGATGACATGAAAGAGATTTTCGAAATTCCACAAATTAAATATTGCTAATCGATAGAAATGGGAAATAAAAATATTTTAATAAAGATATTCTACAGTAATATCATCATGACTATCGAAGTCATGTGCAATAGCAATATAAAACCAAAATACAACGAGTAGAGGGGGTTTCTAAATCGACCTAAGATTTAATAAATTTTAGGGTTAGATTAATTTAATCATTATTTTGTACATGATTTATTAAATAAATTTATATTTATTGTTTAGGAAATAATATTTTTTGACGAACTCTTAGAGGTTAGGAAATTATTTGTTCAACAACAACCATTAAACTAACATTCCCATCCTCCCATCACTATATTAGCTACTTTGCGAAAACCAACTAAACCTACACTTCTCTCTCGCCCCTTTCTTCTTAAGTTGTGCATCACTAGTAACCACCTCCATTCTACGATGCAATTTGTTTGTTTAATTGATCGTATGTTTGAATCAATTATGTTGTAGGGGATAGTTGATTTTTTTTTAAACAGAAAACAAAACTTCAATTCAAAACAAGCATGAAACTAAGAGGTAAATTAAACTAACATTCCCATGCTTCTATCACTATATTAGCTACGGTGGGGATTAGTAGTTGTGTCAAATGGTGGTGAAGGCTAGCTTGTTGTAGGTGGATGGTGTCAATCAACAATAAAGATGAAAGTGGATGACGTTGACTAGAAAATATGGTAGAAAATAGTTTAATAGTAAACTATATAAAAAAAATAAGTAAATCATGTAAAATAATCTTTAATGTGAGACTAGCTGAGTTGATAGAGGTGAAAACCTTTTAGACAGAAGGTCTCAAGTTCTCGGGTTCAAATCCATACATGGACGAATTGACTAACCTGACGAATTTAACATCTAACCACTAACCAACGGCTCAGAAAAAAAAATCATATATGCATTTTTTAAACATCAAGGTATCAATGATAATATCTAAAATATTATCTATCTACAACATGATAATAATTAACAACAACAAAAACTAAACAATCAAAATATACATTTTATAGAGAGAGTTTAAGATGAATCTTTTTGTTTGTCAAGATGACGACATTCTAACAATTTAGAAATTTACATTCCATTATCATAGACGTAAGGATAATATGTTTAGATTTTTTAATTATTAATATAATTCTAAGGTATAAAAAATGATTATAAAATATTAAAAACATTATTAAAAGGGATTTGGGCAAATATGATATTTTGAAGATTTACGAAGGGTAAATACGATATTAAGAAATTAAACTGGACAAATATGATATTTTGAAGTTTAATAATGGCATGTATCAAATTCTCAAAAAAAAAAAATGTAAAAGAATAAATATATGCAAAATACATAATCAATTACCCTTTAAAATCATTATGTCTAAGATAACTGAAACTAAAAAGGAAAATTTGACAAAACATTATCTTTTCTTCGTATGGGCGGTTTATAAAATAATATTTAAATTGTAAGAAGGATTCATACTACTATATTAAAATCAAATAACAAAATCACCGTCAACTATATCAGCCAATAAAATAAGTATATCAACTTTACGCCCATTGCCCCATTGTATCGGTAGGCTTTTCCACTTGCTTATTGCTATAAAATGGCGAAACGAGAGAGAGAAAAAGAGAGAGGGAGAGAGGGATTAGCTCCCAAAATCATATCCACACAATCCCATACTCTAAAAGGTTAATCTTTCAAAGCAGCCGCACACACACGTAAAGGTAGACAATCCTTTCTTATCAGTTATCATCCTTCTTCGCTACATCAACTATCGCCCATAACCCGTTTGACAAAATTCCCCAAAGAAAGCAAAAAGATAAACACGGAAAGGGGAAAGACAAAAGCCAACGCATTTTCTTTTCTTGAAGTATGTTTTTGTGGGTGTGCGTAAGGACATTGGGTAAATGAGTTGTTGACGAGAAGAATCCAGTGAACTACCAATCAAAAAACTCCATCATAATACATCTTTTCTTCTTCTTCTTCTTCTTCTTCTTCTTTACCACGACTCTTCCATCATCATCTCAAGCTATCTTTTTGGAATATACCATTAAATTGTTTATTGTGTATTGGAAATAAACCATTGTTTACATTTATCCTTTCATTTTTAGTTGTTGGGTTCACCTAACTCTTGGTACAATCTCAACTACCCTGATCTGTTTCTCCTAATTTACAACTTTTGTACTTGATTTCTATCCAAAACTTTGTGTTTTCTTTCTCAAAGATTTATTGGATGCGTTCATCCTCTTTTAGAATCTAATCTGATACACATGCCCACTGATATTTCTGTCAGAAAACCCGTCTTAGATCTGACGTTCTCTCTCTTGATTGGCGAAAGAGGTAAGTCTTGACCTTTTCATTCTCTCTCATCTCCCTCTGTAAATCCTCAATCTTGAAACTTTCTTCTGGTTTAAGTTTTTATAGAGAAGACGAAGCCCACAAGCTGGGTTTTGGGTGGGCTTCGTTTGAACAGAAACGAAAGAAAACCCCATTAATTTGGAAGGTGAGGGATTTTGAAATTCTTGAAGAATAGAAACTGGTGCTTTGTTCTCCATATCTTCCGCCTTTTTTAAAATGCTTTTTATCTTCGTTACTTGCTTCTCTTTCATCCTCTTTTTTAAATACTCTCTTCCCATCAAACCACTTCCTTCGAGGGCCTATGATATGAGGTTACTCTCTTTCCATCACTGGAAAGATTTGTACACCCTTTTCCCATCTATTAAGCTCTTGAAGAAGACCCTCTTGTTTATGTTTTCAGCAAAGGGTATTATCAAAAAGAATAATATCACAAGAAACTCCGAAAATATGACAACATCAGAGGCGGATGAGAATGAGAATGAGATGTCTGTGTTGGATTTGCCTAATTTGGCATTGGAATGCATACTTGAAAAGCTTGAACCCGATGGGCTTTGTAAAATGGCTTGTGTTTGTAGCTATTTAAGAGATATGTGTTTGAGTGATCACCTTTGGGAAGATCATATGAAGAAAAGATGGGGTAGAGTGATTGGTGACGTGGCTTACAAAGAATGGCAATCGCATATTGCTTCTAAAAAGCAATCGAATTACTTTCTTGATGGTGAAAATCGAAGAGGGTTATTGGGTTATTTGTGTAAACTTTGGCCTGTTATTTTACTTAAATCTAGCTCTATTACTTATGGTGATAGCAAGAAAATAAAGCTTTCTTCTCAACCTCCCATTGATTCCATAGTTTCATGCTATCGTGCGCTTCAGACTGGAAAGTTTTGGTTCCCTGCTCAGGTCTTCAATCGTGAGGTATGATTTCATTCTTTTGGCAGTGTTCGGTACTATGGAATCATGGATTCCATGGAATTGTTCATTCCATGGAATATGATTCCCATTACCATGTTTGATAATTATTGTTTTACAGAATGGGCATGTTGGGTTCATGCTATCTTGCTATGATGCTGACCTTAGTTATGATTCTCATACAGATACATTCCAGGCTAGGTAGAGCTCAATTACTACTTCCAATTTTATTTCTCATTAAGACATTGTACTTCAAAAATCAAATACTGAAAGTACATTGCTATTTATTGGAAATATTGCAGATACCCACCTCATGGGAGGAGGGCAGCAGCAATAGAGACAGGTGTCACATGGGATAGGCTGCGGGCCCCACCTGTTGATAATTCACCTCATGATCTTCATATTTCAGATTGTTTGATTGATTTACGCCCAAAAGATCACATTGAGATTCAATGGAGAAGGAACAAACAGTTTCCTTATGGTTTGTACTTTCTTCTCCCTCATTATTTAAAGCATTGTATATAAATGAAATTGCTATGATTATATAAATTTTTCAATGTACAATATGGTAATAGGAAAAAAATGAAAATAAGATTTTTGAGTAAATTACACAAATGGTCCCTATGGTTTGGAGTGATTTACGCGCTTGGTCCCTAACTTATTTTTTTAACTCGGAAGGTCCCTATTATTTGTTTTGTTACACGTTTGGTCCATACAGTTTGTTATTGTTACGCATTTGGTCCCCTATCTTACCTGAAAAGAATATTGTTTAAAAAGGGAAAAATAATGGGGTAGGTAAAGTAAGTTGAGGGGAGTGAGGTTTGGGGTGTGTTTATTTAAATAAATTAAAAATCAAGGGAAAATAGTCTTTTTAGGTAAGTAAGGGACCAAACGTGTAACAAAAACAAACAGTAGGGACCTTCTGAGTTAAAAAAATAAGTTAGGGACCGGACGCGCAAATTACCCTAAACCATAGGGACCATTCGTGTAATTTACTCAAGATTTTATAATAAACAAATAAATCAAAGTACATTGCTATTTCTTGATATAATAAAAAATGTCTCGGTAATTGATTCCATGTAAAGAATGATATGATCCTCCAATGCCTTGTGAAATCTTTTATATTATAAAGAAAGAAAAGTAGATGCTCTTTACAACATGACACATTCATTTGTGTAGTTGGCTGCGATTAATTTGGAATCCTTTTTTTTTTCTTGTCTTGCCCTAAAGTTCTTTTATTGGAATATAACCAATAATTCACCTCCACTTTGCTTTTCTTATTTTTTTAATGAAAGATAATTTTCCTTCATTTTGGGAAAAGCCAGCTATTCAAAGTTGTTTCAAAATTGATCACTTGTTTTCTTGAGATATCAATTTTCTTTAAAAATGTAAACAACAAACATATGATCTCAAAAGATGTTCAATTTTTTTTTTTTACTCTTGTAGGTTGGTGGTATGGTGTTGTAGGCCACTTAGAAGCATGTGATGGTAATCACACTTATTGCCATTGCCATGAAAATGGTAAGTTTTTATTTATTTACATAAAAATACCAGGGTGGATTATGTGTTGATTCTGTGTTGGCCAGTTCAGGGGTTGCTAAAAGAATAATTTATTTATTTTTACATAAAGAAAATAAACAACCACATAACTAATTTGCCGTTCATAATGAATATCATATGGGATCCATGGTGTGGCTTAATGTTGTTCATATGACAACAACTAAACGTGTCCAACTATTAAATAGACCCCATAAAAGTGATAGTTGACAATTATTTCCCTTTTGAATATTGACATCTTTGATTATATGCCTATCACCCGACAACCTCTCTATTCTATAAGGTCCATACCGATATTAAAATCTATGATTAGGAATATGTCACATTTCATTGCACACCCTCTTAAAAAAGTGGTCCTGAAAGATGTTGTACCCTTATCAATTTGTCATGATCTATTAAAACATTGCGCTTGTTTTGTCAAGTGGTATGGACCATGGTGTATGCCATTCATTAAAATCATTAATGTTCTTCTCGAGTTTTTGATTGAGTTATAATGATTCAACTTGTGGTTTTAATTATGTTGTCGGTTTTGTTTTCTTTGGTTTAATTTTGTGGGGTCGAGCCTTGGGGCATTTGCGTAATTTTGACTTTTACGTTTTAAGTACGAAAACGTCCTCTTTAGTGCAATTAAAAAGTTTCTACAAAATGGTTACACGTGACCCCTTTTAGTATATAGGTGCAAAAAAAAAAAATTAGTATCTTTTGAGACACAAATGTAAAAGCCCAAAACCTCGTATACTCAAATCTCATCAGGAAACCCAAAAAAAAAACACAAATTTAAATAAATTTAAAAAATGAAATTTTAGGCCAAAATAAATAAAAGACGCTATTTTAGCCAATAAAAACCATCAAAATTTGACAGTTTTTATACTTGGACCACTCTGGCTAGTCAAATTTTAGTGGCTTTAGTGGAACACTAGTATCAAAATTTTCAGTAAAGCCACTACATATAACAATTTTCTATTGCAACTGTTTTAATATGCTATATCGTGTCATAACAAGTCAAAGTCGTCAATATGGAGAAAAAAGTATCAAACTTGGGTGACTTTTGTTGACAAAACTGTAATATAGCAGTAAAACCATAAAAATGGGGGAAATAAAATGGCTTTTATGTATTTTGTCAATTTTTTAAACCAATATGTTATTGTTTTAGATTAGATGATGAAAAAAGTTATATGTGTTTAGATACTGTGGTGTTGGAGTTCAATCAATATGCTCCTGGATCACGATGGAGACATACGATGATAAACAGGAAAGAGCATCGTGAGGAAGGAAACGAGGCAGATGGGTTTTATGGAGGAATCAGAAAACTAAATCGTAAAGATGAGATTTCAATGTGGGAACAATTTTGGCCTGCTGAAATCTTGGAATAATAATAGAAAATCTCATTTATAAATGTATAACTCTCAAGTAGGAAGTTACTTGTAGGTTACTTTTTAATATACCCCTCCGTTTTAGAATTAGAGATTAAATTACAGTTTTAGTCCCCTGTGTTATATCATTTTTACATTGCTTCCAAAAAGAATAATTTTTTTTGTAATAATTGTTCTTATATGTTTACAGTGAAAAATTACTTTCTCCCACAGTTTCTTAAAGAATCATACTAATCAAACGTGACGACGAAAAACGTTATGAAATTGTAAAATAAGGAGGAAACATGCAAAAAGATTCTCTTTTGAATATAAAAAAGAGGACCAAAACTATAATTAACTAAAATAAAGGTGTTATTCAAATGTGAAAAATACTTCCATGTATAATTCCCTTTTGTATTTGATATTGAATTAAACAGTGAATGACCACCGAGATACTTTTTTAAGTAAACAATGAAATCTCGAGTTTTTATAGAATTAATGACGGATTCCAATTCTGTCGCTAATCGTTTGAAGTAACTTATATTTGATACCCATTTTGGATTCCATCGCTTCTTTCTTCCTCCAGTTCTTGAAGTAACTTACTTTCCATAACGTAACGATTTCTCTTTTTCTGTTGATTTCCTTCTTTCGAGAAGCATACCTGAGCAAAATTGATTTCATTTTCCCCATCTTTGATTCCGTACAGGTGGTCGATTCACTTGTGTTCTTCAATGGATTCACAGGTTCGATGATTCGATCCATTTGGCTTTGATTCTTGATCATGCTTATGGTTAATTCCTTTTGGTCCGATTCTATGGTGCGTGAAATGTTACGAGCCCTAAACGGTGAATATGAACGAGATCGCCGATGAACGCTCGTCCTTCTACCTGGTTCTTCGCTAACTTTTTCTAACGCAATCATGAAAGGATCAAAATCGTCGTTCCATTTGCACCGGTGAGGAAATGGGCTTCTTGTGCGTGACCTAGCGGCCGTCGGCGACGTGGGAACTGAGCGCTGGAGGCGGGGAGGGAGTTTTAAGGGCAAAACTTTACCGTTGCAGAAAAGTTCATCGGCAAACGCGGTGGTGGAAATCGATGGTGACCATCCATCATCTAATCTCCGACTACAACCGAAATCAAACTCGTCGTCGATGGTTTTCCGATCACCGACTTGGTGGAGTGGGCTTGATCTTGTGCTGTAGAATCGGAGATTTTGTGGGCTGCAACCACCGGGAGTTGTGGGTGCGCTAAGGTAGAAGGGAGGAAGGGAAAGCGAGTCCATTGTTGACTGAGTTGTGGAGAATGTGGTGGCGAGTGATGAGGCTATAACGCCATTAATGGGAGAAACGATGGCCTGAAAAAGGGGATTTGAGGAGGTAGTGGGTGTCAACGAGAATCCTGAGTTTAAGGTTGAAGAAATTCAAATGTGTTTGACCACTTTATGGGCAATTAGGACAAAACTAGCATGTAACTTTCTTTTCAAACATTTTTTAAATGTTTAAAAAAAATTGAATACCATTTTTATACATATTCAAAACGACAACCATGTCTTACTCATTATATCGACTTTCTAAGTTACTATGTCGACATAATTAAGAAAATTTAGAGATAAAAGCTCATAAAGAATAGATATTGCAATTTCTAAGAACAAAAAAAGTAAAAACTTAATAAAATAAAATATTGTATTTATTTTATTTTTATGATGTTAAATAAAAATTTGTGATAGAAATAAGAGGATGGATTGTACGTCGAATCATTTGAAGGAGGATTTTGTTTGGTCATGTATCCAAAAGTTTGTCCTTGAGAAATCACATCTTAATGAATAATGACAACGACCACAGTTATGTATTATATGTTGCGTTAAGATCATTTAAGCGCAAACAATAATTGTAAAGTGCGGAATTAGTAAAATAAACAATATTATAACAATAATATCTAAACAAATGAAAAATAATATGAAGAACTAAGTTGTGTAATAGAACTTCCAAGTATATTTGGTGTATGCAAGAAATGATAAAGACTTACAATACATACTTTTATTATTTAGAAAGTGTGACAACAGTTGAAAATAGTATGTTTTATGAGTTATATGGTATGAATTTGATTAGGACATGTTACAATATTTATATAAAATTTTACAAATGGTCATTTTGGTTTTAAACTTATCTTTCAAGTAGTTCTTATAAATTTTTTTTTTTTGCATTAATGATATTTTGGAGAAAACTTCACACACAAATAGTCCTTACGACTAATATCCGTTAAAGAGAGGCGTTAAGTCTTCATAAGAACCATTTGTGAAATTTTCTAAAACTTCACATAAATACTATTTATGAAATTTTTTAAAACATCACATAAAGACCATTTGTGATTTTTTTTAAAAAAAATCTATTAAACCGTGTATTAGTCATCACAAAATAAAAAAAAAGAAAAAAAACATAAAAAGTGTAATGTTTATATAAATTAAAAAAAATAAAATTACCAATTTTAATCACCATATAAATATTTTTTATCTAAAATATTTAAACCGCAATACATAATTAACTATTTTTTTTTATCTAAAGGTGTTTGTAGTATAAAAACATCATTTATCTTCAAGTATTTAGATAAAAAAAAAATTGAAAATGTTTAGTCATGTATTGTCTTTTAAATATTTTTTTATAAATTTTAGACAGCAAAAAATATTTATATATTGCATAAAATATATTTGTATACTTATTAAAATTAATAAGTTCTATTATATATATATATATATATATATATATATATATATATATATATATATATATATATATATATATATATAATTATTATATTTCTATGTTTTAGTTTTTTGCTTTTTTATTTGATTTATGATAATTAATACAAGGTTTAATAATTTTTTTTTCAAAATGAAAACAAAATTTTCACAAATAGTCTTTATGCGAAGTTTCGGAAAATTTATAAATCGTCCTTATGTGAAGTTTCAGAAAATTTCACAAATGGTCCTTATGTGGACTTAACATCTATTTCTAACATACGTTTAGTCATAAAGACAATTTGTTTGTGAAGTTTTCTGCAAAATTACCATTCATGCTAAAAAAAGTTTCATAAAGACTGTTTTGGGGATAAATTTAAAAGCAGAAGGACCATTTGTGAAACAAGTTCACGCACCTACACATCACATTCCACTGATTCCACGAAAATCAAACCACCTCAAAGATAATGGATTTCTTCTTTGTGCTAACACATATTCTGTCGGAACTATGACATCTGGATTATCTTCGAAAAACATGAAAGGATCCCACATATCTGCAATTCGCTGGAAAGAATCACAACCCAATGCTGTCAAGGTTAATACAGGGCGATCCAAGTCAATTTGAGGCCAAGGCAAAATAAAAAAATAAGGCCCTTTAAATATAAAAAAGTATGCAAAACAAGTTTTATATATATATATATATATATATATATATATATATATATATATATATATATATATATATATATATAATACAAAAACAAAAAATTGAAAAGATTTGTATGTAAAGATGTCGGACTTGGATAAATGATTATAGTAAACCCGTCAAAAAGAAAATTTCAAAAAAAACAAAAAAGATAGGTAAGTTAATTACAACAAATTTTAGCTTCGTTTTTTTTACCTATGTAGATGAAAGACATAACATGTCTAAAGTTCAGAAAACCATTGAGTCAAGTGCACCCATTCTTACAACACCAAGAAGAATTATAAAAGAAAACTACCCCTAAGGGCAAAATGGTAAAGATACCAACCAAAAAGAATTAGAGCAACAACATGAACACTATGAAATGAGTTTTATGCAGGTAACTTAACATTTCAGCACATCAACAACATTGTATTAGGCCCAGAACGCGTTTAAACAACATCAGGGGTAAAATGGTCAATGGTAGGTAAAATACATAAGACTCCATGAATTAACATTGCAAATGCAATTAGAGATCCATAATTTCTTTAACTATATACACAACAACTCCAAGTAACACACAACATGGCTGAATGATCCAGACCCGAACCGAAAATAAAAAACCACCAAAGTCGGCTTTATTGCTTTATAGGAAGCTTTGTATGAGGCATTAAAATGCTGCAACAACACCAATAAGTTTGAGTAAGAAGCCAAAAATTCACGAGGACTTTCATAAACCATCAACCGCCGATAAGGATCATTTTTATAGCATCTTGACCTGAACAGAACAAGATTTGTAAGAAGAACCGAAGACTATCTATATTGGTAAGTAGGAATCAAAAACTAATCTAAATCAGAATTAAGTACTTGTAGATTTATTTATCAATTAAAACCTCAAACTCGGATCAAACAATAATGGATATGTATGTATTAAAAAACACCACACAAAGAGGAACAAGTGAACAATAATAGATATGTATGTATTAAAAAACACCACACAAAGAGGAACAAGTGAATAGAGAAACAAGATGGCATATTTTTGGTTTTTTTCTTACATATTTACGAAATAAGCAAGATTTCATGATGAATTATTCACTTCTTGAAACTATTGTGAAGTAATGTATAACGAGGGGACTTCATCAAACATTCGTGATTGCTTCTTGAAAAATGAAGTGCCATTTATCGGAAAGGCACATAAAAAAGAAAAATAAATAAATAAATAACTGAAGTGTAATGTATTAAAAAAAGATGACAAATGCAAGAATCGAACACGAGGCCTCCACCATGCAAATTTATATGCATTACCATCTCAACTCCAAATAACTTTGTTTCATTTCTTCATATTATATTATATATTATGCCAAACTATATATACGTATACCAATTGTAACTTGTAGGGGGGCCCGATTTTGCTGAGGCCCGAGGCGGTCGCCCCGCTTGCCTGTGCTCTAGGGCCAGCCCTGGATTAATGATTTAACCTCCTACCACACCATCCATTCCTCCACCACAAAAATTATTGCTTATTCGGTTGCCTTCTTTAACAAAACCTTTTAAACTGATATTCTTTTGAAACGTAGAACATGCCTCCGAGTTTCGAAATTCATTCAGAACCCATAAGCCACAAATATTCCTGATCTTAAGCTCCACATATCCCTCATTCAAACAAATTTGATAGAGATTAAGTAAAGTTGAAGTCTCCCTATCCCTAACCTTAGCAACCAAAATCTTGTTAGAATCATGTAATCTTAACACGTCTTTTTTCCTTTAAGATAACTTTTTCTTGGCTCCCATCACATTCGATGTTGCATTATTATCAGTATTGCCCGTAACAACATTCACATAAGATGTTTTAAGACCACCAACAACCCTTCCATGTCCTTGACCACCAAGTTTCGATCCTCCAACAACTATATAATCAATTGAAGGTGAAGCCCTATGTTGTTGTTCATATTTAACTGAATCTATTAATATTACAAACATTATGATCGACTACCTTAATAAAAATGCAAATTGATTTATCAGGGTAATTACCTTTTCGTTTTGTTCATATTTTGGTAAAAAAAAATTTATATACATCTAGAAAAGGAATTTGTTGAAAGTGTTCTCGTATGACTATTATGATCGGATGTAACCTGTTACAGCCGGTTATAATTGTCATATGTGAATACTTCCAATAAATTTGTTATTTAGATCCATACAAACAAAAAATTATTACCTAAATATGAACAAAATAAAAAATTAACAATTTTCTGTTTTTCCAAAATGTTGTCCTTAAAATAATTTAAACAAAAAATTATTACCTAAATATAAACAAAATAAAAAATTAATTACATTAATAAATCAATTTTCTGTTTTTCCAAAATGTTGTCCTTCAAAAAAATTTAGGTATACTACCCCATACTTTGGTGTGGATCGACCACGGTTCTTTTAAACCTCCCTTCCCCATATTTGCGTTATTGTTGTCGCCTGCATTTGCTGTCTAGCCCACAAAAGAAAGTGCTACCCCAGTAAGCCACTCAAGAGTCGAGAGCGAATCAGGCTTTGAGTGTGTGCGAGCGGACCCAGCAAGAAACTCGAACCCTCCTTGCTTCTCAAAATCTATTAATACCCATCAAAATTCAAAAAATCGCAGCTTCTCCTTCTCTCAAGATCGATCGTAGGTTCTTTATCCCACTTCTTCTCCCTCCAATCGATCACCAGATGCGTCTCCTTCTTCCCTATTCCCCCTATTCAACTTATGTTTCGACCCATGATGTGACTACGATTTCTCCAATTTTTCTGCTGGTTTCTTTTGTTTTCTAGATACCGGTGTTTGATGATTTCTTTTGGCGTGTTTGGTAGTTCCTTTCATTTGGGAAATTTAGGCTCATTTTGAATCGTTTTTCAAGTCTCTCTTTGTGCCTCTTGCCACCCACTGAAACGAAGGTTTGCTCATTTTGGTTTTGCACACCAGGTGTTTGATGTTTCGTTTGTTTGAACATTAGAAGATTCTCCGCCAACTGCTACTGGTTCAACACCACAAGATGAACTGGATGTCCCTTAGGAGGGCAATCATCTTTCGAGAAATAGTGAATTACCATTTTCATCCAAAAAACCGCAGCCTTTCCTCAAGTATCTTACGTTCTGTCCATAATAGAACTGAAGCAACTCGTGATTCGAAAAATGAATCCAGTTCTTCAAATTACAATCACAACCTTCACCATTTACCATTGTTTTCAAAAGTTTGTGATCAACCCCACGATTACAAACTTGACATCGTAGATGATGAGACTTGGGAAATTTCAACAGGTTTCGCAGATGCCATGAAAGATGCTACTTCCCCATCACAGGTAACTAATTCCTCTCATGCTCAAATGGTTAATCATGCACCTCAAAACCAAAACGACCCTGATTTTGATGAAATCGATGATTTGAGAATATGTGGAAATCTGTTTTATAAGCTTGACAAATCTTCCAAAGAATACGAAGAATACAATTTTGATTTCCACAGGAGGAAATCTTCTAAAAGGAAGGGTGATTCAATTTCAAAAGAAACCCCTTCTTCAAGACTTGAAAATGTTTCAAACAGACAAGATGAGATCACAGAAAGCAAAAAGAAAGGAAACCAACTTTCCAAATTTCATAAATTGGATAAACTGGAAGGATCTTTAATGGGAAATAAGCATAAACAAAAGGAAAGGGTTCCAACTTTCAATCAGTTAACAGCAGCTTATCATGAGCCATTTTGTTTGGACATTTACATCTCAAAAGCATCTGTACGTGCATGCATTGTTCATCGAGCAACAAGTAATGTTGTTGTTGTGGCTCATTCCATTTCTAAAGACATGAAGTTTGATCTGGATTCGACTAGGAATGTTGCTGCTTGTGCTGCTGTTGGGAAAGTATTAGCACAAAGAGCTTTAGCTGATGATATTCACAATGTGATTTATACACCAAGAAAAGGTGAGAAATTGGAAGGGAAACTTCAAAGTGTACTTCAGTCTTTAATAAGTAATGGTGTATGGGTGAAGGTGAAGGTTAAGAAGACGAAAGCTCGAAAACCTGGATTTCAATCTGCAGATTATAAGTTTTAGATATATGGAGTCGTTGATTTTCTCTTTTATAGAATTCTTAAGGAGAGAGGTGATATAGAGGCAGATATGAAATGACTATCTTGTCCCTTGTCCATGTTTAGTAAAGTGTCAATTATTTGTACTTAATGGATTTAGCGAGGAAAATCATGCCATTTCAGCCATGTAAGAAATTTTCTTTTAACTCATTTTTACTATTTTGTTTTTTTGTTTTTTCACGAGTTTATCTCGTAAAACTCCATTTTGTGTGTATGGTTATTTAATTGATTTCATATGTATTCATCCAACAATTTTCATATTTTGGATTTCATACGCTCTTCTAGTATTTTGGCATTTTTCTCCTTGCATATAATGTTCGTATGGAGCAACCACATCAGTCAGAACTACAACACCATTCGTTGAAACACATTCTTTTATTTTTAACTAAAAAAACATGTTTATATTTTTTAACCAAAACAACATGCTGATGTGCATTTGGATGGCGGTCCTCTAAATGTCTATTTTCGATCCGAACTCAATCAGGTCATAACGTCAATCACGATGAGAAGTAAAGTTTTCAGCCCTAAAATAAGCTTAAATTGCGAACGGGTGCGATTGGGTGTGAACCGTCACAATGAGTCGCAATGCCATGTTTTGGAATGTGAATGCGAGGAGGGCTTTGAATGCGAATGGGTATTGGATAGATGCGAACAATTGCGATTGGTGGTTAGAAACGATCAAATGCGATTGATTGCGAACGGTTGCAACCTATCGTATGTATTTGGTGATCATTGCGATCTGGGTGATAGCAGTGAGGTTCGGTTTGAATTTGCTAGTCACTTGACGCGAGTGAGAGTCTGATTGCAATGGGATGAATGGATACGAAGGCTGTCACGATACGAATGGGACATATGGATGTGCATGATGACTTGGTTGCGATTGACCTTGATGCGAATGAGGTTTGGTGGATGTGAAGCCTTAGGATGCGAGGTTACTTTACACGTGGCGTTTTTCAGGAAGCCTTGGGAGTTGAAGCGCTACCTTTTCCATTTCCTAAGACAACTTCTCCCAAGACACCATTTACCAATACAACTACTTCGAAGACGTTACTTTTCAAGACCAACATTTAATAGCATTTTATTAAGTCTTTTATTAGTATCTTAATGAACCATTAACCGGCATAGTTAAATAGTGTCTTTTAAGTTATTTTACCATTATCTTTGTAAGGCTATAAAAGGCCATGTTGTTCATTTGTAAGAGGGGATCAAATTATCGAATATATAAAAACTTTGAACTTGTTGTCATCTTTTCTGAGTTGTGGCTACAATTCAAAAGCTGGTCTTTACGCGTCTCCTAACTCTGATCTTGAACCCAAACCAATATGTCTTGGTTTGTTTTCACCGTATCTCAAGTTATAGGTCTAACTTGATTTTCACATTTATCCTTTGTTCTTATCTTTTATTCTTTGTTCTTGTATGTATTGTTATTTCGCTTCAAATTCGATCCCAAGCTCCAAATTTCTTATCAATTGTTGTGTTGGGAATTCGAGTCATGTTATGGACCCTTGGAGCGGTCCAAATATCCATAAATTGTAGTATCAAAGCTCAAAAGCTCCTACCGGACTTTTGTTGATTACGGTTGTTGTTATTGAAGTTCTTGTTCTTTTTAAAACAAATCTTGCTGCATGTATCAAAGTAAAGTTCGACCGGGAGCCGAAAAGTTTGTGTCGAGGTGTTGTTGATTTGCTATTGTTGAGTTCTTGCAAAAATTTGATGCCATTGTTGTTCTAGCTAAAAGTTACTGCCAAGTGTTATTCCAGATGGATTAGGAATTTAGGATGATCTGAAGTTTCTTCGTGAAGCCATGAAGGATATAGTTGAAGAATCAAGTCGAAGGTAGCCAAGGCGTGAGCAGCCAGGTTTGTTGAGAAGTTAAAGATGAACGAATTGCCTAAATTCATTGGAGGATTCAATACAGAAAAATACTTGGATTGGGAGAAAGAGATGGAAAGAATTTTTCAGTTCAAAGGAGTGGACGATGAATGAAGTTGCAAATATGCAATTCTAAGGTTGCGTGGTGAAGCTGAATTGTGGTATAAGGGGTTGAAGGCAAAGAGAGTTCGTGAAGGAAAGGGGAAACTCTCTTCTTGGGAATCTCTGAAACGAAAACTCTGAGGGAAGTATATGCCAATGACCTTGAAGACTATTAATGTGAACAGAAGAGCGGAGACGTTGACAAAGACTTTTGGGATCGAAAAAGAAGTGGAAGAGTATGAAGCCTCGTCTGTTGACACGGTTTTGGTACGTCAAACTTCACAAACCCTAGATGACCAAGTTGATGTTGTCGACGTCAAGGTGGAAGAAGAAGTCAAGGATGAAGCAATTAATTTCGTTGTTGAAGACGAAATTGCTGAAGTAAATATTGAAGAAACCAATTTCGTGATTAGAGATGAGAAAGATGAAGTAATGAAGGAATTCATTGAAGAAATTAAAGAACGAGATAACTCCAGAGTTGAAATTGTAACACTTGAATCCTGTAAGTTTCTCTTTTGCCCCTTGTGTTATTTAATTTGTCCATTTTAGTCCTTGAGTTGTACGCGGGGTGTACCACAAGGTATGCTTAGTGTACAAACTTTAAAGTGAGTACGCGGGGCGTACCAAGTGGTGCGCTTAGCATACTCATGTGAAGACTTGGTCGGGGTTCCAGAGGAGTAAGCGGGGCGTACGTAATGATTCTTGAAACCCTAATTTCCTGGGTTGGCCACTATATACTCATCCTTATGGCTTTTGAAACCCTTATTTCTCAGCCTCCTTAGACCTTTTAGTCCCATATCGAAACCCTAAGTCCCTCCTTTGTGTTTTTAGCTTATTGTGTTCACTTTTGGTGGGTTTGGTTCATATTCAAGAAGAACAAGCTTGTTTCAAGGCGGTGGATCAAGGAAGAGCTTGTGGATCTCGACCTTTTGCTTCATTTCCAACTTATTGGAGGTAAAAGGCTATGAACTTGATCAATGGTGGCTTAGATCTATTATGTTTGTGTTTTTGTCCCTTTTTGGTCTATAAATAAGATCTAGTGGTGTGTTACCGCTCTAGGAGCTTTGAGTTGCCACTCTTGGTGTTTCTGAGGTTCTAGATGCATAAAGTTGTCACCTTTGAAGTTAGATCCATCCATGCATGAGTTATGGCCATTTTTATGAAAGTAGAATGGTATAATTTGAAGTTGGGTTTCGCATCTTTTGGGCCTCGGATGGGCTACTTCTTTGGACCTTGCTGCTTTGGGCCTTAATGGGCCATTTGAAATCAAGCTTTTGAACTAAGGAAATTTATTGGTCTTTAGGGTAAGGCTCATATAGGGGGTTTGGGCCCAATTAGGAAAATTGGGCAATAAGTGGGCCATGAAGGACTATTTGGTATTGGGCCTTTTAGATTGTGGATTTGGGCCTTAGTCTTGGATCAAGCTAGGTCAGGGGTAAAATGGTCATTTTAACCTAAGTATGGATTATTGGATATAGAATGGAACCCAACTGTTAATTGGGTGTTATTTTTTATTGATAGCTCGGGGAGTCATCAAGACAGCAGCTAGGGATCTTTAGTGAGATTCAATATTCGAGGTGAGTTTCCTCACTGGGTTTAGTGGGTCTAAGGCACCAATACCATCCCTTATTGATTATGCTAGGATGTAGGGAGTCTGCGTGATCCTTGCATGTGTTATGTGCTGCAATGTATACCAGACGGGGCTCGATGTCGGGCGAGGCCTGATGACTGGAACATATTCTATTGTTTATGATCATTATATGTGTTAGCATGATTATGTTATATATATATATATATATATATATATATATATATATATATATATATATATATATATATTGTATGTGTATAGAGGGCAAGGACCAATGACAGGCGAGGCTTGAGAGTAACAAATATGTAAACCGAGCGGGACTCGTTGTTGGGCGGGGCCTAATGCCGGGCGAGGCCCGATGTAGGGCGGGGTCCCAGTATGTGATTTGTTATGTATGGTACGGGGTAGTTTGGGCAACTCACTAAGCTTTGTGATTATGGTTCTCAGTTTATGTTTCAGGTATTTCCGGTTCCAAGGGGAAGAGCTCGGGATGACTGTATCGCACACCACAGGGATTCCGCACTTGATATTTCACTCTGATTTTTTTTGATATTTGATACACTTTTTTTACTTGGGATGTATGGATGATGTTGTGTAACATACACGTTTTGAAATCGTGTTTTAAGTAAATAATATTATGAAATATTATGTGAATTTGAATGTTGAGTTCTAACAGATAGTTTTTACTAGAATTGAAGTAAAACTATGCTTAGAATCATTCAGAAAGTATTGGAAGTCTTATGAGATTCCAATTAAAAGCCAAATAGTGAAATATAGCAAAAATATAAAATCTGGAATAAGTAAAATTTTATTATTGAAAGTTATAGATAATCTCGTTAGAAACATTTAGGCGAAAACCTCATCAAAATCCGAGTTATAACGAAGAAGTTATGACCAAACCAAGTTCCGTGATAAATCCGGAAAATACCTTGTCGCGTAAAAATTTAGTTTTCGATAAACTAGTTTTTAGCCTTAGTGATGTAAATGAAAGTTGTAGAACTCGTGAAAATAATCAACTTTCATATAAAGACCGTTTGAATCTGACTTCGTATGAGGAAGTTATGATTTTTCGAAGTTTCAGCTTAGCAGTAGACAGCTAAAAACTCGAATTTTAGATCGAGTGATTTTTAGCCGACACAACCTAAACGAGAATTGAAGGTCTCGTCATTAGTAGTGCAACGGTAAAAAGTCTGACGAAAACGGACGTCGGATGAAGAAGTTATGAATTTTTAACGGATTTTCCTGTCCCGGTCTGTTAAAAATAATAATATTAAAATTAAAGTCAAAATTAGCCGACGAAGTCTAAACGAAAGTTGTAGAGCATAATTCTAGCTTCGCGTGGATATAAAGAACGTCAAAAACGGAGCTCGTATGCGAAAGTTATGGATTTTAGAAGTTTTTGCACATTTTTCAAGAAAATTCGCATGAATAGTGAAACGCCACGTCACCCTCGCTCGGAGTTGGCCACGTATCCGAAGCTGCTGCGTGGCAATGCCCGAGAAGCGACGCGTGTCGCACAGGAGTCCGAAGTCGTCACGTGGTACTCGCATGCCTGCCTCGTGCCCTACTCGCGTGTCGCATGCTGATTCGACCGAGGGTGCGGTCCAATGGCTATCCGACGCGCCTCGCATTGATCACCCTCGCATGCGCAACCCACCTGCGAGCCACCTGCTGTCCGAGCTGAAGACCGAGCCGAAGACCCAGCCGATGACGCGCCTGAAGCTGATGACTCCTCGCATCCGAGCCTCGCTGGAGCCCTGCGAAGCTGCCATCTGGTCCGAACCTCGCAGCCGCCTGTCTCCTTCCCTTCGCTTCGGATCCGAAGCTCAGCCCTATATAAGGGGTGCGAGCCCTCTCGGCTAGTTTTAGAAATTTGGCATTTTCACCCCCTCTTTCAATATTTTTACGATCCCGACATCCCCCAAAGCCCCGATACTGATTCTAAAGCCCGAAACACGCCTTGAGACTCTCGAGAATCCCGAAAAATTTATCTTTTCGGTTTCGAAGCTCTACCTTCGCAGAGCCCGGTTTTCAAGAAAATTCCCGGTTTTCAACAACAAAAGTCATATTTAGAGCCGAAGTACTGCCCAAATTAATATTTTAGCCCCCGGTTATTTCACGGTGAGTTTAATATATAGAAATAATTGTATGTTATGTGTTATATGTGCTACGTGCTTTTTAGTGTTATTATTCCGGGTTATTTTCCCGGGTTATTTTTAATTGCTATTTTTAATAGCAACGAAATACCTTTGACCATGTGATCAGTGAAAGGACTTAGATTCACGTTGGTACTGGTATGTAGCCTCTGGCCATGTGGAACATGTCTCCGTAAGAGAATGAATTCTATTCTATGGTAGTGGCAGAAGGTTAGATAGGGCTATAAGCCTGAAATCTACCGAAATGTTAATCCGAAGTTGTATATCTTCTGTGCCGTTTGGGCCAAAGCTTTATTGATGTATATCAAGCACGGAAATTGTTATGTCTCATTGATTGTATATCTTTAAATCAAATCAATGATCGATGTAGAATGTTTGTCACATAATTTACATATGCCCTTGTTGTTCCTTGTTCCTCTTTGCTTCTGCCCTACTAAAGTATATATATGGCATAACGTTATATTGTATCTATTATTGAACTCACTAAGCGTGTCCGCTTACCCTCTCGATGTTTAACAAATTGCAGGAGATAAACATCCAGTATAGTTATACACTGGTAGAAGATTTTTGAATAGTTTGAAACTATTGTATCGATGGAAGCTTATGAATAGTTTGAAACTATTGTATTTTGCACTCCCATATGTATAAAACTATAGAATCCTGGGAAGTTATGTAATATATAACACTTTAAAATAGTCGGTTTGTATCCAGTAGTTTGTAATCTCTTTATCAATGTAAAATATTGTTTTTATGAATATGCAAGTAGCATGTTTTGGAGTAACTATATTGTCGAGTATGAAAGTTTGGGTCTTTCATAAATACGAAAGTTAGGGTCTTTCAATCATGGTATCAGAGCAGTAGTTTGAGTGAACTAAATTCCACGGATTGGTATTTAGACTTAAACTATTGAAAGTTCAATATATGAACTAAATCATTATAAGTATAGGGATACAAACCATAGGAAATATATAAGTAAAAGTATTAGGTAATAATAAACCCTAATATTCTAAAATACAATGTTACTCCGTATTGCAGGGCAATGGCTGAACAGGTTAGTAGCCATACCCCTGAGGTTGGTGGAGGTCCTCAACCCGAGGAAGTGAATACTCCAGTATCTCCTCGCGAGGAGCGACTCTTGGGTAAACTTACCGGTGTTATTCGACAGACTCTCGAAGAACACAAAAAGAATGGTGATAAGGGTAAAGAGAAAGCCACTGGAGAATCTTCAAAATGAGAGGTGAAGCGTCCCTCATTCAAAGATTTCAAGAGTAGTGGTGCTACAGAGTTTTCCGGTGTTCTCAATCCCATTATTGTTCTTACTTGGATCCAGAACACAGAGAAAGTGTTTCGTATTTCTCATGTGGATAATGAAGACAAGGCTAACTATGCTTCCGCAATGCTCATCGGAGAAGCATTGGTCTGGTGGGAAGCAACATATGAAGCTCTCAACGGGTTTGACCAGGAGAATTTAGCTTGGGAAATGTTTAAAACTCGTTTGCTAGAGAAGTATTGTCCTCTAGACATGAGGAGGAGATTGGAGAAGGAATTCCTCGAGCTTAAACAAGGAGGAATGACTGTGAATGAGTATGAAACTCAGTTTAATCAAAGAGCAAGGTTTGCTACAAAGTATATTCCAACTGAAGACGAGAAAATTCAGTTATTCATGGAGGGACTACGACACGAAATCCACGATTTCGTTGCCAATCGAGAAGTTCTGTCATTCGATAAAGCCGTTGAATATGCTCGAAGACGTGAGCATGACTTAGAAATACGTGGTGCCACTATTACTGCTCCGAAGCAACCACGTACTGAAAGAACTGTTCCTTCTTTTCTACCAGCTCAATCCGTTCGGACTAATCCTGGTAATCAAGTTCAAACTCAAAGTGTCTCTCGTGGACGCGGTAGATCACAATCTTTTTCTATGCAATCGCCTTCATGTCGTATTTGTGGAAGGAATCATCCGGGCCAATGCAAAATAGACAAGGAATCCATTGTCTGTTATGGATGCGGAGAAAAGGGTCATATAAAGCCAGCTTGCCCAAGAAAGGATGTTACTTGTTATGCATGTGGTATTACTGGCCACAAGAAGCGTTTTTGCCCTACTCTTACTAGTCAGATGACGGGAAGTCAAGCTTCTGTTCAACAACCGGCGAGAAGCCAAGTCCCTGCTCAACAATCAAAGGGTACTCCAACTAAAAAGGAGGAGGTGCCGAAAGCTAGGGGTCGTGCATTTCAGATTACCTCAGAGGAGGCACGCGAGGACCCGAATGTTGTGACGGGTACATTTCTTGTCAACTCTAGACCTGCTCACATCTTATTTGATTCTGGTGCCTCAGATTCTTTTGTGTCTTACGAATTTGCGCATTCCTTTCAAATTGCTTGCTTTGTACTCGCGCAACCATTTCACGTAGATACTGCGGGAAGTATATCATTACTTGCTGATAAAGTCTATAGGGATTGTGTTATGGAAATTGAAGGCTATACTTTTCTCGCTAACCTGATCCCTATCTCCTTGCCCAACTTTGATATTATTCTCGGCATGGATTGGTTATCAAAGAACCACGCTGAACTCTTGTGCTATGAAAAGATAGTACGCATTCCTATTGAAGGGGAGAATCATATCTATGTCTACGGTGAACAAAGACTCTTAAAAATAATCTCTTTCCTTAAAGCTCGTAAATTCATATCGAAAGGATGTTCTATCTATCTAGCATACACAGTTGATGTCTCAAAAGAGGAGAAGAAAACTGTAAATGATGTTCCCGTTGTTAACGAATATCCTGACGTTTTCCCTGACGACTTGCCTGGCCTTCCTCCGAATAGGCAAGTAGAATTTCGAATTGACCTTGTGCCTGGTGCTGCTCCGATTGCAAAGACTCCTTATCGTCTTGCGCCAGCTGAGATGAAAGAAATGATGATCCAACTGCAAGAACTACTTGACAGGGGTTTCATTCGACCGAGTACCTCTCCCTGGGGTGCTCCGGTACTATTTGTCAAGAAGAAAGATGGATCGATGCGGATGTGCATTGATTATCGTGAGCTGAATAAGGTGACTATCAAGAACAAGTACCCACTACCTCGCATCGACGATTTGTTCGATCAACTTCAGGGTGTTAGCTATTTCTCAAAAATTGATTTAAGATCTGGCTATCATCAGTTGAAAGTTCACGAGCAAGATGTACCGAAGACTGCTTTTCGTACTCGATATGGACATTATGAATTCCTTGTTATGCCGTTTGGTTTAACAAACGCTCCGGCTGTATTCATGGATATGATGAATCGGGTATGCCGCCCAATGCTCGATAAATCAGTCATCGTATTCATTGATGATATTCTAATCTATTCCAAGTCTGAAGCTGATCATGCCATTCATATTCGTGCGGTATTGGAACTTCTTCGAAAGGAGAAACTATATGCTAAATTCTCGAAATGTGAATTTTGGCTTCGCCAAGTTCAATTTCTCGGCCATGTTATTTCTAGTGATGGTGTATCCGTGGATCCTATCAAAATCGAAGCCATTCAAAATTGGGAAGTGCCCCGTAATGCTTCCGAAATTCGTAGTTTCTTAGGTCTCGCGGGATATTACCGGAGATTCATTAAAGACTTTTCTCGTATAGCCGTACCTCTCACGAGTCTTACACGGAAAGAAGTGAAGTTCGAATGGGGTGAAACCCAAGAAAGAGCTTTCTCAACTCTAAAAGATCTTTTGACTCATGCTCCAATCTTATCACTCCCAGAAGGTGATGATGATTTCTCCGTATATAGCGATGCTTCAAGATTGGGACTCGGTTGTGTGTTGATGCAACGTGGCAAAGTAATAGCCTATGCCTCAAGACAACTGAAAGATTATGAAAAGAATTATCCCACTCATGATCTCGAACTCGCTGCAGTGGTATTTGCCCTAAAACTTTGGAGGCATTATCTTTTTGGTACAAAGTGCCAATTATTTACCGACCACAAAAGTCTCAAGTACATATTCAGTCAGCAAACTTTGAATATGAGACAACAACGAGCCATGGAGCTGATCAAAGATTATGATTGTGAAATCCTATATCACCCTGGAAAAGCTAACGTGGTTGCTGATGCACTTAGCAGAAAAGTTTATCGCAATAGTATGTGTTATGCCATTACTCATACTACAGTAAAATTCACTATTTTAGATGAATTAGAGAAATGGCAAGAAGAGGCCCTAAAGCCAGAAAATGTGAAGAAAGAAGGGATGATACATTATAATGATGCTCTACTTGATGATCCGCAAGGATTAAAAGTATTCAAGAATCGGTTGTGGATTCCAAAGATCGGTGGATTGAGACAGAAGATTTTAGATGAAGCCCATAAATCTAAACTGTCAATCCATCCTGGTACAAGTAAAATGTACTATGATGTAAGAGCTGATTATTGGTGGCCTGGATTAAAGAGAGACATTGGAAGATATATACAAGAATGCTTAGTATGCTTACAAGTCAAAGCAGAGCACCAAAAGCCTTATGGAACCCCAGAAAGTCTTAGTGTTCCTGTATGGAAATGGGAGGAATTGTCCATGGATTTCATTACCAAATTGCCAAAGACTGCTAGACAGCATGATAGCATTTGGGTAATTGTCGACCGCCTGACTAAAAGCGCTCATTTTCTTGCCATGCGTGAAACGGCCCCAATGGAGAAATACGCACAAGTATACTTGGATGAAATTGTGGCAAGACATGGTGTGCCACTAAAGATCATCTCCGATCGTGATACTCGCTTCACTTCTCACTTTTGGGCGAGTATGCAACGTGAATTAGGATCTCGAGTTGCTCTCAGCACAGCATATCATCCCCAGACAGATGGTCAAACGGAGAGAACAATCCAAACAGTAGAAGATATGCTTCGTGCATGTGTCTTGGAGTTCGGTGGTAACTGGGATAAATACTTACCTCTTGTCGAATTCTCGTATAATAATAGTTACCACGCTTCAATCAAAATGCCACCATATGAAGCATTATATGGTCGCAAGTGTCGTACTCCATTATGTTGGCGAGACATAGGACAGAAGATCCTTGGAGGCCCTGAAATGATTCAAGACACCACCGACAAAATTCAAATCGTACGAGAAAGAATGAAAGCGGCCCAGGATCGACAAAAGTCCTATACAGAAAAGAGAAGACAACCCATAGAATTCCAAGTGGGTGATTTCGTGATGCTGAAGGTATCTCCATGGAAAGGCCTTATGAGATTCGGGAAGAAAGGAAAGTTAAGTCCTAGATTTGTTGGTCCTTTCAAAATCATCCTGAGAATTGGAAAGCAAGCATACCGCTTAGGATTACCTGAAGATTTGGCAGGTATTCATGATGTGTTTCATGTTAGCTATCTGCGCAAATGCTTGAGCATCAATGATGAGACAGTTCCATTATCTGAAGTGAAATTGGATAATAAGTTAAGATATGTAGAAGAGCCGGAAGAGATCGTGAATGAAAGAACAACTAATCTACGTAATAAAGAAGTGGAGTTGGTGCTTGTCAAGTGGAAACACCATCGAGGCCCAAATTATACTTGGGAAAATAAGAATGAGATAAGAGCAAAATATCCCCATTTATTTTAATCGATGTAATTTCGGGGACGAAATCCTCAAAAGGAGGAGGTATTTGTAACATACACGTTTTGAAATCGTGTTTTAAGTAAATAATATTATGAAATATTATGTGAATTTGAATGTTGAGTTCTAACAGATAGTTTTTACTAGAATTGAAGTAAAACTATGCTTAGAATCATTCAGAAAGTATTGGAAGTCTTATGAGATTCCAATTAAAAGTCAAATAGTGAAATATAGCAAAAATATAAAATCTGGAATAAGTAAAATTTTATTATTGAAAGTTATAGATAATCTCGTTAGAAACATTTAGGCGAAAACCTCATCAAAATCCGAGTTATAACGAAGAAGTTATGACCAAACCAAGTTCCGTGATAAATCCGGAAAATACCTTGTCGCGTAAAAATTTAGTTTTCGATAAACTAGTTTTTAGCCTTAGTGATGTAAATGAAAGTTGTAGAACTCGTGAAAATAATCAACTTTCATATAAAGACCGTTTGAATCTGACTTCGTATGAGGAAGTTATGATTTTTCGAAGTTTCAGCTTAGCAGTAGATAGCTAAAAACTCAAATTTTAGATCGAGTGATTTTTAGCCGACACAACCTAAACGAGAATTGAAGGTCTCGTCATTAGTAGTGCAACGGTAAAAAGTCTGACGAAAACGGACGTCGGATGAAGAAGTTATGAATTTTTAACGGATTTTCCTGTCCCGGTCTGTTAAAAATAATAATATTAAAATTAAAGTCAAAATTAGCCGACGAAGTCTAAACGAAAGTTGTAGAGCATAATTCTAGCTTCGCGTGGATATAAAGAACGTCAAAAACGGAGCTCGTATGCGAAAGTTATGGATTTTAGAAGTTTTTGCACATTTTTCAAGAAAATTCGCATGAATAGTGAAACGCCACGTCACCCTCGCTCGGAGTTGGCCACGTATCCGAAGCTGTTGCGTGGCAATGCCCGAGAAGCGACGCGTGTCGCACAGGAGTCCGAAGTCGTCACGTGGTACTCGCATGCCTGCCTCGTGCCCTACTCGCGTGTCGCATGCTGATTCGACCGAGGGTGCGGTCCAATGGCTATCCGACGCGCCTCGCATTGATCACCCTCGCATGCGCAACCAACCTGCGAGCCACCTGCTGTCCGAGCTGAAGACCGAGCCGAAGACCCAGCCGATGACGCGCCTGAAGCTGATGACTCCTCGCATCCGAGCCTCGCTGGAGCCCTGCGAAGCTGCCATCTGGTCCGAACCTCGCAGCCGCCTGTCTCCTTCCCTTCGCTTCGGATCCGAAGCTCAGCCCTATATAAGGGGTGCGAGCCCTCTCGGCTAGTTTTAGAAATTTGGCATTTTCACCCCCTCTTTCAATATTTTTACGATCCCGACATCCCCCAAAGCCCCGATACTGATTCTAAAGCCCGAAACACGCCTTGAGACTCTCGAGAATCCCGAAAAATTTATCTTTTCGGTTTCGAAGCTCTACCTTCGCAGAGCCCGGTTTTCAAGAAAATTCCCGGTTTTCAACAACGAAAGTCATATTTAGAGCCGAAGTACTGCCCAAATTAATATTTTAGCCCCCGGTTATTTCACGGTGAGTTTAATATATAGAAATAATTGTATGTTATGTGTTATATGTGCTACGTGCTTTTTAGTGTTATTATTCCGGGTTATTTTCCCGGGTTATTTTTAATTGCTATTTTTAATAGCAACGAAATACCTTTGACCATGTGATCAGTGAAAGGACTTAGATTCACGTTGGTACTGGTATGTAGCCTCTGGCCATGTGGAACATGTCTCCGTAAGAGAATGAATTCTATTCTATGGTAATGGCAGAAGGTTAGATAGGGCTATAAGCCTGAAATCTACCGAAATGTTAATCCGAAGTTGTATATCTTCTGTGCCGTTTGGGCCAAAGCTTTATTGATGTATATCAAGCACGGAAATTGTTATGTCTCATTGATTGTATATCTTTAAATCAAATCAATGATCGATATAGAATGTTTGTCACATAATTTACATATGCCCTTGTTGTTCCTTGTTCCTCTTTGCTTCTGCCCTACTAAAGTATATATATGGCATAACGTTATATTGTATCTATTATTGAACTCACTAAG
Organism: Lactuca sativa; assembly: GCF_002870075.4. NCBI lineage: Eukaryota > Viridiplantae > Streptophyta > Magnoliopsida > Asterales > Asteraceae > Lactuca > Lactuca sativa. The sequence goes on from NC_056624.2 coordinate 81,232,648, forward strand.
CGTGTCCGCTTACCCTCTCGATGTTTAACAAATTGCAGGAGATAAACATCCAGTATAGTTATACACTGGTAGAAGATTTTTGAATAGTTTGAAACTATTGTATCGATGGAAGCTTATGAATAGTTTGAAACTATTGTATTTTGCACTCCCATATGTATAAAACTATAGAATCCTGGGAAGTTATGTAATATATAACACTTTAAAATAGTCGGTTTGTATCCAGTAGTTTGTAATCTCTTTATCAATGTAAAATATTGTTTTTATGAATATGCAAGTAGCATGTTTTGGAGTAACTATATTGTCGAGTATGAAAGTTTGGGTCTTTCATAAATACGAAAGTTAGGGTCTTTCATGTTGGAATACTGTTTTACTTAAATTAAAAATGAAAATTTTGGATCATATTTTTGGGATGTTACAAAAATTGTTGAAACTGTGTAGGCAATCATGGAAGAAAACAATTTTGTTGATGCGAACAAAGTTGTTGAGAAGGAGGTGAATCTGGTTGAATCACGAAAAGAATTCCAGGAGTCGACATCTACAGCAGTGTGTTCAATAGTTGACGAACAAGCTTACGAAACCGAGGAGGTATAGTAGGTTGACTGCGAAGATGTGATTGTGATTCAAGGGAATGTGAAAATGATGGTGGTTTTTCAAGAGGAAGACCCAAATGCTCATTCAACAAATGATGTCGATACTATTATTGAATTAAAAATCATTAATGAGCCTGCATCAATTGCAATTTCTTATGCAGGAGGTAGCACCATTAAGGTGAAGGTTGTTGCTGGTGACACTCATTTGGGAGTTGAGGATTTTGATTTACCCATGGTGTGTTAGGAACCACCCCAGGAGACAAAGGGTGATGGAAAAATGTTATACCCTCTAGAAGGCGACATAAGGGAGGTTTCACAAAGAGATATTCTTGAAGGTTGCGATAAGACACAAAAAGAAACATGGCATAGCGAAACTAAATTTTTGTGTTGGCCACAAACAACCAATGTTCTGGATGGTACTTCGTTTATTATTCAAGAACATCCGGAAAGATCGAGTGAATTTGGTGATGAAAGAAAGAAGAAGGGTGATGTCGATTTTGTTAGAAACCATCTTTCTAAGAGCAAAGAAGGAGGAGTGAATCATCATGAAGGTCAAGTCCTAAGTATCCATATGAGTAGGAATTCATAATGATTAGATTCTTATTCTTTTGGTTTGCCATAAGTTGGGAAGAAATGAAATTAGGATGTACTGTTCATCACATTGATAATATGAACCATGCCCCGGTCCTTCAAAAGAATATAGTTAACAATTTCAATTTTTACAAGATTAATTTGCAGGGTCCTAATTGTGTTCATGAGAAGATGCGAAAGTGGTTGTTGTTCCACAAATAGAAGATATGGTTGGGGAGAAACAGGTGTGTGAATGGAAGAGAAGCGAATTGGCAAAGAAGAGAAGCCAACATTGTTCTGGTTCATTACAAGGAGGAACATTGCTGCGATTGAAATGCAATTGACATCGTTGTGAATGGTTACATAGTTACAGTAACATCGTTACAAATGGAATCGTGATGTTGTTGCAATCGGAGGGAAAGAAATATCATTGCGATCGTGTCAGTTGTATTAATGTGACTGGATCAATTGTATCATTGCGAACAAAAGGGAGGCAATGTCGTTGCGAATGAAACAATAACAACGTTGCGATTGGAACATATTTGTCGCTGCAAACAGAAGGAATTCGTTCTCGTTACGAATGGTCTGTTACAATGTTGTTGGGAATAAAGAAGAAAGGTCTGGTTGTTGTTCCTACGTTTATATGGCCAAATCTCTTCTATCTTTTCAAGTTCATGGATGTATACCTTGATAGTGTTTTAGTATGTTACAAAAACAGAGAAGAATATTTGGTAAATTTTGAACATATGTTTGAAGTCCCTAGATCTAAAATATTCTATGGGAAACAGGAGAAGCGTTCATTCCTTGTTGTTTCAAAGGGTTAATGGAATTCGAGAAGCAAGATTCACAAGAAAAGGAAGTCAAGTCCAAATGGGTCATCTGATGATTGTTCAAGGTTTGATAACGTTGATGATTGGTTAAGCCCAAATACAATTTTGAAGAATGTTTCCAACCAGACTAAATTCGTTAAAACTATGCTTACTATTAGTAATAATGGATCTTTTGTTGAAACTAATTTGGGTTTGATGAAGGAGTTGTGGAAGTGTCAAGAAGTTCGTATCTTCTTGATGAAAACCTTTAAGAATTGAGGACAAGTCCTTTTGAAGAGGGAGGGTCTGAAGCGTATTTGGATGGTGGTCCTCCAAATGTCTATTTTTGATCCGAACTCAATTAGGTCCGAATATCAATCACGATGAGAAGTAAAGTTTTCAGCTCCGAAATAAGCTCAAATTACGAACGGGTGCGATTCGGTACGAACCGTCACAATTAGTTGCAGTGTCATGCTTTGGAATGCGAATGTGAGGAGGGATTTGAATGCGAACATGTATTGGATAGATGCGAACAACTGCGATTGGTGGTTAGATACAATCGAGTGCGATTTATTGCGAACAGTCGCAACCTATCATTTGTATTTGGTGATCATTGTGATTCTGGTTATAGCAGTGAGGTTCGGTTCACATTTTCTAGTGACTTGATGCGAGAGAGAGTCCGGTACCAATGGGACATATGGATGCGCATGCTGACTTGGTTGCGATTGACCTTGATGCGAAGGAGGCTTGGTAGATGCGAAGCCTTGGGATGCAAGGTTACTTTAAAAGTGGCAATTTTCAGGAACCCTTGGGAGTTGAAGCGCTACCTTTTCCATTTCCCAAGACAACTTCTCCCAAGACACCGTTTACCAATACAACTACTTCGAAGACGTTACTTCCAAGACCAACATTTAATAGCATTTTATTAAGTCTTTTATTATGATCTTAATAAGCCATTAACTGGCATAGTTAAATAGTGTCTTTAAGTTATTTTACCATTATCTTTGTAAGGATATGAAAGGCCATGTCGTTTATGTTCTGGTAAAAAACTAAACAATCAAAAATCAACCAAATTGTATGAGAGGCTATGATGTTGGAGGTAAAACAAGTATGAAATGGTAGATAAGGTGACACAATGGTTTACAAGAAAGCCATTCATCCTTGCTAATATCTCTGGCACAAAACTTTCGGAGGTGATAATGATCACCTGTCTTGATGATTTTATTGATTAAAAATGTTGATTAAAGAGATGAATGTATACATGTAAGTGTCACACCCCCGAACCGAGGAGACGGAGGAAAAGTCCAGCGGCAGATGACGTCATATACAGTATCATAACAATTGAATATGTAACACCCATAAAAATCAAGCCAATTTAAAACTTTTTCAAACATCAAAAGCCATTAGGTATTACAAAACGTTTTCAAAATAGTTTCATATCAGAGTATCCCAGAAACCATAAGTCCAAAACGCGAAGATGTGTACAGTCATGCCTTCGCCTTGCCGAGACATCTGAAACAATAAACTGAAACCGTAAGCAAAAATCTTAGTGAGTTCCCCCCAAAATACTCATACACATAACAATACACATATAATCACAAACAACATACTATGGTTCCAATCAACCATCGAGTTGGAATACCCCAGGCCCTCAACCATCGGGTTGGAATGCCAACATATTATGGGTCCAATCATCCATTAGGATGGAATACCCTAGGCCCTCAACCATCGAGTTAGAATGACAACATACTATGGGTCCAATCATCCATTGGGATGGAATACCCCAAGCCTGTTGACTGACGCACGAAGCAGCCCAGTCTCACCGTATACACTGACAAATATGTCGGATCCAATCAACCATCGGGTTCGAATACCCCATGCCCAATCAACCTCCAGGTCCAGTCATCCATTCGAATGGAATATCCCAGGTTGGAATGCCAATATATATATATATATATATATATATATATATATATATATATATATATATATATATATATAAGGGGTCCAGTCATCATCGAGATGGAATACCCTCGGCCCACAACCATCAGGTTGGAATGCCTACATACTACGACTCCAATCATCCTCGGGATGGAATACTCACGGACCACAACCATCGGGTTGGATTGCCCATGTCTATTGGCTTTCGCACAAAGTAGATAAGCCTCAACCACCAATCAAACATGTGTACATATAACAGATAATCAAATAATAGTCTATAGCAGACAAATCGATCTAACAGATCATAACAACATAATAACATCCTATCTACCAGGATATTGATCTAACAGATCATATATGCATAACATATCAGGATAACAATCCAAAAGGTTCGGCCTTGGTGCCTTTGACCCTTGAGTATAGTGAGGAAAACTCACCTCACACTGCTAAAGTTCCGCGGATAAAACTCCAACTTCTGGTTGACAGATTCCTGAGCTGTCAACATCAAAACAACACCCAATTAATAATTGGGTTCCAAGTCCAAGGTCCAACTCACACTCAAAAGGTCCAATAGTTGACCAATGGACCAAAGCCCAACCTATGGCCCAATTTTCCAAATTGGGCCCGGACCTCTACGTGGTCTTACCCTAAGGCCCAACCACTTAGTTCAGTCCAAACATTTGGCATTCCAATTGGTCCAACCTCTCATAATCCTCAAGGCCCAGTTATGGCCCATCTATGGCCCAATTTTCCAAATTGGGCCCAAACCCTCACATGGGCCTTACCCTAAAGTGCATCCAAATATTTTAGTCCATTTACTTGTTCTTGGATAGCCCATCAGTAGCCTAATCACCAAAGTCCAATAGAAAGTCCCAACTCAAGGCCCAAGTGAATTAGGGTTTTCACATGAAATGAGGATTAGAGTTAAGTGTTCCTACTTAAACCATTAAGGACTTAATCCATTATGTCCAATGTTGCCTTAGGTTAATTTGCAAATGATTATTAATTAATATTTTAAGTTTATTAAATAATTCCAATGAGGGTCCCAATCAATCCCCAAAATTAGGGTTTTCCAAACCCTAATTAGGGTTTTCCGAACCCTAATTAGGGTTTTCAACCCAAATACTAGCCCATTAGTCAAATGGTTGGGATTTTTGGTAAATCAGGGCTTCATTAGGCCTATTATTGTTAAACAAGTTGGGCACCACCCACTACCACCTCGGGTAGTGGTGGTTAATGGCAGCTCACGGTGGCGGCCACCACCCCACGATGGTGGTTATGGTTCTAGCCCATTTTGTCCAAGCATCCCAAACGAGTCGAAACGCAAACAAGGCACACCGCCACCCAACATGGCGGCAGGAGGCGGCATCCACCACCTCACGGTGGTGGTTATGAGTTTTCTTTATTCCATTATTCATTAATTACAATTCATAATGCTTTAACCCAAAAATAAACACACACACACTAATAGATAAACACACACACACACACAACCACCCTTGTGGTGGCCGGCGGTGGTAGATGGTCGCAGCCACCACCTCATGGTGGTGGTGGTGGTTCACTTTTGATTCCTAATCTCGCAACACACACACACACTTAATGCAATACAACAGCAACACACACACACACACCCCTAAATACATAGTAAAACATCCACACAGCCAGCTTCAATGGTGGTTGGTGGCGACAGAAAAATGGCAGCAGCAGGTGGTCGTGACTGAGGCATAACATCGAAACACCAGAGAAGGAATAGTTGAGACTATCGCCCCAACAACCTACCGTTTCCTGATTCCAATCATGTTGTGGTCTACCCACAATCTTACAAACTGGCCCACACTGGCCTAATCATCTGAAAGAATCTGTGAATGCTACGGTTACCCCCCACAGTCTTATAACACTTTCTCCTTAACACAACTATAACACGATACCTTATCCTCAATCTATCATTCCGAAAACTTGCAGAGTAAAGAACACACTCGACCGAACACCCGAATTAAACTCAATACATGACTAGAACCCCAACCAGGTTCCCCTAAATTCTGCTATCAAGCACCAAGAAGACGTGTTTCTCATTCTGGGGAGTTTCACCGAACCCCCAACTAACACAACCCTTACCAAACAGCCACTTGGGCTGTCTTCCTTCTTGACAACGATGCAAAACTTACCCCAGTTTCAAGATTGATCCCACTTCTGAAACCCTAGACGATTCTTCCCCACTTAGAATCAACTAAATTCTCAAGGCATAGGAGAATTGTAAGACCCCCAATCCTTCTTGCCTTACAATGATCGACCCGATGACCACTAGTGCTTATCAACTAGTGCTCCATCACTAGCCAATTCCAAATGATCACACACTTCTAAGAACTAGATGAACACTTCCTAAATCCTAGGGAAACCGACAGTCTCTAATGCTTGAATGTTCCCACACTCAAATCTTGAAGACCAAAAGATAAATTTTCCAACCAAAACCTCAACAACGACCTACTTCCACTGGCGCTTTCATCCGCCAATCAATAACGGTCACTAACGCCACTGAATCCTGACAGTGCTGAATAACCATCATGTGGGACCCTATCCGCGAACCCCCCCACATAATACCCCTCTTCCCACAGTGCTCCAAACAAATATCTCGCTCTTGGGCTCTAGAAATCATACCATTCAGGGTCTCGCACACTGACTCACTTACCAACTCAGTCGTCAACAACTGAACTGCAGTAGCTGAAACAACCTCTGCCCTAAACCAGGCTACAAACTACTCCCAATACATGGTCTCCAATCCCAAAAGTGCAATAAATCACACAATAAATCCTTATCGCCCGATACAATAGATCCAAGGCGAATCAGATCTTAGCTCCTGTGGGTAGGGATAGTAATCGTGTACGCCTCACATGATACTGATGCCACATCGACCCACCTGTGCTCACCAAAGCTGAAATAATGTCACCAACCCCTGCAACTAACTGACCCCGAGCTGGAATACAACTTGATCTTGGGGTCCCAAGTCTGCTTACTCCTTCGAGCTCGAAAACTGAAAGGGCATAATCCTTGCCCTATAAAACGACATTCCAATCCATCAATTCACCATTCTACTTCCAACTACAAAACCCCAACTGAGCATAATCATCACTCTTTTCCTGTTCCCCGCAAATCGTACCCCAGCCTCGAGCAAAACCCCCGAAGCCTCAAATCCATAAACCTTGTGCCAACATTTCCCGCTCAACCCGCAGAATGTAAGGAGTACAGAACATCTCCCTGATCCCAAGTAAGTGCAACCCTCTGCGCATCATAATATGTCTCAGTAACAAGTCCCGGTACTGGAAAGCTTGACTAGCTCCTCCCCCTGTCGTTGTTACAGCTGATGTAGTTTTTGCAACAGCCGTCTCAGCAAGGGCTGCATAGCGCTCGTAGAAATAGTCAACCATGACGGTCTTAATAGACCCAAATATCTTTGGAAACTATCCACGGACAATCTTAATCACCTCCTACTGGATGATCTCAATGACATGATCCTCTGACAATACTGGCCTATCCTGGCTGCCAGCTCCCGATTCTGATCCAGATTTGATCTCAAAACGTCTCGTAACCACCATTCTGATAATACGCCAGAGAGATCTCAGATAACCCATATAATAATAGGGAACCAACTCGCAACCAAACCCTAGGGGTTGTGACTTCATTGCTACGCGTATGGGTTCTGTGCTTCAGTAGGATCGGCCCATACTACCTTCCACACCTACCCGTATTTGTCTCAAGTATCATCATAACACCCTAACAATATACAATAACCTAGTGAGCGCTCAATCCTCACTCCTAGAGGAATGCTAAATATTTCATACTGGCCTACCGACCTCGCACAAACCACCCATGTAACTTCTAGCAACCGTGCAGCACTAGTGTATGCAAGCCATACATAATGTTGGACCCTATAGACATTCAAATACCCGGTCCTACTCTAAGCCCACAACCAGACAAGGAATAGGAAATAAAGCTAAACCAATTATTCTCAGGCTATAAGATCTCAATTATGTATAACCTATGATGCATACACTGAGCAACTATAGTAATGATGTCATTTTCATATAACGAAAACTCTAGGCTATCAGGCATCATATAATCAAGCAATTCTATCATGTAATTCTTGAAGATCCCTAGCCTAGTATTAGCATGCTATTCTAACCTATCTCAATATCAGATAACTGCATGGTATTTTGGGGTCTACTTACTGGCTCCGGCTGATCATACACTTGGATCCTCCTTTATTATTTTGAAAACCATTTGAAAATCATTTTGTAAAATTTTTCCTTGATTTGAGACTGGATTCACATGAGTGTTCCTCTAATTCACTCAAACCAAGGCTCTGATACCAACATGTAACATCCATAAAAATCAAGCCAATTTAAAAGTTTTTCAAACATCCAAAAGCCATTAGTTATTACAAAATGTTTTCAAAATAGTTTCATATCAGAGTATCCTAAAAACCATAAGTCCAAAACATGAAGATGTGTACAGTCACACCTTCGCCTTGCCGAGACATCTGAAGCACCTGAAACAATAAACTAAAACTGTAAGCACAAAGCTTAGTGAGTTCCCCCAAAATACCCATACACACAACAATACACATATAATCACAAACAACATACTATCACTACTAGAAAATAGCCTTTTACGACGCGCAATGCGTGTCGTAAAAACGCTCAGACGACACACAAATGCGTGTCAAGGAAGGCCCTGTCATAACGAGAGACGAAACGTTTTTGCACGTCGTCTATAGATGACGTGCATTTACGAAACACATTTACGATGCACAATTATGACACGCAATGCGTATCAAAGAAAGCCCTGTCATAAATGAAGACAACACACATTTGTGTGTCGTAACTTTACGGCTCCCGTGTTTATGACACACAAAGCGTATCAAGGTAACCCATGTCATAAAGGAAGACGACACGCCGTTGCGTGTCGTAACATTACGACGGGCCTTTACGACTCGCAATACATATCATTAAATCTACTGTCGTAAACGAAGATGACACGCATATGCATGTCATAAATTCCAGCTGCCAGTAACTGTACACCTTTACGACGTGCATTTATGACACACATTTACAACGTTAATACACATAATATATATATATATATATATATATACACACACACACACACACACACACACTAAAACATTCATTTTCATCTAAACGTCAAACAAGTTAGCTAACAAAATTACATATATGTCGAATTATCGAACTTGCACTACAAGTCAAGTTACCTAAGTAACATTACTAAAAGTTAACAAAAACATGTACACATGGGTGTCAAAAGACTACCTAGCATTACACCACATGTCAAAAGATGTGACAACCCGAAATTTCCATTCGTTTTAACTCCGCAGTCAAGCACTTCAAAAATTAGCCAAATTCATCTCAAAACATTTTTGGCCGGTTTTAAGTCCATTTGAATATATTATTTTATATATTCGTCAGCGGATAAATAAAAGAAAGTATACTTTAGAGTTTGTCGTATGTCACGTATGTTGCGAAAATCCAAAAGTTTGGAGTTTACGGACGTAAACATGGAGTTTACGGCCGTAAACCCCAAAGGGTATAAATATGACACTTAGTCATTTTATGCTCATTTTTCACTTCCAACTCCAAGAACACAAAAAGTTTTCTCTCAAGTATCATATCACCTTTCCGTCCAATCCGCCAAAATGTAAGTGTTTTCTTGCTAGATTCGTTCATATAACACTTAATCTAGTGTTTTTATACGATTTCATCCATGAAATCTTGTATTTTTCATAGATATTCAAGTGTTCATCAAGAACACCAAGAACACCAAGAACACACACTAGTGTTCTTGGCCAAAATCGATCATTCAAGCTCCTAGATCGTAAGTACACTTGTCCTAGATTCTTATGTGCTTAATATGATCTTGTTTACACTCAAAAATTATCAAAATCCCCATGCTACATGAGTTTACAGTTTGGGAAGGTCTCCCAAAACCGTAAACACCTTCTAAGGGTGTTTAAGTGCCCTTAATAGCTTCTATGGCTTGTATAAGTGACTAGAACTTTACATGCTTAACCTAGATACTCCAAAACACATAAGGAAGGGGCAAACATGAGTTTACGACCGTAAAATCATGTGTTTATGACCGTAAACTCATGTGTTTACGACTGTAAACTCCCCAAGGAGTGGTCCAAGAACCGTAAACTTCACAAATGGGTTCATTTCAAGCCCCAATCACTTCCATAGCCCTTGATTTGAGTCTAGCATAATTCCTTGAGTAGTTTAAGACCTTTGAGCACCCAATGACACCATTTCCATGAGTTTACGGCCGTAAACTCATGGGGTAAATGGTCTTGAAACTGTAAACACCCCTAAGGGCCGCCATTTGAGGAGTAAACTCCAATGTGAGGCCATGTTCTCTTTATATGCAACCCTTGGTACTCTTAGCACTAGTGGTAAAGTGTTTTCATGTATTAGGATGTCTTTACTTGCATAATTAGTTATTAAATGACTAAATAGATACTTAAATGTATCATTAGATGTTAAATAGGATCCACGTGTGTGGTCAAATCCTCACTTGACAATTAGCATCCTATACCGTCCGTTCATCCGAATCACCCACGTCAGGTGAGTTCATACCCCTTAATCAGCCTTTTAAATGATTTTAAATGCTTTTATAGGGGGGGAATACAAGTTAAACTAGACAGTTATTAGATCAATCGCATTTGATTAATAACTGTCTAGGAAATAGATTTCTGTATGTTAAACTGTTTTCATCCAGCCAAAGGTTTTCAAATCTTGTTTTTTTATAAACTGACATCAAGTCATTATTTATATATTTTTTTCATGATAAACTGCTTCATCCAGTTAAAGGTTTTCAAATCTTGTTTCCGAATCTCTTTTAAAGTGTAAAAATCCCTTTTTAGTTTAATAAATTCTTATTTATAAGTTTTTCCAAAGATTTTACCAAAACTTCTGTTATACTCTTGTATTGTTAAATGCATGCTTGTATATGTATATTTATATAAGTAATGTTTAAAAGACTTAGGAAAGCTAACTCGCCTTAATTCCTTTTCCTTGTTTGGATGTGGCTTTACGGTAATGGTTATCCGTCCTAAATTCATTTAAATATTAGTTATACATCATGTATACATATATAGTCATAAATTTTCTATTAGTAGAATTCATCACCTTTGGGTAACAAAGGCTTCTAGATAACCTCTCAAGTAAACTATAATAGGTATAGTTTAGAAACCCACTATAACATTCATGAAGGAGAACTTAGTGATATCTACACTCTAAAACGTATACTCTTAGTAAAAGGAAAGGTTTATAGAAATTAAATTACGAGATGCATCCTCATGATGCGGATTTCGTCGTTGTCAAGTTGGTAACCAGAGTCTCCTGTAGGGAGAGCGGGCATTGTGTGTATAGATCTATACGGGACAGACACTCCCACATCCTGACTGCTAGCTACAGTCCCGACCGACCAAGCCAAGGGATGACAAATGTCACATTCACTCCGACGCCAGCAGGTCGTCAAAGTATTCGATTGTCAATCAGTATGGTTACGAGTATCTCTAGAGTTACCTTATAATTCATGGCTTTAAGGTAATAAGTATCATCATGGTATTTTCTATATAAAATAATCCTTATATATATATATATATATATATCTTCCTAGTTATACACTAGGCCACGTTTTAAATCATTTAACAAACCTACTTAGGATTAAGGATTCTTCTAGACTCTCCGAGGGATATTGTTCACTTAATACTTCCTGGAGTCTGTATTTCATTCTTTTAGACTCTCCGGGGCGTATTGTTCACTTAATACTTCCTGGAGTCTGTATTTCGTTCTTTTAGACTCTTCGAGGCGTATTGTTCACTTAATACTTTCTGGAGTCTATGTTTTAATTACTTTTAGCCAACAATGTTGGTAGAAGACTGCTTTTAATAGAGATACTCCTTGGTTTAAACATAAAACAGTTGGGTCTTAGTAGAAGACTACTTTTTATTAGAAAATATGGGATTTTCTGGAAAGGATTCTAATACTCTGTAAATTCTAAACCACTAACTTTCATGTGATTATTTTGAAGGAAAACACGCATTTATAACCAATGTCACTAAATACTTATGAACTCACCAGCATAAAAATGCTGATACTCACTTTCAAAATAACTTGTATTCTCAGGTCGTCAGTAGGCAGGTATACTCCGGAAGATTTTGTGAAGATAGCCTTGTATCGAGCTGCACTCTATGTTTTTCTATGTATTTACTATGATGTTATTGTTAAATGTAACTGTAACAGCCCGAAATTCAGGTTCTACCATTTAACCCTTCATCTTTTCCAAGTTGTCATATTGGGTCGTTTGTGTTGAGTGTTAAGTTGGTGAGTACGATGGACGTACAAGGAGTACGATGCGCGTACTCGCACGCTTATCTTTTATGCGGATTCCATCCGGGTACGCTGGGCGTACCTAAGGTTACTCCGGGTGTAACAGCCCAGATTCAAAACCCTAATATGACTTGAGGGCTATAAAAGGAATGAGATGGTCTTGTCCCTCAGCCACCATCTTTCAGAAAGAAACCCTAAGAGAGCATTTCCTTCATTTTTAGCTTGGGTGTGAGTGTTCTAAGCTTCAAAGTGCCATTTTAAGGTGGTGAAAGAGAAGAGGAGTCCATTGTGGAGGCTAGAAGTTGGTGGACAAGTGTGGATCTGAGGACTACAAAGGTTGGAGCTTCTTCCTGAGGTAAAAAGTTCAGATCTTGCCTTGTAGTTTATATGGTGTACTCCTTGGACCAATTTCTAGGGTTTTTGGTCCCAAGATGGAGACTTTATGAGCAAGTAGTCTCCATTAGCCTAGATCTATCATATTCCAGAACTATATGAGTTGTATGTTCATAAAAATGCAATCTTGGATGTGAATGTTGAGCCATGCATGAGATCTAGACTTTTGGAGGAGAAAGGAAAGGTGTTAGAAGGTGTGGGGAACCTTTATAGCCATGCAAAGGCTTAAAGGTTTCGACTTTATGGATTAAGAAGTATTAAAATGGCCAGATCTGGAATATGGGGTTATGTCTTAATCGTTTAATACATTAGAATGAGAAAGTAAGAAACTGGGATGTACGTTGGGCGTAATCCCAGTACGCGCTGCGTACCCTGTTTCTGGAATGCAAGGGTACGCCCCACGTACAGGAGCTGGTACGCCCCGCGTACTGCTTGCTGTTGACTTTCGTTGACTTTTAGGGTTTTGGTCAACATGTGGACTTTCGGGTCAAGGAGGGGTGAAATGGTCTTTTACCCTTCTGTGGGATGGTGGAAAAGGGTGTAGCATAGCCTTGGAAGCCGTTATTAATTAGAATGATTATTTGTTGTGATTACGCGAGGCTAGGTCATCATGTCGAGATTCAGAGATATCGAGCACGTGAGATTCTAGACATCATACGAAGTGAGTCTTCACACTATATTGTACTTGGAAAGGTACCTATATGTGACCGGAAGGTCTTGTATGCTATGAGATGCATGTTTTGTATGCTATGCGTTGCATGTTCAGTATGCGTTATGTATATGAGATGTATGCTATGGACCGGAAGGTCAGGGAGTTATGGACCGGAAGGTCAACACGGGTAGGACCGGAAGGTTTACCGGGTTGGGACAGAAGTCCCCTGAGACACATGGAGCGGAAGGTCGTGTGAAGTAAGGCCTGGAAAGGCGTATGTTTGTAAGTGGTATTTTGGGGAACTCACTAAGCATTTATGCTTACAGTTGTTGTGTTATGTGTTTCAGGTACTTGCGAGGACCGTGGGAAGGCGCCGGCATGACTCGTACACACTTGAGAGAGGATTTGATTTTGTGATCTTGGGATATGATATTGTTGGGTCAAAATATGGTTTATACTTTACTTTTCTGGGCAATTATATTTTTGTGTAATAGTTTATGAATTTATGGCCTAGTTTACGGCTGAGTTTACGACCGTAAACTCATTTACGGCCCATGTGTGTCCGGCCCATGTTCTACAAGTATAAATAGAGGTGTGAGGGTGAGGAGTAGTGATTGATGAACACGAAGTAGTTTACGGCCAGAGAGAGAAATTGTGTGTGTGAATCTTTTGTATCCGGATCATAATTCTAATCAATTCATACATAGATTCATCATATTCTTCTTCTTTTTCTCTTCTATTTTATCTGACTGATACACGGGTAGATTAGGGACTTACAATTGGTATCAGAGCCAAGTTGTATCAGTCAAAAGTTTTATTGTTTCGTTTGGAATCTGAATAATTGGTGTTTGCGGTCCAAGCTTACGGCCGTAAACACCGAGTTCTTGGGCCGTAAACTCTCTTTTGGGGCAATATTTGATCTTATTTTCGAAATATTTTTGCGTTTTTGGATAGATCTCGCAAAAATAAAGGGGGTTTGGTCTTTGTGTTTTTCATAAAAAAGGGTTTTTGATTGAGTTTTGGAGCTTCAAATTCGAAAAATCGCTGTTTTTCACGTAATTGTTGAAGGGTTTTCGGCTGGAGCTTACTGCCGGAAACAGTTCACGGCAGGAATTTACGGCCGGAAATAGTTCACGGCCGGCGGCGGGGTTCGAGTTTACAGCTAGGGTTTCCGGAGTTTACGGCTCGGCTCGACAGATTGGCTCGGTAGATCAGCTAGGTGGAAAACGAGTCGGCTCGGACGTGGCGGCTCGCGACTGGCGGCTCGACTTGGTGAATCGCGGCTTGGAGATCGGCTCGGCTCAGCAGCCGCTGGCTGCAAGTGCTTCAATAAAAAGGGGGGGGGGGGGGGGGAGTGCCGGATTTCGAACCCATGACCTCCGGATCAGCAACACACGCGCTTAACCAACTCAACCATCCAACACCTTGTTTCTTGCCTTCGAATTTTTAAACTTAACATCTCTTTCTCCCTTCCAAGTTTCGAAATTTGACAAAAACAGCCCAAAAATCAATTTCCTTTTATTTTAAAATTCCTTTTTCATCCAAAATTAAAATAATAATAAATAATAATAATAATAATAATAATAATAATAATAATAATAATAATAATAATAAAAAATTGTTTTTATTTTTTTTCTTTTATTTTTGACTTTTTATTTCAAATTTTGATTTTGACTTTTAGGTTTGACCTTTGATTTTAAACTTTGACTTTTTCGTTTAACTTTTAAAATTTCAAATTTAGCTTTTCGGTTTGACTTTTAAGTTTGACTTTTCAAGTTCGACTTTTGAGTTTGTTTTTTTAAATTTGACTTTTAAGGTTGTTTTTAAAAATAAAAAAAAGGCATTTTAAATTTGACGTTTGCTTCTAGTTGTTTTTTTAATTAATTGATTTTAAGGTCTACGAGGGAGTTGAAAACATGAAAGAGAGTCGTCAGGATATCTTAAGACAAAATTTCAACATGTTCGATTATATCCCTGGAGAAACCCTGGAAGCTCAATTGCAGCGTTTTATCACACTCACTACTGAGAAGAATATAGTCGGGATCTTCTTGAGTAAGTCCGAGATAAACAAAAAGCTATTGAATTCACTTCCAAAATCGTGGGATATGAATGTAGCTGTCATCAAGAAGACAAAATATCTCAATCGTCTTAGTATTGCTGAAGTAATTGAAGAGCTTGACGCTTTAAAGAGTTCTGTAAACCTTCTGGTCAATGAAGTGTCATGTTCTCATTCATGTGAAGTTTCATGTTCTCAATCATGTGAAGATACGATTAAATTTCTTCGGGAACAAACTGATTTATTAAAAAGAGAAGTTGAGGACCTGAGATATGAAGGATATCAACTCAGGAAAGGACAGAAACCCCTGAAGGCTGAGTTGGAAGCAAAAACCAAGGACTTTAGGAAACTTCAGGAAGACTACAGTAACAAATGTGAAAACTATGATTATGTAGTCAAACAAAATGCTGAGCTAGTGGCTGAAGTTGAATCTTTGAAAGGAATGTTTGAAACCACCAAACTTGATGTTAGAAAATATGATTTCTCAAGTGAGGTGGTTGCAAATATGATAGACCAAAGCATGCAGTTTAAAAGGAATCAAAACAAGGGTCTAGGGTATGATAGTGTACCTCCTCCTTACAATCATAACTACACATCCATCCCTATGAAACAAGAAGAAATTGACAGGGAGGCACATCTTAAATACGGAAAACCAGCTGGATTTGTGTCAGGAGGAGTTATTAATGTAGAAAATTCTAATGTTTCTACTTCATGTGCAGGTAAAGTAGCAGAAGATGAGAACAAGGAGAGCACTATTGAACAAACCAATGTCTCTTTGAACTCAGAATCCGTTGCTTCGAATTCTGTTACTCCTAACAAACCTGCCATTGAGAAATATAAGCCTCCAATTCCAACGCAACAGAGTGCTTGTCACAAGTGTGCATGTGGGAAGAACAAGAAACGAGGCAAGGATACGCCACCAGGGGCAGGAATAGATAACTTCACAGTGAAGAAAAAGACTTGTTTTCACTGTGGAACACCTGGACACATTGCTAGAAATTGTCCTAATCGCGCATATGTTCCCTACTATGCACAAGGACGGCAAAATGCGCCAAGTGGGAGATACTTCAAAAGAAACCCTTCCAGGTCACGTTCAGACAATGGTGACTGGAACGCGCAGAAGGCCAAGAATCAAACCCACAAGGCAAAGAATCCGAATCCCAAGGGAAAGAAGGAAATGTCGGCCCAGAAGTCTAGTTCAAGACATGCTCCTGTGAAGCCAAGACGGTTAGGTCAAAGTCATCTCGGCAATCGGCTTCAAGTTCCAAAGCAAGTGCCGAGGCACCCATCGGATCGAACAAGAGATGGGTTAAACCTAACTACGAATGGGTTCCAAACGCTCACTCTCCCAAATCTCCTAATGCTTCTAACGTTTCTACATCTTCTATTTGTGATAAACAGGATATGTCATGGGAGAAAGTATTGTGTGTTGATGATAAAGGTCGACCCAGTTTCAAAATGGATTGGGTTCCAAAGACCAACTGATCCCGCTCTGTGCTGGAGCAGCTATGGAGGCATATCATCAGACTTCGGTTTGTTGGTAGTGGATGCTCCTGGCATATGATTGGGGACATCTCTCAACTGTACAACACTCAGAACGTTATTTGAGAGTATGTGTCCTTTGCGAGAAAGGAAGAAAAGAAGGGATAACATGGGGTTAGTGCTTAATGATATGAAGAATTTTCGGATCTGTTCTGAGATTATGCTTGCTGTTCTCAGACCTTCTGAATGTAGATTCAATCGGTGAATTACGGTTTCCGTTTTCTTCTCTATACTCCTAAGTTTTTCTTAAGCTGATTCGCTTTAAAGACTAATTTTTGTTTTAGGATAGTTTAAATTTGCGCATTTACTTTCGTTTCTCTCCTATGCACAAATTTAGGGGAAAAATAAAAACAAAACAAAAATTAGAAAATTTTAATTTAAAAAAAAAATCCAAAAACATTAGAAAATCAGAAAATAAAAAATATGGTGTTAATGGAATGTGCTTGCAGGAGATGTTTTGGGAAGTGATATGATAATGTGATAACAGGCAACCTGAGTCTGCGTAACGTACCCGAAGTTGAAGGGTCTATGCTTTGGTTTGATGCGTCGGTAGGCACGAAAAATTCTAAATGGACTTGACTAGGCAGAGTTGAACTTAGGAAATTTATAGACTTGACAAATCTTGACCTAGTTAGATACGTTCAGCCTGACAATACGATGCTCGGATAGG
The DNA here is from genome assembly GCF_002870075.4 of Lactuca sativa. Lineage (NCBI taxonomy): Eukaryota > Viridiplantae > Streptophyta > Magnoliopsida > Asterales > Asteraceae > Lactuca > Lactuca sativa. The sequence continues at coordinate 81,250,273 of NC_056624.2, forward strand.
TTGAGCAGGGAGATATATATGGGAATCTACTCGTCACATTAAATGAACCCGTACTTGGAACCGTGGTTTAACTTTTCCTCGATGTGAGGATTATGTCCTTAATTCTGGTTTGATGGGGCGACTGGTAAATTCCGATAAATTAGGTCTATAGAATATCATTTTCTTTCTTTCCGTCTGTTAGTCATATGTTGTCTCCTTTGCATGACTTCCAATTCGACCTGGTACACAACATATGCAACTCTATTTCTCTGCAGGCTATATATATGTGAAATACTTCTTATCTGTTAGCCATATGCTGTCTCCTTTGCGCGACTTCTAATCCAACCTGGTACACAGCATATGCAACCTTCTTCTTCTCAACCCCTCTGAAGTAGTTAGCAATAGAATTCTGAATCTCTTCTCTCTGAATGGTTGTCTGCTCACCCGGTGTAAGGAGTACTTTGGAAGTTCTTGATGGCTGGGGCATATCAGGAAGCGGGAAACACGTTCCAGTACAATTAAAATTGAACTCATACAGATTGTCTGTTGATCTCACTGCTCAATTTAGGTGGACAACAATACCCTGGTCATTGTCAGATGAATGGTCCTTAAGATATAGTATTTAAGGAATTAGGATCAGATATAATTTTTAGGAACTTAAGATCACCTTGTCTTGTAACAAATAGTATGTCCTAAATTTCTCACAATTTTTCATGTTTAAGTGGACAACAATACCGACGATCGACTAGAAAAAGATGTGAATGTGGAAGGTACCGACAAGTGGATAAAGGTTGTCTAAAAACTTTGATCCCAAATCTCTCTTAAAGTTAGATATCATTTTTGTTTTTGTTAAATTTGTCGTAGTTTCTTCTAATTTAAATATTAGGGGAGAATTAAAAATTAAAAATAATAAAAAAAATCCAAAAATAGTGTTATTTATGTTTTATTTCTTGTTCAGAAAAATAAAAAAAAATCCAAAAATATTTTTCTTTCTGTTTTAATGTGTGTGCTAAGTTTTCTTTTAGTTTTGTTTTTTCTTGAAAAGTGATTTCAGGTATAGATAAGACTCATGGAGTTTGTGTTGAAGATTTCTGAGCCAAAGCCTCGTCCGTGAGCATCGAAGAATTCTCATTCGAAGGAGCAAGAAATGAAGATCATTCTTTCAACATTCAATCTTTCAACCCCAGAAGCAAGGTGAAGCTGAAATTGAAGATTATGTGACGGATTGCATTGAAGCCTCCTCAATCAGTCTGCTGCTATCTTTGTACCTGCTGAAGTGATCCAGAAGATTTGTTCTCTCTGATGTTCTCTCTGAAGATTCTCAAGCTGAATGCGCCATCTTTCAAGAATCAGTACGTCAAGCCTCCTCACCCAATGTGCGTTCAATGCCAAATTCTAAAGAAAACCTCAAGTGCTCAAGATGAAGTCATTCATTGAAGATTCATATGTTCATCCTAATGCTGTGAAGAAATCGAAGGTTAAAGCTGAAGCCAAGCTCTCATTGAAGATTGACAAGAAGAGCCAGCTACTTTTTAGGGGGAGCTTGTTGGGTCATTAAGAAACGAAAGCTATAAACCAAGGGGGAGACTGTTGGGTCAAAATATGGTTTATACTTTACTTTTCTGGGCAATTATATTTTTGTGTAATAGTTTATGAATTTATGGCCTAGTTTACGGCTGAGTTTACGGCCGTAAACACCTTACGACCGTAAACTCATTTACGGACCATGTGTGTCCGGCCCATGTTCTACAAGTATAAATAGAGGTGTTAGGGTGAGGAGTAGTGATTGATGAACATGAAGTAGTTTACGGCCAGATAGAGAAATTGTGTGTGTGAATCTTTTGTATCCGGATCATAATTCTAATCAATTCATACATAGATTCATCATATTCTTCTTCTTCTTCTTCTTCTCTTCTATTTTATTTGACTGATACACGGGCAAATTAGGGACTTACAGATATGTTTTGATAACTATTGTTGGATATTTTATTTTATGTGAAAATGGTTGTGATAAAAATGAAATTTTTGTTTTGAAATTTACGTTGTTACAAGTTGGTATCAGAGCCTTAGTTTGAGAGATTCGAATGCACCTTCGGGCGTATCTGAACTCAAACTGAGGATTTGAGGAAAATTTTTATAATGAAGTAAATTTTTTGTAAAAAGTAAAAAGAGTTTTGAGACAAACAGAGCAGAGCCGTGTGTACGATCAGCCAGCGCCCGAAGGGTGAATTCCCAAAAGTACCCTTACATTATGTGTTATGAGATATGTTATGTTACATTATGCATGCTAGAGAAGGCTAGGTATACATATTAGGACTAGAGTGGCCTGATTTGTGATGCCTTAGCCTAGGAGATTTTTGCTGCTGAGATGCTTTGAGAGCGAGTGGATAGCAGTTAGGAGTTCATGATAGTAGAGTACTCGTAATCCAGGATCCAAGGAGGAGGACTTGGAGTGAATACTGATGCAGTGTAGTCAGTAGTATTGGGCCCGTACTACTGAAGACACCGGATCAACGGGCATTCCAAGTAAAAATCTTTTGGACAACGGAGGACGAGTAGGGTGGCATCATCGAGTATGTTTATGGTCGATCGAGTCTCTGATAATGTTGTTGTATTTCAGAGGCATCATGGTTGGGACACGCCACAGACTTGAGGCGAGCGGTGTGAGTGATAAGGAGCTTCGTCAGATGATCCACGATGAGGTGGCTGCGGCGATCAAGGCCGAGATTCCAGAGATGTTTGGGTCTATCAAGATCACACTGTTGGAGACTTTTGATGAGCGGTACGCCGCGGTGACTGAGGCCGCAACCGCTGCAGCTACAACAGCTGTGGCTGCTGCCAGGCCTCAGGGAGGTGACTCGTTGTTGTTCCGGGAGTTCAGCAACATGAAGCCACCTGAGTTTGATGGGAAGCAGGATCCGATCGCTGCGATGAGATGGATTGCTGACATTGAGGGATGCTTCTATACGTGTTCATGTCCGGAGCATCTGAGGGTACGGTTCGCTTTGAACCAGCTTCGCTTGGGAGTGAAGGATTGGTGGAAGTTCGTGACAACGAACTTCACTCTTGCAGACATTTTAGCGGTGACCTGGGAGAGGTTCACCACCTTGTTCAGAGACAAGTATGTTCCCCCGGTGGAGAGGGAACGGCTGGTTCAGGAGTTCTTGACCCTCAAGCAGGGTAATGATTCAGTTACTTCGGTCACCCGGAAGTTTCATGAGAGGGCGATGTTCTGCCCTAAGCAGGTGTCTACCGAGCAGGCACGGATGAGCCGGTATTTGGGTATTCTGAGGAGGGACATTCGGGAGTTCATGTCGAACTCGACGTACCGGACATTTGCTGAGCTCTAGGAAAATGCCCGGAAGAGGGAGATTGAGTTGGAGACTCATGCCAGGGAGGAGGCTGAGTCTCAGAGGATGGATAGGCGGCCGAATCAGTCTCAGTCGGCAGCCAAGCGGACCAAGTCCGCTGATTCGAGGACTGTAGGCCAGAAGGGCCGCACTTGCGGAAGTGCGGCAAGGGTCATGAGGGGGCCTGTCGATCAGGTGATTGCTACAAATGTGGCAAGGAGGGGCATATCGCCAGGGATTGCCCCAAGGGATTTATGGTTTGCTTCCATTGCAACCAGACTGGCCATCGGAAGGCCGAGTGCCCTCAGCTACACCAAGGATCAGCGCAGGGATATGCGCCTGCTGCTAAGGTTACCGAGGTTCGACCGGTGAAGGCCGAGGCTCCGAAGGCTTGTGGGAGAGCTTTTCAGTTGACTGCGGAGGAGGTCCGCGTGGCGCCCGATGTTATGGCTGGTATGTATTATGTATTTTATCTTTTGTTTATGATATTGTGCTTATATGATGATATGCATAGGTACTTTTCTTGTGAGTTCTGTACCTGCTTTGGTATTATTTGACTCGGGTGCGAGTCGGTCATTTGTTTCCTTGGCATTTAGTCAGCACATTAGTATCCATCGAGAGGCGTTGAGTCGACCTCTGCGAGTTTCCATAGCTGATGAGCGAGCAGTGTATGCTTCGGAGGTGATTCGAGGGTGTATCCTTGAGATCTTCGGTGTGGAGTTCCCGATAGATTTGGTCCCGATTGCGATGGGGGACGTGTGTGTTATAGTGGGCATGGATTGGTTGAGCCGATTTGGAGCTGTTATAGACTGCGAGCGTCAGTTGGTGACGATACGAGACCCTAGTGGGGGAGTTCTTAAGGTGTATGGCGAGGGGACCTGGTGTGGGTCAACGTTTTGTTCGGCTGCCAGGGCGAGACAAGGTTTGCAGTAAGGCTGTAGTGGATTCATAGCCTATGTGATGGACACACGAGTGGCCGCGGGGAGGCCAAGTTCGATTGATAAGGTTCTGATAGTGTGCGAGTTTATCGATGCTTTTCCCGAGGAACTACTGGGCGTGCCTCTGGAGAGGCAAGTGGAGTTCCGTATTGATTTAGTTCCGGGAGCAGCACCTATCGCCAAGGCGCCTTATCGCCTCGTGCCGCTAGAGATGCAGGATTTATCCTCGCAGCTTCAGGAGCTGTTGGGGAAGGCGTTTATTCGACCGAGTAGCTCACCTTGGGGAGCGCCGATCCTTTTTGTCAAGAAGAAGGATGGTTCACACCGGATGTGTATTGATTACTGGGAGTTGAACAAGTTGACGGTCAAGAACCGGTATCCGTTGCCGAGGATCGATGATCTGTTCGATCAGTTACATGGGGCATCTTGGTTCTCCAAGATAGACTTGAGGTCGGGTTATCATCATATGAGGGATCGGGATGAAGATATCCAGAAGACAACATTCAGAACTCGTTATGGGCATTACGAGTTTGTGGTGATGCCTTTTGGGCTTACCAATGCACCAGCTGTGTTCATGGATCTCATGAACAGGGTGTGCAGGCCGATGTTGGATCGATCGGTGATCGTATTCATTGATGATATTTTGGTATATTCGAGGTCCAGAGAACAACATGAGGAGCATTTGAGGGAGATCCTTGGAGTTCTGAGATCGGAGAGGCTGTATCCCAAATTCACAAAGTGTGATTTCTGGTTAGGAGAGGTTCAGTTCTTGGGACATCTCGTCAACCAGAATGGGATATTGGTCGATCCGGCAAAGATTGAGGCGGTCATGAGGTGGGAGGTGCCGAGATCACTCACCGAGATCAGGAGCTTTCTGGGATTGGCCGGCTATTATCGGAGATTCATTAAGGATTTCTCCAAGATCGTTGTGCCACTCACCAAGATGACCCGGAAGGGTGTTGCATTTTCATGGGGTCCGGAGCAGCAGACCTCATTTGAGAAACTTCGCCAGAAGCTATGCGAGGCCCCAGTTTTAGCCCTTCCGGAGGGGATGGAGGATTTTGTGGTATATTGTGATGCATCAATATCCGGATTGGGAGCGGTGCTTATGCAGAGGGGGCATATGATAGCGTATGCATCGAGGCAGCTTAAGCGTCATGAGTCGAGATATCCCACTCATGATTTGGAACTGGGAGCGGTAGTGTTCGCCCTCAAGATTTGGCGACATTATTTTTATGGGGTTCAGTGTACGATATACACGGACCACAAGAGCTTGAAGTATTTGATGGATTAGCCCAACCTGAATATGCGCCAGAGGAGGTGGTTGGACGTGGTCAAGGATTATGATTGTGAGATCCTGTACCACCCGGGCAAGGCTAATGTTGTAGCCGATGCTCTGAGCCGAAGGGCGGAGAGCACCCCATTGCGGGATGTTTGTTTGAGATTGACAGTGATGACCCCGGTGTTGGATGTTATCCGTGGGGCCCAGGCTGAGGCTGTGAGGTCAGAAAGCCAGAAGAGAGAGCGAGTTGTCAGGCTGGTATTAGAATTCGTTACCGATAGCCGGGGGCTTATGACTTTTCAAGGTCGGATATGGGTACCGTCCGTGGGCGGAACGCGTACCATTTTGATGGAATAGGCTCATCGATCGAAATTCTCGATCCATCCCAGGGCCACTAAGATTTATTTGGACCTGAAAAAGGAATATTGGTGGCCCTGTATGAAGAGGGATGTCGCATGGTTTGTAGAGTGATGCTTGACCTGTCTTTGGGTTAAGGCCGAACACCAACGTCCACATGGTAAGTTGCAGCCATTAGAGGTTCCCGAGTGGAAATGGGAACAGATTACCATGGATTTCATCACCAAATTGCCAAGGACCGGGAGGGGTGTCGATGCAATTTGGGTGATTGTGGACAGGTTGACGAAGAGCGGTCACTTCCTTGCCATCAATGAGAGCTCCTCTGCTGAGAGGCTGGCAGAGTTATATGTGAGGGAGGTGGTATCGCGACATGGAGTTCCGATCTCGATTGTTTCAGATCGAGATATGCGCTTTACTTCCAGATTTTGGAAGACGTTTCACGAGGAGTTGGGTACGAGGCTGCATTTCAGTACCGCATACCACCCCCAGATGGATGGGCATAGTGAGTGGACGATTCAGACGCTCGAGGATATGCTTCGGGCTTGTGTATTGGATTTCGGAGGGAGTTGGGACACGTATTTTCCCTTGGCGGAGTTTTCTTATAACAACAACCATCATTCGAGCATTGGCATGCCGCCCTTTGAGCTGTTGTATGGGAGAAGGTGTCGAACCCCCATTTGCTGGGGAGAAGTAGGGCAGCGTGTGATGGGCAACACCGAGATTGTGCTTCAGACGACAGAACAGATCCAGCAGGTCAGGCAGAGGTTGTTGACTGCTCAGAGTCGTCAGAAGAGTTATACGGATAGACGTCGGTCCGAGATCGAGTTTCAGGTCGGCGACTTCGTGCTCCTGAAGGTCTCTCCTTGGAAAGGAGTGATCTGATTCAGGAAGAGGGGCAAGTTGGGGCCCCGATATATTGGTCCTTTCAGGGTGATCGCGAGAGTAGGCAGAGTAGCATATCGTCTGGAGCTACCTGCGGAGTTGAGCCAAATTCATGATACCCTCCACGTGTCCCAGCTGAGGAAGTGTATAGCCGACGAGTCGGCGGTAGTGCCTCTGGAGGATATTCAGGTGGATGCGGGCCTGAATTATGCCGAGAAACCAATCACGATTCAGGATCAGAAGATCAAGGTTCTGAGGAACAAGGAGGTGCCATTGGTGGAGGTTTAGTGGCAACATCGGAAGGGTCCGAGCTGACGTGGGAGTCCGAGTCGGAGATGCGGGAGCAGCTGTGACAACCCGAAATTTCCATTCTGAACAAACCATATCAAGCCAATAGAAGTTAGAACAGTTTCAGTAAAATTCCAAACTTTGGGTATAAGTTTGAGTTTTTCAGGATTTACACTTAAGGAAATATCAGGAGAGTGGATGCACCAGGGTTTCGTGCAACACTGTTATTCCGTTACTCTATGATATTAGAGTTCATTCCGGGAATAAAAATATTTTCTGCCAAAAAAATCCCAAGACTATATATAGAAAACTGAACCATATTGGTTCATTAGTTACATTTCCATTTAGAGAAAAGTCAAAATTCTCTCTCACGGATCTTCGGGTTTTTATCCCAAATTGTGAGTACTTCGATCTAGTTATATTATATAGCTTAGATTGTGTTTAGAAACATCAAAATCAGACCAAAACCCCAAGATTTGGGAGTTTACCGCCCAAGAACACTTGGGGAGTAAACTCCATTTTAAGGGCCAAAAGTGTCCCAATGACCCTCAAAGCCTTAGAACTCAAACTAGAAGCCTTCATTACAATGTTTAGTCCACCAAAACAATTAAAATCAAGGATGAAAAGTGAGTTCACGGCAAAGGATGTTCCAGGGCCGTGAACTCCATTTTAGGTTGCCAAAATGCCCTAAATGCCTTCATTAAGCCAAGAGACTAGCATAGCACATTACCTTGATGTGTCTAGGACCCAAAACAATCAAAATACCAACACCTATGGGTGTTCACGGCCGCAAACACATGGCCAAATGGTTCATGGGCCGAAAACACAAGTTAGGGGTGTTTTGATGCCACAAACACTTCTTAAGGCTTAGGCTTGAATTTAGACATATACCCTAAAGTGTTTATAGCCTAGAAAACATAAGGAATCACAAGTATTAAGGAGTTTACGGCCAAGACAAGTTCTTGGGCCGTAAACCCCTATAAAGGGGACAAATGACACCCAAATTCCTTCCTTGTGCCTAGAACCCAACATAGATCATATCCTTGATAATATAGGGACTTGAAAGCACCATAATCCTTTCCCCAAAGGAGATTACGGCCGTAATCTCCATGGGATATGGTCCCAGGGCCGTAAACCCCTATAAAGGGGGCAAATGTCACCCAAACACTTGATTAAGCCTTGAAACAATTCACCAAACTAGTTGTATAAATGATAGGCTTCATTTAGAGACCTTGTTAAGAGTTTACGGCCAGGAGTTTACTCCCCTGGGCCATAAACTCCAAAGCATATGGTCTTTTTACCATAAACTCCCATTAGAGGCATTGCACTCTTTTGTTGCAACCCATTTGCCTCCTAGCACTTGACCAAAAGTGTTTACCTCGCATTAAAATGCTTATACTTGTATAATTAGTGTTTTAATCACTAATTATTTATATACATATGTCTTCATATGTAATTAGGATCGTTGTGTGTGTCTAAAGTCTTCACTTGACACCAAGCACTTGTCCGATCCTTCCTTATGATAACAGTCCGTTCAATTCCAATCACTTACTGCAGGTGAGTTCATACCCCTTAATTAATGTTTTAAACTGCTTTTAAATGTTTTATGGGGGGATACAAGTAGAATCATGCTAGTTACTATATCAATCACATGTGATTAATAAGTAGAATTATGCTAGTTATTATATCAATCACATGTGATTAATATGCAGAATTCAAATGATTTACTACACATTAACCGTTTTACCAAACAGGTTCTTCAAATGATTTTCTTAAATGTTTTATATGTTTAAAAATCCTTATTAAACTGTTCATTACACACTATATGATCCTTTTCAAACCATTTTACTCCGATCCGTTTTACTCTAAGCTATTACCAAATCGTTTTACTTCAAACTGTTTTCACTTCAAACTGTTTTATCGACTGACATCAAGTCGATCTTTTCTTAGATAATAATTATGTTCTAAGATTTTACAAAACTTATTTTATGCTTTTATATTATAAATTGCGTGCCTCTATATGCATAGTTATATAAGTAATGTTTAAAAGACTTAGGAAGGCTATCCACCTTGTTTCCTTTTCCTTGATTTGGATGTGGTCTGATAGGATATCGGGTACTCGTCCGAAGGTCGTTTAAATATTAGTTATATATCATGTGTACATATATAGTCATAAAAGGTCCTTCCAGTTCATCCAATGCCCTTGGGTAGCAAGGGTATACATCCATGTTCATACGTCCCAGTTAGATTACTAGTAAACTACCATATGGGTAGTTTAGGAAGATACTAGAACTATTACTAGAACGGGATATCATACAATGAGTCAGTTCATTCATGAGTCGATACTTGCTAGATAGAGAGCACATACATTACAGCCAGAACATTTCAGTACATTACTATACTTGCTAGATAGAGAGCACATACATTACAGCGAGAACATTTCAGTACATTACTATACTTGCTAGATAGAGAGCACATACATTACAGCTAGAACATTTCATTACTATGAGTACATATACAACTATACTAGAGGAAGAACATATACAACTATACTAAAGGAAGAACATATACAACTATACTAGAGGAAGAACATATACGACTATACTAGAATGAGTAACAGTACATTACATATACATAAATACGTTGACATAATTGTGATCCATTGTATCGGAGCATGCCTTCAATGTCATGGCCCGAGTTGTTGCCAGAGTCTCTTGAAGGGAGAGCGTGAGTTTGCGTATAGATCTATACTGGATTGACTATCCTACACCTTGCTGCTAGCTACAGCCGGACCTGCAGGTCTGCAGGTGCCAAACGTCATTCTGTTTTACGACCATTCGTATGTCGTTGTTACCAGTCGATAGTATGGTGCAATTAATCACATGATGCCTTAATATAAATCCAGTTTAAGGTAGTTAGTACAACAGTAGTTCCTATAATACAACACTACAGTACTACATTAATTTCCCCTTTTCATATTTTAGTGATCATTTCACTTAAACATTAAATGTAAAAACTATATTTTGTAAATGATAGTTACACTTGGGAAAATTACATACTTTTACAAGAAACGAACATTTAGAACAGTCAAGTCTTGGTAGAAGACTACATTGAGAACAGTTAGGTCTTGGTAGAAGACACGCTTTATATATATATATATATATATATATATATATATATATATATATATATATATATAGTAGGAATCATAGGGATTTCCAGGGTTTTTTAAACGTTTACAGTTGTTTTACAAACATTTTTACATTTACAGTTCATATACATTTTCAATACTTACAATTCATATACATTTTCAATACTTACAATTCATATACATTTTCCATACTTACAGTTCATAAACTTACAAATTCTTACATACAAATTAAGACACTAAAATACTTATGATCTCACCAGCTTCAAAGCTGATACTCGCTTTCAAAATTACTTGTATCCTCAGTTCATCTTAGACAGGTACCGATGCAAGGATTAGGGAAGATGGAGCTCGTTGAAGACTCATCTTTCATTTTGATTTATGCTTTAGTGTTTATCAAAATTTGACAGAACACACTTGTATAATAATTATATTATTAATGCAATGGATGATCTTGTTGCTTGTTTACTACTTTACATTGTTGTGATACTGTACATGACGTCCTCCGCCCCAGAACATTTCCGCCGTTCTTGGTTTTGGGGTGTGACAGCAGCATCCGGAGTTGTTTTTGGAGTAAGACTTCGGGGACGAAGTCTGGTTCTAGTGGGGGAGAATTGTAACAGCCCGAAATTCAGGTTCTACCATTTAACCCTTCATCTTTTCCAAGTTGTCATATTGGGTCCTTTGTGTTGAGTGTTAAGTTGGTGAGTACGCTGCGCGTACTCGCACGCTTATCTTGTACGCGGATTCCATCCGAGTACGCTGGGCGTACCTAAGGTTACGCCGGGCGTAACCGGCCTAGATTGAAAACCCTAATATGACTTGAGGGCTATAAAAGGAATGAGATGGTCTTGTCCCTCAGCCACCATCTTTCAGAAAGAAACCCTAAGAGAACATTTCCTTCGTTTTTAGCTTGGGTGTGAGTGTTCTAAGCTTCAAAGTGCCATTTCAAGGTGGTGAAAGAGAAAAGGAGACCATTGTGGAGGCTAGAAGTTGGTGGACAAGTGTGGATCTAAGGACTACAAAGGTTGGAGCTTCTTCCTGAGGTAAAAAGTTCAGATCTTGCCTTGTAGTTTATATGGTGTACTCCTTGGACCAATTTCTAGGGTTTTTGGTCCCAAGATGGAGACTTTATGAGCAAGTAGTCTCCATTAGCCTAGATCTATCATATTCCAGAACTATATGAGTTGTATGTTCATAAAAATGCAATCTTGGATGTGAATATTGAGCCATGCATGAGATCTAGACTTTTGGAGGAGAAAGGAAAGGTGTTAGAAGGTGTGGGGAACCTTTATAGCCATGCAAAGGCTTAAAGGTTTCGACTTTTTGGTTTAAGAAGTATTAAAATGGTCAGATCTGGAATATGGGGTTATGTCTTAATCGTTTAAGACATTAGAATGAGAAAGTAAGAAACTGGGATGTACGCTGGGCGTAATCCCAGTACGCGCCGCGTACTGGGTCGCGTCCCCCGTTTCTGGAATGCAAAGGTAGGCCCCGCGTACTGCTTGCTGTTGACTTTTAGGGTTTTGGTCAACATGTGGACTTTCGGGTCAGGGAGGGGTGAAATGGTCTTTTACCCTTCTGTGGGATGGTGGAAAAGGGTGTAGCATAGCCTTGGAAGCCGTTATTAATTAGAATGATTGTTTATTGTGATTAGGCGGGGCTAGGTCATCGTTTCGAGATTCAGAGATATCGAGCATGTGAGATTCTAGGCATCATACGAAGTGAGTCTTCTCACTATACTGTACCTGGAAAGGTACCTATGTGTGATCGGAAGGTCTTGTATGCTATAAGATGCATGTTTTGTATGCTATGCGTTGCATGTTCTGTATGTGTTATGTATGTGACATGTATGCTATGTATGATATGGGCCGGAAGGCATTACGATATGGACTGGAAGGTCAGGGAGTTATGGACCAGAAGGTCAACACGGGTAGGACCGGAAGGTTTACTGGGTTGGGACGGAGGTCCCTTGAGACACATGGACCGGAAGGTCGTGTGAAGTAAGGCCTGGAAAGGCGTATGTTTGTAAGTGGTATTTTGGGGAAATCACTAAGAATTTATGCTTACAGTTGTTGTGTTATGTGTTTCAGGTACTAGCGAGGACCGTGGGAAGGCGCCGGCGTGGCTCCTACACACTAGAGAGAGGATTTGATTTTGTGATCTTGGGATATGATATGTTTTGATAACTATTGTTGGATATTTTTGAAAATATTTTATGTGAAAATGGTTGTGACAAAAATGAAATTTTTGTTTTGAAATTTACATTGTTAAAGTAACCTAAGTAAAATTAATACTATTAATGCAATGGTTGTTGTACTTTGATTACTATACTGCATATGTTGTGATACTTGACATGACGTCCTCCACCCCAGAACGTTTCCACCGTTCCGGTTTTGGGGTGTGACAAAAAACCATACCTAGCATTTCACTATTAACCATATTATTGTTTTGTGGATACATTGTCAAAAGACCATATGTATCATCGATAAATGAAGCCTGTAACAAACTCTAACCCTTCTTCACGTATCTCATCGATATTATCAGCTGTGTACTCAACTTTTCCATCCCGATTGTGAAAAAATTTACATATTGTTTTTATTAATAAAAAATAGCATATTAACATATTCTATAATAGTAAGTTTCTATATTTAACAAATAAGCGTAAAATGTAAATTATTCTTTCTTAATAGAGCATTGTACTTTCAAATGAATGAAAGCACATTGTTATTTTTGCATGTAACCTAATATTTCAATTATAATTGTGAGAGTAGGATGCCATAAAATGATCCCTTTTCAATTCCTTTCCTATTAAATTATAGTAATGAAAGTAGAATGCTATATCCTTACATTGTCTTTGACCAACACTTCAATTCCTTCTTCCACTATCTTCTTCATGAACCTTATCACGTAGTTGCTACATTTGGTAGATCCGGGCTGAACTAGACACTACACAATTACATATAAAATGATAATTGCAATTGATCCAAAAAATAAAGTTAAAACTGCAATTTCAATAAGGATTTAAGTGATGACCGTAACATTAACCCAATTTAGTTTAACCCTTTTGTTGGATCCACTTTGTGTAGCGTACAGAATCGTCGCCCTATAAAAAATATTAACAAATAGGTGTTTATTGTATTCACATCAAATGTTTTGATAATTTATATTACTTACAAATCAACAATTTACTTCAACTGCATATTGAAATTGCCAGAACTCAAGGAATCAAGATAATAGCAAGTATCCGATTTCATGTCTAGTACACCCAACACCCAATGTCTTCTAAAAAAACCACAAACAAAATTAAGTCAAATAACATAATTGCAGTCATTTTCAAAATAAAATGTCAAAATCAAACTCAGAATTGTAGGGCATAAAGATGATGTCATTGCCCTTTCTACTAGACTACCGATTTGCTAAACCTTTGCTTGCATCGTCAATATTCTTAGATTTCCCTTTATGCATACTTGGCGAGATTAATGCTGGGTTCACAAAGCAAATTCCATGATCTCTTTCTGGGGTGCCATACTTCATTTTGTTAAACAACACCCTGTTATCATACAAACACTAAATTCATTAAACAAATTTTGTTATAAGACACAATGTTACTTAAATTAAATTTCTTACACTTACATCATATAAGACACAATGACAGCACCAGTCATCTCATCCATTGTAAGAACCGCTTCAAAATCATCCAAGTTAAGTACGTGTAACTATCGTACCCAAAAAGATCGTTCTCACTCTGCACTTTTATAGAATCAACCTTTGTAACTTGTCCATCATCCATCATTGCAGTCATTTTCAAAATACTATTCCTTCTTAATCCTTATCCTTGTCTTCATCTGTGCTCTGGTCCACCTTCTTTGCAAGGTCACATTTTGTTTCTCCTTCTTTTTAATCTTCTTTTCTATTCCATTCCCTTCTTCCATATCACATGGTTCTTTTTGTCCATCAACAATTTTTCATGTCCCCTTTTCTTTCTTATTACTTCCTATTTCTTCATTTAAATGTGTTGCACCTTCCTTCACTGGTGTTGCATCTTTCTTCACTAGTGTTGCATGTTTTTTCATAGGTTTTGCCACCACTTTTCCCTACAAAAATTATCAAAAATACAGAATGAAACAGGAATCATTTACTGAAGCTGAAAAAGAACTCACTCAAATATCTTAAAAAAAATAAGAAAACCAAGGGCAAATCTGTGAAAACTTTGTATGTTTTAAATCTGTGAAAATTTCCAGGTCAGAGCACTGAATAACTAAGTGTCTTGTCCAACTTAGTATGTGTCCCAGTGCATCTTTGACCTTCACAATGAACTCCTCTTCAAGTGGAATGGGTATTAAAACATCTCCTTGTAAAATTGTTTCCATCATAACTTGAGTGTTTTCATCTATTACATAAACGTAAAAAATAATTAAGATCCAATCTTCTAAAAAATGAAAATCTATAAATAGTAATAATTCAAATATTTTTCAAAATACCCGATGCACTATACTTCATTATGCTTCCTTTAGCGACTACATTTGCAGCAAATTCAACCGCAAGAAAACATGAATTATCCTACCGAATATAGTATAGATGTTAGTTTGTAGAAAAAGAAAATACTTTAAATATATTTTTCATAATTGTCTTCAAGGACTTACAAGTGATGCATCATGTGGTTCCTTTTCAACATCTTCAATGACACCCCTTACTTGGAAACTTGCGGCTTCAGAAACATTAAGTACACTTATTTTTAGTTTCTCCAAGTCATCTTCAAGTTTGTTGATTTGTTTATCCACCCTCTCGTTCTCAATCTCCAAGTAATACTTAACATTCTTGGGTAAATAAAAGTATTGTCGTGGCATTATAAATTTACCCATCCCTCGTACAGGCCCACGTTGTTCCTAAGTACCCAAGGCTCTGTAAGCATATCATGTGCTCCACATGTAACCTCTCCAAAGCTTCCCAATTTCTGCAGCTCATACTGTAAAAAAATTGGGGCAAATGTTAGAAAAAATGGGACAAATGTTGTTTTTTTTATATATTTGGCATTCAATGAAACTTACAATTTTATCAACAATCATCTTGACATTTGATTTGTATCCTCCTGTCTTCAACTCTCTTGCTTTTTTCCACAACAGTGTCCTATCAATCTCCTCTTCCATCTTGCCGGTTTCTTGCATCTAAATTATCAAGAATAACCAAGTCAATTAACGTAAATATATACAAATAAAATAATCAATACTTAGTGGGAATCATACAATGTCATTAATGAGTCCATCATATCCTTTTCTGCTCAAATGATGATTGTATTTATGATGTGCATGAGTATTTTTAGCTTTCGTACTTTTCTCCTGTATTAGAAACATTAAAATTGTAACTACAAACTTTTAACTTTCAACTTTTTTGTAATTCTATGGGATACAAATGCATATAAGAAAATTTTAACAAACCTCCCACCTTTTTGTAACTCTACGGGATACGAAAACTTTCCAGTCTTCTTTCTTTATAAATAGATAATCTTTCGGAGGTTTGAATAGATTTGACTTGGGATCTTTACTTTAGTTCTTAATGAACTTGGCATATAGATAATGCTTTCAGTTTCTCCACTTTCTTCCCAATCGATTGGAAAGTTTACTTTCAGCTCTTTGGGTCTACTACAAACTTTTCCTGGAATATAAAAAAGGGTTGTCCATAACCAGGGACAAAAACATATCTGAATAGTGACAAAAACAGACATGAACAAGGACAAAAAACAGAAACAGTGGATAATATAACTTGGTTTAAAAACAGGGATAAAAACAAGGACAAAAACAGATATGAACTAAGGTAACCATTGTGAACAAGTATTCTTTGAACATTTTGGACAAGCATAATAACCTTTGGTAACACACCCCGAAAGATTACCATATGCGGGAAAGTCACTTATAGTCCAAAGTAATATTGCTCTTACATTGAAGTATTCTTTCTTATAAGAATCAAAAGTCTCAATGCTAGTTTCCCACAAGAGCTTTATATCTTCTATCAGTGGTGCCAAATAGACATCAATATTGTTACCAGGTTGGTTTGGCCCAGATATCAATAGAGTCAACATCATGAATTTTCTTGACATACACAAATAAGGGGGTAGATTATATGTTATTAGGAAAACCGGCCAACAACTATGCTTGGAACTCAATGACTTGTGAGAATTGATACCATCAGCAAACAAGGCTAATCTAAGATTTCGTTTTTCTTGTCCGAATTCTTTCCACGTGTTATTAACAAGCTTCCAAGAAGGGGTATCGCGAGGATGAGTAAGCCTCCTATTATTGACCCGACCCTGTCATGCCAAGTTAAGACATGTGCAATTTGTGGTATTGAAAACATTCTTCTAAATCTAGGGATGATAGGAAAATACCACAAAACTTTTGAAGGTACGTTTTTGGTATTCTTCTTCCAACGAGAAGTGCCACAAGTTGGACATTGAGAAGCATCTTTATGTTCTTTTTAAACTAGAACACAATCATTTTCACATGCATGAATCTTCTTATATTGTAGACCTACTCTTTTTAGCAACTTATTGGACTCATATATCGAGCTAGGGATGGTATTGTTTGATGGTAAGATATCTTTTAAGATAGACAACAAAGCATCAAAACTAGCATCAAACCATCCAAACTGACTCTTCAAATGTTGGAATTTCAATAACCCGCTAGGTGCATTATACTTTGACCATACATAAAGTGGCTTATCACATTCTTCAAGAAGTGATTTCAACGAATCAGGTTCTTCGTCTACATATTTTAAGGCATCATGTAGCATATCCTTTGTATAAATAGCATCGGGAGGAATGGAATTGTTAGGGCATCTAGAATCACTCTTGGGTTGTTTTTGTCCATGGAAAGACCAAATCTTATAATTTTCATCGAAGCCGTGGGCAAATAAATGATAACAGACATTGTCAATTGAATGGTGACACAAATTGATGCAAATTACATAAGGGCATGGAATAACATCTAACTTTGGATTATTACTTTGTGCAAACTCTAGAAAAGCATTCACACCTTCATCATATGCATTTGATAATCTACTAGAGGAAATCCATGATATATCCATTAAAAATTTGTTTCCAACCTACATAATTATTTACCATTTAAAGCAACAAAACTGTACAGGGATAAAAAAACTATATAGGAGCCAAACCTGTACAGTGACAAAAAAAACTGTATAGGGGCCAATCTTGACAAAAAACTGTTCAGGGGCCAATCAAATGTCAAATACATGTTCAGGGTCCAATCCTTTACAAAATTTTATATTTGTATTTGTTGTACATGTGCAGGCTAATGCAAAAACAATGAAAGTCAGAGATAGGGTTTTGAAAACAGGTTCAACAACGAGTAAACGGAATTTTTGTCCTTATGTAACTATGTTATAATAATTAAATAACACCAATATTTAGTAGTACTAACAAGCCAAAATTGTACAGGGACAAAAAAACTGTACAGTGGCCAAATCCGACAGAATCCGGCAAACCAAACACCTGAAATTCTGCTGGAATATGCATTTTTCATGAACTTTGTTTGGATAAATTATCAAATTCATTAAGGTTAAGGGGTAATCTGTAAGTTTCAAGAAGCTTTGGGGTTTTTCATTTCTTTGAAGTAGTATGGATTAACAAAGGAGTTTTTCTGTATGATAGGTAGTCTTAAGGATTGACACATTCAATGAAACTGATGAAATCCTATCTGCTCTTGCTGTATAAGTACTATAAATGTTTCAAGAACATAATTATGCTACTTGTTTGTCATCTTTTATACTATCGACTCATGATCTTGTGAAGGCATATATGTATGTTTGAGGATTCATGTCCATAATATTTAGAGTGAGAGATACTTTTAACCATTTTACTTGGTTCCATACCATTACAATTTACTTTAAAAGGTTGACATATGGGATGAAAGGAAGGTTTTTGGATCCCGTGGTCAGAATCTGAAAGATGAAATGCTTGGTAAAATTCCTCCCACTCCATTGACTACCATCGAGATAGTGAAAAGGGATGCCAACTCATTGAGACTTGTGAGTACCAGATTTCGCTTCCTTTCTTATATATAGATATGTATTGTAACATTTGTTTGGCTTGATTTGATATGAGTATTGAATAATATTGGTAAAATAAAACGAATGAAATCTTGTAGAAATTGGCAGTGGGGGATATCCCAGAAAAGATAATGACTGCTATGCATGGGGTACATGATGAGAGTGGCATGGAAGATACGACCTTAAATAACTGTGAAGCTGATGTTGGCCGATTTGGAAATTTGGAGAGAGATATTGAAACTCAAGGTAATACCTAGATAAGTTACTATAGATTTAAAACAGTGCTTGATGAGGGCGTTTACATCTTTTACACATTTGAAATCCCACTATGTTCAATCTTTTTGGGTGGGAGTGGACAAAATGGACAGTACAACCATGGCTGTAGACATGATTGGTGTATTGTTCCTGATGTTTATTTATAAATATGTTTTTTTGTTTTCATGAGTTGCACTAGGACCTTGAATGATCTGATAAATGAGCAGCTTGCATATCTTCCAAAAAGAAGGTATTATCGTCTTTTTGACTGTTATGCCCCTGAACGTCATTTTAGACATATTTCCAGGTGAGGCTGTCAACTTGTCGCAACTGGTATGCCCCTGAACCTCATTTTAGACATATTTCCAGGGGTATTATCGTTGTTTTGACTCGTTTTGCAAAACCTCATAGATCTAGCTGGCTCCGAGAGCTCTAAAGTTGAAACTACTGGTATTCGTAGAAAAGAAGGGGCCTACATAAATAAAAGTCTGCTAACTCTTGGAACTGTAAGTCCTCAATCATTCTCATTATTTTATCAGTATAGTCTCCAAGGGTAAAAAAGGAAACAAGATTTGTGATAAATAATAACTTGTCACAGGTTATATCAAAACTATCAGATGGGAGGGCTGCTCATATACCATACAGAGACTCAAAATGGACCAGGCTTCTTCAGTCTTCTTTAAGTGGTCATGGAAGGGTATCTGTAAGTCTTTTATGCAACTTCCATATTTATTATTTAATGCCCATATATATATATATATATATATATATATATATATATATATATATATATATATATATATATATATATATATTATTTTAGCTTATTTGCACTGTTACTCCCTCTTCAAGCAATTCAGAGGAGACACACAACACATCAAAATTTGCACATCAGGCAAAACACATTGAAATTCAAGCAGCACAAAATAAGGTTATGAGCATTTGAATTATTTTCACTTGAGAGTTAAATCTCTAATCAAGAGTTTTGAAAGTAAAACGTTATATTCTCATATCAATTCAACAAAATCCCTTTTCAAGGGTGGATCTCAGGTAGGATATATTATATTTATACTCCTTCAGAATAAAATATATATTCTTAATTTATATTTTAATAAATTCTAGAGGTGCATCATTTTTATTAAAACAGTATGTCCCAAGGGCTAGTGGTGCATCATCGTCATGGTATCTGAATCTTTTTACATAATAGAGATTAAAAATTTAACATGTTTTAATGGGTATTATTGTTATTAAAACAGTATGTCCCAAGGGATACTAGTGGGAAGGGTAGGAGTGGTAAAGAAAAGTCAAAATATGTTCAGGTCCATAAATGTGATGATTAACAGCCTGTTTCTGGAAGTGTTGTATGTCACACCCCAAAACCACGAACGACGAAAACGTTCAGGGGTGGAGGACGTCATGTACAGTATCACAACAGTGTAATATAATAAACAAGCAACAAAATCATCCATTGCATCATAAGTAGAGTTTTAATACATGTGTGTTCTTTCATTGTAGTAAGACACCAAAAATATACAATCAAAATAAAAGACGAGACTTGTCTGCTCCGTCTTCTCAAAACCCGACCATCGTACCTGTCTACTGTTGACCTGAGAATACAAGTTATTTTGAAAGAGAGTATCAGCTTTAAAGCTGGTGAATTCATAAGTATTTATGTGTTATTGTCCTGTTTTGGAATGCTGTTAAGAATGTCATATAAATCCTTAAATAGAACAGTTGATATAAGTATGAAATGTCCTAGAAAATCCCTTATTTTCTATTAGTTTGAAATGTAGTCTTCTACCAAGACCCGAATGTTTTGTTATGACAATGTAGTCTTCTACCAAGACCCGAATGTTTTGTTATGAAAATGTAGTCTTCTACCAAGACCCAAATGTTTTGTTATGATAATGTAGTCTTCTACCAAGACCCGAATGTTTTGTTATGATAATGTAGAATGATAGCTTTTCCTTTCTATTGACTAGTACTAAAAGTGCTTAGTCTAACTCTTTGTTTAGGTGAATGTATCACCAACTAAAGTAAATAGGAAAATGATATGATAGTCTTCTACCAAGACTTAAATGCTCTATAAGTAAAATGATAGCTTTTCCTTTCTATTGACTAGTACTAAAAGTGCTTAGTCTAACTCTTTGTTTAGGTGAATGTATCACCAAATAAAGTAAATAGGAAAATGATATGATAGTCTTCTACTAAGACTTAAATGTTCTGTAAGTAAAATGATAGCTTTTCCTTTCTATTGACTAGTACTAAAAGTGCTTAGTCTAACTCATCATTTATGTGAATATATCACAAAATAAAGTAAATAGGAAAAATATAATCATGTAAGTATTACCCTTGGATTACCAGGGTTAACACGACATCACTGAAGCGAAAGGTATAACCTAATGAACATCTGAAGATTTTTCAATTAACCTCTATGGCGAACAGTAGGTTCCAGGAATGGTTAGTCCCGTAACTGACTTTACATCGCTGTAGTCGAAGTAAAACCTAATGAACATCCGAAGATTGTTCAATTAACCTCTGTAGCGAATGGTAGGTTCCAGGAATGGTTAGTCCCGTAACTGTCTCCTAATATATGTAATAACAACCCAATGAACATCCGAAGATTGTCCAATTAACCTCTGTGGCGAACAGTAGGTTCCAGGAATGGTTAGTCCCGTAACTGTCTCTACATCGCTATAAGCGAAATAGATAACCTAATGAACATCCGAAGATTGTCCAATTAACCTCTGTAGCGAACAATAGGTTCCAGGAATGGTTAGTCCCGTAACTGACTCCCGTTGAACTGGGATGGGCTGGAATGATTTTACTGAAGGTACTAATAAATCATGTTTACGAATCGAGTTTCAAGTATTCATGTAAGTATACACAGGTAAATGTATCCATGTAAAGGTATTCATGTAATGTGTTCATGTAAGCATATGTAAAGGTACTCATGTATCAGGTAAGGTACTCGTAAAGACTCATGAATGAACTGACTCTTGTGTGATTCCTTGTAATAGGAATAATGTTTGATATCTTCAAATTATCCCTATGATAATTTACCGAATGGTAATTAGTTGTTTACGTAGGTTTATGCACTCTTGCTACCCAAGAGTATTGGAAACTAAATGAAGGGTGAAAACTATAATCTCTAACATATAAATGAACATATGCGCATAAGTATAGTTTGATTCAAGAAGGTAAAATAATGGTTTGCAAGATATCTAGGAGTTTTGAACAATAATTAAGAGTGACTTGATGTCATTTTAATAAACATTTCAAAACTAATACTTTTGTTATCAAGGTATTTTAAGATAGAAAACCACTTCATGTGTCACCTTTTGAAATATGTGAAATCTACTGAGTGAAAACACAGTTATAAAATACATAAGATTGATTTAATAACATACTGTTTTCTACTTGTATTCCCCCCCCCCATTAAAACGTTTAAAATCATTTAAAACATTGATTAAGGGGTATGAACTCACCTGTAGTTTGTAGTTTAGATGAACTGGACGGTGTAGGATTGTTAGGCGTCAAGTGAGGACTTGTACACACACTACGATCCTAATGAACATATAATCACACATATATGCACTCAATTAGACTTAAATTACTAATTGATAATGTTAAAACATCCTAGAACATAGCAAACACTTTATATAAGTGTTTTAAGCCCTAAGGATTGCATCTAAGCTATTGTGGGACAAGGCACTTGGGTTTAGGGTTCCAAAGGACCCTATATATGAGTTTACTCTCCATATATCATCACACATGGAGTTTACGGTTGTAAACTCTTGAGTTTACGGCCGTAAACTCCCAACCATGGGTGTATTGTGTGTTTTGAAGTTCCAAATGATTCCTAGAATTATTCCAACTTGGTGGTTAAATTCTTGGAAGGGTTTAAGGCCTAGAAACACTCCTTAGAGTAGTTTACGGCCCCAAGGCCATTTCCTTTGGAGTTTACGGCCGTAAACTCCCTTGGAATGGTTTTTTTGTTGCTTTCAAGTCTTTTGCATATGTAGGATAGGTTCTAGACTTTTACCTAAAGCATATGAAGGCATTAGGCACACTTTGGTGCCCTTCTTTCATGTTTATGGCCCAAGAACCATGTCTTGGCCATAAACTCACTTTGGAAGGTGATTTTGATGTGTTTTGGTCCTTGATTTAAGTGGGAACAATTCCTAGTAAATGTCCAATGCTTTAGGTGCCTTAAAAGCACCCTTTTATGCATGATTTTGGAGTTCACGGTCCAAGATTATCTTGGGCCGTGAACTCCCAAACATGGGTGGTTCTTTGATGTTTTCTTGTCCCTAATACACTCTTATATAAGTCCAAGGTAGTAGTATATGTCAGGGGAAAGGCTAGGCATTGTTTTCGGGAGTTTACCGCCCAAGAACACCTTGGGGAGTAAACTCCTAAATCTAGTGATTTAGCTATGTAATTTATGTTATGAACACATTTAAAGCTATATAACACTACTAGAGAGGGGTACTCACGATTTGGGATAAAAACCCGAAGATCCGTGAGAGAGAAAATGGCTTTTCTCTAGTTGGAAATGCGAATAATGAATGAATTTGGTTCAGAATTCTATTTATAGTCCTGAGATATTTTTGGTAGAAAATATTTTTATTCCTGAAATGATTTCTAATATTACAGAGTGTTGGAATAACAATGTTGCACAAAACCCTAGTGCAACCACTCTCCTAATATCTCCTTAAGTGTAAATCCTGAAAAACTGCCAAACTTATACCCGAAGTCTGGAATTTCACTGAAACTGTTCTAAGCTCTATTGTCTTGATATGGTTTGTTCATAATGGAAATTTAGGGTTGTCACATTGTACTAGAGGAAGGACGGGGTATATTATATATTATTACTCATCACTCTTTTTTTCTCCAAAATTAATTTGTTAACATATTTATAAATTTGTGAAGGTTCTTCTGGAACTCTTGATATTAGAAAAAAGAAGATTTTGTTGTTGAAGGGAAAAAAAAGGAAATACCCCTTGTAAGTTTTGCATGGCTAACTCTTTTATTAATTTAAAATGAAAAAAGAATGGTAATAAGTAATTAAGTAATAACTACCATTTTCAGATAAGCAGTGGTTTGTCATCTGTGAAAAATTCCCATGGTTTTGGTGCTCCAAAACAAAGGGAGGGTCAAGGGAGTAGTGGAAGGGTGATTAGAAGCATACATTTCATACTTACCAAGTTTGAAGCATCTAATGAAGATATGATACTTTTCATACTCATTTTTTATTATCCATTAATAAAATGCAATACAAGTTCCTAAACAAATTAATTATATAAGAGAGGCCAAATGTTGGAGCAATTGGACTGCTAGTGATTCTTAACAAATAAAGGTTTACTTTCTATTTGATTAGTATGGGTGGGGAGTTTCCCTCACTTTTTATAAAAATGTTACATATATATATATATATATATATATATATATATATATATATATATATATATATATATATATATATATATATATATATATATATATATACACCATAAGTTTTAGTTTTACAACTTTTACTTACTTGGATTGTTATTTATGGTGTAAAAGTTCTGTTGATTTAGTGATACGTTGCTTGGGACTCCACTAGACAAATTCTCTTCATGGTGCAATGATATAAGTAATGATACTTATGTGAAAAGACGATTATGCGCTTCTCAATAGCAGCCTACAGGAACTAATGTACTGATAATTGGCTACTTGCTCTATATGTGTGACAGAGTAGGTTGGTATTGATGGCTTGTTTTTAGCAGCTATTTTTTGTGGAGAAACACTAAAGTTAGTTTTATTTTTTTTTCTTGCAAAATGGAAGTTTACACAAAATGAAACCATGAAAAGAGCAGTTATAATCGACAATCGGAGGAGAAAACCCAACTAAGTGCGAGCATATACATGAGGAGAAAACCCAACTAAGAGCATCAGTTTTCTTGAAATGTTACCCTATGTTCAACTTGATAAACTTCAGAAGGTGAGAAACCCTTGAATGTGTTCAATTTATCATCAATTTCATGGATACTAGGCGCTTTTTCCCCTCATTCTGTTCTTGCTCTTCTGTCACTTGGTTCTAGCAAATAGTAATGAAAGTTAGTTCTCTGGCCAACTGGGGAAGTTTCAGCAGGATCACCAAGCTCAAGTGATTTCTCCAATACCTTAATCGGACCTGAGCACATAAAATTGAATAGTCTCCAATGATGGCAAGAGAGCCCAAGCTCGTCGGCGATGCGAAGTCAGCCGGAAGAGAAGGAATCTAACGTCGTCGGAGGGGACGTCTGCAAGGCGAGTCGACGATCGATTGTAGAGAGTGTATTGATTGATGATAAGTGAGTGTTTTGATCTTTGTTGAAAATACCTAGATATTTTGTCAGATACCTCGATTTTTGAAACAAGAGCACGTCTCATTAAAATTAAAAGGCGACGGTTATATAGGATGCACGTTTAATGTAAAGCGCCCTCCGTGTTTTTGATTTTTTGTTTCTCTAAGACACTAATCTAAAGGCTCACAATAATTTGTGACCTAAATGCTTAAAATATTTGAAGAGAGGACATCATTTTAAGGTCACTCCCTTTTGCGTAACATAAATCACAGAGTGTCGTGGATTGCGCGTCGTAAAAGGCTATTTTTCTAGTCGTGTATGGGTCCAATCAACCATCGGGTTGGAATACCCCAGGCCCTCAACCATCAGGTTGGAATCTCAACATACTATGGGTCCAATCATCCATCGGGATAAAATATCCTAGACCCTCAACCATCGGGTTGGAATGCCAACATACTATGGGTCCAATTATCCATCGGGATGGAATACCCCATGCATGTTGATTGGCGCATGAAGCAGCCCAGTCTCACCGTATACACTAGAAAATATGTCGGGTCCAATCAAACATCGGGTTGGAATACCCCAGGCCCAATCAACCTCCGGGTCCAGTCATCCATCCGGATGGAATACCCAAGGTTAGTATGTCAATATATATATATATATATATATATATATATATATATAATAGGTCCAATCGTCCTCGGGATGGAATACCCTCGGCCCACAACCGTAGGGTTGGAATGCCCACATACAATGAGTCCAATCGTCCTCGGGATGGAATACTCATGACCCACAACCACGGGTTGGATTTCCCAGGTCCATTGGCTTTCGCACAAAGCAGATAAGCCTCAACCACCAATCAAACATGTGTACATATAACACATAATCAAATAACATTCTATAGACATACAAACTGATCTAACAGATCATAATAGCATAATAACATCCTATCTACCAGGATACTGATCTAACAGATCATACTAGCATAACATATCAGGATAACAATCCAAAAGGGCGAGCCTTGGTGCCTTCGACCCTTGAGTATAGTGAGGAAAACTCACCTCACACTGCTAAAGTCCTGTGGATAAAACTCTAGCTTATGGTTGACAGATTCCCAAGCTGTCAACATCAAAACAACACCCAATTAATAAGTGGGTTCCACGCCCAAGGTCCAACTCGCACACAAAAGGCCCAATAGTCAACCAATGGACCACAGACCAACCTATGGCCCAATTTTCCAAATTGGGCCCAGACCTCTACATGGTCTTACCCTAAGGCCCAACCACTTAGTCCAGTCCAAACATTTGGCATTTCAATTGGTCCAACCTCTCATAATCCTCAAGGTCCAGTTATGGCCCAGTTTTCCAAATTGGGCCCAAACCCTCACATGGGCCTTACCCTAAAGCCCATCCAAATATTTTAGTCCATTTCACTTGTTCTTGGATAGCCCATCAGTAGCCTAATCACCAAAGTCCTATAGGTAGGCCCAACTCAAGGCCCAAGTGAAATTATGGTTTTCACATGAAATGACGATTAGGATTAATTGTTCCTACTTAACCCAGTAAGGACTTAATCCATTAAGTCCAATATTCCGTTAGGTTAGTTTTCAAATGATTATCAATTAATATTTTATGTTTATTAAATAATTCCAATGCGGGTCCCGATGAATCCCTAAAATTAGGGTTCCATGTTATTAGGGTTTTCCAAACCCTAATTAGGGTTTTCAACCCAAATACTAGCCCATTAGTCAAATGGTTGGGCTTTTTGGTCAATTAGGGCTTCATTAGGCCCATTAGGGTTAAACAAGTCGGGTACCACCCACTACCACCTCGGGTATTTGTGGTCAATGGCGGCTCACGGTGGTGGTTATGGTTCTAGCTTATTTTTCTAAGCATCCTAAACGAGTCAAAACACAAACAAGGCACACCGCCACCCAACATGTGGGTTGGTGGCGACAGACACCACCCTACGATGGTGGTTATGAGTTTTCTTTATTACACTATTCACTAATTACAATTTACAATGATTTAACCCAAAAATAAACACACACACTAATAGATAAACACACACACATCCACCCTTATTGTGGCCGACGGTGGTAGATAGTGGCAGCCACCACCTCACGGTGGTGTTGGTGGTTCACTTTTGATTCCTAATCTCGCAACACACACACACACACACACACTTAACACAATACAGTAGCAACACAC
Source organism: Lactuca sativa (assembly GCF_002870075.4). NCBI lineage: Eukaryota > Viridiplantae > Streptophyta > Magnoliopsida > Asterales > Asteraceae > Lactuca > Lactuca sativa. Next base: position 81,277,361 of record NC_056624.2, read on the forward strand.
ACACCTAAATACATAGTAAAACATGCATACAGCCACCTTCCACGGTGGCTAGTGGCGACGAAAAAATGGCAGCAAGCGGCAGCCGTGACTGAGGCATAACATCGAAATACTGGAGAAGGAAAAGCTGAGACTGCAATGAAAACAACATCCGGCATTACGGGATACGAACACAACTACCATTTCACGATGGCATGTGGCAGACGGTAACCGAAGGACACAGAAAGAGGCAGTCGCTCGGAGCGGTGGTGGCGACATAGCCGCAAACAGAACAAATAGGAGAGGAGTGAGGTTTATGCGTCTTCAACCGAGAACAACAACAATGAAAGCCACGGGTTTGCTCCTCCGGCCTCCGTAACATGATGGTGTCAACTTCCGGTTCTTCGGCGGCGGTGGCAGCGAGAGCAGCAGCGGTTTCGGCTTGGCAACTCACAATGGCGACAAGGGTGGATGGCAGCGTCAGCTGTTAATGGTGGTCTACAAAGTAGCAATACTTGGAGGCTTCCCTCTATTCCTTGGTGGTCTCGGGCTTTTTCCTCGTGGAGAAGAAGATCGAAGGTGGCTCCCTTAGTGGCCTTGGCTTGTCAGAAAGATGAGAAAGGGAGGTGGCGGTCGAGTTGGGGAGTCACAAGGTGGTGACGGCTGCTTTATCCGAGAGTGATGGGTTAAACTTGTATCCCATGCAATTTCATATGGTTCTGACACATCCAACCCCTCCCATCCATAATCTTTTCATAATGAATCCTTAAGTTACCATTCAACCCTCGACATTCCATAGTTCTTCCAATTTGAGTCCCACATTTTACCAAACAACCCTCCACTTTGAGAATCTTTTGCAAAAGAAATCCAGAAGTTACACTCTAACCCCCAAAACTCTAAATAGGCTTCCCAAAACCAACACCCCGCTAATTATTATTTGATTTTGGGCTATAATAATCTCAATTAATAATAATAATTACTTATCAGGGTTTCAGGTTTATTATTTAATTATTCTTATTTAAACATGATGTTACAACATAACAGAGATCAAAGCATTACAAACATTACATTGATAATTTATAAGTCTTTACAGTGAGTTTGATTCTTTGTTTGTTTTACTCTAAAACATTCGAAAAAAATATAATATGTGACAACGCTATGCTCCATCTTCACAAAACCTGTGTGGGTACCTGTCTACTGATTCCCTAAGAATACAAGTGGTTTTGAAAAAGTATCAACATTTAAGTTGGTGAGTTCATAAGCATTTTGTATGAGAAAGATATGTCATTGTTCCTTGAAAATGATAGTGTGTCCTTCTAGAAAATCCAATATTTTCTTTTAAAGTGAATTGTAGTCTTAGGAACCCTACGACTGAAAATGTATAAGTATTATTGTACTCTGAAGTAGTATAATGTAGTTTTATATCTTTATAAAACCATTTGAATGCATGATTTCCAGAAATGTAAAGTGTATTCTATTGGAAAATAGTGTAATGTAGTTTTATCTAAATAAAACCATTTGAAGGTATGTATGTATTCGTAAACCAAACATATTGTTAATACCCCATTTGAATTATTATAACCATGATAATGACCTAGATGGCATGTATGATGTTCTTCAGACGTCGGAATGGTACGACATTTGTCACCAAAGACCTGCCGGTCCAACTGTAGCTAACAATTTAGGTGCGGGATTGTTAGTCGCGTATAGATCTATACGCAAGTATCACGCTCTCTTACGAGAGATTCTGGTTATAATACAGGAGCTTTAGTATATACTTTGGTAAGTATGGTGAAGGTATGTCTCAAAAAGCCATATTTACAGTTTACGTGTAGTATAATGAAAAGTCATTTTGTAATGTGGAAGTATTATCTTTCCCTAGTAGTTATGTGGTGAAAAATAATTATGCCTTTAAATAATTATTTTACTATTGTCTCCTAAAATGGTAAAATAGAGCTTATGTCGATCCCATAAACCATACCGATTATAGTTTAAAAATGTTTCGTTGTATTGAAGAATCCTTTGTATATACCTTATCATTTTTACTATGACAATAAAATGGAATGAAATAATTATATATGAATTTTTATATACTTATACCCTTTTGCTCAACATATTACAAAAGGGTTAAAGTTTTATATAGTATATTATAAGGTTTATATATATATATATATATATATATATATATATATATATATATATATATAGTGAAAATAACAAATGTAACGGTTGGTATATTAACATAAGTTTTCTTGTGTTTTACTTGTACCCCCCCCCCCCTAAAACATAAAAAAATCGTGAAAACTACGAGGGTATGAACTCACCTTAAGTGTGTTCTTGGCTGGATAATGAGGTAAAAATGATGATCTTCAAGTTATAATACGTGAAGGTGTTCGTAGCCTACCTTCATAATAATATGTGTAAATTAGATGACTAACAAGGAAAGTATTGTATAATGCTTAGATTTCATAAAGGAACTTACAACAAGTTCTTAATTATCAATCTTGAAGAATTGTTTCATAGGAAATATTGAAGATGCTTATTGGTATGTTCTTGATGATGCTACTAGGAATGTATTAACATATGAGGATGTATTAATTCGTTGAGAGAAAAGTGGGAAGATTTGTAAATGAAAATGGAAATTATGAAGGGTGATTTTGGCTATATATATATATATATATATATATATATATATATATATATATGTGTGTGTGTGTGTGTGTGTGTGTGTGTGTGTGTATATATATATATATAAGGGGTGAAAGTGATGTGATGTTTGCATTGGTAAGTGGATTATTTCACATTTGGAAAAGTTCCACCGCATAAGGTTTGTGCTTTCGGCCTATCTTCACTGAAATCACTTTGTTCACCACCGAAATCACAAGCGATTTCGTTCCTAGGTGATTTTGGTTCTATATGATTTTGGTCTAAAGGGATTTAGGTCCAAGTGATTTTGGTTCTAGTCCCTCATCCGAGAATCCCTTTTGAATCACCAAAATCAAGGGTGATTTCGGTCTTGTGCCACCTAGGTCTTCAAGGTTTTTGGTCCAATCTATTTAACCGAGCATCTAAAAAGCAATATATAATTTATCGATTTATGTCTTAACTATTGACTCTCATTTAACATGGTTGACCTAATTGAATTTTGTTGACTCGAAATAGTCAGTTGTCACATTAGCGCCCCGTTAGAGGGAATTTCGTCCCGAAATTAGTTCTACAATTCACTCATTAACTAGGGAAAAGACGTGGTTTATTTTGTTTCATATGCTCTTCTTGTTCCCGGGTGAATTTAGGTCCTCGGTTGGCATTCCAGCGGATCTTTATTATTGGTATATGGATTTGTTTCGTGTCCTCGATCTCCCTGTCCATGATTTCCACAGGTTCTTCTATGAAGTGTAGACTCTCGTTTATCTTGATTTCATCGAGTGGGATTACAAGAGTTTCGTCGGATAGACACTTCTTCAGATTGGACACGTGAAAGGTGGGGTGTACGTTACTAATTTCTTGGGGTAGTAAAAGTTTGTAAGCTACTGATCCGATTCTAGCAAGAATCTCGAATGACCCGATGTACCTTGGACTTAGCTTTCCACATTTTCCAAAATGTATCATTCCATTCCAAGGTGATACCTTTAACGACACGCAGTCACCAACCTGAAATTCCAAGGGCTTTCGTCATTTATCCTCATAACTCTTTTGTCGGTCCTTAGATGCTTTCAGTCGTTCCTGTATTTGGACGATCTTTTCTATTGTCTCCTTTATGATCTCAGGGCCGGTGAGAGTATTGTCAGGAACTTGCCTCTTTGCTAGTTGTGTGTCACCCACTTTAGCCCATCACAGAGGTGATCTGCACTTACATCTGTATAGTGCTTCAAATGGAGTGGCTTTGATGCCGGCGGGGTGGTTCCTGTTATAAGGGAACTCAACTAGTGGTAGGTGAGCGTCCCATGTTTTAACGAAGTTTATCATGCATGCACGAAGCATACCTTCTAATGCTTGAATGTTTCGCTCATTCTAACTATTTGGTTAGGGATGGTAAGCTGTACTCCATATGAGTTGGGTTTCCAGAGACTTTTGTAATGACTGTAAAAAATACGAGGCAAATCGACTATCCCTTATCTGAGATAATAAATGATGGGACATTGTGCAGTCTTACAACCTCCTTGTGATACGTTCCAATCAACTTTTCTATTTCATCTGTTGCTTTGATCAGTAGGAAGTGTATAGGTTTGGTTACTTTCTCTACGATCATCTAAATGGTAGCGTGTCCACCCTAAGCCTTGATATAAGAGACAGTTCAGAGGGTTGTGTCGGGTTTGTCACCATAATGACAAGGGTTTCGTTAGTCGGTAGGTTAAGGTGATCGAACTTTTGGTAACACATGATATCAGTATGGTGAGGACTAAACTAAAATATACCAGTGATCACGTCAAAGTTTGCTATTGTAACTCGCATTAGGCCGATTTGGAAGAATTGGTTGTTTTAGTGTTAGAGTGCATACTACGTATATATCTTTAGTGCTTTTTGTTTTATCATTTGTTATTTGTACTATGAATGTTTCATTGAGTGATTGTAGCTTTTTTCAGAATATGTTTTTAAATTGGTGACTCACGAAGTTCCTCTTCGTACCGCTATCGTAAAGTATGCATGTATATGAGTTATTTAGGGAGAAACGTACCAGTAATCCTAGCAGGGTCCCTTGTTGCTTCCACCTGTCTTGTTGTTGAAAATTTTCCGATGCTTCTGGCATTTTTGTTTCTAGTATTTGGGCATTCCCTTTTGAAATTCCCCGCCTCCCCATATCTGTAGCAAGCTTGGCTTACTCCGATATTAGTGGCTTGAGTGGTTTGTAAGGCTGGTGGAATACAGAAATGGGCAGTGTACCCCTTTCCGTTGTAATTATTGTACTACATCACTCAGAATGCTCCATGGTGATGAAAGTTGCACTTGTTGCATTTTGGAAAGTTTCTAGCATATGGTTTTGTCGGCACTGAGGTATTAGGGACAGTGATGGTATAGGTTGCCATAGTTTGTCTTTTAGTAGGTCCTTGAGTTGGTGTCACACCCCAAAACCAAAACGGCGGAAACGTTCTGAGGTGGATGACGTCATGTCAAGTATCACAACATATGCAGTATAGTAATCAAAGTACAACAACCATTGTATTAATAGTAATAGTTTTACATAAGTTACATTTCATAGAGACATTAAAGTAATACAGAAACTAGTATAGATGCAGCTCGGTTCTAGACTGACTTCGCCAAAAGCTCCTGGGATATACCTGTCTATCGCTGACCTTAGAATACAAGTTTTTTTGAAAGCGAGTATCAGCATTTTTATAAATGCTAGTGAGTTCATAAGTATTTAGTGTCATTTGTGTAAGTAACCATTTTATTCAAAATAACTTTATAAAAAGTAGTAGTTTAGAATCTATGGTGTATTAGCGTCCTTTCCAGAAAATCCTATATTTTCTAATTAAAAGCAGTCTTCTACCAAGACTCGACAGTGTTATGTTTTAAAGAGAAATTTTCCCTGAAATACTATCATTACCCAAAATACGGTATTTGACTTTAAAGAAAGTAGGAGAATATCACTAGTAAAAATACTAGGGGAAAATAACATAAGCCTCAACAAAAAATACTGCTGACTAAGGCAAAAGAAATCATAGACTCCAGGAGAGTATCGAATGAATGACACGCCTGGCTCAGTCTAACAAAAGGAAACACAGACCCCAGACGGTATCAAATGTACGATACGACTAGCAAGGTCTAAAACAAAGAAACACAGACCCCATACAGTATCACATGAACGATACAGCTAGCAAGGTCTAAAACAAAGAGTAATCCTAAGAGTGTTGTTTCAAGAATACAGTGTTAATTCTCGTTACCTTAAGGCCATGAATGATAAGGTAAACATGGAGATACTCATAACCATACTGATTGACACTGGAGTACTTGACGCCCTGCAAGAGTCAGAATAAATGTGACATTTGTCACCCCTTGGCTTCGTAGGCCGTGGACTATAGCTAGCAGTCAGGGTGCAGGAGTGTTAGTCCCGTATAGATCTATACACACAATGCCCGCTCTCCCTCCAGGAGACTCTGGTTACCAACTTGACGACGGGGAGATCCGTGTCCTAAAGATGCATCTCATATTCTGAATTCTATTAGAGGCGCTGGAGAAATGATATAGACTCACGAATAATCTGAGTCCTTTGGAATTCTCGTACTAGAAAGAGTGAATAGAACCTCCTAACTATTCCTATAATAGTTACTAGTGTCTCTGATCTATGAATGATGAATGGAAGGATGCCCTTGCTACCCAAGGGAAATGAACTGGCCATTGTAAACCTTTATTTCTATACGTGTATACATGATATATATAACTAATGTTTAAACGACCTTCAGACGGATATCTGATACCCACCAGACCACATCCCAACGAGGAAAAGGAAATAGGGCGAACTAGCCTTCCTAGGTCCTTTAAACATTATTTATATAACTATACATATACAGGCATGCATTTAACGAAGTAGAAGCATAGAAGCATAGAAGAAAACTTTGACGAAAACTTTGGAAAACCTTTACACTTAAGAAAATTGTGAGTTGTTATTCTTTTGTAAAATAAGCTTGAAGACCTTTGGAAATCCTTTGAAAACCTTTCATAAACAAGTTTTGAATGTAATTTTGATAAAACAATATAAGTAAAGAAAACCTTTGTTTAAAATACTGTTGTAACTGGTTTTGAAGTAAAACATACAACGCGAGAGACAATTTGAGAAAAGGTTTAAACAAGTAAAGACGTTTTGGAAAACCACCTATAGTATTATACTTGGTAAAACAGCTGAAAGTGTAATAAATCCTTTTTCATGCGGGTTATCAATCACATATGATTGATATGATAACTAGCATGTTTTAACTTTTATTCCCCCTCCCCCATAAAAGCATGTAAAACATTTAAAAGGTTAATTCAGGGGTATGAACTCACCTGACGTTGGCGTTTTAGATGAATGGACGGTATAGGATGCTAAGTGTCAAGTGAGGACTTGACCACACACGCGAATCCTATTTAAAATGTAATGATACATTTAAGTAACTAATTAGTCATTTAATAACTAATTAAGCAAGTAATGAAGTCCTACTACATAAAAACACTTTGCTACAAGTGTTAGGAGTACCAAGGGTTGCATATAAGGTGTGTATGGACTTACATTGGAGTTTACTCTTCAACTAATGGCCCTTATGGGTGTTTACTTTTTCTAGACCATTTCCCCCATGAGTTTACGGCCGTAAACTCATGGTAGTGGTGTCATGGGATTTTTAAAGGTCTTATCTCACTCATAGAATCATGCTAGAGTCGAATCAAGGGCTAAGGAAGTGATTGGGGCTCAAAATGGACACAATAGGGAGTTTACGGTCCATGGGCCACTCCTTGAGGAGTTTACAGCCATAAACACATGATTTACGGTAGTAAACTCATGTTAGTCCATTTCTTTTATGATTTGGTGGTTCTAGGCTATGTAGGCAAGGTTCTAGTCACTTATATGAGCATAAGAAGGTGTTAAAGGCACTTAAACACCTTGGAAAGGTGTTTACTGGCTATGAAGGTGTTCTTGGGGAGTTTACTACCTTAAACTGTGACAACCCGATATTTCAACTCTTTGTAACGACCAAAATGGGTCAAGTATTGTAACCACTTCTGAATAATAAAAATTTACTTTCATAATAAAATGTACAAATAAGTTCTATTTAATTTCCTTCTATGATTAAATGTCTTTGAACCATGATCGTACGTGAAAAGAACGCCCAAATCCGACTTCATATAGCGAAGTTATGATTTTTCCAAGTTCGGCTTAGCAACAGACAGCTAAAAACTCGAATCGGAGATCGAGCGACTTTTGGCCGGAATGACCTAAACGAGAATCGAAGGTCTCGACAATGGTATTCCAGCGGTAAAAAGTCTGGCAAAAACCGACATCAGATAAAGAAGTTATGAATTTTCAAAGAAATTCCTTAAACACGATGGATTTTTAATAATTAATAAAAAAATAATTTCGGAATTTGCCGATGGAGTCTAAACGAAAGTTGTAGAGCGTAGTCTCACCTACGCGAGGATATAAAGACCATCGAAAACGGAGTTCGTATGAAGAAGATATGAATTTTTGAAGTTTATTAAATAAATTAATTATTTATTTTATTCAAAGTTCGGATATTATCCGAAGGGGAGTCAAAGTCCTCATCCGATGTACGCGCTGCGTACCCCTGTACGCCCCGCGTAACCGAGAGGATTGGCCTCTGATCGTCCACGTCGCGCTATCCGAAGAAACCGACCCGTCCGACCCGTCCGAAGCCCCGACCCGTCCGACCTGCCGTCCCATCCGATCCGCCGTCCCATCCGACCCGCGTACCCAGCAACCCGTCCCATCCGAACCGAGGCAGTCGAGGATTCGGTCATGCATGACGTACGCGTACGCGCTGTGTACGAGCGTACACCCCGCGTACCGAGGCAGACCAGCCTTACTATAAATAGGATGCGAGGGTTTCCAAAGAAAGGGCTCATTTCTCTTCTCTCTCTCTCAACTTTGCCTCGTTTTCCGTGTCCGTTCAAACCCGAAGCTCTGGTATTTTTGGCTCAAGTCCCGAAGGTCGATTTTACTCCCGAGATTCCCGAGAATCCCGAGGAAAATCCGTTTCCCGAGACGAAACTCTGCCCGGTTTTCCATCTCGCTATCTCCAAAACTTTCAAGTGAGTTTCATACCCCTTAATCAACCGTTTTAATTATTCTAAATACTTTTATATGCTTTCAAGGGGGGGATTACAAGTAAAACACACGAGTATTATCGTGTGTTACATAAAGAAACTCTTTTATATACTGTTATATATTCAAATCACATGCGATTTATAAACCTTTAAGGAACTTATATATATATATATATATATATATATATATATATATATATATATATATATATATATATAACATATGTTACAATAGCATTCGATCTTTTAAAATATAAAGTTGTTGTAATGCCTGTATAAAACTACACTGTTATTAGATTATTCTTTTCTATCTTAGACTCTACACCAAAAATTTATGCTTTCATAAACAAGTGATTCTTTTTCTAGGTATTTCTAAACAAACAAGACACACTTTTTGAAAACTATAATAGGTATAGTTTACGAACAGATTTCTAACTCTTATGTACTAGAAACATATATTTCAAGAAGTTTACTTTCGTATACAAGAACAAACGTAACATTTTAACAAGTAGATCTGTTTTTATACCACGGTTTTGTGAGACACTAACTTCATGTACGTTCGAGTACACATTTCAAGTCCTGTATTATATACCAGAATCCCTTGGAGGGGGAGCATGGTGTTTGTGTATAGATCTATACGGGCTTGACAACCCGCGCCCTGACTATTAGCTGCAGTCCACTGTTTCGGGTGACAAACGTCATAACATTCCAACGCCTGAAGAACATTGTGTATAGGCATTCAGAGTCAATAGTATGGTTATAAAACTCACAAGGGGTATTAAAAATGCATTGATTTACAAGGTTTTCAAACTCATTGGTTATTTTACATTTACATACATTTTGGAAACAAACATTGGTCTTGAGTGAAGGCTACTTTTATACTAGTAGAAAATATAGGATTTTCTAAACACAAACAAACAAAGATAAAACATTTCATTTCATTCAAACATTGTCACCTAAATACTTATGAAATTCACCAGCTTAAATGTTGATCTACTCTTTCAAAATTTCTTGTATGTCCCAGGAAATCAGTAATTTCAGGTATTCATTTCGCTTTTGATGAAGGGATGCTGCGGCGCCAGTTTAATCTCGTATTTTGACATCATATTGTAATTGGGTTTTGAACATGTAACTTTTGACAAATGTAAACTTTCAATTATATATATGATGGTTGTATTGCTTTCTTTACTATGTATTCATTTGTTACGTTACCACATGAAGTCATCCGCCCCCGAACGTTTCCGCCGTTCAGGTTTGGGGGTGTGACATAAACACATGAGTTTATGGCAATAAACTCATGTTAGTCCATGAGTCATGTGTGTTGGTGCATCAAATGAAGGATTACAAGGCTCTAGGCACTCATGGAAGCTCATAGAAGCTTTTGGAGGTGTTTAAGGGGTTGTTTAACACCCAAAAAGGTGTTTAAGGTCCTTGAATATGGGTTTACGGTCCAAGAATGTTCTTAGACCGTAAACTCATGTTTACTCCCCATATGTTAAGATTTTGGTGTTCTAAGTCCTTTCATGTAAGCCCCTAAGTCATTGCTAAGCATTAGAAGTGGTTTGGAAGGGTTTTTGGGCACCAAAACCCTCTTTCAAGGTGTTTACGGTTTTGGGATGCTCCCAAGACTGTAAACTCTTGTTCTTGGGGTTTTTGGATGTTTAAGCCACGAATTTGCAACCTAGATGAGATAAACAACAAGCTAGGAAGGTTAACTTACCGATTTGAAGCTCGAAGGGGAGATTTTGGACCAAAACCCGATTTGTAGAGAGAGAAAGACTCCTAAGGTGTGAAAAGGCTTAGAATGAAACCCACTCAACCCTTATATAGGGTGGAGTTTATGGCCTGGTTGGGGGTCCACCTGACACCAACCGCGAACGGGGTTTTTCACGACTACCGTTAAACGCGGCAAATTTTAAAATTATACCTCCTTAATTTTGGTTCGCTTGACGAATATTATTTAAAATATTCCAACGGGTTTAAATCCGGTCAAAAATATTTTGGGATAAATTTGGCTAATTTTTGACGTACTTAATTTCGACGTTAAAACTAACGGAAATTTTTGGGTTGTCACATCATCCCCCCGTTAGAGGGAATTTCGTCCTGAAATTAGAGTTTAGGTAAAGAAGTAGGCATGAATGATCGAGTAATGAAGTGAGGGCACTTCCTATTCGAATGTTCCTCGCACTCCCAAGTGAACTCCGGTCTTCGCTTGGCGTTCTAGAGAACCTTCACTAGTGGGATGCGGATTCGTTACGCTCGCTTGATCCCTCGGCACACAGTTTTCTACTGGTTTTTCTACGAAGTTAGGGTTCCCAATGATTGTTGTTAAGACAAGTGGTTTTATACAAGTCACGTCGGACAAATACTATGTCCATGCTGGGGACGTGAATAGACTACGGTGGAATTTATGGAATTCCAAAAGCAGTCATGGTCTGACAAAGGTTGGACCAATTCTTATAGAGAATCTCGGATGGTCCTAAGCTCTTGGGAAGATAGAGCTTTTCGGTTCTTAGAACATAATGCACATCTATGGTGAGATCATCACTGGTGTGATCGCCATTTTGAAGTTCCAAATGTTCTCTCAAACTGGGAGTGTAGTCCTTCAGGTTGGTTCTTAGAAAGCTCAGGTAGTCCTTGGATTCGTGTTTCCTGACAATTGGATTTCAGAGGTTTTCTAGAGCAGCGGATGGATTGCATGTCTAAGGGTATCTGCTTGCTGCAGGGGTCTATCTCAACCTAGTGTGAAACGAATCTGCACTTTTGGTTCTTGAGACGTTTCTATCGGAAACTCACAGGGTCGGGGAGATAGGGTTTCACCGGACGAGTGCTTAGAAAGTTTTTAACTTTACATTATCGTCTAGTTAGTGCTTTCACAATATGATCCTTAACGGGAAAGGATCATGCTCTTACTTGACTTGCTGTTTCATGAACAGCGGGCTCTGCTCCGGGCTAACTCAATCCTTAGAGATTTTCCGAAGTGTTGGACTATCTCGGGAGGTGGTTCTACTATTTCTGTGCGAGATAGTATTCGTGGAACACCTAGTAATCCAATGAATCTCTAAGACATGTCATATTCTCTAAGGCGTTGGTTTATTTCAGTTGCAGAAAGCGCGTGCTCTTGTATAACCCATCGACTAACACCTAGACTGGTGTCAAGTCTATAATCTCTTCGGGATATGGGTTACAAGGCTTAACGCAACCTACTTTCGCACTTTAATCAAGTATTCTTGGCTGCGGAGGTTATCCTATGGTTCTTGGCATTCTAGTGTTCACTACGGAGAATGCAGTCTATCATCTACTAGGCGACGGTGACTTCTACCATGTGAGGAGGCGGAGTGTCCTAGGCACTACTTGTCAGTAACAAGGAGGACGAAGTACCTGAGTAGCGCGAGCATCTTCTGCAACTACTCTTCCAGGGGATCTAAGTTTTCTTGTTTTGGGTTAAGTCTTAGAAGTATAGGGTTTCGTCACTCGGAACTTATAATCTCTTCATCCACTCTTCTCATGGGTTAACGTATCGCCGCTTCTGGATTTCTGGGATACCCGCTGAGATGCTTAATTCGAGGGATTAAGCGTGAGTGGATGGTCGTAGTCAACGTACTTGACATCTTACGACTCAGATTTCCTTACCAACTGAGGGTGTTAGCCACTATGTTGGCTTAACCGGGATGACAACAAATTTCGAATTTGTGGTCATTATAGTAGCTCAACCCGCAGGGGTTCCCTTGACTCTAGCTCCCACTCCATGGGATAGGATGAAGGGTTTTACTATGAGGTTCGTGGTAGAGCTCATACTTGGCTTAACCACTAATACTTGGTGTATGCAAGCCTTATATAATTGAGATCGGCAGGATGTTCAGTTGTGCGACTCCACCCCAAACCCACAACCCAACGAGGAACATGGAGTAGGGAGGAAGCACACATCGTAAATCTTTTTGATCTAAATTATATACCACCCTTATGCATATACTCAGTTATAGTAGTCAGTCCCATGAGTTCTATCCTCTTGATTCACGAACCTGATTGTGAGGTGCGAAGGGTCTTTCTGGGGGATCTACGGAGTATCCTTCGGGTGGTTATCGTCTTCTGGAATACCTGCAGTGTCTTTCGCTTCAGTTCCTATCTGTCTAAGAAGGGTTGGTTAACAGCGCGCGGTACCCTTTTCATGGGTACTTCGGAAGGTTTGAAATAAGAGGGACGACTGATGGATCGCATTAGTTTTCATTATTTTTAGGTTCGGGAGAACCTTTATTTGCCGAAAGGGCTACGGTGAAAGTTCTTTTTACACAGCACTAGGATTTACATATGGTTGCACAAAGTCAAACCATGATTGATAGGGGCATCGAAGTTGGCATACATCGACATGATATAGAATGAGGGCCGATACGGCCATGTGCCGAATGGGCACACACATTCTAGGCGTCTCGGGTTTTGTCCCGTGTATCACTGTCGCGGATACTTGGACTGATAGAGTCGACGCGGAACTATAGAGGGTCCTGAGTGTTTCTGAGTAAAGTACCTTTCATGAATGGATTCTCTCAAGGCCTTTCTATAATCGCCTAACATATACTAGTCATGTATAATTAAGGTAGGGAGGACTGTTGACTGAGCGACTTCGCCCTAAATCCACAACCAAACGAGGAACAAGAAATGAGGCGGCATCACTCACTCTAGGTCTATCCATCTCAATTATACACGGCCGTAACGTATATATCTACCAATTATAGTTTTACCTGATAACATTCTAAATCTTATAACAGTGCTGCGACTTTCGCCTTAACGGGGAAGTATTTACATTTAGGATTAGCCTTTTAATGTTTTTGGTTAGTTATCTAGGATTGAGAGACGTACCAAAATCTATCGGGTTCGTCGATGCTTCTCCCTAGGAATTTAGAGTTAGACTCCTCTTGCGCCTTGTCGTTTCCTTCGGTTGGACAGTCCTTCTTGAAGTGTCCAATCTCACCACATAGACAGCAAACTGGATTGGTCGCCACATTGGTGGTTGATGTGATGAACTTAATCAGGGTTCTGCAGACGCGAGCAGTATGCCCCTTCATGTTGCACCTAGCACAAAAGAGTTCCCGGCATATACCATGATGATGGTAGCTACACTTGCTGCAGTGGGGAAGGTTTCCTAGGTATGGTCTTCTTGAAGTCGGGATGGAAGGGATGGCAGGGGTATTGACTGTCTCAGCTCGTTGCCCATCGAAAGGTCCTTGAGCCGAGGTACTTCCCTCCTCGATCTTGAACTTCCTCTTCAGTGGATTTGGTTGAGGTTCTTGGGTGGCTGGGTACACAGAGGTTGGTTGCTGCTGTCCATTACTTGGATCGGAATTCCCGATAGGGCTCTAGCTAACATTGGCGTTGTTAGCATTCAGTTGAGCCATGACAGCTGCAACGGCTGCCGAGACTGCAGCCTGGAAAGTAGCATCATCGAATAGGAGAGTCGGTTTCTTGCCAACAGATGGGTTATGCTTCTTCGGAGGCATGGTTTTCCTACACGGAAAGGAACACAAGCTGACGAGAGACGATGTTTAACCCTTAGACGTATCTATCCTTACTATATTAGGCATAAATTTTTCCCGCGCCTCGGATATTGGTTGTCTGAGTGTCGACCTACATCCCTATGATGTAGTCTGGGTATTCAAGGTAGGGGTATGAGTATCGGAAAAGCCATAAGATGGGAGTCGTTCCTACTAAGTTACCTTTATACTGGGAAAGGTTCACTCTCTGGCTTGGAAAGATTTGAGAACATTTCGGAACGAAGATTGCGGGAAGAAAGGCTCATGAAGACTTATGGCTAAACACTCTCAATAGAGGTGTGGGGATCCGCTCTAATCGTATTACTTGCAACGGGAAAAGGCGATTTACCTAACACATAGCGTGAGTAGTGTAATCACTAACTCACTAAATTGTATTATTTTATGGGTGTATTAGCGTGATTATAACAAGGAAAAGACACTTCTCGGGTTCCCTGTACTGGCTCCCTCTGTCTACCTCTATCCTAGACTGAGACCGACGTTGGTTTTCTTTAGATAGATACCTAGGGTTCTCTCCTCGTGTAGACATACTGAATCTCTACTCCGTCTTACTTCTGATCCTGACCCTGGGTGTCATCACTTCATGATGGATGAATGGAATCTCGAAAGTTCAGGCAAATTTCCCATTGATGTCCCTAAAAGGTATAGGCACTTGTTGGTTTCAGTAGTCTCGTCTTGGTTCATTTATTTCCGAACTGGAAATCTTCTCAATGAACCTCTTCTGGGTCTGAATCAACTCTTCCGTCGAGTACTGAAGTGGATAGGGTTTTCTACAGGGTTCGTGCGAGAATGGAAATGTCTAAAGAATCCAAAGAGATTATTAACATTTCACTGGGTGATCCATATCGAGTCCTGCTACCATTACATAGGGTACACAAATCATATATAGCTTAGATTCGATAGGCCTACGAATATGTGATACTACTCTATATCCACATCCCAACGAGGAAAAGGAAGTAGAGCGAAATCACACATTCTTAATCTATGGGATCCTTATTATATATAATCTTGGGAGTATACCCTCTGTAATTGTAGGTATATCAATAAGGATCTTTTTAGTTCTTTACACAAGGTTATCTATGGATCCTAAAATACCCCAATGGTATTTTAATTTCTTGTTTGTTTCTTAACTTCTGAATATGATTCTGGGATTAATGTGAGTCTTTTAGTATTCCAAAATACTCCCATAGTATTTTAATCTTTGTGTTTAAATTCCTAGTTGGTAAGTTTCAGACTTGTTGCAACACCACTATCACTCCCAAGCACACGTTCATCGTATCTCGAATAAATTTAGTTGATCAGGTTACATTTATTCCAGCTTACGATTACATATTGGCCAGGTTTGACGGTAATGCTCAACATCTGAAGACTTTTATTCTTGTTCTTCTTGTGATACTTGTGTTTGACTGTTTGGATTCTGGATGTTCTTATACTTTGGTAAAATATGGTTATATTTTAAAGTATAATTTTTGGTCAGAGTGTTTTATCCCTATGTATTTATAGGCTGTATATCTTTTATGAATTGATATACTGAGCTCACTATAAACAATGCTCTGATACCAATCTGTCACACCTCAAAACCAGAACGGCGGAAACGTTCTGAGGTGGATGACGTCATGTCAAGTATCACAACATATGCAATATAGTAATCAAAGTACAAAAACCATTGCATTAATAGTAATAGTTTTACATAAGTTACATTTCATAGAGACATTAAAGTAATACATAAACTAGTATAGATGCAGCTCGGTTCTAGACTGACTTCGCCAAAAGCTCCTGGGATATACCTGTCTAATGCTGGTGAGTTCATAAGTATTTAGTGTCATTTGTGTAAGTAACCATTTTATTCAAAATAACTTTATAAAAAGTAGTAGTTTAGAATCTACGGTGTACTAGCGTCCTTTCCAGAAAATCCTATATTTTCTAATTAAAAGCAGTCTTCTACCAAGACTCGACAGTGTTATGTTTTAAAGAGAAATTTTCCCTGAAATACTATCATTAGCCAAAATACGGTAATTGACTTTAAAGAAAGTAGGAGAATATCACTAGTAAAAATACTAGGGGAAAATAACATATGCCTCAGCAGAAAATACTGCTGACTAAGGCAAAAGAAATCATAGACTCTAGGAGAGTATCGAATGAATGACACGCCTGGCTCAGTCTAACAAAAGGAAACACAGACCCCAGATGGTATCAAATGTACGATACGGCTAACAAGGTCTAAAACAAAGAAACACAGACCCCACACAGTATCACATGAACGATACAGCTAGCAAGGTCTAAAACAAAGAGTAATCCTAAGAGTGTTGTTTCAAGAATACAGTGTTAATTCTTGTTACCTTAAGGCCATGAATGATAAGGTAAACATGGAGATACTCATAACCATACTGATTGACACTAGAGTACTTGATGCCCTGCAAGCGTCGGAATAAATGTGACATTTGTCACCCCTTGGCTTGGTAGGCCATGGAGTGTAGCTAGCAGTCAGGGTGCGGGAGTGTCAGTCCCGTATAGATCTATACACACAATGCCCGCTCTCCCTCCAGGAGACTCTGGTTACCAACTTGACGACGGGGAGATCCGTGTACTGAAGATGCATCTCGTATTCTGAATTCTATTAGAGGCGCTGGAGAAATGATATAGACTCGCGAATGAACTGAGTCCTTTGGAATTCTCGTACTAGAAAGAGTGAATAGAACCTCCTAACTATTCCTATAATAGTTACTAGTGTCTCTGATCTATGAATGATGAATGGAAGGATGCCCTTGCTACCCAAGGGAAATGAACTGGCCATTGTAAACCTTTATTTCTATACGTGTATACATGATATATATAACTAATGTTTAAACGACCTTCAGACGGATATCTGATACCCACCAGACCACATCCCAACGAGGAAAAGGAAATAGGGCGAACTAGCCTTCCTAGGTCCTTTAAACATTATTTATATAACTATACATATACAGGCATGCATTTAACGAAGTAGAAGCATAGAAGCATAGAAGAAAACTTTGATGAAAACTTTGGAAAACCTTTACACTTAAGAAAATTGTGACTTGTTATCCTTTTGTAAAATAAGCTTGAAGACCTTTGTAAATCCTTTGAAAACCTTTCATAAACAAGTTTTGAATGTAATTTTGATAAAACAATATAAGTAAAGAAAACCTTTGTTTAAAATACTGTTGTAACTGGTTTTGAAGTAAAACATACAACGTGAGAGACAATTTGAGAAAAGGTTTAAACAAGTAAAGACGTTTTGGAAAACCACCTATAGTATTATACTTGGTAAAACAACTGAAAGTGTGATAAATCCTTTTGCATGCGGGTTATCAATCACATATGATTGATATGATAACTAGCATGTTTTAACTTGTATTCCCCCCCTCCCCCATAAAATCATGTAAAAACATTTAAAAGGTTAATTCAGGGGTATGAACTCACCTGACGTTGGCGTTTCAGATGAATGGACGGTATAGGATGCTAAGTGTCAAGTGAGGACTTGACCACACACGCGAATCCTATTTAACACGTAATGATACATTTAAGTATCTAATTAGTCATTTAATAACTAATTAAGCAAGTAATGAAGTCCTACTACATAAAAACACTTTGCTACAAGTGTTAGGAGTACCAAGGGTTGCATATAAGGTGTGTATGGACTCACATTGGAGTTTACTTTTCAACTAATGGCCCTTATGGGTGTTTACGGTTTCTAGACCATTTCCCCCACGATTTTACGACTGTAAACTCATGGTAGTGGTGTCATGGGATGTTTAAAGGTCTTATCTCACTCATAGAATCATGCTAGAGTCGAATCAAGGGCTAAGGAAGTGATTGGGGCTCAAAATGGACACAATAGGGAGTTTACGGTCCATGGGCCACTCCTTGAGGAGTTTATGGCCATAAACACATGAGTTTACGATAGTAAACTCATGTTAGTCCATTTCTTTTATGCTTTGGTGGTTCTAGGCTATGTAGGCAAGGTTCTAGTCACTTATATGAGCATAAGAAGGTGTTAAAGGCACTTAAACACCTTGGAAAGGTGTTTACTGGCTATGAAGGTGTTCTTGGGGAGTTTACTACCTTAAACACATGAGTTTATGGCAATAAACTCATGTGAGTCCATGAGTCATGTGTGTTGGTGCATCAAATGAAGGATTACAAGGCTCTAGGCACTCATGGAAGCTCATAGAAGCTTTTGGAGGTGTTTAAGGGGTTGTTTAACACCCAAAAAGGTGTTTAAGGTCCTTGAAGATGGGTTTACGGTCCAAGAATGTTCTTAGACCGTAAAATCATGTTTACTCCCCATATGTTAAGATTTTGGTGTTCTAAGTCCTTTCATGTAAGCCCCTAAGTCATTACTAAGCATTAGAAGTGGTTTGGAAGGGTTTTTGGGCACCAAAACCCTCTTTCAAGGTGTTTACGGTTTTGGGATGCTCCCAAGACCGTAAACTTTTTTTCTTGGGGTTTTTGGATGTTTAAGCCACGAATTTGCAAGCTAGATGAGATAAAAAAAACAAGCTAGGAAGGTTAACTTACCGATTTGAAGCTCGAAGGGGCGATTTTTGACCAAAACCCGATTTGTAGAGAGAGAAAGTAGAGAGAGAAAGACTCCTAAGGTGTGAAAAGGGTTGGAATGAAACCCACTCAACCCTTATATAGGGTGGAGTTTATGGCCTGGTTGGGGGTCCACCTGACACCAACCGCGAACGGGGTTTTTCACGACTACCGTTAAACGCGGCAAAATTTAAAATTATACCTCCTTAATTTTGGTTCTCTTGACGAATATTATTTAAAATATTCCAACGGGTTTAAATCCGGTCAAAAATATTTTGGGATAAATTTGGCTAATTTTTGACGTACTTAATTTCGACGTTAAAACTAACGGAAATTTTTGGGTTGTCACAGTTGGGCCTTTTTTCTTGTTCCAGAACTTTCGTTTCTTGGGTAGTACTCCTTCATTGTCATGAGAGATCTTAGGTTTGTAATTTGGGGTATCCTTGCAGGAAAACACTCGTTGGTGTCTTTGGTTGTCACCATGATTCGACATTGTAAAAACATAAAGTTTATTCGTGGTACACTGTCTCCAGAGGGTGTATCTAGCTTGACTTACTACTACTTGTTGTGATGAAAGGTGCAACACGTTGGTTTCTATAAAGAGCTTCGACATCATCATCGACATGGATTGGTTGAGCCCCAATCATGCTGATGTCCTATGTTATGAAAAAGCCATTCGTCTCAACCTACCATCTGGTGAAGCCCTCATGATTTATGGCAATAAACTCATCTCAAACCTCTGTATCATTTTGTGCATCAAAGCTCAAAAGTATCTGAGAAAGGAGTGTCATGCGTTCCTAACTCATGTTGTGAATGAGAAACGGGAAGTTAAAGACCTCGAGAACATCCCCGAAGTTTTCAACTTTCCTGATGTCTTTCCCGAAGAGCTTCCAGGAATCCCTCCTGAGCGCCAAGTCGAGTTCCGAATTGACTTAATCCTTGGAGCTACCCCCGTAGCTAAATCCCCATACCATCTAGCGCCAGCATAAATGCAAGAGTTATCCAACCAGCTCAATGAGCTACTCAACAAAGGATTCATCAGGCCGAGTTCCTTACCCTGGGGAGCCACAATCTTATTCGTGAAAAAGAAGGATGGATCTTTTCGGATGTGTACTAACTATCGCGAATTGAACAAGCTTACCGTCAGAAACTGTTATCCCTTTCCCCGAATCGATGACCTCTTCGATCAACTTCAAGGAGCCAGTTACTTCTTCTCAAAAACAGACCTAAGATCAGGGTACCATCAGTTATGAATGAGAGCGATGTTCCTAAAACAACATTTTAGACTCGATATGGTCACTACGAGTTTGTAGTAATGCCCTTTAGTCTGACCAACGCACCGACAGTATTCATGGATCTGATGAATCGGGTGTGCCGCCCTTTCCTAGACAAGTTTGTGATAGTGTTAATTGATGATATACTTGTCTATTCCTAAAGCGAGGAAGATCATAGACATCACTTGAAGCTAGTGCTAGAAACTCTAAGGGCTGAGAAGCTATATGCGAAATTCTCTAAGTGTGAATTCTGGATCCGAAAGGTAACCTTCCTCAGTCATGTAGTAAGCTAAGAAGGCGTACACGTGAACCCTTCCAAAATCAATGCGATAGAGAATTGGTCGGCACCGAAAATGCCCACAGAAATTCATCAATTCTTGGGCCTCGCTGGCTATTATTGCAGGATTTTCCAAAATTTCTCCAGGATTGCTAAGCCCCTAACCACCCTAACTCAGAAAGGTATACCCTTTAGCTGGAGTGAAAAGCAAGACACTATGTTCCGAACATTGAAGCAAGCCCTATGTAGCACACCTATCATGTCTCTGCCCGAAGGGACGGAGGACTTCGTGGTCTACAGTGATGCATCCAATCAAGGCTTAGGCTGTGTGCTCATGCAGCGAGGAAAGGTTATTGCTTATGCCTCAAGGTAGCTGAAAGCACACAAATTCAACTATACAACTCATGACCTGGAGTTGGGAGCAGTGGTCTTCGCATTGAAGATGTGGAAACATTATCTCTATGGAGCCAAGTGCACTGTCTTTACCGATCACAAGAGCCTACAACATATCTTCGATCAGAAGGAGTTGAACATGAGGCAACAGCGATGGGTAGAGCTACTTAGTGATTACGAGTGCGAATTACGCTACCATCCTGGAAAGGCCAATGTGGTGGCAGATTCCCTCAGTCAGAATGAGTAATCAGGTCGTAAAGTGAAGGCACTAACCATGACCATACATTCCCACTTATCCACACAAATCAAAGAGGCTTAGCTGGAAGCCCTAAAACCAGAAAACAAGTCAGATGAAGCTTTGAGAGGAATGGAGAAAAAATTAGAGATTAAGGGAGACGGAGTCTATTATTTCATGAATCGAATCTGGACCCCAAAGCTCGGTGGTTACAGAGGGGTTGTCATGAACGAAGCTCACAAGACCAAATACTCCGTTCATCCAGGTTCGGATAAGATGTGCCCTGATCTCAAGAAGTTATATTCGTGGCCAAACATGAAAGCATAGATCGCTACCTTCATGGGCAAATGCTTGACTTGCGCCAAGGTGAAGGTTGAATACCAAAATCCCTCAGGTTTGCTTCAGCAGCTGGAGATACCTGAGTGGAAGTGGGAAAGAATTACTATAGATTTTATCACTAAATTACCCAAATCTCCGAGTGGATACGATACCATATGGGTAATTGTCGATCGATTAACCAAATCCGCCCACTTCCTGCCAACCAAAGAAACTTTCAAGATGGAAAGACTTACTCGGATCTACATCCAAGAGATAATTCCTCTGCACGGGGTGCATGTGTCCATTATCTCCAACCGAGATAACAGATTCACCTCGAGACTTTGGTAGTCACTACAGAAAAGCTCTTGGAACTAAGTTGGATATGAGCACAACTTACCACCTCAGATAAATAGGCAGAGTGAGAGGACCATTCAGACATTGGAAGACATGTTGAGAGCATGTGTCATAGACTTCGGTAAGTCGTGGGATGCCCATTTTCCCTTAGTTGAGTTCTCCTACAACAATAGTTACCATACTAGTATCAAGGTTGCACCTTTTGAAGCCTTTTATGGCTGTAAGTTTAGATCCCCTCTATGCTGGGCTGAGTTGGGCTACACGCAGCTACCCAAGGGACAAGTCCCCGACAACACTCTCACCGGCCCAAAAATCATCCGAGAAACTACGGAAAATATCATACAAATCCAAGAACGACTAAAATATTCGAGAGACAGACAAAAGAGCTACGCTGATAAGAGATGAAAACCCTTGGAGTTCCAGGTTGGAGATTGTGTTCTATTGAAGGTCTCTCAATGGAAAGGCATGATACACTTTGGAAAGCGTGGAAAGCTAAATCCGAGATACATAGGACCATTCGAGATCCTTGCTAGGATCGGTCCCATAGCTTACAAACTCCGTTTACCACAAGAGCTTAACAATATTCATACTGTCTTCCACGTCTCGAATCTTTAAAAGTGTTTATCCGATGAAACCCTTATGATCCCTCTCGATGAGATCAAGATCAGCGAGAACCTTAACTTCGTGGAAGAACCAATCGAAATCATGGATCGGGAGATCAAACGAACGAAGCAAAGTCGCATACTAATAATGAAGGTTCGTTGGAATGCCAAGCAGGGACCTGAATTCACTTGGGAGCGTGAAGATCAGATGAAACAGAAATATCTGCATCTCTTTCCGAGTCTATAATTTGTAATCTATGTTTGAATTTCGGGATGAAATTCCCTCTAACGGGAGGATGATGTGACAACCTGAAACTTATTCCGTTACCGTTAACCGACTTCTGTTAATAAAATTTGAAATTTTATTGGATTTCCGTCAAATTCTTTGGTTTGGAAAATTATTGCGATTTATATAATTAAAATTATATACATTTATACAATTCGGAACCAAATATCGCGCGAAAAACCCACATTTTTCTCGAAAAACAGCATGTGTATGGCCAGGACGAGTTTACGGCCGTAAATCCGTGTACCGTCGTAAACCCGTTTGCGGTCGGTACTAGGTGGACCCCACCACCGACCATACCCCCCAGTCTATAAATACAGGAAATCCATCTTCGTTTGAACCTTCTTGGCCAAAAACTCTATCTCTCTCTCTATCTCTCTCTCTCTAGAACCTCTGGCCGTAAACACCTTAAAACACCTCTTTTCTTCCGAAAAACATCAAAAATCGTCATTTAGGGTCGATTGGGAGCACTTGGAACACCTTTTCATCAAAATCAAAGGTTGTATACCCTTCGAAAGACAGTTCACGGCCATAACCCTGTTCACGACCATAAACCCAGTTCATGGCTGTAAACCCCCATTCACGGCCGTACACATCTCTAAAGTGGTGAAAAGCCTGTTCCCTCGATTCAATCAAGTCCCGGTAACATTCCTTAACAGAAAACAAGTGTTTTTCTAACACTTTATCTAACGAAATCGCTAAGTTAGATACATATATGTATTTATTGATATTAGGATTCCGTTGAGTGCCACATACATCAACTCGAGGATCTTCCAGTTCAACCCTTGCACCCGACAAACAGTGAGTTCATACCCCTACGCTTATATAGTTTTTAAACGTTTTCAGGGGGAATACAAGCCAAACACGAAGGATTTTGTGAACTAAAACAGAAATATTTTCAATGAGTTAAAACTTATGCAATTGATACAAACCAACGCGCTTCATAAAACATATAGATATTTTATCCCTTTTGTATTATGCAGAGCATAAAGGACATTTTCTAAACATAATTGCATAGTTTTCAGAACAGATCACGAACTTAACATTTCAGTCAAACTATAATAGGTATAGTTTGGGGAATTCATTACCAGTTTTACCAATACAAACTACTTACATGGTCAATCATATAAACTATGACAGATTTAGTTTATGACATACATTACTACAAGAGCACAACAGTTAATAATTATTTAAGTATAATTATTTTTACTCTACAAGACATACATTGAATTCAAGTACAAAAGAACGTTACGTTTCACATATTATTACTTGTAAAGTCATTAATCTACTTGGGAGACACGTCCTTGGGCGCTTACAAACATAACTAAGTGGAGGACTACCCTTATGAACTAGAATATCCTAGAGGGAGAACGTGATTTTTGTGTATAGATCTATACGAGATTGACTACCCCGCACCTTGCTGCTAGCTACAGTAGGACCGGCAGGTCTACAGGTGACAAAGTTATAAAGGATATTGGCGTCCAATTCATGCTGTATCAAGTTTAGTATGGTTATAAAACTTGCCAGTAGATAATAATGACATATTTACATAATAATACACATCTCATGAACAATTGCTTTAATAATATAAATGTGGAAATACTTATGCCTTACAGTTTCAGAATCATTAAAGCAACAGCACACATTCAAGGGAAAATATAGGATTTTCCCAGTTAAACTTCAGTACTTTACAAACAATCAGAATAACGTTATATACATTGTTTACATTACTAAGGATAGCCAAGGATTTCATACCAAAGCTTTCTTGTAGATTAAACAAGAACACACATTGCATAGTGGCAACTAGCCAGGGTTTTAAACAAGGCATACGATACCTACATTAACAAACAAACATGTTAGAAAATATTGGATGTTCTTGAGAAGCATGCATACATTTTTCAGAACATGATAACAATGGTTTTCACTACAACACAATCTTATGAACTCACCAGCTTTATGTTCATACGTTTTCAAATCGCTTGTATTCTCAGGACATCAGTAGATAGGTACTATCGTCGACTTTTGAGAAGACGGAGCTTATGGATTCACGTCTTATATTTTTGATACTTTTGATGTATAAAAACAATGAAACAAATAGATGTAAATATTCATATTATATTGTAATGGTTATGTTTACTTTGCTTACTATGATGCAATTGTTGTCATACTACGCATGACGTCCTCCACCCCAGACGTTTCCGCCGTTTGTTTTACGGTTTGGGGGTATGACAATTTGCTTGGTGCTGCTAAATCAGTAATGATTTGGAGGACTAGTAAAGCAAATTTGATTAGAAGATCAACTTCCTAAACTTCCATGGACATTGACAATGGTAACATTGGAAATCCAGAAAAGCTTTCTCTTCCCAGTGGAAAGGGATCGACCATAGTCATCTCGGTTGACCAAATGGTAAAGAGAAAGGCTAAGTCTGAGATTTTCCTGTGTACCATTCCCAAAGGGTTCATATGGGTCTATTTCCAAAGGAAGGGGCATTGGTTACAAAGCTGCCCTAACTACCTGCAAGATCTGAGAAAGGGTCAAGTCAAAAAGTTTGACTCGGCTTCAGGTAAGTCCACTATTTAACTTTGTTAATTTCCTAAGTGCTGATTCTTGGTACATGATGTGACAGGATCAAGCAAAGGGAAGGAAGCTTAAAAGAAGAGTATGTTGAATCTGATCGCGAAGATGGATTTCAATTGCATGGTTCGAAGATCGGATTCTTGAGCTACTACTTAAGAGTTATGATAGATTGCTAGAAAATATGTGATAACATAGTTTTCATTTAAAGTTACATTGTAAGGAAAAAGTTTTTCTGCATTTTATAAATAAATAAAAATTTGATTTGATTTTAGTTTATATCTCCTTGCAATGGCTTTTATTGAAAAATTGATATTTGTATGTGTCTAACAATAATGGAAATGTGAATTTGATTCTTTCATTTGTGATAATGTCTAAATTTACCAAATAAGGAAAGATTCTCATCACCCAAGTTTCAATTAGACCGAAACTTGTAATCATGAAAGTTGTATAGTATGATGAATGAGAATTTTCATCTTTGGAAAATTAAGACTAATTCCTTGTTCACATGTATATGTGAGTCAAGAGAAGGACTAAAGGGATCAAGTACATATTCTTGTGCGCAAGTCAAGTCCACCACACAAATAAATAAGACTATTCATCATGATTTACTTAAGTTTAGTAAATATGGTTATACTTACAAGTTTAAGTATAATTATGAAGCATTGGAAAAGTTTCGATGTATGGCAGAACGAATGAGAAGAATCAAATTTGGCAGAAAGATAAAAGTTTCTCAAATCTAAAAAGATGGGAGAGTACTTTAGTATCATGTTTTATGATCATCTTAATGATTGTGAGACCATATCACAATTCATCCTTTAAGGATATCTTAGTGCATTCTTATGGCTAAGAAGAGGAGTCATGAATTGTTGAAATGGTTAAAATCAAGAAGACGAGTCATACTTCGTTCCAAAACAAGTCATAGAGTCATACTCCAAGATTGTAACTTGAGTGACATATCTTAAAGAAGGTTTATAACACTTGTCAAATGTAAGAGTAAACTGTTTTCTACTCTTGTACATTTGAAATTGGTAAGTTGTGATGTTTTGGACAAAACAAAGAACAAATCGGGCCAATTGTGTGAAGTGTTTGTCTTGATAAAGAATCCACACTATCTCTTGAATATTTGGCAAGAGAATCTTATATGTCAAGAGGACAGTGGGAGTCTTAAAGATATTGGAAAAGTTTCAAGATCTAATCAAGAATAAAAACCTGTAGTTTATCACTAGCACACAACTTGAGGTTTGTAACCTATCGTGTTGACATATTTCTATTTCTATGCCTGTTCCCATTAAAGTTGGCTTTGCATATGAGCTTTGAAAAGTTCTCCATTGGTTGCATAACTACTAGGAAGCAATGGTAGACCCTTGTGCTGCTAGGTGGCAAGAAGTAAGGACTGCACAAGTTTAATCCATATGAGTTTGGATTTGTCACTAACCTTGTCTTGAGATTATGGTTTTGTAAAATGCACATGGAAAGGAACACATACACCATAAAATATAAGTGTCATAAGTTGTCTCTCCGATTCATGAAAATGATGGTGAGGAAACGCTTTCACTAAGTATATTTTAAGTAGATAGCAATTGTGATATTTGCTTTCTTAAAGTCGTTAGTGGAGTGTTTGTGGTTAACTGACACACTAACATGGACTTGTGAGGAATGACAAAGGTCTAAACAATTGAGACTATGATCACGACATCCCTTTTCATAGTTCTGAAATTGTTTAGACACACGTGTGCTATCTAAGGAAGGGTGTACGATTTTGATCTCGTATCAGAAATCTAAACTTTGGAAAGAAAGTCAATAAAGTATTGATTTCTAGAAGTCAAACTAATTTCTGAGTACATGTCAAAGCTAGTGGGAGCATAAGTGTTATGCTAACAATTATCATGTTAGTGGGAGCATGATAATTATGATAAGTGTTGCTAGTTAGCAATGTTAATTATATAAAACAAAAATTTCAATTGGGAATAGTTGTTTTGCTATAATTAAGGGAGACGATATTATACTTCATTTCAAGTCTAAAATCTTAGATTGAGGTTTTAATCATCTTTAGTCAAGGATATATATATATATATATATATATATATATATATATATATATATATATATATATGAATTTTTATGTTGGAATGGATCAACATAAGGAAATTTTATACATGGGTCCATTATTTGCGTTCTAAAATTCGATTATGATTACGATATCCCTTTTCATAATCTGAATTATGAGAACTTGGCAAACAGAAATAGAAATATTATAGCAAAAAGACTAGTCTAGTATCATGTCTTTATGTTAGACATCATGAATCGTGTCCCATATGCTTCGGATATAATATTCACCATTTCTAAATTTTCCAAATGCTCAGGGCATAAGTGTGCTATCCAAGGACAGGTGTATGATTTTGATCTCGTATCAGAAATCTAAACTTTGGTAAGAAAGTCAATAAAGTATTGATTTCTACAAGTCCAACTAATTTCTGAGTACATGTCAAAGCTAGTGGGAACATAAGTGTTATGCTAACAATTATCATGTTAGTGGGAGCATGATAATTATGATAAGTGTTGCTAGTTAGCAATGTTAATTATATAAAACAAAAGTTTCAATTGGGACTAGTTTTTTTGCTATAATTAAGGGAGAGGAAATTATACTTCATTTCAAGTCTAAAATCTTAGGTGGCTTTTGGTTCCTAGAATTTTTTTTGAAGGAATGGAATCTTACAAAGGAATTGGAATATGAAGGAAAATGAATTGGAATTTGATATGTGTTTGGCTAACAAGAAAATGAATGTGATTTTTGTTTGGTTTGTTGATTTGTCAAATGAGAGATAATTTAATCAAGTTTTTTATTGTGTTTTGAGAGAAGATCGCGTAGATGATTTGTATAGGGAAGGAAGGTCAATTTTATCTTTTTTATGAATATCTCATGGAATCTATTTTCTTAATGATTTACTAAAGAATTGTAATTCATTCAAATATGGAATATAATTTTAATTAAGGAAAACGAATTCCTTTTCTTTGGTAAGCCAAACACACTTTGCTATGGATTTTAAATTCATTTTCCTTCAAATTCCTTGAGAATCTATGAACCAAACGACACCTTATATTGAGGTTTTAATCATCTTTAGTCAAGGATATATATATATATATATATATATATATATATATATATATATATATATATATATATATATATGAATTTTATGTTGGAATGACTCAACATAAGGAAATTTTATATATGGGTCCATTATTTGCGTTCTAAAATTTGATTATGATTACGGCAATTAAGCTTCAGATAATTTTATTCAACCTGTTGTGAAATTTCCATGTGTTTTTAGTAGTTATGGGCAACTTGAAGACCATGTCCTCTGTTATGTTAATATTGTAATTTCCAACCAAAATATATTGTCATTTATGTTTTTTCAAATTTAGGTGATAAATGCAGTAAATAACAATGTATTTTGAATTTACACATTTTTCTGTTTTGTGCAAATTGTTTTGAATTTTTTAACCAAAAACCAAAGTGCATTGCTGTTAGGTGTATTTTCCATTTTTTAGATAGTAAATGCACTAAATAGCATTGTACTTTGAATTTACATATTTTTTTTTCCTTTTGCAATTTATTTAATTCTTTACCAAAACACGAATAACATACAATTTGTTACAATGTTTTAGATGGTAAATACACTAAATAACAGTTTACATCTCATTTAAACGTTTTTGTTTATGTTTTTTTGTTCGATTTTTTTTTATTTTTTACCTAAAACCATATTATATTTCCATTGGGTTCGTGTGGGGCACACAAAATGGTTGTCCGATAGGTGCATTTTCCATTTTTTAGATGGTAAATGCACTAAATAGCAATGTACTTTGAATTCACACATTTTGCTTTTTTCCTTTTGCAATTTATTTAATTCTTTACCAAAACATGAATTACATTGCTGTTTGTAACGTTTATATATATATATATATATATATATATATATATATATATATATATGGTAAATACACTAAATAACAATTTACTTCTCATTTAAACGTTTTTGTTTATGTTTTTTTGTTCAGTTTCTTTTTATTTTTTTTACCCAAAACCATATTATATTTCCATTGGGTTCATGTGAGGCACACAAAAAGGTTGTCCGATAGATTTATGCATGTGGAACCGAAACATGAAGGGTTGAGGGTTCATCCAAATGCGTTTCATTGGGCTGATGTTGTGACATCCCCATTTTCACGGTCAGAAAAGACCGATTTGTTTACACTTTATTTTGAAAATCAGAGTAACCTTTTAAAGAAAATAGTTACGGAAATTGTTTCCAGAAAAAAAAAACATGATAAATACATTATCAAAGCATCTCCGAAGACATGTATTTTATTCATTTTAAAACATTGGGATGTCATTGTCAATACAGAAACATAAGCATAAACATAACTTATATTTATTATCACTAGTGATTATCATCTCCTTAATCTCTCAATGTAATGTAACTTCATATCGACACCTGTGGTATAAATAAACTGAGTGGGTCAGGTTGGAAAACCTGGTGAGTACATAGGGTTTTCAACCCACAATAATATAATTATTGTGTTTAATCATCAAACAATTAACCCAATTACTCATCCCCATTATCTTCTTTACTCTTAAGGGTCAACCCTAAGAATCATTTATCCTACATTCCTTCAATCCGAAGTCCATTGCTTCCAAGGTTTATACGATAGACACTAAATCTATAGCTGTCAATGCTCGTTCGTAAAACATTAATTCCATAGCTGCTCAAGTTCATTCATCGGGTACTAAATCCATAGCTACTAGTGTTTATCTAATAGGTACTAAGTCCATAGCTACCAACGTTTATCTAACAGGTACTAAGTCCATAACTACCAACGTTTATCTAACATGTACTAAGTCCATAGCTACCAATGTTTATCCAATAGGCACTAAGTCCATAGCTGCCGATGTTATTTATTAGGCATTAAGTCTATAGCAGCCAATATTCACTCATATCATCTTTCATCTCTCATCATTCATCTACCTATGTTTTACCCAACATATTCATAAATATAAAATACATATACAGTTTAAATTATTTAAAACATGTATAAAATCGTTATCCAACATAGCAAGTATACATGTTATATGCACACATAACATGTAATTTATATAAAATACTTCATATCTATGTGCAAGATGAAAGTAACTATGCATTCACAGCACGTAATTTATATTAAATACTTCATATCTACGTGTAAGATGAAAGGGACTATGCACTCACTACACGTAATTTATATTAAATACTTCATATCTATGTGTAAGATGAAAATGACCATGCACTCACTTGTTAAAGTGATGATTCCAAACTCGGGTAGCGCTTCGCTTTTAACGATTCTATTTTCCTTCGACAAAACCTAGCATTATTATCGCTAAGTTTTACTCTAATCTTTATTGAGGCTAATTATTAGTCTGGATTCATCATTAACTCAAAGTCTATTTTCATGATATATCAAGTAATAAACAACCAGGTAGGATCATATCTGAGGTAAGTTCCGTTTGGTATACGAAGTATACTGTTTGGAAATCCCAATTTAAACACCTCACTAAATCACGGCCTAGACATCATTCCCGTAATAGATCAATCAATATAACGACTTTGAATCACTGATAAATCTTATTTCTAGGTTCATAATAACGATATTATAGTTAAATATAAGCTATATTTAAAGCGTGGTAGACTTATTTCACTTACAACGGGTTTTATTAAAAACCGGGCTTCGCTGGAGCAGAGCTTCTAAGCCGAAAAGTTAATTTTCTTGGAGCCTTTGTGCGCTCCGGGGCTTTCCTCTAGCGTAGGGAAGTTTCCTAGGCTTTAGGGGGGTTTAGGGAGTCTAGAGAGAAGTTAGAGAGAGAAAGAAAGGCTTAAGGTATGAAGAAAATATGAAGATTTCATCTCTTATTTATAGGGGTTTTATTGTAGAGTAGACCCTAAGTTTCGTCCGTATCTTCCGTGTACGAGCTCCGCTTTCTACGTTCTTTATATACGTGCGTTGGTATTTACGAGTACTACAACTTTCGTTTAGACCCCGTTGGCTAATTCTCATTCTCTCTTAGATTTACAAAACTGTATTCGAATTTGCCGCGCTTGAATAGTAGAGATTAAGTTTCATTCATATCTTTAACATACGAGCTCTATTCTCGACGTTATTTATATCCACACGTTGGTATTTATGAGTACTTTAACTTTCATATAGACTCCGTCGGTTAATTCTCATTCTATTTCGAATTTACAAAACTTTATCGAATTCGCCGCGCTCTAAGAGTATGGACTAAGCTTCGTCCATATCTTTCGCATACGAGCTTCGTTTTCGACTGTCTTTTTATTGTTTAACTCCTATTAACGATATCTTCATTTCTCGTTTAGATTATTTTGGCTAAAAATTGACCGATATAAGATTCAAATTTCCGGGCTGTGCACTGTTATGCTAAATCTTAGAAAAATCGTAACTTCCTCATACGAAGTCAGATTTGGACGAGCTTTTTATGAACGCTCTCGGTTTAACATATACTATGAATTTCATTTAGATCGCTAAGGCTAGAATGTATTTTTATCGTAAATTCACTTTTTACGATTTCCGGTGTCGTGTCGGTTTTACCGTAAAATTTCGACGGGTCATAACTTGTTTGTTATAACTCGGATTTCAACGTTCTTTATATGTACGGAACCCTTGTGACATATCCTATAACTTGGTCAAAATTATTTATTCTAAATAATCTTATATCAAAAAAGTTATTTTTAACGCTTATTGTCTCTAAATTGACTAACCCGAATCTGTGGATGTTACAGATGTTAAATGAGTTTTTAGCATATCTTAAAACAAAATACTAAAATAGGGCAATGCATTTCATTTTAATGTTTAGCTTTTTGTAATTTGGATTTTTTTTCTAGAAAGGAGAATGTTCTTTATTTTTATTATTTTAATTTTTAAGCAGTAAAAGAACAAATTGTAGAGAATAGCAACGTATTTAATTGTGACTACGGTTAAGGCGGCAATGTACTCTACTTACATACAAAAGAACTTCCAACCCACAACGTGGGGAACCTTCTGCTTAGTATTAATTGTAATTTTTTTTTTTTGGATTTTTTTTTAGAGAAAGAGAATGGATTTCAATTTTCACTTGAAAGTGTGCCCTAGGCTGTCCCGCTCTTGTCTCTTTCGTTGACCACTTCGACTTCGGCTCTCATTTCATCAGTTCAACATCGCCATCCAGCCGGCAGCTATCCACAGACCGACAAACACCGGTACATAACTAACCACACCACGCCACCACACCACACCACACCACCAAACCATCGCCACCATATCCGGCGAGAATCCAGCAAGCAGCATCGGCGCCTGTAGGAGGTATGTAATTTTTGTTTGTGTTTGTTTGTTTGTACTCCTTGAAACTCTCGTCATCTACCATTCCCGGCTAGAATCAGTTAGAAATTTCTGTGGCAATCTCCTGAAATTTCTTTGTGTTTGTTTGTAGAAGGTTATTTGTGTTTATTCTGTAGCAATTTGTAGTAGCCTAACCTGAGTTTTTCCATTTCTGCTATTTGCATAACTTGAGTTTTTTCAGTAGCAATTTCAAATACATAACACTTGATTTTTCATTAGCAATTTCCAGTAACTTAACCTGAGTTATGATCGACTTCGGGTTATTTCTTTTGTCAATAGCAATTTAAAACACACCAAAAAACTGTATATTTTTCATTCAAATTTTGTTCTCTGAAGATGATTTTTTTCTTAAATAATTAAATTCAGTTGTGGGGTCGAAGAACATGCATGCTTGCCATTTCACCTTGTCTAAGTTTTTGTAAGTTAATGTATATATCTTTTTAGTTTATACTTATTTATCACCGAATTTAACATTACACTTATTTACTGTAGAAATTTTGGAGCTGTAATTACTGTACAACGATCATTAAACCTCGGGTTTTCAGTCAAGTGTTGTTCCCAAAAGGTTCACATGGAAAGTAATGGAGAAATTAAAGCAAGAGGCGCTCTTATTGTTCTAGAAGGTTTGGATCGAAGTGGGAAGACCTCACAGTCTGCAAGGCTACTTTCATACTTGAATAATCTTGGGTATCCGGTAGAATCATGGCGCTTTCCAGATAGAGATACTGCTGTGGGGAAAATGATTTCTTCTTATCTTACCAATCAATCTCAGTTGGATGATCACACAATTCATCTACTCTTCAGTGCAAATCGTTGGGAGAAAAGGTTGAGTTTGCTTTCATGGTGGATTTGAAACGATTCTTGATTTAATCATTATTCTTATACAGATCATTAATGGAGGCTAAGCTTAAAAGTGGGATTTCCCTGATTGTTGACCGGTATTCTTATTCAGGTGTGGCTTTCTCATCTGCTAAAGGTCTTGATATCGAATGGTGTAAGGTCAGATTCATAGGCTTAAATGCTTAATCTTAGAGTAAATTACGGAAATCGTACCTATGGTTTGGTCAAAGTTGCACGTTTGGTCTGTAACTTTTTTATTGCACTCGGATCGTCTGTTTGGTTTGATTTTGTTGCGTTTTTCGTCCTTTACGTACATAAAGTTAGGGACCAAACTTGCAATTTTAACCAAACCATAGGGACGAAAAACGCAAGAAAATCAAACCACAGGGTCGATCCGAGTGCAAAAAAAACGTTAGGGACCAAACATGCAATTCTTACCAAACCATAGGGACGATTTCAGTAATTTACTCATTATCTTATTTTCCAAGTTGCTAGTGCTTTTTGAAACACACTGTTGTTGTTGTGGTGGTGGTGGTGCAGGCTCCTGAGGTGGGACTGTTGGCACCTGATCTGGTCATGTACCTCAACATACCTCCAAAAGTAATTTTTATTTTTTAATTAGTTTTTGTAATTTTAGATGGTTGTTTGTTTGGCAATGTGGTTATGGTATGTTGGAGTTTTGTAGAAAGCTGCTGAAAGAGGAGGTTATGGAGGCGAGAGATATGAGCAGCTGGAGTTTCAGAAGAATGTTGCCAAGTATTATGAGATGCTTACTGATCCATCATGGAAGGTAACAAAACAAAGAAAGTTGTTTTAAAATTAAGGCTTTTGTTGTTTTACATTTGATTTTGATGATTCCATAACAGATAATTGATGCATGCCTCCCTTTGGAAGATGTTGAGAAACAGATGAAGGAGATTGTTTTGGATTGTGTAGTCTGTTGCAAAAAAGGGAAACCACTTTCTCACCTCTGGTTGTCGTAGTAATGATTTGATTTATGCCATGGGAACGTTTGAATAATCATATTAATCTTGTCATGTTTTAAATTTTAATTGATTCCAATGTTATTGGTTTCAGCTTTGAAGCTATTGTATGTATATTTGATCTGTTTTTACATCTGTTCCTCATCTATACTCGGTATATATTTCTTACTTTATACTTGTTTAACATCAAGTACTTAAGCTTAATAAAATGGGTTATGATATAGTGAGTTACATCAGGTAGGTTGCGTAAAAAATGTTAAAGAATGGTGGTAGAAAAAATTTAAAAAATTAAAGGCTTGAGTGCGGATTACTCATGCTTCTTCTGTTGCTGGAAAAGGAATTCAAAATTTTGTACATGTTATCGAAACACGTGTTTAGATGCGACAACCTCAATCTCTGGGATCTTATCAAATCAAAACCATGGATAAGTGATCCTTGTTTATCTTTATGTTAGGTAAATGAACGTAGGCAAAAGTTGAATCATTAAAAGTTAAGGAACATAAGAACCATTTACATTTAACCTTTTATTTTTTATTTATTTATTTATTTTTTGTCTATTCCAAGTTTTTTGATTTTTTTTTTCCAAAAACATATCTCCAACCATTCGGATCAAGTAAACACATCTCGAATATTTTTGCAAGAAAATCTCTCAAACTCTCCTAACAACTCTACAACCTATTGCCGCCGTCACTACCACTGACAGCCTCTTGCCACTGCCGCCGTTACCTCCCTCCATCGGCTTCTCAACTACGACTTTAGACCACTAAAAAACTCACCAAACGCCTTCAGCCTCTAAGATCTGAAGTTATCCAGTGACTTCACCTTCTCAGGTCCAGATCTACGATCCAAAGAGCCACCATATATGTAACTATTGCTGCCAGCTACCATCATCACTATCGAACTCCAACTATCATCGACGAAACACCAGATCTGACCTTATACACCTTCAGATCTATGATTTGTGCTTCTTCTCCAAACTACCGACATTCAGATCTGATGAACCACAAGAAAACTCTCTGGTCCGCTTTGCTAGAATAACAGATCCAATGGAGCATGAAGCTCTTTGTCGCCTCCATATGTCCAATAACCTCCAGATCTACTTCATTCTTCAGATCTACTTCATTCTTTGTCTATTAAGTTGTGATATTTATGTTTAACTATGAATTAAATGCATTAAGCTATGAATTTTCTGTTTAAATTGTGAATTGTCTATATTAAGTTGTTAATTTTGTATATTAAACTGTGTATTGATTGCATTAAGCTATGAATTTTATACACTAACCTATGAATTTTGACTACATTAAGAGTTTTAAGTTGATAATATATTTGTAAATGCATACTTTTGTGTATTAAAGTATGACTTTGTTGTATTAAACTGTTATTTTTGTGTTTTAAACTGAGAATTGACTGCATTAAGATGTGAATTTTCTGTTTAAACTATAAATTGCATATATCATGTGTGAATTTTTTGTATTAAACTGTGAATTGATTGCATTAAGCACTAAATTTTGTGTATTAACCTGTGAAATTAACTGTATTAAGAGTTTTTAGCTGATAATATAGTTGTGAATACATACTTTTTGTGTATTGAAATATGAAGGTTCTGTATTAAGCTATTATTTTTGTGTTTTAAACTGTGAATTGACTACATTAAGATGCAAATTTTCTGTTTAAATTGTGAATTACCTATATAAGCTATGATTTTTTTTTATTAAATTAGAGACAACCAGAGCAGAGCAGTGTGTACGGATAGCCAGCGCCCGAATGGTGGATCCCCAAAATACCCTTACATTATGTGTTATGAGATATGCTATGTTATGTTATGCATGCTAGAGTAGGATAGGTATTCAAATTAGAACTAGAGTGGCCTGATTTGTGATGCCTTAGCCTAGGAGATTACTGCTGCTATGAGATGCCTTGAGAGTGAGTAGGTAGCAGTGAGGAGCTCAAGAGAGGTCTACCAGAGGGTAGCCAATGCATAGCGAGAGTAGAGTACTTGCGATCCGGAATCCAAGGAGGAGGACTTGGGGTGAATGCTGATGCGGTGTGGTCGGTAGTATAGGGCCCGTACTACCGAAGACACCGGATCGGTGAGCAGTCCAAGTAAGAATCCTTAGGATGCTGGAGGACGAGTAGGGTTGCGTTATCAAGTGTGAGCATGCTCGATCGAGTCTCTGATGTTTTTATGTTGTATTTCAGAGGCATCATGGTTGCGACACAACACACACCTGAGAGCAGTGGTGTTAGCGACGAGGAGATCCGACGGTTGATTCATGAGGAGGTGGCTGCAACCATTCGGGCGGAGATTCCGGAGATGTTTGGGTCTATCAAGACCACGCTGATTGAGACTTTTGATGAGCGGTATGCTGCTCTTACTGATGATGCTGTTGCTGCAGCCACCGCAGCTGTCGCGGCTGCCAGGCCGCAAGGGGGATGATTCGTTGCTGTATCGGGAGTTCAGCAACACGAAACCACCAGAGTTCGATGGGACACAGGATCCGATTGCTGCCATGAGATGGATTGCAGATGTTGAAGGGTGCTTTTACACTTGTTCATGTCCAGAGCACTTGAGAGTGCGGTTCGCGCTGAACCGACTTTGCCTGGGGCGAGGGACTGGTGAAAGTTTGTGTCAGCAGATTTCACCCCAGTTGAGCTTACTGCGGTGACCTGGGAGAGGTTCACCACCATGTTCCGTGATGAGTACGTTCCCCTTGTGGAAAGGGGACGACTAGGTCAAGAGTTTTTGACCCTCAAGCAGGGTACTGATTCATTTACTGTGATTACGCGAAAGTTCCATGAGAGGGCGATGTTTTGCCCTAAGCAGGTGTCTTTGGAGCAGGCTCGCATGAGCCGGTATCTGAGTGTGCTGAGGAGGGATATTTGGGAGTTCGTGGCGAACTCGACATACTGGACATTTGCCGAGCTCCATGCAAATGCCTGGAAGAGGGAGATAGAGCTGGAGACTCATGCCAGGGAGGAGGCGGAGTCTCAAGGGAGAGATCGGCGGCCGGCACAGTCTCAGCTGGCAGCCAAGCGAGCTAGGCCCGCTGATTCGAGATCTGGGGGTGTGAAGGGCCGTACTTGTGGGAAGTGCGGCAAGAGTCACGAGGGGTCATGCAAAGCGGGGGTATGCTACAAGTGTGGGAAGGAGGGGCATATCACAAGGGATTTCCCCAAGGGGATTTTGGTTTGCTTTCATTGCAACCAGAACGGCCATCAGAAGGCCGAGTGCCCTCAGCTTCATCAGGGATCTGTGCCTGCTGCTAGGGCTACTGAGGTTCGGCCAGCGAAGGTCGAGGTGCCGAAGGCTCGCGGGAGAGCCTTCCAGTTGACAGCGGAGGAGGTCCGCGCAGCACCCGATGTTGTGGCCGGTATGTATTCTTCTCGCTATTTATTTTGAGTTGAGATATTATGCTTATATTATGTTATGCGTAGGTGCTTTTCTTGTGAATTCTGTACCTGCCTAAGTGCTATTTGACTCGGGAGCGAGTCGATCTTTTGTGTCGTTAGCTTTTAGTCATCATATCAGTATTTGTCGGGAGGAATTGAGTCGGCCTCTGCGAGTTTCTATAGCTAACGAGCGAGCGGTGTATGCCACCGAGGTGATTCGAGGATGTAGACTTGAGATCTTTGGTGTGGGGTTTCCGATTGATCTAGTCCCGATTGCGATGGGGGCATATGTGTTATAGTGGGCATGGATTGGTTCAGTCAATTTGGAGCTATTATAGATTGCGAGCGTCAGTTGGTGACGATACGAGACCCTAGTGGGGGAGTGATTACGGTGTACGGTGAGGGTACCCGTCCTGAGTCAGCATTTTGTTCGGCTGCCAGGGCGAGGCAGAGTCTACAACAGGGCTGTAGGGGGTTTGTGGCCTATGTGATGGACACGCAAGTGGCTGCTGGGAGACCAAGTTCGATTGACGAGGTCCCGATTGTGCGGGAGTTCCCCGATGTTTTCCCCGAGGAGTTGCCGGGTGTGCCTCCCGAGAGGCAGGTGGAGTTTCGTATTGATTTGATTCCGGGGGCAACACCTATCGCCAAGGCACCCTATCGCCTTGCACCGCCCGAGATGCAGGAGTTATCCTCGCAGCTTCAGGAGCTGTTGGGAAAAGGGTTCATTAGACCGAGTAGCTCGCCATGGGGAGGGCCGATCCTTTTTGTCAAGAAAAAGGATGGTTCACACCGGATGTGTATTGATTACCGGGAGTTAACCAAGTTGACGGTCAAGAACCGTTATCCGTTACCGAGGATCGACGTTCTGTTCGATCAGTTGCAGGGGGCATCTTAGTTCTCCAAGATAGACTTGAGATCGGGATATCACCAGATGAGGGTACGGGATGATGATATCCAGAAGATAGCGTTCAGGACTCATTACGGGCATTACAAGTTTGTGGTGATGCCATTCGGGCTCACCAATGCACCAGCAGTGTTCATGGATCTCATGAACAGGGTGTGTCGGCTGATGTTGGATCGTTCGGTGATCGTATTTATCGATGATATCTTGGTATATTCTAGATCCAGAGAGCAGCATGAGGAGCATTTGAGGGAGATCCTCAGAGTTCTGATATCGCAGAGGCTTTACGCCAAATTCTCCAAGTGCGATTTTTGTTTACGGGAGGTCTAGTTCCTAGGGCACCTCGTTAACCAAAAAGGGATATTGGTTGATTCGGCCAAGATCGAGGTAGTGATGAGCTGGGAGGTGCCGAGGTCGCCTACCGAGATCAAGAGTTTCTTAGGGTTGGCTGGATATTATCGGAGATTTATCAGGTATTTCTCCAAGATCGCCGTGCCACTTACCAAGTTGACCCAGAAGGGTGTTACTTTTTTGTGGGGTCCGGTGCAGCAAACCTTGTTTGAGACACTTCGTCGGAGATTGTGCGAAGCTCCGGTGCTCGCACTACCAGAAGGGATGGAGGATTTTGTGGTGTACTGTGATGCATCGATAACCGGGTTAGGAGCGGTGCTTATGCAGAGGGGGCATGTGATAGCATATGCATCAAGGCAGCTGAGACCTCATGAGTCGAGGTATCCCACCCACGATCGGGAGTTGGGGGTAGTAGTGTTTGCCCTCAAGATCTGGCGTCACTATCTGTATGGGGTTCGGTGTACCATATACACGGACCATAAGAGCTTGAAGTACCTGATGGATCAGCCCAATCTAAATATGCACCAGAGGAGATGGTTGGATGTGGTAAAGGATTATGACTGCGAGATCGTGTACCACCCGGACAAGGCTAATGTTGTAGCCGATGCCCTGATCCGTAGGACAGAGGGCGCCCCGATACGAGACGTTTGTATGAGATTGACAGTGATGACTCCGGTGTGGGACACCATTCGAGGGGCCCAGGCAGAGGCCGTGAGACCGGAGAACCGCAAAAGGGAACGAGTGATCGGGCAGGTATCAGAGTTAGTTACCGATAGTCGGGGACTTATGACCTTTCAGGGTCAGGTTTGGGTACCGTTTGTGGGCGGAGCGCGTACCATCTTGATGGAGGAGGCTCATAGATCGAAGTTCTCGATCCATCCCGGGGCCACTAAGATGTATTTGGACCTAAAAAGGGAGTATTGGTGGCCCTGTATGAAGAGGGGTGTCGCATGGTTCGTAGAGAGGTGCTTGACCTGTCGCAAGGTCAAGGCCGAGCACCAACGTCCGCATGGTAAGTTGCAGCCGTTAGAGGTACCCGATTGGAAGTGGGAACAAATTACCATGGATTTCATCACCAAATTGTCGAGGACTGCTAGGGGTGTCGATGCAATTTGGGTGATTGTGGACAGGTTGACGAAGAGCGCTCACTT
Source organism: Lactuca sativa (assembly GCF_002870075.4). Classification (NCBI taxonomy): domain Eukaryota; kingdom Viridiplantae; phylum Streptophyta; class Magnoliopsida; order Asterales; family Asteraceae; genus Lactuca; species Lactuca sativa. Next base: position 81,317,555 of record NC_056624.2, read on the forward strand.
CCTTGCCATCAGTGAGAGCTCTTCTGCTGAGAGGCTGGCAGAGTTGTACGTGAGAGAGGTGGTATCGCGACATGAAGTACCGATCTTGATTGCTCAGATCGAGATGTGCGTTTCACTTCCAGATTTTGGAAGAAATTCCATGAGGAATTGGGTATGAGGCTACATTTTAGTACCGCATATCGGGCAGAGTGAGCGGACGGTTCAGACGCTCAAGAACATGCTCCGAGCATGTGTGTTGGATTTCGGGGGGAGTTGGGACACGTATTTGCCCTTGGCTGATTTTTCCTATAGCAACAGCCATCACTCGAGCATTCGTATGCCACCCTTTGAGCTGTTGTATGGGAGGAGGTGTCGGACCCCCATTTGTTGGGGTGAGGTAGGCAATGTGTGATGGGTAGTACGAAGATAGTGCTTTAGAAGACAGAGCAGATACAACAGGTCAGACATAGGTTGTTGACCGCTCAGAGTCGCCAGAAGAGTTATGCGGATAGGCAACGATATGAGCTCGAGTTCCAGGTTGGTGATTTCGTGCTCCTGAAGGTATCTCCTTAGAAAGGAGTGATTCGATTCAGGAAGAGGGGCAAGCTGGGACCCCGATATATTAGGCCGTTTAGAGTGATCGCGAGGGTGCGCAAGGTAGCGTATCACTTGGAGCTACATACAAAGTTGGACTATATTCATGATACCTTCCACGTGTCACAGTTGAGGAAGTGTATAGCCGATGAGTCGTCAGTGGTACCACTGGAGGACATCCAGGTAGATGCGAGTCTGAATTATGCTGAGAGGCCGATCGTAATCCTGGATCGGAAGATCAAAGTTCTAAGAAACAAGGAGGTGCGTTTAGTTCAAGTTCAGTGGCAGCATCGGAAAGGGTCCGAGATGACTTGGGAGCCGGAGTCAGAAATGCGGGAGCAGCGTCCGAAGTTGTTTTCAACATGAGACTTCGAGGGTGAAGTCTGGTTCTAGTGGGGGAGAATTGTAATAGCCCGAAATCCAGGTAAGCTTTATGACGCTTCTATTTTGAGAGTTGGCAAATTGAGTCCCTTAAAGTTGTATGTTGGATTTGTGAGTACGTTGGGCGTAATGAGGTGTACACCGCGCGTACTCACACGCTTAATTTGGACGCGGACTCACCCGGGTACGCTGGGCGTACCTAGGGGTTACGTTGGGCGTAGTGAGCCCAGATGCAAACCCTAATTTTTGGCTTGTGCACTATAAAAGGAACATGTAGTCCTTTGCCATAGCCACCATACCCCCTTGAGTGAGTCCTTAGAGAGCAGAAATCCATGCCTTAGCTTGTGTGTGTGTTTTTGAGCTTGAAGATATCTTTTCGAGGTGAAGAAGGAGAAGAAGGAGAATTGTTGGAGCTAGAAGTTGAAGAACAAGTGTAGATCCAAGTTCTACAGTGGTTGGAGATCCCTTTTGAGGTAAAAAGCTCAAAGCTTTCCTTGTTCTTCATAATTTTTGCTTTTTGGACCATTTATAGGGTTTTTGGTTCAAAGTTGGAGACTTTGTGTGCAAAGAGTCTTCATGAGCTTAGATCTGGCCTTTTCTAGTGTATATTGTGTTGAGGATTCATAAAAATCCAGTCTTGGTCATGGATCTTGTGTCATGCATGAGTTATAGTCTCATTATGGAAAGAGGAAAGGTGTTTTGAGCACAAAGTGACCTTTATGGATTAAGTCGTATTAGAGGAGTCAGATCTGGATTTTGGACGCAAGTCTTAACCGATTAAGACCTGAATGAAAAGATAAGGAAGCTGGGTGTTACGGTGGGCATAATCCCAGTACGCACGGCGTAAGGGGCCGCTTACCCCGATTCTGTGAAGGCTTCGGGTACGCCCAGCGTAACCCGGAGGGTTGAATTTTGTTGACTTTTATTGTATGGTCAACTTTAGTGTATTTGAGCCAAGTAAGAGGTAAAATGGTCTTTTACCCTACTAAGAGTGATATGAGAGGGAAAGGTCTAGCCTTGGGAAATATGTTGATGACGAGTGTTTATTTCATATGATTAGGCGGAGGCTAGATACTATTTTCACAGAGTCCGAGATTCCGAATTACCGAGTTACGCGAGGTGAGTCTTCTCACTATACGTTACCTAGAGTGGTATTATGTGTTGACCAGAGGGTCTTATGTGCTATGTATGAGATTATGTGCTATGTGATATATATATGTTGTATGATTTTATAGACCGGGCCAGAGGATCCAACGATACAGACCGGACCGGAGAGTCCAACAATTCAGACCGCGCCAGATGGCCCAACGAGCTATGACCGGACCAGAGGGTCCAACGAGCTACGAGACTGGAGGGCCCTGCTGAGACACTTCGACCGGAGGGTCATGCTATAGCCTTGAGTGGCGTATGTGTTGTATGCGATATTTTGGGGAACTCACTAAGCATTTATGCTTACAGTTGTTGTGTTATGTGTTTCAGGTACTAGCGAGGACCGTGGGAAGGCGCCGACGTGAACTGTACACACCATGTGGATATTTATCTATGATCTTGGGAATATGTTTTGAGTAATAACAATTGTGAAATACTCTTTTGAGAATGTTTTTAAATGTAATTTTGGTTGTTGAAAAATGAAAAATTTGTTTTGAAAATTACGTTGTTACAGATGTTTTGTAAAGATTTTAAACTGTATTTATATTTTATCTACAAATATGTCGGATATAACATGGGTAGATGAAATAGTTGATGTGTGATAAAACAAAGAGAAACATCGATGTTGTTGTTGTTTCAGTCATCTAGCGGAGTATGGATGACAACCACAAACTTTTCTAGACAGTCCAGTAGAATGTTGGCAGGCTCTCAACCTGTAGATGTTTGTGAACGATGTGTTCACCGTTGTACTCCATCCCCCTCATGGTTTCCTTACGGACATATATGGCTGAGGAATCCCCTTGGCAGTAAAGTCCATCCCGATGATAAATCCTAGACTAGGTCCCTTATGATAGGTGTTTAGGGACATAAAGTGAGGATAACAGGAATGGGTAATCAGGGATATTGTTGGTTGATGAAATTAATAATTTATTGTTGGTTGTTGAAACTAATAAATTTATTATTTGTGGGATTGAAAACCTTATATGCTCACCAGGATCCCAAGCTTGACCCAATCAGCTTTTTATATTACAGGTAGTGGACCTAGAACATAGTTTGGATGTTGAAGAGGGATTTTGAATTATAGACTGTTAGATGTAAATATCTGTTGTAAGTTCTATATTGTGGTGTTTATGCTTTTGGTCTGTATCGAAACATGACATCCCGAAGTTTTGTTATGAAATGAAAAGTACATATTTCTTTAAGAAATGTTTTGATAAATTTTTATCATGTATTGTTTTGGGGAGAAATTCCGCAACATCTTTTAAATGATTACTCTGGCTTTATTTCAAAAGCATAAACTAAATCAGTCTTTTCTTGCTGAGAAATTGGGGGATGTCACACGAACTCCTTCGTTCTGGGAGTTCAAGGCGTGCGGAGCGCCTGCGTTCTTTGTGGCCAAGGACCCCATCGCTAGCCGCTGTTGGATCGCTGGCATGGAGAATGCTCAATGCACGTGCTTTTGCCCCGAGGTGGAAAAGGTGGGATTCATGTCCTGTTTGCTAAAAGACAGAGTGTGGGACTGGTGGGAAGAGGTAACTAGAGTGGTAGGGACAACGAGTGTTACATTGATGACTTGGGAGGATTTTGTTCAAAGGTGTTATCAGGAGTTTGGACCGGCTATTGAGGTGCAGCAGCTGGTGAGTGAGTTCCAGGACCTTCACCAGACCATAGAGGTTGTGGTAGAGATCACCACCAAATTCAGGGAGAGGGCATTATTGTTTCCGTAGTACACTGCAGATGAGGGGATGAGGAAGACGTTATATCATGCTATGCTGAGGGATGATATCAGGGAGTTTGTGAGCTTTTGAGGGTGCATGACCCTGAATGGTATGGTTGAGAGGTCCCATGAGCGGGACATTGAGTTGGAGCACCGGACAAAGCAGAAGCCAGAGTAGGATCAGACAGCAGTGGGCCAGGCTAAGAAGCCCAAGACCACCGATACTCACAGAAGAGACCAGGACGACCGGGGCCGATATGCCAAGTGTAGCAAGCCGCACAGTGGGGCATGTCGATCTGTGGGCTCTGGATGTGTCAGTTGTGGTCTTGCGGGCCACGTGAGCAGGTACTGCCCCAAGAGGGCTTTGTTTTGTTTCCACTGCAATCAAACCGACCATAAAAGGCCGATTGTCCGAGATTGACTGGAGGAGTGGTGGTGGTGCCTGCGTCTGCCACTTTGAAGATTACCGATGGCCGCTAGGGCAAGGCGGAGGCTCCTATGGTGAAGAGCACGTCTTTTCAATTAAACGCCGATGAGGCTCGTGCAACGTCGGATGTAGTTGCTGGTATGTGCCTTAAATCTATCTTTTATTTCTTTCTTGTTATGCTTATTTTTGCTATGATATTGTATAGCAGTATAGGGACCATTTTGGTAAATGGGTTGTCTGCTCATGTTTTGTTTGATTCGGAGGCTACCTGATCATTCTTATCTCTTGCGCCCAACAATAAGTTTCGAGATGCTCCAGGCAATTTGGATTCCCTCTAGAGTTAGAGATCATGGATGATCGTACTATGAGTGTTGCGAGGGTTTTCTGAGGTTGTGTTCTGAACATGTTCAGTGAGAGGTTTCCTATTGATTTGGTACCGATACCCTTGAGAGGATTGAAGGTGATCATCTGGATGGACTGGTTGGGGCCTAATGGGGTTGTGATTGATTGCGAGCGGCTGTTGGTGAGAGTTTGAACCCTAAGTATGGGAGAACTGGTAATACTGGGTGATAGAGCTTTGCATGTACCTACTCTCTGTTCAACTGTGAGGTCTAGGAGGTTTCTGCAACAGGGTTGTTTCGGGTTTTTGGCATATGTTTCAGATACTCGGGTTGAGGCCGTGTCAGAGTTGAGTGGGGTAACCATTGCGCGAGATTTTGCCTATGTTTTTCTCAAGGAGTTTCCAGGAGTGCCTTTCGAGAGGCAGGTTGAATTTCAGATTGATTTGATGCATGGTTCGACTCCGATAGCCAAGCAACCGTACCGCCTAGCACCGCCTGAGATGTAGGAGTTGTCTACGCAGTTGTAGGAGATGCTAGACAAGGTTTTTATCCGTCCGAGTAGTTCCCTGTGTAGGGCACCAATTTTGTATGTGAAGGACGGTTTGCACATGATTTGTGTATCGATTATCAGGAACTGAACAAGCTAACGGTGAAAAACCGTTACCAACTTCCGAGGATTGACGATCTATTCGACCAACTTTAGGGTGCATATTGGTTTTCCAAGATTGACCTTCAACCGAGATACCATCAGATGAGGATCAGGGATGAGGATGTTTAGAAGACAGCTTTTAGAACTCGTTATGGTCATTATGAGTTTGTGGTGATGCCCTTTGGCCTCACCAATGCCCCTAAAACATTCATGGACCTCATGAATCGGGTCTGCAGGCCGATGTTGGATCGATCGGTGATTTTTTTATTGATTATATTCTGGTCCACTCCAAGACCAAGGAGCAACATTAACAACATTTGCGAGATGTGTTGGATACCTTGAGGAGGGAGAGAATGTACGCCAAATTCTCCAAATGCGAGTTTTGGTTGCGTGAAGTGCAGTTTTTGGGGCACGTCATCAACCAGGATAGAATCTTGGTGGACCCAACCAAGATCGAGAAGGTGATGCGTTCGGAGGTTCCAAAAAATGCATCCAAAATTAGGAGTTTCTTGGGTCTTTCAGGGTATTATCAGAGGTTTATTCAGGACTTCTCCAAGATTGTGGTGCCTCTGACCCGCCTGACCAAGAAGAACGTGACCTTTCAGTGGGGTCCGAATCAGCAGTTGGCCTTCGAGACGCTGAGGCAGAGTTTGTGCGAGCCCCCGATTCCCACGTTACCTGAGGGGTTGGATGATTTTGTGGTTTATTTTGATGCTTCTATTTCAGGATTAGGAGATGCTCTTATGCAGAGAGGGCGTGTGATTGCTTATGCCTCGAGGCATCTGAAGCCTCACGAGGAAAATTACCCCATACATGATTTGGAATTGGGGGCAGTGGTGTTTGCCCTCAGGATATTTAGGCACTATTTGTTGGATTAGTGTCTAAGTCCATAACTATAATTGGTATGTACTTGACCCGATTTGGCATGGTCCATTTGGGTTGCATGACATCGGAAGAATTTGATAGACAAAATGAGAAAAAGGATAATAGTAATTTATATTAATATATTATAAGTTCTAATATATTAATATGAAATCATATTATTTAATTAGTATTGATATATAATTAGTTTGGAATTAATTTAGTGATCAAAAGGTAACTAATTAAATATGGACTCTTATACATATTTGGTGGGCCGAGTTCATTTAGGTTGGGCTAAGCTTGCATGGATAGTCCATGGAGTTTTTAACCCATGGATCCTATGCAAATGAAAGGTCATGGGTATTTGGGTTTACATGAATGTAAACCTAATCCTCCACACTATATAAAGAGGTTTATGGTTCATGAATTGACGCTAGTGTAACTAGTGTGTGTACACAAGAGGGCAAATCTGATTTCATAAGAGTGAACTTAATTATCCTTATTCTTTAGTTATTCCAAGGGTTCTTGGTGTTGTGTGAACCATTTGAGGTGCAACACTTGAGGCACTAAGCTCTTAAAGGTTCAAGACTTCAAGCTCCATCAAAGGTATGTCATTCTACTAGATTCTTGTATTGTATATACTTCATATTATGCTAGTTAGGATGAAACCTTGAAAATTGAATATTTGCATGTCTAATAGAGAAAACATAGATCCAAGGTTTATAGGGTTGCATGTACCATAGGAGTGTTAGAATGCTCAAAACCCATCAGTGGTATCAGAGCCTAGGCTTGTTTTTAGTTATACTTGATGCAAATTGCTGAAATCGAAGTTTTTGCTGTTCTGGGCTGGGGACTCGCCGAGTCCACTGATGGACTCGACGAGTCCATATGCAAATTCATCCAACTCGTCGATTTGGTTCTTGCACTCGACGAGTTGGACCCCCAGACAACATATATTCGAGGTTTTTGGTTGGAATTGGACTAGGAACATTACCCTAAGATGTTTTTGAACTCATAAACCTGTTTTGATGTGGTAATGTTCATCCTAATCCAATTTCAAAGATAATTGCCAATAGATTCATGTTTTGTATTAGTTTAATGGTTAGGCTAATTACATGGAAAAGTTTGATATGAATTATCTTGTTCTTATGAGTTAGCTTAGATTAATAGAAAAGTTATGTGATAATGTGTTTTCAATCCAAATTGATCTATAAGTTGTTCATAAAATGTGTTTTTGTAACTTGTCCTCAAGTTATTTGAAAAGTCACATTTATGATTTTTAAAACTCGTAAGATTTCCATAAGTTATGAAAAATGAATAGTCTCATTTTTAAATATTTTAAAGTCTTCCATAACTTGTCCTCAAGTTATGGAACTTGAAGAGGTTTTCATTAAAACTACTTTAAACTCATAAGTTATGGAATTGAAAAGTTTTTTGAATTTTTCAAAACTTACCCTCAAGTTTTGAAATTTGTAAAGTGTTCCCATGAATACTTTAATTCCAAGTTAAACCCTTAGAGTTTTAAAAGTTAAAATTCAACCCTTATACTATTATAATATTAATAGTTAATAGTTATATATATAAGAACAAAGTCGGTCTTACCATTAGTAGGCCTCATTCACGAAGCCGGTCTATAACGGGGGTATAAGGTTACTGCCTATAAAATGACAATTTAATGGTTGTCCACTCTCACCCACCGCTTCCTTGACTGGTGGAGGGTCGTTAGCCGAACGGGTTTGACATGACTCTAATTCTCCCTTCATTATAAGTATAATGATAAATACTAAGTAATTAAACAATTTATAAATTCCCAATCTTAGTTACTTAGAAAAATGTGAAATTCTTGCTAACCCATGAAATTACACTTTGCACTTTGCTTAAGTTGTTAGTGGAGCGTGTGTGGTTAACCGACACACTAACCTGGATTTAACAAGGTTGGCAAAGGGTGGCTTAAGGTTTATCATAGATCGGTGGAGTGCATGCGGTTAACTGGAACATGGATTAGGTGATAAATATTAAGGGTACCAAGTCAATTTTCAAGGTTATTCACACCTTGTTTTGTGATCCTCGACATCCTGGTCAGAAAACTTGAGAGGGCACACTCGAGATTGAAACATGCCATTGAAAATTTCAATGAATCTCAAAAGATCTAGGAGTTTTAAATCCAATTAAAACCTAATAAATTATTTCGTTTTTCATGGTGGAAATTGGTGAATCTTCATTCCCTACCTTCAAATATTTTATAGCTTGGATTACGACATCCCTCTTCCAAGTTATAAAATATTGTATTGGGTCCCAGCCTTAATATTTCATATTGAGTGTTATAATAAGGACTTAAATCAACTAACTTGAATATCTCCCATTGTAGATGTCTGGTTCAGATAACTATGATCTTCCTAAATCTCTTGGAATAAGCTTTCCTAACGAAGATGATGTCCCAAGATTAGATGTTGGAAAACATACTTCATTTTCCCACCTCTTCCAATAATTCTCCCTAACCCATAAGTTTAAAGAGCTGAATAGTTCAAGGCCACTCAAGCCCTATTGGCAAGTCTATGTGCACTCACATCTTGAAGATGAAGTAACATATTGAAAAGCCGGGAGAGTTGGGCGTCATAGTCTTGAGGAAGTTTGTAGTTGACTAGGTTCTTCAATCACTTTCTAAGTCACATAGTGAGTTCTTTAAGGACTACTATGTAACATACCATGAAATGACCCTTAATGATCTTACGTATTTTCTTGGTGCTGCTGAATCAACAATGATTTGGAGCACTAGTAAAGCAAATTTGATTGAAATATTAACTTCCCAAACTTCCATGGACATTGACAAAGGTAACATTGGAAATCCAGAAAAACTTTCTCTTCCCAATGGAAAGGGATCGGCCATAGTCAACTCGGTTGACCAAATGGTAAAGAGAAAGGCTAAGTCTGAGATTGTCCCGTGTATCATTCTCAAAGAGTCCATGTGTGTCTATTGCCAAAGGAAGTGGCATTGCTTGAGAAGCTGGCAAATTTACCTGAAAGATCATAAGGATGGTAAAGTCAAAAATTTTGACTCTAATTCGGGTAAAGTCTGCTATCTAAATCTGTTAAATTCCTATTATGAGATTCTTCTTACATGATGGGACTAGGTCGCATGTTTATGTTTTAAGAATTAAAGAAAAGAAAGGAAGCTTAAAAGATGTATATGCTGATTCTAATCGTGAAGACAGATTTCGATCGCATGGTTCGGTGATCAGATCTTTGAGATGTTGCTTAAGAGTTATGATATATTGCTTAGGAATAAATGACAACAAGTTTTTCATATGCATTTGCATTGTAAGGATAATTTTTTCCACAAGTTTTAAAATAAAAGAAAAGGTTTTATTTTATTTATTTTAAATTTCCTTACAGTGACATTTGTGAAAAATGGTTGTTTATATGATTCCAATGATAGCAATATTGGAAATATGAATTTGATTCTTTCATTTGTGGTAATGTCTAAATTTACCAAATAAGGAAAGAGTGTCATCATCCAAGTTTCAATTGGACTGAAACATGGAATCATGCAAGTTGCATTGTATGATGAATGAGAATTTTCATCTTTGGAAAATTAATACTAATTCCTTGTTCACATGTATATGTGAGTCAAGTAAAGGACTAAGGGATCGAGTACACCTTCTTGTGCACCGATCAAAATCCACCACAAAAGAATGATAAGACTATTCATCATGATTTACTAAAGTTTAGTAAATATGGTTATGCTTACAAGTTTAAGTGTAATTCTGGAACAATGAAAAAGTGTCAATGTAAGGCAGAACGGATAAGAAGAATCAAGTTAGGCAGAAAGATAAAAGTTTCTTCAATCTGAAAAGATGGGAGAGTACTTTAGTATCATATTTTATGATCATCTTAATGATTATGAAACCATATCACAATTAATCCTCTAAGGAAATCTTAGTACATTCTTATGGCTAAGAAGAGGAGTCATGAATTGTTGAAGTGGTTAAATCAAGAAGATGAGTCATACTTCGTTCCAAATTAATTCTCAGAGTCATACTCTAAGATTGTAACTTGAGTGACATATCTTAAATAAGGTTTATAACACTTGTCAAATGTAAGAGGGTTCTACTCTTGTACATTTGAAATTGGTAAGTTGTGATGTTTTGGATAAAACAAAGACCAACTAAGGCCAATTGTGCGAAGTGTTTGTCTTGATAATGAACCCGCATTGTCTCTTGATCAAGGAATGGTTCTTGGCAAAAGATTCTTGTATGTCAAGAGGGTAGTGGGAGTCTAAAACGAGTTCCAAGAACTAATCAAGAATAAAACATGTAGTTTATCACTTGCACATGACTTGAGGTTTATAACCTATCGTATTGACATATTCCTATTTCTATGCCCATTCCAGTTAAAGTTGGTCTTGCATATGAGTTCTGAGAGTTCTCAATTGGTTGCATAGCAACTTGGAAGACATGGTAGGCCCTTCTACTGCCAAATGGCAAGAAGTTAAGATTTTACAAGTTCAGTCCATATGAGTTTGGATTTGTCACTAACCTTGTCTTGTGATTATGGTTTTGACAAATGGATAGGAACACATACACCATAAAGTCTAAGTGTCATAAGGTTTCTCTCCGATTCATGAAAATTATGGTGAGGAAACGCTTTCACTAATTAGATTTCAAGTAGATAGCAATTGTGATACTTGCATTCTCAAAGTCGTTAGTGGAGCGCGTGTGGTTAACCGGCACACTAACATGGACTTGTAAGAAATGGCAAAGGTCTAAAAAATTGAGACTATGATTACGACATCCCTTTTCATAGTTCAAAAATGGTTTAGATACACATATGAGCTATCTAAGGAAAGGTGTATGATTCTGATAAAGTTTTATCAAAGCATCTCCTATCAGAAATCTGAAGTTTGGTAAGAAAATCAATAAAATATTAATTTCTAGAAGTCCAGCTAACAAAGCTAGTAGGAGCATAAGTGTTATGCTGATAATTATCATGTTAGTGGGAGCATGATAATTATTTTTAGTATTGCAAGTTAGCAATGTTAATTATAGAAAAGAAGAGTTTCAATTGGGAAAAGTTGTTTTGCTATAATTAAGGGAGAGGAAATTATACTTCATTTCAAATCTAATAGCTTAGATCGTGAGATTTTAATTAAGTTTAGTCAAGTATATATATGAATGTTATGTTGGAATGGTTCAACATAAGGAAATTCTATATATGGGAATATTATTTGCGTTCTAAAATTCGATTATGATTACGACATCCCTTTTTGATAATCTGAATTATGAGAACATGACAAATAGAAATAGAAATATTGTAGCAAAAGACTGGTCTAGTATCATGTCTTTATGTGAGACATCATGAATCATGTCCCATATGCTTTGGATATAGGATCGATTGCATGTGCTATAATATTCATCTGTTCTAAAATTTTCCACCTTCCTAGGGAATTAAGAAGGGAAAAGGTCTAGAATTGGATATGACTAAAATGATTAAGCAATTGTCGGGGACAATCTAAGGTTCACCAAAGATTGGTTAATCATGGACAATTGGAAGTATGGTGTAAATTTTTGGAAAAGACCATATTGAAATATTCTGAAAAGAGGCAACTCTTGTTCAGAAGTGATAGTTAAAATGGGAATGTAGGAATGTTTCCATAGGTGGAAGTTATCCATTAAATCTGTGTAAGATTAGAAAACTTAATGAAAGAAGGATGTTCAAATCAATGTACTTTGAATTTGAGACATCGCTTCCATGGAATTGATCTCCATTAGAATACTCTGTAATGTCTGTTGACAAGTCTTTGTGACTTTGTGCATAGTCATTACAATATGATCAATGCATATAAGTTTAGAATCCAACAAATTTCGATAAATGACAGGAATTTGGAATTCTTACATTTATGGTAAGGTTTTGGGATTGTGAAATGAGAATGACTAGAATTATGTTCAATTGATCTATTCTACAAAGTAAGGATCATAGAAAAACATAATGTGCATACTTGGTGTATGGCATAACTATTGTTTGGATAAAGATAGTGTGCATGCTTAGAGCATGGCATGCCAATTGTTTTTGATTCAAGTATAAAGTTGATTATTTGAAACATTATACAGTGAATAATGAGTAATAAATATGGTGTTTAAATAAAAGGTGTTCTATTTACTCTAAAAGGTGCTTGGGGCCATATTGGATTAGTATTATTCTTGTGTTTCACTTTTCATCTTTTGACTTCCAAAATATCTAGGTTATACTATCCGAATGATTAAGTTATTTAAATCCTCCACATTCAGTCATATGTTGGAAGTAGATATGAATCAAGACTGTCATGAAGTTGGTTTGTCGATGTCTAAGGCGTTGGACATAGTAAGAGTTGCTACAACATTCATGAGTTCTCATAAGTTCTGAGTATTGGATTCAACCCACGCTCATTTGAATCACTTCATGGATTTTATCACGAGTGACCATGAGATGATAATATCTTATATTATTCAAACCTAGAGATATGAGTTGTTGGCTATGAGTTGGTTATACATCGATTGTACGAAAACGCATTGGTAACTCGATGTTATAAAACGTGCCTTTGTGTATGATTCAACAAGTAGTAGAATAAGCATATGAGTCGAAGTTTATCCATTCCTTTTACCCTTGAAGGGATAAAAGCGATATCCGTGGGCCCCTCGATGATTTAGTGATGACACCCCTAAGTGCTTGGCCAAGCCCGGACTGATTTGATTTGTTCAATTAGTCGGTCGTCATAAATCGTCAATCGGGAAACAACAAATGGACGGAGAGAATGATTATAATCCATGTCTCAGTTCATATGATATCTAGAATGGAGGAATATATGATCCCTTATCTAATGGAAAAGTCATTGACTAGGTCAGAGTTCGACAACGACTTTAAGAGCTACGATTGCTAGTCGGGTTTTGGAGTCATACTCAATAATAGCTTTAGACTTATCCAAGTGGGAGAATGTTGGATTAGTGTCGAAGTCTGTAGCTATAATTGGTATATACTTGACCCGATTTGGCATGGTCCATTTGGGTTGCATAACATTGGAACAATTGGATAGACAAAATGAGAAAAAGGATACTAGTGATTTATATTAATATATTATAATTTCTAATATATTAATATGAAATCATATTATTTAATTAGTATTGATCTAGAATTAATTTGGAATTAATTTAGTGATCAAAAGGTAACTAATTAAATATGGACTCTTATATATATTTGGTGGGCCAAGTTCATTTAGGTTGGGCTAAGCTTGCATGGATAGTCCATGGAGTTTTTAACCCATGGATCCTATGGAAATGAAAGGTCATGAGTATTAAGGTTTACATGAATGTAACCCTAATCCTCCACACTATACAAAGAGGTCTATGGTTAATGAATTCACACTAGTGTAATTAGTGTGTGTACACAAGAGGGCAAATCCGATTTCATAAGAGTGAACTTAAGTATCCTTATTCTATAGTTATTCCAAGGGTTCTTGGTGTTGTGTGAAGCATTTGAGGTGCAACACTTGAGGCACTAAGCTCTTAAAGGTTCAAGACTTCAAGCTCCATCAAAGGCATGTCATTCTACTATATTTTTGTATTGTATATACTTCATATTATGCTAGTTAGGATGAAACCTTGGAAATTGAATATTTACATGTATAATAGAGAAAACATAGATCCAATGTTTAGAGGGTTGCATGTACAAAATAGGAGTGTTAGAATGCTCAAAACCGATCACATTTGTATGGAGTTCTGTGTACTATCTACACCGATCATAAAATATTGAAATACTTGATGGATCATCCGAACTTGAATATGCGGTAGCGGAGGTGGTTGGATGTGGTAAAAGATTATGACTGCGAGATTCTGTACCATGCCAGAAAGGCCGATATGGTGGCAGATGCCTTGAGCCGTAAGGAAGTTTGCTCATTGAGATGAGATATTTGTTTGAGGATGAATTCAACTTCACCTTTGATGGATTTGATCCAGGAGGCTCAGGTGGAAGGATTGAAAAAGGAAAATTGGAAGACTGAGTGGTTTAGAGGGCAAATTCCTTTGTTTGTTACAGATAGTCGGGAGTTGTTGACACAATGTGGTAGGGTTTGGGTTCCGACATCAGGTGGGGCGTGGCAGACGATTTTGGAGGAGGCACATAAGTCAAAATTTTCAATCTACCCGAGGGTCACGAAGATGTACCGAGATTTGAGGTTGAATTACTCGTGTCCCTGTATGAAATGGGAAGTTGCTTGGTTTGTTGAGCGGTGTTTGACATGTAGGAAGGTCAAAGCCAAACATTAGAGACCTCACGAAAAGGTCCAACCATTACTCATCCCATGTGGAAGTGGGAGGAGATCACTATGGATTTTATCATGAAATTTCCCAAGACGGCATGTGGTGTTGATTCTATTTGGGTCATAGTGTATAGGTTGACTAAGAGTACACATTTTATCTCGATTGTCGAGAGTATATCCACGGAAAAGTTAGTGGATATTTATGTTCAGGAGGTGGTAGTCGGGCATGAGGTGCCAATATCTATGGTCTCGGACCACGATATTCGTTTCACCTCCAGGTTTTGGAGGAAGTTCCATGAGGAGTTGGGTACTCAATTGCATTTAAGTACAACATACCACCCCAAACCAATGCTCAGAGCGAGCGGATGATCCAGATGCTCGAGGATATGCCTTGGTATTGTGTGTTGGATTTTGGAGGGAGTTCGTATACTTACCTTCCACTAGCAGATTTCTCCTACAACAACAGTTATCATGCTATTATTGATCGACCACCATTCGAGATGCTGTATGGAAGGTGGTGTAGGACCGCAGTTTTGTGGGGAGAGGTCAGACATCGGGTCATGGGAAGCACCGAGATGGTGCTTAAGACCACTAAGCTGATTCATTAGGTACGTGACAGGCTGCGGGTCGTGCCAAGTTGTTAGAAGGGTTATGTTGACCGTCACCATTCGGATCTCGAGTTTCAGTTGGGTAGTCGTAAATTAAGTGATCAACAGATATAACCATCACTAAACCGTCCCCTTCTGTAGGACTAAGCTAACAAGCATATCCTCATACCACTACCCTATCTACCAGGATACTAGCGACCATATTATTACATAAACATAAACAATTCTAAACAACAAATTAAAGGGCCGGCCTTGGTGCCTTAGACCCTTGGTACAATGAGGATAACTCACTTGAATGAAGAATCAAACCACGGAAACACGCACCCGAAGCACTGCTCCAAACCCTAACACCTATTGCCATCAATGGACCATTGAACTCAATAACTAATTACCATAACACCCTCAAAGTCAAAGTCAAAGTCCAAGCCAAAGTCAACTCCCTGATTGACTCTTCCTGCCGAGTTAACCCGTCGACTCGTCAAGTCCTCATGCCCTGAAAACTCTTAGAACACGACCCAACTAGCCGAGTCACCCCAAGACTCGTCGAGTCTAACGGTCTCCGAGTCCCATCCAACTCAACTCATAGAGTCACCTTCCGACTCACCGATTCAAGGCTTATCCCAAAAGAGGTTGGGGTCCTGCGACCAGACTCGTCGAGTCCAAGGCAATCTTCAACAGACTCGCCGAGTTGTTCTTCCAACTCGCCGAGTTCATGCACATATTCATACAACTCGTCGAGTACACCCATGTGACTCACCGAGTATCTCTAGTTCTTAATCCTTTTTTAGGCTTTTCGAGCCATGCAGGGGCTCCAAACTGTAGATCCGCACTTCTAGAGCATGCCTCTCATGTAAAGTTGCAAACTTTACGTGAAAGCAAAGAGATATAGGCCCAAAACGCACTATGGCTAGGGTTTTATTACAAAGGGGCTTCACCAACAACTCAAAGACTGAAACATTATGACATTTAGGACCATTTCTAGTCTAGATCTGAGGTGGCAACCTCAGATCTAACCTCCAAACCCGACATGACTCTCAACCATACCAAAGTGCCCCAAACCTCAAGAAATGATGAATCTAGATGCAAAAGAGCCCAAGCAACATATGATCACCTCCAATATATGCTCCAACTGAAGTAAATCCCGGATCTACACTACTCATTTGATGCTAATCTCTTGGTCTTCAAGTTCTCTTCCCAAAAATCCCTCCTCCAAAGCTCAAACCTCTTAAACAAAGGAAGCTCACACGAAATCTGGGGTTTACAGGCTCTTAAGGATGGTATGGAGGCTGAGGAAGGGACATAACACACTTATATAGGGCACAACCCCTAGGAATAGGGTTTTCTCCCTTCAATACCTACTCGTCGAGTCCAAGCTTCCGACTCGGCGAGTTGATCACTTAATTTACGACAAAATCATGTTCCGACTCGGTGAGTAAGCGTGCCTACTCGTTGAGTCCCTCCTTCAAAATTATACTTTTTCCCTTTATTGAACTTTTGAAATTCTAGGATGTTACAACTCTCCCCCACTTAAATTAGGCTTCGTCCTCGAAGCCTACTACACCATACGCTTGAGAACAAACCCCTTGCACTATAGACTCCAAATTCTCAATTAACTCAGGTTCTTTAAAACCCCACTTCTGCATCTTTCTTAAAATGGCTCATTCTCGCGTGGCATCCTTGCCACTACTCCAAGCCGACCATTGGCCTTTCAACTCAATAACATCACCTATCAAGCACATATCACCCGATGATACCATTTATTCATATCAAGAACACACCTTCATGCCCTGTGAACGCTAGATACCACAATCACCCACTGCTCTGCTGTGACACTAATCCATCTTCCTATGCCCAAAAAAAATTAGAGATAACCCTGATAACTTGCAACCTGGAACAAAACCCGATTTCCTGTCTGATTCTATACCTTATGTGCTGACAAGATACTACATCCTTCGGCTCCCATAACCCATCAACCAACCATATCGCGAAACCACTCGTACCTGGCCCAATCAGCCTCGGGTTGGAATACCAGGCACGCCTATAACGAGTCCAGTCATCCCTAGGATGGTATGCCCTTGCATCCTTATGTATGTTTGGTCCAATCAACCCTCGGGTTAGAATACCAAACACACCAGGGCCAATCAATCGTAGGGTCCAGTCATCCTCATGATGGAATACCCCAGATTGGAATACCTCCCTACCCATAATTCAAACATGCAACCATACTCGGAACCAAGGACCTTGTCCCTGCATCACCCTCGAACCATTCGGTTCGACACCACTGGGTGTAACCCACTCACCACTTCTCATCACTGTCTCTAGGTCTACAACCTTTAACTGGAATATCCTCACACAGTCCTCAGCACCGGTCCAGACTACTCGCGAGTCTGTCAACCTGCCATCTCACTTTCCCCTGTCCAAACCTCCAATCTGGAACCACTATCCTCCTCTCTACCAATGAGACTAGAAACATGCCTACATATCATCCACATTGCCATAACGACACAGCCTCACTATACATCCCCTTTAGCGACGCACACCGCTAACTCGTAACATGAATACGTACTCCGAGAATGATCACATAACCAACAATCCATACATAGTCTACTACATTTCCTTAGCAATTCCACCATTCGGGGACAACCCCACCAGCCATCATCACGTAGCAGCATCCTTCCTACTTGCTCCAAGGTCTACGATACATACTGATATAGGCATATTTAGTTATAAAATTCATACATTGTCTTAATACTTTATGTTGATTTTATCTCATTTAATGAAAAAAAGGTGCTTAATTATTTTAGAATTTCATTTTTCAGCAACAATGATATGCTTCGATGGAAAAGGAAGCGGAACTAGCAATTGGAAGTTTGGAGATTGGATTTTGAAGAAAGAAGGTTGTTCCTAGACAGCTTGACCCCTCGTCAGTGTTTTGGCTATATCTCATGAACCGTAACTCTGATTGACAAGATTCAAAATGTTCTGAAAACTAGACACAATTTCGGACGAATTTAATGTTTTGAGAAAATGCTGATTCCAAACGGACTCGATGACTTGGGCCTCAACTCGACGAGTCACTTCGAACTTTCATGATTCTGGAGCCGCTGACTTGCCGTACACAAGTTTTAAGTGACGGACTCGCCGAGTAGGTTACTGGACTCGACGAGTCACCTCTATTTTGTGAAAATCTATATAAAGGGACTTTCAGATCGATACCCTATCATATAGAGAAACCCTTGGGGTAAAGTTACGATTAGAGGACCTGCTAAGGTGCTGGAAGCCAGAGAATCAACCCTAGATCCAATTTTGAGAAGAATCAAGGCAAATTCAAGTCCATTCTTACTTATTCTTGAAGTTGAACTATGTTTGAGTTGTTTGATTTCGTTGTTGATCTGAGTTTTACTGTAATCATGAGCTAAAACTATTATCTTTTCTTTAGGATAGATGACTTTATGATTATGGTATGATTTTATGGTTAGGATTAATTGTATTTGGTAATATTGTTTTGTTAAGCTTGTTAAAGAACCTTATATGTTAACAATAACTATTTTCTGTTATTAAATTAGTAATTAAGTTGTATGAACCTCTCTTAATTACTAATCTCATATGATTTATGTGAACAAATAGTTATATGCCTAGGAATAACGAATGTGAAATTAGGATTAACTAGAGAATGGGTAAATTAATGTGTGAGCTTGTGTGATACACCATCAACAAGAAGTTAATTGAATCACCAATATAATTATCTAATTACAAGTCTTGTTTAACCCAAATAATTAAACTAGGGAATTTATTAGTTTAATCACTTGATCACTGCTCAAATTAATTTGTTTTCTAAGGATTAGTAATAGCGAACATGAACCTAATCACACTAATTGGTAGCCAATGCCAATTAATCCATTGCACTTGTCATGAAATCAACCATATGAATAAATGATTCGAACCTAAACAGAAGTCTCCTTAATTATTGAATTTATGTGATTTTTATTTGCTTAGCTCTTAGTTGTTTAGTTTAAGTTTTAGTTAATTGTTTAAGTTACTAGTCTTGCAAAACTAGAGAGAAACCCATTTCTATTACTTGTTTTATTTAGATAATATTAGCATTTATTTTAATTGTTTACCGTTCCCTGTGTTCGATACCCTACTTACCTGAACTAAACTACTAATCGATAGGTACACTGCCTTTCGTGTGTTTGTCTTTGTGTTTAAGTTAGTAGGATTAAAACCAGTAGATTTCACACACATCAAGTTTTTTGGTGTCGTTGCCGGGGAACGGTTCAAATAGTTAATTTTATTTGCTAGTTGTTATCGTTTTTATTTTAGTGATTAATTCTTTTATATACTTTAATTTTTATTTTTATTAATTATGTATTTTCCAAATCTCGATGCTTTTGATGCTTTTCTTTAGGAAGTAGTACATGAAATTGAGCAAGAAGATGAGGAGTATGACTCGGATGAAGATTTGAAGAAATTTGGAATATGGTTAGATAACTTCTTGACTAACGAACAAGAGCAATCTGAGTCACAAGAGCTAAATTTACTAGATGAAGAATTTAATCCAGAAAGAGATTTGGTGGAGCTGGAAAGGTTACTGGCAGAAGGGTCAAACAAAGAACAAGAACAAGCTGAATTGCAGGAACCAAGTTGTGGTTTGACCATTACCACGACATGGCCCCCTATATTTCTGGTTTGCGTTTCGAAGCATGGGGTGATGATTCCAACTTTGGAGAAAGTTCTGAAGCATGATCCATTTATGATTAGTATCCAACCGGTTCCAACCCTTGTCAAGATTCTTGGGTTTCATGAATTCGAGCTTGTGTGGCCAATTTTTGAAGCAAAGAGCCAAATTTTACAATTTGGTCCAAAGAAAATATTCAATGCAACGGATGGATTGACATTGAGTTTATTAGAAGTTTATTAAGTTTGGAGTCCAGCTAAAGACTCGCACAAAAAGAAGCGCTTGCGGGAGGCAACCCGTCATTAGAGTTTGCTTTTCTTTTTCTTTCTAAACTTCTAGTATTTAGGGATAAATTAGGATTTTTATTTTGATGTTTTTTTCATTACTTGGTATTTGTTTTTGATCTTTTCAGAATATAGGGCGAGGGATAGAATGAACGAATAAAGCGTGAGGAAATAAAGTGAGTGGTCGAGTCGTAGACGAGAAGATTAGAAGATTTGAGTGATTTTATAAGTCCGATGGTTTTAACGGTTAAAAAGGAGTTTCGTCATTGAAGAATATAAGGAGGTGTATTACCTTAATACCCTCTTTGACCTCAAAAACAGACCTGAAGCAGAAAGAAGAATTTGCACGATCAGAGCCGAAAACTCGTCGAATGCACCCTTATAACTCGACGAGTTCCAGCGAAAATTCATGATTTCTGCCCATATGACGATTCAACTCGGCGAGTCTCCACATAAAACTCGACGAGTTGCTCATTCTTTTATCTTTGAGTCGATGATTTGATTCAATTCAAGGCAACAATTGGCTATATTTTTGAAGTCCATTTCTAGGCGATTCCATGATGCTTTTTCTTACATATTTAGAGTTGTCAACCACACGAGATTTGACGCCCACGACATGGATGCATTGTTCCCATGCCAAAGTCAGCTGAAGTTGGAGCTTTACATGAAGAAGATCAACCTCGCGACTACTATTCTAGGGGAGTTTGTTCCAATTCTCTCTTTCCTTTTATGTTTTTTTTTATCATGGGTAATATGCAATGGGGGCATTGCATAAATTAAGTGTGGGGTAGGGGTTGGTTACATTAGTTAAAATTTTAGTTAAATTTTGAAAATTTTGAAAGTTGGCTACATTAGTTAAAATTTTAGTTAAATTTTGAAAATTTTGCATAAAATTTGCTAGGGCTAAATTAGAAAATTTTGGTAAAAGCAATTAGGGCTCATGCTAGTATTATGTTCAATGATTCTTAGAAGACCCAAATGTTTGGTTGACCTTATATACGTTATAATGCATTTGTGGCCCCCTTTATCTTAGTGAAATGATAGGACAAAAACACAACCTCGCTTAGTTTGAGGGATGCAATATGTTTAGCATCGTGTACTAGAAATGTATCCAGGAAAATTTTATCTTTAACTAATAAAGGTTGAAGTTGAGCGCCCCTTCTTAAGCATGTAGGTTTTGAGTGAAAAAGAAAAGTGAGTTACATGTGAAAAAAAAGAAAAAAGAAAGAAAGAGAATTACAAGAAAAAGTTGTAAGAATTTTGGAGCAGTCAAAAGTGAAGATCAAAAGATCAAAGTTCTTAAAAAAAGTGAAGATACCAAAAATTAAAAAGATGGTGAAATATCAAAGAAGTGAAGAATTCCAAAAGATCTTCATAGTGGTATTGAAAAAAAAAGTTGTAATTTTCTAGATTATGTATGCTTGGATTGCTTGACCAAAAATACTTTGAGGTTAAGAAGTTTTCTGCGGATGGATTCGGAGGGATGCATAAAATGAGCGTTGTTCAAAAGAAGTCAGTAAGTGTTTATGAGGATTGTGTGTATTTAGAAGTAGGGGGTCCTTAGGAAAAATTTTAGACACAAATGCATGCGTTGTGGTCTTGGCATAATGGTTGGGTTTGATTAGAATTATTTTATGTAATGCTAGTATGCTAAAATTCAGTTTTGCTTGGGGGCAAGCAAAAATCAAGTGTGGGGTATTTTGATATGGGCATATGTAGTTATAAAATTCATACATTATCTTAATACTTTATGTTGATTTTATCTCATTTAATGAACAAAAGGTGCTTAATTAGTTTAGAATTTCACTTTTCAGCAACAATGACATGCTTGGATGGAAAAGGAAGCGAAACTAGCAATTGGAAGTTTGGAGATTGGATTTTGAAGAAAGAAGGTTGTTGCTGGACAGCTTGACCCCTCGTCAGTGTTATGGCCATATCTAATGAACCGTAACTCCGATTGACGAGATTCAAAATGTTCTGAAAACTAGATACAATTTATGACGACTTTCATGTTTTGAGAAAATGATGATTCCAAACGGACTCGACGAGTGGGGCCTCAACTGGACGAGTCACTTCAAACTTTTGCGATTCTGGAGTCGCTGACTTGCCGTACACGGGTTTTAAGTGACGGACTTACCGAGTAGGTCACTGGAGATCGATAACCTGGCATATAGAGAAACCCTTGGGGTAAAGATGTGATTAGAGGACCTGCTAAGGTGCTAGAAGCCAGAGAATCAACCCTAGAGCCAATTTTCAGAAGAATCAAGGCAAATTCAAGTCCATTCTTACTTATTCTTGAAGTTGAACTATGTTTGAGTTTGATTTCGTTTTTGATCTTAGTTTTACTGTAATCATGAGCTAAAACTATTATCTTCTGTTTAGGATAGATGACTTTATGATTATGGTATGATTTTATGGTTAGGATTAATTATATTTGGTAATATTGTTTTGTTAAGCTTGTTAAAGAACCTTATATGTTAACACTAACTATTTTCTGTTAATAAATTAGTAATTAAGTTGTATGAACATCTCTTAATTACTAATCTCATATGATTTATGTGAACAAATAGTTATATGCCTAGGAATAACGAATGTGAAACTAGGATTAACTAGAGAATGGATAAATTAATGTGTGAGCTTGTGTGATACACTATCAACAAGAAGTTAATTGAATCACCAATTTAATTAGTTAATTACAAGTCTTATTTAACCCGAATAATTAAACTAAGGAATTTATTAGTTTAATCACTTGATTACTGTTTAAATTAATTTGTTTTCTAAGGATTAGTAATAGCGAACGTGAACCTAATCGCACTAATTGGTAGCCAATGCCAATTAATCCATTGCACTTGTCATAAAATCAACCATAGGAATAAATGATTCAAACCTAAACAGAAGTCTCCTTAATTATTGAATTTATTTGATTTTTATTTGCTTAGCTCTTAGTTGTTTAGTTTAAGTTTTAGTTAATTGTTTAAGTTACTAGTCTTGCAAAACTAGAGAAAATCCCATTTCTATTACTTGTTTTATTTAGATAATATTAGCATATATTTTAATAGTTTACCGTTCCCTATGTTCGATACCCTAATTACCTAAACTAAACTACTAATCGATAGGTACACTGCCTTTCGTGTGTTTGTCTTTGTGTTTAGGTTAGTAGGATTAAAATTGGTAGATTTCACACACATCACATGCCTAGCCCTTACTATAACTGAACCGCCTCATTGCACCACTCCAATAACCAACATTCCAATCGCGTCAGACATCATTCCTCAACTACGCTTCATCCGAGAATTTCAAATTCTCCCTCACTTAGAGCACTAACCACCATCCCTGAAGCTAACACACTGGTCAATCAAATTAAACTAGTACACTGAACCTCAAGGAACCTAAGTCCCTGATGAAAGTTTCCAAATTCCCGAATCATGACCTCCCTTCTCACGCATTCTACACCGGACGTTATCCCTCTAAAAACCCTCAATGCTAACTCTCCTCTAGCACATACAACACTTCATATCCCATGCAAGAAGAAACAACACATAATCATAACATAAACAATATAAGGCAGAAAACATACCGGCTGACACCTCTGGCGCTGACCTGAGCTCCTCGGTCACAAGCTGATAAGCACGTCCTGGAGCCTTCGGAGGCTCTGCTCGACCCTGAAATCCATCAGTAAGTCTCAAAGTGGTTGGCGCTGGGGCCTGCACTGACCTGGCAGCCAGTAGAGGACACTGGGCTTTCATATGGCCCACCTAATCACAATGATAACAAATTCGAACTCCTGCCGCGGGAGTTGACTGCCTGCAATCCCTGGCTATGTGGCCCTCTTTACCACACTTGTGGAACCCTAAAGAAGAATGACAACTTCCCTCGTGCACCTTGTCGCACTTCCCGCATGTGCGACTTCTCGGACCTCCCTGCCTATAATCAGCGGCCCTCATCCGCTTCGGTGCATGCTGCGATTGCATTGGGGCCTGCCTCTGCTCCCTCAGCTGGAGCTCGATCTCTAACTCGCTCTGCCTGACGGCCTCCTACAACTCCAATAAGGTATCACATCTCTGAGTGGACACGAACTTCCTGATGTCCCTCTTGAGCATGCTCAAATATCGGGACATCTGAGCCTGCTCCGAAGCAAACTCTAGGCAAAACATCGCCCTCTTAGTGAACATCTTGGTGATCTCCGTCATCGACTCAAAATCTGCTTCAGCTCTAAAAACTCATGATCCAATCTCTCCCGCTCCACCCGTGGAACATAACGAGAACTGAACATTTCTCGGAACTGATCCCAAGTAACAGCAGCCCTCTACGCATCAGAATACGATCCCATGGTAAACCTCCATCAATCCTTCGCCCCGAGCCTCAACAGGTTCAAAGCACACCTCACCCTCTGATCAGTAGGGCATGAACACGTGAAGAAACATCCCTCCATGTCTGACAACCATCTCATAGCAACAATCGGATCCTGAACTCCATCAAAAGTAGGGGGCTTCGTATAATCAAAGTCGCGATACTGAAAGCCCCGACTGGCTCCTTCTCCTGCCGCTGCTACAGCCGCTGCGGCTGCCACGGATGCTGTCTCTGCAAGACCCGCATAGCGCTCATCAAAATACTCGACCATGGTGGTCTTGATCGACCCAAACAGCTCCAACAACTCAGCCTGGAACATAGCAGCAACCTCATCATGCAGGATCTCACGAATCCTGGCATCCAACTCATCCGTACTCATCTGACCAACGACCTCGGGTGGTGCTGACCCATCCTGACCTCCTTCTCCTGATCCCGATCCCGAACTAGATCTTGCCCCGATACGTCTCGTAATCACCATGCTGAAAAAAAACCAATAAGATCCTCAGATACTTCGCATAACCACCGCGAACTGACCACTAACCAAACAACCAAGGGGTTGTGACTTCCTTGACACGCGTATGGGTCCTGTGCTTTTAGTAGTACGGGCCCATACTACCTTCCACACCTACCCATATTTGTCTCAAGTATCACCACAACGCTCTAAGCAAAAACATACATAGCAAGCACTCAATCCTCAACCCTAGAGGAACACTGAATATCTCATACTAAGCTACCGGTCCCACAACTCACCCGACCATGAAACTTCCACCAACCCTGCAACACTAGTGTATGCTAGCCATACATAACGCTGGACCCCATAGACTTTCGAATATCCAATCCTACCCTAAGCTCCTAATCAAACAAGAACAGAACATAAGGCCAAATCAAACATTCGCAGTCTACAAGATCTTAGTTATGTATAACCGCGATGCATACACTAAATATCTATAGTAATGATGTCAATTTCATACAAAGGAACCCTAGGCTAGCAGGCATCATGTAATCAGGCAATTCTATCATGCAATTCCTGAAGATCCCTAACCTAGTACTAGCATGCTGTTTTAACATATCACATAAACAATAACTTGTATGGTATTTTGGGGTAACTTACTGGCTCCGGCTGATCGTACCCTCTGCGTCCTCCTTTACTTATTTTGAAAACCATTTAAAACCTTTTTGAAAATCTATCCTTGATTTGAGACTGGATTCACACGAATGTTCCTACAATTAACTCAAACCAAGGCTCTGATACCAACATGTAACACCCATAAAATTTGAGCCAATTTAAAACATTTCATTTCATTCAAACACCATTAAATTAATACAACTTGTTTCCAAAATGGTTTAAACATCAGAGTATTTCCTAGAATCATATCATAAAAACGTAAAACATGAGGAGTGGTACGATCACGCCTTTGCTTTGCCACGATCTCCTAAAGTACTTGAAACAATAAACCACAACTGTAGGCCCGAGAGCTTAGTGAGTTCCCCCAAAGTACCCATACACATAAACATACGCATACAACAAAGAACAACATACTATGGGCCCAATCATCCCTCGGGATGGAATACCCCAGGCCCCTCAACCATCGGGTTGGAATGCCAACATACTACGAGTCCAATCATCCTATTGGGATGGAATACTCCTGGCCCACAACCATCGGGTTGGAATGCCTATACCCCTATACATACAACAATAACTACTATAGGTCCAATCATCCCTAGGGATGAAATACCCTAGGCCCCTCAACCATCGGGTTGGAATGCCACCATACTACGAGTCCAATCATACTACTGGGATGGAATACTCCTGGCCCACAACCATTGGGTTGGAATGCCCATACACATAGCAAAACACGAACACATAACAAGCAACCACATAACATTCTACAGAACCAACTTACTAGGGCCCTATCATCCTACCGGGATGGAATACCCTCTGCTACTGCTCAACATACATACCCCGCTGGCAACCTCCGACTAGCACACATAAGACAAGACCACATACCGGTCTATACCCATAACCACTACCCAACTACCAGGGTGCTGATCCAACAGAAATAACCGTCACTAAACCATCCCTTTCTCTAGGGCTAAGCTAACAAGCATATCCTCATACCACTACCCTATCTACCAGGATACTAGCAAGCATATCATTACATAAACATAAACAACTCTAAATAACAAATCAAAGGGTCGGCCTTGGTGCCTTAGACCCTTGGCATAGTGAGGATAACTCACTTGAATGAAGAATCAAACCACGAAAACACACACCCGAAGCACTGCTCCAAACTCCAACACCTATTGCCATCACTGGACCATTGACCTCATAAACTAATTACCATAACACCCTCAAAGTCAAAGTCAAAGTCCAGGCCAAAGTCAACTCCCTGACCGACTCTACTCGTCGAGTTGACCCGTCGACTCGTCAAGTCCTCATGCCCTGAAAACTCTTATAACATGACCCAACTCGCCGAGTCACCCCGAGACTCGTCGAGTCTAACGGTCTCCGAGTCCCATCCAGCTCAACTCATAGAGTCACCTTCCGACTCACTGATTCAAGGCTTATCCCAAAAGAGGTTGGGATCCTGCGACCAGACTCGCCAAGTCCAAGGCAATCTTCAACAGACTCGCCGAGTTGTTCTTCTAACTCGCCGAGTTCATACACATATTCATACAAATCTTCGAGTACACCCGTGTGACTCACCGAGTATCTCAAGTTCTTAATCCATTAAGAGGATTTTTGAGCCATGCAGGGGCTCCAAACTATAGATCCACACTTCTAGAGCATGCCTCTCACGTAAAGTTGAAAACTTTACGTGAAAGCAAAGAGATATAGGCCCAAAGCACACTATGGATAGGGTTTATGACAAAGGGACTTCACCAACAACTCAAAGACTAAAACTTTATGACATTTAGGACCATTTCCAGTCTAGATCTGAGGTGGCAACCTCAGATCTAACCTCCAAACCCAACATGACTCTCAACCATACCGAAATGCCCCAAACCTCAAGAAATGATGAATCTAGATGCAAAAGAGCCCAAGCAACAGATAATTACCTCGAATATATGCTCCAACTGAAGTAAATCCTGAATCTACACTACTCTTTGATGCTAATATCTTGGTCTTCAAGTTCTCTTCCCAAAAATCCCTCTTCCAAAGCTTAAACCTCTTAAACAATGGAAGCTCACACGAAATTTGGGGTTTACAGGCTCTTAGGGATGGTATGGAGGTTGAGGAAGGGACATAAGACAATTATATAGGGCACAACCCCCGGGAATAGGGTTTTCTCCTTTCAGTACCAACTCGTCGAGTCCAAGCTTCTGACTCGGCCAGTTGATCACTTAATTCGCGACAGAATCCCGTTCCGACTCGGCGAGTAAGCGTGCCTACTCGTCGAGTCCCTCCTTCAAAATTATACTTTTGCCCTTTATTGATTTTTTGAAATTCTGGGATGTTACAGGACCTGGGAGCTGGAGGACGTGATGAGGGAGCACTACCCAGATTTGTTCGCGGCAACAGACTTTGAGGACGAAGTCTAATTCAAGTGGGGGAGATTTATAACACCTAGATTTAGGTATGTGTCCTTTTAGTCCTTGGGATAATAATTTTATTGCAAAAAAGGTCCCTTTGTACGTTGGGCGTACGTCTATGTGCGCTTTGTTGCATTAGGAGCATAACATCATCCCTATGGTGGACATGCAACCCTAATTGGTTTGATCTTGGTTTTTCTATTTAAACATACAACTATGAATACCAAAGCAACATAACCTAATGACTAACATACAAATTCGAAATTATATATAAGCTAGGGTTTAGATCTTACCTTTCTTGTTATATAGCAATAACAAGAATAATCCACAAAGTACTTGACTCTTGAAAGCTTAGTTCCCTAAGTGTTGCACCTATATGGAGTCACAAACTGTAAGGGTATTTTGGGTTGTAATGAGTTTAAGCCTTTTTGTACTCTTTGTATGGTTTATAATGTATTTTACTAAGGTAGTTTTATTCGAAGCTAAATGTGTTTAGTCGTTAGTATATTTTTTGTACGCTTGTAGTATCCTATAAATAGGATCATTTACTAGAGTTAGAAGATCAGAACACTTGATCTACTCTCTGTAAAATTGTCGAAGCGTAATAAAGCTGAAGTGAAAAATCTTATTTACATCGGTGTTCAATCTTACTTTCTTTTCTGAATTAATACTCTAATTAATATTCAAACTCGATTCATTATTCATCAATTGGTATCAGAGCAGGAATCATATCTCTAATCTGATTTTCATCCTTTCAAAATTTTTTAAATCAATTTTTGATTTAAAAGTTTCCGCACTTTTTGAAAAGTGAAAAGTTTGTTAGATCTAGTCTGTGATTCGATTATGCACTTGAATTCTTGAATTGAGTGTTAGTCTTGTTGTTTCAAGTTGAATCATCTAGTTTGTTGTTACAAATCTCAAGTTTTCTTCTAAATTCTCAAAATTTTCTTCCGTACAAAAATGGCGTCATTCAATCTTAATTCCATGACTTCATTCTCTCATTTGTTAGGATCTTCTACAAAAATTCCAATGCTAATTCCTGAGTATTACGATCAATGGGCTGATCGTATGGAGGATTATCTCAATGGTTTAGATGAAGAATTGTGGAATTGTATTTCTGGTAATCTCAGCCCTTCATCGAATGTTCAATCACTTGGAGCGTCTTCTGCAAGTTTTGGAGTAGAGAATCAAACTGAACGTATGAAAAAGCTGGAGAAAAGATGTATGAGAGAGCCGAGAGGAGCTTTGCCTCCTGTTGTTTACAACTATGTGAGGAGTTGTAAAACTGCAAAGGAAATCTGGAGCAATCTAAAGGAGAAATTTCAAGGAAGTGAGAAGACAAGAGTGAATTCTGTGAAACAATGCTTAGCTGAATTAAA
Organism: Lactuca sativa; assembly: GCF_002870075.4. Lineage (NCBI taxonomy): Eukaryota > Viridiplantae > Streptophyta > Magnoliopsida > Asterales > Asteraceae > Lactuca > Lactuca sativa. The sequence goes on from NC_056624.2 coordinate 81,346,773, forward strand.
AGACTTCAAACAAAAAGAAAGTGAAACTATTAAAGCATACTACGATCTTCTGAATGAATTGATCTATCGATGCAATCGATATGGAATCACTAGATCAGTCATGGAGTCCAATCTGATATTTGTTATGGGTTTGAGAAAGGAATGGAGAAATGTAAGCATGATGGTTAAAAATCAACAGAGCTTTGATGCATTAACTCTAAATGATGTGTACAATCAGTTAAAGTCACACGAAAATGAAGTGAATGAAATAGCTGAAGAAACAAAGACAAGTTTAGGAGGTCCATTGGCATTGGTTTCGAGAATGAATGAGAAAGAAGTTAATGAGAAAAGTGATTCTGATGGAGAAGAAGGATTCATCATGAATTCCGATGATGAAGCAATAAAATTCTATTCAAATAATCGTGTCAAGAAGTTCTTCAAAAAGCCATTCAATTCGAAGATAAAGTCATCAGAGATTAAAGGAAGTTTTGCAAATAAAACTGCAAATGATGCGAAGAAGATGGAAGAGAAGAAGGATGCGAAGCCAGTTGAGAAGAAGGAGGGAAAGATTGAGAAGAAATTAAAGGGAGATGCTGGAGTTGATTGTCATTATTGTAAAGGTGCAAATCATTTAGCTAATGACTGAATGTTAAGGAAGAAAAATGAGAAGAAGAATAAGGTAAAAGATGAAGCCTATTATGCTGAAAGATTAGAAGAGGTTCGTGCGAAGGCGAAGAACTTGTCGTTTGTTGCTATGGGAGAACAAGATGGTGATGGAACTTATCAGATCTGGTCATCTGGATCTGATGATGAGGAAATGTGCAATCCAACACATGGAGCGATGTTTGCAAAGATGGAGGAGGAATCTGGTGAAGGATAATACGAAGTGAAAGGAAGGTGCTTCGTATCAAAGACTGCTGACAAATCTCCAATGCCAACAAAAGTACGTAACATTCTAGAATCTTTTAATATTCCAGCACATGCTTATAATTCTAAATTAGTATCTTTTGATGAAACTGTTACTTATTTTGATTCAACTGTGATATCTGCTAGCAATGAGGCTAAGAAGCTGTCTATACAGTTGCTAGAGACACAGAAGAAACTAGATTCGAAAATGGCTAAGATAGATTGTTTAGAACTTCAAATGACTAATATCATGGTTGATAGGGATAACTTGTCTAGTGAATCTAAATTGTTGTTAGCCCAGAGGAACATTTACTGTAATTCAGATAAAAGATTGTATGGCAAATTAGCTGAACTACATCATTCATGCGAAATCAGTAAAGAACAACATAAGAAATTGCTGCCATTTTTAGCTTATGAAAGAGCTACAGTAGATAACATTTCATATGATTGTGAGAAAGAAATAGCTGAATTTGACAAAGTTCCTGATGATAAATATAGATATGGAATTGTCAAAGTAAATGAAAATCTTGATGTTGATGATTTAGTTGAAATTGTAAATGACACTTTGACTAAGTCTGAACAATTTCATATTTTGAAAAAGACTGAAGCTTCAACATCCGTTGCTCAATCTAATTTTGCTGATATTGAAGATAATTTCGACAATATTATTGAATTTAGTGATCTTGAAGATGTTGATTGCTCTCAGTTGTCTAATATTAATATTGCATCTTCATCTAAAGGGAAAGAAAATGTTAATGATTTGTTTATTAAGAATGATACGAAATAACCCTCAAATTCGAAAGTTTGTGATTTGGACTTCATGGAAATTCAAGACAGTCAAACAGATGATAGTGATGATGAAAAAGATGAGGAACTTTCGAAGGAAAAGGTATTGTCAAAAGATGAAAACATTCCTCGAATTGTAGTTGATCAGGTGTATGGTGATACACAACAATATGAAAAAGTGTTGAAAGTACAAGGTGCTCATTATCTTGAAACAAATACAGTGGTGTATCCAACTTTCAAGTGTTCAGATGATGTCGTGTTTCCAAATCAAGTATTCGTAACAACTGGAAATATTGAAAAAGTCAAACCAGAATTCAAGAAATTGGTGGAACAAGATAATTTGAAAACGTCAGACGAAGGGTTCTTCTCAAATCAAAGCACTGTATAAAACAACTTAACAAAGAATTCCTATGTTTTTCAAAGACAAAAATCTCAGAGAAAATGGGTGGAAAAATCAAAAATTGTGAAACAAGTTAACAAACCAACTTTTGTAGAAATAAAAAAATGGAGTAAAATTAAATTCAAAAGAATTCAAAGACCAAATTGAAAAATTTTCGAAAGAAAATCAAGTTTCCAAAATACAAGCACGAAAAAAAATATTTTGGCAAACAATCGAATCTCGAAGACCATCAAACAATTTGTCAAAACAGTTAAGTCAGTACATTCAGAAAGAAATTCAGACACAAAGAAAAATCTTGTTCATTCAAGAAAACATGTGTCTGAATCAAAATCACCAACGTCTATTTTCAAAATGAAAAATTCATCTTTTTCAAAAAGAGAACAAGTTTATTGTCCAAAAACTAATTCAAAGGTTGCAGTAAAAACTGCATCAAAGTTTTCTCAAAGACAACATTTTAAATGAACAGTTGATAATTCCTATGCTGAATCATATGTTTCAAAACCAAAAATTGATTTTGTTCCTCAAAAGGAAAATATTCCTAATCTTACGAAGAAACAAACAATGAAAGCTTCGTATGAAAAAGGAACAACTTCTCGAAAGAATATTGATCATTGGCTCAAAGGGAAAGGCAAAATTTATCAATCAAACAAATATTCGAAAGACCAAATCAACGAAGCATATGAGAAGTATGTCAATACTTCTTCAAATGGCAGTTCGTCATCAAAAGATTCGAATATCTTGGTAAAAGCATGGAAACCTGTCAGAAAAGCGAAGACCGAACAATCACAAACTCAGAATGCGAAGGATGTTGTAAGTATACATACGAAACATACACAACCTTATGATGCAATCCCTGCGAATGAAGATGTCAATATTCTTAATAGTCTCAAAATTAAAGTTTGTGATTTTGTCAACAGTTATTCTTTGTTGAAATCTAATTTCCAAGGACCCAAAAAGCCTTGGGTACCTAAATTCTTTCATTGATTGCAGATAATCTGTGACGAGCAATATGATAACAAATGGTACATTGATAGTGTTTGCTCTCGTCACATGACTGGAAATAAGGAAAACTTGCACGATTTTCGAAGCTTGAAGAACGGTGGAGTCGTAAAATTTGGAAATAATCATAAGTGTCAAGTCAAAGGATATGGGAAGATCACAAATGGACAATTCACAGTGTATCGTGTTGCATATGATGAAGGCTTACAACAAAACTTGATAAGTGTATCACAACTTGTGGTAGGCACTGGAAGTCAAGTACTTTTTAACGAAGAAGGAAGCATAATTTCGAATGTGTATACAAAAGAAGTTTTGCTGAAATCCAAACAAAAGGGTGATATGTTTACTTTGGACATCAATCCAATAGTGGGTAAACCTGCTGTTTGTTTTCTTTCGAAAGCGACATCAGATCTGAGCTGGTTATGGCATCAAAGACTTTCACATCTTAACTTTCGAAACATCAATAAACTTGTTGTTCAAGATCTGGTAAGAGGTTTACCTGTACTCAAATTTGATAATGATTCCTTATGTGCAGCATGTGAAGTTGGCAAGCAACATAAACAAGGTCATCCAATCACAATTGATTCGAAGATTGTTGAACCACTGGAGCTTTTACATATTGATTTATGTGGTCCTTCGACAGTTTCAACACTCAACAATAAATGGTATATCTTAGTTATTGTTGATAATTTTTCAATATTCACGTGGGTTTATTTTCTCAGGCTTAAATCAAAAGTTGCACAAATCATGATTGACTTTATCAAGCAAATGGAAAAAATGCTGAAGAAGACGGTTCGAAGGATAAAGAGTGATCATGGAACTGAGTTTAAGAACAATGTTCTTGATTCATTTTTGGTGGATAAAGGCATTTCGCATAATTTTTCATCTCCATATACACCACAAAAAAATGGTGTTGTTGAGCGAAGAAATCGATCTCTATGCGAAGCTGCAAGAACAATGTTGGCCTATGCGAATCTTCCACAATATCTTTGAGCTGAAGCAATATCCGCTGCATGTTTTACTCAGAATAGATCTTTCATCCATCGTCATTTTAACATTACTCCTTATGAAATCATCAATAACAGAAAACCTAATGTGAAATTTTCCATGTTTTCGGATGCAAGTGCTTTATTATGAATCTTAAGGATAATCTTTCGAAATTTCAAGCGAAAGCTGATGAAGGGATTTTCCTTGGATATTCGCATAATTTTGTTGCCTATCGAGTGCTCAACAAACGAACTCGAAAAGTGGAAGAAACATTCAATCTTACTTTTGATGATTATTATATCAAACAATCTGATAAACATTTTGAAAATCATCCAATTCTACATGAAAATCATACTGAATCTGGATCTATACAATCATTGGATATTGATTATGATTTGATTTTTGGCAATTTAGATTATGCTGCAAATGCTGAAATCAATGCTCCTGATAATCATGTCACTGAAGTTTCAAAACTAACTGATGATTCAACATCATCTCCTCAAGAATTGGGCGAAAGTATGCATAATGATCCACTGGAGGGGGAGCACTTGGATTCGAACACTCTAATGGAGGGGGAGCATTCTTTCGTGGGGGAGAATGAGAGAGAAAAGGATGATGTTGAGGGGGAGAAATTAAATGATAATATTGAGGAGGAGTTAAGTCAAAATGATGAAACTTATCATGATATTAATGATGTTTGTTCGATTGCAGGATCTGAAAATGATGAATTGTACGAAGATGCACCTTTGGACTTCGATCCAGCCTATCCACCAATGGACAAATGGACAAAAGATCATCCGAAGGAGCAAATAATTGGTAATCCACAAGAAGGAGTTTTAACGAGAGCTCAAATTTGTGCGAAGAATGAGGTATTAAATGTTCATCAAGAATTTTGCATGTTCAATGTTTTTATCTCTAAAATTGAACCAAAAATAGTCAAGATTGCAATGGAACACTCAGATTGGGTTGTTGCGATGCAATCTGAATTGTCTGAATTTGAACAAAATAAAATTTGGAGGTTAATTCCTAAGCCAAATGATGTTTCAATTGTCGGATTAAAATGGATTTTCAAAAATAAATCCGACAAAGATGGAAATATTGTTCGGAACAAAGCCAAACTTGTTGTTAAAGGGTATTCTCAACAAGAAGGAATTGATACGAAGAAACTTTTGTCCCTGTTGCAAGACTCGAGGCGGTTCGAATATTTTTGGCTTATGCAGCTCACAAAGATTTTGATGTATATCAAATGGATGTGAAATGTGCATTTCTAAATGGACAACTCGAAGAAACAGTTTATGTGGAACAACCTCCAGGTTTTGTAAACGAAGAACATCCTGATTATGTTTATATCTTAGATAAGGCAGTTTATGGTTTGAAACAGGCACCACGAGCCTAGTATGCAAATCTTACTTCATTTATGAAGCAATATAAATTTAAACAAGGATCAGTTGACCCCACATTATTTCGTAAGAAAGTTGGGAATCATCTAATGCTTGTTCAAATTTATGTTGATGATATTATTTTTGTCTAAACTGACCCTGTTTTGTCTAAAGAATTCGAAGATCCGATGAAGAGTAAGTTCGAAATGAGCGTAATGGGAAAAATTAATAATTTTCTTGGTTTAAACATTTGTCAAAACAGAGAAGGAATTTTCATAAATCCAGAAAAATACACGAAGAATCTACTCGAATAGTTTGGCTTGATGAATAGCACAAAATTACGTGTTCCAATGGCAACTGGCATCAAACTAACTCCTTCGTTAGATAAACCTGCCATTGATCTTACTTTATCTAGAAGCATGATTGGATCTTTACTTTATTTAACCGCAAGTAGACCTGATATCATGTTTTCTGTATGTAATTGTTCTAGGTTTCAATCAAATCCACGAGAACCCCATCTCACTGATATAAAGAATATTTTTTGTTATCTCAAAGGGACATCATCGCTTGGATTGTGGTACCCTTAGAATACTGGATTCTTTATTCAAGCATATTCAGATGCAGATTTGGGAGGATGTAATCTTGACAGGAAGAGCACAAGTGGTGGTTGTCAATTGCTTGGTGGTAAATTGGTAAGCTGACAATCAAAAAAGCAGACATGTGTTTCTATCTCAACGGCCGAAGCTGAATATGTTGCTGCTGCTGTTTGCACATCACAAATAATATGGATTCAAAGTCAATTACGTGATTATGAAATTAACATGAAAAAATTCCTTTATATTGTTATTCACAAAGTGCAATAAGAATTTTTCATAATCCTGTGCACCATTCGAAGACCAAACACATTGCTCTTCGTTATCACTTCATAAAAGATCATGTAGAGGATGGGAATATTGAAGTTCATTTTGTGAAAACAACTGATCAGTTGGCTGATATTTTCACGAAAGCATTGGATGAAAAATCATTTATGAGGATTTTGGAAGGACTTGGAATGATTGATGGTAATTCAATTTCATGCGAAAAAGGAGATTGAAGGTTCGATAATAATAATTCACAAGATACGTCATCAACGGATAAGGTTACTGTTCATAAGTCACTCTTCGAATGCTTCGAATTCGTATGATTGGTATTTTTTTTCATCACATCTTAAAACTTCGTAGGTTTGCAACAAGTACTTTTGTTTATTTTGTTCTTGTTCTTTCTTTTCGAAAAATCAAAAACATCAAAAATATTTTCATTTTGTTTTGTTCTTTATTTTCGAAAAATCAAAAACATCAAAAAGATTTTCATTTGGTTTTGTTCTTTATTTTCGTAAAATCAAAAACCACAAAAAGATTTTACTTCTTCTTTCTTTTTAGTACTTTGTTGAAGCTATTCTTGAAGATATGAAGAGCCAGATGTTTGCAGATTCTAGGGTCAGGTATATATTTCTAATCATTGAATTTTAAATTTTTTGAAACTAGTTAAGATTTCCCTAGAAGCATGTTGTTGCATGTTGTCTGAAGCCTCGAATTGACTCAATGTTCGAAAGCCTTAATGAAAATTTCTTACGAAGATTTCTTCCCAATAAAGCTTACATTCACATTAGTCTAATGAGCTACCATACTCTTCTCACATGAGTTAAGAGTTTTCTGTTTGGTCCAAAATAACAGAGGTACATCGTTCTCCATAAACCAATCTTTTTCATTTCAAAATTCTTACAATATCACACACGAAGACATATATCCAAGAGGTTTCTGATCAAAACCAATCGAAACCTAGATATATCACAACTCTGTGTTTATGATCAGACATCATGAGACCGTGATGAAAGTGAAACCCAACTCAATCAACTTTTAAGGAATTAACAGGGAACTATGTTCCAGACTGCAACGAAACATTTGTTTCTGTACCGTCATTCGAAACTCCAAATCATATTCAATTCTTTTGAGTGATCTTCATCAAACATTCGAAACCCATGATGTTTGTTACCCAACAGGATCCAATATGAATTGTTGTTTGAATGTGATTTCAGTGTGAGTTATCTTAGAAATTCTTTGTTACTTAAAAAGTTCTTCAAAGCCAACTTGTCACTGACTACAATGGTCACACAAGTAATTTCGTTTACAATTGATCACCTTATGTTAAGGATGATATGTAACGAAATTCGTATGCCACCCATTGAAACCTTGAAAAAGAAGCCCTTCGATACTTATTTACAAGTATTCAATTGTAATTCACGGGAAACTACACAAGCTGTTGATTATCTCTCTTAATAATTAACGAAGCAATCTTTGCCTGGGATTTTATGTGCCTTCGTGTCAAATTTTAGGTTTGACATCACTACATATCCATTTTTTTACTTTGCTTCTTATCTTTATTCTTTGACACACTGCACACACGAAATCCTTGATGCTCTGAGTAACACCAACTCAGGCTGATGATTTTGACAATCTGGCAAATGACTTTACTTCGAAACCCCAAAGTAAAAGAGCCTAACCTTCATCCAAAGGGTTCTGACGGTTACAATTCCATTGGGTCAATAAATACAGGCTGTTTGAGGAGATGTTTTGTATTCCTTCCGGTTTTCAAGGCGATGTGATAGTTACTTTTTGACGCATGGTTACTTTATCATCATCATGATGCACTTTTCTCGGTGACACGTCAACAAGCATTAAATGTATATCCCACTTTGATTTCAAATTTAAGAGTTACATATAAAAGGGGATTCAAGGGTTCATTATCAGTTTACACTTTCATCTTGATAAACTTTCTCTGATAATCATCTACTTTCAAACCCTAAAAATGGTGACTGCAATTCCTGATGCTACTATTTCTCACACAACTGATGATGTTACTTCTCGGCCGATCATGAAGATTCAGGGTACTAATTACCAGGTTGAATCAAATGTTTCTCTGTATCCTGAAGAATTGAAAATGCTGGTGGTTGCTCTACAAAACTTGGTATTATCAAAAGCCATGTTCAACTCATTTTCTATTCCTCTTTCCTGGTTATCTCAAGCCGGTTCAACTGCAACGTATTCAAAAGCTTTGGAAGCTGTTACCTTCAACCTCATCAATGATAAAAAAGGTTAGATTATCAAAGAAGCTTTTCTGCCAAATCCTTGCCATACTTAATTCACCACCATATGTTACTTTCACCTTTCCACAAATCGTACATATGTTCAATGAAATGGGTCATCAACCCCAATTGACAAAGATTAGTGATTTCAAGAAGTCAGGGCTTCCATGTGTATGGAATTTTCTGTTTGGGATTTTTCTTCGGTGTTTAACTGGTAGAATGGTTGGGATTGATAAGGGAAGAATGGAGGTGTACGCCATGGTTGCAGGGTTGTACTATGATCTTCAAGTCGATTACTCCACACAGCTATGGAAGGAGTTCCAGAAGAGTATCGAAAACACGAATGCTATTCATGGCATTTCGTGTGCTCGTTATTGGAGTTTGATTATGCAATATTTCTATGACAAGGAAGGAATTTTAGTTCCAAAAGACAAAGAAAAACTTGTGTTTCACACTTATGGGTGTCCGAAGGATGCTACAGATGACTTGGATGTATTTCCTTTCGCTGCTCATATCCCTGATGCTATGCTTAAAGGAGTTGATTCTAAAAATCCGGTGTTGATTACTTATTTGAAATCAATAGATCCTTTTGTGGAAACAGGTGTTCTTTTGCCACAAACCGATGAGAAGAACTCAAAGAAGTCGAAGATAAATGATACTGGGTCTTCGGGTACCTAGGTTAAGCAAACCAGTTCTTCTAAAAGTCCGAAGCAGGTTTGTTATCGAAGCTGAGCCAATCCAACCAAAGCCTATTATTGCTGATACCCAGTTAACTGAAAAGGAAGTCATTGCTTCGAAGACTGGTGTATTTCGAAGAATCAAGATGAAATCGAAGTCGAAGCGTAAGGGACGATCCTCTCTTATGAATATTGTTCGCAAATCTCAAGTTTCACATCAAGGGGTAATTTTTCATGAAGTACCTGCTCCAGATTCACCGTCTTCGAAAAAGCGAATAGCTGCTAACATGGCAAAACAAATCTCACAGAAGAAGAAGAAGCGTGGGGTGATTCTTTCCTCAGACTCTACTACTGATGAGGGTGAGATTATTCCCGAGACACCTGAGGCACCTTTGATTAAAGATTCTTCTCATGTGGATACTTTTGTTAGTACACCACCCAAAGCTTCGATTGCTAAAACAGTTACTGTGGAGACACGAACTTCAGACATCCCTATAAACATATCTGATATGGATGCAAATGTCATCATGGGTGAGGACGATTCGAATAAAGCAGGAAAAGGTAACCCTTCGAGTATTGTTTTTGATTCTTTCATTGCTCTACCTCCACAGATTACTCCCATTGTTCCTATAACATCCACAACTGATTCTCCAACCTTTGCAAACATTATTTCACAACCTTTCACAACTCTTTTTCCTTCAAAATCAACTGATCCACCAACCACTACTTCTTCGATAAAAGATTCATTCATGGATACAGAAAAATGAGTCTGAAGGTTTTGGGGGAACCTTTGAGAATCCGGAGTTCGATGATGAGGAAACAGACTTCCCAGATCATATGCTAATGACGATGAAACATGAGTCTGAAGGTTTTGGGGGAACCTTTGAAAGAGCTTAAAAGTCTATCTTCAACGCCTACTTCGTCTTTGCTATCTTTGGAAGATCTGATTAAGATATTCTCTCAATTCGAAGACTTACTTGTTCAACAACTAGACCATCTGTCTCGCATAACCAGCCTTCTTCCAACATCTTATGCCCCACCTGCTAGCATAGGGGTGCAAGGAGGAGAAAAGCTATCTACAGGTGCAAAGGCTGGAGGAGATTCGAAAGTGGTGGGGAAAGTATTTTTGTCGAAAATTTCAACAACAAAACCAGTCATGGCAATAGCTGGTCTAATCACCTCAACAGTTGTAACAACTGTGCCAATCACGAAACCGAAATGAATTGTGATTGGTAAAACTACTGACATTGGAGGAAGTGCTTCAAAGCCAAGAGTTGATGTTGCTGATTCTGGTTCAAAATCAAAAGGTAAAGAAATTTTGATTGAAAAATCCAAGGAGGAAAAGAAAGCAGAGGCAGAGGCTGAGGTCGAGAAAATGAGAATGATTCAGAGTATTATGACTCAAAGGGCCAGTGACCCTTCGGGTTTGAACAAGGGTGATCCTACGAAGCATTACAACTACGAAACGATTGAAGCCAAGGTTGCATTCAATAACTATTGGATTAATGTCTAAGTCCATAACTATATTTGGTATGTACTTGACCCGACCCGGCATGGTCCATTTGGGTTGCACTTCACCGACACAATTTATATGGATAATCTTTTGAGAATAGTATGTTTATGATTAATATTAATATATTATAAGTTCTAATATATTAATATGGAATCATATTATTTAATTAGTATTGATCAAGAATTAATTTATAATTAATTAAGTGATCAAAAGGAACTAATTAAATATGGACTCTTATATATATGGAATGGGCCAAGTTCATTTAGGTTGGGCTAAGCTTTCATGGATATTCCATGGAGTGTTTAACCCATGGATCCTAGGAAATGAAAGGTCATGGGTATTAGGGTTTAACCCTAATCCTCCATACTATATAAAAATGTCCTTGGTTGGTGAAATTGGCACTAGTGTGTGGTACACTAAGAAGGGCTAGCCAATTTCACTAGAGAGAACCAAGTATCCATATTCTCTAAAGTCTTCCAAGGTGTTTTGGCGATTTGTGATTCCATTTGAGGCTTCCACACTATTGGGGCTAAGCTCTTAAAGCTTGAAGACATCAAGCTACATCAAAAGGTATGTCATCTAACTAGTACTTTGTAGTATAAGAACTTCATAATATGCTAGTTAGGATTAAAGCCTTGGAAAGTTCTTATTTGCATGTATTATAGAGAAAACATAGATCCAAGGTTTATAGGGTTGCATGTACACCATAGGAGTGTTAGAATGCTCAAAACGCAATAGTGGTATCAGAGCCACGGGTTATTTTCTGTTATATTGATGCAAATATTTTATTTTCAAAGTTGAAAAAAAAAGAAAAAAAAGCATGAAGTTTGTCAAATTTTAAGATAATTACTTGTTCTTGTGAAAAACTAATTATTTGTAAAATTTGAATAATTTGCTTTATGAGTTGAATTAGGTCAAATTTAATAAAAGATAAAATGATATGATTATTTTATTAGTTTTAAAAGTTTGATCTAAAGAGTTTTATTTTTTGAAATCTCCATAAGTTATGGATATGAAAAGGTTTTAAAAAAAAATTGATTCAAAGTTTTTATGGAGTTACAAAATTTGGTTTTAATGTTTTAAAGGATTCCATAACTTAAGAATAAGTTATGGATCACCAAAAGTTTTTTGTGTTACCTTGTTTTATGAGTGAATTTAGATTAATGAATAAAATTATGTGATAGTTGGTTTTAATCCAAATTAATCTAAGAATTGATTCTAAAATGTGTTTTTGTAACTTGTCCTCAAGTTATATGAAAAGTCACATTTAAGAATCATAAAACTCATAAAAATTGGCAAAGGTTACAAAAATGAAGAGTCTAGTTCTAATTAAATGGTTTTATGACTTCATAACTTGTCCTCAAGTTATGGAGGACCAAGAGTCTCTTCATTTAATAAAATAAAATAAAATAAAAAAAGGTGTAACCTTAATTAATTCCATAAGTTATAAAATAAAGAAAAGTTAATTCTTTTATTAGTTTAAAGTCTTCCATAACTTGTCCTCAAGTTATGGAACTTGAAGAGTTTTTGGATTAAAACTACTTTAAACACATAAGTTATGGAATTAATTAGTTTTGAATAGTTTCAAAACTTGCCCTCAAGTTTTGGAATTTATAAAGTTTTCTCTTATGAATACTTTAATTCCTAGTTAGCCCTTAGAATTTTAAAAGTTAAAATTCAACCCTTATACTTTATAATATTATAAGTTAATAATATATATATGTATATGAGTAAAGTCAGTCTTACCGCTAGTACGCCTCATTCACGAAGCCGGTCTATAAGGTGGGTATAAGGTTGTTGCCTATAAAATGGCGACTTAATGGGTGTCCACTCTCACCCACCGCTTTCTTGACCGGTGGAGGGTCGTTAGCCGAACGGGTTTGACAGGACTATAATTCTCCCTTTCATTAAAAGTATTAATGATAAATACTAAGTAACTAAACTCTTAATAATACCCAATCTTAGTTACTTAGGAAAATGTGAATAAGGTGCTAATCCATGAAATTACACTTTGCACTTTGTTTAAGTTGGTTAGTGGAGCGTGTGTGGTTAACCGGCACACTAACTCGTATTTAACAAGGTAGGCAAAGGGTAACTTAATGTTTATCATAGTATCGGTGGAGCATGTGTGGTTAACCGACACATCGATTAAGGGGTAAACACTTAAGGGTACTAAGTAATTTGCATGGTTACTTCACACCTTGTTTTGTGATCCTCGGCATCCCAGTCACAAAACCTAAAGGGCACACTCGAGATTGAAACATGCCATTGAACAGTTCAATGAATCTCAATAGATCTAGGAGTTTCAAAACCAATTAAAACCTAATAATACATTTCGTTTATCTTGGTGGAAATTGGTGAATCGTCATTCACCTACCTTCAAATATTTTATAGCTTAGATTATGGCATCCCTCTTCTATGTTATAAAATAGTTTGTTGGGTCCTAGCCTTAATATTTCATATTGGGTGTTATATTAAGGACTTAAGATCAACTATCTTGAATATCTCCTAAAAGATGTCTGGTTTAGACATTTATGATCTTCCTAAATCTCTTGAAACAAGTTTTCCTAAATGAAGATGATGTCCCATGGAAATCATACTTCTTTCACCTCCTCCAATTATTCTCTCTAACCCACAAGTTCAAGGTCACTCAAGCCCTATTGGCAAGGCAAGGTCTAGGTGTGATCACATCTTGGAGATGTAGTCACATATTGACAAGTCAGGAGAGTTGGGTGTCAAAGTCTTGAGAAATTTGGTGGTTCAATCACTTTCTAAGTCACATAGTGAGTTCCTTTGGGACACCTATGAAACAGACTATGAAAAGACCCTTAATGATCTTATCTATTTGTTAAGATCAACTTCCTTAAAACTTGATGGACATTGACAATAGTGACACAAGAAATCCAGAAAAGCATTCTCTTCCCAATGGTAAAGGGATCGGCCATAGTCAACTCGGTTGACCAAATGGTAAAGAGAAAAGCTAAGTCTGTGATAGTCCCTTGTACCATTATCAAAGGGTCCATATGTTTATATTGCCAAAGGAAGGGCCATTGGTTGCGATGTTGCCAAATTTACCTAAGGATGTTAAAGTCAATAAGTTTGACTCTACTTCAGGTAAATTCCACTATCTAACTCTGCTAAGTTTCTATTCTGAGATTCCTGATACATGATGTGACTGGGTCACATGGTGATGTTTTAAGAATCAAAGAAAAGTGAAGAAACTTAAAGAAAGAATATGTTGAATCTGATGGCGTAGATGGATTTCTATCGCATAGTTTGAAGATCGGATTCTTGAGCTACTTCTTAGGAGTTATGAGATATTGCTTAGGAATAGATAACAACAAGTTTTCATATGGATTGTAAGGACAAGTTCTTCCTCAAAGTTTTTAAAATAAAAGGAAAATTTTTGATTTTATTTATTTTAAAATATCCTTACAATGGCATCTGTGGAAATTTTTGTTGCTTATAAGATTCCATTAATAGCAAGAGTGGAAGTATGAAATTGATTCTTTCATTTGTGGTAATGTCTAAATTTACCAAATAAGGAAAGATTCTCATCACCCAAGTTTCAATTGGACCGGAACTTGGAATCATGCAAGTTGTATAGCATGATGAATGAGAACTTTCAAGTATTGGAAAATTAAGACTAATTACTTGTTCACATGGATGTGTGAGTCAAGTGAAGGACTAAGGGATCGAGTACACAGTCTTGTGCACTGATTAAGTCCACCACAAAAGATCGATAAGATTATTCGTCATAATTTACTATAGCTCAGTAAATATGGTTATACTTACAAGCTTAAGTGTAATTCTGAGACATTGGAAAAGGTTCCAATGTATGGCAGAGCGAATAAGAAGAATCAAATTAGGTAGAAGGATAAAAGTTTCTCAAATCTGAAAAGATGGGAGAGAGTACTTTCGTATCAGTTTTGTGATCATCTTAATGATTTAGAGACCTTATCACAATTCATCCTCTAAGAGCCTTCTTATAGCTAAGAAGAGGAACTTGAATTGTTGAAGTGGTTAAATCATGAAGATGATTCATACTTCGTTCCAAAAACAATTCTTAGAGTTATACTCTAAGATTATAACTTGAGTGACATGTCTTCAAGAAGGTTTAAAACTCTTGTACATTTGAAATTGGTAAGTTGTGATGTTTTGGATAAAACAAAGACCAACTAAGGCCAATAGTGTGAAGTGTTTGTCTTGATTAGAATCCGCACTATCTCTTGGATGTTTGACAAGGGCGTCTTATATGTCAAGAGGACATTGGGAGTCTTAAAGGTCTTGAAAGTCTCAAGACCTAATCAAGAATAAACCTGAAGTTCTTCACTAGCACACAACTTGAGGTTTATAACCTATCGTGTTGACATATTCTGTGCCCATTCCAGTTAAAGTTGGCTTTGCATATGAGTTCTTAGAGTTCTCAATTTGTTGCACAACTACTTGGAAGCAATGGCAGGCCCTTGAGCTGCCAGGTGGCAAGAAATTAAGATTGTGTTCAGTCCACATGAGTTTGTATTTGTCATTATCCTTGTCTTGTGTCTATGGTTTTGACAATTCACATGGATAAGAACACAGACACCATTAAATCTAAGTGTCATAAGGTTTCTCTCCGATTCATGAAAATGATGGTGAGGAAACACTTTCACTAAGTAGATTTTAGCTAGATAGCAATTGTGATATTTGCATTCTCAAAGTCGTTAGTGGAGCGTGTGTGGTTTACCGGCACACTAACCTGGACTTGTGAGAAGTGGCAAAATGGTCTAACCATTATGATTACGGCATCCCTCTTCATAATTGTTTAGACACACAAGTGTGCTATCTAAGGGAAGGTGTATGATTTTGATAAAGTTTTATCAATCTAGTATCAGAAATCTGAACTTTGGTAAGAAAGTCAGCTGATTTCTGAGTACATGTCAAAGCTAGTGGGAGCATAAGTGTTATGCTAATAATCATCATGTTAGTGGGAGCATGATAATTATGATAAAGTATTGCAAGTTAGCAATGTTAATTATAGAAAACAAAAGGTTTCAATTGGGAAAGAGTTGTTTTGCTATAATTAAGGGAGAGGAAATTATACTTCATCTCAAATCTATAAGCTTAGATCGTGAGGTTTTAATCATTTAGTCAAGGATATATATATGAATTTCATGTTGGAATGGCTCAACATAAGGAAATTCTGTATATGGGTCCATTATTTGCGTTCTAAAATTCGATTATGATTACGGCATCCCTTATAATCTGAATTATGAGAACTTGGCAAATTGAAATGGAAATGTTATAGCAAAAGACTGGTTTAGTCTTTATGTGAGACATCATGAATCGATTCCCATATACTTCGGATATAGGATCGATTACATGTGCTATATTCATCCTTTCTAAAATTTTCCAAATGCCTGGGGCATTAAGAAGGGAAAAGGTTTAGAACTGGATATGACTAAAAGGATTAAACAATTGTCGAGGACAATCTAAGGTTTACCAAAGATTGGTTGCTCAAGGACAGTTGGAAGTATAGTGATAATTTTGAAAGGACCATATTGACATAATCTATAAGGAGGCAACTCCTGTTCAGAAGTGATAGTCAAAATGGAATATGGAAATGTTTCAAAGTTAGAAATTATTCAATCTGTGTAAGATTAGGAAACTTAATGCAAGAAGGATGTTTCCAAGGAGCTGATCTCCTTTGGAATACTCTGTAATGATTGTTGTCAAGTCTTTCCGACTTTGTGCATAATCATTACAAGAGGATCAATGCATATAAGTTTAGAATCTAACAGATTTCAGTAAATGGCATGAATTTGGAATTCTTGCATTTGCAGTAAGGATTTGGGGGTGTGAAAAGAGAATCATTGGAGTTATGTTCAATTGATTTATATCACAAAGTAAAGATCATAGACAAACATAGTATGCATACTTGGTGTGTGGCATGACTAGTGTTTAGAAAACATAGTGTACATGCTTGGAGCATGGGACTACTATTGTTTTAAATTCAAGAATAAAGTTGATAGCTGAAACAGTATACATGAGTAATGTGTAATCATATGGTGATAAATAAAAGGTGTTTTATTTATGTTCATAGGTTTTGATACCATATTGGATTCAATTATTCTTGTGTTTCATTTTGCATGTTTTGACTTGCCGAATAAACTAGATTATTCTTCCAGAATGACTAAGTTATTCAAACCATCCACAGTCGGTCATATGTTGGAAGTAGATATGAATTAAGACTGTCATGGGTTGGCTTGTAGAGGTCTAAGGTGTTGGACAAAGGGCTACAACACTCACGAGTGCTCATAAGTTCTGAGTATTGGATTCAACCCGCGCTCATTGGAATCACTTCATGGATTTTATCACGAGTGATCATGAGACGATAATATCTTATATTCTTCAAACCTAGAGATATGAGTTGTTACTATGAGTTGGTTGTACATTGATTGCACGAAAACGCATTTGGTAACTCGGTGCTATAAAACGTGCCTTTGTGTATGATTCAACAAGTAGTAGAACAAGCCATATGAGTCGAAGTTTATCCATTCCTTTTACCTTCGGGATAAAAGCGATATCTGTGGGCCCCTCGATGATTTGATGATGACAAATGGAAGTGCTCGGCCGGGCCAGGACTGATTTGATTTGTTCAATTAGTCGGTCGTCATAAATTGGAAATCGGGAAACAACAAATGGACAGAGAGAATGATTTTAATCCATGTCTCAGTCCATATGATATCTAGAATGGAGGAATATATGATCCCTTATCTAATGGACAAGTTCATTTAGAAGATCAGAGTTCAACAGCGGCTTTAAGAGCTACGACTGCCAGTTAGGTTTGAAGTCATACGCAATAATAGTTTTAGACTTATCCAAGTGGGAGACTATTGGATTAATGTCTAAGTCCATAACTATATTTGGTATGTACTTGACCCGACCCGGCATGGTCCATTTGGGTTGCACTTCACCGACACAATTTATATGGATAATCTTTTGAGAATACTATGTTTATGATTAATATTAATATATTATAAGTTCTAATATATTAATATGGAATCATATTATTTAATTAGTATTGATCAAGAATTAATTTATAATTAATTAAGTGATCAAAAGGAACTAATTAAATATGGACTCTTATATATATGGAATGGGCCAAGTTCATTTAGGTTGGGCTAAGCTTTCATGGATATTCCATGGAGTGTTTAACCCATGGATCCTAGGAAATGAAAGGTCATGGGTATTAGGGTTTAACCCTAATCCTCCATACTATATAAAAATGTCCTTGGTTGGTGAAATTGGCACTAGTGTGTGGTACACTAAGAAGGGCTAGCCAATTTCACTAGAGAGAACCAAGTATCCATATTCTCTAAAGTCTTCCAAGGTGTTTTGGCGATTTGTGATTCCATTTGAGGCTTCCACACTATTGGGGCTAAGCTCTTAAAGCTTGAAGACATCAAGCTACATCAAAAGGTATGTCATCTAACTAGTACTTTGTAGTATAAGAACTTCATAATATGCTAGTTAGGATTAAAGCCTTGGAAAGTTCTTATTTGCATGTATTATAGAGAAAACATAGATCCAAGGTTTATAGGGTTGCATGTACACCATAGGAGTGTTAGAATGCTCAAAACGCAATAGTGGTATCAGAGCCACGGGTTATTTTCTGTTATATTGATGCAAATATTTTATTTTCAAAGTTGAAAAAAAAAAGAAAAAAAAGCATGAAGTTTGTCAAATTTTAAGATAATTACTTGTTCTTGTGAAAAACTAATTATTTGTAAAATTTGAATAATTTGCTTTATGAGTTGAATTAGGTCAAATTTAATAAAAGATAAAATGATATGATTATTTTATTAGTTTTAAAAGTTTGATCTAAAGAGTTTTATTTTTTGAAATCTCCATAAGTTATGGATATGAAAAGGTTTTAAAAAAAAATTGATTCAAAGTTTTTATGGAGTTACAAAATTTGGTTTTAATGTTTTAAAGGATTCCATAACTTAAGAATAAGTTATGGATCACCAAAAGTTTTTTGTGTTACCTTGTTTTATGAGTGAATTTAGATTAATGAATAAAATTATGTGATAGTTGGTTTTAATCCAAATTAATCTAAGAATTGATTCTAAAATGTGTTTTTGTAACTTGTCCTCAAGTTATATGAAAAGTCACATTTAAGAATCATAAAACTCATAAAAATTGGCAAAGGTTACAAAAATGAAGAGTCTAGTTCTAATTAAATGGTTTTATGACTTCATAACTTGTCCTCAAGTTATGGAGGACCAAGAGTCTCTTCATTTAATAAAATAAAATAAAATAAAAAAATGTGTAACCTTAATTAATTCCATAAGATATAAAATAAAGAAAAGTTAATTCTTTTATTAGTTTAAAGTCTTCCATAACTTGTCCTCAAGTTATGGAACTTGAAGAGTTTTTGGATTAAAACTACTTTAAACACATAAGTTATGGAATTAATTAGTTTTGAATAGTTTCAAAACTTGCCCTCAAGTTTTGGAATTTATAAAGTTTTCTCTTATGAATACTTTAATTCCTAGTTAGCCCTTAGAATTTTAAAAGTTAAAATTCAACCCTTATACTTTATAATATTATAAGTTAATAATATATATATGTATATGAGTAAAGTCAGTCTTACCGCTAGTACGCCTCATTCACGAAGCCGGTCTATAAGGTGGGTATAAGGTTGTTGCCTATAAAATGGCGACTTAATGGGTGTCCACTCTCACCCACCGCTTTCTTGACCGGTGGAGGGTCGTTAGCCGAACGGGTTTGACAGGACTATAATTCTCCCTTTCATTAAAAGTATTAATGATAAATACTAAGTAACTAAACTCTTAATAATACCCAATCTTAGTTACTTAGGAAAATGTGAATAAGGTGCTAATCCATGAAATTACACTTTGCACTTTGTTTAAGTTGGTTAGTGGAGCGTGTGTGGTTAACCGGCACACTAACTCGTATTTAACAAGGTAGGCAAAGGGTAACTTAATGTTTATCATAGTATCGGTGGAGCATGTGTGGTTAACCGACACATCGATTAAGGGGTAAACACTTAAGGGTACTAAGTAATTTGCATGGTTACTTCACACCTTGTTTTGTGATCCTCGGCATCCCAGTCACAAAACCTAAAGGGCACACTCGAGATTGAAACATGCCATTGAACAGTTCAATGAATCTCAATAGATCTAGGAGTTTCAAAACCAATTAAAACCTAATAATACATTTCGTTTATCTTGGTGGAAATTGGTGAATCGTCATTCACCTACCTTCAAATATTTTATAGCTTAGATTATGGCATCCCTCTTCTATGTTATAAAATAGTTTGTTGGGTCCTAGCCTTAATATTTCATATTGGGTGTTATATTAAGGACTTAAGATCAACTATCTTGAATATCTCCTAAAAGATGTCTGGTTTAGACATTTATGATCTTCCTAAATCTCTTGAAACAAGTTTTCCTAAATGAAGATGATGTCCCATGGAAATCATACTTCTTTCACCTCCTCCAATTATTCTCTCTAACCCACAAGTTCAAGGTCACTCAAGCCCTATTGGCAAGGCAAGGTCTAGGTGTGATCACATCTTGGAGATGTAGTCACATATTGACAAGTCAGGAGAGTTGGGTGTCAAAGTCTTGAGAAATTTGGTGGTTCAATCACTTTCTAAGTCACATAGTGAGTTCCTTTGGGACACCTATGAAACAGACTATGAAAAGACCCTTAATGATCTTATCTATTTGTTAAGATCAACTTCCTTAAAACTTGATGGACATTGACAATAGTGACACAAGAAATCCAGAAAAGCATTCTCTTCCCAATGGTAAAGGGATCGGCCATAGTCAACTCGGTTGACCAAATGGTAAAGAGAAAAGCTAAGTCTGTGATAGTCCCTTGTACCATTATCAAAGGGTCCATATGTTTATATTGCCAAAGGAAGGGCCATTGGTTGCGAAGTTGCCAAATTTACCTAAGGATGTTAAAGTCAATAAGTTTGACTCTACTTCAGGTAAATTCCACTATCTAACTCTGCTAAGTTTCTATTCTGAGATTCCTGATACATGATGTGACTGGGTCACATGGTGATGTTTTAAGAATCAAAGAAAAGTGAAGAAACTTAAAGAAAGAATATGTTGAATCTGATGGCGTAGATGGATTTCTATCGCATAGTTTGAAGATCGGATTCTTGAGCTACTTCTTAGGAGTTATGAGATATTGCTTAGGAATAGATAACAACAAGTTTTCATATGGATTGTAAGGACAAGTTCTTCCTCAAAGTTTTTAAAATAAAAGGAAAATTTTTGATTTTATTTATTTTAAAATATCCTTACAATGGCATCTGTGGAAATTTTTATTTATTTTAAGAATCAAGGTGTTTTGGTGATTTGTGATTCCATTTGAGGCTTCCACACTATTGGGGCTAAGCTCTTAAAGCTTGAAGACATCAAGCTACATCAAAAGGTATGTCATCTAACTAGTACTTTGTAGTATAAGAACTTCATAATATGCTAGTTAGGATTAAAGCCTTGGAAAGTTCTTATTTGCATGTATTATAGAAAAAACATAGATCCAAGGTTTATAGGGTTGCATGTACACCATAGGAGTGTTATAATGCTCAAAACCCAACAATAACATGTATGCATTTGAGAAAAAGCCTAAGCAGAGTTACATTGTCACAAATATAGATGTAGGCCAGTTGGATTTCCCTATAAATGAGATGATGTTTATCATGCCACAATTCAAAGCTGAAAGCAAATTCAAGGAAAAGGATGAAGGAACACACATGAAAATCAGATTTCATGATGTACTTACAAAGCATGTTGAGGAGGTATGGTCTTTAACGAGGATCAAGAAAGTTATAAGTATTAAGAAGGATGTGGTCTTCAAAGACACAATCTAAAATCTAAAGTACACAGTGGTGAGGGCGAATGGCAGTGTGTATGAATTTACAATTGCAGACTTTACATTGATGAACTTGTATGATCTTATACAAGTTGCATTAATTCTGAAGGAATGATATTTTTCTTATCTACAAAACACTGAGCCATATGAATTCAAGCTGGGAGTGACTCACATCAAAATCTTCATCGAAAACTATTATGAATTTCTTGCAATGACATATGTGGAGTTAGCTACAACGAAGTGTCTTGAAATTACTGCTCCAATGAATGCTTCGAAGACACAAGCAGAACTTAAGAAATATGATGATGGGGAAATATGCTTGAAACCTTTTGGTTTACTCTTTTCTGGGAAGGACAAGTCTGGAAGGTCTAAGAAATTTTTGTTTCAAGCAAGTGAAGTAGAAAGGTATTCGACTTCGCAATAGATGAACTTAATTGTTCGTCTGAATCATTGCAAGAAGAATAATGAGGGAGAAAAGAAGGAGCTTAAAAAGATAATCAACTGGTATACAGAAATATGAAGAGTTATGTTGTATTCAATTCAAATGCTTACAAATTGAAGTCTTCAACTCTGTTTACAAAGGGGGAGATTGTAAGGGTATTTTGGGTTGTAAGGAGTCGAAGCCTTTTTGTACTCTTCGTATGGTTTAGAATGTATTTTACTAAGTCAGTTTTATTCGAAGCTAAATGTGTTTAGTCCTTAGTATATTTTTTGTACGCTTGTAGTATCCTATAAATAGGATCATTTACTAGAGTTAGAAGATCAAAAGTGAAAAATCTTATTTACATCGGTGTTAAATCTTACTTTCTTTTCTGAATTAATACTCTGATTAATATTCAAACTTGATTCATTGGTTCATCACAAACACCACATGCAACAAGGATAAACAAGAGAGAGAGAGAGAGAGAGAGAGGAAAGAGCTTCAAAATTGTCCAAGGTACTCTAAGAAGGCATAGGGACGATTTTAGGAGCCTTAGGGTTCTTTTTATAGTTAAGGCTTCTAGTGTTATCAACTTGGAATTTCTAATTTCTTGCTTAGGCCCTAAGCAACATATGGACTCCTTAATGGACAAGCCTTGGATGAAATCTTAATGTACTCTGATATAGATTTCGTCCACCCTATACCTATAAGGTTCATGAGCCCAAACTATAAGTATTACTGATTTACATAATCAATCCCCTCTAATTTAATCAGTCTATTTTGATCACCAAATTAATTCCAAATTAATTTCTGATCAATACTAATTAAATAATATGATTTCTCAATTAATATATTATTGTTATAATATATTAATAAATCATAATTAATCCTCTTTCTTCATAATTCATCCTATCAGTTGTTATGGTGAAGGCAACCCAAAAGCACCATCCTCATAATCGGGTCAAGTACGTAACAAAATATTTATGGGCTTAGACACCTAATCCAACAGTCTCCCACTTGGACAGGTCTAATAACTATTTTGCAAGTATGACTTCAGAACCTGATTAGCAATCAGAGCTTTCAAAAGCCGCTGTTGAACTCTGATCTTCACAATGTGTCCTTTAGATAATAGATCATATATTCCTCCATTCTAGATATCGTATACACATGAGACATGGACTATAATCATCCCCTCTGTCTATGTTTTGTTTCACGATTTCCGATTTATGACGACTGACAACAGACTATAGTTGAACACATCAATTTAATCCAGGCTTGGCCAAGCGCTTTAGGATGTCGTCACTAAATCATCAAGGGGCGCATATATTCCTTCTTAGGGTAAAAGGAATGGATAAACTTCGACTCAAATGCTTTCTTGTACTTGCTCATCAAATCACACACAACAATATGTTTTATAACACCAAGTTACTAGTGCGTTTACATATGTCAATGTGCAACCGACTTGCAAACTACAACTCACATGTCCCCGTTTCAAGAATATAAGATATTATCGTCTCACTAATCACTCATGATAAAATCCATGAAGTGATTCAAGTGAGCGTGGGTTTAATCCAATACTTAAATCTTATTTCAGGAACACTCATGAACACTGTAGCAAACTTTTTCTATTTCTAAAATGCTTTAGACAATCTATAGTCGGATTCATGACAGTCTTACCTCATTACCTACTTCTAAAGTATGATTGACTGTGGATGTTTGAATAACCTAGTTATTCTGGAAGTGAAAACATGTAAAGTGAAACACAAGAATAATCGAATCCAATATGGCCTCAAACTTTTGAGTATAAATAAAACACATTTTATTTAATCACCATATTGATTGCACATTATTCATTGTATAATGTTTCGGTTTAATCAACTTAATACTTGAATTATAACAATAGTTGTCCCATGCTCCAAGCATGCACACTATGTTTACCTCCTGGTCTTTCATACATATTGCCTAGGGCTAACCCTCGGGTCTTCCTACCATACATAAACTAAATGGGCCGACATTGGTGCCTTAGACCCATAAAAACAGTGAGGAGACTCACCGCACACTGCTGAAGTCCCGCGGATAAAGTTGTGGCTGCTGGCTAATAGATTCCTGAATATGTCAACATCAAAATAACACCCAATCAATAATTAGGTTCTAACACATATCCACAAGTCCACGCTTGGGTAAAAGACTGGTTTAGCCCTATCTTAGCTTGATTCAAGCCCTAGGCCCAATCCAAAGGCCCTAAAGTCAACTATGAGTCAAAGCCCAACATATGGCCCAATTTTTCAAATTGGGTCCAAAATTCTACATGGTCTTACCTTGAGGCCCAACCATTTAGTCCAGTTCAAACATTTGACATTTCTAATGGCCCAATATCTCATAATCATAAAAGCCCAATTATGGCCCATCTATGGCCCAATTTTCGAAATTGGGCCCAAGCATGCCCAATGAGTCCAATACTCTAGTCCGTATACTTGTTCTTGGATGGTCCATTAATAGCCCAAACATCTAGGCCTAACAGAAAAGGGCCAACTCAAAACCCAACATAATTTGGGTTTCACATGAAATGACGATTAGGGTTAAGTATTCTAACTTAACCCATTAAGTCCACTATTCCACTAAGCCATCATACAGTGGAATCAGCATGAGTCATAACCTCATTTCATTGGTCCAAATGCAGGTCCCAATAGGTCCAAACCAAAAAACCTAAAATTAGGGTTTTCTAAACCCAAATCAGGGTTTCTAGCCCAGTAACGAGCTAGCCCAGTCCACTAGGTCCAATATGATTCCACTAGGCCGGGCACCACTAACTACCACCTCGGGCGATGGTGATCGTCGGCGGCAGCCACCATTTCCAATGGTGGTGGTGGTGGTTCCTGACCAAAAATCACAAATACTACTTCGCACATAATATACACACACATAGGCATCTCCTACGATGGCTGGTGACGGCGAAGGGTGGCAAAAACGGTGGAAACCATCACCATGAGGTGGTGGCGGTGGGTTTTCCGGTCGCACAATCACGTGTATAACCTCCTGATTACCGAAGGCAGCAAATACACTCAAAATAAACCCATACACACACCCACCGCCACAACCCACGGTGGTTGGTGGTGGCGAGATGCGACAAAAGGAGTAGAAGTGGCGGCATATTCAGCCACCTCTTAGGCGGCAGTGACGAAACTGTCATCACACCCGCAAAAGAATGAGAGAGGGAGCAAGGATGGTTTGCAGGTGGACTTACCATGCAGTTCCGGTGGCTCACGGCTTGCACAACGACGACATAAATCCATCCTCGTATTTAGTGAAACTCTCGGTGGCTCGCGACGTTGCTGGCAGCGGGTCGTGATGGTGGTGCTTCAATGGCATGGCAACGGGCGGCGCCCTCATCTGATCGGAGATGTGAGAAAAAGAGAGATGGCAGCTAAGGAGTTCGAAGTGTTGGCTGAAATGCTTAGGGTTAGGGCTTCACAGTGCAACGAGAGGGACGGACGGGTTTAATCCCGTATCCATTTCAACTTATGCTCTATTATTCACTTCTGGTTCCTCCCCATCATTTCTTTTTCAAATGAAATCCCATAGTTACCATACAACCATCTACCTTGAGAATTATTTGCAAGACTAGTCTGAAAATTACCTTGTAACCCCCATGATCTCAATTCTTGACACATTCAATCCTCCCCTCTATAATCCTTACCATGTAAATCCCCATTTTACTCTTTAGTCCTTATTTCACACACTTCCTTTCATAATAAGTCCTAATAATTACCAAACATATCCTCACTTCTAAAAATCTTTACAAAATAAATCCTGGAATTACACTTTAACCCCAGAAACCCAATTTATAACATTTGACTCCCCGAAAGCAACATCCCGCTAAATATTATGGACTTGAGGACTACTATTCATTTATTAAATCTTTATCTATTTCTTTATTTAATACACGGGATGTTACAAAATACGAAAATTTGAACTATGGAGAGGGATGACATAATCATAATTGAATTTGAGAATGCAATATACACAATTGCTATCTCCTTAAAATCTTCTTAGTGAAAGCGTTTCCTCACACTCGTTTTCATGAAATGGAGAGAATCCTTATCACTTAGATTTTATATTGTATGTGTTCCTATCCATATGAATTTTTCATAACTGAACTCGCTCAATCTTTTTTTTTATGGTGTATATGTTCCTATCCAATGTTTGTGACAAATCCAAACTCATGTGGACTGAACTCGCTCAATCTTTTATTTCTTGTCGCCTGGCAGTACAAGGGCATACCATGTCTTCCAAGTTGTTTACTAGTTCATACACACAGATTAATGTACTTTCATTGATCAAGGTGCTTTGCCTTTATGCATTCAAATGAGAACTCATAAGACTCACATGCATAGTCAACTTTAAATGGAATGACACAGAAACAATAATATGTCAACACAATAGGTTACAAACCTCAAGTCGTGTGCCAGTGACAAAGAATAGGTTTATTCTTGATTAGTTTTTGAAACGTTTCAAGATCATTAAGACTCCTACTGACCTCTTGACATATAAGATTCTATTGTCAAGAAACATTCCTTGACAAAAAAATATTCAAGAGTTAGTACGGGTTCTGATCAAGACAAACACTACACATAATTGGTCTTAGTTGGTCTTTGTGTTATCAAAAACATCACAACTTACCAATTTCAAACGTGCAAGAGTAAAAAACTTTTCTACTCCACATTTGACGAGTGCTATAAACCTTTTTAATACATGTCACTCAACGCACAATCTTTGAGTACGAATCTAAGACTTGATTTTGGAACGAAGTATAACTCATTCTTTTGATTTAACCATTTCAACAATTCCTGATTCCTCTTCTTAGGCATACCAGTGCACTAATTTGTCCTTAAAGGATCAATTGTGATATGGTTCTACAATCATTAAGATGATCATAAAACATGATACAAAAAGTACTCTCCCTTCTTTTTTAGATTGTACAAACTTTTAGCTTGCTGCCTAAATGATTTTCCTTATTTGTCCCACCATATATTAAAACCTTTCAAATGATTCAGAATTACACTTAATCTTGTAAGCATAACTATATTTACTAGAATTTTAGCAAATCATGACGAATAACCTTATTGTTCTTTGTGTCGGACTTGAGCAGTGCACAACAATGCGTACTAGATCCTATAGTCCTTCACTTGACTCACATACTTGTGTGAACAAGGAATTAGTCTTAATTTCCCAAATACGAAGGTTCTCATTCATCATACAATACCAGCTATATGATTCCAAGTTTCTTTCCAATTGAAACTTGGGCGATGAGAATTATTCCTTATTTGGTAAATTTTCGACACTACCACAAATAACATTACTAAGAATCACATCCATTTAACATTGCCAATAGAAATATATACAAACATCAATTTTCACAAATGCCATTGCAAGGAACTATAAAATAAGACAAAAAATCAAAATTTTATTTTATTTATAAAATTACAGAAAATCTTGTCCTTACAATGCAAAATCAAATGAAAACTATGCTATTACATATTCCTAAGCAACCTATCATAACTTCTAAGTAGCAAATTAAAAATCCGATCATCGAACCATGCGATCAAAATCCATTTCTTCGCGATCAGACTCAACATGCTCTTCCTTTAAGCTTCCTTTCTTTTCTTCGATCCTACAAAACATCAAAATGCAATCTTATCACATCATGTATTAAGAATCTACAAATAGGAAATTAATAGAGTTAAATAGTGAATTTACTTGCAGTAGAGTAATACATCTTGACTGAAACATCCGAAAAATAAGGTCCAAAATTTTCGTTTTAAAACATTAGTGGAAACTATAATTATCAACCATTTCATTTATAAACAAAAATCGTTATATCAAATCATAGTATCATCTCAAAACATGCTCTTTTTATCAGAGTAAACATCCCAGGCTAAATCTTATTGGTGTGTGCCATGCAGTCATCCCGAGCTCCTCCC
The DNA here is from genome assembly GCF_002870075.4 of Lactuca sativa. Lineage (NCBI taxonomy): Eukaryota > Viridiplantae > Streptophyta > Magnoliopsida > Asterales > Asteraceae > Lactuca > Lactuca sativa. The sequence goes on from NC_056624.2 coordinate 81,374,821, forward strand.
TCCGCTGCCGAAAGTACCTGTAACCAAAACTAAAAACTTTAAGCATGAAGCTTAGTGAGCTCCCCAATCCACCACATACCATGCACCTAAGCACATATACTGCCCCCCCCCCCCTCCGCTGCATCGGGCCCCGCCCTACATCGGACTAGCTCCGGCATTGGGCCCTTCCCGATTAGGCCCCGTCTGGCATCGAGCCTCGCTCGGTATACATATTTGTTTCTACTAGGCCCCGCCCGCTATACACATACAAAAATAACATATAATCATGCTAATACATAGCAAACAATTGCTATACAATAACTGCTAGTCTCAAGGCCCCGCCTATCTTGGCCCCCGCCCTTACTCCGCTATTAATGAGATATGGTGCCCTGTCCAGTATCAGCTAATGATGAGATACGGGTCCCTGCCCACACTCACCTCCATACCAGGTACATACAAGTATCACAAAGACAACAAGTATAACTAAATATACACTACTGCCTTGGGTACCATCCGACATCGAATCGAAGTCCGGAACATATAAATTGCATCGGGCTCACCCCGGCATCGGATCTAAATCCGATATACACTAGCATACATAAACGAGTTGACATTGGTTCCTTATACCCGTTCCTACTAGGGAAAACTCACCTCGCAAAGCTGACGGTAGAATCCTACGAATAACCCGTCGCTGCTAGCTGGCAGATCCCCGAACTGTTGATTCTCTCAAATCCTCGAGCTATCAATACCAAAATATCAATTAGTCCAAATCAATAATCCTCCTTAGGGTAAAATGACCATTCTACCCCTAGTCCTACTTGGTTCATATCTAAGGCTCAAAACCATAATATAGAAAGGCCCAATACTAGGTAGGCTTCCCAAGCCTATTAGTGGCCCACTAATGGCCTAATTTGCTAAATTTGGCCCAATCCTTCTAATGGGCCTTACCTAATCCCAAAAAGCTTCTTGGCCCACATTATTTGACTTTTGATGGCCCACTAAGGCCCAAAGAACCAAAATCCCCCTGTATGACCCAAACCGAGGGCCAAAATTCACAAGGCCCATATCTGATGAGTATGTTGGGCGTAGTCATATGTACGCTAAGCGTACTAGCCAAATAGTGCGTATGCTAGGCGTACGTGCATGTACGCTCATCGTACTCCCCTATTAAGTCATTTTCCCATTAAGTGCTTAATACTCCACTCCGGAAGCTACAATCACAGATCCAAGTCATTTTCCATGTCTTAATCCATAAAGTCACTGACTTGGTGACTTGACCCAAATAAGCCAACTCCGAAAATGACATTCTACTTGCATGAAGGTGGTCTTAACTCTTGCATGGACCCATTAAGACCATCAAGGTGACAACTTTCTGTCCTCGGGAGTCATTTAGCATCAAGGGTGACAACCCTTAGCCTACAAATTGGATTTGGACTCTAAAGCTTCATCCTTTGGACCAAAATGACTTCAAAATCAAACTATAATAGATCTAAGCACACTTAGGTAAATTTTATAGCTTTATACCTCCAAGTGATCTGAAATGGAACCCCAAACTCGGATTTACTGCTTCTCCTTTGATCCACCACCTTGCTATACTCTTCACCTGCTTGAAAATGGCTTCACAATCACCAAAATGCTCTCTAATGACCTCCAAAGCTCCAAGAACACTCAAGGGAGGGTTAGGGATTTGTGGTGGCTATATAAAGATGAAAGGGAGGCTAACATCCAAACACCGTGTTCATTATATAGTGACATGCCCTAAAATTAGGGTTTAGGGTCTCTAGGAGTACGCTAGGTGTATTTCTCGTATGCTGGGCGTACTCCACCCACACATGCGATCCTTTTGCCCTACTACACTGGGCATACCCCAACTTACGTTGGCGTACTCACCCAGTTGTCACCTTTGCATGAATGGCTGAAATGCAAGTTTTTCCATTCACGGACCAATTTTGCTAGGAACTTCAAAGTACTATAAATCCTTCATTCTAAGTCCGTTTCCGATGACCTTTATATCCATGAAAAGGTGGTGGGAAGCCCTACGCTCTTATCTACACACTCGAGCTTTAAAACCTTTTGAATAAATTCCGAGATCCATAGAATACTGAATCGCTTATAACCTGGGCCTCCGGAACCACAACCAAAGTACTTTTCAAAACGGGGTGTTACAACTCTCCCCCACTTAAATTAGACTTCATACTCGAAGTCCGCTAGCTAACTACCCCATAACCTCTCATGGTGCTCTGATACGATGCATACTCTGTCTACCCGGTCCAATCCTTGATGAATCGCTTCTATTTGTCTTCCGTCCGATCTTTCTTAAGCAAATTGCTAACCCTCGAGGGCAACCTCTATAGTACCATCCAATCGCTATAAACCTTTAGTACATCGCTCTTACCCAATTGTTACTCCTTCCGGTAGTCCCTGAGTACTCATGCTGAACATCCTAGGGGTTCACCCCTTCTTTTCCCGTGCGTTAACTGGCCTTCCCAAGGCAACTTTCCATAAACAACAACCTTCTCTATCTCTGTGTGGGACATCCCTACACTATTCCAAATCTACAGTCACTCCCAGTGCAGTCTCTTTGCTGCTACCCACTGAATGCTTCCTCTTATCGCGTATTATAGCCGAACACCCAACTCAGCAGATGGATCAGATAATCCTTCGAGTAAAAGATTCATCCCTGCATCAGTTAGATTCAGACAAGAGACGTGCAACAGATTCAAATCCTTCCGTTTGAGATTATTTGACCCCGCTGTGAGGGGTTAGCACCACTCGGTCAACCGGCTGCTTAACGTAAGGATTCTCCTATCCTTGCTCTTGTCTAGAGGTCCTGCTGTCTCTTATCCGCTTTCCGGATAAACCGAGACCACCCTGGTCCTAAATAATTTGCCATCATCTTGGTTACCGGACTCCCACCGGTTACTGAACTCAAACTCCATCTCTCAGTCGCTCCCAGTGACTTCCGAAGGAAGCTTCAACTATCTAAAACTGATCTATCTACCTTGCCACTCTGTCTCTATAAGACATGGGATCGTTGATCCCCTACCTTGACCCTACGGTCTCTACCGGGTCCCACCTACGCTGCTATAAGTACATAGGCCTCGCCCACAGGTCTCACCCAACTAGATTTCGGAGCGGCCTCTCCCACAGGTCTCATCTATCTAGGGTTATGGATGCCCAATCCTCCTTGAATCTCAACTTACTATCCTTTCCTGACCTTGATCTTGCACGCTCGGTGACAGGGGCCTCGCCCACACCCTACTCACTAGGAGATACGGGCCTCATCCACACTCATTTGACTAGGAGATACGGGCCCTCGCCCACACTCCCCTAACTAGGCTGCTAATGAATGATACAGCTTACCCACAATCTTACAATACACCCCATACTGTCTAACTACTGGTGAATGCTATGGCTATCCCATAGTCTTACATCTTGACTAAACTCGTATCCTACTGAGTGGATCTCTAACTTGGTTCCCAACCAGTTATCAACTATCGTGAATACACGAACTCAATGTTAGGAAGCTTTCCCAAACTCCAAACTCACGCGCTCCTCTATCCAAATAGCCACTCGGGCTGCTTTCCTTCCCAACAAAGTCGCGAACGCATCCCAATTTTGTACTTGCTTCTACTCCTGACCACCGGGATGGTTCTCGCCCACTTCGATTCAACTAGATCCCTACATCTCCCAGCTTGGAAACGATTCTCAATCCTTCTCTCAATCTAATGGTCGATCTGCTGACAACCAATACTTACTATTACCAGTGCTCCAAAACTAACCAATACCGAATTTGAACCACTCTAAAAGACTAACCGAACACCTCCCGATCCCTACTCACACTTGCTATAGTGACTGCATCCCCAGAACCTGTCCTAAGGGAAATATCGTCGAACTACTGATCTAACATCCATGGTATGCAGATGACATATAAATTTATCATGAGCAGGAAATATAATATTCTGAAATATACTTACTAACATCGATGTAGTACCATAGCAATAAAATGATAAATAAAAGCTGATAGGAAAGGAAAAGTTACGCACCTGCCACATCAGGGGTTGCTCGTGTCTCCTCTATAACCAGCTAGAATGCCCTGCTCCTCACCTGGGTGCCTCCGCCCGGCTCTGACGGCCATTGGTAATCCTCAAATTTGCAGGGGCAGGTGCTATCACCTTTCTCGTAGTAACCAAACTCGGACACTGGGCCTTCTTGTGGCCCCGCTGACTGTAATGAAAGCAGATCAGGTCTGATTGCTGGGTGGTGTTAGTAGTACAATCCGTGCTATAATGACCGATCTGGCCGCACTTGAAATAGCCAGAATCTCCAACATTGCCACTCTTACATGCACCCTCGTGCGTCTTGCCGCACATTCCATAGCGGCTACGGTCTTGATGACCTCTCGATCTATAATCTGATGTCTTGGGCCTCTTGCCTGATCCCGTGGATGTCTGCACCTCGACTGGTTTCCTCTTTCTGTCTGCCCCTAAGTCAATCTCCCTCTCCCTGGCTTGAGCAATCATATCCTCCAGCGTCTTATAGCTAGACACGCTGACAAACAGCCTGATGTCGCTTCTCAGCATCTCATGGTACCAAGCTTTCTTCATCTCCTTATCCACCACATACTGCAGAACAAGAAGGGCTCTCTCTCTCTCTCTCTGAACTTGGTGGTGATCTTTGCCACTGCATGCGTAGTCTGTTGGAGGTCTTGGAACTCCCGTGCTAACTGCTGCACGTCAATAACTGGTGCAAAATCGGCGGCCCTTAAACTAACCTAGAAATCAGTCCATGTCGTTGCGTCCAACGCGACATCACCTCCAATAGCATGTCCAACCTCCTCCCACCAATCGCGTGCTCTGTCCTTCAGGAGACAGGAGGCGAGTCGGGCCTTGTCCCCCTCGAGATATCGGCTAGTGCGAAAAGCATTGGCGACATCTACCAAACATCTTCTGCTAGCAATGGGGTCCCTAGCCCCATGTTAATCCGAAGCTCCACAATATCTGAACTCTCAGAATGTCAGTGTGTGTTCCCCCATCATGGCCACCATCTCAGCACGGAAGGCTCCCAGCCTCTCATCCAAAATCTCTAATATACCCTCCTTGAACGTACCACAGATCACATGAGTCTGGTCTAGAATAATGTGCTTAATATCAGCTGATATAACCTCTCTCATCTGCTCCCTAAGCTGCTCGACTCCTGAACCCGAGCCTGATCCCTCGCCAGCGCTTGAACCACCCACTGGTCTCTCACGTAACGTCACCATTCTGCAACATAACATAACTATCATCAAAATACTCATCACTGCTGAGGGATCACACACACACAACAAGTTCCCTGATATTATCTTAGCCCTTCTCGAATCGAGTGTGGATCCTCTGCTTTTAGTAGTATCGGCCCATACTACCTTCCACATCTATTCGTACTTTACTCGAGAATTGCCTCGACTCCACCAAGTCCCTTACTATTACTATTGCTCCCAATACTACTCCCATCCTAGGCTTTCCCTAGGGTAACCTCCAACCCAAACCCAGTCCTCAGCTACTGAAGGCATCTTCATAATGCCAATTAGCCACTACCTGAATACCATCACATGTGACGAGGCTCAGATAAATCTTCGAGTAAAGGACTCCTCCTTACAACAGTTAGACTCAGACAAGAGTTGCGCAATAAGGCCAAATCCAGCACTCTGAGATTATTCAATCCTAATCACATATGACTTGATGTATTCACCTAATGGATAACTCCTATCACTCAGATTCCCATAAAGCACAAAGCAAGTAGCATTCAGACAAAAAGGAAAGTCTAAGTGGAACATAATCAAGCAATTATATCCATATATCAGGAATCTGTACTAGCATGCAACTCATAAAGCTCATACACATAATAAGCACATAAGGCATCCTCCTAGATCCTTTGTCCTAATCTAGCATGCAGTTCTCATAAGCATATCATATCTAAACAAACATGTATGGGTAATTTGGGAGAACTTACTTGAGCTCGGTTGATTGCATGCACCACACCCTTTTTCTCTTTTGTCAAAGTCCTTTTCTCTTTTCTCAAAGTTCTATTATAAAAATAATTTTCATTTGAAAATTTTATATCACTTCCTTCGTTTGAGTTCAGACACACCTGAGAGTGTGTCCGAATCCCTCAAACCAAAGCTCTAATACCAACTTGAAACATCCCAAAAATATGGTCCAAAATTTTCGTTTTAAAACATTAGTGGAAACCATAATTATCAACCATTTCATTCATAAAAAAATAGTTATCAAATCAGAGTATCATCTCAAAACATGTTCTTTTTATCAGAGTAAACATCCCAGGCTAAAATTTCTTGGTCTGTGCCATGCAGTCATCCCGAGCTCATCCCTCCGTTGCCGGAAGTACCTGTAACCAAAACTGAAAACTATAATCACGAAGCTTAGTGAGCTCCCCAATCTACCACATACCATACACCTAAGCACATATACTGGGCCCCCCCGCCCGCTGCATTAGGCCCTGCTTGGCATCGGACTAGCTCTGGCATCGGGCCCTGCCCGGCATCAGGCCCTGCCTGGCATCAGGCCCCGCTCGGTATATATATATGTTTCTACTAGGCCCCGTCTGTCTCTGGGCCCCGCTCGCTTTGTACATATAAACAATAACATATAATCATGCTAATACATAACAAAAAATCGCTATACTATAACTACTAGTCTCATGGCCCTGCCTATCTTGGGCCCCGCCCATACTCCGCTACTAATGAGATATGGAGCTCTGTCTATACTCAGCTTGTGATGAGATACGAGCCCGTACCCACACTCACCTCCCTACCAGGAACATACAAGTATCACAAAGAAAACAAGTATAACTAAACATACACTACTTCCTCAGGTACCACCCGACATCGAATCGAATTTTGGAACATATAAACTACATCGGGCTAACCCCGGAATCGGATCTAAATCCAGTATACACTAGCATACATAAACGGGCCAACATTGGTGCCTTAGACCCGATCCTAGTGGGGAAAACTCACCTCGCAAAGCTGAATGTAGAATCTTGCGAATAATCCCTCGCTGCTAGTTGGCAGATCCCCGAACTACTGATTCTCTCAACTCCCCGAGATATCAATACTCGTGTATACACTAAGCATACAATCCAAATGGTGCGTACGCTAGGAGTACCTGCATTTATGCTCAACATACTCCCCCGTTAAGTCATTATCCCATTAAGTGCTTGATACTCCACTCCGGAAGCTACAATCACAGATCCAAGTCCTTTTCCACGTCTTAATCCATAAAGTCAATGAGTTGGTGACTTTACTTGACCCAAATAAACCTAAACACCGAAAATAACATTCTACTTCCATGAAGGTGGTCTTAACTCTTGCATGAACCCATTAAGACCATCAAGGTGACAACTTTCTGTCCTAGGGAGTCATTTAGCACCAAGGGTCGCAACCCTTAGCCTAGAAATCAGATTTGGACTATAGAGTTTCATCCTTTGGACCAAAATGACTTCAAAATCAAACTACACTAGATCTAAGCACACTTAGGTAAAGTTTATAGCTTTATACCTCCAAGTGATCTGAAATGGAACCCGAAACTCGGATCTACTGCTTCCCCTTTGATCCACCACCTTGCTATACTCTTCACTTGCTTGAAAATGGCTTCACAATCACCAAAATGCTCTTTAATGACCTACAAATATCCAAGAACACTCAAGGGAGGGTTAGGGCTTCATGGTGGCTGTATAAAGATGAAAGGGAGGCTAACATTTAGGGCATCATGTTCTTTATATAGTGACATGCCCTAAAATTAGGGTTTAGGGTCTTTGGGAGTACGTTGGGCGTACTCCTCCCACACCCACGATCCTTTTGCCTTACTACACTGGGCATACTCACCTAGTTGTCACCTTTGCATGAATGGATGAAATGCAAGTTTTTCCATTTAGGGACCAATTCTGCCAGGAACTTCAAATTACTATAACTCCTTCATTCTAAGTCCGTTTCTGACGAACTTTATATCCATGAAAAGGTGGCAGGAAGCCCTACCCTCCTATCTACACACTGGAGCCTTAAAAACTTTCGAATAAATCCTAAGATCCATAAAAGACTGAATTGCTTATACCCTGGGCCTCCGGAACCACAACCAAAGTACTTTTCAAAACGGGGTGTTACATTGACTCTCCCATCCTTTCGATCTTTCGATTAAATAAGGTAGCTTCGCATCTAATGTCCGTTCTCTTGGCAATAGAAGCATATAAACTCTATTGGAATGGCACACGAGACAATCTTAGACTTAACCTTTCTCTTTAACATTTGGTTAAACAGTTTGACCTTGGCCGATCCCTTTCCATTGGGAAGAGAAGACTTTTCTAGACTTCCAATGTTGCCATTTTCAATGTCCATGGTAGTTTGGGAGGTTGATCTACCAGTAAAATTTGCTTTACCGGTGCTCCAAATCATTGCTGATTCAGCAGCAATAAACAAATAGGTAAGATCGATGAGGGTCACGTCGTGGTCCATCATATAGTAATCTCTAATGAACTCACTATATGATTTGGGAAGTGATTGAAACACCAAGTCAACAACCAGCTTCCTCGAGACATCGACACCCAATATTCCCAACTTGTTAATATGCAACTTCATCTCCAAGACGTGAGCACGTATAGACTTTCCATCTTCGTGTGTACTTGCTAATAGGGCTTGAGTGACCTTGAACTTTTCAAGTGTTCGAACTTGTGGGTCCGGGAGAACTATTGGAGGAGGAGGAGGAAGTGAAGAATGATTTCCATTTCCATGATCCGATCGTGGAACTCATCTTCATGTGGAAAGCTTTTTCCAAAAGTTTCGGGAAGACCATTGTTGTAAGAATTAGTCATCTACAAAACGGGAGAAATTCAAGTTAGTTGATTCAATCCTTAATATAACACCCAAATGAAATATTAAGGCTAGGATCCAACACAATATTCTATAGTTCGGAAGAGCGATGCTATAATCCAATTGTAGAATATCTAAAGGTAGGTAAATGACGATTTACCAATTGCCACCATGAAAAACGAAAATTGAAAATTAGGTTTTAAATGAATTGAAACTCCTAGATCTTTTGATATTTATTGAACTTTTCAATGGCATGTTTAATCTCGAATATGCCCTTCATGTTTGTGACTGGGATACCGAGGATCACAAACAAGGCGTGGATAACCATGCAAATTAGTTTGTACTCTCGAAGATGTCCATCACCTAATCAATGTGCATGTTAACCACACACACACCATTGATCTATGATAATCTACGAGCAACCCATTGCCATCCTTCATTGGTCCCATATTAGTGTGTCGGTTAACCACACACGCTCCACTAACGACCAACAAGGAGCAATGTGCAATTTCATGGATTAGCAACAAGTCCACATTTTTCCTCAAGTAACTAAGATTTGGGAGTTTATAAAAGTGTTTAGTTACTTCGTATTTCATTATACTTATAATGGAAGGTTGTGTCCTATCCTACCCGTTCGGCTAACGACCATCTACTAGCTAAGGGTGCGGTGGGTAAGAGTGGATACCCAATGGCGGTCATTTTACAGGCCGCTTCCTTAAACACTCCTTATAGACCAGCTTCATGAATGAGGCCTACTAATGGTAAGACTGACTCTTTACTTATACATATATAATATATTAGAATTTTAATTTTATATAGTATAAGGGTGTGTTTTACACTTGGAAAATACTAAGTGGTTTAAACTATTAATAAATTAGACTTTTAATTTTATTAATATTAAACCATATTATCATGAATTTATTAATTCTCTTTTAATTAAACACTTAATTAATTTAATAAAACCATAAGGGTGTAATTTGAACTATTCAAATACTAGGGTTTTAGAATTTATTATTTCAAAATTAAGCTTTTAATCAAATTTTAAATTCCAAAACTTGAGGACAAATTTTGAGACCTTTCAAAATATTAGGGTTTAACTATTTAAATTTTAAAACTAAGACTTTTTAAGTTCAAATTTGAACTATAAAACCTAAAGGGTCTAATTTGAAACTTTTCAAAATTACTAGGTCAAATATTCTAATCATAATAATCTCATATTATCCATATTTAACCAAATCCACCAATTTTGATAAGGATATCCATACCAATCTGAAAAAACGAATTTTGGCAAAAAAAACGAGTTTTGGTAGTTATCCTCATCAAAATCTGGCTAGAAAATCGAAAATCCTAGCACCTGAACCCTAGACTCGGCGAGTCAGCCAGTCAGACAACAAAAAAATTTCGATTTCCTGATATTTGGCAATTCACTTTTGCATTTATTCATTAGAAAAACGACCTAGGCTCTGATACCACTGTTCGGTTATGAGCATAACATCATTCTTATGGTGTACATGCAACCCTAATTGCTTTGATCTAGGTTTTTCTATTTAAACATACAACTATGAATACCAAAGCAACAAACACTAATGACTAACATACAAATTCGAAATTATATATAAGCTAGGGTTTAGATCATACCTTTCTTGTTATATAGCAATAACAAGAACAATCCATAAAGTCCTTGACTCTTGAAAGCTTAGTGCCCCAAGTGTTAGACCTCTAATGGAGTCACAAACACCACTAGTAACAAGGAAGAACAAGAGAGAGAGAGAGAGAGAGAGAGAGAGAGAGGAAAGAGCTTCAAAATCATCCAAGGTACTCTAAGAAGGCATAAGGACGATTTTAGGAGCCTTAGAGTTCCTTTTAATGGTTAAGGCTTCTAGGGTTATCAACTTGGAAACCTTAATTTCCTTGCTTAGGACCTAAGCAACATATGGACTCCTTAATGGACAATCCTTGGACGAAAGTGTTATGGACTCTCATAGAGATTTCATCCACCCTATATTTATAAGGTCTATAAGCCCAAACTATAAATATTACGGATTTACATAATCAGTCCCCGCTAATTTAATCAGTCTCTTTTGATCGCCAAATTAATTCCAAATTAATTTTTGATCAATACTAATTAAATAATATGATTTCTCAATTAATATATTGTTCTTATAATATATTAATAAATCATAATTAATCCTCTTTCTCCATATTTCATCCTATCAGTTGCTATGGTGAAGGCAACCCAAAAGGACCATAACGCCCGTAGATCCGAGCGAGTCATTTTAGAGACGATAAGCATCAAAAATGACTTTTTTATGGAAGATTATTGTGACAACCCGATATTTCGAATCTATGTAATGACCTAAAAAGTCAAGAATTGTAATCTCTTTTGATATAATGAAATTATCGTTAAAAAGAAAATGTTCAAAAGTCTCTACTGGATTTCATAAATGATAGATGTCGTAATAAGTTTTTCCAAAATTATAAAGGACACTAAAATCCGAGTTATGACGAAGAAGTTATGATTTTTCGAAGTTTCAGGATAGCAATAGACAGTTAAAAACTCGAAATAGAGATCGAGCGACTTTTGGCTGAAACAACCTAAATGAGAATCGAAGGTCTCGACAATGGTATTGCAACGGTAAAAAGTCTTACGAAAACGGACGTCGAATGAAGGAGTTATGAATTTTTAACGGACTTTTTCGTGTTCCGGCCTGCTAAAAATAATTAATTAAAAATAAAGTCAAAACTAGCCAACGAAGTCAAAATGAAAGTTATAGAGCATATTCTCACCTATGCGTGCATATATAGAACGTCGAAAACGGAGCTCGTACGCAGAAGTTACAGATTTTACAAGTTCGAAGGGCACAAACCGAGACGATTTACGCCCAGCGTACCCTCGTACGCCCAGTGCACTCAGCTGCTAGGCCTTGTATCGTCCACGTCACCCCTCTACGCGTCTATGCCCCGTCCCATCCGAAGTCCAGCAGAAGAGGATGCTGTCACGCATGACGTCGGGTGGAACGCCCGGGTTTCGGGGCTAAGCATTTAAGACTTTGTAATAGTCTAGGTCAACTATTATAACTCATTTTGAAATAATAGAGATGAAATATTTGAGTATTATGTGAATTATGTGTATTTATGTGCTTATTATTTAATTATAAATGTATAATTAATAAAAAAGATAAAAAATAAGTGTCAAAATTAAAATGTGAGATAAGCCCAATATCTCTACATAAAGTTGTAGTGGTCGAAACAAGTATTCCGGGGATATAAAGAACACCGAAATCCGAGTTATAACAAAGAAGTTATGACCCGTTGAAGTTTCGCAACAGAACCGACACGATACCGGAAAGCATAAATAGTGAATTTACGATAGAGCAAGTTTTAGCCTTAGTGATCTAAACGAAAAACGTAGAGTATATAAAACTAAGAGCGTCCATAAAAAAGAACGCCCAAATCTGACTTCGTATGAAGAAGTTATGATTTTTTGAAGTTTCGGATTAGCGGTGCACATCCCAAAATTCGAATATTAGATCGAGTGGTTTTTAGCCGACACAACCTAAACAAGAATCGAATATCTCGTTAAGAGTAGTGTAACGAGAAAAAGATGAGCGAAACGGACGTCGGATGAAGAAGATATGAGAATTTAACGGACCAATCCTGTCCCGGCCTGTTAATAAAATATATTTTAAAATAGAGTCAAAATTAGCCGACGGAGTCTAATCGAAAGTTGTAGAGCATGTTCCCGCCTTCGCGTGGATATAAAGAACGTCGAAAACGGAGCTCGTATGAGGAAGATACGAATTTTTGAAGTTGTAACTCGAATTTGCGAAGCTGGTGCAATGGGTGATGACGTGGCTCGATCAGGGTCTTAGCTTGCTGATCACGGTCTGGTCTTCGGATTCGGACACCTGGCCTTGCTACGCTTCGCATACGAGAGGAACACCCCGCGTCAGAAGAAGGATACACCCAACGGACTTCGGATTGAGCAGTTCCGAGAAGTGCCACGATGACCCAGCAGTGAAGCGACACGTGTAGTACGACCGAACCCTTACGCCCAGCGTAGGTCCGAGGTACGCCCAACATATCGAGGCCTCGCAGGCTATAAAAGGGGCCGAGGCAGCTTCATTTTTCACTCCAAAAATCATACTCTCTCTAGCTTCTTTCTCTCTCTAAGTGCCCTAAACCCTCCTAAACCCTAGGTAAACCCCCTAGCACCCGAGGGAAGCGCCGAGGCTCCCGGAGTCCCGAGAAAAAGGGTCTTTCGGTTTCGAAACGCTGCTCCAAATAAAGTTTCGTTTTTCTTTAAAATCCGCTGTAAGTGAGATACGCTTATGGAATTTTTAATATAGCTTTCAAATAAATATAGGAATGTTATTAGGTCCTTGAAATAATTATTTGGGCTATTATTATGAGTTATATTAAGTGTTATTTAACACTTATATAATAATAATAATAGTTAGACTATTATTTTGTCGCGGTTATCGTTAGACTAAACCCTAGTGGCATTGATACTAGGTTTTATCGAAGGAAAATTGTTTTAAGAGTATCGAAGCACTGTCCGAGTACTGAGTCACCACCTTTCATGTGAGTGCATAGTTACTTTCAGCTTACACATAGATATGAAGTATTTTATGTAAATTACGTGCTATGTGTGCATATTATCTGAATACTTGCTATCTATGCTGGATGAACATTGTTATACATGTTTTCAATGATTTAAACTGTATATGTATTTCATATCTACGAAAATGTTGGGGTAAAACATGGGTAGATATAATAAGTGATGTGTGATAAAATGATGAGGGGCCTCGATGTTGTTGTTGTTGATTTTGTTATCTAGCGGAGTATGGATGACAACCACGAACTCTTCTAGACAGTCCAGTGGAACACTAGCAGGCTCGTAACCTGTAAGTGTTTGTGAACGATGTGTTCACCGGTGTACTCCATCCCCCACATGGTTGCCTTTAGGACATTTATTGCTGAGGAATCCCTTAGCAGTAGTGTCCATCCCAATGATAATCCTTAGGCTAGGTCCCTTATGATAGGTGTTTAGGGACGTAAAGTGAGGATAACGGGAATGAGTAGTCGGGTTATTGTTGATTGATGAAATTAATAAACTTATTTATTGTGGGTTGAAAACCCTATGTGCTCACCAGGCTCCCAAGCCTGACCCACTCAGTTTATTGTATTACAGGTAGTGGCGCATGAGCATAGATGCGATGTTTTGGATGAGAGATTACGGATATAGGCCTGTAGATATGAAAGAATGTAGTAAGGCTTATATTGTACTGTTTATGCTTTTGATCTGTACGAACATGACATCCCAAGTCTTTTAATGAAATACAATTCTATGGAAATGCTTTTGATAAATCTTTATCATATTTTGTTTTGGGATGCATTCCGCAATACTTTTACTTAAAATGTTACTTTGATTTTCAAATAAAGCATAAACAAAATCGGTCTTTTCTGGCCGTGATTTTAAGGATGTCACATCGGGTACGCCTCGCGTAACCTAGTACATCCAGCATACCAAGGGTATTCAGCCCCTAAAAAAGGTATGCGAGGGTTCCTGGCATAAGTGCTCATTTCCTCTCTTACTCTTGATTTTTTACTCTATTTTACATGCATGAAATATCCCAAAGCCCCAGTTTTCATACCCAAGCCCCGAAGGAAGTTTTACGCTCCCGAGATTCCCGAGAATCCCGAGAAATCCGCTTTCTCGAGTCGAAGTTTTGCTCGGTTTTTCATCTCACCATCTTCACTCTATCAGGTGAGTCCATACCCCTACGAACACACTTTATATACGTTTTAAATACTTTTAAATACTTTTAGGGGGAATACAAGTAAACACACGGGTATCCTCGTGTGAAAAAGATAAATCTTATGCTAAACTTTTTGTTATATAATAAATCATATGTGATTTTCAACTATCATACGAAAACATTCTCGTGCAACATATCACGATAACACTTTGTCCTTATGATGTAAAACTTGTTGTTTTATAAATATCAAATACTTTATTTATATTTTGAGTATAAATGTTCAATAATGTTATTACAAAATGTTGTACTTTATGTACAAAGCCGACACAACACTAGGGTCTATCATGCAAACGAATCATACACTTAGAAAAACTGTAATAGGTATAGTTTACTAGATACTCATGAGATTTTACATACTATAAGTACTATATCGAGGAAATACTTTCATATACAAGAACAAATGGACTTTTGATACCTAAATCTTTGGTACTCATTTTTGTGAGACAATCAACTTCACGTACATTTAAGTATGCAGTTAAAGTCCTAAATTCTATACCATATTCTCTTGTATGGAGAGTGTGATACTTGTGTATAGATATATACGGGATTGACAATCCTGCATCTAAATTGTTAGCTACAGTTAGACCAGTAGGTCTGGGGTGACAAACGTCATAACATTCCAACACCTGAAGAACGTTGTTACAGGCAGTCTGGGTCAAAAACATGGTTATAAAACTCACATGGAGTATTATTAAAAACACGTTGATTTATGGGGTTATCCAACGCCTTAACGATTTTATACGTACATAAATATAATATTCTAGGCATGAAAAACATTATTGCATTACAACTTTGGAACTTTTAAACTATCACACACTTATGGAAAATACTAGATTTCTAGAAGCAAACATTCAAAACAGTCGGGTCTTGGTAGAAGACTACTTTATACTAGTAGGAAATATGGGATTTTCTAAGGAGTTTTCAAACATCTACAAACAATTTCATTCAAAATTTATACACATATTGACATTAAATACTTATGAAATCACCAGCTTAAATGCTGACCTACTCCTTCAAATCTACTTGTATTTCTCATGGATTCAGTAATACAGGTAAAACTTCAGCTTTTGGAGAAGTGACGCTAAGGCGTCAGTTATAAACTCATTTTTGTCATCATATTGTAATTCGTTTTTGAAACAAGTATTTTCAACAATGTAACTCTTAAATTATATATTTGATGGTTGTTTTACTTTCTTTACTATGTATTCAACTGTTTCGATACTACATGAAGTCATCCACCCTCGAACGATTCTACCGTTTTGGTTTGGGGGTGTGACAGATTGGTGTCAGAGCATTGTTTATAGTGAACTAAGTATATCAAACCATATAAGATATACAAACTATAAATGCATAGGGACTAAAAGTCTCTGACAAAACGTTTTTACACCTGAATCGCGTTTAATTTAACTTAAACTATTTGGGTTGTAAAAGCACAAATACATGCATACAATGATTTATTTTCATAGTTAGAGCTATAAAGAAGTATTAAGACAAGTTGGACGTTACGACTAGGCCTCGGAATATATAATCGGATTTGGGACGAATATAGCCTGATCAACTATATTTATTTGAGATCGGACTAATGTATGTCGAGGAATGGTCGTAGTGAGCAACAAGTCAAAACTTACCAAAATAACACCAGTATCAAACATAAAAATTTAATACTATAGGAGTATGTGGTAATTTTCATGGTTTAAGCTACATTTCCAGATTTACATGCTTTAAATTCTAGACAATTCTCATACCTCCATTCTTGGACAGAAACAATGGCTGGATTCTATCCACCCGGAGATCCCTACTACCCGAATCAGGGCAATAGAGGATAGGTTGAAGAAGACCCCGAAGAAGATGAGGAACCTATAGAGTTGGAGGAAGGAGAAGACTCGGGGACAGACTCAGAGTCAGATATAATCAACCCACCAATCGCTCAACCTCCCGCATTTAGGGGAAACTTTCAGCGACCAACTCCCATTTAGGGAAGTCACATTCACCATTGGAGCCAATAACAAGGATTACATCCTCCCTACGGCATGTGTCGGGACTTCTACGACGTCAGGAATGGAGGCTCAGCCGACCGAGCACTCCCAGTCATAGTGGGCAAACTAGCCAACCAGTCCTATCAATCCGGGGTTCAAGCAAACCGAATTCGTGAAGTCAATGTGGAAGTACAAGTTCACACTTCCGACATCCGTCGTCTGGACAGGGTGCAGGATAATGCCGAACTCCACACCGACGCACTCCAAGCACAACTGATGGCAGCCCTCGCTGAGATAAGAAAAATGAGGGAAGAACAGGCCGTTTTTGATAGGCGTCTTATGGAAGCAAAGCAATCAGACGTTGAGTCAAGCTCCAAGCGCAACCTACGTCGTAAGTAATACTTGCCCAAATCCCAAAATTTTGTTATAGAATAGGAACTCGGCTAAAAGTCTTACTTTTCTTTAACTTCTGTATCGGAGATCCATAGAAGGGTCAAAATTTTCCTAACATCAGAATGTAACTCAAGATATGTTTAATATATATGAAAATTTCCCTTTACGTGTTAATTCCTTGAAAACCACTCAGATTCATAAGATTATCTATTATTCTACAAACTTTTATTATGAATCAAGTTCAAAACTTTGGATAGGTCAATCAAATTCATGAATTGATAAAAATGACTAATTAACACGCGGATCCCAATCATTAAACACTTATGGCCCTCATTTTATTTCTTTAACAGCATGATGCCGCCTCGTAGATCTACACGTCGTGTCAACAACGCAACACCTCCACCACCTCCAGTAACGGAAAATGCCGCCTTAATAGCTGCTGTAACAGTTGCAGTGACAGCGGCAATAGCCCAGATGAGTAATAATGGTTCTGGAGGGGGACTAAATAGCTCTACAAATGGACAATGTCAGGGTTGTTCAGGGGATTGCACCTTCAAGGACTTCACCAATAGCAAGCCCATATCTTTTAATGAATGCAGAGGGATAGTGGCTCTATCGCAATGGATAAAGAAAATCGAAGCGGTTTTCGAGATCTGTGCATGTCTGGAGGAAAGCAAGGTAAAGTTTGTTGCTTGTAAATTCTACGAGAGAGCGCTGACATGGTGGAATGGCCATGTCAAGTCACTAATGCTAGTAGTGGCTAATTCTATGGGCTGGGAGAACCCAAAGCAAATGTTAATGCAAGAGTACTGTCCAAGGGGTGAGGTACAAAAGCTAGAGCAGCAACTTTAATACCAACAGGTATAGTGATTTGGCAATCCTTTGCCCAGGGATGGTTGCTCTAGAGAGCAAGAAGATCGAAAGATACATCTGGGGACTGTCACCCTAGATTCGAGGAAGTGTACTAGCTTCCAAACCAGTCACTTTTGACAGTGCCAAACAGTTGGCACAAGCTCTCGTTGACCATGGAATCTGCCAGGGTTTAGCGACTACCGTTCCGGAACAACCCACAGGGAACAACAACAACAACAACAACAGTACCAACAACAAAAACAACAAGTTTTGGAACAAAAGAAAGGGTCAATTTCCGCAAGAGTCTTCCAAGAAACAACAAATAGTGGTAGTCCATGCCGCTACCGCCCTCACTGCTGTCCCGGTGGCCCCTGCACCAGCGAAGCAATATGCGGGGAACCTACCAAAGTGCAACAAATGTAATTTCCATCACAAAGGAAATTGTCGGGAGATGCACTGCAACAATTGCAAGAAGAAAGGGCACACTGCCTGTTTCTGTAAGGCACCGACACGACCAATCACCCAAGTCCCTGGAGTCGGTGTGGGACATGCATGTTATGGATGCAGTGAGGCTGGAAACTACAAGAGAGACTGCCCTAAGGCAAGGAATGCTGGTGGCATAGGAAGAGTGCTAGCAATAGGGCAGGACGAAGCAATAGCTGATCCCACGGTGGTTGCGGGTATGTTTCTCCTCAATAATGCTTATGCATGCATACTCTTTGATTGTGGTGCGGAAAGGAGTTTCGTGAGTCATAAATTCAAACACATACTAAAACAGAACCCTCAATCACTCAATAAGATATTTACAGTAGAAATGGCAAACGGTAGAACAGAAAGCTCAAACGATATGTGCATAGGCTGCACACTAACTCTAAATGAACATTCCATTTAAATTAACCTAATGTCGATCACCATAAAAAGCTTTGACGTCATCATCGGTATGGATTGGTTAAACCTGCACCATGCCAATATACTTTGTCATGAAAGGGTCGTCCGCCTAAATCTACCAAAAGGCGAAACTCTTGTAGTTTATGGTGACAAACCCGGTACCAATTTACAAATCATCTCTAGCGTCAAAGCCCAGAAATACCTACGTAAGAGGTACCATGCCTTCTTAGCCCATGTGGTAGATAAGGAAAAAGAAATGAAGGACATCAAAGACATTCTAGAAGTCTGCGATTTTCCCGATATCTTCCCTGAAGATCTCCCAGGAGTCCCGCCAGAACGACAAGTTGAGTTCAGGATTGATTTAATTCTCGGAGCTACCCTAGTAGCTAAGTCGCCATATCGTCTAGCGCCAGCTGAGATGCAAGAATTATCCAGCCAATTAAACGAACTGCTAAACAAAGGATTCATCACACCAAGCTTCTCACCTTGGGGAGCACTAGTCCTGTTTATAAAGAAGAAGGATCGATATTTCCGCATGTGCATCGATTACTAGGAACTCAACAAGCTCATTATCAAGAACCGATATCCCTTACCATGCATTGACGACTTTTTCGACCAACTCCAAGGAGCAAGTTATTTCTCAAAGATCGATTTGAGATCCGGGTATCATCAGCTGCGAGTCTTAGAAGGAGATGTTCCCAAAACAGCCTTTCGAACTCGTTACGGTCACTATGAGTTCGTAGTGATGCCCTTTGGATTAACGAATGCACCGGCGGTGTTCATGGACTTAATGAATTGAGTGTGTCGTTCATTCCTGGACAAATTTTTAATCGTGTTCATAGACGATATACTCATCTATTCAAAGAGTAAAGAAGAACATAGTCAAAACCTCCGCCAAGTCTTGGAAACGCTAAGAAAAGATAAGCTATACGCAAAATTCTCAAAGTGCGAGTTTTGGATCCAGAAAGTAGATTTCCTAGGTTACGTGGTTAGCAAAGATGGGACACGTGGACCCTTCCAAAATCAAGGCAATCGAGAATTGGTCAGCCCCAAGAACCGCAACGGAAATCCGACAATTCTTGGGCCTTGTTGGCTATTACCGAAGATTTATACAAAACTTCTCGAAGATTGCTAAACCACTTACCACCTTGACCCAAAAGGGTGTAGCTTTCAATTGGGAAGAAAGACAAGACGCTACATTCCAAACACTGAAGCAAGCTCTATGCAGTGCACCTATATTGTCCTTACCAGAAGGAACAGAAGACTTCGTGGTATACCGTGATGCATCTAATCATGGTCTTGGATGTGTTCTAATTCAATGAGGAAAGGTCATCGCCTATGCCTCAAGACAACTCAAGACGCACTAGGTCAACTACAGTACGCACGACCTCGAACTGGGAGTAGTCGTTTTCGCGCTAAAGATCTGGAGACACTATCTTTATCGCACTAAATGCACAATCCTCACCGATCATAAGTGCCTTCAACACATCCTCAATCAAAAGGAACTCAACATGAGGCAAAGACGATGGATTGAACTGTTGAATGACTACGAATGTGAAATTCGTTATCATCTAGGAAAAGCGAATGTGGTAGCCGATGCTCTTAGTCGAAAGGAATACTTGGGGCACCGAGTGAAATCCTTAACCATGACAATCCATTCACACCTGTCCACAAAAATCAAGGAGGCTCAGAGGGAAGCCTTGAAAACTGAAATTGTGACGGGTGAAGCCTTAAGGGGAATGGATGAGAATCTTGAAGTCAAGGATGACGGAGTTCGTTACTTTGTGGACCGGATCTGGACGCTGAAGTTTGGTGGATTCAGAGACGTGGTCATGAATGAGGCTCATAAGACATGATACTTCATGCACCCAGGTTCAGACAAGATGTATTTGGACCTCAAGAAACTATATTGATGGTCGAACATGAAAGCAGAGATCACTACCTATGTGGGCAAGTGTCTGACTTGCGCCAAAGTCAAGGTAGAGTACCAAAAGCCCTCGGGATTACTACAACAGCCTGAAATACCCGAGTGGAAGTGGGAGCGGATAACCATTGATTTCATAACCAAACTACCCAAGACAACAGGTGGACTAGACACCATATGGGTAATCGTCGATAGATTAACAAAATCCACACACTTCCTGCCAATAAAGGAAACCGACAAGATGGAGAAGCTAGCTCGAACCTATATCCGAGAGATTGTATGACTGCATGGGGTACCAATATCCATTATCTCCGACAGAGATAGTAGGTTCACCTCGCGATTCTGGCAGTCGTTACAAAAATCTCTAGGAACGAGACTAGACATGAGTACCGCTTACCATCCACAAACCGACGGTCCAAGTGAGAGGACCATACAAACCTTGGAAGATATGCTAAGATCTTGTGTAATTGATTTTGTTAAAGCATGGGATATACATTTACCACTAGTCGAATTCTCATACAACAATAGCTATCACTCCAGCATTAAAGTTGCTCCATTCGAAGCCCTCTATGGCCGCAAGTGCAGATCACCACTGTGCTGGGCTGAAGTAGGCGACACACAACTAGCCAAGGGACAAGTACCCGACAGCACTCTCACAGGCCCGTAAATCATAAGAGAAAAAACTGAGAAGATTATACAAATTCAGGAACGACTAAAGGCTTCAAGAGACAGGCAAAAGAGTTATGCGGACAAAAGACGGAAGCCCTTAGAATTTCAAGTTGGAGACCGTGTGCTATTAAAGGTCTCGCCCTGGAAGTGGTTAATACGTTTCGGAAAATGTGGGAAACTAAACCCAAGGTATATCGGACCATTCGAGATCCTTGCGAGGATCGGCCCGGTAGCATACAAACTTCGACTACCGCAGGAACTCAATAACGTACATCCTACCTTTCATGTGTCAAACTTGAAGAAATGTTTGTCCGATGAGACCCTCGTCGTCCCGCTAGACGAAATCGAAATCAAAGAGAGTCTCCACTTTATAGAGGAACCAATTGAGGTCATGGATCGGGTAATTAAAAGAACAAAACAAAGTCGCATACCCATTGTGAAGGTCCGCTGGAATGCAAAGCGGGGACCTGAATATACTTGGGAGCGCGAAGATCAAATGAAACAAAAGTATCCGTATCTCTTTCTCTAATCCACAAATATTTACCTTACATTAAATTTCGGGACGAAATTTCCTCTAACGGGGGGATGATGCGACAACCCGATATTTCGAATCTGTGTAATGACCAAAAAAGTCAAGAATTGTAATCTCTTTTGATATAATGAAATTATCGTTAAAAAGAAAATGTTCAAAAGTCTCTACTAGATTTCATAAATGATAGATGTCGTAATAAGTTTTTCCAAAATTATAAAGAACACTAAAATCCGAGTTATAACGAAGAAGTTATAATTTTTCGAAGTTTCGGGATAGCAATAGACAGTTAAAAACTCGAAATAGAGATTGAGCGGCTTTTGGCCGAAACAACCTAAATGAGAATCGAGGGTCTCGACAATGGTATTGTAATGGCAAAAATTATGACAAAAACAGACGTCGAATGAAGGAGTTATGGATTTTTAACGGACTTTTTCGTGTTCCGACCTACTAAAAATAATTAATTAAAAATAAATTCAAAACTAGCCAACGAATTCTAAATGAAAGTTGTAGAGCATATTCTCACCTACGCGTGCATATATAGAACATCAAAAACGGAGCTCATACGCGGAAGTTACAGATATTACAAGTTCGAAGGGCACAAACGGAGACGATTTACGCCCAGCGTACTCGGGTGCTAGGCCTCGGATCGTCCACGTCGCCCGTCTACGCGTCTATGCCCCATCCCATCCGAAGTCCGGCAGATGAGGATGCGGTCATGCATGACATCGGGTACGCCCCGCGTAACCTAGTACGTCCAGCGTACCGAGGGTATTCAGCCCCTAAAAATGGATGCGAGGGTTCTGGGAATAAGTGCTCATTTCCTCTCTTACTCTTGAGTTTTTACTCCGTTTTATGTGCAAGAAATATCCCAAAGTTCCGGATTTCATAACCAAGCGCCGAAGGAAGTTTTACGCTACCGAGATTCCCGAGAATCCCAAGAAATCCGCTTTCTCGAGTCGAAGTTATGCTCGGTTTTTCATCTCACCATCTTCACTCTATCAGGTGAGTCCATACCCCTACGAACACACTTTATATACATTTTAAATACTTTTAAATACTTTTAGGGGGGGGGGGGGGAAATACAAGTAAACACACGGGTATCCTCGTGTGAAAATGATCAATCTTATGCTAAACTTTTTGTTATATAATAAATCATATGTGATTTTTAACTATCATACGAAAACGTTCTTGTGCAACATATCACGATAACACTTTGTCTTTATGATGTAAAACTTGTTGTTATATAAATATCAAACACTTTATTTATATTTTGAGTATAAATGTTCAATAATGTTATTACAAATGTTATACTTTATGTACAAAGCCGACACAACACTAAGGTCTATCATGCAAACGAATCATACACTTAGAAAAACTATAATAGGTATAGTTTACTAGATATTCATGAGATTTTACATACTATAAGTACTATATCGAGGAAATACTTTCATATACAAGAACAAATGGACTTTTGATACCTAAATCTTTGGTACTCAGTTTTATGAGACAGTCAACTTCACGTACATTTAAGTATGCAGTTAAAGTCCTGTATTGTATACCATATTCTCTTGTAGGGAGAGCATGATACTTGTGTATAGATCTATACGGGATTGACAATCCTGCACCTAAATTGTTAGCTACAGTTAGACCGGTAGGTTTGGGGTGACAAACGTCATAACATTCCAACGCCTGAAGAACGTTGTTACAGGCAGTCTGGGTCAAAAACATGGTTATAAAACTCACATGGAGTGTTAAAAACACGTTGATTTTTGGGGTTATCCAACGCCTTAACGATTTTATACGTACATAATATTCTAGGCATGAAAAACATCATTGCATTACAACTTTGGAACTTTTAAACTATCACGCACTTATGGAAAATACTAGATTTCTAGAAGCAAACATTCAAAACAGTCGGGTCTTGGTAGAAGACTACTTTATACTAGTAGGAAATATGGGATTTTCTAAGGAGTTTTCAAACATCTACAAACAATTTCATTCAAAATTTATACACATATTGACATTAAATACTTATGAACTCACCAGCTTAAATGCTGACCTACTCTTTCAAATCTACTTGTATTTCTCAGGGATTCCGTAATACAGGTAAACTTTAGCTTTTGGAGAAGTGACGCTAAGGCGTCAGTTATAAACTCATTTTTTTCATCATATTGTAATTCGTTTTTGAAACAAGTATTTTCAACAATGTAACTCTTAAATTATATATATATATATATATATATATATATATATGATGGTTGTTTTACTTTCTTTACTATGTATTCAACTGTTTCGATACTACATGAAGTCATCCACCCTCGAACGATCCCGCCGTTCTGGTTTGGGTGTGCGAGAATTATTTAGATGGATTAATCTTAACTAAGTTGTAGTATATGTTACAAGGATTCCGTCCGTATAAAGAATGCCGAAATCCGAGTTATAACGAAGAAGTTATGACCTGTCGAAAAGGAAACATGAAGGATCTTCAGTGATCAACAAAGAAAGCAAATTATCGAAATCGGGTGGAAGAGATGAAACCACGTGGTGTGTAAAGTGTAAGAAGAAGCACTTCGTAAGATGTGATGGAGAAGTGACCTGCTATAAGTGTGTTAGGACCGGTCACTATTCCAGAGATTGTACGTTCGACAATAGGAAGTGTTACGAATGTGGAGATGGTGGTCATATTTCGAAGAACTGCCCAAATAAGGACAAAGCTGCAAAGAAAAATGTACCACCACAGTCAAGGGCATTCCACATGATCCTCGACGAAGCAAATCAAGGATGGGGATTTTATATCCAAGGATCAAGTTATGAAGTAGTAGTGCGAATAGTAACTTATGATGTAGCCTATTAGAGGCATAGTATAATGTGAACTCGAACTTTTGTGTAATCGTTTCAAGATTTAATATAAACCCTCGTTTTGTTATCTGATGTGATTGTGTGATTTTTTATGGTCACTTGGTTGACTGAGGGACAATACTTGGGACAAGTATGAGTAGGTGTGAATAGTAGTAGAGATCTATACTACTGGAAGCATATGACTCATGCTTGGATTAGGGAAAGTCACAAGGTTACCAAGAAGCTTGTAATTGAGTTTGTTTTTATTCGAGTATGTCGTTACCATTGTTTCGGTAATGACTAATGAGATAATTGTTATTTCGACCCTAGTGGTCATATCAAATTGAGTCCGACTACGAGGAGTTTGTTACGTGGTTCATGGAACCAAGTTCGATGTAACATCTGGCCTAAGTCAGAAGATTGAAATCAATGCGATCGATAGCATCGCGCTCGTTGTTAAGGAAGCTTGTAGCTAGAAATGCTACATTTAAAAATGTGATTATATCACATTAGAATATGAAGGAAGGTATATTCCATTCTGGAATTTGACTTTAAGAGACTTGAGTCTAAGCGCTGCATCATACGATGAGAGGTCGTTAGAACATGACCCATCGGTCTGTTACAATAGATAAGGGAAAGTACTTATCCTAAGAAGAAGAAGGAGTCCTCAATAAGGATTTATTTTGTAACTCGTAGGTTGCAATTGAAAGTCCAACATAATAGAAGAGTAGATGCAAGATTGAGCGTCGCCTGCGGTCAAGAAGTCCAAGAGTTAGATACTCATTCGAAGAAACATAGAAGTTACGATTAATACCTGGGATGGAAAGATAACGTATGGAATCATTATAAAAGTCCTATTTTCGTTGATGATTATGGGACGTAATCATCCTAAGGGGTAGATAACTATAACGCCCATAGATCCGGGCTAGTCATTTTAGAGACGATAAGCATCAAAAATGACTTTTTATGGAAGATTACTTAGAAGGATTAATCTTAACTAAGTTTTAGTATATTCTACAAGGATTCCGTACAAATAAAGAACGCCGAAATCCGAGTTATAACGAAGAAGTTATGACCTGTCGAAGTTTCGCGACAGAACCGGCACGACACAGCGCAACGTAAATAGTGAATTTACGTTACAGCGATATATGGACTTAGCGATCTAAATGAAAGTTGTAGAATACGTTAAACTAAGACCATGCATAAAAAGAACGTCTAAATCTGACTTCGTATGAGGAAGTTATGATTTTTCGAAGTTTCAGCAATTAGAAGTATGCAGCCCGAAACTCGAGATTGAGGTCGAGTGAACTGACTTCTGACGCCTTCTGGAGCCTCCAGAGCAAGTGGACGAGTGATGAACACAGTGACCTACTGTGCTCATGATCTGAACACTTAAAACTCACAACGTGAGTGCAGAAATTTCACCCTATAAATAGAAATCAAGGGTCAGCCAATTTTGGTTACTCCAGCTCCTCTCTTTCACTCCCGATACCCTCTATAGCCATCCCGAAGTATCCCTGAAGCCCCGGTTTCATCCTGAGACCCGAATCAAGTCTCGAAGCCCGAAGATCCCGAGAAGAAAAGAGTTTCCAAGCCAAAGCTCTGCCCACGAGAAGCCCGGTGTGTGAAGTGATCCCGATTTTACCGAAG
Organism: Lactuca sativa; assembly: GCF_002870075.4. Lineage (NCBI taxonomy): Eukaryota > Viridiplantae > Streptophyta > Magnoliopsida > Asterales > Asteraceae > Lactuca > Lactuca sativa. Next base: position 81,401,207 of record NC_056624.2, read on the forward strand.
AGCTACTACTCTTAGGGCCGTAGTGATGTCCGATCATCTTCTGATCAAGTGAGTGTATAGTCCCTTTCATAAACATGATAATAATACAAGTATTGTTTGAATGTATTAAGTATATTGTTGTTTATATGTGTGAGTGTGTAGTTACTTTCTTCTAACACATAGATATGAAGTATTTGCTTTGAAATACGTGCTATGTGTTTATACATTTTTGTTTACTTGAGATGGATGTTGAATGAATGTTTTATACGATTTTTTAAATAGTTTTAAACTGTATATGTAATTTATATATACAAATATGTTGGGTAGAACATGGGTAGATGAAATAGTTGGTGTGTGATGAAATAATTTGATAAGAGATAGGTGAGGATATAATGGTGATGATAATTAGGTGATGATAGACAGGAAAGGAATTACGAGTCCAGGCGATGTTGTGGCTACTTATTCATGCGATGATAGACTAACCCTTATTATGAATTACGAGTCCAGGCGATGTTGTGGCTACGTATTCATGCGATGATAGTCTAACCCTTATTATGAATTATGAGTCCAGGCGATGTATTCATGCGATGATAGTCTAACCCTTATTAAGAATTACGAGTCCAGACGATGTTGTGGCTACGTATTCATGCGATGATAATCTAACCCTTATTATGATTTACGAGTCCAGGCGATGTTGTGGTTGCGTAATCATGCGATGATACCCTAACGCTTACTAGACACATATTGAGGGAGTGATCCCTGAATTAGTATTGTCTATGCGATGTAGACGATGATCCTTAGGAAAAGTTCTTACGAACAAACATATAAGGAAATAAGATGTAAGGAGATGAGAGGTAAATATGATATAGGAGATGACCCTTAGGATAATATCTTTAGGGAAGATTAAACGAAGATAATGGGGATGGGTAATTGGGTTGATTGTTTGGTGATTGAATATAATAATTATATTATTATTGGGTTGAAAACCCTATATGCTCACCAGGCTCCCAAGCCTGACCCACTCAATTTTCTTTGCATTAAAGGTAATGGCACAAGAGTATAAGTTGGTGGACTTGACAAGAGATTTTGGATTATAGATCGGTAGTTATAAATAACTGTTGTAAGGTCTATTTTATACTGTTTATGCTTTTGGTCTGTATCAGAACATGACATCCCGAGATTTTGTTATTTAATGAAAAATGCATTTCTTTAAGAAATGATTTGATAAAATTTATTTTATCATAATTTATTTTGGGAACAAAATTCTGCAACTCTTTTAATCAAAGGATTACTCTGATTTTATAAAACCAAGCATAAACAAATCGGTCTTTTCTGGCCGTGAAATTGGGGATGTCACAAGGACCATGCTCATAATCGTGTCAAGTACATACTAAAATAGTTATGGGCTTAGATAGCGAATCCAACATGCTTAGCGTACATGAGCATGCGGCGTCGGAACAATGAGCCACATATGCAAGGCGTATGAAGCATACATGGGGCGTACGTAGCCAGTTGCTAAAACCCTAATTTTAGGGCATAAGCTCTATTTAAGCTCACTTATGACCTTTGGAACCTCACTCTTATCAGCCTCCACTTCTTTTGAACATCCCTGAAACCCTAGTTGCCATTGAGAGTGATCTTTGAGCTTGAAAGTGACTTTTGTGACTTTTTTGGTGTGGTTGCAAGAAGAAGAAGTTGGTGAGCAAGCCTTGGACGTGGTTGAGCTTCAAGATCCTGAATCTACTTAGGAAGCTTTTGAGGTAAAAAAAAGCTCATATATTGTTGATCCTGTTGATAGTTAGAGTTAGGGTTTGCTTAAAAGGTAACTTTTGGTCCATGGATTCTCTTTTGTGAGTTTGGGCAACTCCAGAAGCTAGAGATGCTAGATCTTAGTCCCTTTGGCATGTTAGAGGCATAAAAATGTTATCTTGGTGGTGGATATGAAGCCATGCATGAATCTAGGCCCTTTAAGTGAGTTTTGATGATCAAAAATTGATGTTGGATTCCCATAAGCCATGCTAAGGCATAAAGTTGCCAACTTTATACCCTAGGATCCACTTAATGACCAAAATCTAGTAGTGAGATTAAGTGACTACATGGTCTAAGCACCAAATGGCTGAAGGTGTTGAGCAGTGTTGTACGCTGATCGTACCAAGGTGTACGCAACGCGTACAACATGGCGAGCTAGTACGTAGAGCATACTGGGATTACGCCACGCGTATGCTCCAAGTGAGCTTTTGGCTTTGTGTTGGGCTTTTAGGTCTTTTGGGACCTATTTATTTCGTGCCTCGATCTGTTTAGAGTATGTGGGCCTTTGAAATTGCTAATGGGCCTTAAGTGGTGTAACGCCCACAGATTATGGCTAATCAATTTAGAGACAATGAGCGTAAAAAAAATGAGTTTTTGATGGAAGAATATTTAGAAGGATTAATCTCAACCAAGTTATAGTATATTATACAAGGGTACCATACATATAAAGAACGCCAAAATCCGAGTTATAACGAAGAAGTTATGGTTCGTCGAAGTTTTACGGCGAATCCGACACGACACCACGTAACGTAAAAAGTAAATTTTTTATAAACTAATTTTTAGCCTTAATGATCTAAACAAAAGTTGTAGTATACGTTAATCCGAGAACATACAAAAAAAAAAAGAACGCCCAAATCTGACTTCGTATGAGAAAGTTATGATTTTTCGAAGTTTTGGCTTAGTAGTGTACAACCCGAAATTCGAATATTAGATCGAGCGGTTTTTAGCCGACACAACCTACACGAGAATCAAAGATCTTGTTAATAGTAGCGTAACGATAAAAAGACAGACGAAAACGGGCGTCGGATGAAGAAGTTATGAATTTTTAAGGGACCAATCATGTACCGGCTGGTTAAAAATATAACTTTAAAAATAAAGTCAAAATTAGCCGACGGAGTCTAAACGAAAGTTGTAGGGTATGGTCCCGCCTACGTTTGGATATAAAGAATGTCAAAAATGGAGTTAGTATGAACGAGTTATAAAATATAATAGCATATTTACGTATTAAAATAAAGCATAAATCATATATACGTATACATATATATATATATATATATATATATATATATATATATATATATATATACAAATGTATCTATCATTAGAAAGGTATCGACGATGCGGTCATTATAAGACTATTGTTGAGTATTTTCGACATTAGTTTAGTACAAAAATCGTTAAATCTATTTAAAATAGTACTATGAAGGGGTATTTAGTTGTTTATATAACTATAAGGTCATTATGTAATTATGGAGGGTAGTTTTTGTAAATTCAATTACTATAAATAATAGTCTTGGGCTCTCATATTTTTGCACCATTCTCTTGGTTCAAGAGTCTTTCTCTTCTTATCCCCCGAGCATTTCGGTCCCTCGTGATTCGAATTCTCTTTCTATAGTTTTAGTATAATAAGGTGAGCGCTGAAGCGCTACACGAATCTTTCTTAGAAAGATTCAGCGACGAAGTTTTGCCCCTGCAAAGCTCGGCTCCTAGCTAAAATGTCATTGTAAGTAAGTTATGCTTACCCTATTTTAAATATAGTTTATATTTAAAATTAGTATTGTTATTATGAACTTATAATAAATATTTGGGCTATTATTATGAGTTATATAAGTGTCGTTATAATATATTTTTAACTACTCGCGGTACGGGGAATCTGGTTTAAAGGGCTGCATAGGGTTGTTGGATTTCAGAAGTGCTATATGCCAAAATGGTCCTGCCCTCCGGTGTTTTATGTCTGGCCCAGTCTGTACATAGTGGTTGGAAAATATTGTTTAACGCTTATATAATAATAATAATACTAAAACTAATAGTTGGTTACGGTTAATATTAGACTAAAATTTAGCAATAATAATGCTAGGTTTCGTCGAAGGAAAATAGAATCGTTAGAAGCGAGCGTTGCCCGAGTTTGGAATCATCACTTTAACAAGTGAGTGCATAGTTACTTTCATCTTACACATAGATATAAAGTATTTTATATAAATTACATGCTGTGTGTGCATATTATTTGAATACTTGCTGTCTATGCTGGATAAATGATTTTATACATGTTTTAAATGATTTAAACTGTATATTTATTTTATATCTACAAATATGTTAGGATAAAGCATGGGTAGATGAAATAGTTGGTGTGTGATGAAATAAAATGATGAGAGATAGGTGATGATAATTAGGTAAATAGATGATGATGAATAGGTGATGTAGGATGAAAGGAGATACCATAACCTTAACCAGCAATTTGGCGATGTACTCATCTACCAGAGTATAGATGGCGACCACGGACTATTCTAGACAACCTCGTGGAAACACCAGCAGGCTCATAACCTGTAGGTGATAAATTACGAGTTCAGGCGATGTTGTAACTACGTATTCATGTGATGATACTCTAACCCTTACTATGAATTACGAGTTTAGGGGATGTTGTAACTACGTATTCATGCGATGATACTCCAACCCTTACTAGGCACGTGTGGAGGGAGTAATCCCCGAATCATTACTGTCTATGTGATGTATGCAATGATCCTTAGGAACGAACATGTAAGGAAATGCGATGTAAAGAGATGAGTGGTAAATACGATATAGGAGATGACCCTTAAGATAGTTCTTTAGGGAATATTAAATGAAGAAAATGGGGATGGGTAATCGGGTTAATTGTTTGACATGTATTATGTGAAGAAACAAATTAAGTATATTATTGTGGGTTGAAAACCCTATGTAATCACCGGGTTTCCCAACCTGACCCACTCAGTTTACTTTTATCACAGGTGACGATATGAAGTTACATTACACTGAGAGATTAAGGAGATATAGATCACTAGTGTAAATAAACGTAAGTTCTGTTTATGCATATGTTTCTGTATTGACGATGACATCCCGAATGTTTTAAAATGAATAAAATACATTTCATCGAAAATGCTTTGATAACGTATTTATCATGTTTTTTTTTCTGGGAACAAATTCCGCAACATTTTTATTAAAAGAGGTACTCTAGTTTTTATAAAGCGTAAACAAAATCGGTCTTTTCTGGCCGTGAAAATGTGGATGTCACAGTTGGTATCAGAGCATTAGTTATAGCGAACTAGGAATAAGGATTTATTTCTAGACTTAAACTTAGAATGCTAAGCGATGATCGTGAGGAGTGTGTCTAGTCAATTTAGGTAATACACCTGAATAGACACAAGTACTAGCTTATTTAGGGAAAATGCCTAACATGCTTTTGTGAGCTAAATGATTTATGATATGCATTATATTATCGGATCTATGGTCTGTTGCCGACCGGATCTGGAAACCTTATGTGTTTAGGATTCTAAACGTATGAATACGATATTAGAACTAGCATATAAACGTTTCAAAGTGATAAGGAATATTTAAACGTCAATCCTAAATGAAAGTCTAGATTCACCTTATTCGGTGTATAGATCAAAATGGAAAGAACCCGAAGTGGAGTCGGGAATGCAAATGGAAACAGGAATTAACTCCCAGTAATTGAGCAAATACCTGCTGTAGTAGCCGCTCCTGAGCCAATCACTACGGCCAGAGTGCAAGCGATGATCCAGATGATGTTGGATCGTCAAATGGAGGAAACAAGACGTTTACTTCAACAACATCTAGAGGAACTTACGATGCCTATTGAACAGCCCAAAATGAATGATGGGCAGTCAGAAGGAGGGAACTATAGTAGGACCGTTGGTCAAGCCGATGCACCGGTGAATAGGAGGATTAACCAAGATGACGGAGTCGAGAGGAATGGATGGAAGTACAAGGATTTTCTAACTTGCAAGCCATCGACTTTCACTGGGAAGGAAGATTCGATCGGAGTTATGGATTGGATGTCGGAGATGGAGTTGGCCTTCATGACGTGTGGTTGTAGAGGCAAGTTATAGACCACATTTGCAGTGCGTCAGTTCCGAGGAATCATTGTTAGATGGTGGAACACCCTAGGGAAGAATCTAAGCCCCAATGAGCCCCTAAAACTGACTTGGGCAAAGTTTTTTGTGCATTTCAAGCGCAAGTATTGCTCAACCCATAACCTGCTCGAGCTAGAGAACCAATTCCTAACTTTGAAGATAGGGAGCATGTCCATCGATGAATACACCAGCAATTTCACGGACAAAATGGAGTTTTCTTTGCACCTTGTCCCAGACGAGCTAACAAAAATCGACAAGTACGCAAAGGGACTTCCTTGGGACTATGCGGTGCCAGTACATCAGACACCTACTCTAGAGGCAGCTATTTGGGCTGCCAAGTCTAGTGAGGATATGATCAAGGGAAGAGCCGCCAGTAAGGTTGAAGTTGGCGAAAAGAGGAAGTTTGAAGGATCTTCAAGGTCCAACAAGGAGAGCAAATTTCTGAAGTCTGGAGGAGAAAGAGGAAGTGAAGAAAGATGGTATAAGAAGTGCAATAAGAAGCACTTCAGAAGATGCGATGGAGAAGTGACGTGCTATAAGTGTGGTAGGACTGGTCACTATTCTAGAGATTGTACATTCGACAATAGGAAGTGCTACGAATGTGGAAATGATGGGCATATTTCGAAGAACTGTCCAAAGAAGAACAAAGCTGCAAGGCAAAATGTGCCGCTAAAGCAAAAAACAAGAGCATTCCAAATGATCCTTTATGAAGCAGATAAGAATGCAAGGAATCAGGAGGGAGGATGGATATCCAAAGATCAAGTTATGAATAAGCCATGCGGATAGTATTAGGAGGTGTAGCCTATTAGAGGCATAGTATAGGTTGAACTTGAACATCTATGTAATCGTTTCAAAGAATAATATAAATCCTTTGTTTTGTTCTCTAGTGTGTTAAGTTGTTATGTGATTTTCTTGTATGGTGACTTGGAAAAATGCGATACAATACTTGTGACGAGTAAGAGTACGTGTGAATGGTAGTAGAGGCCTATACTACCGGAAGCATAGGACTCACACTTGGATCAGGGAAAGTCACAAGGTTACCAAGAAGCTACTAATCGATTATGTTTTGTTCATGTCTGTCATTACCATCGTTTTGGTAATGACTAAGAAGATGATTGTTGTTCCGACCATAGAGGTCATATCAAATCAAGTCCAAATAAGACATGTATTGTAACATCCAAAAATACGACACAAAATTTTTTTGTTTTAATAATAATAAAAATCAAATACTGAATGTCATATCATAAAACCATACGTCAAAATCTCAAATCATAACAAAATGTTGTGAAACAACTGTATCAAATCAAACTAAGTATCAAAACAAATCCCAGGACAAAAACTGAAGCTGTGGTGTGTGATGCCATCATCCCGAGCTCTTCCCTTTACTTGCAGAAGTACCTGAAACCAAAACTGAAACTGTAAGCACGAAGCATAGTAAGCTCTCCCAAACTACCACATACCATACAATACATATATATCACATACTAGGCCTTGCCCACTCCATCGGACCAAAGGCCGGAACTGACCGGGACCCTGTCCCCTGCATCGGACCGGAGTCCAGAATTAGTTGCATCGGACCGAAGTCTAGAACTGACTGCATCGGACCGAAGTCTGGAACTAACTGCATCAGACCAAATTTCGGAACTGACTAATCATAGCATAGCATAAGCACATATCAACTAGCATAACACATATCATCTAGCATAAACACATATATTGCATACTGCATTAGGCCGTAGCCCGAAACACATAACACATAAATCCTGTATGAGCCACGAAGGCATCAAACACACTATCTACTGCATCGAACTGAAGTCCGGAAACTGCTGCTAGCTAATCGGGCCGACATTGTGGCCGTAGACCCGTTCCTACTGGAAGGAAACTCACCTCTAAATCTGGCTGCTGAATGAACTGCTCAGGAAACTGTCTGCTGCTGCTCCAGTATCTCCCCGGCTACAATTTCCATAAGTACACTTAATCAATCACTGATAACTATACTGAGGGTAAAACGACTATTTTACCCCCGGTCAAAGTCAACCTATTAGTCAAAGTCAACATACAGTTGACCTGACTCGTCGAGTTGGGTCACCAACTCGTCGAGTCCTCACTCTTACTTTCTTTCTTCTGTTCGCTACTACTCGTCGAGTTTGGCATAGACTCGACGAGTTCCTCTTCGATACTAACACTCAGTCAATCTGCATCCGACTCGCCGAGTTGTATGAACAACTCGTCGAGTCCTCCTTCAACACATGAACACTCTGGCTGTGACTCGCCGAGTTCTATGAACAACTCGTCGAGTCTGATCTTGAGGTATGAAAATTGTCTTGGACTCGTCGATTCAGGGCATTGACTCGTCGAGTCCTTGCATGAATGAGTCTGATCTCCGACTCACTGAGTCCACCAATTACTCAATGATTCCACTCGGCATGACACGTAAAAAGGGGAAGAAATCAGGGACTCGCGACTCGACTCTCCGAGTCTAAAGAATAACTCGCCGAGTCGGTTGCATGCAACACTACTCCGATGATTCAGCTCGAATCTAATGCATACAACTTATAGATTTAAGTTCATAAAGCTTAGATACCACGTAAATTTTCCAACTTTACGTGTACATATGCATGAAAAGGGGTTTAATGGATAAAAAGGCACTTAAAGGAGTAGATCTAGGGCTTTCAAGCAAAATGGCTCTATAAAGGTGTTAGATCCACGACTTAGAGACTGAAACATGGCTAGACCCGAAGGCCAATCACCCCAATATGATCTCTCTACCATAAATGAGCTAAGGAATGGATTAAATGATCTAAAAGAGACTCAACAATGGAGAATCAAACATAGAAATTGAGCGAATCTGAGTTTTACCTCAATAACTATGCAATAGATGCAAGATCTTGGATTTCCTTCAACTCCCTTGGATCTAGCTTCTTCTTCTCTTCCAAAACTTCAAGATTCACACAATAAATGCTCAAAATGCTCAAGGAAAGGTTAGGGTTTTCTAAAGATGCTTCTGAGGGTGAAGGGGAAGAGGTTGGGGCTCATAACATGGTTTAAATAGGGTGCAAAACCTGGGGACTTAGGGTTTCATTCAGACTGATGGACTCGCCCAGTCCAGGATATGGACTCGCCGAGTCACCAACTTAAACGTGCTCGAAATCCCGACTCTACTCGACGAGTAAGGCCGCTGACTCATCGAGTCCCTCTTGAAACTTGAACAAAACATAATAATAATGATAATAACATACCATAATTGGGGCGTTACAACTCTCCCCCACTTGAAGTCTGCTGCTGCTGCATTTGCGAAATCCCGACTCTACTCGAAGTCTGCTATTGTTGCATTTGCGAACAACTCTGGTTAGTGCTCCCTCATTTCCTCCTCTGCCTCCCACGCCACTCAGATCCCTTCCGGTGCTGCCACTACACCTTTACCAACTGAACCACCATGTTCCTCAAGGTCTTCGTCTTTCGATCCAAGACCGCAACGGGTCTCTCAATATAATTCAGGATGCCATCAACCTGAATGTCCTCAAAGGGTACGACTGGTGACTCATCCACCAAACACTTCCGCAACTGAGAAACATGGAATATGTTGTGGATCTGGCTAAGCTCTGCCGGAAGATCCAACCGATAAGCGGCCCAACCCACCCGGGCCAAAACCCTGAAAGGACCGATGAACCGGGGGCCCAACTTGCCCCTCTTTCGAAACCTGATGACACCCTTCCAGGGTGGTACCTTCAGGAGGACCATGTCGCCCACCTGAAACTCCAAGTATGAACGCCTCCTGTCGGCGTAACTCTTTTGCTGACTCTGCACAGTCTGCAGTCTACCACGAACCTGCTGGATCCACTCTGTCATCCTGAGCACCACTTCGGTGCTACCAATAACGCGCTGACCCCAACCTCGCCACAACAAATCGGGGTCCTGCACTTCCTCCCATAAAGCATCTCGAAGGGAGGGTGGTCAATACTCACATGATAACTGTTGTTATATGAAAATTACACTAATGAAAGATACGTATCCCAACTGCCACCGAAATCAAGGACGCATGCCCATAGCATATTCTCAAGGGTCTGAATCGTCCTCTCTCTCTGCCCGTCTGTCGGAGGGTGGAAAGCGGTGCTGAAATGGAGACGAGTACCCATCTTGTCGTGAAACCGCTTCCAGAATCTGGAAGTAAAACGGACATCTCTGTCTAACACCACTGATACAGGCACTCCATGCCGTGCCACAACCTCTCGCACATATATATCGGCTATCTTCTCAGCCGATATGTTCTCCTGGAGCTGTATAAAATGAGCACTCTTCGTCAACCGATCCACTATAACCCAAATCGAATCCACTCCACGTGTGGTCCTGGGAAGCTTACTGATAAAATCCAAAGTAATATACTCCCATTTCCACACTGGAATATCCAACAGCTGCATCTTGCCGTGAGGCCTCTAGTGCTCCGCCTTAACCTTCCTGCAGGTCAGGCATCTCTCCATATACCAGGCGACATCCCGCTTCATGCAGGACCACCAATAGTTGGGTCGAAGATCCCTATACATCTTCGTTGCCCCTGGATGGATGGAAAATCGAGACTTATGGGCCTCGTCCGTCAACACCTGTTGTACTCCTCCCTAGTACAGTACCCATACCCTCCCATGAAGGGTCAACAATCGTCGGTTGTCGTAGTCGAAAGAAGCTACTCGGCCCACAGATGTCACAACTAGAAATTTTGTGCCTCGTAACTACGACAATTAAGTAAAATTATGAATCAAAGACTTAAGAGCATGTATGATGCTTACTTTATGACAACAAAAATTCAATCAAATACACCATGCAAGCATTTCAAGTAGTCAATAGGCAATTGGAAACCCTAGAAGTTCTTGTTTAAGTCCACTTTTGGACTAGTACTTCCTTATTGGGCCCAATGGACCAATAAGCTTCCAATTTGACCATCTTGGGTTTAGAACTCTTAAATGGGCTCTAATTGGACCCATTTCCATTTAAGTCAATATTTTGGGCCATATTGGGCCTACAATGAATTAGATTAATTATATGAACCATTTTGGACCATAATTAACCTAATCTAGCCTAATAAAGCATAAAAATCACACTTATATTTTTATAGGGCCAAAAATCATTCAACCTAACTAGAACATGGGCTTAAGGGCAAAAAGCCCAAAAACCTCCCCTCACTCTCCCCATTCTCGGCCCAAGCCCAAGAGAAAGAGGAGTTGACTTGTGAGTGACACCTCACCGTTATCCATGGGACACTCATGCATGAGAACTCAAACATCCATGCACTCACATATTTCCAAGCTTAGCCATTCCTTTCTCCTTCTCTCTCTCTTGCTCTCGGCCGATTTCAAGCACACATACACACACATTTCACTCATCTTTTCTCTCAAGAAACTCTCTCATTTCTCCTCCAAAATTTCGTGATCTAAGAAGCTTTCAAGGAGGTATCTTCACAAATTCTTCACCTAAGGTAAGATCAAGTTAGGATCTATGATTTTGGTACTTTTTTTTTATCAAAATCTTCTTCTAATCCATGTAAAAACACCTTGATCACTCTCCTAGAAACTCTCTAAGTTCAAGATCTTCCAAGGAGAGGTACTAAGGCCAAACTTTCTTCTCACTTCTTCTAAAGGCCGAAACCACACCCAAAGGTGAGCTTCATACCCCCTATTTTTTGGTTTTTATAAGTTTTGTGGGGGGGGCAATACAAGCAAATGTGTAGATCTGTGAGTATATGTATGCCTTGTGTGATTTCTATGTTTATATATGTGTTCTTATGTGATTGTGCTGTTGGATCTAGTCAAAAAGTCCTTAAAACTGAGATTTACATTAGGTTGTATGAAACAAGTATAAATCATATTATTACACACAAATCATTTCTAGAAAAATAACCAAGTTGGTTAATATGAACATTTTTGGGCTCAAAATGTTGAAAATATAAATTCAAGGGGCCCAAAATGACAAAATGCAAATTCTAATGGTGGAGATGAGTCCAAACAGTTTCAAGAATGTATTTTCTAGAAATTTACTCTTTTGAAGGATTAAAATGTGAATTTTTAAGCATAATGGGCCAAAAATGAACTTTTCGACCCAATAAAGCCCAAATTGCGAGATTTTCAAATTAGAGGGGCTGAAACTGTACTTTTCTGTAAAACAGGGGACTACTAGTGCTCCAAGTCCATTTCAAGGGTTAAAAATACTTTTCATATTTAAAAGGGACCAAAGATGCAAAAAATTTCTATTTTGGGCCAAAAGTGTAAAAATTGCAAAAATAGAGGTTTCAGCCGAGAAAACTTCATTCTGAGGGACTAAAACTGTTTTTCAAATAAATTTGAGCTGAAAAATACCTTTTCAACAAGTTTTGATACTAAAGTGTCAAGAAAAATGGTTTAAGGACTAAAATGGAAATTCTTTTATACAAAGGGTCAAAAGTGCAAATTTATCCAAAAGAAAGGGGCTGCAAAGAGTAAAAATTCTAATGTTTTAAACAATAAATCCGTTATGATGAAATACTAGTACCACGACTACCGATGAAACATAATACACATTCAACACCAAAAATCGTTACCAAACGAATTGATTCGGTCTCGAATCAATAATGAATCAAAAATCTATACACGACGATACTACAATACACACGCTGGAATTACGGGAAGTCAATACACACGCGGGAATTCACCAGACGTCGATACACCATCTTTGGGCCCGAAAGTTTCAAATCGTGCTTGTTGGGCCTAGCTAGCCCAATGACATGATCTTTAGGCCCGAAGGAAACTCGCTTACATGTTGTTGGGTCTTATATGACCTAATTCCATGTAAAAGGACTTTCACTGGCTTTTGTGCTGTTGGGCCCCAAGGGTCTTTTGGTACTGCTAGCAAAGTCGAGAATTCAGCAATGCGATCGGGGCCAAGGGCCTTTCGCAATCATGATAGCCTTGAACGACTTATGGAAATAGCAGGGGCTTTGCACCCTCTTTTCTCCTCGGTTGTGGGGCTATGGGAAGTCAGGGTGGTTGGATTAAGTGAATAGTACGGACGACACCTAAGTGATCATTTGTATAGTTGTAAACTAGTCGTTTTCATTAATGCGTGTTTATAACAATTCACAATCTATAATTAATCTAATGTCACCTGGAATTATCGAATACACACGTCACAACGGTATATCAAAATATAAAACGCGTAATTCAAAGTATTAGGAAAACATCGGGTTTTCCTAGGGTTGTCAATTCATACACCTACAAGACGCATACCAAGTCTAACAATTTTTTTTTTACATTTATAGAAACAAACAAGCATACTTACGGATCTTCACACTTTTTACACGATACTCTTTTCAGAAAATATCGGATTTTCTGGTGGTTTTCAAAACAATACAAAACATTATATTTCAAACATTACTTATGAAATCACCAACATTTCATATGTTGACGTTTTTCAAAATACTTGTATTCTCAGGTAACAGGTAAATCGAAGGGAAAAATGTACTCAGTGATGTCTTGTTGTTTGTTTAACTAGTATCGAACAATCTACTTTTTGGGAATGTAATGTTATGAAACAATGTACTAAATGTAAACTCTACCAGTTGTACTATTTCAATGCATGGTGATGAATGATGTTATGTTTCATGTATATTCACTGTGATGGTATTCAATTGAGTCACAACAGCCCTCGGACGTTTCCGCCGTCTGGTTCGGGGGTGTGACTGGTTGGTATCAGAGCTTTGTTTATAGTGAACTAGCATATCTAGCCACACATTGATATGCAACTATAAACCAAAAGAGGGACTAACACAACTCTGAACAAAACAAGTGAAACACAACAATAAAACACCCTTGCTTGCATTAGGAATAAGAACGTAACGCCGAATCAAACAAGATAAATACTAGTATCTCGGTTAATCCAGGACTGTTCTTAGTAGTATCAAGAAGCGGATGTAGCCTGATCAACTACATTCCCTCCAAGGTATAACTAACACATGTTCTGAGGAGATCGTGATAGCTAGAGAACCTAAAAACATACCCCTTTATCACCAAAAAGCGAATAACACCTGCATAGCCTATACAATAGTTGTAGCATCCTAGGAATAATGTTATCATATTTACACACACTCGCAGACAGCATGACTGGTTTTCATCACCCCGGAGATCCTTATTTCCCTAACCAGGGAAATAACGGATGGTTAGACGAGGAGCCTGAGGAAGACCCCAACGAGGAATCTGACGGGGAACCAGAGGCAGGAGTCAAGGGCGAGCCCGCCGAACCAGAAGAGGAACAGGAGGAGGAAGAAGATGAAGGAAACTTCGAGGAGGAACCCGATGACAGTGAAGGGGGTGATTCGGACGCAGAGTCCGAGGTCATCAACCCCCCTTACCCGATCAGGGTGCCTGCTTACCGGGTGGGCCCTACCGGTCCTACACCTCCCTGGGGTATTGATCTCTGGAGATGGAGCAGACAGTAGGGACAGCGACCCCCGTGCGGCATGTCACGCGAGTTCTTTGACCTGCGGGATGGAGGACCGGAAGATTGAGCCCTTCCAGTCATGGTGAGACGGTTACGGAACACTGGCGACCTTGCTGAGAGCACTGCTGACCAGGTACGCCAGTTGTGGACTAGGGTCGAGCGTGCAGAACAGGAGACACGTGACGTTCTTCGAGAGTTTCACATGAGGCAGGTGAGGTGGGAATCTCGACTCCAGGACGTAGAACGACAGATGGCTTGCCTTCAGGGAGCATCCACTTCCTCAGCACCACCCCCGGGCACAGCTCATCGCGATTAGGGATAGTCTTATCTGACTAGGCCATTAGGATCTATGCTATGTACCCCGACTCTATGTTTAAGTGACTGCACTACTCATAGAGTCGTTATGCTGTCGAACTAGTGTCACTTATGTATGCTCTTACAAGCAAAATTTTCATGTAGTAAATGCGGATAATATTAGTGAAATTTTTACGTGCTTTGTTATAATATTACAAATTGCTATGTGTTGCGAATCTATGATTGTATGTTACATGATAGAAGTACCTTAGTTCGTGCCATACACCTAGTCAGTAGGATCACAACCACACGGAAACCACATACACTTAACATCTTTCCGTTTCATGACAGAAAGATGCCTCACCGACCTACTCGCGGAAACCCTGGACCAACCCCACCCGAAGTTGACTCAGCCGCATTCCAGGCAGCGGTCTCTGCTGTGGTCACTGCAGCGATGACACAAATTCATCAAGGGAACAATGGAGGAGTCAACGGGCAAGGGGCCGGGAGTTCGAACAACGGAATGAATCAAGGACCCATCAAAACATGTACCTACAAGGACTTCACAAACGTCAAACCACGAACCTTTAACGGCACTGGAGGGGTGATCACTCTAAAGCGATGGATCGAGAAGGTGGAATCGGTATTCGAGATATGCGATTGTCCTGAGGAGATGAAGGTGAAGTTCACAGCCTGCACTTTTGTTGATCAAGCGCTCACTTGGTGGAACGGACACGTGGAAGCCATGACACTCCCTGTAGCCAACTCCATGCCGTGGTCGGAAATGAAAGAAATGTTGATGGCTGAATACTGCCCACGAGGTGAGATTCAGAAAATGGAGCAAGAGTTGTGGAACCTCACTGTGCGGAATGCGGATATCGATGCCTACATATCGAGATTTAGTGAACTATCTCTGTTATGCCCGGGTATGATCACCTCGGAAGGAAAGAAGATTGAGAGATTCATCTGGGGACTAACCTCACCGATCCAAGGAAACGTGATAGCTGCAAATCCCGAAACTTTTGACAGTGCTAAAAGATTGGCGAAGAAGTTGTATGACCACAACAACAAGAAAGGTGAGAAGCCAACGGAGACTGAGACCAAGAAGGAAAGTGATGGCAAGAAAGGGAAGAACAACAAAAGGAAGAGGCGCCAAGGCTTCGAGACTTCCAAGAAGCAGCAGACAGTGGCGGTTAATGCTGCCACCGTGCAGGTTCCAGCTACACCACATGCTCCAGCCTTAGCTGCCCCAAATGCTCCTAGACCTTACTCCGGTAATCTTCCCAAGTGCAACAAGTGCAGTTTCCATCATAATGGAGAATGCAAGGAGTTGCAGTGCACCAGTTGCAATCGGAGGGGACACACGGCGAGGTACTGCAGGACTTACCCTCCTCAGAACCAACAACAGGGAAACAGCAACAACAACAACAACACTCGCAACAACAACAACATCAACACCGGCGGCAACAATGCAGGGCCTAGCCACACCTGCTATGGGTGTGGGAGGAACTGGCATTTCCGCCGAGATTTCCCTAACAACAACAATCCCGGAAATGGAGGAACGAGAAAGTTGTTGGCCATGGGTCAGGGGGAAGGAATTCAAGATCCCGCAGTCGTTACAGGTACGTTTCCCCTAAACCACACTTATGCATGCATCCTATTTGACACCGGAGCGGAGCGAAGTTTTGTAAGCAATAAGTTTAAGCATTTATTAAAACAACAACCCCAGAAGCTCAATGAAACCTTTACGGTGGAAATGGCCAATGGGAAAACCGAATCCACTGGGGAAATCTACATCGGATGTACCCTAACCCTGAACCAACACGTCTTTCGAATAGACTTAATGCATGTGTCCATTAGGAGTTTCGATGTGATTATTGGCATGGACTGGTTAAGCCTCTACCATGCTGAGATTATGTGTCACGAGAAGGCCGTTCGTCTTCGCCTTCCTAATCACGGAACCCTAGTTATTTACGGAGACAAACCTAGCACGAACCTTCGCCTCATCTCGTGCATCCAGGCACAAAAGCATCTACGAAAGAAAGATTTGACATTCCTGGCTCACGTAGTGGATAAAACCAAGGAAGAGACTAACATTCAAGATATTCCAGTAGCGTGTGAATTTCCAGACGTATTTCCTGAAGATCTTCCAGGAGTACCCCCAGAAAGGCAAGTTGAATTCCGAATTGATCTCGTTCCAGGAGAAACCCCTCTCGCTAAATCGCCCTATCGGCTAGCTCCTGCTGAAATGCAGGAATTGTCCAGTCAACTCAGCGAACTCCTGGACAAGGGATTCATCCGACCTAGTTATTCGCCATGGGGAGCTCCGGTCCTGTTTTTCAAAAAGAAGGACGATCTTTTAGGATGTGCATCGATTATAGAGAGTTAAACAAACTCACTATCAAAAATCGCTATCCACTCCCATGAATCGACAATCTATTTGACTAGCTCCAAGGAGCTAGCTACTTTTCTAAGATAGATCTACGGTCCGGATATCATCAACTCAAAGTCCGGGAAGAGGATATTTCTAAAACCGCTTTCCGAACTCGTTACGGACATTATGAATTTGTCGTAAAGCCCTTCGGTCTAACGAATGCTCCTGCCGCATTTATGGATCTGATGAACCGAATCTGTCGACCATTCCTCGACAACTTTGTCATTTTCTTCACTGATGACATTCTCGTCTATTCACGAAGCGAGGAAGAGCATGGTCAACATCTCCGACAAATTCTAGAAACTCTGCGATCGGAAAAGCTATACGCAAAACTCTCCAAGTGTGAGTTCTGGCTCCGTAGTGTGAACTTTCTGGGTCATGTTGTTAGCCAAGATGGAATTCATGTGGATCCCTCTAAGGTCAAGGCTGTTGAAGGATGGGCAGTCCCGACAACACCCACGGAAATTCGTCAATTCTTAGGTCTAGCAGGCTACTATAGGAGGTTTATTCAAAACTTCTCTAAGATCGCCAAGCCACTTACCTCACTTACGCAAAAGGGCATATCATTCAAATGGACGGACAAGCAAGAGGTTGCATTCTGAACCCTGAAGCAAGCCCTCTGTAGTGCCCCGGTACTATCTCTACCAGAGGGAACGGAAGATTTCGTGGTCTACTGCGACGCGTCGAATCAGGGCTTAGGTTGCGTTCTCATGCAGCATGGAAGGGTGATAGCATACGCATCCCGCCAACTAAAGACGCACGAAGTGAATTATACAACCCATGATCTGGAATTGGGAGGCGTAGTCTTTGCTCTGAAGATTTGGAGGCATTACCTTTATGGTATGAAGTGCACCATCTTCACAGACCACAAAAGTCTCCAGCATATCTTGAATCAAAAAGAGCTGAATATGAGGCAACGAAGATGGGTCGAATTATTAAACGATTACGAGTGTGAAATCAAGTACCACCCGGGCAAGGCCAACGTGGTAGCTGACGCATTGAGCCGGAAGGAGTACTCTAATAGTCGTGCGAAAACTCTCTCGATAACCATCCAATCTCACTTAATCACTCAGATTGGAGTAGCCTAGTCAGAGGCCATGAAGATGGAAAATAGAGCAAGCGAAGCATTACGCGGAATGGAGAAGAATCTAGAGGCAAAAGAGGACGGAGTATACTATTTTATGAACCGTATTTGGGTCCCTAAACTCGGAGGATTTAGGGGGGTAGTCATGAAGGAAGACCACAAGACCCGATACTCCATCCATCCCGGCTCAGACAGGATGTATTTGGATATTAAACAACACTATTGGTGGCCTAACATGAAGGCAGAGATTGCCACCTATGTCGGTAAGTGCCTTGCTTTTGCCAAGGTAAAGGTGGAGTACCAGAAGCCCTCAGGGTTATTACAGCAACCGGTAATCCCTGAGTGGAAATGGGAAGGGATTTCTATGGATTTCGTGACCAAGCTACCCAAGACGTCGGATGGACTAGACACCATATGGGTAATAGTCGACCAACTGACAAAATTCCCTCTAACGGGGGGATGATGTCACAACTAGAAATTTTGTGCCTTGTAACTACGACAAGTGAGTAAAATTATGAATCAAAGACTTAAGAGCATGTATGATGCTTACTTTATGACAACAAAAATTCAATCAAATACACCATGCAAGCATTTCAAGTAGTCAATAGGCAATTGGAAACCCTAGAAGTTCGTGTTTAAGTCCACTTTTGGACTAGGACTTCCTTATTGGGCCCAATAGACCAATAAGCTTCCAATTTGACCATCTTGGGTTTAGAACTCTTAAATGGGCTCTAATTGGACCCATTTCCATTTAAGTCAATATTTTGGGCCATATTGGGCCTACAATGAATTAGATTAATTATATGAACCATTTTGGACCATAATTAACCTAATCTAGCCTAATAAAGCATAAAAATCACACTTATATTTTTATAGGGCCAAAAATCATTCAACCTAACTAGAACATGGGCTTAAGGGCAAAAAGCCCAAAAACCTCCCCTCACTCTCCCCATTCTCGGCCCAATCCCAAGAGAAAGAGGAGTTGACTTGTGAGTGACACCTCACCATTATCCATGGGACACCCATGCATGAGAACTCAAACATCCATGCACTCACATATTTCCAAGCTTAGCCATTCCTTTCTCCTTCTCTCTCTCTTGCTCTCGGACGATTTCAAGCACACACACACACACACATTTCACTCATCTTTTCTCTCAAGAAACTCTCTCATTTCTCCTCCAAAATTTCGTGATCTAAGAAGCTTTCAAGGAGGTATCTTCACAAATTCTTCACCTAAGGTAAGATCAAGTTAGGATCTATGATTTTGGTACTTTGTTTTATCATAATCTTCTTCTAATCCATGTAAAAACCTTGATCACTCTCCTAGAAACTCTCTAAGTTCAAGATCTTCCAAGGAGAGGTACTAAGGCCAAACATTCTTCTCACTTCTTCTAAAGGCCGAAACCACACCCAAAGGTGAGCTTCATACCCCCTATTTTTTGGTTTTTATAAGTTTTGTGGGGGGGGGGCAATACAAGCAAATGTGTAGATCTATGAGTATATGTATGCCTTGTGTGATTTCTATGTTTATATATGTGTTCTTATGTGATTGTGCTGTTGGATCTAGTCAAAAACTCCTTAAAACCGAGATTTACATTAGGTTGTATGAAACAAGTATAAATCATATTATTACACACAAATCATTTCTAGAAAAATAACCAAGTTGGTTAATATGAACATTTTTGGGCTAAAAATCCATTTTTGGGCTCAAAATGTTGAAAATATAAATTCAAGGGGCCCAAAATGACAAAATGCAAATTCTGATGGTGGAGATGAGTCAAAACAGTTCCAAGAATGTATTTTCTGGAAATTTAGTCTTTTGAAGGATTTAAATGTTAATTTTTAAGCATAATGGGCCAAAAATGAACTTTTCGGCCCAATAAAGCCGAAATTGCGAGATTTTCAAATTAGAGGGGCTGAAACTGTACTTTTCTGTAAAACAGGGGACTACTAGTGCTCCAAGTCCATTTCAAGGGTTAAAAATACTTTTCATATTTAAAAGGGACCAAAGATGCAAAAAATTTCTATTTTGAGCCAAAAGTGTAAAAATTGCGAAAATAGAGGTTTCAGCCGAGAAAACTTCATTCTGAGGGACTAAAACTGTTTTTCAAATAAATTTGAGCTGAAAAATACCTTTTCAACAAGTTTTGATACTAAAGTGTCAAGAAAAATGGTTTAAGGACTAAAATGGAAATTCTTTTATACAAAGGGTCAAAAGTGCAAATTTATCCAAAAGAAAGGGGCTGCAAAGAGTAAAAATTCTAATGTTTTAAACAACAAATCCGTTATGATGAAATACTAGTACCACGACTACCGATGAAACATAATACACATTCAACACCAAAAATCGTTACCAAACGAATTGATTCGGTCTCGAATCAATAATGAATCAAAAATCTAAACACGACGATACTACAATACACACGTTGGAATTACGGGAAGTCAATACACACGTGGGAATTCACCAGACGTTGATACACCATCTTTGGGCCCGAAAGTTTCAAATTGTGCTTGTTGGGCCTAGCTAGCCCAATGACATAATCTTTAGGCCCGAAGGAAACTCGCTTACATGTTGTTGGGTCTTATATGACCTAATTCCATGTAAAAGGATTTTCACTGGCTTTTGTGCTGTTGGGCCCCAAGGGTCTTTTGGTACTGCTAGCAAAGTCGAGAATCCACCAATGCGATCCGGGCCAAGGGCCTTTCGCATTCACGATAGCCTTGAACGACTTATGGAAATAACGTGGGCTTCGCACCCTCTTTTCTCCTCGGTTGTGGGGCTATGGGAAGTCAGGGTGGTTCGATTAAGTGAATAGTACGGACGACGCCTAAGGGATCGTTTGTATAGTTGTAAACTAGTCGTTTTCATTAATGCATGTTTATAACAATTCACAATCCATAATTAATCCAATGTCACCTGGAATTATCGAATACACACATCACAACGGTATAACAAAATATAAAACGCGTAATTCAAAGTATTAGGAAAACATCGGGTTTTCCTAGGGTTTTCAATTCATACACCTACAAGATGCATACCAAGTCTAACAATTTTTTTTACATTTATAGAAACAAACAAGCATACTTACGGATCTTCACACTTTTTACACGATACTCTTTTCAGAAAATATCGGATTTTCTGGTGGTTTTCAAAACAATACAAAACATTATATTTCAAACATTACTTATGAACTCACCAACATTTCATATGTTGACGTTTTTCAAAATACATGTATTCTCAGGTAACAGGTAAATCGAAGGGAAAATGTACTCAGTGATGTCTTGTTGTTTGTTTAACTAGTATCGAACAATCTACTTTTTGGGAATGTAATGTTATGAAACAATGTACTAAATGTAAACACTACCAGTTGTACTATTTCAATGCATGGTGATGAATGATGTTATGTTTCATTTATATTCACTGTGATGGTATTCAATTGAGTCATAACAGCCTTCGGACGTTTCCGCCGTCTGGTTCGGGGGTGTGACAAATCCTCTCACACTTCTGCCTCTCCTCCTTAAGGCCCTATGCCTGCGCCTCTTTGATCTGCTCCAATAATGGAGTAATCACTGTCATCCTCAATCAAATATCTTTGATCGGGGCCTCTGCTGCCTTGCGGCTCAGGGCGTCGGTGTTGGATTAGTGTCTAAGTCCATAACTATTTTGGTATGTACTTGACCCGATGGTGCATGGTCCTTTTGGGTTCCCTTCACCAAAGCAACTTGATAGGATGAATTATGGAGAGAAAGGATTAAATATGATTTATTAATATATTATGGGAATAATATATTAAAGGAGAAACCATATTGTTTAATTAATATTAGTCAATAATTAATTGGTAATTAGTTTTGTGACTAAAATAGATTAATTAAACTTAAGGGACTGGAATTGTAATTATAAGATAATTGCAATTTGGGCCATGGATTGCCTTATATTAAGGAGTGGACGAATTCTATGGGGAAGCCCATAAGAAATCGTCCAAGGACTTAAGGAAAGGGATCCATGGGTTGCTTAGGGCTTAAGCATCCAATTTAGGGTTTCCTTGTTAGATAACCCTAATAGCCTCCTATATATATATAGATCCCTTATGACCTAAAAACGTGGCTAAGACCCCTCTAGGGTTTGTAGACGTTTTTGGGCAGCCTCCAACCTCTCTCCTCTTCATCCTCTTGCTTATGGTGTTTGTGAACCATTAGAGGAGTGACATTTGTGACTCTAAGCTTTCTAAAGTCAATACAAGGAGATTTGGGATTGTGATTGCTACATAACAATCAAGGTAACATCTTAAGCCTATTCTCATGTTAATATGTTTACTTGAATGCTAGAATTAGGGTTTATAGTCTTGGATAACTTGCATGTACAATAGAGAAACCTAGATCCAAGCATTAGGGTTTGTATGAGCACATAGGATGTTCTTAGGACCAAAACCCATCAGTGGTATCAAACACTTGATTGGTTTCTATTGTATTGATACCTTGTGTGTTTATTCAAGTTGCAAAATCGATTTTTGAGCTCCCTGGCTGATGAACTCGGCGAGTACCACAGTGTACTCGGCGAGTAGGCCTCAACTCGCCGAGTACAGTGTGGTACTCGGCGAGTTCGAGCGTCAAATGGAGCTATTTTCGAGATTTCTTGTTGTTTATCTTTAAAATACTTGCCTTTATCATATTAGATCAATATAAATCCGATTTTATGATATATATGACTATATTCTTGATCTAATTGAAGATATTTATCAATTAATAAAATATTTGTTTCCTTATGTGATAATTGACTAAGTATTTTGATTAAATTGGTAAATTGTTTTGCAAGAAATCATTAAATAAATCAAATATGGATAATTATTTGATTACTTGCTAATTTAGATTATTTGTTATTTGATCCTTGTGTTATGAAAAGTTGCATATTTTCCCCTTTAGGTTTTATAGTTTAAATTTGAACCCAAAAGTTTTGTAGTTTTGAAATTTAAATAGTTAAAACCCTAATGTTTTGAAAAAGGTTTCAAAACATGCCCTCAAGTTTTGGAATTTAAATTTTGATTAATAGTTTAATTTTGGTGTATATTTAAATTCTAAACCCTAATGTTTTGAATTGTTTCAAAACTTGCCCTCAAGTTTTGGAATTTAAAAGTTGATTAAAAGTTTAAATTAGGAATGTTAAATTCTAAAACCCTAGTATTGTTTTGAAAAAGTTCAAATCACACCCTTATGGTTTTATTAATTAATTAAGGTGTATAATTAAATGAGGTTTAATAAATCCATAAAAGTTTAGGTTTACAATTTAATTGAATTAAAAGTATAATTGTTAAATTAAACCACCTAGTATTTTAAAAGTGTAAAATACACCCTATACTATATATATAACATTAAAAGTCTAACATTATATATATGTATGAGTAAAAGTCAGTCTTACCATTAGTAGGCCTCATTCACGAAGCTGGTCTATAAGGGGTGTTTAAGGAAATTGCCTATAAAATGGCGATTGAATGGGTATCCACTCTTACCCACCACACTCTTGACTAGTGGAAGGTCGTTAGCCGAACAGGTAGGATAGGACGAAACCTTCCATTATAAGTATAGTGAAGTATAAAAGTAACTAATTTTTTTTCAAATTCCCAATCTTAGTTACTTAGGCAAAGTGAATTGATGCAATTCCATGAAAATACACTTTGTGCCCTTGCGAAGACGTTAGTGGAGCGTGTGTGGTTTACCGGCACTCTAAATGGTTCTAAGCAAAGGTAGCAAAGGGTGACTCAATGTTTGTCATAGTTCGGTGGAGCGTGTGTGGTTTACCGGCACATCGAATAGGTGACTATAACATGTGAGGGCACCATGTAAGTTTGCATGGTTATTCACACCCGCTTTGTGATCCTCGACATCCCAGTCACAAACAAGAGGGGCATATCGAGATTTAAACATGCCATTGAAAAGTTCAATGAATCTTAAAGGATCTAGGAGTTTTCATAGATTTAAAACTTAAATTTCTTTTTCGTTTTTCATGGTGGAAATTAGTGAATCGTCATTCACTTACCTTCAAATGTTCTGCAATTTGGGTTACGACATCCCTCTACCGAGTTGTAGAATATTGTGTTGGGTCCTAGCCTTAGTATTTCATTTGGGTGATTTACTAAGGACTCAATCAATCAACTAACTTGAATTCGTTTTCTCCAGTTTTGTAGATGTCAAAGTTCGACAACTATGGTCTTCCCAAATCCCGTGGAACAAGCTTTCCACATGAAGATGATATTCCACGATTCGATCGAGGAACAAGAAATCATGCTTCACTTCCTCCTCCTCCTCCAATTATTCTCCCTAACCCACAAGATCGAAGGCTTGAAAAGTTCAAACTCACTCAAGCCCTTTTGGCAAGTAAACATAAAGAAGGAAAGTCGGTGTGTGCACACGTCCTAGGGATGAAGTCACACATTGATAGGTTAAGAATGTTGGGATCCGTTGTCTGTGAGGAGATGGCTGTTGATTGGGTTCTTCAGTCACTTCCTAACTCATATAGTGAGTTCGTAAGAGAGTACTATATGATGAACCACGACGTGACCCTTATAGATCTCACCTATATGCTTATTGCTGCTGAATCAGCAATGGTTTGGCGCAATAGAAAAGCAAAGTTGATTGGTGAATCTGCCTTCAAGACCTCTATGGATATAGACAATGGCAACGAAAGACATGCTATGATCGAAAAGGTTGATCATAAGAGAAAGGCAATGCCTAAAGTAGTTTCATGTCATGTTCCAAAAGAGTCAATTTGCTTTTATTGCCAAGAGAAAGGGCATTGGAGACGAAGCTGCCCCATTTACCTAAGAGATCTAAGAGATGGGAGAGTCGAAACGTATGGCTCTAATATAGGTAAAATCCATTAACTAACTCTTTTAAGCTTCTATTCTAGATTCCTAATACATAATGTGATAAGATTGCAATTCATGTTTTGTAGGATCGAAGAAAAGAAAGGAAGCTTAAGGGAAGAAGTGAGCAGAATCTAACCGTGAAGGAATAGATTTTGATCGAATTTCTCGAAGATTAGATTCTTGAGCTACTACTTAGAGTTAGAATTAGATAGCTAAGAAAGATGTATTAGCATAGTTTTTCAATGAATTGCATTGTAAGGACAAAATTTTTCCGCAATAAAATAAATTTTGATTTTATATCATTTACTTATCCTTACAATGGCGTATATGAAAAATTGATGTTTGAATGTTTTTATTATTAGCAATAATGGATTTGGTTCTTATTATGTTATTTATGGAAAGTCGAGAGTTTACCAAATAGGGAGAGTTTCTCATCGCCCAAGTTTCAATTGGACAGAAACTTGGAATCATGCAACTTGGTTGCACGATGAATGAGAAATTTCATATTTGGAAATTAGACTAATTCATTGACCAAGTGTCAAGTGAAAGACTAGGAGATCGAGCACACAAAGTTGTGTGTTGATCAAGTTCGCCATAAGAGTAACAAAGATATTCGTCATGATTTACTGAAGGTTTAGTAAATATGATTACACTTATAAGATTAAGTGTAATTGTGAATTGATTGAAAAGGTTTAAATCAATAGCAAAACGAATAAGAAGAATCAAGTAGGCAGAAAGATAAAAGTTTCTCCATTCTAAGAAGAAGGGAGAGTACCTTTTATGCTTTATGATAGGTCTTAATGATTAAGAACCATATCTCAATTGATCCTCTTAGTGAGTCTTAGTACAATTGTATGTTTAAGAAGAGGAATCAAGGATTGAAGAAATGGTTAAATCAAGAAGTCAATCATACTTCGTTCCAATAACAAGTCTTAAAGTTAAGATTGTGACATTGAGTGAAAAGTATTAAAAAGGTTTGTAACATTCATCAAATGTGGAAAGTTGTGATGTCTTGGATAAGACAAAGACCAACTAGGACCAATTTATGAAGAGTTTTGATAAAAGCTACACTAACTCTTGAATATTTGTTTGTTAAGAAATGTTTTGACAAGAGAATCTTATATGTCAAGGAGTCGGTGGGAGTCTTATTGGTCTTGAAAGGTTTCAAGAACAAATCAAATAGAACTTATCGATCATCACTAGCACACGAGTTGAGGTTGACAACATATCGTGTTGACATTATTTTATTTTTGTGCCATTCCAATTGAGTTAATTATGCATGTGAGTCCTATGAGTTCTCATTTGAATGCATAAAAGGGCAAGGACCTTGATCAATGGAAAGTACATTGATAGGAAAAGGTGAGCTGCTTAACAACTTGGAAGACATGGTGGGCAGTTGTGCTACCATAAGGCAAGAAATCAAGATTAAGAAAGTTCGGTCCATACGAGTTTGAATTTGTCGTAAACTTTGGTTTTGACAAATTCACATGGATAGGAACAAATACACCGTTTAAATCTAAGTGTCATAAGATTTCCTCCTTCATGAAAATGATTGTGAGGAAATGCTTTCACAAAGAAAGATTTTAAGAAGATAGTGATTGTAAAATTGCATTCTCGAATTCGATTATGGTTACGGTATCCCTTTCCATAATTTGAATTGTGAGGTTTGGCAATTGTTTACACACACATATGAACTATCTAAGGCAAAGGTGTATAAGTTCAAGAAGCCTTGATAAAAGATTATCAAAGCACTAAGTATTAGAAACATGCACTTAAGAAATTCAATAAGCATTGTTTTTCTGAAAGTTAAGCTGTTTCTGAATACATGTCAAAGCTAGTGGGAGCATAAGTGTTATCTTTTATAATAATCATCATGATAGTGGGAGCATAAATGTTATGATTGTATGATTATTAAGGCACATATTGCAAGTTGGCAATATTAATTATAGAAAACAAGAGTTATACCTTGCAAAGTCGTAAGGGTTGTAAAGTTGTTTTACTATAATTAAGGGAGAGAATATTATGCTTCATTTCAAATCTAAAGGCTTAGGTTGTGGAATGTTAATAAATTTAGTCAAGGGTACATAGTGTGTTCTTAAAATTTTGATTATGATTACGGCATTCCTCTTCACAATTCGAATTTTGATAACACAGCAAATAAAACATTATGCGTTGTGTCCCATACGCTTTGGGTATAGGATCGATTGCAAATGCTTTAATGTTTGACCATTCTAAAATTTTCCAAATGTCAAGCGCATTTAGAGGGAAAAGGGACTAGAATTGGTTTTGACTAAAATAATTAAACAACTATCAAAGGACAATCCAAAGTTTGACGAGGATTGGTCGCTTGTGAGTAGTTGGAAGCATGGTATTGGATGGACCATATCGACATTATTATGAATAGAAAAGATTTTATTAAGAATGAGTTGTCATATGGAAATTATGGAAATGTTTCCATATTGGATGGACCATATCGACATCATTACGAATAGATAAGATTCTATTAAGATTGAGTTGTCATATGGAAAATATGGAAGAGTGTCCATATTGGAAATTGAATATTGAAAATCTATGTCTAGATTAGAAACTTTTATGCAAAAGGATGTTCAAAGGAATGTACTTTGAGTGAGAGACATCATATCTAAGGAATTGTCTTGTAACAATCTCCAATAGAGAACTTTGTAATATCATTGGCAATAGTCTTTGTGACTTTGGTGCAGTGACATTACGAAAGGATCATTGCATAAAATGTTAGAATCTAACATATTCTATAAGTGGCAAGAATTTTATATTCTTACACTTATGAAAAAGGATTTGGAGTTGTGAAATGAGAATGGTTGGAAATGTGTTCAATTTGATCTATTTCACAAAGTAATAACCATAGGTAAACATTGTGTGCATGCTAGGAGCATGGGACAAGTGTAATAATTCAAGTAAGAAGTTGATTACTCGAAACGACAAATAATGAGTAATCAATATGGTGATAAATAAAAGGAGTTTTATTTATACTCAAAGGTTTGAGGCCATATGGGATTAGTATTATTCTTGTGTTTCACATTTGCATGTTTTGACTTCCAGAATAATTGAATTTATTAAGAATAATCGAATTATTCGAACGGGCCATAGTCGTTCATATGTTGGAAGTAGGTATGAATGAAGACTGTCGTGAATTGGTGTGTGGATTGTCTAAAAGAGTATTAGACATAAGCAAATGTTTGCTGCAACGTTCATGAGTGCTTATGAATATGATTTGAGCATTGGATTAAACCCATGCTCACTTGGATCACTCTATGAATTGTATCATGAGTGATTGGTGAGACGATAACATCTTATATTCTTGAAACCGAGATGTGTGAGTTGTATCTTGCAAATCGGTTGCACATTGATAATATGTAAACACACTAGTAACTTGGTGTTATAAAACATATTGTTGTGTGTGATTGGGTGAGTAAGTGCAAGCAAGCATTGTATCAAAGTTTATCCGTTCCTTTTATCCAAGGTAGGATAAAAGCGATATCTTTGGGGCCCCTTGATGATTTAGTGATGACAAACGTAAATGCTCGGCCAGGCTAGGGCTAATTTGATTTGTTCAATTAGTCAGTCGTCATAAATCGGAATTCGAGAAATAGTACAAAGAGAATGATTTGAAATCATGTCTCATATGATATCTAGAATGGAGGAATATATGATCCCTTATCTAAGGACACGCGTATCTGATAGGATCAGAGTTGACAGCGGCTTTGGAAAGCTACGATTGCAGATCAGGATCAGAAGTCATATGCATAATAGTTATTAGACTTATCCAAGTGGGTGACTGTTGGATTAGTGTCTAAGTCCATAACTATTTTGGTATGTACTTGACCCGATGGTGCATGGTCCTTTTGGGTTGCCTTCACCAAAGCAACTTGATAGGATGAATTATGGAGAGAAAGGATTAAATATGATTTATTAATATATTAAAGGAGAAATCATATTGTTTAATTAATATTAGTCAATAATTAATTGGTAATTAGTTTTGTGACTAAAATAGATTAATTAAACTTAAGGGACTGGAATTGTAATTATAAGATAATTGCAATTTGGGCCATGGATTGCCTTATATTAAGGAGTGGACGAATCCTATGGGGAAGCCCATAAGAAATCGTCCAAGGACTTAAGGAAAGGGATCCATGGGTTGCTTAGGGCTTAAGCATCCAATTTAGGGTTTCCTTGTTAGATAACCCTAATAGCCTCCTATATATATAGATCCCTTATGACCTAAAAACGTGGCTAAGACTCCTCTAGGGTTTGTAGACGTTTTTGGGCAGCCTCCAACCTCTCTCCTCTTCATCCTCTTGCTTATGGTGTTTGTGAACCATTAGAGGAGTGACATTTGTGACTCTAATCTTTCTAAAGTCAATACAAGGAGATTTGGGATTGTTATTGCTACATAACAATCAAGGTAACATCTTAAACCTATTCTCATGTTAATATGATTACTTGAATGCTAGAATTAGGGTTTATAGTCTTGGATAACTTGCATGTACAATAGAGAAACCTAGATCCAAGCATTAGGGTTTGTATGAGCACATAGGATGTTCTTAGGACCAAAACCCATCAGTCGGCCACTACGTTGGCCTTCCCTGGGTGATAAAGGATCTGACAGTCGTAATCCTTCAACACGTCCAACCATCTCCTTTGCCTCATGTTCAGATTCGGCTGATCCATAAGGTACCTCAAGCTCTTGTGATCCGTGTAAATGGTACATCGGACCCCATAGAGGTAATGTCTCCAAATCTTGAGGGCAAACACCACTGCCCCCAGCTCTAAATCATGCGTAGGGTAGTTAGCATCGTCAGGCTTCAACTGTCTCGAGGCATAAGCTATCACACGGCCTCGCTGCATCAGCACTGCTCCCATACCTGTGATCGAGGCATTACACTAGACTATAAAATCTTCTATTCCCTCTGGCAGGGTAAGAATCGGTTCCTCGCACAATCTCTGTCTGAGGGTCTCAAATGCCGCCTGTTGTTCAGGCCCCCATCGAAACGCCACCGACTTCTTGGTCAGTCGGTGAGCAGTACTGCTATCTTGGAGAAATCCTAAAAGAATCTTCTATAATACCCTACCAAACAAAGGAACTTCTGATCTCGGATGGAGACTTCGGGACCTCCCACTGCATCACTGCCTCTATCTTGGCCGGATCCACCAAAATACCCTTCTGGTTGACGAGGTGTCCAAGGAACTGCACCTCGTGCAACCAGAACTCGCACTTGGAGAACTTTGCGAAAAGTTTCTCCCTCCTCAAGATCTCCAGCACCTCCCTCAGGTGCTCCTCGTGCTGCTCCTGAGTCTTGGAATAAACCAAGATGTCATCGATAAATACTATCACAGACCAATCCAGCATCAGCCTGCACATGCGGTTCATGAGATCCATGAACACGACTGGGGCGTTGGTGAGCTCAAATGACATCACCACGAACTCATAATGACCATACCTGGTCCTGAAAGCAGTCTTCTGCACATCCTCACCTCTGACTCACATCTGATGATATTCGGAGTGCAAATCGATCTTGGAAAACCAAGACGCTCCCTCTAGCTGATCAAACAAATCATCTATCCTCGGAATTGGGTAACGGTTATTCACCGTTACCTTATTCAGCTCCCGGTAATCTATACACATACGGTGCGACCCATCCTTTTTCTTCACAAACAAAATCGGTGCACCCCAGGGCGAACTGCTCGGCCTGATAAAACCCTTGTCTAGCAGCTCTTGCAGCTGCGTAGACAACTCCTACATCTCTAGGGGAGCCAACCGATATGGTGCCTTGGCTATCGGAGCCGTACCAGGGATTTGGTCAATCCCGAACTCGACCTGCCTCTCAGGAGGTATTCCATGCAAATCTTCTAGAAATACATCCAGGTAGTCTCGCACCACCGGAACATCATCAACTGTCGTCTTGCCCTTCTCCCGGGCATCTAAAACATAGGAAACATAACCGACGCAACCCTGCTGAAAATAGCGCCTCGCTCTCGCCGCTGAACACAGAACTGGTCCGCGTTGTGGCCTCTCGCCCTGAATCACTAACTCTCCCCCACTGGGAGTGCAAACCCTCACTAACTACAGCTCACAATCTATCACCGCTCCATTGGGGCTCAGCCAATCCATGCCTACTATAACCTTATTCCCTCGCAGGGGAATAGGGACCAAGTCCACCAGGAACTGCTCATCGAATAACTGTAGAGAACATCCTCTATGTACCCTTGCAACCCTAAAGGTCCTATCAGCTGCTATCTCAACCTCAAGTGGACAATCTAGCTCCCCTGGAGCTCTGCTAAACCTCTTGTTAAGCGCAAGAGAGACGAATGATCGGGTAGCCCCCGAATCAAACAATATTGTAGCTGAAATGCCGTTCACTGAGAATGACCCTATACAAAACATATAACCATAAGAAACAATCAATAATAAATGCAGAGATATGGGAGAAATACATACCTGTCACCACGTCGGGAGTCGGTCGCGCCTCCTCTGCTGTCAGCTGGAAAGCCCTACTCTTCGCCAATAGCGTCTCAGCTCGGCCCTGACGGCCATCTGTAATCCTCAAAGTAGCAGGGGCAGGTGTTGACACCTTCCCTGCAGCTGCTAAACTCAGGCACTGGGACTTTTTATGTCCCCTCTGATTGCACTAAAAACAAATCAGATCTGACGCCGCAATGGCGGTGGTATTGGCTGTACAATCCTTGCTCATATGCCCAGTCCGACCGCACTTGTAGCAGCCGGAACTCCTTGCCCGGCAAACCCCGTCGTGCAATCTCCCACACTTGCCATATCGACTGTGGCTCTGCTGACTCCTGGATCTATGATCTGAAACCTTAGGCTTTTTACCCGAACCCCTTGTACCCGAAGCCGCCTCCGGCTTCCTCTTCCTCTCCATCTCTAGGTATCTCCCTCTCTCTCTCTCTCTCTCGCCCTGGCAATCATGTCATCTAGTGTTTTACAACTAGATCGGCTCACAAACTGGCGGATATCACTCCGCAGCATCTCATGATGGCGGGCCTTCTTCATTTCCTAATCAGCTGCGTACTGAAGAACGAGAAGCTCCCTTTCCCTAAACTTGGCTGTAATCTCCGCCACTGTCTCGGTAGTGTGGGTAAAATCCTGAAACTCTCATGCTAAATGCTGCACCTCAATGACGGGTGCGAACTCGGCTCTGAACCTGGTGGTAAATTCCGCCCAGGTCATAGCATCCAAAGCTGCGTAATTCCTGATGGCATGACCAACCTCCTCCCACCAATCTCGTGACCTGTCCTTCAGAAGACAGGACGCCAATCAGACCTTGTCCCCCTCGGGACACCTGCTCGTGCGGAATGCGTTGGCCACATCCGCCAACCATCTGGTACTCGCTATGGGGTCCCGCGCCCCATGGTAATCTGGAGCTCCACATGCCCAGAACTCCCTGAAAGTAAGCGTGTGCGACCCCATCATGGCCGCCACCTCAGCACGAAAGGTGCCTAGTTTCTCCTCCATCAACTCTAGTATACCCTCCTTGATCGAACCAAAGATCACTAGAGTCTGCTCAAGAATGATACGAGTGACTTCTGAAGTGAAGAACTCTCTAGTCTGCTCATCCAACTGTTCGGCTCCCAAGCCTAATCCCGATCCCTCTCTGGCTCATGAACTGTCGCCTGCTGGTCTAGGGCGTAAAACCATCATTCTGAAAACACATTACGATAAACGTTAGAAGCACTGATATAATCTCGAGGGATCACTATTACTACAGACCCTCCGGTCTCATCTCAACCTTCCTTGATTCGAGTACAGATCCTCTGCTTCCAGTAGTATGGGCCCCTACTACCTTCCACATCTATCTATACTTTCCTCAAGAACTGTTGGTCTAGGGCGTAAAACCACCATTCTGAAAACACATTACGATAAACGTTAGAAGCACTGATATAATCTCGAGGGATCACTATTACTACAGACCCTCCGGTCTCATCTCAACCTTCCTTGATTCGAGTACAGATCCTCTGCTTCTAGTAGTATGGGCCCCTACTACCTTCCACATCTATATATACTTTCCTCAAGAACTGCTTCGACTCCACCAAACCACTACTACTGTTGCTGATCTCTACTACTCTCATCCTAGGCTTGCCCTAGGGAAATCTATGACTCAACCCTACCAGTCCTCAGCTGCTGAAGGCCTCCTTGTGATGCCAATTAGTCATTACCTGAATACCATCACATGTGGCGAGGCTCAGATAATCCTTCGAGTAAAGAACTTGTCCCTACAACGGTTAGACTCAAACAAGAGTTGCGCAGCAGGGCCAAGTCCAACACTCTGAGATTATTCAACCCTGTTCACATGTGTTGTGGCGTATTCACCTAACGGCTCACTCTCATCATTCAGAGTCCCACAAAGCACAAAGCAAGTAGCATTCAGATACAGAATCTACTCAAGCAATTCTATCCTCATAATCAGAAATTGTACTAGCATACAATGCTAAGCTCATGCTATCAGTCATAACCTAAACAAGCTATCCTACTGCTGTCTACTCGATACTAGCATGCAATTCTCATAAAGCTGGAATACATAAAGTAGGCACATAAGGCATCCTCCTTGATCCTTAGTCCTATACTAGCATACTGTTCTACTGAAAATGAAGCAATTAATCATAATATAAACTTGTATGGGTAATTTGGGAGTACTTACTTGAGCTCGACTGATCGCATGCACCTCACCCCTTTTTTTCTTTATCAAAACTCTTTTCTTTCCAAGTTCTTTTTCAAAAATGCTTTTCTTTTAAAACCTTTTCCATTTCCTTAGTTTGAGTTCAGATGCACCCGAGAGTGTATCCGAATCCCTCAAACCAAGGATCTGATACCAACTTGTAACATCCAAAAATACGACCCAACTTTTTTTTGTTTTAATAATAATAAAAATCAAATACTGAATGTCATATCATAAAACCATACGCCAAAATATCAAATCATAACAAAATGTCGTGAAACAACTGTATCAAATCAAACTAAGTATCAAAACAAACTCCCAGGACAAAAACTGAAGTTGTGGTGTGTGTAACGCCATCATCCCGAGCTCTTCCCTTTACTTTCGAAAGTATCTGATACCAACACTGCAACTGTAAGCATGAAGCTTAGTGAGCTCCCCCAAACTACCACATACCATACACTACATATATATCACATACTGGGCTTTGCCCCACTGCATCGGACCGATGTCCGGAAACTGCATCGGACCGGGACCCTGTCCCCTGCATCGGATCGGAGTCCAGAATTAGCTGCATCGGACCGAAGTCTAGAACTGACTGCATCGAACCGAAGTCTGGAACTAACTGCATCGGACCAAATTTCGGAACTGACTAATCATAGTATAGCATAAGCATATATCAACTAGCATAACACATATCATCTAGCATAAACACATATATTGCATACTACATCAGGCTG
Organism: Lactuca sativa; assembly: GCF_002870075.4. Taxonomy (NCBI): domain Eukaryota; kingdom Viridiplantae; phylum Streptophyta; class Magnoliopsida; order Asterales; family Asteraceae; genus Lactuca; species Lactuca sativa. The sequence continues at coordinate 81,435,696 of NC_056624.2, forward strand.
TAGCCCAGAACACATAACACATAAATCCTGTCTGAGCCACGAAGGCATCAAACACACTATCTACTGCATCAAACCGAAGTCCGGAAACTGCTGCTAGCTAATCGGGTCAGCATTATGGCCGTAGACCCGTTCCTACTGGAAGGAAACTCAACTCGTAATCTGGCTGCTGAATGAACTGCTCGGGAAACTATCTGTTGCTGCTCCGGTATCTCCCCCGCTACAATTGCCATAAGTACACTTAATCAATCACTGATAACTATACTGAGGGTAAAATGACTATTTTACCCCTGGTCAAACTCAACCTATTAGTCAAAGTCAACATACAGTTGACCTGACTCGTCGAGTTGGGTCACCAACTCGTCGAGTCCTCACTCTCACTTTCTTGCTTCTGCTCGCTACTACTCGTCGAGTTTGGCATAAACTCGACGAGTTCCTCTTCGATACTAACACTCAGTTAATCTGCATCCGACTCGCCGAGTTGTATGAACAACTCATCGAGTCCTCCTTCAACACATGAACACTCTGGCTGTGACCCACCGAGTTGTATGAACAACTCGTCGAGTCTGATCTTGAGGTATGAAGATTGTCTTGGACTCGCCGAGTCAGGGCATTGACTCACCGAGTCCCTGCATGAATGAGTCCGATCTCCGACTCACTGATTCCACCTATTACTCACTGATTCCACTCGGCATGACACATAAAAAGGGAAAGAAATCGGGGACTCGCGACTCGACTCGCTGAGTCAGAAGAACAACTCGCTGAGTCGGTTGCATGCAACACTACGCCGATGATTCAGCTCGAATCCAATGCATACAACTTATAGATCTAAGTTCATAAAGCTTAAATACCATGTAAAGTTTCCAACTTTACGTGTACATATGCATGAAAAGGGGTTTAAAGGCTAAAAAGGTACTTAAAGGAGTAGATCTAGGGCTTTCAAGCAAAATGCCTCTATAAAGGTGTTAGATCCACGACTTAGAGACTGAAACATGGCTAGATCCGAAGTCCAATCACCCCAATATGATCTCTCTACCATAAATAAGCTAAGGAATGGATTAAATGATCTAAAAGAGACTCGACAATGGAGAATCAAACATAGAAACAGAGGGAATCCGAGTTTTACCTCAATAACTCTGCAATAGATGCAAGATCTTGGATCTCCTTCAACTCCCTTGGATCTAGCTTCTTCTTCTCTTCCAAAACTTCAAGATTCACACAATAAATGCTCAAAATGCTCAAGGAAAGGTTAGGGTTTGCTAAAGATGCTTTTGAGGGTGAAGGGGACGAGGTTGGGGCTCATAACATGGTTTAAATAGGGTGCAAAACCTGGGGATTTAGGGTTTCATTCACACTAATGGACTCGCCCAGTCCAGGATATGGACTCGCCGAGTCGCCAACTTAAACGTGCTCGAAATCCCGACTCTACTCGACGAGTCAGGCCGCTGACTCGTCGAGTCCCTCTTGAAACTTGAAGAAAACATAATAATAATAATAACATACCAGAATTGGGGCGTTACAAGTATGTTACATGGTTCAGAGAACCAGATTCGATGTAGCATTTGACTTAAGACAAAAGATTGAAGTAATAGATTGAGCACCGCTAGCAGTCAAGAAGTCCAAGAGTTAAATACTCGTTTGAAAGGACATAAAAGTTACGATTATTACCTAGGATGAAGAGATAACTTATGGAGTCATTATAAAAGCCCTGTTTTGTTGATGATTTCGGGACGTAATCATCCTAAGGGGGAGATAATTGTAACGCCCACAGATTCGGGCTAGTCAATTTAGAGACAATGAGCATAAAAAATGAGTTTTTGATGGAAAAATATTTAGAAGGATTAATCTGAACCAAGTTATAGTATATGTTACAAGGGTCCCATACATATAAAGAACGCCGAAATCCGAGTTATAACAAAGAAGTTATTGCCCGTCGAAGTTTTACAGCGAATACGACACGACACCGCGTAACGTAAAAAGTGAATTTTTGATAAACTAATTTTTAGCCTTGGTGATCTAAACAAAAGTTGTAGTATATGTTAAACCGATAACATACAAAAAAAAGAACGCCCAAATCTGACTTCGTATGAGGAAATTATGATTTTCGAAGTTTCGGCTTAACAGTGTACAACCCGAAATTCAAATATTAGATCGAGCGGTTTTTAGCTGACACAACCTAAACGAGAGTCAAGGATCTCGTTAATAGTAGCATATCGATAAAAAGACAGACGAAAACGGACGTCGGATGACGAAGTTATGAATTTTTAAGGGACCAATCATGTCTCGGTCTGTTAAAAATATAACTTTAAAAATAAAGTCAAAATTAGCCGATGGAGTCTAAACCAAAGCTGTAAGGTACGGTCCTGCCTACATGTGGATATAAAGAATGTCAAAAACAGAGTTCGTATGAACGAGTTATAAAATATAATAGCATATTTACGTGTTAAAATAAAGTATAAATCATATATACGTAACGTATACATATATATCCAAATGTATCTATCATTAGAAAGGTATCGATGATGCGGTCATTATAAGAATATTGTTGAGTATTTTCGACATTAGTTTAGTACAAAACTCGTTACATCTATTTAAAATATTACTATGAAGGGGTGTTTAGTCGTTTATATAACTATAAGGTCATTAAGTAATTATGGAAGGTAGTTTTTGTAAATTCAATTACTATAAATAATAGCCTTTGACTCTCATATTTCTTGCACCATTCTCTTGGTTCAAGAGTCTTTCTCTTCTTATCCCCCGAGCATTTCGGTCCCTCGTGATTCGACTTCTCTTTCTGTAGTTTTAGTATAGTAAGGTGAGCGCTGAAGCGCTAGACGAATCTTTCTTAGAAAGATTCAGTGACAAAGTTCTACCCCTGCAGAGCTCGGTTCCTAGCTAAAACGCCCTTGTAAGTAAGTTATGCTTACCCTATTTTAAATATAGTTTATATTTAAAATTAGTATTGTTATTATGAACTTATAATAAATATTTGGGCAATTATTATGACTTATATAAGTGTCGTTATAATATATTTTTAACTACTCGCGGTATGGGGAATCTGGTTTAAACGGCCGCATAGGGTTGTTGGATTTCAGAAGTGCTATATGCCAAAATGGTCCTGCCCTCCTGTGTTTTATGTCTAGCCCTGTCTGTACATAGTGGTTGGAAAATATTGTTTAACGCTTATATAATAATAATAATACTAAGACTAATAGTTGGTCACGATAAATATTAGACTAAAATTTAGCAATAATAATGCTAGGTTTCGTCGAAGGAAAATAGAATCGTTAGAAGCGAGCATTGCCCGAGTTTGGAATCATCACTTTAACAAGTGAGTGCATAGTTACTTTCATCTTACACATAGATATGAAGTATTTTATATAAATTACGTGTTGTGTGTGCATATTATTTGAATACTTGCTGTCTATGCTGGATAAATGATTTTGTACATGTTTTAAATGATTTAAATTTTATATTTATTTTATATCTACAAATATGTTGGGATAAAGCATGGGTAGATGAAATAGTTGGTGTGTGATGAAATAAAATGATGAGAGATATGTGATGATAATTAGGTATATAGATGATGATGAATAGGTGATGTAAGATGAAAGGAGATACCATAACCTTAACTGACAATTTGGCGATGTAGTCATCTACCAGAGTATAGATGGCGACCACGGACTATTTTAGACAACCTCGTGGAAACACCAGCAGGCTCATAACCTGTAGGTGATGAATTACGAGTTCAGGCGATGTTGTAACTACGTATTCATGTGATGATACTCTAACCCTTACTATGAATTATGAGTTTAGACGATGTTGTAACTACGTATTAGGATTGTGACCAAATTCTAATTAAGGCTAATTGTTTGTGTAGTGTGGGATCTTCCTATTTAGGAGTCGAGCATCTTGTTGTTTCCAGCAGGCTAAGGTGAGTTTTCTCACTGTATCAATTGGTCGAAGGCACCAAGTCCGACCCATTATTTTTTTATAGGATATGGTTACTTGTGTGTTATGTATATGAAAGACCAGGGTTTGGCCCCTGACACCTGTATGAAAGACCAAGATCTGGCCCCTGGCAGTTGCATGAAAGACCAGGATCTGGCCCCTGGCAGTTGTATGGAAGACCAGGATTTGGCCCTCGGCAAGAATTATACGTAAGACTATGGTTTGGCCCATAGCAGTAATTTGTATGTTAGTATGTGTTACTTTATGGAAAACTTACTAAGCGTTTTCTTATCGACTGTGTTTATTGTTTAAGGTACTTTCGGTTCAAATGGGAAGGGCCCGGTGTGATGACACAACATTCTCACCCGTTATTTCCACATTTTGATATTGTACTCTGATGATGTGATTTTTATACTTTATGATGGTTTTGGAACAATTTTATACTTGTAGTACTTGCTTTAAAAATGAAATTTTTTATCGTGTTTTAGGGTCGTTACATGAATCACATGTGATTTATATGTGAATCACATATGATTTACATGTGATTCACTTTTGATTCATATGAGATTCACTTGTGATTTACATGTGATTCATATTTGAATTACATGTGATTTACATGTGAATAACATGTAATTCATATGTGATTCACTTGTGATTTACATGAGAATCACTTGCGATTTATATGTGAATCACTTGTGATTTACATGTGAATCATTTTGGAAGGGTTCCATTATAAGGTTTTATTTGAACAAAATCACACTACCAATCTCTCTCATTTACCAAATTACGCTACATATATAAGAAGAAGCACCAGAAAGAAAGGTGAATAAATTTACTCACCTGATAGAATTGAGCATAATGTCTATATACCTCGTTGGTTTCATCTTGCTTAGCAAGTAATGTCCCATCATACAATCCATTCACTTCATTTATTGAAGTCACAACAAGATATCTACAAAATACAGTAAACACATGATGTATTTTAACACAAACCAACATGGATGAGAAGAAATCACATTAATTTTCATGCCTAGGATAACTAGTTAACTTATATTGGGATGGGAATGGGATGACATTTATATATAAAATTTTTATAATTTACTATTAGATTAATCCAACAATTTAAGAACAGGTGAATTGTGTAAAACAATAATTTATTTGGTTTGTGTAACTAAAACTACTCAAAATGTTTTAACTTTAACATAAGACGTAAGAACCTACCTAATCAATATATATTTGCCAATTCTTTATTCACTAGTTCTCATATTTAAAGATAGTTTCAACTATTGAATTTGTAATTTGATCTAACTTTTAATCATCATTTTCATTTTTTATCTAGGACATTATCTAACGTTTCACTTTTAATTCTCAGGTTCTCAGAACACTATAATTTTTCAAATGATCATTCCTCTTCCCACCCCCCTTCTCTCTCTCTCTCTCTCTCTCTCTCTATATATATATATATATATATATATATATATATATATATATATATATATATATATATATATATATATATATATATATATCACGTCAATCATATCATTTGATAGTGGCAATAACATCTCTAGAAGCATCATTTTTATGTATAAAAATATTTTATCAAATATTATTCTATTTTCTATCAAGTCTAAATGCACAAAACAAGTTGTCATATTATTATAAGATTATATGACTTTATTTTTTAAGTTGAGTATTTGGCAATCTAGAAATGTATCAATTTATGAACTAACTTAGTAAAACAATCTCTTAATTACCCGAATGATAAATAAAATCATTAGTAAGGAAAAATCAATTTGCAAAAAGGATATGTATCTATGCATAGTATTTCACATAAGAGAAATCACAAGTCAAAATACTCATATAACGGGGACAAGTATTCTAAGGTAAAAATACTCACCTTCTTCTTTAAAGATTTTATTCACTTAAACTATACCTCCTCAAGCTTCAAACTTCTCAAATCAATAACCTAATATTATCATAAGGTGTCAAATCACTAAAATACCCTTTGATGGTCAAGTAATCAACCTAAACTCAAAAGACTCCACAAATTTTCTAATGTGAATTAAGGAAACCAAAGGAGTGAACCAGACACAAGCAAAAAACAAATGAAAATGGGACAGGTAGGAAATGTGTCGTGACTACAAGGCAAATTGAAAAACTTGTTTACGTTTATCATTTAGTCATCTAGCTTTCATGTGAATTTCAAATATGAACCAAAAAACTCCACAGGCAGGGGCGGAACACAAGAACTAAAGCTAGGGGGCCGAACAAAATTTCAAAATAAAATTATATAAAATAATTACGTGTCTTTTCGGGATTTTGATTAAAACTTTTATGTTTTTTTTTTAATTCATAAATTTGATTGTCATGTTAATATCTATTACATAATACAAATAATTAAATTAAATATATGAAAACGATAATATAGTTAAATTCGGTATATTTTTAGACCATCAAATCAACATTTTATACTTTATAATATCATTGTGTGTATAAAATGTGGAGGTTTCTCTTTACAATATAAAATAATTTCAATATATGGGAAGAAAAATAAACGGAGGAATGAATAGAATATAATAGAATATAGATAGACAGTACTACTGTTTTAACTTTTCTACAATTACTTTTAAGTGTTTTACCTCTATTTAGTTTCCCCAGGAGACACATTTCTTCACTTTGTCATTAATCTATTTACCCCACCCTCTTAACTTTTGACAGGTGAAAGATAAAAAGAAAGAGGGAAAGCAAAGAAAACACATACAGGGAGTACAAGACCGACAGAGAAGATAACGAGAATCACGGAGGTCGCCGACCGGATGATGGGATCGGTTCGGCAAACGATTGAGAGTAGATAGAGAGAGCACTCGGAGGTGAGCAACAAGGGTGCTGAGCAAATAGCGAGAGTTCACGGAGGTCTCTGGTTCGACAAACAGCGTAGCTGACCATTCCAAAGGCGTTGATATTTTCCGGTGAGCCTTGACGGTTCTTCTCGATGTTAGCGATGATTTTTTAAGATTATTAGGGTTTTATATATTTTCTCAAAGATCGGAGTAAAAAGCTTGTACATTGGAATAATTACCGTTGATTTATAGAGTTTTGGTTTCCTAATTTAACTATCCTAATAAATAGCGGTTGTTTTGATTTTTCCAGTGATTTTTTGGTAATTTGTTAAGTAATTTTCTTTACAAATTATCAGTTTCTGATAATATTGGTTTTCTGATTTGTTTGAAGTTGCTTGTATATGCGAGCAATTATATGGGGGCATAAAATTGGTTTTATGGGCTTTTTGGAGATTATTACACTATATGCAGTCTATATACAGTTATTAGTATGAAAAAAACCCGGGGGGCCATGGCCTCCCCCGGCCCCTTAGAGGGTCCGCCACTGTCCACAGGGCTCAAAATGCATTATTAAAAACTACAAATGAACGTGGATCACCACATAGCCTACATCCTTGGGAAAAAGATCAAACATAAAAACACATTTCATAAACTTCACCTAGAAGTTCAATGAGCATATATAATTCAATTTGCACCAACATCAATACGTGTGAACGACGAATTGTAGCCGAATGAACTAATACTAACATAGAGACTCAGAGATATGAAAGTCATGAAATTATGTAGGGTTAGAAATCAATATTTAATTAATCATTATGCTCAAATATGCACATGAAATATAAATATTACAGAATGAGGATTACGATTAAATTAAAAAAATCTAGATATTTAATTAACACATGATAAACCTTTCTTGCTGACATCATAGGAAAAAGTGACGTGCATCGTGCCTGTATCCAAGAACGACGACTTAATTCAAATTGAAATAGAAGCTTTTTATGCAAATTGCTTAAAATTTTTAATAAAAACCTTAAAAATGAAAATGTTAAAAAATATGAATAATTTTTTAACAAACCAATCAACAATTCTGAACATCATGGACGAGTTTATGGCAAGAACAAAAGGAAAGACCTTACGTGATGGCTGCTGTTGAGGCAAGTTAGAATCGGAAACATTATTAAATGTCGAGAAAATTGCAAATTTTACCAAATAGACTAATTACATTGTGGAAATAGCCAAAAAAATCGAAATTACAAAATTATCCCTTAAAATCGCAGATGGATTATGCCCATCCGCGATTTCGCATTTCCATATGCAAACATACAAGTGCCTAAAGCACATCTGTGCTTTAGGAACTTTTACGTTCGCAGATGGAACAGTCCATCTGTGATTTGGTGTTTTCCATCTATGATTTCATAGAGTTTTAGTATAAAAATGTTTTTTCTTCATTTTTCACTATCTTTTTTAGAGAAACTCTCTCTCCGTACGATTTCCTAAGAGCCATAATTGACGATTTCTTCAAAAATCCCGAAAATATGGTAAGATCTTAAAACAGAACCATAAATAATGTTATTTCGTAGTCAAACCCTATCAATTTCATAGTCAAAATAAAAAAAAAAACAAAACAAAACAAAAAAAAACAAAAAAAATTCATAAAATGGCAAGTGAAACAAGAGGAAACCGCAGATGGACACAGTCCACCTGTGATTTTAGGTTGGAAAAGGGGTTTTTATATAGCAAAAAACAAAATAAAAACCACCTGCGAACGTACAAGTAGCTAAAGCACGTCTATGCTTTAGCCACTTATACGTTCGCAGATGGCATGACGAAATCGTAGACAGCTTATATCCATCTGAAATTTTAGTGGCTAAAAATGCAATTTAGGGTTTTTTTTTTGGCTATTTTCCACAAAGTAATTAGTGTATTAAGCTAAATTTGCAATTTTCTCTTAAATGTCGAAGTGGCGGAGGCAACAAGGGCAAAGGTGACTGACGATAGAGATGAAGGATGAAAAAGGGGTTGTTTGTGTGAGGATGGATGTCGACGTTTCTTCTATGTAGGGTTTTAAAGTTGTAAATGAATTTAACTAAATTAAAGGGGTTAATGATTTAAATATTTAATTACAAAAATTAATTAAAAGCTAAGATTACTATTTTACCCTAATCCAAGTTCTCAAAATGATTAGCTCATATCACTGAAGGGTTCTGTATTAAGATCAATGTTTCTTATTGGAGATAAATCTCATATATAATTAGTTTATCTGTTTTCTATAGTTATTTATATTCCTTGTATATCTTCTATCATGTTGTATCTTGTATATATACTCATTCAATGATCAATAATATTCAAGGGGGAACATTTATCCATTCTCACATTGTATCACTCGTCTCTCATTCCTAACACTATACACCCCTTTGTTCTTTCATCTTCTTCCATACACGATGGGCTCTTCTTCTGAAAAGGTCTAAACATGCTGATTCATATGTTTATCATCAAATTAAACTCTTTCAATTATCTTCTTTGGAAAAATCAAATCTCCCAATTCTTCTCCATTGAAAGTCAATGAGTCATGTTGATGGTTCCTCTACCATTCTACCATCCACAACCCTAGTTGACGACAAAGAAACTCCAAACCCGACCCATGCCGCTTGGGTGGATGTCACAACTAGGAATTCTATACCTTGTAACAACAACAATGATAACATTTGTGAACCAAAATGTGAAAGCATGTACGATGCTTATTCAATAACAACAAAAATTTCCATCAAGCACCATATTCAAACTTTCAAGTAGTCAACAAAAGTTGGAAACCCTAAAAATCCCGGTTTTAATCCATTTTGGACTAGGACTTCCTTAATGGGCCTAATGGGCCAATATGTTTCCAATTTGACTATTTTGGGGCTTAGAACTCTTATATGGGCTCTAATTGGACCCACTTCCATGAAACTTAAGCTTTTGGGCCTTATAAGCCTAAAATGGACTAGTTTATCTTTAATGAGCCTTATTGGGCCACAACAAATCCAATTAGCTTTAATGGACTCAAATCCATTCCTTTATGCTAGATTTAGGCCGTAAACACCTCTAAAGGCCCAATGGGCTGAAAACCATCAAAACGGGCCTCTTTTTTTTGGAACCAAGCATTAAAGGCCCACTCCATCCCTCTTCTCTCTCTTTCTCGGTCCAAGAGGAAAAAAAGAGAATAATAAGGGTTGACTTTTCTGTGCCACCTTCCTATTATATACCAAATAAACATGCATGGTCCAACATACATCCAAGACCAATCTCATGTTCCCATGCACTCATTTCTCTTTTCCCCTCTCCTCTTCTACTTTCGGCCGAGACCTCACACACACACACACACCCACACTCTTCCAAATTCTCTCAAGCACTCACAAAAACACTCTTACATCTTCTCTCTAATTTTCGAGAATTTGTGTAACGACCGAAAAATACAACCAATTTTAAATTTTTCAAAAACAACTCGATTCCATTAAATCATTACAAAAAGGTTTTGAATACAAAACATTTAGCGTATTCCCAGAATCACATTACTACAAAATCATGAGGAGCGGTACGATCACGCCTTCGCCTTGCCACGGTCTCCTGAAGAACCTGAAAAACATAAAACCAAAACTGTAAGCCCGAAAGCTTAGTGAGATATCCCCAAAATACCAACCACATATACATACACGCATAACATGCCACAACATATCCGATCACAGAACAGCCATGCACTTCGGGTCTATTGTGTGACTGGTCCGCCACACCGGCCTACAGTCCACCTGGTCCACCCTCTGAGTCTAGCCATAAACCTCGAGTCTACAGTGTGATTGATCCGCCCGCACCGGGCCTTCAATCCACTTGGTCCACTCTCTGAATAACCACATACATTGAGTCTACAGTGTGATTGGTATGCCCGCACCGGGCCTTCAATCCACCTGGTCCACTCTCTGAGTCTACAGTATGACTGGTCCGCCCGCACCGGGCCTTCAGTCGGCCTGGTCCACTCTCCGAGCCTCGGCACATCTGGTCCGCCCTCTTGGGGCCTACAGCCTATCCCGACCGCTCGCTGGGCCTTCGGAACAACCGGTCCGCCTTGGGTATCTTGGACTACAGCACAAAGCAGGACCCGCCTCAACCCAACTCCAGTCCAAACAACCATGTGCACATATACATACAATCATATAGCAATTCACAATCAACAAGCAGATCAAACAGATCACATAACATATCATCATCCTAACCAGGATACCGACCTAATAGGTCACTAGCATAGCATCTCCCTATCTCTCAAGATACCGATCTCAATCAGGTCTCTAACATATACCATCCTAGATCTCAGGATGCAAACATATCAAAGCAATAACATAACAACAACTACCCGGATCTCAATCCGATAAGGGCCGACCTTGGTGCCGTAGACCCTGTTGATATAGTGAGGATAACTCACCTCGATACTGCCGACTGAACAGATAACCCAAGCTGCTCCGACCACTGATACGATCTCCACCACTGGACAACCACCACGGCACTGAACTCAAAAAAATAACCAACAATTACCAAAAATGCCCCTGGAAACCACTGGTCAACCTTTGGTCAAAGACAAGGTCAAAGTCAACCCCTAACTGACTCTACTCGCCGAGTCAACCCGATGACTCGCCGAGTCCCCATACTCAGAACTTCCCTCAATCCGCGACCTAACTCGCTGAGTCACCCCGAGACTTGTCGAGTCCAACAACTCTGAGTCCACTTGCCCACAACTCACCGAGTCATCCCTTGACTTGCCGATTCTCAACTCAACCAGAAAATATTGGGACTCTTCGACAAGACTCGCCGAGTCCAAGAACAGACTCGCCGAGTCTAAGGCTATCTTCAACCTACTCGCTGAGTTGTTCATACAACTCGCCGAGTTCCAGGCCATCTTCATCCAACTTGCCGAGTTGTTCTTCCAACTCGTCGAGTTCCAGCTCATCTTCAAGCAACTCGTCGAGTCCACCCATGTGACTCGCCGAGTACTACCGGTCTGAATCCATACAGAAGCACTCCAGGCCATGCAATTGATCCAAAACATAGATCTAGCCTCCTACAACCCATCCATCACGTAAAGTGGCAAACTTTACGTGAATCCAAAGAGATCTAGGCCTTTAACACTTTAGGGCTAGGGTTTGGGACATGATAGCTTCACTACACACTCAAACACAGGGACTTTCAGGCACTCCAACTCTTCTCCATTCCAGATCTGAGGTAGCAACCTCAGATCTAACCTCTAAACTCCAAAACACCAAAAGATAACTCCCCACAAACCCAAAAATGATGAATCCATAAGGGTAACAGCCCAAGGACGAGATATTACCTCAAAAGAACGCCCCAACTGCAATGGAACTCGAATCCAAGCAAAGCCCCTTGCTCCAAGCCTCCTACCCTTCAAGATTTCCTCAACAATTGCTTCTCCAAGCTCCCAAATGCAACTTGATCCACTCACATACTAAGGTTAGGGTTTCTGGACTTGAGGATGAGTAAAGAGGCTGGGGGAATGGATGTTATGTTCTTTATATAGGGCTCAACCCCGAGAATTAGGGTTTTCTCCACTCAGCGCATACTCGCCGAGTCCATCTTACTGACTCGCCGAGTCGGCTACTTAACACGCGACCAAGTCGCGACTCTACTCGCCGAGTCCACCCATGGACTCGCTGAGTCGCTCTTTCCCAATTTACTCTTTTAGCCCTTCAACTCTACTCTTGATATTTCGGGATGTTACAATTTGCACACCTTTAAGAAGAGTTTCATCATCAAAAATCATCCATTCTTGGTAAGTCCTACCACACTCAAGTTGTATAACTTCAATTTCATGATAGATCACTCATTCTAAGTAAGTTTCTCATGATCTACTCCTTAGAAGCTTCTTAAGTTCGAAATCAAACCAAGAAAGCTTGCTAGGGCCGAAACTAGCATCAAATTTCTTCCCTTTCTCCTTCAAATCGAAAACAAACAAGCAAAGGTGAGTTCATACCCCTCTATTTTTGGTTTTATATGTTTTATGGGGGAGAATACAAGTAAAATGTGTAGATCTATGTGTATTTGTATGCTATGTGTGATTTCTTGTGTTATGGAGTAAATATGTGCCAAAAGTACATGATATTTCGAGATTTATAGTTCAAGGAGGAAGATAAACATGATCTAAGACATATTACACTAAACAAGTTAAGAAAAATTACCCTCTAAGATTAAAACAAACATATTGCAACATAAAACTCATTTTTGGGCTATATTTGTTAAACCAACCAAAGTTGACTGGAAAAATTGTTATTCACGGTTTTCATAAGGACTAAAAGAGTCAGAACAGTAAAAATAAATGTTTTTATGAATGTCACACTCTTTTAAGGGTTAGAAATGTATGTTGTAGCTTAATGGGCCAATTTTTGGGCTTTTCGGCCCATTAAGCCAAAACTTGCGAAAATGTGATTTTCAAGGGATTGAAACAATATATTTCACAAAACAGGGGGAAAAAGGGTAAAAAAAACTATTTCAGGGGTTAAAATGATTTATTTTTCAAACAAGGATCAAAAATGTAAACTTTTTGGATTTTAGGCCAAAATTGTAAAAGTTGTGAAAAGTTTGGGTTTAAACTGAAAATTTCTATACTAGAGGGGCTGAAACTATCAAAGAGTAAATTTTGAGATAAAATCATCACTTAAACAACTCTATGGGTCAAAAGTGACAAAAAAATGGTTTTAGGGCCTAAAATGTCTTTTTTTTATAAGGGACTAAAGTTGTCATTTTTATTAAGGAAGGGCTGAAAAGGTCAAACCAATATTTTGAGTAAATTATGTTATTATTTAGATATTTGGGTCAAAAATACCAAACTACAACTTCTGAAAAATGGAAAGATGAATATACATAAATTTCCAAGTATCGTTATAGACGACCAATCGGTCTATTACCGATACAAAGTTAACAATCGTTAGACCAAACATTCTTACAATTATACTATATTTAAAACAAGTAAACATTCAAATCTTTGGGCTTGAAAGTCTCAAGTCATGCTATTGGGCCTTCGTGACCCATTAACATGACTTTTCAGCCCAAAGCATAATAATAAATGTTATTGGGCCTTCTATGACCCTTCATATTTAAGGGACCCTCAATGACTTTAAGTGCTATTAGGCCTTAGTAGCCCATTAACAATGCTAGTAAGGTCCAAATGAATCAAATGCGAAACCAGCCATCGTGCCCTTCGTATACCAAATTGCCATAAATATTACGTCGGATTAGTAGGACCTTGTAATCCTCTCCTCCTCGTTTATTAGGCCTATCATCAATCCAAGTAAACAAATACATGTCGATAATCAATAGTAATCAAATTCAGTTGGGATTTAGTGAGTAATAACGGGTGGCACCAACGTGTGTCGGTCGTAGTCTGTAGTTATAATCAAAGTCTCCTGGAGGGAGAGCGAGAGTTTGTGTATAGATCTATACGGGGGTGACTCCCCCACACCTCAGTTGTTCGCTACAGTTAGAGTCGCCCTGTCTAGGGTCACAAAATCTTAAGATCAATTCCGGCGTTCACCAGAGTGCCAAGACAGACGAACTAGTCATTATCATGCATGGTTATAACGACTCACATAAATAAACCCAATACTAATCGAGTAATCAAGGCAAATCAAAATCATTCATGTGATGGAATAACAATTTGAACAGTTATATGATATTTTGTTATCGGAAAACATCGGGTTTTCCGGGGAAGATCAACATTTTTCACCGGTACTTTTAATACAAAGCTTTTCAACTATGCACATTTGGAAATCATCATGCATATATTTACGGATCTTCACACTTTTATATAAACAATGGTCTTTTAAGAAAATATCGAATTTTCTAGGTTGTTTTCTTACAAACTACACAAAATATTTTCATATCAAACCTGCTTATGAACTCACCAACATTCCATATGTTGACTGTTTTCAAAAAAAACTTGTATTCTCAAGTAACAGGTAAGCTGAGGAATAGTACCAAGTATGTTAGGGTGTTGTGCTTTTGAAAACTATCAAACAATTTGTGTTATGGATTTGTAATGTTAAAACAATGTACTTGATGTGAACAATGTCAGTTGTAATATATTGATGCATGGTGATGTTTATGTTATGATTCATGTATATTCATTGTGATGATATTCAATTTAAGTCACGCGAGCCCTCGGACGTTTCCGCTGTCTGGTTCGGGGGTGTGACAGTGGAACTCGATCAGAAGGTCCTCTTGATCCTTCAATTGTCTCTCCTTGAAGAGTCCATGGCAGAAGTTTTAGGGCTCTCCATACCCCGTGAAGTGTGAACCATTTTGGAATCTGCTTATAGTAATGATTCTCAAGAACGATCACAGAATCTCAAAGATTCCTTACGTCAACTTAAAAAGGGTAATCTTTGTGTCTCTGATTATGCTAAGAAATTCAAGTCTATTTGTGACAAACTACATGCCATTGGACAACCAGTTTCTAACAATGACAAAAGCCATTGGTTCTTGTGTGGCTTAGGGCCAACCTTTGGAAATTTCTCCACTGCTTATCGAGCTCTCCCTACACGTCCTATGTTTCGGGATTTTGTAGCTCAAGCTGAAGGTCACGAACTATTTATCTCATCCTTGCATGAGCCGACACCTCCTCTTGTTGCCTTCACTGTTAACATCTCTCGTGGAAGAGGCATATTTGGACAATCGAACCACCATGGAAACTCATTTTCTCATGGCAGAGGACAAACTGGTCGTTGACCTCTTCACTCCCAACTTTGTTGCCATGACGGTCATTATGCTAGTGTCTACCCAGATCTTAGTAGCTATGCCCAATGATCATCTCACTCTGCTACAAACCTTGCTCAAGCTTTTAATGCTGATTGCAATATCAATGAATCTACTCCTGATTGGTACGTAGATTTCAGTGCAACCGCCCACATGGCCCTATCTTCGATTGGTCTTGATTCCTCAGCTACTTATCATGACAAAGACAAGGTTGTTTTTGGAAATGGTAAGATGCTTCCCATCTCTCGTACAAGTACCTTGTCTATTACTCCACATTTAAAATTAATAGATGTCTCATCGTTCCACATATAAAAAAAGCTACTAACTATCAGCAAGTTAACTAATGATTACTCAGTTGACTTTATATTTTATCGGTCCTCTTTTGCTTTTTAGGACACAATAAACAAAAAGATCTTGGCATCAGGCACACATAAGGATGGTCTTTACGTGCTTCGTCCAGCATCTCATGCTTTGGTGGCATCTATGATTTCTTCTAATAAAGCATCTTTTGATTTGTGGCATAAAAGACTAGCTCATGTTGCTTATGGTGTTATCTTTCTTCTTAATAACATGGATATTTAAGTGTCATTTCTATTTTACCAAGTCCTAATTTATGTACATCTTGTGAACTCTCCAAGCAACATTGTTTACCTTTCAAGTTGAATGATAAATGATCCATGCATGTTCTTGATTTAGTTCACTGTAACTTATAGGGACCGACTCTGCTTACCTCTGTTGATGGCTATTGTTATTATGCTTTATTTGTTGATGACTACTCTCGATTTTCTTCGTTTTATCCTCTGAAAAAGAAGTCGGATTTTTATGAAGTTTTTTACTCACCTTCTTAACATTCGTTCAAACCCAATTCTCTTGCAAGCAGAAGACTTTTCAAAGCGGTGGTGGTACCAAATTTATAAATCATCGGGTACGCCAGCTATTTTCCGAAAACGGTACTCACCATCAAATGTCGTGTCCTTATATTCCCCATCAAAATAGTCGTGTTGAACGAAAGCATCATCATCTCACCGAAACCGGACTTGCCTTGTTGTTTGGTACCAATGCTCCTACAAATCTCTTGGTGGATGCGTTCTCTTCTGCAAACTTATGTCATAAACCGTCTGCCGACCAAATTATTATTGCATCAATCACCACTCCAAATTCTTTTTAAAGTTGTTCCTGATTACAACAACTTTAAAGTCTTTAGATGTTGGATTTTTCCTTATTTACGACCCAATTCGGAGCACAAACTTGCACCGCGCAACATTGCAATGCTTATTTCTTGGTTATTGCAGTCAGTACAAAGGCTACAAATGCTTGGATCCTATCACTTCTAAAATTTTCATCACTCGCCATGCCAAGTTTGATGAAAAATCATTTTCGTATGCAAGTGACACATCTTCTACAAGTGAGCTTACCTTACTTCTAAGTTGCTACTTTGATGACAGTTGTTGCCATCAACAACATTGCCGCCCAACCAGCACCTTCATCATCAACTTCCAGCTCGTCTTCCCAACGATGCATTCCATGCTTACATGACGATTTGTTTTCCAATACCACCGCTCCTTTGCCACCATCCTCTCAAACTATGTCACCTTCACCATCTCCCGTGTTTTGCCACATTTTTTCATAAAAATTTTAGTAATTCTTTTAAACATTTTTCATTAAAATAACAAATAGATAACAATAAATTATAAACTTAAAATCTTAAAAAATTAAAAACTTAAAAACTTAAAACAATATAGCTTGTACAATCTAAAGAAAGTCTAAATATGAAAATTAGCATTCAAAATCAGTGATTGATTCCACATTAAAATCAATGTTACTTTTATATATATATATATATATATATATATATATATATATATATATATATATATATATATATATATATATATATACTGAAAAAAGAAAAACGGATTGG
This sequence comes from Lactuca sativa, assembly GCF_002870075.4. Taxonomy (NCBI): domain Eukaryota; kingdom Viridiplantae; phylum Streptophyta; class Magnoliopsida; order Asterales; family Asteraceae; genus Lactuca; species Lactuca sativa. Next base: position 81,453,195 of record NC_056624.2, read on the forward strand.
TGTGGTATAAAATGGTGTTTAAGGATAGTACTTATACAGTTTTTGAATTGAAAAAATATTAGAAAATAAAATAAAAATATAGCCGTTTGATTGAACATTTTCAAGAGTCAAAGAGCACTAAGACTTCGAGGAGTGCCGAACCGGGCCTTTCACCTGCATGCCGAGGTTGGGGGCGGTGTGCACCACATATCTGCCGAGGGAGTGCCGTGCAACTCCGCCTCTTTTTTTGCCTATTAACGAGCTCTAGTTTGTAAACATACTTGCAAGTAAACTATGAAATCCATAGTTCTTGCTTTATCGTTGGAACTTGAGGGGCATAACCAAAGCATCGTGGAGGTTTTTGGTCATGTTTTGCAACAGCTATTTTGGATTCTATCAATTCCTTTTTCCTGAGATTTGTCTTGAATGAGAGACTAAATCGCTTGAAGTAACTTATTTTCGACATGGTTACTATTTCTCTTTTTTGATTGAGTTCCGGAGTTTCCTTCTTTACAGATGCATACCTGAGCAAAACTGACTTCACTTTCTGCACCTTTGATTCTGTACATGACGTAGGTTCACTTGGCTTCTTCATCGGCTTCAAGATTTCCTTGTGGCTAAAATTGGCATCTCTCACCCGTCTGCCCAGCCTTTTTATCATGGTTCGGGCTTTTGGGCTTTGATTTTTGATCATGGTTTGACTTCTTACCCATCTTGAGTACATCGAACCTTTGCGCTCCATGGTTACGATTGGTTCCTTTGCTTCCAAATCTCTAACGAGATTTTTGTGTTGCGGCTGCTCTTGTTTCCAGTTTACAGTGTGTGAAATAGTACGGGCACTAAAAGGTGAATATGAGCGAGACCGCCTATGGATGCTCATCCTTCCACGTGTTTCATCACTCACCTTCTCCAATGCAATCATGAAAGGATCAAAATCATCATTCCATGTGCACTGCTGTACAAATGGGTTCTTGATGCGTGAGCTCAGTGACCTTGGTGACGTAGGAACTGATCGCTGGAGCCGTGGAGGAAGTTTCAAAGGCAAAACGTGACCATTACAGAAGAGTTCATCTGCAAACGCCATGGTTGAAAACGAATTAGCTCGAGCTGGTAGCCTATACTCGTGCTCCTGGTCAAATCCATTAGTTAATCTCATACTAGTCCCGAAATCAAACTCCTCATCACTGTTCTCCTGGTCATTGATCTGGCGTAATGGGCTCGTCCTTGTGCTATAGAATTTGAGGTTTTGTGGGCTGCAACCAATAGGACTTGTGGGTGCGCTGAGGTAGAAGGAAGGGAGGGAAAACGAGTCCATTCTTTGATTGAAAGTAGTAAAAGTGAGGTGGTGAATGATAAGGCTATAACACTATTACGTAGTGGGAGAAAGTGTGGCATGAAAAAGGGGATTTGAGGACATAGTGGATGTCAACGAGAATCCTGAATTTAAGGTTGAAGAAATTCACGTGTGTTTGACCACTTTGCTTTTTCGCTAGTATTCAATGCCTTTACATGTCCCTTGTACGCAGTTAAAACAAAACTCGTGTGTTTTTGGAATCATTTTCTTTATAATATTTTTGTTCAAACTAATTCAAATGATTGCTGAAGTGTTGTTTTCTTTCTTATACACCACAAAAATACAGATCTTCTGATCAACGAAAGTGACTAGTATAGAGTTTACAACACTTACATAATTGAAAAGGTTAGATTTAAAAGTCAAAAAAGTATGTATTACAATTTTTAATTAAAATATGCTTATTATAATTTTGTGATAGAAATAAAAGACGGCTTTTGTGTCAAACCCTTTGAAGAAGGATTTTGTTTGAACGTTTGTCCGTGATTTTGTCTAGATCTTTTTTAAGTTCACGTGATATTTTTATCTTGCTAGGATCATAATAATGTATTAAGGATAAAACATCAAATTTCATGGTAAAGATGATTCTTGTGTCAATGAAGTGTATATATTTTAACCGGAAATGTGACCCAAAGTTTGTCTATTCTTATGCTTTTATTAGTTTACCCTTAAAATTAGTATTACTAAATATTTTATTAACCCCCGAACTATTACAATAGTTTGTAATTTTGTTGGTTTTTTTTTATAAATTCTCGCTTTGTGTGTGTGTATATATATATATATATATATATATATATATATATATATATATATATATATATATATATATATATATATATATATATATATATATATATATATATATATATATAGGTGGGTTCAATTGAGAAAATAAAAAAAGGTTGAGAATTGGAGAATTATTCTCAGCCACTCATTTAATCTAAGCATAAAAAGACACGGTGGCAAACTTGTAAATATGTTAATAACCTTCAATGTCAAATACGTAACTATAATTCGATAACAGTTCGTGACTTCGTTCATCCTCAAAATTTCTCCTCCAACCTTCAACAATCATCCAGATTTCTTCAACTAAAGCATCATCAATGTCATCTAGTGTTAATCAATCATCAATATTCGTAGCTGGGAGGTTCGCCGTTCAAGACAAATCCGCAACACAAATTCATCAATTTCATCGATTTTTTAAAGTTTGGAACTGGAATTTCCCTGATTCGCAAACGAAATTAGTTGGAATCGGAATTTCTTCGTTGTTTATGAAATTGGAATCAGAGTTCTTGACTCGCAGTCACGGTCGACATTGAAGGACTCATCGGTACTCATAGGTTCCCAATCGGATTTTCGGAAATCAAAATCAAAATGAGAAATCGATCAGATATAGGTGTCGCATCTGAAGTCGAAATCAGAAGTATATGATGATTTGGAATTGATAACTTGATGTTTTTTAACATTTTTAAAATAGTTAACTTGTATGCACTCCAACTGTTTGATGAAATGCATAAACTAAATTACCACGTTATATTCATATATGGATATGTTTTCTCACTTAAATCAGTATATGATTATTAAAACAAAAAAACGAATATGCAAGTCGGTATGTTATTCATATGTGAATAACATATAAAAATTATATATATTTGTAAAAACACATTGTAATATTCATATGTGAATATACTGTGTAATATTCATAAGTGAATACACTATCTAATATTCACAAGTGAATATACTATGTATTATTCACATGTGATATACCATGTAATATTCAGATATGAAATATTATTTAATATTCATAAGTGAATATATCATCTAATATTCACAAGTGAATATACTATGTAATATTCACAAGTGAATGAATCGTCTAATATTTAAATATGAATATACTATGTTTAGTATATGTTATATTCATATATGAATGATACTTAAAATGTAAAAAAAAATTAATCATGGTTTTTATTCATAAGTGAATAACGAATGTACTGTAGAAAAAACTTGATTCATTTTTATTCACTTATGAATAACGATAGCTGAAAATATAAAAATAATAAATTTTTTATTTTATTTTAAAAGTATATCAATATGGATGTCTATTTGTAGAGAATTAAAAATCATGAATTTTGGTATATTTAAAATAATTTTTCGATAAAAATAGCTCTTAAAAATTTAAAAAAAAACGAAAAAGACTATGTTTTTGTATATATTAAGGTAATGTTTAACATAGTTTAAGGAAATATGTTTTGTTGGAAAACACATGTCTATTCTTTTCCCATTTCCGCTGGTACGACGGAGGCTTTTGCGGCAAAAATAAATGAGTGGCTGAGAATGATTCCCCCATTCTCAACCTTTTTTTTTCTCAATTGAACTCTCCCCTATATATATATATATATATATATATATATATATATATATATATATATATATATATATATATATATATATATATATATATAGGGGCGGCTCAACTAATTTAGAGGCTCTAAGCAAACCAAAAAATTAGGGCCCTTTAAGTAAGCAAATGGTTTTGAACTTGAACCTTTAGTTTTATAAACAAATGCTTTTACCACCAAGTCAAGCTTCAACTTGTCTTTATATCCCCAAAAATAGATATATAAACATATGTATAACAGAATAAATTTTGAAATTGAGGGCCCTTTAGAATTAGGGGCCCTAAGCCCTTGCTTAATTTTTCATAATGTACAGCCGGCCCTCTATATATATATATATATATATATATATATAGAGAGAGAGAGAGAGAGAGAGAGAAAGAGAGAAAGAAAGAGTTAGATTCAAATGTTTCTAGCAACTATTATGTGCATTTATGCACCAATGAGAATTGAGGAAATAATAAATCTTTAAATAAATTATGTAAAGGTATTATAGTAATCTTTGCATGTTTAATTATGGTAATTCATTAACTTTCTAAAACCTAGTTTCTTCCCTCTTTATCTTCAAACGACCGGCCTAAAAAACCTGTAGCCTCACCTCAATCGGCAACTTCAATGTTGTTCCTCTACCAGCTGACCACCATCGATTTCCTCTCCTCTCATCCCTAATTTCAGTTTAATCCCTCTGTTAGCAAATTAGGTCATCCCTGAGATCAGCCTACTTAAATCGAGTGCACACTTAAACCAACTTGAATCCTCCAACTTCAAGGGGTAACGACATCGTACGCCTTGAGTCTCTCTCACCAAGCGAAGAAGCTCCGGCGTCTCATTCCAGCCACCATTTCCTTGTTTCTCCGTTTATGAGCTCCTGCGATTGGCTCTCATGTATAACAACAGAATACATGTATATGATTTGATTATTACCATTTTCAAGGGGTAACGACCACTCTGTTTGTTTCAAATTTACATTTTCTCGCAAGTTGCTTAGGTGGATCTATCAAAAGTATGTTGTTGAGTAAAGATGTGTACGGATGTAATTAGTCTTTTTAATTGCGTGAATTTGAGATGTTTCAATTCTTTTCTGCCTAATAACCGATGTTGCATACATATCATGCATTCCAACTGTTCGAAGAAATGCCAGTAAGAAGATTGATCAGTCTTGTGTAAGACACGTGTTGCGTTTAGGTTAAAGTATACTCAAATCCAACTTCGAAATGTCTTTTTCTCTCTCTATAGCAACAGTAAGAGCTGCATTTTGATTGTTAATGTCAAACATGAAACTTTTCAATTGGGAAATAGTCAAATAGTGATTGATCTATAGTTATTACTATGAAAAGAGTTACACTTTATTTCTTGATATCTTATTTGTATAGCTCTGAAAGATCTATAACTTTTTCTTTTACATTGCATAACATAGAATCGCAATGCTACGTATAGCAACCAAACTCAAAGAAGTGCACTATCTTCAGCTGCATATCATTCATCATTCTTCAGAAAACAGTTATTCTTCACCAATTCTGTGGGAAGATGTCACACCCCAAAACCAAGAACGGAGGAAACGTTCTGGGGCGGAGGACGTCATGTAAAGTATCACAACAATGTAAAGTAGTAAACAAGAAACAACATCATCCATTGTATTAATAGTATAATTTTAAATACATGTGTGTTCTTTCATATCATAACAACATAATAAATGTTCAAAATAAAAGACGAGTCTTGACCGCTCCGTCTTCACAAAACCTGGTCGTCGTACCTGTCTAATTGTGACCTGAGAATACAAGTTATTTTGAAAGCGAGTATCAACAATAAAGCTGGTGAATTCATAAGTATTAATGTGTCTTTGATTTGTAAAACTGTAAAGAAAGACTTGTAAATGTTTGAAGAAACGTTTGTATCAATGAACATGTTTGTAAGTAACTATAAGCGTTTGACAACCATAGAAAATCCCATATTTCCTACTAGTATAAAAAGTAGTCTTCTACCAAGACCCGACTGTTTTGAAAGTAGTCTTCTACCAAGACCTGACTGTTTTGAAAGTAGTCTTCTACCAAGACCCGACTGTTTTGAAAGTAGCCTTCTACCAAGACCCGACTGTTTTTGTAACGCCCGTAGATCAGGGCTAGTCAATTTAGAGACGATAAGCATCAAAAATGGCTTTTTTATAGAAGATTATTTAGAATGAATAATCTTAACTAAGTTGTAGTATATGTTACAAGGATTACGTACATATAAAGAACGCCGAAATTTGAGTTATAACGAAGAAGTTATGACTTGTCGAAGTTTCGCGACAGAATCGGCACGACGTTGAATGACGTAAAAAGTGAATTTACATTAGAGCAATATTTAGCCTTAGTGATCTAATCGAAAGTCGTAGAATATGTTAAACCGAGAGCGTGCATAAAAAGAACACCCAAATCTGACTTCGTATGAGGAAGTTATGATTTTCCGAAGTTTCGATTTAGTGGTATGCAGCCCGAATACTCAAATATGAGATCGAGTGATTTTTAGCCAAAACAATCTAAATGAGAGTCAAAGATCTCGTCGATAGTAGTCCAACGATAAAAAGATAGACGAAAATGGAGTTCAGATGAAGGAGTTATGAATTTCGAACGAAGTTTTCCTGTCCCAGCTTACTAAAAATAATATATAAGTAATATATTTATAATATATTAAAAATAAAGTCAAAATTAGCCAACGGATTCTAAACGAGAGTTGTAGATCATAATCTCACATACGCGTCGATATAAAGAACGTCGAAAACGGAGTTTGTATGCGAAAGTTATGAATTTCTGAAGTTCGGGGCGCGAAACCCCAAAACTGTCAGATACCACGACGTGGCAAGTCTTCTGACACCTCAGGGAGTCCCCCAGACGCAACTTGCGATGACGCATGCAATGACGACAAGCCCACGACGTGGAAAAAGGTGCCACGACGTGGCAAGGGCAAATTTTGCCCTATAAATAGATTTGAAGGGCCAGCCGATTATGGTTGCTCCATCCCTTCTCTCCCACTCGCGATACACCCTCTAAGCCCTATTTTAACCCCCCGAAGCCCCGATAACATCCCGAGACCCGAAGTGAGACCCAAAGCCCGAAGATCCCGAGAAGAAAAGAGTTTCCGAGCCGAAGCTCTGTCCGCGAGAAACCCGGTGTGTGAAGATATCCCGGTTTCACCGAAGAGTTCTACTTGAAGAGCCGTAGTGCTGTCTGAGCATCGTCTAATCAAGTGAGTGTCTGGTTACTTTCTTCTAACACATAAATATAAAGTATTAGCTATGAAATATGTGCTATGTGTTATGTATTATTTGTCTATTTGAGATGGGCTTGGAATTGATGTTTTTATACGGGTGTTAAATGATTCAAACTATATATGTATTTTATATCTACAAAATATGTTTGGTAGAACATGGGTAAATGAAATAGTGGCAACTATGAGACGTAATGCCTATTTTATAAACCTTGGTGACTATGGAGTTAGCTCCTATTGTATAAACCTTGGTGACTATGGAGTTAGCACCTATTGTATAAACCTTGGTGACTATGGAGTTAGCGCCTGTTAAAGTAAACCTTGGCGACTATGGAGTCAGCGCATGTTGAGTAAACCTTGACGACTATGGAGTTAGCACTTGTTGAGTGAACCTTGGTGGCTATGGGGTTAGTGCCTGATAGCTATGGATTTAGTACCTCATAGATAAGCTTTGGCAGCAATGGACTTCATGCCGATTCCTTAGGTAAATTCTTAGGAACGAATGGATAAAAGATAGTTGATTCTTAGGGTAAAACATTAAGAAATAAAGAGGATAATGGGGTTGGGTATTTGGGTTGTGTAACGACCGAAAAATTCCAACCAATTTAAACTTTTCAAAAACAATCTGATTTCATTAAATTATTACGAAAAGGTTTTCAATACAATTTATTTAGAGTATTCCCAGAATCACATCACAACATAAACATGAGGAGCGGTACAATCATGCCTTCGCCTTGTCACGGTCTCCTGAAGAACCTGAAAAACATTAAACCACAACTGTAAGCCCGAAAGCTTAGTGAGATATCCCCAAAATACCAACCACACATACGCCCTTCCAGGCTACGACCTTTCGGTCCAAATCATAATGCCTTCCGGCCCATAACATAGTGCCTTCCGGCCCATATCATACATAGCATACACAACATAACAGAACACAGAACAGCCCTGCACTTCAGGTCTACTGTGAGACTGGTCCGCCGCACCGGCTGTCACACCCCAAAACCACGAACGGCGGAAACGTTTAGGGGTGGAGGACGTCATGTACAGTATCACAACAGTGTATAATAGTAAACAAGCAACAACATCATCCATTGCATTATAAGTAAAGTTTTAATACATGCGTGTTCTTTCATTGTAATAAGACACCAAAAATATACAATCAAAATAAAAGACGAGACTTGTCTGCTTCGTCTTCTCAAAACCTGGCCACCGTACCTGTCTACTGATGACCTAAGAATACAAGATATTTTGAAAGAGAGTATCAGCTTTAAAGCTGGTGAATTCATAAGTATTTAAGTGTCATTGTCTTGCTTACTAAAAGTTGTTTTAAAAGTCATGTAAACCTTTAAATGAAAATGTTGATGTAAGTATGAAAAGCCCTAGAAAATCCCTTATTTTCTATTAGTTTGAGATGTAGTCTTCTACCAAGACCCGAATGTTTTGTTATGACAATGTAGTCTTCTACCAAGACCCGAATGTTTTGTTATGATAATGTAGTCTTCTACCAAGACCCGAATGTTTTGTTATGATAATGTAGTCTTCTACCAAGACTCGAATGTTTTGTTATGATAATGTAGTCTTCTACCAAGAACCGAATGTTTTGTAAGTAAAATGATAGTTTTTCCTTTCTATTGACTAGTACTAAAAGTACTTAGTCTAACTCTTTGTTTAGGTGAATGTATCACAAAATAAAGTAAAATAGGAAAATGATATGATAGTCTTCTACCAAGACTTAAATGTTCTGTAAGTAAAATGATAGCTTTTCCTTTCTATTGACTAGTACTAAAAGTGCTTAGTCTAACTCATCGTTTATGTGAATATATCACAAAATAAAGTAAAGTAGGAAAAATATAATCATGTAAGTGTTATCCCTGGGTGACCAGGATTAACACGACATCACCGAAGAGAAAGGTATACCCTAATGAACATCCGAAGATTGTACACTCATCCTCTGTAGCGGCAGCAGGGTGGAGGGAGGGTTAGTCCCGTAGCCGACTCCTAATATAAGTGGTAACCTAATGATCATCCGAAGATTTTCATCTCATCCTCTGTTGCAACAGCAGGATGGAGGAATGGTTAGTTCCGTAGCCGACTCCTAATATAAGCGTTAACCTAATGATCATCCGAAGATTTTCATCTCATCCTCTGTTGCAACAGCAGGATGGAGGAATGGTTAATTCCGATATCAATCTATCTATGATAAGTGATAACCTTAGACATCCGTAGATGTTCATCACCCAGTGTTGCTAACAGCTGGGTTCCGGAATGGTTAGTCCCGTCTAGACATCCCATCGAACAGGGATAGGTAGGAAAATTTACACAGAAGGTACGAATAAATCTTCCTAACATAACTCTAAGTACAAGTATCCAGGTAAGTGAATACCGAATAATGTATCTAAGTAACAGTACTCATGTATGGTATTCATGTAAGCGTATTCGGATAAATTTAGCTATGTAAACATACTCATGTATCATGTAATCCTAAGTAATTGTACTCATGTATCATGTAAGGTACTGGTATTGACTCATGAATGAACTGACTCTTGTGTGATTCCTTGTAATAGGAATAATGTTTGATATCTTCAAATTATCCCTATGATAATTTACTGAAAGGTAATTGGTTGTTCAAGTAGGTTTATACACTCCTACTACTCATGGGTGTGAGAAACTAAATGAAAGTTGTAAACTATAACATCAATACATATATAAGAATATAAGTGTATATGCATAGTTTAAGTTCAAGAATGTAAAATGGTTTTTGTAAGACATTTAAGGGTTTTGAACAAATATAAAAGTGACTTGATGTCATTTTGATAAACATTTCTAAAGTAATACATTTGATAACAAAGTATTTTAAAGCTAGAAAACCATTTCATGCATCACATTTTGTAGTATGGGAAATCTGTTGAATGAAAACACAGTTATAAAATACATATAGATGATTTAATAACATGTTGTTTTCTACTTGTATTCCCCCCCCCCCCCCATTAAAGCATTTAAAATCATTTAAACATTGATTAGGGGTACGAACTCACCTGTTGTGGGTGATACGGATGAACTGAAGAGGTAGGACTACTAGGTGTCAAGTGAAGTCTTGAACACACTTATGATCCTAGTTAACATCTAACTCCACCATGAAGTTCACGGCCCTAATAACACTACCAAATGAGTTTACGGTCGTAAACTCATGAGTTTACGGCCGTGAACTCATACCTATGTGTCTATTTGAAGTTTGATGCTCTATAAGGCCCTAATAAGCATTTCTACTTAATGGCTTGGTCTATGGAAGATTTTAGGGCATAATATAACTCCTTTTAGGATTTTACGGCCCTGGGACCATATTCCCTTGGAGATTACGGCCATAATCTCCCTTGGGAGGATGTTTATGGTGTTTTCAAGTCCCCAAATTAAGTAGGAACTAAACTAGGATTTTGTACAAGGCTTAAGAAGAGTTTATGGCACCATTTGGCACCATTTTATGGTGTTCACGGCCCTAGAACCTTTTGGGCCGTGAACACCTTACTCTTGGTGTTCTAAGTGTGTTAGCTAGTCCCAAATTCATTTAGGTACATGCCCAAATTAGTCTCTTGGCTTAAGGAAGGTTTTAAGGGCATTTTGGCACTTAAACATGGAGTTCACGGCCCAAGAATACCCTTGGCCGTGAACTCACTTTTCATCCTTGTTTCTGATTGATTTTGGTGTCCTAAATATGTAATGAAGGCTTTTAGTTTGAGTTCTAAGGCTTTGAGGGACTTTGGGACACTTTTAGCCCTTAAAATGGAGTTTACTCTCCGCGTGTTCTTGGGCGGTAAACTCCCAAATCTTGGGGTCTTGATCCGATTTTGATGTTTTCTAGTCATATACACACTAGCATACAAGCCTAAGGTAGTTACCTAACATGTGGAAAAGACTAGGTAGCATTTAAGCCACATATAGGAGTTTACTCTCCAAGAACGTTCTTGGGCGGTAAACTCCCGAATCTCACAAATTTGCTATGTAATCTAAGTTATTAAGCACATTATAAGCATTATAAGACAACTAGAGAAGTGTACTCACGATTTGGGATAAAAACCCGAAGATCCATGAGAGAGAAAATGGCTTTTCTCTAGTTGGAAATGTAACTAATGACATAATTTGGTTCAGAATTCTATTTATAGTCCTGAGATATTTTTGGCAGAAAATATTTTGATTCCCGAAATGATTTCTAATATAACCGAGTGTTGGAATAACAGTGTTGCACAAAACCCTAGTGCAACCACTCTCCTAATATCTCCTTAAGTGTAAATCGTGAAAAACTCAAACTTATACCCAAAGTTTGGAATTTTGCTGAAATTGTTCTTACTTCTATTGGCTTGATATGGTTTGTTCAAAATGGAAATTTCGGGTTATCACATCATCCCCCTGTTAAAGGGAATTTCGTCCCGAAATTAGAATTTAGGCAAGGAAGTTGGTAAAAGTGGTCGAGTCGTTAGGTGAAAACTTCCTAATCAATTGGTTCTCGCGCTCCCAAGTGAAATTGGGTTCTCGGTTGGTATTCCAACGAACCTTCACTAATGGGTGACGGCGTTGCTTCATCCGCTTGATCACTCGGTCGAGGGTCACTATGGTTCTAATACGAAGGCAAGTATCTCGTAAATCTCAATCTCGTCGAGAGGGCTTACGAAAGTCCTAACGGAAAGATATTGTTTCAAGTTCAAGATGCGAAGGGGAAAATGTACGTTACTGAGTTCGCGGAGTAGGTCTAGTTTGTGAAATGCAGGACCGATTCTGGTAAGAATCTCGGAGGTCCTAACTATATTGGATTTTAGCTTTCCACGCTTTACGAAGCGTATTAAGCCGTTCCCAGAATGAGGTTTCCTAAAGAATTTGGTCTCTCACTTGGAATTCCAAAGGTTCTTTCTCTCGCTTACTTCCCAGTCAAGGGCCATCCCTTGTTGGGTCAAATTCGAAAGGGTTTCTGAAATTTGTAGGGAGTTCCGAATGGACTATGATAGTAGGTCTGTAAGACCTAGAATTTGGCGAATTTTCCGTCGGTGACTACGGTGCCGAAAAATTCCCAACGGTTTTGGATAATTTGACAGAGTACTCAAGAATTTCCACATCACTAATAGTGTGTTTCAAGAAATGTGACTCTTAATTCCAAAACTAATGTTCAGAGAACTTTGTGAAAAGTATCTCCGAGGGTAATGTTCCCATGGGTTCTTTCTTACTATGAGGGTAGATAAGTAGGTCATTTCATGGAGAAATGACGAACTGATCCCAGTAAGAAAGACGTACTCCACTCATTTAGCTCATGAATACTGTGGGCGTATTGGTCCTATCCGAGGGGTATCATTACGGACTTGAAATGTCCGCATCGAGTTCAAAGGATAGTCTTCAGGACATCCTTCGCTATCACTCGAACTGGTGATATTCGGATCTCAAGTCCATTTCTGAAAGTAACTCTTTCCCTGTGTTTGCTCAATCAATTCGTCTAAGCGAGGCAAAGGCAACGATTTCTAAAGGAAATCTAAATGAAGTCTCCGGTAGTCGAGGTACATATGATGCACTCCATCGACTTCTGGTAAGAATAAGACCAGAGCTCTCAAGGGTGAGAAACCTGGTCTTCTAATTCTATTGTTGAGTAGTTCGTTGTGTTGTCCGGGCTGTTCTTGTATCTTCCGTAGATGTTTAGATTGTAATGTGATCTGGTTATAAGCGTCATACTAGGTTCTAAGTTTGTTCCTATGCCAATGCCATTACTCGTACTCCTGGACAGTCTCCGTCCTGAAGTTCATATTAGAATTTATACGTGATTCAATGATTACAATTTCGTGTATACGAGTCTGTGACAACCCGAAATTTCCATTCTATACAAACTATATCACTTCAACAGAAGTTATAGCAGTCACAACTAATTTTCAGACTTTTTCGTGTAAGTTTGAGTAATTCAGGGTTTACACTTCAGGAGATATCAGGAGAGTGGATGCACTAGGGTTTAGTGCAACTCTATTATTCCATCACTCTATTATATTAGAGGTCATTTCAGGAATAAAAATATTTTCTGCCAAAAATATCTCAGGACTATAAATAGAATTCTGAACCAAATTCATTCATTATTCACATTTCCAACTAGAGAAAAACCATTTTCTCTCTCACGAATCTTCGGGTTTTTATACCAAAACGTGAGTAACTCTTTCTAGGAGTGTTAGAAAGCTTTATATGTAGTTATAACATGATTTAGAAGGCTAAATCACTAGATTTAGGAGTTTACTCCCCAAGGTGTTCTTGGGCGGTAAACTCCCGAAACGAAGCCTAGACTGTCCCCCGTGATATACAACTTCCTTGGACTTGTATAGGAGTGTGTTAAGGACATGAAATCAAGCAAGAACCACCCAAGTTTGGGAATTCACGGCCCAAGAGTTTCTTAGGCCGTAAACTCCAAATTCAAGCTCCAAATGGTGCTTTTAAGGCACCTAAGGCCTTAGGCTTTTACCTAGACTTGTTCCCAATAAATCAAGGGCCTTAAACACATCAAAAGCACCTTCCAAAGTGAGTTTACGGCCAAGACATGGTTCTTGGGCCGTAAACATGAATGAAGGGCACCAAAGTGTGCCAAATGCCTTCATATGCTTTAGGAAAAAGTCTAGAACCTATCCTTCATATGAAAGAGACTTGAAAACAACAAAAACACCATTCCAAGGGAGTTTACGGTCGTAAACTCCAAAGGAAATGGTCTTGGGGCCGTAAACTCCTCTAGGGAGTGTTTCTAGGCCTTAAACCCTTTCAAGAATTGAACCACCAAGCCGGAATAATTCTAAGAATCATTTGGAACTTCAAAACACACAATACACCCATGGTTGGGAGTTTACGGCCGTAAACTCAAGAGTTTACAACCGTAAACTCCATGTGTGTTGGTATATGAGGAGTAAACTCATATATGGGGTCCTTTGGAACCCTAAACACAAGTGCCTTGTCCCATAATAGCTTAGATGCAATCCTTAGGGCTTAAAACACTTATATGAAGTGTTTATTATGTCTAGGATGTCTTAACATTATCAATTAGTGATTTGAGACTAATTGAGTGCATATATGTGTGATTATATGTTCATTAGGATCGTAGTGTGTGTACAAGTCCTCGCTTGACACCTAGCATGTCACACCCCCGAACCAGACGGCGGAAACGTCCGAGGGCTATTGTGACTCAATTGAATACCATCACAATGAATATACATGAAACATAACATCATACATTACCAAGCATTGAAATGTTACAACTGGTAGCGTTTACATTCAGTACATTGGTCCATAATATTACATGCCCAAAAAGTACATTGTTCAATACTATTTAAAACCACAGCAAGACGTTACTGAATACATATTTCCTTCTCAATTTACCTGTTACCTGAGAATACAAGTATTTTGAAAACGGTCAACATATGAAATGTTGGTGAGTTCATAAGTAATGTTTGAAATATAGTGGTTTGTATTGTTTTGAAAATCACCAGAAAATCCGATATTTTCTGAAAAGAGCATAGTATAAAAAGTGTGAAGATCCGTAAGTATGCTTGTTTGTTTCTATAAATGTAAAAGTACGATTTGTAAAACTCGGTATGTAATCTCGTAGGTGTATTAATTGAAAACCCTAGGAAAACCCGATGTTTTCCTAATACTTTGCATCAAATGATTTATATCTTGTTATTTCGTTACGACGGGTGTATTCGTTGAGTCCCGGTGACGTTGGATTAATTATGGATTGTGAATTGTTATAAACACACATTAATGAAAATGACTAGTTTACAACCATACAAACGATCCCTTAGGCGTCGCTCGCACTATTCACTTAATCCAATCACCCGGACTTCTCGTAGCCCCACAACCGAGGAGGAAAAGAGGGTGCGAAGCCCCGATATTTTCCATAAGTCGTTCAAGGCTATCGTGAATGCGAAGGGCCCTTAGCCCGACTCGCATTTGGTGAATTCTCGAATTTACTAGCAGCACCAGAGGGCCCTTGGGGTCCAACAGCACAAAGCCTGTAAAAGTCCTTTTACACGAAATTAGGTCATATAAGACCCAACTACATGTAAGCGAGTTTCCTTCGGGCCTAAAGATCATGTCATCGGGCTAGCTAGGCCCAACAAACACGATTTGAAACTTTCGGGCCCAAAGATAGTGTATCGACGTCTGGTGTATTCCCACGTGTGTATTGACTTCCCGAAATTTCCGCGTGTGTATTGAAGTTTCGTCGTGTTAGTAATTTCGGATTCATTATTGATTCGAGACCTAATCAATTCGTTTGATAACGATTTTTGGTGTTGAAGGTGTATTATAATTCGCCGATAGTCGAGGTGCTAGTATTTCATCATGTCGGATTTATTGTTTAAAACATTAGAATATTTCATTTTTGCAGCCCCTTTCTTTTTGGATAATTTACACTTTTAACCCTTTATATAAAAAAAATTCTATTTTAGTCCTCAAACCATTTTTCTTGACACTTTAGTATCAAAACTTGTAGAAAAGTTATTTTTCAGCTCAAAGTTATTTGAAAAACAGTTTTAGTCCACCAAATGAAAATTTTCTCGGCTGAAACCCTTATTTTCGCAATTTTTACACTTTTGGCCCAAAGTAGAAATTTTTTGCATCTTTGGTCCCTTTTAAATATGAAAAGCATTTTTAACCCTTGAAATGGACTTGGAGCACTAGTAGTCCCCTGTTTTACAGAAAGATACAGTTTCAGCCCCTCTAATTTGAAAATCTCGCATATTGGGCTTTATTGGGTCGAAAAATTCATTTTTGGCCCATTATGCTTAAAAATTTCACATTTAATCCTTCAAAGAGAATATTTCCAGAAAAATATATTATTGAAACTGTTTTGACTCATTTCATCCATCAGAATTTGTATTTTGTCATTTTGGGCCCTTTAACCTTATATTTTTAACATTTTGAGTCCAAAAATGGGATTTTTAGCCCAAGGAGTTCATCTTAACCAACTTGGTTATTTTTCTAGAAATGATTTGTGTGTAATAATATGTTTAATACTTGATTCATACATCCTAATGCAAATCTCGATTTTGAGGACTTTTTGACTAGTTTCAACACCATAATCACATAAGAACATGTAAATAAACATAGAAATCATACAAAGCATACATATACTCATAGATCTACACATTTGCTTGTATTCCCCCCCCCCCAACAAAACTTATAAAAACCGAAAAATAGGGGGTATGAAGCTCATCTTTGGGTGTGGTTTCGGTTTTGGAGAAGAGATGGAAAGAAATGAGGTGATTTTCGGCCCTAGCAACCTTTCCTTGAAGATCTCGAGTTTAGGAGCTTCTAAGGTGCAAGATCACAAGATTGAATGAATTTAGAAGAGATTTTTATGAAGTGAAGGGAGTTAGATCACAAGATTGAATGAATTTAGAAGAGATTTTTGAGTTCTAAGGCTTTGAGGGACTTTGGGACACTTTTAGCCCTTAAAATGGAGTTTACTCTCCGCGTGTTCTTGGGCGGTAAACTCCCAAATCTTGGGGTCTTGATCCGATTTTGATGTTTTCTAGTCATATACACACTAGCATACAAGCCTAAGGTAGTTACCTAACATGGGGAAAAGACTAGGTAGCATTTAAGCCACATATAGGAGTTTACTCTCCAAGAACGTTCTTGGGCGGTAAACTCCCGAATCTCACAGATTTGCTATGTAATCTAAGTTATTAAGCACATTATAAGCATTATAAGACAACTAGAGAAGTGTACTCACGATTTGGGATAAAAACCCGAAGATCCGTGAGAGAGAAAATGGCTTTTCTCTAGTTGGAAATGTAACTAATGACATAATTTGGTTTAGAATTCTATTTATAGTACTGAGATATTTTTGGCAGAAAATATTTTTATTCCCGAAATGATTTCTAATATAACCGAGTGTTGGAATAAGCGGTGACGCTTAGTGAGTTCAATAATAGATACAATATAACGTTATGCCATATATATACTTTAATAGGGCAGAAGCAAAGAGGAACAAGGAACAACAAGGGCATATGTGAATCATGTGACAAACATTCCATATCAATCATTGATTTGATTTAAAGATATACAATCAATAAGACATAACAATTTCCATGCTTGATATACATCAATAAAGCTTTGGCCCAAACGGCACAGAAGATATACAACTTCGGATTAACATTTCGGTAGATTTCAGGCTTATAGCCCTGTCTAACCTTCTGCCACTACCATAGAATAGAATTCATTCTCTTATGGAGACATGTTCCACATGGCCAGAGGCTACATACCAGTACCAACGTGAATCTAAGTCCTTTCACTGATCACATAGTCAAAGGTATTTCTTTGCTATTAAAAATAGCAATTAAAAATAACCCGGAATAATAACACTGAAAAGCACGTAGCACATATAACACATAACATACAATTATTTCTATAAATTAAACTCACCGTGAAATAACCGGGGGCTAAAATATTAATTTGGGCAGTACTTCGGCTCTAAATATGACTTTCGTCGTTCAAAACCGGGAGTTTTCTTAAAAACCGGGCTCTGCGAAGGTAGAGATTCGAAACCGAATAGATAAATTTTTTGGGCTTCTCGGGAGTCTCGGGGCGTGTTTCGGGCTTTAGAATCAGTACCGGGGCTTCGGGGGAAGTCGGAATAGTAAAAATATAAGTTTAGGGGTGAAAAGGTGTGAAATTTCTAAAGTTAGCTGAGAGGGTTCGCACCCCTTATATAGGGCCGAGCTTCGGATCCGAAGCGAAGGGAAGAAGGCACGCGTCTGCGAGGTTCGGACCAGGTGGCAGTAGGGCGAGGCTTCGGGTGCGAGGGTCAGAACAGCTGGCTCGCAGATGGTAGCTTCGGATTGGACCCAGCTTCGGTCCAATGGGAGGATGACACGAGGGTGCGAGGGTGATCAAGGGGGTGTCTCCTGCGAAGGTGTTCCGAGCTTAGTGGTCCTCGGGCTTGGTCCAATCAGAAGGCAACACGCAAGGCTGCGGTCCAATCAGCAGCGAACACCTGTCCGACATGTGGAAGCCTCGCATACGAGGGTGACGTGGCAGTACTATTCATGTGAATTTTCTCGAAAATGTGCCAAATCTTGTAAAATCCATAACTTTCGCATACGAGCTCCGTTTTTGATGTTCTTTATATACACGCGAAGCTAAAATTATGCTCTACAACTTTCGTTTAGACTTCGTCGGCTAATTTTGACTTAAATTTTAATATTATTATTTTTAACAGACCGGGACAGGAAAATCCGTTAAAAATTCATAACTTCTTCATCCGACGTCCGTTTTCGTCAGACTTTTTACCGTTGCACTACTAATGACGAGACCTTCAATTCTCGTTTAGGTTGTGTCGGCTAAAAATCACTCGATCTAAAATTCGAGTTTTTAGTTGTCTACTGCTAAGCTGAAACTTCGAAAAATCATAACTTCCTCATACGAAGTCAGATTCAAACGGTCTTTATATGAAAGTTGATTATTTTCACGAGTTTTACAACTTTCATTTACATCACTAAGGCTAAAAATTAGTTTATCGAAAACTAAATTTTTA
This sequence comes from Lactuca sativa, assembly GCF_002870075.4. Lineage (NCBI taxonomy): Eukaryota > Viridiplantae > Streptophyta > Magnoliopsida > Asterales > Asteraceae > Lactuca > Lactuca sativa. Next base: position 81,471,709 of record NC_056624.2, read on the forward strand.
TGCGACAAGGTATTTTCCGGATTTATCACGGATCTTCGTTTGGTCATAACTTCTTCGTTATAACTCTGATTTCGATGAGGTTTTCGCCTAAATGTTTCTAACGAGATTATCTACAACTTTCAATAATAAAATTTTACTTATTCCAAATTTTATATTTTCGCTATATTTCACTATTTGGCTTTTAATTGGAATCTCATAAGACTTCCAATATTTTATGAGTGATTCTAAACATAGTTTTACTTCATTCCTAGTAAAAGCTATCTGTTAGACTCAACATTCAAATTCACATAATATTTCATAATATTATTTACTTAAAACACGATTTCAAAACGTGTATGTTACAAATACCTCCTCCTTTTGAGGATTTCGTCCCGAAAATTACATCGATTAAAATAAATGAGGATATTTTGCTCTTATCTCATTCTTATTTTCCCAAGTATAATTTGGGCCTCGATGGTGTTTCCACTTGACAAGCACCAAATCCACTTCTTTATTATGTAGATTAGTTGTTCTTTCATTCACGATCTCTTCCGGCTCTTCTATATATCTTAACTTATTATCCAATTTTACCTCGGATAATGGAACTGTCTCATCATTGATGCTCAAGCATTTGCGCAGATAGCTCACATGAAACACATCATGAATACCTGCCAAATCTTCAGGTAATTCTAAGCGGTATGCTTGTTTTCCAATTCTCTGGATGATTTTGAAAGGACCAACAAATCTAGGACTTAACTTTCCTTTCTTCCCAAATCTCATAAGGCCTTTCCATGGAGATACCTTCAACATCACGAAATCACCCACCTGGAATTCTATGGGTCATCTTCTCTTTTCTGTATAGGACTTTTGTCGATCCTGGGCCGCTTCCATTCTTTCTCGTACGATTTGAATTTTGTCGGTGGTGTCTTGAATCATTTCAGGGCCTCCAAGGATCTTTTGTCCTATGTCTCGCCAACATAATGGAGTACGACACTTGCGACCATATAATGCTTCATATGGTGGCATTTTGATGGAAGCGTGGTAACTATTATTATACGAGAATTCGACAAGAGGTAAGTATTTATCCCAGTTACCACCGAACTCCAAGACACATGCACGAAGTATATCTTCTACTATTTGGATTGTTCTCTCCGTTTGACCATCTGTCTGGGGATGATATGTTGTGCTGAGAGCAACTCGAGATCCTAATTCACGTTGCATACTCGCCCAAAAGTGAGAAGTGAAGCGAGTATCACGATTGGAGATGATCTTTAGGGGCACACCATGTCTTGCCACAATTTCATCCAAGTATACTTGTGCGTATTTCTCCATTGGTGCCGTTTCACGCATGGCAAGAAAATGAGCGCTTTTAGTCAGGTGGTCGACGATTACCCAAATGCTATCATGTTGTCTAGCAGTCTTTGGCAATTTGGTAATGAAATCCATGGACAATTCTTCCCATTTCCATACAGGAACACTAAGACTTTCTGGGGTTCCATAAGGCTTTTGGTGCTCTGCTTTGACTTGTAAGCATACTAAGCATTCCTGTACATATCTTCCAATGTCTTTCTTTAATCCAGGCCACCAATAATCAGCTCTTACATCATAGTACATTTTACTTGTACCAGGATGGATTGACAGTTTAGATTTATGGGCTTCATCTAAAATCTTCTGTCTCAATCAACCGATCTTTGGAATCCACAGCCGATTCTTGAATACTTTTAATCCTCGCGGATCATCAAGTAGAGCATCATTATAATGTATCATCCCTTCTTTCTTCACATTTTCTGGCTTTAGGGCCTCTTCTTGCCATTTCTCTAATTCATCTAAAATAGTGAATTTTATTGTAGTATGAGTAATGGTATAACACATACTATTGCGATAAACTTTTCTGCTAAGTGCATCAGCAACCACGTTAGCTTTTCCAAGATGATATAAGATTTCACAATCATAATCTTTAATCAACTCCATGGCTCGTTGTTGTCTCATATTCAAAGTTTGCTGACTGAATATGTACTTGAGACTTTTATGGTCGGTAAATAATTGGCACTTTGTACCAAAAAGATAATGCCTCCAGGGTTTTAGGGCAAATACCACTGCAGCGAGTTCGAGATCATGAGTGGGATAATTCTTTTCATAATCTTTCAGTTGTCTTGAGGCATAGGCTATCACTTTGCCACATTGCATCAACACACAACCGAGTCCCAGTCTTGAAGCATTGCTATATACGGAGAAGTCATCATCACCTTCTGGGAGTGATAAGATTGGAGCATGAGTCAAAAGATCTTTTAGAGTTGAGAAAGCTCTTTCTTGGGTTTCACCCCATTCGAACTTCACTTCTTTCCGTGTAAGACTCGTGAGAGGTACGGCTATACGAGAAAAGTCTTTAATGAATCTCCGGTAATATCCCGCGAGACCTAAGAAACTACGAATTTCGGAAGCATTACGGGGCACTTCCCAATTTTGAATGGCTTCGATTTTGATAGGATCTACGGATACACCATCACTAGAAATAACATGGCCAAGAAATTGAACTTAGCGAAGCCAAAATTCACATTTCGAGAATTTAGCATATAGTTTCTCCTTTTGAAGAAGTTCCAATACCGCACGAATATGAATGGCATGATCAGCTTCAGACTTGGAATAGATTAGAATATCATCAATGAATACGATGATTGATTTATCAAGCATTGGGCGGCATACCCGATTCATCATATCCATGAATATAGCCGGAGCGTTTGTTAAACCAAACGGCATAACAAGGAATTCATAATGCCCATACCGAGTACGAAAAGCAGTCTTCGATACATCTTGCTCGTGAACTTTCAACTGATGATAGCCAGATCTTAAATCAATTTTTGAGAAATAGCTAACGCCCTGAAGTTGATCGAACAAATCGTCGATGCGAGGTAGTGGGTACTTGTTCTTGATAGTCACTTTATTTAACTCACGATAATCAATGCACATCCGCATCGATCCATCTTTCTTCTTGACAAATAGTACCGGAGCACCTCAGGGAGAGGTACTCGGTCGAATGAAACCCTTGTCAAGTAGTTCTTGCAGTTGGATCATCATTTCTTTCATCTCAGCTGGCGCAAGACGATAAGGAGTCTTTGCAATTGAAGCAGCACCAGGCACAAGGTCAATTCGGAATTCTACTTGCCTATCCGGAGGAAGACTAGGCAAGTCATTAGGGAAAATGTCAGGATATTCGTTAACAACTAGATCATCATTTACAATTTTCTTCTCCTCTTTTGAGACATCAACTATGTAGGCCAGATAGATAGAACACCCTTTCGATATGAATTTACGAGCTTTAAGGATAGAGATTATTTTTAAGAGTCTTTGTTCACCGTAGACATAGATAGGATTCTCCCCTTCAATAGGAATACATACTATATTTTCATAGCACAAGAGTTCTGCGTGGTTCTTTGATAACCAATCCATGCCGATAATAATATCAAAGTTGGGCAAGGAGATAAGGATCAGGTTAGCGAGAAAAGTATAGTCTTTAATTTCTATAACACAATCTCTATAGACTTTATCAGCAAGTAATGATATACTTCCCGCAGTATCTACGTGAAATGGTTGCGCAAGTACAAAGCAAGCAATTTGAAAGGAATGCGCAAATTCGTAAGACACAAAAGAATCTGAGGCGCCAGAATCAAATAAGATGTGAGCAGGTCTAGAGTTGACAAGAAATGTACCCGTCACAACATTCGGGTCCTCGCGTGCCTCCTCTGAGGTAATCTGGAATGCACGACCCCTAGCTTTTGGCACCTCCTCCTTTTTAGTTGGAGTACCCTTTGATTGTTGAACAGGGACTTGGCTTCTCGCCGGTTGTTGAACAGAAGCTTCACTTCCTGTCATCTGACTAGTAAGAGTAGGGCAAAAACGCTTCTTGTGGCCAGTAATACCACATGCATAGCAAGTAACATCTTTTCTTGGGCAAGCTGGCTTTATATGACCCTTTTCTCCGCATCCATAACAGACAATGGATTCCTTGTCTATTTTGCATTGGCCCGGATGATTCCTTCCACAAATACGACATGAAGGCGATTGCATAGAAAAAGATTGTGATCTACCGCGTCCACGAGAGACACTTTGAGTTTGAACTTGATTACCAGGCTCAGTCCGAACGGATTGAGCTGGTAGAAAAGAAGGAACAGTTCTTTCAGTACGTGGATGCTTCGGAGCAGTAACAGTGGCACCACGTATTTCTAAGTCATGCTCACGTCTTCGAGCATATTCAACGGCTTTATCGAATGACAGAACTTCTCGATTGGCAACGAAATCGTGGAACTCATGTCGTAGTCCCTCCATGAATAACTGAATTTTCTCGTCTTCAGTTGGAATATACTTTGTAGCAAACCTTACTCTTTGATTAAACTGAGTTTCATACTCATTCACAGTCATTCCTCCTTGTTTAAGCTCGAGGAATTCCTTCTCCAATCTCCTCCTCATGTCTAGAGGACAATACTTCTCTAGCAAACGAGTTTTAAACATTTCCAAGGCTAAATTCTCCTGGTCAAACCCGTTGAGAGCTTCATATGTTGCTTCCCACCAGACCAAGGCTTCTCCGGTGAGCATTGCGGAAGCATAGTTAGCCTTGTCTTCATTATCCACATGAGAAATACGAAACACTTTCTCTGTGTTCTAGATCCAAGTAAGAACAATAATGGGATTGAGAACACCGGAAAACTCTGTAGCACCACTACTCTTGAAATCTTTGAACGAGGGACGCTTCACCTCTCCTTTTGAAGATTCTTTAGTGGCTTTCTCTTTTCCCTTATCACCATTCTTTTTGTGTTCTTCGAGAGTCTGTCGAATAACACCGGTAAGTTTACCCAAGAGTCGCTCCTCACGAGGAGATACTGGAGTATTCACTTCCTCGGGTTGAGGACCTCCACCAACCTCAGGGGTATGGCTACTAACCTGTTCAGTCATTGCTCTGCAATACGGAGTAACGTTGTCTTTTAGAATATTAGGGTTTATTATTACCTAATATTTTTACTTATATATTTCCTATGGTTTGTATCCCTATACTTACAATGATTTAGTTCATATATTGAACTTCCAATAGTTTAAGTCTAAATACCAATCTGTGGAATTTAGTTCACTCAAACTACTGCTCTGATACCATGATTGAAAGACCCTAACTTTCGTATTTATGAAAGACCCAAACTTTCATACTCGACAATATAGTTACTCCAAAACATGCTACTTGCATATTCATAAAAACAATATTTTACATTGATAAAGAGATTACAAACTACTGGATACAAACCGACTATTTTAAAGTGTTATATATTACATAACTTCCCAGGATTCTATAGTTTTATACATATGGGAGTGCAAAATACAATAGTTTCAAACTATTCATAAGCTTCCATCGATACAATAGTTTCAAACTATTCAAAAATCTTCTACCAGTGTATAACTATACTGGATGTTTATCTCCTGCAATTTGTTAAACATCGAGAGGGTAAGCGGACACGCTTAGTGAGTTCAATAATAGATACAATATAACGTTATGCCATATATATACTTTAGTAGGGCAGAAGCAAAGAGGAACAAGGAACAACAAGGGCATATGTAAATTATGTGACAAACATTCTATATCGATCATTGATTTGATTTAAAGATATACAATCAATGAGACATAACAATTTCCGTGCTTGATATACATCAATAAAGCTTTGGCCCAAACGGCACAGAAGATATACAACTTCGGATTAACATTTCGGTAGATTTCAGGCTTATAGCCCTATCTAACCTTCTGCCATTACCATAGAATAGAATTCATTCTCTTACGGAGACATGTTCCACATGGCCAGAGGCTACATACCAGTACCAACGTGAATCTAAGTCCTTTCACTGATCACATGGTCAAAGGTATTTCGTTGCTATTAAAAATAGCAATTAAAAATAACCCGGGAAAATAACCCGGAATAATAACACTAAAAAGCACGTAGCACATATAACACATAACATACAATTATTTCTATATATTAAACTCACCGTGAAATAACCGGGGGCTAAAATATTAATTTGGGCAGTACTTCGGCTCTAAATATGACTTTCGTTGTTGAAAACCGGGAATTTTCTTGAAAACCGGGCTCTGCGAAGGTAGAGCTTCGAAACCGAAAAGATAAATTTTTCGGGATTCTCGAGAGTCTCAAGGCGTGTTTCGGGCTTTAGAATCAGTATCGGGGCTTTGGGGGATGTCGGGATCGTAAAAATATTGAAAGAGGGGGTGAAAATGCCAAATTTCTAAAACTAGCCGAGAGGGCTCGCACCCCTTATATAGGGCTGAGCTTCGGATCTGAAGCGAAGGGAAGGAGACAGGCGGCTGCGAGGTTCAGACCAGATGGCAGCTTCGCAGGGCTCCAGCGAGGCTCGGATGCGAGGAGTCATCAGCTTCAGGCGCGTCATCGGCTGGGTCTTCGGCTCGGTCTTCAGCTCGGACAGCAGGTGGCTCGCAGGTTGGTTGCGCATGCGAGGGTGATCAATGCGAGGCGCGTCGGATAGCCATTGGACCGCACCCTCGGTCGAATCAGCATGCGACACGCGAGTAGGGCACGAGGCAGGCATGCGAGTACCACGTGACGACTTCGGACTCCTGTGCGACACGCGTCGCTTCTCGGGCATTGCCACGCAACAGCTTCGGATACGTGGCCAACTCCGAGCGAGGGTGACGTGGCGTTTCACTATTCATGCGAATTTTCTTGAAAAATGTGCAAAAACTTCTAAAATCCATAACTTTCGCATACGAGCTCCGTTTTTGACGTTCTTTATATCCACGCGAAGCTAGAATTATGCTCTACAACTTTCGTTTAGACTTCGTCGGCTAATTTTGACTTTAATTTTAATATTATTATTTTTAACAGACCGGGACAGGAAAATCCGTTAAAAATTCATAACTTCTTCATCCGACGTCCGTTTTCGTCAGACTTTTTACCGTTGCACTACTAATGACGAGACCTTCAATTCTCGTTTAGGTTGTGTCGGCTAAAAATCACTCGATCTAAAATTCGAGTTTTTAGCTGTCTACTGCTAAGCTGAAACTTCGAAAAATCATAACTTCCTCATACGAAGTCAGATTCAAACGGTCTTTATATGAAAGTTGATTATTTTCACGAGTTCTACAACTTTCATTTACATCACTAAGGCTAAAAACTAGTTTATCGAAAACTAAATTTTTACGCGACAAGGTATTTTCCGGATTTATCACGGAACTTGGTTTGGTCATAACTTCTTCGTTATAACTCGGATTTTGATGAGGTTTTCGCCTAAATGTTTCTAACGAGATTATCTATAACTTTCAATAATAAAATTTTACTTATTCCAGATTTTATATTTTTGCTATATTTCACTATTTGACTTTTAATTGGAATCTCATAAGACTTCCAATACTTTCTGAATGATTCTAAGCATAGTTTTACTTCAATTCTAGTAAAAACTATCTGTTAGAACTCAACATTCAAATTCACATAATATTTCATAATATTATTTACTTAAAACACGATTTCAAAACGTGTATGTTACAAATACCTCCTCCTTTTGAGGATTTCGTCCCCGAAATTACATCGATTAAAATAAATGGGGATATTTTGCTCTTATCTCATTCTTATTTTCCCAAGTATAATTTGGGCCTCGATGGTGTTTCCACTTGACAAGCACCAACTCCACTTCTTTATTACGTAGATTAGTTGTTCTTTCATTCACGATCTTTTCCGGCTCTTCTACATATCTTAACTTATTATCCAATTTCACTTCAGATAATGGAACTGTCTCATCATTGATGCTCAAGCATTTGCGCAGATAGCTAACATGAAACACATCATGAATACCTGCCAAATCTTCAGGTAATCCTAAGCGGTATGCTTGCTTTCCAATTCTCAGGATGATTTTGAAAGGACCAACAAATCTAGGACTTAACTTTCCTTTCTTCCCGAATCTCATAAGGCCTTTCCATGGAGATACCTTCAGCATCACGAAATCACCCACTTGGAATTCTATGGGTTGTCTTCTCTTTTCTGTATAGGACTTTTGTCGATCCTGGGCCGCTTTCATTCTTTCTCGTACGATTTGAATTTTGTCGGTGGTGTCTTGAATCATTTCAGGGCCTCCAAGGATCTTCTGTCCTATGTCTCGCCAACATAATGGAGTACGACACTTGCGACCATATAATGCTTCATATGGTGGCATTTTGATTGAAGCGTGGTAACTATTATTATACGAGAATTCGACAAGAGGTAAGTATTTATCCCAGTTACCACCGAACTCCAAGACACATGCACGAAGCATATCTTCTACTGTTTGGATTGTTCTCTCCGTTTGACCATCTGTCTGGGGATGATATGCTGTGCTGAGAGCAACTCGAGATCCTAATTCACGTTGCATACTCGCCCAAAAGTGAGAAGTGAAGCGAGTATCACGATTGGAGATGATCTTTAGGGGCACACCATGTCTTGCCACAATTTCATCCAAGTATACTTGTGCGTATTTCTCCATTGGTGCCGTTTCACGCATGGCAAGAAAATGAGCGCTTTTAGTCAGGTGGTCGACGATTACCCAAATGCTATCATGTTGTCTAGCAGTCTTTGGCAATTTGGTAATGAAATCCATGGACAATTCTTCCCATTTCCATACAGGAACACTAAGACTTTCTGGGGTTCCATAAGGCTTTTGGTGCTCTGCTTTGACTTGTAAGCATACTAAGCATTCCTGTACATATCTTCCAATGTCTTTCTTTAATCCAGGCCACCAATAATCAGCTCTTACATCATAGTACATTTTACTTGTACCAGGATGGATTGACAGTTTAGATTTATGGGCTTCATCTAAAATCTTCTGTCTCAATCAACCGATCTTTGGAATCCACAGCCGATTCTTGAATACTTTTAATCCTCGCGGATCATCAAGTAGAGCATCATTATAATGTATCATCCCTTCTTTCTTCACATTTTCTGGCTTTAGGGCCTCTTCTTGCCATTTCTCTAATTCATCTAAAATAGTGAATTTTATTGTAGTATGAGTAATGGTATAACACATACTATTGCGATAAACTTTTCTACTAAGTGCATCAGCAACCACGTTAGCTTTTCCAAGATGATATAAGATTTCACAATCATAATCTTTAATCAACTCCATGGCTCGTTGTTGTCTCATATTCAAAGTTTGCTGACTGAATATGTACTTGAGACTTTTATGGTCGGTAAATAATTGGCACTTTGTACCAAAAAGATAATGCCTCCAGGGTTTTAGGGCAAATACCACTGCAGCGAGTTCGAGATCATGAGTGGGATAATTCTTTTCATAATCTTTCAGTTGTCTTGAGGCATAGGCTATCACTTTGCCACATTGCATCAACACACAACCGAGTCCCAGTCTTGAAGCATTGCTATATACGGAGAAGTCATCATCACCTTCTGGGAGTGATAAGATTGGAGCATGAGTCAAAAGATCTTTTAGAGTTGAGAAAGCTCTTTCTTGGGTTTCACCCCATTCGAACTTCACTTCTTTCCGTGTAAGACTCGTGAGAGGTACGGCTATACGAGAAAAGTCTTTAATGAATCTCCGGTAATATCCCGCGAGACCTAAGAAACTACGAATTTCGGAAGCATTACGGGGCACTTCCCAATTTTGAATGGCTTCGATTTTGATAGGATCTACGGATACACCATCACTAGAAATAACATGGCCAAGAAATTGAACTTAGCGAAGCCAAAATTCACATTTCGAGAATTTAGCATATAGTTTCTCCTTTTGAAGAAGTTCCAATACCGCACGAATATGAATGGCATGATCAGCTTCAGACTTGGAATAGATTAGAATATCATCAATGAATACGATGATTGATTTATCAAGCATTGGGCGGCATACCCGATTCATCATATCCATGAATATAGCCGGAGCGTTTGTTAAACCAAACGGCATAACAAGGAATTCATAATGCCCATACCGAGTACGAAAAGCAGTCTTCGATACATCTTGCTCGTGAACTTTCAACTGATGATAGCCAGATCTTAAATCAATTTTTGAGAAATAGCTAACGCCCTGAAGTTGATCGAACAAATCGTCGATGCGAGGTAGTGGGTACTTGTTCTTGATAGTCACTTTATTTAACTCACGATAATCAATGCACATCCGCATCGATCCATCTTTCTTCTTGACAAATAGTACCGGAGCACCTCAGGGAGAGGTACTCGGTCGAATGAAACCCTTGTCAAGTAGTTCTTGCAGTTGGATCATCATTTCTTTCATCTCAGCTGGCGCAAGACGATAAGGAGTCTTTGCAATTGAAGCAGCACCAGGCACAAGGTCAATTCGGAATTCTACTTGCCTATCCGGAGGAAGACTAGGCAAGTCATTAGGGAAAATGTCAGGATATTCGTTAACAACTAGATCATCATTTACAATTTTCTTCTCCTCTTTTGAGACATCAACTATGTAGGCCAGATAGATAGAACACCCTTTCGATATGAATTTACGAGCTTTAAGGATAGAGATTATTTTTAAGAGTCTTTGTTCACCGTAGACATAGATAGGATTCTCCCCTTCAATAGGAATACATACTATATTTTCATAGCACAAGAGTTCTGCGTGGTTCTTTGATAACCAATCCATGCCGATAATAATATCAAAGTTGGGCAAGGAGATAAGGATCAGGTTAGCGAGAAAAGTATAGTCTTTAATTTCTATAACACAATCTCTATAGACTTTATCAGCAAGTAATGATATACTTCCCGCAGTATCTACGTGAAATGGTTGCGCAAGTACAAAGCAAGCAATTTGAAAGGAATGCGCAAATTCGTAAGACACAAAAGAATCTGAGGCGCCAGAATCAAATAAGATGTGAGCAGGTCTAGAGTTGACAAGAAATGTACCCGTCACAACATTCGGGTCCTCGCGTGCCTCCTCTGAGGTAATCTGGAATGCACGACCCCTAGCTTTTGGCACCTCCTCCTTTTTAGTTGGAGTACCCTTTGATTGTTGAACAGGGACTTGGCTTCTCGCCGGTTGTTGAACAGAAGCTTCACTTCCTGTCATCTGACTAGTAAGAGTAGGGCAAAAACGCTTCTTGTGGCCAGTAATACCACATGCATAGCAAGTAACATCTTTTCTTGGGCAAGCTGGCTTTATATGACCCTTTTCTCCGCATCCATAACAGACAATGGATTCCTTGTCTATTTTGCATTGGCCCGGATGATTCCTTCCACAAATACGACATGAAGGCGATTGCATAGAAAAAGATTGTGATCTACCGCGTCCACGAGAGACACTTTGAGTTTGAACTTGATTACCAGGCTCAGTCCGAACGGATTGAGCTGGTAGAAAAGAAGGAACAGTTCTTTCAGTACGTGGATGCTTCGGAGCAGTAACAGTGGCACCACGTATTTCTAAGTCATGCTCACGTCTTCGAGCATATTCAACGGCTTTATCGAATGACAGAACTTCTCGATTGGCAACGAAATCGTGGAACTCATGTCGTAGTCCCTCCATGAATAACTGAATTTTCTCGTCTTCAGTTGGAATATACTTTGTAGCAAACCTTACTCTTTGATTAAACTGAGTTTCATACTCATTCACAGTCATTCCTCCTTGTTTAAGCTCGAGGAATTCCTTCTCCAATCTCCTCCTCATGTCTAGAGGACAATACTTCTCTAGCAAACGAGTTTTAAACATTTCCCAGGCTAAATTCTCCTGGTCAAACCCGTTGAGAGCTTCATATGTTGCTTCCCACCAGACCAAGGCTTCTCCGGTGAGCATTGCGGAAGCATAGTTAGCCTTGTCTTCATTATCCACATGAGAAATACGAAACACTTTCTCTGTGTTCTAGATCCAAGTAAGAACAATAATGGGATTGAGAACACCGGAAAACTCTGTAGCACCACTACTCTTGAAATCTTTGAACGAGGGACGCTTCACCTCTCCTTTTGAAGATTCTTTAGTGGCTTTCTCTTTTCCCTTATCACCATTCTTTTTGTGTTCTTCGAGAGTCTGTCGAATAACACCGGTAAGTTTACCCAAGAGTCGCTCCTCACGAGGAGATACTGGAGTATTCACTTCCTCGGGTTGAGGACCTCCACCAACCTCAGGGGTATGGCTACTAACCTGTTCAGTCATTGCTCTGCAATACGGAGTAACGTTGTCTTTTAGAATATTAGGGTTTATTATTACCTAATATTTTTACTTATATATTTCCTATGGTTTGTATCCCTATACTTACAATGATTTAGTTCATATATTGAACTTCCAATAGTTTAAGTCTAAATACCAATCTGTGGAATTTAGTTCACTCAAACTACTGCTCTGATACCATGATTGAAAGACCCTAACTTTCGTATTTATGAAAGACCCAAACTTTCATACTCGACAATATAGTTACTCCAAAACATGCTACTTGCATATTCATAAAAACAATATTTTACATTGATAAAGAGATTACAAACTACTGGATACAAACCGACTATTTTAAAGTGTTATATATTACATAACTTCCCAGGATTCTATAGTTTTATACATATGGGAGTGCAAAATACAATAGTTTCAAACTATTCATAAGCTTCTATCGATACAATAGTTTCAAACTATTCAAAAATCTTCTACCAGTATATAACTATACTGGATGTTTATCTCCTGCAATTTGTTAAACATCGAGAGGGTAAGCGGTGACGCTTAGTGAGTTCAATAATAGATACAATATAACGTTATGCCATATATATATACTTTAATAGGGCAGAAGCAAAGAGGAACAAGGAACAACAAGGGCATATGTGAATCATGTGACAAACATTCCATATCAATCATTGATTTGATTTAAAGATATACAATCAATAAGACATAACAATTTCCATGCTTGATATACATCAATAAAGCTTTGGCCCAAACGGCACAGAAGATATACAACTTCGGATTAACATTTCGGTAGATTTCAGGCTTATAGCCCTGTCTAACCTTCTGCCACTACCATACAATAGAATTCATTCTCTTACGGAGACATGTTTCACATGGCCAGAGGCTACATACCAGTACCAACGTGAATCTAAGTCATTTCACTAATCACATAGTCAAAGGTATTTCTTTGCTATTAAAAATAGCAATTAAAAATAACCCGGAATAATAACACTGAAAAGCACGTAGCACATATAACACATAACATACAATTATTTCTATATATTAAACTCACCGTGAAATAACCGGGGGCTAAAATATTAATTTGGGCAGTACTTCGGCTCTAAATATGACTTTCATCGTTGAAAACTGGGCTCTGCGAAGGTAGAGCTTCGAAACCGAAAAGATAAATTTTTCGGGCTTCTCGGGAGTCTCGGGGCGTGTTTCGGGCTTTGGAATCAGTACCAGGGCTTCGGGGGAAGTCGGAATAGTAAAAATATAAGTTTAGGGGTGAAAAGGTGTGAAATTTCTAAAGTTAGCCGAGAGGGTTCGCACCCCTTATATAGGGTCGAGCTTCGGATCTGAAGCGAAGGGAAGAAGGCACGCGTCTGCGAGGTTCGGACCAGGTGGCAGCAGGGCGAGGCTTCGGGTGCGAGGGTCAGAACAGCTGGCTCGCAGATGGTAGCTTCAGATTGGACCCAGCTTCGGTCCAATGGGAGGATGACACGAGGGTGCGAGGGTGATCAAGGGGGTGTCTCCTGCGAAGGTGTTCCGAGCTTAGTGGTCCTCGGGCTTGGTCCAATCAGAAGGCAACACGCAAGGCTGCGGTCCAATCAGCAGCGAACACCTGTCCGACATGTGGAAGCCTCGCATACGAGGGTGATGTGGCAGTACTCATCATGCGAATTTTCTCGAAAAATGTGCCAAATCTTGTAAAATCCATAACTTTCGCATACGAGCTCCGTTTTTGATGTTCTTTATATGCACGCGAATCTGAAATTATGCTCTACAACTTACGTTTAGATTTCGTCAGCTAATTTTGACTTAAATTTTAATATTATTATTTTTAACAGACCGGGACAGGAAAATCCGTTAAAAATTCATAACTTCTTCATCCGACGTCTGTTTTCGTCAGACTTTTTACCGTTGCACTACTAATGACGAGACCTTCAATTCTCGTTTAGGTTGTGCCGGCTAAAAATTACTCGATCTAAAATTCGAGTTTTTAGTTGTCTACTACTAAGCTGAAACTTCGAAAAATCATAACTTCCTCATACGAAGTCAGATTCAAACAGTCTTTATATGAAAGTTGATTATTTTCACGAGTTTTACAACTTTCAATTACATCACTAAGGCTAAAAATTAGTTTATCGAAAACTAAATTTTTACGCGACAAGGTATTTTCCGGATTTATCACGGATCTTCGTTTGGTCATAACTTCTTCGTTATAACTCGGATTTCGATGAGGTTTTCGCCTAAATGTTTCTAACGAGATTATTTACAACTTTCAATAATAAAATTTTACTTATTCCAAATTTTATATTTTCGCTATATTTCACTATTTGGCTTTTAATTGGAATTTCATAAGACTTCCAATATTTTATGAGTGATTCTAAACATAGTTTTACTTCATTTTTAGTAAAAGCTATCTGTTAGACTCAACATTCAAATTCACATAATATTTCATAATATTATTTACTTAAAACACGATTTCAAAAAGTGTATGTTACACTAAATACGCCTAAGATTCATAAAGTCTCAAACTTTATCACTTAGGACGTCCAAAAGCTCTTAATCTAAGGTCTTAATCCATTAAGACCTATATATCTCACACATGGAACAACTACAACCCTTGGGACCTCATTTTTCTCACTCAAGACCTCTCCAAAGATCTGAAAGGACAGATAATCTCGGCCAACACAAAGCATGAATCAAGATGAGAACTTTGGGACAAGAAAGATGCTAAAACTTCACAACACTTTAGATCTATGCAAAATAAATGGCAAGCAAGAAGCTTTATACGTCAAATAAGCTCCAAAGGATGATATCTCTTCAGATCTACAAGCTCCAATCGTTCCTTTCCTTCTTTGACAACTTCTCCTTTCTTCTTCTAGCTTTTCTTTTTCCAAAATGAGCTTTACAAGGCCAAACACACCCAACAATGGAGGGAATACGGGTTTCTAGGGTTTCTGAGGTTAAGGGTGAGCTTAAGGAGGCTAGGGTATGCACCAACATGTTCCTTATATAGTGGTTGACCGTAAATTTAGGGTTTTACAACTCTGAGAGTACGCTGGGCGTACCTCTAGTACGCTGGGCGTACTCAACCTTGCACCCGCGTCACTTACCCAATTACGTTGGGCGTAATCCCAGCTTACGCTGGGCGTACTCGGCGAGTCCCCAAGTTTCATACTTGCCCCTCATTTTCCACTTTTCCCACAAGATGACCAAAATATCATTTCTCTAAAATCCCGGGGACTCACAATTAGGTACTCTTAGGAACGAGGCGTTACAGGTTGATTGTTTGATAATTGAATATAATAAATGTATTATTGTGGGTTGAAAACCCTATATGCTCACCAGGCTCCCAAGCGTGACTCACTCAGTTCTCTTTGCATTACAGGTAATGGCACAAGGGTATAAGTTGATAGACTTGACGAGAGATTTTGGATTATAGATCAGTAGTTATAAATAACTGTTGTAAGGTCTATTTTATATTGTTTATGCTTTTGGTCTGTATCGGAACATGACATCCTAAGGTTTTATTATTAAATAAAATGCATTCTTTTCGAGAAATGTTTTGATAAGTTATTATCATATCTTGTTTTGGGAACAAATTCTGCAACCGTTTTCTTTAAACGATTACTCTGATTTATGAAACAAAGCATAAACAAATCAGTCTTTTCTGGCCGTGAAATTAGGGATGTCACAGTTGGTATCAGAGCATTAGTTTAAGCGAACTAGGAATTTGTAGGATTTCTAGACTTAAACTTAGAATGCTAAGCGATGATTGTGAGATGAGTGTCTACCATATTTTAAGACACGAGCACTAGTATATTTTAGGGAAGTTGCTTAAAATGCTTTTGTGTGCTAGATGTTATATGTTTTCCATATATGATATTATTTGTTCGGATCTATGGTCTGCTGCCGACCGGATCTGGAAACCTTATGTGTTTAGGATTCTAAGCGTATGTCTACGGTATTAGAACTAGCATGTAAAGGTTTCAGAGTGATAAGGATGATTTGAATATCTATCGTGAATGAGGATCTAATTTCACCTTATTCGGTGTATAGATCAAAAATGGTGAGAACAAGGAGTGTAGTTGGAAACGTGGACGAAAACAGGAATCAAACACCTGTAATATAGTAAGTAGCTATTACAGCAGCAGCACCTGAGCCAATAACAATGTCCGGAGTGCAATTGATGATTCAGACGATGTTGGATCGTCAGATGGAGGAAACTAGACGTCTGCTTAGGCAGAATCGTGAAGAACTGTCAATTCACGTCGAAGAGCCCGAAGTAAATGTAGGGCAGTCTGAAGGAGGAAACTTTAGTGGGATCATTGGTCAAGACGACCCACCGATTGTTAGGCAGAATAACCAGGATAGAGGAAATGATGTGCGTGGGTGCAAGTATAAAGATTTCATGGCATCCAAACCACCATGTCTTTCTGGAAGCCCGACACCGGTGCAAGTCATGGACTGGATCTCCTAGATGGAGACAATGTTTGAAAGTTGCAATTCCTCTGTTAAAATCTGGAGTACAGAGCTGGTGGAAGTTATTGGTTGGTTCAATGTCCAAGGGGTAAGCTAGCAAGATGTTTTGGGAGGAGTTCGTGGTGCAACTGGAAATGCAATACTGCTCTAAGCAGGATCTTCTGGAAATCAACAATGAGTTCCAGAATCTGAAGAAGGGAAAATTGAGCGTCACTGAATACGCTACAAGCTTTACGGAGAAGATGAAGCTTATTCCTGTTGGATAAGGTGTCTAAGTCCATAACTATTTCGGGCTTGTACTTGACCCGACCCGGCATGGTCCATTTGGGTTGCATGGCACCATGCAATTGGATAGACTAAATGAGAGAAATAACACTTGGAGATTATTAATATATTATAAGTTCTAATATATTAATAATATTATTTAATTAGTTGATCAAAGAATTAATTTGGAATTAATTAAGTGATCAAAGGATAACTAATTAAATATATGGGTTGGTTATGTAAATCATCCATATCTTGTATAGTGGGCTAAAAGGCTCCATGGATTATCAAGTTGGGTTCTACCCATAGGATGCTCCATGGATGCTCCATGGGAGTTACAAACCCATGGGTCATGGAAATGAAGAGTCATGACACATTAGGGTTTACATGGTGTAGCCCTAGATGTGCCAACACTATATAAGAGTCCCATTCTCCACAAAATTGGCAACACAAGTTGAACACTAAGAAACTAGAGGGCTTGGCCGATTTTGAGAAGTGTGTGTTCTCTCAAGAGTCTTTCCAAGAGCATTTGGTGTTGTGTGAAGCATTTGAGGCATCACACTTGGGGTGCTAGGCTCACAAGGTTTCAAGGAACACAAGCAACAACAAGGTAAGTTATTCTATCTATGATTCAAGTTAAAATTGTTCCCCATGTATGCTAGATAGGAATATAACCTTGGAATTCAACTTTGCATGATAATTAGACAAACATAGATCCAAGGTTATTAGGGTTGCATGCACACTTAGGAAGTGTTAGAATGCTCAAAACCCATCAGTGGTATCAGAGCCTAGGCTTGTTTGTTTGTTATTTGTGCTTAAAAGTTGAAGAAAGTCGAAATTTCTGCTGTCTGACTGATGGACTCGCCGAGTCCATGGGGAGGACTCGTCGAGTTCATGTGTATCTTCAACCTACTCGGCGAGTAGGTTTATGCACTCGGCGAGTAGGGTCGACAGAGTGCAGAATTTCGACTTGAGTTGCTGGAAATGGATTAGAATCATTACCCTAAAATGTTTTGGTACTTGAAAACTTGTTTTAGAAGGTGTAATGTCTTTTCTAACTCATTTACAACAACTAGTTATCAAAATTACAAAGATTAAATGTGATTTTGAAAGTGTTCATATTCATATTCTTGTTCTTATGATGTTTAGATGATCATAGGAATTATTTGAAACCTATGTGGTAGATTAATTCATGATCATAATGTGTTTTAATGGAGTCCATAACTTGTCCTCAAGTTATGGAAAACCAAAAGTCTCTTGGATTAAAAACCATTAAAAGAACACAAGAGTTAGGACAAATGAAAAGTCCTCATTTTATTACTCTATTAAACTCATAAGTTACAAGAAATGAAAAGTTTTGAAAGTTTACAAAACTTGCCCTCAAGTTTTGGAACAAGTAAAGTTAAGTTAAAACTTTAGTTCCAACCCCTAGAATTTTAAAAGTTAAAATTCAACCCTTATACTTATATTATTATGATTTAATAATTATATATATATGTATAAGAACAAAGTCGTCTTACCGCTAGTACGCCTCATTCACGAAGCCGGTCTATAAGGTGGGTATAAGGTTGTTGCCTATAAAATGGTGACTTAATGGGTGTCCACTCTCACCCACCGCTTGCTTGATCGGTGGAGGGTCGTTAGCCGAACGGGTAAGACAAGGACTTATTAATTCTCATTCAAAGTATGATGAATATTATAAAGTAACTAAATGTTTTATTAAATTCCCAATCTTAGTTACTTTAGGAAAAATGTGAATAAGGTGCTATTCCATGAAATTACACTTTACACTTTGATTAAGTCGTTGGTGGAGCGTGTGTGGTTAACCGGCACACTAACTTGGACTTAACAAGGTAGGTAAAGGGTGACTTAGGGTTTATTATAGTATCGATGGAGCGTGTGTGGTTAACCGGCACATCGATTGAGTGATAAACTTTAAGGGTACCAAGTGATTTGCATGGTTACTTCACACCTCGTTTTGTGATCCTCGGTATCCCAGTCACAAAACTTGGAGGGTACACTCGAGATTGAAACATGCCTTTGAAAAGTTCATTGAATCTCAAAGAATCTAGGAATTTCTAAGAACCATTCAAAAACCTAATACTAAAATATTGCGGTTTTCGTGGTGGAAATTGGTGAATCGTCATTCACCTACCTTTCAAATATGATATAGCTTAGATTACGGCATACCTCTTCTAAGTTATATTATATTGTGATTGGATCCTAGCCTTAATATTACATTTGGGTGTTTTATTAAGGACCCTCTTATATCTAAACTAATCTTGTCCTCTTTCCTTCAGATGTCTTTCAACAATGCTTCTGGCTCTAATCCTAATGGCTCCTTTACCCTTATGAACGTGTGTGGGAAAGTCACCTTTGATGGATCCAACTTCAATGAGTGGATCAGAAACATCTGGATTATTACCCGCTACGAGGACAAAGAATATGTCCTTGACAAGGAGCTTAAGGAGATTGATGAGTCCACTGCAACTCCTCAGGAGATCGCTGAATTTCGGGCACATGAAAGGGATGCTACGAAAGTGGCTTGCATCATGACGGCCACGATGACAGCGGAACTCCAAAAGTCTTATGAGGATTTCTACCCTTATGACATGCACCAAGATTTGATGGAAAGATACCATCAAAGTGCAAGACAAGAGAGGTATGAAATCATCTGCTCCATGATAACAACCATGATGAAGGACGGGGAATCCGTCACGAGCCACATGCAGAAAATGCAAAGGTATGTGGATCGTTTGCTGAAGCTTAATGTGAACTTCCCGGAGGATCTTGCAATAGATATTATTTTGCATTCCTTACCATCGTGCTATGATCAATTCCGCATGACATATCACATGAACAAGGAAGAAGTCACCCTCAGCAAACTTCAGGGACTTCTCAAGACCGCAGAATCAGGTCTTAAGGGGAAGTCGGTTGCTATCACTCCTACTCAAAACTCTACTCCGGTTTTGGCAATCGGGAAAAGTCGAGGGAGGAAGAGAAAGAGATCTTCGAAGGGTACCAAGGCTCGGACCCTTGATGGCTCTTCTTCAAGAGGAACCAAGAAAGGTTTCATTACTCCTTCTTCTGACCCAAAAGAGGCTGAATGCTTCTATTGCCATGAAAAAGCTCATTGGAAGCGGAACTGCCCAAAATACCAGCAAGATGTGAAGGATGGGAAAGTTAAACCCAACCATGCAGGTATTTACACTATCATTTCTAATAACTCACCCCATTCTAATTCTTGGTTCCTTGATACCGGGTGTGGTATTCACATTTGTTGTGACTTGCAGGGACTAAGAAGAAGTGAGGATGTGGAGCAAGGAAGGATAAACTTGATCATGGGGAATAGGAAAGCTATACTTGTTACCAAGATTGGAGTTTATACTTTATCGCTAAGTAGTGGGTTTAGTTTAGATCTGAATAAGTGTTGTTATTCGCCAGGAATGGCAAGAAATATTATTTCCTTCCATGCTTTGTACAAACAAGGGTTTACCTTTTCATTTAATAATGAAGTTGGTTCTATTGATGCTTTCTTTAATAATGTTCTTTATTTTAAAGCATTACCTTGTGATGGTGTGTATGAAGCTGTATCTGTTGTTGATAACTTAGGAAATAATGTTTTGTGTATTGATTCTACTAATAATAACTTGGATAAAGCATCTATATGGCATTGTCGTCTTGGACATATAAGCAAGAAGCGCATAAGCCAACTCCAAAAGGATGGAGTCTTGGAGTCGTTTGACCTAAAGTCAGATGATAGTTGCGAATCATGCTTACTTGGAAAAATGACAAAGTCACCCTTCACAGGTTCGTGTGAGAGGGGTGAAGGTTTGTTGGACCTTATACACACGGATGTGTGTGGACCATTCAAACATGCCACAAGGGATGCTAATCGTTATTATTTGACTTTTACTGATGATTATAGTAGATATGGATATGCCTACTTGATCAAGCATAAGTCAGAGACTTTCGAGAGGTTTAAGGAATTTAAACAGGAAGTCGAGAATCAATTGGGTAGGAAAATTAAGATGCTTCGATCCGATCGTGGTGGTGAGTATCTTAGTTCAGAGTTCCTCGACTATCTAAGGGAATGTGGGATAGTCTCACAATTGACACCTCCCAGGACACCACAGTTGAATGGTGTGGCTGAGAGGCGTAATCGAACCTTGCTAGATATGATTCGTTCCATGATGAGTCGAGCTACGCTACCAATCTCATTCTTGGGGTATGCCTTAGAGACTGCCGCCCATATTCTTAATCTAGTCCCTACAAAGAAAGTTGCCAAAACTCCTCACGAGATGTGGACTGGTAAAGTACCTAAACTAGACCACATCAAGATTTGGGGTTGCGAGGCTTTCGTGAGACGCGAGACTCATGATAAGCTCGAACCTCGAAGCGAGAGGTGTATTTTCATCGGTTACCCACAGCAATCCTTTGGTTACCTCTTCTACAGACCTAATGACAATGTGGTCTTTGTAGCAAGAAGAGGTGTCTTTCGAGAAAGAGAGTTTATAAGCCAAGGAGACAGTGGGAGGCAAATTGATCTTGAAGAAATTCAAGAATCAAGCGGTGAAGGAACTTCAAACTCTAGCCCTCAACTTGAGGAGGAAACTCCTGTTGAGCCAATTGACAAATCTGTACCTCTGAGACGTTGCACGAGAGTTAGGAGTGCACCTGAGCATTACTATGGATTCCATATTACTGCAGAAGGTGAGACACTTATTAGTGATGAGACACTAGTAAGTCAAGATGACCCTAACAGCTACGAGGAAGCCATGGCAGGCCCCGAATCTGCTAAATGGAAAGAGGCTATGGATAGCGAGATACAATCCATGTATGACAATCAGGTTTGGAACTTGGTTGAAAATGTACCAGGTCGTAAGACAGTAGGGTGCAAATGGGTCTTCAAGAAGAAGACCGACATGGATGGTAAAGTACACACTTATAAGGCTAGACTGGTTGCAAAGGGCTTCTCTCAAATTCCTGGAGTGGATTATGATGAGACCTTTTCTCCGGTAGCCAAGATTAAGTCTATTCGGGTTCTGTTAGCCATAGCTGCATTTCATGACTATGAAATATGGCAGATGGATGTCAAAACCGCTTTCCTTAATGGAAAATTGGCTGAAGATGTTTACATGAGTCAGCCAGAGGGTTTTGTCAGCAACGAGTACCCTAATAGAGTGTGTAAGCTTGAGAAATCCATTTATGGATTGAAGCAAGCACCTCGCAGATGGAATCTTTGCTTTGATGAAAAGGTCAAGGAATTTGGCTTTTCTAGGAGTGAAGATGAATCTTGTGTGTATGTCAAGGCTAGTGGGAGTATAGTTAGCTTTTTGGTATTGTATGTGGATGACATACTACTCATAGGAAACGACATTCCAACCCTGCAGGAAGTAAAGTCCTGGCTTGGGAAGTGTTTCGCTATGAAGGACCTTGGTGAAGCTGCCTATATTCTAGGGATAAGAATCTTGAGAGATCGGAGTAAAAGACTAATTGGACTTAGTCAGAGTACCTACTTGGATAAGGTGCTGAAGAGATTCAGCATGCAGGATTCCAAGAAAGGAGAGTTACCCATCCAGAGTAACACCAGATTGAGTAAGACACAAAGCCCTAGCACTGAGGCTGAGATAGCAGAAATGAGTCGAACACCTTACGCTTCGGCTGTAGGATCGATCATGTATGCTATGACGTGTACTCGACCCGATGTAGCTTTTGCCTTGAGCATGGTTAGCAGGTATCAGGCGAACCCTGGCAAGGCACACTGGACTGCGGTAAAGAATATCCTCAAGTACCTACGGAGGACTAAGGACTGGGTTCTTACCCTCGGTTGGAGTGATGACTTGAGAGTTGTAGGGTATAGTGATGCTAGCTTCCAGACTGATAGGGATAATTTCCGCTCTCAGTCGGGCTGGGTCTTTACCCTAAATGGAGGAGCAATTTCTTGGAAGAGTTCCAAGCAAGAGACAGTGGCAGATTCTACTTGTGAATCAGAGTATATCGCAGCTAGCGAGGCAACAAAGGAGGCGATATGGCTGAAGAACTTCATTGGAGACCTTGGAGTTGTACCAGCTATTAAAGAGCCAATGGAAATTTTCTGTGATAGTGAAAGTGTTGTTGCCTTAGCCAAGGAACCAAGGGATCATGGGAGATCCAGACACATCGAAAGAAAATACCATTTCATTAGACATCGGATCGAAGAAGGACACCTCGTGGCAAAGAGGGTATCATCGGATGAGAACCCAGCAGATCCCCTCACGAAGGGACTGAGTAGGGTTAAGCATCTTCAGCATGCTCGGAGCATAGGGCTGAAGGATGATATAAGTTTTAGTAGTTAGATAACCCGGAAATTTGTAAAGTGTAATTGACATTTGATGATGAATAAAAGGTGTTTTATTTATGAGTAAAGTGTTGCTATCTCTTGTCAATCGTTTACTATATTTCTTTTGCATGTTTTGACTTCCAGAATAATTTTGTTTGGTATAACATATTATTCAAACCTCCACAGTCGGTCATATGTTGGAAGTAGATATGAATCAAGACTGTCATGTTTGGTTGTAGAGGTCTTGGACAAGGCTACAACAATCATGAGTGCTCATAAGTTCTGAGCATTGGACACAACCCACGCTCACTGGAATCACTTCATGGAATTTTATCTCGAGTGATCGTGAGACGGTAATATCATATAAGTCTTCAAACCTAGAGATATGTTTTGTTACTTACGAGTTGGTTATGCATTGACTGTACGAAACCGCATTGGTAACTCGATGTTATAAAACGTACTTTTGTGTGTAATTCAATAAGTGGTAGAACAAACATATGAGTCGAAGTTTATCTGTTCCTTCTTGGATTAGAAGCTGGTATCTGGGCCCCTCGATGATTTTGTTTTGACCCATGTACCGGGCCCGGTCAGAACTAAGTTGATGTGTTCAATTAAGTTCTATGTCAAACAAATCGGAAATCGGGAAACAAATGCTGGACAATAAGCAAGACATGTTCCATGTATTTGTCCGGCTGATATCTAGAACAGAGGATTATATGATCACTTATCTTAAATGGCGTATCATCATCTTCTCAGTTCCGAGAGACCTTGAAAGAGCTACGATTGCCGGTCGGTTCCTGAAGTACTAGAGATATAGTTATTAGACTTATCCAAGTGGGAGACTGTTGGATAAGGTGTCTAAGTCCATAACTATTTCGGGCTTGTACTTGACCCGACCCGGCATGGTCCATTTGGGTTGCATGGCACCATGCAATTGGATAGACTAAATGAGAGAAATAACACTTGGAGATTATTAATATATTATAAGTTCTAATATATTAATAATATTATTTAATTAGTTGATCAAAGAATTAATTTGGAATTAATTAAGTGATCAAAGGATAACTAATTAAATATATGGGTTGGTTATGTAAATCATCCATATCTTGTATAGTGGGCTAAAAGGCTCCATGGATTATCAAGTTGGGTTCTACCCATAGGATGCTCCATGGATGCTCCATGGGAGTTACAAACCCATGGGTCATGGAAATGAAGAGTCATGACACATTACGGTTTACATGGTGTAACCCTAGATGTGCCAACACTATATAAGAGTCCCATTCTCCACAAAATTGGCAACACAAGTTGAACACTAAGAAACTAGAGGGCTTGGCCGATTTTGAGAAGTGTGTGTTATCTCAAGAGTCTTTCCAAGAGCATTTGGTGTTGTGTGAAGCATTTGAGGCATCACACTTGGGGTGCTAGGCTCACAAGGTTTCAAGGAACACAAGCAACAACAAGGTAAGTTATTCTATCTATGATTCAAGTTAAAATTGTTCCCCATGTATGCTAGATAGGAATATAACCTTGGAATTCAACTTTGCATGATAATTAGACAAACATAGATCCAAAGTTATTAGGGTTGCATGTACACTTAGGAAGTGTTAGAATGCTCAAAACCCATCAATTCCATACCTAATTCCAACTGAAATTTCCAAGGTCAACAAGTTTTCCAATGGATTACCAGCGGACTTTGGTCTGATAGTCAAGCAAGCAACCACTCCGAAAGCCGCCATCTGGGTAGCCAAGAATGTTGAAAGAAAAGGGTCTGGAGAGAGCTGAAGTTGGAGAGAAAAGGAAAATGAAGGATCTTCAACAATCAACAAAGAAAGGAAATTCTCGAAGTCTGGGGAAGAGATGAAGCTAAATGGTGTGAGGAGTGTAAAAAGAAACACTTCGGGAAATGTAGCGAGGAGATGACTTGCTACAAATTTGGGAAGACAGGGCATTACGCCAACAAATGTGCACATATCAAGAAGGTGTGCTACATATGTAATGAAGAAGGGCATATTTCTAAAGACTGCCCAAAGAAAGACACACCGCCACAGCCGAGAGCATTCCACATGCTCCTCGACGAAGCAGAAAACGATGGGAGGATTAAAAGATGAAGAATTCATATTAATATATAAAGTCTGTATCAGGAAGCATAGCCTGTTAGAGGCATAGTATAGGGTGAACTTGAACTTTTGTGTAATATTTTCAAGAAATAATATAAACCCTGGTTTTGTTATCTGATGTGTTGAATGATTATATGATTTATGTTTGGTGACTTGGTTGACTACGAGACAATACTTAGGAAGAGTATGAGTAGGTGTGCATGGTAGTAGATATTTATACTACTGGAAGCACAGGACTCACGCTTGGATCATGGGAAGTCGCAAGGTTACCAAGAAGCTAGTAATTGATTCCGTTTTATTCAAGTATGTCATTACCATTGTTTCGGTAATGACTAGTAAGATGGTTGTTATTCCGACCCTAGTGGTCATATCAAATTGAGTCCGACTACGATGAGAGGTCATCGGGACACGACCCATCGGTCTATTACAATAGATAAAGGAAAGTATCTATCCTAAGAAGAAGAAGGAGTCCACAATAAGGACTGATTTGGTAACTTGAAGGTTACAATTGAAAGTCCAACATAGTACGAAGAACAGATGCAAGATTGAGCATCACGGTTGTTACTTAGGATGGAAAGATAACGCATGGAATCATTATACAAGTCATATTTCGTTGATGATTCCGGGACGTAATCATCCTAAGGGGGAGATAATTGTAACGCCTGTAGATCAGGGCTAGTCAATTTAGAGACGATAAGCGTCAAAAATGACTTTTTTTTATAGAATATTATATAGAATGAATAATCTTAACTAAGTTGTAGTATATGTTACAAGGATTCTGTACATATAAAAAATGCTGAAATTCGAGTTATAACGAAGAAGTTATGACTTGTCGAAGTTTCGCGACAGAACCGACACGACGCTGAATGACGTAAAAAGTGAATTTATGTTAGAGCAATATTTAGCCTTAGTGATCTAAATGAAAGTCGTAGAATATGTTAAACCGAGAGCGTGCATAAAAAGAACACACAAATCTGACTTCGTATGAGGAAGTTATGATTTTCCGAAGTTTCGACTTAGCGGTATGTAGCCCGAATACTCGAATATGAGATCGAGTGATTTTTAGCCGAAACAATCTAAACGAGAGTCGAAGACTCGTCAGTAGTAGTCCAATGATAAAAAGACAGACGAAAACGGAGTTCAGATGAAGGAGCTATGAATTTTGAACGGAGTTTTCCTGTCCCAGCCTACTAAAAATAATATATAAGTAATATATTTATCATATATTAAAAATAAAGTCAAAATTAGCCAACGGAGTCTGAACGAGAGTTGTAGATCATAGTCTCACCTATGCGTCGATATAAGAAACGTCGAAAACGGAGTTCGTATGTGAAAGTTATGAATTTCTGAAGTTCGGGGCGCGAAACCCCACAACTGTCAGATACCACGACGTGGCAAGTTTTATGACACCTCCGGGAGTCCCCCAGATGCAACTTGCGATGACGCATGCAGTGAAGACCAAGTCCACGACGTGGAAAAAGGTTCCACAATGTGGCAATGGCAAATTTTGCCCTATAAATAGATTTGAAGGGCCAACCAATTATGGTTGCTCCATCCCTTCTTTCCCACTCCCGATACACCCTCTAAGCCCTATTTTAACCCCTTGAAGCCCCGATAACATCCCGAGACCCGAAGCGAGTCCCGAAGCCCAAAGATCCCGAGAAGAAAAGAGTTTCCGAGCCGAAGCTCTGTCCGTGAGAAACCCGGTGTGTGATGATATCCCGGTTTCACCGAAGAGTTCTACTTGAAGAGCTGTAGTGCTGTCCGAGTATCGTCTAATCAAGTGAGTATGTGGTTACTTTCTTCTAACACATAAATATAAACTATTAGCTATGAAATACGTGCTATGTGTTATGTATTATTTGTCTATTTGAGATGGGCTTGGAATTGATGCTTTTATACGGGTGTTAAGTGATTCAAACTATATATGTATTTTATATCTACAAAATATGTTGGGTAGAACATGGGTAGATGAAATAGTGGCAACTATGAGACATAGTGCTTATTGTATAAACCTTGGTGACTATGGAGTTAGCGCCTATTGTATAAACCTTGGTGACTATGGAGTTAGCGCCTGTTAAAGTTGTTGGATATAGTGTCTAAGTCCATAACTATATTTGGTATGTACTTGACCCGACCCGGCATGGTCCATTTGGGTTGCACTTCACCCGAACAATTTATGGATAATCTGTTGAGAATAGTACAAGTTATGATTTATTAATATATTATAAGTTCTAATATATTAATATAAGATCATATTATTTAATTAGTATTGATCTATAATTAATCTAGGATTAATTTAGAGATCAAAGATATTACTAATTAAATATGGGCTTCTATATTTATATAGTGTGGGCTAAGGCTTATTTGGAATGGGCTAGGCTTGCATGGAAAAGTCCATGGATACTCCATGGAGCTTTAACCCATGGATCTCATGGAAATGAAGAGACATGGGTATTAGGGTTTACATGGATGTAACCCTAATCCACCACACTATATAAAGAAGGCTTTGGTTCTTGAAATCACACTAGTTGACACTTGTTGAGGTGAGGGCCGATTTCAAGATAGTAGTGACTATTCTCTCAAAGTTCCAAGTTTGTGGTGATTTGTGATTTCCATTTGAGGCATCCACACTATTGGTGCTAGGCTCTAAAACTCCAAGGAATCAACTACAACTACAAGGTAAGTATTTCTACTAGCTTTATTTGATTCAAGTTCCCCATGCCATGCTAGTTAGGATATGAACCTTGGAAAAATAATTATTTGCATGTATCTTAGACAAACATAGATCCAAGGTTTATTAGGGTTGCATGTACACTTAGGAAGTGTTAGAATGCTCATAACCCATCAGTGGTATTAGAGCCTAGGCTTGTTTGTTTGATACTTGATGCAAAATAGTTGAAAAAGTCGAAAAACTTGTTGTCTGCCTGATGAACTCATCGAGTCCATGGGGGGACTCGCCGAGTTCATGTGTATCTTCAACCTACTCGCCGAGTAGGTTCATGCACTCGGCGAGTAGAAGCCACAGAGTGCAGATTTTCGACTTTAGTTGCTGGAAATGGACTAGAAACATTACCATAAACTGTTTTGGTACTTGAAAACTTGTTTTAGATGGTGTAATGTATTTGCTAATCCATTTACAACAACTTGTTATCAAAATTACAAAGTTTTATGTGTAAATTTTGATTCATGAAAGTGTTCATATTCATGTTCTTGATCTTATGATGTTTAGATGATCATAGGAATTATTTGTAACCTATGTGGTAGTTTAATTCTTGATCATAATGTGTTTTAATGGAGTCCATAACCTGTCCTCAAGTTATGGAAAACCAAAAGTCACTTGAATTAAAAACCATTAAAAGAACACAAGAGTTAGAAAAATGAAGAGTCTTCATTTTTATTACTCTATTAAACTCATAAGTTACAAGAAATGAAAAGTTTTGAAAGTTTACAAAACTTGCCCTCAAGTTTTGGAACAAGTAAAGTCATAGTAAAAACTTTAGTTCCAACCCTTAGAATTTTAAAAGTTAAAATTCAACCCTTATACTTATAATATTATAAGTTAATAATATATATATATATATATATATATATATATATATATATATATATATATATATATATATATAAGATTAAAGTCATCTTACCGCTAGTACGCCTCATTCACGAAGCCGGTCTATAAGGTGGGTATAAGGTTGTTGCCTATAAAATGGCAACTTAATGGGTGTCCACTCTCTCCCACCGCTTGTTTGACTGGTGGAGGGTCGTTAGCCGAGCGGGTAAGACAAGGACTTATAAATCTCATTAAAAGTATGATGAATATTATAAAGTAACTAAATGTTTTATTAAATTCCCAATCTTAGTTACTTTAGGAAAAATGTGAATAAGGTGCTAATCTATGAAATTACACTTTACACTTTGTCTAAGTCGTTAGTGGAGCGTGTGTGGTTAACTGGCACACTAACTTGGACTTAACAAGGTAGGTAAAGGGTGACTTAATATTTATCATAGTATCGATGGAGCGTGTGTGGTTAACCGGCACATCGATTGAGGGGTAATTTATTAAGGGTACCAAGTAATTTGCATGGTTACTTCACACCTCGTTTTGTGATCCTCGGCATCCCAGTCACAAAACTTAGAGGGCACACTCGAGATTGAAACATGCCTTTGAAAAGTTCATTGAATCTCAAAAGAATCTAGGAGTTTCTAAGAATCAAATTAAATATTTTAATATTTCGACTTTGGTGGAAATTGGTGAATCGTCATTCACCTACCTTTCAAATATGTTATTACTTAGATTACGGCATACCTCTTCTAAGTATAATATATTGTGATTGGGTCCTAACCTTAATATTACATTTGGGTGTTTTATTAAGGACTATCTCTATATCTAAACTAATTCTTTCTTTCTTCTCTTACTAGATGTCTGCAAACAACGCTGCTTCTGGCTATAATCCTAGTGGCTCCTTTTCTCTTATGAACTTGTGTGGGAAAGTCACTTTTGATGGATCCAACTTTAATGAATGGATCAGAAACATCAGAATGATTACCCGCTACGAGGACAAAGAATATGTCCTCGATAAGGAGCTTAAGGAGATTGATGAGACAGTTGCTACTCCTCAAGAGATCGCTGAGTTTAGGGCACATGAAATGGATGCCACCAAAGTGGCATGCATCATGATGGCCACTCTGACCGCGGATCTCCAAAAATCCTATGAAGATTTCTACCCCTATGAGATGCACCAAGACTTGATGGAAAGATACCATCAAAGTGCTCGTCAAGAGAGGTATGAAATCATCTCCTCCATGATAACAACTCGCATGAAGGATGGTGAACCCATCATGGGCCACATGCAGAAAATGCAAAGATTTGTAGACCGTTTGCGGAAGCTTAATGTGAACTTCCCCGAGGAGCTTGCAATAGATATCATTTTTCACTCCTTACCTTCATGTTATGATCAATTCCGCATGACATACCTCATGAACAAGGAAGAGGTCA
The DNA here is from genome assembly GCF_002870075.4 of Lactuca sativa. Classification (NCBI taxonomy): domain Eukaryota; kingdom Viridiplantae; phylum Streptophyta; class Magnoliopsida; order Asterales; family Asteraceae; genus Lactuca; species Lactuca sativa. The sequence goes on from NC_056624.2 coordinate 81,502,004, forward strand.
CACTCAACAAACTTCAAGGACTCTTAAAGACCGCAGAAAGTGGTCTTAAGGGTAAGGCGATTGTTACTCCTACTCCTACCAACTCTGCCCCTGTCTTGGCAATCGGGAAAGGACGAGGGAAGAAGAGAAAGAGTTCTTCGAAGGGTACCAAGGTTAGGACCCTTAATGGCTCTTCTTCAATTGGAACCAAGAAAGGTTTCATCACTCCTTCTTCTGACCCAAAAGAGGCTGAATGCTTCTATTGCCATGAAAAGGCACATTGGAAGCGGAACTGCCCAAAGTACCAGCAAGATGTGAAGGATGGGAAAGTTAAACCCAACCATGCAGGTATTTACACTATCTTATCTAATAACTCACCCCATTCTAATTCTTGGGTCCTTGATACTGGTTGTGGTATTCATATCTGTTCTGTTTTACAGGGACTAAGAAGAAGTGAGAATGTGGAGCAAGGAAGAATAAACTTGATCATGGGAAACAGGAAAGCTTCACCTGTCACCAAGATTGGTGTTTATACTTTATCGCTAAGTAGTGGGTTTAGTTTAGATTTGAATAAGTGTTGTTATTCGCCAGAAATGGAAAGAAATATTATTTCCTTTCATGCATTGTATAAACAAGGTTTCACCTTTTCATTTGATAATGAAGTTGGTTCGATTAATGCTTTCTTTAATAATGTTCTTTATTTTAAAGCATTACCTTGTGATGGCGTGTATGAAACAGTATCTGTGGTTGATAACTTAGGAAATAATGTATTGTGTATTGATTCTGTTAATAATAATAACTTGGATAAAGCATCATTATGGCATTGTCGTCTTGGACATATAAGCAAGAAACGCATAGGCCAACTCCAAAAGGATGGAGTCTTGGAGTCGTTTGACCTAAAGTCAGATGATAGTTGCGAATCATGCTTACTTGGGAAAATGACAAAGTCACCCTTCACAGGTTCTTGTGAGAGGGGTGAAGGTTTGTTGGACCTTGTACACACGGATGTGTGTGGACCATTCAAACATGCCACAAGGGATGCTAATCGTTATTATTTGACTTTTACTGATGATTACAGTAGATATGGATATGTCTACTTGATCAAGCATAAGTCAGAGACTTTCGAAAGGTTTAAGGAATTTAAACAGGAAGTCGAGAATCAATTGGGCAGGAACATTAATATGCTTCGATCCGATCGAGGTGGTGAGTATCTTAGTTCATAGTTCTTCGACTATCTTAGGGAATGTGGGATTGTCTCACAATTGACACCTCCCAGGACACCACAGTTGAATGGTGTAGCTGAGAGGCGTAATCGAACCTTGTTGGATATGGTTCGTTCCATGATGAGTCGAGCTTCGCTACCAATCTCATTCTGGGGTATGCCTTAGAGATTGCCGCCCATATTCTTAATCTAGTCCCTACAAAGAAAGTTGCCAAAACTCCTCACGAGATGTGGACTGGTAAAGTACCCAACCTAGACCACGTCAAGATTTGGGGTTGCGAGGCTTTTGTGAGGTGCAAGACTCATGACAAGCTAGAACCCCGAAGCGAGAGGTGTATTTTCATTGGCTACCCACAAAGATCCTTTGGTTTCCTCTTCTACAGACCTAGTGATAATGTGGTCTTTGTAGCAAAAAGATGAGTCTTTCGAGAGGGAGAGTTTATAAGCCAAGGAGACAGTGGGAGGCAAATTGACCTTGAAGAACTTCAAGAGTCAAGTGGTGAAGGAACTTCAAACTCTAGCCCTCAACTTGAGGAGGAAACTCCTGTTGAGACAATTGACGAGTCTGTACCTCTGAGGCGTTCCACGAGAGTTAGGAATGCACCTGAGCATTACTATGGTTTCCATATTACTGCGGAAGGTGAGACACTTATTAGTGATGAGACACTAGTAGGTCTGGATGAACCTAACAGTTACGCGGAAGCCATGGCAGGCCCCGAGTCTGCTAAATGGAAAGAGGCTATGAATAGCAAGATACAATCCATGTATGACAATCAAGTTTGGAATTTGGTTGAGAATGTACCAGGTCGTAAGACTGTAGGGTGCAAATGGATCTTCAAGAAGAAGACCGACATGGATGGTAATGTACACACTTATAAGGCTCAACTGGTTGCAAAGGGTTTCTCTCAAACTCCGGGAGTTGATTATGATGAAACCTTTCCACCAGTGGCCAAGATAAAGTCTATTAGGGTTCTGTTAGCCATTGCTGCATTTCATGACTATGAAATATGGCAAATGGATGTCAAAACCACTTTCCTTAATGGAAAGTTGGCTGAAGATGTTTACATGGTTCAGCTAGAGGGTTTTGTCAGTACAAAGTACCCCAATAGAGTGTGTAAACTCGAGAAATCCATTTATGGATTGAAACAGGCACCTCGCAGATGGAATCTTTGCTTTGATGAGAAAGTCAAGGAATTTGGCTTTTCAAGGAGTGAAGATGAATCTTGTGTCTATATCAAGGCTAGTGGGAGCATAGTCAGCTTTTTGGTACTGTATGTGGATGACATACTACTCATAGGAAATTACATCCCAACCCTGCAGGAAGTAAAGTACTGGCTTGGGAAGTGTTTCGCTATGAAGGACCTTGGTGAAGCTGCCTATATCCTAGGGATAAGGATTTTGAGAAACATGAGTAAAAGACTAATTGGACTTAGTCAAAGCACCTATGTGGACAAAGTGTTGACAAGATTCAACATGCATAACTCCAAGAAAGGTGAGTTACCCATTCAGAGTAATGCCAGATTGAGTAAGACACAAAGCCCTAGTACTGAGGTTGAGATAGCAGAAATGAGTCAACTACCTGATGCTTCAGCTGTAGGATCGATCATGTATGCTATGACGTGTACTCGACCTGATGTAGCCTTTGCTTTGAGCATGGTTAGCAGGTATCAGGGGAATCCTGGCAAGGCACACTAGACTGCGGTAAAGAATATCCTCAAGTACCTACGGAGGACTAAGGACTGGGTCCTTACCCTCGGTGGGAGTGATGACTTGAGAGTTGTAGGGTATAGTGATGCTAGCTTCCAGACTGATAGGGATAATTTCCGCTCTCAGTCGGGCTGGGTCTTTACCTTAAACGGAGGAGCAATCACTTGGAAGAGTTCCAAGCAGGAGACAGTGGCTGATTCCACTTGTGAATCAGAGTATATAACAGCAAGCGAGGCAGCAAAGGAGGCTATATGGCTAAAGAACTTCATCAGAGACCTTGGAGTTGTACCAACTATAAAAGAGCCAATGGAGATTTTCTGTGACAGCAATAATGCGGTTGCCTTAGCCAAGGAACCAAGAGATCATGGGAGATTCAGGCACATTGACAGAAAATATCACTTCATCAGACATCGAATAGAAGAAGGAGTCCTCGTGGCAAAGAGGGTATCATCGGATGAGAACCCAGCAGATCCCCTCATGAAGGGACTGAGTAGGGTTAAGCATCTCCAGCATGCTCGGAGCATAGGGCTGAAGGATGATATAAGTTTGAGTAGTTAGATAAATTATGAAATTTGTAAAGTGTAATTGACATTAGATGATGAATAAAAGGTGTTTTATTTATGAGTAAAGTGTTGCTATCTCTTGTCGATCGTTTACTATATTTTTTTTGCATGTTTTGACTTCCAGAATAATTATGTTTGGTATATCATATTATTCAAACCTCCACAGTCAGTCATATGTCGGAAGTAGGTATGAATCAAGACTGTCATGATTGGTTGCAGAGGTCTAAGGTGTTGGACATGGCTACAACAATCATGAGTGCTCATAAGTTTTGAGCATTGGACTCAACCCACGCTCACTGGAATCACTTCATGGAATTTTATCTCGAGTGATCGTGAGATGGTAATATCATATAAGTCTTCAAACCTAGAGATATGATTTGTTACTTATGAGTTGGTTATGCATTGATTGTACGAAAATATATTGGTAACTCGATGTTATAAAACGTGCCTTTGTGTATAATTCAATGAGTGGTAGAACAAACATATGAGTCGAAGTTTATCTGTTCCTTCTTGGATTAGAAGTTGATATCTGGGCCCCTCGATGATTTTGTTTTGACCTATGTACCGGGCCCGGTCAGAACTAAATTGATGTGTTCAGTTAAGTTCTATGTCAAACAAATCGGAAATCGGGAAACAAATGTTGGGCAATAAGTAAGACCATGTTCCATGTATTTGTCCGGCTGATATCTAGAACAAAGGATTATATGATCACTTATCTAAAATGGCGCGTTCTAGTTCAACAGAGTTTAAAGAGCTACGATTGCTGATCGGTTCCTGAAGTCATACTTGCAACTATAGTTATTAGACTTATCCAAGTGGGAGACTGTTGGATATAGTGTCTAAGTCCATAACTATATTTGGTATGTACTTGACCCGACCCGGCATGGTCCATTTGGGTTGCATTTCACCCGAACAATTTATCGATAATCTGTTGAGAATAGTACAAGTTATGATTTATTAATATATTATAAGTTCTAATATATTAATATAAGATCATATTATTTAATTAGTATTGATCTATAATTAATCTAGGATTAATTTAGAGATCAAAGATATTACTAATTAAATATGGGCTTCTATATTTATATAGTGTGGGCTAAGGCTTATTTGGAATGGGCTAGGCTTGCATGGAAAAGTCCATGGATACTCCATGGAGCTTTAACCCATGGATCTCATGGAAATGAAGAGACATGGGTATTAGGGTTTACATGGATGTAACCATAATCCACCACACTATATAAAGAAGGCTTTGGTTCTTGAAATCACACTAGTTGACACTTGTTGAGGTGAGGGCCGATTTCAAGATAGTAATGACTATTCTCTCAAAGTTCCAAGTTTGTGGTGATTTGTGATTTCCATTTGAGGCATCCACACTATTGGTGTTAGGCTCTAAAACTCCAAGGAATCAACTACAACTACAAGGTAAGTATTTCTACTAGCTTTATTTGATTCAAGTTCCCCATGCCATGCTAGTTAGGATATGAACCTTGGAAAAATAATTATTTGCATGTATCTTAGACAAACATAGATCCAAGGTTTATTAGGGTTGCATGTACACTTAGGAAGTGTTAGAATGCTCATAACCCATCAAAAGTAAACCTTGGCGACTATGGAGTTAGCGCATGTTGAGTAAACCTTGGCGACTATGGAGTTAGCGCTTGTTGAGTGAACCTTGGTGACTATGGAGTTAGCGCCTGATAGCTATAGATTTAGTACCTCATAGATAAACTTTGGCAGCAATAGACTTCGTTCTGATTCCTTAGGTAAATCCTAAGGAACGAATGGATAAAGGATAGTTGATTCTTAGGGTAAAACTTTAAGAAATAAAGAGGATAACGGGGATGGGTATTTGGGTTGATTGTTTGATAATTAAATATAACAAATGTATTATTGTGGGTTGAAAACCCTATATGCTCACCAGGCTCCCAAGCCTGACCCACTCAGTTTTCTTTGCATTACAGGTAATGACACAAGGGTATAAGTTGATGAACTTGACGAGAGATTTTGGATTATAGATCAGTACTTATAAATAACTATTGTAAGGTCTATTTTATATTGTTTATGCTTTTGGTCTGTATCGGCAATGTGTTATTATTAAATAAAATACATTCTCTTCGAGAAATGTTTTGATAAGTTATTATCATATCTTGTTTTGGGAACAAATTCTGCAACCGTTTTCTTTAAACGATTACTCTGATTTATGAAAAAAAGCATAAACAAATCGGTCTTTTCTGGCCGTGAAATTGGGCATGTCACAGTTTTGTAAGTAAGCATAACTGTAAATGTGACGGATTTTCCCTGTTTAACTATTATTATAAAACTATAGTTTACCTCATCGTTTATGCGTAAGAGTCACAATATAAAGGTAATAAGGAAAATAGTCTATCTATATCAAATATATCCTATCTCGTCGTTTATGTGAATGTGTCACAAAGTAAAGGAAGGAAAATAATATAATAACTAAAAATTGTATCCTTTTGTACTAGGATATTCACGGTGTGGAAACTCGCCGAACAGTACAACCATAGACACCCGTCGATGATCATTTTCCCTACTGTAGCTAACAGCTTTGGGTATGGAATGGTAAGTCCTGAAACATTTGTAACAGATTCTATGTAATAGTATCTATGAAACGTATTAATGTAACCATGTTTATGTAAACGTATTCACGTAAACGTATCTATGTAAACGTATTCATGTAAGCGTATCTCTGTAAACGTATTTATGTAAACGTATTCATATAAGCGTATCTATGTAAACGTATTTATGTAAACGTATCTACGTAAACGTATTCATGTAAACGTATATCTTCATATAGTATGTAATGTATTAGTATAGACTCGTGAATGAACCGACTCTTGTGTGATTCCTTGTACTTGGAATAGTAACTAATATCCCCTAACTATACCTATTATAGTTACTAGTAATGTATGTGTATAATCGAAAGTATGCCTTTGCTACCCAAAGGTATTGAACTGACTGATGGAACTTTTATGTCTATATATGTATACATGATATATAACTAATATTTAGACGACATTCAGACGAGTAATCGATGCCCTAAGGCCACATCCCAACGAGGAAAAGGAAATAAAGCGAGCTAGCTGTCCTGAGTCCTTTAAACATTACTTATATAACTATACATATATAGGCATGCATTTGACAATATAAATGTATAAAAGAAGTTTTGTAAAACCTTTGAAAGATTTAATAACTAAGAAAATGATGACTTGATGTCAGTTTAATAAATGATTTGAAAGTAGATTGTTTGACAAGACAGTTTTAAGTATAAGGAAAACCTTTGTTTGCAATACAAGTGTAACAGAGTTTGAAAGGAAACATACAGTATGTAAAGAAGTTAGATAACGAGTTTTAACATGTAAAAAAGTTTGAGAAAATCATGTGAAGTAATATGTTTGGTAAAATAGCTAAAAGTATAGTAAATCCATTTGTATGCTAGTTATTAATCACATGTGATTGATATAATAACTAGCATGACTCAGCTTGTATTCCCCCCCATAAATCATTTATAAACATTTAAAAACATTTAAAAGGTTAATTAAGGGGTATGAACTCACCTGATGTGAGTGGATCGTATGGAAGTGTCAGACAAGTGCTTGGTGTCAAGTGAAGACTTAAACACACACAATGATCCTAATAACATATGCAGACATATGTATGCATACAATTAGAGATTAAAACACTAATTAGACAAGTTAAGACATCCTAAGACATGCAAAATACTTGCTTTAAGTGCTAAAAGTCCTAAGGATTTCATCTAAGGGTTGTAGGACTTGGGTTTTGAGTTTAGGGTCCAAGGGTAAACTCCTTATGAGTTTACGGCCTTGGGACCAACTCCCTTGGAGTTTACAGTTGTAAACTCATGAGTTACAACCGTAAGCTCATGGTACTTCTACCATTTTGTGTCTTGAAGCCTATAAGTCATAAAGAAGCATTCCTACTTCATGTCTAAGCCTTTGGAAGTGATTGTGGCATCAATTCACTCCTTTGTGGAGTTTACGGCCCATGGACCATTTCTCCATGTGATTACGGCCGTAAACTCCAATGATTCATGGTCTTTTTGATGTTTTAAGGTCCTAAGTACATCAAGGATATGATCTAGACTAGTATCCAAGACTTGGTAAGGGATTAGGGTGCATTTTGCCCCACTTATAGGGGTTTACGGCCCAAGAACATGTCTTGGCCGTAAACTCCTTTGATCACATGATTATTTGTGATTTATAAGCCCTAAACATGTTAAACCTAGTGTACAACGAGTTAGAACAAGAGTACGTACGGTCTAGGAGCTTGAATGGTCAATTTTGGCCAAGAACACCAGTGTGTGTTCTTGGTGAAACTTGAAGATCTACAAAATGGAATGATTTCACGGATGAAATCATGTAAGATCACTAGTTCATGTAAGATATCAACTAGTTAGGACAATAAACTTACGAGTTTTGAAGATCGGGGATGATACTTGAGATGATTTCAGCCAAGAGGAGGAAAGGAATGAACAAAAAATAAATTAAGTGGCTAAATGGGTAAACACTAAAAACATTATAAGGCCTATATTTCATTTTCCCTAAGAAGATTTGTAGCTTATTGTATGTCGACTAACAGTGGAATGCGAGAGAAAAAAAAACAAACAAAGGACGGTGCATGTCAACTAGGGAAGAGCCGCTTGAATTGATATGTTATTTATTTTTTTATTTTATTTATTTATTTTTTTGTGTAAACTCATTATATGTATGTCACTTAAAAAAGATAATAACGTTTGGTATTTTGGTCCAATCCTAGTTATAAACTTTATACTCAGTCCAGTCCAAACCCAAAATTCAGTTATCGTAATAAATAAAGGGTTGACTACAAAGACATCATTTTTACCATATAGACACTCTAATTAAATTTTGAAATATTTTGATTGGTTGAAATTGTATTGTTTTCCGAAAAAACTGCTTATAAATAGTTAATTAGGGAGGAGGGAGTCGTTCCTTCGGGGAAACACCGAACACACTGCCGTATCAATTTTTGTCTCTTATTTTTCTTCATTTTTCCCAACCCACAACACACGGAAATCATATCTTTTTGAACCCACTCAACCCACTCAGTTAAAAAAAAAAATACAAAACAACTAAGGTACAAGTTTTAAAACACATGGTACAAGAGAAAATAAGAAAGAGAAAGTAGAGAGAGATTATAAAGTGGGTTAGTGAAACCAATCAACCCACTCGTTGAAGCGGGAGTGGTACCGCTGATAACTCTATTGCTAATTAAGATTTTACATTTGATTGTTTTGTATTTTTTTTAATTGAGTGGGTTTAAAAAAATAGGGTTTCCGTGTATTGTAGGTTTGGAAAGATGAAGAAAAATAAAAGAAAAAAATGATGTGGCATTGGTTTCAGTGGATTGGGAGGGAATGACTCCCTTCTCCCTTATTTTTCTTCATCTTTCCTAATCCACAACACACAGAACCTTATCTTTTTGAACTCACTCAACCTACTCAATTAAAAAAATACAAAACAATCAAAGGTAAAATATTAATTAGCAATAGAGTTATCGATGATACCACTCCTACTTCAACGAGTGAATTGATTGGTTTCACTAACCCACTTCATCATCTTTCTCTACTTTATCTTTCTCATTTTCCTTTGTACCATGTGTTTTAAAACTTGTACCTTGGTTGTTTTGTATTTTCTTTTAATTGAGTAAGTAGATTAAAAAAGATAGAATTTCCGTGTGTTATGGGTTGAGAAAGATGAAGAAAAAGAAAAGACAAAAATTTATGTGAAAGTGAGTTCGGTGGGTCTGGAGGTAACAACTCCCTCTTATCCCCCTTAGGGAGGAGAGAGTCGTTCCCATGAACCCACTGAACCTACTGCCACATCAGTTTTTCTCTTTGATTTTTTTTTCATATTTCCAAATCCACAACACACGGAAATCCTATCTTTCTCAACCCACTTAACCCACTTAATTAAAAAAATATATACAAAATAATCAAGGTAAAATCTTAATTAGCAATAGAGTTACTGCCGATACCACTCCCTCTTCGGCGGGTTGTTTAATTGGTTTCACGAACCCACTTTATTTTTTCTCTCATTTTCTCTTGTATCATATTTTATAAGATTTATAGCTTAGTTGTTTAGTTTTCTTTTTTAATTGAGTGGGTTGAGTGAGTTGAAAAAGATTGATTTTTGTACGTTGTGGGGTTCGAAAATATAAAAAAAAATAAAAAAAATAAACTGATGTGGCATTGGATCATTGGAACGACTTCCTCTCCCTTATTGATCGACCTTTTATAAAATGTTCAATGGTGTCTAAAAGAGGTGCCTCAAACTTGAAAACGGAATATCCCGTTTTTTACGGGTCGGTCAAGGATCGCTCATCCAGACACATGTGAATCACTAGTCAACCCCTTCTACATTATTAAACTCCGGCGACGAGTCGCAGCCCTGGCCCGGTCAATACCCTACCGGGGAATTCTCTGCAAGGCTTTGCTAGCTGATTCATGGAAGAAATAATCAATTCATCGTCAAAACTTACTTCAACATGCATCTATTTTTCAGCAACTTCCGTAAATGCGAAGAACCGGAAATCAAAACCCCAGTCAAAGGGGTTTTTGTCTTCATTTATGATAGTCTAGCCGGTGAGAATGATGGGAGGAGAGAGAGGAATTGAATATGAATCTAAGCTTTGAATTCACACTACCATACGTTAGGTACGATGCACACAACTTCAACTACTTTGTCTGTAATTTTAATTTATTTGACAACTGCATCACCACCACATGTATGGTAGTAGGCAGCTGTACGCAGTCTGTGCCTTACGTTTTCTCCTTTTTACACTTTTCCTTCTATAATATATATAGGAGCTATGTTTAATACTGTTTCTTTTGGACTTTGAGCATCTATCATTGTAGGTGCCCTTATAGGACCGATAATTTCTAGAAGATCATTCCTCATTCCGCGTTCATTTATATAAATTTTCCGATCAGGGTTTGCTGTATTCTGCTTCCATCCACGAGCTTCTATTGATTTCAGGTGCGTTTGTTTCCATTTCTTTTTGTTTCAGATGAATTTTCATCGTTTCTCTCAAAACAAGAGGGATATTGAAATGGAACTGCTATTTTTTAGAGATTGGGGAATTCAGGAATTGTTGTTAGTTTAGATGCGTAAGCCAGCTCATGAGTCGTTAAAAACAGAGGATTCTTAGGAAGAATGATATTTTGAGCATCACAAATTCAGGAATTTGCATTTCATTTTTCGTGAGTAGTGTAAATTCTTCAATAATTTAGCATCGGATTTGCAGCAATTTTTTCTGGTTCTTGAAGAAGATTGTGATAGAATCCTAATTACCGGTTTATTGGAAATTTACTATCCAGTTCATTTTAGTCCTAAAACCACATCACCGAATGGACATTTTAGGGCTATTTTTGTCCCTCTTTTTTGAATAGGACAAAATTTAGTTAATGTCCCACCTTCTTCCAGATTTTCTTTTTTGTCATGGTTGCTTAAAAAGCAACTTAAAGTACTTAATTTAATCAGTACTTGTACAACAGGGTTGAAATACAGTACAGTTTCTACAATGTCGAGTTTGGAGGAGCCTCTTGGTATGGACAAATTGCCAAGCCTAAGCACCATTGATCTTTTCCATAGACTCTCATCCAACGGCTGTAGCACAAGTGGAGGGGACACTGGAATGGGAAATTACTGGATTGAGGGAAATACTTCCACCTCATCAAATAGTGATGAGTATGTGTCTTTTTCTAACTCTTTACTTTTTGTATCACATCTATGTTTTTTTTAATTGTTGCATACATGAAACTGAAAAGCAGCGTGTTTGATCTAAAGAGAAAGTTTACTACTTTACTTATTGTAAATATTCTCAGGGATGATTTTGAGTATGAAAAAGGAGCATTCTTTTCGAGACATAAAGCAAGAGATATGTCTCAAAGCCAAGGGAGGAACCATGTAGGATATGAACATTTACCATACTTTCAGCATAATGATGTAGGCCTACAATACATAACAAATCAGGTGAAAACCAATAAGCATAAACTTCTAAGGTCAAATGTAGTTATTTATCTTCAAAATTCAATAAATTCTTCAAATTTGAATGGAATTGCGATAACCCATCATGCTCTTTAGCTAATCTTTAAATAAAAGTTTGTTGGTGTTACATTTTATATACCAATTTTAACTTTTTAAATGTACTTGACCTCAAATGGGAATAATATATTCCGCTTGTTTTTTTTTTTTTTTAAAGATTTTCAAAGGCATACCAAAGTATGTGAAGATAGTGGAAGTTGGTGCAAGGGATGGACTACAAAATGAAAAGAATATGGTTCCTACATCTGTTAAAATACAACTAATTCAAAGACTTGTTTCTACTGGATTATCTGTTGTTGAAGCCACAAGCTTTGTTTCCCCAAAATGGGTACCTCAGGTATCTTTTCTCTCACTAGGATTTACACTGGACAAGCTTTCTAAAGCTATTTTTAATGACGGAACATGGGGAGGGCATTTACGTCTTTTGCACAGACGACAGATCTATGTTCCACCTTTTTGTGTGAGACAAACGTTGCAATTTTTGTCCCATTGACGAACTTGTATAATGTATCATTTTTTTTTTTATCTATTTCTTGTGTCTTTTAATTTCAATCTTACATGTTTATTACTGTTTATATGTGTGTGATTATTGTTTTTGATGAAGCTGGCAGATGCAAAGGATGTTATTGAAGCATTTAAAAGCTTTGATTCTGTGAGATTGCCTGCATTGGTTCCTAATATGAAAGTGAGTAATATTCCTCCAAAACTGTACAATAAATAATTGTGTTTGCACTTTGCATATATGTAAACTCATAAACATGTATTTTTGTTTCAACTAGGGTTTTGAAGCTGCCATTGCAGCTGGAGCAAAGGAAATAGCTGTTTTTACATCAGCATCCGAGTCATTCTCAAAGTCAAACATTAATTGCACTATTCAAGAAAGTCTTGCTCGTTATCGTGCTATTGTATCTGCTGCCACAAAGCTCTCTATTCCTGTTCGTGGGTATGCTCTTAATTCCTTATGGTGTGTGTTAAATTGTTAATGAGGATGAGAAGGGCATTTACGTCTTTTGTACCATACAAAAAATTGGAGTTTTTGTCCTATTAAAAAATGTTGTGGTCCCGGTACTAATGCATGTCAAACGCAGTACAACCTGTTAACAAAAACTTTCCTATTTATTTAAAATTGAAAAGAAAAGTTGTACTATTTATTTATTTACATAAAAAGTTTTATTGTTTAATGTTATTTCTTGTAATGCAGATATGTGTCATGTGTGATTGGATGCCCGGTTGATGGAATGACGCGTCCATCAAAAGTTGCATACGTGGCAAAAGAACTTTATGACATGGGTTGTTATGAAATATCACTTGGGGATACTATTGGGATTGGGACACCAGGTAAATTATCTCAATCATAATTTAATTATTTTTTTTTATTAATTTATAATTGATGTATATTTTTTGTGTAGGCACGGTTATTCCAATGCTTGGAGCAGTGATGGCAGTTGTTCCTGTTGAAAAGCTTGCGGTTCATTTTCATGACACTTATGGCCAATCTCTTCCAAATATTTTAGTGTCCCTCCAGGTAAAGTTAAAACTTAAAACCCAAATTAGATTATAGTAAAAGCAAAAAGGTTAAAAATGACGAATGAACTATTCCATATGTCCACTTTTAGTCACTTGACTTATTTTTGTCCACTTTTAGGTAATGAATTTTCAAAAATCGTCTCATTTTAGTCCCTTTAACCGGAAATAGCCCTTAACCAGTGTATGTGGCCTCTGTGACTTTTTAAATGGAAGGGGTTGCAGTTTGGGTTTATTGCTTTTTGTCTTAAAATGAGATGATTTTGGTTGTCAATATAGTGTTATTTTTAACGTTATTTGACATTTGTTTACTTTTGATCATTATGACTATTTAAAATGTGAACAATTGTTTGTAAGGTAGCGTAATGGAATTTGTAGTTTTATATTATGTTTTAACTATTGTTATTGTTAATGAAATTAAAAACCATTTGTATGGAAATTTTTAATTATCATAAAAAAATAATTTTGGATATTTTTTAGTTAATTTGACATGTCAATATAGGTTTTACATTTAAAATATTTAAATGTTTTAAACTTTAAAAAAAAATTGAATATGTTTTTTTACATTTATTTGATATTTTGATTTATATTTTGAACTTAACATTATATTTAAATCAACATTTTAAGTATATTATTCATAATTTATTAAAGTCCCCCATCAATATGATAATATTTCACATTAATAACATATTTAAGTTAACAAATTAGACATTTTAAGTTGAAATTTAGAGAGTTTGAAATTATCAAATCCATATAGTATATAATAAATAATAGATACAATAAACTTATAAAAGAACATCAAAGTTAGTTTTTTCTAACTTATATGATTACGATTAACAAAAATATAAGTTAACTTTAACTTTAAACTTTATAAATGTTGGATAGTTTATTATATGCTAAATTCTAACAGAATTATACCTAATTTTTTACACAATCTCCACACTACATATTTGTCTTTTCATATAACGCAATCTATTAGATAGAATTATGAAGGTAACAAATAACAGATGTGAGCACTAGTCAAATCAAAGACTCTAACCGACTTGGACGTAATAATACATTAATCATGTCTAAACGGGTTAAGTGAGAAGACATCACTTCACTCATTCAGACACTTCATTCATTCAGTCCAAAAAAAAGAAAAAGTCTTTATGCATACGACACTTACTCCATACAAACATCATTCATATAAATTGTAATTGGTGTTAACAGATGGGAATAAGCACAATAGATTCATCCATCGCAGGATTAGGAGGGTGCCCATATGCCAAGGGTGCTTCGGGAAATGTGGCTACTGAGGATGTGGTTTACATGCTTGATGGCCTTGGTATCAAAACCAATGTTGATCTACGTAAGCTTTTGCAAACGGGCGACTTTATCTGTAAACATTTAGGTCGCCCATCAGGGTCGAAAGCTGCGCTCGCATTTAGCCATAAGAATTAAAGAACGCAAATGTTCATTAATTGTATACAAACAATTGCATTTTCTCTAATATATATAGGCTAATATATGCCATAGTTAAAACGATTGAGATATCGATGTTAACTATGATATGGGATTAGTAATTGTTGACTTGTTGTGTACTTGTGAGTTGTGAGTTGTATGATTTACCTTTTTGTAAAACTAGTGAGATGGTCTCCACGTTGCAACAGATTCATAATCATATATATTTTCGACACCATTTTTGGAAATACAACGACCATTTATGTAATGTTTAAGTTAAATAGGGACCATTTCCTTAAGTTTCTGAAATGTGGGGACCATTTTTGTAATTTTTTTTGAAAGAGGGACAATTTTTGTAAATTTGTTATTAGGCATCGACCATTTCTGTAAATTATCTGTTAGGCCGTGACTATTTCTCTAGGAGAGGTGATATTTTTATGTGTTTTTTTATTCATCTACTTAAATAAGATGTTAATGACTTTTATATCCTTATCATGAGTAGAGATGTGATATTTCTATATGGGTTTTTTATTCATCAACTTAATCATGATTCTCTTTCTTTGGTTAAAATGAAAGATGTAAAAGGGAAAACATCTTATTTTTAGTAGATGAATCATCTTTCCTTTTCTATTTTATTATCTATGTGAACTATTTTTGTAATTTTCAAATTAAACATGGTCTATTTTTGCAAATATTTGATAATACAGGAAGCAAATACAATTTATACAAATATTTGATAATATAAGGATGAAATTTTTAATTACAAAAATCAACAATATATAAGGACCAAAATAGTCATTTTTTATTTGTAATTTAGACCAAATGTAACATCTTTAAAAATCTTAGAAAATTAATTGTACGTGAATTTAGTGTAAAAGGGAAAAATGGTCAAAATATTTGTAACTTGGATTTAGGTGATATATGTTCAAAATGATATTTGAAACTGTTAGAATAATTGTTGGATTTTGGTTTGGATCAGTTGTTGTGTAATATGAATTTACATGGGATGAAGATGTGTTTTTAGTTAAGCACAAAAACTATAGCCCAAGGTACGTTATGTGTAAGTTGGATTTACGAAATGCGTAGAGATCTTTTGACAAACAATGTTGTACGTTGCAAAATGTGATGCGTTTGAATGTACAACGTTGAGTAAGAGTAAGAACGTGGCACATGCACAAGGGACTAACACATCGCAACTTAAAACTATAACACCCGATTTCAAGTATAATTTCAATACTAATATTTTGGGAATTCTTGATGGCCATGACGTGGTAGAGGGATCTCCACGACGCGTCATTCCTGCATGCAATGCGCATCTCATTAAGGCACCACGATGTGGTCATGCAATGACGAGAACATAGTGGAGGCAGAATGTTGAACTTTAATTTTTCGGACTTAAGGCCCTATATAAAGGAAGTGATGACTAGGGTTTCCTCCACCCTCAACCTTCATCATCTCCAAAGAACCCTTGATCAAATCCTAGCCCCCCTTGCAAGTTTTGAGTTCATCTTTGGTGTTTTTGTGATCTTGGAAGGAAGAAAAATGAGTCTCTAGTGCAAGAATCCAACAAACAAGCCACCTCCATCATTTTGTGCACCTTCTAGACTATTTGTAATACCTCAAGTTCCCATCTTGGTGATTCCTTTCTTGTAGATCTAGCTTCCTTAACACGTTTTGGTCCATAAATGAAGTTTGAATGATGAAATGAAATAAAGTTTGCAACTTTATGGCTCACTTAGGTTCTTTGAGACCAATATCTTCTAAGTCTAGAAGTTGGATGAGATTTGTAAGCTTTGCATGAGTTTTAGGTCAAGTTCTTACCATTTGATCTAGCTTGAGTGAAGGACATGCATGGGACATGCATTTCCTTAAAGTATAGATTTTTATGAGCTTTTGGAGTCCCTATAAGCTTTCTATAAAGTTGGAACGAAAGGCTTAACAGATTAATGGCTTAATCTGTTAAGCTATTTGGAAGAAGTAACCACGGCGAAACATGGTGCTCGCCATGACGTGGTAAGCATAGTTTGCGCGACAGATTTAGCATTTAACTAGCACAACGTGGCCATAGGTTGGCCATGCCATGGTGTTCTCCTGAGTTGAATTTTTGATCAGGGTGACTTTTGGTCAATAGGCTAGTTTTAGAGTGTATACTAAGGCTTGGTCTTAGGTGTGTCGATAGGTGGATTATAGCATCGGTTTCACAATTGTTCAAATTGTGATATACCCGATCTGAGTATAAAGTGAGTCTTCTCACTATACTATGTATGTTGCTAGACTGTTTTTTGTGACTTTAGCATGAAAGACCATGGGAGGACCATGTCACTTGTATGATATGTCGCACCTTCCCCAGCCGTTACCGGAAATGCTGAGTGGTGACGATATTTACATAAATGATCCAAATCATAGAGCACAAACCATAACTATCTTTTTCTAAACGAAATCTATTACAAGGAATTAAACGAAACCTATCTATATTCAAGTTGATTATCCTTGCCTTGATCCTTACTCCATCATAGGAATACATGCGGTTTTAAAAACGTCAACTTGATGTTGGTGAGCCCACAAGTTTGAGATAAACAAATAATAAACTATTTTTGAAAACTTTTTAGGAATTTTTATGATGATTATGATCATTTTACTTCTATTCCTTATTTCATATGCTTATTATATTACCTCTTTCAAAATTTCCTTTTATTTGGTAACTTAATCCTATCTTATTATCTTTGTAGGATACTTTGTCGCTCTTATCTTATTATCTTTTTAGGATATTCTACTAATCCTAACTTATCATTTCTATAGGATACTTTACCAATCCTATCTTATTATCTCTGTGTTTTAGGACATTCTATTAATCCTAACGTATTTTATTTACTACTTGAAGGCGTCCCTCTAGGTAGTCGAATCTCTAAGGTGGTTGTAATGTATTACCATGAGCTCCCATAATTGATGTTGTCTGACTAATACTTTCCCCGCACGACGCTTCATCGGACGTCAAATATCATTTGAATAATAAAGAAGTTATCCTGCCGGGATTGTAGCTAACAATCGTAGGTGGGGGTGTCAATCCACGTATAGACCTATACATATCTTTCTAGCTCTCGCAAGATTAACGATTACAGGTTCGAGGTAGCCGAATTTAATCCGTCTAAGGATGAATAATAACAACTCACTAACGCATTAACCTTAGGTAATTTTTATCTTTTATCTTTTCTTTCTTAGTAATTTCCTATAACTATCACAATATAAATCTTTTACTTTATATTTGGTAATTATACTTTTAGATCTCATATTTTTTTTTGTGTGTATATATATATATATATATATATATATATATATATATATATATATAAAGATATATTTTCATACATATATACCTTAATTATGGTTAATTTGAAAACAACATATTTAGGCAGAATAACAATTAGGTACAATGCATATCCCTATAACCGACCAACATTACTTCTAGGTATTATTTTATCCCAGGGAATTGGCTATTATAACATCTAGGTAATATCTCTTCCTTGACTATCGAACATCATAACTCTTAGGCATAATATCATAGCTTACAACTAGGTATAGTATTTATGAATACTTTATCCTATAGTTTCATGTTTTATATAACGATCGATATTTATAAATATAAATACATTTTGATAAAGCAGTTCGATAAGCATATATCCCCCCATAAAACCTTTAAAAGAGTGAAAAGGGGCTGTGAACGCATCCTAGTAGTGTGATCAGATGCATCCTTGCTACGACACCTGAAGCTTCACGCCAGTGGGAGGATTTCCGGAATAGCTTAATAGATAGAGAGAGGGAGAGTTTTGGGTGTGAAGAAATTAGAAGTGAGCATTTCTATATATAATGCTTATGCGCACGGTGTACTTCACGCGTGACGTGCACACGACTCATGGCTCCATCCGGAGTTTGCCATGTGTCACACTTTTGATGGTCCACATCTCTCCAATCTTGACGAATCTGGGTGTTTGAAGTGCGTGTTGAGCATCGCGCGCACTTGGCATGCAATTCTAAATCTTATATAAAACTCATATCTTCCTTATATGAATCTTGTCTCTTACCCTATTTATATATTTGAGTAGCTCTCTACTAGTACTAGAACTTTCCTTAAGGCTGCGTTGCTAAATTTTAACTTTTATTTTTAACCCGTATTTTATATTTTTCTAAAAATTGTTTCTAATTTATAAAAATCCGTTTTCGACATTTTTCCTTTTAAAGTTCTTATCTCTTGGAGTACTACGATTTTCCTTTTAGTGGCGTTAGCCAGAACTCAACCGATTTTGTGACATCCCCAAAACCACGGCCAGAAAAGACCGATTTAATTTATGCTTTTAAAATAATTTTCAGAGTAATCATTTGATTAAAAGAGTTGCGGAATTTGTTCCCAAAACAAAATATGATAAATAAAATTTATCAAAGCATTCCTTAAAGAAATGTATTTTCATATATAACAAAACTCGGGATGTCATGTTCCGATACAGACCAAAACCATAAACGACACATTATAAGCCTTTCAACAGTTATATACAACTACTGGCCTATAAACAAAATATCTTCACAAGTTGTCCAACTTATGCTCTCGCGCCACTACCTGTAATACAAAGAAACTGAGTGGGCCAGGCTTGGGAGCCTAGCGAGCATATAGGGTTTTCAACCCACAATAAATAATTATATTTAATTTCACCAACCAACAATAACCCGATTACCCATTCCCGTTATCCTCACTTTACGTCCCTAAAACAACAACTATCACAAGGGACCTAGACTAGGATTTTTCATCGGGATGGACATTACTGCAAAAGAGTTTCCTCGACAATAGATGTCCTAAAGGCAACCATAAGGGGGATAGAGTACAACGGTGAACACATCGTTCACAACACCTACTGGCTATGAACCTGTCAGCGTTCTACTGGACAGTCTAGAAAGAGTCCATGGTCGTCATCCATACTCCGATAGATGACTAGATCAACAATAACATCGAGGCCTCTCATCATTTTATTTCCTCACACATCAACTATCTACCCAAGTTCTACCCAACATATTTGTAGATAAAAGTATATATATATATATATATATATATATATATATATATATATATATATATATATATATATATATACAGTTTAAAACATGTATACAACATTCAATCAATACTCATTTCACTAACAAATGATATATAAACACATAGTACATATTTTATGGAGAATACTTCGTATTTATGTGTTAGAAGAAAGCAAATACACACTCATTCAAAACGTATACTTAATACCTTCAATAATACTTGTATTAAATCGTGTTTATGAAAGAGACTATGCACTCACTTGATAAGACGATGCTCGGATAGCACTACGACTCTTCAAGTAGTAACTCTTCGATAAATCTGGGATATCTTCAGATACCGGGCTTCTCGGGGGCAGAGCTTCGGCTTGAAACTCTTTTCTTCTCGGGATCTTCGGTGCTTCGGGACTTGCTTCGGGTGTAAGGATGATATCGGGGCTTCGGGGGTATAACTTGCATGTAAAACGAGGTAATATGGGTGAGAGGAAAGAAATTGAGCAACAAAACTCGGTTGGCCTCGCTTTCTATTTATAGGAGGCTGAAATTCTATGCTCATGTCGTGAGCCACTAATGCTCATGTCGTGAGCTTGATAGGTCACTACGTTTGACATGGCCACTTGCCCTGGAAGGTGTCCATCACCTACTCACATCGTGAACACTGTGTTCACGTCATGAGCTCTGATACAGGTGGAAGTGCGTGCCCCAAACTTCGTAAATTCATATCTTTCACATACGAGCTCTGTTTTCGACGTTCTTTATATGCACACGTAGGTGAGATTATGCTCTACAACTCTCGTTTAGACTCCGTCGGCTAATTTTGAATTTAAATTTTATTATATTATTTTTAGTAGGCCGGGACAGGAAAACTTCGTTAGGAATTCACAACTCCTTCATCTGACATCCGTTTCGTCTGCCTTTTTACCGTTGCATTACTATCGACGAGATCTTCGATTCTTGTTTAGATTGTTTCGGCTAGAAATCACTCGATCTCATATTTGAACTTTGGGCTGTGTGACATCCCCAAAATCACGGCCAGAAAAACCGGTTTCATTTATGCATTTAAAATAATTTCTGAGTAAATCCATTGATTTAAAAGAGTTGCGGAATTTGTTCCCAAACAAAATATGATAAAATAATATTTATCAAAGCATTTCGTAAAGAAATGTATTTTCATTAGATAATCAAAACTCGGGATGTCAGATTCTGATATAGACACAAAAGCATAAACAACATATTATAAGCCTTACAACAGTTATATACAACTACAAGCCTATAAACAAAACGGCTTGATGATTCATCCATCTTATGCTGTGACAATCCGAAATTTTCCATCCAATTCAGTCAATCACTTCAATTAAAAGTCAATTACCCTTCTAATAATTGTTTAGCCAATTTAATAGTCCGTTTGAGTATTTTTAATAATTATTCTCGAAACGAACGGGTATAAAGGAATTAAATTCTAGGACATCGGGTTAACAATGGAACAATCAACACCTTGGATTAGTGTTCACGACCAAACTAAGTGAGTTTGGGCCATGAACTCCCTTAGGGCCGAAATATCGTTGGCTTAAATAGGAGTTTACTCCCCAAACTCTCCATTTCCAACTTCCACCCACAAGTTTATTCCCCATTCTCTCTCAACTATCATCCTGTCTTTCACCCGATCTCCCGAAAATCTAAGTGTTTCTCGACTTGATTTGTTGTTATAACATAACACCTAGTGTTTATACATCATTTCATCCATTCAATTTTGTGTTTTACTTAGATCTTCAAAACACCAAGAACACCAAGAACACACACTAGTGTTCTTGGACCTTAAACACCAAATCAAGCTTCTATCTTGTAAGTACACTTGCCCTAGCTTCTTGGGTGCTTAATATGAACTTAATAACACTTGAAAATCATCAAATAACACAAGAACAAAGGAGTTTATGGCCAAGGATGTTCTTGGGCCGTAAACCCCTTTTTAAGTGGTAAAATGGACATTAGTCGCCTAAGCCTTGGATGCCGACCTTGAACCTTCCTAGAAGTGTTTAAGACCTTAAACAACAATCAAAATATGTCCCTAAGAGAGTTTACAGCCGTGAACACATAAGAATATGGTCATTTGGCCGTAAACTCCACAAGATGGTCTTATTATGCCCCTAATGTTTTCCTAAGGCTTGGACTTGATCATTTGATGCCCAATCATGACTTCTAAGACCTCAGAACACAATTTGGCACTTAGTACCATGAGTTTACGACCCTAAACTCATGGGGAAATGGTCATGGTCCGTAAACTCCATAAAGGGGTGGTTCATGGGCCATAAACTCCAATGCCATGTCATACAACCCTTAGGTGCAACTCTTTGGTACCTGTAGCACTTGAATCAAAGTGTTTCCATGAACTAGGGTGTCTTAACATGATTAATTAGTTATTAATTGACTAATTAGATTACATATATGTTTATTATATCATAACTAGGACCATTGTGTGTGTTTAAGTTCTTACTTGACACCTAGCACCTTGTCCGACACTTCCGAACAAACCACTCACTGCAGGTGAGTTCATACCCCTTAATTAACCTTTTAAATGTTTTTAAATGTTTATAAATTCTTTATAGGGGGGGGGGGGAATAAAAGTTGAATCATGTTTAGTTATTATATCAAGCACATATGATTAATAACTAGTCTGCAAATGGATTTACTATACGTTAACAGTTTTACGAAACAGATTTCTTCAAAGGATTTTCTTAAACGTTTTTATATGTTTAAAACTCTTCATCAAACTGCCTTACATACTGTAGGTTTCATTTCAAACTCTTTTACAATTGTGTTTCAAACAAAGGTTTTCTTATACTTAAAACTGTCCTTATCAAACAAACTGCTTTCAAACCATTTTATAAACTGACATAAAGTCAATCTTTTCTTAGTTATTAATCTTTTCAAAGTTTTTACAAAACTTCTTTATGCTTTTATATTATATTTTGCATGCCCATATATGTATAGTTATATAAGTAATGTTTAAAGGACTTAGGAAGGCTAGCTCACTTTATTTCCTTTTCCTCGTTTGGATGTGGCCTTAGGGTATCGGTTAGTTGTCCGAATGTCGTCTAAATATTAGTTATATATCATGTATACATATATAGACATAAAATTCCTTCGGCCAGTTCAACACCTTTGGGTAGCAAAGGCATACTTTCGGTCATATACGTACATCATTAGTAACTATTATAGGTATAGTTAGGAGATACTACTTACCATTCCAAGTACAAGAAATCACACAAGAGTCTGTTCATTCATGAGTCATTACTTATTTCTACGAGAAGATATACAACTATACTAGAATGAGAACATATACAACTATACTAGAAAGAAAACATATACAACGATACTATGATGAGTAACAATACATTAGATATACATGAATACGTTAACATAAATGTGATCCACTGTATCGAAGCATGCCTTCAATGTCATGGCCCAAATTGTAGCTAGAGTCTCTTGGAGGGAGAGCGTGAGTTTGCGTATAGATCTATACTAGATTGACTATCCTACACCTTGCTGCTAGCTACAACCGGACCTGCAGGTGTGTGGGTGCCAAACGTCATACCTTTTGATTACGACCTATAATGTCGTATTTACCAGTCAATAGTATGGTACAATTAATCACATAATACCTTTATATAAATTCGATTTAAGGTAGTTAGTTCAACAATAGTTCCCATAATACAACACTATAGTAGTACATTAATTTACCCTTTACATTTATTTAGTGATCATTTCACTTAAACATTAATGTACAAACTATATTTTGATAATGATAGTTACACTTGGGAAAATTACACACTTTTACAAGAAACAAACATACAAAACATTCGGGTCTTGGTAGAAGACTACTTTCAAAACAGTTAGGTCTTGGTAGAAGATTACTTTTTATACTAAAATACTTATGAATTCACCAGCTTTTTGGATGATACTCGCTTTAAAAATAACTTGTATTCTCAGGTCACAAATAGACAGGTACGACGATCAGGTTTTGTGAAGACGGAGCAGTCCAGACTCGTCTTTTATTTTGATTATTCATTATGTTGTTTATTGCTATTAAAGAACACGCTTGTAATTAAAATTACACTATTAATGCAATGGATGATGTTGTTGCTTGTTTACTACTTTACATGTTGTGATACTTTACATGACGTCCTCCGCCCCAGAACGTTTCCGCCGTTCTTGGTTTTGGGGTGTG
Organism: Lactuca sativa; assembly: GCF_002870075.4. Classification (NCBI taxonomy): domain Eukaryota; kingdom Viridiplantae; phylum Streptophyta; class Magnoliopsida; order Asterales; family Asteraceae; genus Lactuca; species Lactuca sativa. The sequence continues at coordinate 81,525,848 of NC_056624.2, forward strand.
ATAGATTGGTATCAAAGCATTGTTTATAGTGAATTAAGTATATCAACCCATAAAAGATATACTAACTATAAATACAATGGGATTAAAAATACTCTGACCAAGAGTTTATACTTTTAAATAATAAAATATTTAACAAAGTATACGTGCCTGCATTCATACTAAAATCCGTGTCACAATGACAAGAACAAAAGTATTACGATTTTTGAATATCACAGGTAAGATCGGGGATGTATGGTCAGTCTTTGGAGTGACATAGCCTGATCAACTATGCTGGTCCGAGGAGTGATTATCACATGCCCAAGAATGGTTGTGATGTATCAACAAGTCTAAAAACTTACCAACACTACCACAATGAGAACATTATAACAGAACCTAAGTTTAAGATACTATAGGAGTATTTTGTGTTACTATAATTACTTACTTGAGAACTAAAGAAAAAGAGGATCTTCATTACTAGGTCAATAGCTGCTAAGTGGATACATTAAGGTTATATGTAACTAGGATGATATAGACTCAGAATCTGTGAATTTTTTGCTTTACCCCTGTTCCTCGTGAATTTGAAGTTAAGGTCACTTATTCGAAGGCCTATCCTGTTTGATTACATATAATCGGTATGCACTTTACAAACAGTGATGTAACTAATAAAGATTTCTTAAAATTATCTAGATAGTTCGTCTAATAATTATTTTCTTACCCCAATTCTCGCGTAGATAACATGGTTGGACTCCATCCCCACGGCAACCCGTACCTTCCGAATGAAGGCAATGCTGGATGGTTTGGAGAAGAACCCGAGAATGATCATCCAATCCCTTTGAATGATCACCATGCTGAATACATTTCGAATGATGATAACTCTGAACCCGAGGTTGGGAACCTACCCCCGGTAGCTCCCATTCCAAATCCTAACCCTCGTCTGGCTTTTCATGGCCTGACGCCTCCTTGGGTAGAGTGCTTGGAAACATGGAGCGAAGATCAAGATCAACCCATGCCGTTTAATGGAGACCGAAGCTTCTACAACCTAAACGAAGGGAGCTCAGCAGACAGATTTTTACCAATCCTGATCCGTAGAGTTGGCCGAAACGAAATTCAGGGCAGGACGGCTCTCCATCGTATCGCAGAGGTTGATATCAATGCATGGATGCACATCATCCGCACTAATCGCCTCGAACACACAAGTGAGAGATCTGAGAGAAACCATGAGACCCTGTTGTAAGCACTAGCTGAAACCCGAGCCGAAGTCATAGAACTCCGAGTACGCTAGAGGGTGTATGAAAGATACCTGCTTGATATGGAATGTCAACTAACTGAACTAAGGATTCACCATAGGGGTGACCGTCGCAAGTAGGAGAGGCTTTACTTTCCTTCCTTGTTTTTAAAGAACCGTGTTCCTGTCTATGTCCTATATGACATTTTTCTGTGTAACTAACTTGTATTGTAAGTACTTTTAGTTAGCCCTTTATGCTGTCAAGGACTTTTATACTCCGGATATGATCTAAGACCTACTACACGGTCAATTTTCCTGAACTTATTAAATCTTAAACATCGATGATATTGGCAGTCGACTAACTTATGTGTCACTCTTTGTTCAAATACTCTCATCATACTTTCATTGGAGTCTATCTGAAACTTGATTTAGTCAAATATTTGGACTATAGTAATTTAACTCCGGAGACATTTCCAAGTCTCTTTCAGTGGTTGGATCATATTATCCACCAACCTATAGTACCTCGGATTGAACGACAAATGTCTTGAGACCATTCTACGAACTTACTTCTACTCTTTACTAGGACTGCATCATAGGGATGTAGGTTAAACCTTCGAGAACATACTCTTACTCTTTACAGGAACGATCGGACTACATCTAAGTTCAACCATAATAGCTCACGAACTCCTTTTCTTTCATGTTACAGAATAATGTCGTCATACGGAAATAGTCAGCCGAACAATGAAACCCCTGCCTTTCCTATGGACGCCGCTACTTTCCAAGCCGCAGTTACAGCTGCCGTGATGGCTGCTGTGGCAGCTGTCCTTGCGAACCGCAACACTAACAACACAAACAAGACTGACAAAGGAATTAACAATTCTGATTGTGGTAACAATCCGACAAGTCAACAAATAGTAATAGTCGCCAACACCCAAAACAACAACTCAGAGTTCAAGAAACGGAAACGTCAAGCCCAAGTAGAATGCAAGCGATTTCAAAGGCTTGCCATGCGACAACAACAAGTGGCGACTCCTGCCACCTCAGCACCGGTCAAGCGTTATGAGGGAACACTCCCGAAGTGTAACAAGTGTAACTATCATCATAATGGAGCTTTCCGAGTATTACAATGTAACAATTGCAACAAGATGGGGCACATTGTTCGTTTCTGTAGAACCACCTCCACCACTGGAGCCAGCCAATTTTGCTATAGTTGTGGTGAGACAAGACATTATCATACGAACTGTCTAACAGGAAAGAACAACGAAAACACCCACGTCCACATAACTTTGACTCGACACCTCGTTTCCACCACTGATGCTAGTACCAGCCCGATATGTCACCAATGCGGTGAGATAGGGCACTTCAAGAAGGATTGTCCAATAACAAAGAACTCCGACACAGACGGGGAAATACTAAGGATCACTGCCGCAGGAGATACTACCTCGGACCCTCATTAAATTATCTAGGGCGTTCGTTGTAACAGACTCATAAAACATGTTTAAAACTAGTGCAAATTGAGTCTTATCTTTTGCGAGACCCCGTCAGTAAAGGGACCCTCGTGCTGCGTATACTTGCCTTTTGTAGTATACCTTGTTCGCAGCAGCATTCCTGTAGTTAATCTAAAGTACTATAACTCTGTTAAAAGTTGCACTGTTGTGTTTTGTCTGTAACGCCTTATGTTCAAATCTAGTGTCTTTACTTTCAAGTATGTCCGATATTATTATACCACTAGAGTCAATTCGATTCGCACAATACCAGTTTCGTACGTACCTCTCTTTCTCCGAAATTGCCTTTCTAGCGGAGCCGTCATTCCAGAACACTGAAGTACTCATGCATGGAGTACGTCATGTCTCTTATCCTTTCCGAAGAAAACTCAGCAAACCTCCCCAAAGTACCACTCATATAGTACATCAAGATCAATCCAAAGACCCATACGGTTGATCTATCACTGAAGAATGTATACATAAGAGTGGTATATAATCATGGTTCTACAGGTTTAGAATTGATGATTCCACTTTAACTCTTTTCCTCGTTGGGATGTGAGGTTAAAGAAGAATCATTTATTCGACTACCTTTTCAATCTTAATTATATACGACTCGTATACACGAGACTGCGATTGATGAACCATGTATGACTTCTAATATGAACTTCAGGACGGAGACTGCCCAAGATTACGAGTGCTCGCATCGTCATGCAAACAAACTTAGAACCCAATATTGCTCCTGTAACCCGATCGCCTTACAGTCTCACACCAACGGAGATACAAGAACCGTTCGGACAGCTTAATGACTACCCAACAATGGAATGAGAAGACCAAGCTCCTTACCTTTGAGATCTCCGGTCTTATTCTTCAAGAAGACAGACTTCAGCGGGTGCGATCATACCCACTCTAATGCACTGGATCCCATCAGAGCTCCATAGTTAGACACGCTTAGGTGAGAGAAGTACTATGATGGGTAATACCATGGGAAGTCCTTGTGGTGCAGACCTCGATAGGACTTCCATTAGAAATCATTACCTTCTACCTCACATAGATGAATTGGTTGATCAACCGCAAGGAACGAAATGCATTTTAGAAATGGACCCAAGATCCGAATATCACTATTTGCGAGTGTTAGTGAAGGATGTTCCGAGGACAATCTTCCAAACTCGATGCGGAAACTATGAGTCCGTAGTGATATCCTTCGGATAGGACCAATACACACATAGTATTCATGAACTTAATGAATAGGGTACGCCATTCTTACTTGGATCAGTTCGTCATTGTCCTTGTAAATGACTTACTTATCTACTCTCATAGTAAGAAGGAAATCATAAAGAGTATCAACAACAAACCATGGAAACATTACGATTAGAGAAACTCTTCGTGAAATTCTCTAAATACGAGTTTTGGAAATTGAAGAGTCGAATTCCTGAAGCACACCATTAGTGATGTGGGCATTCTTGAGGACCCTTCCAATAATCAAAACCATTGAGAATTTGTCAACACCGAAGACACCGATGAGAATTCGCCAAATTCTAGGTCTCGCTGACCTACTGTCGAGAGTTTATCCAGAACTCATCGTGGATTATGGAACCTCTTACGACTTTGACTCAGAAGGGAGTGGCCCTTGACTGGGAGGAGAAGCAAGAGGAAGAAACCTTTGAAAATTTAAGTGAGAGACCAAATCCTTTTGGAAGCCTCACACTGGAAAGGCTTGATACGCTTCAGAAAGCGTAGTAAGCTAAATCCAAGATAGTTAGGACCTCCGGGATTCTTGCCCGAATCGGCCCTGTAACTCATAAACCAAACCTACACCGTGAACTCAGTAATTTACATTTTACCCTTCACGTCTCGAGCTTGAAAATGTACCTTTCTGTCAGGAATCTCGTAATCCCACTCGACGAGATCGAGATCAATGAGATCCTTGCCTTCGTGGAAGAAACATAGTGACCATCGATCGAGAGGTCAAGTGGACGAAGCAACACCGCCTCCCATTAGTGAAGGTTCGTTGGGATACCAACCGAGGACCCGAATTCACTTATGAGTGCGAGAACCAATCGATTAGGAAGTTTCCCCACCTCCTTGCTCGATTTTTCATACCTACTCCTTTACCTAAATTCTAATTTCGGGATGAAATTCCCTCTAACGGAGGGATGAGGTGACAACCCGAAATTTTCCATCCAGTTCAGTCAATCACTTCAATTAAAAGTCAATTACCCTTCTAATAATTGTTTAGCCAATTTAAAAGTCCTTTTAAGTATTTTTAATAATTATTTGCGAAACGAACGGGTATAAAGGAATTAAATTCTAGGACATTGGGGTAACAATGGAACAATCAACACCTTGGATTAGTGTTCACGGCCAAACTAAGTGAGTTTGGTCCATGAACTCCCTTAGGGCCGAAATCTCATTGGCTTAAATAGGAGTTTACTCCCCAAACTCTCCATTACCAACTTCCACCCTCAAGTTTACTCCCCATTCTCTCTCAACTATCATCCCGTCTTTCACTCGATCTCCCGAAAATGTAAGTGTTTCTCGACTTGATTTGTTGTTATAACATAACACCTAGTGTTTATACATCATTTCATCCATTCAATTTTGTGTTTTACTTAGATCTTCAAAACACCAAGAACACCAAGAGCACACACTAGTGTTCTTGGACCTTAAACACCAAATCAAGCTTCTATCTTGTAAGTACACTTGCACTAGCTTCTTGGGTGTTTAATATGAACTTGATAACATGAAATTCATCAAATAACACAATAACAAAGGAGTTTACGGCCAAGGATGTTCTGGGGCCGTAAACCCCTTTTTAAGTGGTAAAATGGACATTAGTCCCTTCCTAAGCCTTGGATGCCAACCTTGAACCTTCCTAGAAGTGTTTAAGACCTTAAACAACATTAAAAACATGTCCCAAAGAGAGTTTACAGCCGTGAACACATAAGAATATGGTCATTTGGCCGTAAACTCCACAAGATGGTCTTATTATGCCCCTAATGTTTTCCTAAGGCTTGGACTTGATCATTTGATGCCCAATCATGACTTGTAAGACCTTAGAACAGAATTTGGCACTTAGTACCATGAGTTTACAACCCTAAACTCATGGGGAAATGGTCATGGGCCGTAAACTCCATAAAGGGGTGGTTCATGGGCCATAAACTCCAATGCCATGTCATACAACCCTTAGGTGCAACTCTTTGGTACCTGTAGCACTTGAATCAAAGTGTTTCCATGAACTAGGGTGTCTTAACATGATTAATTAGTTATTAATTGACTAATTAGATTACATATATGTTTATTATATCATAACTAGGACCATTGTGTGTGTTTAAGTCCTTACTTGACACCTAGCACCTTGTCCGACACTTCCGAACAAACCACTCACTGCAGGTGAGTTCATACCCCTTAATTAACCTTTTAAATGTTTTTAAATGTTTATAAATTCTTTATGGGGGGGGGAATACAAGTTGAATCATGTTTAGTTATTATATCAATCACATGTGATTAATAACTAGCTTGCAAATGGATTTACTATACGTTAACTGTTTTACCAAATAGATTTCTTCAAAGGATTTTCTTAAACGTTTTTATATGTTTAAAACTCTTCATCAAACTGCCTTACATACTGTAGGTTTCATTTCAAACTCTTTTATGTGTTTCAAACAAAGGTTTTCTTATACTTAAAACTGTCCTTATCAAACAAACATCTTTCAAACCATTTTATAAACTGACATAAAGTCAATATTTTCTTTGTTATTAATCTTTTCAAAGTTCTTACAAAACTTCTTTATGCTTTTATATTATCAATTGCATGCCCATATATGTATAGTTATATAAGTAATGTTTAAAGGACTTAGGAAGGCTAGCTCACTTTATTTCCTTTTCCTCGTTTGGATGTGGCCTTAGGGTATCGTTTAGTTGTCCGAATGTCGTCTAAATATTAGTTATATATCATGTATACATATATAGACATAAAATTCCTTCGGCCAGTTCAACACCTTTGGGTAGCAAAGGCATACTTTCGGTCATATACGTACATCATTAGTAACTATTATAGGTATAGTTAGGAGATACTACTTACCATTCCAAGTACAAGAAATCACACAAGAGTCTGTTCATTCATGAGTCATTACTTATTTCTACGAGAACATATACAACTATACTATAATGAGAACATATACAACTATACTAGAAAGAAAACATATACAACGATACTATGATGAGTAACAATACATTAGATATACATGAATACATTAACATAAAAGTGATCCACTGTATCGGAGCATGCCTTCAATGTCATGGCCCGAATTGTAACCAGAGTCTCTTGGAGGGAGAGGATAAGTTTGCGTATAGATCTATACTGGATTGACTATCCTACACCTTGCTGCTAGCTACAGCCGGACCTGCAGGTCTGCGGGTGCCAAACGTCATACCTTTTTATTACAACCTACAATGTCGTATTTACCAGTCAATTGTATGGTACAATTAATCACATAATACCTTAATATAAATTCGGTTTAAGGTAGTTAGTACAACAGTAGATCCTATAATACAACACTACAGTACTACATTAATTTACCCTTTACATTTATTTAGTGATCATTTCACTTAAACATTAATGTACAAACTATATTTTGATAATGATAGTTACACTTGGGAAAATTACACACTTTTACAAGAAGCAAACATACAAAACAGTCGGGTCTTGGTAGAAGACTACTTTCAAAACAGTTAGGTCTTGGTAGAAGATTAGTTTTTATACTAGTAGGAAATATGGGATTTTCTAGGATTTTTAAACGACTACAATTACTTACAAACATTTTCATACTTATACAAACTTCCGTTCAAAACAATTTCAAGTCTTTCATTACAAGTTTTACAAATTAATGACACTAAAATACTTATGAATTCACCAGCTTTTTGGCTGATACTCGCTTTAAAAATAACTTGTATTCTCAAGTCACAAATAGACAGGTACGACGATCAGGTTTTGTGAAGACAGAGCAGTCCAGACTCGTCTTTTATTTTGATTATTCATTATGTTGTTTATTGCTATGAAAGAGCACACTTGTAATTAAAATTACACTATTAATGCAATGGATGGTGTTGTTTCTTGTTTACTACTTTACATGTTGTGATACTTTACATGACGTCCTCCGCCCCAGAACGTTTCCACCGTTCTTGGTTTTGGGGTGTGACATATGCCCTCGCACCACTACCTGTAATGCAAATAAGACTGAGTGGGGCAGGCTTGCGAGTCTGGTGAGCATATAGGGTTTTCAACCCACAATAAATAATTATATTTAATTTCATTAACCAACAATAACCCGATTACCCATTCCCGTTATCCTCACTTTACGTCTCTAAAACAACATCTATTACTAGGGACCTAATCTAGGATTTTCATCGGGACAGACATTACTGCAAAGGGGTTTCCTCAATAATAGATGTCCTAAAGGCAACCATGAGGGGGATAAAGTACACCGGTGAACATATCGTTCACGACAGCTACAACTTATGAACCTGCTAGCATTCCACTGGACTGTCTAGAAAGTGTCTGTGGTCATCATCCATACTCCGCTAGATGACTAGATCAACAACAACATCGAGGCCTCTCATCATTTTATTTCATCACACATCCACTATCTACCCATGTTCTACCCAACATTTTTGTATATATATATATATATATATAGACACACACACACACACACACACATATATATATATATATATATATATATATATATATATACACAACATAAAACATGTATAAAACATTCAATCAATACTCATTTCAAATAACACATAACATATAAAGACACAACATGTATTTTATAGAGAATACTTCGTATTTATGTGTTAGAAGAAAGTAATTACACACTCACTTGATAAGATGATGATCGGACAACACCTCGTCTATTAAAATAATATTTTTCGATAAAACCGGGACGTTTTCTCCAAAACCGGGCTTTACACTGGCAGAGTTTCCGCTCGGAAACTATACTTCTCGGGACCCTCGAGGGCTTCGGGGGTAAATCTTGCATGTAAAACGAGGTAACAGGGAGAGATACGAAGAAATGAGCAACAAAACTCGACTGTCCATGACTTCTATTTCTAGGGGCTGAAACCCCGATTTATGTTGGGCGTAAATCCAGATTACGTTGGGCGTAATGCCTCTACAAGCAGTACCGTTAGGCGTACTTTGGTTATGCTGGGCGTAATCTTCGGATCAGATCGGACGAGTCACCAATTCGGATATTATCCGAATATATAATAAAATTTATATATTTTAATTATTTAAAACCTTCAGAAAATCATATCTTCCTCATACAAGCTCTGTTTTCGACGTTCTTTATATCCACGCGTAGGTGAGACTAAGCTCTACAACAGTCGTTTAGACTCCGTCGGCTAATTTTGAATTTATTTTTATTATATTATTTTTAGTAGGCCGGGACAGGAAAGCTCCGTTAGAAATTCATAACTTCTTAATCCGATGTCCGTTTTCATCTGTCTTTTTTCCGTTGGACTACTAATGACAAGATCTTCAATTCTCGTTTAGATTGTTTCGGTCAAATATCACTCCATCTCAATTTCGATATTTGGGCTGTATACCGCTAAGTCGAAACTTAGAAAAATTATAATTTCCTCATACGAAGTCAGATTTAGACGTTCTTTTTATGCACACTCTCGGTTTAACGTATTCTACATTTTTATTTTAGATCACTAAGGCTAAATGTCGCTCTATCGTAAATTCACTATTTACATCACGCAGTGTCGTACCGGTTCTTTCGCGAAACTTCGACATGTCATAACTTCTTCGTTATAACTCGGATTTCGTCATTCTTTATATATTCAGAAACCTTGCCACGCCCACTACCACATCCTTCATAGATATCGGGTTTATCTAACATTTCATTTTGACGCTTATTTTTATCCTTAATTCATTTAAGTTACACAATTAAGCACAAAACACATAATACTAAAATAATACATCTTTATTATTTCAAGACGGGTTACAAAGGTTACCCTAGACTGTTACATCTTCCTCATAAGAGCTCCGTTTTCGACGCTCTTTATGTTGACGCGTAGGTAAGACTAAGCTCTACAACTTTCGTTTATACTTCGTCGGCTAACTTTGGCTTTATTTTTATTATATTATTTTTAGTAGTAGGTTGGGACAGGAAAAATCGGTTAGAAATTCATAACTTCTTCATCCGATGTCCGTTTTCGTCTGTCTTTTTACCATCAGACTATTAACGACGAGATCTTCGATTCTCGTTTAGATTGTTTCGGCCAAATATCACTCTATCTCAATTTCGAGATTTGGGTTGTATACCGCTAAGTCGAGACTTAGAAAAATCATAACTTCCTCATACAAAGTCAGATTTAGACATTCTTTTTATGCACGCTTTCGGTTTGATGTATTCTACAATTTTTGTTTAGATAACTAAGGCTAAATGTCGCTATATCGTAAATTCACTATTTACGTCATGCAGTGTCGTACCGGTTCTGTCGCGAAACTTCGATAGGTCATAACTTCTTTGTTATAACTCGGATTTCGGCATTCTTTATGTATTTGGAAACCTTGCCACGACCACTTCCACATCCTTCATAGATATAGGGTTTATCTACATTTCATTTTGACACTTATTTTTCTCCTTACTTCATTTAAGTCACACAATTAAGCACAAAACACATAATACTCAAATAATACATCTTTATTATTTCAAGACGGGTTATAAAGGTTAACCTAGACTGTTACATCATCATTAATGCCTAGCCTAGAAACACGGGCGTTACAATTCTCTCCACCTTAGGATGATTCCGTCCTAGGAATCACACATCAACAAAGAAATGCGGACAGCGACTCATCATGTCACTCTCCGTCTACTAGGTGAGATTTGGCCCATTTGTATGTTTCCAACGGACAAGCACTAACTCGACCATCTTGCGTCGCAACTTCTTAGTCTTTCGGTCAACAATTGCCTCTGGTTCTTCAATTGTCCTCTTGTTCTCATCAATTCTCAACCCCGAAAGTGGAATCATGCCGGGAACTTCCCCCGTGAACTTCCTCAAATAACACACATGGAAGGTGTTATGAATTCCATTAAGTTCTTCGGGTAATTCGAGCTTGTAAGCTTGGTTCCCAATCCTCTGAAGAAGTTTAAACGGTCCAATAAACCTTGGACTTAACTTTCCCCTTTTACCAAATCATATAAGTCCTTTCCACGGTGAGACTTTAAGCAAAACTGAATCTGCAACTTCAAAATTCATCGGTCTTCGCTTGTTGTCAGCATAGCTCTTTTGATGATCCTGAGCTGCTAACATTCTCTCCCTAATTATTTTCAACTTTTCAGTAGTTTGATGGACTATCTCCAGTCCCATAGACTTCTTTTCCCCAGCCTCAAGCCAACAAGACGGCGTATGACATTTTTGTCCGTACATAGCTTGATAAGGTTCCATCTTTATGCTCAAGTGGAAACTATTATTGTAGGAAAATTCTACCAAAGATAGATGTTCATCCCAGTTACCTTGGAATTCCAAGGTACATGCTCTCAGCATATCTTCAAGCGTTTGTATCGTTCGTTCGCTCTGACCATCAGTCTGTGGATGGTAAGTTGTACTTAAACAAAACTGATGGGTTTTGAGCATTCTAACACTTCCTAAGTGTACATGCAACCCTAATAACCTTGGATCTATGTTTGTCTAATTATCATGCTAAGTTGAATTCCAAGGCTATATTCCTATCTAGCATACATGGGGAACAATTTTAACTTGAATAATAGATAGAATTACTTACCTTGTTGTTGCTTGTGTTCCTTGAAACCTTGTGAGCCTAGCACCCCAAGTGTGATGCCTCAAATGCTTCACACAACACCAAATGCTCTTGGAAAAACTTATGAGAGAACACACACTCCTTGAAATCGGCCAAGCCCTCTAGTTTCTTATGTCTAGCCGATTTTGGTGGAGAATATGATTCTTATATAGTGTTGACACATCTAAGGTTACACCATGTAAACCCTAATGTGTCATGACTTTTCATTTCCATGACCCATGGGTTTGTAACTCCCATGGAGCATCCATGGAGCATCCAATGGGTAGAACCCAACTTGATAATCCATGGAGCCTCTTAGCCCACTATACAAGATATGGATGATTTACATAATCAACCCATATATTTAATTAGTTCTCTTTTGACCACTTAATTAATTCTAAATTAATTATTGATCAAACTAATCAAATAATATTATTAATATATTAGAACTTATAATATATTAATAATCTCCAAGTGTTATTTCTCTCATTTAGTCTATCCAATTGCATGGTGCCATGCAACCCAAATGGACCATGCCGGGTCGGGTCAAGTACATACCAGAAATAGTTATGGACTTAGACACCTTATCCAACAGTCTCCCACTTGGATAAGTCTAATAACTATTACTGCAAGTATGACTTCAGGAACCGATTGGCAATCGTAGCTCTTTTCAAGGTTTCTCGGAACTGAGAAGATGATGGTACGCCATTTAAGATAAGTGATCATATAATCCTCCGTTCTAGATATCAGCCGGACAAATACATGGAACATTGTCTTCCTTATTGTCCAGCATTTGTTTCCCGATTTCCGATTTGTTTGACATAGAACTTAATTGAACACATCAACTTAGTTCTGACCGGGCCCGGTACATGGGTCAAAACAAAATCATCGAGGGGCCCAGATATCAGCTTCTAATCCAAGAAGGAACAGATAAACTTCGACTCATATGTTTGTTCTACCACTCATTGAATTACACACAAGAGTACGATTTATAACATCGAGTTACCAATGCGTTTTTCATACAATCAATGCATAACCAACTTGTAAGTAACAAATCATATCTCTAGGTTTGAAGACTTATACGATATTACCGTCTCACGATCACTCGAGATAGAATTCCATGAAGTGATTCCAGTGAGCGTGGGTTGAGTCCAATGCTCAGAACTTATGAGCACTCATGATTGTTGTAGTCTTGTCCAAGACCTCTACAACCAAACATGACAGTCTTGATTCATACCTACTTCCGACATATGACTGACTGTGGGGGTTTGAATAATATGTTATACCAAACAAAAATTATTCTGGAAGTCAAAACACGCAAACGAAATATAGTAAACGATCGACAAGAGATAGTAACACCTTACTCATAAATAAAACATTTTTATTCATCATCAAATGTCAATTACACTTTACAAATTTCGAGGTTATCTAACTACTAAATCTAATATCATCCTTCAGCCCTATGCTCCGAGCATGCTGAAGATGCTTAGCCCGAGTCAGTCCCTTTGTGAGGGGATCTGCCGGATTCTCATCTGATGGTACCCTCTTTGCCACGAGGAGTCCTTCTTCGATCCAATGTCTGATGAAATGGTATTTTCTGTCGATGTGTCTGGATCTCCCGTGATCCCTTGGTTCCTTGGCTAAGGCAACAACACTTTCACTATCACAGAAAATTTCCATTGGCTCTTTAATAGCTGGTACAACTCCAAGGTCTCCAATGAAGTTCTTCAGCCACATCGCCTCCTTTGCTGCCTCGCTAGCTGCAATATACTCTGATTCACAAGTAGAATCTGCCACTGTCTCTTGCTTGGAACTCTTCCAAGAAATTGCTCCTCCATTCAGGGTAAAGACCTAGCCCGACTGAGAGCGGAAATTATCCCTATCAGTCTGAAAGCTAGCATCACTATACCCTACTACTCTCAAGTCATCACTCCCACCGAGGGTAAGGACCCAGTCCTTAGTCCTCCGTAGGTACTTGAGGATATTCTTTACCGCAGTCCAGTGTGCCTTGCCAGGGTTCGCCTGATACCTGCTAACCATGCTCAAGGCAAAAGCTACATCGGGTCGAGTACACGTCATAGCATACATGATCGATCCTATAGCCGAAGCATAAGGTGTTCGACTCATTTCTGCTATCTCAGCCTCAGTGCTAGGGCTTTGTGCCTTACTCAATCTGGTGTTACTCTGGATGGGTAACTCTCCTTTCTTGGAATCCTGCATGCTGAATCTCTTCAGCACCTTATCCAAGTAGGTACTCTGACTAAGTCCAATTAGTCTTTTACTCCGATCTCTCAAGATTCTTATCCCTAGAATATAGGCAGCTTCACCAAGGTCCTTCATAGCGAAACACTTCCCAAGCCAGGACTTTACTTCCTGCAGGGTTGGAATGTCGTTTCCTATGAGTAGTATGTCATCCACATACAATACCAAAAAGCTAACTATACTCCCACTAGCCTTGACATACACACAAGATTCATCTTCACTCCTAGTAAAGCCAAATTCCTTGACCTTCTCATCAAAGCAAAGATTCCATCTGCGAGGTGCTTGCTTCAATCCATAGATGGATTTCTCAAGCTTACACACTCTATTAGGGTACTCGTTGCTGACAAAACCCTCTGGCTGACTCATGTAAACATCTTCAGCCAACTTTCCATTAAGGAAAGCGGTTTTGACATCCATCTGCCATATTTCATAGTCATGAAATGCAGCTATGGCTAACAGAACCCGAATAGACTTAATATTGGCTACCAGAGAAAAGGTCTCATCATAGTCCACTCCAGGAATTTGAGAGAAACCCTTTGCAACCAGTCTAGCCTTATAAGTGTGTACGTTACCATCCATGTCGGTCTTCTTCTTGAAGACCCATTTGCACCCTACTGTCTTACGACCTGGTACATTTTCAACCTAGTTCCAAACTTGATTGTCATACATGGATTGTATCTCGCTATCCATAGCCTCTTTCCATTTAGCAGACTCGGGGCCTGCCATGGCTTCCTCGTAGCTGTTAGGGTCATCTTGACTTACTAGTGTCCCATCACTAATAAGTGTCTCACCTTCTGCAGTAATATGGAATCCATAATAATGCTCAGGTGCACTCCTAACTCTCGTGGAACGCCTTAGAGGTATGGGTTTGTCAATTGGCTCAACAGGAGTTTCCTCCTCAAGTTGAGGGCTAGAGTTTGAAGTTCCTTCACCACTTGATTCTTGAATTTCTTCAAGATCAATTTGCCTCCCACTGTCTCCTTGGCTTATAAACTCTCTTTCTCGAAAGACTCCTCTTCTTGCTACAAAGACCACATTATTACTGGGTCTGTAGAAGAGGTAACCAAAGGATCGCTGTAGGTAACCGATGAAAATACACCTCTTGCTTCGAGGTTCGAGCTTATCATGAGTCTCGCGTCTCACGAAAGCCTCGCAACCCCAAATCTTGATGTGGTCTAGTTTAGGTACTTTACCAGTCCACATCTCGTGAGGAGTTTTGTCAACTTTCTTTGTAGGGACTAGATTAAGGATATGGGCAGCAGTCTCTAAGGCATACCCCCAGAATGAGATTGGTAGCGAAGCTCGACTCATCATGGAACGAACCATATCTAACAAGGTTCGATTACGCCTCTCAGCCACACCATTCAACTGTGGTGTCCTGGGAGGTGTCAATTGTGAGACAATCCCACATTCCCTAAGATAGTCGAGGAACTCTGAACTAAGATACTCACCTCCTCGATCGGATCGAAGCATCTTAATGTTCCTGCCCAATTGATTCTCGACTTCCTGTTTAAATTCCTTAAATCTCTCGAAAGTCTCTGACTTATGCTTGATCAAGTAGACATATCCATATCTACTGTAATCATCAGTAAAAGTCAAATAATAACGATTAGCATCCCTTGTGGCATGTTTGAATGGTCCACACACATACGTGTGTATGTGGTCCAACAAACCTTCACCCCTCTCACATGAACCTGTGAAGGGTGACTTTGTCATTTTTCCAAGTAAGCATGATTCGCAACTATCATCTGACTTTAGGTCAAACGACTCCAAGACTCCATCCTTTTGGAGTTGGCCTATGCGCTTCTTGCTTATATGTCCAAGACGACAATGCCATAATGATGCTTTATCCAAGTTATTATTAGTAGTAGAATCAATACACAAAACATTATTTCCTAAGTTATCTACAACAGACACAACTTCATACACACCATCACAAGGTAATGCTTTAAAATAAAGAACATTATTAAAGAAAGCATCAATAGAACCAACTTCAATATTAAATGAAAAGGTAAACCCTTGTTTGTACAAAGCATGAAAGGAAATAATATTTCTTGCCATTCCTGGTGAGTAACAACATTTATTCAAATCTAAACTAAACCCACTACTTAGCGATAAAGTATAAACTCCAATCTTGGTAACAGGTGAAGCTTTCCTATTCCCCATGATCAAGTTTATTCTTCCTTGCTCCACATCCTCACTTCTTCTTAGTCCCTGCAAGTCACAACAAATATGAATACCACACCCAGTATCAAGGACCCAAGAATTAGAATGGGGTGAGTTATTAGAAATGATAGTGTAAATACCTGCATGGTTGGGTTTGACTTTCCCATCCTTCACATCCTGCTGGTACTTTGGGCAGTTCCGCTTCCAATGAGCCTTTTCATGGCAATAAAAGCATTCAGCCTCTTTTGGGTCAGAAGAAGGAGTAATGAAACCTTTCTTGGTTCCACTCGAGGAAGAGCCATCAAGGGTCCGAGCCTTGGTACCCTTCGAAGATCTCTTTCTCTTCCTCCCTCGACTTTTCCCGATTGCCAAAACCGGAGTTGAGTTTGGAGTAGGAGTGATAGCAACCGACTTCCCCTTAAGACCTGATTCTGCGGTCTTGAGAAGTCCCTGAAGTTTGCTGAGGGTGACTTCTTCCTTGTTCATGTGATATGTCATGCGGAATTGATCATAGCACGATGGTAAGGAGTGCAAAATGATATCTATTGCAAGATCCTCCGGGAAGTTCACATTAAGCTTCAGCAAACGATCCACATACCTTTGCATTTTCTGCATGTGGCTCGTGACGGATTCCCCGTCCTTCATCATGGTTGTTATCATGGAGCAGATGATTTCATACCTCTCTTGCCTTGCACTTTGATGGTATCTTTCCATCAAATCTTGGTGCATTTCATAAGGGTAGAAATCCTCATAAGACTTTTGGAGTTCCGCTGTCATCGTGGCCATCATGATGCAAGCCACTTTCGTAGCATCCCTTTCATGTGCCCGAAAGTCAGCGATCTCCTGAGGAGTTGCAGTGGTCTCATCAATCTCCTTAAGCTCCTTGTCAAGGACATATTCTTTGTCCTCGTAGCGGGTAATCATTCTGATGTTTCTGATCCACTCATTAAAGTTGGATCCATGAATGGTGACTTTCCCACACAAGTTCATAAGGGTAAAGGAGCCATTAGGATTAGAGCCAGAAGCATTGTTGAAAGACATCTGAAGAAAAGAGAACAAGATTAGTTTAGATATAAGAGAGTCCTTAATAAAACACCCAAATGTAATATTAAGGCTAGGATCCAATCACAATATAATATAACTTAGAAGAGGTATGCCGTAATCTAAGCTATGTCATATTTGAAAGGTAGGTGAATGACGATTCACCAATTTCCACCATGAAAACCGCAATATTTAAGTATTAGGTTTTTTTTTTGAATGGTTCTTAGAAATTCCTAGATTCTTTGAGATTCAATGAACTTTTCAAAGGCATGTTTCAATCTCGAGTGCGCCCTCCAAGTTTTGTGACTGGGATACCGAGGATCACAAAACGAGGTGTGAAGTAACCATGCAAATCACTTGGTACCCTTAAAGTTTATCACTCAATCGATGTGCCGGTAAACCACACACGCTCCATCGATACTATAATAAACCCTAAGTCACCCTTTACCTACCTTGTTAAGTCCAAATTAGTGTGCCGGTTAACCACACACGCTCCAACAACGACTTAATCAAAGTGTAAAGTGTAATTTCATGGAATAGCACCTTATTCACATTTTTCCTAAAGTAACTAAGATTGGGAATTTAATAAAACATTTAGTTACTTTATAATATTCATCATACTTTGAATGAGAATTTTTAAGTCCTTGTCTTACCCGTTCGACTAACGACCCTCCACCGGTCAAGCAAGCGGTGGGTGAGAGTGGACACCCATTAAGTCACCATTTTATAGGCAACAACCTTATACCCACCTTATAGACCGGCTTCGTGAATGAGGCGTACTAGCGGTAAGACGACTTTGTTCTTATACATACATATATATATCTATATATATATATATATATATATATATATATATATATATATATATATATATATATAATTATTAAATCATAATAATATAAGTATAAGGGTTGAATTTTAACTTTTAAAATTCTAGGGGTTGGAACTAAAGTTTTAATCTTAACTTTACTTGTTCCAAAACTTGAGGGAAAGTTTTGTAAACTTTCAAAACTTTTCATATCTTGTAACTTATGAGTTTAATAGAGTAATAAAATGAAGACTTTTCACTTTTCTAACTCTTGTGTTCTTTTAATGGTTTTCAATCCAAGAGACTTTTGGTTTTCCATAACTTGAGGACAAGTTATGGACTCCATTAAATAACATTATGATCAAGAATTAATCTACCACATAGGTTACAAATAATTCCTATGATCATCTAAACATCATAAGAACAAGATCATGAACATGAACACTTTCATATACCAAAATCACACTTTAATCTTTGTAATTTTGATAACTAGTTGTTGTAAATGAATTAGAAAAGACATTACACCTTCTAAAACAAGTTTTTCAAGTACCAAACAATTTAGGGTAATGTATCTAATCCATTTCCAGCAACTGAAGTCGAACTTCTGCACTCTGTCGACCCTACTTGCCGAGTACATAAACCTACTCGCCGAGTAGGTTGAAGATACAAGTGAACTCGACGAGTCCTCCCCATGGACTCGCCGAGTCCATCAGTCAGACAGCAAGATTTTCGACTTTCTTCAACTTTTAAGCACATATAACAAACAAACAAGCCTAGGCTCTGATACCACTGATGGGTTTTGAGCATTCTAACACTTCCTAAGTGTACATGCAACCCTAATAACCTTGGATCTATGTTTGTCTAATTATCATGCTAAGTTGAATTCCAAGGCTATATTCCTATCTAGCATACATGGGGAACAATTTTAACTTGAATAATAGATAGAATTACTTACCTTGTTGTTGCTTGTGTTCCTTGAAACCTTGTGAGCCTAGCACCCCAAGTGTGATGCCTCAAATGCTTCACACAACACCAAATGCTCTTGGAAAAACTTATGAGAGAACACACACTCCTTGAAATCTGCCAAGCCCTCTAGTTTCTTATGTCTAGCCGATTTTGGTGGAGAATATGATTCTTATATAGTGTTGACACATCTAGGGTTACACCATGTAAACCCTAATGTGTCATGACTTTTCATTTCCATGACCCATGGGTTTGTAACTCCCATGGAGCATCCATGGAGCATCCAATGGGTAGAACCCAACTTGATAATCCATGGAGCCTCTTAGCTCACTATACAAGATATGGATGATTTACATAATCAACCCATATATTTAATTAGTTCTCTTTTGACCACTTAATTAATTCTAAATTAATTATTGATCAAACTAATCAAATAATATTATTAATATATTAGAACTTATAATATATTAATAATCTCCAAGTGTTATTTCCCTCATTTAGTCTATCCAATTGCATGGTGCCATGCAACCCAAATGGACCATGCCGGGTCGGGTCAAGTACATACCAGAAATAGTTATGGACTTAGACACCTTATGCAACAAAAACTTGGTACCCAATTCCTCTTGTAGAAATCTCCAAAATCTCAAGGTGAAACGGCTGTCACGATCTGACACAATTGTTAACGGAACACTATGAAGCCTCACATTTTCCTTCACATATGAATTCACAAGCTTATCCATAGACCATTTCTAGTTGGCTGCTATGAAGTGCACACTCTTAGTGAAGCAATCAACGACCACCCAAATCATGTCGTGACCATTTTTTGTTCTAGGCAGTTTAGCGACAAAATCCATAGCAATGTCTTCCCATTTATCCATAGGCAAAGGTAAAGGTTCTAAACTCCCGTATGGTTTCTGATGTTGTGCATTGACCCTTGCACACGTCACACACTCGGCCACATACTTTGCAATATCAAGCTTCATCGTCGGCCACCAGTAGTAAGGTTTTAGGTCCTATACATTTTAGTGCTACCGGGATGAATTGAGTACATGGTTTTGTGAGCTTCTTCCGTCAGAAGATCTCTTATTCCTCCTGACTTACGCACCCAAATTCGATCTTGGAATACCTTCAGTCCGTGACCGTTTGTACCGAACTGTAACACCCCAAATTTCGAGGCCAAAAATTTCATTTTAAAATTTAACATGTAATAAAGCGTGTTACTAAAACATTGTCAAAGTCACATTAATTATAAAACATAAGGTTATGTCTCAAAACAATATCATCGGAAACAAAGAAAATCAGAGCTTGATCAGTGCGGAAACCATGTGTGTGATGCGCCGCTACGTCGCCGGCTCTTTCTCCTTTGACGAAGAGGTACCTGAAACCACAACTAAAACTGTAAGCACGAAGCTTAGTGAGTTTCCCCATCATACCGCATAACATATAATATCATCGGTATCTTTCAACCGGTAACAACCATCAGTATCTTTCAACCGGTAATCATCATCGGTATCTTTCAACCGGTACTCATCGTCGGTATCTTTCAACCGGTACTAGGGACTATCTCACCCCTTATCGCTAGCATACAATAACGAGATATGAACATACAGTCTGGCATAACTGGGTATTGACCTACCCTACTGTCCTAGAGACCGATGTCAGGGAAAACTAATTCCTACTACACACAGCATATCATAAAGGCATATCTCACAACGACACAACCAAAGCACATTACCAAGCCAAGATAATTATCACGAAGACAATCATCTACTAGATACTCCTTTTTGGTGGGCCGACATTGTGGCCTTAGACCCACCCCTACTGGAAGGTAACTCACCTCGAAAGGCTGGCTGCTGAAAAGCTGATCCGCAAATGTCTGACTGCTACTCCGGTGATCCTCCGACTATATTTCCATAAAACACTTAATCAGACATTAATACTATTCCCTGGGTAAAATGACTATTTTACCCCTGACCGATTCCAAACCAAAGTCAAGTTAAAGTAAAAGTCAACTTGCAACTCGCCGAGTTGGCTTGCCAACTCGTCGAGTCCATATCCAGTCGATTGTCTTTACTCCCGTCTCTACTCGTCGAGTTAGGCATTGACTCGCCGAGTTCTCATCCTAACTGATACTCAAAGGTCCTTCATCCGACTCACCGAGTTTTATGAACAAATCGTCGAGTTGATCTTCATCCGATGAACACTCTAGACTGTGACTCGCCGAGTTGTATGAACATATCATGGAGTCTATTCTTGAGGCAAGAAGATTGCCTTGGACCCGCCGACTCAGGGCATTGACTCGCCGAGTCCCTCCATTGTTGTGTCTGGCTCCCGACTCACTGAGTCCACCTATGGCTCACTGCTCTACTCAGATACTCGAAACGGGAAAAATCGGGGACTCGCGACTCGACTCGTCGAGTCCGAAGAACAACTTGCCGAGTCGCATACATGAAATATCTATACACTCGATTCTGCTTGACCCCAGTGCATTCCATACATAGATATGGGTTCCTAGGGATCGATTAACACGTAAAGTTTCAACTTTATGTGTATATAATCATCAATGGGGATTTTAAGGCTCAAAACACACTAAAAGGGGTAGATCTAGGGCTTTCATGCAATATGGCCACATAAAGGTATTAGATCTAGGCTCCTGGAACTCGAACATAGCCAGATCTAGTGGCTATTCAACCCATTATGATCCCTATACTACTATTAAGCTTGGAAATGGTTCAAAGATAGCTTTAATGGTGTTCTAATGGGGATTTGAGCATAGAAACAGCATAGATCCGAATTATACCTCAATGAACTCTAGATTAGGTCATAGATCCTTGCTCTTCACTTTCTCTTTTGGTCTTTCCTTCCTTCTCTTCTTCAATCTTCAAGGAACAGGCACAAAAAGACTTCAAATCACAAGGAGAGGGTTAGGATTCGGTATAGGATGCTCTGAGGGTGAATGAGACTAACTTGGGGCGCATAAGGGGGTTTAAATAGGGTGCAAACCCCTGAAATTAGGGTTTCTTCCAGACTGGTGGACTCGCCGAGTCGCCAACTTAAACGTGCTCAATATCCCGTCCCTACTTGGAGAGTCTAGCCTACAACTCGCCGAGTCTAAGGCTAAAAATGTAAAATATTCAGATAAATCATACATAATAGGAGCCAGGTGCTACAAATCTCCTCCGCTTATTTTAGACTTCATCCTCGAAGTTTGTTGCTCGATCCTGAAATAGCTCGGGGTAATGCTCCATCATTTCCTTCACCGGCTCCCAAGTCCACTCCGAACCCTTCCGGTGCTGCCATTATACCTTCACAAGTTCCACCCTCTCTTGTTCCTCAAATCCCTCGACTCCCGGTCGAGGATTGCCACTGGTCGCTCAACGTAATTCAGGCTGCCATCAAACTGAATATCCTCCAGGGGTACTACTGCTGAGTCGTCCACCAGACACTTTCGCAACTGAGAAACATAGAAAGTTCTGTGTATCTGAATGAGTTCAGGCTAGCTGATCCAGCCTATACACCACCTTGGCCACCCGGGCTAGAACCCTGAAGGGTCCAATGTACCTGGGGCCCAACTTGCCCCATTTCCTGAATCAGATGACGCCCTTCCATGGCAACACCTTTAGGAGAACCATATCCCCGACCTGGAACTCCAGGTCTGATCGGTGCTTGTCGGCGTAACTCTTCTGCCGACTCTGAGCAGTCTGAAGTCTGCTCCGAACCTGCTAAATCCTCTCGGTCGTCTTGAGCACTACTTCGGTGCTCCCCATGACCCGCTGGCCAACCTCACCCCAACATATCAGAGTCCTGCACCTTCTCCCGTATAACATCTCAAAAGGAGGACGGTCAATACTCGCGTGGTAGCTGTTGTTATTTGAGAACTCAGCCAAAGGAAGATAGGTATCCCAACTACCACCGAAGTCTAGCACGTATGCCCGCAACATATCCTCCAGAGTCTGGATGGTCCGCTCACTCTGACCATCTGTCTGCGGGTAAAAAGCAGTGCTAAAATGCAGACGAGTACCCAGCTCGTCATGGAACTTCTTCCAGAACCTGGAAGTAAACCGTACATCTCTGTCTAAAATCATAGAGACCGGTACTCCATGCCGCACCACCACCTCTCGGATGTATATATCGTCCAACTTCTCAGCCGAGATACTCTCCTGGATCGGTATGAAGTAGGCGCTCTTGGTCAAGCGATCCACGATGAACCATAAAGAATCCACTCCCCGTGCGGTCCTAGGAAGCTTGGTGATGAAATCCATCGTGATGTCTTCCCACTTCCACAACGGGATCTCCAACAACTGCATCTTGCCGTGGGGCCTCTGGTGCTCGGCCTTGACCTTCCTGTAGGTCAAGCACCGCTCCACGTACCAAGCTATATCTTGCTTCATGCAGGGCCACCAATAGTCTAGACGAAGATCCCTAAACATCTTCGTCTCCCCCGGATGAATGGAGAATCGAGATTTGTGCGCCTCCTCCATTAGAACCTGGCGCACACCCCCGAGATATGGCACCCACACCCTACGGTGTAGTGTCAGCAATCCTCTACTGTCATAGTCGAAAGAGGAAACCTATCCCACAATCCACTCGCTTTTTCGATGTTCCTCCTTCATGGCCTCCTGCTGGGCCTCCCGAATCCGCTCCAACAGCGGAGTCACCACTGTCATCCTTAGGCAGATATTTGGGATCGGCGCTGCCTTGCGGCTAAGCGCGTCAACCACCACATTGGCTTTCCCCGGATGGTAAAGTATCCCATAATCATAATCCTTTACCACGTCAAGCCACCGAAGCTGCCTCATGTTCAAATTCGGCGGGTCCATAAGATACATCAGGTTCTTGTGGTCCATGTAGATGGTACAACGAACCCCATAGAGGTAATTACGTCAAATCTTGAGGGCGAACACAATAGCCCCCAGCTCCAAATCATGCGTCTGGTAGTTCGCCTTGTGAGGCTTCAACTGCCTCGAAGCGTAAGCAATAACGTGCCCTCTTTGCATCAACACTGCGCCCAAACCCGAGATGGACGCATCGCAGTACACAACAAAATTCTCCATGCCCTCTGGCAGGGCTAAGATTGGCGCCTCGCACAATTTCTGTCTCAAGTCTTGAATGCGACCTGCTGCTCGGGCCCCCAACGAAAAACCACGACTTTCCTCATTAGCCTGGTCAGGGGTACGACTATCTTGGAGAGGTCCTGAATGAATCTCCGATACTAGCCTGCCAATCCTAGGAAGCTCCGAATCTCGGCTGGAGACCTCGGGACCTCCCATCTCATCACGACCTCTACCTTGGCCGGATCCAATGATATCCCGTCCTGGTTGAAAAGGTGCTCTAGGAACTGCACCTCGCGCAACCAGAACTCACACTTGGAGAACTTAGCATATAAGCTCTCCCTCCTCAAAGTACTCAGAACCTCACGCAAGTGCTCCTCATGCTGCTCTCGCGTCTTGGAATAAACAAAGATATCGTCAATCAAAACAATCACGGACCGATCCAACATCGGCCGACACACGCGATTCATGCGATCCATGAACGCGGCAGGAGCATTGGTGTGCCTGAAAGGCAGCACCACAAACTCATAATGACCATAGCGTGTCCGAAAAGCAGTCTTCTGCACATCCTCCTCTCTGACCCTCATCTGATGATACCCCGATCGCAAATCAATCTTGGAGAAACAAGATGCTCCCTGAAGCTGGTTGAAGAGGTCATCGATCCTCCGGAGTGGGTAACGGTTCTTCACCGTTACCTTATTCAGCTCCCGATAGTCTATATACATCCGATGCGACCCATCTTTCTTCTTCACAAACAGTATCGGGGCTCCCTAGGGTGAACTGATCAGTCTAATGAATCCCTTGTCTAACAGCTCCTACAGTTGTGTAGACAACTCCTGCATCTCAGGAGGAGCCAACCGATACCGCGCCTTGGCTATTGGAGCCGCACCAGGGACTAGGTCGATCCTAAACTCCACCTGCCTCTCCAAAGGTATCCCAGGCTACTCCTCGGGGAATACATCCATAAAATCCCGCACCACAGACACATCGCCCACTGTCGCCTTACCCGCCTCCCGGGTGTCCATAACATAAGTGAAATACCCTGCGCAACCCTGCTGAAGGTAACACCTAGCTCTCGCTTCTGAACATACAACTGGTCCTCGCTGTGGCCTCTCGCCCTGAACTACCAACTCTCCCCCACTTGGGGTCGTGATCCGCACCAGCTGATGTGCACAATCTATCACTGCCCCATTGGGGCTCAACCAATCCATGCCTATAATAACCTTGTTCCCCCGCAACGGTATGGGAACCAAGTCTACCAGGTAACGTTCCTCGAACAGCCTCAAAACACAATCTCGGTAGACCTCCGATGCTTGCATTGATCGGTCGTCTGCAATCTTGACCTCTAGAGGGAAGCCCAACATGCCCGAAGACCCAGTTAACTTCTTGCTAAGCGCAAGAGAGACAAATGATCGGGTAGCACCCGAATCAAACAACACCTGAACTGGGATATCGTTCACATGCAACGATCCTAAATGCATATACATAGAGCACATATCAATATCATAACATCATACAAATAAATCAGAGGGAAACAATCATACCCGTTACTACATCGGGTGCAACGCGTGCCTCCTTGACTGTCTGCTGAAATGCTCGGCTCCGAACCACTGGAGCCTCTGACTTGACCTTCCGGCCATTAATAGCCTGTGCTGTTGCTGACGCTGGTGCCACTGCCTGCGCTGCTGCTGCTGTCAACCTGGGACAATTGGCCTTTTTATGGCCCCTCTGATTGCAATGGAAGCAAATCAGGTCTGATGTCTGAATTGCAGAAGCAGGGGTAGTACAATCTCTGCCAAAGTGCCCAACCTTGTTGCACTTATAGCAGCCTGTAGCCGGCCGAGTGCGACAAACTCCCTCATGTGCCCGACCGCATTTCCCACAGCGGTCCCGCCCTGACTGGCCTTTCGGCCTACCATCGGATCCCTTGGGCTTCTTCCCCGAAGCCTCCATCGTCTACCCCTCAGCGGCCTTCCTCTTCCGTATGTGCTCCAAATCAATCTCTCTCTCCCTATCCCTGGCAATCATGGAATCCAGGGTAGGGCAAGAAGAGAAACTAACATGCTCCCAAATATCAGCCCGTAGCATGTCATGGTATGGGGTCCTCCTCATATCCTCATCCCCCGCGTATTGGGGCACCAGCAAGGCACTCTCCCGGAACTTGGCGGTGATCTCCGCCACAGTCTCCGTAGTCTGTCTCATATCCAAGAACTCTCTGGCTAGCTGCTGAAGCTCCACAGCTGGTGCAAACTCAGCCCTGAATCGGGTCACGAAATCAGACCATGTCATAGCCTCAATGGATGGGGCTCCCAACGTATCGCCAATCAACTCCCACCAATATCTGGCTCTATCCCTCAAACAACCTGCAGCGAAACGGATCTTAGACCCTTTCGGGCAGAAGCTCGTCAGCTGGTTAGACTCGATGTCTGCGATCCATCTCCTAGCAGCAATGGGGTACGTGTACTCACCTGGCTAGACGTCAGATCACTCATGAATGCCTGGAGGCAATCCTCCATCAGTTCGATAATCCATCCCTTGATCGACCCGAAAATGATCGGGGTCGCCTCAAGGATACCTCTCGTACTCTCAGACGCGATGAACTCGCGTAACCCATCATCGACATGATCGGATCCCTCTCCCAAACCAGATCATGACCCCCCCTGCTCCATGACGTGTAACCACCATTCTGAAGATAATAACACAATTTTCAGGGTCACATATACCCCCGAAAGGTCTCACACACTCTCCAAGTTTCTAGGTTCCATCTCGGCCTTCCTTGAATCCAGTACGGATCCTCTACTTTCAGTAGTATGGGCCCATACTACCTTCCACATCTATCCGTACTTTTCTCAAGGATTGCCTTGACTTCACCAAGTCCCTTTCGCCGATGCTCTTCCCACTGATCACATCCTAGGCTTCCCTAGGGCACTCTCCAACCTACTCCCCGCCATCAGCTGCATTATGAGTCCTTACCGCGTCCCCCTAACTAGCTCGTGGATACTGCTACATATCCGTTCAATAGTTAGTCGAAGTTGGCCAGAACCCCCATAGCACAAAGAAAGCAACATCCGTGCGTTGAGTAACCAAACCGGGCATAACCTACACATGCTATCCTACTGCTGACTAAACAGTCCTAGCATACAGCTCATACAACAAGCATATAAGGCATCCTTCCTAGATCCTTAGCCCTAACTAGCATGCAATTCTCAGAATCATATATCAGGCACATAAGGCATCCTCGTAGATCCTTAATCCTATTCTAGCATGTAGTTTTCTGAATCAAAACCATACAACATAACATAACAAGTATGGGTATCTTGGGGAAAACTTACTTGAGCCCGGCCGGTCGCACACATCACACACTTCGTCTTTCTTAAAACTTCCCATTTTAGATTTTAGAAAATCATTTTCCTTGTAAAAATCATTTAGTCCCTCGGTTTGAGTCCAGACACCCCCCCCCGAGGGTGTGTCCGAATCCTTCAAACCAGGGCTCTGATACCAACTTGTAACATCCCAAATTTCGAGGCCAAAAATTTCATTTTAAAATTTAACATGTAGTAAAGCGTGTTACTAAAACATTGTCAAAGTTACATTAATTATAAAACATAAGCTTATGTCTCAAAATAATATCATCGGAAACAAGGAAAATCAGAGTACGATCCCAGTAAATCTAGTGCGGAAACCATGTGTGTGATGCGCCGCTACGCCGCCGGATCTTTCCCCTTTGACGAAGAGGTATCTAAAACCACAACTAAAACTGTAAGCACGAAGCTTAGTGAGTTCCCCCATCATACCACATATAATATCATCGATATCTTTCAATCGGTAACAGCCATCGGTATCTTTCAACCGGTAATCATGATCGGTATCTTTCAACCGATACTCATCATCGGTATCTTTCAACCGGTACTGGGGACTATCTCACCCCCTATCGCTAGCATACAATAACGAGATATGAACATACAGTCTGGCATAACTGGGTACTGACCTACCCTACTGTCCTAGAGACCGATGTCAGGGAAAACTAATTCCTAGTACACACAGCATATCATAAAGGCATATCTCAAAACCAAAGCACATAACCAAGCCAAGATAATTATCATGAAGACAATTATCTACTAGATACTCCTTTTTTGGTGGGTCGGCATTGTGGCCTTAGACCCATCCCTTCTGGAAGGTAACTCACCTCAAAAGGTTGGCTGCTGAAAAGCTGATCCGCAAATGTCTAACTGTTGCTCCGGTGATCCTCTGGCTATATTTACATAATACACTTAATCAGACATTGATACTATTCCCAGGGTAAAACAACTAATTTACCCCTGACCGATTCCACACCAAAGTCAAGTCAAAGTCAAAGTCAACTTCCAGTTGACACGGCTCGCCGAGTTGGCTTGCCAACTCGTCGAGTCCATATCCAGTCGATTGTCTTTACTCCCGTCTCTCCTCGTCGAGTTAGGCATTGACTTGTCGAGTTCTCATCCTAACTGATACTCAAAGGTCGTTCATCCGACTCGCCGAGTTGTATGAACAACTCGTCGAGTTGATCTTCATCCGATGAACACTCTAGACTGTGACTCACCGAGTTGTATGAACAACTCGTGGAGTTTGTTCTTGAGGCAAGAAGATTGCCTTGGACCCGCCGAGTCAGGGCATTGACTCACCGAGTCCCTCCATTGTTGAGTCTAGCTCCCGAATCACCGAGTCCACCTATGGCTCACTACTCTACTCACATACTCGAAAGGGGAAAAATCGGGGACTTGCGACTCGACTCGCCGAGTCGGAAGAACAACTCGCCGAGTTGCCTACATGCAATCTCTATACACTTGATTCTGCTTGAATCCAGTGCATTCCATACATAGATCTGGGTTCCTAGGGCTCGATTAACACGTAAAGATTCCAACTTTACGTGTATATAATCATCAATGGGGATTTTAAGGCTCAAAACACACTAAAATGGGTAGATATAGGGTTTTCATGCAATATGGCCCCATAAAGGTATTAGGTCTAGGCTCCTGGAACTTGAACATAGCCAGATCTAGTGGCTATTCAACCCATTATGATCCCTATACTACTATCAAGCTTGGAAATGGTTCAAAGATAGCTTTAATGGTGTTCTAATGGGGATTTGAGCATAGAAACAGAATAGATCCGAATTGTACCTCAATGAACTCTGGATTAGGTCCTAGATCCTTGGTCTTCACCTTCTCTTTTGGTCTTTCCTTCCTTCTCTTCTTCAATCTTCAAGGAACAGGCACAAAAAGACTTCAAATCACAAGGAGAGGGTTAGGGTTCGGTATAGGATGCTCTGAGGGTGAACGAGACTAACTTGGGGCGCATAAGGGGGTTTAAATAGGGTGCAAACCACTAAAATTAGGGTTTCTTCCAGACTGGTGGATTCGCTAAGTCCACAGTATGGACTCGCTGAGTCGCCAACTTAAATGTGCTCAATATCCCATCCCTACTCGGCGAGTCTAGCCTACGACTCGCCATGTCCAAGGCTAAAAATGTAAAATACTCAGATAAATCATACATACCAGGAACTAGGTGCTACACGAACACTAACGTTTTGCCCAAATGTTCTCCCTTTAGGTCATTCTTCTCAGAAGCTTCTTCTTGAGCTTTCTTTATACTTTCCACAATGGTTGGGACAACTTCTATTCTGAACGCTCTTGGCCTTTTTCTCTCAAGATTGACTTTCCGACTGAGAGCATCAGCGACAACATTTGCTTTACCGGGATGGTAAAGTATCTCACAATCATAGTCATTAAGTAGTTCTAGCCAGCGTCGGTGCCTCATATTCAATTCTTTCTGACTAAAGAGATATTGGAGACTCTTATATATGATCAGTGAAAAGTTTGCACTTCGTGCCATAGAGGTAGTACCTCCATATCTTCAGTGCGAAAACTACCGCTGCCAGCGCCAAAATGTGAGCGGGGTAGTTCTTTTCATGCTCCTTCAACTGTCGAGACACATATGCTATCACCTTTTCTCTTTAGGTCAAAACACAACCCAATCCAACACCAAACGCATCGCTATAAACAACGAAGTCTTCAACTCCATCGGGTAGAGAAAGAATCGGTGCCTCACATAGCTTCTTCTTTAGCAACTCGAACGCTTCTTTGTGTTTATCACTCCAAGCATAAGTAGCTCCTTTGTGAGTCAAAGCTATTAAAGGAGTAGTGATCGAAGAGAAGCCTTGGATAAACCTTCGGTAATATCCAGCTAATCCCAGAAAGCTTCGGATCTCCAAGGGACTTTTCAGTTGTTCCCACTTCATCACATATTCAATCTTTGCTGGATCAACCATTATCCCTTCTTGGTTGACCATGTGACCCAAGAATTGGACTTCTCGAATCAAAAAATGACATTTGGAGAACTTAGCATACAACTTCTCCTTCTTCAAGACTTCCAACAGTTCTCGCAAATGTTTGCCATGATCCTCTTGGCTTTTTGAGTAAATCAGAATGTCATCTATGAACACTATCAAAGATTTATCAAGGAACAGATTACAAACTCTGTTCATTAAATCCATGAATGCTGCTGGAGCATTGGTTAGTCCAAACGACATAACCAAAAAACTCATAGTGTCCATATCGTGTTCTGAATGCAGTCTTCTCGATATCCTACTCTCTTACTTTCAGCTGATGATATCCTAACCTTAGGTCGATCTTTGAAAAATAACTTGAACCTTGTAGTTAATCGAACAGGTCATCAATTCTTGGCAACGAATATCTATTCTTTATTGTTTCCTTGTTCAGCTTTCTGTAATCGATACACATCCTCATACTCCCGTCCTTTTTCTTTACGAATAACACTGGAGCTCCCCAGGGTGATGAACTATGTCTAATGAGACCTTTGTCCAATAACTCCTGAAGTTGCATCATCAGCTCCTTCATCTCCGTCGATGCTAGTCGGTAAGGTGGTTTTGCTATTGGCGTCGTCCCTGGTTACAAGTCTATTCTAAACTCTACTTGTCTATTATGCGGTAATCCGGGAAGATCTTCGGGAAATACTTCCGGATAATCGCAATCGACAGGAATGCTCTGCATCTCCTTTTTCTTCTTCTTAGCATCGATCACGAATGCCAAATATGATGTACATCGTTTGGCCAAACACTTTCTAACTTTCATTAGAGAATTGATTCCAGAATTTACTCTGCGTTTGTCTCCATACACTATAAATGACTCTTT
Organism: Lactuca sativa; assembly: GCF_002870075.4. NCBI lineage: Eukaryota > Viridiplantae > Streptophyta > Magnoliopsida > Asterales > Asteraceae > Lactuca > Lactuca sativa. The sequence continues at coordinate 81,556,835 of NC_056624.2, forward strand.
CCCTGGCGGGTTTACTTTTACTATCTTCTTCTTGCATAAAATCTCGGCATCGTTGGCGCTAAGCCAAATCCATCCCCCGCACGATGTCGAAACCATTTAGCTCAATAGGCAATAACTCCTCGTGGAACTTATTCCCATTCAAGTCAATTAAGATGTTTTTCATACGATGGCTAACAGGTATAAACTTGCAACTATCAACTTCGAATAATAAAGCATTATCTAGTCTATCGAATGGCAAAGCTAGTTTTCTACCAAGATCATGCGAAATAAAGGAGTAGTTGGCTCCAGAATCAACTAAAATTTGGGCAGGCAATTTGTTTACGAGGAAGGTACATGAAGCAACATCAACTTCATCTTTAGCAGCTTCCAGTGTCATCTGGAAGGCTCTCGCCTTCGGCTTTGGTGGAATGTTGGGCTTTGCTACTTCCTTCTTCTCCGGACATTCCTTCAAGATGTGCCCTTCCTCACCACACCTATAGATGACTTTCTTGGTAAGGGTGCATTCGTTGGCATAGTGCCCTGGCTTTCCACATTTTAAGCATGTGGTTTCCCCGACACATTTCCCATGATGCTTCTTCTTGCATTTGTCGCACCATTTTGCTTCGCCTCCTCCACCTCCTCTCGAACTAGACTTCGAGAATTCACCCTTTTTTGATGTACCCTAAGAGTCTGTCGAACTTCCTCTTCTAACCAACCTCTTACCTCTCCAGACCTTTCTCCCTGATCTGGGTCTCAACATTTGTAGCAAACCATATGGCGGCTTTCAATATGGTTGCTTGCTTAACCATTGGACCATAGTCCGCTGGTAGTCGAAGGGCAAACTTGTTGACCTTAGAGAGTTCTATTTATATAGGTATGGGATAAGCTACATCTTTTCTGTGACACTAGCATCGTATTCAGTAACACTCTTTTTTTCCTTCTTCAAATTCTGAAACTCATTATTGATTTCCAGAAGGTCCTGCTCGGAGCAGTATTGCAATTTGATTTGCACCACAAAGTCTTCCCAAGACATTTTCCTCGCTACTCCCTTGGGCATAGAGTCAGCTAAAAGCTTCCACCAACTCAACACGCCAGATTTTAACAGAGGGATCGCAAGAGTGGTCTTCTGTCTGTTGCTGCATTCGCAACTCTCAAATAATGTCTCCATTTCGGAGATCCAGTTTATAACTTCTACCAACGTCGGGCTTCCGGATAGACTTGGTGGCTTGGATGCCATGAAATCCTTGTATTTACCCCCACGCCCAGCATTTCCTCTATCCTTGTTGACTTGCCTAACAATCGGTGGGTTGGATTGACCAACAGTCCCACTGAAGTTTCCTCCTTCCGAATGCCCTTCATTCAATTCGGGCTGTTCAATTGGCATTGAAAGTTCTTCGCGATTCTGCTGAAGCAGACGCCTAATTTCTTCCATTTGACGATCCAACATCATTTGAATCATCAATTGTAACCCAAGCATTGTCATTGGCTCAGGTGTTGCTGCTACAATAGGTACTCGCTCAATCATAGGTGGTTGATTCTTGTTTTCATCTACGTTTCCAACGCCACTTCTGGTTCTTACCATTTTTTATCTACATACCGAATAAGGTGAATTTAGTTCCTCAATCACGATAGATAATTAAATCTTCCTTATCACTCTGAAACGTTTACATGCTAGTTTTAATACTGTAATCATACGTTTAGAATCCTAAACACATAAGGTTTCCAGATCCGGTTGGCAACAGACCATAGATCCAAACTAATAATATCATATATGGCAAACATATAACATTTAGCACATAAAAGCATTTTAGGCAACTTTCCTAAAATAAAATAGTTCTCGTGTCTAAAACATAACAAACACTCATCTCACAATCATCACTTAGCATTCTAAGTTTAAGTCTAGAAATCCTACAAATTCCTAATTCGCTTAAACTAATGCTCTGGTACGAACTGTGACATCCCCAAAATCATGGCCAGAAAAGACCGGTCTCCTTTATACTTTTAAAATAATTTCAGAATAAATCCATTGATTTAAAAGAGTTGCAGAATTTGTTCCCAAACAAAATATGATAAAATAATATTTATCAAAGCATTTCGTAAAGAAATGTATTTTCATTAGATAATCAAAACTCGGGATGTCATGTTCCGATACAGACACAAAAGCATAAACGACATATTATAAGCCTTACAACAGTTATAAACAACTACAAGCCTATAAACAAAACAACTTGATGATTCATCCATCTTATGCCCTCGCGCCACTACCTGTAATGCAAATAAGTCTGAGTAGGTCAGGCTTGGGAGCCTAGTGAGCATATAGGGTTTTCAACCCACAATAAATAATTATATTTAATTTCACCAACCAACAATAGCCCGATTACCCATTCCTATTATCCTCACTTTACGTCCCTAAAACAACATCTATTAGCAGGGGCCTGATCTACGATTTTCATTGAGACGAACATTACTGCAAAGGGGTTTCCTCAACAATAGATGTTATAAAGGCAACCATGAGGTGGATAAAGTACACCAGTGAATACATCGTTCACAACACCTAGAGGTTATGAACCTGCCAGCATTCCACTGGACTATCTAGAAAGAGTCTATGGTCGTCATCCATACTCTGCAAGACGACTAGATCAACAACAACATTGAGGCCTCTCATCATTTTATTTCATCACACATCCACTATCTATCCATGTTCTACCAACATCTTTGTACATATATATATATATATATATATATATATATATATATATATATATATACACACACACACACACACACACATACACACACACAACATAAAACATGTATAAAACATTCAATCAATACTCATTTCAAATAACACATAGCATATAAACACACAACACATATTTTATAGAGAATACTTCGTATTTATGTGTTAGAAGAAAGTAATTACACAGTCACTTGATAAGACGATGATTAGACAACACCTCATCTATTAAAATAATCTTTTTCGATAAAACCGGGACGTTTTCTCAAAAACCGGGCTTTACGCGGGAAGAGTTTCGGCTCAGAAACATTACTTCTCAGGATCCTCGGGGTTCGGGACTTGCTTTGGGTCTAGGGAATGATACCAAGGCTTCGGGGGTAAAGCTTACACGTAAAACGAGGTAAAACGGGACTGAGAGTAAGAAATGAGCAACAAAACTTGGTTGCCCACGACTTCTATTTATAGGGGCTGAAACCCCGATTTACGCTGGGCATAATGCCTCTATTAGCAGTACGCTGGGCATACATAGGTTATGCTGGGCGTAGTCTTCGGATCAGATCGGGCGAGTCACCAATTCGGATATTATCCGAATATATAATAAAATTTATATATTTTAATTATTTAAAAATTTCAGAAAAATCATATCTTCCTCATACGAGCGCTGTTTTCGACGTTCTTTATATCCACGCGTAGGTGAGACTAATCTCTACAACTATCGTTTAGAATCTCTCGGCTAATTTTGAATTTATTTTTATTATATTATTTTTGTAGGCCGGGACAAGAAAACTCCGTTAGAAATTCATAACTTCTTCATCCGATGTCCGTTTTCATCTGTCTTTTCACCTTTGGACTACTAACGACGAGATCTTCCATTCTCATTTAGATTGTTTCGGTCAAATATCACTCAATCTCAATTTTGAGATTTGGGATGTATACCGCTAAGTCGAAACTCAGAAAAATTATAATTTCCTCATACGAAGTCAGATTTAGACGTTCTTTTTATGCACACTCTCGGTTTAACGTATTCTTGAATTTTCGTTTAGATCACTAAGGCTAAATGTCGCTCTATCGTAAATTCACTATTTACGTCACACTGTGTTGTACCGGTTCTGTCGTGAAACTTCGACAGGTCATAACTTCTTCGTTATAACTCGGATTTCGGCATTCTTTATATATTCTGAAACCTTGCGACGACCACTACCACATCCTTCATAGATATCGGGTTTATCTAACATTTCATTTTAACGCTTATTTTTCTCCTCACTTCATTTAAGTCACACAATTAAGCACAAAACACATAATACTCAAATAATACATCTTTATTATTTCAAGACGGGTTATAAAGGTTAACCTAGACTGTTACATCATCATTAATGCCTAGCCTAGAAACACGGGCGTTACAATTCTCTCCACTTTAGCATGATTCCGTCCCCAGAATCACATATCAACAAACAAATGTGGATAGCGACTCATCATGTCACTCTCCGTCTCCCAGGTGAGATTTGGCCCATTCGTATGTTTCCAACGGACAAGCACTAACTCAACCATCTTGCGCCGCAACTTCTTAGTCTTTCAGTCAACGATTGCCTCTGGCTCTTCAATTAACCACTTGTTCTCATCAATTCTCAACTCCGAAAGTGGAATCATGTTGGGAACTTCTCCCGTGAACCTCCTCAAATAACACACATGGAAAGTGTGTTGAATTCCATTAAGTTATTCGGGTAATTCGAGCTTGTAAGCTAGGTTCTGAAGAACTTTAAACAGTCCAATCAACCTTGTACTTAACTTTCCCCTTTTACCAAATCGTATAAGTCCCTTCCACGGTGAGACTTTAAGCAAAACTGAATCTCCAACTTCAAAAGTCATCGGTCTTCGCTTGTTGTTAGCGTAGCTTTTTTGACGATCCTGACCTGCTAACATTCTCTCCCTAATTATTTTCAACTTTTCAACAGTTTGGTGGACTATCTCCGGTCCCATAAACTGCTTTTCCCCAGCCTCAAGCCAACAGGACGGCGTACGACATTTTTGTTTGTACATAGCTTGATAAGGCGCCCTCTTTATGCTCGAGTGGAAAGTATTATTGATGGAAAATTCTACCAAAGGTAAATTTTCATCCCAGTTACCTTGGAATTCCAAGGTACATGCTCTCAGCATATCTTTAAGCGTTTGTATCGTTCGTTCGTTCTGACCATCAGTCTGTGGATGGTAAGCTGTACTCAAACACAACTTGGTACCCAATTCCTCTTGTAGACTTCTCCAAAATTGCGAGGTGAAACGGCTATCACGATCTGACACAATTGTTAACGGAACACCATGAAGCCTCACAATTTCCTTCATGTAAGAATTCACAAGCTTATCCATAGACCGTTTCTCGTTGGCTGCTTTGAAGTGAGCACTCTTAGTGAAGCGATCAACGACAACCCAAATCATGTCGTGACCGTTCTTTGTTCTGGGCAGTTTAGTGACAAAATCTATAGCAATGTCTTCCCATTTACCCATAGGCATAGGTAAAGGTTCTAAACTCCAGTATGGTTTCTGATGTTGTGCCTTGACCCTTTCACACGTCACACACTCGGCCACATACTTTGCAATATCAAGCTTCATCGTCGGCCACCAGTAGTAAGGTTTTAGGTCCCTATACATTTTAGTGCTACCAGGATGAATTGAGTACATGGTTTTCTGAGCTTCTTCCATCAGAAGATCTCTTATTCCTCCTGACTTAGGCACCAAAATTCAATCTTGGAATACCTTCAGTCCGTGACCGTTTGTACCGAACACTAACGTTTTGCCCAAACGAACCCTTTCGACCATTCTTCTTAGAAGCTTCTTCTTGAGCTTTCTTTATACTTTCCACAATGGTTGAGAGAACTTTTATTCTCAACGCTCTTGACCTTTTTCTCTGAATATTTACTTTCCGACTGAGAGCATCAGCGACAACATTTGCTTTACCGGGATGGTAAATTATCTAACAGTCGTAGTCATTAAGTAGTTTTAGCCAGCGTCGCTGCCTGATATTCAATTCTTTCTGACTAAAGAGATATTGGAGACTCTTATGATCAGTGAAATGTTTGCACTTCGTGCCATAGAGGTAGTGCCTCCATATCTTCAGAGCGAAAACTACCGCTGCCAGCGCCAAATCGTGAGCGGGGTAGTTATTTTCATGCTCCTTCAACTATCGAGATGCATATGCTATCACCTTTTCTCTTTGGGTCAAAACACAACCCAATCCACACACCAGACGCATTGCTATAAACATCGAAGTCTTCAACTCCATCGGGTAGAGAAATAATCGGTGCCTCACATAACTTCTTTTTTAACAACTCGAATGCTTCTTTGTGCTTATCACTCCAAGCATAAGTAGCTCCTTTGTGAGTCAAAGCTATTAAAGGAGTAGCGATCGAAGAGAAGCCTTGGATAAACCTTCGGTAATATCCAGCTAATCCCAAAAAGCTTCGGATCTCCGAGGGACTTTTCGGTTGTTCCCACTTCATTGCATCTTCAATCGTTGCTGGATCAACCATTATCCCTTCTTGGTTGACAGCATGACCCAAGAATTGGACTTCTCAAATCCAAAAATCACATTTGGAGAACTTAGCATACAACTTCTCCTTCTTCAAGACTTCTAACACTTCTCGCAAGTGTCTACCATGCTCCTCTTGGCTTTTCGAGTAAATCAGAATGTCATCTACGAACACTATCAAAGATTTATCAAGGAACGGATTACAAACTCTGTTCATTAAATCCATGAATGCTGCTGGAGCATTGGTTAGTCCAAACGACATAACCAAAAACTCGTAGTGTCCATATCGTGTTCTGAATGCAGTCTTCTCGATATCCTGCTCTCTTACTTTCAGCTGATGATATCCTGACCTTAGGTCGATCTTTGAAAAATAACTTGAACCTTGTAGTTAATCGAACAGGTCATCAATCCTTGGAAACGGATATCTATTCTTTATTGTTGCCTTGTTCAGCTCTTTGTAATCGATGCACATCCTCATACTCCCGTCCTTTTTCTTTACGAATAACACCAGAGCTCCCTAGGGTGATGAACTAGGTCTAATGAAACCTTTGTCCAGTAACTCTTGAAGTTGCATCATCAGCTCCTTCATCTCCGTCGGTGCTAGTTGGTAAGGTACTTTTGCTATTGGCGTCATCTCTGGTAACAAGTCTATTCTAAACTCCATTTATCTATCAGGCAGTAATCCGGGAAGATCTTCGGGAAATACTTCCGGATAATTTCACACAACAGGAATGCTCTGCAACTCCTTTTTCTCCTTCTTAGACTCGATCACGAATGCAAAATATGATGTACATCGTTTGGCCAAACACTTTCTAACTTTCATTAGAGAATTGATTCCATAATTTACTCTTTGTTTGTCCCCATACACCATAAATGACTCTTTCCCTGGCAGGTTTACTTTTACTATATTCTTCTTGCATAAAATCTCGGCATCGTTGGCGCTAAGTCAATCCATCCCCAGCACGATGTCGAAACCATTTAGCTCAATAGGCAATAACTCATCGTGGAACTTATTCCCCTTCAAGTCAATTAAGATGTTTTTTATACGATGGCTAACAGGTATAAACTTGCCACTAGAAACTTTGACTAATAAAGCATTATCTAGTCTATCGAATGGCAAAGCTAGTTTTCTACCAATATCATGCGAAATAAAGGAGTAGTTGGCTCCAGAATCAAATAAAATTTGGGCAGGCAATTTGTTTACGAGGAAGGTACCTGAAACAACATCATCTTCATCTTTAGCAGCTTCCAGTGTCATCTGGAAGGCTCTCGGCTTCGGCTTTGGTGGAATGTTGGGCTTTGCTGCCTCCTTCTTTGGACATTCCTTCAAGATGTTCCCTTCCTCACCACACCCATAGCAGACTTTCTTGGTAAGGGTGCATTCGTTGGCATAGTGCCCTGGCTTTCCACATTTTAAGCATCTGGTTTCCTCGCCACATTTACCATGATGCTTCTTCTTGCATTTGTCGCACCATTTCGCTTCGCCTGCTCCACCTCCTCTCGAACTAGACTTCGAGAATTTACCCTTTTTTGCTGTACCCTGATGGTCCGTCGAACTTCCTCTTCTCACCAACCTCTGACCTCTCCAGACCTTTCTCCCTGATTTGGGTCTCAACATTTGTAGCAGCCTGTATGTCGGCTTTCAATATGGTTGCTTGCTTAACCATTGGACCATAGTCCGTTGGTAGTCCAAGGGCAAACTTGTTGACCTTAGAGAGTTCTATTTGTATAGGTATGGGATAAGCTACATCTTTTCTGTGAAACTAGCATCATATTCAGTAACACTCTTTTTTTCCTTCTTCAAATTCTGAAACTCATTATTGATTTCCAGAAGGTCCTACTCGGAGCAGTATTGCAATTTGATTTGCACCACAAAGTCTTCCCAAGACATTTTCCTCACTTCTCCCTTGGGCACAGAGTCAGCTAAAAGCTTCCACCAACTCAACACACCAGATTTTAACAGAGGGATCGCAAGAGTGGTCTTCTGTCTTTTGCTGCATTCGTAACTCTCGAATAATGTCTCCATTTCGGAGATCCAGTTTATAACTTCTACCAGCGCCGGGCTTCCGGATAGACATGGTGGCTTGGATGCCATGAAATCCTTGTACTTACCCCCACGCCCAACATTTCCTCTATCCTTGTTGACTTGCCTAATAATCGGTGGGTTGGCTTGACCAACAGTCCCACTGAAGTTTCCTCCTTCCGAATGCCCTTTATTCAATTCGGGCTGTTCAATTGGCATTGAAAGTTCTTCGCGATTCTGCTGAAGCAGACGCCTAGTTTCTTCCATTTTACAATCCAACATCATTTGAATCATCAATTGTACCCCAACCAATGTCATTGGCTCAAGTGTTGCTGCTACAACTCCCCTTCTGGTTCTTACCATTTTTTATCTACACACCGAATAAGGTGAATTTAGCTCTTCCTCATAAGAGCTCCGTTTTCGACGCTCTTTATGTTGACACGTAGGTAAGACTAAGCTCTACAACTTTCGTTTATACTTCTTCGGCTAACTTTGGCTTTATTTTTATTGTATTATTTTTAGTAGTAGGTTGGGACAAGAAAAATCCATTAGAAATTCATAACTTCTTCATCCGATGTCTGTTTTCGTCTGTCTTTTTACCATCGGACTATTAACGACGAGATCTTCGATTCTCGTTTAGATTGTTTCGGCCAAATATCACTCTATCTCAATTTCGAGATTTGGGTTGTATACCGCTAAGTCGAGACTTAGAAAAATCATAACTTCCTCATACGAAGTCAGATTTAGACGTTCTTTTTATGCACGCTCTCGGTTTGATGTATTCTACAATTTTTGTTTAGATAACTAAGGCTAAATTTTGCTATATCGTAAATTCACTATTTACGTCATGCAGTGTCATACCGGTTCTGTCGCGAAACTTCGATAGGTCATAACTTCTTCGTTATAACTCGGATTTCGACATTCTTTATGTATTCGGAAACCTTGCCACAACCACTTCCACATCCTTCATAGATATCGGGTTTATCTAACATTTCATTTTGACGCTTATTTTTCTCCTTACTTCATTTAAGTCACACAATTAAGCACAAAACACATAATACTCAAATAATACATCTTTATTATTTCAAGACGGGTTATAAAGGTTAACCTAGACTGTTACATCATCATTAATGCCTAGCCTAGAAACACGGGCGTTACAATTCTCTCCACTTTAGCATGATTCCGTCCCCAAAATCACATATCAACAAACAAATGCGGATAGCGACTCATCATGTCACTCTCCGTCTCCCAGGTGAGATTTGGCCCATTCGTATGTTTCCAACGGACAAGCACTAACTCGACCATCTTGCGCTGCAACTTCTTAGTCTTTCAGTCAACGATTGCCTCTGGCTCTTCAATTAACCACTTGTTCTCATCAATTCTCAACTCCGAAAGAGGAATCATGTTGGGAACTTCTCCCGTGAACTTCCTCAAATAACACACATGGAAGGTGTTATGAATTCCATTAAGTTATTCGGGTAATTCGAGCTTGTAAGCTTGGTTCCCAATCCTCTGAAGAACTTTAAACGGTCCAATAAACCTTGTACTTAACTTTCCCCTTTTACCAAATCGTATAAGTCCCTTCCACGGTGAGACTTTAAGCAAAACTGAATCTCCAACTTCAAAAGTCATCGGTCTTCGCTTGTTGTTAGTATTGAGAGAAAAACTTTGAGACACGCTTGAACAAACGTTAGAAAAAGTATATTGCGGAATAGTTAATTGTTACACCCCAAAACCAGGAACGGCGGAAACGTTCTGGGGCGTAGTACGTCATGTACAATATCACAAAAATGAATAGTAGTAAATAAGCAACAACATCATCCATTGCATTAATAATATAATTTTAATACAAGTGTTCTGATATGTCTAATAGACACTAAAGTATAAATCAAAATGAAGGATGAGTCTTGAACGAGCTCCATCTTCTCTAAACCTTGCATCGGTACCTGTCTACTGTTGACCTGAGGATACAAGTTATTTTGAAAGAGAGTATCAGCTTTAAAGCTGGTGAGATCATAAGTATTTTAGTGTCTGAATTTGTAAGAAAGTATTTGTAAGTATGTGAAGTGTAAGTATGTATAAGTTTTGAACCTCCTAGAAAACCCTATGTTTCCTACTAAAAGTAGCCTTCTACCAAGGCTTCTAGTATCTGTGTGTGTCTCTTGAAATAGTGTGTATTTTCCCAAATCCGACTATCATTAACCTAAAACATAGCTTTTACATTACCGTGCATCGTGTGAATGTTCACGAAGTGAATGTAATGGTAAAATATTATAGTACTGTAGTATTGTTATAAGTAACTACTGCTGTACTAACTACCTTAAACCAATTGTAATTTAAAGTACCATGTGATTGGCCTGTATCCTGCTACCGACTATAGAATGCGACAATGTACAATGTCGGAGAAAAATGACATTTGGCACCCGTAGACTTGCAAGTCCCATTGTAGTGAGCAACAAGGTGTAGGATAGTCAATCCAATATAGATCTATACGCAAACTCATACGCTCCCCAATTAAGGAGATTCTGAATACAAAAACGGCCATGGCAGGAAGTGCCATGCCCCGTTTAGTGGCTCACATAACTACATGAATGTATATGTAATGAATGTGCTAGTTGTATTGTATGTTCTCCCTCTGTCTAGCCTGTATGTATTGTAATGTCCTATGTGTACTAGCTGTAATGTGTGTTCTCTCTCTATCTAGCAGGTATTGAAATGTACTGTGTGTACTAGCTGTAATGTGTGTTCTGACTCTATCTAGCAAGTATTGACTCATGAATGAACTGACTCATTGTATGATTCTTCGTTCTAGTAATAGTATTAGTAACTTCCCAAAATTCCCCTATCGTATTTTACTAGTAATATGACCTGTACGTATGAACATGAACGTATACCCTTGCTACCCAAGGGTATTGAATTGACTGAGAGAACTTTTATTGCTATATATATATATATATATATATATACATAATATATGGCTAGTATTTAGATGACCTTCGGACGGATAACAGATGCCATAAAGCCACATCCCAACGAGGAAAAGGAGGTAAAGCGAGCTAGCCTTCCTAAGTCCTTTAAACACTACTTATATAACTATACATATATAGGCATGAAATTGACAATATAAAATTATAAAAGAAGTTTTGTAAAACCTTATACAAGTTTAACAACTAAGAAAAGATGACCTGATGTTAGTTTGTAAAACGGTTGGAAAACAGTTTATTTGATAAGAACAATTTTAAGTAAAAGGAAAATCTTTGTTTTGAAACACAATTGCAACAGGTTTTGAAAAGATATATTCAGTATGTAAGACAGTTTAACAAAGAGTTTTAAACGAGTAAAAATGTTTTGGAAAGCTATTTGAAGTAATCTGCTTGGTAAAACAGCTAAAAGTGTAGTAAATCCATTTGTATGCTACTTATTAATCAAATGTGATTGATATAATAACTAGAATGATTTAACTTGTATCCCCCCATAAAAGCATTTAAAAAGATTTAAAATATTGATTAAGGGGGTATGAACTCACCTGTAGAGAGTGGTTTGGCTGAACTGACTGTATAGGATGCTAAGTGTCAAGTGAAGACTTGAGCATACACAAGGATCCTAATCAACATATAATAATACATATATGTATTCAATTAGTCATTTAAACAACTAATTAACCAAGATTAGACATCCTAAGACATGTAAAACACTTGATCTAAGTGCTATAAGTCCTAAGGATTGTATCTAAGGGTTGTAGGACTTGGCTATTGAGTTTAGGGTTCAAGAGGACCCTCTACATGAGTTTACGGTTTTATGACCATAACTCATTGAGTTTACGGTCATAAATTCATGAGTTTACAGCCGTAAACTCATGCTTCTTTGACCACTTTGAGTTTTGAAGCCTTATAAGTCCTTAGAAGCAATTCTACTTGAAGCATAAGTCTATGGAAGTGTTTGTGGCATCAAATCACTCCTATATGTAGTTTACGGCCCATGGACCAGTATTCCATGTGTTTACGGTCGTAAAAACATATGATCTAAGGTATTTTGACGTTTACAAGTCCTAAACATATCAAGGAAGGGGTCTAAACTAGTTTCCAAAGCTTGAGAAGGGACTAGGGCCACTTTGGCACACTTTTTAGGGTTTACGGTCCAAGAACATCTTGGACCGTAAACACCTTTGATCTTTACTTTCTTGGGTGTTTTCTTGATATATTGAAGTATAAGAATCCTTAAGATACTCTAAGATAGAAGTACTTACAAGATAGAGGCTTGAATTGGTAGCAAAAGGCCAAGAACACTAGTGTGTGCTCTTGGTGTTCTTGGTGAAACTTGAAGATCTAACCTTTTGGAACTTTTTACGAATGGAAGTGTGTTGAAACACTAGATTAGGTGATATACCAACTTAAAAGGGTTAGAAACACTTACTAATTGAAGATCTAGGAGCAAAAGTCGGATGCTACTTGAGAGGATTTGATTTCTAACTTTGAAATGGTGAAAAAGTGATTTAAATGGCTAAGTGCCATATATATACCACTAAGGTTTACGGTCCAAATACCATTTGGGCTGTAAACTCTAAACTCCTGAAGTTTTTGGAACTTCATTGTTTCACAATAAACTCTAGGGCATCCTCTCTCCTGATATCTCGTAAAGGGTTAATCCTAACATACTCAAACTTATTCCAGAAAGCTTGAAAGTTTGCAGAAACTGTTCTGACTTCTTTTGAAGTGAATGGTTGTACAGAATAGAATTTTCGGGTTGTCACATCATCCTCCCATTAGAAGGAATTTCTTTGCGAAATTAGAATTTAGGTAAAGGAAGTAAGCATGAATAATCGAGCCAAAGGTGGGGTTACTTCCTGATCGATTGATTCTCGCGCTCCCAAGTGAATTCAGGTCCTTGGTTGGCATTCAATTGAACCTTCACTAAAGGGAAACGACTATGAATCGTTTGCATGACCTTGCGGTCCATGGTCACTACGGTTCTTCCACGTAGGTGAGGCTCTTGTGGAACTCGATCTCTTCGAGTGGGATTTCAAGAGTCTCGTCGGATCGATACTTTTTGCAAGTTCGAGACGTTAAGGGTAGAATATATGTTTCTAAGCTCGCGAGGTAGATTGAGTTTGTGAGATACAAGGCCGAGTATGGCAAGAATCTCGAAGGTCCTAACTGTCTTGAATTTAGGTTTCCATGCTTTGCGAAGCATATTAAGCCTTCCCAGAGTGAGACTTCGAAAAGAATTTGGTCTCTCACCTGGAGTTCCAAGGGTTTCTCCTTCTTGCTCCTCTTCCTAGTCAAGGGCCACTCCCTTCTGGGCCAAAGTCGTAAGAGGTTTTGTAATTTGCGAGGAGTTCTAAATGATGTACGATAGTAAGTCTGCAAGACCTAGAATTTGGCGAATTCCCGTCGACGCCTTTGGTGTTAACAAATTCTCAACGGTTTTGATAAATTGAAAGGGTCCTCAAGAATTTCCACATCACTAATAGTGTGTCTTAGGAATTTGACTCTTCAATTCCAAAACTCGTATTTAGAGAACTTCGCGCAAAGCTTCCCAGATCGCATTGTTTCCATGATTTGTTGTAGGTGCTCTTTATGGTTTCCTTCTTACTACGAGAGTAGATAAGTAAGTCATTTACAAAGACAATGACGAACTGATCCAAGTAAGAATGGCATACCCTATTCATTAAGTTCCTGAATACTATGGGCGTATTGGTCCTATCTGAGGGGTATCACTACGGACTCGTAGTGTCCGCATCGAGTTCGGAAGGTCACATTCAGGACAACCTTCGCTAACACTCGAAACTGGTGATATTCGGATTTCAGGTCCATTTCTTAAAGGTAATTCGTTCCTCGCATTTGCTTAGCCCATACATTCATGCGAGGCAGAGATAATGATTTCTAATTGATATCTTAACGAGGTCTCCGATAGTCGATGTACTTATGATACTATTTGTCCACCTTTCTGAAGAATAAGACCGGAGTTCTCCAGGGCGAGGAGCTTGGTCTTCCTATTCTTTTTCCGAGTAGTTCGCTAAGTTGTCCGGACTGTTCTTGTAGCTCTGTAGGTGTTTACACTGTAGGGCGATCTGGTTGCAGGAGTCGTACTGGGTTCTAAGTTTGTTCACATGACGATGCGATTAGTCGTAGTCTTGGGCAGTCTCTGTCCTGAAGTTCATATTAGAGTCCATACATGGTTCATTGATCGCAATCTCGTGTATACGAGTCGTATATAATTAAGATTGAAAAGATAGTCGAATAAATGATTCTTCTTTAAGCTCACATCCCAACGAGGAAAAGAAGTTAAAGGGGAATCATTAATTCTAAATCTGTAGAACCTTGATCATATACCACCCTTGTGTATACATCCTTCATTGATAGATTAACCGTAAGAGTCCTTGTATTGAACTTGACGTACTGTACGAGTGGTACTTCAAGGAGGTTTGTTGAGGTTCCATCGGAAAGGATAAGAAATATGAGGTACTCTACGCATGATTACTTCGGAGCTCTGAAATGATGGGCTCGCTGGTAAGGCGATTTTGGAGAAAGAGATGTACGTAGGGAACTGGTATTGCGAATCGAATTGAATCTAGTTGTATGATAATATCGGACTCACTTGGGAATAAAGACATTAGACTTGATCATAAAGGCGTTACAGACAAAAAACAACAGTGCAACTTTTAACAGAGTTATAGTACTTTAGATTTACTACAAGACTATTGCTGCGAACAAGGTGTACTACAAAAGACAAGTATACGCTGCACGAGCATCCCTTCGCTGACAGGATCTCGCAAAAGATAATACTCTAGTTGCACTAGTTTTAACCGGTTTATGAGTCTTTTACAACGAACACCTTAGATACTTTAACGAGGTTCCGGGGTAGTCTCTTCTGCGGCAGTGATCCTTAGTATCTTTCCGTCTGTGCCGGAGTTCTTCGTTATCGGGAAATCCTTCTTGAGGTGCCCTATCTTGCCGCATTGGTGACATATCTGGCTAGCACCAACATCGGTGGTGGAAGCGATGTGTCGGTTCGTTGTTATGTGGACACGAGTGTTCTCCTTGTTCATCCACTTTGAAACTTTCCTTTCATAGGGTCTAGTTTTAACACCACCATCGCAAGCCTGGTTGACTCTGATGTCAGGGGCTTGAGTGATGGGTCGTGCCGGTGCTCCACAGCTACGCGCATGGTGCCCTATTTTTAGGAAATTACAACATTGCATTTCATGGCAAGCCCCCTGATGATGAAAACTACACTTATCACACTTCAGAAGTTTTCCCTCATATGGTCTGCTCGATACTGGGATGGCAGGAGTTGCCACTCGTTGCTGTTGCATGGCAAGTCTTTGGGATTGCTTGCGTTCCTTCTGGGCTTGGCGCTTTCGTTTCTTGTTCTCTATTTTTCGGCTTTGCAAGCCTGCGACTGTTATCGTTTGATGGTTTCTTGTATTGATACTACGATCGGGATTTTCAACCCCTTCGTCAGCATTGCTTGCGTTGATAACGCTACGGTTTGCAAGGACAGCTGTCACGGCAGCCATCACGGCAGCTGTAACTGCCGCTTGGAAAGTAGCAGTGTTCATAGGAAAGGCAGGGGTTTCGTTGTTCGGCTGACTGTTTCCGGATGACGACATGATTCTGTAACATGAAAGATAAGGATTTTGTGAGCTATTTTGGCTGACCCTAGATGTACTTTGATTGCTCAAGTAAAGCGTAAGAGTATGTTCTCAAAGGTTTGACCTACATCCCTATGATGCAGTCCTAGTAAAGAGTGGAAGTAAGTTCGTAGAATGGTCTTAAGATGTTTGACGTTTAAAACAGGGTACCATCGGTTGGTAAATAAAATGATCCAACCCTTGAAAAAGAATTGGGAATGATCCCTGAGCTAAATTACCCTAGTCCAATAACTCGACTAGAGTGGGTTTCAAATAGACTCCCATGATAGCATGATGAAAGTGTTTGAATAAAGAATGACACAGAAGTTAGCCGACTATCAATATCTTTGATATTCATGACGCAAAAGTTCGAGAAAAATTAACCTTGTAGAAGGTCTTACATCATATCAAGAGTAGAAAGTCCTTGACAACATAAAGACCTAACAAAAATTACTTACAGTACAAGATAGTCACATAGAAAAGTGCTACACAGATCATAGACAGGAACACGATTCTTTAAAACAAAGAAGGAAGGTAAAGTAACTCCTACTGGCAACAGTCACCCCTATTGTGTACCCTTAGCTCAGGTAGTTGACGTTCCATATCAAGCAGGTGTCTTTCGTACACCCTCTGGCGTACTGTAACGCCCGTAGATCCAGGCTAGTCCATTTAGCGATAATAGGGGTCGAAAATGACTTTTTGACAAAAGATTATTTAGAATGAATAATATTATCCAAGTTGTAGTATATGTTACAAAGTTTCCCTACATATAAAGAACGCCGAAATCCGAGTTATAACAAAGAAGTTATGACCCGTCAAAGTTTCGCGACGGAACCGGCACGATACTAGGAAGCGTAAATAGTGAATTTATGATAGACGAGATTTAGACTTAGCAATCTAAACGAAAGTCATAGAATATGTTAAACCGACAGCCTCCATAAAAAGAACACCCAAATCTGACTTCGTGTGAGGAAGTTATGATTTTTCTAAGATTTAGCATAGTAGTGCACAGCCCGAAAATTCGAATTTTATATCGGTCGATTTTCAGCCAAAATAATCTAAACGAGAAATGGAGATATCGATAATAGGAGTTAAACGATAAAAATACAGTAAAAAACGGAGCTCGTATGCGAAAGTTATGGACGAAGCTTAGTCGCTACTCATCGAGCGCGATAAATTCGATACAGTTTTATAAATCCGAGATAGAATGAGAATTAGCCAACGGGATCTAAACGAAAGTTGTAGTACTCGTAAATACCAACGCGTGGATATAAATAAAGTCGGAAACGGAGCTCGTATGCAAAAGATATTGACGAAGCTTAGTCGCTACTCTTCGAGCGCGATAAATACGATACCGTTTTTGTAAATCTAAGATAGAAGGAGAATTAGCCGACGAGATCTAAATGAAAGTTGTAGTACTCGTAAATATCAACGCGAGGATATAAAGAACATAGAAAACGGAGCTCGTACACGGAAGATACGAATGAAACTTAGCGGCTACTTTACTATAAAATCCCAATAAATAAATGGTGAACCCTTTATTATTTCTTCACACCATAAGCATTTCTTTCTCTCTCTAACTTCTCTCTAACCTCCCTGAACCCCTCCCAAGTATAGGGAACCTCCCTAGCATGAGAAGAAAGCCCCAGAGCGCCCTACGGCTCCGAGAAGAAAAGATTTTGGCTCGGAAACGGTTCTCCAGCGAAGCCCGATTTTTAATAAAAACCCGCTGTTTCGTCGAAGGAAATTATTTTTTTAAGAAGCGAAGCGCTGTCTGAGTTCGGAATCACCACATTTTCAAGTGAGTTCATGGTCCTTTTCATCTTACACATAGATATGAGTATTCTATATAAATTATGTGTTATGTGTGCGTATTATCTAAGTACTTGCTGTCTATGCTAGTTGAACGATTTTATACACGTTTTAAGGAATTTAAACTGTATATATATTTTATATCTAGAAAAATGTTGGGGTAAAACATGGGTATATGTAAGAGATGGAATATAAGTTGGACGATGAGTTGAGAGGTGTTATAGACGACGAGGTGAGGGTGAGAGGTGGACGATATGAGAAGCCTTTTCCCAAACGATGGCCCCGTCATTCAGTAGAGTATGGATGACAACCACGGACTATTCTAGACAGTCCAGTGGAACACTAGCAGGCTCGCAACCTGTAGGTGTTGTGAACAATGTGTTCACCCGGTGTACTCTAAACCTAGGCAATCATGCAAAATTGATGCCTAAACCCTGGTGAGCATGCAGACTTGATGCCTAAACCCTGGTGATCATGCAGACTTGATGCCTAAACTCTGGTGATCATGCAGACTTGATACCTAAACCTTGGTGATCATGCAGATGCCTAAACCCTGGCGACTATTCAGACTTAGTGCCCGTTTTCTAAACGGTGGCAATGATGGACTTTATGCTAATTCCTTAGGATGATCCTTAGGAATAAGTGAACGATAAATAGCTAATTCTTAAGGTAGATCCTTAAGAATAAAGAAGATAATGGGGATGGGTAATTGGGTTGATTGCTTAATTGTTTAAACATAATAATTATATTATTGTGGGTTTAAAACCCTATGTACTCATCAGGTTTCCCAACCTGACCCACTCAGTTTATTTATATCACAGGTGTTGTTATGATGTCACATTACACTGAGAGATTAAGGAGATGTAAATCACTAGCGATAATGAATGTAAGTTCTGTTTATGCTTATGTTTCTTTATTGACGATGACATCCCAAATGTTTTAAAATGAATAAAATACTTTTCCTCGGAAATGCTTTGATAACGTATTTATCATGTTTTACTGGGAACAAATTCCGCAACGTTTTTATTAAAAGATATACTCTGATTTTTATAAAGCATAAACAAAATCGGTCTTTTCTGGCCGTGAAAATGGGGATGTCACCGTTGGTATCAGAGCATTAGTTTAAGAGAACTAAGAATAAGGATTTATTTCTAGAATTAAACTTAGAATGCTAAGCGATGATCGTGAGGAGTGTGTCTAATATATTTTAGGAAGCACACCTGAATAGACACGAGCACTAGCTTAATTAGGAAAGATGCCTAAAATGCTTTTATGTGCTAAATGATTTATGATGCTTTATGCTATTGTTTGATCGGATCTATGGTCTGTTGCCGAACAGATCTGGATATTTTATGTGCTTAGGTTTCTAAACGTTTAATTACGATATTAGAACTGGCATGTAACTTTTCGGAGTAATACGGAGGAATTCACGTCTAAATCTTCCTTTGTCTATATTCTCGTCTCGATACACCGAACGTCGGCTGTGGTGTATAGAATGTCATGATAAGGACTCATAGCAGACTTAGCAAATGGAGAAAATGATAAGGCTCACGATGGTGAATGATACCTATCGGAAGATATTGTAAGAGTGGGATCTTGCCTTTAGAATACGTCTGATAAAATAGTAGTACGTCTATAGAAGTAGGGTACATTTGAATGTACACATTTGATTGGCGGGATGATAGAACGATTGGTGTAATTCCTAAAGTTTTCCTATCATCTGGAATGTCCATCACCAACCGAGTTGAAGCAGAATTGATGATTGAAGATATGCATGGAAGAAGTCCTAGTAGAGTCTAGGGAAATTTTTATGATTATTTGGTAACACTCGTATGTGTTAAATTGTTTTGTGATTTAGGACTTGGGGACTACGAGACAATACTTGGGACGAGTATGAGTAGGTGTGAAAGGTAGTAGATGCATATACTACCGGAAGCACATGACTCACGCTTGGATCAGGGAAAGTCACAAGGTTACCAAGAAGCTAGTAATTGATTTCGTTTTATTCAAGTATGTTGTTATCAAAGTTTCGGTAATGACTAAGAAGATGATTGTTATTCCGACCCTGGTGGTCATATCAAATTGAGCCCGACTACACTGAGTATGTTATGTGGTTAAGAGAATCAAGTTCGATGTAACATCTGACTTAAGACGGAAGATTGAAATAAAAAAATGATCTGTAGAGGTATCACGAAAAGTTGCTTGTAGCTAGAAATTCTACCTTTTAAGATGTGGTTAGAACATGAAGGAAGGTATAGTTTGTTCTGGAAATTTGACTCTAAAAGACCCGAGTCTAAATGTTGCAACATAAGATGTTAGGTCATTACAATACGACACATCGGTCCATGGTAGTAATCCTAAGATTGTTAAGAGAAAGAAGCAGTCTCCAGTAAGGGTCGAGATTATGACTTGAAGGTCATAATTGGGAGTCCAATGTGAGATAGGGAGCGGGTCCAAGATCAGGCACCGCCTGTAGTTAGGAAATCTTGGAGTTAGATACTCGTTTGAAGAAACATCAAATTTACGGTTATTACTTAGGATGAAGATATAACGTATGGAGTCATCATGTGAGACCTGTTTCTTTGATGATTCTGGGACATAATCATCCTAAGGGGGAGATAATTGTAACGCCCGTAGATCCGGGCTAGTCCATTTAGAGATAATAGGGGTCGAAAATGAATTTTCGACAAAAGATTATTTAGAATGAATAATATTATCCAAGTTGTAGTATATGTTACAAAGTTTCCCTACATATAAAGAACTCCGAAATCCAAGTTATAACGAAGAAGTTATGACCCGTCGAAGTTTCGCGACGGAACCGACACGATACCGGGAAGCGTAAATAGTGAATTTATGATAGATCGAGATTTAGACTTAGCAATCTAAAAGAAACTCATAGAATACGTTAAACCGAGAGCGTCCATAAAAAGAACACCCAAATCTGACTTCGTGTGAGGAAGTTATGATTTTTCTAAGATTTAGCATAGTAGTGCACAGCCCGAAAATTCGAATTTTATATCGGTCGATTTTCAGCCAAAATAATCTAAACGAGAAATGGAGATATCGTTAATAGGAGTTAAATGATAAAAAGACAGTAAAAAACGGAGCTCGTATGCGAAAGTTATGGACGAAGCTTAGTCGCTACTCATCGAGCGCGATAAATTCGATACAGTTTTATAAATCCGAGATAGAATGAGAATTAGCCAACGGGGTCTAAACGAAAGTTGTAGTACTCGTAAATACCAACGCGTGGATATAAATAAATTCGGAAACGGAGCTCGTATGCAAAAGATATGGACGAAGCTTAGTCGCTACTCTTCGAGCGCGATAAATACGATACAGTTTTTGTAAATCTGATATAGAAGGAGAATTAGCCGACGAGGTCTAAATGAAAGTTGTAGTCCTCGTAAATATCAACACATGGATATAAAGAACATAGAAAACGGAGCTCGTACACGGAAGATACGAATGAAACTTAGTGGCTACTTTACTATAAAATCCCAGTAAATAAATTGTGAACCCTTTATTATTTCTTCACACCATAAGCATTTCTTTCTCTCTCTAACTTCTCTCTAACCTCCCTGAACCCCTCCCAAGTATAGGGAACCTCCCTAGCACGAGAAGAAAGCCCCAGAGCGCCCGACGGCTCCGAGAAGAAAAGCTTTTGGCTCGGAAACGCTGCTCCAGCAAAGCCCGGTTTTTAATAAAAACCCACTGTTTCGTCGAAGGAAATTATTTTTTTAAGAAGCGAAGCGCTGTCTGAGTTCGGAATCACCACCTTTTCAAGTGAGTGCATGGTCCTTTTCATCTTACACATAGATATGAGTATTCTATATAATTTATGTGTTATGTGTGTGTATTATCTGAGTACTTGCTGTCTATGCTAGTTGAACGATTTTACACACGTTTTAAAGAATTTAAATTGTATATGTATTTTATATCTACAAAAATGTTGGGGGTAAAACACGGGTAGATGTAATAGATGGAATATAAGTTGGACGATGAGTTGAGAGGTGTTATAGACCACGAGGTGAGGGTGAGAGGTGGACGATGTGAGAAGCCTTTTCCCAAACGATGGCCCCGTCATTTAGCAGAGTATGGATGACAACCACGGACTATTCTAGACAGTCCAGTGGAACACTAGCAGACTCGCAACCTATAGGTGTTGTGAACGATGTGTTCACCCGGTGTACTCTAAACCTAGGCAATCATGCAGAATTGATGCCTAAACCCTGCTGAGCACGCAGACTTGATGCCTAAACCCTGGTGATCATGCAGACTTGATGCCTAAACTCTGGTGATCATGCAGACTTGATACCTAAACCTTGGTGATCATGCAGACTTGATGCCTAAACCCTGGCGACTAGGCAGACTTAGTGCCCGTTTTGTAAACCGTGGCTATGATGGACTTTGTGCCGATTCCTTAGGATGATCCTTAGGAATAAGTGAACGATAAATAACTAATTCTTAGGGTAGATCCTTAAGAATAAAGAAGATAATGGGGATGGGTAATTGGGTTGATTGCTTAATTGTTTAAACATAATAATTATATTATTGTGGGTTGAAAACCCTATGTACTCACCAGGTTTCCCAACCTGACCCACTCAGTTTATTTATATCACAGGTGTTGTTATGATGTCACATTACACTGAGAGATTAAGGAGATGTAAATCACTAGCTATAATGAATGTAAGTTTTGTTTATGCTTATGTTTATGTATTGACGATGCCATCCCAAATGTTTTAAAATGAATAAAATACTTTTCCTCGGAAATGCTTTGATAACGTATTTATCATGTTTTACTGGGAACAAATTTCGCAACGTTTTTATTAAAAGATATACTCTGATTTTTATAAAGCATACACAAAATCAGTCTTTTCTGGCCGTGAAAATTGGAATGTCACACGTACTCGGAGTTCTATGACTTCGGCTCGTGATTCAGCCAGTGCTTGAAGCAGGGTTTCATGGTCTCTCTTGGATCTCTCACGAGCATCTTCCAGATGAATGGTGCGGAGGGTATGCATTCTTGAATTGGTGACAACTTCCGTGATTTGATGTAGGGCTGTCCTGCCTTGAATCTTATTTCGGGCCACTCTGTGGACCAGGATTGGCAAGACTCTGTCTATTGAGCCCCCATCGGTCAGGTTATAAAAGCTTCGGTCTCCATTAAATGGCATTGGCTGATCCTGTCCTTGGCTCCACGTTTCCAAGCTTTCCACCCACGCGCGCATCGGGCCTTGAAAAGCCGAACGAGAGTTAGGATTTGGAACAAGAGCCATCGGGGGTAGATTCTCTACTTTAGGCTCGGAGTTGGAACCATCTCCTAAGCCTTTAGCCTGGTGACCATCCTCATGGATTGGGTGGTCATTTCCTGGATCAGCTTCAAACCCGCCTTCATTACCTTGGTCAGGGAAGTACAAGTTGCCGTAGGGATGGAATCCAACCATATTATCTACGCGAGAAAAGGGATATAAGAATCTATCACATAAGTAGCTTATAGTAACACAAAATACTCCTATAGTATTTTAGGTTTGTGTTCTATTGTTCTCATTGTGGTATTGTTGGTAAGATTTTAGACTTGTTGCAACCTCACAACTACACTTAGGCACATGCTAGTCAACCCTCGGATAATATAGTTGATCAGGCTATATCTTCCCAGTTTTGACTATATCTCTCTAGGTCTACTTGTGCTGCCCAACAATTGTAATTCTTTTGTATTGTCCTAGTGACACTGATTTTAGTATGAATGCAGGCACGTATACTTAATTAAATATTTTATTATTTAAAGTATAAACTCTTGGTTAGATTATTTTAATCCCATTGTATTTATAGTCTATATATCTTTTATGGGTTTATATACTCAATTCACTATAACCAATGCTCTGATACCAATCTGTCACACCCCAAACTAGGAACGGCGGAAACGTTCAGGGCCGGAGGACGTCATGTACAGTATCACAACAATGAATAGTAGTAAATAAGCAATAACATCATCCATTGCATTAATAATATAATTTTAATACAAGTGTTCTGATATGTCTAATAGACACTAAAGTATAAATCAAAATGAAGGATGAGTCTTGAACGAGCTCCATCTTCTCTAAACCTTACATCGGTACCTGTCTACTGTTGACCTGAGGATACAAGTTATTTTGAAAGAGAGTATCAACTTTAAAGCTGGTGAGATCATAAGTATTTTAGTGTCTGAATTTGTAAGAAAGTATTTGTAAGTATGTGAAGTGTAAGTATGTAAAAGTTTTGAACCTCCTAGAAAACCCTATGTTTCCTACTAAAAGTAGCCTTCTACCAAGGCATCTAGTATCTGTGTGTGTCTCTTGAAAGAGTGTGTATTGTCCCAAATCCGACTATCATTAACCAAAAACATAGTTTTTACATTTCCGTGCATCGTGTGAATGTTCACAAAGTGAATGTAATGGGAAGATATTATAGTACTGTAGTATTATAATAAGTAACTACAGCTGTACTAACTACCTTAAACCAATTGTAATTTAAAGTACCATGTGATTGGCCTGTATCCTTGCTACCGACTATAGAACGCGACAATGTACAATGTCGGAGAAAAATGACATTTGGCACCCGTAGACATGCAAGTCCCACTGTAGCGAGCATCAAGGTGTGTGGGATAGTCAATCCAGTATAGATCTATACGCAAACTCATACGCTCCCCAATTAAGGAGATTCTGAATACAAAAACGGCCATGGCAGGAAGTGCCATGCCCCGTTTAGTGGCTCACATAACTACATGAATGTATATGTAATGAATGTGCTAGCTGTATTGTATGTTCTCCCTCTGTCTAGCCTGTATGTATTGTAATGTCCTGCGTGTACTAGCTGTAATGTGTGTTCTCTCTCTCTATCTAGCAGGTATTGAAATGTACTGTGTGTACTAGCTGTAATGTGTGTTCCCACTCTATCTAGCAAGTATTGACTCATGAATGAACTGACTCATTGTATGATTCTTCGTTCTAGTAATAGTATTAGTAACTTCCTAAACTACGCCTATCGTATTTTACTAGTAATATGACTTGTACGTATGAACATGAACGTATACCCTTGCTACCCAAGGGTATTGAATTGACTGAGAGAACTTTTATTGCTATATATGTATACATAATATATATAGCTAGTATTTAGACGACCTTCGGACGGATAACCGATGCCCTAAAGCCACATCCCAACGAGGAAAAGGAGGTAAACCGAGCTAGCCTTCCTAAGTCCTTTAAACACTACTTATATAAGTATACATATATAGGCATGAAATTGACAATATAAAATTACAAAAGAAGTTTTGTAAAACCTTATAAAAGTTGAACAACTAAGAAAAGATGACTTGATGTCAGTTTGTAAAACGGTTGGAAAACAATTTATTTGATAAGAACAATTTTAAGTAAACGGAAAACCTTTGTTTTGAAACACAATTGCAACAGGTTTTGAAAAGATATATTCAGTATGTATGACAGTTTAACAAAGAGTTTTAAATGAGTAAAAATGTTTTGGAAAGCTATTTGAAGTAATCTGCTTGGTAAAACAGCTAAAAGTGTAGTAAATCCATTTGTATGCTACTTATTAATCACATGTGATTGATATAATAACTAGCATGATTCAACTTGTATCCCCCCATAAAATCATTTAAAAACATTTAAAATATTGATTAAGGGGGTATGAACTCACCTGTAGTGAGTGGTTTGGCTGAACTGACTGTATAGGATGCTAAGTGTGAAGTGAAGACTTAAGCACACACAAGGATCCTAATCAACCTATAATAATACATATATGTATTAAATTAGTCATTTAAACAACTAATTAACCAAGGTTAGACATCCTCAGACATGTAAAACACTTGATCTAAGTGCTATAAGTCCTAAGGATTGTATCTAAGGGTTGTAGGACTTGGCTATTGAGTTTAGGGTTCAAGAGGACCCTCTACATGAGTTTACGGTTTTATGACCATAACTCATTGAGTTTACGGTCATAAATTCATGAGTTTACAGCCTTAAACTCATGCTTCTTTGACCACTTTGAGTTTTGAAGCCTTATAAGTCCTTAGAAGCAATTCTACTTGAAGCATAAGTCTATGGAAGTGTTTGTGGCATCAAATCACTCCTATATGTAGTTTATGGCCCATGGACCATTGTTCGATGTTTTTACGGTCGTAAACACATATGATCTAAGGTCTTTTGACGTTTCCAAGTACTAAACACATCAAGGAAGCGGTCTAAGCTAATTTCCAAAGCTTGAGAAGGGACTAGAGCCACTTTGGCACACTTTTTAGGGTTTACGGTCCAAGAACATCTTGGACCGTAAACACCTTTGATCTTCACTTTCTTGGGTGTTGTCTTGATATATGGAAGTATAAGAAGCCTTAAGATACTCTAGGATAGAAGTACTTACAATATAGAGGCTTGAATTGGTACCAAAAGGCAAAGAACACTAGTGTGTGTTCTTGGTGTTCTTGGTGAAACTTGAAGATCTAACCTTTTGGAACTTTTTTACAGATGGAAGTGTGTTAAAACACTAGATTAAATGATATACCAACTTTAAAGGGTTCAAAACACTTACTAGTTGAAGATCTAGGAGCAAAAGTCAGATGCCACTTGAGAGGATTTGAGTTCTAACTTTGAAATGGTGAAAAAGTGATTTAAATGGCTAAGTGCCATATATATACCACTAGGGTTTACGGTCCAAATACCATTTGGGCCGTAAACTCCAAACTCCTGATGTTTTTGGAACTTCATTGTTGCACAATAAACTCTAGGGCATCCTCTCTCCTGATATCTCCTAAAGGGTTAATCCTTACATACTCAAACCTATTCCAAAAAGCTTGAAAGTTTGCAGAAACTGTTCTGAATTCTATTGAAGTGAAGGGTTGTACAGACTAGAAATTTCAGGTTGTCACATTAATCTCGAAGGATCTAAAAGCTCAACAATAATATTTAGAGTTAGATGTTAGAGTGTTAGTTGCTGAAAAGTAAAGAAATGTAAATGACAACAATTGTTATATCAATTATACACTTAAGCTGATTTATAACGAGGAATGCATTCAAGCCAAGTTAATAAGTGAGATCAAACTTAGTGACTAAGTCACAAAAGACTTGCTCCGAAGAGAGGTTGTGATCGATTATGAGGGTAAGAAGAGTGACTAAGTAAGATAGAAAAGGTAACTTCAGAGATGTGTATTAGAATTAGATGCGATGCACTTCTTTTTTGAGTTTACAAGAGGATGATCTCTATTTATAGAGAATCACAAAGATCACTAGATTACAACTCTAAGAGTAGCCATGCAAGGCATACTGGACAATAGAGTGTATTACAAAAAAGACAAAGTAAAGTAATCTAGATAGAGACTGCGGTAGATAGCGACTGCGGTTGGTGACTGCTGATGAAGCGGCTTGACTGCGGTGGCTTAGAGGCTGCGGTAGCTGAAGTTCAAGAGGGTCACTTTTTATAATTCAACAATTTCCCCCTAAATGACCTCTCTAACTTTTGATAAGCTATCAAGTTTAAGAAACTTGATCAGGATCCACCAAAACTTTCTGATGTTCTCCAAGCAGTTGATTCTTCTTAATATTTCGAACTTGACTTCTGCAGTTGTGTGCTTGGATTTTTCAACTGCGTTTTGGCAGATGTCAAGTTGCTTCCTGGTGAGACGATGCATGGCAGTCATAGGAATGAAGTATTTGAAATTATCAGTCTTCCTTTTGAAAATGACTCCAAGTGCAGGATAGTTGGTTGCACCTAAAGATCTTTCTTCATAGCCTTCGGTACGCATTGGTGCGGGGTCAAGAGGTGGAAAATCAACTTTTTTTTGGCAATGGTGGGGTGGATGTCTGCGTCGATCTTGGCAAAGTCACAGACTGTTTCCTTCTAGAAAGTACTAGCCCTTTCAAGTGCAATCTTCATCTTCAAGTGCTTCTCAGACTTGTGTTGAAACACCTTAGCGATGAGAAAGACCTCTTCCAGATTCATATAGAGAAAATCAGCCTGGGTGCGGATATAATCGTGTTCCCTTCTGGTCAGAGTGTACTGGATGAAGTTAGCCTTCATAAACTTCTAGATCTTGTAGTTCTTGACTGCGGATGGTCTATCGTTAGACCATATTTTCTCAACGGAAGAGGCATGCTTAGCATAAAATTGGCTAAGTCTCTCAAACTCCATTGGCAGTCTTTTGGCGTCTAGAAGGCTACGGTCGAACTGCTAAAATACAGTGAAGTATCTGGCATTGGGAGAGATTGGGACATCCCAGTAACCATCTGAAGGGGGTTCCGCATAGGTGAGGTGGGGAGTGTAGTCATCATCAAGTAGTCTGCAGTGGGGATTGATCCAAGAATTTATCAAGGACTCATCCATGATGGTATCAAAACCGCATAGTCTCCAAACTTCTTCAACAAGTTTGGCTGCCTTCCAATCTCTTTTACTTTGAGTGGTGGCAGGGGAGTCATTTGAACTCGGAGATAGGGCTGTTCATTATTCGGATAAAACCGAATTATCCAATTGGACAATTTGGATTGGACTATTTGGTTCGGATATTTGGATTTTTGGATTGGTTTTCAATAAAACCGAATTATTATTTTGGATTTCGGATTGGTTTTGGTTTATAAAATAAGAACCGAATAGTCCAAAAAAACCGAATAAATATTTATTATTTATCTATTTATAATATATATATATATATATATATATATATATATATATATATCTATAGTTATTTATTAATGTTGTAATTTATTTTTTCAAATAAGTTCAAAACATTTCACCCGATAAAAAAAATATTAATATGCATTTTCTCTCAAAAGTTTTCTACCTATAAAATATTTAACTATAATATATCTTCTAATTAGTTGTTTATAAATTTCAAATGACAACTAAACAATTTGTTTTTGCTACTTGTGAAATATTATAATTATATGTCGTTTTAAAATGTTTCGGTTTTTGAAAACCGAATTATAAAAACCGATCCAACCGAATTGTAATTGGATCGGATCGGATCGGATTTGAATTTTAGTTTGGACTATTCGGATCCATATTTTGAAAAACGAAATCAATTTGGATTCACTTGATTGGATCGGATCAAACCGATCCATCCAAATGAACACCTCTACTCGGAGAGGACATGTACTCCACAAGGTTTTTGAAGTGAGGAGGAATCTCTGGTTTCTCAGTAGTGTTTTCCTGTTGCACTGGACAGTAATGAGGTGGAGTGTGGTGAGATGGTTACGGTGAAGGTTGTGGGGTAGGAACTTTTTCTATAGAGATAGGGGAGTTTGATGTTGTGGAGAGATGGATTGATTGGAGTGATGAACTTCTTCTTCTTCGCTTCCCCCTATTGAGGAGTTAAGACCCAGAGCCTCCTCAAGCCATTGACGAAGGTCATCAACCTTGGCATACACCTCTTGGAATTGAGCTTTGAGGGCTTCGGCTAAATGTTGATTGTTTGGGATGGAGGGGTTGAAGAGTAGCTTGTGGATTTCCTTGGTAAGATGAAGGATTTTGGGACCATGGAAATTTGTAGACAAGGATCTCTGCAGACGATTGATAGTAGTTTGAAGGACTGAAATTGCAGACTCATAAGCAATGTGAGTTTCCGCAATCAGTTTTTTAGAGTGGGAAGCTTGATCCGCAACGGATGCTTCAAGATCCCTTTTGATTGCGGTTACCTCAGAGATGAGGCGTTCTACAACAACCATGAACTCTTTGTGGTCATCTTGACGATTGTTGTCAAGAGACCGGATTCCCATTTCAACCTTTACAGAGATACGCTCCGCAACCATTCTCTCTCGTGTTTCCAGGCGTTCAATTCTTTCCATCAGGGACTGCGGTCTAGGTATATCTTGTGGTTGCGGTTGATTTGGCTTGACCGCAACAAGGATTTGATCGACCTTGGCTTGAAGACTTAGAAAGTCTTTTCTTGTAACAACATTCTTCTTCTTCTTCTTCTTCTTCTTCTTCTCTTTGGGTTTAGAGGTCCAATGATGAGAACCACTGGATTCTTGTTCTTCATCGAACATCATGAGGTCATCATCAGAAGGAGAGGGTTTGTTTACCTCTTGTAGTTTAGCTTCATGAAAACTGAAGATGGGATCAGAACTTACTTCGATTTCAGGTCCTTCATCTTGTGAACCTTCAGCAGTGGGAGTGGGAGGAACTTTGGAGACATGTTGGTCAGCAGTGGCTTCCTAAGTCTTGTGGATGGTTTCAACCATTTCTGTCTTCCAATCTTGAACTTTAAGGATGGTGGCTACGATACTGGCATTATTAATGGCATCTGCCCAATACTTAGCCACTGCTTGTATTTCTTGTTCCTTCAGCTACTGTTGTTTGATTTGTTGATCCTTGCGTGCTTGGAATGCCCTTCGAAAAGCGGCATACTTCTTTGCTTCAGCCTCATTGGAGGGTTGGTACTCGCTCCATGAATCACTAGAATTTTCACCGTCAATTCCTTGAAATCACACCGAGGTGTCCCTCGGGTTCACGGATCCTTGCCCATTTGTGCTCATCGTGCCTAAACCACCTATTACTAATGTAAGCAGAGTAGGATTTCCTGAGCTTCCTTGTTCTCCTTGACCCGTGGTCAAGTTTGGCCTCGGCTCTGTTCTAGAATGGGCGGAAGAAGCACCCTGTGGTTGGGAAGGTGTTTGTTGTGTTTGGGTGACATTCAAGAGGATGGAGTTCAACTCCTCAGAAGAAAAAATATGCATTCGGGAAGCCCTGGAGATTTTAGGGCGAGAACCAGTATTATCCCCTTAGGAATGAACTAGGGGGGAGTCTCCTCTTTGCTGGGAATCAGACTCACTTTCTGAGTCTGAAAGGAAGAAGATGGTAGTTTCGAATGGATGTGCAGGCATCCCAAGGACTACCGGAGCCTGTAGAGAGGCTGAGGTATCGGTCCGATCATGCATTTGGCTAGAAGGATCAACTTTGCGTTTCTTGAGGATTGATATGGGTTGGTTATCCTCATCTGAGTCACTGCTGGAGTCATGATGACTTGGTTCCACAGTTGTGATTACGGGTGGTGTTTTTCTTTTCTTTGAAGGTTTGGAGGATTTGGAAGCATCCTTTTTAGGAGTTCCTGATTTCTTTGTGTTGTGGGGGCCATGAAGGGTAGAAACTTTGTGCTTACGTATTTGGGAATGAGAGGCATTAGAGAGAGTTGTAGAGGAAGGGACTGCGGTGCCTTCAGGGTTAACGACTGCGGATGGAAGAGGCGGGGTAGGAAGGTATGGGTCAATACCTTCCGTAGCCTCAATGTGGTTTGAGATATCAGCAGTCTCACGACCGAGGGTAGAAAGAATATGGACAGGAAGTATGCGGATTGGGCCAAAGATTATTTGATCAGAAGAAGGATTGTACCTTTTGAGATCCTTGGTGACAAAAAAGTTGATGTCACTGCCCATGTCTATCCCTACGTTTGCATGTAGATCTGAAATGCAGAGGGACCAGAACCTAGTAAAGGTAAGTTCGGTTGGGTTCTGTCTTGGGCTCTCTTTGGGAATTTATTGTAGAAAATCATCCCAAAGGATCTGTCTGTAGTTCACATCGTGGCCTGTGAATATGCTCCATACCAGTTCCAATAGCTTTAGTCCCATGTTATTCGTGCCTCCGGTTCTGCCGGATAGACTGCGGATGACAAAGTGGCACACGAACTGCCAGACCGCAGACAATTGGTTCTTCTTGAATTCGCCAATGCCTTTGATCTTTTTTCTGATAACCTATCTGATAGAGTGCCAAAGTGATGTCCGCCATTGATGGGGTGGTATCTTGATGGAAGGATGAACACGGAGGTTAATGGCGGTGAGGTATTTTTCTTTGGACAAAATAACCAAAGAATCATTGATTAGGTTTAGATGAACTTCTTGGGGGTTATCAAGTGGGCGATAGGCGGAGAAGGCACATTTGAAGAGGGTTGAAATTGGGACAACATCTGTGAAAGCATCGAATGGACCAAACAAAGGATGGTTTTTTAGAAATTTGATCATAAGTTTTGTGGGAGCATTGTAAGATGGTTGTTCTTCAAAAATGGCTCTGAAATTGCTTGAAGCAATTGTGGGAGAGTCTGAACCAGTTGAGTTCACTGATCCAGAAGCCTTGGTTTGTTTCTTTGAGACACCGGATTTCACCATTGTTATGAGTTTGAGAAAGCTTGAAGAATGCAGAAGAGGATCGAAGGTTTAGAGAGCGTAAAATTTTCTTTGTGGAGAAGAAAGGGGTTTTATAGTGACTCAATGAAGCGGGAAACGTTTTTGACCTAAGTGAAATTGGGTAAAAACATTTGGGTTTATCTTTTGAATTAGCGTCTTTAATCTCAACCACATATTGACAAAAGAGGGATAAAATCTGAATTTGGGATTAACCAAAAAAGGGGTCTGCATTTAATGAAATGTCAGGTTTTGTATCACGTCTGAAGAACGTGTGGTAGGGGAGAGATTAATCGGTTGGATAAAGGGGAAATTGTAACGAATATGATGGTTTGGGGTAATAGGAAAAGACATATTAAAAAGGATTTGATTTGGAAAATCTTTATTTTGTCATCATACCTAAAATAGGTCTGACACAAGGTTTAGAAGAAAAGAATGTGATATTTTCTCAAAAGAATGTTTTTATTTAATGAAGGATCATTAAATAGCACGCTATTTTTTTTGAAACTAATGAACAGTCTGAAAATCAATTAATGTGACTGCAGATAGACACATTATTGCGGATAGCTCCTTTGCCATTGCGGATGACTGCAGTGGGAGAAACTATGAAGAACACTTGTACAAGAAGTTAGTAATAACAAACAAGAAAGACCCGTGAAAGATAGGTATAATGTATGGTTGTGGTACACAGACTGCGGTACATAGGATATAGCAAAACCATCTATTATAAATGACTTTCAGTTAGGACCGTAATGGAGACCGAGAATGGTCTGCGGTACCTATCAATTCAAGAAGAATTGATGCCAGATTCATCATCCCTAACATTTGTAAGAACGCATTGAATTTGATAGAGTAAAGTGCTTTTGTAAATACATCAACAATCTCTTCATGAGTAGGGACAAAGATGATTTCAATGTTACCGTTCAGAATGTGGTCTTTGATGAAGTGATATCGTAGTTCAATATGTTTCGTCTTGGAGTGCTGAGTTGGATTATGAGAAATCACTATGGCACTTTCAGAGTCACAGTAGATTGGTATCCGCAACATTCTGTCTAACAGTTGTGTCTTCATCCATAGAACTTGAGAACAACAGCTGGCTGCGGCCACATATTTGGCTTCTGCGGTAGACAATGAAACACAACTTTGTTTTCTTGAGGACTAGCTGATGAGTCTACCTCCCAAAAATTGACATCCACTAGATGTACTTTTTCGATCAGGTTTGCATCCGGCATGATCCGCATCGGTAAATGCTTGTAGACCGAAATCATTGCCTGCGGGGAACCATAGACCAAGAGATTTGCTTCCTTTCAGGTACCGGATAATTTGTTTGGCTGCGGTCATATGTGACACTTTTGGGTCAGCCTGATACCTTGCACATAAACAAGTTGCAAAGACAATGTCCGACCTACTTGCGGTGAGGTACATTAGAGAGCTAATGATACCTCTATAAGTCTTGTGATCCACAGATTCGCCATAGGGATCAGCAGAGATCTTATAACCGAAGGCCATAGGGACCTTAGCCGAGGAGCAGTTGTCCATAGAGTATTTCTTTAATAGTTCAGTGGTGTATTTTTCTTGATGAATGAATATCCTTGCTGAATTTGTTTGACTTGAAGACCTAGAAAGAAATTAATCTCTCTATTGCTCATTTGAAATTTGTTTGTCATGAGCTTAGCAAATTCATCCACCATTTCTTGATCAGTCGATTCGAAGATGATATCATCCACGTATATTTGTACTAGCATAACCTGGTTACCATTTGTTTTTCTAAATAACATGGGATCAATCGCTCCAGTTCTGTAGACTGAAGAGACTAAAAATTCAGAAAGAGTCTCATACCAAGCTTTATGGGCTTGCTTCAGAACGTAGACTGCCTTTTGAAGCTTGTAGCAGTGGTCAGGGAATTCAATACTTTCAAAGTCGTGAGGTTGATGAAGATAAACCTCTTCTTTCAATTCCCCATTGAGAAAAACACTCTTAACGTCCATTTGGTGTACCTTGATGTTTTTGTGGGCAGCATATGCTAAAAAGATTCGGATGGCTTCCATTCTAGCCACTGGAACATATGTTTCATCGTAGTCAACACCTTCCAGTTGACTATACCCCTTTGCAACCAGTCTTGCCTTATTTCTGATAACCGCACCAGATTCATCTAACTTGTTTTTGAACACCCATCTTGTTCCAACAATAGTATGGCCTTGCGGAGTGGGAACGAGTTGCCACACCTTGTTCCTTTTGAATTCTTCCAGTTCTTCTTGCATAGCAGAAATCAATCAGGTTCCAATAAAGCTTCTTTGATTGATCGTGGCTCGATTGCGAACATAAATGCTGCGTAGTGACAATGATCATATAAGTCCTTGGCAGATCGAGTTTGGATACATGCGGACGGGTTGCCAATAATTTGACCTGGTGGGTGGTCCTTCGTCCATATATGTAGACGAGGCATCAGATGATCAGCGGCTGCGGTAGAAGTTATGTCTTCAATATCAAAATTTTATTCGGTTGGAGATGGCAGTTCCCCCTGGATTTGAGAACAGCCTGCGGAATCATCTTGGCTTCTTGGACCGAGAATGAAATTTTCTTGAACAGTTTGGAGAGGTTCCCCCTGGATTGCTGATGGGAGTTCCTCTGGAACCTGAGAAGGTTCCCCCTGGACTACTGATGGGAGAGTAATGATCCTTGAATCGGTACTAGTGTCAATGTTCTCTATGAGTTCATCATCCGAATCCGAAGATATGTTTGATGGTAATTATTTTCTAAGGATAGGAACTTGAGCATCATCAAGTACTGGAACCTCGATGGTTGTTTCTTGATCCGGAGTAGAGTTTTCCCCCTCAACCGGAGAGGTGAAAGTATTGAGAGATACTACATCGGATAGAGATGGACCAGAAACATCAGCGTGTTGTTGTTGAGCAGCCGGTGACACAAGAACTTCGGATAGTTTTGCTGTTTCAACAGGGTCGAAAAGATCATTATAATTGACTTCAACTAGATTTAGAGGGCCTGAAGAAGCAGGAATGTCACTTTCCATGATTGTGGTGGTTTCAGTGGATGGAGGGGCATTACGGATGTAAGAGTCATCGAATTTCACATCAAAGCTTTCAATGATTAGCCTTGTACGTCTGATGAGAACCCAGTAAGCAACCTTGTTCGCAGAGTAGCCATGAAAGACGCCTTCATCAGACTTCGGTGCAAAGTTGTTAAGTTGATCTTTGTTGTTGATTACAAAACATCTACACCCAAAGATAGGAAAGAATCAAACATTTGTTTTGCGATTGTTGAGGCCCTCATATGGTATTTTATTGAGGCATTTGCACACAATGCTTTGGTTTTGAACAAAGCATGCGGTTGCTCCGGCTTTAGCCCAGACGTAAAGAGGAAGGCGCACAAAGTTGAGCATGGATCTGGTTGCTTCGACTAGTGTACGGTTCCTTCTCTCTACAACTCCATTTTGTTAGGGTGTTAAAGGAGCTGAGAAGTTGTGAGTAATACCTTTAGACGTCAAGAAGCTATTGAGAGGGTTATTAGTGAACTTTGTTCCAATATCACTGCAGATGCGTCTTATTGGCAGCTTGATCTGAAGTTCTATTTCTTTGATGAAGTTGATGAGAATTTGTGTTGTTTCGGATTTGAGTCTGAGGAAGAAGACCCATGTGAAGTGAGTAGTATATAATTTTTGTGATGGAGACTGGCTACAGTTGATGGACCGCAGAGATGAATGTGCAGAAGCTCAAGTGGTTCAAACATAGAAGAGTCAATCACCATGGGGTGACTTGCTTTGGACTGCTTACCACATTCACAAGCAGGACATAGAGTGTCATTGCTGAACTTGAGAATAGGTAGTCCTCTGACCAGCTATCCAGTAACCAAAGTGTTGATGTATCTGAAGTTGAGATGAGCGAGCTTGCAGTGCCATAACCAGCTGACTTCGGATACGGCTTTGGAAAGGAAACACGGATGCGGTTTGCCAATGATGAGAGAGACATCCAGAGGATAAATGGTACCTTTGGATCGTGACTTAATCAAGCAGGTGCTCCTATCACTTGTCATTACGTAACAGAATTGATCATCGAATTCAACTCAATGGCCTGCCTTACATATTTGGCCAACACTGATGAGATGGTGTTTAAGGCTTTATACATAAGCAACCTTCTGAATTGAGAAGTTCCCCGTAGTGAGTACACCGTAACCTCGGATGATTCCATTCACATTGTTGTCGAATGTAACATTTCCACCATTGCAAATTGGCCTGAAATCCCGAAGATATTCTAACCTTCCGGTCATGTGCAAGGAGCAGGCACTGTCAATTAACCATTCATCTTCTTGTTCCTCCTTGCACAAACCTTGAGAATTACACGGTTAGTTTAGGCATCTAAACTAGTTTGGAGCCTGGAACAACAGGTGAGTTTCTGAGTGATGCATGGACCGAGGTTGCAGGGACTGGTTTCGTGTCAACTTTTAAACCTAGTCCTGGGTGTTTGTGAAATTTTGGAGTGCTGTGTGTGTTGGGTCAAAATATGGTTTATACTTTGCTTTTATGGGCAATTATATTTTTCTGTAATATTTATGAATTTATGGTCTAGTTTACGGCCGTAAACACCTTACGACCGTAAACTCATTTACGGCCCATGTGTTTCCAACCCATGTTCCCCTAGTATAAATATAGGTATTAAGGTGTGAGGAATAGATTGATGAAACCTATAGAGTTTACGGCCAGAGAGACAGAAGAACTATTGTGTGTTAGTGTGTGTGTGAATCTATTGTATCCGGATCATCATTCTATTCATTAATACATTGAGATTCATCAGCTACTTCTTCTCCTTCTCTTCTATTTGATTTGACATCATCCGTTTGATTGGGATTCCGCACCATCAAACGGATCTGATTGATACACCGGCAAATTAGGGGCTTACAGTGTGTTTTTGTAAAGTGACGAGGTTTCTGATTTTTGCAACTACACTGACACTTACAGGTTGCGATTTTGTCTTTTGTTCTGACACCACGTTTGGTCAGCGGTCTAAAGGAAGAGTTGTTTGGCTTTTGACTAGACCGAGGTTGAAAAGATTTGACACGAGTGTTGTTAGTTTTCTGAAAAGTTTGTTTTGAGAAAGGTTTAGCACGTGTGGATCTTTGTGTCCTTTTTTTTGGATTTGGTAGGATACCCTTCCATTTGTTAAAATTTTGACGTGACTTTAAATGTGTTGGAGTGGGTAAAATACCTTTCCATTTCGGATCATTTGAGGAATAGATTTGAAAAACATTGTTTCGAAAAGACATTGCACTCTTTTGAATTGTGTCAGATGAAGTAGGAATAACTGTTTAAACTGTACATCCCTTTTTTGATGTTTTCTTGGTGGTAGTTTTTTTTTTTGAAAAATAGTGAGAGAAAACAAATTTTTCTGGATTTTTGGATTTTTGAAATCTGACATGCCTTTTTTTTTTTGAAAAAGTTCGTCTATTTGTGCCTCGGGAGCGAATTTCTTCTTTGAAAGCCTTTTTAGCTAAGGATTTTGGTGAGCAGCCGGTGACACAAGAACTTCGGATAGTTTTGCTGTTTCAACAGGGTCGAAAAGATCATTATAATTGACTTCAACTAGATTTAGAGGGCCTGAAGAAGCAGGAATGTCACTTTCCATGATTGTGGTGGTTTCAGTGGATGGAGGGGCATTACGGATGTAAGAGTCATCGAATTTCACATCAAAGGTTTCAATGATTAGCCTTGTACGTCTGATGAGAACCCAGTAAGCAACCTTGTTCGCAGAGTAGCCATGAAAGACGCCTTCATCAGACTTCGGTGCAAAGTTGTTAAGTTGATCTTTGTTGTTGATTACAAAACATCTACACCCAAAGATAGGAAAGAATCAAACATTTGTTTTGCGATTGTTGAGGCCCTCATATGGTATTTTATTGAGGCATTTGCACACAATGCTTTGGTTTTGAACAAAGCATGCGGTTGCTCCGGCTTTAGCCCAGACGTAAAGAGGAAGGCGCACAAAGTTGAGCATGGATCTGGTTGCTTCGACTAGTGTACGGTTCCTTCTCTCTACAACTCCATTTTGTTAGGGTGTTAAAGGAGCTGAGAAGTTGTGAGTAATACCTTTAGACGTCAAGAAGCTATTGAGAGGGTTATTAGTGAACTTTGTTCCAATATCACTGCAGATGCGTCTTATTGGCAGCTTGATCTGAAGTTCTATTTCTTTGATGAAGTTGATGAGAATTTGTGTTGTTTCGGATTTGAGTCTGAGGAAGAAGACCCATGTGAAGTGAGTAGTATATAATTTTTGTGATGGAGACTGGCTACAGTTGATGGACCGCAGAGATGAATGTGCAGAAGCTCAAGTGGTTCAAACATAGAAGAGTCAATCACCATGGGGTGACTTGCTTTGGACTGCTTACCACATTCACAAGCAGGACATAGAGTGTCATTGCTGAACTTGAGAATAGGTAGTCCTCTGACCAGCTATCCAGTAACCAAAGTGTTGATGTATCTGAAGTTGAGATGAGCGAGCTTGCAGTGCCATAACCAGCTGACTTCGGATACGGCTTTGGAAAGGAAACACGGATGCGGTTTGCCAATGATGAGAGAGACATCCAGAGGATAAATGGTACCTTTGGATCGTGACTTAATCAAGCAGGTGCTCCTATCACTTGTCATTACGTAACAGAATTGATCATCGAATTCAACTCAATGGCCTGCCTTACATATTTGGCCAACACTGATGAGATGGTGTTTAAGGCTTTATACATAAGCAACCTTCTGAATTGAGAAGTTCCCCGTAGTGAGTACACCGTAACCTCGGATGATTCCATTCACATTGTTGTCGAATGTAACATTTCCACCATTGCAAATTGGCCTGAAATCCCGAAGATATTCTAACCTTCCGGTCATGTGCAAGGAGCAGGCACTGTCAATTAACCATTCATCTTCTTGTTCCTCCTTGCACAAACCTTGAGAATTACACGGTTAGTTTAGGCATCTAAACTAGTTTGGAGCCTGGAACAACAGGTGAGTTTCTGAGTGATGCATGGACCGAGGTTGCAGGGACTGGTTTCGTGTCAACTTTTAAACCTAGTCCTGGGTGTTTGTGAAATTTTGGAGTGCTGTGTGTGTTGGGTCAAAATATGGTTTATACTTTGCTTTTATGGGCAATTATATTTTTCTGTAATATTTATGAATTTATGGTCTAGTTTACGGCCGTAAACACCTTACGACCGTAAACTCATTTACGGCCCATGTGTTTCCAACCCATGTTCCCCTAGTATAAATATAGGTATTAAGGTGTGAGGAATAGATTGATGAAACCTATAGAGTTTACGGCCAGAGAGACAGAAGAACTATTGTGTGTTAGTGTGTGTGTGAATCTATTGTATCCGGATCATCATTCTATTCATTAATACATTGAGATTCATCAGCTACTTCTTCTCCTTCTCTTGTATTTGATCTGACATCATCCGTTTGATTGGGATTCCGCACCATCAAACGGATCTGATTGATACACCGACAAATTAGGGGCTTACAGTGTGTTTTTGTAAAGTTACGAGGTTTCTGATTTTTGCAACTACACTGACACTTACAGGTTGCGATTTTGTCTTTTGTTCTGACACCACGTTTGGTCAGCGGTCTAAAGGAAGAGTTGTTTGGCTTTTGACTAGACCGAGGTTGAAAAGATTTGACACGAGTGTTGTTAGTTTTCTGAAAAGTTTGTTTTGAGAAAGGTTTAGCACGTGTGGATCTTTGTGTCCTTTTTGTTGGATTTGGTAGGATACCCTTCCATTTGTTAAAATTTTGACGTGACTTTAAATGTGTTGGAGTGGGTAAAATACCTTTCCATTTCGGATCATCTGAGGAATAGATTTGAAAAACATTATTTCGAAAAGACATTGCACTCTTTTGAATTGTGTCAGATGAAGTAGGAATAACTGTTTAAACTGTACATCCCTTTTTTGATGTTTTCTTGGTGGTAGTTTTTTTTTTGAAAAATAGTGAGAGAAAACAAATTTTTCTGGATTTTTGGATTTTTGAAATCTGACATGCCTTTTTTTTTTTGAAAAAGTTCGTCTATTTGTGCCTCGGGAGCGAATTTCTTCTTTGAAAGCCTTTTTAGCTAAGGATTTTGGTGAACCGTAGTCTCTGTTATTCAACTGCGGTTTCCTAGAATCCTTTGAAATTTTGTGAAAACGTGGGCTTGAGTCATCAGAACTTGAAGATTCTGGGATTTGGGAACATTGACCTACTTCAAATTTTTCTACGGGTAAATCATGATAAATCGTTTGAAGAGTGGCAAAACTTTTGTTCGAAGACTGCGATAAGGTTGACTTGACTACTGCATAGTATGTCTTAGTTGGGACTTCAGTGGGACTTTTGACTACAGTGAGGGACACTGCGGTCTGAGGACAGAGATGGAAAGTCTTTAGAGACTTCATTGTCCTCATTGACAATTTCTTCATCGACAATGGATGAGTTTTGAGAGCTTCGGAAATTAGTGCCACTGATAGGAATTTGATCACATGTTTTACCCGAAAACTCACACAATTGTTGCTTAGATTGTGTAGTCTACTGAAGTGAGTTTTGATATCTTCGGGAAAAGTCTTGTCATTGACTGGAAAATGAAATTCTCGGTCTGGAGGGACATATAGTCTGTCTTTGTTGAACCGGGGTGAGGAGTCCGTTGCGGTAGGATATCCATTTGACCAACCCCAATTATATGTATTGTTCACGGTTCCATTATTTACCAAATTTTCAATAGCTTCACTTTCATTGAACAATTTTTTGATTAAAAGATTTAAACGTACAAATTCACTCTAACCTAAATCTTTCTGGTTCAAAGCTATCTCTAATTGGGTTTCACTCAACATTCTTGCATCTTTTTCTAACTCTAAATCTCTTTCTAACATAGCCATTTTGAGCCTTTTGTTATCCAGTCGTCCTCTCACATGGAACATCTCCTAGGACGCAATGTTCTTCTCATTTAAGGCTTTGTTATAGTCTGTAAGGAAGACAACACATGTGTCATTAAGATTATCAATGTAAGGTTGACAATTATGCATGCTATAATTTAGAGTTTGGATCATGAGTTTTACCTGTTCGACGATGCTTAGAGTTCCATCCTCTGCCATGTAGTAGTAGTTTTTATTCATCATTGTAGACCCATCATCATCCGTAGTTGCCAACATGCAAATTTTCCCTTTGC
Source organism: Lactuca sativa (assembly GCF_002870075.4). Taxonomy (NCBI): domain Eukaryota; kingdom Viridiplantae; phylum Streptophyta; class Magnoliopsida; order Asterales; family Asteraceae; genus Lactuca; species Lactuca sativa. The sequence goes on from NC_056624.2 coordinate 81,597,883, forward strand.
CATTGACACTGCTGATGGCTTCATCTTCATCTCCGGATGACCACACTTGATGGTCTCTTTTTACATGGGATACGTATGCCCTTGCTTTCTCCTTTTCTTCCATCTCTTGAGCCATTCTAAGGTAGAATAATCTGTCCTTAACTACATTGGCCTTAGAATCTCTTGCAAAGTGATTCTCTTTGTTGCATTTGTGACAAACCACAACATCAGTCTTATCTTTTGAGGGAGTACCGGAGTCAGAGGTTTGAGTAGGTTGCGGTGCTTCCTTTGGTTGGGTATTGTGAGATTGCGGTGGTGGATGAGAACTTTTAGGATAATGTAAGTGATTTGTTTGTGGGTTGATGTTACGATTAAAGGGTGGTTTGTTGAATTGTTGATTTTTGCGAAAGGAGTGAGGTGGTAGTCGTTTGAATTGTTTGCTAACTAGAGCAATTGCTTTTTGAAATTCTTCTTCATCATCATACTTTGAATCAACTTCGTATGACTGCGGTGGAGTGTCATACGAGGGAGTGTAAGGTTGACTATGTTGAGTTTGTACGATGATAGTAAGAGGTCCTCCGAAGTCAGCACGGTCTTTGAGTACGGTGGATTCTTGTGCTTGCAGTTCTCCACATAGTTTGTAGAGTGACAAGGAGTGAATCTTTCTATCACCTTGAACTATCATCTTTGCAGTAGTCCAATGTCTACCCAAGCCATTGAGAAACTGAATATTTGTTTCATGGTTACTGCGGAGAGTGCCCGCATTGGATAACTTGGTGACAATCAGATTGAATCTTTTGAAGGAGTCTTCCAAAATTTTGCCAGTGTGAGATTTGAAGTTGTTGAACTCATCGAGTGTAGTTGTAAGCTTCTTCTCTTGAGCTTGATCTGAGCCTTCGTACAGATTCTTGAGAACATCCCATATCTCTTTTGCTGATTTGCCATTTATGATAATATCGAAGTTGTCAGGAGCAACTCCATAGGAGATTTCATAAAAAGCAACAACATCATTTTCTATTTTATCGAGATCATCTTTGGTGGGACGACTCATAGCTGGTTGACCTCCTCCTAATCTTGTTGTAGCTCCATCAGTTTGGACTGGTGTAAGGATTGGGACATGTGGTCCTTCTTCTACGGATCGCCATACATCTCTACCAAGTCTCCTTAAGTATCTTTCCATTCTTTGTGACCAATGATGATATTCATTTGCAACTAGTATTGGCGCTCGATTAAAACCACCAACATTGTTGGAAACATTCAGAGATAACGATTGTGCCATGTTTTGAAGCAACCATTATGGATTTGATACCAATTGTTGAGAGAAAAACTTTGAGACACACTTGAACAAACGTTAGAACAAGTATATTGTAGAATAGTTAATCTTGAAGGATCTAAAAGCTCAACAATAATATTTAGAGTTAGATGTTAGAGTGTTAGTTGCAGAAAAGTAAAGAAATGTAAATGACAACAATTGTTATATCAAGTATACACGTTAGCTGATTCATACCGAGGAATGCATTCAAGCCAAGTTAATACGTGAGATCAAACTTAGTGATTAAGTCACAAAAGACTTGCTTCGAAGAGAGGTTGTGATCGATTATGAGGGTAAGAAGAGTGAATAAGTAAGATAGAAAAGGTAACTTCAGAGATGTGTATTAGAATTAGATGTGATACACTTCTTTTTTGAGTTTACAAGAGAATGAGCTCTATTTATAGAGACTCACAAAGATCACTAGATTACAACTCTAAGAGTACCCATGCAAGGCATACTGGACAATAGAGTGTATTACAAAAAAGTCAAAGTAAAGTAATCTAGATAGAGACTGCGGTTGGTGACTGTTGATGAAGCGGCTTGACTGCGGTGGCTTGGAGGCTGCGGTAGCTGAAGTTCAAGAGGGTCACCTTTTATGATTCAACAGTTAGCATAGCTCTTTTGACGATCCTGAGCTGCTAACATTCTCTCCCTAATTATTTTCAACTTTTCAGTAGTTTGATGGACTATCTCCGGTCCTATAAACTACTTTCCCCCAACCTCAAGCCAACAAGACGGCGTACGACATTTTTGTCCGTACATAGCTTGATAAGGTGCCATCTTTATGCTCGAGTGGAAACTGTTATTGTAGGAAAATTCTACCAAAGGTAAATGTTCATCCCAGTTACCTTGGAATTCCAAGGTACATGCTCTCAGCATATCTTTAAGCGTTCGTATCGTTCGTTCGTTCTGACCATCAGTCTGTGGATGGTAAGCGGTACTCAAACACAACTTGGTACCCAATTCCTCTTGTAGACTTCTCCAAAATCGCGAGGTGAAACGGCTGTCACGATCTGACACAATTGTTAACGGAACACCATGAAGCCACACAATTTCCTTCACGTAAGAATTCGCAAGCTTATCCATAGACCGTTTCTCGTTGGCTGCTATGAAGTGCACACTCTTAGTGAAGCAATCAACGACCACCCAAATCATGTCGTGACCGTTCTTTGTTCTGGGCAGTTTAGTGACAAAATCCATAGCAATGTCTTCCCATTTACCCATAGGCACAGGTAAAGGTTCTAAAATCATGTATGGTTTTTGATTTTGTGCCTTTACCCTTGCACACGTCACACACTCGGCCACATACTTTGCAATATCAAGCTTCATCGTCGGCCACCAGTAGTAAGGTTTTAGGTCCCTATACATTTTAGTGTTGCCAGGATGAATTGAGTACATGGTTTTGTGAGCTTCTTCCATAAGAAGATCTCTTATTCCTCCTGACTTAGGCACCCAAATTCGATCTTTGAATACCTTTAGTCCGTGACCGTTTGTACCGAACACTAATGTTTTGCCCAAACGTTCTCCCTTTCGGTCATTCTTCTTAGAAGCTTCTTCTTGAGCTTTCTTTATACTTTCCACAATGGTCGAGACAACTTCTATTCTCAACGCTCTTGGCCTTTTTCTCTTAAGATTTACTTTCTGACTGAGAGCATCAGCGAAAACATTTGCTTTACCGGGATGGTAAAGTATCTCACAGTCGTAGTCCTTAAGTTGTTCTAGCTAGTGTCGCTCCCTCATATTCAATTCCTTCTGACTAAAGAGATATTGGAGCCTCTTATGATTAGTGAAAAGTTTGCACTTCGTGCCATAGAGGTAGTGCCTCCATATCTTTAGAGCGAAAACTACCGCTGCCAGTGCCAAATCGTGAGCGGGGTAGTTCTTTTCATGCTCCTTCAACTGTCGAGACGCATATGCTATCACCTTTTCTCTTTGGGTCAAAACACAACCCAAACCAACACCAGGCGCATCCCTATAAACAGTGAAGTCTTTAACTCCATCGGGTAGAGAAAGAATCGGTGCCTCACATAACTTCTTCTTTAGCAACTCGAACGCTTATTTGTGTTTATTACTCCAAGCATAAGTAGCTCCTTTGTGAGTCAAAGCTGTTAAAGGAGTAGCGATCGAAGAAAAGCCTTGGATAAACCTTCAATAATATCCGGCTAATCCCAGAAATCTTTGGATCTCCGTGGGACTTTTCGGTTGTTCCCACTTCATCACATCTTCAATCTTTGCTGGATCAACCATTATCCCTTCTTCGTTGACCATGTGACCCAAGAATTGGACTTCTCGAATCCAAAAATCACATTTGGAGTACTTAGGATAGAGCTTCTCCTTATTCAAGACTTCCAACACTTCTCGCAAGTGTTTGCCATGCTCCTCTTGGCTTTTCGAGTAAATCAGAATGTCATCTATGAACACTATCAAAAATTTATCAAGGAACAGATTACAAAATCTGTTCATTAAATCCATGAATGTTGTTGGAGCATTGGTTAGTCCAAACGACATAACAAAAAACTTGTAGTGTCTATATTGTGTTCTAAATGCAGTCTTCTCCATATCCAGCTCTCTTACTTTCAGCTGATGATATCCTGACCTTCGATCAATCTTTGAAAAATAACTTGAACCTTGTAGTTGATCAAACAGCTCATCAATCCTTGGCAACATATATTTATTCTTTATTTTTGCTTTGTTCAACTCTCTGTAATTGATGCACATCCTCATACTCCCATCCTTTTTCTTTACGAATAACACCAGAGCTCCCTAGGGTGATGAACTAGGTCTAATGAAACCATTGTCCAATAACTCCTGAAGTTGTATCATCAGGTCCTTTATCTCCTTCGGTGCTTGTCGGTAGGGTGCTTTTGCTATTGGCATCGTCCCTGGTAACAAGTCTATTCTAAACTCCACTTGTCTATCAGGTGGTAATCCGGGAAGATCTTCGGGAAATACTTCCAGCTAATCACACGTGACAGGAATGCTTTGCATCTCCTTTTTCTCCTTATTAGCATCGATCACGAATTCCAAATATGACGTACATCCTTTGGCCAAACACTTTCTGGCTTTCATTAGAGAAATGAATCTAGAATTTACTGTGCGTTTGTCCCCATACACCATAAATGACTCTTTCCCTAGCGGGTTTACTTTTGCTTTCTTCTTCTTACATAAAATCTCGGCATCGTTGGTGCTAAGTCAATCCATCCCCAGCACGATGTTGAAACCATTTAGCTCAATAGGCAATAACTCCTCGTGGAACTTATTCCCATTCAAGTTAATTAAGATGTTTTTCATACGATGGCTAACAGGTATAAACTTGCCATTAGCGACTTCGACTAATAAAGCATTATCTAGTCTATCGACATGCAAAACTAGTTTTCTACAAAATTCATGCGAAATAAAGGAGTGGTTGGCTCTAGAATCAAATAAAATTTGGGCAGGCAATTTGTTTACTAAGCTTCCAGTGTCATCTGGAAGGCTCTCGCCTTCGGCTTTGGTGGAATGTTGGGCTTTGCTGCCTCCTTCTTCTTCGGACATTCCCACAAGATGTGCCCTTCCTCACCACACCCATAGTAGACTTTCTTTGTAAGGGTGAATTCGTTGGCATAGTGCCCTGGCTTTCCACATTTGAAGCATGTGGTTTCCCCGCCACATTTCCCATGATGCTTCTTCTTGCATTTGTCGCACAATTTCGCTTCGCCTCCGCCACCTCCTCTCGAACTAGACTTTGAGAATTTACCCTTTTTGCTAGACCCTGAGGGTCCGTCGAACTTCCTCTTCTCACCAACCTCTGACCTCTCTAGACCTTTCTCCCTGATCTGGGTCTCAACATTTCTAGTAGCCCAGATGGCGGCTTTCAATGTGGTTTCTTGCTTAACCATTGGACCATCGTCCGCTGGTAGTCCGAGGGAAAACTTGTTGACCTTAAAGAGTTCTGTTGGTACTAGGTATGCGATAAGCATCATCTTTTCTGTGAAACTAGCAGCGTATTCAGTAACGCTCATTTTTTCCTTCTTCAAATTTTGAAACTTATTATTGATTTCCAGAAGGTCCTGCTCGGAGCAGTATTGCAATTTGAGTTTCACCACAAAGTATTCCAAAGACATTTTGCTCGCTTCTCCCTTGGGAATAGAGTCAGCTAACAACTTCCACCAACTCAACATGCCAGATTTTAATAGCGGGATCGCATGATCGGTCTTCTGTTTGTTGCTGCATTCGCAACTCTCGAACAATATCTCCATTTCGAAGATGCAATTTATAACTTCTACCGGCGTCGGGCTTCCGGATAGACTTGGTGGCTTGGATGCTATGAAATCCTTATACTTACACCCACGCCCAACATTTCCTCCATCCTGGTTGACTTGCCAAACAATCGGTGGGTTGACTTGACCAACAGTCCCACTGAAGTTTCCTCCTTCCGAATGCCCTTCTTTCAATTCGGACTGTTCAATTGGCATTGAAGGTTCTTCGCGATTCTGCTGAAACAGACGCCTAGTTTCTTCCGTTTGACGATCCTACATCGTTTGTGTCACAACTAGCATTTTTGCTAGGAAATTCTACTCTCATGCAATCATTCACCTAGTGTAATAACTTTTACTCTAAAGGAATATCATGCTCCACTCTCATTCAAATATATCTCATATGTTTAAATAAGGGTTGGAAACCCTAGATATCCCGACTCAAGTTCATTATGGACTAATTCTCTTATTGGACCTAATGGGCCAATAAACCCTTAACTTAATTCTTTTAAGCTAAGAGTGTTAAGTTGGGCCTTATTTGAACTCACATTCATTAAGATATAGTATTTTGGGCTTTAATGGGCCTAGAATGACCCACACATTTCTCATGGACCTATTGGGCCGAGAACTACCCTAAAGGCCCAATGGGACGAAAATTTTCTTTATGGGCTTCATAATTTCGAACCAAAGAAAGGATTGGGCCAAACTAATTCACCCTCCTTCCTCCTAGCCCAATTCTCGGCCCATTATCTATTTAAATAAAAAAAAGGGAGAAATTAGCTAATTAGCTTAATGCATGACACATCATTTTTGTTTGGAGGATAACCAAGTCATTTACACACCATGTAACAATGCATTCACATATATCCATGCAACACCTTATCTCTTCCTTCCCTCTCCCCATAATTCACGGCCATAAGGCTTTTCCCACCCTCATCTCTCATTTCAAACACAACAATCTCTTGTCTTTACCTGTTATACTCAAGGAAATCCTCTCTTCCTTCCTCATCAAAAATCATGGATATGTGTGGGTGTTTCAAGAGTGTTCTTCAAGGTTTAAACCTCTTGAACCATCTAAGTTCGAAAATCTCCACAAGGAGTTGCTAGGGCAGAAATCTTCTCTCAAATCTTCATCAAAACCAAATCCAAATCTCAAGGAGAGCTTCATACTCCCTATTTTTCTGTTTTATAAGTTTTGTGGGGGGGGGGGGGAATACAAGCAAATGTGTAGATCTATATGTATTTGTATGCCTTGTATGATTTCTATGCTTATATGTGTGTTTTTGTGTGATTATGATGTTGGATCTAGTCATAAGCCCCTAAAAATCGAGATATACTTTATGTTAAATGATACTAGCATCAATTATATTTCTACATACAAAGTATTTCAAGAAAAATAGCTAAGTGGCTTAATAACATCTTCTTTGGGCTAAAAACTCAATTTTTGGACACAAAATGTTAAAAATATAAAGTTAAAGGGCCCAAAATGACATATTATGAATTCTGATAGATGAGAGGAGTCAAAACAGTTTCAATAAAATATATTCTGGAAATATACTCATTTGGAGGATTAAAAATATAAATTTCAAGCTTAATGGGCTAAAAATGACAATTTCGGCCCAATAGGGCCCAATATGCGAAATTTTCTGTTTTGGAGGGCTGAAACTGTGTTTTTCGGTAAAACAGTGGACTACTAGTGTTCTAAGTCCTTTTCAAAGGTTAAAAATGCTTTTCATAATTAAAAAAGACCAAAGTTGCAAATTTTTTCCAATTTGGGCCAAAAATGTAAAAGTTGCGAAAAAGAGGGGTTATAACCGAGAAAACTGTGTTTTCAGGGACTAAAACTGTTTTCAACTAAAAATGTGCTGAAAAATATCAATTTCAATAAGTTTTGGTGTTAAATTGCCAAAAAAAATGGTTTAAGGACTAAACCGGAAATTCAATTATTCAAAGGGTTGAAAAAGTAAATTTACAACATAAAGAAGGGCTCTAACAGAAAAATTTCAATGTTAATTCAATACATCCGTTGTGATCAAATATTGACACTGCGACTACCGACGAATTACAATACACAACAACACCAAAAATCGTTATCAAACGAATTGATTCGGTCTCGAATCAATAACAAATCTGAAACTACTAACACGACGACAACTCGATTTATACACGGAAAATTTGGGAATTCAATACACACGCGAGAGTGCACTGACGTCGATACACCATCTTTGGGCCCAAAAGTGTAAAATCTTGTTTGTTGGGCCTAGCTAGCCCAATGACCTGATCTTTAGGCCCGAAGACATCAACCTTACGAGTTGTTGGGTCTTACATGATCCAACACAGCGTAAAAGGACTTTCAATGGCAAACGTACTGCTGGTCCCCAAGGGTCCTTCGGTACTGCTAGCAAAGTCGAGACTTCTCAAATGCGAGTTGGGCTAAGGGTCCTTCGCATTCACTATAGCCTTGAAAGACGTAGGGAATTACCGGGGGCTTCGCACCTTCTTTTTCCTCTCGGTCGTGGGGCTACATGAGTCCGGGGGGTCGGATTATGTGAATAAGTGCGAGCGACGCCTAAGGGATCGTTTGTACGGTTGTCAACTGGTCGTTTTCATTTACGTACGTTACAACAATTCACAACCCACTGTTAATCCAAGGTCTCCAGAGCTCAATGCATACACCTGTCGTAACGAAGTACCAACACATGAACTATTTAAAGTAAAGCGATAGGAAAACGTCGGGTTTTCCTAGGGTTTCAATTAATACATTTTTGAACTATATACCGAGTTTTACAAATCGTATTCTTACATTTATAGAAACAAACAAGCATACTATGGATCTTCACACTTTTTATACTAAGCTCTTTTCAGAAAATATCAGATTTTCTGGTGGTTTTCAAACAATACAAAACATTGGATTTCAAACATTACTTATGAACTCACCAACATTTCATATGTTGATGTTTTTCAAAATACTTGTATTCTCAGGTAACAGATAAAGTGAAGAAAGGATTGTACTCTATGATGTTTTGCGGTTGTTTAATTAAAAATGAACAATTTATTTTTGAGCATGTAATATTTTGAGACAGTGTAATGGATGTAGACACTATCAGTTGTGATATTTAAATGTTGGTGACGAATGATGTTATGTTTCATGTATATTCATTGTGACGGTATTCAATTGAGTCACAACAGCCCCTGGACGTTTCCGCCGTCTGGTTCGGGGTATGACAGTTTGAATCATCAATTGTACCCCAACCATTGTCATTGGCTCAGGTGCTGTTGCTACAGTAGGTACTCGCTCAATCATAGGTGGTTGATTCCTGTTTTCATCTGCGTTTCCAACGCCACTTCTGGTTCTTACCATTTTTGATCTACACACCGAATAAGGTGAATTTAGATCCTTAATCACGATAGATAATTAAATCGTCCTTATCACTCCGAAACGTTTACATGCTAGTTTTAATACCGTAATCGTACGTTTAGAATCCTAAACACATAAGGTTTCTAGATCCGGTCGGCAACAGACTATAGATCCGAACTAATAATATCATATATGGCAAACATATAACATTTAGCACATAAAAGCATTTTAGGCAACTTTCCTAGAATAAAATAGTTCTCGTGTCTAAAACATAACAGACACTCATCTCACAATCTTCACTTAGCATTCTAAGTTTAAGTCTAGAAATCCTACAAATTCCTAATTCGCTTAAACTAATGCTCTAATACCGAATGTGACATCCCCAAAATCACGGCCAGAAAAGACCGGTTTCCTTTATGCTTTTAAAATAATTTCATAGTAAATCCATTGATTTAAAAGAGTTGCGGAATTTGTTCCCAAACAAAATATGATAAAATAATATTTATCAATGCATTTCGTAAAGAAATGTATTTTCAATAGATAATTAAAACTCGAGATGTCATGTTCCGATACAGACACAAAAGCATAAACGCCAAAATATAAGCCTTACAACAATTATATACAACTACAGGCCTATAAACAAAACAACTTGATGATTCATCCATCTTATGCCCTCGTGCTACTACCTGTAATTCAAATAAGACTGAGTGGGTCAGACTTGAGAGCCTGGTGAGCATATAAGGTTTCAACCCACAATAAATAATTATATTTAATTTCACCAACCAACAATAACCCAATTACCCATTCTCGTTATCCTCACTTTACGTCCCTAAAACAACATCTATTACCAGGGACCTAATCTAGGATTTTCATCGGGACAGACATTACTGCAAAGGGGTTTCCTCAACAATAGATGTCCTAATGGCAACCATGAGGGGATAGAGTACACCGGTGAACACATCGTTCACAATACCTACAGGTTATGAACCTGTCGACGTTCCACTGGACAGTCTAGAAAGAGTCTGTGGTCGTCATCCATACTCCTCTAGATGACTAGAGCAACAACAACATCGAGGTCTCTCATCATTTTATTTCATCAAACATCCACTATCAACCCATGTTCTAACCAACATCTTTGTAGATAAATAAATAAATAAATAAATATATATATATATATATATATATATACAACATAAAACATGTATAAAACATTCAATCAATACTCATTTCAAATAACACATAACATATAAACACACATCATGTATTTTATAGAGAATACTTCATATTTATATGTTAGAAGAAAGTAATTACTCACTCACGCGATATGACGATGATCGGACAGCACCTCGTCTATTAAAATAATCTTTTCCGATTAAACCAAGACGTTTTCTCCAAAACCGGGCATTACACGGGCAGAGTTTCGGCTCGGAAACTTTACTTCTTGGGATCCTCGGGGCTTTGGGACTTGCTTCGGGTCTCGGGAATGATACAGGGGCTTCGGGGGTAAAGCTTGCATCTAAAACGAGGTAAAACGGGAGAGAAAGGAAGAAATGAGTACCAAAACTCGGCTGCTCACGACTTCTATTTAAAGGGGCTGAAACCCTGATTTACGCTGGGCGTAAATCTTAATTACGCTGGGCGTACTTAGGTTACCCTGGGTGTAATCTTCGGATCAGATCGGACAAGTCACCAATTCGGATATTATCAGAATATATAATAAAATTTATATATTTTAATTATAAAAACTTTAGAAAAATTATATCTTCCTCATACGAGCTCGGTTTTCGACATTCTTTATATTGACGCATAGGTGAGACTAAGCTCTACAACTTTCGTTTAGACTCCGTAGGCTAATTTTCACTTTATTTTTATTATATTATTTTTAGTAGGCGGGAATAGGAAAACTCCGTTAGAAATTCATAACTTCTTCATCCGACGTCTGTTTTCGTCTGTCCTTTTACCATTGGACTACTAACGATGAGATCTTCGATTCTTGTTTAGATTGTTTCGGCCAAATATCACTCGATCTCAATTTCGAGATTGGGGTTGTATACCGCTAAGTCGAAACTTAGAAAAATCATAACTTCTTCATACGAAGTCAGATTTAGATGTTCTTTTTATGCACACTCTCAGTTTAACGTATTCTACAATTTTTTTAGATCACTAAGGCTAAATGTCGCTCTATCGTAAATTCACTATTTACATCATGCAGTGTCGTACTGGTTCTGTCGCGAAATTTCGACAGGTCATAACTTCTTCGTTATAACTCGGATTTCAGCATTCTTTATATATTCGGAAACCATGCCACGACCAATACCACATCCTTCATAGATATAGGGTTTATCTAAAACTTCATTTTGACGCTTATTTTTATCCTTAATTCATTTAAGTCACACAATTAAGCACAAAACACATAATACTCAAATAATACATCTTTATTATTTCAAGACGGGTTACAAAGGTTAACCTAGACTGTTACATCATCATTAATGTCTAGCGTAGAAACACGGGCGTTACAATTCTCTCCACCTCAGGATGATTCCGTCCTTGGAATCACATATCAACAAACAAATGCGGACAGCGACTCATCATGTCACTCTTTGTCTCCTATGTGAGATTTGGCCCATTCGTATGTTTCCAACGGACAAGCACTATTTCGACCATCTTGCGTCCCAACTTCTTAGTCTTTCGGTCAACGATTGCCTCTGGTTCTTAAATTAACCTCTTGTTCTCATTAATTCTCAACTCTGAAAGTGGAATCATGTCGGGAACTTCTCCCATGGACTTCCTCAAATAACACACATGGAAAGTGTTATGAATTCCATTTAGTTCTTCGGGGTAATTCGAGCTTGTAAGGTTGGTTCCCAATCCTCTGAAGAACTTTAAACGGTCCAATAAACTTTGGACTTAACTTTCCCCTTCTACCAAATCGTACAAGTCACTTCCACGGTGGAACTTTAAGCAAAACCGAATCTCCAACTTCAAAAGTCATCGGTCTTAGCTTGTTGTTAGCATAGCTCTTTTGATGATCCTGAGCTACTAACATTCTCTCCCTAATTATTTTCAACTTTTCAGCAGTTTGATGGACTATCTCTGGTCCCATAAACGGCTTTTCCCCAGCCTCAAGCCAACAAGACGGCGTATGACATTTTTATCCGTACATAGCTTGATAAGGTGCCATGTTTGTGCTCGAGTGGAAACTATTATTGTAGGAAAATTCTACCAAAGATAAACATTCATCCCAGTTACCTTGGAATTCTAGGGTACATGCTCTCAGCATATCTTCAAGCGTTTGTATCGTTCGTTCGCTCTAACAATAAGTCTATGGATGGTAAGCTGTACTCAAACACAACTTGGTACCCAATTCCTCTTGTAGACTTCTCCAAAATCACGATGTGAAACGGCTGTCACGATCTGACACAATCGTTAACAGAACATAGTGAAGCCTCACAATTTCCTTCACGTAAGAATTCGCAAGCTTATCCATAGACCATATCTCGTTGGCTGCTATGAAGTGCGCACTCTTAGTGAAGCGATCAACAACCACCCAAATCATGTCGTGACCGTCCTTTGTTCTGGGCAGTTTAGTGACAAAATCCATTGTAATGTCTTCCCATTTATCCATAGGCACATGTGAAGGTTCTAAAGTCTGATATGGTTTCTGATGTTGTGCCTTGATCCTTGCACACGTCACACACTCGGCCACATACTTTGCAATATCAAGCTTCATCATCGGCCACCAGTAGTAAGGTTTTAGGTCCCTATACATTTTAGTGCTACCGGGATGAAATGAGTACATGGTTTTGTGAGCTTCTTCCATCAAAAGATCTCTTATTCCTCCTGATTTAGGCAACCAAATTCGATCTTGGAATACCTTCAGTTCGTGACCTTTTGTACGGAACACTAACGTTTTGCCCAAACGTTAGGGAAATGTGACGGAGGAGTCACTTGTTTTAAGCGTGGAAAGCTTGGGCACTATGCCAATGAATGCACCCTTGACAAGAAAGTTTGTTATGGGTGTAATGAAGAAGGGCACATCTTGAAAGACTGTCCGAAGAAGAAGGAGGCAGCAAGGCCCAATGTCCCACCAAAACCGAAAGCCAGAGCTTTCCAGATGACACTTGAAGCAGCAATAGATGAAGCAGATGTCGCTTCAGGTACCTTTCTCGTAAATGGATTTCCTGTCAATATATTATTTGATTCAGGAGCAAACTACTCATTTATATCACATAATCTTGGTAGAAGACTAGCATTGCCTATAGATAAACTTAATAATACTATAGTTATAGAAGTTGTCAGTGGCAAGTTCATACTTGTTAGTAATTGCATTAAAAATATCATCATCGAATTGAACGGGAATAAATTCCACGAGGAATTACTGCCCATTAAGTTGAATGGTTTCGACATCGTGCTAGGAATGGAATGGATTAGTACGTACGATGCTGAGATACTATGCAAGAAGAAGATGGTAAGAGTAAACCCATCTAGAAAAGAGTCATTTATGGTGTACGGGGACAAACACAGAGTAAATTCTGGAATCATTTCCTTGATGAAAGCCAGAAAATGTTTGTCCAAAGGATGCACATCATACTTGGCATTTGTGGTTGATACTAAGAAGGAGAAGAAGGAGATACAAAGTATACCCATGGTGTGTGACTATCCAGAAGTCTTTCCCGAAGATCTTCCTGGATTGCCCCCTGATAGACAAGTGGAGTTTCGAATAGACTTGTCGCCAGGATCAACACCAATAGCAAAAGCACCATACTGACTAGCATCGACGGAGATGAAGGAGCTTATGACGCAACTTCAGGAGTTATTGAAAAAAGGTTTTATTAGACCTAGTTCATCACCATGGGGAGCTCCGGTGCTATTTGTAAAGAAGAAGGACGGAAGCATGAGGATGTGTATAGACTACTGAGAGCTGAACAAGGCAACAATGAAAAACAAGTATCCATTGCCATGGATTAATGACCTATTCGATCAGTTGCAAGGTTCGAACTATTTCTCAAAGATCGATCTTAGGTCAGGATATCATCAGCTGAAGGTGAGAGAGCCGGATATTGAGAAAACTGCATTCAGAACAAGATATGGAAACTACAAATTCTTAGTTATGTCATTTGGACTGACCAATGCTCCAGCAGCATTTATGGATTTGATGAATAGGGTTTGTAAACCATTCCTTGATAAATCTGTAATAGTGTTCATAGATGACATTATAATATACTCAAAGAGTCAGTAGGAGCATGGCAAGCACCTGAGAGAAGTATTAGAAGTTCTGAAGAAGGAGAAGCTGTATGCTAAGTTCTCCAAATGTGATTTCTGGATTCGAGAAGTCCAATTTTTGGGTCACATGGTTAACCAAGAGGGAATAATGGTTGACCCGACAAAGATAGAAGCTGTAATGAAGTGGGAATGACTAAAAAGTCCCACGGAGATTCGAAGCTTTCTAGGATTAGCTAGATATTACCGACGATTTATCTAAGACTTTTCTTCGATAGCTGCTCCATTGACAGCTTTGACTCATAAAGGAGCCACATATGGATGGAGTGAGAAACACGATGAGGCATTCGAGAAGCTAAAAAAGAAATTGTGTGAAGCACCAATTCTTTCTCTACCCGATGGAGTTGAAGATTTCGCAGTGTATAGCGATGCGTTGGGAGTCGGGTTAGGATGTGTTCTAACTCAAAGAGAAAAGGTGATAACATATGCATCTCGACAATTAAAGGAGCATGAAAAGAACTACCTTACTCATGATCTGGAGTTGGTAGCGGTAGTTTTTTTCCCTAAAGATATGGAGGCATTACCTCTATGGCATGAAGTGCAAACTTTTCACTGATCATAAGAGTCTCCAGTATCTCTTTAATTAGAAGGAATTAAACATGAGACAATGACGTTGGCTAGAGTTACTCAAAGATTTCGACTGTGATATACTTTTAACACCCTGGTAAAGCAAATGTTGTAGCTGATGCTCTAAGTCGAAAAGTAAACTTTGAAAGAAAAAAGCCAAGATCGTTACGAATTAAAGTTGTCTCGATAATTGTGCAAAGTATCAAGAAAACTGAGGAAGACGCTTTGGAGAAAAATGACTGAAAGGAAGAACGTTTAGGCAAAACGTTGGTATTCGGTACAAATAAACAAGGATTGAAGGTATTCCAAGATAGAATTTGGCTACCTAAGATGGGAGGAATAAGGGATCTTCAGATGGAAGAAGCTCACAAAACCATGTACTCGATTCATCCAGGTAGCACTAAAATGTATAGGGATTTGAAACCCTACTACTAGTGGCCGACGATAAAGCTCGATATTGCAAAGTATGTGGCTAAATGTGTAACATGTACAAGGGTTAAGGCACAACATCAGAAACCGTATGGGAGTTTAGAACCTTTACCTATACCCATGGGTAAATAGGAAGATATCACCATGGATTTTGTGACTAAACTTCCCAGAACGAAGAACGGTCACGACATGATTTGGGTAGTCGTGGATCGTTTCACAAAGAGTGCACACTTCATAGCAGCCAATGAGAAATGGTCTATGGATAAGCCTGCAAATGCTTTCGTGAAGGAAGTGGTAAGACTTCACGGTGTACCATTAATGATTGTATCAGATCGTGATAGTCGTTTCACGTCAAGGTTTTGGAAAAGTCTACAGGAAGAAATGGGTACGAAGTTGTGTTTAAGTACAGCTTACCATCAACAGACTGATGGTCAGAGCGAAAGAACGATTCAAACACTGGAAGATATGCTGAGAGCATGTACCCTAGAATTCCAAGGTAACTGGGATGATCACTTACCTCTGGTAGAGTTTTCCCACAACAACAGTTATCATTCGAGCATTAAGATGGCACCTTATGATGCGTTGTATGGACAGAAGTGTCGTACGCCATCTTGTTGGCTTGAAGATGGAGAAAAGCAGTTTATAGGCCCCGAGATAGTCCATCAGACTGCTGAAAAGCTGAAAGTGATCAAGGAAAGGATGTTAGTAGCTCAGGATCGTCAAAAGAGTTATGCTGACAAGAAAAGACGACCGCTGACATTTGAAGTTGGAGATTCGGTTTTGCTCAAAGTCCACCATGGAAGGGACTTATACGATTTGGAAAGAGAGGAAAGTTGAGTCCAAGGATTATAGGACCATTCAAAGTTCTTCAGAGGATTGGGAACCAAGCTTACAAGCTAGAATTACCGGAAGAACTAGATGGTATTCATAACACTTTCCATGTGTGTTACTTGCGGAAGTTTACGGGAGAAATTCCTGATATGATTCCAATTTCAGAGTTAAGGATGGATGAAAATAAGAGGCTAATTGAAGAGCCTGAGGCGATTGTTGACCGTAAGACTAAGAAGTTGCACCACAAGATGGTTGACTTAGTGCTTATGCGCTGGAAATATACGAATGGGACAAACCTCACTTGGGAAACAGAGAGTGACATGATGAGTCGCTACCCACATCTATTGGCTGATGCATAATTCCGAGACGGAATCATCCTAAGGAGGAGAGAATTGTAACGCCCGTGTTTTTAGGCTAAGCATTAATTTAATGGTGTAATAGTTAGGGTCAACATTTATAACCAACTTTGAAATAATAAATAGGAATTATTTGAATATTATGTGGTTTTATGTGCCTTATATTTAATTATAAGATATAATAAGTTAAGAATAAAAATAAGCGTCAAAAATAAAATAATAGATAGGTCCAATATCTATGAAGAAAGTTGTAGTGGTCGGGACAAGGATTCCCGAGATATAAAGAATGCCGAAATCTGAGTTATAATGAAGAAGTTATGACCTGTCGAAGTTTCACATCAAAACTGGCATGACACAAGGAAACGTAGAAAGTTAGTTTATGATAAACGACTTTTTATCCTTAGGAGTCTAAATGAAAGTTGTAGAGTACATCTCCACCTACGCGTGGATATAAAGAACATCGAAAACGGAGTTTGTATGCAAAAGTTATGGCCTTCCGAAGAAGCAGCTATCAGAAACCCTAATTTGACTGAACTCACAACGTGAGCATCAAAAATTCAAGACGTGAGGAGTCAACAAACACTAATCGGAGCTAGAAAACACGCGTTAAGGCTATGGGATGACTCGTGGAAGTTCACGACGTGAACCTATCATGTTCACGATGTGAATGGCCCCAAATCACCCTATAAATAGCGATCAAAGCTCATTCAATCCTTACACCTTCTTCTTTCATTCTCTCTCGTTTTCTGAAGCCGTTCCGCGTCCCGAGTCCGACGATCACGAGCCGTTGACCGTTTTTAGATTCTATCTACTCCCGCTACTAAAGTGAGTGCATATTTATTTTCATCTTACGCATAGATATGAAGTATTTTATATAAATTACATGCTATGTATGCATATTGTCTTTATACTTGTTATCTATGTTAGACAAACACCATTATACATGTTTTAAATTATTTAAACTTTATATGTATTTTATATCTACAAATATGTTGGGGGTAAAACAGGGGTAGATGAAATAGTTGGTGTGTGATGAAATAAAATGATGAGAGGCCTCAATGTTGTTGTTGATCTAGTCATCTAGCAGAGTATAGATGACAACCACAGACTATTCTAGACAGTCAAGTCGAACGTTATTAGGCCCGCAACCTGTAGGTGTTTGTGAATGATGTGTTCACTGGTGTACCCTATCCCCCTCATGGTTGCTTTACGAACATTTATTGTTGAGAAAACCCCTTAGCAATAGTGTCCATCCCGATGATAATCCTTAGGCTAGATCCCTTACGATAGGTGTTTTAGGGATGTAAAGTGAGGATAACGGGAATGGGTAATCGGGTTATTGTTGGTTGATGAAATTAATAAACTTATTTATTGCGGGTTGAAAACCCTATGTGCTCACCAGGCTTGCAAACCTGACCCACTCAGTTTTCGCATATACATGTAGTGGAAAGAGAGCACATAAATGATGATGTGATGAGAGATCAATGGATTATAGGCTACTAAAATAAATAGATATTATAATGCCGATGTTGTTTATGTTTATGCTTTTGATCTGTATTAACAACGATATCCCATAGTTTTTAATATAATACATTTCTACAGAAATGCTTTGATAAATTCTTTTTCATATTTTTTTTGGGAACAAATTCCACATTATATTTCTTTAAAAATATACTCTGATTTTCAAATAAAGCATAAATAAATCGGTCTTTTCTGGCCGTGCATTTGGGGATGTCACAAAAACTCCGTTAGGAATTCACAACCCCTTCATCTGACGTCCGTTTTTGTCTGTCTTTTTACCGTTGCATTACTATCGATGAGATCTTCGATTCTTGTTTAGATTGTTTCGACTAGAAATCACTCGATCTCATATTCGAACTTTGAGCTGCATACCGCTAAGTCGAAACTTAGAAAAATCATAACTTCCTCATACGAAGTCAGATTTGGACATTCGTTTTATGTATGCTCTCAGTTTAACGTATTCTACGACTTTCGTTTAGATCACTAAGGCTAAATATCGCTCTATGATAAATTCACTAATTACGTCACATGGTGTCGTACCGGTTCTGTCACGAAACTTCGACAGGTCATAACTTCTTCGTTATAACTCGGATTTCGGCATTCTATATATATCCGGAATCCTCTTCACGACCACTACAACTTTCTTCATAGATATCGGGCTTATCTAATATTTTATTATTACGCTCATTCTTGTTCTTATTTCATTTAAGTTACATAATTAAGCATAAAACACATAACACTCAAAATAATACATTTTTATTATTTCACAACAGTTTACAAGGTTAACCTAGACTATTACATCATCATTAATGCCTAGCCTAGAAACACGGGTGTTACAGATTTCCTTATACAATTTTGATGTCAATAGCGTTATTAATACAGTTGATTTTTACTTTTCATGAAATCATAACTCCTCCGGTGGGAGTCAGATTTTTACCACTTTTATATCTTTGGGAGTACTTTGTTGTGCACTTTCCAAGTACATTGACCGTTATTAAAAGTGTTGTAACTTTTTGCCACTCATTTTCGATTCTATTAATCTTTATTTATAAATCGTATCGCACCCAATCATATTTTCCCGAAGTATGAAAAACTCTATTATTGTCATTTATCGGTGCTAATATGTAGTGACGGTTGATGACATGAATTTCCAAATTGTCACATTTATATGCACATATTTATCTATGTATTTAGATTATAATTTTATTATTTTTTGGCTAATTTATTGCAATTTACGGAAAAAAGGTACTTAATTATGTTTCAATTAGATTTTCAGTCTAAAAGATGTGTTCGGGAGCAAAAGGAAGCGGGAAATGCAATCGGGAACTCGGGAATTGAAGAAAGAAGAAAAAAGAGAAAAAAATCCTAAAGGACTCGGCGAGTTGGATGTGTACTCGACGAGTCCACACGAATGTTTCCGAAGAAAATACAAGTCCTTGCCGTATACGGATTTTTAATAAGGGGACTCTGCAAGTCGGTTATCTACTTGGCGAGTAGCCCCTGTTTTTTGAAGTCTATAAATAGAAGCCAATTAGTGAAACTAAAGCTCTCTCTGAAACCCTTGGGGATTATTTTGCGACAAAAGGTGCAGCTTAAGCTTTGGAATTCGTGGAGAAAACCCTAGCCTTCGATTTTAAGGAGATTAAAGGCAAACTAAGTTTACTCTTACTTTATCTCTTGTTTGAACTGCTAGATCTTGTTTGTGAGTTACTTTCTGCTCTAATTATGAGCTAAACCTTATATCTTCTGTTTAGGGTAGATAAATTTATGACTATGGATTGATTTGTGGTTGGATTAATTGTTTATTGGTGGATTTTGTTTTATTAAGCTTGTTAAAGAACCTTATGTATTAAACACAACTATTTTCTGTTAATTAACAATTAATTAAGCTGCGTGAACATCTCTTAATTGCTTATCTCATATGATTTATGCGAAAACATTGTTATATGCCTAGGAATAGCGAATGTGAAATTAGGGTTAACTAGAAAATGGGTAAATTAATGTGTGAGCTTGTGTGCTAAACCATCAACAAGAGGTAAATTGAATTAGTAATTTGATTAACTAATTACAAGTCTTATTTAACCCGAATAAATGAACTAGGAAATTTATTAGTTTAATCACTTGATCACTGATTAAATTAATTTGTTTTCTAAGGAGTGGTAATAGAGAATGTGAACCTAATCACTTCAATCGGTAGCCAATCACAATTAATCCATTGCACTTGCCATAAAATCAACCATAGGAGTAAATGAATCGAACCTAAACAGAAGCCTTCTTATCATTGAATTTAGTTGTTTTTTACTTGCTTTAGCTGTTAGTTACTTAATTAGCGTATTAGTTGATTGTTTAAGTTTCTAGTCTTGCAAAACTAGAGAAAACCTTTTACTTTTATTACTTGTTTTAGTTAATTCTAGTCATTAGTTTAATTACCGTTCCCAATGTTCGATACCTTGCTTATTCAACTATACCATCAATTGACAGGTCCACTGCCTTTGTGTTTCTAAATTATATCTTTAAAGTGAGACTAAAACTAGTGCATTTATATACACATCAAGTTTTTTGTGTCATTATGGGGGAACGGTTCAAAAATTAATTCTAATTGCTAGTGTTATCGATCCTTTGTGTGAGATTTATCTTGCACAAAGTTACTACTTTAGTAATCTAGTTAATAGGTTTAATTATTAAGTTTTTCTATTTTTAGGATTTTGTTATATTTTTTTTCTGTTTTACCCTCGAACTCGTTGAGTCCACTCGCAGGTACTCGGCAAGCCCAAGGCAGATTTCCAATTTCGTTTTTATTTCATTTTTGTTCTTTTTACGCGTTTTTTTCTTGTTTTGATTGTAGGAATTACATGAACCGAGGTTCAAATACACCTCTGGTTCCTCCGTACGAAGATCCGGAATCCGCTCTTAGAAAGAACAAAGACAAAGCCATTGAAGACGCTAAACCACCAAGGAAATCACCTTTCAAGGACCTTAGATCAGTGTTTGGGAAGAAGAAAAGCAAGAAAACGGGTGAGTCTAGCAGTCAAAAGAGTGAGGATAGCACGTTTAAAAACTGAAGAAAATCCAATTCCAAAAGTAACCGATTACGACTCTGAATCCGAAGAAGAAAGCGACTTTGAAGGCAAACCCGCTAACACCGTGGCTAACATCGATGAAGTTCCCATGAGTGAATGGAAGAAAAGGATGTGTGATGATGCCGACCCAGGACTCGTGCAACCCACGATTCTCGCAACTGCCACCTTTGAACTTAAGGGCCATATACTAGCTCAACTTAAGGAAATCCCATTCTTCGGGAAGGATCACGAAGACGCATACAAGCATCTTGACGAGGTCAACGACATAGCAGATTACTTCAATGTTCCTAATGTGACTCGTGATATTGTTTTGCTTCGTATGTTACTGATCACATTTAAGGGAGCCGCGAAAGATTGGTTGAAATCACTCCCTCCCGGATCCATCACTACTTGGGCTAAAATGCATGAAGAATTTATTGATCAATTTTGCCCCCCGGTGATAAAAGAGCTAATTGAAGAATTCTCTAAACACTCTAGAGAATATCATAACCCAAAAAATGACTCAACTAAAGGAATGGTGAATGCTATTTCGGATGACATGGCGGCAATGATGGCAAAATTGGAAAGCATGGATAGAAGAATGACTAAGATGGACCAATCCATCCATGCCATTAGAGCGGGATGTGAAAACTGTAGAGGGCCCTACCTTACTAAAGACTGTGACCTTGACAAGAACGGGAACCGGAAAGTACAAGTTTGTTACTCAAGCAGTGATAGATATGATGATGATTGGCACAAACCCAAGAAAGAATGGCTACCTTATGATGAGTACAAGAAAGCTAAGGAGGAAAAGTATAAACAAAAAAGGAAGAGGTCTTTATCAAAGAGAGGAACTGGTGCAAGAAAAGAAGTCAGACTTTGATATATATGCTTACAACATTTGCAGTTGCATCCGAGAAAAGGCACAACGATACCGATGCTGCAATTAAGGAGCAACAAAACTCCATGAAAGAACACCAAATCATGATGAAAGACCAAGCAACCTTACTTAGGAATCAGCAAGCTTCCATTCTCAATATTGAAAAACAGCTGGGCCAACTTGCATTACAAATAAATGAGAGATGACCGGGTGGACTTCCTAGTAATACCAAAAACAATCTGAAAGGCGCACATATAAACATCATGACAAATAGGAGTAGGAAGATAATAACTCCTCGGGCCCCTATTCAGAATGAAGATCCTAAGTTAGTGCAAGATGAAGAAGCAGAAACTGAAGGATCGCAAATTCCCGATCCAACTCGCCGAGTCCTAGATATGGACTCGACGAGTCCCCCACCTAAACAGAAACACAAGCCTCATATTAAACCATATCAGCCTCCATTGCCATTTCTATCTCCAACCAGACAAGACAAGAATGAGGTTGATTACCAAAAGTTCCTAGAACATATAAAGGCCCTTCAAATCAATATGCCATTCATTGAGGCGGTTGCACAAATGCCGAAATATGCCAAATTCCTA
Source organism: Lactuca sativa (assembly GCF_002870075.4). Classification (NCBI taxonomy): domain Eukaryota; kingdom Viridiplantae; phylum Streptophyta; class Magnoliopsida; order Asterales; family Asteraceae; genus Lactuca; species Lactuca sativa. The sequence continues at coordinate 81,620,289 of NC_056624.2, forward strand.
AAGGAGCTTCTAACTAATAGAAAGAAGATCAAAGAGATGAATAGGTGAAGAAATTGGTCTTAAATGAAAATTGTTTAGCTGCCATGTTGAACAAATTACCTAAGAAGAAGGGTGGTCCGAGAAGTTTGACCTTGCCTTGTCAATTTGGAAATTTAGCAACTATACATGCATTAGCTAATTTAGGGTCAAGTGTTAACCTAATGCCATATTCATTCTTTAAGAAATTAAATCTTCCGGAGCCAAGGCCAATCCGAATGGCAATTCACTTAGCAAATAAAACGGTGACATTTCCAAAGGGAATATGCGATGATCTATTGGTGACATTTGATAAGTTTGTGTTCCCCGCAGACTTCATAGTACTAGATATGGAAGCGAACCCTCAAGTCCCGATCATACTTGGAAGACCTTTCCTCAACACTATGAGTGCTATAATAGACATGCGAGATTCTAAACTTACCCTCCGGGTGGGAGACGATTCAGTTACATTTGGAGTTGATCAAGCAATGAAGCATGCAAGGTATAGTGATGACACGACATTCTCGGTTGATATGTTGGAAGAATTAATGAAAGAATGGAAAGAAGACAAGCCAAACAAGTTCACTGTTACTTTTGAGGATGAATTTGATGCTGAAAGAGACCTGATGGAGATAGAGAGATTGCTCGAGGAAGCTGAATATAATGAGTTAATTAGAATTGCTGAAAGCCTAACTCGCCGTGGAGCATCTTCCGACTTCACGAGTCCATTCGAAAAAACTCGACCAGTCACAAATTTTGCTTGGGACTCGACGAGTCCACTCACTGGACTCGACGTGTTCAGCATACAGAACATGAAATCTAAACTGAAAATTATACCTGATCATCTGGAGTATGCATTTCTTGAAGATGGGCAACAAAAACCAGTAATTATAGCTTCTGATCTAGCTAAACATGAAAAAGAAAGCCTTGTGGGAGTACTAAAGAAAAGACAAGGTGACAGAGCATGGAAGATAACTGATATCAAAGGGATAACTCCAGCCAATTGTTCTCATAAGATTAACCTAGAAGACGGAGCTAAACCTGTAGTTCAACGCCAAAGAAGACTTAAACCAAATATGCAAGAATTGGTGAAAAAGGAGGTGGTTAAACTATTAGATGCAGGTATCATTTACTCAATCTCTGATAGCCCATGTGTAAGTCCGGTGCAAGTGGTACCGAAGAAAGGAGAAATGACGGTGGTTACCAATAACGATAATGAGTTAATTCCAACAAGAACAGTAACCAGGTGGTGTGTTTGCATCGACTACAGAAAGCTTAATAATGCTACATGCATGGATCTTTTCCTGTTGCCATTTATTGATCAAATGCTAGAAAGGCTTTCCGGTCATCTATATTATTGTTTTCTCGATGGTTTCTCGGGGTATTTTCAAATTCCAATCGACCCACAAGATTAAGAGAAGACCACTTTTACATGCCCAAATGGGACTTTTTGCATACAGACGCATGCCTTTCGGGTTATGCAATACACCTGCTACGTTCCAAAGGTGCATGATGGCTATCTTCCATGACATGATCGAAACATTTATGGAGGTTTTCATGGATGGCTTCTCGGTTTTCGGATCATCTTTTGAAGATTTCTTATCCAACTTAGATCTAATGTTAGCAAGATGCGAGAAGACAAACCTATTACTAAATTGGGAAAAGTGCCACTTCATGGTAAAGGAAGGGATTGTTTTAGGACACAAGTTTTTAAGGTTGGGGATCGAGGTAGATAGAGAAAAAGTTGACAAAATAGCTAAGTTACCACCCCCAACAAATGTAAAAGGGATAAGGAGCTTTCTTGGTTATACGGGATTTTATTGTCGCTTCATTAAATACTTTTCAAAGATCACTAGGACTTTGACTCAACTTCTTTTGAAGGAAGCTCCATTCGATTTCTCTAAAGAATGTCATGAAGCATTTCAGTTATTAAAAGAAAGGTTGACCACTACTCCTATAATGATAGCCTCAAACCGGAATCTTCCTTTCTAGCTTATGTGTGATGCTAGTGACTACGCGATAGGAGCCATTTTGGGATAAAGAATTGACACACATTTTCAGCCTATATATTATGCAAGTAAAACTTTGAACCCAACTCAAGAAAACTATACTACTACTGAGAAAGAGTTGCTAGCAGTGGTATATGCTTTTGATAAATTCCGACCCTATTTATTCTTGTCCAAGACAATTGTTTTCACTGACCATTCTGCCCTAAAGAATCTATTTGCTAAACAAGATGCAAAACCAAGATTGATACGTTGGGTCTTACTTCTACACGAATTTGATATTGAAATAAGAGATAAAAAGGGAATGGGAAACATGGCTGCCGATCATTTATCAAGATGAGAGAATCCGCATTTGGAAGAATTAGAGGAGAACGAGACTGGAGATGATTTTCCCGAAGAATATCTTTTGGTGATAGCAGGAGAGGTACCATGGTTTGCGGATATAGCTAATTACTTAGCAACTGAATACATTCCAAAAGACTTAAATCGACAACAAAAGAAGAAATTCTTTTCAGAAATCAAGTATTAATTTTGGGACAAGCCGTGCCTTTTCCGAAGTTGCGCGGACGGGATGATACGAAGATGTGTGTTCGGGAAGGAGAGTCGGGAAATCTTGGAACATTGCCATAGCGGGCCCACTGGAGGACATCATGGAGCACAATAAACGGAGAAAAAGATTTTTGGTATTGGTTTTTATTAGCCTACAATTTTTAAAGATGCTGCTCAATATGTCAAAGAATGTGATTCGTGCCAACCAGCAGGGAACATAACATCCCGAAACGAGATGCCCCAAAATAATATTCAAGTTTCTGAGATATTTGATATTTGGGGGATTGACTTTATGGGACCCTTCCCAATGTCAAAAGGGAATAAATATATCCTTTTAGTAGTGGAATACCTATCTAAATGGGCGGAAGCACAAGCATTACCTACTAATGATGCTCGAGTGGTGGTGCGTTTTCTTAAAAAGTTGTTTCAAGGTTTGGAGTTCCTAAAGCTTTTATTAGTGACCGGGGCACTCACTTTGCAAATGATCAATTAGCTAAGGTGTTAAAAAGATATGGTGTACACCATAGGTTTTCGACATCTTATCATCCACAAACAAGCGGACAAACTGAAGTGACAAATTCGGCATTAAAATGAATTTTGAAGAGATCAGTTGGAGGAAATAGAAAGGAGTGGTCGCATAAGCTTGATGATGCACTTTGGGCTTTTCGAACAGATTTCAAAACACCTATTGGCACTACACCATATAGGTTGGTTTATGGAAAAAATTGTCACATGCCGGTTGAAATAGAGCATAAAGCATTTTGGGCTTTAAAGATGTGTAATTTTGAATTAGTTGAACTTCGTACCAACTGGTTGATGCAAATGAATGCTCTTGAAGAACTTAGAAATGAAGCATACTCAAATTCATTAATATACAAAGAGAAGACTAAGAAATGGCATGACGTGAGACTAAAGGGTAATAAGGATTTTCATGAAGGACAAAAGGTGCTACTCTTCAATTCAAAGTTAAAGCTTTTCCCGGGCAAGCTAAAAACAAGGTGGGATGGGCCTTTTGTGGTTAAACAAGTTTTCCCACATGGAGCTATCGAGCTTATATAAAAATATGGAACAACTTTCAAGGTTAATGGGCATCGGTGAAAAAATATGAGGAAGGGATCCCAAAAGAGGAAGGACTTGAAGAAGGTCTAGATTTGGAAGAAACCACTAAAACATAGCGCGGGACGGAGTCCAGCTAACGACTCCTCAAAAAGAAGTGCTTCCGAGAGGCAACCCGATTTTAGAGTTTGCTTTCTTTTTACCTTTTTTTTTCATTTCGTTCTATTTATTTATTTTTAGGATTTGTCTTTTTCAATCTTCTTCTTTGCATAAAATGATTGATTGAGGGCAAGCAAAGCTCAAGTGTGGGGTATGGTGGCATAAAATTAAAGAAAATAACTAAAAAAATTTTCAAACAAAATGAAACTCTCGTCGAGCCCATTTACCTACTCAGCGAGTCCATTTAAAAAATCGTGATATTTTGCAGATTCGCGTATCTACTCGGCGAGTAGGTACCCCTACTGGGCGAGTTCACGTTTTAACCAGAAAAAAAAATATTTTTTTTACTATTCTGTAAATGAGGGTTTTAACCCTAGTTGGTAAAACACATTTTGTCACAACTAGCATTTTAGCTAGGAAATTATATTCTCATGTAATCATTCTATTATTGTAAAGCTTATACTCTAAGTAAATATCACTCAATGCTTATTCAAACTCATCTCTCACGTTCAATTTAGAGTTTGAAACTCTAAAAATCCTGGTTCAAGTCTAATATGGTCTAGGATTTTCATATTGGGCCTAATGGACCAATAAGTATCCAAGTTGACTATTTTGGGCCTAAAAACCCTATTTGGGCTTTAAATGGTCCCACATTCATAAAACTTTACATTTTGAGCAATAATGGGCCTAAAACGAATTAGTTTACCTCTAATGGGCCATCTGGGCCAATTTGGGCGACAACAAAAGCTAATAGCCCTAATGGAACCTAAACCTCTTTAATTAGACTTCATTGGGCCGTGAACATCAATGAGGACCCAATGGGCCGAGAAGTGATTATTGGGCCTCATGATTTCGACCCAAGGCAAGTAATAGCCCAATTTAATTCTCTTTTTCTTCTAGCCCAAAATTCTCGGGCCATATCCAATAAAAGGTAATAATAATAATAATAATAATAATAATAATAATAATAATAATAATAATAATAAGGGAAGAATGCATGGACTTGGCTAATGACAACTCACAATTACATAACATACATCTAGATGATCACAAGTATCAAGAAGTGTATTACCCTTCATGCAAAACTCCATATCTCTTCTCCCTTTCTTCTTCTACCCCTTTGGCCGAAATCCCACCACTCCACCTCCATTTTTCTTATTCAAACTAGTTCAAACTCTCTCAAGAACTCCTTCATCTTCCTCAAAAATTTCGAGAATTTGAGTGTGTTTCAAGAGGAGTTTTCATCAAAGATCATCATCATTGGTAAGATCTCACAAACTAAGTTGATTTACTACAACTTTAAACTTAAATCACTCCTCTTACACAATATTTTCGTGGATCGTGACTCTTAGATCCATCTTGAATTCGAAAACTCCTCTCAAGAAGCAAGCTAGGCCGAATTCTCTTTCCATCTTCTCACAAGAACCAAATCCAACACCCCAATGTGAGTTCATACCCCCTATTTTCTATTTTTAGTTTGTTTTGGGGGAGAATACAAGTTGTGTTGTGTAGATCTATGTGTATATGCATGAATATGTGTGTTTTTCATGATTTATTTGGTGGTTATGTGTCGTTTACTTCATACACCTAAGAATATGTTAAGAACATTAAGTTTATCACTTAGATCTACATCAAAACCTTGACAAAAGTATGTTCAATCACATATAATACATGTAAACTATTAGATCTGGGAATTACACTGAAATAGTTGGAATGAGTGTTGTGTTCCAAGATCTATAAACTAAACTCAAAAATCAACCTTTCACAGAAAGGTTTTGGTCCAATCTCGAAATGTTTTGACCACCTAAATGATAATATTTTTCAAAACTATTTTATATGCAAAAACTTCAGGTTTATACCTTTAAAATGACTACTCTCATGTCTTCATACGATTTTCTACAATTTTTGGCGAATTTTACAAAACTGCCTATCAGATTTGAAATAATTTCGGACCAGCCTGTGAAGGTGAGCAATTTCACACTTGTTAGAAGCCATTAAAAATTATGAGAAAAATTGTGACCAAAGTAGACAAAATTTCCAAACTTCCAGAATTTATGGATCCAGATTTAGACTTACGATGATTTTTCTACGAATTTTCCAACAACTAGGTCAGAAAAGCCCAAAACCAGAAAAATGTGTGTTTTCACAAAAATCAAGCCAAAAATAATATTTTTGACAAAAATAGGTTTAAAATGTTATTTTTACCACAAACTAGTCATCAACACAAGTTTTGAACAAAATGGAGACTAAGTGTTATTCTTACCAAATTGGGCCTTAATTGTAAAATTTTGACTCATTGGGCCGAGAACGTCATTTTTACAAAAAGTAAGTTTTTATGTTATTTTAGTGAATACTCGAACCAAAACCAACGATAAACTAACAAACAGATTAATTTGGTCACTTTCTAGGCTATTGGGCCTTAGTGGCCCATTTATATGTTTGATAGGTCATGTATACTATTTATATGTTTATTGGGCCTCATTGACCCATTCACACGTGTGACAGATCCTGGATACTATTTGTGTGCTATTTGGGCCTGTAAATACCTTACATGTGAAATGGGCCTTAGTTGTCCTTTCATATATATTTCGGGCCCATTTTATATAATCTCGTTCCAATTGGGCGTTGAAATGATTAACATGTTTAACGATGCCTTAGTGGTTCACTTACATGGTTCATTGGGCCTGGAATGAGTTTATACATTTTCTTCGCGTAAATTCGATTAAGGATCTAGTGAGTTTTCTTGGTTGGCACCTATTAAGTGTACGATCGTAGCATGTAGTTATAACCAGAGTCACTTGGATGGAGAGTGGGGATTTGTGTATAGATCTATACGGGGATGACACCCCACACCTGAGCTGTTCGCTACAGTTAGACTAACTCAGTCTAGGTGACGAAAACCTTATAATCATAATCAAAACCGATGTCCAACAACGCCAAGACAGGTGAAATTGTCATTATTTAGTATGGTTATGACGACTCACATACATGAATTAACGTTATGAAGTTTACAGAAGACCATTCTCTTTTCTCTTGGATTACTCGGAAACATACTCATACTGGTACTCAACCTCAGGGGTTGGTATGGCAGCTTTCTCTTTTAAAGACAACATCGGGTTGTCTGGGAACATTCTCTTTACATGCTCTTTACATTCTCTTTACCTTTTTAGTCAAATAAACAATAACATACATGCATTAACACGAGATCTGATACAAACATACTAAACAGTTTGTAGAAAATATAGGATTTTCTGGTGGTTTCAAAGTTATAAAAGTCATTTTCACAAACATGCTTATGAATTCACCAACATTTTTATGTTGACCGTTTTCAAAATAACTTGTATTCTCAGGAAACCTTTGAAACAGGATGAACAAAACAAACTAATGGATATTGTGTCATATTTTGTTTGATCATACTCTTACTATTTTTGCATGTAATATTCAAATACACTACTCGATGTAAACAATGAATGTTGTTATATTACATGTGTGATGATGATGATGTTATGTTTCAATTATATACTATGTAATGACACTACAACAGTGAAGTCACACACAAGCCCCCGGACATTTCCGCTGTTTGGTTCGGGGGTGTGACACATTCACAATTGCAGCCACCAACCACTCGACGAACAAGAGCACCTCAAACACTCATTCTTCAATTTTCTTGTATTTCCCTCACAATCTCACCAAAAAGGTAACAATTTTCTGTTTAATCTTGTTAAAGTTTCCACCTTTGGTAGATTAATGACCATAATTTGTGAAAAAATCGGATTTTGGAGTTTACTTCAATTCTAGGGTTTTTATTTTTGGTCAAATTAGGTTGTTATAGACGAAATTTTTTGTGGATTAATGCTTAATAGACATACCTAGACATACCTAGACAAACTCTTAGACTACTTTATGGATTTGGATGGATGATTTTTCTTGATTCAGAAGATTGACTGGCACGGTTCATGCGACTCGCCGAGTCTGTTCTTGTATTCGACGAGTCCATGATGCAGTTTTTAGAATACTTATATTTTAATGTACTGTGGTATCTTGGTTTGTTCTGTTTTGTGTTGTTTTGTAGAGAAATGTCAAGGAGTGGCCAGAGATCACGAGGAAGCGGCCATGGGGACCTTCCATGGTTGAGTTTCTCTTAAATTACTTCCAAATCATCACAAATCCGAGCTAAGAAGAGGTTGGAAAGTTTGAGACGCAAGGAGATCTATGTGCCTAATGAGATCAATTGTCAATTGATTGGCCATGTGGGATTGGAGGAGGAATTGACCCCATATTTGGTCAAGACCTTTGTGCACAATGGGGTGCCAATCACTTGTGATGGGTGGAACCGGCTGTTTAGAATCCAAGAACCAATTTTTCAAGAATTGTGCTGGTAATTTTTCTTTACCATCTCCTTCCGAGGTGGTAGTGATTATTAAACCCGGGTATCATTATTTTCTGTCTTGTAGGGAAATTACGCCAGTGTAGTATAGCCGAGCTCGCATGGAGGATAGGGTTTTTTGACCAACAAATGATCATGTCTGAAATTTTGAGTCCTTCCTTGGAAACTGCCACAAAGAGTTGCCCGAGGAAGTGGTTGCTGCTACCTGGTGGAACATTATCGCTAACCGGGTTTATATTCCTTCTTATGCTCAAGAGGGTAGCATCTGTTCTCCCATTCACTGTTAGATCCACCATCTTGTCGTGAGCACCATCAATATGCGAAAGGACGATGACAAAGTCCCGACCCTCGACATGTTCTACTTGTGGAGCATCACTACTCCCGACACATTTTGCAATTTGCCTTATTGCTTGGAAAAATACTTGGCGGAAGGGGCAGTTAAAGGGAGGATCACCTCTAAAATTAATGGTGGGATGTTCGTGACCAAATTGACTAGGACATATGGGATCTTGAAACAAGGGGCCGCGAATGTGTTGACAATGATTCCTACACCTCCTTTTAGCATTACCTTGTATAGGAGGGCGAGGATTATCGAGGATTATGGTGGTGGCCACATAGCTATCCCTAATGATGATGCACTTTTAGCACTCGAGGAACCGGGTCGACGAGTCCGACCAAGGCACGAGCCGGTAACGAGAAGACCCACTGGTAATTCTGGTAGATGACGAGCTGCCTATGGACTGGTACAATGTGGAGTCGAGGAGGTATCAGGATGATCTTGGTAACTACCATCATGGGTCATTTGTCCATTTGTTGGAACAAATGAATCTTGCACCAAGACCCGGGCCCGAATATTCTTATTTGCAAAGTTGGGAAGAGAGGGTGAGTCAAAGGAGAAATCAAGCCGGGGGAAGCGGAGTTGGAGGAGATGAAGATGAAGATCAAGATTGATATCTTTTGATTTTTATTTGGTTTGGTTAAAGGACAATTGTTTTTATTTGTTTTTGTGTGTTTGGTTGATGTTTAAACTTTAAGTAGTTAGGATTAAGTAGGAGTTTTTATTGTTTTACTTTCCTATCATTTTTGTTTTGTTTTTGATCTTTTCAGTTGAGGTTAAGGGATGCATGCAAGAGTCTAGAGTCAAAGCTAACCAAGTGAGAGATCGAGTCTAGGAGAGAGAGAAAACGAAGTTTTGAGTCGCGTGATGAGTCCGATTGAGAGATGAGTTATTAAGTGATTATTTACTAAAGCAAAATGAGGGAAAATATTAGTTTAACATTCCCCACATACATCAGAAATGGACTTGGGCATAATCATTTTTTTTCACTCAGCAGTTTACTCGCCGAGTGCACTCAAGTTAAAAACCATGACTTTTCTGCCAATTACACTACAACTCGGCAAGTTCCCATACGTACTTGACGAGTTGCTCATTCTTCTACTATCAAGCTGATGATTTGATGACATTTGACACGACCATTGGTTGTATTCTTTGAAGATCATTTTCCGAGCATTTTCCGAGACTTTTCCTACACGATTGGAGCTATACCACACAAGACGAATGACACTCAAGGCATTGATGAGTTGTTCCCAGGTCTAAAGTGAATTGAAGATGGAGCTTCAAATGATGAACGTCAACCTCGCGACTACTATCCCAGGGGAGTTTGTGTTGGATTACTGTCTAAGTCCATAACTATTTTGGTATGTACTTGACCCGATGATGCATGGTCCTTTTGGGTTGCCTTCACCAAAGCAACTTGATAGGATGAATTATGGAGAGAAAGGATTAAATATGATTTATTAATATATTATGAGAATAATATATTACAGGAGAAATCATATTGTTTAATTAATATTAGTCAATAATTAATTGGTAATTAGTTTTGTGACTAAAAGAGATTAATTAAACTTAAGGGACTGGAATTGTAATTATAAGATAATTGCAATTTGGGCTATGGATTGCCTTATATTAAGGAGTGGACGAATTCTATGGGGAAGCCCATAAGAAATCATCCAAGGCCTTAAGGAAAGGGATCCATGGGTTGCTTAGGGCTTAAGTATCAAAATTAGGGTTTCCTTGTTAGATAACCCTAATAGCCTAACTATATATACATCCCTTATGACCCAAAAACGTGGCTAAGCATCCCTCTAGGGTTTCACACATTTTAGGGCAGCCTCCATCGTCTCTCCTCCTCATCCTCTTGCTCTTGGTGTTTGTGAACCACTAGAGGAGTGACATGTGTGACTCTAAGCTTTCTAAAGTCAATACAAGAAGGATTTGGGATTGTTATTGCTACATAACAATCAAGGTAATATCTTAAACCTATTCTCATGTTAATATGATTACTTGAATGCTAGAATTAGGGTTTATAGTCTTGGATAACTTGCATGTACAATAGAGAAACCTAGATCCAAGCATTAAGGTTTGTATGAGCACATAGGATGTTCTTATAGCCAAAACCCATCAATGGTATCAGAGACTAGATTGGTTTCTATTGTATTGATGCCTTGTATGTTGAAAAAATTCATTTTTTGTGGTTCTGCTTGCTGAACTCGCCGACTCCATTGATGAACTCGCCGAGTCCATGCCTGACTCGACGAGTCGGCTGGTCAGAATGAGGGAAAATCGGGATTTCTTGCTGTCTTTGCTTGAGGATACTTTCCTTATCATATTAGATCAATATAAATCCGCTTTTTTGATATATATGACTATATTCTTGATCTAATTGAAGATATTTATCAATTAATAAAATATTTGTTTCCTTATGTGATAATTGATTAATTATTTTGATTAAATTGGTAAATTGTTTTGCAAGAAATCATTAAATAAATCAAATATGGATAATTATGTGATTAAATGTTAATTTAGATTATTTGTTATTTGATCCTTGTGTTATGAAATGTTTCATATTTTCCCCTTTAGGTTTTATAGTTTAAATTTGACCTCAAAATTTTTGTTGTTTTGAAATTTAAATAGTTGAAACCCTAATGTTTTGAAAAAGGTTTCAAAACTTGCCCTCAAGTTGTGGAATTTAAATTTTGATTAATAGTTTAATTTTGATGTATATTTAAATTCTAAACCTAATGTTTTGAAATGTTTCAAAACTTGCCGTCAAGTTTTGGAATTTAAAAGTTGATTAAAAGTCTAATTTAGGAATGTTAAATTCTAAAACCCTAGTATTGTTTTGAAAAGTTCAAATTACACCCTTATGGTTTAATTAATTAATTAAGGTGTATAATTAAAAGAGGCTTAATAAATCCATAAAGTTTTGGTTTACAATTTAATTGAATTAAAAAGTATAATTGTTAAATTTGACCACCTGATATTTTAAAAGTGTAAAATACACCCTATACTATATATAACATTAAAAGTCTAACACTATATATATGTATGAGTAAAAGTCAGTCTTACCGTTAGTAGGCCTCATTCACGAAGCTGGTCTATAAGGGGTGTTTAATGAAATTGCGTATAAAATGGCGATTGAATGGGTATCCACTCTTACCCACCGCACTCTTGACTAGTGGAGGGTCGTTAGCCGAATGGGTAGGATAGGACGAAACCTTCCATTATAAGTATATTGAAGTACAAAAGTAACTAAATGTTTTAAAATTCCCAATCTTAGTTACTTAGGCAAAAGTGAATTGATGTAATTCCATGAAATTACACTTTGTGCCCTTGCGAAGACGTTAGTGGAGCGTGTGTGGTTTACCGGCACACTAAATGGTTCTAAGCAAAGGTAGCATAGGGTGACTCAATGTTTGTCATAGTTCGGTGGAGCGTGTGTGGTTTACCGGCACATCGAATAGGTGACTGTAACATGTGGAGGCACCATGTAGTTTGCATGGTTATTCACACCCGCTTTGTGATCCTCGGCATCCCAGTCACAAACAAGAGGGGCATATCAGATTTAAACATGCCATTGAAATGTTCAATGAATCTCAAAGGATCTAGGAGTTTTCATAGATTTAAAACTTAAATTTCTTTTTCGTTTTTCATGGTGGAAATTAGTGAATCGTCATTCACTTACCTTCAAATGTTCTGCAATTTGGGTTACGACATCCCTCTCCCGAGTTGTAGAATATTTTGTTGGGTCCTAGCCTTAGTATCTCATTTGGGTGATTTACTAAGGAATCAATCAATCAACTAACTTGAATTCGTTTTCTCCCATTTTGTAGATGTCAAAATTCGACAACTATGGTCTTCCCAAATCCCGTGGAACAAGCTTTCCACATGAAGATGATATTCCACGATTCGATCGAGGAACAAGAAATCATGCTTCACTTCCTCCACCTCCTCCAATTATTCTCCCTAACCAAAAAGTTAAAAGGCTTGAAAAGTTCAAGATCACTCAAGCCCTTTTGGCAAGTAAACATAAAGAAGGAAAGTCGGTGTGTGCACACGTCCTAGGGATGAAGTCACACATTGATAGGTTAAGAATGTTGGGATCCATTGTATGTGAGGAAATGGCTGTTGATTGGGTTCTTCAGTCACTTCCTAACTCATATAGTGAGTTCGTAAGAGAGTACTATATGATGAACCGCGACGTGACCCTTATAGATCTCACCTATATGCTTATTGTTGCTGAATCAGCAATGGGTTGGCGCAATAGAAAAGCAAAGTTGATTGGTGAATCTGCCTTCAAGACCTCTATGGATATAGACAATGGCAACGGAAGACATGCTATGATCGAAAAGTTTGATCATAAGAGAAAGGTAATGTCTGAAGTAGTTCCATGTCACGTTCCAAAAGAGTCAATTTGCTTTTATTGCCAAGAGAAAGGGCATTGGAGACGAAGCTGCCCCATTTACCTAAGAGATCTAAGAGATGGGAGAGTCGAAACGTATGGCTCTAATATAGGTAAAATCCATTAACTAACTCTTTTAAGCTTCTATTCTAGATTCTTAATACATAATGTGATAAGATTACAATTGATGTTTTGTAGGATCGAAGAAAAGAAAGGAAGCTTAAGGGAAGAAGTGAGCAGAATCTAACCGTGAAGGAATGGATTTCGATCGCATTTCTCGAAGATTAGATTCTTGAGCTACTACTTAGAGTTAGAATTAGAAAGATGTATTAGCATAGTTTTTCAATGAATTGCATTGTAAGGACAATTTTTTTCCGCAATAAAATAAATTTTGATTTTATATTATTTATTTATCCTTGCAATGGCGTATATGAAAAATTGATGTTTGAATGTTTCTATTATTAGCAATAATGGATTTGGTTCTTATTACGTTATTTGTGGAAATGTCGAAGAATTTACCGAATAAGGAAAGTTTCTCATCACCCAAGTTTCAATTGGACAGAAACTTGGAATCATGCAACTTGGTTGCACGATGAATGAGAAATTTCATATTTGGAAATTAGACTAATTCATTGACAAAGTGTCAAGTCAAGGACTAGGAGATCGAGTACATAAAGTTGTGTGTTGATCAAAGTCCACCATAAGAGTAACAAAGATATTCGTCATGGTTTAGTAAATATGATTATAGTCATAAGATTAGGTGTAATTATGAATTGATTGAAAAAGTTTAAATCAATAGCAGAACGAATAAGAAGAATCAAGTACGCAGAAAGATAAAAGTTTCTCCATTCTAAGAAGAAGGGAGAGTACACTTTATGCTTTATGATGGGTCTTAATGATTAATAACCATATATCAATTGATCCTCTAAGAGAGTCTTAGTACAATTGTATGTCTAAGAAGAGGAATCAAGAATTGAAGAAATGGTTAAATCAAGAAGTCAATCATACTTCGTTCCAATAACAAGTTTTAAAGTTAAGATTGTGACAAAGAGTGACAAGTATTAAGAAGGTTTATAAAATTCATCAAATGTAGAATATGGAAAAAGGTTTTCTTGTTCTCACACATTTGAAATTGGTAAGCTGTGATGTCTTGGATAAGACAAAGACCAACTAGGACCAATTTATGAAATGTTTTGATAAAAACTGCGGTAACTCTTGAATATTTGTTTGTCAAGAAATGGTTATTGACAAGAGAATCTTATATGTCAAGGAGTAAGTGGGAGTCTTAATGGTCTTGAAAGGTTTCAAGAACAAATCAAAAAAACCTTATAGATCATCACTAGCACACGAGTTGAGGTTTACAACCTATCGTGTTGACATTATTTTGTTTTTGTGCCAATCCAACCGAGTTAATTATGCATGTGAGTCCTATGAGTTCTCATTTAAATGCATAAAAGGCAAGGACCTTGATCAATGGAAAGTACATTGATAAGAAAAGGTTAGCTGCTTAACTACTTGGAAGACATGGTGGGCAACTGTGCTACCATAAGGCAAGAAATCGAGATTAAGAAAGTTCGATCCATATGAGTTTGAATTTGTCGTAAACTTTGGTTTTAACAAATTCACATGGATAGGAACACATACACCATTTAAATCTAAGTGTCATAATATTTCCTCCTTCATGAAAATGATTGTGAGGAAATGCTTTCACTAAGAAAGATTTTAAGAAGATAGTGATTGTAAAATATCTCAAATTCAATTATGGTTACGGTATCCCTTTCCATGATTTGAATTGTGAGGTCTAGCAATTAGTCTTAATTGTTTAGACACAGATATAAACTATCTAAGGCAAAGGTGTATAAGTTCAAGAAGCCTTGATAAAAGATTATCAAAGCACTAAGTATTAGAAACATGAACTTAAGAAATTCAATAAGTATTGATTTTCTAGAAGTTAAGCTGGTTTCTGAATACATGTCAAAGCTAGTGGGAGCATAAGTGTTATGTTTATAATAATCATCATGATAGTGGGAGCATAAACGTTATGATTGTATGATTACTAAGGCACGTATTGCAACTTGGCAATATTAATTATAGAAAACAAGAGTTATACCTTGCAAAGTCGTAAGGGTTGTAAAGTTGTTTTGCTATAATTAAGGGAGAGAATATTATGCTTCATTTCAAATCTAAAGGATTAGGTTGTGGAATGTTAATAAATTTAGTCAAAGGTACATAGTGTGTTCTTAAAATTTCGATTATGATTACGGCATTCCTCTTCACAATTCGAATTTTGAGAACATAGCAAATAAAATATTATGGCAGAAGATTGATAAAGTATCAAATCTTTATGTAAGACATTATGCATCGTGTCCCATACGCTTCGGGTATAGGATCAAATGCAAATGCTGTAATATTTAACCATTCTAAAATTTTCCAAATGTCTAGCGCATTTAGAGGGAAAAGGGACTAGAATCGGTTTTGGCTAAAATAAACAACTATCAAAGGACAATCCAAAGTTTGCCAAGGATTGGTCGCTTATGAGTAGTTGGAAGTATAGTATTGGAAAATATGGAAATGTTTCCATATTGGATGGACCATATCGACATTATTATGAATAGATAAGATTCTATTAAGAATGAGTTGTCATATGGAAAATATGGAAACGTGTCCATATTGGGAATTGAATATTGAAAATCTATGACTAGATTAGAAACTTTTATGCAAAAGGGATGTCCAAAGAATGTACTTTGAGTGAGAGACATCACGTCTATGGAATTGTCTTGTAACAATCTCCGATAGAGGACTTTGTAATATCATTGGCAATAGTCTTTGTGACTTTGGTGCAGTGACATTACGAAAGGATCATTGCATAAAATGTTAGAATCTAACATATTCTATAAGTAGCAAGAATTTGATATTCTTTCACTTATGAAAAATGATTTGGAGTTGTGAAATGAGAATGATTGGAAGTGTGTTCAATTTGATCTATTTAACCGTAGGTAAACATTGTGTGCATACTAAGAGCATGGACAAGTGTAATAATTCAAGTAAGAAGTTGATTACCCGAAACGACAAATAATGAGTAATCGATATGGTGATAAATAAAAGGTGTTTTATTTATGCTCAAAGGGTTGAGGCCATATGGGATTAGTATTATTCTTGTGTTTCACTTTGCATGTTTTGACTTCCTGAATAATTTAATTAGTTTAGAACAGTAAAATTATTCGAACGGGCCACAGTGTTCATATGTTGGAAGTAGGTATGAATGAAGACTGTCGTGAATTGGTGTGTGGATTGTCTAAAAGAGTATTAGACATAAGCAAATATTTACTGCAACGTTCATGAGTGCTTATGAATATGGATTTGAGCATTGGATTAAACCCACGCTCACTTAGATCACTCCATGAATTGTATCACGAGTGATTGGTGAGACGATAACATCTTATATTCTTGAAACCGAGATGTGTGAGTTGTATCTTGCAAATCGGTTGCACATTAATAATATGTAAATGCACTAGTAACTTGGTGTTATAAAACATATTGTTGTGTCTAATTCGGTGAGTAAGTGCAAGCGAGCATTGAATCAAATTTTATCCATTCCTTTTATCCAAAGTAGGATAAAAGCGATATCTTTGGGCCCCTCGATGATTTAGTGATGACAAACGTAAATGCTCGACCGGGCTAGGGCTAATTTTATTTGTTCAATTAGTCAGTCGTCATAAATCGGAAGTCGAGAAATAGTACAAAGAGAATGATTTGAAATCATGTCTCATACGATATCTAGAATGGAGGAATATATGATCCCTTATCTAAAGGACACGCGTATCTGATAGGATCAGAGTCGATAGCGGCTTTGGAAAGCTACAATTGCAGATCAGGATCTGAAGTCATACGCATAATAGTTATTAGACTTATCCAAGTGGGAGACTGTTGGATTTGTGTCTAAGTCCATAACTATTTTGGTATGTACTTGACCCGATGGTGCATGGTCCTTTTGGGTTGCCTTCACCAAAGCAACTTGATAGGATGAATTATGGAGAGAAAGGATTAAATATGATTTATTAATATATTATGAGAATAATATATCAGAGGAGAAATCATATTGTTTAATTAATATTAGTCAATAATTTATTGGTAATTAGTTTTGTGACTAAAAGAGATTAATTAAACTTAAGGGACTGGAATTGTAATTATAAGATAATTGCAATTTGGGCTATGGATTGCCTTATATTAAGGAGTGGACGAATTCTATGGGGAAGCCCATAAGAAATCGTCCAAGGCCTTAAGGAAAGGGATCCATGGGTTGCTTTGGGCTTAAGCTTCCAAATTAGGGTTTCCTTGTTAGATAACCCTAATAGCCTAACTATATATGCATCCCTTATGACCCAGAAACGTGGCTAAGCATCCCTCTAGGGTTTCACATGTTTTAGGGCAGCCTCCATCCTCTCTCCTCCTCATCTTCTTGCTCTTGGTGTTTGTGAACCATTAGAGGAATGACATGTGTGACTCTAAGCTTTCTAAAGTCAATACAAGAAGGATTTGGGATTGTTATTGCTTCATAACAATCAAGGTAATATTATAAACCTATTCTCATGTTAATATGATTACTTGAATGCTCGAATTAGGGTTTAAAGTCTTGGATAACTTGCATGTACAATAGAGAAACCTAGAGCCAAGCATTAGGGTTTGTATGAGCACATAGGATGTTCTTATAGCCAAAACCCATCAGTTTGCTCCAATTGCCTCTTTACTTTGTCATTTTCTTTATCATGCATAATATGCAATGAGGGCATTGCATCAATTAAGTATGGGGTAGGGGGTTGATCATATTAGTTACATTAGAATCCTAATTTAGGTATAATTTTGAAATTTTAGCATTAAAATTGCTAGGATTAATTTAGAAAATTTGGTAAAGCAATTAGGATTCCATGCTAGTGTTATGTTTGATTACATGAAGAACCAAATGTTTAATTGAGCCAATATACGTTATAATGCATTTGTGACCTCCTTTATTCTAGTGAAATCATGGGACAAAAACACAACCTCGCTTAGTTTGAAGGATGCAATATGTTTAGCATCGTTTACTTGAAATGTATCCAGGAAAATTAATACGTTAACCAATAAAGATTGAAGTTGAGTGCCCTTGCTTAAGCATGTAGGTTTTGAGTGAAATAAAAAGTGAGTTACATGTGAAAAAAAGAGAGAGAATTATAAGAAAAGTTATAAGAATTTTGGAGCAATCAAAGTGAAGAAAAAAAGATCAAAGTTCAAAAGTTGAAGATACCAAAAATCAAACAACAAGGTGGTGAATTCAAAGGAATCAAAGATCAAATATCAAGGAAGTGAAGAATTCCAAATAAGCTCTATAGTGGTATCAAAAAGTTGTAATTTTCTAGATTATGTATGCTTGGGTTGCTCAACGAAAAATACCTTGAGGTTAGGAAGTTTTCCGCGGATTGATTCAGAGGGATGCATAAAATGAGCATTGTTCAAAAGAAGTGGGCGAGTGTTTATGAGAATTGTTAGTATTTAGAATTGAGACAGGTCCTTAGGAAAAATTTTAGACACAAATGCATGCGTTGTGGTCTTAGCATAATGGTTGGGTTTGATTGGGATTGACTTATGTGATGCTAGTATGTTTAAAATTCAGTTTTGCTTGGGGGCAAGCAAATGTCAAGTGTGGGGTATTTTAATATGTACATATTTAGCTATATATTTAGATTAGAATTTTATTACTTTTTGGCTAATTTATTGCAATTTACGGACAAAAGGTACTTAATTATGTTTAAATTGTATTTTCAGTCTAAAAGATGTGCTCGGGAGCAAAAGGAAGCGGGAAATGCAATCAGGAACTCGGGAATTGGAGAAAGAAGGAAAAAGAGTAAAAATATTAAAGGACTCGGCGAGTTGGATGTCTACTCGATGAGTCCACACAAATGTTCGCGAAGAAAATACAAGTCCTTGTCGTATACAAAGTTTTAATAAGGGGACTCGGTGAGTCGGTTATTTACTCGGCGAGTAGCCCCTGTTTTCTGAAGTGTATAAATAGAAGCCAATTGCCGAAACTAAAGCTCTCTCTGAAACCCTTGGGGATTATTTTCTAACAAAAGGTGCAGCTGAAGCTTTGGAGTTCGTAGAGAAAACCCTAACCTTCGATTTTAAGGAGATTAAAGGCAAACTAAGTTTACTCTTACTTTATCTCTTGTTTGAACTGCTAGATCTTGTTTGGGAGTTACTTTCTGCTCTAATTATGAGCTAAACCTTATATCTTCTGTTTAGGGTAGATAAATTTATGACTATGGATTGATTTGTGGTTGGATTAATTGTTTATTGGTGGATTTTGTTTTATTAAGCTTGTTAAAGAACCTTTTGCATTAACCACAACTATTTTCTGCTAATTAACAACTAATTAAGCTGCGTGAACATCTCTTAATGGCTTGTCTCATATGATTTATGCGAAAACATTGTTATATGCCTAGGAATAACGAATGTGAAACTAGGGTTAACTAGGGTTAACTAGAAAATAGGTAAACTAATGTGTGAGCTTGTGTGCTAAACCATCAACAAGAGGTAAATTGAATTAGTATTTTGATTAGCTAATTACAAGTCCTATTTAACCCGAATAAATAAACTAGGAAATTCATTAGTTCAATCACTTGATCACTGCTTAAATTAATTTGTTTTCTAAAGATTGTTAATAGAGAATGTGAACCTAATCACTTTAATTGGTAGCCAATAACAATTAATCCATTGCACTTGCCATAAAATCAACCATAGGAGTAAATGAATCAAACCTAAACATAAGCCTTGTTATTATTGAATTTAGTTGTTTTTTACTTGCTTTAGCTGTTAGTTACTTAATTAGCGTATTAGTTAATTGTTTAAGTTTCTAGTCTTGCAAAACTAGAGAAAACCTTTTAATTTTATTACTTGTTTTAGTTAATTCTAGTCATTAGCTTAATTACCGTTCCCTGGGTTCGATACCCTGCTTATTCAACTATACCACCAATTGACAGGTCCACTACCTTTTTGTTTCTAAATACTATCCTAAAAGTAGGACTAAAAGTAGTGCATTTATATACACATTACACATTCTCCCCCTATTTTAGGAATTCCGTCTCGAAATTCAGACCTTAGGGTAATCTTATTAGGGGAGACCGGTTTCTTAATCATGTATCGACCCATTTTCTTTTTATTGGGACAACTAAATTTCCTTTTTTAGTTACTATTTCTAATAATTTAACTTCATCATTAGAATCTAACATTTGTCTTTTGAAATCCTACTTGATTTCATCCTTGTTTTACACCAATAGGAAACCTAACCTTTTATTCTAATATCAGTGTATATTGGATTTCTTGAAGGATTTCTATGTTTATTTGTCTATTACTAAATATAGTTAAAAGTAGATCTTTACATATATATATATATATATATATATATATATATATATATATATATATATATATATATAAAGAATGAGCACAACTTCAAGGGTTTCCAAGTCTGTTGTTAAACATTACATTATCATTCCTATGAGACTTCTATTAAACCTCTTTATTCTAGCACCCAATATTTCCACTTACTGGCCTAGTTGACTCCTGCGTACATTTGTGATGTGTCCTGGTCTTCCATAATTATTACACCTAAACTCCTCACATTTGCCCAGACGATGAAGTCCACAACTACTACATAAGGGGAATCTTCCCAAGTATCCCCTTGGTGAAGTGGGTGATCGCTCACGAGGTTTCCTTTCCTCTCTTTCTTTCCACAAGGGTTGACTAGATTTGCCCTTGATGGTTCCTTGTCACTTGTACTTGAGTTCTTCAAACTTCTTCTTACTCCTTCTTGAGTTCTAGGGCATAGGTTACTTGAGACTAAAGGCTAAATATTTAGCTTCCTCGTAGGTATTGGGCTGGTGTGCTTGCACCTCGATCCCAATGTGGGGAGCTAACCCTTGGAGGTATGCATTGATCTTTTTGATCTCTAATTTGACCAACTCATGGCATATGCTGACTAGGTACTCAAATCTTACTGTACAGAAGGCCGTACCTAATTCCTTGGTGCTAAGATGACTGAATTCTTGATGTGCTCGTACCACATCTTTTCCAGAATGGTATTCCTTTATCATCTACTTCTTTAGCTCTTCCCAAGGGGTTACATAGGATTCGTCGTTGCCTAAAGCCTTGACCTGGATACTCAACCATAGGAGAGCTCTTCCCATAAACATACATGTCGCAAACGTAACTCTATGTTCACCAACATCCTTGCTCTCTATCTGTTTTATCTAGTGGATCAAACTATCTAATCCCATGTCTCCATAAAAAGATCTCGGCTTATTGTGAATAAAATCCTGGATAGGTTCTTGTCATTTTCCTACCTTCCTTATTGCTTCCCTCATCTTTACTTGCTTTGAGATTCCCTAAAGCATCAAAGAATTGTCATTGTATCATGGTCTAAATGGTGGTTGGGTCAATCAAAGTTACCATTGAAAGGTTGTTATCCTGAAATGACAATAATAATGTTACTCATCATTCCTAGGTTTGACTAATGGGGCTGTCATTTTATCACTTGTTAAAATAAAGATTCTACTTTTATCTTATGAACATTGTCTTTTATTGTTGTTACCTTTTTTTTCTATTAGGACATGCTACTGTTACTTCTCTAGCAACTTATCTTAAGAATGAAAATTTCTTATTACGCCATGTTACTGTTGCTTTCCTAGCAACTTATCTTAAGAATGGAATTTTCTTATCATTCCAAGGAAATCTCTCTTACTTACCTTTAGGTTTCTAAATAGATTAAACCCTTAAAGGTTTTTATTATCTAGGATATAAATAAATTTTTGGTAAAAAGTGTCAACTTTTTAAAGTTTTGAACATACGCACCGGGCACACGATGTTCGTCGTGTGCACCTGCAGCAGATCAACATTAAAGTCGGTTTTTGGCCTTATTCTACCGCGACACTCGGTTTTGAATCGTTACATTGTTCGAGGGTCGTGGTGTAACAACCTGAAATTTCATATCACATCTTGTAACCCAAATTGTAATCCAATTCGATCAACCAAATGCAGTTTCCAAATCCATTTCCGATTTCATCATTAAATTAAGTCATTATCATATTTTGATCTAAAATGACTTAATGGGTGTCTTAATGCCATTAGGAATCATTCTAACACCCCATTATAGTTATCGGAATAATTCTAGAATCGACCATATCGGGTTACGACAAATTGGTCGGGTATGATCGAAAGCCCCACTTAACACCGGTATCGAGTAGAATTCCTTCGTGTCCAATTCCCGAGCACTATATAAATGATTCAAAGCTTTCATTTGAAGCTTTTGGCCATTTCTTCCATAAACACTTCCAGCCTCTCTCCTCATCCAAAATCAAAAGTCCAAAAACAAAGAATTCAGGCTCCAAATCAAAGAGGTAACATCCTTAACTTGTTATCTAACCTCTTTAGCCTTCAAATTGATGTTTAAATTGAGTTTTAGGACCTAGAACATGTGTTTACGGCCAAGGATCAAGCTTTGGCCGTAAACACCTAAAAATGGGGTTTTTAAGCCAATTAACCCTTCCAAATCATTGTTGGTGATGGGATTAAAACAACTTTTAATCTATGAAGATCGATTAGATCTTGAACAAGTATATGAATATGAAACAGCAAGAACACAATATTAAGAACAAAGCAGAACGCAATATTAAGAACAAAACAGCTTAAATCAATCGTGTCGAATGATTAAATAAAATCCTTAGAAGAGCTCGATTAAGAACATCAACTATAAAGGATTGGAAGATTACAAGAACGATTACTGGAAAATGTTGTACTCTTGATTAATCGCTATTTCGATAATCTCTAGAATCTTGACCTAATACGCATTCAAGCATTAACTTATATACAATACATAAAAGGCTCTCGGTTGGACAGGCCCAAACCGGAGAATAAAAGGCTAATCTAACGAGCCCAAAAGACGCAACATCAAAACTCTTTTCAGCCCAACAATCTCCCCCTTTGCGTCAATTTGGAGCGAGACCTTCACTTCCTACTTGGGCCGG
The DNA here is from genome assembly GCF_002870075.4 of Lactuca sativa. Taxonomy (NCBI): domain Eukaryota; kingdom Viridiplantae; phylum Streptophyta; class Magnoliopsida; order Asterales; family Asteraceae; genus Lactuca; species Lactuca sativa. The sequence goes on from NC_056624.2 coordinate 81,643,258, forward strand.
CGGCTGAAGCTGGAACCTTCTTCTTCACGGTACTAAACAGACACTTGGTTATGGAAAGGATGGTCTGTCTAAACTGGATGTACCAATTGATCATATCATTGAAGTACTTGATATCATCAGCCGAATTGTCTTTACACTGTTTGATGATGAATAAGATGTGCTCCAAGCAAGTTGTAGTGTAAAGATGTTTGTCAGCTAAAGCGAAGAGACATTTCTGTCCTTCGGCTCTAGTGAACATCACAGAGTTTCGCCTCGAATCTATCTTGCCCATTTGCATTTGATTCAGATCACTGGCCGATCCCACAGGCTTGACTTTCGGTTTCTTCTTAAAAACTGTGGCAACCTCCTGATCCATTAGGGCCACCTCCATGATATAGCATGCCAGCATCCTTTTGACATGGTCTAAGATGGGACCATATTCGGCTTCGTTTGTCAGCAGGATATTGTACAAGACTATCCAATCATGAGGGTTCAGATTGGGCAGATCCACCAGAGAGATCATGTGAGCAGTTCTTGCAGATCCTCGGATAAGCTTGAACTTGACGTTTGTGAATCTCCCCACGGCAAAAGGCTTCATCACCCGAACATTGACAATCTTCTGGGCGCTCCATGTAAGGTATTGAGGGCGAGCGGCCTCCAGGTAGAAGTCAATGAGCTCCCTGTCAAGCTCATCGTTCGGATGCGGGACTTCAGAAATATTAGAGAAGGCGTGGAAGATGAACGCCTTTCGAGTTAGCGGCATATCAAACTGCGAATCAATAGTGTTGTTGCAGTCGAAAGATATCACCGGCTCGAGCCACAGTATGCTTGGAGTCTCTATGGCCTCTTTTATCAAACGATCCCTGGTCCAGGCAGGGAAGAGCAACTTTCGGCTCTCAAGGAGATCGTGGGCTTCTTTTTGCTTTCGTTCGGCTTCTTCAGCCTCACGCGCCACACGACTGGCATCACCTTCAGCATTGCGACTGTTTTTCCGTTTCAACAAGTCGGCAATGGTCTCCTTGTCTTCATCTTCATCTTCATCTTCATCTCCTCCCTCTGCTATGTTTTTGCCCTTGTTCTTCACACCCGAACCCGAGGCATGACCAGTTGGGGGTGGTTCGGTTGTGTGAGTAGCTTTGGAGGAAGGAGGTGGTTTCGATCCTTTCTTCTCATCTCCCCCTTGTTTCGGAATGGACACGAAACTCGGCAGTCCTTCAATTTTACTTAAGAGGGCCATGGCCGGGGAGAGCTTTTCAGCGAGGGTGCGCCTCACCGAATGATTAAGGATGGGGTCGTGTGCTTCCAGGATGTTGGATAGAGCGGCGTGGACATCCGAAACACACGTCTTTATGACTTCCCTCTCGGATCGAAGAGCTTCCAATTGTTCTTGAGAGTTGGAAAGCTGCGTGCTCTTGACCTTTAGGGCAGTTGTTTTACTCGCCAGAACGTCCATCAGAGAGTTCTCTGCCGCAAGATCCTCTTGTAGTATTGCCAGACGGGCATCGATGGAGGCACGGAGTGCCGAGTTGTCGTCGCTGATAGTTTGTCGGAGGGTAGCGAACAAAGTCAAATCCGTCGAGACGAACTTGGCCAATTGCTGAACAATCGGTTCCAGAGTTGTCTTTGTGGCATTGGCGCTTTCCTGCAGAGACTTCAGCAGGTCAGAAGCGTCGGAGAATAGTTTATCGACTTTTTCGGTCGCTGCCTCACAGGCTCGGGTGGAGGCGTCTATCGCAGCAGTTGCTGAGGCCACTGAGTCATGTTGAGCCCTGGAGAAGGCATCAACGATCTTCTGAAGGACAGCTTCAGATAAGGATGACTGCTGGTTGGAAGAGGAGGCGAGAAGTTGATCAACCTTCTCGTTAAGCTCGCGGAGATGCTTCTTTGTCACTGGAGCATCATCCTCCTCATCACTCTGAACTTGAAACGGACTATAGTAGACCGAATCAAAGTTCATGTGATCACCACCAAGGTATTGATCATCGCCATCGGAGGCGGCTTCTGGAGATTGAGGTGGTGGTGAAGCTGGGGGTGTTGTGGGTTTGGTTGGTTCAGGTTGAGTGGGTGGGGGGTTAGTTTCGGGTGGTGGTGGTGTATGGGTTTCGGTTTGTGGAGGTTCGGTTACGGGAGGGGTTTCGGTTACAGGTGGTGTTTCGGTTGATGTGGTGAATATGGGTGGGGGTATAGGGAATGAGGTTGGTGGTATAGTAGGGTTTATGGTGGGAATGGAAATAGGTATTGTGGGTGGAGGGGAAGGAATTGGGGATTGGTGAAGTTCCATCTCCGGGGTTGGGGAACGAGGGGGTGTGTTGCCTCGTTGTGGAGATTCGTCTCCTTGTGAGCCCTCAGAGTCCGAACTCCCACCTTCGGATTCGCTTGAAGAAGAGGAAATGACGAGCTTTCGCTTCGGTTGGGTCTTCCTCCTTTTCGGTTGTGGGGATGAAGCAGATTTCTGTTGTTTACGCTTCTTTGGAGAAGGTCCCTTTGGAGCTTTGGACACTTGCTTTCCCTTGTCACCCTTTTTGCCCCTGGCCACTGGTTTTTCGGCATCATGAATTGATCGCAGCATGTCCGGTGTCAGTTCCCTCGGACCAGTTTGGCGAAAATCCTTGATCGTTCTGATCAATCTGCTATCTGCTGGCACATCAGCATACATCGACTCCGGGATAGAGCCAATGAAGGAGAATTTCGATGCATCGGATACGATGATCTTCTTGGTATGAAAGGTACCAATAGAAGACATCGGTGCACCGTCGGCTGTGGGAACGTTAAACTTGTCCATAGCCCATCTGGTGATCAAGATCCAGAACCGGGCCAGCGACACCTCGGAGTGTCGGGAAGAGGAAGAGAGGCTCTGAATCAGTTGTTGCCAAAGGACAAATCCATAGTCCAGATTGATCCCGTTGTACACCCCATACATAATTGACAGGAAAAGACGACTGGCCCCGTCCGATCCTGAGCTCCTTTCTGACAGTCCCTTGAAGAGAACTGTAAATAACCCATTCCACTGGGGCGGTAGGCAGGACTTCTTGAACCTTGCGACGGAGGTAAGAACTTCCGTGTAGCCCATGTTGTAGAACATGTTGTAGAGCATACCAACCGGAATCGTCTCCGGGTGAACACGCGATGGGTCAGCAGCAAACCCAAGCATGGTGCAGAAGCGGGGACGAGAAATCGACGTCTTGTGTTCCGCCACTTCGAAAAAGACCCTGTCGACGGCCTTGTCGTAGTAAGCCGTTGCGTAGACCTGAGATAAGGCCACCATTGGCACCGTTTCAATCCGTGACAGTGCAGGAGCAAGCTGGGAGTATTTGAGACATTCGATGACCGGCGACATATAGGAATCATACGCCAGTGGGTTGAGATCAATCACGAGGCATTGCTGAGGACGGATTGGAAGAATCTGAGAAGTAGCATGGACGGAAGAGGATTCAGCCATTGTTGCAGGTTTGAAGAAGGAGATAACCGGGAGAGAGTTTGGAAGTATTTTTGCTTTGGAAATTATGGGGCAGTAAAGAGGTAAAAGGTGGTGTTGATGGGTTTTTATAGTAGGTGATAGGAGAGAGAAAAATCGTTTCAAATCTCTTATGGAAATACGAAACGGGTTTTTTTGGAGTGACTGATTGGTGACAGTTGGGACGTGCGATGATCACGTAGGAGAGAGAGTGTCAGATTCCTAGGATCACGCCGCCCAATAAGCGCCGGTTCAGAGAAAGAAATCGTTTCCATTTCCACACGCGCCTGTAACTTCAGAGATATGACGCTTCGACATTGTACACGCATCCTCAAGTGTCAGAAAAAGCGCGGCCGTTTCAAATTCACGCGCCCTCCTTTTTACCGTCGTTTGAATTTCTATCCTTTTAACTCCCGCCGAGTCAGCAACTTTTTGTCTTATCCCCTTTTAAACGGCTGTTTCCAATTAATGATCCACGTGGCTAATTTTTGACCACAACTTCATTTGTAACCATCCAGTAAATATCCAGCCTGTAAAATAATTAGTAACGGAATTTTTGAAAATCTTGGATTTTCGTGCAAAGAGTGTAAAAAAAAATAAAGAAGTAAAGCAACTCTTTTTAGGATAATCTGTGATGTCCATAAGGACACGAAACTGATGATCCCGGGCACGAATCTCTTCCTTCAAGGTCCAGAAGAACCTCAAAGTGTTAATGTGGAATCCCGTTGAATTACGATCAAACATTTATTAAGAAATGTTGAAAGGCTTCTTTTAATTAGGCTAATTAATGGTGGTTTCGCTTTGATTCAACAGTTCAATTCTTGATATAAGAACGAACGTGAACAAAGTACTTGTGAGACCAGTGTAGTCTGTTGAACAAGTAGGTTTGAGTTGATTTTGTAGTGGCTTGGATTAATATGAAATCTCATATATAAATTTAAAACTGGATCCCTTGGGAAGAAATGTCATGGTGTGTAACAATTTCATTGGAACCACGCAAAAAGAAAAGAAATTGAGATTTCATGAAGATACATTCGTCAATTCATTGGTGAAAACTTGATCAAGTTAATTGGTCACCGTCAATTCGTTGGTGTTGAATTTTGGGTTTCACTCAGCTCGTAGTGGCACGAAGCTAAGATCATAAACACAGATGTTGTGTAACCATAAACCTCAGTGGTAGTTTCTGAGAGTCTCAAGGGTTACAGTGATGGAACGAATGTTATGGAGAAGTGTAATGGGGATGGTGAAAGAAGACATAGTACCTCTGCTGCGAACAAAAGGACCAAGCAGGAGACTCTGAACTCATGTGAGAAAAGAGTGAGGTAGCTCACGATTAGAATAAATGAGTTAGCCTTATTGGGAAGACAAGGTTTGTGTATACCAGGTCATGAAGGCTATTATTCAAAATCTTATGAGGCTTGGGACACATACAGCAACATGCTTCTAGGGACACTTAAGTAAGGCATCGAATATATTCCCATAAACAAATGAGCACACAATAAAAACATTTTTGGATTTTTGATATTATTAGAAAGAAAAATTGAAAAACCGAACCCGAACGTTCGGTTGGTTTTGGTTGGAAAAAGTTGAAAAACCGAACCCGAACGTTTGGTTGGTTTCGGTTGGAAAAAGTTGAAAAACCGAACCCGAACCTTCGGTTGGTTTCGGTTCAGGAAAATTTTGAAAAACCGAACCCGAACCTTCGGTTGGTTTCGGTTCTTGAAAATTTTGAAAAACCGAACCCGAACCTTCGGTTGGTTTCGGTTCTTGAAAATTTTGAAAAAACGAACCCGAACCTTCTGGAGGTTTCGGTTTTGGAAAATTTTTAAGAAACCAAGGAGTTTAGATATGCAATATGAAAAAAACTTTTTACATAAAGAAAAACAAATTTTGCACAAGAAATATACAACACAGAAAAACTACCTTTGAAGTAATGGGCGAGTGAAATAGTTGAACCGAACCCGAACGTTCGGTTGGTTTCGCTTCTTACGTTTGAGATTGAGAGGTAGTGTGAGGTACTGACTCTGATTCAATCATTCCTAGCCCTTGCAATATTTTATTGAACGATGCTTCTGGAAGAGCTTTGGTAAAGACGTCAGCCAGTTGATCAGTGGTTCTTACGAAGTGAACTTCGACATTTCCATCTTCCACATGATCTTTGATGAAGTGATACCTCAGTGCTATGTGTTTGGTTTTAGAGTGTTGCACCGGGTTATGACAGATCCTAATTGCACTTTCAGAGTCACAATATAGAGGGATCTTCTTCATATTGAGTCCATAGTCTCGAAGTTGACTCTGGATCCAAATCACTTGTGATGTGCAGGATGCAGCGGCAATGTATTCCGCTTCAGCAGTAGACAACGACACACATGTTTGTTTCTTGGATTGCTAGCTGACCAACTTCCCATCAAGAAATTGACAGCCACCAGTTGTGCTTTTGCGGTCGAGTCCACATCCTCCAAGGTCAGCATCAGAAAAGGCTTGAACGAAGAAGCCTGAATTGGATGGATACCATAGACCTAAGGAGGCGGTTCGCTTGAGATAGCGTAGGATGTTCTTCACTGCCAGCATGTGAGGTTCGTGTGGGTTAGCCTGAAATCGCGCACAATAACATACAGAAAACATGATATCAGGCCTGCTAGCAGTTAGATACATCCGTGAGCCTATCATTTAACGATAGAGCGTGATGTCGACAGCCGGTTTGTCTAGAGAAGGGGTAAGCTTGGTGCCGAATGCCATTGGGACTTTGACTTTTGAGTCTCCCATCATGCCAAACTTTGCTAGGAGAGTCTTCGTGTAAGCTTCCTGATTGATAAAGATGCCTTCGGGTCCCTGTCTTATATTTAAACCAAGGAAAAAGTTAATAGGACCCATTGAGCTCATTTCAAACTTAGTCTCCATCAACTTTCTGAATTCAGCTGTTAAGCTGGGATTTATAGAGCCAAAGATGATGTCATCGACATAAATTTGAACTATCATAAGGTGGTTACCTTCCTTTTTGCGAAAGAAGGTTGGGTCAACCGAACCTTGTTTGAATTTGGACATCTTTAAAAATTTTGTAAGCGTTTCATACCAGGCCCTCGGAGCTTGTTTGAGGCCGTACACAGCTTTATCCAGAATATAGCAATGATTTGGATACTTTTCGTTCACGAACCCAGGAGGTTGCTCCACATACACAGTTTCTTCAAGTTCTCCATTGAGAAATGCACACTTGACGTCCATTTGGAAGACCTCAAAGTTTTTGTGAGCAGCATAGGCCAGAAATATTCTAACCGATTCTAGCCTAGCTACTGGAGCGAACGTCTCTTCGTAATCTATCCCTTCCTCCTGACAGTATCCCTTGACAACCAGACGAGCCTTGTTCCTTATGACATTACCTTCCTTGTCCATTTTGTTTCTAAAAACCCATTTGAGACCAACAACTGAAGCATCCGGAGGAGTTGGAATGAGGCGCCAGACTTTGTTCCTTTCGAACTCGTTCAGTTCGTCTTGCATTGCTTGAACCCAATCAGAGTGATCGAGGGCAGTGTTCACTGTCTTCGGTTCAACTTTTGATACGAATGAGTTAAACATACAAAACTCAACCTTTGAGAATAAGGATGTCTGTTTTGCCTTCAGTTGAGATCGGGTTAGAACCTTTTCAGATACATCACCAACTACTTGAGAGATAGGATGATCTCTGGTCCATTTTGTAAGAGGAGGGTAATTCGGATCGAAGGTTGGATCTAGTTCAGCGTTGATCATCTCTTCTGGCTCAGATTGACTATCAAAATTAAGCATCATATCTTCATGCTCCCCCTCAATTGATGAGTCTTGAGAAACATGAGGTTCAGGGGTTTCTTGCGGTGCTGGACTTTCAGGCATTGAAGCACCTTCGATTGGAGGGGCACCTTCGGTTGGAGAGGTACCTTCGGTTGGTGAAGGACCTTCGGGTGAAGTGGTAGAGCTTTGCTCCCCCTCGACATGAGAACTTGGCTCCCCCTCGACTGAAGCATTGTTGGTTGGAGATTCATCAGTGGGCGATTCTCCTTCATGCATTCTTCTTGCAGCATCTTCGACAATCTGCTTCATATGATCTATTTTGTTGTCAGCTGCACCTGCTTCGGAGAGAGAAGCTTTTTCTGGTTCGTCAAATAGTTCCAGAAAATTTTCGTACAAATTGGCGATTGAGACTGTGACTTGGCCAGTTTGAGGGAAGATTTCCCTGGCAGTGTCATCTATGGTCTGTAGTTTCTTGACATAGTTATCATCGAAGGTCACATAATATGTCTCTTCAATCCTTCTTGAACGTTTGTTTAGGACCCTGTACGCCTTGGATGTGAGTGAGTACCCCAGAAAAATTCCCTCGTCGGCTTTGACATCAAACTTGTTGCGGTGTTCTTTAGAGTTAAAGATGAAACACCTTGAGCCAAAAACGTGGAAAAATTTCACATTGGGCTTCCTGTTGTTTAATATCTCATATGGTGTGAGCGTGAATCGCTTGTTGAGATAGGACCTGTTTTGTGTATAACAAGCAGCAGAAATAGCGTCAGCCCAAAAATAAAGAGGTAAGGAAGCGAAACTTAACATAGTTCGGGCAGCTTCACACAGAGATCGGTTTTGTCTTTCGACTATCCCGTTCTGCTGTGGTGTGTAGGGAGCTGAGAAATTATGACTAATTCCCTTTTCTGCAAGAAACTCTTCAAACTCCCTGTTCTTGAATTCGAGACCATTGTCGCTCCTGATGTTGCGAACGACCTTCTTGAGCTGGACTTCAATTTGCTTGATAAACACTTTCAGCTTTTGAGTCGCTTCGGATTTGAGCTTTAGAAAGAACACCCATGTAAATCGAGAGAAGTCATCAACGATAACAAGAATGTACTTGTTACCACCGATGCTTTCAATAGATGAAGGACCACACAAATCGATATGAAGCAATTCGAGTGGTTCTACAACTTTTGTGTTAATTATGGATGGGTGACTTTGACGACTCTGCTTTCCCATTTCGCATGCAGCACATAAATGCTCTTTGTCAAACTTGAGCAATGGAAGACCTCTAACGTGACCTCCAGTGACAAGTCGGTTGATATCTTTGAAATTGAGATGAGAGAGTCTTCTGTGCCACAACCAGCTTTCGTCGGATTGAGCTTTTGATAGCAGACATATGGCTGGGTTTCCTTTGATGGGTTTCATGTTCAGAGGAAACATTTCACCCTTTCGCTCTGACTTCAGAATCACTTTCTTTGTATTTTTCTCTATGATTTCAGAACCTTCATCATCGAATGAAACTTTGAGACCTGTACCTCCGACAAGCTGAGATACACTGATGAGGTTGTGTTGAAGTCCTTCCACATAGGCCACCTTCCTTATGGTAAAATCACCATTCGTTATCATCCCATATCCCTTTATGGTTCCGAAAGAGTTATTTCCAAACTTAACGTTGCCACCATTTGCAAGAGATCTGTATTCCCTGAGCTCCTCTTTCCTCCCTGTCATGTGACGCGAGCAGCCACTGTCGATGTACCATTCTTCGTCAAACTGCTCGTCACTTATAACCTGCAAAAATTAAGCAGATTTAGGAACCCAAAGTTTCTTGGGTCCATGTGAGCTTTTCATGGGAACAGGAATAGTAAGAGAGATGTCAACTAGATATGTTCTTTTAATTAGAGTTGTTTCATCTTTCTTTTTAATGGTGTAGACTTTTATTTTGTTAAGATTGGGTTTGTTCGCTTTGGACTCAGGTTTGGATTCATTGACCTTTTGCTTTCCCATCTGTTCAGCTGAAGAATGAAGTTTTTGAGGGCAAGCGGGATTAGTTTTGGAACTAGATGGAGATGAATGAGTGGAAGTAGAAGAACGAGAAGAATTAGAACGATAGAAGTTGGATGGGGAGGACTTCCTGGCTGATGACTTTAGGTGACCCTTTTGCTTTTGATCATTAGAGGGGCGGACCTTCGAGTCTTGTTATCTTTTGACTTCAGAGCCGAACCTCTGCATTCGGTTGAAGTTGTTCTTGGAACCGAACCTTCGGTTTCGGTTGAAATCCTTTTCAGAACCGAACCTTGACTTTCGGTTGGTATCTTCTTGCGAACCGAACCTTGACTTTCGGTTGGTATCTTCTTGCGAACCGAACCTTGACTTTCGGTTGGAGGAACTTTCAGGCTTTCGTACAGGATTGTTTTCATACTTCAGATTCTTGTCCTTGTGTGTATAGTATGCGTTCTGGGAGTGCCAGAATTGTTTCCTTTCAGAAAGATTTTTCCTGTATCTTTGGTTCCTCTCTATCTTCTTATCCCTCATCTGCTTAGGTTGATGATGAACATTCGCTCTTGTTTTTGCTGTCACTTTGACTGACTCCTTTTGAACTTCAGGAGTTTTTCTTTGAGCAGAGGGAACAGATGGAATATCTGAAGAAGATTCAGTTTGCTCTGAGGAAGTGGAAGGAGTATCTGATGAAGTTTCGCTTCGAGCTGTAGGTGTTGAAGGAATGTCTTCTTTTGCTAAACAATCATCCTCTTGAGGAATTTCTTTGGTACCACTGGTGCTTGGTTCACTGAAATTATCGGGCTTGTTCAAGGGTTCAGGTATATATCTCCCTTTTCTCATCCAAGAGGTTCTTTCAGACAGGCCGACGGTTTCGTTTCCATTATCAATAGGAGCTTCCCAGAAATACTCATCACAACCATCAGCATTGTCTTCGTTAACAATAGCTGTGAGTTCAGCTGTTTGATGTTCGGTTACCCCAGTCACCTTGTATACTTGATTTGGAGTGGTCCTGACTTTTTGATACACAACAACCTTTTCTACTAATTTCGGGGACTTTTGTTGGGACAATCTAGCGAATTCCACAGAATTTTCAGAAATAAGATTTTTGTGGTTTTTAGTTTCGCTTTTAACAAATTCTGAGCAGTCAACCGTATCCTCTACATAAATTTCACTCATGTTTTCGTCCTCGTTAAGCTCAGATGCATTTTCAACATCGATTTTATTTTCTGAGCTTACTTTGGCGTTTAGAGAGTCAAACTTTTGTATGGTTTCGGTTCTCAGTTTAAGTCTGTCATTTTCATCCAAAAGATTTTTGAGCATGTCCTTGTGGTCTTTGGATTTAATGAAGGACTCAATTTTGTCCAGTCCAATTTTATAAGTTGGGTTGACATCATCAGACGATATCACACTCTCACAATTGTAAGCTTCGGCATCGATTTCATCCTCCTTAAATTCTAGGAAGGGCAAAATCATACGATGGATCTTTTGGCCTATCTCACAGTCTAAGTGAAGTTGAGTAATATTGGAATATAAACGTTTAGCTATTAAACAAAAAACATTTCGTTGTTTCAACAATTTCAAATTGTCTCTCTGTAAATAAATGTTTTCGTCTTTAACTTTAACTAATTCCGACTCTTTTAACTCAATCCACATACGCTGCTCCTCACTCTTCGACGCCACCCTGCTTAATTGATCAGTCAGGTTAGAATTGGTGACTCGAGTTTGAGTTAAGCTACTATCTAAATGAGAAATTCTTGTGTTAACGTTTTTTAGTTCTTTCTCATATGAGGATGATGGTACTTTAGATTAAATAAAAGCAGATTGTACCTTCTTTATTAGTTCATCAAGCTCATTGAACTGTTGGCTGAGTGGTTTGGCCGTAAAGCACATATCTTCCTGCACCTTCGGTCCATTGCTTCCTCCATCGGTATTGTATCCCCTCATCTGAGATACGCCAGACACCATGAAGCATTTTCCACCACTGCTTTCCTCCTTAGCCATATAAGCCTTTCCATTTGTAGGCTTCCTCACTTCTTCGTCTTCTGAGTCAGTAGACCAAACTTCAGTGCTACCGAACTCATCGTCATTAACCGAACCCTGCACAATAAGAGCATTAATAGAAGGGTTAGCGGTAGACTTTTTCTTTCTCAACTCATCCAATCTCTTCTGCAACACGGCTTCCTCATCCTTTCCATCGTCCTTTTCAGCCATCTTCTTAAGAACACAGTCCTTAGCATAGTGGTTCTTGCCACCACAGTAGAAGCAGCTTACTCCGGAATCGCCATCTGCCTTCGGTTCCTTCTTGTGCTCCTCAGCCTTCGGTTCATTGTTCGCCTTTTCAGAGCTGTAACTCCCCTGCCAGTTTCGGTTTTTGTTGTTGGGGAATCTCTTCTTTATGAACCTCTTAGGATTGGATACCATCATGGCATAATCCTCAGTTGAGAGGTCATATTCTTCCAAGTTGAGCTCTTCATCCTCCACCACAGCTTTACTTTTAGATAAGAGGGCCAACGAACCAAGATTAGACACAACATTCTTCTCTTGAACCACAATCTTCTCTTGTGACTTTAGAATACCCACCAGTTTCGCCAAGGAGTATGATTTAAACTGTTCATGGGCTTTAACTGTGGAAACAACTGCTCTCCATTCAGATCTCAGTCCGTTCAAGAAAGTAACCTTTTGTTCGATGAGCTTCCTTTCAATATCGTGTTTGATCATCTTGCTGAGAAGATGATTGAAGCGATCAAACGTCTGGGTCACTGTTTCTTCGGCCCCTTGCCTGAATTCTCCAAACTCAGATAGAAGCAAGGTTTGGATTGAATGTTCAAGATCTTCGTATGTGGAATACAGTTCGCGAAGTCTATCCCACACTTCCTTCGCCGTAGTGCATGAGCTGACCAGTCTGAATGTATCGGACTGAAGGGCGAATCTGATCAACCTTAGTGCCTTAATGTTGCACTGAAATTTATCTTTTTCATCTTGCGCAATATTCGTCACGTCCTTAAGCAGATCGTTATACTCTTTTTGCGTCTTAATGATTCTGGATGTAGCAGAATGAGAAAACGGTCCATTGATGATGGCTTCCCATATGAGAAAATCATTGTCCTCCGATCCAATCACGTAATCTTCAAAATGATGCGCCCATACTTCATAGTCATGGGTGTATAAGATTGGAATCTTTGTTGTCGAACCGATGCTATTGGAAATATTAATAGGGTTTGATTGCGTCGCGTCCATTATGATCGTAATAACCTGTTCAAAGATCAGACTTGTAATAAAGCAGATTAGGGCAAAACAATAAATACTAAGATACGTCAATTAAGATGACGGCTCAATAAATATCGATGATTGCGGAAAACCCTAATGGAAATCTTTTTCACAGAAAAGATGTGTATCGATTACACAGCCTCCTGCTCTGATACCAATTGATGGGATTAAAACAACTTTTAATCTATGAAGATCGATTAGATCTTGAACAAGTATATGAATATGAAACAGCAAGAACACAATATTAAGAACAAAGCAGAACACAATATTAAGAACAAAACAGCTTAAATCAATTGTGTCGAATGATTAAATAAAATCCTTAGAAGAGCTCGATTAAGAACATCAACTGTAAAGGATTGGAAGATTACAAGAACGATTACTGGAAAATGCTGTACTCTTGATTAATCGCTATTTCGATAATCTCTAGAATCTTGACCTAATATGCATGCAAGCATTAACTTATATACAATACATAAAAGGCTCTCGGTTGGACAGGCCCAAACCGGAGAATAAAAGGCTAATCTAACGAGCCCAAAAGACGCAACATCAAAACTCTTTTCAGCCCAACAGTTGGGACTTAGATACGACCTTAAGGCTTGCAAATTGGGACTTAAAACATTTAAAACATGAAGTTTACGGCCAAGGCTTGTTCTTGGGCCGTAAACTCCTCAAACATGGGGATTTAACACCTTAAGACATGTCAAAATGCCTTGTAACTCAACCAATAGTTTTGTAATAAATCCTAGATCCATCTAAAAATAGTTTAGGGGTTTGTAACACATCAAAAATACCACATATAGGAGTTTACGGCCTAGGAACATACCCTTGGCCGTAAACTCATGAAACTATGTCAAAAGATGCATCTAATTCACTCCAAAGGCTTACATAAATTTCAATAACCACATGTGATTGTTTTAAGTGTCAAAAACTAATTTTTCATGAGCATAGAAGAGTTTACGACCATAGAACATGCTTCTAGGCCGTAAACTCCTAAAAATATGTTAAATGGTGCCCTAAATTCATAACAAGGCTTGGAAAATTAACTAGAATCACATGTGATTGTTCTTTGTACCTCAAATGAATTATTCTTGACCATAGTAGAGTTTACGGCCGTAAACTCCAAGTTTAAGGCCGTAAACTCCCTTTTAAATGGTATAAACCCAAACAAATTAATCCAAGGCATTTTAGAAGTCCATTCCAACAATCCCAATGTCCATTCAAGCCATTAAACCCTCAAAATCACACCAACATGAGTTTACGGCCGTAAACTCATGTGTGTGTGTGTTTTGTGGCTGTAAACTCCTTAATATGTTTACTCTTGGGGAGTAAACTCAAGTCCTAAGTCCCTAGTGTCAATATACGTCCGTAGATATCACCCGGGTCACTCCAAATGCTCGTTTTGAGGTGTTTAACCTCGTTGGAGTGTAATGTTCCATATGATTAGTGATTGTAAATCTAATTAGTTATATATGGAAATTATTACATTTTACATAGGGACATCGCGAGTAATCAAGCCCCGAACCAACGTCTAATATCCAAAATCGTCGCATTTCCGAGTCCGGTGAGTTAATACCCCTACCCTTTTTCACTGTTTTTCACTGTTTTCAGGGGGGAACACAAGCAAAGTACAAGGGTTTTCTTGTACTCAAAACTTATTTTCATGTGTGTGTGTTTCACATTTCATATGCTTTTAATACTGATATATACAACTGATAACCAGTAGAACATGCAGATCACGTAAACATTTATTTGTGAAATGGGTTTTATAAACTATTATGTTATATACATTTCACAAATGGTTTTCCACATTTTATCAGTTAAAAGCATGACATTAGAACACATGAACAATATAATTTGTACACTGTCTTGTCCTCGGTAACATTCTACAGAGATACGCGAATGGAGGATTATCATATTATTACTAGTAAATTTGTTATTCCTGTATGATTGGAGACACGTCCTCGGCGAACACTCCACAGAGATACGCGAGTGGAGGACTACACCCGTAACCAGAATCTCTGGGATTTAGAGAGCGTGACTTGAGTGTATAGATCTATACGGGGCTGACTACCCCACACCTAGCTGCTAGCTACAGCCGAACCGAAATGGTTCAAGGGTGACGAAAGTCATAAGGTTGTGGACTACTTATTGCCACAGGTTCAGTCTTTCGTATGGTTATGGAACTCGCAATTAGGATAACATAGATTTACTTATAGTAATAATGAATAACTTATACATCTTTTACATTGATAACCAACATTCAGGGAAGTATGAGACTTTCTTGGGAAACCTTGTACATAACCAGGTCTAATAGAATACATCTTTACAATGAAAACCAACATTCAGGAAAGCATGGGGCCTTCCTGGGGAACATATACTTAACTAGAAAAGTGTAACAAAACAGATAACATTACATCTTTTACAAATGATAACTCACAATCAGGAAAGTATGGGACTTTCCTGGGGATACATTGGAACTCAAGCAGAACAGTTTAACAAACCGGATAATCAAACTATACATATTTCACATGAGTAACATGTTTTCAGTGTACAAACCTACTATACTTTGGAATTGTGAAAGAACAATCAACTTTTAAGAAAATGTGGGATTTTCTTGGCATGTGTTACATTTTTCAGAAACAGAAAGGAAACATGAACATTTTCACAAAACAAAACTACTTATGAACTCACCAATGTTATGTTGATTTTCAAAACCGCTTGTGTTCTCAGGTCAATGTTAGAACAGGTACCGAAGATCCTTTTTGCTTGAGGTCGAAGTGCTCAGAAGACCCGTTTCATTTTTTTCATATATAAATATATTATGTAACACAACTGTACAACTTTACTTTTGAAACAATTGTAAAACTTTTATATGTAATGTAATGGTTGTTCTACTTTACTTACTATGTACATTGGACTTGATACTCAACGTGGAGTCAACCCCGGAAATGTTTCCGCCTTCGGTTTTCGGGGTGTGACACGTGGCCCGGTCATCAGTCATCATAAGTCTTTAGGGCTTGGGGAGGAAATGATTTGTCCCTTTTTGGATGTGGGTGTTATCGTCTAAGTGGGTGCTCGTTTGTGTTTCGGGACCCAAGGATATAATCGTAATTTGATAAATCGGTCCTTTATGAGTTTTGGGTTTTTGTTCAGAAAGTTCTTTGGTGGATGTGAGTTTATAGAAGTGTGGGGCTTCTCCTCACCTTTCCATGGATATAAAGTTCATTGGAAACAGACTTATAACGAAGAAGTTATGGCCTTTGGAAGTTTGGCAGTCTTAAGGTTTAGTCGGGTACGCGGGGCGTACACAGGTGTACGCGCAGCTTACTAGTGAAAAGGGAAGTACGCGGGGCATACCTCAGCATAGGTTAGGCGTACTGATCAGGATGGTTGCGGGTGCTCTTCAGAGTACACTAGGTGTACCATATGTACGTTGGGCGTACTCCAATCAGACCAAAACCCTATTTTAGGGTCTTGGACCCTATTTAAGCTCCTTATCTCATAACCTAACCCTAATATCTTCAGTCTATATTCCTGTAAACTATAGAAATCGACCCTTAGCCCCCATTTGAGTGATTTTTGAGCTTCAAAGTGATTTATGTGTGTTTTTGGTGCTTGAGGAGGAAGAAGGAACTTCTTGAAGAATCATTTCTTTACTTGGAGCTTTTGGATCCAGGATTTGTTCGCCTAGATCTAACTTCTAGAGGTATAAAGTCTCAACCTTGGTAGCTCTTTCTTGTAGATCTATCTAGGTGGCACGTTGTTATTGTTGGATAAGGTGTCTAAGTCCATAACTATTTCTGGTATGGATTTGATCTGACCCGGCATGGTCTATTTGGGTTGCATGGCATCATGCATTTGGATAGACTAAATGAGAGAAATAACACTTGTGGTTATTAATATATTATAATTTCTATTATATTAATAGTATTATTTAATTAGTATTGATCAAGAATCAATTTGGAATTAATTAAGTGATCAAAAGATAACTAATTAAATATATGGGTTGATTATGTAAATCATCCATAACTTGTATAGTGGGCTAAGAGGCTCCATGGATTACCAAGTTGGGTTAAACCCATAGGAAGCTCCATGGATGCTCCGTGGGAGTTACAAACCCAAGGGTCATGGAAATGAAGAGTCATGACACATTAGGGTTTACATGGTGTAACCCTAGATGTGTCAACACTATATAAGGAACATACTATCCACCAAAATCGGCTACACAAGGATAAGTGAGGGCTAGGCCGTTTTTAGAGTGTGTGTATTCTCTCAAAAGTCATTCCAAAATCATTTGGTTTTGTGTGAAGCATTTGAGGCATCACACTTGGGGTGCTAGGCTCACAAGGTTTCAAGGAATCAAAATCAACTACAAGGTATGTAATTCTAGCCATTCTTCTAGGATAAAGTTCCCCATGTATGGTAGATAGGATTATGAACCTTGGAAACCAAATTTTGCATGTATTTAGACAAACATAGATCCAAGGTTTATTAGGGTTTCATGTACACTTAGGAAGTGTTAGAATGCTCAAATCCCATCAGTGGTATCAGAGCCTAGACTTGTTTGTGAATACTTGATGCAAAATAGTGTTGAAAATTGATTTTTTGCTGTCTGCTCAGGGAAATCGACGAGTCCATGGGGAGGACTCGACAAGTCCAAGTGAAAATGCAACCAACTCGGCGAGTCAGTTCGTGTACTCAACGAGTTGGCCATGTAGAATGTAGAAATTCGATTTATGCTGCTGGAAATGGACTAGAAATATTACCCTAAACTGTTTTGGTATTATAAAACTTGTTTTAGATTGTGTAATGGTTGTTTTAATCCATTTACAATGGCTAATATCAATTTTTCATGATTATATGTGTTCATATGTTCTTCAAATGTTGATATGGATATTCATGTTCTTATGAGTTCTTGATAGATCATAGGAGTTACTTGTTTATATGATTAATTCATGATATTTATGTGTTTTAATGGAGTCCATAACTTGTCCTCAAGTTATGGATAACCAAAAGTTTCTTTGTATTATTAGCCATTAAAAGAACACATAAGTTATAAAATGAAGAGTCTTCATTTTAATGACTCATAAGTTATGAATGTGAAAGGTTTTGTAAAGTTACAAAACTTTCTCTTAAGTTTTGGAAAATGTAAAGTCACTTAATAAACTTTAGTTCCAACCCTTAGATTTTTAAAAGTTAAAAATCAACCCTTATACTTTATAATATGATAATTTAATAATATATATATATGTATAAGATCAAGTCGTCTTACCGCTAGTACGCCTCATTCATGAAGTCGGTCTATAAGGGGGGTATAAGGTTGTTGCCTATAAAATGGAAACTTAATAGGTGTCCACTCTCACCCACCACTTCCTTGATCGGTGGAGGGTCGTTAGCTGAACAGGTAGGACAAGGACTTATAAATTGTAATTAAAAGTATGATGAATATTATAAAGTAACTAAACGTTTTATTAAATTCTCAATCTTAGTTACTTTAGGAAAATGTGAATATGGTGCTAATCCATGAAATTACACTTTACACTTTGTTTAAGTCGTTGGTGGAGCGTGTGTGGTTAACCGGCACACTAACTTGGACTTAACAAGGTATGTAAAGGGTGACTTCAGGTTTATCATATTATCGGTGGAGCGTGTGTGGTTAACCGGCACATCGATTGAGTGATAGACTTTACGGGTACCAAGTGATTTGAATGGTTACTTCACACCTTGTTTTGTGATCCTCGGTATCCCAGTCACAAAACTTGGAGGGCACACTCGAGATTGAAACATGCCTTTGAAAAGTTCATTGAATCTCAAAAGAATCTAGTAATTTCTAAAAACCAATTAAGAAAACCTCATATTTATATTTCGTTTTTCATGGTGGAAATTGGTAAATCGTCATTCACCTACCTTTCAAATATGTTATAGCTTGGGTTACGGCAAACCTCTTCTAAGTTATAATATATTGTGATTGGATCCTATCCTTAATATTACATTTGGGTGTTTTATTAAGGACTCTCTTAATATCTAAACTAATCTTGTTCGCTTCTTTCAGATGTCTTCAAACAATGTTGTTTCTGGCTCTAATCCTAATGGCTCCTTTACCCTTATGAACTTTTGTGGGAAAGTCACTTTTGATGGATCCAACTTCAATGAATGGATCAGAAACATCAGGATGATTACCCGCTACGAGGACAAAGAATATGTCCTCGACAAGGAGGTTAAGGAGATTGATGAGAACACTGCTACTCCCCAGGAGATCGCTGACTTCCGGGCACATGAAAGGGATGCTACGAAAGTGGCATGCATCATGTTGGCCACCATGACAGCATAACTCCAAAAGTCCTATGAGGACTTCTACCCTTTTGAAATGCACCAAGATTTGATGGAAAGATACCATCAAAGTGCACGATAAGAGAGGTATGAAATCATTTGCTCCATGATAACAACCAGGATGAAGGACGGATACTCTGTCACGAGCCACATGCAGAAAATGCAAAGGTATGTAGATCGTTTGATGAAGCTTAATGTGAACTTCCCTGAGGAGTTTGCAATAGATATCATTTTGCACTCCTTACCCTCGTGCTATGATCAATTCCGTATGAAATACCACATGAATAAGGGAGAGGTCACACTCAGCAAACTTCAGGGACTCCTAAAGACCGCAGATATAGGTCTTAAAGGTAAGTCGATTGTTAACACTCATACTCCAGCTCCAAACTCTGCCCCTGTCTTCGCAATCGGGAAAGGTAGAAGGAAGAAGAGGAAGAGCTCTTCGAAGGGTACCAAGTCTAGGACCCTTGATGACTCTTCTTCAAGTGGAACCAAGAAAGGTTTCGTCACTTCTTCTTCAAACCCAAAAGAGGCTGAATGCTTCTATTGCCATGAAAAGTCACATTAGAAGCGGAACTGCCCAAAATACCAGCAAGATGTGAAGTGTCACACCCCAAAACCAAGAACGGTGGAAACGTTCTGGGGCGGAGGACATCATGTAAAATAATCACAACATAGTAAATGTAAACAAGCAAACAACATCATCCATTGCATTAAATATATAATTTTAATACAAGCGTGTTCTGTACAGTTTTAGACACCAAAAATATAATGTAAATCAAAATAATAATATGATGAGTCTTGAGTGCGCTCCATCATCTCAAAAGCTGGCATCGGTACCTGTCTACTGATGACCTGAGAATACAAGTTATTTTGAAAGAGTTTATCAGCATTAAGCTGGTGAGTTCATAAGTATTTTAATGTCGGCGTCTGTTATCAAAACGTTTGAACCTGTCTTAAGTATAAGTTCGTGAAATGTATGTAAGTGTTTGTAAAAGTTTGAATCTCTCAGAAAAACCTATATTTTCTAATAAAGTAGCCTTCTACCAAGGCTTTAACTGTTTTGCATGATCGTTTGTTGTAAAAGTGTGTGATTTCCCAAGTGCAATTATCTTTCAACAAAATATAGTTTGTACATTAAAGTTCAAGTGAGGTTATCACTAAAAATATGTAATGGGTAAATCTTTGTAGTACTGTTGTTTAGTTTTATAGTAACTACTGCTGTACTAACTACCTTAAACCGGATTTATATTAAGGTATAATGTGATAATTGCACCATACTATCGACTGGTAACAACGACATAAAAAATGGTCGAAATGACGGAATGACGTTTGGCACCCGCAGACCTGCAGGTCCGGCTGTAGCTAGCAGCAAGGTGTAGGATAGTCAATCCAGTATAGATCTATACACAAACTCAACGCTCTCCCTCCAAGAGAATTCTGGTTGCAACTCGGGCCATGACATTTAAGGCATGCTCCAATACAGTGGATCACAATTTGCAACGTATTAATGTAAGGGTAATGTTTCTCGTTCTAGTATAGTTGTATATATTCTCATAGTATGGTAATGTATAGACTCATGAATGAACTGTCTCATTGATCTAACAGTTGTAATAGTATGATCCTGTGTTACCCCGATGGTAACTCACTAATGATGTGTCTAGTACGTATGAATAGGGAAGTACTTTTATGTCTATATATGTATATTCGATATTTAGTTAATATTGAAACGACCTTCGGATGGTCACCCGAAATCCCACCAGACCACATCCAAATCGAGAAAAAGGAAATAGGGTGGATGGCCTTCCTAAGCCCTTTAAACATTATTTATACATCTATACATATATGGGCATGCAATTTATAATATAAAAGCATAAATAAGTCTTTATAAGACATTAGAAACATAAGTATTATTTTAAAGAAAGATCGACTTGATGTCGATCTGTAAAACAATTTGAAGGCATAGGTTTGATTAAAACAGTTTAAGTATAAGGAACATTTGTTTAAATCCCAGTTGTAATATAAATTTGAAAAGTAAATGGGTTTGTAAAACATTTTGAAGTAAAACAGTTTGATAGACAGTTTGTACAGTGATAAAATCACTGGTTTCCCTAGTTATTAATCACATGTGATTAATGAAATCACATGTGATTGAATCAATAACTATAAGTATTTAACTTGTATCCCCCCCCCCATAAGTATTTAAAACATTTAAAATCATTTCAAAGGTTGATTAAAGGGGTAAGAACTCACTTGATTGATTGAAGAAAGCGAGATGGAAAACCAGGCAGAGTTTCGTCTCGAAAAATGGATTTTTCTCGGGATTCTCGGGAATCTCGGGAGTAAAATCGACCCTCGGGACTTGAGCAAAAAGACCAGAGCTTCGGGTTTGAACGGGCACGGAAATCGAGGCAAGATCGTGAGAGAAAGGAGAGAAATGAGCAAAATTTCCGGAAAGCC
The DNA here is from genome assembly GCF_002870075.4 of Lactuca sativa. Taxonomy (NCBI): domain Eukaryota; kingdom Viridiplantae; phylum Streptophyta; class Magnoliopsida; order Asterales; family Asteraceae; genus Lactuca; species Lactuca sativa. The sequence continues at coordinate 81,664,493 of NC_056624.2, forward strand.
TCGCATCCCTTTTATAGGGGTGCTGAACCGCCTCGGTACGCTGGGCGTACGAGGGTACGCAGCGCGTACGAGATGTCATTGCTTACGCACTTCGGATGGGACGGCGGGTCGGACAGGCGGGTCGGAAGCTTCGCATAGGCGACGTGGACGATCCGAGGCCCTTGATCTGAGTACGCGGGGCGTACGAAGGTACGCAGGGCGTACTCCGGTCCTATCCGATGACTCCCCTTCGGATAATACCGGGAGTTTATAATTAAATTTATATTTATTTTAAATAAACTTCTAAAATTCACATCTCCTTCATACGAACTCCGTTTTTGACGTTCTTTATATCCACGCGAAGGTGAGACCAAGATCTACAACTTTCGGTTAGACTCCGAAATTATTTTTATTATTTATTTATTAAAATGACGTGATTAAGGAATTTCTTCAAAAATTCATAACTTCCACATCCGAAGTCAGATTTGGACGTTCTTTTCATGTACGCTCATAGTTTGAGGTTATCTATAACTTTCATTTAGATACTTAAGGCTAAAAACTATTGCATTGAAATTTTGCGTTTTTCGTTTAATCGATGTTGCCGGTTTTGCCGAGAATCTTCGGTTGGTCATAACTCTTCGTTATAACTCGGATTTTAGGGTTCTTTATATGTACGAAAACCTTGATATGATTCCTACTACTTTATTTAACCCAAATAAGATTTTTGGAAAGTTATATTTTGATCTAGATTTAATTGGTTTTACATTACATTGTCTCGAAATATCGGGTTGTCACATCATCCCCCCGTTAGAAGGAATTTCGTCCCGAAATTAGAATTTAAGCAAGTAAGAAATTACAAGTAACTAAGCAAAAAGGTGAGGGTATTTCAGTTTCATCTGATCCTCACGTTCCCAAGTGAATTTCGGTCCTCGCTTAGCATTCCAGCGAACCTTCACGATAGGGATACGGCTTTGCTTTGTCCGCTTGACCTCACGGTCCATGATCTCTACAGGTTCTTCAACGAAGTTGAGGCTCTCGTTGATCTCGATCTCGTCGAGTGGGATTACAAGAGTCTCGTCGGATAGACACTTTTTCAAGTTCGATACGTGGAATGTAGAATGTACGTTACGAAGTGCGTCTGGTAGGTCGAGTTTGTAAGCTACGAGGCCGACTCTTGCAAGAATCACGAAAGGCCCTATATACCTCGGATTTAGTTTCCCACGCATGCTGAAGCGTATCAAACCCTTCCAGGGTGAGACTTTGAGAAGGACTCGGTCTCCCACCTGAAATTCCAAAGGTTTTCTTCGTTTATCAGCGTAGCTCTTCTGTCGGTCTCTAGAGGCTTTCAATCGTTCACGGATCTGAATGATTTTCTCTGTTGTTTCCCGAATGATCTCCGGACCGGTGAGAGTACTGTCGGAAGCTTGCCCCCTGGCTAATTGGGTATCACCCACCTCAGCCCAGCACAGAGGGGATCCGCACTTTCGGCCGTAGAGAGCTTCAAATGGAGCAGCCTTGATGCTCGTGTGATAACAGTTATTATAGGAAAACTCGACAAGGGGTAAATGAGTATCCCATGCCTTCCCAAAGTCAATCACGCAGGCTCGCAACATATCTTCCAGTGTTTGGATGGTCCTCTCACTCTGTCCGTCGGTCTGAGGATGGTAGGTTGTGCTCATGTCCAGCCTTGTTCCTAGGGAATGTTGTAATGATTGCCAAAATCTTGAGGTGAACCTACTATCTCTATCGGAGATAATGGACATAGGTACACCATGTAGTCGTACGATTTCCCTAATGTATGTTCTCGTAAGTTTCTCCATCTTGTAAGTTTCTTTGATAGGCAGGAAGTGTGCAGACTTGGTCAATCTATCAATGATGACCCATATGGTGTCAAGTCCACCCATTGTCTTGGGCAACTTGGTTATGAAATCCATAGTGATCCGCTCCCACTTCCATTTCGGGATCTCTGGTTGTTGCAATAAACCAGAGGGCTTCTGGTACTCGACCTTAACCTTTGCGCAAGTAAGGCATTTACTTATGAAGGTAGCAATCTCTGTTTTCATATTAGGCCACCAGTATAGCTTTTTAAGATCCAGATACATCTTATCTGAACCTGGGTGGACGGAATACCGAGTGTTGTGCGCCTCGGTCATGACCAAGTCTCGGAAACCACCGTGTTTCGGTGTCCAGATCCGGTTCATGAAATATAAAGCTCCGTCACCCTTGGCTTCTAAATTCTTGTCCATTCCTCTAAGGGATTCACTTGACAGATTTTCAGGTTTCATGGCCTCAAGTTGAGCCGCCTGAATTTGCTTAGTCAGGTGTGAATGGATGGTTATCGATAATGACTTGACTTTGCGACCAGAATATTCCTTCCGACTTAGGGCGTCTGCTACTACGTTGGCTTTACCCGGATGATAACGAATATCGCATTCGTAATCACTGAGTAGCTCGACCCACCGTCGTTGTCTCATGTTTAGCTCCTTTTGATCGAAAATGTGTTGTAAACTCTTGTGGTCGGTAAAGATAGTGATCTTCATTCCATACAAGTAGTGTCTCCAAATCTTCAGAGCAAACACTACTGCTCCTAGTTCAAGATCGTGGGTCGTGTAGTTAACCTCGTGTGTCTTCAACTGTCTCGAGGCGTAGGCGATGACCCTACCTCGCTGCATCAGGACACATCCGAGCCCTTGATTCGATGCATCGCAATAGACTACGAAGTCTTCTATTCCTTCGGGAAGGGATAGTATTGGCGCGGTGCACAAGGCTCGTTTGAGCGTTTGGAACGCTCTTTCTTGTTTCTCTTCCCAGTCAAAGGCCACGCCTTTCTGGGTTAGGGTTGTAAGGGGTTTCGCTATTCGAGAGAAGTTCTGAATGAATCTGCGGTAGTAGCCAGCGAGACCTAGAAATTGACGAATTTTTGTAGGCGTCTTCGGTGCTGACTAGTTCTCAATGGCTTTAATTTTGGATGGGTCCACATGGATTCCCTCTTCGCTTACTACGTGTCCTAAGAATTCAACTCTCCGGATCCAAAATTCACATTTCGAGAACTTCGCATAAAGCTTCTCTTTTCGTAATGTCTCTAGAACTTGTCGAAGGTGATCGCCATGCTCCTTCTTACTTCGGGAGTAGATCAGGATGTCGTCAATGAAAACAATGACGAACTGATCCAAGTAAGGTCGGCATACTCTATTCATCAGATCCATGAAGACTGCGGGTGCATTGGTCAATCCGAATGGCATCACCACGAACTCGTAATGTCCGTAACGAGTTCGGAAGGCTGTCTTCGGCACATCCTCCTCTAGCACTCGTAACTGGTGATATCCGGATCTCAGATCAATCTTAGAAAAATAGTTTGCCCCTTGCAGTTGGTCGAATAGATCATCTATGCGAGGCAGAGGGTAACGATTCTTGACCGTCAGTTTGTTGAGTTCTCTATAGTCAATACACATACGGAATGATCCGTCTTTCTTCTTAACGAACAAGACCGGTGCTCCCCAAGGTGAGAAACTCGGTCTTATAAAGCCCTTGCTGAGCAGTTCGTTAAGTTGACCAGAGAGTTCCTGCATCTCAGCTGGTGCTAAGCGGTAGGGCAACTTGGCTACTGGGATAGCTCCTGGGACTAAGTCGATTCTGAACTCGACCTGTCGTTGCGGAGGTAGCCCGGGTAGTTCTTCTGGGAAAATTCCGGGGAAGTCACTCACTACAGGGATGTTCTTTAGTTCTTTCGTTTCGAGGCTCGTGTCGACGACGTGAGCAAGGAATGCATGGTATTCCTTACGCAAGTATTTTTGTGCTTGAATACTTGATATGATGCGAAGACTTGCACCGGGTTTGTCGCCGTAGACTATAAGAGTTTCGTTAGACGGAAGGTTTAGACGGACTGCTTTCTCGAAGCACATGATGTCGGCACGATGAAGGCTTAACCAATCCATGCCAATGATAACGTCGAAACTTTTTATTGAGACTGGCATGAGGTCGATTGGGAAAGAGTGGTTATCTAGAGTTAGGGTGCAACCTATGTATATGCTACTCGTACTTTCAGTTTTTCCATTAGCCATTTCTACTGTAAATAGTTCTTTGAGTGCGTGTGGTGGTTGATTAAGCATGCGAGCAAATTTATGGTTTACGAAGCTTCGCTCCGCTCCACTATCGAACAGAATGCATGCATAGGAGTTATCGAGGAGGAACGTACCAGTCACCACTATCGGGTCAGCAACTGCTTCCCCGTGGCCTATAGCTAGTACCCTCCCTGCTCCTCCAGCATTCCTCGCTTTGGGGGAGTCCCTCTTAAAGTGGCCTGCTTCGCCACATCCATAGCAGGTTGGGCTCGCGCCAGAGCCAGGGACTTGGTTGATAGGTTGTGCCGGGAATTTACAGAAACGGACGGTGTGTCCTTTCCTGTTGCAGTTAGAGCACTGCATTTCACGGCAGGGGCCGTTGTGGTGGTAGTTGCCTTTGTTGCACTTGGGCGAACTTCCAGCATACCGACTCACCGGAGCGTTAGTAGCAGTAGCAGGGGTTATTGCGGCATGTATTGCCACAATTTGCTGCTTTTTGGCAGCCTGTTGCTTTTTCTTTTCATCCCAGAATTTCCGCTTAGTATCAGCGGGTTTGGAGGGTTCCGGGATGGCCAGGGTGGTTGTGATTGAAGGGGTTTTGACTCCATGGTCAATGAGTCATTGTGCCAATCGTTTGGCACTATCGAAGGTAGCGGGGTTTGATGCTAGAACATTCCCCTGATACGGAGGCACCAGCCCCCATATGTACCTCTCGATCTTCTTCCCCTCGGTGGGAACCATATTGGGGCAGAGGGCCACCAGCTCGCTGAATCGGGCGGTATAAGCGACCACATTGGTGCCCTTCATCGTCAGGTTCCAAAGTTCCTACTCCAGTTTCTGGATTTCGCCCCTCGGGCAGTATTCCTCAGACATGAGGTCTTTCATTGTTTCCCAGCCTATGTCGTTGCCTACAACGAGAGTTAGTGCCTTAACATGGACGTTCCACCATGTCAGGGCCTTTCCTTCAAAGGTGCATGCGGCGTACTTGACTTTACTCGCCGCAGGGCATGAACAGATTTCGAAGACTGATTCAGTCTTCTCGAGCCATTGCGAGAGGGCAATGACTCCGCCGGTGCCATAAAAAGGCTTCGGTTTGCAATTTGTGAAATCTTTGTATGAGCACTCTCTCGAGCGCACAGGGGTTTCAACCGGGGTTGATTCCACAGGGGTTCCACCTCTGCTGGCATCAAAAGAGTGATATTGAGCCATGGCAGTTGCCACTGCTGCAGCTACGGCAGCATTCAGGGCTACAGTATCGATGACCGGGGGCGGAGGAGGTGGTGGAGGTGCAGGATTATTCCTATTCCTGGGAGATTTGTGAGGAGGCATCTTTCAGCGATAAGTTTACAAAGATAAGAAAAATGGTAAGAATCAATTTGTAAGCAACGTGAGAGTGACACATGGACTAACTAACCATAGTCCAATAGTTGAAAGAGTGTTTGAAACCATAATAAGAAATATTAGTAGGAAGCACAAGTGTATAAATTTATCCCACAGATAGATAGATCTCAAAAATACTGGTATTACTGATGTAATAAGTTCAGGGAAAATCGACCTAACAGTAGGTCTTACATCATACCATATAGAAAAGTTTGACAGTTCTTAGATTTCAAATTTGAGTACGGAAAGTTAAAAATATTTTACAGACAAGTGCTACTTAGAGCACAGATGTTAAAGGCTATTCTTTAATCAAAAGACAGAGATGTACTAGACATCAACCAACGGCGATGGGAAAATCCCGGGCGAGTACTGCGGTCGGACACTTGACGAAACACATCTTGAATGTGTCGATCCTGAGTCCTCTGACGAGCTCGAAGTTCCAAGATTTCAGCTCGTGAGGCAGCCAACTGCTACTGCAGGGTTTTATTTGTCCTTCGGGTCCATTCCATGTCTTCTTCAAGACGGCGGATGCGGACTGTGTTGACACCTGAGTCGGCATCAATCTCTATGACCCGGTCGACGGCTGCTCAACCTTGCTCGACATTACGAGCTATTCTGCGGATAATGACAGGCAGAGCTCGGTCAGTAGAGCCACCATCGCTGACGTTGTAAAAGCTTCGATCCCCTAAGTATGGTAAGGGTTGACCCTGTTCATCACTCCAGCGATTCCAGTTGTCTGCCCACAAGGGAGTAGGACCTGGAAGAGCTGGTCGAGGGTTGTTGTTCGGGGCTTGACCTACGAGCGGTAGGTTGTTGACTTCAGGCTCGGAGTCGGATCCATCAGAAAAGCCTTCTGCGAGGTGATCATCCAAAGGGATTTGATGCTCAACCTCGGGCTCTTCATCGATCCACCCGGTATTGCCTTCATTTGGAAAGTACGGGTCGCCGTGATGGAAATCTAGCCATTTGATCTACGCGAGAAGGGAGGTCTAAGAATGTAGTATACATGTAACTAGTAGTACAAAATACACCTATAGTATTTTTAGCTTAAGTTCTACTGATCTTCTTGTAGTATTGTTGGTAAGTTTTTAGACTTGTTAACCTATCACAACCATTCTAGGGCATATGCTAATCACTCCTAGGACCAGCATAGTTGATCAGGCTATGCCATTCCCAGGACTGACCATACATCCCCGAGCTCACTTGTGATATTTAACAATCGTAATACTTTTGTTCTTGTCATTGTGACACTGATTTTAGTATGAATGCAGACTAGTATACTTAATTAAATATTTTAATATTTAAAGTATAGACTCTTAGTCAGAGTTTAATCCCAAATGTGTTTATAGTTTAGTATATCTTTTATGGGTTGATATACTTGATTCACTATAAACTATGCTCTGATAACAATCTGTCACACCCCAAAACCAAGAACGGCCGAAACGTTCTGGGGCGGAGGACATCATGTAAAGTAATCACAACACAGTAAATGTAAATAAGCAAACAACATCATCCATTGCATTAAATATATAATTTTAATACAAGCGTGTTCTGTACACTTTTAGACACCAAAAATATAACGTAAATCAAAATAATAATATGATGAGTCTTGAGTGCGCTCCATCATCTCAAAAGCTGGCATCGGTACCTGTCTACTGATGACCTGAGAATACAAGTTATTTTGAAAGAGTTTATCAGCATTAAGCTGGTGAGTTCATAAGTATTTTAATGTCGGCGTCTGTTATCAAAACGTTTGAACCTGTCTTAAGTATAAGTTTGTGAAATGTATGTAAGTGTTTGTAAAAGTTTGAATCTCTCAGAAAAACCTATATTTTCTAATAAAGTAGCCTTCTACCAAGGCTTTAACTGTTTTGCATGATCGTTTGTTGTAAAAGTGTGTGATTTCCCAAGTGCAATTATCTTTCAACAAAATATAGTTTGTACATTAAAGTTCAAGTGAGGTTATCACTAAAAATATGTAATGGGTAAATCTTTGTAGTACTGTTGTTTAGTTTTATAGTAACTACTGTTGTACTAACTACCTTAAACCGGATTTATATTAAGGTATAATGTGATAATTGCACCATACTATCGACTGGTAACAACGACATAAAAAAACGGTCGAAATGACGGAATGACGTTTGGCACCCGCAGACCTGCAGGTCCGGCTGTAGCTAGCAGCAAGGTGTAGGATAGTCAATCCAGTATAGATCTATACGCAAACTCAACGCTCTCCCTCCAAGAGAATTCTGGCTGCAACTCGGGCCATGACATTTAAGGCATGCTCCAATACAGTGTATCACAATTTGCAACGTATTAATGTAAGGGTAATGTTTCTCGTTCTAGTATAGTTGTATATATTCTCATAGTATAGTAATTTATAGACTCATGAATGAACTGACTCATTGATCTAACAGTTGTAATAGTATGATCCTGTGTTACCCCGATGGTAACTCACTAATGATGTGTCTAGTACGTATGAATAGGGAAGTACTTTTATGTCTATATATGTATATTTGATATTTAGTTAATATTGAAACGACCTTCGGATGGTCACCCGAAATCCCACCAGACCACATCCAAATCGAGAAAAAGGAAATAGGGTGGATGGCCTTCCTAAGCCCTTTAAACATTATTTATACATCTATACATATATGGGCATGCAATTTATAATATAAAAGCATAAATAAGTCTTTATAAGACATTAGAAACATAAGTATTATTTTAAAGAAAGATCGATTTGATGTCGATCTGTAAAACAATTTGAAGGCATAGGTTTGATTAAAACAGTTTAAGTATAAGGAACATTTGTTTAAATCCTAGTTGTAATATAAATTTGAAAAGTAAATGGGTTTGTAAAACATTTTGAAGTAAACCAGTTTGATAGACAGTTTGAACAATGATAAAATCACTGGTTTCCCTAGTTATTAATCACATGTGATTAATGAAATCACATGTGATTGAATCAATAACTATAAGTATTTAACTTGTATCCCCTCCCCCATAAGTATTTAAAACATTTAAAATCATTTCAAAGGTTGATTAAAGGGGTAAGAACTCACTTGATTGATTGAAGAAAGCGAGATGGAAAACCAGGCAGAGTTTCGTCTCGGGAAATGGATTTTTCTCGGGATTCTCGGGAATCTCGGGAGTAAAATTGACCCTCGGGACTTGAGCAAAAAGACCAGAGCTTCGGGTTTGAACGGGCACGGAAATCGAGGAAAGATCGTGAGAGAAAGGAGAGAAATGAGCAAAATTTCCGGAAAGCCTCGCATCCCTTTTATAGGGGTGCTGAACCACCTCGGTACGCTGGGCGTACGAGGGTACGCAGCGCGTACGAGACGTCATCGCTTACGCACTTCGGATGGGGCGGCGGGTCGGATGGGCGGGTCGGAAGCTTCGCATAGGCGACGTGGACGATCCGAGGCCCTTGATCTGAGTACGCGGGGCGTACGAAGGTACGCAGGGCGTACTCCGGTCCTATCCGATGACTCCCCTTCGGATAATACCGGGAGTTTATAATTAAATTTATATTTATTTTAAATAAACTTCTAAAATTCATATCTCCTTCATACGAACTCCGTTTTTGACGTTCATTATATAAACGCGAAGGTGAGACCAAGATCTACAACTTTCGTTTAGACTCCGTTGGCAAATTCCGAAGTTATTTTTATTATTTATTTATTAAAATGACGTGATTAAGGAATTTCTTCAAAAATTCATAACTTCCACATCCGAAGTCAGATTTGGACGTTCTTTTTATGTACGCTCATAGTTTGAGGTTATCTATAACTTTCATTTAGATAGTTAAGGCTAAAACTATTGCATTGAAATTTTGCGTTTTTCGTTTAATCGCTGTTGCCGGTTTTGCCGAGAATCTTCGGTTGGTCATAACTCTTCGTTATAACTCGGATTTTAGGGTTCTTTATATGTACGAAAACCTTGATACGATTCCTACTACTTTATTTAACCCAAATAAGATTTTTGGAAAGTTATATTTTGATCTAGATTTGATTGGTTTTACATTACATTGTCTCGAAATATCGGGTTGTCAAATGAAGGATGGGAAAGTTAAACCCAACCATGCAGGTATTTACACTATCTTATCTAATAACTCACCCTATTCTAACTCTTGGGTCCTTGATACCGGTTGCGGTATTCATATCTATTCTCATTTGCAGGGACTAAGAAGAAGTGAGAATGTGGAGTATGCTAGAAGAAACTTAATCATGGGGAATAGGAAAGCTTTACCTGTCACCAAGATTGGAGTTTATACTTTATCGCTACATAGTGGGTTTAGTTTAGATTTGAATAAATGTTGTTATTCGCCAGAAATGGCAAGAAATATTATTTCCTTTCATGCATTGTATAAACAAGGTTTCACCTTTTCATTTGATAATGAAGTTGGTTCGATTAATGCTTTCTTTAATAATGTTCTTTATTTTAAAGCATTACCTTGTGATGGTGTGTATGAAACTGTATCTGTGGTTGATAACTTAGGAAATAATGTATTGTGTCTTGATTCTGTTAATGATAATAACTTGGATAAAGCATCATTATGGCATTGTCGTCTTGGACATATAAGCAAGAAACGTATAGGCCAACTCCAAAAGGATGGAGTCTTGGAGTCATTTGACCTAAAGTCAGATGATAGTTGCGAATCATGCTTACTTGGAAAAATGACAAAGTCACCCTTCACAGGTTCTTGTGAGAGGGGTGAAAGTTTGTTGGATCTTGTACACACGGATGTGTGTGGACCCTTTAAACATGCCACAAGGGATGCTAATCGTTATTATTTGACTTTTACTGATGATTATAGTAGATATGGATATATCTACTTAATCAAGCATAAGTCAGAGACTTTTGAAAGGTTTAAAGAATTTAAACAGGAAGTCGAGAATCAATTGGTCATGAACATTAAGATGCTTCGATCCAATCGTGGTGGTGAGTATCTTAGTTTAGAGTTCGTCAACTATCATAGGGAATGTGGGATTGTCTCACAATTGACACCTCCCAGGACACCGCAGCTGAATGTGTTGTGAATTGTTATCGAGATTTAAGATGCGAAATAATAGAATTGAATCATGAATGACAAAGAACACATGAAGTAAATATTAATCAGATCTCGTTTTATTAAGACTGATTACAGAATAAGCTGAAGAGAGTTTTTGTGTTTCGATATTGTTCTCTCAACTTCAAGCCTAAGTCCCTATTTATAGGGAACTTACAAAAAGTATACTAAGTCATATACAGTGAAACTTCGCATGCTTCGCATTTAAAATAGACTTAGTAAAATACATACAAAATGTGAATCATTACAAGACACTATTCGACTTTTACAACTTAACACCTACATTCTCCCCCTTTGTAAATAATCGATACAATTCAACCTAAAAGCTTTTGAATTGCAGAGTGAATCTTTCTTCGCACTTCTCCATACCAGGATATCACCTTCTTCAAATCCTTATTGTCGCCTTCGTTGTTCTTCTTGCAATTGTTCATACGTAAAATGAAGTGCGTATATTGCGAAGAATTGTATCTTTCGATCTCTGAAGCTTTGAACAAGAATTTCTTTGGTTTTCCCTTAGTGTCTCTTCCCGAAAACACCATGCCGAAAGGTTTAAGGCAAATCTCACCCACTACATACTTTGACAATGCTGATTGTGTCAAAGTATCTTCCCAAGGAACCTTCACTTCTCTTCCAAGCACATTCACCAGCTCTTCATCAGTCAGTGCAAGACAATCGAAGTAGTTGTCGATATAAGTCTTCACATGTGCGAACCCGACTTTGAAAACATCAGTCTCTAAGCCTTTAAGTTTGTTCTCTTCCATGTGCTTCAAAATCAAAGCTACTTGAATAAGATCATTGCAGTTCATCAGTGGGAAGTTAGCAATAGTGAAGTCATATTGCTTGTTGTCTGCCCTGATGACAAAATATCGAAAGTTCTGAAGCATCTCTTCAAACAAAACATCTTTCTTTATAGTGAGCACCTTCTTGATCTTCATCAGGGACCAGACTTCGTCAGGATTTTTCGCAAGAACAGCATGAAATCTGATTTTCATGTGAGTGTAATCATCTGGATTATCAAATTTCTCACTGATCTTGTACTGTGTTGTGATGAACAGCATTTCGTTGATAGGGAAGTCCAGCTGACAGTGATCAGAGTTCGCAATATCGTAACTTCGTTTCGGCTTTTTCTCGAACTCGTACATCTCCCTTCCTACTACTTTAGACTCTATCGTTTCGTAAGATTAAAGCTTTGCAGTATCGCCTTTGTTCATTGAGGGAGGATCACTTGCACATTGTCGCATTATGCTCTGAACCTGTCTCATCCTCTCCAGTTCAGCCTCAGCATCAGCCTTTAATTCCTCTTTCGACTTTTCATAAAGGATGCCCCTACCCTTCCCTGATACATCCTTCTGAGGTTGAGAACTCGAACCTCCTTCGTTTCCTCCAATAACAATTCCCTTAGAAATTGTTTTTGTAGTTATTGTTGTTGAAGAAATCGGTTTGGTAGGGATTGGAGGAGTTGCAACCAGTTGGGTTGAGATGACCTTCCCCACTGTTTTCGCATCAGCTTCTTTACTTCTATTCTTCTCTCCCCCTTGCGCCCTTCGGAAGTAAAGAACTGAAGTTCGAGATCGGAGCTAGAGCCTTCTGAATGGCTTGCTCTAAAGTGTTAATCTTTAGAGACAAGAATTCCGGAGTAAGGATTTGCGAAGTAGAAGACTGCGAAACTGCTGATTTGAGCTCCGTGACCAATTTGATCAGGAGATCAAACTTCTCCATTGTAGCAGCCTTTAGATCATTAGTAACAGGAAGATTGTTGATTTTGTGGAGTTCAGACGAAATCTCCCCAATCTGCTTGTGAAGATCTTCCTGTCTTGTATTCACTGCTTGAAGATCCTTCGCAATGTCAGACTTCAACTCATGAATTTTGAAGTTGACGTCTTCACGAACTTTCTTTACATCTTGAATAAAGAGAAGATGTCTTTCTTTTGTTGCAGCTTTGAGATCTTTAAGGGTAGTCGTGAAATTATTCCCTTGAGCTTGTACCCGGAGTTCGTTATTTTTGTCGGACTGATCGACTTTCTCCATAATTCGTTTCTCAGCCCCTTTTATCATCACGTCCACCTCCATGGCTAAGATTGAAGACATTCTCCCAGAATCAGCTTGGGATTGAATGATAGCCTTCAATTTTTGATTGAGAATCTTGAATTGCTTTCCTGTCATCAGCATGTGATCAGGAATTTCTTCTTCATCAGAATCAAAAGTGATGTCATCGAGAACACCACCAAAAGCTCCTCCTTCGATTTCTGGATCAGAGGTTTGTTGCGAAGGTGTAGGATTTTCAGGTGATTGAGATGGAAATAGGGTGGTGAATGGGTTTTGAAGGGCATGGTCGAATATGGATGAAGTAGTGGTGATGGGTAGTGTGGATGCAACACTCGGGATAGGTGCCCCCGTATCAGATACGTTGACCACCATATCCGAAATAGGTACCTCCTCAGTAATTGATTTGGTAAGAGCTATTTCGAGTAGTTGGGTTTGAGAAATAATTGGTGAAATTTGCGAAGGTTGAGAAATAGGTAGAGAAACGGTTACCATGGTTGTGATAGGTAGAGAAATAGGTGGAGTTTCAGGGACAACTTCGTCGTCTACTGATTCATTGTGAATCACCATCTTCCTCTTCTTTCCCAGTGTTCGTTGCATATTCTTCGCAACGTCTTCCGCCCTTTGTCTTTTCTTCCCAGGAGAAACGGGTGTAGGAATGCTACGAATAGTAACTCCCTTACTACTCACCTCCGCCTTGCGAATCTGTTTTAACACTCCAGACTTGGAGGGTAAAACATCTTTCATCACCTCTTCTTCTTGAACAGTTGGTGAAGGTGAACCCTTCGCAGGTTTCTTGCTCCCCTTCTTCTTTTTCGATGGAGAAGCAACTTCAGGTAAGACACCCGACTGATCAGCTGTGTCTATGTTTCGCAAATACCTCACCAACACTTTGTGAGTGGGAGACACTTTGCGAAGCATTGCATCCGGAATGTGAGCTACCCTGGTGAATATGGCTTCATCATCTTCTACCACTTTTGGAAATTGGTAAAGTGAAAACTCAGCCACTTCGACATCTGCTACGACCGGAATTGCTTCTTTTTCGTAGATTTTCTCCAGAATCAGACTCCAATACCTAGCACATGATATCCCCTTCTCCGAATTCGTGTTTTCAAGACTTTTTACGAATTCCTTCCACAGTTGAGTCGCGTAATCGACGTTGATGTCATAGTATATACCCATTACCATGGCATACACTTCGATTCTTCCTCTGTCTAGGCCAACGGATCTTCCTGTAAGACACCTGAGGAAAATTCCAAATAGAAAATTCCAAATGCAGGGCAATCCCGACTTCCGGAAATCACTTATTTTCTCCAACTCCGGCTGATGGCCCATCTCGTTAAACATGTGGATAATCTGAGAATTGACCGGTTTCACAAAAGGTGGGTTGTTGGGAATCTCCAAGAACTCCACGAACAAGTTCTTGGACAGTTTCACCCTTTTGTTGTTAACTAGGTTGAAGGTAATCACATCCGCCGTGTGATTGTAAGAAGCCGTGGATGCAGCCCGTGATAACCAGATCATCGGAACGGGGAAGGATCGGAACATGGCAGTTGACAACGGTGATCGTTTCAACGCCACAATTAGCATCTTCAATTCTTCTGGGTAATTGGATACATGGGGATCAACCTGATAATTTGTGCTCTGAATCTTCATGAGGGATTGAGAAAGGACCTCATCAGTGTTTGAGTTTGTGACTGCCATTGTAGGGTTTGAAAGAAATTTGAAGTATAGGATCAAGATGAAAGCTTTGAAGTTGTGTGAGAATTCTTGTTTGCGTAACCGTACAAAGTGTTCTTCATGCCCCTTTTATAGGTTACTCAAACTTTGATGTGAAATTAAAGCGGGATGCATTTAATGTTATCCGATGTGGCACCTTGAATCTCGGATCATCGCTGTAAAAGATCACTATGCAGTAAAAAGTAACTGTCACATCTCCTCAAAAACCGGATACAATACCAACCATTTTTAGTAGACAGCCTGTCAAGTAACCGTTATAGAATGCGAACCGGTAAAACCCTTCGCATGGAAGTAAGGCTCTTTCACTTTTGGGATTTAAAGCAAAGTCATATGCCAGACTTGCGAAATCATCAGTCTGAGTTGGTTTTACTCAGAACCTCAAGGATTTCGTGTGTGCATTGTGCCAATGAAATAAGATAAGAATCAAGAAATTTTTGGAATGTGATGATGTCAAAAAGGTAATTTGACATGAATGCAGTAAAACCCCAGGCAAAGGTTGCTTCGTTAATTATCAAGAGAGATAATCAACAGCTTGTGTATTTTCCCGTGAATTACAATCGAATACTTGTAAAGAAGTTTCGAAGGGCATCTTTTAAAAATCATTTTGGGTTGGTTTAAAATTTCATTACATATCAGCCTTAACATAAGGTGAGAAATTGTAAATGAAATTACTTGTTTGACCAGTGTAGTCAGTGACAAGTTGGCTTGTGAAATTATTTATCATGACAAGAATTTGCGAATGAAACTTACACTGAAATCATATTCAAGAAAAAATTTGGTTTGGATCTTGTTGGGTAACAAATATTCTTGGTTGTAAATATTTGATCAAGACCATGCATGCGAATTGAATATGATTTGAAGTTTCGAAATTTTTGATACTGAAACAAAGGTTTAGTTAAAATTTGTAACAAAGTTCCCCGTCAATTCCTTAAAGGTGTATGATTTTTAGGTTTCACTTTCATCACGGACTCATGATGTTAGATCTTAAACACAGAGTTGTGATTTGTCTAGGTTTTGATTGGTTTTACCAAAGACCTCAAGGACAAATCTTTTTCAAAATTTTTTTTGGATTTGAAGAACATTTTGGTTTAAAAAGATTGGTTAAGAATCAAATTGTACCTCTGTTATGATGTGGACAAAACAGATAACTCTTAACTCATTTGAGAAGAGTAAGGTAGCTCTTGTTGATTTATGCGAATACAAGCCTTGCTAGGTAGAAATGTTCATGAGATAATTTCATCAAGGCTTTCATTTTTCACACATAGAATCATTCGAGGCTTGTGGTCTACATACAGCAGCATGCTTTTAGGGACATCCTAACTAGTTTGTAAAAAAAAATTTAATACCTTCCCATAGAAACACAAATGTATGACCTCTTCGCATTGTAGCCCTGTAATAAATTCTCAACATACAATTTTAAAAAACAAAGAAAACAAATATTTTTGTGATTTTGGAATTTTTCAAAAACAAAAGAACAAAACAAATAAAATCTTTTTGTATTTTTGATTTTTCAAATTTAAAAAAAACAAAAAAATAAAATCTTTTGGTATTTTTGATTTTTCAAATTAAAAAAAACAAAAAAATAAAATCTTTTGGTATTTTTGATTTTTCAAATTTAAAGAAAAAAAATAAATTTTTTTTGGATTTTCGATTTTTCATAACTAAAACAGTATGCGTAAACCTTACCATAGTGATTATGAGTAAGATGCGAAAAACTGTGGTTGCGAAGCCATGCGAAGCGTTCTGAATGAACAGTAACCTCTGAATGATTTCGACTCTTAGCTGCTGAACAAAGCTTTTACTCTTGTGTCGACAAAATTGAATTTGCATTAATCATCCCCAAACCTGCTAAAATTCGAACAAAGGATTTTTCATCAAGAGGTTTTGTAAAAATATCAGCAAGTTGTTCAGTTGTTTTGACAAAATGAATTTCAATATTCCCATCTTCCACATGATCTTTAATAAAATGATATCGAAGAGCAATGTGTTTTGTCTTTGAATGTTGTACTGGATTGTGACAAATGCGAATTGCACTTTGCGAATCACAATACAAAGGAATCTTTTTCATGTTAATTGCATAATCACGAAGTTGACTCTGAATCCAGATAATCTGCGAAGTACAAGCAGCTGCAGATATATATTCTACCTCAGCGGTTGATATAGCCACACAAGTCTGTTTCTTTGATTGTCAGCTCACTAACTTTCCATCCAAAAGTTGACATCCAGCAGACGTATTATTCTATCCAAGGTACATCCTCCTAGATCTGAGTCTGAAAAAGCTTGAATGAAGAATCCTGTTTTCGCAGGATACCATAATCCTAAAGAAACAATTCCCTTGAGATATCGAAAAATATTTTTCACTGCAGTCAAATGAGGTTCTCTTGGATTAGCTTGAAATCTAGCACAACAACAAACCAAAAACATAATATCAGGTCTACTTGCAGTTAAATACAATAAAGACCCTATCATGCTACGATACAATGTTAGATCAACAGCAGGAGCATCTAACGAAGGAGTTAGTCTTGTTCCTACTGCCATAGGTACTCTGAGCTTTGTGCTATTTAGCATTCCAAACTTTTCAAGCAAGTTCTTCGTATATTTTTCTTGATTAATTAAGATTCCTTCTCTGTTCTGCCTTATATTTAAACCAAGAAAATTATTAATTTTTCCCATCATGCTCATTTCAAACTGACTTTTCATTAAATTTTCAAATTCAATTGATAATGCTGGATCAGTTGAACCAAAGATAATATCATCAACATAAATTTGAACAAGCATTAGATGACATCCAACTTTCTTGTGAAATAATGTGGGGTCAACTGATCCTTGTTTAAATTTAGATTGTTTCAAGAAATTTGTAAGTGTTGCGTACCAGGGCCTTGGTGCTTGTTTTAACCCATATACAGCTTTGTCAAGTACATACACATGATCAGGATACTCACTGTTTACAAACCCTGGTGGTTGTTCAACATATACTGTTTCTTCGATTTTTCCATTTAAGAATGCACATTTAACATCCATTTGATAAACATCAAAGTCTTTGTGAGCTGCATAGGCTAAAAATATGCGAACTGCTTCAAGTCTTGCAACAGGTGCAAATGTTTCTTCATAGTCAATACCTTCTTGTTGCGAATAACCTTTTACTACTAGTCTTGCTTTATTTCGAATAATATTGCCATCTTTGTCGGTTTTGTTTTTGAAAATCCATTTTAAACCAACAATTGAAACATCAGATGGTTTAGAAATTACTCTCCAAAACTTGTTTCTTTCAAATTATGCCAATTCAGATTGCATAGCAACAACCCAATCTGAGTGTTCCATAGCATTCTTGACAGTTTTTGGCTCTATTTTCGAAATAAAAACATTAAACATGCAAAATTCTTGGTTCGCATTCAGTACCTCATTTTTCGCACGAAGTTGAGCTCTAGTCAACACACCTTCTTGTAGATTTCCAATTACCTGTTCTTTTGGATGATTTCTTGTCCATTTCTCGAGTGGTGGATAATTTGGATCAAATTCTAATGGTGCATCTTCAAACATATCTTCATTTTCAGATCCTGCAACAGAAAAATTATCATTAACTTCATGAAATTCGTCATTGTGATCAAGATTAATTGTCTCTGTTTCATCATGCTCCCCCTCAACATGATCTATATCTTGATATTCTTGTCGAATTTGCGAATGCTCCCCCTCAACTTGATGGTCTTGTTGATTTTGCGAAAGCTCCCCCTCAACTTGATGTTCTAGTTGATTTTGCAAAGGCTCCCCCTCAACTGGATGTCTAGTTGATTTTGAATATCTGATGTGCTTTCACAAGTTATCGTTGATTCATCAGTATGTTTTGAAGATTCTGATGTTTGATTATCAGGAGCATTTCTTTCTGCATCAATAGCCCTGTCAGGAATTCCAAAAATCAAGTCATAATCAAAATCATTGATTTCAGAATTATCAATTGGATTATGTAAATATACAAGTATTGGTTTATTATCAAATTTACTATCAATATGTTTAAGATAGTAATCATCAAATGTTAAATTGAATGTTTCTTCAATTTTTCTTGTTCGTTTGTTTAGCACTCTGTATGCAACTGAATTCTGTGAATATCCTAAAAAGATGCCTTCATCAGCTTTAGCTTGAAACTTGGACAAATTATCTTTTAGATTCATGATAAAGCACCTGCAACCAAAAACATGAAAGAATTTTACATTAGGTTTCCGATTATTGATTATTTCATATGGAGTAACATTAAATCTTCGATGAATGAATGATCGATTTTGAGTAAAACATGCTGTGGACACAGCTTCTGCCCAAAGATATTGAGGTAGATTCGCATATGTCAACATTGTTCTGGCAGCTTCGCATAGAGATCGATTTCTTCTTTCAACTACACCATTCTGTTGTGGTGTATACGGTGATGAAAAATTATGTGAAATGCCTTTGCTTCTGAGAAAACTTTCAAGAGTTTGATTTTTAAACTCAGAACCATTATCACTTTTAATTTTTCACACATTTTTCTTCAGACTAACTTCAATCTTTTTGATAAAATCAATCATCGTCTGAGCAACTTCAGATTTCAACCTGAGAAAAAACACCCACGTAAATCTAGAGAAATCATCTACAACAACTAAAATATACCGCTTTTTGTTTATTGTTGCAACAGTTGATGGTCCACATAGATCAATTTGAAGAAGTTCCAATGGCTCTACTATTTTTGAATCTATCACAATCGGATGACCCTTTCGATGTTGTTTTCCTTGTTTGCAAGCTGCACACAAAGTATCATTATCAAATTTCAGTACAGGTAATCCTCGAACTAAATCTTCAGTTACTAGTTTATTTATATTTCGAAAGTTCAAGTGTGATAATCTTCTATGCGAAAGCCAACTGAGATCATTTGATGCTTTTGATAGTAAACACACAGCTGGTTTTCCCACAATCGGTTTGATGTCCAGTGTAAACATATCACCATATCTTTTGGATTTGAGGAGTATTTCATTTTTCTTGACATTTGAAATGATACTACCTTCTTCATTGAATACAACTTGATTTCCTGTACCCACAACAAGTTGTGATACACTTATCAAATTATGTTGAAGTCCTTCAACATATGCCACTCTGTTTACTGTGAAGTTTCCATTTGTGACTTTTCCATATCCTTTCACTTGACACTTGCGATTATTTCCAAATTTGACAACTCCAGCATTTTCCAGGCTTCTGTAATGTCGCAAATTTTCTTTCCTTCCAGTCATGTGACGAGAGCAACCACTATCAATGTACCATTTCATATCATATTGCTCGTCACATATCACCTGCATTTATTGAAAAAATTTAGGAACCCAAGACTTTTTGGGTCCATCATTAGTAGAATGAAACAAATTTTTGGAATTTAAGAACCATGTTTTCACTTCGTTTGTGACTGAATCAATTATATCAACATCATCAGTTCTAGATTTTGAAATATAATCATTCAATAATGTTGGATTTCCATTAATTGTAATCTTATCCTTCACAACATTCGCATTTTTGATAACTGGTTTCCATTTTTGAACTGGAACTTGTGAATTATTAGATGAGGTACTCTCAGTTGCAGAATTATTTGTGTATGTATCAAATGCACTTTTGATCTGTTCTTCTGAAAATTTTCCATTTTGATATTTCTTTCCTTTTCCTTCAAACCAATGATTGAAAGTTCTAACATCAGATTTTCCTTTTGTATATGAAACTTTGTTTGGTTTTGATATTGAAGGATTTGGAAAATTTGGCTGTTTTGGTGAATATTTCTTTTTGACTTGAGTTGAGTCTTTCAAACTTGATGAAGTATTCGTGAATTTGCCAACATTTTGAAACTTTTGATTATTTGCAAATTTTTGCGAATTCTCAAATTTTCGATTGTTGTCATATTTGCGAACATATGGAACCTTGTCAACAGAGTTGATTTGTTTATGAAAACTTGTTGATGTTTTTGAAATTAGCTCTTTTTCATCTCTTGATTTTTCCTTAGACACTACTTGCCAGAATATTGCTTTTCTTGCTTTTCTTTTTGAAACATTATTTTCTGTTGAAAAATTTCCAACCATCAATTTGAATTCATGAGAATTTAGTTTCACTTCAATCTTTGATTTTTCATCTTTTTCAAATACTTTGTTTGATTTTTCACCTTTAACCACCCATTTTTGTGTTGATTTTGGTTTTTGAAACACATAAGTATTTTTCGTTAAATTGTTTTCTTCTGTGTTTTGATTTGCGAAAAAACCTTCAGTTGTGGACTTTTGATTATCTTTTTCAATTATTTTATTGAAATCAGGATGAACTTTCTCAGCATTTCCAGTAGTGACAAAAACTTGATTTGGAAAAATTGTTTTATCAGTACATACAAAATTTGGATATACCACAGTGTTGGTTTCCAAATAATGTGCGCCTTTATCATTTAAAATTTTATCAAATTCTTTTGTATTTTCAAACACTTGATCAACAACAATCCGTTGAGGTGTTTCAGTTGAAACTTTCTTTTCTTCTTTATTTATATCTGTGTCATCAGATTTCCAGCTTTCAACTTCCATATTATCAAACATACAATGTTGCGAAGTTGAAGATTTATCAATTTCATCCTCTACTATTGAATCAACTATGATTTCTTTACCTTTGATCTTAGATGTGATATTAATGATTGACAATTGAGAACAATCAACCTCTTCTTCCTCTTCTATCTCACTGATTTCACTCACATTATCAAAATTTTCATCAATATCAGCATAATTCAATTGTGAGGTAAGCTTTGAATTTTCAGTTTTCTTTATGATTTTCACTTGTTCACTCTTTGTCAAACTTTCATTGACAATGTTAACCAATTCATCAGCATTCAGAAATTCATCAATTTTGACAATACCATATGCATATCTATCATCAGGTATTTTGTCAAATTGAGCAATTGTGCTTTCGTAATCATAAGAAACAACATCAACTTTTTCACGTTCATACTCAAGAAAAGGTAAAAGTTTTCTATGTTGTTCTTTGCTAATATCAGAAGAGTGATGTAAAGCTGTTAATTTTGCATACAAGCGTTTTGCAGAATTACAATAGATGTTTCTTTGTGCTAGTAATAACCTAACATCATTAGTAAGATTATTCCTATCACAGTCTATATTTTTGACTTGCAATTCTAATTTCTCAACTCTGCTTTTCTTTATTTCTAACTCTCTTCGTGTCTCACTAAGTTGCACATTTAATTTCTTAGCTTCATTACTAGCAGACACAATAACAGAATCAAAATAAGCCACAGTATCATCAAATGAAACAATTTCAGCATCATAAGCAGATAAAGGAATATTAAAAGATTCAAGAATTATACGTACCTTGGTTGTCATGGGTGATTTGTCAGTGGATTTTGACACAAAACATTTCCCTGAAATCTTCCCTTCGCATTCCTCAAAGCTTGCGAACATTGCTCCATGTGTGGGATGCCTCATTTCTTCATCATCAGATCCTGAAGACCAGATCTGATAAGTTCCACTCTCTTCTTCAGCAATTTCTCCCTTCGCAACCAATGACACTCCTTTTGTCTTTGCACGTAACTCTTCAATCTTCTCAGAATAGTACGCCTCATCTTTGACTTTTTCTTTCATCTCTTCTCTCTTTCGCAACATGCAGTCAGCTGCGAAGTGATTCGCACCATTGCAATAATGACAATAGATTCCTGAATCACCTTTCAACTTTTTCTCTTCATTTGCATTTTTCGGTTTTTCCTCAATTTTCTCCATCTTCTTCCTCTCATCCCCTCCAGTGCTTGTGATAACATTCTTCACATCATTCATCTTCCCTTTTGGATTAAAAGGCTTTTTGAAAAACTTTTTAACTCTGTTGTTTGAATAGAATGCCACAGCTTCATCATCGGAATTCATCAAAAATCCTTCATCATCTGATCCATCTTTTTCATCATTTTCAGATACCTTTGAAACTAGAGCCAAAGGACCACCAATAACGAGTTTTGATTCTTCATACATTTTTGAGACCTCAGATTCATGTGTTTTGAGTTGATTGTAGAGATCATTCAATTTGGTTGTATCAAAACTTTGTTGATTCTTAATCATCATGCTCACACTTCGCCACTCCTTGCGAAGTGCCATAATGAAAGTTAAATTGAATTCCATGATAGATCTAGTGATACCGTACCTGTTGCAGCGAAACACAAGCTCATTCAGACGATCATAGTAACTTTCGAGAGTTTCTGCATCCTTCTGTCTGAATTCCTTCAGTTAAATCGGACATTGCTTCACAGAATTGATCTTCGTCTTTTCGCTACCTTGATACTTCTCCTTTAGAGTATTCCAGATGTCTTTTGCTATTTTACAACTACGAATGTAATTGTAAACCACAGGAGGAAGAGCACCTCTTAGTTCTCTCATGCATCTCTTTTCGTTATCCTTCAGACGTTTTCGTTGATCTTCAACATCAGGAGATCCAGTGGATGAACCAATTTGTTGAACATTTGCAGGAGCTTGAACTGTTCCATCGATACAATTCCAAAGTTCTTCATCAATTCCATTTAAGTAATCTTCCATTCTATCAGCCCACTGATCATAGTATTCTGGAATCACCATCGGAATTTTGGTTGAAGAACCAAGCAAATGAGAGAAAGAAGTCATTGTGTTCATGTTGAAGTTCGCCATTGATGAACAAACAAAAATTTCAGAAAACTTGAGAATTTGATGAATTTCAGAAATTGATCAATTGAATTGATCAAAAATTGCTAATCGAATACTCGACTTAACAATTCAAATGCAGAATCAATTCAAATCTGAAGATCTAAAGTGATTTTCAAAACCAAAATTGCGCGGAAAATTTTGAATAAAATTTGTAACTCAAAAAACAAATGATTCTTATACGAAAATCAGATCCAAGCAGTTTGAATCCTGCTCTGATACCAATTGTTGTGAATTGTTATCGAGATTTAAGATGCGAAATAATAGAATTGATTCATGAATGACAAAGAACACACGAAGTAAATATTAATCAGATCTCGTTTTATTAAGACTGATTACAGAATAAGCTGAAGAGAGTTTTTGTGTTTCGATATTCTTCTCTCAACTTCAAGCCTAAGTCCCTATTTATAGGGAACTTACAAAAAGTATACTAAGTCATATACAGTGAAACTTCGCATGCTATACTTCGCATTTA
Organism: Lactuca sativa; assembly: GCF_002870075.4. Taxonomy (NCBI): domain Eukaryota; kingdom Viridiplantae; phylum Streptophyta; class Magnoliopsida; order Asterales; family Asteraceae; genus Lactuca; species Lactuca sativa. The sequence goes on from NC_056624.2 coordinate 81,687,941, forward strand.
AAATAGACTTAGTAAAATACATACAAAATGCGAATCATTACAAGACACTATTCGACTTTTACAACTTAACACCTACAGAATGGTGTGGCTGAGAGGCGTAATCGAACCTTGTTGGATATTGTTCATTCCATGATGAGTCGAGCTTCGCTACCAATCTCATTTTGGGGGTGTGCCTTAGAGAATGCCGCCCATATCTGTAACCTAGTCTCTACAAAGAAAGTTGCCAAAACTCCTCATGAGATGTAGACTGGTAAAGTACTCAAACTAGACCATATCAAGATTTGGGGTTGCGAGGCTTTCGTGAGACGCGAGACTCATGATTAGCTCGAACCTCGAAGTGAGAGGTGTATTTTCATCGGCTACCCACAACAATCCTTTGGTTTCCTCTTCTACAGACCTAGTGAAAATGTGGTCTTTGTAGCAAGGAGAGCTTTCTTTCTTGAGAGAGAGAGAGAGAGAGAGAGAGAGAGTTCATAAGCCAAGGAAACAGTGGGAGGCAAGTTGACCTTGAAGAAATTCAAGAGTCAGGTGGTGAAGGAACTTCAAACCCTAGCACTCATCTTGAGGGGGAAACTCCTGTTGAGCCAATTGACAAGTCTGTACCTCTGAGGCGTTCCACAAGGGTTAGGAATGCACCTAAGCATTATTATGGTTTCCATATTACTGCGGAATGTGATACACTTATCAATGATGAGACACTGATAGGTCTGGATGAACCTAAAAGTTATGCGGAAGCCATGGCAGGCCCTGAGTCAGCCAAGTGGAAAGAGGCATTGGACAGTGAGATACAGTCCATGTATGACAATCGAGTGTGGAACTTGATTGACAATGTACCAGGTCGTAAGACAGTTGGGTGCAAGTGGATCTTCAAGAAGAAGACCGACATGGATGGTAATGTACACACTTATAAGGCATGACTGGTTGCAAAGGGTTTCTCACAAACTCCGGGAGTTGGTTATGATGTGATCTTATCTCCAGTGGCCAAGATTAAGTCTATTAGGGTTCTGTTAGCCATAGCTGCATTTCATGACTATGAAATATGGCAAATGGATGTCAAAACAACTTTCCTTAATGGAAAGTTGGCTGAGGATGTTTATATGAGTCAGCCAGAGGGTTTTTTTTTTCAATACAGTGTACCCTAATAGGGTGTGTAAGCTTGATAAATCCATTTATGGATTAAAGCAAGCACCTCGCAGATGGAATCTTTTCTTTGATGAGAAAGTCAAAGAATTTGGCTTTTCTAGGAGTGAAGATGAATCTTGTGTATATGTCAAGGCTAGTGGGAGTATAGTTAGCTTTTTGGTACTGTATATGGATGACATACTACTCATAGGAAACGACATCCCAACTCTGCAGGAAGTTAATTCCAGGCATGGGAAGTGTTTCTCTATGAAGGACCTAGGAGAAGCTGCCTATATTCTAGGGATAAAGATATTGAGAGACTGGAGTAAAAGACTAATTAGACTTAGTCAGAGTACCTACTTGGATAAGGTGCTAAAGAGGTTCAGCATACAGGACTCCAAGAAAGGAGAGTTACCCATCCAGAGTAACGCCAGATTGAGTAAGACACAAAACCCAAGTACTGAGGCTGAGATAGCAGAAATGAGTGGAGTACCTTATGCTTCGGCTATAGGATCGATCATGTATGCTATGACGTGTACTCGACTTGATGTAGCCTTTGCTTTGATCATGGTTAGCATGTATCAGGGGAACCCTGGTAAGGCACACTGGACTGCGGTAAAGAATATCCTCAAGTACCTATGGAGGACTAAGGACTGGGTCCTTACCATCGGTGGGAGTGATGACTTGAGAGTTGTAGGGTATAGTGATGCTAGCTTTCAGACTGATATGGATAATTTCCGCTCTTAGCCAGGCCGGGTCTTTACCTTAAACGGAGGAGCAATTTCTTGGAAGAGTTCCAAGCAAGAGACAGTGGCTGATTCAACTTGCAAATCAGAGTATATAGCAGCTAGCGAGGCAGCAAAGGAGGCGAAATAGTTGAAGAACTTCATTGGAGACCTTGGAGTTGTACCAGCTATATAGGAGCCAATGGAAATTTTCTATGATAGTGAAAGTGCAGTTGCCATAGCCAAGGAACCAAGGGATCACGGGAGATCCATACACATCGACAGAAAATACCATTTCATCAGAGATCGAATAAAAGAAGGACTCCTCGTGGCAAAGAGGGTATCATTGGATGAGAATCCAGCAGATCCCCTTACGAAGGGATTGACTCGGGTTAAGCATCTCCAACATGCTCAGAGCATAGGGATGAAGGATGATATTAGTTTTAGTAGTTAGATAATTTTCGAAATTTGTAAAGTGTAATTGACATTTGATGATGAATAAAAGGTGTATTTATTTATGAGTAAATTGTTGCTATCTCTTGTCAATCGTTTACTATATTTATTTTGCATGGTTTGACTTTCGGAATAATTATGTTTGGTATATCATATTATTCCACCCTCCATAGTCGGTCATATGTCGGAAGTAGGTATGAATCAAGACTGTCATGATTGGTTGCAGAGGTCTAAGTTGTTGGACATGGCTACAACACTCATGAGTGCTCATAAGTTATCAGCATTGGACTCAACCCAGGCTCACTGGAATCACTTCATGGAATTTATCTCGAGTGATCGTGAGACGGTAATATCATATAAGTCTTCAAACCTAGAGATATGATTTGTTGCCTATGAGTTGGTTATGCATTGATTGTATGAAAACGTATTGGTAACTCAATGTTATAAAATGTGCTTTTGTGTACAATTCAACAAGTAGTAGATCGAACATATGAGTTGAAGTTTATCTGTTCCTTCTTGGATTAGAAGCTGATATTTGGGCCCCTCGATGATTGTGTTTTGACCTATGTACCGGGCCCGGTCAGAAATAAGTTGATGTGTTCAATTAAGTTCTTCATGAAACAAATCGGAAATCGGGAAACAAACTGCTGGACAATAAGTAAGACATTGTTCCATGTATTTGTCTGGCTGATATCTAGAACAGAAGATTATATGATCCCTTATCTTAAATGGCATATCATCATCTTCTCAGTTCCGAGAGACCTTGAAAGAGCTACGATTGATGATCGGTTCCTGAAGTCATACTTGCAGTTATAGTTATTAGACTTATTCAAGTGGGAGACTGTTGGACAAGGTGTCTAAGTCCATAACTATTTCTGGTATGTACTAGACCCGACCTGGCATGGTCCATTTGGGTTGCATGGTATCATGCATTTGGATAGACTAAATGAGAGAAATAACACTTGTGGTTATTAATATATTATAAGTTCTAATATATTAATAGTGTTATTTAAGTAGTGGGCTAAGAGGCTCCATGGATGCTCCATGGGAGTTACAATATATAGGTTGATTATGTAAATCATCCATAACTTGTATAGTGGGTTAAGAGGCTCCATGGATTATCAAGTTGGGTTAAACCCCATAGGATGCTCCATGGGAGTTACAAACCCATGGGTCATGGAAATGAAGAGTCATGAGACATTAGGGTTTACATGGTGTAACCCTAGATGTGTCAACACTATATAAGAAACATACTATCCACCAAAATCGGCTACACAAGGATAAGTGATGGCTAGGCTCACAAGGTTTCAAGGAATCAAAATCAACTACAAGGTATGTAATTCTAGCCATTCTTCTAGGATAAAGTTCCCCATGTATACTAGATAGGATTATGGACATTGGAAACCAAATTTTGCATGTATTTAGACAAACATAAATCCAAGGTTTATTAGGGTTTCATGTACACTTAAGAAGTGTTAGAATGCTCAAATCCCATCAGTTATGATCTTGGTCCCTTTGTGGTGGTTCTTGTGAGTAGAAGTTACTCAAGAACCTTTGAGCTTCATATTTGGCCTTTGTTGGGGTTATGGAGTCATAAAGTTTGGATCTTAATGAGCATAAACCTTCCATGCATGATTTGGTAGTCTTTTGTGAAGCTTGGGACGTAGGATTTTCATTTGGGTCCAATTAAGTCATGCTAAATCATAAAGTCAGGAATTTTATGACTTAAGAAGTCCCTTTGAATCATATCTGGAAGTTTGGACTAAGGTCTTAAGGTATTAAGAAGTTTTTTTTAGACATTTTGGAGTGATTTTGACCTTTGGAATTCATCTTTGGTGTTTGGCTTCATTAAGCCATGCAAAGGTTCAAAGCCTTCGACTTTATGGATCAAGTCACTTATATTTAGCTATTCTGAGGTTTTGGACATCTTGGCTTAATAGATTAAGAGCTAGAATTGAGATTTGGTCAAACAGGAGGAGTACGTTGGGCGTACAAGCCCGTACACACAACATACAAGCTCTTAATCTAGTACGCTTAGCGTACAACCTGAGCACGCCCCGCGTACTCAACAAAGTGGAATTTCGGTATTGGGCTTCGGTTTGGGCCATCTTTTTTTTTAGCCCTGTTGGGCCATTAGGTTTTGGGTTGATATTTATTTGTGGAGGCCCACTATGGTTTTGGGCCCAAATTCGAAAGTGTGCCATGGATTGTATCATCTAAAGCCATAAGGTCAAGTTTGTAAGTGGATGACTAGGTGTAAATTGAAATCTATGTTAAAATAAGCTAAGATAAGTCAACATAAACCAAAAGGATTAAGTATAAACCATAAATGGATACATTATATAAAGGTTTTTGGTTTAGGGAATCTATTACCATTCCAAAAACCGAAATCACTTCCTTTATGGAAGTGATGACCGAAAACACTTTCTTGTGAATAACCACGGCCGAAATCACCATGGGGAAACAACTTAGAAACGAAATCAAGGAGATTTCGAACTTGTAGGACCGAAATCACATTGCCAAGGCCCATTAAGGCCAAAACCCCCTCTTATTTATAAGTGTATAACCGAAATCAAACCTCATTTCTTAATTCCCAAACCGAATACACCCTCAATTTGCTCTTAAAACTCATTCAAAATCCTCTCAACTATCATACGAAATCATATATTCTTATTTCCCTCAAATCTTCATAAAGTTATCAAGAACATTCATAAGGCTTGTCAAATATTCTTATTTTCCTCAAGAACAACAAGAATATCTTCAAATATTCATATTTCACCCAAGAACATCAAGAACACTCTCAAATAATTCCTAAGGCTTCTGTAAGTATTTCTTACATAATTTAGTGTTTTCTAACACTCTATATTATTATTTAAATTAATATTTCAATAATTAAAATACGATATCGTGTATAATTATTATTAGGATATGACTACTCGCACAGGTTCTAACCCGAGGAACATCGCTGCCACTTCGTATCCAAACAAGAACGCTCATTAGATGTGAGTTCATACCCCTATGTTTTCACTATTTTTCAATGTTTTTTTGGGGGAATACAAGTAAAACACAAGGAATCTTGTGTTAACATTTAAACGAATTCAATATGTTTCGATCCATTTCAAGCTATTTCAATTGATTCAAACTATTTTAAATTATTTCACACTACTTCAATTATTTCAACTTTTGTTTTTCACTATATATATATATATATATATATATATATATATATATATATATATATATATATGAGTATAAATCTTATTTAAATAAAACTTTAACCCTTTTGTAACATGTTGAGCAAAAGAGTATCTTTCTCAAATATTTCACTACTGTTCATACAAAATGTTACATTAAAAAGGTTTTCATTACTTATAGAACATAAATATAAACTATAATAGGTATAGTTTATGGACCATACATACTAGGTTTTCACTATGAAAATAGTAACACAAACGATTTATCATTACTAAATGGCTTTTCATTATTCTACGTGTAACCTTCAATATAGCTTTGTGAGACATACCTTCAAGTACTTATCTAAGTTCCAACGAAAGCCCTGCTTTTATAACCAGAGTCTCCTGGAGGGAGAGCCTGAATTCATGTATAGATGTATACGGGACTGACAATCCCGCGCCCTGACTGTTAGCTACAGTCGGAATGGATGTTCTGGGGTGAAAAATGTCGTAACGATTCTGACGCCTGAAGAATGTCGTATCAGGCCATCCTAGGTCATCAAGCATTGTTATAGAAACTCAAAATTGTGTATTAACAATACGAGTAGTGTATGAATACATAAACAACGGTACATAGTTTTATTTAATAATAAAACTACAAAACAAGACTTTACAATACAACTCGTGAATCCAAGAACATACATTCGAACTAGTAAGACATAAAGGACCCTTATTGCTAATTCTATGATTCCTTAGTTTATACATCAGATATGTACCTGAACAATATCCTCTATGCAATGGAATGTGTGATTTCTGCCTCATTTCTTGTTCCTTGTTTGGTTGTGGGCTTAGGGCAGAACCACACAATCGATTGTCCGTTCGATCTTGATTATATATAACTTGTATACACTAAGTAATCATAGGACGAACAGATATGGGTCATGCTACTATATACAAGAATAGTACACTATTTTCTAACATAGAAACTTACATTTCAGAAAACATCCATTTTATGGTTTTATGTAGATTAAAACTACATCATACTATTGTAGAGTACAATAACATTTACATGTTTTGGTCTTAGGGTTTTAAGACCACAATACATTTACAACAGAAAATATTGGATTTTCTGGATGAATGCACTAACATTTTCAAGGAACAAAGAACATATCTTTTCGTATAAAATGCTTATGAACTCACCAAATTAAATGTTGATACACTTTCAAAACCACTTGTATTCTCAGGAAATCAGTTAACAGGTACCCGCACGGGTTTCGAGAAGACGGAGCATAGTAGTTCAATTGACAGTCGACTTATAACCACTACTAAAGACTTACCACCATTTCATCTTTTAAACCTTATAGTAGAAAGATGCCCCCTCGTAGACATATTAGGCGTATCGTCAACAACACGTCGAAAAATCCACCACCACCACCTCCACTACAGAATGATCCTATTGTCTTTCAAGTTGCTGTAATAGCCGCAGTGACAGCTGCCATGACTCAAATCCATGCGAGTGCTACCAGTAGGGCGGGTAGCGGTGGCAACAATTCTAACCATGGAGATAACTATGGACACCCAAAGGAGTGTTCCTACAAAGACTTCACCAACTGCAAACCCAAATCCTTTAATGTAAGTGGGGGTGTCATTGATCTAATGCAATGGTTCGAGAAAACGACGTCGATTTTTGAGATATGTGTGTGCCCAGAAGGGAGAAAAGTGAAGTTTGCCGCCTGCACCCTCTCTAACAGGGCCCTTACATGGTTGAATGGCCATGTCAAGTCACTGACCCTTAAATTGGCTAACTCAATCGGCTGGGAGAACCTAAAAGCACTGATGATGGAAGAGTATTGCCCGAGGGGCGATGTACAAAAGTTAAAGCAGGAGCTTTGAATTCTTACCATGACAGGCTCTGACATAGTAGCCTACACTAATAGATTTAGTGATCTAGCAGCACTATGCCCCGGGATGGTCACCCTGGAAAGTAAGAAAGTGTAAAGGTACTTCTAGGGATTATCTCCTCAGATCCAAGGAAATGTGATAGCTGCAAATCCACTCACTTTCGATAGTGCCAAGCGTCTGGCACAAACACTCGTGGACCATGGTGTCCGCCAAGGCATGATGGCCCCCATTCCTGAGCCAACCAAAGGGAGTGACTATAAGCGAAAGTCTTGGAGCAATAAAAAGGGATAGCCAACACATGAGCCCTCGAAGAAACCACAGATTGTTGTTGTTCATGCTACCACAACCCCTGTCGCTCTAGTACCCGCCAGTTGTTACGTTTGAACCCTTCTTAAGTGTAACAAGTGTAACTTCCATCACGCCGGACTTTGTCGGGAGATGCATTGCAGAAATTGCAACAGGAAGGGGCACACCGCCTGTTTCTGAAGGGCACCGACACAACCCTCAACCAAGTCCCCGACATTGGAGTAAACATGGCTTGTTACGAGTGCGGTGAAACAAGACACTTCAAGAGAAATTGTCCAAGAGCAAGGAATGCTGGTGGTGATGGAAGAGTGTTGATGATCACTGCAGGAGAGACTCTTCCGGAACCACCTGTGAATAACGGTACGTTTTCAAAAAAAAAACTTAAAGCTAAAATTTGTACTAAAACTGGTGACAGTTAAATCATAATCATAAATTGCTCCCTCATCCGAATAAATCGCATTGTTCATATAAAAACTAAGGATCCTGGCAGGTGATCAATGATGGCTTAGTGTAAACATTAGGGTCATATATAATGAAGATTCTACAGGCTTAGAGTGAGTGATTCCGCTTTAGTTCATGTTCCTTATTTGGTTGTGGATTCAGGGTAGAGTCACTCAGTCGACTGTGCTCTCAATCTTAATTATATACGACTTGTATGCACTAAGCCATTATAGAAGGACTTGGTAGGGATCATACTACAAGATTTCATCACTACTTATCGGAGCACTCTTACTGCCGGTACTCGCTAAATGCAGTATAAAAACATTCGCAGTAGTAATAACAAGGATAAAACGGAAAGCACTAAAAACATATACATAGAATACGCCGTCGCTCCAAAGAATTACTCCTTCCAAATCGACTTAACACCTGTTACCATAAGAAGTTCCAACATCGTCATTTGACATGGATTGGCTTGGTCCTCACCATACCAATTTCATGTGCTCGGAAAAGACCCTTCGCCTTAACCGACCGACTAAAGAAATCCTTTCAATCTATAACGACAAACCCAACACAAACCCTCGTATCGTCTCTCGCTTGAAAACTCAGAAGTACCCATGCAAGGGGTACTACGCCTTCCTAACCCACTCTATAGACAAAAAGCTTGAAGCGAAAAACATCGAGGATGTTCCGGAAGTCCGTAACCTTCCCGAAGTATTCCCAATAGACCTCACGGGAATACCACTCGTACAATAATCAAGCTCAATAATAGAGACTAAGGACCCATGCGGCTAACCTATCACTACTAAGTGTATACGCGAGGGTGGTATATAATTAACATTCTACGGACTTAGGATCTATGATTCCACCCTACCTCCTGTTCCTTGTCTGGTTGTGGACTTGGGGTAGATTCACCCATCCGAAAGCCGTTTCAATCTTAATTATATATGACTTGTATACACGAGGTAATGATAGGTGAACCAAGTATAAGTCCTACCATGAGCTTCAGGACAAAGCTGCCCAAGACTACGAGTGGACATGCTACCATTCGAGTGAACATAGACGAGTAAAACAAACCCACACCTCTTTCCCCAGTCCTTGAGGTCCCACTTAGAATGCTAATTCTTGGACGAAATTCCTTCTAATGGGGGGATAATGACACAACTAGAAAATTTTAGCACTAGCAAGGTCTAAATCTTAACAAAGTACAAGTGACACAACATTGCAACCTTGATGCATTATATCATCTAAAGCCATGAGGTCAAGTTTATAAGTTGATGACTAGGTGTAAATTGAAACCTATGTAAAAATAAGCTAAGATAAGTCAACATAAACCAAAATGATTATGTCTAAACCATAAATGGATACATTATATAAAGGTTTTCAGTTTAAGGGAATCTAATACCATTCCAAAAACTTAAATCACTTCCTTTATGGAAGTGATGACCAAAAACACTTTCTCGTGAATAATGATGAACGAAATCTCCATGGGGAAACAACTTAGAACTGAAATCAAGGAGATTTTGCCCTTGTAGGACAGAAATCACAATCCCAAGGCCCATTAAGGCCGAAAACCCCTCTTATTTATAAGTGTATTACCAAAATCAAACCTCATTTCTCAATTCCCAAACCGAAAATACCCTCAATTTTCTCTCAAAACACATTCAGAATCCTCACAACTATCGTACGAAATCATCATATCTTCAAGGGATTTTGCCTAGATTCCTTCAAATCATCATAAAGTTATCAAAAACAAAGGGTCTTCAAATCTTCTTATTTTTCTCAACACCAAGAATATCTTCAAATATTCATATTTCACCCAAGAACATCAAGAACACCCTCAAATAATTCCTAAGGCTTGTGTAAGTATTTCTTACATAATTTAGTGTTGTCTAAAACTTCAAATTATTAATTAAATTAATATTTCATTAATTTAAATACGATATTGTGTATAATTGTTATTAGGATACGACTACTCGCATGGGTTCTAACCCGAGGATCATCACTACCACTTCGTATCCAAACAAGAACGTTCAATAGAGGTGAGCTCATACCCCCTATGTTTTCACTATTTTTCAATGTTCTTAGGGGGGAAATACAAGTAAAACACAAGGAATCTTGTGTTAACATTTAAACGACTTCAAACTGTTTCAAACCATTTCAAGCTATTTCAGTTGATTCAAACTATTTTAAACTATTTCATACTGCTTAAATTATTTCAACTTTTGTTTTTCAAATATATATATATATATATATATATATATATATATATGTGTGTGTGTGTGTAATTAAGATTTAACAGGCTTAGGACTGGTGTTTCCGCCTTAACTCATGTTCTTTGTTTGGTTGTGGGCTTAAGAAAGAATCACTTGTCCGACTGCCTTTTTAATTTAAATTATATATGCCTTATATATGTGTGTATATATATATATATATATATATATATATATATATATATGAGTATAAATCTTATTTAAATAAAACTTTAACCCTTTTGTAACATGTTGAGCAAAAGGGTATCTTTCTCAGATATTTCATTATTGTTTATACAAAATGTTACATTACAAAGGTTTTCATTACATATAGAACATACATATAAACTATAAGCTATAGTTTAGGAAACTTACATACTATTCTACTAAATCAAATAACAATACAAGATCAAACATATAAACTATAATAGGTATAGTTCATGGACCATACATACTAGTTTTTCACTGTGAAAATAGTAATACAAACAATTTATCCTTACTAAATGGCTTTTCATTATTCTACACATAACCGTCAACATAGCTTTGTGAGACATACCTTCAAGTACTTATTTAAGTGCCAACAAAATCCCCAATTTTATAACCAGGCTCCTGGAGGGAGAGCGTGAATTTGTGTATAGATCTATACAGGACTGGCAATCCTGCGCCCTGACTGTTAGCTACAATTGGAACGGAAGTTCAGGGGTGATAAATGTAGCACCTGGTTCCTGGTATGTATGATTTATCTGAGTATATTACATTTTTTGCCTTAGACTTGGCGAGTCGTAGGCTAGATTCGCCGAGTCGGGACGAGATATTAAGCACGTTTAAGTTGGCGACTCGGTGAGTCCACCAGTCTGGAAGAACCCCTAATTTTAGGGGTTTGCACCCTATTTAAACCCCCCTTATGCGCCCCAAGTTAGTCTCCTTCACCCTCAGAGCATCCTATACCGAACCCTAACCCTCTCCTTGTGATTTGAAGTGTTTTGTGCTTGTTCCTTGAAGATTAAAGAAGAGAAGGAAGGAAAGACCAAAAGAGAAGGTGAAGAGCAAGGATATAGGACCTAATCCAGAGTTCATTGAGGTACAATTCAGATCTATTCTATTTCTATGCTCAAATCCCCATTAGAACACCGTTAAAGCTATATTTGAACCATTTCCAAGCTTGATAGAAGTATAGGGATCATACTAGGTTGAATATCCACTAGATCTGGCTATGTTCGAGTTCCAGGAGCCTAGATCTAATACCTTTATGGGTCCATATTGCATGAAAGCCCTAGATCTACCCCTTTTAGTCTGTTTTTGAGCCTAAAAATCCCCATTGATGATCATATACATGTAAAGTTAGAAACTTTACGTGTTAATCGAGCCCTAGGAACCCAGATCTATGAATGGAATGCACTGGATTAAAGCAGCATCGAGTGTATAGAGATTGCATGTATGCAACTCGGCGAGTTGTTCTTCCGACTCGGCGAGTCGAGTCACGAGTCCCCGATTTTTGCCCTTTCGAGTATGTGAGTAGAGTGTGAGCCATAGGTGGACTCAATGAGTCGGAAGTCAGACTCAACAATGGAGGGACTCGGTGAGTCAATGCCTTGACTCGGTGGGTCCAAGGCAATCTTCTTGCCTCAAGAACAGACTCGACGAGTTGTTCATACAACTCGGCGAGTCATAGTCTAGAGTGTTCATCAGATGAAGATCAACTCGACGAGTTGTTCATACAACTCGACGAGTCGGATGAAAGGACCATTGAGTATCAATTAGGAAGAGAACTCGACGAGTCAATGCCTAACTCGACGAGTAGAGACGGGAGTAAGGACAATCGACTGGATATAGACTCGACAAGTTGGCAAGCCAACTCGGCGAGCCGGGTCAACTGGAAGTTGACTTTGACTTTGACTTGACTTTGGTTTGGAATCAGTCAGGGGTAAAATAGTCATTTTACCGTGGGAATAGTATCAATGTCTAATTAAGTGTTTTATGGAAATATAGCCGGAGGATCACCGAAGCAGCAGTCAGGCATTTGCGGATCAGCTTTTCAGCAGCCAACCTTTCGAGGTGAGTTACCTTCCAGTAGTAGATGATTTTCTTCGTGATAATTATCTTGGCTTGGTTATGTGCTTTGGTTGTGAGATGTGCCTTTATGATATGCTGTGTGTAGTAGGAATTAGTTTCCCTAACATCGGTCTCTAGGATAGTAGGGTAGGTCAGTACCCAGTTATGCCAGACTTTATGTTCATATCTCGTTATTGTATGCTAGCGATAGGGGGTGAGATAGTCCCCAGTACCGGTTGAAAGATACCGATGATGAGTACCGGTTGAAAGATACCGATGATGATTACCGGTTGAAAGATACCGATGGCTGTTACCGGTTCAAAGATATCGATGATATTATATGTTATGTGGTATGATGGGGGAACTTACTAAGCTTTGTGCTTATAGTTTTAGTTGTGGTTTCAGGTACCTCTTCGTCAAAGGGGAAAGAGCTGGTGGCGTAGCGGCGCATCACACACATGGTTTCCGCACTGGATTTTTCTAGGATCGTACTCTGATTTTCTTTGTTTCCGATGATATTGTTTTGAGACATAACCTTATGTTTTATAATTAATGTAACTTTGACAATGTTTTAGTAACACGCTTTATTACATGTTAAATTTTAAAATGAAATTTTTAGCCTCGAAATTTGGGATGTTACAATAAATGTCATAACGATTCTGACTCCTTAAGAACGTCGTATCAGGACATCCTAGGTCATCAAGCATGGTTATAGTTTGGAATTAACAATACGGTTAGTGTATGAATACGTAAACAACGGTACATAGTTTTATTTAATAATAAAACTACCAAACAGGACTTTACAATACAACAGGTGAATCCAGGAACATACATTCGAACTAGTAAGACATAAAGGACCCTTATTGCTAATCCTATGATTCCTTAGTTTATATATCAAATTTATACATAAATAATATCCAATATCCAGTGGAATGTGTGATTTCCACCTCATTTCCTATTTCTTGTTTGGATGTGGGCTTATGTCACACCCCTGAACCGAAAAGTACAGTTGAAACGTCCGGGGGTTGAGGTCACTTCATCTTGTAATATCATCACGGTGAATATAATTGAAACAAAGCATGCATCATCATCACACGAGAAATAATAAAACAATATTGAGTTTACATCATTATAATTGTTTAGAAGAGTTACATCCTAAAATATCAATGTTTATTATAGCAACAAAATGCAACAAACTTCCACATGATCTTGTTGTCCACCTGTTTAACGATTTCTTAAGAATATAAGTTATTTTGAAAATGGTCAACATATATAATGTTGGTGAGTTCATAAGTGTATTTGTAAGAAAATTTTGTATCACTTTGTAAACACCAAAAAATCCGATATTTTCTGTAAATGAAGTAAACGGTTTGAACGCTTTGTATCCAATCTTGTGTTAATGCATGTGTGTTTTGAAAATATATAAGGAAAGTATTCCAAAAAATCCCATGTTTTCTATGTAAGTAAATGGTGATTTTTGGTCCTTAAAATCGAAAATTTACAATTAAGGCACATTTTGGGTAAGAATGACGCTTTAGGTCCCTTAAGACCAAAAGTTTATAATTTATGGCTTGTTTAAAAGAAATAGCATTTCCAACCCTCTTTTGTTAGAATTAACACTTTTGGCCCCAATTCTATGAAAATTGACATTTTCGGCCCAATTGTGTATAAATTTACCTTTTTGGCCCAAGTTTATTTAAATTTACACTTTCAGCCCTTTTAACCGAAAATTTACATTTTTGGCTCAAATTTGTCTAAAATGACAATTTAAATCATAAAAGCCAAAAATTTACAAGTCTAGCCCATAAAACCGTGAAGGCCTAATTTGACGCACATTTTGTGAAAAGTTACATTTTTAGCCCTTGGAAATTCATGAATAACATAAAGATCCATGTTTATATAAAATAATCCTTTTTGGTCCTTTCAAAAATGTGGGTTACATAAGCACCTCACTTTTGATTATTTTGTCAATTTTGGCCCTTTACACGATTTTCTTAGTTTCAACATCCTTGAAATGATTTGATCCTTCCATTTTCATATTATGTTGCATCAAGTAGTTTGTTTCACAAATGCCATCATGTGTTAGCATATTTTTTGAGTTTATGAAGATTACAACACATAATCACAACATAAATCATGAAAAACACACATATCCATGCATATACACATAGATCTACACAAAGATACTTGTATTCTCCCCCAAACCCAACTAAAAATTGAAAATAGGGGTTATGAACTCACTTTGGGGTTTTGATCGGTTTTGATGAAGAGATATGAGAAATATTTTGGCACTAGCAGGCTCCCTTGAGTAGATCTCGACCTTATGGGGTTTCAAAGGAACATGGATCATAAAATGGAGTGTTAAGGAGTGAAGGATTTATCATAAAATGAAGTTAATCAACTTGTTTAGAGAGTAGCTTACCCAAAAGTTATGATCTTTGAAGAAGTGTTCTTGAACTCACACACTTACACACACTAATTTTGAAGAGGGAAGGGAAGGATTTTCTTGAAGTTCTTGGAGGAATATGAGAGGAATTATAGTATGTGTTTGAAGTTGAAGTGAGAGTGGTGGTGGGCCGTAAATAGAGAAGAAGGAGGAGAGAGGATCCAAGTGGTTAATAAATGATGGTTTAGAGTGTAGACGCTTAGTTATATGTGAATTACTTTACCTAAATTACCACTAAGTAAAGATGAGGTGTCAAAGTTTTGTTCAAATGAGTTTATATATATATATATATATATATATATATATATATATATATATATATATATATATATATAATTAAGAATGAGAAGAAATGGTGAAAGAAAAGAGTGTTTGGGGCTTATATTGAATATTCTTGAAATTATAGGCCCAATATGAAGGTTTTCGGCCCATTAGGCCCTCTTTATAGGTTTACGACCCAAAAATGATAAAGGATTTGGGTTTACGGCCCAATAAGATTCAATAAAGTTGTTTACGACCCAATAAGGCCCATGAAACAATGTGAGACATTTTAGGCCCATTAAGGCACACAATGCTATAGTTTAATCAATGTGGGTCAAATTAGGTCCCTTATAAGGATTCTTAGCCCAAAATAATTAAGTTGTGAGTTTAATGGACCATTAGGCCCAATAAATGATTCCTAGCCCAATAGGGGTTTTGGACCAGGAAAATTAGGGGTACAACCCAAAGTTGAGTGTATGAAATGTATTGTATTAGATTTTTTGGCTTCACGAGTGAGTTTTGATTTGAATAGCTATTTTTGAAATGACTAACATGTGTAGTATTAATATTAAAGTTTCAAGATACATCCAGAGTTGATCATACATAGATAGAATTTCCAAGCCAAAAATGCTAGTTGTGACATCATCCCCCCGTTAGAGGGAATTTCGTCCCGAAATTCTTTTGAAATATATACTTAGGAACTAGAGAAAAGGTGAGGGTACTTCTGCTTCATCTGGTCTTTGCGTTCCCATGTGAGTTCCGTCCCACGCTTAGCATTCCATTGAACCTTCACAATCAGCATGCGGCTTTGTTTTATACGCTTCACTTCACTATCCATTATCTCAACCGGCTCCTCGACGAATAGTAGATTCTCATTTACTTCGATCTCATCTATAGGAACGACAAGGGTTTCATATGATAAGCACTTTTTTCAGATTCGACACGTGGAACACGGGGTGTACGTTGCTGAGATCCGCAGGTAGTTGCAGCTTGTAAGCCACTAGACCAATCCGAGAAAGAATCTCGAACGGTCCGATGTATCGCGGGTTTAGTTTTCCTCGCCTCCCAAAACAGATCATCCCTTTCCAGGGAGAGACATTCAATAGTACTCGATATTCGAATTGAAATTCTAAAGGCTTTCGTCGTTTATCAACGTAGCTCTTTTGTCGGTCGCGTGATGCTTGGAGTCGTGCCTTGATTTGAATTATCTTCTCCATCGTTTCCCGTATGATCTCGGGTCCTGTAAGAGTGCTATTTGGTGTTTGTCCCCTTGCTAATTGGGTGTCTCCCACCTAAGCCCATCAAAGAGGCGATTTGCATTTGCGACCATACAACGCCTCAAAAGGAGCAACCTTAATGCTAGTGTGACAGTTGTTATTGTACGGTAACTCAATTAAGGGAAAGCGGGTATCCCATGCCCTGCCAAAATCAATCACACAGGCTAGGAGCATATCTTCAAGCATTTGAATGGTTCGCTCGCTTTGGTCGTCGATTTGACGGTGGTAAGCAGTGCTCATGTCTAGTTGTGTTCCCATTGCCTTCTGGAGCGTCTGCCAAAATCATGAAGTAAATCTACTATCTTGTTCCGAAATAATAGATATCGGAACTCCATGGAGTTTCGGAATTTTCTTTATATTGATTCGTGTTAACCTCTTCATTTTGTATGACTCCTTTATTGGCAGGAAATGAGCGGATTTGGTTAACCTATAGACAATCACCTAGATATCATCCAATCTGTCCGTTGTCTTAGGTAATTTGGTTATGAATCCATGGTAATCCTTTCCCATTTCCATTCGGGTATTACTGGCTGTTGTAACAACCCTGAGGGCTTCTGATATTCCACTTTCACTTGGGCACAAGTGAGACACTTGCTCACGTAAGTGGCAATTTCTGATTTCATGTTTGGCCACCAATTATGTTGTTTAATGTCTAGGTACATCTTTTCGGAACTCGGATGGACAAAGTATCGTGATTTGTGTGCTTCGTTCATGACTACGTCCCCGAACCCTCCAAATTTCGGGACCCAGACACGTGTCATGAAGTAGTAAGCTCTGTCTCCTTTGACTTTGAGATTTTTATCCATTCCATGTCAGGTTTCATTAGCAGCATTCTCCGGCTTCAATGCCTCTAGTTGAGCTTCCCTGATTTGTGAAGTTAGGTGGGAGTGGATGGTTATTGATAATGTTTTCACCCGGCTACCTGAGTATTCTTTCTTACTCAGGGAATTGGCTATCACATTAGCCTTGCCTGGGTGGTACTTAATCTCACATTCATAATCATTTAGCAGCTCGACCCACCTTCGTTGCCTCATGTTCAGCTCCTTTTGATTTAGAATGTGCTGGAGGCTTTTGTGGTCCGTGTAGATGATGCACGTTGTACCATAGAGGTAGTGCCTCCAAATCTTTAGGTCGAAGACCACGACTCCCAGTTTGAGATCATGGGTGGTGTAATTCACTTCACGTGTCTTCAATTGCCTCGACGCGTAAGCTATCACCTTTCCACACTGCATAAAGACACAGCCTAACCCTTGGTTCGAAGCATTGCAATGTACTACGAAGTCTTCGGTTCCCTCTGGTAAGGATAGCACTGGAGCACTAAAGAGGGCTCGCTTTAAGGTTTGGAAGGCAGCTTCTTTTTTGTCCTTCCAGTTGAAGACTACGCCCTTTTGTGTTAGAGTGGTGAGGGGCTTGGCTATCTTTAAGAAGTTCTGAATAAATCTTCGGTAGTTGCCTGCGAGACCCAAGAATTGTTGGATTTCTGTTGGTGTTTTCAGAATCGCCCAAGCTTCAATGGCCTTGATCTTGGAAGGATCCACATGAATTCCCTCCTCATTGACTACATGACCCTAAAGTTTACACTGCAAATCCAGAACTCACATTTGGAGAGTTTCGCATATAGCTTTTCAGCTCTTAGAGTTTTTAAGATTTGACGGAGGTGCTAACCATGCTCCTCCTTGCATCGAGAGTATATGAGTATATCATTAATGAAGATGATTACGAAATTATCGAGGAATGGGTGGCAGACTTGATTCATGAGGTCCATAAATGTTGTGGGGCTATTTGTCAGACCGAAGGGCATAACAATGAATTCGTAATGGCTGTATCGAGTTCGAAAAACAATTTTCGACATATCCTCTTCCCGGACTCGAAGCTGATGATAACTGGATCTTAGATATATTTTGGAGAAATAACTAGCTCCTTAAAGTTGGTCAAATAGATCATTAATACGAGGGAGTAGATATCGATTTTTGACAGTGAGTTTGTTAAACTCTTGATAGTCAATACACACTCTGAAGGATTCGTCCTTCTTCTTGACAAACAAGACCGGAGCTCCCCATGGAGAGAAGCTCGGCCTAATGAATCCTTTGTTCAGAAGTTCGCTTAATTGACTGGATAACTTCTGCATTTTGGCGGGAGCTAACCTGTAGGGTGATTTGGCAATTGATGTGGATCCTGGTATTAGGTCGATTTGAAAATCGACTTGTCTTTCTTGGGGTATTCCCAGAAGATCCTCAAGAAACACGTCCGGAGAGTCACATGCCACTGAGATGTCGTTAATGTTTAGTTCCACTTTTGCTTTATCCACAACATGGGCGAGGAAGGCATTATTTCTTTTATGCAGGTACTTTTATGCCTTGATGCACGAGATCAGACGAAGATTAGCGCCAGGTTTATCACCATAGATTATTAGGGTTTCGTGATTGAGGAGGTGAAGGCGAACAACCTTCTCGTGGCACATAATATTAGCATGGTGCTTAACCAATCCATGCCGATTATCACATCAAAACTCCTAATATTTACTGGCATCAAATCTATTTGAAACGAATGGTTGTTTAGTGTTAATGTGCACCCTACGTAAACATCTTTGGTTGTTTTAGTTTTCCCATTAGCCATCTCCAACGTGAAGGATTCGCTTAGCTTCTGAGGTTGTTGGTTTAGTAAGTGTTTAAATTTGTTACTAACGAAACTCCGCTCAGCTCCACTATCGAATAAAATGCATGCGTAAGTGTTGTTGAGGAGAAACGTACCAGTAACAATCATCGGGCCTTGAACTGCCTCTCCTTGACCCAAAGTCAGGACCCTGCCTGATCCTCTTGTTCCTTGGTTGTTGGCCTTGGGGCAGTTTCTCCTGAAATGGCCAGTTCCTCCACATCCATCACAAGTATGGCTGGCCTCGAGTTTGTTGTTGTTGTTGTTGTTGTTGTTTAGCTGTTGGTTCTGTTGGGGTTGAGATCTGCAGTACCGAGCGGTGTGCCCCTTACGGTTGTAGTTGGTACACTACATTTCTCTGCACTCTCCATGGTGGTGAAAGTTGTATTTGTTACACTTGGGTAAGGTTCCTAAGTATTGTCTGGTAGTGGTTTGTGTATTTGAGGCTGGAGCAGCTGGTGTGACTTGAGCGGTAGCAGCGTGAACTGCTACGACCTGCTGCTTCTTGGAGGATCTCTGATTCTGTCGCCCCTTTCTTTTGTTGTCCTTGTTTTTCATGTTATCTCCTTCCTTTTTGGTCTCGGTCTTAGTGGTTTTGGATTCTTTCTTGTTGCCATGATCTTAGAGCTTCTAAGCTAATCTTTTCGCACATTCAAAAGTTTTCGGATTCACCTCAATCACATTTCCTTGAATTGGAGAAGTTAATCCCCAAATAAATTGCTTGATCTTCTTCCCTTCAGATGTGATCATCCTTGGGCACAGAAGGGCTAGTTCACTGAACCTTGAGATGTAAGCCTCGATGTATGAGTTCTGTACTGTAAGGTTCCATAACTCCTGCTCCAATTTCTATATCTCCCTTCGGGGACAATACTCCACCATCAACATTTTCTTGAGCTCCTCCCATGGCTTGACATGTCTTAGCTTCACGTGACCATTCCACCACGAAAGCGCTTGGTCGAAAAACGTGCAAGCTACAAACATCACCTTGCACTCTTCAGGGCATCCGCAGATCTCAAATACCGATTTGATATTCTCCATCCATCACTTTAGAATTATTACGCCTCCCGTCCCATTGAATGTTCGTGGTTTGGCATTTGAAAAGTTTTTGTAGGTACAAGCTTTTGTATGCCCTTGATTTGTTCTTGATTCGAGCTTCTTGTTCCCTGACCGTTACCGTCACCATTGTTCCCAATATGAATATGTGCCAAGGTTGCTGTGATTGCAGTCGAGACTGCTTCTTGGAAATCAGTAGAGTTCACTTCTAGCGGAGGTGGTGGTGGTGGTGACGTGTTGTGGTTTCTGCGTATCGGTCTTTGAGGCATCTTTTGTCATGGAACAGAAAGATGGTGAGTACATAGTAGTTTCTGGTTTCGAATTCCTTTGGCATATAGTGGTTTCGATGGTGTGGTTGTGCATATAAGTGAATTCATACCATATCATAAAATAGGGAAAACAGAACACATAGCAGATAACAACATCACAAATAAAACATAGAGTCATTTCATTAATGATAGATTTGTAGTACAATGCTTTTAAAATTTTCCTTGGAAGGCGTACAGTACATAGTGATATATATATATATATATATATATATATATATATATATATATATATATATATATATATATAATCCGATAGCATAACAGATTTATGAGTAGTGTAGTCACTTAAACATAAAGCCGGTCACACATACAATAAAACATAAAAGAGAACCATAGTAATAGTGGTGATGGGTGGAGTGGATCCTAGTCACGATAGGAAGTGTCTGGTGGTGCTGATGGTGAGGTAGATGCACCCTGAAGTCTGACCAGATGATGTTCGGTGGCTCGAAGTCGGGCCTCCAATGCTGCCTATTGCGCCTGATAGTCTCTGACTACCTCATGAGTCATCCTTTCTGCGCGCTCAACCGCAACTCTCATTACAACCATTTGACCACCGGTTTCCTGTGTCTGCTCACCATGTCACACGTCCTCCTAACCATTATTGGCAGGGCCCGATCTGTAGGTCCACCGTGACTCGGGTCGTAATAGTCCCGGTTCATGTTGAATGGGGGACACACCCCTTGCTGGTGAATCCATCTCCAGATCTTGTGTGCCCATGGGGGTGTTGGGCCGTTGGGACCCATCCTGTGCGGGGGCACCCTGGCCATGTATGGCGGATTAATGACTTCGGAATCTGCGTCCGAGTCATCTGCATCGCTACCATCAGCCTCCTCCTCATCTGAGTCTACCACCGGTTCTACCAGTCCTTCTTCAGGTTCTTCGGGTTCCTCCTCTGGTTCCGGCTCTAACCATCCTCCATTCCCCTGGTTAGGGAAAGAAGGATCTCCTAGATGATGAAATCCAGCCATCGATTCTACACGAGGTGTGAGAAGTGTGTGAGAGAAGTGTATGTAGATAGCATTCCACAATATTCATATAGCATTTTAATTGCTTATGTTTTATTTCCTTAAAACTTTTTGGATACAAGGTTGGTAAGTTTCTAGATTCATTGCCCACCATGATTACTCCCAAACACATGTTGGTCGTATTTTGAATAAATATAGTTGATTAGGCTATATTTATCCCCAATACGACTACATAACTGTCCATGTTTAACCACGATGTTCAATTCCTCCAAAGACTTTTATTGTTATTGTAATGATGCACACATAGGTATGTATTTTAATTATTTTGTTCAGAGTATTTTAGTCCCATTGTATTTATAGTTGCATACCTTGTATGATTAGATATGCCAGTTCACTATAAACAATGCTCTAATACCAATCTGTCACACCCCGTACCGAAGAGTACGGCAGAAACGTCTGGGGGTTGAGGTGACTTCATCTTGTAATATCATCACAGTGAATATAATTGAAACAAAGCATGCATCATCATCACACGAAAAATAATAGAACAATATTGAGTTTACATCATTGTAATTGTTTACAAGAGCTACATCCAAAAATATCATTGTTTATAATAGCAACAAAATACAACAAATTTCCACATGATCTTGATGTCCATCTGTTTAACGATTTCCTGAGAGTACACGTTATTTTGAAAACGATCAACATATATAATGTTGGTGAGTTCATAAGTGTATTTGTATGAAAATTTTGTATCACTTTGTAAACACCAGAAAATCATATATTTTCTGTAAATGTAGTAAATGGTTTGAACGCTTTGTATTGAATCTTGTGTTAATGCATGTGTGTTTTGAAAATGTATAAGGAAAGTATTCCAAAAAATCCCATGTTTTTTGTGTAAGTAAAAGGTGATGTATAGTATAACTTTTTCCTAGAAAATCCGATATTTTCTTCTTGAAAAAGTGTTATAGTATTAATACCCAAAGACCGTAAGTTCGTGTTTGTATAATATTGTAATTGTAGAATTGTTTATGTATTCCGTAAATTTACAGTGGAGCTAATTTCTTTGTGAGTCGTTATAACCATACTTAATGATGACTAATCCGCCCGTCATGATGTTTTTCAGACGCCGACTAGTTTAAGGTAAGGTTTGTCACCCTATACTGACCTAGTCTAACTGTAGCGAACAGCTCAGGTGTGGGATGTCAACCCTGTATAGATCTATACACAAACTCTCACTCTCCCTCCAGGAGACTCTGGTTATAACTACAGGCTAAAGGTTGTACACTATGTAGGTACGAATGAATGAACGTGTCTCACAAGAACCTTAACTATATTTACGCGAATATTGTATCACACTATTTAATGTAGTAATTAATGCTTTCGAGTATGTTATAAGGTTACAAGGCCCAATGAGTATATAAATGGACCAAAAAGGCCCAATAAACATGTAAGTGCATATTCTAGGCCCAACAAGCATGTATTTGGGCTACAAAGGCCCAATAAGCATTTAATGTATATTCAGTCCCAATAAGCATGTAAGTGGACAACTAAAGCCCAATAGACATGTAATGTATATTCCAGACCCAATAAGCATGTAAGTGGACCACTAAGGCCCAATAGACATGTATTATATCTTCCAAGCCTAATAGAAGTGAGTTTGACGTAATTCACTCGTTTGTTATTGTAATGTTCGTTCTTGTTCAATTATTTACCAAAATGACATAAAAGTGGGCCACTTTTTGTAAAAATACATTTTCGGTCCTTAAAACCGAAAATTTACAATTAAGGCACATATTGGGTAAGAATGACGCTTTAGGTCCCTTAAGACCAAAAGTTTATAATTTAGGGCTTGTTTTAAACGAAATAGCATTTCTAGCCTTCTTTTGTTAGAATTAACACTTTTGGCCCCAATTCTATGAAAATTGACATTTTCGGCCCAATTGTGTATAAATTTATCTTTTTGGCGCAAGTTTAGGTAAATTTACATTTTCAGCCCTTTTAACCGAAAATTTACATTTTTGGCTCAAATTTGTCTAAAATGACAATTTAAATCATAAAAGCCAAAAATTTACAAGTCTAGCCCATGAAATCGTGAAGGCCCAATTTGAGGCCCATTTTCTGAAAAATTACATTTTTAGCCCTTGGAAATTCATAAGCAACATAAAGATCCATGTCTATATAAAATAATCCTTTTTGGTCCTTTCAAAACTGTGGGTTACATAACTACCTCACTTTTGATTATTTTGTCAATTTTGGCCCTTTACACGATTTTCTTAGTTTCAACATCCTTGAAATGATTTGATCCTTCCATTTTCATATTATGTTGCATCAAGTAGTTTGTTTCACAAATACCATCATGTGTTAGCATATTTTTCGAGTTTATGAAGATTTCAACACATAATCACAACATAAATCATGAAAAACACACATATATATATGTATATATATATATATATATGTATGCATATACACATAGATCTACACAAAGCAACTTGTATTCTCCCCCAAAACCAAGTAAAAACCGAAAATAGGGGGTATGAATTCACTTTGGAGTTTGGATCGATTTTGATGAAGAGATATGAGAGAGATTTCGGCCCTAACAGGCTCCCTTGAGTAGATATCGGCCTTATGGGGTTTCAAAGGAACATGGATCATGAAATGGAGTGTTAAGGAGTGAAGGATTTATCATAAAATGAAGTTAATCATCTTGTTTAGAGAGTAGCTTACCCAAAAGTGATGATCTTTAAAGAAGTGTTCATGAACTCACACACTAGTACACACAAATTTTGAAGAGGGAAAGGAAGGATTTTCTTGAAGTTCTTGGAGGAATATGAGAGGAATCATAGTACGTGTTTCAAGTTGAAGTAAGAGTGGTGGTGGGTTGTGATTTTCGGTCGTAAATGGAGAAGAAGGAGGAGAGAGGATCAAAGTGGTTAATACATGATGGTTTAGAATGTAGATGCTTAGTTATATGTGAATTAATTTACCTAGATTACCACTAAGTAAAGATGAGGTGTCCAAGTTTTGTTCAAATGAGTTTTCTCTTTTTTTTTTATAAATCAAGAATGAGAAGAAATGGTGAAAGAATAGAGTGTTTTGGGCTTATATTGAATATTCTTGAAATTATAGGCCCAATATGAAGGTTTTTGGCCCATTGGGCCCTCTTTATGGGTTTACGGCCCAAAAATGATAAATGAATTGGGTTTACGGCCCAATAAGATTCAAGAAAGTTGTTTACGGCCCAACAAGGCCCATGAAACAATGTGAGAAATTTTAGGCCCATAATGCTATAGTTTAATGAATATGGGTCCAATTAGGGCCCATATAAGGATTCTTAGCCCAAAATAATCAAGTTGTGAGTTTATTGGCCCATTAGACCCAATAAATTATTCCTAGCCCAAAAGGGGTTTTGGACCGGGAAAATCAGGGTTACAACCCAAAGTTGAGTGTATGAAATGTATTGTATTAGATTTTTGCGCTTCACGAGTGAGTTCTGATTTGAATAGCTGTTTTTGAAATGACTAAGATGTATAGTATCAATCTTAAAGTTTCAAGATACATCCAGAGTTAATCATACATAGATAGAATTTCCTAGCTAAAAATGCAAGTTGTGACAGCTTAGGGCAGAACTGCACAATCGACTGTCCATTCGATGTTGATTATATATAACTTTTATACACTAAGTAATCATAGGAGGAACAGATATGGGTCATACTACTACATACAAGTACAGTACACTATTTACTAACATAGAAACTTAAATTTCAGAAAACATCCATTTTATGGCTTTATGTGGATTAAAACTACATCATACTGTTTCAGAGTACAATAACATTTACACGTTTTGGTCTCAGGGATTTAAGACTAGAATACATTTACAACAGAAAATATTGGATTTTCTGGAGGAACACACTAACATTTTCAAGGAACAAAGAACATATCTTTTCATATAAAATGCTTATGAACTCACCAACTTAAATGTTGAGACACTTTCAAAACCACTTGTATTCTTAAGAAATCAGTTGACAGGTACCCGCACAGGTTTCGAGAAGACGGAGTATAGTAGTAACGTCTTAGTTTTTGCTATATACTTTTGGAGTCAAATATACAATGATTCGAATACAATGTAACTACTATATTATTTGATTAGTATTATACAATTGCTGTGAAATTGTACATGACGTCATCCACTCTTGAACGTTTTCGCCGTTTCGGTTTGGGGTGTGACATCCGAACCTGTTCGTAATTTGTAGGCTTCACGGTTATAAATGTCATAGGTGCTTGGTATTCCTTTTACCGTTCAACAAAAATCACTTCCTTTTCAACAACAAAATTGATGTCTTCCACAACCACTTCAATGATTTTGTCTTTAGCCACATTATTCATCTTTACTTCAAATGCTTCTTTAACCATAACCACATCAATTTGCTACACCTCTTCTTTAAGTTCTTCAACAACTTCCTCCCCCAATTCAGGATTGGAGAGAGCCACCACGTTAACATCATCCTCTGGTTCAGACCAGATTTTGGCTTTGTAGATGTAGGTGTTCGCATCTACTACTTCGACTTCTTCAATCACAGAAGTATCGCCCAACTTCTCTTCTTCCAACACTTCATCTCGGATTGCAACTTCTTCTATAGTTGTTTCCATTCTTCTATTCAACTAATCATGTTGAATATGCCTAAACCCTTGCTTCACATCAGTAATTTTCCTGTAGGTGGTTGGCATTCACTTCTTCCAGAGTTTGCGTTTCAAAGACTACCAAAAAGAGATCTTCTTTTTTCCTTCTTGATTTCCTTTGTCCTTTAATCCTTCAAACCAAGATGACACTTCACCCCACAATCTCACAATCGTGTACTTGCAACGTTGAACATCATCCAAACCCTTGAGCTCGGATATTCTTTCCATATTCTTTTCCCAATCCAAATAACGCTCTAGATCGGTTCCTCCTGTGAACTTAGGAAATTTAGTAACCTTCAATTCCTCAACATACATGGGCCGCTCACGCCTAGGTTACCTTCGAATTGATTCTTCAGATATATCCCTCATGGCTTCATGAAGAAACTTTGGATCATCCACATTCATCTTGACTGAATTCTTGATGAAACTTGACGAGATTTTTTTTTGACAAGAACAACAACAGCAAATTAGCAAAACCCCTCAGGAACTTGGGGCTTTGATACCACAACTGATGCGTATTTGGAGCTCAAACACGACTTTTGCAGCAGAACAAAGAACACTTGAATCAAATACATGAACAAGTATCGAAAATAGGATAAAATTGAAGTCCGAACTAGACCTATATCTTGAATCTTCGATGAAAACAAACCATGACCTATTGGTTTTAGTTCGACATCAAAATCAGGAGACATGTCCCAACCAAGATCAAAGTTCGAATAATACGTAACAATTTGAATGAAGACAAGTTATAAGTTTTTATATTTCAATCAACTATTTCCTTACAAATGATAGAACTTGGATTTTATAGCCTTACAAAAGATAATGAAAAAAAATAAATCTAAAGACACCTAATTATTATGCCATTTAATGGCTTATTTAAAACATTAAGGATTTATTAAAAGAAATCTGTTTCCAATAGCTTTTGAACCTTCCGAGGTGTCTTTTCAGCTTCCGAGGACTTAGAGTTCTGAAGCAACTCTTAGTCTTGCGAGGCCTCGCATTCACATCCTGACTTCCTAGACTGGAAGTCGCTTTCGCATCCGTTTGCATCCAAATTCTTCTTTGCAACGATCTACAAATGAATGTGAACAATTTCGCAATGAAACACCTCCAATGATTGCAACAAGTTGTGATCGACCGCATCCATTCACAATGGATCATAACTATCAGTCTAAATAGATTCACATTCACTAGACAAAACCGGATCACCTTCCATACACAGATCGGACTTTAAGTGACTTTCGCATTCACCTCCCAATTTCGCATCAATTATATTTCTTCATTTGATAAGTTTATCTATTTGAAGATCTCCTCAAGGTGTTGGGTGGGATGAAAATCAACTTTACAGTAACATTCATTATGGTACTTATGTTATAGGTTTATTTTGATTAAAATTTCTTGCTGCTCTTTCTTTGGACTAGACGGCTGGTTTGACTCTAAATTTATAGAGGTATGATCATCCCATTACATGATTAATTGACACAATGTAGAATGAATAATGCAAAATTTTTAAAGAGTGCCTCCTTAATTATGCAAAAATTCTATAGTATCGAGCGGTTAATTTTGTATTTTATAATGAAAATGGTTTTTTACTAAATTTAAGTTCTTGGTTTTGCTTCATCGGGTCAAGGTTGGGGATCCAGATGAAGGTATATATAATTTCAAGTTCATATATGGTGAAAAATAAGTTTGTACATAAAGTATCTTAAAAAGTTAATACCAACATACATAAAATGGTAATTTAAACAAAATAATTGAATCGTTTTTTTAGTCAAATGATTGTTCACTTATAAAGGACAAAGTTGTTTTGGTTTTCAATTTTGAGGTCGTGAACTGCTAAAAAAACGTTTTAAGTGATTTTTTCAAGTTTTGTTTGGATTAAGCTTGTGCTCATATGGTAGCCTAACGGACAAACCTTGTGTGGCTCCCCGTTAATTCTAGGGGTGAGCAAAAACTGAACCACAAACAAAAAAAAACAAAAAAACTGCATATACCGAAACCGAAATGAAAACCGATGGTGCGGTTTTTAGTCTCGCAAAAACCGCAAAAAACCGAACCGCACCGCATATATATATATATATATATATATATATATATATATATATATATATATATATAAAGTGTTGATATTTGTAAGAACCAAAAACTTAAGACAATTAAAATTTCTATAAATGTAAATATCTATCTTATCTATCGATGGATGATTGTATATTTTTAAGCACACATTCAGTGGTATTTACAATAACAAATAATGTTTATGATATTTTTTTAACATTCAAATATGAAAAGTACTAGTGATATAGTATCATTTTTATGAATACATTAATTGATATTATTGTATGTATTTGTGAAACAAATATTATATTAAATTCATATTATATAGAAGCATTAGAAACATGTTGGATGAGTGGTTATATAATTTAATTTCAAACCAAGAGGTGGTGGTATCGGTTTATCTCCAATTAGTGATAAGCACTCCTCATCCGAGTCAGAGTAACTCGCTGAGTTACTTGAGATTGAGTAAAAAGGCAAAACGAACCGCAAAAAACCGAAAAAAAAAAACCGAACCGCAAATAACCGTAATAAAAAACCGAAAAAACCGAACCGCATAAAACCGAACGGTGCGGTTTCTAAATTTGAAAAAACCGAAGTTGCGGTTTTCGGTTCGGTTTTGGCCAAAAACCGCACCGAACTGCACCATGCTAACCCTTAGTTAATTCCCGAAAAATAGACTGACCTACATTACTCAATGTTAAGCCTTCTTAACTGATTTCTTTTATGGATAATGTGCTTTTTTGCTCACAGAACGTTCCTCTTCCTTTAATATTTCCATTCTTTTACGATAAAAGGACTCTAAAAAAACCTTATGTTTTACTCTATTTAATAAAATTCAACCAAATAATAATGACAAAAAAATAGTCCGACCAATCCAAACCAACACCAACGGTATGCTGAGTCTTCGTCTAGTTTCCATATATTCACAAAACCAATGTTTTAAAACCCGGATTTTTAGTTGACCCAGTCTGATAACCGGTTGACCGGTCAACCGGTTGAACCGTCGGGTCAACCCGCTTTATGGTCTTTCTTTATTTTTATATATTTTTACTTTCGTGCATATTGTATAGACATATAAAGCCAATAATTGGATGTCCATAAAGTTTAAACATTGAAGAAACCGCAAACGGTTCGTTGTTTTGGCGTTCGCTACTTGTATCCAACTATCCAAGCCCTATTAAAACGGGTCAATCCGGTTTTAACCAGTTCGACATAAGCGGTCGAACCGCGGTTTAGGAGAAACCCGGCCGGTTCGATCCGGTCCGTATTTTTACAAAAAACCGCTCTCAATTGACCCACCTTCTACCCGGGTCACGGTCCAACCGGTTGAACCGGTCGGGTTAACCCGGGTTTTAAAACATTGCACAAAACTATTCTTTGTCTAAGCGAATTTATAGAAATGGACTTGTGTTTTACAAAAACGTCCTTGGCTAATGGTGAATTCCAGAAATGGTCCTAAATTAGATAAACGGTCTCTATGTTTCACAAAAAATTACAAGATGGCTCCTACGTAGCAGCATATTTATAAAAATGGTCCAGTGTTTCTACAAAATAATATAAATGGTCCCCACTTAGGTAAAATTAGAAAAATAGGCCCTATGATTTATAAAATTACATTAATGGTCCCCAAGTTCTAAAAATGGCTCTATGATTTATAAAGTTAGAGAAATAGACTGTGCGTGCAAATTTATTGAAATGGGCCTTCTCACTAGAAATTTTTTTTAAAAATGGTCCTTTTGTTTCTTAAACTTACATAAACAGTATATGCCTAATAGAGAATTTACATAAATCGTCCATCTGTTCTACAAAGTTATATAAATAGTCCATGCCTAATAGCATCTACATAAATTGGCGAACTATTTCATTAAATTACATAAATGGGCCCTACAATAACAAAAACTACAAAAATTACCCTACCTAATAGAAATTAAAGAAATGATCCATACGTTCCACAAAACAACATAATTAATTGTCCATGCCTAATTCCGAAATTACACAAATGGTCCATGTATTTAACAAAACTACTTAAATGATCACTGCCTAATAGCGACATTACAAAAATTGTCCCAATGCTTCACAAAATTTACAAAATTTGACATTACCTATGAGGTCAGTAAAAAATTGATGTCGAAAATATAGGATTAATAAATGAGGAATTATTGTAAGGGAAATTCAAATGTTTCCACAAAAGGAAGTATCATAAAACTGAAAGTCAATATATTCATTTTGCCATTCCAAAAATATATATGTAGACGTCCTTTATATTGGACATATATAGAAACAATCTCCATCTTTCGTTCATACTCTTTACAACCAAAATCTTTCTAGTACTATATATCTCAACCATTTCTTGAAGGAAAACCTAGATTTTTAATAACAAAACTTTATGATATGCGTGAGTGATAAGAAGAAAAAGAAAAGGATATACAGTAATTGCATACCAAATTACCTTTATGGCTCTTTATTTATCATGCAAGTTTACTCCTTTGACTTTTAACCAAAACCATCTCTTTACACGTCGTTGAAATTTAGTAGCCTTTTGTTTCATCTGTTGTGCAAGGGGTTTGGACCCGTATGGATCTTCCTCTTGTCATCACCATATTCTGCAACGCGATCATCTTCTTCTGGTTTATCTGTTTGACACTTTGGACCAATACGTCTACATTTAACATGATGCTCATGATGATGAGGATGTGAAATATTGTATGTAGTTGAAGAAGAATAAGGAGTCCCTTGAACAGAAGATACAAATTGTAACTGTAGCAACAGCAATGCGAAGAAAGAAAATAAGAGAAATGCTTTACTTCGACTTGTCATATTTCTAGGGTTTGGTGTTAAATTAGAAGCGTTGTGTGTAGGAATTCTTGTAAAATAATGAATGAAGGCTTTATTTGGTAGTTTTGGATTCTGCAATGTTCCAACTTTGGAAGCTTAAGCTCTGAAACTTAATACTGTGTGTGTGAGTGTGTGTGTGTGTGTGTGAGAGAGAGAGAGAGAGAGAGAGAGAGAGAGAGAGAGAGAGAGAGAGAGAGAGAGAGAGAGAGAGAGAGAGAGAGAGAGATGCCACCTGATGTCTTTTAATAGTTTGGCTCCCAATAGAATGTGTTGAACTTGAACACATTTTGAATATACGCGTCCGTGGATTCGTTTGTTAAAATTTACTTGGCCAAATATTAGATATTAACGTCTAGCAATGATCTCTCATTAGTTTTTTAGTTTAAAAAAGGAAAATATTTTATTATATATATCATATTCTATCTGCAAATATGTTTATTGTTGAGACGTTTAGATGATTTTCAAATCATCACCACCATTTATATACTTCCTTTATATATTTATTGACTGTTTTTCTTTTAAATAATTACATTTATATCAAAATTTATGTTGAAGTCTTAACTTTTTTTACACAGTTGTTGATTTATAATGAATATTAAAAAGATAATTATGTATAACATGATAAGAAAGTCGCTCTATACTGTTAAGCGATTCGCCATTTGCAATTACCAAAGTTTTTAATGAGAATTATTTTTTTTACATATATGAAGTGTCATCATTATGAAAGACAACATTAATAAACTTGCCATCGATTACACTTTAAAATTTTCCAAGTTTAATACTTTTTGACCTTTTACAATGTAAAATGTGTAGGGTAAGGGTGGCTATTAATCATGGCCCCTTAACAAAAATGTCACAGTACTATCAATAAACCAATTTCCTCCTACTCATCATGGAAATGGAAATTTATTAAATGTAACCCACACAACAAAAAAAATCGCTTTTAACGTCGACAAAATTGATTACATAGATCGTAGCTAACATCTTTAGCAACAGACAAGTCATCGAAAATGAGTCTTCCCTATTACTTTGTGTCTAATACTCATAAAAACATCGCTTATAGCGTCTTCCCTATTAGGTGTCATTAAAACAGGTTGCCGTCGCAAATGGTGGCGATGCTGTTACAATTCCGGGGTACACCGGTCAGAGTTTTTCTGGCCAAGGTTGTCGGAGTCATAAGTCGTGGCAAATGGAAAAAGTCATCGCAAATGTACGTCGTCGCTAATGATTTTTTTTTAAAATATAAAATTTATATTTTTTCTAATTTATGTAAAAATGCAGAAATTATAATCTAAAAATCTACATTACATAAATGATCTAATCCATTATTATAATCTAAAAATCTAGATTACATAAATGATCTAATCCATTATTATACTGTAATCCATAAACGATCTAATAAATACATAATATCTTACATAATAACATCATTCATAACAAAAAAACAAAACATACTATTCTTCTTCCTCATGGTCGGTCGCATTGTTTTTTATGTCAACTAGCTAATTAAATGAGTGAATAATATCTCTAATTGTCGTTATAAACGTCAATTTTAAAGAAAAACATTAACATCAACATCCTACAAAATAAGTATATAAGTTAAAATAAAAAACTAAGAAAAAATAAATTATTACTTAACAATTATGTCACAAACATATTAAGTTATTAATAATTTAACAAACTATCAAACTATCAAATCAATTAAGTCTTTAACAATTTAACAAACTATCAAATCAAATAAGTCTTTGACAATTGAAGTTATTAACAATTTAACAAATTATCAAACTACCAAATAAATTAAGTCATTAACAATTTAACAAAGTATCAAACGACCAAATCAATAAAGTCTTTAACAAAATAACAAACTACCAAACTAACAAATTCATAAAAAAAATACATTAAGCACTTAACAAATAAGAAAAGTACCAAATTATCAAAATTCCCTTTAAAATGCATCAAGTCCTTAACAATATAACAAAGTTCCAAAGTGCCAAGCTACCGAAGTCCTTAAGAATTTGAGTTTGTTGTAGTGCTTGTGATTGTGAAACTCCTTAAGAGTTTGAGTTTGAGGTTTACGGTTGATGTTTCTCACATATCCCCTTGGAGCACCTAACACCTTCTCAAATATGTATGTGCAATCCATTGAGCTCGGATCACCACCGGAGGAGGTTATGATTTATTTTTTTAGAGCGATCTCACCAACTAAATCATTATGTATTTCAAAAATATTTTCAATATACTTCAAATCCAATGCAAAAAACAACAATCTAATTCACTTTTAAGTAATAAAAACTTACGTATTGCTCTTCGACTAATGGGTCAACTAATTCCACCTGTTTATTGACATGCACACAATGATATGCTTCAGGTCTATTCAAATTATGTTTAACATTACAAAATATGTTATACTCGAATAAACATTAGAAAATATGTCATACTTGAATAAACATTATCGTAACTCACTTTCTTAAAACAAGCACTACTATAGGTTCTCGTCCCTCCACGATTCTTAATTACTTGCTTTTTTCGGCATTATCTATTTTCATTAGATCATTTTTTATGCTTCTCAGTTAAGAAATTGTCATTCATACATGTGGGGGTTGAGCCCTTGCTCCATCCACATCCGCATACCGTGTGTGTCACACCCCAAAACCGAGAACGGCGGAAACGTTCCGGGGTGGAGGATGTCATGTGAAGTATCATAACAATGTAAAGTAGTAAACAAGCAACAACAACATCCATTGCATTAAAAGTAAAGTTTTAATACACGTGTGTTCTTTCATTGTAATAAGACACCAAAATATATAATCAAAATAAAAGACGAGTCTTGTCTGTGCTCCGTCTTCTCAAAACCTGGCCATCGTACCTGTCTACTGGTGACCTGAGAATACAAGTTATTTTGAAAGAGAGTATCAGCCTAAAGCTGGTGAATTCATAAGTATTTAAGTGTTATTGTCTTGTTTTGGAAAGCTGTTATGAATGCTATGTAAATCTTTGAATGAAACAGTTGATATAAGTATGAAACCCTAGAAAATCCCATATTTCCTACTAGTATGAAATGTAGTACTCTACCAAGACCCGAATGTTTTGCTATAAAAATGATAGTTTTTCCTTCCTTTTTGACTATTACTAACAGTACTTAGTCTAACTCATCCTTTATGTGAATGTGTCACAAAATAAAGTAATAGGAAAAATGTAATCATGTAAGTGTTATCCTTTTGTATTAGGATTAACACGACATCGCGATTAGCGAAATGTATAACCTTTGAACATTCGTAGATTGTTCAATTTTTCCTCTGTAGCTGCAGCAGGTGTAAGGAATGGTTAGTCCCGTAAAGGTACTCCTAATATAAGTATTAACCGTAGGCATCCGTAGATGGTCATTTACCTATGTAGCGAACAACAGGTTAAAGGAATGGTTAGTACCGTAAAGGTACCCCTAGTATAAGTAACAACCGTAGGCATCCGTAGATATTCATCTACCACTGTTGCTAACAGGTGGGTTCCGGAATGGTTAGTCCCGTCTAGACATCCCGTTGAACTGGGATAGGCAGGACAATTTACACATAATGTACTAGTAAATCATCCTAGTGAATTTAGGTACAAGAATCCATGTAAGTGCATACAAATAAATGTATATATGTAAAAGTATTCATGTAAGCGTATCGATGTAGACGTATTCAAGTAACATGTAATGTATAGTATAGACTCATGAATGAACTGACTCTGGTGTAATTCCTTGAAACAGGAATAATGTTTTGTATCTCCTAACTATCCCTATAATAGTTAACTGGAAGGTAATTGATTGTCCATGCAGGTTTATACACCCTTGCTACACAAGAGTGTGGGAAACTGAATGAAGGCTGAAAACTATAACATCGATACATATATAAGAACATAAGTGTATAGATATAGTTTTGTTCCCGAAGATAAAAATAGTTTTGTAAGACATCTAATAGTTTTGAACAATAATTAACAATGACTTGATGTCATTTTAATAAATATTTCAAACGTAATACTTTTGCTACCAAGGTATTTTTAAGATGGAAAACCATTTCATGCATCACATTTTGTAGTATGTGAAATCTACTGGATGAAAACACAGTTATAAATACATATGATTGATTTAATAACATGTTGTTTTCTACTTGTATTCCCCCCCCCCCATTAAAGCATTTAAAATCATTTAAAACATTGATTAAGGGGTATGAACTCACTTGCAGCGAGTGGATTGGATTGAAGTGTCGGATATGGTGCTAGGTGACAAATGGGGACTTGTACACACGCACGAGCCTAGTTATCATATAATGAACATATATATATATATATATATATATATATATATATATATATATACATACATATATATATATATATATATATAACTAATTAGCCAATTTATAACTAATAAATTAAGTTGGGACACTTTAGAATATGAAAACACTTTGTTTCAAGTGTTAAAGATCACAAGGGTTGCATCCAAGTGTTTGTAGGGAAAAGCTAGAGTGTTTGGAGTTCAAGGGTAAACTCCTTTGGAGTTTACGGTTTTAATGACCATTACCCAAGGAGTTTACGGAAGTAAACTCAAGGGTTTACGGTCGTAAACTCTACACCTTATGACCATATGTTGTTTTGAGGTTTTACAAGTCCTTTGAAGCATTTCTACTTGGTGGTTAGGCCTTAGGAAGGGACTAGGGCAACAAAACACTCCTTTGAGGAGTTTACGGCCTCATGGTCATTTCCCTTTGGGTTTACTACCTTAAACTCATGAGTTTACTAACTTAAACTCATGAGTTTACTACCTTAAACCCATAAGTTTGGTATTTGGGGGTTTTCAAGTCCTTAGCTCAATCATGGCAATAGTCTATGTTAGATTTAGACATAAGGAATAACCATTGGACTTTTATGGGACTTTTATGCACCTTTTGGGGTGTTTACGGTTTTGGGAGATCCCCAAACCGTAAACACATGAAAATGTAAGGTTTTGGTGCTTTTTGTGTGATAAACTCATCAAGGATAAATCTAGACAAGTCCCTAAGGCATGGTGAAGCATCTAGGCACCCTAAGGCACCACTTTGCACCATATTTGGTGTTTACGGTTTTGGGAGCCTCCCAAAACCGTGAACGCCTCGATCTTGGTGTTCTTGGGACTTTTCTTTGATGTTAATATGTAATACAAGCTTATTAAGACTCAAGGATGGAAGTACTTACTATAAGGAAGCTTGAAATGAGCTAAAAGTCCAAGAACACTTAGTGTGTGTTCTTGGTGTTTTTGGAAATCTAATCAAAACACAAAAACAGATGGATGAAAAGATGTACAATCACTAGATTAGGTGTTATACCAACTTGGAATGGCTAGAACACTTACAAGTTTGAAGATCTTGATTAAATTCTTGGATGATACTTGAGAGTGTTTTTGAGTTTACTCTTTTGGTAATTGGGGAGTAAATATAAATGACTAGTTTGGGGAGTAAGCTCATGCTTCAGGCATGAGTTTACGTTTTGGGGGGTAGTTTACGGCCCAAACATAAAAGTTTGGCCGCGAACTTCTAAGCTACATGGTATACGCGGTTTAGAAATTTCGAGACCCGAGACGACCCATCTGTTCACCCGTTCGTTTAAAGATTAATTATTAAAATAATCAAATGAACTTATTTTTCCCAAAAACAAGTAAAAGTGAACATGACTTATAATATGAAGTGATTGAATTTTAGGGTTTAACCGAATGAAAATTCCGGGTTGTCACAGTTTGCAACCCTTTAACATGTTGTTTTGCGTTATATTTGCAACCTCGATACCTCACACATATCTAGGCGTTAAGGGACACCCATAAGATTGGAGCCTCGAGTTGAAATGGATTGAAAATAAAACCATGTCTACAAAAAAAATAAGAAAAAATTAAAAACAAAACAAAATTAAACATATTAAATATAAGTTTATGAATAATTTACCGAAAGATGCTGTAACATGCCATTCTTTTCGGCTTCATAAACAACTTTCCAGATGTCCTATCAAAAGCGATGTCGTGCCACAATTAACTACGAACCTTCCGAATGAAATAATCGTATACATGACCAACCAGAATGTAATTATCCCTGTCAAATGCCAACTTAAGAGACCACTTACCATTTGCTTCGTATACCCTATGTATTTTTACATTTTTTTGCCATACCTCTTCCTTTTGGAGGTACAACTGCATAAAAGATATTTTGACTCATTGGAGGTATAAAGTCTCTACCTTGCTCATTATTTCTGTAGATCTAGTTCTAGTTTATTTTATAAGCTTTTGGTCCCAAATCTTCTTGTTCTTGGAGTTTGAGTGAACTCTAAAACCCTTGAGTGAATTTGTTAGCTTTTGGACCTTGGGATTGGTTGGAAAGTTGGCTTGCATGGCATTTTGAGTGAGTTTATGCCTTGATACTGTCATTTAGGACTTAGAATTTAAGATATTGTCTTAATAGGATGTCTCAATGGATAAAGATGGAAACTTTATCCATCAAGAACTAGAGGGGAACCAGATCTGAGAATTATAGTTGTTAGGATTGAGTACAAAAATTTAATCCATTAAGTTGTTGGTTCCTAGTGCCCACGGTGTGGCGACCAGTTGCCACGACGTGACGACTGATGTTTCTGCGACCATCTCGTTAAGCGTTGCCACAACATAACCAAAGGTCGCCATAGTGTGTGAATCAATTAGTTGTCGGCTGTTTTGTCCTGTAGTGCCTATGACGTGGCCTATGGGTGGCCACGACATTGAGGCGTGTCAAGTTGACTTTAACCATTGACTTTTGACCATAGTTGACTTTTGTTCAATTTAGAGGATTTAGGTTATAGACTGAGTAGGCACTTTTTTATTTTTGTTAGGTGT
The DNA here is from genome assembly GCF_002870075.4 of Lactuca sativa. NCBI lineage: Eukaryota > Viridiplantae > Streptophyta > Magnoliopsida > Asterales > Asteraceae > Lactuca > Lactuca sativa. The sequence continues at coordinate 81,725,788 of NC_056624.2, forward strand.
TTCGTAGTACTAGTCTTCACTATATGAGAGTTGTCTTAATTTAGCTGCTATTTGTGAGGTGAGTCTTCTTACTACATTTACCTACGTGGTATTTATGTTTGTGACCAGTTGGGTCTTAATTATTGATTATTGTTATGTGTGAGTTGAATTGAATTACTGATTATTGTTATGTGTGAGTTGGTATAGGGAAACTCGACGAGTTGGACGCTGTTTGAGAAATCCTTAATTTTAGGGTTTTGCACCCTATTTAAAGACCTTAACCCTATTTTGCACCCTAATTTTAGGGTTTTTCATCCTATTTAAAGACCTTAACCCTATTTTTGCACCCTAATTTTGGGAAGAGATCGAAGAATGGAAGTTTCTAGATTCAATGGAAACGGCTTAATGCATTAAGCTGTTTGATTCCTGGCCAACTCAACGAGTTCATGAGGAGAACTCGACGAGTTGATGCGAATTTTCCCGATCTGTGCATTTAATGGGAGAACTCGGCGATTTGGGTCAACTCAGACCATTAACTTTGACTTTTGACTTATAATTAAAGGAATTATGGGCTTAGTATAAGGCTTGTATGGGGTTGGGCCCAATTTGGAAAATTGGGCTATTAGTGGGCTTTGATGGATCTAGTAGTTTCTAGTATTTTGGGCTTGAGTTGTTAATAGGCCATCGGGATACAAAGTGTTTGGACTAGAAAGAATGGTTGGGCCTTAAGGCAAGGCCATGTAAGGATTTTGGGCCCAATTTGGAAAATTGGGCCATTGGTTGATTAGTGGGCCTTTGGGCCTTTCAGATTGTAGTTTAGGCCATGGGCTTGATCAAGGCTAGGTTGGGGGTAAAATGGTCCTTTTACCCCAGGTATGGAGTTGTGGTTATGGATAGGAGCTCGATTGTTAATTGGGTGTATTATTGATATTAGTAGTTCAGGAAGCCGTCAGGGCAGCAACTAGGGATTCTTTCAATGAGCTTCTGCAGTGCGAGGTGAGTCTCCTCACTATATCCATGGGTCGAAAGCACCAATATCGGCTCATTATGTAATATGTGATATGATAGTTGTTCTGTGATATGTGGTGTGCTAGTTGTCTCTATGATACGTTCATGGAAGACCTTAGAGGGTGCCCAAAGCAATTGGATATCAGACCATGGGGGGAGCCCATGGCATTCCAGATAAAGACCATGCAGGGGAGCCCATGGCAATTTATACGTATGTGGCATGATATTCTGTGATTGTATGTTTATGGTATTTTGGGGAACTCACTAAGCTTTGTGCTTAGGGTTTTCACACTACAAGAAAAACGCGATTTTGGTACGGAAGGAATCCTTTGCGAAAAGCTGAAATTCCGTTGCAAAAGATGATTTTCTATGGAATTTGCAATGACCCATTTCCATCCCTAAAAACGCCGTGGAGAGGGGGTTGCAACGGAAACGATACTTCTGTCACAAATGTGACAACGGAATTAAATCTGTGGTAGATGGTATTTTGTAGTAGGATTCTGTCACACAATCTATGGTAGTTATTCCATCACAAATTCCGTGGTGGTGATTCCCTAGCAACTTCCGTGGTGGTGAATCCCTAGTAAATTCTGTGGTGGTCATTCCCTAGTAAATTCCATGGTGGTGATTCCCTAGCAAATTCCATGGTGGTCATTCTCTACCAAATTCCATGGTGGTGAATCCCTAGTAAATTTTGTGGTGGTCATTCCCTAGTAAATTTCGTGGTGATCATTCCGTAGTAAATTCCATGGAGGTGATTATGTAGCAAATTCCGTCGTGTTGAATCCCTAGAAAATTATGTTTGATGACTTACTAGCAAATTCCATGGTCATGAATCCCTAGCAATTTTCGTGGTGTATATTGTATATCAGATCCGATATGGACGGATGGATAATTGATTTATAAATTATATCCAAATTATTTTGTAGTAATATATGAAAAAAAAATAACAAAAAAAAAATCAAAACCATTATATCATAATATAATACAATAATTATTTATTACATGGAAAAAAGAAAGTTGTTAATCTAAAATAAATACTCTACAATAAACATATATCAAGCTACTAATTTTGTTGTTTTGTAAAGACATTAATAAGATGAAATGTCGTTTGAAGTTGTTTTTCAAGATGCCCAACCCTTGCGTTGCTTACTTCTTGTTGGGCATTCGTCATTTCTTTAAGCTCTTCGTTTTGCTGTTTTTGTTTAGCAACAAGCTCCCTCATTTCTTCTATTTCATCATTTTTTTAGGGAATGTAAGATACATCCGTTTTAACGTTCCTATTGGGAACCGCCTTTGCAAAAGAGCCTAATCCATAAAGTCTTCTTTTTTTAACATGACCACCAACAACATAAAATAGCTTGTCCTCTTCAAATTCAACACCTTCAGCTTCCAACTATTCTCGTTTTAATAATATAAGTTAAAATATATCAAATTTATGAATGATATTATGGACTAGCTACAATATAAAAGTTTAACACTGAAATGAATATTACATGAATTTGTCCATCTTTTTCATTTATGAAACTGACTCCATCGTGATTCTTTGTGTGTGTATACAGGAACAATTCACTATGTGGTGGATCACATCCTAATTTCCTCTTCTGCATAAATACAATATAAAATGTCAAATATACAGATAAACATATATAAACATTGATACGATATACCATTTAAAAAATTACCAAATCAGAAGCTATCTTCAAATGACTTGCGGATCCAGCATTATGTGTAGGTTTTGCTACTCCATCAGCCACACCGTTATTCCTATTTTTGTTGTTCTACTCAGATTTTAGCTTGTATTCTTCTGTATTCCATTTTAATTGTCAGGAGTTCCAGACTTCCTATGGAATATGAGCTAGTTTAAAGCTATGTTTGTTTCTTTTTGGGCTCTGCATGTTGAAGAGATATTGACCATAACTTTCTGCTGCTTTCCTTGCCAAAGCTTGCCTTACCCGCGAGTCTATTGCTTCATCCCAACAACATTTTTTCTACACATTAACAATATAAACATAAGTTAAAGTGTAAATGTTTACCAAACAATAATTTGTCACATATAGTTAATTACCTGAAACTCCTCCCAATATAATTCGCGCATTTCTTTGTTTACTTTTCCCCAAGCGTACCCTTCTGGATCTACTCTTTGTTTAAAGGACTGACTAATAAAGTGTTCACAAGGGCCTGGTGGCATTAGCCTGCAAGTAATCATGTGATGTTTTAAGTTATGAATTGATATGTGTGTGTGTAAACTAAAAGTTTATACATAGAAAAAGTTGTAAATAAGATTTGATTGGTAACTCACATTTTTTTTCCAAACATTAACAGTTAAACGTCCATCTGGTCCACAATCTTAAGAGGAATTTTTTTCACCTTCTACACTTTCCACTATAGATCCATTCATGGTTGGTTGTGTTGGTGATGGGGAAGATTCTGGGATAGGTGTTGTTGATGGGGTATATTCTGGGGTAGGTATTGGGATAGATATATATGTTGAGGATGTGGTAGTTCCTTTGCTTAAGGAGGGTGTGGTAGTTACTATAGTTGTGGAGGATGGTAGTGTAGATGCATATTTTGAGGTTGTGGTAGTAGATATTGTCACACCCCAAAACTGAGAACGGCGGAATACGTTCTAGGGTGGAGGACGTCATGTACAGTATCATTACAATTGCATAATAGTAAAAACAAGCAACAACAACCATTGCATTAGTATAGTAATTGTAAATACAAACGTGTTCTGTACAGTTTGATAGACACCAAAAGTATAAACAAAATAAAAGATGGGTCTTGTATTTGATCCATCTTCTCAAAAGTTGCACCAGTACCTGTCTATTTTTGACCTGAGAATACAAGTTATTTTGAAAATGAGTATCAGCATAAAGCTGGTGAGTTCATAAGAATTTAGTGTCGTTGCTTGTATAAAAGTGTTTACAATCACGTAATATAAAAGCTATGATTTATGTTTGAGAATAGTAAAAATCCATAGAAACTCCCATATTTTCTAGATTCGAGCATTTGTAAGTTTAATCCTTCGAGGGTGTGAAAGTATTTCCATTGAAACTTTCAGTTATAAATATAAGGTAATAGATTTCATTCAAGTAAAGTAGATGAGAAAAGATATTGCCGACTGGCTGTAGTAGTGTTGCAAACTTCATTTAGTAATATATATTTATTTACTTTGGGAAGTTAGCTTAGACTTTGATCCTTAGTGTGTAAATTTTGGATATGAATATGATCTCTCATGTAACCAAACTGAGTGATAGAGAGTTCGATGACCTTCCCGGTTATACGTAGTGTAGCAATATTTTATCACCCCTGGGCCTAGTCGGCTCGGACTGTAGTTAACAGTCGGGATGTAATAGCGTCTGTCCTATATAGATCTATACATGTAGTGTTGCTTTCCTTCCGGGAAGCTCTGGTTACATGGTATTTGCGCAGTAGAGTGACGTATAGAGGGATAGTGTGTCTTGTTCTGGATTAGTGTATTCTCTTGTATTATAGTATAGTAACTTTTAGTATAGTATAAAGAGTGTTCTCTTTAACGTGCCTTAACTCGTAATAGTAGTAATTATAGTGAGTATCATAGTGATAGAGGTAACGAGCAGTAGTCTTAACTATACCTATTATAGTTAAATAGAGTGAGGGATTGCATACCTTTGATTTACAAAGGTATTGAATAAGATGAAGACTTTCATATCTAACACAAATATATATGATATATAACCAAGAATTCAACGACAGTCGGACGGATAACAGTATACTCTAAGACCGCAATCAAACAAGAACAGGAAATAAGGCGAACTATCGGTCCTAAGTCCTTCAAGTCTTACTTATATAAATATATTGGTGTAGATATAGTTTAAAGGAAAATTAATTTAAAAAAAGTTTGAAACTAGTTTGATAACAATTTAATATAGAAAATGCGTTTGGTAATTATCTAAAATAGTTTTGTTGACAAGTAGCTAAAAGTATAGAAAATCCTTTTTGATTACAAGTTATAAATAACATATGATTTGATACTATAACTTGTTGTATTTAACTTGTATTCCCCCCCCCTAAAACATGTAAAAACATTTGAAAAGGTTAATTGAGGGGTATGAACTCATATGTAGCGAGTAGATCGGGTGGACGTGTCGGATGAGCGCTTGGTGTCAAGTAAAGACTTGAACACACTTTATGATCCTAGTAACATATGAAGACATATGCTTACAAGTAATTAGTGATTAATAAACTAATTAAACACATATATACATCCTAATGTGAAGAAAACTCTTTGGTCAAGTGTTAGGAGGCTATTGGGTTGCAAGGAAGGAGTGTAACACCTCACTATGGAGTTTACTCCTCAAATACTCACCCTAGGTGAGTTTATGGTTGAGGGGCCAATTCCCCCATGAGTTTATGGCCGTAAAATCATGGGACGAGTGTATTTGTGTGCTTTTAAGCTTCATGCCTAACCAAGGAAGGTTCTAGGGTTGATTTCAAGGGTTTAGGAAAGTGGTTAGGGCATGAATTGCCCACTTTTTTGGAGTTTACGGTCCTTGGACCCTTTTTGGGGAGTTTACTACCATAAAACCATGAGTTTACGGCAGTAAACTCATGGTCTATCCATCCACTTCGAATTTTGAGGCTCCTAGACCATCCAAGCAAGTTCCTAGTCCATAAGTCATGCTAGATAGGGAGTTGGATCATCAAAACACCTTTTTGGGGTGTTTACGGTTTTTGAATGGTTCTTGGGAGTTTACTACCGTAAACCCATGAGTTTACAACAGTAAACTCATGGCTACTCCATCCATTTCGTGATTTGGGGTTCTAAGGTCATTTATGCAAGTTTCTAGGTCCATATCCAAGCATTGGGAGGGTTTTGGGGCATCAAAACCCCTTTGTTGGGTGTTTACGGTTCATGAATGTTCATGGACAGTAAACTCATGTTTACCCCTTTAAAAGCACGATTTTGGGTTTCTAATTTCATGCATGTAAGTTTCTAAGTCAAGGATGAGCATTAGAAGAGTTATGGAGGGATTTTGGGGCTTCAAAACCCCCTTAAGGGTGTTCACGGTTTTGGGAGGTGTTCCCAAACTGTAAAGTCGAGTTTTTAAGGTGTTTGGGTGATTAAATCTCGAGTTTTCATGAATAGAAAGCTAAACAACAAGCTAGGGAGGATTACTTACGATTTTGGAGCTTGAATGAGGTGATTCTTGACCAAACCCAACTTCTAGAGAGAGAGTGTAGAGAGAGAAAGCTTTAGGAGTGGGGAAAGCCTCAAATGAAGGCCACTCAACCCTTATACAGGGTCTGAGTTGGCGGCCAGGTGGGGATCCACCCCAAACTGACGTTAAACGGAATTTAAAATTTTACCCGATTAAATGGTCGTGACCCGGCTTAGTCGTAAACCTAAATTTTTCTCAAATCCTTTTGAGGGTATTACGCGTGTTTTTATTTATTTCATATCGACAATAAAATAAAATAAAACATTAATTCGTTTGCCTAACCCAAATGTTAACGAAATAAATAATAATAATAATAATATATTTACTAACGGAAATGGATTACGGTGACAGAATAAATTTCAGGTTGTCACAGATATAGGTGCTGATGATGTGGTAGTGGGTGTCGGTGTTGAGGATGGTTTAGATGATGTAGGTGTTGAAGTTTTGGTTATTGTCAGGATTGTATTGTTCAAGTTTCTGAAGTTTTAGATGTATTTTCTAAGGACGGTGTAGATGTTGTAAGTGATGCCGAGGAAGTGGTAGTCATGGTTGATGTTAATGATTTTGGTATTGGGGTTTTGTTTGTAGATGTTATAGGTTCTTTGTATGTGGTTGTTGGTATTGGAAAGTCGATTTCTTCATCTTGTAATTGTCTGTTTATGAATTTTGCAGCTGAAATCCTGTTGCGTTTCATAACCTGTGGTGCACTGAATTTAGTTGTCTTCACATCGGATGCTCCTTTAGCTTTCGAGTTCGACATCTTTCTTGCTTAAAAAATAACAAAAAACTGTAGTCAATACCGATGTATTAAAGATGATAAACTACTGATGAGAAAAGAGAAACAAACAATAAAAATAAATTATATATGAATGCATTACTATGCATGCAAACTATTGAATACAATCAAAACCAATTTACTTGTAATTTAAGATGATAATATACATGAAGATGATCAGAGAACAAGAAACGATCATCACGATAACAGTAAATTAAATAAAATTAAATTTTAGATGAGCGACAACCTATATCACCAAAGTCAGTGCACAAACGTATAATGAACAAAGCCTTCGATCAATTAGCCGCCGAAGATGATGATTACAGAAAATGTAAACCCTATTTCTAATCAGTAAACTTACCCTAATATGCAGCGTAATCGTGTGTAGGTTGGAGGGAAAGGAATTGCGAAATATTTTGAATCTCCGCTAATGAAAAATTCGAACTGTGCTAATTACCGCTAAATATTTATTAATTCAAATTTATTAAAGTAGTTCCATATTGATAGATAGGGTATATACATCTAGCTAACATCAAGAAAGAACATAGACTAACGAGGTATACATAGTATAATTTTAATTTAAAATTATAAACGAGGATTAAACATTAATAAACTATACATCTTTATGATTTTATATTTAAACCAAAATTTATATATAAAAGACGTACGGGTCATTTCAATATATATGGTAGTTGCTTATGGTGTGATGGTATCACTCATGGATGATATATGGGTCATTGGTCAACATGGTATTTGATTATGGTGTCTATGGATGACATACGAGCCATTGGTCAACATGGTAGTTGCTTATGGTATCCATGGATGACATACAGGTCATTTTTCAACATGGTAGTTGCTTATGGTGTGATGGTATCACTCATGGATGACATATGGGTCATTGGTCAACATGGTATTTTCTTATGGTGTCCATGGATGACATGCAGGTCATTGGTCAACATGGTAGTTGTTTATCGTGTGATGGAATCACCCATAGATGACATATGGGTCACTGGTGTTGGGTTTTGAGCATTCTAACACTCCTAAGTGTACATGCAACCCTAAATACCTTGGATCTATGTTGTCTCTATTATACATGTAAATATGAACTTTCCAAAGTATTCATCCTAACTAGCATAATAACATTGATTTATATGAATATCTCAAGTTAGACTTACATACCTATTTGATGTAGAATGTCTTCATGAAGCTTGAGTGCCTAGTGCCCCAAGTGTGAAACCTCAAATGGTTCACACAACACCAAATACACTTGGAATAACTTGAGAGAATATACACACTTCATGAAAATTGGCTAGCCCTTTCACACATACTCTAGTGGCCGATTTTGTCAACAATAAGATGCTTATATAGTTTGTGACAATTAGGGTAAACCCTAATTGTCATGGCTTTCCATTTCCTTGGATCCATGGGTTCAAATATACCATGGAGCATCCATGGAGCATCTTGTGGGTTTTAGCCCAACTTGACAATCCATGGATCATTAGCCCACTATACAAGTATGGATGATATACACAATCAACCCATATATTTAATTAGTCTTCTTTTGATCACTTAATTAATTCTAGATTAATTCTTGATCAATACTACTTAAATAATCTTATTAATATATTAGAACTTATAATATATTAACAAACCTTAAGTGTTATTTCTCTCATTATAGTCTATCCAAATACTTGATGCCATGCAACCCAAATGGACCATGTCGGGTCGGGTCAAGTCTTACCAATTATAGTTATGGACTTAGACATTATTCCAACAAACTCCCACTTGGATAAGTCTAAAACTATTATTGCGTATGACTTCAGGAACCGATCAGCAATCGTAGCTCTCAAAAGCTTCTGTCGAACTCTGACCTTGTCGATGAACTCTGACCTTTGTTAATGACTTGTCCATTAAATAAGGGATCATATATTCCTCCATTCTAGATATCATATGGACTGAGACATGGTTATAAATCATTCTCTTTGTCCATTTGTTGTTTCCTGATTTCCGATTCATGATGAATGACTAATTAAACAGATCAAATATGTCCTGGCTTGGCCAAGCACTCACATGTATCATCATTAAATCATCGAGGGACCCACAAATATCACTATTATCCCAAAGGAATGGATAAACTTCGACTCATCTGGCTTGTTCTACTACTTGTTGAATCATACACAAAGGCATGTTTTATAACATCGAGTTACCAATGCGGTTTCGTCCAATCAATGTACAACCAACTCATAGTAACAACTTATATCTCTAGGTTTGAAGAATATAAGATATTATCGTCTCATGATCACTCGTGATAAAATCCATGAAGTGATTCAAATGAGCGTGGGTTGAATCTAATACTCAAAACTTATGAGCACTCATGAGTGTTGTAGCACAACTTTGTCCACCAACTTGGACCTCTACAAGCCAACCTATGATAGTCTTGATTCATATCTACTTCCAACATATGACCAACTGTGGATGGTTTGAATAACTTATTCATTCTAGAAGAATAACCTAGTTATTATGTAAGTCAAAACATGCAAAGTGAAACACAAGAATAATCGAATCCAATATGGTCTCTGAATTTATGAATATACATATAACACCTTTTATTTATCACCATATTGATTATGTGACAACCCGAAATTTCCATTCTGTACAAAAAATATCACTTCAATAGAAGTTATAACTGTCATAGTCAATTTTCAGACTTTTCGTATAAGTTGGAGTAATCCAAGGTTTACACTTCAGTAAATATCAGGATAGTGGATGAACTATGGTTTTGTGCAACACTGTTATTCCAACACTCTGTTATATTAAAAATCATTTCAGGAATAAAAATATTTTCAGTCAAAAATATCTCAGGACTATAAATAGATTTCTGAACCAAATTCATTCATTATTCACATTTCCAACTAGAGAAAAGCCATTTTCTCTCTCACGGATCTTCGGGTTTTCATCCCAAATCATGAGTACACTTCTCTAGTTGTTTTATAATGATTATTATATGCTTAATAACATAGATTACATGTCAAATACGTGAGATTCGGGAGTTTACCGCCCAAGAACGTTCTTGGGAAGTAAACTCCAAAATGAAGCTTATAGGCTATCTAGTCCCGTTCCCTTGATAAGTAACTAGCTTAGGCTTGCAAATATGTAAATTTGAGGCTAGAAAAAAAATCAAAAACACCAAGCTTAGGGTGTTCACGGCCCAAGAACTTCTTGGACCGTGAACTCCAACTTCAAGGGCCAAAATGTGCCCTAACCACTCCTAAAGCTTTAGACATTAACCCCCATTTATTCCTAGCTAAATTGTGGTCTTTAAAACATCAAGAGCACCCCTCAAAGTGAGTTTACGACCAAGGAATACTCATAGGCCGTAAACTCCAAACAAGGGCACCAAAGTGTGCCTAGGGTCCTCATTAGCCTTAAACAAATGCCTAGAAATTATCGTACTTGTGCATGGAGCTTGAAAGAATAAAAATACCCATCCCAAGAGAGTTTACGGCCGTAAAATCTAAGGGAATTGGCCTTGGGGCCGTAAACTCCTCAAGGGAATGTTTCTATGCCCTAAACTACCCAAAGAACTAAACCACCAAGTAGAACTTATTCTAGAAATCAAATAGCACTTCAAAACACCATGTACCACCAAGTTAAGAGTTCACGGCTGTAAACTCAAGGGTTTACGACCATAAACTCCTTGTGTGGAGTTTATTGAGGAGTAAACACCTATACAAGGTCCTTGGAAGCATTAAACCCCTTTAGCCTTGTCCCACAACAACCTAGAGACAACCATTAGGACCTATAACACTTATACAAAGTGTTTTCATGTTCTAGAGTGTCCCAACTTATTTCATTAGTTATTATTTGGCTAATTAGTTATATATATGCTCACTATATGATAACTAGGCTCGTGCGTGTGAACAAGTCTCCGTTTGCCACCTAGCACGGTATCCGACACTTCAATCCAATCCACTCACCACAAGTGAGTTCATACCCCTTTAATTAACCTTTGAAATACTTTTAATGTTTTAAATGCTTTTATGGGGGGAAATACAAGTTAAATACTTATAGTTATTACATCAATCACATGTGATTAGTAACTACAAAACCAATGATTTTATTATTGTTCAAACTGTTTATCAAACTGTTTTACTTCAAACTGCTTTACAAACTCTTTTACTTATCAAATACTTTTATTTAAAATTTGTTATATTTCTTATAAATTGCATGCCCATATATGTGTAGATATATAGGAAATGTTTAAAGGGCTTAGGAAGGCCATCCGCCCTATTTCCTTTTTCTCGATTTGGATGTGGTCTGGTGGGATTTCGGGTAGCCCTCCGAAGGTCGTTTCAATATTAATTATATATCAAATGCACATATATAGACATAAAAGTACTCCTTTATTCATGCATATCAGTACATCATTAGTAAGTTACCATCAGGGTAACACAGGATCATACTACTACAATTTCTAGATCAATGAGTCAGTTCATTCATGAGTCAATACTTATTACTACGAGTACATATACAACTATACTAGAAAGAGAACATATACAACTATACTAGAAAGAGAACATATACAACTATACTAGAAAGAGAACATATACAACTAGACTAGAAAGAGAACATATACAACTATACTAGACAAAGAACATATACAACTATACTAGAGAAAGAACATATACAACTATACTAGAACAGTTCATTACATTACATATACAAGAATACGTTCATTATTGTGATATGAAGCGGAGCATGACTTAAATGCCATGGCCCGAGTTGTAGCCAGAGTCTCTTGAAGGGAGAGCGTGAGTTTGCGTATATATCTATACTGGATTGACTATCCTTCACCTTGCTGCTAGCTACAGCCGGACCTGCAGGTCTACGGGTGCCAAACGTCATTCCGTTATTACGACCATTCGTATGTCGTTGTTACCAGTCGATAATATGGTGCAATTAGTCACATGATACCTTAATATAAATTCGGTTTAAGGTAGTTAGTACAGTAGTAGTTCCTATAATACAACACTACAGTACTACAATAATTTACCCATTACATATATTTAGTGATTATTTCACTTAAACATTAATGTACAAACTATATTTTGTTAAATGATAGTTACACTTGGGAAATTACACACTTTTACAACAAACGAGCATACAAAACAGTTAAGCCTTGGTAGAAGGCTACTTTAATAGAAAATATAGGTTTTTCTGAGAGATTCAAACTTTTACAAACACTTACAAACATTTACATACATTTTACAAACTTACACTTGAGACATGTTCAAACGTTTTGATAACAAACACCGACACTAAAACACTTATGAACTCACCAGCTTAAAGCTGATAAGCTCTTTCAAAATAACTTGTATTCTCAAGTCATCAGTAGACAGGTACCAAGGCCAGCGTTTGAGAAGATGGAGCGCATCCAAGACTCATCTTATTATTTTGATTCACATTATATTTTTGCTGTCTATAACTGTTCAGAACACGCTTCTATTAAAATTATATATTTAATGCAATGGATGATGTTGTTTGCTTGTTTACTTTTACTGTGTTGTGATACTTTACATGACGTCCTCCGCCCTAGAACGTTTCCGCCGTTCTTGGTTTTGGGGTGTGACAGATTGGTATCAGAGCATTGTTTATAGTGAATTAAGTATATCAACCCATAAAAGATATACTAAACTATAAACCCATTAGGGATTAAAACTCTCTGACCAAGAGTCTATACTTTAAATATTAAAATATTTAATTAAGTATACTAGTCTTCATTCATACTAAAATCGGTGTCACAATGACAAGAACAAAAGTATTATGATTGTTAAATATCACAAGTGAGCTCGGGGATGTATGGTCAGTCCTGGGAACGGCATAGCCTGGTCAACTATGCTGGTCCGAGGAGTGATTAGCATGTGCCCTAGAATGGTTGTGATATGTTAACAAGTCTAAAAACTTACCAACAATACCATAAGAAGATCAGTAGAACCTAAACTTAAAATACTATAGGTGTATTTTGTACTACTCGCTACATATATACTATATTCTTATACCTCTTTTCTCGCGTAGATTTAAATGGCTGGATTCCATCACGGCGACCCGTACTTTCCAAATGAAGGCAATGCAGGGTGGATCGAAGAAGGGCCCGAAGATGAGCATCCAATCCCTTTGGATGACCACCTCGCAGAAGGCTTTTCTAATGGATCCGACTCCGAGCCTGAAGTCAACAACCTACCGCTAGTAGGTCAAGCCCCGAACAACAACCCCGACCAGCTTTTCCAGGTCCTACACCCTTGTGGGCAACCAACTTGAATCGCTGGAGTGACGAACAGGGTCAACCCTTACCTTACTTTGGGGACCGAACCTTTTACCACGTTAGCAATGGTGGCTCTGCGGATCGAGCTCTGCCCGTCATTATCCGCAGAATAGCTCGTAATGTTGAGCAAGGTCGAGTAGCCATCGACCGGGTCATGGAGATTGATGCAAACTCTGGTGTCAACACAGTCCGCATCTGCCGTCTTGAAGAAGACATGGAACGGACCCGGAGAACCAATGAAACCCTGCAGCAACAGCTAGCTGCCTCCCGAGCTGAAGTCTTGGAACTTCGAGCCCGCCAGAGGGCTCAGGAGCGACACCTTCAAGAGGTGTTTCATCAAGTGTCAGACCTCAAGACTCGCCCAAGGAATTCCCATCGCCGTTAGATGATGTCTAGTACATCTCTGTCTTTTGGTTAATGAATAGCCTTTAACATCTGTGCTCTAAGTAGCACTTGTCTGTAAAATATTCCTAACTTTCAGTACTCTAATTAGGAATCTATGAACTGTTAAACTTGTCCATATGGTATGATGTAAGACCTACTGTTAGGTCGATTTTCCCTGAACTTGTTACATTGGTAATACGAGTAATATTGACGTCTATCTAATCTGTGGGAAAAATCTGTACACTTGTGTTTTCCTACTAATATTCATTCTTGTAATCTCAAACACTTATTCAAACTGTGGGGCTATGGTTAGTTAGTCCATGTGTCACTTTCACCTTACTTACAAATCGATTCTTACCACTTTGCTTATCTTTATAAACTTATAGCTGAAAGATGCCTCCTCGCAAATCTACCCGGAATAACCCTGCGCCTCCTCCGCCTCCGGTCATTGATACTGCAGCCCTGAATGCTGTCGTAGCCGCAGCAGTGGCAACTGCCATGGCTCAGTATCACTCTACTGACGCCAGCAGAGGTGGGACCCCTGTTAACTCCATTCCGGTTGACACCCCTGTGCGCTCAAGAGAGTGCTCCTACAAGGATTTCACCAACTGCAAGACGAAGTCCTTTCATGGGACCGGAAGAGTCATTGTCCTCTCGCAATGGTTCGACAAGACTGAATCAGTCTTCAAAATCTATTCATGCCCTGCTGCGAGAAAAGTCAAATATGCCGCATGCACCTTTGAAGGAAAGGCCCTGACGTGGTGGAAAGGCCACGTTAAAGCTCTAACCCTCGTCGTAGCCAACGACATGGGCTGGGAAACGATGAAAGACCTCATGATTGAGGAATAATGCCCAAGGGGCGAAGTCCAGAAATTAGAGCAGGAGCTTTGGAGCCTGACCAGGAAGGGCACCAACGTGGTCGCTTATACCGCCAGATTCAGCGAACTGGTGGCCCTCTACCCCAATATGGTTCCCACTGAAGGGAAAAAGATCGAAAGGTACATATGGGGGCTAGTGCCTCCGTATCAGGGGAATGTTATATCATCAAACCTCGCTACCTTCGACAGTGCCAAGCGACTGGCATAGTTTCACACCCCCAAACCAGAACGGCGGAAACGTTCGGGGGCAGAGGACGTCATATTCAGTATCATAATAGTTCATAGAAAGGAAAGTACACACCACCATACATTTATAAAGGTTTTAAAAATGTTTAGATAATTGTATTCATTACATGTTCAAAAGATAAATACATGAACATCTTTCAAAAGAAGTAATTAACGCCAGCGCGTTAATCCCCAAAAGTTGATTTCCAAACCTGCTTAGCGGTTCCCTGAGAATACAAGTTATTTCAAAGAGAAAGTGTCAACAATTAAGTTGGTGAGTTCATAAGTGGTTTAGAAAATTTGTATGCCATTCCAAATTGAGAGTATGTTTCCAAGAAAATCCCTTATTTTCTTATAAAAGTGTGAAATGCATGAGAATATTTGTATTGAATAATGTAGATAGTTGAATCAAGAAAATCCCTTATTTTCCTATTAGTTGTTTGTTTTCTATACAGGAAAATCCCATATTTTCCTAAAGTAATAGTTAGCCTAATGTCCCAGACTAAAAACCGAAAGCAAATGACATGCTTTAGAAGGTTGAAGCATAGATTTATATAATAAAACCTATTAGAAGATTTCAGTTTGCTAGATGAAGAATAGTTTTAATAGCTACTCATTCATCAATCAGAAGTACTATAATAATTGTATATCCGATGAGTTTTATAACCATACTAAACATAATATGCCTGTAGCGACGTTCTTCAGGCGTCGTAGCGTTATGACAAACTGTCACCCCAAAGGACGGACTGTAGCTAACAGTCAGGGCGCGGGATCATGACTTCCCGTATAGATCTATACACATTTGACACGTTCTCCGAACGGGAGACTCTGGTTATAGACAGGACTTGTAGCGGTACCTTTTAGCAAAAATGTATTATTTGAAGATATACACGTCTCACGGATTCTCAACTAAGTATGTATTAAAGTAGTAGTTTTTTATGCAAAGTTTATCGTTTTTCACAATGTTTGACAAAGCAAAAATCGTAAGTTCTTTGAATGCATAAAATGATTTATTAAAGAATGTTACCCTTGATATGATGTATTTGTATGTAAACGTATAAATAAAATATTATTTCTATTTATAAAACATATTGTATCCCAAGAGGGTAAAGCTGTGTTGTGAGGTGTTTTGCATGATGATGACTTCATAAGATAGTTAAAACAATAGTATGAAAAGTATAGCAAAAGATCGATGTTTCACACGATAATAACCTTATGTTTACTTGTATTCCCCCCCCCCCCCTTAAAAGAGTTTAAAAAGCATTTAAAACATATTTAAAGTGTGTTTGTAGGGGTATGAACTCACCTGAAGGTTTGAAGAAAGCGAGATGGAAACCAGGCAGAATTTCATCTTGGGATATGGATTTTTCTCGGGATTCTCGGGAATCTCGGGAGTAAAAACGATCTTCGGGACTTGGGTAAAAAGACCAGGGCTTCGGGTTAGCACGGGCACGGAAAACGAGGCAAAACGCAAGAGAAACGAGAGGAAATGAGCAAGTTTTCCCAGAACCCTCGCATCCCTTTTATAGGGGCTGAGAGGCCTCGGTACGCGGGGCATACGGGCGTACGCAGGGCGTACCCGTGCGTCATGCATGACTGGGTCCTCGACTGCCCCGGAGTTCGGATGGGACGGGGCGTAGCTCGCATAGGGGGCGACGTGGACGAACCGGGGCCCTTGATTTGAGTACGCAGGGCGTACGAGGGTACGCAAGGCGTACCTCGGTCCTATCTGCTGACTCCTCTTCGGATATTACCAAGAGTTTATAATTAAATTTATATTTGATTTAATTAATAAACTTCTAAAATTCGTATCTTCTTCATACGAATTTCGTTTTCGATGGTCTTTATATCCACGCGTAGGTGAGACTACGCTCTACAACTTTCGTTTAGACTCCGTCAGCAAATTTTGAAATTATTTTTATTATTTATTTTTAAAAGGGTCGTGTTTAAGGAATTTCTTTAGAAATTCACAATTTCTTTCTCTGACGTCGGTTTTTGCCAGACTTTTTACCACTGAATTACCATTGTCAAGACCTTCGATTCTCGTTTAGGTCATTCTGACCAAAAGTCGCTCGATCTCCGATTCGAGTTTTTAGCTGTCTGCTGCTAAGCCGAACTTGGAAAAATCATAACTTCAATATACGAAGTCGGATTTGGGCGTTCTTTTTACGTACGATCACGGTTTAAAGACATCTATCGCAGTAGGTAATTAAATAGAAACTTTTTGGACATTTTATTTTCGAAGTTGATTTCATTATCACAAAAGTGGTTACAATAATTGAATTTTCAGGTCATTACATAGAGTTGAAATATCGGGTTGTCACATCATCCCCCCGTTAGAGGGAATTTCGTCCCGAAATTAAATACAAAAGAAAAGTTTTAGGGGCTGAGGAAAAGATGCAGATACTTCTGTTGCATCTGATCTTCTCGTTCCCATGTGAATTCAGGTCCTCGCTTAGCATTCCAGCGAACCTTTACTATTGGTATTCGACTCTGCTTAGTTCGTTTAATTTCTCTATCCATGATCTCGACGGGTTCATCCACAAAGTTAAGGTTTTCGTTAAGTTCGATTTCTTTGAGTGGAATTACTAGTGTTTCGTCGGACAAACACTTTTTCAGTTTCGATACGTGGAATACTGGATGTACTTTGTTAAACTCGATTGGAAGTTGGAGTTTGTAAGCCACTGGACCAATTCTTGAAATGATTTCGATGGGTCCAATGTACCGAGGAGTTAGTTTCCCACGCTTTCCAAAGCATATCATGCCCTTCCAGGGTGAGACCTTTAGCAGTACAGGTCTCCAATATGAAATTCCAAGGGTTTTCGTCTTTTGTCGGCATAACTCTTTTGCCTATCCCTTGAGGATTTCAGTCGTTCTCGTATTTGAATGATCTTTTCAGTCGTTTCTCTGATGATCTCCGGACCAGTGAGGGTGCTATCATGGACTAGACCTTTTGCCAACTGCGTGTCGCCTACTTCCGTCCAGCATAGAGGTGACCTCACTTACGGCCATAAAGGGCTTCAAATGGAGCAGTCTTGATACTTGTATGATAACTATTGTTATAAGAGAACTCGACTAAAGGTAAGTGAACATCCCACGCTTTACCAAATTCGATTACACATGCTCGCAACATGTCTTCCAAGGTTTGGATCGTCCTCTCACTCTGTCCATCAGTTTGTGGGTGGTATGCTGTACTCATATCCAACCTTGTTCCCATGGATTTTTGCAATGATTGCCAGAATCTGGAAGTAAATCTGCTGTCCCTATCTGAGATGATAGACATCGGCACTCCATGAAGTCGTACGATCTCCCGGATGTAGGTTCTCGATAGTTTTTCCATCTTATCAGTTTCCTTGATCGGTAAGAAATGAGCGGACTTGGTTAGTCTGTCGACGATCACCCAAATAGTATCTTGGCCACCCTGAGTTTTGGGCAGTTTCGTTATGAAGTCCATGGAAATCTGTTCCCATTTCCACTCAGGTATTTCAGGTTGATGGAGTAGAACTGAGGGTTTTTGGTGTTCTATTTTTATCTTGGCGCAAGTCAAACACTTGCTCACATAGGTAGCAATCTCTGCTTACATGTTTGGCCACCAGTAGAGTTGCTTGAGATCTAGATACATCTTATCTGACCCTGGGTGCACGGAGTACAGAGTCTTGTGTGCTTCGCTCATAACTACCTCTCTGAACCCACCAAACTTGGGTGTCTAGATTCGGTCCATGAAGTAGCGTACTCCGTCACTCTTGATTTCTAGGTTCTTGTCCATCCCCCTAAGGGTCTCACCTGTCATGTTTTCGGGTTTCAAGGCCTCTATTTGAGCCTCCTTGACTTGTGCTGACAGGTGCGAATGGATCGACATGGTTAATGACTTCACTCTTCGACCAGAGTACTCCTTACGACTAAGGGCATCGGCCACGACGTTTGCCTTTCCGGGATGATAGTGAATCTCACATTCGTAGTCGTTGAGCAATTCAACCCAACGTCGCTGTCTCATGTTTAACTCCTTCTGGTCGAAGATGTGCTGAAGGCTCTTGTGGTCTGTAAAGATGGTGCACTTGGTCCCGTATAGGTAGTGCCTCTAGATTTTTAGAGCGAAGACCACTGCTCCAAGTTCTAGGTCATGAGTGGTGTAGTTGACTTCATGCGTTTTCAGTTGTC
Source organism: Lactuca sativa (assembly GCF_002870075.4). Classification (NCBI taxonomy): domain Eukaryota; kingdom Viridiplantae; phylum Streptophyta; class Magnoliopsida; order Asterales; family Asteraceae; genus Lactuca; species Lactuca sativa. Next base: position 81,744,721 of record NC_056624.2, read on the forward strand.
GTGAGGCATATGGAATAACCTTTCCTCTCTGCATTAGTACACAGCCCAGCCCTTGCTTCGAAGCATCGCAATACACCACAAAATCTTCTGTCCCCTCTGGAAGAGAAAGGATGGGCGCACTACAAAGGGCATGTTTCAGGGTTTGAAATGCAGCATCTTGTTTTTCTCCCCAGTTGTAGGTCACCCCTTTTTGAGTTAGGGCGGTAAGAGGCTTTGCGATGCTGGAGAAGTTCGGAATGAACCTTCGATAATAAACAGCAAGACCTAGAAACTGGCGAATCTCTGTTGGTGTAGTTGGTGCAGACCAATTTTTGATAGCCTTGATTTTTTATGGGTCCACGTGGATTCCTTCCTTGCTGACCACGTGACCGAGGAAGTCCACCCTTCTAATCCAAAACTCGCATTTCAAGAACTTTGCATAGAGTCTCTCAGTTCGTAACATCTCTAAGACTTGTCTCAGATGTTGACTATGCTCTTCTTTATTCTTTGAATAAATGAGTATGTCGTCTATGAATACTATCACAAATTTATCCAAGAATGGTTGACATACCCGATTCATTAGGTCCATGAATACGGCCGGGGCATTGGTTAGTCCGAACGGCATCACTACGAACTCGTAATGTCCGTATCTCGTTCGGAAGGCCGTCTTGGGAAAATCACTCTCTAGGACTTGCAACTGGTGATATCCTGACCTCAGATCGATCTTGGAGAAGTAGTTGGCTCCTTGGAGTTGGTCGAATAAGTCGTCAATTCGGGGTAAGGGATAACGGTTTTTGATGGTGAGTTTGTTGAGTCCTCGGTAGTCGATGCACATTCAGAATGATCCATTCTTCTTTTTCACGAATAATACGGGTGCTCCCCAAGGCGAGAAGCTCGGCCTGATGAATCCTTTTCCGAGTAGCTCATTCAGTTGGCTGGATAGTTCTTGCATGTCTGCCGGGGCTAACCGATAGGGCGCTTTGGCTACTGGGGTAGCTCCGGGAACCAGGTCGATTCTGAACTCGACTTGTCTCGCGGGTGGTATTCCTGGAAGGTCCTCGGGAAAAACGTCGGGAAAATCGCATACGTCAGGCACATTCTTGACGTCCTGGACTTCGCGTTTCACATCCACGACATGTGCCAGAAACGCGTGATACTCCTTGCGTAGGCACTTCTGAGCTTGGATGTTTGAGATGATACGAAGAGTGGTACTAGGTTTGTCGCCCAAGACAAGGAAAGTTTTGTCGGTTGGCAGATTAAGGCGAACGGCCTTATCGTAACATAAAATGTCAGCATGATGAGAACTCAGCCAATCCATGCCAATGATGACATCGAAACTCTTAATCGAGACTGGCATGAGGTTGATTGGAAAGGGATTATCGTTTAGAGTTAGGGTATAGTTTAAGTATATCTCCTTAGTGCCTTCGGTTTTACCGTTGGCCATTTCTACTATAAACGGTTAACTTAATGATTGTGGTAATGGCTTTAGCAAGCCTTTAAAATCGTGACTCACAAAACTTCTCTCCGCTCCACTATCAAACAAAATGCATGCATACGAGTTATCGAGAAGAAACGTACCTGTAACAACAGTGGGGTCCGCAACGGCTTCGTCTTGTCCCATTGTGAATACTCGGCCTCTTCCGCCGGTATTCCTGTTGTTTGCCTTCGGGCAGTCCCCGCGGTAGTGCCCCGTGTCTCCGCACTCAAAGCAGACGCGACTTACTCCGGTATTAGCAGCGGGGGCAGATTGTTGTGTCGGTTCCTTGTAGTAGCGTGTTGTATGCCCCTTCTTATTGCACCTAGTGCATTGGAAGTCACGGCAGAGACTGTGGTGGTGGAAGTTGCATTGGTTGCATTTCGGAAGTTTCCCATTGTATGAGCTTGTGGGGGCAGTGTTGGTAGGTACAGTAATAGCGTGGGTCGCTACTACTTGTTGTTTATTGGGGTTCTCCTATAGGGTTTGTCCCCTTCTCTTGTTCCAAGGCCTACTCTGGCCCTGTGCCTCCTTAGATGGATTGGCGGTAGCTGCAATGGTACCCTGTTTTACCCCATGGTTGATGAGTCGTTGAGCCAGGCGTTTAGCGCTATTGTAGGTAATAGGGTTGGAAGCTAGGACATGCCCTTGAATCTGGGGTGACAACCCCCAAATGTACCTTTCAAATTTCTTTGATTCTGGGTTGACCATGGTAGGGCACAATGCAGCGAGGTCGTTGAACCTAGCTGTGTAGGCGACTAGATCAGACCCAGTCATCTTCAGATTCCAGAGCTCTTGCTCAAGCTTTTGCACTTCGCCCCTTGGGCAGTATTCTTCCACTAGTAGAACCTTTAGATCCTCCCAACTCATGGCATTGGCGACAGTGAGAGTCACAGAATTCACATGGCTTTTCCACCAAGTGAGGGCTCGATCTATGAAGGTGCAAGCAGCGAACTTAACCTTGCTTGTTTCTTGGCATGAGCAGATCTCGAAGACTGTTTCGGTCTTTTCGAACCATTGCATTAGTGTAATGACTCCCCCAATGCCATTAAAAGTTTTTGGCTTTGAGTTGGAGAATTCCTTGTAAGTACATTCTCTTACTTGACCATGACCAGTGCCACGATTGGAATGATTCGTGCTGCTTCCTGTACCTCCATTCCCATTGGAGTTTATTTGCGAGAGAGCTGCTGTTACTGCTGCTGTGATAGCAGCCTGGACCATGGCCGGATCATACGTTGGTGGTGGAGGTGGTGGTGGCGCCGTGCCCGGCCTGGGCCTTAGGTTTGGACGAGGGGGCATCGCGCTGCCAAAAGAAAATGAGAGATTATAAGTTTTGGTGGTTGAGAGTTGAATGATATTGAGTTAACTTTCTTTAATAGTTCAAGAACTTGGTTTGACCAACACAGGGTCTTGAGTTTGATTTACAAATGGAGTTTGAATAGATATATTTATGAATTGAATGAACTACACATACTTATCATACGAAAGGGATATGTCCTATATATATTAAACATACAGTTGTGTTACACCCGAGTTTAGACAAATTTTTTTTTGACCTTTCTAAAGGTCTCCGATTACAGAAAGTTTAAAGAAAATAATACTCCTATCCGAAGTCCTAATTTAGAACAAAATTCGGAATTTTGGCAAGCACTACTTGCGACGTAGGTTGCGCTTGGAGCTTGACTCCGCATCCGATTGCTTTTATTCCATTAGACGCCTATCAAAAGCGGCTTGTTGTTCCCTTAATTCGGCTAGGGCTGTAATCATTTGTGCTTGGAATGCCTCGGTTTGGAGTTGGGCATTGTCCTGAATTCTATCCAGCCTACGGATGTCAGAAGTGTGAACCTGTACTTCTACGTTGACATCCCGAATCCGGCTAGCTTGAACTCCGGATTGGTAGGACTGATTGGCTAGCTTGCCCACCATTACTGGTAGTGCCCGATCAGCTGAACCTCCGCCGCGGACATCGTAGAAGTCACGGCACATGCTGTAGGGAGGGCGTAGGTTTTGTTGTTGGCTCCAATGGTGGAGGTGACTCCTCCATACAGGAGTGGGTCCTTGGAAGTTCCTCACATGGACGGGAGGTTGTGGGGCCGGTGGATTGATAACCTCTGGCTCTGAATCTGTACCAGAGTCATCTCCTTCATCCAACTCTATAGGTTCTTCGTCTTCTTCGGGATCTTCTTCGATCCATCCTCCATTACCTTGGTTGGGGTAGTAGGGGTCATTGGGGTGGTGGAATCCAGCAATTGAGTCTGTACGAGAATAGGGTTAAGAATTTACTATAAGCTAGAGTACATGAAATTTACCCTTAAGTTTAATGGTTGTTGATACTCAAATACTCCCTTAGTATTATTTAACGATATGCTTTTTGATAAGTTTTAAATTTGTTGTCCACTGCAGACACTCCTTGGCACACGTTAGTCGGCTCTCGGACAAATATAGTTGATCAGGCTATATTCTTCCCAGTTCCAATTACATGTCCCAAGGTGTACCTGCACTGCACAACTTATTTGTAAGACTTCTAAAATGGTCCGATGTGAAACTGTTATTAGTATGAAATGAGTGCATGCTTACTTTACAAAAACTAAATAAATTTAATTTCAAAAGTATGACTCTTCTCAGAGTGTTTTTTCCCAGTTGAGTTTATAGTTGTATACCAAAAATGGTTTTGATATACTTAATTCACTATAAATAATGCTCTGATACCAATCTGTCACACTCCCAAACCAGAACGGCGGAAACGTTCGGGGGCGGAGGACGTCATATTCAGTATCATAACAGTTCATAGAAAGGAAAGTACACACCACCATACATATTTAAAGGTTTTAAAAATGTTTACATAATTGTATTCATTACATGTTCAAAAGATAAATACATAAAAATCTTTCAAAAGAAGTAATTAACGCCAGCGCGTTAATCCCCAAAAGTTGATTTCCAAACCTGCTTAGCGGTTCCCTGAGAATACAAGTTATTTCAAAGAGAAAGTGTCAACAATTAAGTTGGTGAGTTCATAAGTGGTTTAGAAAATTTGTATGCCATTCCAAATTGAGAGTATGTTTTCCAAGAAAATCCCTTATTTTCTTATAAAAGTGTGAAATGCATAAGAATATTTGTATTGAATAATGTAGATAGTTGAATCAAGAAAATCCCTTATTTTCCTATTAGTTGTTTGTTTTGTATACATGAAAATCCCATATTTTCCTAAAGTAATAGTTAGCCTAATGTCCCAGACTAAAAACCGAAAGCAAATGACATGCTTTAGAAGGTTGAAGCATAGATTTATATAATAAAACCTATTAGAAGATTTCAGTTTGCTAGATGAAGAATAGTTTTAATAGCTACTCATTCATCAATCAGAAGTACTATAATAATTGTATATCCGATGAGTTTTATAACCATACTAAACATAATATGCCTGTAGCGACGTTCTTCAGGCGTCGTAGCGTTATAACAAACTGTCACCCCAAAGGACGGACTGTAGCTAACAGTCAGGGCGCGGGATCATGACTTCCCGTATAGATCTATACACATTTGACACGTTCTCCGAACGGGAGACTCTGGTTATAGACAGGACTTATAGCGGTACCTTTTAGCAAAAAGGTATTATTTGAAGATATACACGTCTCACGGATTCTCAACTAAGTCTATATTAAAGTAGTAGTTTTGTATGCAAAGTTTATCCTTTTTCACAATGTTTGACAAAGCATAAATCATAAGTTCTTTGAATGCATAAAATGATTTATTAAAGAATGTTACCCTTGATATGATGTATTTGTATGTAAACGTATAAATAAAACATTATTTCTATTTATAAAACATATTGTATCCCAAGAGGGTAAAGCTGTGTTGTGAGGTGTTTTGCATGATGATTACGTCATAAGATAGTTAAAACAACAGTATGAAAAGTATAGCAAAAGATCGATGTTTCACACGATAATAACCGTATGTTTACTTGTATTCCCCCCCTTAAAAGAGTATAAAAAGCATTTAAAACGTATTTAAAGTGTGTTTGTAGGGGTATGAACTCACCTGAAGGTTTGAAGAAAGCGAGATGGAAACCGGGAAGAATTTCGTCTCGGGAAACGGATTTTTCTCGGGATTCTCAGGAATCTCGGGAGTAAAAACGATCTTCGGGACTTGGGCAAAAAGACCAGGGCTTTGGGTTAGCACGGGCACGGAAAACGAGGCAAAACGCAAGAGAAACGAGAGGAAATGAGCAAGTTTTCCCGGAACCCTCACATCCCTTTTATAGGGGCTGAGAGGCCTCGGTACGCGGGGCGTACAGGCGTACGTGGGGCGTACCCGTGCGTCATGCATGACCGAGTCCTCGACTGCACTGGAGTTCGGATGGGATGGGGCGTAGCTCGCATAGGGGTTGACGTGGACGAACCGGGGCCCTTGATTTGAGTATGTGGGGCATACGAGGGTACGCAGGGCGTACCTCGGTCCTATCTGCTGACTCCTCTTCGGATATACCAAGAGTTTATAATTAAATTTATATTTAATTTAATTAATAAATTTCTAAAATTCACATCTTCTTCATACAAATTCCGTTTTCGATGGTCTTTATATCCACGCGTAGGTGAGACTACGCTCTACAACTTTCGTTTAGACTCCGTCGGCAAATTTTGAAATTATTTTTATTATTTATTTTTAAAAGGGTCGTGTTTAAGGAATTTCTTTAGAAATTCACAACTTCTTTCTCTGACGTCGGTTTTTTCCAGACTTTTTACCGCTGAATTACCATTGTCGAGACCTTCAATTCTCGTTCAGGTCATTCCGGCCAAAAGTCGCTCGATCTCCGATTCGAGTTTTTAGCTGTCTGCTGGTAAGCCAAACTTGGAAAAATCCTAACTTCAATATACAAAGTCGGATTTGGGCGTTCTTTTTACGTACGATCACGGTTTAAAGACATCTATCGCAGTAGGTAATTAAATAGAAACTTTTTGGACATTTTATTTTCGAAGTTAATTTCATTATCACAAAAGTGGTTACAATAATTGACTTTTCAGGTCATTACATAGAGTTGAAATATCGGGTTGTCACACACAGCGACTCATTGACCATGGAGTCAAAACCCTTGCAACAACAACAACCCTAGCCGTCTCAGAACCCTCAAAACCCGATGACACTAAGCGGAAGCTCTGGGACGAAAATAAGAAGAAGCAGCGAGCTGCCAAAAAGCAGCAAATTGTGACAGTACATGCCGCGATAACCCCTACTGCTACTGCTACTGCTACTGCTCCGGTGGGACAGTATGCCGGGAGTTTGCCCAAATGCAACAAATGCAACTACCACCACAACGGCCCCTGCCGTGAAATGCAGTGCTCTAACTGCAACAGGAAAGGACACACAGTCCGTTTCTGTAAATTTCCAGCACAACCGATCGCCCAAGTCCCCGGCTCTGGCGCGAGCCCGACCTGCTCTGGATGTGGTGAAGCAGGGCACTATAAGAGGGACTTCCCCAAAGCGAAGAATGCTGGAGGAGCAGGGAGGGTACTAGCAATAGGCCATGGGAAAGCGGTTGCTGACCCGACAGTGGTGACTGGTACGTTCCTCCTCGATAACACCTATGCATGCATTCTATTCGATAGTGGAGCGGAGCGAAGCTTCGTGAACCATAAATTTGCTCGCATGCTTAAGCAACAACCACACACTTAAGGAACAATTCACAGTAGAAATGGCTAATGGAAAAACTGAAAGTACGAATAGCATATACTTAGGTTGTACCCTAACTCAAGATAACCATTCATTCCCAATCGACCTCATGTCGATCTCAATAAAAAGCTTCGACGTTATCATTGGCATGGATTGGTTAAGTCTTCATCGCGCCGACATCATGTGCTACGAGAAAGCAATCCGTCTAAACCTTCCATCTAACGAAACTCTTATCGTCTACGGCGACAAACCCGGTGCGAGTCTTCGCATTATATCAAGTATTCAAGCACAGAAGTATCTGCGTAAAGAATACCGTGCATTCCTTGCTCACATCGTCGATACGAGCCTCGAGATGAAAGAACTAAAGAACATCCCAGTGGTGAGCGACTTCCCCGACATTTTCCCAGAAGAGCTACCTAGATTACCTCCGCAACGACAGGTCGAGTTCAGAATTAACTTAGTCCCAGGAGCTACCCCAGTAGCCAAGTCGCCTTACCGTTTAGAACCAGCTGAGATGCAGGAACTCTCTATTCAACTTAACGAATTGCTCAGCAAGGGCTTTATAAGACCAAGTTTCTCACCTTGGGGAGCACCGATCTTGTTCGTTAAGAAGAAAGACGAATCATTCTGTATGTCTATCGACTATAGAGAACTCAACAAAATGACAGTCAAGAATCGTTACCCTCTGCCTCGAATAGACGATCTATTTGACCAACTGCAAGGGGCGAACTATTTTTCCAAAATTGATTTGAGATCCGGATATCACCAGTTACGAGTACTAGAGGAGGATGTGCCGAAGACAGCCTTCCGAAGTCGTTACGGACACTACGAGTTCGTGGTGATGCCATTCAGACTGACCAATGCGCCCGCAGTCTTCATGGATCTGATGAATAGAGTATGCCGACCTTACATGGATCAGTTCGTCATCGTCTTCATTGACGACATCCTGATCTACTCCCAAAGTAAGGAAGAGCATGGCGATCACCTGCGACAAGTTCTAGGAACCTTACGAATAGAGAAACTATATGCGAAGTTCTCTAAATGTGAATTTTGGATCCGAAGGGTCGAATTCTTAGGACACGTGGTAAGCGAAGAGGGAATCCACGTGGACCCATCCAAAATTAAAGCCATTGAGAACTGGTCAGCACCAAAGACGCCTACAGAAATTCGTCAATTTTTAGGTCTCGCTGGCTACTACCGCAGGTTCATATAGAACTTCTCCCGAATAGCAAAACCTCTGACAACCCTGACCCAGAAAGGCGTGGCCTTTGACTGGGAAGAGAGACAGGAGAGAGCGTTCCAAACGCTCAAGAGAGCCTTGTGCACCGCACCAATACTATCCCTTCCCAAAGGAATAAAAGACTTCGTAGTCTATTGCGATGCATCGAATCAAGGGCTCGGATGTGTTCTGATGCAGCGAGGTAAGGTCATCGCCTACGCCTCAAGACAGCTGAAAACGCACGAAGTTAACTACACGACCCACGATCTTGAACTTGGAGCAGTGGTGTTTGCTCTGAAGATTTGGAGACATTACTTGTACGGAACGAAAAGCACTATGTTTACAACACATTTTCGATCAGAAGGAGCTCAACATGAGACAACGACGGTGGGTCGAGCTACTCAGTGACTACGAATGCGATATTCGTTATCATCAGGGTAAAGCCAACGTAGTAGCAGACGCCCTAAGTCGGAAGGAATATTCTGGTCGCAGGGCCAATTCATTGTCAATAACCATCCATTCACACTTGTCTAAACAAATTTAGGCGGCCCAACTTGAAGCCATGAAACCTGAAAATGTGACGAGTGAATCCCTTAGAGGAATGGATAAAAACCTAGAAGTCAAGGATGGCGGAGCCTTATATTTCATGAACCGGATCTGGACACCGAAACACAGTGGTTTCCGAGACTTGGTCATGACCGAGGTGCACAACACTCGGTATTCCGTCCACCCAGGTTCAGATAAGATGTATCTGGATCTTAAAAAGCTATACTGGTGGCCTAATATGAAAGCAGAGATTGCTACCTTCGTAAGTAAATGCCTTACTTGCGCAAAGGTTAAGGTCGAGTACCAGAAGACCTCCGGTCTACTACAACAACCAGAGATCCCAAAATGGAAGTGGGAGTGGATCACTATGGATTTCATAACCAAGTTGCCCAAGACAACGGGTGGACTTGATACCATATGGGTCATCGTCGATAGATTGACCAAGTCTGCACACTTCCTACCTATCAAAGAAACTGACAAGATGGAGAAACTTACGAGAACATACATTAAGGAAATCGTACGGCTACATGGTGTACCTATATCCATTATCTCCGATAGAGATAGTAGGTTCACCTCCAGATTCTGGCAATCACTACAACACTCCCTAGGAACAAGGCTGGACATGAGCACAACCTACCATCCACAGACCGACGGACAAAGTGAGAGAACAATCCAGACCTTAGAAGATATGTTGCGTGCTTGTGTAATCGACTTTGGAAGAGCTTGGGATACTCATTTACCCATCGTCGAATTTTCCTACAACAACAGTTATCACATGAGCATAAAGGCAGCACCATTCGAGGCCCTCTATGGCCGAAAGTGTAGATCCCCTCTGTGTTGGGCTGAGGTGGGTGATACCCAGTTAGCTAAGGGACGAGTTCCCGAAAGCACTCTCACAGGTCCGGAGATCATTCGAGAAACGACAGAGAAGATCGTTAAAATTCGTGAACGATTGAAAGCCTCTAGAGACCGACAGAAGAGCTACGCTGATAAGCGAAGGAAACCTTTGGAATTCCAGGCGGGAGACCGAGTCCTTCTCAAAGTCTCACCATGGAAGGGCTTGATACGTTTCGGTAAGCGTGGGAAGCTTTATCCGAGATACATAGGGCCTTTCGAGATTCTCGCAAGGGTCGGCCCCGTAGCTTACAAACTCGACCTACACGACGAACTTCGTAACGTACATTCTAAATTCCATGTATCTAACTTGAAAAAGTATCTGTCCGACGAGACTCTTGTAATCCCACTCGACGAGATCGAGATCAACGAGAGCCTCAACTTCGTGGAAGAACCGATAGAGATCATGGACCGTGAGGTCAAGCAGACAAAGCAAAGCCGTATCCCGATCGTGAAGGTCCGCTGGAACGCCAAGCGAGGACCGGAATTCACTTGGGAACGCGAGGATCAGATGAAACTGAAATACCCTCATCTTTTCGATTAGTTATTTGTAACTCCTTAATTGCTTATATTCTAATTTCGGGACGAAATTCCTTCTAACGGGGGGATGATATGACAACCCAAAATTTCCATTCTGTACAAACAATATCATTTCAATATAAGTTATAACAGTCATAGTCAATTTTCAGACTTTTCGTATAAGTTGGAGTAATCCAGGGTTTACACTTCAGTAAATATCAAGAGAGTGGATGCACTATGGTTTTGTGCAACACTGTTATTCCAACACTCTGTTATATTAGAAATCATTTCAGGAATAAAAATATTTTCTGTCAAAAATATCTCAGGACTATAAATAGATTTCTGAACCAAATTCATTCATTATTCACATTTCCAACTAGAGAAAAGCCATTTTCTCTCTCACGGATCTTCGGGTTTTCATCCCAAATCGTGAGTACACTTCTCTAGTTGTTTTATAATGATTATTATATGCTTAATAACATAGATTACATGTCAAATACGTGATATTCGGTAGTTTACCGCCCAAGAACGTTCTTGGGAAGTAAACTCCAAAATGAAGCTTAATGGCTATCTAGTCCCATTCCCTTGATAAGTAACTAGCTTAGGCTTGCAAATATGTAAATTTGAGGCTAGAAAAAAAATCAAAAACACCAAGCTTAGGGTGTTCACGGCCCAAGAACTTCTTGGACCGTGAACTCCAACTTCAAGGGCCAAAATGTGCCCTAACCACTCCTAAAGCTTTAGACATTAACCCCCATTTATTCCTAGCTAAATTGTGGACTTTAAAACATCAAGAGCACCCCATCAAAGTGAGTTTACGTCCAAGGAATAATCATAGGCCGTAAACTCCAAACAAGGGCACCAAAGTGTGCCTAGGGTCCTCATTAGCCTTAAACAAATGCCTAGAAATTATCGTACTTGTGCTTGGAGCTTGAAAGAATAAAAATACCCATCCCAAGAGAGTTTACGGCCGTAAACTCTAAGGGAATTGGCCTTGAGGCCATAAACTCCTCAAGGGAATGTTTCTATGCCCTAAACTACCCAAAGAACTAAACCACCAAGTAGAAATTATTCTAGAAATCAAATAGCACTTCAAAACACCATGTACCACCAAGTTAAGAGTTCACGGCTGTAAACTCAAGGGTTTACGACCGTAAACTCCTTGTGTGGAGTTTATTGAGGAGTAAACACCTATACAAGGTCCTTGGAAGCATTAAACCCCTTTAGCCTTGTCCCACAACAACCTAGAGACAACCATTAGGACCTATAACACTTATACAAAGTGTTTTCATGTTCTAGAGTGTCCCAACTTATTTCATTAGTTATTATTTGGCTAATTAGTTATATATATGCTCATTATATGATAACTACGCTCGTGCGTGTGAACAAGTCTCCGTTTGCCACCTAGCACGGTATCCGACACTTCAATCCAATCCACTCACCACAAGTGAGTTCATACCCCTTTAATTAACCTTTGAAATACTTTTAATGTTTTAAATGCTTTTATGGGGGGGGGGGAATACAAGTTAAATACTTATAGTTATTACATCAATCACATGTGATTAGTAACTACAAAACCAATGATTTTATTATTGTTCAAACTGTTTATCAAACTGTTTTACTTCAAACTGCTTTACAAACTCTTTTACTTATCAAATACTTTTATTTAAACTTTGTTATATTTCTTATAAATTGCATGCCCATATATGTGTAGATATATAGGAAATGTTTAAAGGGCTTAGGAAGGCCATCCGCCCTATTTCCTTTTTCTCGATTTGGATGTGGTCTGGTGGGATTTCGGGTAGCCCTCCGAAGGTCGTTTCAATATTAATTATATATCAAATGTACATATATAGACATAAAAGTACTCCTTTATTCATGCGTATCAGTACATCATTAGTAAGTTACCATCGGGTTAACACAGGATCATACTACTACAATTTCTAGATCAATGAGTCAGTTCATTCATGAGTCAATACTTATTACTACGAGTACATATACAACTATACTAGAAAGAGAACATATGCAACTATACTAGAAAGAGAACATATACAACTATACTAGAAAGAGAACATATACAACTATACTAGACAGAGAACATATACAACTATACTAGAGAAAGAACATATACAACTATACTAGAACAGTTCATTACATTACATATACAAGAATACGTTCATTATTGTGATATGAATCGGAGCATGACTTAAATGCCATGGCCCGAGTTGTAGCCATAGTCTCTTGAAGGGAGAGCGTGAGTTTGCGTATAGATCTATACTGGATTGACTATTCTACACCTTGCTGCTAGCTACAACCGGACCTGCAGGTCTGTGGGTGCCAAACGTCATTCCGTTATTACGACCATTCGTATGTCGTTGTTACCAGTCGATAGTATGGTGCAATTAGTCACATGATACCTTAATATAAATCCGGTTTAAGGTAGTTAGTACAACAGTAGTTCCTATAATACAACACTACAGTACTACAATAATTTACCCATTACATATATTTAGTGATTATTTCACTTAAACATTAATGTACAAACTATATTTTGTTAAATGATAGTTACACTTGGGAAATTACACACTTTTACAACAAACGAGCATACAAAACATTTAAGCCTTGGTAGAAGGCTACTTTAATAGAAAATATAGGTTTTTCTGAGAGATTCAAACTTTTACAAACATTTACATACATTTTACAAACTTACACTTGAGACATGTTCAAACGTTTTGATAACAAACACCGACACTAAAACACTTATGAACTCACCAGCTTAAAGCTGATAAACTCTTTCAAAATAACTTGTATTCTCAGGTCATCAGTAGACAAGTACCGAGGCCAGCGTTTGAGAAGATGGAGCGCATCCAAGACTCATCTTATTATTTCAATTCACATTATATTTTTGGTGTCTATAACTGTTCTAAACACGCTTGTATTATAATTATATATTTAATGCAATGGATGATGTTGTTTGCTTGTTTACTTTTACTGTGTTGTGATACTTTACATGATGTCCTCCGCCCCAGAACGTTTCCGCCGTTCTTGGTTTTGGGGTTTGACAGATTACCCATCATTCATTGCATACTGTTTCAACTATCAACTTTATACTTGAATTAATAACAATAGTTGTCCCATGCTCCAAGCATGTACACTATGTTTTCTAAACACTAGTCATGCCATACACCAAATATGCACATTATGTTTGTCTATGATCTATACTTTGTGAAATAGATCGATTGAACATAACTCCAATGATTCCAATTTCACACTCCCAATTTCTTACTGCAAATGCAAGAATTCCAAATTCATGCCATTTACTAAAATCTGTTAGATTCTAAATGTATATGCATTGCTCCTCTTGTAATGATTATGCACAAAGTCATGCAGACTTGACAACAAACATTACAGAGCGTTCCAAAGGAGATCAACTCCTTGGAAACATCCTTCTTGCATTAAGTTTCCTAATCTTACACAGATTTATTGAACAACTTTCACCTATGGGATCATTTCCATATTCCCCTTTTGACTATCACTTCTGAAAAAGAGTTACCTCTTTTTAGAATATGTCAATATGGTCCTTCCAAAAATTAACACTATACTTCCAACTATCTGTGAGCAACCAATCTTTGGTAAACCTTAGGTTGTCCTCGACAATTACTTAATAATTTTAGTCATATCCAATTCTAGACCTCTTCCCTTCTTAATGCCCCAGGCATTTGGAAAATTTTAGAAAGGATGAATATAGAACATGTAATCGATCCTATATCCAAAGCATATGGGACACGATTCATGATGTCTCACATAAAGACTAAACCAGTCTTTTGCTATCATATCTCCATTTCAATTTGCCAAGTTCTCATAATTCAGATTATAAAAAGGGATGTCGTAATCATAATCAAATTTTAGAACGCAAATAATGGACCCATATATAGAATTTTCTTATGTTGAGCCATTCCAACATAACATTCATATATATACTTGACTAAATTTGATTAAAATCTCACGATCTAAGCTTATAGATTTGAGATGAAGTATAATTTTCTCTCCCTTAATTATAGCAAAATTTGATTATAATTAAAACCCTTATAGCCTCACGAATTGAAACTTTTGTTTTCTATAATTAACATTGCTAACTTGCAATGCTTATCATAATTATCATGCTCCCACTAACATGATGATTATTAGCATAACACCTATATTCCCACTAGCTTTGACATGTATCCAGAAAACAACTAGACTTCTAGAGGTCAATACTAGATTGCTTTGATAAGACTTTATCAAAATCATACACCTTATCTTAGATAGCTCACAGGTGTGTCTAAACAATTTCAGAACTATGAAAAGGGATGTCGTAATCATAGTCTCAGTTGTTTAGACCTTTTCTATCTGCTTCAAATCTACTTGTTGGAAGTGTTTCCTCACCATCATTTTCATGAATCGGAGAGAAACCATATGACCCTTAGATTTTATGGTATATGTGTTCCTATCCATGTGAATTGTCAAAACCCTAGTCTCAAGACAAGTATAATGAAAAATCCAAACTCATATGGACTGAACTCAATCTGAATTTCTTGTCATCTGGCAGCTCAAGGGCCTGCCATTGCTTCCAAGTTGTTATGTAACCAATTGAGAACTCTTAGAACTCATATGCAAAACCAACTTTAACTAGAATGGGCACAGAATATGTCAACATGATAGGTTATAAACCTCAAGTCGTGTGCTAGTGAAGAACTTCAGGTTTTATTCTTGATTAGTTCTTGAGACTTTCAAGACCTTTAAGACTCCCACTGTCCTCTTAACATATAAGACTCCCTTTTCAAACATCCAAGAGATAGTGCAGATTCTTTATCAAGACAAGCACTTCACACAATTGGCCTAAGTTGGTCTTTGTTTTATCCAAAACATCACAACTTAGCAATTTCAAATGTACAAGAGTAGAAAACCTTTTACTCTTACATTTGACTAGTGTTAATAAAACCTTCTTTAAGATGTGTCACTCAAATTACAATCTTGGAGTATATGACTCATCTTCTTGATTTAACCATTTCAAAAATTCATGACTCCTCTACTTAGTCATAAGAATGTACTAAGATTACCTTAGAGGACTAATTGTGAAATGATTTCTAAATCATTAAGATGATCACAAACATCATACTAAAGTACACTCCCATTTTTTCAGATTTGAGAAACCTTTATCCTTTTGCCTAATTTGATTCTTCTTATTCGTTCTGACATACATTAAATCTTTTCCAATGTTTCAGAATTATACTTAAACTTGTAAGTATAACCATATTTATTGAGCTTTAGTAAATCATGACGAATAGTCTTATCGATCTTTTGTGGTGGACTTGACCAATGCAAAAGAATGTGTACTCGATCCATTAGCCTTTAACTGACTCACACATCCATGTGAACAAGTAATTAGTCTTAATTTTCCAATGCATGAAAGTTCTCATTCATCATACTATACAACTTGCATGATTCCAAGTTTCGGTCCAATTGAAACTTAGGTGATGAGAATCTTTCCTTATTTGGTAAATTTAGAGACAACCACAAATAAAAGAATCAAATTCATATTTCCAATATTGCTAGAAACATACAAACATCAAATTTTTCATAAATGCCATTGCAAGGAGATATAAAATAAAGTAAAAAAACCTTTTATTTATTTATCAAAATGTAGAAAAACTTTTTCCTTACAATGCAACATGAAATGAAAACTATGCTATTACATGTTTCCTAGCAATCTATCATAACTCCTAAGAAGTAACTCAAGAAACCGATCTTAAACAAAACGATAAAAATCCATCTTCGCAATCAGATTCAGCATACTCTTGCTTTAAGTTTCTTTACTTTTCTTTGATTCTTAAAACATCAACATGTGACTCAGTCACATCATGTAACAAGAATCTCAGAATAGAAACTTAACAGAGTTAGATAATGGACTTCACCTGAAGTAGAGTCAATCTTCTTGACTTGATCAACCTTATGATCTTTCAGGTAAAAAAGGCTGCTTCACAATCAATTCCCTTTCCTTTGGCAATATAAGCATATGGACTCTTTGGAAATGGTACATGGGACTATCTCTGACTTAGCCTTACCATTTGGTCAACCGAATTGACTATGGCCAATCCCTTTCCATTGGGAAGAGAATGCTTTTTCTAGATTTCCAGTGTCATCATTATCAATGTCCATACAGTTTTGGAAAGTTGATCTTCTAATCAAAATTTCTTTACTAGTGTTTCAGATCATTTCTGATTCAGCAGCACCAAGCAAATAGATAAGATCATTAAGGGTCTTGTCATAGTCTGTTTCATAGTAGTCCCAAAGGGACTTACTGTTGGATAAGGTGTCTAAGTCCATAACTATTTCTAGTATGTACTTGACCCGACCCGGCATGGTCCACTTGGGTTGCATGGCACCATGCATTTGGATAAACTAAATGAGAGAAATAACACTTATGGTTATTAATATATTATAAGTTCTAATATATTAATAATATTATTTAATAAGTTTGATCAAGAATTAATTTAGAATTAATTAAGTGATGAAAAGATAACTAATTAAATATATGGGTTGATTATGTAAATCATCCATAACTTATATAGTGGGCTAAGAGGCTCCATGGATTATCAAGTTGGGTTTCACCCATAGGATGCTCCATGGAGTTAACCCTCAGATCATGGAAATGAAGAGTCATGTTACATTAGGGTTTACATGGTGTAACCCTAATGCAACACACTATATAAAGCTCATGTTCTCCCAAAATCGGCACACACATGCATTCTTGAGGGCTAGAGCCGATTTTTGAGTGTTAATATTCTCTCCAAGTTTACTCCATAGCGTTTGGTGTTGTGTGAAGCATTTGAGGCATCAAACTTGGGGTGCTAGGCTCACAAGGTTTCAAGGAATCAAAATCAACAACAAGGTATGCTATTCTATCTTACATTTAAGTTAAAAATGTTCCCCGTGTACGCTAGATAGGATCAAGAACCTTGGAGATTAACTTTGCATGAATTTTAGACAAACATAGATCTAAGGTTATTAGGGTTGCATGTACACTTCGGAAGTGTTAGAATGCTCAAAACCCATCAGTGGTATCAGATCCTAGGCTTGTTTGTTTGTTATTTGTGCAAAATTGTGTTAAAAATCGAAATCGTTTGTTGTCTGATCAGTGAACTCGCCGAGTCCATGGGGGGACTCGACGAGTCCAAGTGAAAATTCATTCTACTCGTCGAGTAGGATCATGCACTCGACGAGTAGGAGGCACTGGCAACAGATTTTCAACTTTTGTTGCTGGAAATGGACTAGAATCATTACCCTAAACTGTTTTGGTACTAGAAAACCTGTTTTAGATGGTGTAATGTTTATGCTAATCCATTTACAATGGCAGTTATCAAAAAATTACAAGTTCTTTGAGTAATTTATGATTCTTGAAATGTTCATATTCATGTTCTTGAACTTATGAAGATTAGATGATCATAGGAATTGTTTGTAACCTACTTGGTAGTTTAATTCATGATCATAATGTGTTTTAATGGAGTCCATAACTTGTCCACAAGTTATGGAAAAGCAAAGATCACACTTTAATAAAAACCATTAAAAGAACACAAGAGTTATAAAAATGAAGAGTCTTCATTTTTAATACTCAAATCAATCATAAGTTATGAGAAATGAAAAGTTTTCAAAAACTTGCCCTCAAGTTTTGGAACAAGTAAAGTAATGATTAAAACTTTAGTTCCAACCCTTAGAATTTTAAAAGTTAAAATTCAACCCTTATACTTTATAATATTATAAGTTAATAATATATATATATTTATGTGTGTGTGTGTGTATGTATAAGATCAAGTCGGCTTACCGCTAGTACGCCTCATTCACGAAGCCGGTCTATAAGGGGGTATAAGGTTCTTGCCTATAAAATGGCAACTTAATGGGTGTCCACTCTCACCCACCGCTTCCTTGATTGGTGGAGGGTCGTTAGCCAAACGGGCAGTAAAAGGACTTATAAACTCTCATTAAAAGTATAATGAATATTATAAAGTAACTAAATGTTTTATTAAATTGCCAATCTTAGTTACTTTAGGAAAATGTGAATAAGGTGCTAATCCATGAAATTACACTTTACACTTTGTTTAAGTCGTTAGTGGAGCGTGTGTGGTTAACCGGCACACTAACTTGGACTTAACAAGGTAGGTAAAGGGTGACTTAAGGTTTATCATAGTATTGGTGGAGCGTGTGTGGTTAACCGGCACATAGATTGAGTGATAAACATTAAGGGTACCAAGTGATTTGTATGGTTACTTCACACCTCGTTTTGTGAGCCACGGTATCCCAGTCACAAAACTTGGAGGGCACACTCGAGATTGAAACATGTCTTTGAAAAGTTCATTGAATCTCAAAAGAATCTAGGAATTTCTAAGAACCAAATAAAAAACTTAATATTTTAAATATTTCGTTTTTGGTGGAAATTGGTGAATCTTCATTCACCTACCTTTCAAATATGTTATTACTTAGATTACAGCATACCTCTTCTAAGTATAATATATTGTGATTGGGTCCTAGCCTTAATATTACATTTGGGTGTTTTATTAAGGACTATATCTATATCTAAACTAATCTATTCTTTCTTCTCACTCAGATGTCTTCAAACAATGCTGCTTCTGGCTCTAATCCTAATGGCTCCTTTACCCTTATGAACTTGTGTGGGAAAGTCACTTTTGATGGATCCAACTTCAATGAATGGATCAGAAACATCAGGATGATTACCCACTACGAGGACAAAGAATATGTCCTCGATAAGGAGCTTAAGGAGATTGATGAGACCACTGCAACTCCCCAGGAGTTCGTTGACTTCCGGGCACATGAAAGGGATGCTACCAAAGTGGCATGCATCATGTTGGCCACCATGAACTCCAAAAGTCCTATGAGGACTTCTACCCTTTTGAAATGCACTAAGATTTGATGGAAAGATACCATCAAAGTGCACGACAAGAGAGGTATTAAATCATCTCCTCCATGATAACAACCCGAATGAAGGATGGTGAGCCCATCACGGGCCACATGCAGGAAATGCAAAGATTTGTGGACCATTTGCTGAAGCTTAATGTGAACTTCCCCGAGGAGCTTGCAATAGATATTATTTTGCACTCCTTACCCTCATGCTATGATCAATTCCGCATGACATATCACATGAATAAGGAAGAGGTCACACTCAGAAAACTTCAAGGACTCCTAAAGACCGCGGAAAGTGGTCTTAAGGGTAAGTCGGGTGTTACTTCTACTCCTACCAACTTTGCCCCTGTCTTGGCAATCGGGATAGGGAAGGGTAAGAAGAGGAAAAGTCCCTTGAAGGGTACCAAGGGTAAGACCCTTGAAGGCTCCTCTTCCAATGGAACCAAGAAAGGTTTCATCACTCCTTATGCTGACCCAAAAGAGGCTAAATGCTTCTATTGCCATGAAAAGGAACATTAGAAGCGGAACTGACCAAAGTACCAGCAAGATGTGAAGGATGGGAAAGTTAAACCCAACCGTGCAAGTATTTACACTATCTTATCTAATAACTCACCATATTCAAACTCTTGGGTCCTTGATACCAGTTGCGGTATTCATATATGTTCTTACTTGTAGGGACTAAAAAGAAGTGATAATGTGGAGCAAGGAAGAATAAACTTGATCATGGGGAATATGAAAGTTTCACCTGTCACCAAGATTGGAGTTTATACTTTATCGCTAAGTAGTGGGTTTAGTTTAGATTTGAATAAATGTTGTTATTTGCCATAAATGGCAACAAATGTTATTTCCTTTCATGCATTGTACAAACAAGGTTTTATCTTTTCATTTGATAATGAAGTTCGTTCGATTAATGCTTTCTTTAATAATGTTTTATATTTTAAAGCATTACCTTGTGATGGTGTGTATGAAACTGTATTTGTGGTTAACAACTTAGGAAATAATGTGTTGTGTATTCATTCTGTTAGCGATAATAACTTGGATAAAGCATCATTATGGCATTGTCATCTTGGACATATAAGCAAGAAACGCATAGGCCAACTCCAAAGGGATGGAGTCTTGGAGTCATTTGACCTAAAGTCAGATGATAGTTGCGAATCATGCTTACATGGAAAAATGACAAAGTCACCCATCACAGGTTCTTGTGAGAGGGGTGAAGGTTTGTTGGATCTTGTACACACGGATGTGTGTGGACCCTTCAAACATGCCACAAGGGATGCTAATCGTTATTATTTGACTTTCACTGATGATTACAGTAGATATGGATATGTCTACTTAATCAAGCATAAGTCAGAAACTTTTGAAAGTTTTAAAGAGTTTAAACAGGAAGTCGAGAATCAATTGGGCAGGAACATTAAGATGCTTCGATCCGATCGAGATGGTGAGTATCTTAGTTCAGAGTTCCTCGACTATCTTAGGGAATGTGGGATGGTCTCACAATTGATACCTCCCAGGACACCGCAGTTGAATGGTGTGGCTGAGAGGCGTAATCGAACCTTTTTGGATATGATTCGTTCCATGATGAGTCGAGCTTCGCTACCAATCTCATTTTGGGGATATGCCTTAAAGACTGCCGCCCAAGCTAGTCCCTACAAAAAAAGTTGCCAAAACTCCTCATGAGATGTGGACTGGTAAAGTACCCAAACTAGACCACATCGAGATTTGGGGTTGCCTGGCTTTCGTGAGACGCAGGACTCATGATAAGCTCGAACCTCAAAGTGAGATGTGTATTTTCATCGGCTACCCATAGAAATCCTTTGGTTACCTCTTCTACAGACCTAATGAAAATGTGGTCTTTGTAGCTAGGAGGGTTGTCTTTCGAGAGAGAGAGAGAGTTCATAACCAAAGGAAACAGTGGGAGGCAAGTTGACCTTGAAGAAATTCAAGAGTCAAGTGGTGAAGGAACTTCAAACCCTAGCACTCAACTTGAGGAGGAAACTCCTGCTGAGCCAATTGACAAGTCTGTACCTCTGATGTGACAACCCGAAATTTCCATTTTTGTACGAACATTATCAAGTCAATAGAAGCTAGACTAGTTATAGTGAATTTCTGACTTTTCCGAGTAAGTTTGAGTATTTCAGGGTTTACATTTAAGGAGATATCAGGAGAATGGATGCACTAGGGTTTTGTGAAACACTATTATTCCAACACTTTGCTTATATTAGAAATCATTTCGAGAATAAAAATATTTTCTGCCAAAAATATCTCAGGACTATAAATAGAATTCTGAACCAAATTCATTCATTATTCGCATTTCCAACTAGAGAAAAGCCATTTTCTCTCTCACGGATCTTCGGGTTTTCGTCCCAAATCGTGAGTACACTTCTCTAGTTGTCTTATAATGCTTATTATGTGCTTAATAACATAGATTACATATCAAATCTGTGAGATTCGGGAGTTTACCGCCCAAGAACGTTCTTGGAGAGTAAACTCCAATATGAAGCTCAAATGATACCTAGTCTTTTCCCCATGATAAGTGACGGACTTAGGCTTAATTATAAGTGTATTTAAGACTAGAAAACAATCAAAAACACCAAGATCTAGGTGTTCACGGCCTAAGAAGTTCTTGGACTGTGAACTCCAAAATCAAGGGCCAAAGAGTGTGTTAATCACTCCTAAAGCCTTGGACATTAAACCCTATTTAATCCTAGCTAATTTGTGGACTTTAAACCATCAAAGACACCTCCCCAAAGTGAGTTTGCAGCCCTAGTAATGTTCTTGGGCCGTCAACATCAATAAAGGGCACCAAAGTGTGCCTAGGGTCTTCATTTGCCTTAAACAATTGCCTAGAACATATCCTATGTGAGTATGGGACTTGAAAGCATCAAAAACATCATTCCAAGGGAGTTTACGACCGTAAACTCCAAAGGAATTGGCCTTGGGGCCGTAAACTCCTCAAAGGAGCGTTTCTATGCCCTAAACCCTTCCAACAATCAAACCACCAAGTAGAACTTATTCTAGAAATCAAGTAGCACTTCAAAGAAAATTATGTCAACATGTTTGAGAGCTTACGGCCGTAAACTCAAGGGTTTATGACCGTAAACTACTTATGTGGGGTTTATTGAAGAGTAAACACATATACAAGGTCCTTAAGAACTTTAAACCCCTTTAGCCTTGTCCCACAACAACTTAGATGCAACCCTTAAGACTTATAACACCTCTACAAGGTGTTTACATGTTCAAGAGTGTCCCAACTAAATTTATTAGTTATTATTTGGCTAATTAGTTATATACATGTTCATTATATGATAACTAGGCTCGTGCGTGTGTACAAGTCTCCGTTTGCCACCTAAAACAGTATCCGACACTCCATCCAATCCACTCACCACAAGTGAGTTCATACCCCTTTAATTAACCTTTGAAATACTTTTAAATGTTTTAAATGCTTTTATGGGGGGGGGAATACAAGTTGAATATTTATAGTTATTACATCAATCACATGTGATTAATAACTAGAAAACCAAAGATTTTATTACTGTTCAAACTATTTATCAAACTGTTTTTACTTCAAACTGTTTTACAAACTCTTTTATTTATCAAATACTTTTACTCAATTTTTGTTACACTTATTGTAAATTGCATTCCCGTATATGTATAGTTATATAAGTAATGTTTAAAAGACTTAGGAAGGCTATCCACCTTGTTTCATGTATACATATATAGACATAAAAGTGCTTCCATATTCATGCGTACTAGTTACATCATTAGTAGGCTACCATCGAGGTAGCACAAGATCATACTTATACTATTGCTAGATCAATGAGTCAGTTCATTCATGAGTCAATACTTATTAATAAGAGAACATATAAAACTATACTAGAAAGAGAACATATACAACTATACTACTATGAGAACATATACAACTATACTAGAGAAGAACATATACAACTATACTAGAAGGAGAACATATACAACTATACTAGAATAGTTCATTACATTACATCTACAACGATACTAGAACAAGTAACATTACATTACATATACATGAATACGTTAACAATTGTGATCCACTGTATCGGAGCATGCCTTAAATGTCATGGCCCGAGTTGTTGCTAGAGTCTCTTGAAGGGAGAGCGTGAGTTTGCGTATAGATCTATACTGGATTGACTATCCTACACCTTGCTGCTAGCTACAGCCGGACCTATAGGTCTGCAGGTGCCAAACGTCATTTCTTTTTATGACCTACATTTGTCGTTGTTTATCCAGTCGATAGTATGGTACAATTAATCACATGATACCTTAATATAAATCCGGTTTAAGGTAGTTAGTACAACAGTAGTTCCTATAATACAACACTACAGTACTACAATAATTTACCCCCTTACATATATTTAGTGATTATTTCACTTAAACATTAATGTACAAACTATATTTTGTTAATGATAGTTACATTTGGGAAATTACACAATTTTACAACAAACGAACATACAAGACAGTTAAGCCTTGGTAGAAGGCTACTTTAATAGAAAATATAGGATTTTCTGAGAGATTCAAACTTTTACAAACACTTACAAACATTTACATACATTTTACAAACTCCCACTTAAGACATGTTCAAACGTTTTGATAACAAACACCGACACTAAAATACTTATGAACTCACCAGCTTAATGCTGATAAACTCTTTCAAAATAACTTGTATTCTCAGGTCATCAGTAGACAGGTACCAAGGCCAGCTTTTGAGAAGATGGAGGGCATCCAAGACTCATCTTATTATTTTGATTTACATTATTTTTGGTGTCTATAACTGTGCAGAACACACTTGTATTAAAATTATATATTTAATGCAATGGATGATGTTGTTTGCTTGTTTACTTTTACTGTGTTGTGATACTTTACATGACGTCCTCCGCCCCAGAACGTTTCCGCCGTTCTTGGTTTTGGGGTGTGACATATGAGGCGTTCCACTAGAGTTAGGAATGAACCTGAGCTTTACTATGGATTCTATATTACTACGGAAGGTGATACACTTATCAGTGATGAGACACTGATAGGTCTGGATGAACCTAACAGTTACGCGGAAGCCATGAGTTATCCAAGTGGAAAGAGGCAATTGACAGCGAGATACAGTCCATGTATGACAATCAAGTTTGGAACTTGGTTGAGAATGTACCAGGTTGTAAGACTGTAGGGTGCAAATGGATCTTCAAGAAGAAGACCGACATGGATGGTAATGTACAAATTTATAAGGCACGACTAGTTGCAAAGGGTTTCTCTCAAATTCCAGGAGTTGATTATGATGAGACCTTTTCTCCAATGGCCAAGATTAAGTCTATTAGGGTTCTGTTAGCCATCGCTGCATTTCATGATTATGAAATATGGAAAATGGATGTCAAAACCGCTTTCCTTAATGGAATGTTAGTTGAAGATGTATACATGAGTCAGCCAAAGGGTTTTGTCAGCACAGAGTAACCTAATAGAGTGTGTAAGCTTGAGAAATCCATTTATGGATTAAAGCAAGCACCTCGCAGATGGAATCTTTTCTTTGATGAGAAAGTCAAAGAGTTTGGCTTTTCTAGGTGTGAAGATGAATCTTGTGTATATGTCAAGGCTAGTGGGAGTATAGTTAGTTTTTTGGTACTGTATGTGGATGACATACTACTCATAGTAAATGACATCCTAACTCTACTGGAAGTTAACTCTTGGCTTGGGAAATGTTTCTCTATGAAGGACCTAGGAGAAGCTGCCTATATTCTAGGGATAAGGATCTTGAGAAACAGGAGTAACAGACTAATTGGACTTAGTCAAAGTACCTACTTGGATAAGGTGCTGAAGAGATTCAGGATGCAGGACTCCAAGAAAGGAGAGTTACCTATTTAGTGTAATGCCATATTAAGTAAGACTCAAAGCCCTAGTACTAAGGATGAGATAGTAGAAATGAGTCGAATACCTTATGCTTCGACTGTAGGATCGATCATGTATGCTATGACTTGTGCTAAACCTGATGTAGCCTTTGCTTTGAGCATGGTTAGCAGGTATCAGGGGAACGCTGGCAAGGCACACTGGACTGCGGTAAAGAATATCCTCAAGTACCTATGGAGGACTAAAGAATAGGTCCTTATCCTCGGTTTGAGTGACGACTTGAGAGTTGTAGGGTATAGTGATGATGGCTTCCAGACTTATAGGGATAATTTCCGCTCTCAGTCAGGCTGGATCTTTACCCTAAACGGAGGAGCTATGACTTGGAAGAGTTCCAACCAGGCGGCAGTAGCTGATTCTACTTGTGAATCAGAGTATATAGTAGCGAGCGAGGCAGCAAAGGAGGCTATATGGCTAAAGAACTTCATTGGAGACCTTGGAGTTGTACCAGCTATAAAAGAGCCTTTGGAAATTTTCTGTGATAGTAAAAGTGTTGTTGCCTTAGCCAAGGAACCAAGGGATCACGAGAGATCCAGACACATCGATAGAAAATATCACTTTCTCAGACATCGCATAGAAGAAGGAATCCTCGTGGCAAAGAGGGTATCATCAGATGAGAACCCAACAGATCCCCTCACGAAGGGACTGAGTCGGGTTAAGCATCTTCAGCATGCTCGGGGCATAGGGCTAAAGGATGATATAAGTTTTAGTAGTTAGATAATTTGGAAATTTGTAAAGTGTAATTGACATTTGATGATAAATAAAAGTTGTGTTTATTTATGAGTAAAGTGTTGCTATCTTTTGTCAATCGTTTACTATAATTTCTTTTGCATGTTTTGACTTCCAGAATATTATGTTGTGTTTTACATATTATTCAAATTTTCCACAGTCAGTCATATGTTGGAAGTAGATATGAATTAAGACTGTCATGAAGTTGGTTGTAGATGTCAAGTTTTGGGACAACACTTCATGAGTACTCATAAGTTCTGAGTATTGGAATCAACCCACGCTCACTGGTATCACTTCATGGAATTTATCTCAAGTGATCGTGAGACGGTAATATCATATAAGTCTTCAAACCTAGTGATATGATTTGTTGCCTATGAGTTGGTTATGCATTGATTGTATGAAAACGCATTGGTAACTCGATGTTATAAAACGTGATTTTGTGTATAATTCAATAAGTAGTAGAGAAAACATATGAGTCAAAGTTTATCTGTTCCTTCTTGGATTAGAAGCTGATATCTGGGCCCCTCGATGATTTTGTTTTGACCTATGTACCGGACCCAGTCAGAACTAAGTTGATGTCTTCAATTAAGTTCTTTGTAAAACAAATCGGAAGTCGGGAAACAAACTGTTTAACTATAAGTAAGACATTATTCCATGTATTTGTCCAACTGATATCTAGAACATAGGATTATATGATCACTTATCTTAAATGGCGTATCATCATCTTCTCAGTTCTGAGAGACCTTGAAAGAGCTACGATTGTCGGTCGGTTCCTGAAGTCATACATGCAGTTATAGTTATTAGAGTTATCCAAGTGGGAGACTGTTGGATAAGGTGTCTAAGTCCATAACTATTTATGGTATGTACTTGACCCGACCCGACATGGTCCATTTGGGTTGCATGGCACCATGCATTTGGATAAATTAAATGAGAGAAATAACACTTATGGTTATTAATATATTATAAGTTCTAATATATTAATAATATTATTTAATTAGTTTGATCAAGAATTAATTTAGAATTAATTAAGTGATCAAAAGATAACTAATTAAATATATGGGTTGTGTAACGACCGAAAAATTCCAACCAATTTAAATTTTTCAAAAACAACCCGATTCCATTAAAGTTATTACAAAAAGGTTTTCAATACAATTTATTTAAACTATTACCAGAATCACATCACGACAAAACATGAGGAGCGGTACGATCACGCCTTCACCTTGCCATGGTCGCCTGAAGAACCTGAAAAAACTTTAAACCACAACTGTAAGCCCAAAAGCTTAGTAAGATATCCCCAAAATACCAACCACATATACCATACACGCATAACATGCCATTTCATATCCGATCATAGAACACCCATGCACTTCGGGTCTACTATATGACTGGTCCGCCGCACCGTCCAACAGTCCACCTGGTCCACCCTCCGAATCTAGCCATATACCTCGAGTCTGCAGTGTGATTGGTCCGCCCGCACCGGGCCTTCAATCCACCTGGTCCACTCTCCGAATCTAGCCACATACATCGAGTCTGCAGTGTGATTGGTCTGCCCGCACCGGGCCTTCAATCCACCTGGTCCACTCTTTGAGTCTACAGTATGACTGGTCCGCCCGCATCGGCCCTTCAGTCGGCCTGGTCCACTCTCTGAGCCTCGGCACGTCTGGTCCGCCCTCTTGGGGCCTACAGCCTATCCAGACCGCTCGCTGGGCCTTCGGGACAACCGGTTTGCCCTGGGTATCTTGGTTTACATCACAAAGCAGGACCTGCCTCAACCCAACTCCAGTCCAAACAACCATGTGAACATAAACATACAATCATATAACAATTCACAGTCAACAAACCGATCAACAGATCACAGAACATATCATCATCCTAACCAGGATACCGACCTAACCGGTCACTAGCATAACATCACCCTACATCTCAGGATACCGATCTCAACCAGGTCTCTAACATATACCATCCTAGCTACCAGGATGCAACATATCAAAGCAATAACATACAACAGATACCCGGATCTCAATCCGATAAAGGGCCGACCTTGGTGCCTTAGACCTTGTTGATATAGTGAGGATAACTCACCTCGAAACTGTCGACTGAACAGATAATCCAAGCTGCTCCGATCACTGATACGATCTCCACCACTGGACAACCACCAAGGCACTGAACTCAAAACCATATCCAACAATTACTAAAATGCCCCTGGAAATCACTGGTCAACCCTTGGTCAAAGTCAAAGTCAACCCCTGACTGACTCTACTCGCCGAGTCAACCCGATGACTCGCCGAGTCCCCATGCTTAGAAATTCCCCAATCCGCGACTCAACTCGCCGAGTCACCCCGAGCCTCGCCGAGTCCAACAACTCTGAGTCCACTCACACACAACTCACTGAGTCATCCCTTGACTCACTGATTCTAGGCTCAACCAGAAAAGATTGGGACTCTTCAACAAGACTCACCGAGTCCAAGAACAGACTCGTCGAGTCTAAGGCTATCTTCATCTTACTCGCCGAGTTGTTCTTCCAACGCGCCGAGTTCCAGGCCATCTTCATCCAACTCGTCGAGTTCCAACTTATCTTCAAACTACTCGCCGAGTCCACCCATGTGACTCGCCGAGTACCACCGGGTCTGAATCCATACCGAGGCTTTCCAAGCCATGGAGATGATCCAAACCATAGATCTACCCTTCCTAAGGCCATCCATCACGTAAAGTGGCAAACTTTACGTGAATCCAAGGAGATCTAGGCATTTTCACTCTAGGGTTTGGGTTTTGGACAAGATAGCTCCTTCAATCAGTCATAAACAGGGACTTTTATGCATTCTAACCCTTTTCCATTCCAGATCTGAGGTAGCAACCTCAGATCTAACCTCTACACTCCAATACATCACAAGATATGTTTCCCCACAAACCCCAAAATGATGCATCTATATGAATAACAGCCCAAGAACGAGATAATACCTCAAAAGGAAGCCCCAACAGCAATGAAACCCGAATCTAAGCAAAGCCGCTTGCTCCAAGCCTCCTAACCTTCAAGATTTCCTCAACAATCACTTCTTCAAGCCTCCAAATGCACTTTGATCCTCCCACACATGACAACTAGGGTTTCTGGGCTTAAGAGAGAGTAGAGAGGCTGGGGGAAAGGATGTTATGTTCTTTATATAGGGCTCATCCTCCGGATTTAGGGTTTTCTCCACTCAGCGCCTACTCGCCGAGTCCATCCGCTCACTCGCCGAGTCGGCCACTTAACACGCGACCAAAGTCGCGACCCTACTCGCCGAGTCCACCCATGGACTCGCCGAGTTTCCCTTCCCTAATTTACTCTTTTAGCACTTCAACTTTACTCTGGATATTCCGGGATGTTACAATTCTCCCGCACTTAAATTAGGCTTCGCCCTCGAAGCCTGCGACAACTCAACTCTAGAAATACTCCCGCAACCCGCCACCTGGCATTAACCAGACCAGGTTCCTTAAGGCACAACCATCGAAACTCGAGCTCATTTTCTCCTTTCTTACGGTGTCTTGACCACCGTCTCAAGCCGGCCACCGGCTTCACCCTCTGATAACCCCACTTAACAACTGAGTACTACTCATGATGCAACACTACTCCAAATCGCAACCATCACGTGACCCATGTGAGCTAGAAATAACCATGCATCACCGGATTCCCGATCCGAGTCCAACTCTATCCATTCCACTGACAGAAAGACACATTCTTCAGAGCAACTCCCATGAGTTCTCCTCTTGCAATCACATACACATGCTGAACTAGCTCTAGCACCCTCGGGTTAGGAAAACCCATTACACTGACGACATATCCAAACATCGCCCAGGATGAACCACTACTACATACACAATTTCCTGATCAGAATCACACTGAGAGCCCAAGACTCCCTCCCTGCATCCCTTCCGAGCCCTCTTGGCTCTACACCCGCGGAATTCCTTCCGCGACCTCAGCAGACATCCCAAACCGGATGTGATTCCATTCCACTATCACAAACACGCTGCTCAATGACCACACTTGGATTACTCCAAACATAACTCTGCGCTGCTGCTTTCACTTCCGTGAATTTGCACTCCCTCTCGGAGTTACACTCCTCTCTCTTTCCTTTACCACAGAAATCCACTTGGCAGCCTTGTCACTACGACAAGTGCCACGGTGCTCACCCAATGCTACACCACTCCTTCATAGCGTAACCGCTATCCAAACAACACACATGCTCTGACTCTACTCGTAAGGACTCTCGAGTCCATGCACCATCTCCACTAAT
Source organism: Lactuca sativa (assembly GCF_002870075.4). Classification (NCBI taxonomy): domain Eukaryota; kingdom Viridiplantae; phylum Streptophyta; class Magnoliopsida; order Asterales; family Asteraceae; genus Lactuca; species Lactuca sativa. The sequence goes on from NC_056624.2 coordinate 81,774,881, forward strand.
CAAGATCAATACCCGGGGCCAGACCTTCTAATGCTATCATACCGCAACATACACAATCCATATCCTCGAACCGATCTAACAATACCTGCAGAGTCTTCAGCATGACTGGACCGCCTTACCAGGCCTTCAGCCAATCTGGACCACTCTCAGAACCTTCAGCCAATCTGGACCGCCCTCCAGTGCCTTCATTCTGGCTGGACCGTTCTCCGAGCCTTCGGCCTGACTGGTACGCCGACCGGCCTTCAGTCTATCCGGACCGCTCTACCAGCATTCCCCATTCCGAGTTATCTCTCTGGGAAATCCTCACATGCATACTGTTCTAGACCTCTAGGGGTTCTGAACTCTATCTCCATCATACATACTCGATCCCGGCCCGATCCCAGGCCTTCCACAATCAAATGCCCTAGGTCCGTATCCCACCCTGCATGCCTGCCACTTACTCATACCAGCCTACGCTCTTGGCTGACAGAACACTGCTGAATCCCAAACAGCTAAACAATCTCACATACTCATCGATCATCCAAAGAATTTTCCAATTCTGCCCCACTTAGGGCACTGACTATCAACCATCGGTCGCTCTCACCAACCTGCCAAAACAACCCTGCACAAAACCAACACTTACATGCGGACTAATTCCCATTAGCACTAGCAACCTTCACAAAAATCACATTCGCACTGATCATCCCGCTCGAAAGAAACTCAATCTGCAGCTAACCACTCCTCAGAAGGTAGATGCTACCCGACATTCAGACCAACGCCAGATTCCCACTAAAAACCCCATGAATGATAACCAACGAAATTCCCAACACTAACCCATAACCAAACCATAACCCTCAAAGAACAACAAATACCACACCGAAAACCACACAATAAGACTAGCAGATAAACAATATTCCACAATAACCACAAGATAATCAAGACATCAAGAAAGAAACATACCCACGACTGCCTCCGGCACTGCTCTGACCTCCTCTGCTGTAAGCTGAAAAGCACGACCCTGAGCCCTTGGGGGCTCCGCTCCAACCTGACCTCCACCCGTGATCCTCAAAGTGGCCGGTGCTGGAGCCTGCACCGGTCCTGCAGCGAGCTGTGGACAGTTGACCCTCAAATGTCCAACCTGATGACAATGATAACAAATCCTCAAATCCCGAACCGACGCTGACTGCCGACAATCCCTCGCATAGTGCCCCTCCTTTCTGCACTTGCGGCATGCACCTCCGGACCTACAAACTCCGGTGTGGCTCCTCCCACACTTCCCACAAGTGTGGCTACTCAGGTTTCCCACTCTAGAATCAACGGTCTTGGACCGTTTTGGTGCCGGCTGCGACTGCACCGGAGCCTGCCTCAGCTCACGCAACTGCAGCTCAATCTCTAACTCGCGCCGCCTGGCGTCCTCCTGCAACTCCAACAAAGTCTCGCACCTCTGCGTAGACACAAACTGTCTGATATCCCTTTTGAGCATGCTCAGATATCGAGACATCTGAGCCTACTCCGAAGCGAACTCAGGGCAGAACATCGCCCTCTCAGTGAACATCCTGGTGATCTCAGTCACCGACTCCGAACCCTGTTTCAGCTCAAGGAACTCCTAAGCCAATCTCTTTCTCTCTCTCTCTCTCTCAACTCACAGAACATAACGAGTGCTGAACATCTCCCTGAATTGATCCCATGAAACCGCAGCCCTCTGCGCATCCGAATATGACCCCATGGTCAATCTCCACCAATCCTTCGCCCCGAGCCTCAACAGGTTCAGAGCACACCTCACCCTCTGATCAGCAGGGCATGAACACGTGAAGAAACACCCCTCCATGTCCGATAACCATCTCATAGCAACAATCGGGTCCTAACCTCCATCAAAGGTGGGAGGCTTCGTATTATCGAAGTCCCGATACTGAAAACCCCGACCAGCTCCTCCCCCTGCCCCTACTACAGCCGTTGTAGCCGCCGCGGCAGCCGTATCTGTGAGAGCTGCATAGTGCTCATCAAAATACTCAACCATGGCGGTCTTGATCGCCCCAAACAGTTCCGGAAACTCGGCCCGAAACAACGCAGCAACCTCATCATGCAGGATCTCACGAATCCTCGCATCCAACTCGCACGTGCTCATCTGACCAAAAACATCGGGCGGTACTGACCCGCCCGGAACTCCCTCTCCTGCTCCCGATCCTGATCCGGATTGACTCCCAGCATGTCTCGGAATCTCCATACTGAAATAACACCACAAAATCTCAGACACTTCCCACTAACCCGGGAACCAACTCTCAACCCCACCCTAGAGGTCATTGTTTCCCTGATACACGTATGGGTCCTGTGCTTTCAGTAGTACGGGCCCATACTACCTTCCACACCTACCCATATTTGTATGAAGTACTACCATAACGCCCTAGAGAAAACATACAAACAGGCGCTCAACCCTCACCACTAGAGGAACACTGGAAATCTCCCACAAGGAAACCCTAGGCTACAGGCATCACAAATCAGGCAGCATTATCATGAAATCCTGAAGATCCCTAGCCTAGCACTAGCATGTTGTTCTATCAAAGCTCAAAAACAAATCTCATGTATGGTATTTTGGGGTTACTTACTGGCTCTGGCTGATCGTACCTCCACGTCCTCCTTTACTCATTTTGAAAACCATTTTAAATTCTCTTTTGAAAACTCTCCTCGATTTGAGACTGGAGTCACACGAGTGTTCCTCCAATTCACTCAAACCAAGGCTCTGATACCAACTTGTAACGACCGAAAAATTCCAACCAATTTAAATTTTTCAAAAACAACCCGATTCCATTAATGTTATTACAATAAGGTTTTCAATACAATTTATTTAAAGTATTCCCAAAATCACATAACGACAAAACATGAGGAGCGGTACGATCACCCCTTCGCCTTGCCACGGTCTCCTAAAGAACCTGAAAAAACATTAAACCGCAACTGTAAGCCCGAAAGCTTAGTGAGATATCCCAAAAATACCAACCACATATACCATACACGCATAACATGTCATATTATATCCGATCACAAAATAGCCATGCACTTCGGGTCTACTGTGTGACTGGTCCGCCGCACCGGCCAACAATCCACCTGGTCCACCCTCCGAGTCTAGCCATATACCTCGAGTCTGCAGTGTGATTGGTCTGTCCACACCGGGCCTTCAATCCACCTGGTCCACTCTCCGAATCTAGCCACATACATCGAGTCTGCAGTGTGATTGGTCCGCCCGCACCGGGCATTCAATCCACCTGGTCCACTCTCTGAGTCTAGAGTATGACGGGTACGCCCGCACCGGGCCTTCAGTCGGCCTGGTCCACTCTCCGAGCCTCAGCACGTCTATTCCGCCCTCTTGTGGCCTACAGCCTATCCGGACTACTCGTTGGGCCTTCGGGACAACCGGTCCGCCTTGGGTATCTTGGCCTACAGCACAAAGCAGGACCCGCCTCAACCCAACTCCAGTCCAAACAAACCATGTGCACATAAACATACAATCATCTAACAATTCACAGTCAACAAACCTATCAACAAATCACATAACATATCATCATCCTAACCAGGATACCGACCTAACCGGTCACTAGCATAGCATCACCCTACATCTCAGGATACCGATCTCAACCAGGTCTCTAACATATAGCATCCTAGCTACCAGGATGCAACATATCAAATCAATAACATACAACAGATACCCGGATCTCAATCCGATAAAGGGCCGGCCTTGGTGCCTTAGACCCTGTTGATATAGTGAGGATAACTCACCTCGAAACTGTCGACTGAACAGATAACCCAAGCTGCTCCGATCACTGATACGATCTCCACCACCGGACAACCACCAAGGCACTAAACTCAAAACCATATCCAACAATTACCAAAATGTCGCTGCAAATCACTGGTCAACCCTTGGTCAAAGTCAAAGTCAACCCCTGACTGACTCTACTCGCCGAGTCAACCCGATGACTCGCCGAGTCCCCATGCTCAGAAATTCCCCAATCCGCGACTCAACTCGCCAAGTCACCCCGAGACCCGCCGAGTCCAACAACTCTGAGTCCACTCACACACAACTCACCGAGTCATCCCTTGACTCACCGATTCTCGGCTCAACCAGAAAAGATTGGGACTCTTCGACAAGACTCGCCGAGTCTAAGTACAGACTTGTCGAGTCTAAGGCTATCTTCAACTTACTTGCCGAGTTGTTCTTCCAACTCGCCGAGTTCCAGGCCATCTTCATCCAACTCGCCGAGTTCCAGATTATCTTCAAACAACTCGCCGAGTCCACCCATGTGACTCGCCGAGTACCACCGGGTCTGAATCCATACCGAGGCTTTCCAAGCCATGCAGATGATCCAAACCATAAATCTACCCTTCCTAAGGCCATCCATCACGTAGAGTGGCAAACTTTACATGAATCCACGGAGATCTTGGCATTTTCACTTTAGGGTTTGGGTTTGGGACAAGATAGCTCCTTCAATCACTCATAAATAGGGACTTTTATGCATTCTAACCCTTTTCCATTCCAAATCTAAGGTAGCAACCTCAGATCTAAGCTCTACACTCCAATACATCACAATATATGTTTCCCCATAAACCCCAAAATGATGCATCTATATGAATAACAGCCCAAGAATGAGATAATACCTCAAAAGGAAGCCCCAACAACAATGAAACCCGAATCTAAGCAAAGCCCCTTGCTCCAAGCCTCCTAACCTTCAAGATTTCCTCAACAATCACTTCTTCAAGCCTCCAAATGCACTTTGATCCTCCCACACATGACAACTAGGGTTTCTGGACTTAAGAGAGAGTAGAGCGGCTGGGGGAAAGGATGTTATGTTCTTTATATAGGGCTCATCCTCCGGATTTAGGGTTTTCTCCACTTAGCGCCTACTCGCCGAGTCCATCCGCTGTCTCGCCGAGTTGGCCACTTAACACGCGACCAAAGTCGCGACCCTACTCGCCGAGTCCACCCATGGACTCGCCGAGTTCCCCTTCCCCAATTTACTCTTTTAGCCCTTCAACTTTACTCTGGATATTCCTGGATGTTACAGGTTGATTATGTAAATCATCCATAACTTATATAGTGGGCTAAAAGACTCCACGGATTATCAAGTTGGGTTTCACCCATAGGATGCTACATGGAGTTAACCCACAGATCATGGAAATGAGGAGTCATGTTACATTAGGGTTTACATGGTGTAACCCTAATGCAACACACTATATAAAGCTCATGTTCTCCCAAAATAGGCTCACACATGCATTCTTGAGGGCTAGCGGTGCTAGGCTCACAAGGTTTCAAGGAATCAAAAGCAAGTTTGTTCCTTAGCATTTGGTGTTGTGTGAAGCATTTTAGGCATCACACTTGAGGTGCTAGGCTCACAAGGTTTCAAGGAATCAAAAGCAACAACAATGTATGTTATTCTATCTTACATTTAAGTTAAAAATGTTCCCCATGTATGCAAGATAGGATCAAGAACCTTGGAGATCAACTTTACATGAATTTTAGACAAACATAGATCCAAGGTTATTTGGGTTGCATGTACACTTAGGAAGTGTTAGAATGCTTAAACCCCATCACTTACTATGTGACTTAGAAAGTGATTAAACCACCAACTTTCTTAAGACTTTGACACCCAAATCTCCCGGCTTGTCAATATGTGACTTCATCTCCAAGATGTGATCACACCTAGACCTTGCCTTGCCAATATGGATTGAGTGACCTTGAACTTGTGGGTTAGGGAGAATAATTGGAAGAGGTGGAGGAAGTGTGAAGTTCCAAGAGATTTGGGAGGATCATAGATGTCTGAACCAAACAACTTTTGGGAGATATTCAAGATAGTTGATTGAAACTCCTTAATATAACAACCAATATGAAATATTAAGACTAGGACCCAACAAACTATTTTATAATTTGGAAGCAGGATGCCATAATCCAAGCTATAAAATATTTGAAGGTAGGTGAATGACGATTCACCAATTTCCACCAAGATAAACGAAATTTATTATTAGGTTCTAACTGGTTTTGAAACTCCTAAGTTCTTTTGAGATTCATTATGTTTCAATCTTGAGTGTGCCCTTCAGGTTTTGTGACTGGATGTCGAGGATCACAAAAAAAATATGTGAATAACCATTCAAATATACTTGGTACCCTTAATATATTTACCCCTCAATCAATGTGCCGGTTAAACACACACGCTCCACCAATACTATGATAAACATTAAGTTACCCTTTTCCTACCTTGTTAAATCAAGCTAGTGTGCCGGTTAACCACACATGCTTCACTAACCGACTTAAGCAAAGTGCAAAGTGTAATTTCATGGGTTAGCACCACATTCACATTTTCCTAAGTAACTAAGATTGGGTATTAATAGGAGTTTAGTTACTTAGTATTTATTATTAATACTTTTAATGAAGGGAGAATCATAGTCCTTGTCCTACCCGTTCGGCTAACGACCATCCACCAGTCAAAGAAGCGGTGGGTGAGAGTGGACACCCATTAAGTTTCCATTTTAAAGGAAACAACCTTCTACCCCCTTATAGACCGAGTTCGTGATGAGGCCTACTAATGGTAAGACGACTTGCTCTTATACATATATATAAATATTATTAACTTGTAATATTATAAAGTATAAGGGTTGAATTTTAACTTTTAAAATTCTAAGGGCTTAACTTGGAATTAAAGTGTTCATAAGGGAAAACTTTTCATATTCCAAAACTTGAGGGCAAGTTTTGAAACTATTCAAAACTATTCAATTCCATAACTTATGTGTTTAAAGTAGTTTTAATGAAAAACTCTTCAAGTTCCATAACTTGAGAAAAATTATGGAAGACTTTAAACTATTAAAAAAATGTGACTTTTCCTTTATTCATAACTTATGAAATATTTATGAGTTTTATGATTCTTAAATGTGACTTTTCATATAACTTGAGGACAAGTTACAAAAACACATTTTAGAATCCACTCTTAGATTAAAATGGAATAAAAACACATAATTAATTAACTTTTCTATTAATCTAAGCAACTCATATGAACAAAGATAATTCATATCAAACTTTTCCATGTAATTAGCATAGCTCTTAAACTAATAAAAAACATGAATCTATTGACAATTATCCTTGAAATTGGATTAGCATGAACATTACCACATCAAATACAAGTTTATAGGTTTAAAAATAGCTTATGGTAATGTTCCTAGTCCAAATCCAGCCAAAAAACTCAAAGGTAAGCTGTTTGGGACTTCAACTCGTCGAGTTCTATAGAGAACTTGTCAAGTTCAAGCTACAAACCATGAACTCGTCGAGTTTATGGCAAAAACTCATCGAGTTTTCAGTCTGGATAGATTCAAGGCTTTGAAAAATGTATTTGCATCAAGTATAAGAGAAAACAAACCTGGCTCTGATACCACTGTTGGGTTTTGAGCATTCTAACACTCCTAAGTGTACATGCAACCTTAAATACCTTGGATCTATGTTTTCTCTATTATACATGTAAATATGAAATTTCCAAGGTATTCATCCTAACTAGCATAATAACATTGATTCATATGAATATCACAAGTTAGAAGAACATACCTCTTTGATGTAGAATGTCTTCATGAAGCTTGAGTGCCTAGTGCCCCAAGTGTGACACCTCAGATGGCTCACACAACACCAAATACAGTTGGAATAACTTGAGAGAATATACACACTTCATGAAAATCTTTTAGCGCTTTCACACATACTCTAGTGGCCGATTTTGTCAACAATAAGATGCTTATATAGTTAGTGACAATTAGGGTAAACCCTAATTGTCCTGGCTTTCCATTTCCTTGGACCATGGGTTCAAATATACCATTAAGCATCCATGAAGCATCTTATGGGTTTTAGCCCAACTTGACAATCCATGGATTTCACACCCCAAAACCAAGAACGACGGAAACGGTCTGGGGCGGAGGACGTCATGTATAGTATCACAACACAGTAAATGTAAATAAGCAAACAACATCATCCATTGCATTAAATATATAATTTTAATACAAGTGTGTTCTGTACAGTTATAGACACCAAAATAATGTAAAACAAAATAATATGAGATGAGTCTTGAATGCACTGCATCTTCTCAAAAGCTGGCCTCGGTACCTGTCTACTGATGACCTGAGAATACAAGTTATTTTGAAAGAGTTTATCAGCATTAAGCTGGTGAGTTCATAAGTATTTTAGTGTCAATGTTTGTTGTCAAAACGTTTGAACATGTCTCAATGTATAAGTTTGTAAAAATGTAATAAGTGTTTGAAAGTGTTTGTAAAAGTTTGAATCTCTCAGAAAAACCTATATTTTCTATTAAAGTAACCTTCTACCAAGGCTTAGATGTTTTGTATACTCGTTCATTGTAAAAGTATGTGATTTCCCAAGTGTAACTATCATTGGATAAAATATAGTATGTACATTAATGCTTAAGTGAGGTTATCACTAAAATATGTAATGGGTAAATCATTGTAGTACTGTAGTTTTGTATAATAAGAACTACTGCTGTACTAATTACTACTACCTTAAACCGGATTTATATTAAGGTATAATGTGATAAATTGCACCATGCTATCGACTGGTAACAACGACATAATGAATGGTCGTAATAAAAAGAAATGACGTTTGGCACCCGCAGACCTGCAGGTCCGGCTGTAGCTAGCAACAAGGTGTAGGATAGTCAATCCAATATAGATCTATACGAAAACTCACGCTCTCCCTCCAAGAGAATTTTGGCTACAACTCGGGCCATGACATTTAAGGCATGCTCCGACATAGTGGATCACAATTGTTAACGTATTCATGTATATGTATTGTTTCTCGTTCTAGTATAGTTGTATATGTCTTGTTTCTAGTATAGATGTATATGTACATGTTTCTAGTATAGCTGTATATGTACTTGTTTCTAGTATAGCTGTATATGTACTTGTTTCTAGTATAGCTGTATATGTACTTGTTTCTAGTATAGCTGTATATGTACTTGTTTCTAGTATAGCTGTATATGTTCCTGTGTTACCCCGATGGTAACTAACTATTGATGTACTGATAAGTATGAATATGGAAGTACTTTTATGTCTATACATGTATATATGATATATAAGTAATATGGAAACGACCTTCGGATGGTCACCCGAAATCCCACCAGACCACATCCAAATCGAGAAAAAGGAAATAGGGCGGATGGCCTTCCTAAGCCCTTTAAACATTATTTATATATCTATACATATATGGGCATGCAATTGAATATATAAAAGCATAAATAAGTTTTCGTAAGACATTTGAAGCATAAATATAATTTCAAGAGAAGATCGACTTGATGTCGATCTATAAAACAATTTGAAGGCATAAGTTGATACAACAGTTTAAGTATAAGAAGCATTTGTTTAAATCACAGTCTATAAATAAGTTTGGATAGTAAAAGAGTTTGTAAAACATTTCAAAGTAAAGCAGTTTGATAAACAGTTTGAACAGTGGTAAAACTCGTTGTTTTCCTAGTTATTAATCACATGTGATTAAATGCAATCACATGTGATTGAAGCAATAACTATAAGTATTTGACTTGTATCCCCCCCCATAAAGTATTTAAACATTTTAAAATCATTTCAAAGGTTGATTCAAGGGGTATGAACTCACTTGTGGTGAGTTGTTTGAATTGCAGTGTCGGATACCGTGCTAGGTGGCAAACGGAGACTTGTTTACACGCACGAGCCTAGTTATCATATAATAAGCATATATATAAGTAATTAGACAAATAATAACTTAATAAATAAGTTAACACACTTAGGAACATGTAAACACTTTTTATAAGTGTTTAAGGTCCAAAAGGTTGCATCTAAGTTGCTACGGGACAAGGCAAAAGGGTTTGAAACATCAAATGGCCTTGCATAAGAGTTCACCACCCAACAAACCCCACCCTTTGGACTTTACAGCCGTAAACTCATGGGTTTATGGCCGTGAACTCCTCACATGGTGGTTTTGGGTGTTTTAAAGTGTTATCTTGATCCTAGTACACTCCTAGCTTTGTTGGAATAACACATGAAGTAGTTTAAGGCCCTAGAATGCTCCATAGGGGAGTTTACGGCCTAAAGTCCATTTACCCTAGAGTTTACGGCCGTAAACTCCTATGGGGTGATGGCTTTTAATTGTTTTGAGGCACTTACACATCAAGGATGGCTTCCATGATTTTATCTAAGGCTAATGGGGACAAGAGGCACACTTTTGTGCCTTCACTTGGAGTTTATGGCCCAAGATATGTTCCTTGGCCGTAAACTTCTTTTAAAGAGTGATTATGATGTCTTTTGTTCTCCATTCAAGTCCCATGTGCTCAAAGGTAATTGTCTTAAGGCCTAAGGTGTGTTTGGAATGCTTTTTACCCTAGAAAAAGGGGTTTACGGCCCAAGAGAGGTTCTTGGCCGTAAACTCCTATTAATCTTATGATTTTGAAGGGTTTTAATGTCTAAAATAGGCACAAGCATTTGAGGGTTAAAGTCCTTAAGCATTAGGGGTGATTTAGGGCACTAAATGCCCTTGAAAAGGGGTTTACGGCCCAAGAAAGTTCCTTGGCCGTAAACTCCAAGATCTTGTGTTTCCTGGTTGCTTTTTAGCCCCAAATGTTTATACACTAACTCCTAAACAAGTTGTCTAACAAGGAATCGGGACTAGGAAGCCTTTAGGCTCCGTTTTGGAGTTTACTCCCCAAGAACGTTCTTGGGCGGTAAACTCCTGGATCTTGTAATCTAAACATGTTATTGATGTTATAAAGCATCTAACAAGTATTGAAACACATTTAGTAAAGTAGAATCACAATATGGGATGAAAACCCGAAGATCCGTCAGAGAGAATATGGCTTTTCTCTATTTGGAATTGTGAATAATGAATTAATTTAATTCAGAAAACTATTTATAGTCCTGGAATATTTTGGCAGAAAATATTTTTATTCCTGACGTTGGACTGTAACAGTATGAAACTTGGAATGCTCAAATCTCACAAAACCAGGAGTATCCACTCTCCTGATATCACCTTAAACATAAACCCTAATGTACACAAACTGTTTCGGAAAAGTATGAAAATCACAGAAACTGGACTAGCTTCTATTGGATAGATAATGTTCGTACAAATGGAAATTTCGGGTTGTCACATCATCCCCCCGTTAGAAGGAATTTCGTCCCGAAATTAGAATTTAAGCAAATAAGAGTTGCAAACAATTATGCGAAAAGATGAGGGTATTTCAACTTCATCTGCTCCTCGCGTTCCCAAGTGAATTCCGGTCCTCGCTTGGCGTTCCAGCGAACCTTCACGATAGGGATACGGCTTTGTTTTGTCTGCTTGACCTCACGGTCCATGATCTCTACAGGTTCTTCCACAAAGTTGAGGCTCTCGTTGATCTCGATCTCGTCGAGTGGGATTACGAGAGTCTCGTCGGACAGACACTTTTTCAAGTTAGATACGTGGAATGTAGAATGTACGTTACGAAGTGTGTCGGGTAGGTCGAGTTTGTAAGCTACGGGGCCGACTCTGGCAAGAATCTCGAAAGGCCCTATGTACCTCGGATTTAGCTTCCCACGCTTGCCGAAGCATATCAAGCCTTTCCAGGGTGAGACTTTAAGAAGGACTCGGTCTCCCACCTGAAATTCCAAAGGTTTTCTTCGTTTATCGGCGTAGCTCTTCTGTCGGCCTCTAGAGGCTTTCAATCGTTCACGGATCTGAACGATTTTCTCTATCGTTTCCCGAATGATTTCCGGACCAGTGAGAGTACTGTCGGAAGCTTGCCCTCTTGCTAATTGGGTATCACCCACCTCAGCCCAGCACAGAGGGGATCTGCACTTTCGGCCGTAGAGAGCTTCGAATGGAGTAGCCTTGATGCTCGTGTGATAACTGTTATTATAGGAAAATTCGACAAGGGGTAAATGAGTATCCCATGCCTTCCCAAAATCAATCACACAGGCTCGCAACATATCTTCCAGTGTTTGGATGGTCCTCTCACTCTGTCCGTCGGTCTGTGGATGGTAGGCTGTGCTCATGTCTAGCCTCGTTCCTAGGGAATGTTGTAGTGATTGCCAAAATCTTGAGGTGAATCTACTATCTCTATCGGAGATAATGGAAATAGGTACACCATGTAGCCGTACAATTTCCGTAATGTATGTTCTCGTAAGTTTCTCCATCTTGTCGGTTTCTTTGATAGGCAGGAAGTGTGCAGACTTGGTCAATCTATCAACGATGACCCATATGGTGTCAAGTCCACCCGTCGTCTTGGGTAACTTGGTTATGAAATCCATAGTGATCCGCTCCCACTTCCATTCTGGAATCTCTGGTTGTTGCAGTAAACCAGAGGGCTTCTGGTACTCGACCTTAACCTTTGCGCAAGTAAGGCATTTACTTACGAAGGTAGCAATCTCTGCTTTCATATTAGGCCACCAGTATAGCTTTTTAAGATCCAGATACATCTTATCTGAACCTGGGTGGATGGAATACCGAGTGTTGTGCGCCTCAGTCATGACCAAGTCTCAGAAACCACCGTGTTTCGGTGTCCAGATCCGGTTCATGAAATATAAAGTTCCATCACCCTTGGCTTCTAAATTCTTGTCCATTCCTCTAAGGGATTCACTCGACACATTTTCAGGTTTCATGGCCTCAAGTTGAGCTGCCTGAATTTGCTTAGTCAGGTGTGAATGGATGGTTATTGATAATGACTTGACCTTGCGACCAGAATATTCCTTCCGACTTAGGGCGTCTACTACTACGTTGGCTTTACCCGGATGATAACGAATATCGCATTCGTAATCACTGAGTAGCTCGACCCACCGTCGTTGTCTCATGTTGAGCTCCTTCTGATCGAAAATATGTTGTAAACTCTTGTGGTCGGTAAAGATAGTGCTCTTCGTTCCATACAAGTAATGTCTCCAGATCTTCAGAGCAAACACTACTGCTCCTAGCTCAAGATCGTGGGTCGTGTAGTTAACCTCGTGTGTGTTCAACTGCCGCGAGGCGTAGGCGATGACCTTACCTCGCTGCATCAGAACACATCCGAGTCCTTGATTGGATGCATCGCAATAGACTACGAAGTCTTCTATTCCTTCGGGAAGGGATAGTATTGGAGCGGTGCACAAGGCTCGTTTGAGCGTTTGGAACGCTCTTTCTTGTTTCTCTTCCCAGTCAAAGGCCACGCCTTTCTAGGTCAGGGTTGTAAGAGGCTTCGCTATTCGGGAGAAGTTCTGAATGAACCTGCGGTGGTAGCCAGCGAGACCTAGAAATTGACGAATTTCTGTAGGCGTCTTTGGTGCTGACCAGTTCTCAATGGCTTTTATTTTGGATGGGTCCACGTGGATTCCCTCTTCGCTTACCACGTGTCCTAAGAATTCGACTCTTCGGATCCAAAATTCACATTTTGAGAACTTCGCATAAAGTTTCTCTTTTCGTAATGTCTCTAGAACTTGTCGCAGATGATCACCATGCTCTTTCTTACTTCGGGAGTAGATCAGGATGTCGTCAATGAAAACGATAACGAAATTATCTAAGTAAGGTCGGCATACTCTATTCATCAGATCCATGAAGACTGCGGGCGCATTGGTCAATCCGAATGGCATCACCACGAACTCGTAATGTCCGTAACGAGTTCGGAAGGCTGTCTTCGGCACATCCTCCTCAAGCACTCGTAACTGGTGATATCCGGATCTCAGATCAATCTTGGAAAAATAGTTCGCCCCTTGCAGTTGGTCGAATAGATCATCTATGCGTGGCAGAGGGTAACGATTTTTGATCGTCAATTTGTTGAGTTCTCTGTAGTCAATACACATACGGAATGATCCGTCTTTCTTCTTAACGAACAAGACCGGTGCTCCCCAGGCTGAGAAACTTGATCTTATGAAGCCCTTGTTGAGCAGTTCGTTAAGTTGACCAGAGAGTTCCTGCATCTCGGCTGGTGCTAAACGGTAGGGCGACTTGGCTACTGGGGTAGCTCCTGGGACTAAGTCGATTCTGAATTCAACTTGTCGTTGCGGAGGTAACCCGGGTAGTTCTTCTGGGAAAATGTCGGGGAAGTCGCTCACTACTGGGATGTTCTTTAGTTCTTTCGTTTCTAGGCTCGTGTCGACGACGTGAGCAAGAAATGTGTGGTATTCTTTGCGCAGATATTTTTGTACTTGAATACTAGATATAATGCGAAGACTCGCACCAGGTTTGTCGCCGTAGACTATAAGAGTTTCGTTAGATGGGAGGTTTACTCGAACTGCTTTCTCGTAGCACATGATGTCGGCGCAATGAAGACTTAACCAATCCATGCTGATAATAACGTCAAAACTTTTTATTGAGACCGGCATAAGGTCAATTGGGAATGAATGGTTATCTAAGGTTAGGAGACAACCTAAGTATGCTATTAGTACTTTCAGTTTTCCCATTGGCCATTTCTACTGTGAATTGTTCATTAAGTGCGTGTGGTTGTTGCTTAAGCATGCGAGCAACTTTGTGGTTTACGAAGCTTCACTCCGCTCCACTATCGAACATAATGCATGCATAGGAGTTATCAAGGAGGAACGTACCAGTCACCACTGTCGGGTCAGCTACTGCTTCCCCGTGGCCTATTGCTAGTACCCTCCCTGCTCCTCCAGTATTCCTCGCCTTGGGGCAGTCTCTTTTAAAGTGGCCTGTTTCGCCACATCCATAGCAAGTTGGGCTCGCGCCTGAGCCAGGAACTTGGGAGATCGGTTGTGCTGGGAACTTACAGAATCGGATGGTGTGTCCTTTTCTGTTGCAGTTAGAACACTGCATTTCACGGCAGGCGCCGTTGTGGTGGTAGTTGCATTTGTTGCACTTGGGCAAACTTCCAACATACCGACTCGCCGGAGCAGTATCTGCAGTAGGGGTTACCGCGGCATGCACTGCCACAATTTGTTGTTTCTTTGCAGCCCGTTGCTTCTTCTTCTCATCCCAAAACTTCCGCTTGGTGCCAGCGGGTTTTGAGGGTTCTGGGATGGCTAGGGTGGTTGTGGTTGCAAGGGTCTTGACTCCATGGTCAATGAGTTTTTGTGCCAAACGCTTGGCACTGTCAAAGGTAGCGGGGTTCGATGCTAAGACATTCCCCTGGTACGGAGGCATTAGCCCCCATACGTACCGTTCGATCTTTTTCCCCTCAGTGGGAACCATATTGGGGCCTAGGGCCACCAGTTCGCTAAATCGGGAAATGTAAGCGATCACATTGGTGCCCTTCATGGTCAGATTCCAGAGTTCATGTTCTAACTTCTGGACTTCGCCCCTCGGGCAGTATTCCTCAGTCATGAGGTCCTTCATCGTTTCCCAGCCCATGTCGTTAGCCACGACGAGAGTTAGGGCTTTGACGTGGCCGTTCCACCACGTTAGGGCTTTACCCTCAAAGGTGCATGCAGTATATTTTACTTTGCACGCAGCAGGGCATGAACAGATTTCGAAGACTGATTCAGTCTTCTCGAACCATTGCGAGAGAGCAATGACTCCGCCGGTGCCATAGAACGGCTTCGGCTTGCAGTTTGTGAAATCCTTGTAGGAGCACTCTCTCGAGCGCACAGGGATTTCAATCTGAATAGATTCCACAGGGGTTCCACCTCTGCTGGCATCTGATGAGTGATACTGAGCCATGGTAGTCGCCACTGCTGCAGCTACGGCAGCATTCAGGGCTGCAGTATCGATCACCGGAGGCGGTGGAGGCGGTGGAGGTGCAGGATTATTCCTATTCCTGGGAGATTTGCGAGGAGGCATCTTTCAGCTATAAGTTTATAAAGATAAGAAAGATGATAAGAATCAATTTGTAAACAACGTGAGAGTGACCCATGGAGTAACTAACCATAGCCCAACAGTTGAATGAGTGTTTGAAATCACAACAAGGAATGTTAGTAGGAATACACAAGTGTACAAATTTCCCATAGATTAGATAGATTTCAATAGTATGGGTATTACTGATGTAATAAGTTCAAGGAAAATCGACCTAACAGTAGGTCTTACATCATACCAAAAGGACAAGACTGACAGTCCTAGATTCCTAATTAGAGTACTGAAAGTTAGGAATATTTTACATACAAGTGCTACTCAGAGCATAAATGTTAAAGGCTATCCTTAAATCCAAAGACAGAGATGTACTAGACATCATCTAATGGCGATGGGAACTCCTCGGGCGAGCCCTGAGGTCAGACACTTGGCGAAACACTTCTTGAAGGTGTCGGTCCTGAGCTCTCTGACGAGCTCGAAGTTCCAAGACTTCAGCACGGGAGGCAGTCAGCTGTTGCTGCAGGGTTTCGTTGGTTCTCTGGGTCCATTCCATGTCTTCTTCAAGACGGCGGATGCGGACTGTATTGACACCTGAATTGGCATCAATCTCCATGACCCGGTCGATGGCTGCTCGACCTTGCTCGACATTACGAGCTATTCTGCGGATGATTACCGGCAGAGCTCTGTCAGCAGAGCCACCATCGCTGACGTTGTAAAAGGTTCGGTCCCCAAAGTATGGTAAGGGTTGACCCTGTTCATCACTCTAGCGATTCAAGTTGTTTGCCCACATGGGAGTAGGACCTGGAAACGCTGGTCGAGGGTTGTTGTTCGGGGCTTGACCTACAAGCGGTAGGTTGTTGACTTCAGGCTCGGAGTCGGATCCATCAGAAAAGCCTTCTGCGAGGTGATCATCCAAAGGAATTGGATGCTCATCTTCAGGCTCTTCATCGATCCACCCGGCATTGCCTTCATTTGGAAAGTACGGGTCGCCATGTTGGAATCCAGCCATTTATATCTACGCGAGAAGAGAGGTATAAGAATATAGTATACGTGTAACTAGTAGCACTAAAATACACCTATTGTATTCTAAGTTTAAGTTCTACTGATCTTCTTGTGGTATTGTTGGTAATTTTTTAGACTTGTTAACATATCACAACTATTCTAGGGCATATGCTAATCACTCCTAGGACCAGCATAGTTGATCAGGCTATGCCATTCCCAGGACTGACCATACATCCCCGAGCTCACTTGTGATATTCAACAATCGTAATACTTTTGTTCTTGTCGTTGTGACACTGATTTTAGTATGAATGCAAACTAGTATACTTAATTAAGTATTTTAATATTTAAAGTATAGACTCTTGGTCAGAGTGTTTTAATCCCAATTGGGTTTATAGTTTAGTATATCTTTTATGGGTTGATATACTTGATTCACTATAAACAATGCTCTGATACCAATCTGTCACACCCCAAAACCAAGAACGGCGGAAACGTTCTGGGGCGGAGGACGTCATGTATAGTATCACAACACAGTAAATGTAAATAAGCAAACAACATCATCCATTGCATTAAATATATAATTTTAATACAAGTGTGTTCTGTACAGTTATAGACACCAAAATAATGTAAAACAAAATAATATGAGATGAGTCTTGAATGCACTCCATCTTCTCAAAAGCTGGCCTCGGTACCTGTCTACTGATGACCTGAGAATACAAGTTATTTTGAAAGAGTTTATCAGCATTAAGCTGGTGAGTTCATAAGTATTTTAGTGTCAATGTTTGTTGTCAAAACGTTTGAACCTGTCTCAATGTATAAGTTTGTAAAAATGTAATAAGTGTTTGAAAGTGTTTGTAAAAGTTTGAATCTCTCAGAAAAACCTATATTTTCTATTAAAGTAACCTTCTACCAAGGCTTAGATGTTTTGTATAATCGTTCGTTGTAAAAGTATGTGATTTCCCAAGTGTAACTATCATTGGATAAAATATAGTATGTACATTAATGCTTAAGTGAGGTTATCACTAAAGTATGTAATGGGTAAATCATTGTAGTACTGTAGTTTTGTATAATAAGAACTACTGCTGTACTAATTACTACTACCTTAAACCGGATTTATATTAAGGTATAATGTGATAAATTGCACCATGCTATCGACTGGTAACAACGACATAATGAATGGTCGTAATAAAAAGAAATGACGTTTGGCACCCGCAGACCTGCAGGTCCGGCTGTAGCTAGCAACAAGGTGTAGGATAGTCAATCCAATATAGATCTATACGCAAACTCACGCTCTCCCTCCAAGAGAATTTTGGCTACAACTCGGGCCATGACATTTAAGGCATGCTCCGACATAGTGGATCACAATTGTTAACGTATTCATGTATATGTATTGTTTCTCGTTCTAGTATAGTTGTATATGTCTTGTTTCTAGTATAGATGTATATGTACATGTTTCTAGTATAGCTGTATATGTACTTGTTTCTAGTATAGCTGTATATGTACTTGTTTCTAGTATAGCTGTATATGTACTTGTTTCTAGTATAGCTGTATATGTACTTGTTTCTAGTATAGCTGTATATGTTCCTGTGTTACCCCGATGGTAACTAACTATTGATGTACTGATAAGTATGAATATGGAAGTACTTTTATGTCTATACATGTATATATGATATATAAGTAATATGGAAACGACCTTCGGATGGTCACCCGAAATCCCACCAGACCACATCCAAATCGAGAAAAAGGAAATAGGGCGGATGGCCTTCCTAAGCCCTTTAAACATTATTTATATATCTATACATATATGGGCATGCAATTGAATATATAAAAGCATAAATAAGTTTTCGTAAGACATTTGAAGCATAAATATAATTTCAAGAGAAGATCGACTTGATGTCGATCTATAAAACAATTTGAAGGCATAAGTTGATACAACAGTTTAAGTATAAGAAGCATTTGTTTAAATCACAGTCTATAAATAAGTTTGGATAGTAAAAGAGTTTGTAAAACATTTCAAAGTAAAGCAGTTTGATAAACAGTTTGAACAGTGGTAAAAATCGTTGTTTTCCTAGTTATTAATCACATGTGATTAAATGCAATCACATGTGATTGAAGCAATAACTATAAGTATTTGACTTGTATCCCCCCCCCCCATAAAGTATTTAAACATTTTAAAATCATTTCAAAGGTTGATTCAAGGGGTATGAACTCACTTGTGGTGAGTTGTTTGAATTGCAGTGTCGGATACCGTGCTAGGTGGCAAACGGAGACTTGTTTACACGCACGAGCCTAGTTATCATATAATAAGCATATATATAAGTAATTAGACAAATAATAACTTAATAAATAAGTTAACACACTTAGGAACATGTAAACACTTTTTATAAGTGTTTAAGGTCCAAAAGGTTGCATCTAAGTTGCTACGGGACAAGGCAAAAGGGTTTGAAACATCAAATGGCCTTGCATAAGAGTTCACCACCCAACAAACCCCACCCTTTGGACTTTACGGCCGTAAACTCATGGGTTTATGGCCGTGAACTCCTCACATGGTGGTTTTGGGTGTTTTAAAGTGTTATCTTGATCCTAGTACACTCCTAGCTTTGTTGGAATAACACATGAAGTAGTTTCAGGCCCTAGAATGCTCCATAGGGGAGTTTACGGCCTAAAGTCCATTTACCCTAGAGTTTATGGCCGTAAACTCCTATGGGGTGATGGCTTTTAATTGTTTTGAGGCACTTACACATCAAGGATGGCTTCCATGATTTTATCTAAGGCTAATGGGGACAAGAGGCACACTTTTGTGCCTTCACTTGGAGTTTATGGCCCAAGATATGTTCCTTGGCCGTAAACTTCTTTTAAAGAGTGATTATGATGTCTTTTGTTCTCCATTCAAGTCCCATGTGCTCAAAGGTAATTGTCTTAAGGCCTAAGGTGTGTTTGGAATGCTTTTTACCCTAGAAAAAGGGGTTTACGGCCCAAGAGAGGTTCTTGGCCGTAAACTCCTATTAATCTTATGATTTTGAAGGGTTTTAATGTCTAAAATAGGCACAAGCATTTGAGGGTTAAAGTCCTTAAGCATTAGGGGTGATTTAGGGCACTAAATGCCCTTGAAAAGGGGTTTACGGCCCAAGAAAGTTCCTTGGCCGTAAACTCCAAGATCTTGTGTTTCCTGGTTGCTTTTTAGCCCCAAATGTTTATACACTAACTCCTAAACAAGTTGTCTAACAAGGAATCGGGACTAGGAAGCCTTTAGGCTCCGTTTTGGAGTTTACTCCCCAAGAACGTTCTTGGGCGGTAAACTCCTGGATCTTGTAATCTAAACATGTTATTGATGTTATAAAGCATCTAACAAGTATTGAAACACATTTAGTAAAGTAGAATCACAATATGGGATGAAAACCCGAAGATCCGTCAGAGAGAATATGGCTTTTCTCTATTTGGAATTGTGAATAATGAATTAATTTAATTCAGAAAACTATTTATAGTCCTGGAATATTTTGGCAGAAAATATTTTTATTCCTGACGTTGGACTGTAACAGTATGAAACTTGGAATGCTCAAATCTCACAAAACCAGGAGTATCCACTCTCCTGATATCACCTTAAACATAAACCCTAATGTACACAAACTGTTTCGGAAAAGTATGAAAATCACAGAAACTGGACTAGCTTCTATTGGATAGATAATGTTCGTACAAATGGAAATTTCGGGTTGTCACATCATCCCCCCGTTAGAAGGAATTTCGTCCCGAAATTAGAATTTAAGCAAATAAGAGTTGCAAACAATTATGCGAAAAGATGAGGGTATTTCAACTTCATCTGCTCCTCGCGTTCCCAAGTGAATTCCGGTCCTCGCTTGGCGTTCCAACGAACCTTCACGATAGGGATACGGCTTTGTTTTGTCTGCTTGACCTCACGGTCCATGATCTCTACAGGTTCTTCCACAAAGTTGAGGCTCTCGTTGATCTCGATCTCGTCGAGTGGGATTACGAGAGTCTCGTCGGACAGACACTTTTTCAAGTTAGATACGTGGAATGTAGAATGTACGTTACGAAGTGTGTCGGGTAGGTCGAGTTTGTAAGCTACGGGGCCGACTCTGGCAAGAATCTCGAAAGGCCCTATGTACCTCGGATTTAGCTTCCCACGCTTGCCGAAGCATATCAAGCCTTTCCAGGGTGAGACTTTAAGAAGGACTCGGTCTCCCACCTGAAATTCCAAAGGTTTTCTTCGTTTATCGGCGTAGCTCTTCTGTCGGCCTCTAAAGGCTTTCAATCGTTCACGGATCTGAACGATTTTCTCTGTCGTTTCCCGAATGATTTCCGGACCAGTGAGAGTACTGTCGGAAGCTTGCCCTCTTGCTAATTGGGTATCACCCACCTCAGCCCAGCACAGAGGGGATCTGCACTTTCGGCCGTAGAGAGCTTCGAATGGAGTAGCCTTGATGCTCGTGTGATAACTGTTATTATAGGAAAATTCGACAAGGGGTAAATGAGTATCCCATGCCTTCCCAAAATCAATCACACAGGCTCGCAACATATCTTCCAGTGTTTGGATGGTCCTCTCACTCTGTCCGTCGGTCTGTGGATGGTAGGCTGTGCTCATGTCTAGCCTCGTTCCTAGGGAATGTTGTAGTGATTGCCAAAATCTTGAGGTGAATCTACTATCTCTATCGGAGATAATGGAAATAGGTACACCATGTAGCCGTACAATTTCCGTAATGTATGTTCTCGTAAGTTTCTCCATCTTGTCGGTTTCTTTGATAGGCAGGAAGTGTGCAGACTTGGTCAATCTATCAACGATGACCCATATGGTGTCAAGTCCACCCGTCGTCTTGGGTAACTTGGTTATGAAATCCATAGTGATCCGCTCCCACTTCCATTCTGGAATCTCTGGTTGTTGCAGTAAACCAGAGGGCTTCTGGTACTCGACCTTAACCTTTGCGCAAGTAAGGCATTTACTTACGAAGGTAGCAATCTCTGCTTTCATATTAGGCCACCAGTATAGCTTTTTAAGATCCAGATACATCTTATCTGAACCTGGGTGGATGGAATACCGAGTGTTGTGCGCCTCAGTCATGACCAAGTCTCAGAAACCACCGTGTTTCGGTGTCCAGATCCGGTTCATGAAATATAAAGTTCCATCACCCTTGGCTTCTAAATTCTTGTCCATTCCTCTAAGGGATTCACTCGACACATTTTCAGGTTTCATGGCCTCAAGTTGAGCTGCCTGAATTTGCTTAGTCAGGTGTGAATGGATGGTTATTGATAATGACTTGACCTTGCGACCAGAATATTCCTTCCGACTTAGGGCGTCTACTACTACGTTGGCTTTACCCGGATGATAACGAATATCGCATTCGTAATCACTGAGTAGCTCGACCCACCGTCGTTGTCTCATGTTGAGCTCCTTCTGATCGAAAATATGTTGTAAACTCTTGTGGTCGGTAAAGATAGTGCTCTTCGTTCCATACAAGTAATGTCTCCAGATCTTCAGAGCAAACACTACTGCTCCTAGCTCAAGATCGTGGGTCGTGTAGTTAACCTCGTGTGTGTTCAACTGTCGCGAGGCGTAGGCGATGACCTTACCTCGCTGCATCAGAACACATCCGAGTCCTTGATTGGATGCATCGCAATAGACTACGAAGTCTTCTATTCCTTCGGGAAGGGATAGTATTGGAGCGGTGCACAAGGCTCGTTTGAGCGTTTGGAACGCTCTTTCTTGTTTCTCTTCCCAGTCAAAGGCCACGCCTTTCTAGGTCAGGGTTGTAAGAGGCTTCGCTATTCGGGAGAAGTTCTGAATGAACCTGCGGTGGTAGCCAGCGAGACCTAGAAATTGACGAATTTCTGTAGGCGTCTTTGGTGCTGACCAGTTCTCAATGGCTTTTATTTTGGATGGGTCCACGTGGATTCCCTCTTCGCTTACCACGTGTCCTAAGAATTCGACTCTTCGGATCCAAAATTCACATTTTGAGAACTTCGCATAAAGTTTCTCTTTTCGTAATGTCTCTAGAACTTGTCGCAGATGATCACCATGCTCTTTCTTACTTCGGGAGTAGATCAGGATGTCGTCAATGAAAACGATAACGAAATTATCTAAGTAAGGTCGGCATACTCTATTCATCAGATCCATGAAGACTGCGGGCGCATTGGTCAATCCGAATGGCATCACCACGAACTCGTAGTGTCCGTAACGAGTTCGGAAGGCTGTCTTCGGCACATCCTCCTCAAGCACTCGTAACTGGTGATATCCGGATCTCAGATCAATCTTGGAAAAATAGTTCGCCCCTTGCAGTTGGTCGAATAGATCATCTATGCGTGGCAGAGGGTAACGATTTTTGATCGTCAATTTGTTGAGTTCTTTGTAGTCAATACACATACGGAATGATTCGTCTTTCTTCTTAACGAACAAGACCGGTGCTCCCCAGGGTGAGAAACTTGATCTTATGAAGCCCTTGCTGAGCAGTTCGTTAAGTTGACCAGAGAGTTCCTGCATCTCGGCTGGTGCTAAACGGTAGGGCGACTTGGCTACTGGGGTAGCTCCTGGGACTAAGTCGATTCTGAATTCAACTTGTCGTTGCGGAGGTAACCCGGGTAGTTCTTCTGGGAAAATGTCGGGGAAGTCGCTCACTACTGGGATGTTCTTTAGTTCTTTCGTTTCTAGGCTCGTGTCGACGACGTGAGCAAGGAATGTGTGGTATTCTTTGCGCAGATATTTTTGTACTTGAATACTAGATATAATGCGAAGACTCGCACCAGGTTTGTCGCCGTAGACTATAAGAGTTTCGTTAGATGGGAGGTTTACTCGAACTGCTTTCTCGTAGCACATGATGTCGGCGCAATGAAGACTTAACCAATCCATGCTGATAATAACGTCGAAACTTTTTATTGAGACCGGCATAAGGTCAATTGGGAATGAATGGTTATCTAAGGTTAGGAGACAACCTAAGTATATGCTATTAGTACTTTCAGTTTTCCCATTGGCCATTTCTACTGTGAATTGTTCATTAAGTGCGTGTGGTTGTTGCTTAAGCATGCGAGCAAATTTGTGGTTTACGAAGCTTCACTCCGCTCCACTATCGAACAGAATGCATGCATAGGAGTTATCAAGGAGGAACGTACCAGTCACCACTGTCGGGTTAGCTACTGCTTCCCCGTGGCCTATTGCTAGTACCCTCCCTGCTCCTCCAGTATTCCTCGCCTTGGGGCAGTCTCTTTTAAAGTGGCCTGTTTCGCCACATCCATAGCAAGTTGGGCTCGCGCCTGAGCCAGGAACTTGGGAGATCGGTTGTGCCGGGAACTTACAGAATCGGATGGTGTGTCCTTTTCTGTTGCAGTTAGAACACTGCATTTCACGGCAGGCGCCGTTGTGGTGGTAGTTGCATTTGTTGCACTTGGGCAAACTTCCAACATACCGACTCGCCGGAGCAGTATCTGCAGTAGGGGTTACCGCGGCATGCACTGCCACAATTTGTTGTTTCTTTGCAGCCCGTTGCTTCTTCTTCTCATCCCAAAACTTCCGCTTGGTGCCAGCGGGTTTTGAGGGTTCTGGGATGGCTAGGGTGGTTGTGGTTGCAAGGGTCTTGACTCCATGGTCAATGAGTTTTTGTGCCAAACGCTTGGCACTGTCAAAGGTAGCGGGGTTCGATGCTAAGACATTCCCCTGGTACGGAGGCATTAGCCCCCATACGTACCGTTCGATCTTTTTCCCCTCAGTGGGAACCATATTGGGGCCTAGGGCCACCAGTTTGCTAAATCGGGAAATGTAAGCGATCACATTGGTGCCCTTCATGGTCAGATTCCAGAGTTCATGTTCTAACTTCTGGACTTCGCCCCTCGGGCAGTATTCCTCAGTCATGAGGTCCTTCATCGTTTCCCAGCCCATGTCGTTAGCCACGACGAGAGTTAGGGCTTTGACGTGGCCGTTCCACCACGTTAGGGCTTTACCCTCAAAGGTGCATGCGGTATATTTTACTTTGCACGCAGCAGGGCATGAACAGATTTCGAAGACTGATTCAGTCTTCTCGAACCATTGCGAGAGAGCAATGACTCCGCCGGTGCCATAGAACGGCTTCGGCTTGCAGTTTGTGAAATCCTTGTAGGAGCACTCTCTCGAGCGCACAGGGATTTCAATCTGAATAGATTCCACAGGGGTTCCACCTCTGCTGGCATCTGATGAGTGATACTGAGCCATGGTAGTCGCCACTGCTGCAGCTACGGCAGCATTCAGGGCTGCAGTATCGATCACCGGAGGCGGTGGAGGCGGTGGAGGTGCAGGATTATTCCTATTCCTGGGAGATTTGCGTGGAGGCATCTTTCAGCTATAAGTTTATAAAGATAAGAAAGATGGTAAGAATCAATTTGTAAACAACGTGAGAGTGACCCATGGAGTAACTAACCATAGCCCAACAGTTGAATGAGTGTTTGAAATCACAACAAGGAATGTTAGTAGGAATACACAAGTGTACAAATTTCCCATAGATTAGATAGATTTCAATAGTATGGGTATTACTGATGTAATAAGTTCAAGGAAAATCGACCTAACAGTAGGTCTTACATCATACCAAAAGGACAAGACTGACAGTCCTAGATTCCTAATTAGAGTACTGAAAGTTAGGAATATTTTACATACAAGTGCTACTCAGAGCACAAATGTTAAAGGCTATCCTTAAATCCAAAGACAGAGATGTACTAGACATCATCTAATGGCGATGGGAACTCCTCGGGCGAGCCCTGAGGTCAGACACTTGGCGAAACACTTCTTGAAGGTGTCGGTCCTGAGCTCTCTGACGAGCTCGAAGTTCCAAGACTTCAGCACGGGAGGCAGTCAGCTGTTGCTGCAGGGTTTCGTTGGTTCTCTGGGTCCATTCCATGTCTTCTTCAAGACGGCGGATGCGGACTGTATTGACACCTGAATTGGCATCAATCTCCATGACCCGGTCGATGGCTGCTCGACCTTGCTCGACATTACGAGCTATTCTGCGGATGATTACCGGCAGAGCTCTGTCAGCAAAGCCACCATCGCTGACGTTGTAAAAGGTTCGGTCCCCAAAGTATGGTAAGGGTTGACCCTGTTCATCACTCCAGCGATTCAAGTTGTTTGCCCACATGGGAGTAGGACCTGGAAACGCTGATCGAGGGTTGTTGTTCGGGGCTTGACCTACAAGCGGTAGGTTGTTGACTTCAGGCTCGGAGTCGGATCCATCAGAAAAGCCTTCTGCGAGGTGATCATCCAAAGGTATTGGATGCTCATCTTCAGGCTCTTCATCGATCCACCCGGCATTGCCTTCATTTGGAAAGTACGGGTCGCCATGTTGGAATCCAGCCATTTATATCTACGCGAGAAGAGAGGTATAAGAATATAGTATACGTGTAACTAGTAGCACTAAAATACACCTATTGTATTCTAAGTTTAAGTTCTACTGATCTTCTTGTGGTATTGTTGGTAATTTTTTAGACTTGTTAACATATCACAACTATTCTAGGGCATATGCTAATCACTCCTAGGACCAGCATAGTTGATCAGGCTATGCCATTCCCAGGACTGACCATACATCCCCGAGCTCACTTGTGATATTCAACAATCGTAATACTTTTGTTCTTGTCGTTGTGACACTGATTTTAGTATGAATGCAAACTAGTATACTTAATTAAGTATTTTAATATTTAAAGTATAGACTCTTGGTCAGAGTGTTTTAATCCCAATTGGGTTTATAGTTTAGTATATCTTTTATGGGTTGATATACTTGATTCACTATAAACAATGCTCTGATACCAATCTGTCACACCCCAAAACCAAGAACGGCGGAAACGTTCTGGGGCGGAGGACGTCATGTATAGTATCACAACACAGTAAATGTAAATAAGCAAACAACATCATCCATTGCATTAAATATATAATTTTAATACAAGTGTGTTCTGTACAGTTATAGACACCAAAATAATGTAAAACAAAATAATATGAGATGAGTCTTGAATGCACTCCATCTTCTCAAAAGCTGGCCTCGGTACCTGTCTACTGATGACCTGAGAATACAAGTTATTTTGAAAGAGTTTATCAGCATTAAGCTGGTGAGTTCATAAGTATTTTAGTGTCAATGTTTGTTGTCAAAACGTTTGAACCTGTCTCAATGTATAAGTTTGTAAAAATGTAATAAGTGTTTGAAAGTGTTTGTAAAAGTTTGAATCTCTCAGAAAAACCTATATTTTCTATTAAAGTAACCTTCTACCAAGGCTTAGATGTTTTGTATACTCGTTCGTTGTAAAAGTATGTGATTTCCCAAGTGTAACTATCATTGGATAAAATATAGTATGTACATTAATGCTTAAGTGAGGTTATCACTAAAATATGTAATGGGTAAATCATTGTAGTACTGTAGTTTTGTATAATAAGAACTACTGCTGTACTAATTACTACTACCTTAAACCGGATTTATATTAAGGTATAATGTGATAAATTGCACCATGCTATCGACTGGTAACAACGACATAATGAATGGTCGTAATAAAAAGAAATGACATTTGGCACCCGCAGACCTGCAGGTCCGGCTGTAGCTAGCAACAAGGTGTAGGATAGTCAATCCAATATAGATCTATACGCAAACTCACGCTCTCCCTCCAAGAGAATTTTGGCTACAACTCGGGCCATGACATTTAAGGCATGCTCCGACATAGTGGATCACAATTGTTAACGTATTCATGTATATGTATTGTTTCTCGTTCTAGTATAGTTGTATATGTCTTGTTTCTAGTATAGATGTATATGTACATGTTTCTAGTATAGCTGTATATGTACTTGTTTCTAGTATAGCTCTATATGTACTTGTTTCTAGTATAGCTGTATATGTACTTGTTTCTAGTATAGCTGTATATGTACTTGTTTCTAGTATAGCTGTATATGTTCCTGTGTTACCCCGACGGTAACTAACTATTGATGTACTGATAAGTATGAATATGGAAGTACTTTTATGTCTATACATGTATATATGATATATAAGTAATATGGAAACGACCTTCGGATGGTCACCCGAAATCCCACCAGACCACATCCAAATCGAGAAAAAGGAAATAGGGCAGATGGCCTTCCTAAGCCCTTTAAACATTATTTATATATCTATACATATATGGGCATGCAATTGAATATATAAAAGCATAAATAAGTTTTCGTAAGACATTTGAAGCATAAATATAATTTCAAGAGAAGATCGACTTGATGTCGATCTATAAAACAATTTGAAGGCATAAGTTGATACAACAGTTTAAGTATAAGAAGCATTTGTTTAAATCACAGTCTATAAATAAGTTTGGATAGTAAAAGAGTTTGTAAAACATTTCAAAGTAAAGCAGTTTGATAAACAGTTTGAACAGTGGTAAAAATCGTTGTTTTCCTAGTTATTAATCACATGTGATTAAATGCAATCACATGTGATTGAAGCAATAACTATAAGTATTTGACTTGTATCCCCCCCCCCCATAAAGTATTTAAACATTTTAAAATCATTTCAAAGGTTGATTCAAGGGGTATGAACTCACTTGTGGTGAGTTGTTTGAATTGCAGTGTCGGATACCGTGCTAGGTGGCAAACGGAGACTTGTTTACACGCACGAGCCTAGTTATCATATAATAAGCATATATATAAGTAATTAGACAAATAATAACTTAATAAATAAGTTAAAACACTTAGGAACATGTAAACACTTTTTATAAGTGTTTAAGGTCCAAAAGGTTGCATCTAAGTTGCTACGGGACAAGGCAAAAGGGTTTGAAACATCAAATGGCCTTGCATAAGAGTTCACCACCCAAAAAACCCCACCCTTTGGAGTTTACGGCCATAAACTCATGGGTTTATGGCCGTGAACTCCTCACATGGTGGTTTTGGGTGTTTTAAAGTGTTATCTTGATCCTAGTACACTCCTAGCTTTGTTGGAATAACACATGAAGTAGTTTAAGGCCCTAGAATGCTCCATAGGGGAGTTTACGGCCTAAAGTCCATTTACCCTAGAGTTTACGACCGTAAACTCCTATGGGGTGATGGCTTTTAATTGTTTTGAGGCACTTACACATCAAGGATGGCTTCCATGATTTTATCTAAGGCTAATGGGGACAAGAGGCACACTTTTGTGCCTTCACTTGGAGTTTACGGCCCAAGATATGTTCCTTGGTCGTAAACTCCTTTTAAAGAGTGATTATGATGTCTTTTGTTCTCCATTCAAGTCCCATGTGCTCAAAGGTAATTGTCTTAAGGCCTAAGGTGTGTTTGGAATGCTTTTTACCCTAGAAAAAGGGGTTTACGGCCCAAGAGAGGTTCTTGGCCGTAAACTCCTATTAATCTTATGATTTTGAAGGGTTTTAATGTCTAAAATAGGCACAAGTATTTGAGGGTTAAAGTCCTTAAGCATTAGGGGTGATTTAGGGCACTAAATGCCCTTGAAAAGGGGTTTACGGTCCAAGAAAGTTCCTTGGTCGTAAACTCCAAGATCTTGTGTTTCTTGGTTGCTTTTTAGTCCCAAATGTTTATACACTAACCCCTAAACAAGTTGTCTAACAAGGAATCGGGACTAGGAAGCCTTTAGGCTCCGTTTTGGAGTTTACTCCCCAAGAACGTTCTTGGGCGGTAAACTCCCGGATCTTGTAATCTAAACATGTTATTGGTGTTATAAAGCATCTAACAAGTATTGAAACACATTTAGTAAAATAAACTCACAATATGGGATGAAAACCCGAAGATCCGTCAGAGAGAATATGGCTTTTCTCTATTTGGAATTGTGAATAATGAATTAATTTAATTCAGAAAACTATTTATAGTCCTGGAATATTTTGGCAGAAAATATTTTTATTCCTGACGTTGGACTGTAACAGTATGAAACTTGGAATGCTCAAATCTCACAAAACCAGGAGTATCCACTCTCCTGATATCACCTTAAACATAAACCCTAATGTACACAAACTGTTTCGGAAAAGTATGAAAATCACAGAAACTGGACTAGCTTCTATTGGATAGATAATGTTCGTACAAATGGAAATTTCGGGTTGTCACAATGGAGCATTAGCCCACTATACAAGTATGGATGATTTACACAATCAACCCATATATTTAATTAGTCATCTGTTGATCACTTAATGAATTCTAGATTAATTATTGATCAATACTAATTAAATAATCTTATTAATATATTAGAAATTATAATATATTAACAAACCGTAAGTGTTATTTCTCTCATTATAGTCTATCCAAATGCATGATGCCATGCAACCCAAATGGACCATGCTGGGTCGGGTCAAGTCTTACCAATTATAGTTATGGACTTAGACATTAATCCAACAATTGGTCAACATGGTATTTGCTTATTGTGACCATAGATGACATACGGGTCATTGGTCAACAAGGTAGTTGCTTATGTTGTCCATGGATGACATACGGGTCATTGGTCAACATGGTAGTTGCTTATGGTGTGATGGTATCACCTATGGATGGCATATGGGTCATTGGTCAACCTGGTATTTTCTTATGGTATCTATGGTGACATACGGGTCATTTGTTAACATGGTAGTTGCTTATGGTGTCCATGGATGACATACGGGTCATTGGTCAACATGGTAGTTTCTTATCGTGTCCATGGAGGACATACGGGTCATTTGTCAACATGGTAGTTGCATATGGTGTGATGGTATCACCCATGGATGACATATGAGTCATTGGTCAACATGGTATTTGCTTATGGTGTCCATGGATGACATACAGGTCATTGGTCAACATGGTAGATGCTTATGGTATGATGGTATCTCCCATGGATGACATATGGGTCATTGGTCAACATGGTATTTGTTTATGGTGTCAATGGATGACATACATGTCATTGGTCAATAGGGTAGTTGCTTATGGTGTCCAAGGATGACATACGGGTCATTGGTCAACATGGTAGTTGCTTATGGTGTGACGGTATCACCCATGGATGACATACGGGTCATTGGTCAAGATGGCATTTGCGTATGGTGTCCATGGATGATATACGGGTCATTGGTCAACATGGTAGTTGCTTATGGTGTCCATGGATAACATACAGGTCATTGGTCAATATGGTAGTAGCTTATGGTGTCCATGGACAACATTCGATTCGTTGGTCAACATGGTAGTTGCTTATGGTGTGATTGTATCGCCGATGGATGACATATGGGTCATTGGTCAACATGGTTTTTGCTTATGCTGTCCATGGATGACATACGGGTCATTGGTCAACATGGTAGTTGCTTATGGTGTCCATGGATAATATATGGGTCATTGGTCAACATGGTAGTTGCTTATGGTGTCCGTGGATGACATACGGGTCATTGGTCAACATGGTAGTTGCTTATGGTGTGATGGTATCACCCATGGATGAAATATGCGTCATTGGTCAACATGGTATTCGCTTATGGTGTCCATAGATGACATACAGGTCATTGGTCATGTAACACCCACAAAATTCGAGCCAATTTAAAACTTTTTAAATCATTTGAAACCATTCTATTATTACAATTTGTTTTCAAAATAGTTTATACATCAGAGTTCCCAGAAATCATAATCGTCAATCGAGGAAGTGTACGGTCACACCTTCGCCTACCCGCGGCCATCCGTGAACCTGTGACAACCCGATATTTCGACTTTATGTAATGACCTAAAAAGTCAAGTATTGTAACCACTTTTGAAATAATGAAATTAACTTCGAAAATAAAATGTATAAAAGTCTCTATTGGGTTACCTACTATGCTAGATATTGTGTCAAGGTTTACATAAATACTAAGAACACTAAAATCCAAGTTATAACGAATAAGTTATGACCATTCTAAGTTTTTCGACAAAACCGACATCACCGATTAAAGAAAAATGCGAAGTTTCAATACAATAGTTTTTAGCTTTAAGTATCTAAATGAAAGTTGTAGATATCATTAAACCGTGAGCGTACATAAAAAGAACGTCAAAATCTGACTTCGTATGAGGAAGTTATGATTTTTCCGAGATCCGGTTATAACAGTAGACAGCTAAAAACTCGACATAGAGATCGAGATACTTTCGGCCAAACCAACCAAAACAAGAATCGAAGGTCTCAACCAAAGTAGCGCAACGGTAAAAAGTCTAACGAATATGGTCATCGGATGAAGGAGTTATGGAATTTAAACGGACTTTTCCAGGTCCGGCCAATTAAAAATAAACAATTCAAAATAAATTCAAAATTAGTCGACAAAGTCTAAAGGAGAGTTGTAGAGTATATTCTCACCTACGCGTGCATATATAGAACGTCGAAATTGAAGCTCGTACGCGGAAGATACAGATTTTACAAGTTTAAGGCACGAAAACGAAGATGTTAGATGTCTCACGAGGTGAGTTTCTTACTGATGTGTTCCAGAGTGTCGGCCACGTCCAATCGTCGAAGAGGATCAGGGTGACTAAGCCTCACGACGTGAGACACCCAAAACTCACGACGTGAGACCCCAAAACTCAGCCTATAAATAGAAACCGATGGTTTCGAGTTCTAGTCCTCAATTCTCCCTTCTCTTGTGCTCAAACTCTGCTTCTAAGCCCCCGAGACCCTCCCAAAGCCCCGGTTTTCACACTCAAGTTTCGAAGGAAAGTTCTACACTCCCAAGACAGTGACAACCCAAAACTTTTTCCGTTTCTGTTACGTGATTTCCATTAATGAAATTTCAGATCCGTTAACTTTTCCGTCAATATTTTGGTTTAATAAAAATAATCTAGTTATATTTAATTAAATTACTTACGAGTCGGAAACAAAAATCGCGCGAAAACCCGAATATCTCGAAAAATCAACATTTTTGGTCTAAATGGGATTACCACCGTAAACGCGTTTACGGCCGTAAACTCGTTTACGACCGTCAACATGTTTACGGTCACTGACGAGTGGACCCCTCACCTCACCCTTATAAATACGACGCCTTCGACTTCATTGGGACGTTTCTAGCCGCATTCTCTCCTCCTCTTTCTAAGATTCATCAACCGTAAACTCACAAAAACGCTTTTAGACTCCGGAAAACGTCGAAGAACACCTTTTGGAGCACTTTGGAGCATCTGGAATCACCTCTTGCATCGAAATCAGCATCCCAAACCTCATTTTCCGAGTTTACGGTCCGGGCTTCAAAGACCGTAAACTCAGTTCTTGAGTTTACGGTCGTAAACTCGGCCAACTGCAAAAAAAACGTAAACTCAACTGCAAAAACCGTAAACTCGTGTTCTGAAACCGTAAAGTCGTGTGCTAAGGCTGAAAACTCATTTCTTCGATTCAAGCAAGTCTCGGTAAGATTCCTCAACCAAATTCAAGTGTTTTTCCGACACCTTATTCATGGAAATCGCTAATTTAGATACATATACGTATTTATTTGATAATAGGATTTCGTTAAGTGTTACGTGCAACAACTCGAGGATCTTCATTTCAGTCAACGATTTCACGCACCAACTGTGAGTTCATACCCCCTACATTTTTCTGTATTTTTATGGTTTTCAGGAGGGAATACAAGCTAAACATAAATGTTTTTCTTATAAGCTAAACATAAATGTTTTCAGGAATATACATAAAACTTATGCAAATTTCATACTTTATTTCCCTTTTGCACTATGTTGAGCATAAGGGACGTTTTTCACAAAAATTGCATAGTTTTTACGGATTTGATATTTGCTTCATTATTCATACAAACTATAATCGGTATAGTTGGAAATTTCTCTAAGAACTTATCAAGCATGAAAACTTTCTCTACTAAACATATGCACAGGAACAAAAACCATTTACTGTTTATATCATTGTTTTATCATGATTTTCATAACTGTAATTTATCATTATATGTGGTATACACTCGGATTTCCATTACGGTAGAACGCTACTGCTTTACTTGTAAACTAGATTGTACGATACTGTGAGGCGCTACTTCATTACTGTACCCTTAGGTGTACAGGGATAAATCCTACCACTGTATAACCAGAGTCTCCTGGAGGGAGAGCGTGAGGATTGTGAATATATCTATTCGGGACTAACAATCCCACATCTAGACTATTAGCTACAGTTTGGTGGGCACACCTAAGATGTACAAATGTCATTTAACATCAATGCCTGAAGAACGTTGGAAAGGTCTCTAGTCGTATCAAGCATGGTTATACGACTCACATTATGTATAAATCACTGATAGTTTACCAACCTGGTTTTCTTCAGTAGTTTTATTTATACCAAATAGAACTAAACACACTTTGCATATTGGCCGAGCTAGGGTTTTCAAAAACCGAATCATTTATGCTACGGTTTTACATTTAAATACATATACTTCATGATTAGCTTTAGCTAGTCACATGAGGTAGTATTTTGCATATATATATATACGATTTTCAGAAACGAACATTCATGGTTGTATACGAAATCGATCACACTACGTTTTTCACAAAAGAAAATATCGTATTTTCGAGGAACCGAAGCATTTAGAGTTTTTAAGTTTATATTTTGCGAAACTATTGGATGTATTTCAAACTGAGTTTCAAACAGATGTAAACGTGTTTATTCAAATATTCACTGTAATGGTTGTGTTGCTATGATTGTTGTTATTCATTGGTTGTGATGCTATACATGCCGTCCTCCGCCCCGGAATGTTTCCGCCAATAGTTATGGGGTGTGCTAGAGACTCCCGAGATTCCCGAGAATCCCGAGAAAATCAACTCTTCCAAGTCGAAGTTCTGCTCGATTATCATTTCGTTTTCTTCAATCAATCAAGTGAGTTCATACCCCTACAAACACACTTTAAATTCATTTTAAATGCTTTTAAATACTTTTAAAAGGGGGGGGGGGAACACGTAAACACCCGGTTATTATCGTGTGAAAATATCTATCCTTTGCTATGTATTCTATATTGTTATTTAATCAATCTCATGTGATTTATAACTAGTATACAAATGGATTTACTACACGTTCAGCTGTTTCACCAAACATATTACTCCAAAGGACTTTCTCAAATGTTTTTACATGTTAAAACTCTGTACCAAACTATCTTACATACTTTATGTTTCCTTTCAAACGCTGTTAGAATCGTGTTTCAAACAAAGTTTTTCTTATACTAAAATTGTTCTTCTCAAACAAACTGCTTTCAAATTGTTTTACAAACTGACATCAAGTCACCATTTATTAGTTACTAAACTTTTCAAGGGTTTTAATAAACTTCTTTTATACTTTTATATTGTCAAATGCAAGCCTATATAGGTATAGTTATATAAATAATGTTTAAAGGACTTAGGACGGCTAGCTCGCTTTATTTCTTTTCCTCATTGGGATGTGGCCTTAGGGCATCGTTTATTCGTCCGAATGTCGTCTAAATATTAGTTATATATATCATGTATATATATAGACATAAAAGTCCCATCAGTTGGCTCAGTACCTTTGAGTAGCAAAGGCATACTTCGGTTATACACGTACAATACTAGTAACTATAATAAGTATAGTTAGGAGATACTACTTACCATTCCAAATACAAGGAATCATACTAGAGGCAGTTCATTCATGAGTCTATACTAATACATTATAGACTATATGAAATACGAACACATTACAATTACAAAAGATACAAATACATAGATAGTTTACTAGATTTTCATGAAATTTTACATACTACAAGTACAATGTCAAGGAAATACTTTCATATACAAAAACAAATGGACTTTCATACCTAAATCTATTTAATACTAAGATTTGTGAGACATTCACCTTCACGTACTTTCGAGTATGCAGTTAAAGTCCTGTATTATATACCATAATCTCTTGTAGGGAGAGTGTGATACTTGTGTATAGATCTATACGGGATTGACAATCCCGCACCTAAACTGTTAGCTATAGTTAGATCGGCAGGTCTAGGGTGACAAACGTCATAACATTCCAACGCCTGAAGAACGTTGTTACAGGAAGTCTGGGTCATTAGTATGGTTATAAAACTCACATGGAGTATTAAAAACACGTTGATTTATGGGATTATCAAATGCCTTAGTTATTTTATACATACACAAACCTACTATTTTAGGCATGAAAAACACTATTTCATTTTAGTTTTGGGGATTTTAATACTACCACCCACTTATGGACAAATATTGGATTTCTAAAAGCAAACATTCAAAACAGTCGGGTCTTGGTAGAAGGCTACTTTTTATACTAGTAGAAAATATGGGATTTTCTAGGTTTTTCAAACGTTTACAATTACTTACAAACATGTTCATTAGTACAAACTTTCCTTCAAACATTTACAGGTCTTTCTTTACAATTTTACAAATCAAAGTCACAAATGCTTATGAATTCACCAGCTTTATTGCTGATACTCCCTTTCAAAATAACTTGTATTCTCAGGTCATAAATAGACAGGTACGACGACCAGGTTTTGGGAAGACGGAGCAGTCAAGACTCGTCTTTTATTTTGAATATTTATTATGTTGATTTATACTATGAAAGAACTTACATGTACTTAAAATTATACTGTTAATGCAATGGATGATGTTGTCGCTTGTTTACTACTTTGCATTGTTGTGATACATTACATGATGTCCTCCGCCCCAGAGCGTTTATGCCGCTCTCGGTTTTGGGGTGTGACAGCTTGGTATCAGAGCATTGTTTATAGTGAATTGACTATATCCACCCATAAAAGATATACTAACTATAAATACAATGGGATTAAAAATAATCTGACAAAGACAAAGAGTCTATACTTTTAAATATTAAAATATTTAACTAATTATACATACCTGCATTCATACTAAAATCCGTGTCACAATGACAAGAACAAAAGTATTACGATTGTTGAATATCACAAGTAGCTCGGGGATGTATGGTTAGTCTTGGGAGTGGCATAGCTTGATCAACTATGCTGGTCTGAGGAGTGATTAGCACATGCCCAAGAATGGTTGTGATGTGGCAACAAGACTAAAAACTTACCAACACTACCACAATGAGAACATTAGAAAATAACATAAGTCTAAAATACTATAGGACTATTTTGTGTTACTATAATTACTTACTTGAGAACTAAAAAGGATCTTCATTACTAAGTCAATAGTTGCTAAGTTGATACACTAAGGTTATATGTAACTAGGATGTTATAGACTTAGAATCTATGAAATTTTGCTTTACCCCTGTTCCTTGTGAACTTGGAGTTAAGGTCACTTATTCGTAGGGCTATCCTATTTTGATTACATATAACTGGTATGCACTTTACAAATAGTAATGTAACTAATGAAGATTATCTAATAATTATCTAGTTAGTTCGTCTAATAATTATTTCTTAACCCCAATTCTCGCATAGATAACATGGTTGGACTCCATCTTCACGGCAACCCGTACCTTCCGAACGAAGGCGATGTTGGATGGTTCGGAGAAAAACCAGAGAATGATCATCCAATCCCTTTCGAATAATCACCATGCTGAAGACCTTCAGATGAGGATAACTCTGAACCCGAGATTAAGAACCTACCCTCGGTAGCTCCCAATTCAAATCCTAACCCTCATCCGGCTTTTCATGGCCCGACGCCTCCTTGGGTAGAATGCTTGGAAACATGGAGCGAAGATCAAGATCAACCTATTCCGTTTAAGGGAGACCGAAACTTCTACAACGTAAACGAAGGGAGCTCAGCAGACAGATTTCTGCTAATCCTGGTCCGTAGAGTTGCCCGAAACGAGATTCAGGGAAGGACGACTCTCCAATGTATCGAAGAGGTTAATGCCAATGCAAGAATGCATACCATTCGCACCAATCTCCTTGATCACACAAGTGAGAGATCTAAGAGAAACCATGAGACCCTGCTACCAGCACTAGCTGAAACTCGAGCCGAAGTCATAGAGCTCCGAGTACGCCAGAGGTTGTACGAAAGACACCTGCTTGATATGGAACGTCAACTAGCTGAACTAAGGGTTCACCATAGGGGTGATCGTCGCCAGTAGGAGAAACTTTACCTTCCTTCTTTGTTTTAAAGAACCGTGTTCCTATCTATGTTCTATGTAGCACTTTCTATGTGACTACCTAGTACTGTAAGTACTTTTAGTTAGGTCTTTATGCTGTCACAGACATTTCTACTCCAGATGTGATGTAAGACCTATTACAAGGTCGATTTTCCCGAACTTATTACATCTTAAAAATCGATGATATTGACAGTCGGTTAACCTCCGTGTCACTCTTTGTTCAAATGCTTTCATCATACCTTCATCGGAGTCTATCTGAAACTTTCTTTAGTCAAGTCATTGGGCTATAGTAATTTAACTCCGGAGACATTTCCAAGTCTCTTTCAGTGGTTGGATCATATTATCCACCAACCTATAGTACCTCGGCTTGAACGACAAACGTCTTGAGACCATTCTGCGAACTTACTTCCATTCCGTACAAGGACTACATCATAGGGATGTAGTTCAAACCTTCGAGAACATACTTTTACTATTTAATTGAACGATCAAAATTCATCTATGGTCAATGGTAGCCTTTACTTGGAATTCTAGTTCAGCGAAGAGGATTCATAAGAGGATTATTATTATGAATTTCCTCGCTTATACATTCCCGAGTTATATATAACGAAGACCTGGTAGACAATAGAATGTGAGATTTCTAATTTAGTTTCTTTTCCTCGTTGGGATGTGGGACTAAAGTAGAATCACACATTTTATTATCCGCCCAATCTTGATTATATTATAACGTCTATAAGCTAAGTTTTCATGTATAATAACTCATCTCTTAGTCAGAATCAAACCTATAAAGGCTCAACCGTATTCGTATTACAGACTCATGACGTCACCCAGAAATAGCCCACCGAACAATGAAACTCCTGCCTTTCCTATGGACGCCGCTACTTTCCAAGCAGCAGTGACAGCTGCCGTGGCAGCTGTCCTTGCAAACCGCGGCGCTAACAATGCAAAAAAAACTGACAAAGGAATTGACAATTCCGATCGTGGTAACGATCCGACAAGTCAACAAATAGTAACAGTCGCCAACACCCAAAAAAACAACTCAGAGTTCAAGAAACGGCAGCGTCAAGCCCAAACAGAACGCAAGCGATTTCAAAAGCTTGCCTCGCGCCAACAACCAGTGGCGACTCCTGCCACCTCAGCACCTGTCAAGCGTTATGAGGGAACACTCCCGGAGTGTAACAAGTGTAACTATCATCATAATGGAGCTTGCCGAGTATTGCAACGCAACAATTGCAACAAGATGGGGCACATTGCTCGTTTCTGTAGAACCACCTCCACCACCGGAGCTAGCTAGGTTTGCTATAGTTGTGGAGAGACAGATCATCATCATAGGAACTGTCCAACATGAAAGAACAACGAAAGCACCCACGTCAACATAACTCCGACTCGACACCTTGTTTCCACCACCGATGCTAGTATCAGCCCGATATGTCTCCAATGCGGTGAGATAGAGCACTTCAAGAAGGATTGTCCAATAGCAAAGAACTCCGACGCAGATGGGAAAATACTAAGGATCACTGTAGCAGGAGAGACTACTCCGGACCTACGTTAAAGTAATTAAGGCGTTTCGTCGTAACAGACTCCTAAACTGTTTAAAACTAGTGCAAATCGAGTCTTATCTTTTACAAGATCCCGTCAGTCAAAGAGACCTACGTGCTGCGTGTACTTGTCTTTTGTAGTATACCTTGTTCACAGCAGTGGTCTTGTAGTTAATCCAAGGTATTGTAACTTTGTCAAAAGTTACACTGTTGTGTTTTGTCTGTAACGCCTTTATGTTCAAATCTAATGTCTTTATTTTCAAGTATGTCCGATATTATCATACAACTTGAGTCCATTTGATCCTCGCAATACCAGTTCGTGCACACACCTCTTTCTCCAGAATCGCCTTCCGGCGAAGCCGTCATTCCAGAACTCCGAAGTACTCATGCATAGAATACCTCATGTTTCATAATCTTCTCGAAGAAACCTCAACAAACCTCTCTGAAGTACCACTCGTACAGTACGTCAAGTTCAAACCAAGGACCCTTACGGTTGATCTATAGATGAAGAATGTATACACAAGGGTGGTATATAATCAAGGTTCTACAGGTTTAGAATTGATGATTCCACTTTAACTTCTTTTCCTCGTTTGGATGTGAGCTTAAGGAAGAATCATTTATTCGACTACCTTTTCGATCATAATTATATACGACTCGTATACACGAGACTATGATTGATGAACCATGTATGACTTCTAATATGAACTTCAGGGCGGAGACTGCCCAAGACTACGAGTAATCGCATCGTCATGCGAACAAACTTAGAATCCAATCAAAGGATACTCCTGTAACTAGATCGCCCTATAGTCTAACACCTACAGAGATACAAGAATCGTCTGGACAACTTAACGAACTCCTCAGAAGGGATTCTTTTGGCCAAGATTCTCACCTTGGGGAGCACCGAACCTGTCTGTAAACAAGAAAGAGCGTTCCAAACGCTACAGTAATCCTGGTGCACCGCACCGATATTATCCCTCCCAAAAAGGGATAGAAGATTTCGAGGTATAATGCGATGCATCCAACCAAGGGCTTGGTTGTGTTCTTATACAAGAGGAAAGGTCACTGCCTATACCTCAAGAGAGCTTAAGACGCAGGCAGTTAACTATACAACACATAATCTTGAGTCAGGAGCAGTGGTAATTGCTCTGAAGATTTGGAGACACTACTTATAGGGTACAAGGTGTAATATTTTCACAGACCACAAAAACACTCAACATACATTCGACCAAGAAGATTTATCATACCAACGAAGTCAAACGAAAGATGCAAAGAAGTACCCCGATAGAGAAAGGTTCGCTGGAATGCCATGCGAAGACCTGAATACACTTGGGAGCACGAAGATCAGATGAAACAAAAATACTCGCATCTTTTTCCCTAATCCACAAATATTTACCTTACATTTAATTTTGGGACGAAATTCCCTCTATCGGGGGGATGATGTGACAACCCGATATTTCGACTCTATTTAATGACCTAAAAAGTCAAGTATTGTAACCACTTTTGAAATAATAAAATTAACTTCGAAAATAAAATGTACAAAAGTCTCTATTGGGTTACCTACTATGCTATATATTGTGTCAAGGTTTACAGAAATACTAAGAACACTAAAATCCGAGTTATAACGAAGAAGTTATGACCATTCTAAGATTTCCGACAAAACCGGCAACACCGATTAACGAAAAACACGAAGTTTCAATACAATAGTTTTTATCTTTAAGTATCTAAATGAAAGTTCTAGATATCCTTAAACCGTGAGCATACATAAAAAGAACATTTAAATCTGACTTCGTATGAGGAAGTTATGATTTTTCCAAGATCCGGTTATAGCAGTAGACAACTAAAAACTCGAAATAGAGATCGAGAGACTTTTGGCCGAAACAACCTAAATAAGAATCGAAGGTCTCAACTAAAGTAGCGCAACGGTAAAAAGTCTAACGAATATGGTCATCGGATGAAGGAGTTATGGAATTTAAATGAACTTTTCCAGGTCCGGCCTATTAAAAATAAAGTCAAAATTAGCCGACGAAGTCTAAATGAGAGTTGTAGAGTATATTCTCACCTATGCGTGCATATATAGAACGTCGAAATTGGAGCTCGTACGTGGAAGATATAGATTTTACAAGTTTAAGGCACGAAAAACGAAGCTATCAGATGTCTCACGGGGTGAGGCTCACGAGGTGAGTTTCAGACTGATGCGTTCCAGAGAGTCAGCCACGTCCAATCATCAAAGAGGATCAGGCTGACGAAGCCTCACCATGTGAGACACCCAAAACTCACGACGTGAGACCCAAAAACTAAGCCTATAAATAGAAACCAA
Organism: Lactuca sativa; assembly: GCF_002870075.4. Taxonomy (NCBI): domain Eukaryota; kingdom Viridiplantae; phylum Streptophyta; class Magnoliopsida; order Asterales; family Asteraceae; genus Lactuca; species Lactuca sativa. Next base: position 81,816,401 of record NC_056624.2, read on the forward strand.
TGGTTTCGAGTTCTAGTGCTCAATTCTCTCTTCTCTTGTGATGAAACTCTGCTTCTAAGCCCCCAAGACCCTCCCGAAGCCCCGGTTTTCACACTCAAGTTTCAAAGGAAGGTTCTACACTCCCGAGACTCCCGAGATTCCTGAGAATCCCGAGAAAATCAACTCTTCCAAGTCGAAGTTCTACTCGATTATCATTTAGTTTTCTTCAATCGATCAAGTGAGTTCATACCCCTACAAACACACTTTAAATTTATTTTAAATGCTTTTAAATACTTTTAAAGGGGGGGGGGGGGGGGGGGGGAACGAGTAAACACCCGGTTATTATCGTGTGAAAATATCTATCCTTTGCTATGTATTCTATATTGTTATTTAATCAATCTTATGTGATTTATAACAAGTATACAAATGGATTTACTACACGTTCAGCTATTTTACCAAACATATTACTCCAAAGGAATTTCTCAAATGTTTTTACATGTTAATACTCTTTATCAAACTGTCTTACATACTTTATGTTTCCTTTCAAATGTTGTTAGAATCGTGTTTCAAACAAAGGTTTTCTAATACTTAAAACTGTTCTTATCAAACAAACTGTTTTCAAATCGTTTTACAAACTGACATCAAGTCACCATTTCTTAGTTAGTAAACTTTTCAAGGGTTTTACAAAAATTCTTTTATATTTTATATTGTCAAATGCATGCCTATATAGGTATAGTTATATAAGTAATGTTTAAAGGACTTAGGAGGGCTAGCTCGCTTTATTTCCTTTTCCTCGTTGGGATGTGGCCTTAGGGAATCGGTTATTCGTCCGAATGTCGTCTAAATATTTGTTATATATATATATATATATATATATATATATATATAGACATAAAAGTTCCATCAGTTGGTTCAGTACCTTTGAGTAGCAAACGCATACTTCGGTCATACACATACAATACTAGTAACTATAACAAGTATAATAAGGAGATACTACTTAACATTCCAAATACAAGGAATCATACAAGAGGCAGTTCATTCATGAGTCTATACTAATACATTATAGACTATATGAAATATGAACACATTACAATTACAAAAGATACAAATACATAGATAGTTGACTAGATATTCATGAAATTTTACATACTACAAGTACAATGTCAAGGAAATACTTTCATATACAAAAACAAATGGACTTTCATACCTAAATCTATTTAATACTAAGATTTATGAGACATTCAGCTTCACGTACTTTCGAGTATGCAGTTAAAGTCCTGTATTATATACCATAATCTCTTGTAGGGAGAGCGTGATAGTTGTGTATAGATCTATACACGATTGACAATCCCGCACCTAAACTGTTAGCTGAAGTTAGACTGGCAGGTCTGGGGTGACAAACGTCATAACATTCCAACGCCTGAAGAACGTTTTTACAGGCAGTCTGGGTCATTAGTATGGTTATAAAACTCACATGGAGTATTAAAAACACGTTGATTTAAAGGATTATCAAATGCCTTAGTTATTTTATACATACACAAACCTACTATTTTAGGCATGAAAAACACTATTTCATTTCATTTTTGGGGATTTTTAAACTACCACCCACTTATGGACAAATATTGGATTTCTAAAAGCAAACATTCAAAACAGTCGGGTCTTGGTAGAAGGCTACTTTTTATGCTAGTAGAAAATATGAGATTTTCTACGTTTTTCAAACGTTTACAATTACTTACAAACATTTCATTGGTACAAACTTTCCTTCAAACATTTGCAGGTCTTTCTTTACAATTTTACAAATCAAATTCACAAATACTTATGAATTCACCAACTTTATTGGTGATACTCCCTTTCAAAATAACTTGTATTCTCAGGTCACAAATAGACAGGTACGACGACCATGTTTTGTGAAGACAGAGCAGTCAAGACTCTTGTTTTATTTTGAATATTCATTATGTTGATTTATACTATGAAAGAACTCACATCTACTTGAAATTATACTATTAATGCAATGGATGATGTTGTCGCTTGTTTACTACTTTGCATTGTGGTGATACATTACATGATGTCCTCCGCCCCATAACGTTTCCGCCGTTCTCGGTTTTGGGGTGTGACAGAACCTGAAACAATAAACTGAAATGGTAAGCCAGAAAGCTTAGTGATTTACCCCCCAAAATACCAACTTCATGTAACCATAATCATATCATATCAACAAATACAGAACAACCATGCATCTCGAGTCTACAGTGTGACTGTTCTGCCCGCACCGGGGCTTCAGCCCACCTGGTCCACTCTTTGAGTCTACAGTATGACTGGACCGCCCGCATCGGGCCTTCAGTCTATCTGGCCCACTCTCTGAGCCTCGACACGTCTGGACCACCCTCTCTGGGCCTTCATCCTATCCGGACTGCTCGTCGGGCCTTCGGCCTGACTGGGTGCCCTCGAGGGCCTGTAGTCTATCCAGTCCGCCCTGGGTATGTTGGCCTACAGCACGAAGCAGGATCCGCCTCAACCCAACCCCCAAACAAACAACCATGTGCACATATAACAAATAATCACATAATAGTCCATAGACAAACAACCCGATCTAGCAGATCATATAGCATAGCAACATCCTAACCAGGATACCAACCTAACCGGTCACTAACATAGCATCATCCTATATACCAGGATACTAACCTAAACCAGGTCACTCACATAGCATCATCCTATATACCAGGATACCGACCTAAACCAGGTCACTAAACATAGTACTGTCCTAATTACCAGGATGTCGATCTAATAGATCAATAAGCATATCAAACAAATACAAGTATCCAATCCGAGAAAGGGTTGGCCTTGGTGCCTTAAACCCTGTTACTATAGTGAGGATAAGTCACCTTGCAATGCCGGACTGAACCACGAAATCATGCTCCCGAAACACTGCCCCAAACTCCAACACCTATAACCATCAAAGATCCAATTCATAAATACCCACTTACCAATTATCCTCAAAAGTCAAAACGGTCAACCCTTGGTCAAAGTCAAAGTCAACTATCAAGGTCAGCATTCCATTTTGACCTCAACTCGTCGATTACCCTCAGCTACTCGCCGAGTTCCTTGCATAACTTGCCAACTCGCCGAGTCACCATGCCACTCGACGAGCCCAAGGCAATCTTCATCGGACTCTTCAAGTTGTTCACCCAACCCGTCGAGTTCATGAACATCTTCTTATGACTCGCCGAGTATACCATGCGACTCGCTGAGTCCCTTCAGTCCTTCATCTATACAGATGCTTTTTAAGCCATGCTAAGGCTCCATACTGTAGATCCAAGTTCCCAAGACATGCTTATCACGTAAAGTTGCGAACTTTACGTGCATGCAAGGCTCTAATGACCCAAAATGCCAAAACCAAGCTTGAAATGGGGTTTTACACTTAAGGAGGGGTTCATACTTGTCAATGTTGATAGCTTTATGGACTTACAAATCAAGGAGAGTTCAGATCTGAAGTTACAACTTCAGATCTGAGCTCATGCCCAAGAATAGCTTCATAACCAAGCCAAGAAGCCCTAATTTCATCCAAAGAGATCTAGAAAGGGATGAGGACAAAATCATGAGTTGATACCTCAAATGAAGCTAGCTGAGATAGACTTCAGACCCAAAAACGTTTTTGCCTCCAACTTCTTTATCTTCAAGCTTCTTACAGCAAGGTCTTCTTTCAAAGCTTGAAATTTACACTAATATGGAGCGCACACACAATTAGTGTTTCTGGACTCTCAATTGGCTGCAAAGGAGCTAAGGGAGGCTAATGATCCTTTAAATAGGGTGCCAAACCCTGAAAATTAGGGTTTTAGCCTTCAGCTCCAAATCGTCGAGTCACTCTTCCGACTCAGCGAGTTGGTCACTTAAACACGTGGCCCAAACCCCCTGCTACTCGCCGAGTCAGGCAACCAACTTGTCGAGTAGATCTTGAATTCAAGAGAATTTAGAACCATAAATTGGTATTCGAGATTCGAGGCGTTACAATTCTCCCCCACTTGAAAAAGACTTCGTCCTCGAAGTCTGTTGTGGTCAACATCCTCGGATAGTGCACCTGCACTCTGCCTCCGGCTCCCACGTCCACTCGGACCCTCTTTGGTGCTCCCACTGTACCCTTACCAAAGGTACCTCCCTGTTCTGCAGAACCTTCACCCCTCTCTCTAGAATGGCCACATGCCTCTCCACATAATCCAGGCGCTCACCGACCTGAATTTCATCCAACGATACTACCGCCTCCTAATCCATGACGCACTTTCGCAAGTGCGAATCATGAAAGGTGATGTGAATCCCAATCGAACCTTTTCACAAGGTTATCGTTCATGCCACTTTGCCAACTTGACAAAATCCTGATGATCCAAACTATCAAAAACCCAAATTTCCCTTTTCCTGGAGCGAACCCTCTTTGCCGACATGATAATGCATCCTTCAGCTCTCAGAATATCATACATAATCAATCCACTAATGAATACGAACACTCATGCCTGGCCCAAACAACCTCAGGCTAGAATACCAGGCGAGCCTACGACGACTCCAATCATCCCTAGGAGGGAATACCCTCGTATCCCTCACATGTTTGGCCAAATCAACCCTCGGGTTGGAATACCAAACATATCAAATCCAGTCCTTCATAGGGTCCGGTCATCCTCAGGATGGAATACCCTAGGTTGGAATACCTCCATGAACATAACTCGGGTCTACTCATAACCGGAGATCCAAGGATCTATCCTTGCGTCTCACCACCATCCTTAGATTTGTCACAACTGAGTGTAACTCCCCCGAATCTTCAACAATACATCTAACCCGAATGCACTCCTACAACAGACATAACCAATACAATCTCTATGCCCATAGCCTATGACTGGAATACCCTTACCTGGTCCTCAACATAGGTCTAGATTGCCTCTGATCCCACAGCATGAGTCTGGTATGCCCTCCCCGGCCCTCAGCTCATGAATGGAATGCTCCTGATGATCGATCGACACTACTATCGTCACTTCAGTTGCCCAACACTCCGACCCTACAGATATCCACTTTCCTTCGCAACTCGAAGGGCCTACTCAACGCTCCTCTCATCAACGAACAACATAACGATACAAAAACTACTACCACACATGAATCCCAAGACACATCACAATAACTCAAACCATCATCAACATACCTACCACTACCGGCCAACCAGCACAACACTCATATCTAACCCATATCACCCCCTTTAGGTTAGAATAACAACATGTCTAATCAATTCAACTATCGAGTCGAAATTCTTAGGGTTTGTTGGCGTATCGCCTCAACCCTACCGCTCCTTTTGAGCCTCCGTGCCTACGACTTACAGTCGGCCCGCACGAGGTATCTCGGCCTACTGCATAAAGCAGGACCGCCTCAACCCTATCCAACTGCCATAGACAATCATGAGAAAGATCTAACCCGGTTCCCAGTATCTGAATGACAGGATATTCTAATCCCAATCCTTCCCAAAACTAATGAATACCCATTCAGATCTACTCTTAGTCCCCAACTGGAGTATTACCCGATCCAAGAAGATGAAACCTCGAAGATACTACGAACTGATGAGATCACCAAGATCCTTTGAACTCCGTCCGACCACTAATAACAACTTCTGATCAACCAAAATACATCGGAGTTCTCAACTTACTCCAGCAGCATGTTCAATACTTGGAACATACCTATTGATTGCTATAGCATAACAGCCCACTCAATACCCGAACATAGATCTACAAACATATACATAGTCTTCAGCGTGATTGGACCGCCCTACCAGGCCTTCAGTATATCTGGACCACTCTCCGAACCTTCAGCATGTCTGGACCGCCTCTTTGGGCCTTTAGCTTTTTAGGACTGTTCTCCGAAATTTTGGTTTGACTGGTACTCCCCACCTGCCTTCAGTTTATCCGGACCGCTCTAAACTATTGAGCACCTCCCTGGACCCCCCTCCTGATCCTCTCTCTCATGCATTCTGTTCTCACCCACTTGGGCTTCGAACTCCAGATCTACTTTGTGGAATATATCCCCAGCCTAACCCTAGGCCTCATGTCGATCGTCCACCCTCTTGGAAATCTATGCTCTGTTCCTTGACCCACGTGTCCACCACATACACTAAATCACCCGCACTTTCATGCAGAATGCACTGCTGAGCCCTGGAAGCTAACAAAACCCGTAGACTCGAGCTCTCCCTCGACCGGATACTCGACTGAACTCAATCCCTGACTATAACTCCAACTTGGTTCCCTAACTTCTGCTATCAAGCACCCAGAAGACGTGTTATTATGCTGGGGAGTTTTGTCGAACCCCGATCAACACAACCATCAAACCAAGTAGTCACTAGGGCCTCCATTCTCCCTATTAGGTTGTGAAACTTATCCCCATTTGAAAACCTCTTCCACTCCCGCATCTCGGGGTAACGCCCACCCCCCCACCCACTTAGATTCGACTAAGCCTTCATAACACATGAAAATTGGAGGATTCTCAATCCTTCTCTCTTCCCAACGATCCATCTGATGACAACCAACTCCTTCCCACCGGTACTTCATTGCTAGCTAGTCCCAATTGATTACATACTTCTAAGAACCAGATGAACTCTTCATGAATCCTAGTGAAACCTTCAGCCACAAATGCTTGAACAACCCCACACTCATGTGTTGAAGACCAAAAGATAAATGCTCTAACTAATACCTGGACAACGAACCCCTTCCATTTGCGCTTTAGTCTGTCCATCACTAACGATTGCTAACCACTGAAACCTGACCATGCTGAATAACCCTTCTGTGGGACCCTATCCGCAGGCCTTCCACATAATACCCCTTTTCCAATGGTGTTCCAAACAAGCTTCCCGCTCTCGAGCTCAAAAAGCAATCATTCTCTTCAGGGTTCGCACTCGGACTCACTTACCAGCTCAAACGTCCACAGTTGAACTGTAGCAGCTGAAATAACTTTTGCCCTAAATCGTGCTACAAACTACTCCCAAGACATAGTCTACAATCCCAAAAGTGCAATAGATCGCACAATATATCCTTTCCGTCTGATACAAGAGATCCAAGGTAAACTGGACCTCACAAATACTTATGCCACGTCGACCGTCCTGTGCTCGCTGGCGCTGAAATAATGTTGCCTATTCCTACAACCAACTGACGTCAAGCTGGAATACAACCTGATCCTGGGTTGATAAGCCTACTCACTCCTTCGAGCTCTGAAAACTGAGAGGGCACAATCCTTGCCATATAAAACGACGGTCCAATCCATCAATTAACCATTCCACTTCCAGCTGAAAAACCCCCAACTGAACATAATCATAACTCCTTTCTGGAGTTCCCGCGACCCATATTCCTGCCTTGAGCAGAACCCCTGAGCCTCAAATCTAGAAACCCGCATGCTAGCCTCTCCCGCTCAAGCAGCAAAAATATAACGAGTACAGATCATCTTTCCGATCCTAAATAACCGCATCCCTCTACTCATCAGAATATGTCTCAGAATTGGGAAGCTCGACCAACTCCTCCCCTTGTCGTCATTACAGCTGTTTAAGCTGCCGCAGAAACCATCTCGGCAATGGCTGCATAACGCTCGTCGAAATACTCAACCATGGCGGTGTTAATAGACCCGACATCTCCAGAATCTATCCCCGAACGATCTCGATCACCTCCTCCCGGATGATCTCCCTCACACGATCCTCTGACAATACTGGCCAATCCTGGCTGCCAATTCTCGATCCTGATCCAGATCCGATCTCAGAACGTCTCGAATAATCCATACCATAATAGGGAACCGACTTCCAACTAAACCCTAGGGGTTGTGACTTCCTTGCTACATATATGGGTCATGTGCTTTCAGTAGTACGGGCCCATTCTACCTTCCACACCTACCTATATTTGTTTCAAGTATCACCACAACACCCTACAATATACATATACATAGCGAGCAATAAATACTCACTCCTAGAGGAATGATAAATATCTCATAGCTGGCCTCCCAGCCTCTCACTACCCACCCATCCATGAAACTTCCACCAACCCCTACAGCACTAGTATATCCTAGCCATACATAACGTTGGACCCTATAGACTTTCGAAAATCCCATCCTACCCTCAGCCCTAATCAATAAGAATAGAACATAAGGCCAAATTAAACATTCTTAGGCTATAAGATCTTAATTATATAAAACTGTGATGCATACACAAGTAACTACTGTAATGATGTCAATCTCATATAAGCAAAACCCTAGGTTAACTGGCATCATGTAATCAGACAATTCTATCATGCAATTCCTAAAGATCCCTAGCCTAGTACTAGCATGATGCTCTAACATATCATAATATCAAATAACCGTATGGTATTTTGGGGTCTACTTACTGGCTGCGGCTGATCGTACACTTCGCATCCTCTTTTACTTATTTTGAAAACCATTTAAAAATCTTTTTGAAAAATCTTTCCTTGATTTGAGACTGGATTCACATGAATGTTCCTCCAATTCACTCAAACCAAGGCTCTGATACCAACTTGTAGCACCCACAAAATTCGAGCCAATTTAAAACTTTTTAAATCATTTGAAACAATTCAATTATTACAATTTGTTTCCAAAATAGTTAATACATCAGAGTTCCCAGAAATCATAATCGTCAATCGAGGAAGTGTATGGTCACGCCTTCGCCTACCCATGGGCATCTGCTGAACCTAAAACAATAAACTGAAACTGTAAGCCCGAAAGCTAAGTGAGTTACCCCCAAAATACCAACCTCATGTAACCATAATCATATCATATCAACAAATACAAAACAACCATGCATCTCGAGTCTATAGTGTGATTGGTCCGCCTGCATCGAGCCTTCAGTCCACCTGGTCCACTCTCCGAGCCTCGGTACGTTTGGACCGCCCTCGCGGTGCCTTCAACCTATCCGGACCGCTGGCAAGGACTTCGGCCTGACTGGATTCCCTCCTGGGCCTATAGTCTATCCGGTCCGCCATGGGTATGTTAGCCTACAGCACGAAGCAGGACCCGCCTCAACCCAACCCCCAAACAAACAACCATGTGCATATATAACAGATAATCACATAATAGTCCATAAACAAACAAACTGATCTAGCAGATCATATAGCATAGCAACATCCTAACCAGGATACCAACCTAACCGGTCACTAACATAGCATCATCCTATATACCAGGATACCGACCTAAACCAGGTCACTAACATAGCATCATCCTATATACCAGGATACCGACCTAAACCAGGTCACTAAACATAGTACTATCCTAACTACCAGGATGCCGATCTAACATATCAATAAGCATATCAAACAAATACAAGTATACAATCCAAGAAAGGGTTGGCCTTGGTGCCTTAGACCTTGTTGCTATAGTGAGGATAAGTCACCTTGCAATGCCGGACTGAACCACGAAATCACGCTCCCAAAACACAGCCCAAACTCCAACAAATATAACCATCAAAGATCCAATTCATAAATACCCGCTTACCAATTACCCTAAAAAGTCAAAACGGTCAACCCTTGGTCAAAGTTAAAGTCAACAATCAAGGTCAACAGTCCATGTTAACCTCAACTCGTCAAGTACCCTCAGCTACTCGCCAAGTTCCTTTCATAAATTGCCAACTCGCCGAGTCTACCATGCGACTCGCCGAGTCCCTTCAATCCTTCATCCATAGAGATGCTTTTTAAGCCATGCTAAGGCTCCATACTGCATATCCAACTTCCCAAGGCATGCTTATCACGTAAAGTAGAAAACTTTACGTGCATGCAAGGATCTAATGACCCAGAATGCCAAAACCAAGATTGAAATGGGGTTTTACACTTAAGTAGGGGTTCATACTTGCCAATACTGATAGCTTTATGGACTTACAAATCAAGGAGAGTTCATATCTGGAGTTACAACTTCAGATATGAGCTCATACCCAAGAATAGCTTCATAACCAAGCCAAGAAGCCCTAATTTCATCCAAAGAGATCTATAAAGGAATAAGGCTAAGATCATGAATAGATACCTCAAATGAAGCTAGCTGAGATAGACATCAGACCCACAAATGTTCTTGCCTCCAACTTCTTAATCTTCAAGCTTCTTGCATCAAGGTCTTCTTTCCAAGATTGAAATTTACACTAATATGGAGCACACACACGAATTAGGGTTTCTGGACTCTCAAGTGGCTGCATCGGAGCTAAGGGAGGCTAATGATCCCTTAAATAGGGTGCCAAACCCTGTAAATTAGGGTTTCACTCTCCAGCTCCAACTCATCAAGTCACTCTTCCGACTCAACGAGTTGGTCACTTAAACAAGTGGCCCAAAACCGCTGCTACTTGATGATTCATGCAACCAAATCATTGAGTAGATCTTGAATTCATGAGAATTTATAACCATAAATTAGTATTCGAGGATTGAGGCGTTACAGGTCAACATGGTATTTGCTTATGGTGTCCATGGATGGCATACAGGTCAACATGGTTATTAGTCAACATGGTAGTTGCTTATGGTGTCCATGGATGACATACGAGTCATTGGTTAACATGGTAGTTGCTTATGGTGTGATGGTATCACCCATGGATGATATATGGGTCATTGGTGAGCATGGTGTTTACTTATGGTGTCCATGGAATAAATACATGTCAATTGTCAACATGGTAGTTGCTTATGGTGACCATGGATGACATACGGGTCATTGGTCAACATGGTAGTTACTTATGGTGTCCATGAATTACATACGAGTCATTGGTCAACATATTAGTTGCTTATGGTGGGATGGTATCAACCATGAATGACATATAGGTCATTAGTCAACATGGTATTTGCTTATGGTTTCCATGGATACAATACAGGTCATTGGTCAACACGGTAATTTCTTATCGTGTGATGCTATCACCCATGGATGACATATCAGTCATTGGTTAACTTGGTGTTTGCTTATGGTGTCCATGGATGACATTCGGGTCAATGGTCAACATGGTAGTTGCTTATGGTGTCCATGGATGACATACGGGTCATTGGTCAACATGGTAGTTGCTTATGGTGTGATGGTATCATCCATGGATGACATATGGGTCGTTGGTCAACATGGTATTTGCTTATGGTGTCCATGGATGACATACGAGTAATTAGTCAACATGGTAGTTGTTGATGGTGTCTATGGATGACATATGATTCATTGGTCAACATGGTAGAGTCTTATGGTGTACATGGATGATATACGGGTCATTGGTCAATATGGTAGTTGATTATGGTGTGATGGTATCACCCATGGATGACATATGGGTCATTGGTCAACATGGTATTTGCTTATGGGTTCCATGGATGACATACGTGGCATTGGTCAACATGGTAGTTTCTTATGGTGTGATGGTATCACCCATGGATTACATATAGGTCATTAATCAACATGGTATTTGGTTATGGTGTCCATGGATGACATATGCATCATTGGTCAACATGGTAGTTGATTATGGTGTTCATGGATGACATACATGTTATTAGTCAACATGGTAGTTGCTTATCGTGTGATGGTATCACCCGTGGATGACATATGGGTCATTGGTCAACATTGTATTTGCTTATGGTGTCCATGGATGACATACGCGCCATTAGTCAACTTGGTAGTTGCTTATGGTGTCCATGGATGACATACGGGTCATTGGTCAACAAGGTAGTTGCTTATGGTGTATGTGGATGAAATACAGGTCATTGGTCAACATGGTACTTGCTTATGGTCTCCATGGATGACATACGGTTCATTGGTCAACATGGTAGCCGCTTATGGTGTGATGGTATCACCCATGGATGACATACTGGTCCTTGGTCAACATGGTAGCTGCTTATGGTGTGATGGTATCAACCATGAATTACATATGGGTCATTGGTCAACATGGTAGTTGCTTATGGTGTCCATAGATCACATACGGGTCATTGGTCAACATGGTAGTTGCTTATGGTGTGATGGTATCACCCATGGATGACATATTGGTCATTGGTCAACATATATCATTTTTGCCAGTTGTGTATTAAAATAGAAATTGATTTTTCTTTTAATTATGACTTTTGACAACACTACCCTTACTAATTAAATATGAGTCATTGTATGTATTAGGAAAATTTGGTAATTTTAAAATGGAACATCTTCTAGGCGCCATAATGTTTTCCGACAAAACACGTTGTTTCAGTTCTTCAGTCTTATTTCAGTAATTTGCAAACAACCCCAATTTCAAAATTCCTACAGTAAAAAAACCCTAAAATCATTTTCGCAGAATCGTTATCTTAGTGAATGTTTATTATTATGGAAGCCAGTACTTCTTCTAAGATTCAATCAAGAAATCAAAGGAAATCGCTAACAGACATGCCATTTGAAGTGATGGAGAAAATAATAGTTGAGTTAGGAAAAATTTCAACAGTCGAGGCTTTTAGGATGAAGAGTGTGTAAGTTTTGTCTTCGGTCATTCTATTTCACAAGTCTATTTGAGTTGCCTTTACATTATGGAGCAAATATTGTGTTTCGTTTGCAGTTGCAGATTCTTCAACGAGGCAGGAGAAATGGATGAAGTATATAAACATATAGATTTAGATGGATTACGATTTTGTGGTTGGTCTGACCAGAAACATGCAGTTTTTAACAAATGCATAGAGATGAGAAACCCAAATATTCCGTTCAGGAATGGATTGCTACGTTGCTATATATATATATATATATATATATATATATATATATATATATATATATATATATATATGCATAGTAGTAATTACCATGTTTCTTGTTTTGCATAACTTTAACTAAAATTATGTGTTTAATATTTTTTCAGATGAAGTTATTTTTCTTAGAAGCTGAAAATGAAGGGAAAACGATGCTTGAAGAAGCATCTTCATTGGGACATTTGGATTCAACATTTGCCCTTGGAATGATGTTGATGGCTGAAGGGAGACATAGGAAGCAGGAAGCTTTGGATGTGCTGAACAATGCTTACCGCAGAGCAAAAGGTAAGTGGAATCTTAGAGCAATTTGTTCTAAGGTTTATCTCAACTTAAATAGGGAGGGGTGGAAACATGTACACTTCCATGGCTTCCATAGATTTTGTGCAATGCATAAGTCTGTAAGTAGTGTGTCAGACGCTTTTGCGAATGAATACAAATGGGTGTTTAGGTGTGAAATTTGTTTGTGGGGTGCTTGTTTCGTTAGGTTTTCTAGGGAGTTTGGTATAATTTATGAGTAGTTTGTTGATATGTACTTTCATATTATGACAATTAATGCTATGTATATTCTTTTCGTTTAATATACGAATATATAGTAATTTACTTAATAAGTATTTACTTTATGTTGTTACTTGATTAGTAAATATTTTGTGCTATTAATAAGGGACTAAAAGAGTAAAAGTTTGGAATGATGAGTGAATGATGTTTAAATAATGTTTGAATAATGTGTTTTGGACTTTTAATATTAATGTTTATATTGTATTGTGATTATAGTTGTATGTAGCAAATGTTTGTTCTATCGTAGTATTAAATACATATAAAATACAATTGTAAAGGCATAAACATACATGTATTTTATTTTGGATTTGGTAATTTGGTTTAATATCAACTAGTGGAGAACCCATGCTTTGCATGGGGTAAAATTGTAAAGGCATAAACATAGGGACTAAAAGCGGCAACAAGGAAAAAGTATGGTGGCTAAAATTAAAGTAAAAAAGTTACTATAAACATAGGGACTAAAAGTGGCAACAAAAGAAAAATATTGTGTCTAAAATCTAAAGTAAAAAAGTTTACTGTTAAAATCTTATTCCACTTTTAATATATATATATATATGTATATATATATATATATATATATATATATATATATATATATATATATATATATATATATATATTAATACATCAATATATACTAGTAATTTGGTGAAATGTTATTATAAATGTATTATGTAACGCCCGTGTTTCTGGGCTTGCCATTTTTAGCAATGTAATAGTCTAGGTTAACCTTTGTAACCCCAATTTGAAATAATAAAATGTATTATTTGTAAATTATGTGAATTATGTGATTTATGTGTGTTTTCTTAATTATTATAATTTAATGAATTAAGAATAAAATAAGCGTCAAAATTAAAGTATTAGATATGCCCGATATCTTTGCATAAAGTTGTAGTGGCCGAAACGAGGTTTCCGAATATATATAGAACGCCCAAATCTGACTTCGTATGAGGAAGTTATGATTTTCTGAAGTTTCGACTAGGCAGTATACATCCTGAATACTCGGTTTGAGATCGAGCGGTTTTTGGCCGAAACAATCTAAACGAGAATCGAAGATCTCGTTGTTAGTAGCGAAACGATGAAAAGATAGGCGAGAACGGACGTCGAACGAAGAAGTTATTAATTTATAATGAAGTTTTTCTATCCTGGCCTCTTAAAAATAATTAATAAAAATAAATTCAAAATTAACCGACGGGGTCTAAACGAAAGTTGTAGAGCGTAGTCTCACCTACGCGTGGATATAAAGACCGTCGAAAACGGAGTTCATATAAGGGATATACGAATTTTTGAAGTTTATTAATTAATTTATATTTAAATTAAAATCTAAATCTTGGTATTATCCGAAGAGGAGTCAGCAGACTCATTCGAAGTACGCCCAGCGTACTGGTATACGCCCAACGTACCACTCGAGTACTCCGAAGTCGTAAGCAATGATGTAGAGGGCCTGATGACGCAAGGGATGACGGCAACCGAGGCATTACGCCCCGCATAACCCCAAAGTAACGCCCAGCGTAACCCCGAGGATCAGCCTATAAAAGGGGATGCAAAGACAGCCGATTTTCTTTTACAAAGCCTTCCATTTCTCTCATCTATTGCCTCGATTTGCATGCCGTTTATTCCCCGAAGCCCCGGTAATATTCCCGAGCCCCGAAGAAGGATCCGAAGCCCCGAGGATCCCGAAGAGCGTTATTCCCGAGCCGAAGCTCTGATCGCGAGGAGACCGGTTTTTGTGAAGATCTTCCAGATCTACGGAGAGACATTACTTCTGCAAGCCGTAGTGCTGCCCGATCGTCTTCCGATCAAGTGAGTGTGTAGTCATTTTCATTCCAACGCAATATTATGAAGTATTCTATATAAAATATGTGCTATGTGTATATATTTTGTTGTTATATGTGTGAATGTATATTCACTCTCTTCTATCTCATAGATCTGATATATTCTCTATGAAATATGTGTTATGTGTGTATGCCTCATCTGTTATGTGGAATATGTATTGATTAAAGCATGTTATACAGGTTTTTAAACTATGTATAAAAATGTATATTTTTATCTACTAATATGTTGGGTAGAACATGGGTAGATAGTTGGTGTGTAATAAACAGATGAGAGGCCTCGGTGTTGTTGGTATTATTCTAGTCATTCAACAGAGTATGGATGACGACCACGGACTATTCTAGATTGTCATGTTGAAGACTAGCAGGCTCATAACCTGTAGGTGTTGTGAACGACGTGTTCACCGGTGTACTCTATCCCTGTCATGGTTGCCTTTAGGATATTTATTGCTAAGGAAGCCCCTTTGTAGTAATGTCCGTCCCAATGAAAATCCTAGATTAGGTCCCTTATAGTAGATGTTGTTTTAGGGACGTAAAGTGAGGATAACGGGAATGGGTAATTGGGTTTGTTGTTGATTGTTGAAATTAAATATAATTATTGTGGGTTGAAAACCCTATATGCTCACCAGGCTCCCAAGCCTGACCCACTCAGTTTATTTGCATTACAGGAAGTGGCGCAAGAGCTTAAGATGGGCGAATCATCAAGTTGTTTTGTTTACAAGTCTGTATATGTATATATTTGTTGAATGGCTTGTAATGTTATCGTTTATGCTTTATGATCTGTATCGGAACATGACATCCCGACTTTTGATTATGAAATGAAATCATATTTCTATATGAAATGTTTTGGTAAATATCTATTTTATCATGTTTTGTTTTTGGGAACAAATTCCGCATCTCTTTTAAAATTAAAAGGATTTACTCTGAAAATATTTAAAAAGCATAAATGAAATCGGTCTTTTCTGGCCGAGATTTTGGGGATGTCACAGTTGGTATCAGAGCATTAGTTTAAGCGAACTAGGAATTTGTAGGATTTCTAGACTTAAACTTATTATGGTAAGTGGAGATTATGAGATGTGTGTCTGATAAATTTTAGACACGAGCACTAGTTTGTTTTAGGAAAGTTGCCTAAAATGCTTTTATGTGGTAAATGTTATATGTTGCCATATATGATATTATTTGTTCGGATCTACGGTTTGTTGCCAACCGGATCTGAAGGTTTATGTGTTTAGGATTCTAAGTGTATGTATACGATATTAGAACTAGCATGTAATCGTTTGGAGTATTAAGGATTATTTGAATATCTTATCGTGAAAGAGGATCTAATTTCACCTTATTCGGTGTATAGATCAAAAATGGTGAGAACACGAAGCAGAGTTGGAAATGCTGATGAAAACAGGAATCAACCGCCTGTAATTCAACAAATACCTGTCGTAGCAGTAGCACCTGAGCCGATAACAATGGCTGGTGTACAAATGATGATTCAAACGATGTTGGATCGTCAGATGGAAGAAACAAGACGTCTGCTTAGGCAGAATCGTGAAGAACCGTCAATTCAAGTGGAAGAGCCCGAGGAGAATGGAGGGCAGTCTGAAGGAGAAAACTTTAGTGGGATCATTGGTCAAGACAACCCACTCGTGGTTGGGCGCAATAACTAGGATGGAGGAAATGATGGGCGTGGGTGCAAGTATAAGGATTTCATGGCGTCCAAACCACCATGTCTATCCGGAAGCCCGACGCCGGTGCAAGTTATGGACTGGGTCTCCGAAATGGAGACTATGTTTGAAAGTTGCGAATCCAGCAACAGGCAGAAGACCGCTCTTGCGATCCCTCTGCTAAAATCTGGCGTGTTGAGTTGGTGGAAGCCGTTAGCTGACTCTATGCCCAAGGGAGAAGCAAGCAAAATATCTTGGGAAGACTTTGTGGAACAACTAAAACTGCAATACTGCTCCGAGCAGGACCTTCTAGAAATCAGTAATGAGTTTCAGAATTTGAATAAAGGGAAATTGAGTGTTACTGAATACGCTGCAAGTTTCACAGAAAAGATGAAGTTTATCCCATATTTTGTGCCTAAAGAACTCTCTAAGGTCAACAAGTTTGCCCTTGGACTACCAGCGGACTATGGTCCAATGGTTAAGCAAGCAACCACATTGAAAGCCGCCATCTGGGCTGCTAGAAATGTTAAGACCCAGATCAGGGAAAAAGGTCTGGAAAGGTCAGAGGTTGGTGAGAAGAGGAAAATCGAAGGATTTTCAAGGTCCAGCAAGAAAAGTAAATTCTCGAAGTCTAGTTCGAAGGGAAGTGGAGGAAAGGTAGAGGCGAAATGGTGCAACAAGTGCAAGAAGAAGCATCATGGGAAGTGTGGCGGGGAAACCACATGCTTCAAATGTGGAAAGCTAGGGCATTATGCCAACGACTGCACCTTCACCAAGAATGTTTGTTATGGTTGTGGTGAAGAGGGGCACATCTCAAGGGATTGTCCGAAAAAGAAGGAAGCAGCAAGACCCAACATTCCGCCAAAGCCAAAGGCGAGAGCATTCCAGATGACACTGGAAGCTGCTAAAGATGAAGCTGATGTCGCTTCAGGTACCTTTCTCGTTAACAAATTGTCTGCCCAAATTTTATTTGATTCTGGAGCCAACTACTCCTTTATATCGCATGAATTTGGTAGAAAACTAGCTTTGCCTGTTGATAGACTAGATAATGCCTTATTAGTCGAAGTTGCTAGTGGCAAGTTTGTACCTATTAGCCATCGTATGAAAAACATCTTAATTGATCTGAATGGGAATAAGTTCCACGAGGAATTATTGCCTATCGAACTTAACGGTTTCGACATCGTTTTGGGAATGGATTGGCTTAGCGCCAATGATGCCGAAATTTTATGCAAGAAGAAAATAGTGAAAGTGAACCCGCCTGGGAAGGAATCGTTTATGGTGTACGGAGATAAACGCAGAGTAAATTCTAGAATCATTTCTCTAATGAAAGCCAGAAAATGTTTGACCAAGGGGTGTACATCATACTTAGCATTCATGATCGATGCTAAGAAGGAAAAGAAGGTGAGGCAGAATATTCCCATTGTGTGTGATTATCCGTAAGTATTTCCCGAAGATCTTCCTGGATTACCACCCGATCGGCAAGTAGAATTCCGTATCGACTTGTTTCCTAGAACAACGCCAATTGCAAAAGCACCTTATCGATTAGCACTGACGGAGATGAAGGAGCTGATGATGCAACTTCAGGAGTTATTGGACAAAGGTTTCATTAGACCTAGTTCATCACCTTGGGGAGCTCCGGTGTTATTTGTGAAGAAGAAAGATGGAAGTATGAGAATGTGCATTGATTACCGAGAGCTGAATAAGGCAACAATAAAGAATAGATATCCGTTGCCGAGGATTGATGACATGTTCGATCAACTACAAGGTTCAAGTTATTTTTCAAAGATCGACCTAAGGTCAGGATATCATCAGCTGAAAGTAAGAGAGCAGGATACAGAGAAGACTGCATTCAGAACCCGATATGGACACTACGAGTTTTTGGTTATGTCGTTTGGACTAACCAATGCTCCAGCAGCATTCATGGATTTAATGAACAGAGTTTGTAATCCGTTCCTAGATAAATCTGTGATAGTGTTCATAGATGACATTCTGATTTATTCGAAAAGCCAAGAGGAGCATGGCAGACACTTGTGAGAAGTGTTAGAAGTCTTTAAGAAGGAGAAGTTGTATGCTAAGTTCTCCAAATGTGATTTTGGATCTGTGAAGTCCAATTCTTGGGTCACGTGGTCAACCAAGAAGGGATAATGGTTGATCCAGCGAAGATCGAAGTTGTGATGAAATGGGAACAACCGAAAAGTCCCACGGAGATCCGAAGCTTTTTGGGATTAGCCGGATATTACCGAAGGTTTATCCAAGGCAAGGTTTATCCAAGGCTTTTCTTCGATCGCTACTCCATTGACAGCTTTGACCCACAAAGGAGCTACTTATGCTTGGAATGATAAGCATAAAGAAGCATTCGAGAAGCTAAAGAAGAAACTATGCGAGGCACCGATACTTTCTCTACCTGATGGAGTTGAAGACTTCGTTGTTTATAGCGATGCATCTGGGGTTGGATTGGGTTGTGTTTTGACCCAAAGAGAATAGGTGATAGCATATGCATCTCGACAGCTGAAAGAGCATGAAAAGAACTACCCGACTCATGATTTGGAGTTGGCAGTGGTAGTTTTCACTCTGAAAATATGGAGGCATTACCTCTATGGCACGAAGTGCAAACTTTTTATTGATCATAAGAGTCTCCAATATCTCTTTCGTCAGAAAGAATTGAATATGAGGCAACGACGCTGGCTGGAATTACTTAAACACTACGACTGTGAGATACTTTACCACCCCAGTAAAGCCAATGTTGTTGCTGATGCTCTTAGTTGGAAAGTCAATCTTGAAAGGAGAAGGCCAAGAGCATTGAGAATTGAAGTTGTCTCGACTATTTTGGAAAGTATAAAGAAAGCTCAAAGCGAAGCTTCTGAGAAGAATGACCGGAAGGAGGAACGTTTGGGCAAAACGTTGGTGTTCGGTGTAAACAGTCACGGACTGAAGGTGTTCCAAGATCGGATTTGGATACCTAAGACAGGAGGAGTCAGAGATCTTATGATGGAAGAAGCTCACAAAACCATGTACTCGATTCATCCCGGTAGCACAAAAATGTATAGGGACCTGAAACCCTATTATTGGTGGCCGACGATGAAGCTCGACATTGCGAAGTATGTGGCCGAGTGTGTGACTTGTGCAAGAGTCAAGGCACAACATCAGAAACCATACGGGAGTTTAGAACCTTTACCTATGCCTATGGGTAAGTGGGAAGACATTGCTATCGATTTTTTCACTAAACTGCCCAGAACAAAGAGTGGTCATGACATGATTTGGGTGGTCGTTGATCGATTCACTAAGAGTGCGCATTTCATAGCATGCAATGAGAAATGGTCTATGGAAAAGCTTGCGAATTCTTACGTGAAGGAAATTGTGAGGCTTCACGGTGTTCCGTTAACGATTGTGTCGGATCGTGATAGCCGTTTCACCTCACGATTTTGGAAAAGTCTACAAGAGGAATTGGGTACCAAGTTGTGTTTAAGTACAGCTTACCATCCGCAGACTGATGGTCAGAGCGAACGAACGATACAAACACTTGAAGATATGCTGAGAGCATGTACCCTGGAATTCCAAGGTAATTGGGATGAACATTTACCTTTGGTAGAATTTTCCTATAATAATAGTTTCCACTCAAGCATAAAGATGGCACCTTATCAAGCATTGTATGGACAGAAGTGTCGTACGCCGTCTTGTTGGCTTGAGGCTGGGGAAAAGCAGTTTATAGGACCGGAGATAGTCCATCAAACTGCTGAAAAGTTGAAAATAATTAGGGAAAGAATGTTAGCAGCTCAGGACCATCAAAAGAGCTATGCTGAAAAAAAGCGAAGGCCGATGACTTTTGAAGTTGGAGATTCGGTTTTGCTTAAAGTCTCTCCGTGGAAGGGACTTATAAGATTTGGTAAAAGGGGAAAGTTAAGTCCAAGGTTTATTGGACCGTGTAAAATTCTTTAGAGAATTGGGAACCAAGCTTACAAGCTCGAACTACTAGAAGAACTGAATGGAATTTATAACACTTTTCATGTGTGTTACTTGAGAAAGTTCACGGGAGAAGTTCCTGACATAATTCCACTTTCGGAGTTAAGAGTTAATGAAAACAAAAGGTTGATTGAAGAACCAGAGGCAATCGTTGACCGGAAGACTAAGAAATTGCGACGTAAGATGGTTGAGTTAGTGCTTGTCCATTGGAAACACACGAATGACCCGAATCTCACCTGGGAAACGGAGAGTGACATGATGAGTCGCTACCCGTAGTTGTTTGTTGATGTGTGATTCCGGGGACGGAATCATTCTAAGGTGGAGAGAATTGTAACACCCGTGTTTCTGGGCTTGCCATTTTTAGCAATGTAATAGTCTAGGTTACCTTTGTAACCCCAATTTGAAATCATAAAATGTATTATTTGTGAATTATGTGATTTATGTGTGTTTTCTTAATTATTATAATTTAATGAATTAAGAATAAAATAAGCATCAAAATTATAGTATTAGATATGCCCGATATCTTTGCATAAAGTTGTAGTGGCCGAAACGAGGTTTCCGAATATATATAGAACGCCCAAATCTGACTTCGTATGAGGAAGTTATGATTTTCTGTAGTTTCGACTAGGCAGTATGCATCCCGAATACTTGATTTGAGATCGAGCGGTTTTTGGCCGAAACAATCTAAACGAGAATCGAAGATCTCGTTGTTAGTAGCGAAACGATGAAAAGATAGGCGAGAACGGACGTCGGACAAAGAAGTTATTAATTTATAACGAAGTTTTTCTGTCCCGGCCTCCTAAAAATAATTAATAAAAATAAAGTCAAAATTAGCCGACAGGGTCTAAACGAAAGTTGTAGAGCGTAGTCTCACCTACGCGTGGATATAAAGAACGTCGAAAACGGAGTTCTTATAAGGGAGATATGAATTTTTGAAGTTTATTAATTAATTTATATTTAAATTAAAATCTAAATCTTGGTATTATCCAAAGAGGAGTCAGCAGACTCATCCGAAGTACGCCCAGCGTACCACTCGAGTACTCCGAAGTCGTAAGCGATGACGTAGAGGGCCCGATGACGCAAGGGATGACGGCAACCGAGGCATTACGCCCCGCGTAACCCCAAAGTTACGCCCAGCGTAACCCCGAGGATCAACCTATAAAAGGGGATGCGAAGACAGCCGATTTTCTTTTACAAACCCTTCCATTTCTCTCATCTATTGCCTCGATTTGCGTGCCGTTTATACCCTGAAGCCCCGGTAATATTCCCGAGCCCTGAAGCAAGATCCGAAGCCCCGAGGATCCCGAAGAGCGTTATTCCCGAGCCGAAGCTCTACCCGCGAGGAGCCCGGTTTTTGTGAAGATCTTCCAGATCTACGGAGAGACACTACTTCTGCAAGCCATAGTGCTGCCCGATCGTCTTCCGATCAAGTGAGTGTGTAGTCATTTTCATTCCAACACAATATTATGAAGTATTCTATATAAAATACGTGCTATATGTATATATTTTGTTGTTATATGTGTGAATGTATATTCACTCTCTTCTATCTCATAGATCTGATATATTCTCTATGAAATATGTGTTATGTGTGTATGCCTCATCTGTTATGTGGAATATGTATTGATTAAAGCATGCTATACAGGTTTTTAAACTATGTATAAAAATGTATATTTTTATCTACTAATATGTTGGGTAGAACATGGGTAGATAGTTGGTGTGTAATAAACAGATGAGAGGCCTCGGTGTTGTTGGTATTATTCTAGTCATTCAGCAGAGTATGGATGACGACCACGGACTATTCTAGACTGTCCTATGGAACACTAGCAGGCTCATAACCTGTAGATGTTGTGAACGACGTGTTCACCGGTGTACTCTATCCCCCTCATGGTTGCCTTTAGGATATTTATTGCTAAGGAAGC
This sequence comes from Lactuca sativa, assembly GCF_002870075.4. Classification (NCBI taxonomy): domain Eukaryota; kingdom Viridiplantae; phylum Streptophyta; class Magnoliopsida; order Asterales; family Asteraceae; genus Lactuca; species Lactuca sativa. The sequence goes on from NC_056624.2 coordinate 81,839,008, forward strand.
CCCTTTGTAGTAATGTCCGTCCCAATGAAAATCCTAGATTAGGTCCCTTATAATAGATGTTGTTTTAGGGACGTAAAGTGAGGATAACGGGAATGGGTAATTGGGTTTGTTGTTGATTGTTGAAATTAAATATAATTATTGTGGGTTGAAAACCCTATATGCTCACCAGGCTCCCAAGCCTGACCCACTTAGTTTATTTGTATTACAGAAAGTGGCGCAAGAGCTTAAGATGGGCGAATCATCAAGTTGTTTTGTTTACAAGTCTGTATATGTATATATTTGTTGAATGACTTGTAATGTTATCGTTTATGCTTTATGATCTGTATCGGAACATGACATCCCGACTTTTGATTATGAAATGAAATCATATTTCTATATGAAATGTTTTGGTAAATATCTATTTTATCATGTTTTGTTTTTGGGAACAAATTCCGCGTCTCTTTTAAAATTAAAAGGATTTACTCTGAAAATGTTTAAAAAGCATAAATGAAATCGGTCTTTTCTGGCCTAGATTTTGGGGATGTCGCATATTACATTATGGATTATGATATATATGTTATTTTTGTCTTTTTCATTTCAACAATTAAAAGTCCACCGTTACCTAGCTATAAAAGGTTATAATATTTGAATAATGTGTTTTGACACAAATATTCTTAGTACTCACATATTTCGAATGATTTCATGGACAATTTGGTCTTTTGCACTCTAAATTGTTATGGCGCCATCATACCTCTGACGTCACGTCGGCGTTCCAGTTCTTTAACCATTTAGAACATTTCAATTTTTCCGGACGATAAATCTGCATACAAACACTAAAAGCCCCAAATCGTCGAAGGATAATCGTTCTTAAAATTGATTTTCTCCGATAGTAGACACTCCTGTACTCCTCTCGACCAGATCAGCATAAAGTAAGTTTTTTTTCATACCCTGTTACACTGTCTTTCATAGTTACGCTTAATTTTTTTTAAAAAAATTGAAATCAACTACTCCAATGTGAATTTTGTAAGTAGAATGTCGAATACTAGAATTTGTTGTTCGTTAGATGATCTCCCACTACAGATTTTGAGTCGGATATTTTGAGTATTAGGGGCAAAATCTATGAAAGACATCGTCTCTGCAAGACTTTGGTAATTCTCAATAAAGATCAACTAATGAATGTATATTTGATGAAATACAAGTTTATTTATTTGTTATTTACAGTGTATTTAATTTTTGAAGTTCAAAGAAAATGTATGAAGCGGGGGGTGATCCTCAAGTGTACAGAATAGCATGCATTGACATGTTTGAAGGAATGGGTCCCAAAAATCTGAAAGTTGATTATTTATACGTACATGTGCATTGCATAATAACATTGAAGCCATGTTTAGACAAGGAATTGTATATGTAGTTTCAGTAATTGTATGTAATCTATACAATTTATTAATATTTAGTGTCATTGAAGTTATATATTGATATTGTTATTCTGTCAACAGGACGAGTGCTTTTATTATGGAAATTTTGATTTAGAATTGACTTTGTTGAGACAAGCAGCAGATGAAGATCATCTTGAGGCAATTTATTTGCTTGGAATGATCTACATTTCAAGAGGCCTCATCAATGTGATGAAGGTATGTATATATGGTATATATATATATATATATATATATATATATATATATATATATATAGTTAATTAAGGCATGTTTGTAGTTTGGGTTAGTATTTAGTTGTGTTGTTTTGTATAATATTTACTGTTGTATTGAAAATGGTACATTGGATTAATTGATGGATATTTTAATGTGTAGGTTTACAATTACTTGATGCCTATTTTGGTTGGGTAGTTCCGGAAAATGGGGAGTACACGGGTGTTGTTGATAGTGCTAAACAGTTGTTGCGGGTTGTTGATGTTGTTCATAGACTTACAACGAATAACATCACATTCCAATGTGAAGACACACGTCATTATGTTAAAGGTGCATTTGTAATAGGCCATGAAGATGATGAGGATCGACAAAGATATTGCATGGTTTGCCATTGGTATATAGAGTATGGTAGGTTTATTTCTTAAAATTATAAATGGTTGATAATAGATTGGACATTGAATATTAGTGTTCATATTGTATTGTATATGAAGTTGTATACTACTATAATTTTATTTTGGTTTTATGTTTACATCATTCTGTTAAAAGGGCATTTTAGTCATTTTTGCTTGTTATGTTGTTTGAGTAGGAAGAAGTATACGTAAAACCCATGTTATTTTTGTGATGAAGTATAGTTAATGGAATTAAAATAAGTTTGTAATGAATTAGTTATTAAGGAAAATAATCTACATAGATTATATACTTTAACATGCCCGGTTTTAAGGGTGTGCAAGAGGTGCAACTGCACAGGCTCCGGAAAAATACGGTCCGAGTTCTAATAAAATCATATGGTTAATTAGTCATTATATGATATGTTTTTCAAAAAATTATATACAACTTGATTAGTACAACTGGCTTAACCACACCCTTTTCTAGCCTAAGCTTAAGATCGAGTCCGCTTGCCAGCAATATCTACTTTTATAATTCATTTTTACATTTTTAGCCATTAGTTTATGCCACATATTACCAATTCAAAAACATTTCATTCAAACTATATCTTACAAATTTCATTGATCATAATAATAATTCATCCATAGAATAAGAAAATTAATTAAGCATACAACATCCCAACAAATGCCGTCACAAATTAGCAACGTGTTTTTTTCCATAGCAAAACACGCAAACGAAATCATATTCCATAGCAGAATTCCCTAGTAAAATACCTACGAATGACACTTACGTAGCAATTCAAGTATGGAGTTGGTTTCCGTCACAAACTCTGTTGCATAGTAACCATGATAATTAATTCCATAGCAGTAGTACAACGGAAAGTGATTTCGTAACAAATGTCGTTGGAAAATTGCTATGAATTTTTGTTTCATAGAACTATCGGTAGCATAATACCAACAGAGAGTTGGTAGCATTTTCCCTAGCAAGTCTCATTCTCGCTACCAGAAATAAAATCCGTAAACAATGTGGTAGCAACATTGCTATGGAACGACATTTCATAGCACGACCCATTGAAAATTAACAACGAAAATACGTTTCATAGCGACCTTCCCTAGCAAAATCGCATTTTCTTGTAGTGTCAGTTTATGTTTCAGGTACTCCAGTTTTCAAATGAAACAACTCGGGATGATTGCAAGGCACGCACCACATGTTTTCCGCATTCTGTGAATTACTCTGATTTGATAATGTTTTGCTAACTCTTAGTTACTTTGGTTTCATGAGAAAGAAATCTATTAACAATTTATTAATCAAAAAGAAAAAAAAATTATGTCATGATTTTTGGGGCGTTACATCAGGGTTATAAATAACCCATAGTTGTTTATTATGTTATGGTGTATGGATATTTTGGGAAGGACTCACTAAGTGTTATGCTTGTAGTTATGGATTAAATGTGTTTTAGGTACTTTGGATGATCGTGGGACGCTGAAGGCTTGACTGTACACTCTGGTTCGCTGATTTTATGTTTTCCACATTTTGATACTCTGATTGGGATGATTGTACTGATATTCCTAGGATTTTTCATGACTTGGTTTTTATGATACATGTGGGTTTTCTAAAATAAAAATGAAAAATTTTGTGGTAATAGTCAGTATGTTACAGTACTCAAACTCATCATATTATGTCGTTTTGTATTATATATTTTCATTGTAATCGTCCAAAGTTCTTAAAATTTAACTCCTAACTTGATTTACTTCTAAGATTTTTAGAAATTTGACCATTATCTTCCTCTTATATAATTTTTATTTGCAACTATAATATATATAGGCTGATATGTGTTCAGCAGAAAGATATGATGTAAGAAGAAGATAATAATGAAATTTCGAAAATATTAGAAGTAAATTAAGATAGGGTTAAAGTTGAAGAACATTGTAATATATATATATATATATATATATATATATATATATATATATATATATATATATATATATATATATATATATATATATATATATATATATATATATATATGATACGAAACAACTTAAAATGTGTGTGTGAGAGATAGAGAAAACGGTTGGTGTATAAATTATAACTTGATGATTTCTTTAGTAACATTAACACTAGATTAAAAAGTAAGTCGAATTTATTGTAATCTACATCATGAACTAATGTAGGACTATTTATATTTAAAAAAAATCAGTTTCTTTAAATATAATATTCCTATATCTTGAATATGGGTAATTAGCTAAATGAAAAGATTTTGGAGGAGTATAAAGGACCCTTAATGATTTATATATTGATGTTCCTATTGGTAGTTTGTTACTAAAGAACTAATGGTACCATGGAAATTATATTTAATATTGAGAAAATAAAAAATAAGAGTTATGCCGTGCATTTTTCGTTCTAGAGAATATTGTATTTGTAGCTTGCAAACGAAAGTGAATTCGGATAATTTTCAAGTTTATGTTGTAAAAAAAATGATAAGAGTGATTTGTTAAGAGTTTAATTACAATTTACACAGATTAAGTTAAAGAAATTAATATAAGAAGGCATTGAGTAGTGGGCCACGCGAAGTGAGAATATAGTGGTGATTGTCTTGGCAAAAATGATGTTGTCTCAATATTCTACTATTATATTACATTTCAAATGAAAACAGATTGATGAAATTCTCTGAACAAATATATTATTTTTGCACCAAGAATGGCCCCAGCAACTGTATGCAAACACTTTGGTAGAATTATTTGCCTTAGAAAATCTTCATCTTCAAGACTGCTTCCCTTTTTGGCTTTTTTGCTTTTCTCATATGAGATCATCATATTACTCTCTAAAAGTATTCTAGAGATTGTTGAAACCCATCATAAAAGAATACTCCATTAGCATAAAATTGGACTACAGAAATACGTCGACATTGAATATGATCTGGATAAATATGTCGATATATATGTTAGCATGATAAATTATTTGCATTTATTTATTTTATATTAGACATTTATTTATTTTTTTTAGTTAGATTAACTCTAAAAAGCTTTTCTATTTATAATTGTTCTTTCATTTCTTTGTAATTATCTTTTCCTTTCGATAAGAAACCATAGTTTTATTTCCTTTATATTTTTATTACTTTACACAGTATTAGAGCTCTATTCGATCTATGGATATTGATTTTATGATTGTAGAATAATTTGTAGCGGATTCACACCATTATCGCGGATTAATATCAAACTTTTTATTTATTTTGATCTAGTTTTTGTTAAGTATGTTTTTTTCTATCGTATTTTTTGGTTCGGTATCTTTTTTTGTTGGGTGTGTTTACGATCTCATTAATATTTGATTCTCGTTGTTATCATTTGTTGATGGTTTAGTTCCCATTTTTTGTTGTTGGTTATCTATTTTTTGCTCGGACATTATGGCTCCAAAAGATGATTATCTTTGGTTGATTAGTACCCAATTTGATGACAAGAACTATGCCTACCGTAGTTATGTAATGATGAACTTTTTTAGTGGTTAGTAGGTATGGGTTATTGTTACTAGTGTAAAAGAAAAATCGGCGGATGAGAAAGTCGCTAATTATATATATAGCTTTATTAGATGCATGGAAATCTTATAATTTTAATATTATCACTTGGATCAATAACTTTATAGTTGAGTCAGTTGGCACCCAATTGGCTACGTTTGATATGACATAGGGAATTCGGGATTACTTTGATAGAATGTACATTCAGTCTAACTTTTCTAAACTATACCAATTTGAGGCTGATGTTCGAGCCCTCCAACAAAATACTATGAGTGTTCATGATTTTTTTGTTGCTGTGTTGATTTATGAAATCCAGTTAGCTCTCAAAGAGTATCATGAGATGAAAGCTTGTTGATCCTACAATGCTAAGAGGAAAGAGCAGTATTTGTTGTTTTTATGGAATTGTGGTTTTACTTTGAAGGACCATCTCGAACAATCACCGTACCCCTATTCCCACTGTATGATTGTTCACGAGCTAAGTTTAGAAGAAACTCGTATGAAATCTCAAGTTGACAACTAAAGCTTCCACTACATTCGTTGTTTTTTGTTCCAACACGACGTCATTCTGCAAATCAGTCTCAACCAGCCCCTGAAGTTACCTTTCGATGAATGGTTTTTTTTAAACAAAATAATAATTGGAAGCCTCAATGCCTATTTGTAACACCTGGATTCTAGGTCTGATTTATATGAAATTGTGAAAACTCTGATAGCCGCGACGTGGTGAAGGAATCACCGTGACATGGAATTTTACCAGAATTATGTGTCTTATTTAAGTGGTTGCCATGACATGGTCATTTAATTGTCACCACATGGCGACCCTTTTTTGGCAAACCCTAATTTGTGGGTTGTGTGCACAATTTAAGGGAAATAATAGCTAGAGTTTCCTCCACTTTCAGACTCCATCACCTCCCAAAGCACCTTTGATAAACCCTAGCCTTCTTTTGAAGTTCTCGGTTCATTTTTGGTGTTTTTGTGATCTTCGAAGGAAGAAGAAGGAGTTTTTGTTCTTAGATCTTCAAGCAACTCGTTTCTTCTACTTGGTGCATCTTATGGACTCATTGTAAGTCCTCAAGTTTCCACCTTTTGTGTGACAACCCGAAGTTTCTATTTTGTACAACCATTCAAATCAATCAAAGTCAGACTTGTTTCTGCTATCTGTTTAGCACTTTTTAGAGTCTGTTTGAGTGTTCTAAGTCTAGTACATCTAAGGATCGGGTCTTAGGAAGTATCTGCTTGAGTCCATTATGCTCTAGCCAAGCCTTAAACTTCATCATGTGGAGTTTACGGCCACATCACCATGAGTTTACGGTCGTAAACTCATGGTAGCTGTAAACTCATGCCTTATACATGATGTTCTTTCATTTCTTCCTCATTATTCACCATTTCAACCTCAAGAACTCGATTTCTCTCTCAAGTATCATAAGGATCTTCATTTTTATCTTCAAAAATATAATTGTTTCATCCTTTGATTTGTTGATACATCTCCTTAACTAGTATCACCCTTTGATTTCATCCATTAACTTCATCTTTTGGGTTAGATCATCAAGATCTTCAAGAACACCAAGAACACTCTAGGGTTTTGGACCAAAATCAACCCTTTTAGCTTCCATATCGTAAGTATCTCTTCCCTATACTTGTTATCTAGTAGCAACCCTTGAATTGCACCTTGAAAACATCCATTTCCCAAGAACAATAGGAGTTTACGGTCAAGAGCATCTCCCTTGGCCGTAAACCCTTGTTAAAGGTGCATTGGTTGGCCATAAACTCCCTAAACCTAAGCATTGAACCTAGAACACTTCCTTGATGCTTGAAAGGAGTTTAAATAAATCTTTGGCACTATGTGTTTACGGTCGTAAAGGGCCATAAACCCTATGGCCGTAAACTCTCAAAAAGCATACCATTTTGGCCGTAAACACCATTATGTGGTCGTACACCCCTTATATGCCATCTTATGTGACTCTAACACCTCCATTCAAGCGTTTCCTTGTCCCTAAGGTGTTTTCCCTTACATGATTAGTTGTATAAACACTAATTATATACATATATGTGTTATTCTATGCTTATTAGGATCCACTTGTACCTGAGATTTCACTTAGCACTCATCATCCTTTTCCGATCTTTCAGTCAAACCACTCACTACAGGTGAGTTCATACCCCTTAATCTATCTTTTAAATGATTTTAAATGCTTTTATGGGGGGGGGGGGAGGATACAAGTAGAACTATTACAATTATTATATCAATCACATGTGATTAATAACTATCAAACAAGTGGATTTTCTTATACTTCAAACTGTTTATCAATCAAACTCTTCAAAACACTTTATAAATTGACATCAAGTCATCTTTTGCCATTCTAATGGTTAAAACTCTTTTATATTTTAAAACTCTTTATTAAACTCTTTTAAACTTATTTATATTGTCAAAATCATGTCTATATAGATATAGTTATATAAGTAAGATTGAAAGGACTTAGGACTAATAACTCCCTTTATTTCCTATTCCTTGTTTGGTTGTGGACTTAGAGTATCCGGTTGTTTGTCTGAGTATCGTTTGAATCTTAGTTATATATTATGTATATATGTATATATATAAAAGCTCTTACATCAATTCAGCACCTTTGGGTAGCAAAGGTGTCCAAACAATGCTCAGTCATTCAAACAACGTTACTAGTAAACTATAATAGGTATAGTTTAGAGGTTCACTACTCACTCTTTCTAGTATAATGAAACATACAAGAGTCAGTTGATACATAAGTCAAATACAAACTTACTATTATGAGAAACAGAAAGAACATACTATTATGAGAAACAGAAAGAATATACTATGATGAGAAACTAAGAGAACATACACTACACTATACAAGAGAACATACTATACACTAGAATAGAGAGATCATACAATACACTAGAACATACTATACAAACACTAGAATACTATAACATTAATGTGAGCCACTAATTCATGGCATGGCAATCTACTGTTGTGTCACGTTTTGTAACCAGCGTCTCCTGGAGGGAGAGCATGAATTTGTCTATAGATCTATACGGGACTGACCGTCCTACACCTTGCTGCTAGCTACAGTGGGACCTGCAGGTCTACGAGTGACGAATGTCATACCATTTCAACGTCTTTGATCGTCGTGTTTACTAGTCAAACAAGTATGGTTACAACCTCATCACATTTTACCTTAATTAACAAATTGGTTTAAGGTAGTTAGTACATTAGTAGTTACTTATATAAATTGCTACAGTACATTGTTATTTTCCCATTACATTCACATTGTGATCTTCTCACATAAACGGTAATGTAAGCTATATTTTGGTAATGATAGTCATACTTGGGAAAGATACACACTTTTACAAACAAACAACACACATAAAATTTGGGCCTTGGTAGAAGGTTACTTTTAGTAGAAAATATAGGATTTTCTAGGAGATACAAACATTTACAAACACTTTCATACAAACAATGACACTAAAATAATTATGAACTCACCAGCTTTAATGTTGATCTACTCTTTCAAAATAACTTGTATTCTCAGGTCACCAGTAGACAGGTACCGATGCCTAGGTTTTGAGAAGACGGAGCTTTCAAGACTCGTCTTTATTGTGATTATTCATTTTTGGTGTCTCTTAAACTATACACAGAACACACTTGTATTAAAATTATATTATTAATGCAATGGATGATGTTGTTGCTTGTTTACTATTATGCATTGTTGTGATACTATACATGATGTCCTCCGCCCCAGAACGTCTCCGTCGTTCCGGTTTTGGGGTGTGACATTTTGGCTCTCTCTTCTTAGATCTAGGTTTTACTTCATGTTTTGGCTCATTGTCGGGTTAGGGTTGGTTAGATGAGATAAAGTTTTCAACTTTATATCTCACCTTGTTCCCTTAGTAACCGTATCTTCTGGATCTAGAATTTTTTTAGTTTTGGAGAATCTTGCATGAGCTTTAGGTCAATTTATCTTTATTTTGACTTAGTGGAATAAACGACATTCATGGGTCATGCATTTCCACAAAGTTTCCATTTTTTCTAAACCACTAAGGTCCCAAGAACTGAAGGCTTAACGTATTGAGAGCTCTGAAGGCTTAACGTATTGAGAGCTTAATCCCTTAAGTTGTCTTTATGAAGTTCCACAGCGTGGTGATTGCTTGCCACAACGTGGAGACTGGTCTAGTCGTGGCTGTTTTTTCTGGACTTTCCCACGGCATGGTGGCATGCCTGCCATGAAGTTGTAGCACATTTTGACCGAGAACAAGTAGGACGGCCACGACGTTGCCATTGGTTGGCCACGACATCGTTGACTTTTTGACCTGGTTTGACTTTTAGTCAAATGGCTAGCTTTATAAGGTAGATTGAGATTTTACCTTGTGTGATTCATTACGAGGTGTGTAGAACCCGCTTTTTCAAATGTGTGAGCCTGCTAGCTGTAGACTGTGTTTGTGAGGTGAGTTTTCTCACTATACTATATAGGATGCTAGTTGTCTTTATGACTCTTGCATGGAAGACTAGGATTTGGCTCCTAGAATTTGTATTAAACACGAGGGTTTTGGTCCCTATAAATTGTATGGAAGAACAAGATCTGGCCCCTGGCACTTATACAACTTAAAACCATGATTTGGCCTATGGCATGAAGTGTTGGTAAGACTATGATTTGGCCGATAGTGTTCACTTGGGGTAGACATAAAGTGTAGAATTTGGTTCCTAGACTACCTATTAAGACCATTATTGGCACAAAATAGGTTTACACAAACAAGTTTGATGGAAATGGTGTGGTTACTAGGAAGAAAGCTAGTAGCTTAAGGCTTCACTTGACTTGAAGATTTGGATTATGATGAAACATTTGCTTCAATTGTAAGATTAGAAGTTGTTGGTTGTTTCTTGCTATTACTTACAACCAAAATGGATGTCAAAATTGCTCTCCTCCATGGAGGTCTTCGAAAAGTGTTCCTTAAGCAGCCTCCAAGTTTTCAACATAAAGACTATCCATATTACGTCTACAAGCTTGATAAAGTTATATATAGACTAAAACACTCTAGAAAGGCATTGTATGAAGTTATCAACTTATTTTGTGTGAACATGGGTAAAATGAAAAGCAACCGATAGCACCTTATTCTACAAAAGAACAACTTTAGATATATATATATATATATATATATATATATATATATATATATATATATATATATATAGGCATGGCAATGGGGTTGGGTTCGGGTTGGTAGGTCATAGGTTGATGGGTTGGCAGATCATAATAGATTGAGCCAACCCAACCCAACTCATACAATATATGGGTTGTTGGGTTGGCGCGTCACGAGTTGGTAAGTTGAGACATTAACTCAACCCAACACATATAACCCCTTTAAGTATATGAGTTTGCAGGTTAGTGGGTCATTATTGGGAAACTTTTAACAAGTTAAATTTATATGAATTATATGTTGGGTCTTTATTCAAAATATTCCAATTTTAAAGACAAAATTGACATAATTAATAGCTGAAGAATTTTATAGTTTGAATAAACTAAAACTAATTTAACCCACCAAATATCATTTTTCAAGACATACAAATATTAAAATGACCATAGAAAAGTTAAGTGTTACAACCTTTGAAGGCTTTGATTCTTATGGGGGATTGGAAGTATATGAAGTGTGTCATTAAGCTCCAAGGAAGAAGCTCTCTAAATATATCCACTAAGCAAGATTAAATGATAAAAATATTCTAGTATATACATGTTAATAAGTTACTTTTAAGCTATTAAGACATATCCAAATAAGTCTTAATAGAAACCAACTTATTAATCTTCAAATCTTTCACCATTTTCAAGAAAAAGACAAGAGGGAAAGAACTCCAAAAATCTGATTTTGTTAGCCCATATTTTCGAGATTTATAGAGAAGAAAAGCTATCTTAAAGTCTTGTCTTATGCCTTTCTTATATGTATAAAATCATGGTCAAAAGGCAAGACAGTAAAGTCAGAGGTAAAGATTTCTTACAAGCATGGTATAGTGAATAAACAGATGAAAAAACATGTCCCCCCCTATGTAGAAATTAACCTATGGTTTTGGAGGCCTTGGGGACAATCTTCAAATTCAAATTACTTTATACCAACAAACTAGTTTTATATACTAACTATGTATTCACTCCAAGTGCCCATTCTATGCCTTTCTTATATGTACAAAATCATGGTCAAAAGGCAAGACAATAAAGTCGGAGGTAAATATTTCTTATAAGCATGGTATAGTGAATAAACAAATGAAAAAACATGTCCCCCCATGTAGAAATTAACCTATAGTTTTGGAGGCCTAGGGGACAATCTTCAAATTCAAATTACTTTATACCAACTAACTATTTTAAATACTAACTATGTATTCACTCAAAGTGCCCATTATGTAACACCCTGTTCATGATCATTCTGTGATTCAGGGCCATGGGCCGAAAGTCGGTTGTGTAAAGGCTTTGGGCCTTAAGGAGGCGATGTTTAGACCTTTTCGAAGGAGGTAATGATGGTTATGAGATCTAAACCTTTGAATTGTGTTTTGGAGTCAAAGGGTAAAATCGGAAAAGTCGTAGGTCGGGTTCTTGCATGAAATATGGATTTTTGTTCGAGAATTATTTTAGTCCAAGATATTTAATTAGATAATATTGTAGAGCTCTTCAACACCTTTCCGTGGATATAATATCGTCAAAAACGGAGTTGGAACAAAGAAGTTATGACCGTTTAAAGTTAGGGCGGTTTTGGGTTGAGCCACGTATGTTGGGCGTACTAGGGCATCCCTAGTACACTGGGCATAAATTGAGTACGTTGGGCGTACACGATCAGTACACAAACCCTATTTTCGTGGTTTGAGCCCTATTTAAGCTCCTTGACTCCCCCAAACCCATTCCATTCTCAGCCTCCATCTCTCCAACACTCTATCTTGTAACTTTAACCCTAAATTGAGCCTTGTAAGAAAAAAGAAGGTGTTTTTAAGTGCTTTTGAGTGTTCTTGGTGCACCTTGGAGAAAAAGGAACTGATTGAAGAAGTGTTGGTTGCATTGGACCTTGTAGATCCACACTTTTTTCACCTTGATCTTTCTTCTAGAGGTATAAATTTTGAATCTTGATGATGAAATTATTAGATCTAGCTAGTTTTGGGTGTTATGAGATTTTCATCACTTTAAATACATAAATTTCAGATCTTGAAAGTTTGTGACCTTGTTATAGATAAAGTTGGAAACTTTATCCATCTAAACATCATTTTGTTTTAGATCTGAAGGTAGGAGACTTGTACTTAATGGATTAAGCTGAAAAGATGCACTTTTGGGTCCCTTTGAGACTTAAAGACTAGATCTTGTTTGTTGGGACCATTCTAATGGATAAAGTTGGAAACATTATCCATTATGGAGCTATTATGAACCATAAAAATGTGATCTTAGCCCTTTTATCCCTTTTATACAAGAGTTCTGATGTCTTATTGGGTTAACAACATAGGGTTTTGGACATTAAGCATTTTATAGCATTTTATAGCCATGCAAAGTCCTAAAGTTAAAAAATTTATGATTTAGGACATCATTTTGGACTTAGATCTGATTTTTGGACGTAAAGGCTTAATGGAATAAGCTCTTAATGGATTTTTGGGATTGGGCTACGTATGCTGGGAGTACCTGGTGGTACGTTGCACGTACACGGTCAGCGCCCCGCTTTTGGTCAACATCAGAGTACGTTGGGCATACTCTCTTTGTACACATGGCGTACTCCGCTGGGAAGAAATAGTGGCTTTTGGACCTTGACCGTCGACTTTGACTTTGACCATGGTGGACCAAGTTTGACCTAAGGGCATTTTGGGTAATTTGATTTAAAGTTTGAGATTTAGGTTCGTGTTAAATGTATACGTGACCAGTAGAGATAAATTTTAGAGCAGTGATGGATGAAGCTATTCTTTTAGACTGTGAGGTGAGTTTTCTCATTATATTCGTGGGTCGAAGGTACCAATATCGGCCCATTACTTGTTATGTGGAGTGCTAGTTGTCTCTATGATGCATGCATGCATGAAAGACCAGGATCTGACCCTTGGCAATCGTACGAAAGACCATGATCTGGCACCTGGAAATTGTATGAAAGGCCAAAATTTGGCCCATGGCAGTTGTATGAAAGACCATAATCTGTCCTTGGCACTTGTATGTAAGGCCGAATTTTGGCCCTCGTCATTGCAAGGAAAGACCATGAGGGTAGCCCATGACACTTGTATGTATTGGTATGTGGTATTTTAGGGAACGCACTAAGCTTTGTGTTTACGGTTTCATATCTATGGTCTTAGGTACTTTCGGTTCAAAAGGGAAGGGCCTGGCGTGACTGAACAACATACCCCAGAGTTTTCCGCACTGACAATTAATGATATTACTCTGATGTTTAAATGATATATTCACTTTGATCGGTTTTGCAAATACTCGTTTGTATAATTTATTGTTTTAAAATGAAAAAAAATTACCTTGGATTTTTGGGATGTTACATATTTATTTGTACATGACATAAATAATTGTAAAATATGATAATTCATTGGTTTTCTTCTCTTTATTTTTATTTCCTAGAAACTATAATTCCCAATATGTTGCTAAATATTATTTTCATAAAATAATGTTTTCCAATTAAATACAAGTATTGGTTACATTTATTAATAATCAAATTGTACTAATAAGTAATCAATTAGTGGTAACTTGCTAGAAGGTGTGACCCTATGGGATCATATGTTATTAGCAATATCATTCAAGAATGACTCTTGGTTATACAAGATCCTTCAATGTCCCACTTGCACAAGACTCATCATAGATTGATATAGACAATTGTGAAAGTCTAGCAACATTTCACTGCCCCCAATAACACATGACGAAGAATTCCATTCATCAACATCCAATTCCCAATAGCTCAAAGCTTCAATTGATGTATAAGGTAAGTTTATTAGTTATCCCTTTGTTATAGACATCATGTTGAACATGAGACTTAGATCGCAATAAATCTCATTTGGTGTTCAGCTTTCGGTATCGCGCTAGATGTCTAACTTTTAACACACAAGAGGAAAAAGTATCATATTGCCTACATAAGCCTCTTGCATAGTTCACACCATACCTGAAAATGGCTTTTAAAATTACTCACGTAAGGATCAACATTTGACCATATCTGGTGTTAAAGCTACAAAGATAGTACCTTTTAAATAAGTTTCACTTATAACAGGGATATATGAGGTGATCTCGATACGGGTCAGTTCAATACCAGTTCTTTGACAAGTAACTATGAAACTTAGTTACAACTAGTTGTCTATTTTCATCTGGTGAGACTCAACTAATCCAATTCACATTAGCCTTACTTCATAATTTCTCCAACAATTATAACCGGCTATGAACTTTTAGAATAATGAGATTATACATGGATTAAACATGTTAATATAGAACACAACAAGTATTTATGTGATGATAATATCTCAATATATCAAAACAATATAATACTTATTGCCTTGATGTTCCAATTTCCAAATACTAAATTCAAATCAAAATCCTATTTCTAGAATAATGAAGTTTTATAGCTAAAGCGTGACCTTTCATACTTAGCTTAAAGGGAAATACTTTATTAACATGTCCGACTAAATTTAATTTGTGTGAATTCTGCGAATACTATTATCTCCATATTTGACTTTACTCTAAGTATAGTTAAATATCTTGGAGAATATTATTGGTGTTCTTATGTGACATAGAATCTCTTAGATTGATTAAGTATACTCTAGACGTCACAAATATTTCTTGGTTATCCTTGAATAGAAGGATTCAATGTAGCTTTTCAATGATCTAGTTCATCCAATCATATTTGATTTCAACTTCTGTAAAAACAGTGTATTCTTATTTAGTAGATTGTACAATTACGTCACACCCTCGGCCGACGACGGAAGCATTGAGCTGTGCGACGTTAGTTGAATATCATAACGGTAAGACATAAACAAACAATCATATTTAAATCAATTATTACATGGAAAACTTTACATGTCATAATATATCCATTTCCTTGCATCATATACTCCTTTGGAATGATCTCCTTCTTCTATGACTCCCTAGGAATACATATGGTTTGAAAATGGTCAACATAATGTTGGTGACTTCACAGGTTTTATGATTATAAAAAATATTCTTGTAAAAGTTCTCAATATAGGATCTTTGTTTATGTATACACACGCTTTTTGAAGCTCCTCCTATGCTCTAAGTTTCTAGGGAGTTGCTCTCTTTTACTATCTTTGATTTCTTACATTGTTATCTTTCCTTTAACGTTCTCTTTTTATTTTGGTTTCTCATTCTTTCAGGAAATCTGGATTTGTAGACTCAATTAGTTTCGGGTAGGTAATTGATAACATACTTAGGAAAGTACGTATCATTATTCTTAAATGGGTTAACTTGAATATATATATATATATATATATATATATATATATATATATATATATATGTATGTATGTATTAATATCTCTTTTTATAATTATTTCTTTTAAGATAAATCATTGGATTCTATTTATCTTAAGGCTTTTCACCCATTTTTCTTTGTTGATACATACTATTACTGCTTTAAGGTGTTCCCTTATATGTAGTTTATTTTATTAAGAATGGTCGAGCATTTGTTTCATCGAGTTCTTATAATCGAGCTTTCTACTAGATATTTGCCCCGCACAATGCTTCATCGGACATTGTAATGTAGTTTACAAAGTTATGTCTGTTGTGACTTTACCATCAGGAGTTCTAGCTAGCAACCACATGTGGGGGTGTAAATCCCGTATAGATCTATACATATCTTTCCTTCTCACTTAAGATTTAATGATTATAGGTCACGGTTAGCTGAAAATTAATCAGCTAAAGGATGAATTGACGTTCTCATTTCACACTGCTTTGTTTAACCTTTATAGTATGGTTTATCGATCAATTTATCTTTAGTTTTCTTTAGATATGACTTTTTTCCATAATTATGCTAATATATACTTTATTATATATTATATAATTATCATAGTTTTTGATGTTTTTGATAGGATATTATGGCAAAGTAGTAATTAAGCACTATGCTTATCCTTAACGCTTGGTCGGGGGAACAATTATGTACTATGTTACCCTAGAGTATATACCAGTATAGGTATAATATTATCATATAGTTTTGGGTAGATTTTCTACCAGGTATGATATTATTCTATGGCTTTGTGTAGCCTAACGACTAGGCATAGTATGATTCCTAATGTTTTGGCATGATAACTGTTAGGAATAAAACCCTAATTGAGATTTGATGAATAAGATGCGAAAAATAAGAACAAACACAAATATGAAGATTATGTCAAATGATCACTCTATTTATTCAAATATGAGGAATAAATTACACTTTCAGCATAGACTAAAGAATCTAACACTACATAAGAAACCTCACGTGGCGGCTACATTTTGCCTCACTCTTTTAACCCTAATTGTGAATAATACATGACTATTTATAGGGAAAAGACAAGTCTTGGGCTTTTAACCTAGAATTCGTTAAAGGAGCCCATTGCCATCATCCATGGAGTGCTTTGAAACCCTACAATCTCCCCCTCAAAGTATGGAATGGATGACAATGCTTTAACTTCCAAAACAAGCATCTAGCAAATAAAAAGATCTGCAACGAGGAATATATGAAGCAATCCACGAATCTTGATTCTTCAATAGTCTTCAAACACGGGCTCTAGGATATATAAATCAGGCACTGAAGTAATGTCTTTAAACTTCATTTTCGAATGTAATCCCAAAGAATCTTCATGAAAACCAAACCTGCCATAAAAACCCATTTCAGAACAAAGAGGCCGAATCACTTCTTGTCTTTGAAGAGCTCCCCCTCCAAGTCACAATGATCTTCAAATAAGCTAATGATATAAGCCATCAAAAAATATCATGTAACAACCCAAACTTTATGATTCGTAATGCCACTTGATCGAGAAAATACAAGAAGTCGGAGATATAACAAGTCCTTAGCAGAGCTCGATAAAGAACTTCCGCTGTAAAGGATACTTCTCTGTAAAAGCTTTAGCAGAGCTCGATGAAGAACTTCCGCTGTAAAAGCTACCTTCATAATTCTACCATAAGCTTTATCAAAAATCTTCAACTTTGAAAAGTCACAAATCCAATTTCGAATGGCTATACCAAATTCTCCCCCGATTTATAATCAAAAACATGATTATAAAGCCTTCAAATTAATTCAAATCGATTAATGAGAATTGATGAACACAAGATAACAAACAATAACCTCAGATAATTAATAAATAATCATCAATTGTTGATTTTGACAAACCCAGAATGATCGAACGGGATAAATGAAATATAGAACAGAGGACGCAAACGGTGTTTTAACGAAAATAGGGCTTAGATAGTGGATCAAGAACAATAAAGAACCAAATCTTCGGGCCAAAACAAAAGAAATAAGATACAATGATTTTGGACTTAACAAACGAACATATCCAATCAGAAAATACGAACCAAATACAAATCAGATTGAAATAATACCCAGATGAACAATGGAAGAACACCATCAATCTCCATGAACAGAGCCTTGAACAGAATTTTGATTCCAAAACGCCACAACACCAATAATCCTCAATAACTTGTGTAGAAAATCATCAAATCAAGAACCGATATTTCAAAAATCAATAGATCTTCAAAGACCCACTCTAATACCACTTGTTGGGATGAAAACCCTAATTGAGATTTGATGAACAAGATGTGGAAAATAAGAACAAACACAAATATGAAGATTATGTCGAATGATCACTCGATTTATTCAAATATGAGGAATAAATTACACTTAAGAAATAAGAATCTAACTCTACAAGAAACCTCACAACGTGGCGGCTACATTTTGCCTCACTCTCTTAACCCTAATAATGAATAATACATGACTATTTATAGGGAAAAGACAAGTCTTGGGCTTTTAACCTAGAATTCATCAAAGGGGCCCATTGCCATCATCCATGGAGTGCTTTGAAACCCTACAATAACTATTAGGCATAATATCATCCTAGGGTTTCATGCTTTTTGTAAACTACTAATATATTACAAATAATAACATTTTGTAAAATCAATAGTTTAGTATTATAACATGCCCCCCCACCCCCCCCCCCCCGTAAAACATTTGAAAATCATAAAAGTGGGGTCATGAACTCACCCTTATAGTGTGATTTGTTTGTTTCGGAACTTCGCATTGGAGGCTCGATCCATTTGGAAGAAGGGGATTTATATAGATCGATTGAGAGAGTAGAGAATGGTGTGAGGTGTAAAAAAAAGAGAGAGTAATGGTCTCTATTTATAATGCCTGGTTTTGTGTGTGTGTGTGTGTGGCGCACCTTCATGTGCACAACGCGTATGTGCAGGTTGGCTCCACCCAACATTGGACATATGTCACCCTCTCGTTTGCCCACGTCTTCTCGAATCTCAATGAATCTGGTTGTCAGATTCCACGTCGTGCACTACCTGCGTTACACGTACACGAAAATGTTTTTCATAAGTTCATATTTCTCTCATATAATTTTTTTTTCGGCGTTTTATATACACGCATAGCTATTGTTGAGTACTATAACTTTCCTTAAGGTTGTATTGCTTAGTTCCAACTTTATTTGTATCACTTATTTTTATAATTTTAAATGATTTTTCAAAATTGTATCTCTCTCATACGGACTCCGTTTTTGTCCTTCTTTGTCTCAAAATCCTTATCTCAAGAAGTACTACAATTTTCCTTTTGGTGAGTTTATTCAAGGGTCAACCATTCTGTTCATAGCTTTTTAGCATTGTAACTTCTTTCACGCGGCTCATTTTTTATATTTTACAATAATTATAACTAATTCATATGGAGTTAGATTTTTACAAAATTTATATTTTTGGACACGTGTTGACATGTACTTTCGTAATATATTAATCTTTATACCAATCGTCGTAACTTTTTGTGTACTTATTTTTAGTTTTTCATTTACTTGGATTAGTTTTTCTTGCGTATTAGAGTTCGAAAT
Source organism: Lactuca sativa (assembly GCF_002870075.4). Lineage (NCBI taxonomy): Eukaryota > Viridiplantae > Streptophyta > Magnoliopsida > Asterales > Asteraceae > Lactuca > Lactuca sativa. Next base: position 81,858,557 of record NC_056624.2, read on the forward strand.
CTAATGTTTTGCTAACTAGCTTTCAAAATCTTTTATTAATGATTTGGGGTCTATTTTTTCTGATTGTCACATCCACCCCCCCCCCCCCCCTCATTTAAGGAATTTTGTCCTGAAATTTAGATCATAGTTCTTATCACTAGGATGTTGGCTAGGGGAGGGTGATTCTTAACCCGTGCTTGATATTCTCATGTTGTTTCTTTTAGATTTAGACCAACTTATTCTTTACTGGTTGCAATCTCTTTTGACGCTTTGTTTCATTGGTTCTGCTTCATTAGGTCGTTCCTAAATACTCTACTTCAAGTATTTCTTTGTCTGACTTACCAGTCTCTGGCTAGCTACTTCTCATCCTTATCTATTCTTATACTAGCATTTTCCCCTTTTTTGCGTTCGTGATCCATATGTACAATTCAGTTACAACGTCGACAAAATTTCTCTCTGCATATATCATGATGATAATAGTTGCATTGGTTACGCTTTGGAAGACTCCCTAAGTATCCCCTTGGTGGGGAGACTGGTCTGTCTTGGGATTTCATCACATCTAGTCTCTCCCGTGAGGATCTATTGGACCTTCCCTTGGAATCTCCTTCCCATTTCTTTTTATAACCATTGACTCCCCCCCTCTCTCTCTCTTAATTAGCCTTAGTGTTTGATGACTCTTTTTTTAAGATTCTTTTGTAACCATTGACTCTCTCTCTCTCTATCTCTCTCACCCTTAATTAGCGTTAGTGTTTGATGACTCTTTTTTTAGCTATTAGGTTGCGCCGCGATTATCATCTTTTAAATTTATGTAGCTAGCCCCTTGACATATTCTTCAATCTTCTTGCTTCTGGGTTGATCAATGCCCATATGATAGCTACGTTTTCAAAGTGCATGGTATATCCGGTCAAGATTGATTTCTTTGTAGTCAGATAACTGAGACCTATTTCCATTCTCCTTGTGTCCTCTTTAGAGTAGAATCCTTTTTATAACTACTTTTCAATGCTTCCCAAGAAGTTGCATAGGCAGATTCTATGCCTAAGGTTTTGACTTGAGTATTCCACCAGATAAAAGTTGCACCCATAAACATACAAGTAGTAAATTTAACCCGACAGTTTTTGGGGAATATGTGGATTTCTAGGGCCAATTCCATCTCTCTTATCCAGCTGGCTAAACCATTTATTCCTCCGTCTCCATAGAAGGTTCTTGGATTGTTGTGCATGAACTCCTCATTGGTCCCTTTGTTATTTTTATTTCCTTCTCTTTCGTAGATCCCTAAGGCGTCGAAGATTCATTGGTCTATCATGGTCTTGATAGTGGTTGAATCTACTAGTGCCAACCTTTGTGTTGACACGACTTCATCCTATAATGGTGCGTATAGGATTATTACCATTTTAATTGGATTCACATATCCTAATGAAAACCTTAGAGGGCATTTCCTAATTCATAGTGGTTTAATAGTTAATGTTATACTATTTTACTTATAATGGCATTCTTTGTGCTTTCTTTTTTTGAAGGTAGATTGCTTTTAACCGAGTAATTTCCTAGCAACATATCTTCTTGTTGTCTTATTTATTTCCTATGATACTGAGATGATTTCTTTAATTGCCTTGTTTGTTCTGCCTTAAACGAAGTTTCTGGTTAATTAGGGTAATCTCTTATGCGAGCTAAGTTGCATCTTTCCTTACCTATCGGCATTAATGTATCAGAGTTCTATCAACTTGAGTTGAGGTTGTTTCAATCAAAATTTTGCTCTTACGGAGGGCAAAAGGAGATAGGTGAAATTAATCAAAGGTAAAAACTGTAATTACTCAAAAAAATGAAGGATTGTGCATCGTGCATGAAGGGTGTGTTGTGCACACTTTTGCTAGAGCATAAAATGTGCGCTTTTCTAGATTTGAAACCACATGCTTCTGAAATTCATTCTCTTTTTCCTTCCGCTGGTCCCCAATCTCAATTCTTCCCTACATGCGATGAGCACGCGGCGTGCTTGGTGTTTTCTAAATTTGATTCTCGATTTTCCTACTCCTTAATGCTAATCCTAACACATTTAGTTTGAATGTTCTAACATTTTATGACCGTTTGAGTTTTTTTGAGATTTTTAGGGTTTATAAATTGTTGTTTATAATACATGAAATCGACTAGTTAAATCCTTAGTATAACAATGGATTAGTCAGCCTCTATACTTGATACCTTTAATAATCAGTTAATCTAACCTCAATTTGAGGTTTTTGTTTTTGGGCAAATTTTATGGTTATACTCAAATCCGTCACTTTGTTGTGTTTTTGGGACGAATTGATAATGTATTCTGCTTATCTAATCCCCGATTATCAAACCCCTTTGATTTTTAAGTTGAAATTTAGAGAATTTGGATGATTTGAAGTCAATTTTTCCTCGTGTTCTTAGCACACGCCGCACAAATGCAAGTGCACAAGGCGCATCTGCAAGCTGCGCGCGGCGCATTTCTTGGTGCGCGTTTAACTCGTTTTGAGTATTGGAAGCGTGTTATTTATTTTATCAATAATACTAATTGTTTTGTTTTTCTCTTAGGCTTTATGATGTCTCATGGAGGTAGACAGTGTCACTTGCCACATAATTGGTCGTCACACCCATTTCTAGAGTTTCACAACATCCTTATGGTTGAGGACCGAAACACTTTCGTTTCCCGAATGTCTGCCCTTCTCTCCAAGAAGATTCACATACCCCAGCCTTTTCATTAGATGATTGCAGATAGGTCGGGTTTAACAGATCGTCTGGAGTCATACCTTACTAGGTTACTTCGTGATGATGATGATGATGATCTCGAGCTTTTCACTTGTTAGGGGTGACATCGTATCTTTGGGATATGAGAGGTTATTTATCATGAGTTGTGCTAGGAGTTTTTCTCTACCATTCAGTTCGACAAGGAGTTTACACTCTGGATTGGTTCATCAGTTCTTACCTTTTATTTAGGAGGGGTATCCCACTCTTGTAGTGTCATGGAGTTGGGACGACGTTTAGGGGTCTACACTGATGAGGAGGTTGCCAGTCCTCGTTTCCTACCTTATGTTGATAGTTTTATCACTCTTCACCACCACAGGAGTACACTCAGATACATGTATGCACTCTAGCTAGAGGCATTTATGTGGCTAGAGTAGCCAAGGAGAGTGCATTCAGATCTCATACTATGAGACTGATTCATCGATTGATCGCCTCGACCATTTGTCATCGTGGGGAGTGTGGCAAGGTTACCTAAAGGCGATCTATTTCTCGTTTGGTGTCTGACTCATACCAATGTTTGCCTCAACCTTCCTTTTATCCTTTCTGTTTATCTATTTAGCCTATTTGTGTGTCCCTTTCCAAAGAGCAAGGTTTGTGGAGGTCATTTTGTCATTTGCCTCGCTAGTTCTTATGGGGAAGATACTAGTAGGATGGTTTTGTATCCTATTAAGTATCTTGATAAGAGAGCTCATATAAAGATACGAGCGGTCGTACATGGACCTAATAGGACCGTGAGGATTCCTGCTGATGATATAGTGGCACCTCTTCGCTTGGTGGAGCCTGAGCCTAATTTTGCACTTCATAGGTGGCAGAGAGCTAGGTGTGCATCACCAGCTGTTCAGCAGGGGACTGGGCCTAAGATCAATTTATGTTACTTGGCTCGTCGTACTGATGTATTGGGTAGGGAGCCACAAGTCATCTTACGAAGTCAGCAGTGGATTATGGTATCTCTTACTAGTGTGATGGATCATCTGCAGATCGATTATCCACCCTTCCCACAGTCTAGCGATGGTTCTTGTACATCTAGGACACATCATGGTGATGACGTGATGATAGTGACGTGGATGATAGTCACTTAAAGTGTCCATTCATTTCTACATGATATAAATAATCATACAATATGATAATTCACTAGTTTTGTTATTTTTATTATTATTTTCAAGAAACAATAATTCTCAATATGTTGGTAAATGTTAGTTTTTATAAAGTAATGGTTTTCCAATTAAATACAAGTATTGATTATATTTATTAATAATCAAATTATACTAAAAAATAATCAATTAGTGATAACTTGTTATAAGACGTGCCCCTTTAAGATCATATCTTATTATCAGTATCATTCTATAATGATTGTAGGGCATACAAGATCCTTCATTATACAAGTTTTGAAATTAATTAATAATTTGCATCTTATATTTACTAGAATGAAATAAACAACAACATATGAATCTAACATAATAACTTAATAAGAAACATACAAATGAAATTGAAAACATTCATGTAAAGTGCAATTGTATCGTATATTATATTGATTCAAAAAATAGAATTTTAATATATATATATATATATATATATATATATATATATATATATATATATATATATATATATATAATCGGGTTGGCAGGTTGACCCGCAAACCTAAATAGGTAACCCAATTTAACCCATCAAATAAACACATTGGGAGGTTGGCGGGTCAGAAATCTTAACTTAAACTCGTTTATTTTCGTGTCAGGTTATGTGTTGGGTCGAGAATTGACGCCCCTAGATATATATAAATGAAATCATATTTAGCTTAACAAATGATCTACTATGTTTGTCACGAATTTGGAGCAGTCATGATGAATAAGTTTGAATGAGCAAGATTTGTGAAATAACATTTTTTTTGGATTTCACGTAAAACAATCCAGGTAATAAGTTGCTGCTTTTTAACATACCATTACTAATATATATATATATATATATATATATATATATATATATATATATATATATATATATATATATATATTTTAAAGTTATGAAGAAAATGAATAGTAAACTTGTCATTTTTTTGGCAGAATTGGTCCGTATATTATTATTGGGCTTCAAAGTTAGGAATAATAAATTTGTATGTTTTTTGGCAACTTTGCTATTCATTCTTTAACCATTTTGACACTTTTGGTCCTTGCAACCAATATTTTTACATTTTTTTGGAACATTTTATTACTTAAAGTTTGGCCACAAAACTTTAACGGTTTGACAACTTTGATCCCTTTTCTAAAAAGTTGCAAATTTCTACCGCTTTAATTCTTTAGTCATTTTGACACTTCTGGTCCTTGCAGTCAAAACTTTTACATTTTTTTCATAAAAACTGGATGTTTTTTTGGCAACTTTGCTCCTCGTTCTGTAACCATTTTGACACTTTTGGTCCTTACAATCAATATTTTTACACTTTTTAGGAACCTTTTAATCTTTAAAGTTTGGCCACAAAACTTTAACTGTTTGACAACTTTGATCCCTTTTCTAAAAAGTTGCTAATTCCTACTCCTTTAATTCTTTAGCCATTTTGACACTTCTGGTCCTTGCAGTCAAAACTTTTACATTTTTTCATAAAAACATGAAAAAAAAACGGTCCAGGGCAAAGTCCGGGCTTTTCATCCTTGCACTTTTACATCTATCATATTTATCGATTCGCAAACAACATTGAAAGCTTCTGGCCCCCGCGTAGCGGGGGTAACCTTTCTAGTATATATTAAAGATATGAATGTTATGAATAGTAAAGTTATCATTTTTTTTTGGCAAAATTGGTCCTTGCACTTTGCTCCTTATTCTTTACCTATTTTGACATTTTTTGTGTTTGCAATCAATATTTTTATACTTTTTAGGAACCTTTTAATATTTAAAGTTTGACCACAAAACTTTAATGGTTTGACAACTTTGATCCCTTTTCTAAAAATTTGCTAATTCCTACCCCTTTAATTCTTTATCCGTTTTGACATTTCTGATCCTTGCAGCCAAAACTTTTACATTTTTTCATAAAATATGAAAAAAACGGTCCGGGGCAAAGCCCGGGCTTTTTATCCTTGCACTTTCTACGTCTGTCATATTTATCGATTCGAAAACAACATTGAAAGTTTCTGGCCCCGCGTAGCGGAGGTAGCCTTTCTAGTTAGAAAATTAAATTATAAAAAAACAATACAGTATATTATATCGTTTTTCCTTGACCAAAATAAATAAATAATGTTTTTGCTAGAGATTAGAGTAATACTTTGTGAATCTAAAAATATTCAAATCCTTCCGTTGATTAAGATTTTAATTAGGCCCCAAGTTATAACAATTTAATTATAGGTATTCTACCATCACATTTTTTATTTTTCTAACATCCAATATAAAAACAGAAGTTTTTTACTTCTGAATATCTGAAATTAACAACAAAACTCAACAATACATTAAGAATATAGTTGCAGTTAACTTGATAATGTAAATCTTTATATATATATATATATATATATATATATATATATATATATATATATATATATATATATATATATATATATATATATATATAATAACCACACAAATGGAAAAGTTGATTAATAGAGATGTCAAATTTGACTCTAAATATACTGATTTTGGTTATATTTTATTTATAACTTGATTGATGTGTAAAACATTTACTAAAATAAAATTTGGTTAAAAGGTGGAAGTGGTCAACTTTTATGAATAAGAGTTACCATTAACACTGAGAGGGTGATTTGTGTCTAATAGTTACATCCCACCACCTTGACATGTGAGTGGCAAAACAAAGAAAAGTTGAGACATTGTTATGAATGTATATTTATGTAATCATTTTTAGGTAGAAATATGTCGATATAAGTTGTGGGCATGTCTTTATCTACCTTTTCTTTATTCTTTTTGGCTGGTCAAACACATAATTTCGGTCTCAAATACTTTTCATACCCATTTTCACCAACACTTTTCTTCCTTTTTCAATATCAAATGCACGCAAAGCTATGAATGACTCAAATAAGCCAACGACGGAAGTCAGGATGAAACTTTCAGTACCGCATGAAATAAACTCATGTGTGTGTGACAAAGTCGGACCCATAAAGTAGTTTTGATGGCATGGTGACTAACTTGCAAATACGACTTCCGCAAAAGCATAAGCAAGAAAATACTCAAGGTAGTTCCTCTATCCTACTCCTTCTAACCCTAATTTCAACTTGGCGTCGTATGAGTTTCGTGTCTCTTCTCAACTTCACCAATAAACAACACTCGGAAATGAAATCTTCTCAACTATCCAAACTCACATAATTTTAAAATTAAAATATTTTGAAAATTGAAATCAAATAAATAAAACTAAACTTTTGTAACACCGTTTTTCAAGATCAGTTGCAGACTTAGAGGGATCAAAGATAAGGTTTTTAGGGAAAACCTTATGTCACGACGTGGTATGTTGATGACCATGACGTGGCATGACACTTAAATGATGTGGTGGTTGCTGCAACCCAAACCCGAGATTTTTAGGGTTTCTTCCATATTTAAGGATCTTAACATAATGAATGACCTTAACTGATTAAGTTCTCGCATTTCTGGTAGAAACCACGATGTGGCCATAGAGGGCCCACGAGGTGGTGGTATCCCGCATGTCGATTGTTTTGTCTTGGCAAGCCCACGACGTGGCCAGGAGGTCTCCACGTCATGGTAACTGTTGGCTTTTGACCAGTTTGACCATGTGTCAAACATGGAGTTTTTGGGTTGAGGATTAAGGATTTATCTTTATTTGGTGTTAGTCCGTTCACGAGATTGATCAATGCAACGAGTGGGAGTGTTGTTGAGCTTCTTCTCTTGTTCTGTGTGTAACAAATGACAAAAATAGATTAATGTGACATCCTCAATTTCACGGCCAGAAAAAACCGATTTGTTTATGCATTGTTTTAAAATCAGAGTAATCCTTTTTAAGGAAAACAGTTGCGGAAATTGTCCCAAAAACAAAATATGATAAAATTTATCAAAACGTTTCTCAAAGAGAATGTATTTTCATTAAATAATAAAACCTTGGGATGTCATGTTCCGATACAGACCAAAAGCATAAACAATATAAAATAGACCTTACAACAGTTATTTATAACTATTGATCTATAATCCAAAAATCTCTCGTCAAGTCCACCAACTTATACTCTTGTGTCATTACCTGTAATGCAAAGAAAACTGAGTGGGTTAGGCTTGGGAGCCTGGTGAGCATATAGGGTTTTCAACCCACAATAAATAATTAATTTAATTTCATCAACCAATAATAACCCAATTACTCATTCCCGTTATCCTCACTTTACATCTCTAAGACAACTAACGCAAGGGACCTAGTCTAAGAATATTTCATCGGGGCGACAACACATGCTTCGGGGGTTCCTCAGCAATATAAGTCAAATAAGGCAACCATGAGGGGGATGGAATGTAGCGAATGAACACCCAAGTTCATTAACACCTACAGGTTATGAGCCTGCTAGCGTTCCACTGGACTGTCTAGAAAAGTCTGTGATCGTCATCTAAATTCCGCTAGATGACTGGATTACAATGACATCGAGGTCTCTCATCCTTTTATCACAAGACAACTATCTACCCATGTTCTACCTAATATTTTATTAGATAAAATATACATTTTTAGACATAGTTTAAAACCTGTATAGTATGTTCATTCAAAACACATTCCAGATAAAAGATGAGACACATACACATAACACGTATTTCATAGAGAATAAATCATATCCATGAGATAAAAGAAAGTGAATATACATTCACATATATAACAACAAAATATACACATAACACGTATTTCGTATAAAATACTTCATAATTATGCGTTAGAAGAAAGTAACTACACACTCACTTGATCAGAAGATGATCGGACAGCACTACGACTCTTGAAATAGTATTCTTCGGTGAAACCGGGATATCTTCACACACCGGGTTTCTCGCGGGCAGAGCTTCGGCTCGGAAACTCTTTGCTTCTCTGGATCTTCGGGTTTCGGAACTTGCTTCGGGTCTCGGGGTTGATACCGGGGTTTCGGGGGGTTAAAATAGGGCTTAGAGGGTGTATCGGGAGTGGGAGAGAAGGGATGGAGCAACCATAGTCGGCTGGCCCTTCAAATCTATTTATAGGGCAAATTTGGCCTTTGCCACGTCGTGGCACCCTTTTTCCACGTCGTGGGCTTGGTCGTCACTGCATCCGTCATTGCAAGTTGCATCTGGGGGACTCCTGGTGGTGTCAGGAGACTTTCCACGTCGTGGTCTCTGACATAGCTTTGGGGTTCGCGCCCCGAACTTCAGAAATTCATAACTTTCGCATACGAACTCCATTTTTGACGTTCTTTATATCAACGCGAAGGTAAGATTATGCTCTACAACTCTCGTTTAGACTCCATTGGCTAATTTTGACTTTATCTTTAATATATTATAATTATATTACTTATATATTATTTTTAGTAGGTCGGGACAGGAAAACTCCGTTATAAATTCATAACTCCTTCGTCTGACGTCCGTTTTCGTCCGTCTTTCCGTCGTTGCACTACTATCGATGAGATCTTCAATTCTTATTTAGATTGTTTTGGATAAATGTCTCTCTAATGTAAATTCACTATTTACGTCGCGCTGTGTTGTTTCGGTTCTGTCGCGAAACTTCGACAAGTCATAACTTCTTTGTTATAACTCGGATTTCGGCGTTCTTTATATTTTCGGAAACCTTGAGACATATACTACAACTTGGTTAAGATTAAGCCTTCTAAATAATCATCCATCAAAAAGTCATTTTTGATGCTTATTGTCTCTAAATTGACTAGCCCTAATCTACGGGCGTTACAATTGATGCCAAGTGGGTTAGATCTGATCCCATATCGGCTGGGAAGGAGAACGAAACATTTCCTTATAAAGGGGTGTGGATACCTTCTCTATCACAACGCGTTTTAAAGTTGTGAGGGAAACAGATCCCATAAGATCTCTGCAGTTAAGCGTGCTCGGGCGGGAGTAGTACCAGGATGGGTGACCCCCTGGGAAGTCCTCGTGTCGAGTGGCCCAAAGCGGACAATATTGTGATACGTGCTAGAGGGGGATCTTACAAATAGTATCAGAGCCAGGGCACAGGTCGATGTGTTCAACGGGGACGTCGAACCCTATAATAGGGGGTGAAAGTAGGTTAGATCTGATCCCACATCAACTGGGAAGGAGAACGAAACATTTCCTTATAAAGGGGTATGGATACCTTCCCTATCACAACGCGTTTTAAAGCCGTGAGGGTAGCAGATCCCATATGAACTCTACAGTTAAGCATGCTTGGGTGGGAGTAGTACCATGATGGGTGACCCCCTGGCAAGTCCTCGTGCCGAGTGGCCCAAAGCGGATAATATTGTGATACGTGCCATAGGGGGATGTTACAATTAATGTTCGTCGGTCAAACCACCGCGAACCCATTTGTAAAAAGACCTATTGGGTAGTCTCCCTTGTTTTTAATGTAGATAAAGTTAATACACTTATAACTGCAAGCATAATACTCTCTTTGTCTCAATTTTAATTAATGCACTAAATAAATGTTAATTAACGCACTAAATAAAATTTGTGCATTGAGTATAATTAGGAGCAATTGTGTGACAACCGTCAAAATTCGAGTCGATTGTAGGTTTAACTAAACTTAGTTGCACGTATAGGCACGAAACATTCCATACTTGGTATCAAAAAGCTAAGTTATACCATACTAGAAACTTGGAAACAATTAGAAACGAATGATAGTACGCTTAGATTTCACATTGATGTGTGAATTCTACAGCTACTTTCACTGTAGTGACCATCCATATTCAGGCTATTCTTTGACTCGAACATCTTGCACGAATCATGTAGACACATCATGCACTTGACCTAGCAGTAGAAATTAGGTCAGTCATAGGAGCTTAAGTCAAAAATTGAAAACTAGGACTAATATACTTGATTCCTACAATTCAAGTGAATTGTTCAACTACTGTAGGAAATGCCAATACCCGAATTAGAACAAACCACAAACATTTCTTATGTTTGAAAAGGGTATGAAACCCTAAAATAAATTTAAAATCTTTTAATTTCGCTTCATTATGTGGTTAAATATCTAACGAAATCACAAAACCTTAAAAATCCCTAAAACCCAAAATTTATAAACTTTTATTGCTCAAAACTCCATAAGATTTATTATGAGCTTATAAAAATTTATTCAATTTGATTAAAACTTGGTTATTAATAAGAAAAATTAATATTTTTTAAAACCTTGGCATAACCCTTAAATTCTAGGCAAAATTCAACACATAAAAATATCCATTGGAAAAGGTTTTAATAAAAATTGAAGAATAATGTATATAAAATCATAAATTTTATAAAAATATGAGAGGGGGAGGGTATCATTACCCAAATTTCGGCCCTCCTCTCCCAAGGAAGCATATTTCCTCTTCCCAAAACCACCAATCATCATATCTTTCCCTACACTCTTCCTCCTTCATCATTTTGTGTATTTCTCCTTTCTCTCCACTCAAACTCCCTCAATCTCACTCATTTTCGGATTCATCAGCCCCCATCACAACATTTTAGCCAAGACCACTCCTTCAACACTAAAAATCATCTTCCTCAAATGTATTGTTAAGGTAAAATTTGAAAACCCCCTTTTTCCCCTTTCAAAGTTACACCATTTTATGCATTTCTTTCTACTTCTACTCCATTCTATGAAAATATTTTTAATCATATACCTTATCCACGATTATGATGATGATGATGGTAGGATTTCACCTAAAAACAACATGCATGTTGCAAATGGTGAGATCCCATAATTCAAACATATGTCAAAATCAAAGTAAACCATTTTTACACTAGTTTTGATGGAAAAATCACAACATGAACCGATGTTTTCTTTCAAAAATGATTTTTAAACTTTTCAAACTCATGCATGGCCTTAAACCAACATGCATGTGTTGATCTTCAAGCCTAAGATGCTTGATGATTAAAGTATGTTGTTAAAAGGTTCAACTCATGCATGAAGTGATTTAAATCCACCAAATTATCTAAAACTCATTTTTAACATGAATCTAATTTTTTCCAGAATCCCACCAGCAAAATGAGAAGTTCTGAAATTTTCAAAAAATAACTTACTTTTCTCGAATTTTTATACTTATTGCAAGAAAATACAGCAATAATTTACATCAAATAGTTTTTGTGCACAATAAATTATGGGAAATTTATGATATTACATATACACTGAGTAAAGACGTTTCATGAAGTTGTAAGCATTTTTATGACTATTTTTTGTTGATTTCGAATTTACTTTTTTTTTAAAGAGAAATAAATGGTAAAATATAGTTATGAATGTCCAAAACCATATTTGATAATTGTCTCATCTTATGGACATGAAAGAGACTTCATGAAAATATTTAGAGATTTTTCTATGATAATTGCTTATTTTTCCTGATTTACTGAATCTTTAAGGGATTAAATTGATGAAAAATGGCTACGCTTATCCAACAATTATGAAACTTCATCAGAATATATTATATTACATATTAATTGTAAATAAAAAGTTTAGTGAATTTTACCTACAATTTAATAATTTCTCATGAATTAATGCTTATTTAAATGAATAAAACAAAGAAAAATAGTTAAACTATTTGAAAACCAACTTTAATATTTTTCCCAGACTATATATTTTAAATAACAGGGGTATAAAATATTTGGAGAATTTTATAAACTTATTCCTGTTTATTTCGATTTTTGCTATAATAAATACAGAAAAATCATAAAATCATGTTAATCAGTTTAAAAAACCAAATTTTATATTATTTCCACATTATATATGATCAATATCACTTTTACAAAATTTTTTGAAAATTTTCTTAACTGCTTGCTATTTTTCATGAATTTGTGTTGATTTGAGCAATTAAATATCGAAAAAATAATTAAACACATCACAAATTCAATAAAACTTTTCTGGAAGACCGTCACTGTATTCAGAATGAAAATATAAAGTTTGAAGATTTTTGGAAACTTTTTGATAATATTTTGGATTTTTCTTATTTAAAACATCTTTGAAATATTAAAATGCTCTACAATTAATAATAAAAATTCTGGAAAATACCACCTAAAATTGTATTTGAACCACATGAGAAATAAAATTCCAATATTTCAGAAAATTTTGTCACGAAGTAATTAAAACCCAATTCTTAAAATAAAATGCATTAGAGTGTGTTGTTATCATAGTATCCCGGTGCTAAGACGTGTTGGTGTATCCCAAGGCATCACTTGTAACTTTTGAACCATTGTGAGTATTCATACCTCCCTTATTTTTGGTTTTTACATTTTAGGGTGAAAAAACATGTCCTAAAGTGTTTATGTTCGTTTTATTTATTTTGACTCGTATAAACTTGGTTGCTATATTTTGCATGTATGTGTATGTTACTTTAATTCATGAGGACTGTATCGCAGTTAAGTCCGTAGAATCATTCGACACAACTCATTAACTCTTTTGAGCCCATGGTCCTTATGGATAGCGCTATTGGGAGGTAGGAAACTCCTCACTTGCACGATTCACTTGAGTGCATTTTACCACATTTATACACTATGTTTGTGATACACATATTAGTCAATATGGCAAGATTCGTTCATTAGGCTTGGGTTGTGAACACATGAATGGAAACTTGATGCACATATGAATCTTGTATGCTTGTTTTAGCAACGAAACTTGTGTACTCTCATTTTAGCAACGAAACTTGTATACTTATTTTAGCAACGAAATTTTTATACCTATTTTAACAACAAAACTTGTATACTTATTTTAGCAACGAATCTTGTATTTCCCATGAGAATATGAACTTTGCCTCTCATTTTGCCAACATACTTTATTTCTCATGATGACAACAAACATTGTTTATGCAAACTTATTTACTCATTTTAGCAATGTACTTTTATTTATAGAAACTTCTATCAAAACTTTGATTACGATTCTTGAAACCAATATTTTCGTAAACTTGTGAACTCACAACTATTTTTTATAGTTGACCCTCGTTTTATATACTTTTTCAGGAATCATCGAGTAAGTGGCACATACAGACATGTCACTTGTAGGAGCATTCACATGTGTTGTCTTTTAAACACATTGTAGTTTCTTTTAAAAATTTGTTCAAACTCATCGTAAATTTGTAATGATTTTTAATACTATAGTTGGTGTTGTCTTTTAACTTTTTCTATGAGACCATTTGTACTGTTACGCACCGTGTTTCCACTTTACCAGGGTGTGACAAATTGATAATCAAATGAATGCTGCTTATTGTTTTTAAGTTAAATGTTTTAATCAGTTAATCAGTTTCTAAATGAAAAATCTCTTTGTAATTTTGTGGGATGTTACAAATTAAAAGTAAAATTTCGTTAAAAAACACTACTACAACATTAATTAAAATCCTATAACCTGAAATTAAAATCATAAAACGACAGCTAAAATTCTAAATGATAATTAAAATAAAATCTATAAATTTTACAACTTCCAACCATAAATCACTCTTAGTTCCTAGCGGACCCGCTTTTGCTTCCACAACTTCTTTTGGCTTGAACTAGTTTTAGTGGAATTTTCATGGCTAAAACCAATTTGGAATGGTATATGAAAGGATGGACTGGAACATACAAAAGTTTGGAATGGGAACTAGAGAGATTTAGAATGTAAATGAAGAGAATTATGAAGATTGGTGTAGTTTTGTAAGAGATTGAGAATGTTTTAAATAGATAGTAAATTGGTTTAAAGAAAAATATTCATTAAACGATCATGAGAACATGGAGGAAGAGGAAGGTCGGTGGGGTTCTTCAAGCTAGTTGTGAATGGGGAAAATTTTGTGGTACCATAACGATCGAGTTGGTGTTCCCAACCGTATCGTCGATTCTAAGGCCAACCCGAAGGCCACCTTAAATGGTTTTGTCTATCTTAAGTAAATTGTAAACACATGACCGAAAAGGAAAATTGAAATTCGTTATTATTGAAATGTAACATGAAGTTATGAATCTTTACGACCCTTAACTGAATGAGTGATTACGATTCCAGAAAATAAATTGGATTGATAATTTTTGATCAGTAAATGAAAATAAAATCAGTTATGATGACACAATGGTCCAACTAATTAACTATCAGTTTGGTAGTGTATGTACGTAGGAAAGATGGGGATATTTTTATTACTAACAAGAACCGAAAGGTGATTATACACATGTTACGCCTACAAAAACTAAGTTAAGCACTTTAAATTCACTCAGACTATTCTTGAAAAAGTATTTCATGTATGTTTGCCCATATTACTACTCATAAATAGAAATGTTAAGAAACACTACTAAAAGTTTCATTTTATGAAGAGCTTCCATCTTCATTTCTAATGAAGTATCTTTTGAATGAAATTTCTTATCACTTATGGGAAGATGTTTCATGATATATGTTTTTTGCCAACGAATTTGTGTCGGTGACACAGACAATGAAGGCACAAGGATGTAGTTGAATGTTAGCTTGGATATTAGTATGATGGTGCCAGTCGCAAATTAATATAATTAATCCAACATATCTTTGCTGTAAACTTCAATAGGGAGCTTAATAACGAGACATTTTTAAAAAGAAACTACTACACTTGAAATAGACTTTCAAGTAATTCATTATCAACAATTAAGGGATGCAAAGATCCACATCACCTGACACATAAAGGTGGGATGGCTAAGGAAATGGAACATGAATTTTGAATAACAAGAGGTTCATGTTAAAACTAAATATTGTAGGGAAAATATTATAGTAAAACAAAAATATAAACGAAATCAGAAATTCAGTGTACTCCTGAAGATCCCCTCATTTTTCGGTATCCTAAATCTGAATCATTTCTCTGGTTTTACATCTACATAAAGATCCTTTCAAATTTACATATGCCAAACGATCACCTTAAGGTTTTACATTTGGGCTTACTCCCTGAAATTCCCTCATTTATAGGTTTTACATCTTAATCATCTATGGATTTTGTTCATTAATCCTTTTTATATTTGATTGCATGTGAAGTGTAACACCCCAAAATTCATAACAAAAAATTTCATTTTTAAATAAGTAATTATAAAATCCAGTAGTATGAAACATCAATAGTGTCAACTCATCTTATAATCAAAAACCAGGATTTCAAATAACCCAAAACATGTCATAGAAAATTAATATCAGTGTACAACTCCCAAAGATCTCATAATGCATAAATCATAGTGTGATGCATTGTGATCATGCCAACTCCTTTCCTTTTGAAGAAGAAGTACCTGAAACCAAAACTGTAAACCGTAAGCACGAAGCTTAGTGAGTTCCCCCATCATACCGCATACCATACAATAAATATATTGTCAGGCATACCTGGGTGCCCGAGCTACCCTGTTGAGCATACCTGGGTGCTCAACCTACCCATGTAAGGAATACCGGGGTGCCCGACCTACCCCTGTTAGGCATACCTGGGTGCCCGACCTACCCATGTTAGGCATATCTGGTTGCCCAAGCTACCCTCTGGTTTATTTCAACCGTTTACGGGATCTATTTCACCCCTACCACTACTACATAATATCATATCATAAACATACTTTCATGCATATCTGGGTGCCTGACCTACCCTCCGGTTTATTTCAACCGGTTACGGGGCCTACTTCACCTCTACTTCACTCTTCTTAACACTACCAAATAATAACACAACATATAAGCACATAAATCTCTAAAGATAGTGGCATACCAGAAAATATCATAAAGACAAGCATCTCTACTATAAACAACTAGTAGTGGACCGACATTGGTGCTTTCGACCCACTCATACAGGGAAGGTAACTCACCTCACACTGCTGAAGATTACTGCAAGAAATCCTTAGCTGTTGCCCAACAACTCCTCAAGCTAACAATACCAAATATCACCCAATTAGCAATTAGGTCCCAACCCATGATCCATAATCCATACTTGGGGTAAAATGACCATTTTAGCCCTGATCCAACAAGATTCGTAACTAAGGCCCAAGCCCAAAACTCCAAAATCCATAAAAGCCCACTAATGGCCCAATTTTCCAAATTGGGCCCAAACCCTTGCATGGGCCTTACCCTAATGCCCACTAACTTATTACCAATCCCAACACACCTCCTTAGCTAGTCCAACAATCCACAAACCCAAATAATAGCCCAAACCCGAAAGGGCCCACAAGGCCTAATAAGGCCTAATCTATCAAGGAACTAACCCAAGAAGGACCAATATCCAAAAAGGCTAGAAATACTGAATGGTTAACCCTAGTCAGCTCCTGGTCCAAGGTCCAAAGCCCAAAAAGTCAACAATCCAAGATAACCCAACCTGGTCGAGTATGCCCTGCGTACTCATCTGGTAACCTAAATGTACACATGTTGGGGCCAGTACGCGCTACGTACCAGGTGGGTATGCCCAACATACTCCCCTGTTCTCTAAACTTCTCTAATAAGGACATAATCACTTCATCTCTTGCTCCAACTCTCCAGTATGACTCCTTAAGGTAACTTTTCAAGTAAAGTTGGCAACTTTACTAACATGCATGGCTTAGTGGGACTCTAAAGCTCAAAAGAGATTAATGGATGGTCTTAGCTAATGACTGAACTCAAAATCTCCATAAAGCTTGCACCTTTATGAGAGAGGGAGCCTTAGAATGTCCAGATCTACAAGATTGAGCCCCTAAAACGACCCTAGCTCACCAAGACCAAGCAAAAGGGACTAAAATGGCCAAAAACCAACCAAAAGTAAATCTACGAAATGAATAGCCAAGATAGAGACTTTATACCTTGAAATTCTCGAAATGGGGATATTAGCACTGGATCTCCAAGCTCTTCTCCAGAAGTTGAGTCTTTCACCTCCTTCTCTTGTACAAACCACCAAAAGTCTCATTTCAAGCTCTAAGCTTCATCCAAGGCAATCCAGGGTTTTATAGACATAAGAAGGGGTGGTGGCTGACTTAAAATGACCTAAGGAGTGGTATAATCTTGCTTATATATGGTAGGAACCCCGAAATTAGGGTTTTGCTCTAAAGGGAGTAGGCCCCGCGTACCCCTTAGTACGCCCGACGTACTCAAGAACCACCTGCGACCATTCCTCTTTATACGTTGTGCGTACCCCAGCTTATGTTGGGCGTACCCATCTAAACATGTGCATCCATCCTTGCATGCGTGTCACTGATTTGCAAGCTTTTCCATCAAAGGGCCAATTCTGTCAATAACTTCAAAATGCCATAACTCACTCATCCTAGGTCCATTTCCAACAAACCTTATATCCACGAAAAGGTGGCGAGAATTCCTATGCTCCTAGCAATACTCCCAGCCCTTAAAACCATCCGAAAAAAACCCAAAACCCATAAAAGATCAGGATATCAATTTATAGTCACACCCTTAGCTTCCGAAGACACAATTGAATACATGGATCACTTAAACCATGTTAACTACATCTGAAACGGCTAAATCATTCCTTTCCCGTAGCCCTAAACCCCATGACAACTGATGATTTGGCCACAGCCCCAAGAAACAAGGCAAATCTAAAATAGAGTGTTACACCTCTCCCCCACTTAAATTAGATTTCTTCCTCGAAATCACTCCTTACCAACACTTATGTCGAAACAACAATCTAAGGGACACAATTGCAGATTATGCGTATAGGACAACCTTCTTTAGACAACTGAAACCCTAGCCAAAATTCCTTCCCAACGAAAAACAAACCCTAAGCTCCCGCAAGGCCACTCCTACCTTTCCGAGACCTGAAATCTACATCGGTCTGACTTCCTGATAGACCACCCATGTCGTAACATCACAAACCAAGCCTTTTACCGAGTAACAGACCAAACATACACTTCTAACCCTGATTATCTTGATGTGACTTACAATAAACAAGCCACTGATCCAAACCAGCAGCAAAACACTTATACTTGATAGAAGGCTCATATAATCCTTCGAGTGGAAGATTCATCCCTGCAACTGTTAGACTCAGACGATAGCTGCGCAACAGGGTCAAATCAATTACTCTAAGATTTGTGATCTCGTTGTGAGTGATTTAGCATTATCCCTAGCAACCAGTTACTCCATCCATACATGAAATCCTAAAAAGACTAATGTTGCCTGAAACATTGAAACTGCCCGAAACACTGAACAACCTTCTCAAGACAACCGAAACCCCAGCCAAAATTCCATCCCGATGAAAAAAAACCCTAAGCTCCTGCAAGGCCACTCCTACCTTTCTGAGACTTGAAATCTGCATTGGTCTGACTTCCTGACAAACCACCCATGTCGTAACATCACCAAACCAAGCCTTTTACCAAGTAACAGACCAAACATACACTTCTAAGCTTGATTATCTTGATGCGACTTACAATAAACAAGCCACTTATCCAAACCAGTAGCATAACACTTATACTTGATAGAAGGCTCATATAATCCTTCAAGTAGAAGATTCATCCCTGCAACAGTTAGACTCAGACGATAGTTGTGCAACAGGGTCAAATCAATTACTCTGGGATTTGTAATCCCATTGTGAGTGATTTAGCATTATCCCAAGCAACCAGTTACTCCATCCATACATGAAATCCTAAAAACACTAATGTTGCCCGAAACATTGAAACCGCCCGAAACACTGAACTACCCGAAACGATATGCTGCCTCCTGGTTGCTTTTTCAAAATCCATCGAGACATCCATGGTCTCAATTCGTCTTCCAGTCATCAGCAATACCAGGTTCCAACCCGGTTGTTGAGCCAAAATACTCCCACACAGTCGCCCCACACAACTTTCGAACGGAATCCTCATTTGTCAATACTTGCCATTAGTTATCATGTCACTATGACTCTAACGACCTTCTAACCCAACCTATCGGGTCCATTTATCGAATTCTGATGACATCAAATCCAAGGCTAAAAGTGATTGTTACATGACCAAAGGTAGCCTTATATCACAAACAACCTTATATGGTTCATCGCTTACTTAATCCCATGACCGTAGTGGTGTTCCTACGGTCGTATCACTGGCTCAAACATGTCTAATCCATATGGGTAAACCCATACCCCAATTCGTGGGTTTGCCATGCCCTTACTGTTGTACTAGAATCGGTGGGTGCTACGGTTCTTTCTGCGATCTAAAAACAATCCCATGTTATCTACCAACCTAGAGAATGCTACGGCTACCCCCGTAGTCTTACCACATTCTAGAACTATCTGACAACCTTGTGAATACTACGGCTACCGTCGTAGTCTTACAATGTGTAACTCCTGTGTTTCTAGGCTAGGCATTAATGTTGATGTAATAGTCTAGGTTAACCTTTGTAACTCATTTTGAAATAATAAGAATGCATTATTTGAGTATTATGTGTTTTTATGCATGACTGTGTGACTTAAATGAATTAAGAACAAGAATAAGCGTAAAAATAAAATATCAGATAAGCCTGATACCTATGAAGGAAGTTGGAGTGGTCGTGACGAGGATTCCAAAATTATAAAGAATGCCGAAATCCGAGTTTTAACGAAGAAGTTATGACCTGTCAAAGTTTCGCAACAGAACCGGCACGACACTGTGTGACGTAAATAGTGAATTTACGATAGAGCGATATTTGGCCTTAGTGATCTAAATGAAAGTCGTAGAATACGTTAAACCGAGAGCATACATAAAAAAAGAGAGTCTAAATCTGACTTCGTATGAGGAAGTTATGATTTTTCTAAGTTTCGACTTAGCAGTACGCAACCCAAAGTTCGAATATGAGATCAAGTGATTTCTAGCCGAAACAACCTAATCGAGAATCGAAGATCTCGTCGATAGTAGTCCAACGATAAAAAGACAGACAAAAACGGACATCAAATGAAGAAGTTATGAATTTCTAACGGAGTTTTCCTGTCCCGGCCTACTAAAAATAATATAATAAAAATAAAGTCAAAATTAGCCGACATAGTCTAAATAAAAGTTGTAAATCATAGTCTCACCTACGTGTAGATATAAAGAACGTCAAAAACGGAGCTTGCATGCGAAATATACGAATTTTAGAAGTTTGGAAGTGTAGAGTACACCCAACGTACAAGAGTACGCCCAACGTACTCATGGTTCATGGTCTGGGTTGGGCCACGTCACCCTACTCCACCACTCGATTGCCTCGGGTCCGAATCCATAACGCATCCAATCCAATCCACCCAGTACGCCCAGAGTACCGATTGACGAAGCAGTATGCCCAGCGTACTCTGAGATTACGCCCAACGTAATCCGATGCTCAGCACCCTATAAATAGAACTCGAGGGCTGCCGATTTTTTTTTTGCTAATTTCCACTTCTTCACCCCCTTTTTCTTTCTTCTACTTTGCGAGAAATACCCCCGAAGCCCATGTATCAACCCCGACACCTGAAGCAAGTCCCAAAGCCCTGAAGATTCCGAGAAATAGAGTTGTTGAGCTAAAACTCTGCCCGCAAGAAGCCTGGTTTTTAGAAGATATTCCGGTTTCATCGAAGATTATTATTTTTAGAGTCCTAGTGTTATCCAAGATTATTATGGGTAGATAGTTGATGTGTTATGAAATAAAAATGATGAGAGGCCTCGATGTTGTTGTTGATCTAGTCATCTAGCGGAGTATGGATGACGACCACAGACTCTTTCTAGACTGTCCTGTGGAATGCTGGCAGGTTCATAACCTGTAGGTGTTGTGAACAATGTGTTCACCGGTGTACTCTATCCCCCTAATTGTTGCCTTTAGGACATCTATTGTTGAGGAAACCCCTTTGTAGTAATATCCATCCTGATGAAAATCCTAGATTAGGTCGCTGGTAATATTTGTTGTTTTAGGGACGTAAAGTGAGGATAACGGGAATGGGTAATCGGGTTCTTGTTGGTTGGTGAAATTAAATATAATTATTTATTGTGAGTTGAAAACCTTATATGCTCACCAGGCTCCCAAGCCTGACCCACTCAGTTTCACTTGTATTACAGGTAGTGGCGCGAGGGCATAAGATGGATGAATCTTCAAGTTATTTGTTTATAGGCCTGTAGTTGTATATAACTGTTGTAAGGTTTATAATGTGCCGTTTATGCTTTTGGTTTGTATCGGAACATGACATCCCGAGTTTTGGTATATAATGAAAAATACATTTCTTTATGAAATGCTTTGGTAAATATTATTTTATCATATTTTGTTTGGGAACAAATTCCGTAACTCTTTTAATCAATGGATTACTGTGAAATAATTTTAAAAGCATAAATTAAACTAGTCTTTTCTGGCCATGATTTTGGGGATGTCATAGTTGGTATCAGAGCATTAGTTCAAGTGAACTAAAAATTTGTAGGATTTCTAGACTTAAACTTAGAATGCTAAGTGGAGATTGTGAGATGTGTGTATGTTATATTTTAGACACGAGCACTAGTTTACTTTAGGAAAGTTGCCTAAAATTCTTTTATATGCTAAATGTTATATGTTTACCATATATGATTCTATTTTTTCAGATCAATGGTTTGTTGCCAACCGGATCTGGAGACCTTATGTGTTTAGGATTCTAAGCGTATGACGACGGTCTTAGAACTAGCATGTAAACGTTTTAGAGTGATATGGACGATTTATTTATCTATCGTGGATGAAGATCTAAATTCACCTTATTCGGTGTATAGATTAACAATGGTAAGAACAAGAAGCGGAGTTGGAAACGTCAACGAAAACAGGAATCCACCACCAGTAATTGAACAAGTAGTTGTTGCAGCAGCAACACCAGAGCCAATGACGATGGCTGGTGTACAGATGATGACCCAAACAATGTTGGATCGTCAGATGGAAGAAACCAGACGTCTGCTTTGGCAAAATCATGAAGGACTGTCCATTCCAGTTGAAGATCCCGAAGTGAATGGAGGGCAGTCGGAGTGAGGAAACTTCAGTGGGATCATGGGTCAAGCCAACCCACCTTTAGTTCGACAAAACAACCAGTATGGAGGAAATGATGGGAGAGGATGCAAGTACAAGGACTTCATGGCATCCAAACCACCATGTTTATCCGGAAGTCCGACGCCAGTGGAAGTTATAAACTGGATCTCCGAAATGGGTACAATGTTCCAGAGGTACGAGTGCAGCAATAGACAGAAGACCGTTCTCTCGGTTCCTCTGTTAAAGTATGGGGTATTAAGCTGGTAGAAGTTACTAGCTGATTCGATGCCCAAGGGAGAGGCAAGCAAGATGTCTTGGGAAGACTTTGTTGTGCAACTGAAATTGCAGTACTGCTCAGAGCAGGACCTTCTGGAAATCAATAATGAGTTTCAGAATTTGAAGAAGGGAAAAATGAGCGTTACTGAATACGCTGCTAGTTTCACAGAAAAGATGAAGCTTATTCCATATTTAGTTCCAATTGAAGTCTATAAGGTCAACAAGTTTTCCCTCGGACTACCAGCGGACTTTGGTCCAATGGTTAAGCAAGCAACCACATTGAAAACCGCCATCTGGGCTGATAAGAATGTTGAGACCCAAATCAAGGAGAAGAGTCTGGAGAGGTCAGAGGTTGGTGAGAAGAGGAAGTTCGACGGATCCTCGGGGTCCAGCAAAAAGGGTAAATTCTCGAAGTTTAGTTCAAGAGGAGGTGGAGGAGGCGAAGTGAAATGGTGCGACAAGTGCAAGAAGAAGCATCATAGGAAATGTGACGGGGAAGTCACATGCTTCAAATGTGGAAAGCGAGGGCATTATCCCAACAAATGCACCCTTACCAAGAAAGTCTGCTATGGGTGCGGTGAGGATGGGCACATCTCGAGCGATTGTCTGAAAAAGAAGGAGGCAGCAAAACCCAATATTCCACCAAAACCGAAGGCGAGAGCCTTTAAGATGACCCTTGAAGCTGTGAAAGATGAAGATGATGTCGCTTCAGGTACCTTTCTCGTAAAAGAGTTGCCTGCCCAAAATTTTATTTGATTCTGGAGCCAACTACTCCTTTATTTCACATGAATTTGGTAGAAAACTAGCTTTGCCTATCGATAGACTAGATAACGCTTTATTAGTCGAAGTTGCTAGTGGCAAGTTTGTACCTGTTAGCCATATTATGAAAAACATCTTCATTGATTTGAATGAGAATAAGTTCCACGAGGAATTATTTCCTATTGAGTTAAATGGTTTCGACATCGTGTTGGGAATGGATTGGATTAACGCCAACGACGTCGAGATATTGTGCAGAAATAAGATAGTAAAAGTAAACCCGCCAGGGAAGGATTCATTTATGGTGTACGGGGACAAACGTAGAGTAAATTATGGAATCATTTCGCTAATGAAAGCTAGAAGGTTTTTGGCCAAGGGATGTACATCATATCTAGCATTCGTGATCGATGCTAAGAAGGAGAAAAATGAGATGCAGAGCATTCCTGTCGTGTGTGATTATCCGGAAGTATTTCCCAAAGATCTTCTCGGATTACTGCCTGATAGACATGCGGAGTTCAGAATAGACTTGTTACCAGGAACGACGCAAAATAGCAAAAGCACCTTACCGATTAGCACCAACGGAGATGAAGGAGCTGATGATGCAAATTTAGGAGTTATTGGACAAAGGTTTCATTATACATAGTTCATCACCGTGGGTAGCTCCAGTGTTATTCATAAAGAAAAAGGATGGGAGTATGAGAATGTGCATTGATTACAGAGAGCTGAATAAAGCAACGATAAATAATAGATATCCATTGCCAAGGATTGATGACATGTTCGATCAACTACATGGTTCAAACTATTTTTTAAAGATTGACCTAAGGTCAGGATATGATCAGCTGAAAGTCAGGGAGCAGGATATCAAGAAGACTGCATTCAGAGCATGATATGGACACTACGAGTTTTTGGTTATGTCGTTTGGATTAACCAATGCTCCAACAACATTCATCGATTTAATGAACAGGGTTTATAAACCGTTCCTTGATAAATCTGTGATAGTGTTCATAGATGACATTCTGATTTACTCGAAAAGCCAAGAGAAGCATGGCAGACACTTGCGAGAAGTGTTAGAAGTCTTGAAGAAGGAGAAGTTGTATGCAAAGTTCTCCAAATGTGATTCTTGGATTCGAGAAGTCCAATTATTGGGTCACGTAGTCAACCAAGAAGCGATAATGTTTGACCCGACAAAGATTGTAGTTTTGATGAAGTGGGAACAACCGAAAAGTCCCATGGAGATCCGAAGCTTTTTGGGATTATCCAGATATTACCGAAGGTTTATCCAAGGCTTTTCTTTAATTGCTACTCCACTGACAACTTTGACCCACAAAGGAGCTACTTATACTTGGAGTGATAAGCACAAAGAAGCATTCGAGTTGCTAAAGAGGAAGCTATGTGAGGCACCGATTCTTTCTCTACCTTATGGAGTTGAGGACTTAGATGTCTATAACGAAAGATCATGAAAAGAACTACCCCACTCAAGATTTGGAGTTGGCAGCGGTAGTATTTGCTCTAAATATATGGAGGCATTACCTCTATGGCTCGAAGTGCAAACTTTTCACTGATCATAAGAGTCTCCAATATCTCTTTAATCAGAAAGAATTGAATATGAGGCAATGACGCTGGCTAGAGTTACTTAAGGACTACGACTGTGATATACTTTACCACCCCAGTAAAGCAAATGTTGTCGCTGACGCTCTCAGTCGAAAAGTCAATCTTGAAAGAAAAAGGCCAAGAGCGCTGAGAATAGAAATTGTCACGACAATTGTGGAGGGTATAAAGAAAGCTCAAGAAGAAGCTTCTAAGAAGAATGATAGAAAAGGGGAATGTTTGGGCAAAACGTTAGTGTTCGGTATAAACAATCACATACTGAAAGTATTCCAAGATCGAATTTAGGTGCCTAAGTCAGGAGGAGTAAGATATCTTCTGATGGAAGAAGCTCACAAAACCATGTACTCAATTCATCCTGGCAACACTAAAATGTAAAGGGACCTAAAACCTTACTACTGGTGGCCGACGATGAAGCTTAATATTGCAAAGTATGTGGCCGAGTGTGACCTATGCAAGAGTTAAGGTAGAACATCAGAAACCATATGGGAGTTTAGAACCTTTTCCTGTACCTATGGGTAAATGGGTAGACATTGCTATGGATTTTTTCAGTAAACTGCCTAGAACAAAGAACGGTCATGACATGATTTGGGTGGTCGTTGATCGCTTCACTAAGAGTGCGCACTTCATATAAGCTAATGAGAAATGGTCTATGGATAAGCTTGAGAATTCTTACATGAAGGAAATTGTAAGGCTTCACGGTTTTCCATTAACGATTGTGTTGGATCATGATATTCGTTTCACCTCAAGGTTTTGGAGAAGTCTACAAGAGAAATTGGGTACCAAGTTGTGTTTGAGTACAACTTACCACCCACAAACTGATGGTCAGAGCGAGAGGATGATTCAAACGCTTGAAGATATGCTGAGAGCATGTACCCTGGAATTCCAAGGTAACTGGGATGAACATTTACCTTTGGTAGAATTTTCCTACAATAATAGCTTCCACTTGAGCATTATGATTTCACCTTATCAAATTTTGTACGGACATAAGTGTCATACGTCGTCTTGTTGGCTTGAGGCAGGGAAAAGCAGTTTATGGGACCTGAGATAGTCCATCAGACTGCTAAAAAGCTGAAAATAATTAGGGAAAGAATGTTAGCGACTCAAGATTGTCAAAAGAGCTATGATGACATAAAGCGAAGACCGATGACATTTGAAGTTGGGGATTTGGTTTTGCTTAAAGTCTCACCGTGGAAGGGAATTATAAGGTTTGGTAAAAGGGGAAAATTAAGTCCAAGGTTTATTGGACCGTTTAATGTTCTTCAGCGGGTTGGGAACCAAGCTTACAAGCTCGAATTACCCGAAGAACTGAATGGGATTCATAACACTTTTCATTTGTGTTATTTGAGGAAGTTCACGGGAGAAGTTCCCGATATAATTCCAGTTTCTGAGTTAAAAATTGAAGAACCAGAGGCAATCGTTGACCGTAAGACTAAGAAGTTGCGACGCAAGATGGTCGAATTAGTGCTTGTCCAATGGAAACTTACGAATGGGCCAAAAATCTCACCTGGGAGACGGAAAGTGAGATGATGAGTCGCTATCCACACTTGTTTGTTGATATGTGATTCTGGGGATGGAATCATCCTGTGGTGGAGAGTGTTGTAACGCCCGTGTTTCTAGGCTAGGCATTAATCTTGATGTAATAGTCTAGGTTAACCTTTGTAACTCGTTTTGAAATAATAAGAATGCATTATTTGAGTATTATGTGTTTTATGCATGATTGTATGACTTAAATGAATTAAGAACAAGAATAAGCGTAATAATAAAATATTAGATAAGCCCGATGAAGGAAGTTGTAGTGGTCGTGAAGAGGATTCTGAAATTATAAAGAATGCCGAAATCCGAGTTATAACGAAGAAGTTATGACCTGTCGAAGTTTCGCAACAGAACCGGTACGACACTGTGTGACGTAAATAGTGAATTTACGATAGAGCGATATTTAGCCTTAGTGATCTAAACGAAAGTCATAGAATACGTTAAACCAAGAGCATATGTAAAAAAGAGCGTCTAAATCTGACTTCGTATGAGGAAGTTATGATTTTTATAAGTTTCAACTTAGTAGTATGCAGCCCAAAGTTCAAATATAAGGTCGAGTGATTTCTAGCGGAAACAATCTAAACGAGAATCGAAGATCTCGTCGATAGTAGTCCAACGGTAAACAGACAGACGAAAACGGACGTCAGATGAAGAAGTTATGAATTTCTAACGGAGTTTTCCTATCCCGGCCTACTAAAAATAATATAATAACAATAAATTCAAAATTTGCCGATGGAGTCTAAATGAAAGTTGTAGAGCATAGTTTCACCTACGCGTGGATAAAAAGAATGTCAAAAATGGAGCTCGTATGCGAAAGATACGATTTTTAGAAGTTTGGAAATGTGGAGTACACCCAGCGTACAGGAGTACGCCCAGGATACTCATGGTTCATGGTCTGGGTTGGGCCACGTCGCCCTACTCCACCATTCGAGTGCCTTGGGTCCGAAGCCGTAACGCATCCGATCCAATCCACCTAGTACGCCCAATATACTAAGCGTACGCCCAACGTACAGGTCAACGAAGCAGTACGCCCAACGTACTCTGAGATTATGCTCAACGTAATCCGATGCTCAACACCCTATAAATAGAACTCGAGGGCTACCGATTTTTTTTTGCTAATTTCCACTTCTTCACACCCTTTTTCTTTCTTCTACTTTGTGAGAAATACCCCTGAAGCCCCTGTATCAACCCCGACTCCTGAAGTAAGTCTCGAAGCCTCGAAGATACTGAGAAATAGAGTTGTCGAGCCGAAACTCTGCCCGCAAGAAGCCCGGTTTTTGGAAGATATCCCGGTTTCATCGAAGATTATTATTTTAATAGTCGTAGTGTTGTCCGAGCATCATCTTATCAAGTGAGTGTGTAGTTGCTTTTGTTTTAACACATAGATATGAATCATTTCTCTATAAAATAAGTGTTATGTGTTTATATATATTATATGTTATTTGGAATGAGTATTGAATGAATATATTATACAGGTTTTAAGTTGTGTATGAATGTGTGTGTGTGTGTATATATATATATATATATATATATATATATATATATATATATATATATATCTACAAAAATGTTGGGTAAAGCATGGGTAGATAGTTGATGTGTGATGAAATAAAAATGATGAGAGGCCTCAATATTGTTTTTGATCTAGTCATCTAGCGGAGTATGGATGACGACCACAAACTCTTTCTAGACTGTCCAGTGGAACGCTGGCAGGTTCATAATCTGTAGGTGTTGTGAACGATGTGTTCACCGGTGTACTCTATCCCCCTCATAGTTGCCTTTAGGACATCTATTATTAAGGAAACCCCTTTGCAGTAATGTACATCCCAATGAAAATCCTAAATTAGGTCCCTGGTAATAGTTTTTGTTTTAGGGACCTAATGTGACGATAACGAGAATGGGTAATCGGGTTATTGTTGGTTTGTAAAATTAAATATAATTATTTATTGTGGGTTGAAAACCCTATATGCTCACCAATCTCCCAAGCCTGACCCACTTAGTCTCATTTGTATTATAGGTAGTGGTGCGAGGGCATAAGATGGATGAATCATCAAGTTATTTTTTTATAGGCCTGTTGATGCGTGCAAATAGCTGCACCTAATTTTAATATTTATAACCTAACTACCTTAACTAACTAATTGCACCTAGGCAGTGTACCTAGTTAAAATTATAGAATTGTCGGGTAAGTTGGGTGTCGATCTTAGGGAACGGTATTGATTGGTTAACCTATCTACTATAAAATAAACCTAAAATATCAACAAAGTTGGGGTTTTTATCTGATTCTACAAGACCAGATGAACTTAAGTCACGAAATTCAATCAATTACTAAAAACACTCTTGCTTAGTTCGAATCTGCTTCTTCTTTATGGTTAGCTAACAATTATGGATTATCAAGTTGGTTATTATTGTATTAGTAATTTTGGTCTAAATTTACTAATATTAAACTAATTCATGTAAAACTATGTATGGTCACACACAACCAAACACGGAATAAGCTGTAAATTATGAATTTCCTATGTAAGATTAGACAAACACAATTATGGTCATAATTTATGTTCTCTAGGACAGCTAAATTTATTTACTTCAATTACTATCTAAGATTTTGGTCATTCCTAGCTCTAGCAATTTAATGTTCACTAAATCACTAGGTTTCAAGTTCATGTAATTTAATAATCACTAAGCTACACAGAACATGAATTCAAGCAACTAAAGAAACAAATATTAACATGCTAGGTGGTAACAAATCAAACACAAGGAATTTACCAACTAAATAAATCCATTATCAATAAGCTAAACCATAAGTTAGAATCTTCATCTAGCTAAACAAGAGTAGCTAGATTCAACTGCTCATAGCAACAAACAAACTGAAACAAATTATAATAGAAGTCATAATGAATGTACCAAGCAAATAAGCTATTTATGTACTTTCCTCTCCTTAGGTGATAAAAAACCTTTTACAGAACTTCTTCTCCTCTCAAAATCGTCTCTAAGTCTGCCTTCTATCAGCCTAAAAGTCCCCCAAATCGTAATAGCCAAGAGTATTTATATTTTTTGATTTTGCCAGCCTCACGTCATGAGAAATAACATCTCACGTCGTAAGCACACATCTATCTGTGTTATACAAGGACTCTTCTATCCGGATGCATATTTGCTAGATTACTCCACTCACATCGTCATCCTTCAACTCTCACGTCGTGACTGCAAATTATTGTTGGATTCCTATCTCTCTTCTTTCAAGCCTTCATAGTTTCATGCTTTATCCATTTTGGTCTCTTTCTTCAAAAATGTTGCACTTTGGCTGCAAACAACAATTTATCCCTATAAGTACCATAATTCTATGCAAATAACCGAAATATTAATAAAAATGTAAATAAATATTGCCTAAAAATATGTATAAATATGGCAATATCACATGTAGTTGTATATAACTATTGTAAGGCTTATAATGTGTCATTTATGCTTTTGGTTTGTATCGGAACATGACATCCCGAGTTTTGGTATATAATGAAAAATACATTTCTTTATGAAATGCTTTGGTAAATATTATTTTATCATATTTTGTTTGGGAACAAATTCCGCAACTCTTTTAATCAAAGGATTATTCTGAAAATATTTTAAAAACATAAATTAAACTGGTCTTTTCTAGACATGATTTTGGGGATGTCATACAACGCTCTAGCACCATCTGACAACCTTGTGAATACTACGGCTACACCCGTAGTCATACAACACTCTAGAACTATCTGACAGCCTTGTAAATACTACGGTTTTGCCCGCAGTTTTATAACACTGTAGCACTATCTGCTAACCTAGTGAATGCTACGGCTACACCCGTAGTCTTACAAGACTCTAGCAATATATGACAACCCGGTGAATGATACGACAACACCCGTAGTCTTACATCACTCTAGCACTATCTGAAAATCATGGTCCCACCTCTGATCCAACTATACCCATCCCGAGTCGAACACGCACCAGACCATGCTCCCAATCAGGTGTCCGGGTTAGGTTTCAAACCCCAAAGCCTTGATTAGAAAAGAACAGACAACGAGGATCCGACACAACCCACGACCTGAATCCATCCACAAACTGCTATGCAGAACAAGAATGTGTCGACCAGCTGTTGAGAGTTCCTTGAATTCTTACTTACACCACTTCAATCTAAATGACCACTTGGGTCGTCCCTATTCCTGACCAGGTTGTGAAGCTTGCCCTAGTTCCACACTCGATTCAACTCCTGGAAATTCCGGTCGATTCTCCCCCACTTGGATTCAACGAAGCTCCTTCATCCCATAACTCTGATGGATTCCCAAACCATCGAGCCTCATACAACGTGAACTACCTATGCCCTGCGCTTACCATACTAGTGTTCCATTACTAGCCAATCTCAATGATTGCCCAACTCTCGGAATCCGGAAGAATACTCTTGAGACCTTAACTAGTATGATGATTCAAATCACCTCCCATGATACCATACCAATTCCTTGAGTGCCTATTTGTGCGATTGAGAACCATGACTCTTGCCATGCACTAACGAACTTCTACACTGATTTCTATCCTCAAGGAATCATCGAACTCTAACCAACTTCAGCCCATGCGAAGATATGATTCCCTTGACTCATCCAATGATCAAAAAACTCATGCAATTGACACAACCATCTTCAAGCTACCGGTCCTTTCATAGCAAAGGTAGTGCCTTGAACTCCAAAGTTCCTTCTTAGGCAAATGTCGTTCGTACCCAAACAGATGATAGAACCACTGAACCCTGGCTTCACTAAAGAACTACCATGCTAATTCTTGACCAAAGATCCTCCAAGCAATACTCCTAAACGGATCCTAGTAAGGGCCCAGAATGATAACGTTACACGCAGAACCCACTCTGCACGATACGTCCATCTGTAGGTTCATCTAGGACTTCTCGACATGCAGAATTGCATATAACAATCATTGATAACCCATAAATTAGTAAAGGACCAAACTAGAGATAATTCTTACCCAATCCGATGCGAGATTCCAGTAACAAAATGCAGATTAAACTGAAAAGAGAGCAAAAGATGCATACCTGCGACATTGCCTTCTGGAGTCCTGACCTCCCCTGCCTGACACTGCAAAATTCGACTCCTCTCTGCTGGGGATCATGCCCTACCCTCTCGACCATCAGAGATTTAGAAAATAGTTGGAGCAAGTGCACCCACTGCTCCTCCTCTTCTCTTTGGACAGACGGACCTTTTCTGGCCCACTTGATTGCAGAGAAAACACAACAGGATTGCCCCTTGGGGACAATCCCTGCTGACATGATCAATCCTGCCACATTTGTAGCAACCTATACCCCTGGAACGACAAACTCCATAATGTCGTTCCCCGCGCGTGCTACACTGACCCTGGCCTTTCCAGTACCTCAATTGATGGTCTGAAACCTTGGGCCTCTTCCTGGGTCCCTCGATTATATGCACCTAGCATGAACCTCTCCCCAAAGTGCTCCAAATCGATCTACCACCCTCGGACTCTGGAAGTCGTATCCTTCAGGTTCTAACACCCTGACACGCTCACCAGCTCATTCACCAACGACTGAACTGCAACAGTTGGAACAACCTCTGCCCTAAACCGGGTAACAAACTCCTCCCAAGACATAGTCTCCAAATCAGAAAACGCAATAGATTGCACAATCAATTACTAGCAACTCCTCGCCGCCCGATACAGGAGGTTCAAGTCGAATCAAACCTTGGCTCGTATAAGGTAGGGACTAGTGCGGAAAACACCTTCCATATCCTCAATCCAACGCAAACTCAAAATCATGGCAGTCCTTCCACCGACTGGCTCACCACCTAAGTCAAGACCGAATCCTGAGTTGTTGGATTAGATGTCTAAGCCCATAACTATTATTGGTATGTACTTGACCCGAGAATAACATGGTCCATTTGGGTTGCATATCATCAGGACAATTTGATAGGATGGACTTTTGAGAGAAGATGTTATATATGATTTGTTAATATATTATAAGTTATAATATATTAATATGAAATCATATGAGTTAATTAGTATTGATCAAGAGTTAATTTGGAGATTATTTTGGTGATCAAAAGAGACAAATTAAATCTATGGGGACTAATTATGTTAATTGGTTATATTTATATGTGTTGGGCTTATGATCCATGTTGGACTAAGTTTATGTATGGATACATAAAGAGTTGGGCCACATGAACCATGGATCATAAGACCCATGGTTATGGATTTGGGTTATATTCGTGACCCTAGAAATCCCACATATAAATACATCCCTTCATAGCCAAAATCGCCACTTGTGATAGAATTGTAAGATACATGTGTATTCTTGGAGTTCATGGTGATTTTGGGTGCATGGAGATTCTCTCTCAAGTTCATCCTTTGTTCATGATGTGTTGTGATTCTGCTTGAGGCTTCCACACTATTGGGGCTAAGCTCTTAAGGCTAGATACATCAAGACTTCAAGCTCCAAGATAAGGTATGTTATCCTAACTAGATTCTTGTGTAGTGTATGACAATTGCATGCTAGTTATAGGTTTAATACCTTGGAAACACCATTGCATGTATAATTAGTGAAAACATAGATCCAAGGTATTTAGGGTTGCATGAACACCTTAGTAGTGTTAGAATGCTCAAAACCCAACAGTGGTATCAGAGCCTAGGCTTGTTTTCAATTATACTTGATGCAAACTAATTTTTCGAAGCCAAGAATATGTCTGGACCTGAAACTCGACGAGTTCTGGAGAAACCTCGACGATTTCATGTATTAGAGCATGAACTCGACGAGTTCCATGTAGAACTTGACGAGTTTGTTTTCCATAATGCATATCTTCATGTTTTTGGATGGAATTGGACTAGGAACATTACCATAAGCTGGTTTTGAATCTATAAACCTGTTTTTGATGTGGTAATGATCATTCTAATCCAATTCAAAAGATAATTGTCAAAAGTTTCATGTTTTGTATTAGTTTAATGTTTAGGCTAATTACATGAAAATTGTTTGATTTGAATTGTCTTGTTCATATGAGTTTAATCAAGATTATGAATATTGCTAGATATGTTTGTGGCTGTTGTTTTTGATCCAAATTGATCTAAAATTTATTCATAAAATGTGTTTTTGTAACTTGTGCTCAAGTTATATGAAAAGTCTCATTAAAAAGGAAACTTGAAGAGTCTTTTTTGTCATAAATAGTTTTATGAACTCCATAACTTGTCCTCAAGTTATGGATGTTCAAGAGTCTCTTCATTAAAGATTTTTAAAACCTTAATTAAACTCAAATGTTATGAAAATCAAAGAGTTTTGAAAGGTTTCAAAACTTGCCCTCAAGTTTTGGAATTTGCAAAGTTACCTCCCCATGTATACCTTAATTCTAAATTAAACCTTAGAATTTTAAAAGTTTAAAATTCAACCTTATACTATTATAATATTAGAAGTTAATGATTCTATATATATATATATATATATATATATATATATATATATATATATGCATAAGAGTAAAGTCGATCTTACCGTTAGTAGGCCTCATTCACAAGGCCAGTCTATAAGGGGGTATAAGGTTACTGCCTATAAAGTTGCAGTTTAATGGGTGTCCACTCTCACCCACCGCTTCCTTGATTGGTGGAGGGTCGTTAGCCGAACGGGTAGGAAATGACTATAATTCTCCCTTCATTAAAAGTATAATGATAAATACTAAGTAACTAAACACTTATAAATTCCCAATCTTAGTTACTTAGAAAAATGTGAAATGGTGCTAACCCATGAAATTACACTTTGAACCTTGTTAAGTCGTTAGTGGAGCATGTGTGGTTAACTGGCACAGTAACATGAGACTGACAATGTGTGGCAAAGGGTGACTTAAGTTTTATCATAGATCGGTGGAGCGTGTGTGGTTAACCGGCACATCGATTGGGTGATAAAATTAAGGGTACCAAGTCAATTTGCATGGTTATTCACACCTTATTTGTGATCCTCGACATCCCAGTCACAAACTTGAGAGGGCACAATTGAGATTTAAACATGCCATTGAAAGTTCAATGAATCTCAAAAGATCTAGGAGTTTCAAATCTAATTAAAACTTAATAATTTATTTTGTTTTTCATGGTGGAAATTGGTAAATCATCATTTACCTACCTTCAATTATTTTGTAGGTTGGATTACGACATCCCTCTTCCAAGTTATAAAATAGTTTGTTGGGTCCTATCCTTAATATATCATATTGTGTAACGCCCGCGTTTCTAGGCTAGGCATTTTCGTTGATATAATAGTCTAGGTTAACCTTTGTAACCCGCTTTGAAATAATAGAAGTATATTATTTCAGTATTATGTGTTTTGTGCTTAACTGCTTAATTATGTGATTTGATTAATTAAGAATAAAATGAGCGTCAAAATTTAAGTGTAAAATAAACTTGATATCTTTGGATAATGTTGTAGTAGTTGAAACGAGGTTTCCGAATATATAAAGAACGCCCAAATCTGACTTCGTATGAGGAAGTTATGATTTTCTGAAGTTTCGACTTAGCGGTATGCAGCCCGAAATACTCGCTTTGAGATCGAGCGGTTTTTAGTCGAATCAATCTAAACGAGAATAGAAGATCTCGTTGTTGGTATCGAAGCAATGAAAAGTTAGGCGAGAACGGACGTCAAACGAAGAAGTTATAAATTTATAACGAAGTTTTTCTGTCCCGGCCTACTAAAAATAATTAATAAAAAATAAAGTCAAAATTAGCCAACGAAGTCTAAACGAAAGTTTTAGAGCGTAGTCTCACCTACGCGTGGATATAAAGAACGTCGAAAACGGAGTTCGTATGAAGAAGATATGAATTTCCGAAGTTTATTAAATAATTTGTATTTAAATTTAATCTTTAATTCGGATGTATATCCGAAGCAGTCACCAGTCTGATCCGAAGTACGCCCAGCGTACCGCGAAGCATGACGCACCTCGCACTCGAGTTCTTCGGATGACGCATGCAGTGACGATTCGGACGCGTACGCCCCGCGTAAGGCAGTACGCCCAGCGTACTCTAAGGCTCCAGCCTCCTATAAATAGGATGCGAGGGTTCCAGGTATTTTTGCTCATTTCTTCTCCTTTTTGTGCCGAAGCTCTGCGTGTAAACCCCCGAAGCCATCCCGAATCCCCGGATCTCATATCCAAATTAAGAAGGAAGCTTCACGCTCCTGGGATCCCGAGAAGTGCGATTCCCGAGCCGAAGCTCTGCCCGCGAGAAGTTCGATTTTTTGTGAAGATCTTCCAAATCTGCCTAAGAATACTACTTCTATAAGTCGTAGTGCTGTCCGATCATCTTCTGATCAAGTGAGTGTATACTACCTTTCATAAACACGATAATAATACAAGTATGGTTTGAGTGTATTAAGTATATTGTTGTTTATATTCGTGAGTGTATACTACCTTTCATAAACACGATAATAATACAAGTATGGTTTGAGTGTATTAAGTATATTGTTGTTTATATGCGTGAGTGTGTGGTTACTTTCTTCTAACGCATAGTTATAAAGTATTTTATACGAAATACATGTTATGCGTATATTTTGTGTTATATGTGTGAATGTATATTCACTCTCTTCTATCTCATGGATCTGATTTGTTTTCTATGATATACGTGTTATGTGTGTGTGCCTCATCTGTTATGTGGAATATGTATTGATTAAAGCATGCTATACAGGTTTTTAAACTATGTATAAAAATGTATATTTTTATCTACTAATATGTTGGGTAGAACATGGGTAGATAGTTGGTGTGTAATAAACAGATGAGAGGCCTCGTTGTTGTTTTGATTCAGTCATCTAGCAGAGTTTAGATGACGACCACAGACTTTTCTAGATAGTCTCGTGGAACACTAGCAGGCTCGCCACCTGTAGGTGTTAATGAACTTGGGTGTTCATTCGTTGTACTCCATCCCCCTCATGGTTGCCTTATTTGACTTATATTGCTGAGGAACCCCCGAAGCATGTGTTGTCGCCCTGATGAAATATTCTTAGACTAGGTCCCTTATGTCAGTTGTCTTAGGGATGTAAAGTGAGAATAACGGGAATGGGTAATTGGGTTACAGTTGGTTGGTGGAATTAAATATGATTATTTATTGTGGGTTGAAAACCCTATATGCTCACCAGGCTCCCAAGCCTGACCCACTCAGTTTTATTTGTATTACAGGAAGTGGCGCAAGGGCATAAGATGGATGAACCATCAAGTTGTTTTGTTTACAAGTCTGTATATGTAAATATTTGTTGAATGACTTGTAATGTTATCGTTTATGCTTTATGGTCTGTATCGAAACATGACATCCCGAGTTTTGATTATATAATGAAAATACATTTCTTTTATGAAATGCTTTGGTAAATATTATTTTATCATACTTTGTTTTTGGGAACAAATTCCGCAACTCTTTCAAATCAAAAGGATTTACTCTGAAATTATTTTAAAAGCATAAATGAAAATCGGTCTTTTCTGGCCGAGATTTTGGGGATGTCACATATTGGTTGTTATGTTAAGGACTTAAATCAACTGAAACTTGAATTTCTCCATCATAGATGTCTAAGTTCAGACA
This sequence comes from Lactuca sativa, assembly GCF_002870075.4. NCBI lineage: Eukaryota > Viridiplantae > Streptophyta > Magnoliopsida > Asterales > Asteraceae > Lactuca > Lactuca sativa. Next base: position 81,895,923 of record NC_056624.2, read on the forward strand.
ACTATGGTCTTCCTCATCCTTTTTGGATAGAGCTTTCCTGAAGAAGATGATATCCCAAATGGCAGTCAAGGTGAAAGATCAATCAATTGGTGTGCATTAATAGGACTAGACATCATACTTCACTTCCTCCACCTCCTCCAATAATTCTCCCTGACCCACAATTTCAAGGTCACTCAATCCCTATTTGGCAAGCAAATTCTATATGTTCTTACATCTTGGAGATTAAGTCACGTATTGACAAGCCAAGAGAGTGGGTGTCAACGTCTTAAGGAAGTTGACTGTTGACTGGGTTCTTCAATCACTTTCTAAGTCACATAGTGAGTTCTTTAAGGACTACTATGTAACAGACTATGACATGACCCTTAATGATCTTACATATTTGCTTGATGCTGCTAAATCAACAATGATTTGGAGCACTGGTAAAGCAAATTTGATTGGAAGATCTACTTCCCATGCTTCCATGGACATTGGTAATGGTAACATTGAAAGTCCAGAAAAGCTTTCTCTTCCCAATGGAAAAGGTTCGGCCATACTCAACTCGGTTGACCAAATGGTAAAGAGAAAGGCTAAGTCTGGGATAGTCCCATTTCCAAAGAGTCCATATGTTACTTCAGCCAAAAGAAGGGGCATTGGTTGTGAAGCTGCCAAATATACCTGAAAGATCATAAGGATGGTAAAGTAAAAAAGGTTTGACTATACTTCAGGTAAAGTCCATTATCTAACTCTATTAAGTTCCTATTTGGAGATTCCTAATACGTAATGTAATGTAATTGCATTTTGATGTTTTAGAGTGTCAAAGGAAGCTTAAAAGAAGAGTATGTTGATTCTGATCGTGACGAGATGGATTTCAATCGCATGGTTCGGTGATCAGAATTTTGAATTGTTGCTTAAATGAGTTATGATATATTGCTTAGGAATAGATAACAACATGTTTTCATATGTATTTGCATTGTAAGGATAAGTTTTTTCCGAAAGTTTTAAAATAAAAGAAAAGTTTTGATTTTATTTATTTTAAGTATCTTTACAATGGCATTTGTGAAAAAGTGTCGTTTATATGATTTTGTTGATAGCAATATTGGAAAATGGATTTGATTCCTTCATTTGTGGTAGTGTCATAATTTACCAAAAAAGGAAAGATTCTCATCACCCAAGTTTCAGTTGGATAGAAACTTGGAATCATGCAACTTGTATTGTATGATGAATGAGAATTTTCCTCTTTTGTAAATTAAGACTAATTCCTTGTTCATATCTACATGTGACTCAAGTGAAGGACTAAAGGATCGGGTACATTGGATTGTGCGCTGGTCAGGTCCACCACAAAGGCTAATAAGGTTATTCATTATGATTTACTAAATTTTAGTAAATATGGTTATGCTTACAAGTTTAAGTGTAATTCGGAAACATTGGAAAGGTTTCAATGATTGGCAGAATGAATAAGAAGAATCAAATTAGGAAGAAAGATAAAAGTTTCTCCAATCTGAAGAGATGGGAGAGTACTTGCGTATCTTGTTTTATGATTATCTTAGTGATTATGGAACCATATCACAATTGATCCTCTAATAAATCCTTAGTACATTTGTTTGGCTAAGGAGAGGAATCGTGAAGTGTGGAAATGGTCAAATCAAAGGACAAATCATACTTCGTTCCAAAACAAGTCTTAGAGTCATACTCTAAGATTGTAACTTGAGTGACATAATTTTAAGAAAGGTTTATAACACTTATCAAATGTATAGTAACATGTTTCTTGCTCTTGTACATTTGAGATTGGTAAGTTGTGATGTTTTGGATAAGACAAAAACAAACTAAGACCAATTGGAAGAAGTGTTTATCTTGATGAGAATCCACACTAACTCTTGAATATTTGTTTTGTCAAGGAATGGTCTTGACAAGAGAATCTTATGTGTCAAGAGATCAGTGGGAGTCTTAAAAGATCTTTAGATAGTTTCAAGGACTGATCAAGAGTATTGTTAATCACTTGCCCACGACTTGAAGTTTATAACCTATTGTGTTGAAATATTCTTATTTATGTGTCTATTCTAGATAATAGTTGACTATGCTTGTGAGTTCTATGAGTTCTCAATTGTTTGCATAACAACCTGGAAGCAATGGTAGGCACTTGTGCTGCCGGGTGGTAAAAAAATGAGATTGGGCAAGTTCAGTCCATATGAGTTTAGATTTGTCACTAACCTTGTCTTATGATTATGGTTATGACAAATTCACATGGATAGGAACACATACACCATAAAATCTAAGTGTCATAAGGTTTCTCTCCGATTCATGAAAATGATGGTGAGGAAACGCTTTCACTAAGTAGCTTTTAAGAAGATAGCAAGGTTGATATTTGCATTCTCAAAGTCGTTAATGGAGCGCGTGTGGTTAACCGACACACTAACATAGACTTGTGAGAAATGGCAAAGGTCTAAACAATTGAGACTACGATTACGACATCCCTTTTCATAGTTATAAAACTGTTTAGACACACATGTGAGGTATCTAAGGAAAGGTGTATGATTTTGATAAAGTCTTATCAAAGCATCTCGTATCAGAAAACAGAACTTTGGTAAGAAAGTCAATAAAGTATTGATTTCTAGAAATACAGCTGATTTCTGGGTACATGTCAAAGCTAGTGGGAGCATATTATGATAGTTAAGTTATCATGTTAGTGGGAGCATGATTATTATGTTACGTCTTGCAAGTTAGCAATGTTTATAGAAAACAAAAGTTTCAATTCGCTTTGAAAAGTTGTTTTGCTATAATTAAGGGAGAGGATTTTATACCTCATTCCAATTCTACAAGCTTAGATTGAATGTTATGTTGAAATGATTCCACATAAGGAAATTATATATATGTTGCGTTCTCAAAATTCGATTATGATTATGACATCCCTCTTCATAGTTCGAATTGTGAGAACATGGCAAATAAATTTTTTTTAGCATGAATCGTGTCCCATATGCTTTGGGTATAGGATCGATAACATCCATTCTAAATTTTCCAAATGCTTAGGGAATTAAAAATGAAAAAGGAATAGAAACGGATATGAATAAAAATGATTAAACAATTGTTGAGGATAATCTGAGGTTTACCAAAGATTGGTTACTCGTGGACGATTAGAAGTACAATGTAAACTTTGGAAAGGACCATATTGACATATTCTGAAAAGAGGCAACTCTTGTTTAGAAGTGATAGTCACAATGGTAATATGGAATTTTTTCTATAGGTGGAAGTTATTCTCTAAATCTATGTAAGATTAGAAAACTTAATGCAAAGAAGGATGCTGAAAGGAAGTTATTCTCTGAATCTGTGTAAGATTAGAAAACTTAATGTAAAGAAGGATGTTCAAAGGAATTTACTTTGAAGATGATACTTTGTTTCCATGGAATCGATCTCCATTGGAATACTTTGTAATGTCTGTTGCCAAGTTTTTGTGAGTTTTGTGCATAGTCATTACAAGAGAATCATCGCATATAAGTTTAGAATCTAACAAATTACAGTAAATGGCAAGAGGTTGGTATTCTTACATTTACAAAGGGATTGGGATTGTGAAATGAGCATCATTGGAGTCATGTTCAATTGATCTATTTCACAAAAGAAAGGACCATAGGTAAACATAGTGTGCATGCTTGGTGCATGGCGACTATTGTTTTTATTCAAGTATTAAGTTGATAAAATCGAAACATTGAATAATGAGTAATCAATATGGTGCTTAGATAAAAGGTGTTTTTATTTACTCTCAAAGTGTTGGGTCCATATAGGATTAGTATTATTCTTGTGTTTCACTTTGCATGTTTTGACTTCCAGAATAATTATTTTATTCAAACTCTCCACAGTCGGTCATACATTGGAAGTAGGTATTGAATTAAGACTGTCATGAATTTGGCTTGTAAGATTTGTCTAAGGTGCATTAGGCATAGCAATGGTTGCTACAACATTCATGAATGCTCATAAGTTCTAAGTATTGGATTAAAACCATGCTCATTTGAATCACTTCATGGATTTTATCACGAGTGAATCATGAGACGATAATATCTTATATTCTTCAAACCTAGAGATATGAGTTGTTGACTATGAGTTGGTTATACATTGATTGTACGAAAACGCATAAGTAACTTGATGTTATAAAACGTGCATTTGTGTATGATTAAACAAGTAGTCAGTACAAGCATATGAGTCGAAGTTTATCCATTCCTTTTACCTCATAAGGATAAAAGTGATATATGTGGGCCTCTTGATGATTTAGTGATGACACCCCTAAGTGCTTGGCCAAGCCTGGACTGATTTGATTTGTTCATGTAACGACCCAATTTTCACGTCCAAAAATTTCGTTTTTAAAACATTACTTTAGAAAAAATGTTAAAAACATTGTTTGATCAAACCACATCACAACGTAAACCAAGTCTAAAAACCAAATCATACAACCAATCGAAATATCAGAGTATCAATCCCAGGGTAAACTCAAAAATGCGGAATCAAGGAGTGTGTGTGTGACATGCTGCTACCGCGCCGGCTCCTTTCCCCTAGCTGAGGTGGTACCTGAAACCAAAACTGAAAAACGTAAGCACAAAGCTTAGTGAGTTCCCCCATCGTACCACATACCATACAACACATATCATACATACTGCCAGGCTATTCTGGGGTGCCTGACTACCCGGTACGGCCATTCTGGGGTGCCGACTACCCGTGCGGCCATTTTGGGGTGCCGTCCTACCCGTGTCAAGCCATTCTGGGGTGCTGACTACCCGTGTCAAGCCATTCTGGGGTGCTGACTACCTGTCGGTCCTGACAACCGATCCTCGGGGACTATTTCACCCCTACTGCTACAACTATCACATATCATAACATAACATATTATCAGACATATCTGGGGTGTCTGAACTACCCTTCGGTCCTAACAACCGAACTCGGGGACTGCTCCCCTCCTACTACCTCTAACTCACATAACGGATCATGCTAGCATATAAACATAACATCACATACTGTCAGACGTATCTGGGGTGTCTGACTACCCTCCGGTCCTAACAACCGAACTATGCTACTATCACATATAACATATCATACTAGCATATAACATATCAGGTAGTAGCAAACCTAGATGATATCACAGAGACAATCATCTATCATACGTCTCCTACTGGTGGGCCGGCATTGTGGCCTTAGACCCACCGCTACTGGAAGGTAACTCACCTCAAAGTAGCTGCTGATCTAATCGGGAACTAACTGTCTACTGCTGCTGCTGCTGCTCCGGAACTCCTTCGGTTGTAATTCCCACAACATACTCAATCAAACACTGCTAACTGTCCTTTGGGTAAAATGACCATTTTACCGCTGATCATGCCCTAAGTCAAAGTCAGAGTCAACTTTCAGTTGACCCGACTCGCCGAGTTGGCTCTCCAACTCGCCGAGTCCCTACCAAAACGATTGTCCTGAATCCCGTTTCTACTCGTCAAGTTAGGCGATGACTCGACGAGTTCTCCTTCTAAACTGATATTCAAGTCCTTCATCCTTCTCGCCGAGTTGTATGAACAACTCGTCGAGTTCATCTTCATCCGATGAACACTTATGCTAAGATTCGTTGAGTTGTATGAACAGCTCGCCGAGTTCATCTTCATCCGATGAACACTTATGCTAAGACTCGTCGAGTTGTATGAATAGCTCGTCGAGTTCATCTTCATCCGATGAACACTTATGCTAAGACTCGTCGAGTTGTATGAACAGCTCGCCGAGTTCATCTTCATCCGAAGAACACTTATGTTGCGACTCGCCGAGTTGTATGAACAACTCGCCGAGTCTGTTCTTCATCTAAGGAGATTGCCTTGAACTCGCCGAGTCAGGGCATTGACTCGCCAAGTTCCTCCATGGATGAGTCCAACTCACTGAGTCACACCCCGTGACTCACTGCTCACACTCGATACTACGAAAAGGGGCAACTCGAAGACTCGCGAGCAGACTCGCCGAGTCAGATAAACGACTCGCCGAGTCGTTACCATGCAATTACTATATGGTCGATTCTGCTTGAATCTAGTCCATGCCAATCATAGATCTGGGCTCCTAGGGCCTGGTTTACACGTAAAGTTTCCAACTTTACGTGTAGATCATCACCAATAAAGGTTCTAAGGCTTAAAGTGCACCAAAAGGGGTAGATCTAGGGCTTGTGTGCAATATAACTCCATAAAGGCAGTAGATCCAAGCTCCAGGGACTGAATGGGGTCTAGATCTAAAGGCTAATAAACTTGAATCAACCAATAATGCACAACTAATCTTGGGACATGCTTCAAGAGGGACTTTAATGGAGTAATAAGCATAGAAACAGAGGGAAAACGAGTTATACCTCAAGGAAATTACTGAGAGAACACAGAGGTGCTTGGCTTCCTTCCCTTCCTCTTGAGTTACTCCTCTTCCTTCTCAAAATCTTCAAGGAAAACACACTAATAAGCCTTAAACTCACAAGAACAAAGGCAGGGACGTATGGAGGGTTTCTGAGGGTGAAGGGGGCTGGCTTGGGGCGGAAATGAGAGATTAAATAGGGTGCAAACCCCTGAAACTTAGGGTTTCATCTAACAGCGGTGACTCACCGAGTCTGGAATATGGACTCACCGAGTCACCAACTTAAACGTGTCCCGGGGTCCCGTCTCTACTCGACGAGTCGGACCTATGACTCGTCGAGTCCAAGGCTAAAAATGGAAAATACTCAAATAAGATTTACGTACCAGGAAGCAGGTGCTACAAATCTCCCCCACTTATTTTAGACTTCGTCCTCAAAGTCTGCTGCTCGATCCTGAAACAGCTCGGGGTAGTGCTCCATCATCTCGTCCACTGGCTCCCAAGTCCATTACGAACCCTTGCGGTGCTGCCATTGCACCTTCACTAGCTCCACCCTCTTATTCCTCAAATCCTTCGACTTCCTATCGAGGATTGCGACTGGGCGCTCAATGTAATTCAGGCTGTCATCAACCTGAATGTCCTCTAACGACACTACTGCTGAGTCGTCCACTAGGCACTTCCGCAACTGAGAAACATGGAAAGTGCTGTGGATCTGGCTGAGCTCGGCTGGCAGATCCAGCCTATACGCCACCTTGCCCACCCGGGCTACAACCCTGAACGGTCCGATGAATCTCGGGCCCAACTTGCCCTGCTTCCTGAATCGAATGACGCCTTTCCAAGGCGACACCTTCAGGAGAACCATATCCCCGACTTGGAACTCCAAGTTGGATCGACGCTTGTCGGCGTAACTCTTCTGTCGACTCTGAGCAGTCTGAAGCCTGCTCCAAACCTGCTGGATCCTCTCGGTCGTCTTGAGCACCACCTCGGTGCTCCCCATGACTCTCTGGCCAACTTCACCCCAGCATATCGGGGTCCTGCACCTCCGACCGTACAACATCTCTAATGGGGGACGGTCGATACTCGCGTGGTAGCTGTTGTTGCAGGAGAACTCGGCCAAGGGAAGGTAGGTATCCCAGCTACCACCGAAGTCTAACACACACGCCCGCAACATATCCTCCAAGGTCTGGATAGTCCGCTCACTCTGACCATCCGTATGCAGGTGAAAGGCGGTGCTAAAATGCAAACGAGTGCCCAACTCGTCATGAAATCTCTTCCAAAATCTGGAAGTAAAACGCACATCCCTGTCCGAGATAACCGATACTGGCACTCCGTGCCGCACCACTATCTCCCTGATATAGATGTCGGCCAATTTCTTGGTTGATATGCTCTCCTAAATCGGGATAAAGTGAGCACTCTTGGTCAATCGATCCACGATGACCCAAATCGAATCCACTCCACGCGTGGTCCTGGGAAGCTTCGTGATAAAATCCATCGTGATATCTTCCCATTTCCACAGTGGAATATCCAACGGCTGCATCTTGCCATGCGGTCTCTGATGTTTGGCTTTGACCTTCCTGCAGGTCAAGCACCGCTCGACGTACCATGCCACATCCCACTTCATGCAGGGCCACCAATAATCTGGATGAAGGTCCCTATACATCTTCGTCGCCCCGGGATGAATAGAGAATCGGGACTTGTGCGCCTCCTCCATCAAGATCTGGCGCACACCTCCGTGATACGGCACCCACACCCTACGGTGTAGTGTCAATAGTCCTCGGCTATCATAATCGAAGGAGGAAACCTGACCCACCACACGCTCGCTCTTCCGATGCTCCTCCTTGATAGCCTCCTGTTGAGCCTCCCGAATTCGCTCCAACAGGGGAGTCACCACGGTCATCCTCATGCAAACGTCCCTGATCGGCGCCGCCTTGCGGCTAAGCACATCGGCCACCACATTGGCCTTCCCCGGGTGGTAGAGGATCTCGCAATCATAATCCTTTACCACGTCCAACCACCGACGCTGCCTCATGTTCAGATTCGGCTGATCCATGAGGTACCTCAAACTCTTGTGGTCCGTGTAGATGGTACATCGAACCCCGTAGAGGTAATGTCGCCAAATCTTAAGGGAAAAAACCACCACCCCCAACTCCAAATCATGCGTCGGGTAGTTCGCCTCGTGAGGCTTGAGTTGCCTCGAAGCGTAGGCAATGACATGCCCCCTCTGCATCAGTATCGCGCCCAACCCTGAAATGGACGTGTCACAATAAACCACAAAGTCCTCTACGCCCTCTGGCAGGGCTAAGATCGGCGACTCGCATAGTCTCTGTCTCAGTGTCTCAAATGCAGCCTGTTGCTCGGGTCCCCACCGAAAAACCACGGCTTTCTTCGTCAGCCGCGTCAGGGATACGGCTATCTTGGAGAAATCATGAATAAATCTCCGATAGTAGCCTGCTAATCCCAGGAAACTCCGAATCTCAGATGGAGACTTCGGAACTGTGACAACTTAAATTTCCATTTTGTACGAACATTAGCTATTCAATAGAAGCTAGCCCAGTTTCAATGAATTTCAGACTTTTCCGAATAAGTTTGTCTACATTAGGGTTTATGTTTAAGGAGATATCAGGAGAGTGGATGCTTATGGATTTGTGAAACTTGAGCATTTCAAAACTTCATAATGTTAGAGTCCAATTCCGGAATAAAAATATTTTCTGCCAAAATATTTCAGGACAATAAATAGATTTCTGAACTAAATTCATTCATTATTCACATTTCCAACTAGAGAAAAGCCATTTTCTCTCTCACGGATCTTCGGGTTTTCATCCCAAATCATGAGTACACTTCTCTAGTTGTGTTATAATGTTTGTTTTATGCTTATTAACATAGATTGTATGTCAAATATATGTGATTTGGGAGTTTACCGCCCAAGAACGTTCTTGGGGAGTAAACTCCAAAATGAAGCTAAAAGGCCATCTAGTCCCATTTCCTTGTTAGGTAACTAGTTTAGGATAATATGTATGATCATTTGAGGCTAGAAAACAATCAAGAACACCTAGCTTTAGGTGTTTACGGCCCAAGAGTTTCTTGGACCGTAAACACCAAATTCAAGGGCTTAAATGTGCCTAATCACTCCTAAAGGCTTTAGACTTTAACCCTCAATTACTTCTAGCTAATTTGGGGACTTTAACACATCAAAAACACCCCTTAAAGGGAGTTTACGGCCAAGGAATACTCTTGGGCCGTAAACACCAAATAAGGGCACCAAAGTGTGCCTAGGGTCCTCCATAGCCTAAATCAAATGCCTAGAAAGTATTCTACTTGTGTTTGGGACTTGAAAGAATTAAAACACCCATCCCATGAGAGTTTACGGCCATAAACTCTAAGGGATATGGTCTTTTGGCCGTAAACTCCTCAAAGGAGTATTATCTATGCCCTAAACTACCCAAAGGATTAAACCACCAAGTTAGGCTTATTCTAGAAGTCAAATAACACTTCAAAACACACATTACCACCAAGATTGGAGTTCACGGCCGTAAACTCAAGGGTTTACGACCGTAAACTCCTTGTGTGGGGTTTATTGGGTAGGAAGCTCTTATATAAGGCCCTTTGATACATTAAACCCCTTTAGCCTTGTCCCATAACAACCTAGAAGCAACCCTTAGGACCTATAACACTTATACCAAGTGTTTACATGTTCCCGAGTGTCCCAACTTATTTCATTAAGTTATTATTTGGCTAATTAGTTATATATATGCTCATTATATGATAACTAGGCTCGTGCGTGTGAACAAGTCTCCATTTGCCACCTAGCACGGTATCTGACACTTCAATCCAATCCACTCACCACAAGTGAGTTCATACCCCTTTAATTAACCTTTGAAATACTTTTAAATGTTTTAAATACTTTTATGGGCGGAATACAAGTTAAATACTTATAGTTATTGCTTCAGTCACATGTGATTACATCAATCACATGTGATTAATAACTATAAAACCAATGATTTTATCACTGTTCAAACTGTTAATCAAACTGTTTTACTTCAAAATGTTTTACAAACTCTTTTACTTATCAAATGCTTATATTAAAATTTGTTTTACTTCTTATAAATTGCATGCCCATATATGTATAGATATATAAGCAATGTTTAAAGGGCTTAGGAAGGCCATCCGCCCTATTTCCTTTTTCTCGATTTGGATGTGGTCTGGCGGGATTTCGGGTAACCGTCCGAAGGTCGTTTTAGTATTAGTTATATATCAAATATAGATATATAGACGTAAAAGTACTTCCATATTCATGCGTATTAGACACATCATTAGTAAGTTACCATCGGGGTAACACATGATCATACTACTACAATTTCTAGATCAATGAGTCAGTTCATTTATGAGTCTATACATTACATTACTAAGAAAACATATACAACTATACTAGGAGGATAACATATACAACTATATTAGAACGAGTAACATTACATTACATATACAAGAATATGTTAACAATTGTGATCCACTGTATCGGAGCATGCCTTAAATGTCATGGCCCGAGTTGTAGCCAGAATTCTCTTGGAGGGAGAGCGTGAGTTTGCGTATAGATCTATACTGGATTGACTATCCTACACCTTGCTGCTAGCTACAGCCGGACCTGCAGGTCTGCGGGTGCCAAACGTCATTCCATTATTACGACCATTCGTATGTCGTTGTTACCAGTCGATAGTATGGTGCAATTTATCACATTATACCTTAATATAAATCCGGTTTAAGGTAGCTAGTACAGCAGTAGTTCCTATAATACAACACTACAGTACTACAATAATTTACCCATTACATACATTTAGTGATTATTTCACTTAAACATTAATGTACAAACTATATTTTGTTAAATGATAGTTACACTTGGGAAATTACACACTTTTACAACAAACGAGCATACAAAACAGTTAAGCCTTAGTAGAAGGCTACTTTAATAGCAAATATAGGTTTTTCTGAGAGATTCAAACTTGTACAAAAACTTACAAACGTTTACTTACATTTTACAAACTTACACTTGAGACATGTTCAAACGTTTTTTGGATAACAAACACCGACACTAAAATACTTATGAACTCACCAGCTTAATGCTGATAAACTCTTTCAAAATAACTTGTATTCTCAGGTCATCAGTAGACAGGTACCGAGGCCAGCTTTTGAGAAGATGGAGAGCATTCAAGACTCCTCATATTATTTTGATTTACATTATATTTTTGGTGTCTAAAACTGTACAGAACACGCTTGTATTAAAATTATATATTTAATGCAATGGATGATGTTATTTGCTTATTTACATTTACTGTGTTGTGATACTATACATGACGTCCTCCGCCCCAGAACGTTTCCGCTGTTCTTGGTATTGGGGTGTGACAGGAACCTCCCATCTCATCACGGCCTCGACCTTGGCCGGATCGACCAGAATCCCGTTCTGGTTGACAAGGTGCCCGAGAAATTGCACCTCATGCAACCAAAACTCACACTTGGAGAACTTGACATACAAGATCTCCCTCCTCAAGGTCTCCAACACCTCTCTCAGATGCTCCTCAAACAAACGCAATACGCAATCTCGAAATACCATCGATGCTCGCACCGATCGATCATCAGCAATCTCTACCTCTAAAGGGCAATCTAACTCGCCCGCAGTCTCATGAAACTTCTTGCTAAGTGCAAGGGAAACAAATGATCGGGATGCACCCGAGTCGAACAACACCTGAACTGGGATTCTGTTCACATGGAACGATCCTAATGCATACATTTACATACGGAGCACATATCAATATCATAACATCATAAAAATAAAATAGAGGGAAAGAATCATATAAACTGATATTCAAGTCCTTCATCCTTCTCGCCGAGTTGTATGAACAACTCGTCGAGTTCATCTTCATCCGATGAACACTTATGCTAAGATTCGTCGAGTTGTATGAACAGCTCGCCGAGTTCATCTTCATCCGAAGGACACTTATGTTGCGACTCGCCGAGTTGTATGAACAACTCGCCGAGTCTGTTCTTCATCTAAGGAGATTGCCTTGAACTCGCCGAGTCAGGGCATTGACTCGCCGAGTTCCTCCATGGATGAGTTCAGCTTCCAACTCACTAAGTCACACCCCATGACTCACTGCTTACACTCGATACTACGAAAAGGGGACAACTCGAAGACTCGCGAGCAGACTCGCCGAGTCAGATAAACGACTCGCCGAGTCGTTACCATGCAATTACTATATGGTCGATTCTGCTTGAATCTAGTCCATGCCAATCATAGATCTGGGCTCCTAGGGCCTGGTTTACACGTAAAGTTTCCAACTTTACGTGTAGATCATCACCAATAAAGGTTCTAAGGCTTAAAGTGCACCAAAAGGGGTAGATCTAGGGCTTGTGTGCAATATAACTCCATAAAGGCAGTAGATCCAAGCTCCAGGGACTAAATAGGGTCTAGATCTAAAGGCTAATCAACTTGAATCAACCAATAATGCACAACTAATCTTGGGACATGCTTCAAGAGGGACTTTAATGGAGTAATAAGCATAGAAACAGAGGGAAAACGAGTTATACCTCAAGGAAATTACTGAGAGAACACAGAGGTGCTTAGCTTCCTTCCCTTCCTCTTGATTTACTCCTCTTCCTTCTCAAAATCTTCAAGGAAAACACACTAATAAGCCTCAAACTCACAAGAACAAGGGCTAGGACGTATGGAGGGTTTCTGAGGGTGAAGGGGGCTGGCTTGGGGCGGAAATGAGAGATTAAATACGGTGCAAACCCCTGAAACTTAGGGTTTCATCCAACAGCGGTGACTCGCCGAGTCTGGAATATGGACTCGCCGAGTCACCAACTTAAACGTGTCCCAGGGTCCCGTCTCTACTCGACGAGTCGGACCTATGACTCGTCGAGTCCAAGGCTAAAAATGGAAAATACTCAAATAAGATTTACGTACCAGGAACCAGGTGCTACAGTTCAATTAGTTAGTTGTCATAAATTGAAAATCGGGAAACAAAAAATAGACAGATAGAATGATTATAATCCATGTCTCAGTCCATATGATATCAAGAATGGAGGAATATAAGATCACTTATCTAATGGACATGTCATTTGATTTGTTCAGAGTTTGACAACGGCTTTAAGAGCTACGATTGCTAGTCAGTTTATGAAGTCTTCCTTGAAATAATAGTTTTAGACTTATCCAAGAGGGAGACTGTTGGATTAGATGTCTAAGCCCATAACTATTATTGGTATGTACTTGACCCGAGAGTAACATGGTCCATTTGGGTTGCATATCATCAGGACAATTTGATAGGATGGACTTTTGAGAGAAGATGTTATATATGATTTGTTAATATATTATAAGTTATAATATATTAATATGAAATCATATAAGTTAATTAGTATTGATCAAGAGTTAATTTGGAGATTAGTTTGGTGATCAAAAGAGAATAATTGAATCTATGGGGACTAATTATGTTAATTTGTTATATTTATATGTGTTGGGCTTATGATCCATATTGGACTAAGTTTATGTATGAATACATAAAGAGTTGGGCCACATGAACCATGGATCATAAGACCCATGGTTATGGATTTGGGTTATATCCATGACCCTAGAAATCCCACATATAAATACATCCATTCATAGCCAAAATCGCCACTTGTGATAGACTTGTAAGATACATGTGTATTCTTGGAGTTCATGGTGATTTTGGGTGCTTGGAGATTCTCTCTCAAGTTCATCCTTTGTTCATGATGTGTTGTCATTCCAATTGAGGCTTCCACACTATTGGGGCTAAGCTCTTAAGGCTAGATACATCAAGACTTCAAGCTCTAAGATAAGGTATGTTATCCTAACTAGATTCTTGTGTAGTGTATGACAATTGTATGCTAGTTATAGGTTTAATACCTTGGAAACACCATTGCATGTATAATTAGTGAAAACATAGATCCAAGATATTTAGGGTTGCATGAACACCTTAGTAGTGTTAGAATGCTCAAAACCCAACATGAACCACCTCCATGCATGCTCATCACCAACCTGAAAAACAACCATCCCCACAATCAGAACTTAACCAAGAATTATCCTCCCCTAAGCTTGTTAGATTCTCCGGGACACTGACTGATTCGAGTATGGATCATGTGCTTTCAGTAGTACAGGCCCAATACTACCTTCCACACTTATCCATAATTTCCTCAGTGATCCCCCTGGATCCACTAAATCGCTTCTTCAAACTGATGCACCTAAGACTCACTAAATGCACTACTAACCCACTGAAGCATATCCTAGGCTTTCCTAGGTTCTGAACCTACCTAATCCTTAACTTCTGAAGGATTCCTATTAATGTCAACTAGCTACCTCATGAATATAGCCACATGCAATAGAGCTCAGATAATCCTTCGAGTAAAAGACTGAATACTAGAATGGTTGGACTCAAACGAGAGCTGCACAATAGGGCCAAGTCCATCACTCTAAGATTATCCAAATCGTGCCACATATGACTTAGCATATTCACGTAGTAGGTAGCTCACATTGCTAAGAGTCCTACAAAGCACAAAGCAAACAACATTGAGACAATGGAAAATCTAACCAACATACTCCATCGAGCCATTCTATCCTCTTATCAGGAATCTATACTAGCATGCAATTCTAAGGCTCATATAATCAGGCATAACCTAAACAGGCCATCCTACCACTGACTAATCAGTACTAGCATGTAGTTCAATAAGCACATATATTAGGCATACAAGGCATCCTTCCTAGATCCTTAGCCCTATTCTAGCACACAGTTCACATATTCTCACTTCATATCATAATATAACATGTATGGGTATCGTAGGGAAAACTTATTTGAGCTCGACCGGTTGCATGCATCACACTCCTTGTTCTTTATACAAACCCTTAATTTTAAATTTTAGAAAAATTATCTTTTTCTTGTAAAAATCTCTCAAACCCTCGATTTAAGTCCAGACACACCTGAGAGTGTGTCCGAATCCCTCAAAATAGGGCTCTGATACCAACTTGTAACATCCTAAAATTCATAACCAAAAATTTCATTTTAAATAAGTAATTATAAAAACCAGTAGTATGAAACATCAATAGTGTCAACTCATTTCATAATCAAAAACCAGTATTTCAAATAACCCACAACATGTCATAGAAAAGTAATATCAGAGTATAGCTCCTAATGATCTCATAATGCGGAAATCATAGTGGATACGCTGCGATCATGGCGACTCCTTTCCTTTTGAAGAAGAAGTAGCTGAAACCAAAACTGTAAACCGTAAGCACGAAGCTTAATGAGTTCTTCCATCATACCACATACCATACAATAAACACATTGTCAGGCATATCTGGTTGCCCGAGCTACCATGTTGAGCATACCTAGGTGCTAAACCTACCTATATCAGGCATACCAAGATGCCCGACCTACCCCTGTCAGGCATACCTGGGTGCCCGACCTACCCATCTCAAGCACATCTGGGTGCCCGAACTACCCTCCGGTTTATTTCAACCGGTTACGGGGTCTGTTTCACCCCTACCACTACCACATAATATCATATCATAAACATACTATCATGCATATCTCGGTGCCCGACCTACCCTCGGTTTATTTCAACCTATTACAAGGCCTACTTCACCCCTCTTACCACTACCACATAATAGCATAGCATACAGGCACATAAATCTCCACAGACAGTGGCATACCAGACAATTATCACAAAGACAATCATCTCTACCATAAACAACTACTAGTGGACTGACATTGATGCTTTCGACCCACTCATATAGGGAAGGTAACTCACCTCACACTGCTGAAGATTACTGCAAGAAATCCTTAGTTGCTGCCCAGGCAACTCCTCGAGCTAACAATATCAAATATCACCCGATTAGCAATTGGGTCCCAACCCATGATCCATAATCCATACTCGGGGTAAAATAACCATTTTACCCCTAGCCCAACAAGATTCATAACTAAGGCCCAAGCCCAAAACCAAACAAGCCCAAAACTCCAAAATCCATAAAAGCCCACTAATGGCCCAATTTTCCAAATTGGGCCCAAACCCTTGCATGGGCCTTACCCTAAGTCCCAATAACTTATTCTCAATCTAAACATACCTCCTTAATTGGTCCAACAATCCATAAACCCAAATAATAACCCAAACATGAAATGGCCCACAAGGCCCAATAAGGCCCAATCCATCATAGACCTAACCCAAGAAGTCCCAATTTCCAAAAAGGCCTGAAATACTTAATGGCCAAGCCTAGTCAACTCTTGGTCCAAGGTCCAAAGCCCAAAACGTCAATAATCCAAGAAAACCCAACCTGGTCGAGTACGCCCTGCGTACTCATCTGGTACGCTAAATGTACACATGTTGGGGCCAGTACGCGCCACGTACCAGGTGGGTACGCCCAGCATACTCCCCTATACTCCAGAATTCTCCAATAAGCACTTAATCACTTCAGCCCTTGCTCCAACTCTCCAGTCTGATTCCTTAAGGTAACTTTTCAAGTAAAGTTGGCAACTTTACTAACATACATGGCTTAATGGGACTTTAGAGCTTAAAAGAGCTTAATGGATGGTCTTAGTTCATGATTGAACTCAAAATCTCCATAAAGCTTGCACCTTTATGAGAGAGGGAGCCTTAGAATGTCCAAATCTACAAGATTGAGCCCCTAAAACGACCCTAGTTCACCAAGACCAAGCAAAAGGGACTAAAATGGCCAAAAACCAACCCAAAGTAGATCTACAAAATGAATAGCCAAGATAGAGACTTTATACCTTGAAATTATCAAAATGGGGATGTTAGCACTGGATCTCCAAGCTCTTCTCCAGAGGTTGAGTCTTTCACCTTCTTCTCCTCTTGCACAAACCACCAAAAGTCTCCTTTCAAGCTCCAAGCTTCATCCAAGGCAATCCAGGGTTTTATGGACGTAAGAAGGGGTGGTGGCTGACTTAAAACTACCTAAGGAGTGGTATAATCTTGCTTATATACTGTAGGAACCCTGAAATTAGGGTTTTGGTCTGAAGGGAGTAGGCCCCACGTACCCCTTAGTACGCCCATCGTACTCAAGAACCACCCGCAACCATTCCTCTTTATACGTTGGGCATACCCCACCTTAAGCTGGGCGTACCCAGCTAAACATGTGTATGCATCCTTGCATGCGTGGGACTGATTTGCAAGCTTTTCCATCCAAGGGCCAATTCTGTCAATAACTTCAAAATGCCATAACTCACTCATCCTAGGTCTGTTTCCAACGAACCTTATATCCACGAAAAGGTGGCGAGAATCCCTACGCTCCCAGCAATACCCCCAACCCTTAAAACCTTCCGAACAAAACCCAAAACCCATAAAAGACTGAGATATCAATTTACAGTCATATCATTGGCTTCCGAAGACACAATCAAATACATAAATCATTTAAACCATGGCAACTACATCCGAAATGGCTAAATCCTTCCTTTCCTGAAGCCCTAAACCCCATGACAATTGATGATTGGGCCACAGGCCCAAGCAAAAGGGCAAATCTGAAACCAAGTGTTACATGAAGGGTAGGAGAAGAAGACAATATGTATTTTTAAGTTCAAAATCATCCTCATCTCAAGTGACTGCACTTCTCCCCAACCTTTTCTTCGACGACTCTGACATATTACTCTTCCAATACGTTCTTCATGAACCAATTTGTTGTTTTCGGTGATGATGATGGAGCAATTTTGTATTTTTAAGGTCTTATTGGGTCTTGATTTTATATTTTATTTAGTTTGTAATTTGGGTTGAGTTGGTCTTTTGTCTTGAACCAGATTTTGGTAATGATGATAGAATGATTTTAATTAGGTGATTTTATGTGAATAGATGGCAATGTATGTGACAAATGGATGATCGAGTTTTTGTAAAAAAAATCAAGATAAGTTTAATGATTTGTCATTAGTTATAATGATTAAGATGGTGAGTCCATTTTTTTTATTTTAGTCGTTATAAAACATTTTAAAGAAAAAGAAAAAAAAAAGTCAATAAAGGTATTTGGTCATTTTACGAGCATTTAACCCTTGTAAACTGACGGTTTTAGTCAGAAGTACCAATCGCGTGCGATTTCAAACTATAAAGAATAAAAATCCTCAAAAGGACTTGCAGTGTGGTTTTTTGCCAACCATAAGGACCATTTGTGTAATTTTGTTCAATAATAAAAAATAAATAGCAAATTACATGTTTTTCTTGGTGTTTTATGTTATCTTGACTAGTGACTAGGGTGTCAATTAATGACGCAACACGAAAAGAAATTTGCACGAAATTAAAATTCAAAATTGTGTTCGTGTATAGTTTAAAAGACACGACGTCGTGTCGTGTTTGTGTTCCAAATTTGAGATAATTTTGACACGATTTAGCATTTGAATGTTGTATTTTTCATGTTTTTCGTGTTATATATAATTAAGTATTAATTAAATAAACTAATTATTATATGTTATAATACTTAAATAAACTAATTGTTAGTATATGTTATTTTTGACTTGTTGTGTCATGTTCGTTTCTTAATTGATTCGTTTTCGTGTTAGTTAAAAAGAAAACACCATCATATTGTGCCATGTTCGTGTCAAATAAAACAATATCATCTCGCGTCAGACGCAAACACGACAATATTGTCCGATTTGCCACCCCTAATCTTGACCGATGAATGATGAAGAAGGCAAAGCAAAAGAAAAAAAAATCAATGTTTTGAAGAAGGAAAAAGAGAGGGCTACCTGAAATGACAAAAAGACCTTCATACGCAAAACCTATGAGGCACTTAGCACATGAACATTTGAGGGGGGTTAGCCCAAGGGACTGTGAGTACAACATAGAAAAGACATAGGGACCAAAGGTGCAACAAAACCATCTTGCGGACTAAACCTGCAAGATTATGTGGGCGATTTTGTGTTTTTAATCTAGTTTAAATACCAACACCAGTTATATAAAAAACAACATACACATATATACAATATATAACTTATTCATATGCAATTGTCGTAAGACAATACGTAATTAAGAAAGCTTCTATCACTAGTGCCTGTGAAGTAGAATATTATTGCTAGAAGACACATTAGCCACCATATTTGAAACATTAAAGATATATATAGATTTGAAAGAACAATATTGATGGATGACGGAGAAGTGTTTGATTTGTTTACACATGAATCTATAAGTCCAAATTTTTTTAAGACAAAAAAAATGTTTATATAACAAAAAATGTTTATATGACACAACCGTCAATCACGAGAATCGAGATCTAATTCCTTTCTTGTTTTACCAACAAATAAGTCTTTGGATTTGATTAATCCAGGGATTAATCCAATCATTGTAGTAAGATGTAATTGAGCCACTGCATCATGTCTACCTAGTGAAACAATCGCGTTATGACTTGAACTCATTTTGTAAGTTGTCATCTTGCTTTCATCTCCTCCACGTATCAATAGTTGCAGGTTTTTAGCAGCAACTGATGCTTGCTTTTTCGCCAAATAACCTTGCTTCATTTCCTATTGTTCACATGTCATGTTATCATCATAAGATAAGAACGTCTTTTACACACAAAACAATGGTTCACATGTCTGTTGTAAGAAAACAGAGATTTTCGGGTTGATTCTGTTTTTTGTTTCATATGGTGTTGTTTATATATATAAAAGTTTTTTTCTTGATTAATTATTAAAGGTATTTAGAGTTACCACTAGGGACTAGTGATTTTGGTTTCAACAAATCTATCTATTCAATTGCTATTTTTATAGCTTTATGCAACTAAAAACCAAAAAGAAAAACGAAACCCAAAACATCAAAATCAAAATTGAAAAAATTGAACAAAAACAGTTTTGTGGGGCTAGAAACTGGATTTTTTTCGTTTAGGTAAAAACCAAAAATGCATAAGAAAACAAGGCCTAATTATGGTGCCTACAAATCATCTAAAAAAATCAAGACTTAGAACAGGGAATGGAAAGTGGAAACTAACCTTGATGTTGGTAATATCTCCAATGGCAAAGATATTCTTTCGACCCCTAACTCTCAAATTTTCATCAACAATCAACCTCCCTAATTCATCCAATCGATCTTTCAAAATGGTACCTTTCAACCAAGAAGACGCCAATGGCTTCCCTGTACACAAGAAATGGCAATCCGCTTTGATTGTTTCACCAGCTGAAGTTGTATACAGTTTGGTTCCATTGCTAAAATCTGCAACATCCTCCAGATTCACAGTTTGATCCAATTTCACTTCAACATGCCTTGATTTTAGCCAATCTAATGTCTTCTTAGAAGCTTTTGGTCCAAGGAATTCCAGCAACCTGTAGCCGCTATGGACCAATGTTATCTTCTTCTCCGGGAAATCAACTGCAATTTCTCCGGCAAGTTCTACTCCGGTGGGCCCGCCTCCAACAATCAAAATCGATTCCGCAGCTTTTATTTTTTCATTTTCTGCGATGATTACACAGCGCTCATAAGCTTCAAACTACCATCAATCTGAAAGAAACTTGAAATTGGGTTTACCTGATTGGTATTGTTTCAGTCTCTCCGATCTAGTTTTTGGTACTTGATCGTCGTGACCTGTAGCAATAACGAGATAATTATACGGGATCGATCGACCTTCTGATAAGAGGATTTCAGAATCAGATATGTCGATAGCATTGGAGACGATGAGACGGGATGATGTTAGGTAATGTTTATGCTGGATTAACGATCTCTCCGCAAAAGTTGGTTCCACCATTCCTCTCAAGCTTGCCCATGGAATCTCGAAATACTCCTTCCTGTTCATATTCGGATCTAAATGCAATGAATCTGAATTCTATTTTCCAATCCAAAATTGATTTGTTCACGAATCCATATTGTAAAAAAAAAAAAAAAAAACTAATACGACTCAAAACATATAACATGTAGCAATTCTGGAAAAGAAAAGGATTAGAGAGAAGAATAAGAAACCATACGGATCAATTAGTGTTACATTGCCATGAAACTGGAGCAATTTAGCAATGTAGGAGCCGGCAACTCCGCCGCCAATAACGACTATTTTGTTCGCCGCACCGCCAGTTGCTACCGGTGGGTTGGCCATCAAAAGAACGAGTGGATTGTTGTTGTTCCGACTGAAATCTGATCAAATATAAGTTAATTTGTTTTGTAGGATCGTGGAAGAAAGAGGGTTTTAGTATGGATGATAGCGTTGACACGACACGACGACAGGAGGATGAAGATGCCAAGAAGGCCATTGTTTTGCAAGAATCTTCAAAGGTTTTACTTGGTCTATGCAACTTCACGACATCAAAACCTTAACAAAGTCTTTAAGTCAACAACATTTAATTAAAGGTTAATTAAAGGTTTTACTTGGTCTACCCAACTTCACCGCATCAAAACTTTCACAAAGTTTGGCTTAGGGGCCGTTTGATAGTTGTTGATTGTGTTAGAACTGACTGGGTTAGAAGCTGACTAGGATATAAATTCTGACTGAATCTATATCTGATCCAGTTTATGCTGTTTGATTATTTATCTAATTTGTCTGTACTAAATAATAAAAAATAACCATATTACCCTTATTTTGTCTCTTGTTCTCAATAAAATATTTATAAAATTACAATTGCTTCATTGTTCTTAACAGTAAGTCAACCAACTATAAAGGCTTATTAGCTCCAACCATAGAGATTGCAAAATAATTATATTATTCTAATAGATCTCTTGGCAAAATTGTTTCAAAATCATTCTACAAAACAAAACAAAATATGCAATTACAATAATGTTGGGCCTGCAAAGGAAAAAATGGATTACAAAGTCACATAATTTACTTCAAATCAACATTGCTCCATAACACCCACTATATGTGTAGAAGAAAGGACAGAAAGTAGACAATTTCATTTTCCAATATGATACCTCAAATTCTTAGTAGATACTCACTCTCAAAAGCTTAAAAAAATCGACGCAAACAAAGCCCATGAATTTGATTACAATCTGCAACTTCAAGAAAAATAAAACGAGCCAACTTTGAGATTAAGAACAAAAAGGGTTAATTACGAGTGATTTAAATCGTTTTAGCAAGTGGGTATCAACGGGAAATAGTTAATTGATCGAATACAACATGTAATTCACATTAAATTAACCAACATGTCCATCCCCTGTTATTCAATTTTGACCTGCAATCAGATTCAAGACGTGTATGAAGATTACGATCGATTCAGAACGAGGTTAGGGTAAGAGTACAGAAACCCAAAAACATTTATATATTTTTAAAAAAGTGGTAATACCTGCAACTTGATTAATAGAAAAATGGGTGAAATCTCGTTTTCTTCTTGGTGCCTTGGGAGGGAGAACAATAGAGAGAGAGAGAGAGAGAGAGAGAGAGAGAGAGAGACGACAGCTATGATTCATCATAAGAGAAGGGATTGGGACTTCTGTGGTGAATGAGGTGGCCGGTGCTAGAGAGGACGGTGGTGGAGAAGGTGGTCGACGAGGCTGAAGAGCATCAAAGACTCGATGGAGAGGGAAGAGTGAAGTTCATTAAAGGAGAAGAAGAAGGGCAACCGGGGAAAGGAAGTTCACTTTCTCAGTCAGCAACAAATTTTTTGAGGACCGAGTCAGGATGTTGGTCAGCAATACCTAACTGAGTCAGCCAACTTTAAACCCCATCAAACACTCTGACTGCTGACTCGGTCAGCAGTCAGCTCTGACCGGACTGAGTAAGTGCAAAACAAACAGCCTCTTAGCTTTTTAAAGGTTTGGCTTAGCCTTTTAAGGGTTTTAAGGGCCAAAAGTTCTTTTTGGAAAAGTTGCAAAAAGGTAGGATTTCCTGACTTTTCCAAAAAGTTGATTTTCCTTCTATCAAAAATCCAAAAGTAAGTTTTAAAATTGTTTTGCCAAACATCTTTTGGCTTCTATCTTTTGTCTTTTAACTTTTCTAAAAATATATAAAGATGTTTGGATGATGCAAAAGTTCTTTTAAAACTAACTTTTTGTAAAGAAGAAAATGGTGAGTTTTCAAAAGTCAAGAAAGTGTGACTTTTTGTAACTTTTGAACATTTAAAGCTAAATCACACTCAAAAGTCAAAAAATACTACTCAAACACTTTTTAAAACCCACTTTTGGCTTTTGTTTCCTCAAAAGAACTTTTATAAAAAGAACTTTTACAAAAAGATCTTTTAGTCTTAAAAAGTTTTCCCAAACACCTTAAAGAGGTATTTTGCAAAGCTTATTTATAAGGGATAATGACTTGAAAGGGTAACGAACTTTCGACTTTTTTCACATTTAGTCACTAAACTTTTTTTCGTTATCTATTTGTCATTGAACTATTGAAACTGTTCACATTTTACCCTTATGACCGGCTGTTACTGGTCATAAGGGTAAAATGTGAACAGTTTCAATAGTTCAATGGCAAATAGATAACGAAAAAAAGTTTAGTGACTAAATGTGAAAAAAGTCGAAAGATCGTTACCCTTTCAAGTCATTATCGCTTATAAATAAGCTTTGCAAAATACCCTCTTTAAGACTTTGTTAAAGTCATAAGGGTAAAATATGAACAGTTTCAATAGTTTAGTGGCAAACAGATAACGAAAAAAAATTTAGTGACTAAATATGAACAAAATCGAAAGTTCGTTTCCCTCTAAAAAGTTCAATGACTAAATGTGAACAAACTTCCTCTTGTATTATGTTTTAGCAAATTATGTATTTTTGTTAAATTGTAGCAACATTTGTTGATAAATAAATCTATGAAATAAAAAAATAAAAATAAAAAAAAAACCCTGAAAATATATTTAAAAAAAAAACAAAAAACCGAAACCGAAATAAAAAACCAATGGTTTGACATTTTCCAAAATAAAAAATAAAAATTTCCAATCTGATTTTGGTTTTACAAAAAATGAACCATTCTTACTGATGTGAATTATAACCATTGGTTTGGCATGCGGAATTTGTGACATCCTATGAATACGTAGTTACAACATCATCTGAACTCGTAATTCATATGAAGGGGTTAGAGTATCATCCCATGAATACGTAGTTACAACATCGCCTGAACTCGTAATTCATCACCTACAGGTTATGGGTCTGCTGGTGTTTCCACTGGGTTGTCTAGAATAGTCTGTGGTAGCTATTAATTTTTTAACTTAAACCGGAGGGTATGGGAGTGAAGCTTCCTTCACTTTTTATAGGCCATTCCCTTCTTTCCCTTATTTTTTTCCCCTCACCTAAAACCCAAGGAATGGGTGGGAAGCCATTTCTTCACTTTTTTTTTTATTTATTAAATAAAATTAATTTTTTTTATTTATAATTTTTAAATTAATACTAAACATAAAATTTAATTAAAAATAAAAAGCATTTCATTAATTAAAATAAAAATTACATTAAACCTAATATTTAAATAAGTAGAAAAATAATTAATATCCTAATTTTATATAAACCAAAATATGTCACTCGGAATCATCGTGTTCGTCATCGCCCTCATCGTCCTCGTCATCGTCTTGATCGTCTTCATCATTCTCACCAGCGTCACTCTCGTTGTCGAAATCTTCATTCTCGACGAACATATCAGACAGAATCCTCGTCTGATTCGTCGAACAAATCATCGCGATGAAACTCTAACGGGGGCTGAATATGAGCCCTATAAATGTACTCCACCAAATCAGCATGAAGGGCGTGATGAATGTCGTGATTGTGTACTTCTCTTCTATTCACCCTGTACTCTTGTGTACCAACGACTACTCCTTCAACATTTGGCAAAACTTGATTTTCGTTGTACCGTCATATCGCTCTTCCTTCGTCTTCAAGAATCATATTATATAATATGATACATGAATACATTACGTGTTGTAACCTTTTCACCTCATATGACATTGCCCCGACCGTTAGTACTTGCCAACGTCTCTTAAGTACACCAAATGTTCACTCCACATCCTTCCTAGCTAACTCTTGCGCCTCTTTAAACTTTTTCCTTTTCTGTTCGTTAGGACATGTAAACGATTTCACAAAAACAGACAAGGGGGGATATATACTATTAGTAAGATAGTATCCACGCTTATATGCTACCCATTTGCTTGAAAATATACATCGTGCGACTTTCCAAGGTAGATATCGTTGAATACCGACGATTGGTCTAGCACATTGATGTCATTGTTTGCACCAGCCGGACCAAAGAATCCATGCCATATCCAAAGATCATGTGATGCGATAGCCTCTAGAATGATCGTCGGCTCTTTGTGGTCGCCTCTCATGTACTGACCACGCCATGCATTGGGGCATAATGACCAACTCCAATGCATGCAATTGATACTACCTAGCATTCTAGGGAATCCATGCTTGCCTTCATGCACCGTGTACAATTGGTGGATATCGTTGATAGTTGGTTTGCGCAAATATTGTTGCCCATAAACTAAACAGATCGTTTTACAGAACTTGTACACACACTCCCGCACGGTATGCCCTGACATCCTAAAATACTCATCCTATTTATCTGCACTCATGTCATATGCTAGCTGTCGAATTGTAGTCGTATATTTTTGAATGGGAGAGAAACCTTTTACCCACCTTGCATCCATCTTCCATTAGAAATATGGAAAGCGGCCTTCCAAATCGTCAACAATACGTAAGAATAGTTCCTTCCTCATTCGGAACCGACGTCGAAACTTTACAGCGTAGATGGCGCCATCTGCAAAATAATCTGTTATAAGGCGATCGTGTCCGGCTTCGTGATTTCTATGCAACCACTGCTTTCTTAGCTTAGATCGTGCACATGATGTTTCGCCTAGTCCGTTTTGATAGTATGCAACTGTTTTCGCCAAGACAGAACCAATAAACTTAGCCTCCTCTACAGCCGTCGAATCGGATGATGAAGATGATGACATTTTGAATAATATTTTTTGGAGAGAAGTATAGGGTATTGGTTAAAAAAATGATTGGATGCTGTGGTATTTATAGTTTAAGAAAAGGAAAAAAAAACAATTTATATATATTAACGGAAATATAGTCGTTGGAATGGAATCAACCGTTGCAATAAAAAAATAAATAAAAAATAAACAGACCAATCATGTGAGGAGTGAGAACGCAGGATCTCCACCCTCACCCCCACCCTCTTTCCGCGGTGTTCCCCTATGTGGGATACGTCCCGCACCTCTCCCTGCACTCCATACCGTCCGGCCTTATAGCTAATTAATTTATAGCTATGTTAAAACGGAGTTTTTTATAAAAAAAATGCTTGATTAAACTTATCCAGTATTAAAACGCTATAAGTTGATAAATCATTTTTAGTAATATATATATATATATATATATATATATATATATATATATATATATATATATATATATATATATATATATATATATATATATATATATATATATATATATATATCAAAAAGGACTTCTATGATGATTTATTTTTCTTATTTTAACTAATATAATTAACCTTTTTTTTAATTTAGTTTTAATAAGATTTTTTTTATAAGTAAGACTTTCTTTACGAATAAGTTTTTGACAAAATTGCAAAAATGGTCCCTGTTGTATGTATTTTTTTGGGGTTTTGGTCTAAACCACGAGTTTTTTCGGTTGGTGGTCATTTTGACTATGTTTGCTTGTAGTTTTGGTCCCTCGGAAAACTGAAAAGACTAAAATACCATTTCTGATATATTTTTTATATTTTTCTATTTAATTTAAAGGAAAAAGAAAATAAATAACTAATTTAGGCCCACATCTCTCTCTCTCTCATTGAAAGTCAATGAATAAAAAAAGAAACTGCAAAATTTCTTTTCCCTCCTGATCAAACTTCCTAAACCCATTCACCACCTTCACCACTACATCATAACCCCTACACCACCATTACCCCCGCCATAGACCCACCATCGATGACCTTTGACCACCGTGAACCACCCTCAATCACCCACCCTTCACGTTCTTTTTTTCTTCTTCTTTTGTTCCGTTCCTTCTTACACTGTCAAGCATAACCACCACCAAGAAGGGGTGGTGATGTTGTTGTAGTTGTCAAGTTGTGCCATCGAGAACCACCAGGAGCCGCCACCAGCCTCCACTACAATTGTTGTTGTCGGAAACACCTTCCCCGGCCTCCCTCTCATCCCCAACTCATAGTTTTCGTAGATCAGGAGCAAGAACGAAATTACAGGAGGTCGTTGGAGCTCCATTACCCGCCTGCAACGCTAGCCCACTCTACCGTCACCACCCGCTCCCACCTTGGTTGTTGCCACTGTGAGGACTCCAACCATCGCCAACCACTTATACAATCGACAAAACAAAATCATAAAAGAATGGTGGTGCAAGGGAATTTACAATGAAATGAGAGGCAGTAGGAGGTGGTCGGGCTCAGCGGCAACAAGGCGACAATGGTTGGTGCTATGATGATGGAAGGAGGCCGACAGCCTCCTGCTGCCGGTTTCTGTTGCTTTTCTGATGAAGACGAAGACAGAGGGGGATGGAGGGACCTCACAAGTAGCAACATAACAACAATGGAGGGTGGTGGAGGGGATGTTTTTGGTGGTGGCAGTGGATGGCGACGAGGTGGCAGAGGGGTTCCGAGGGTGGTTTTTCCTTCGGTTCTTCATCCTGTTTTCGAGATGGAATTGAAGAGGAAGGGTTGGGCTAGTGGTGGGGCTTAAGGATGGGTTATAAGGGAGGTGTTGGTGGGTTTAGGGTGGTGGAATGGTGGTGTGTATGTGGTAGAGTGGTGGTGTTGTGTGTGTGTGTGTTACTATGAGAGAGAGAGAGAGAGAGAAAGAGACAAAGAGAGAGATAGAGAGAGAGAGAGAGAGAGAGAGAAGAGGGCCCACTTTTATATTTGTTAATAATAACAATTTTAAAAAGTAAAAGAAAAATGAAAACTAAATTCATTAAGACTATAATAGTCATTTTAGTTTGGACAGGGACCAAAACTGCAAACAAACTAGCTCAAAAGGACCACCAACCCAAAAAAACTCATGGTTTGGACCAAAACCCCAAAAAAATACATACGACAAGGACCATTTTTGCAATTTCGTCTAAGTTTTTTTTAATTAATAACGTTTTTTTATAAAATATCTAATGTTTCAACAACATTTAAAATAGTAACCCATAATAATAAGAATACATTAAACATATTTAAGTTTCAACAACATTTAAAAATTTTCAACAATAATTTAGTCAACAATCATGTTACATTAAACCATAATAATGAAAATACAAAATAGTTTCAAAAACAAATCAAACACCATTGTGACCACATCGGTTTACGCTGACATATAGATCTCCTGTGATCATATCTCGTTGTTTCAAAAATGTATCGTCATTTTAACCCTATAGCACCAAATCCCGAAATAACTTCTCGTAATATGTTTCATATATCTCAAAATTTTTATCCCTAAACTTAGCATAGTCTTTATCTCCCTATGTAATAAAAAATAAAAAGGTCATTAAAATTGCACTAAAAATAAAAAGTTAATAGAAAAGTAATATAATTGTTACCTTTATTTTCTCCTCCCACCACTCCGGTGATGCTATGATTATTTTTCTCATGCTATCATATGAAATGCCGGATTCTAGCTTCATTGAACGATCATATAACTTCCATTCTTTCCGCATAGTGTCGCATTTGTTTTTTAGTTGCTTTATTTCCAACATTTTCCCCATCCTTTCGTTAATATTTTTCTATATATTTTCCAACCTGACCTTATAGAAACTCTTACCCGCTATATTCCCTTTTTTATCCTCATTCATACACTCTTCAAGAAATATCATAAATGTATGATTATCCCAAATAAGCTTAGGATTAAGCTTATATTTTGAAGTTTCATCATCAACAAGATTAACATTGTTGGTGTCCATTACCTAAATTACATTCAAGGTATCATATAAGCATCTTAAGAATTTCAAAGGTAAACTACACATTCAAAGCCATTTCATTCAAAATCAGATTTCACACTCAAAGGTAAACTAAACATTCAAAGGTATTTCATTCAAAATCTGATTTCACATTCAATGGTAAACTTCACATTCAAATTTGGTTCATTCAAAATCTGTTTTGAACTCAGATTCCAAGGTAAACACCTTCAAATAAAAAAAATGATAGCAATGCAAATTCTGATCAGATACCAAAAAAGGGTACCAAAAAATCCAAAAAAATTAGAGTTCCAATTCAAATCAGCAAGGAAATCGAAAACAAGGAAGTCGACCGTAGAGAACCAAAAAATCAACAACAAAGGATAGAAGATAATTGACAGTATCAAAAATCTGATTTCACATTCAAAGTTCTGATTTCACATTCAAAGTTCAAAATTCGACACATTCAAGCTACATATTAAAGGAAAATACGGAAGAATCGATAGCTCCAATTCAAATAAAAAATTAACACAACACAAATTCAGATAACCAAAAAATCGATAGCAATTCAGATTCATATAAGATGCAAAACAAGGAAAAACTGACAACTCCAATTCAAATTAAAAAAATCAACATAACACAAATTCAGACTACCAAAAAATCGACAACGTTGATGGAAGGTGTCACACCCCCAAACCGAACTGGCAGAAACATTCGCAGGTGGAGGACGTCATGCACAGTATCATAACAATGCACAATAGTAAAACGAGCAACAACGTCCATTGCATTAATAATATAGTTTATACATGTGTGTTCTGTGTATAGTTATAAGACACCAAAAATATATCAAAATAAAAGACAAGTCTTGAGTAAGCTTCGTCTTCTCAAAACCTGGTCCTGTGTACCTGTCTACTGATGACCTAAGAATACAAGTTATTTTGAAAGAGAGTATCAACATTTAAGTTGAGTGAGTACATAAGTATTTTGTGTCAAAAGTTTACATTTGTTTCATGAAAATGTTTGTAGTGTTTTGATGTAAATGTTTGTATACTTCCTAGAAAATCCTATATTTTCTACTAAAATGAAAAGTAGTCTTCTACCAAGACTCAACTGTTTGTATGTTCTGATCTCTTTGAAAAATGGTGTAAAATGTATGTTTTTCCAAGTTTATGACTATCTTTACTAGAAAATACTTTGCATTTCTCAATGTGAGAATATCACTGTATGAATGTAATGGAAATGAAGATGTACAGCAGGGTTGTATAAAATACCCTACTGAAGCACTAACTACTTTGAAACCAAATGGTTAATTAAGGTAAAAATGTGATTAGATTATAACCATGCTTGATTGACTAGTATAAAACACGACGTTCTTCAGACGCCGAAAATGGTATGACATTTGTCACCCATAGACCTGTAGGTCCCACTGTAGCTAGCAGCAAGGTGTAGGATTGTCAATCCCATATAAATCTATACACAAACTCACGCTCTCCCTCCAGAAGACTTTGGTTATAAAACGTGACACAACAAGTATATTTCTATGCCATGAAATAGTGTTTTACATTGTAGTTATTTTGTTCTTGTTATAATATGTATGTTCCTTTCTCTTCTTTTTATAGTATGTTTTGTAATGTATAGTAAGGATATAAATGTACTGACTCATGTATGTTTCTCTTTTCTAGAAATAAATGTAGTGATTCTCTAAACTATACCTATTATAGTTTACTAGTATGTTTGTTTGAACTGTTACTGATTTGCAGAAAAGACTCAACTACTCACCATAAGCAACTAAGTAAGTATGTTCCTTAAAAATGGGTTTAATATTCATATATGTATTTAATAAGTATAACTACGATTTAGCCGAGTCAGACTAGTGATCCTACCCTAAGCCCACAACCAAACAAGGAACATGAGTCAAAGTATCTAGAAATAGTCCTAAGTCCGTTCAAGCATACTTATACATAAATAAACAGACGAATATGATTTTTATATAAAAGAAGTTTATAATAGTTTTAAAGAGTTTTAAAAAGTTTTGAGTATAAGAAATCCGTTTGGTTGTTGTTTTCACATGTAAATGGTTAACACAATTGTATTGTGTTCTACTTATATTCTCCCCCTAAAAGCATTTAAAAGTGTAATTGTAGGGGTATGAACTCACCTGCAGTGAGTGATTCGAATGAAAGATTGATATAGGACGTTTGGTATCACTAGTGAAGTCCCAAGCACAAATGGATCCCAGTTAGCATATATTAACATATATAGGCATAAAATTAGTGTTTATAACAACTAATAGTGTAAAGGAAACAAACTTAGGAATAGGAACTAGGAAACACTTACAATGAAGTGTTAGAACCGAAAATGAAGGGCTGAAAGATGATCACGACCATACAAGAGGAGTTCACGACCCTTGAAGGGTTCACGGTCTAAGAACACTTGAAGTGTTCACGGCCCAAATGATGAATGTTTGAAGGGCTCACAGCCAAGATGAAGGGTTCACGGCCAGAACTTCTTGAGGATCTTGAAGATTTTGATGAAAAGCGATGGATCAATAGATGAAAGCAAATGGTTTCCAAGGAATAACAAGAAAAGGGTGTGATACTTATATTTTTGAGATGAAAGGAGATCCTTTTGTGGATGATACTTGAGAGAGAAGGGGAGGGTTCACGGCTGGAAGATGAGAAATGAAGAGAAAAATGGCTAACACCCATATATACGGGGGAGGGTAGTTCACAGCCCAAGGATGGGTTCAGGGTCGTGAACCTAGTTTGCGGCTGTGAACCTCTTTTGAAGGTGTTCCCGGCTCGAATGCAGTCCCCTGATCTCTTGCTAACACTTCCTAACACACAATCCCTAACGTGTACTAGGCCTAGAAATCATAATATGACCCTTAACTCAATAAAAAGATAACAGAAACAAGTCTGAACTTTTGACTGATTTGATTAACTTACAAGATAGAAATTTTCGGGTTGTCACATCATCCCCCTATTAAAGGGAATTTCGTCCCGAAATTAGAGTTTGAGCAAATACACATAGACAAAGGGAAAAGATGAGAATATTTATGTTTCATTTTCTCCTCCCGCTCCCAAGTGAATTTGGGTCCCCACTTTGCATTCCAGCGAACCTTCACTATAGGATACGACTTTGTTTCATTTGCTTGACCTCCCTATCCATGATTTCTACTGGTTCTTCCACGAAGTTGAGGCCCTCATTAATCTCGATTTCATTGAGTGGGATAACAAGAGTCTCATTGGATAGGCACTTTTTCAGGTTCGATATGTGGAAGGTAGGGTGTACGTTACTAATTTCTTGAGGTAGTTTGAGTTTGTAAGCTACAGGCCCGATCCTAGCGAGAATCAGAAAATGCCCTATGTACCTTGGATTTAGCTTCCCACACTTTTCAAAGCGTATCAAGACCTTCCAGGGTGAGACCTTCAATAGAACAAGGTCACCAACCTGAAACCCCAAAGGTTTCTATCTCTTGTTAGCATAGCTTTTCTGTCGGTCTCTAGAGGCTTTCAATTGTTCACTAATCTGAACAATCATCTCTATTGTTTCCTAATGATTTCCGGACCCGTGAGTGTGCTGTCAGGAACTCGTCCTTTAGCTAGTTCCGTGTCACCCACCTCAGCCCAACACAGAGGGGATCTGCACTTCCGGCCATAGAGGGCTTCAAATGGAGCAGACTTTATGCTTGTGTGATAACTGTTATTGTAGGAGAACTTGACAATGGGTAAATGAGTATCCCATGCCTTTCCAAAGTCAATCGCACATGCTCGCAATATATCTTCAAGAGTTTGAATAGTCCTCTCACTTTATTTGTCGGTTTGTGGATGGTAGGCTGTGCTCATATCCAGCCTAGTTCCTAGTGCCTTCTGTAATGAATGCCAGAACCTCGAGGTGAATCTACTATCTCTATCTGAGATAATAGATATGGGAACACCATGCAGTTGTAAAATCTCCCTAATGTAGGTTATGGTTAGCTTTTGCATCTTGTTAGTTTCTTTGTTAGGTAGGAAGTGTGCGGACTTGGTTAACCAGTCAATGATCACCCAAATGGTATTGAGACCACCCATTGTCTTGGGTAACTTGGTTATGAAGTCGATGGTAATCCGCTCTCACTTCCACTCAGGTATCTTCGGTTGTTTTTGTTGGATTAATGTCTAAGTCCATAACTATAATTGGTAAGACTTGACCCGACCCGGCATGGTCCATTTGGGTTGCATGGCATCATGCACTTGGATAGACTAAATGAGAGAAATAAGACACTTATGGTTATTAATATATTATAAGTTCTAGTATATTAATAATAAGAATAATGAGATTATTTAATTAGTATTGATCAAGAATTAATCTAGGATTAATTAAGTGATCAAAAGAAGACTAAATAAATATATGGGTTGATTGTGTAAATCATCCATACTTGTATAGTGGGCTAATGCTCCATGGATTATC
This sequence comes from Lactuca sativa, assembly GCF_002870075.4. Taxonomy (NCBI): domain Eukaryota; kingdom Viridiplantae; phylum Streptophyta; class Magnoliopsida; order Asterales; family Asteraceae; genus Lactuca; species Lactuca sativa. The sequence goes on from NC_056624.2 coordinate 81,929,490, forward strand.
TAGTTGGGCCAAAACCCATATGATGCTCCATGGATGCTCCATGGTGTATTTGTACCCATGGATCCAAGGAAATGGAAAGTCATGACAATTAGGGTTTGCCCTAATTGTAACACTATATAAAGATATTATTCTTGGCAAAATCGGCACTAGAGGCACTAGTATTATTCTAGAGAGGGCTAGCCGATTTCATGAAGTGTAGTTTTCTCTCAAGTCATTCCATGTGTATTTGGTGTTGTGTGAACCATTTGAGGTGTCACACTTGGGGCACTAGGCACTCAAGCTTCATGAAGACTTTCTACATCAAAGAGGTATGTATTCTATCTTGCTATAGTTATTGTTTTTATGCTAGATTAGGATAATACCTTGGAATTCAACTTTGCATGATAATTAGACAAACATAGATCCAAGGTTATTAGGGTTGCATGTACACTTAGGAAGTGTTAGAATGCTCAAAACCCAACAGTGGTATCAGAGCCTAGGCTTGTTTGTTTGTTATTTGTGCTTAAAAGTTGAAGAAAGTCGAAAAATCTTGCTGTCTGACTGATGGACTCGGCGAGTCCATGGGGAGGACTCGTCGAGTTCATGTGTATCTTCAACCTACTCGGCGAGTAGGTTTATGCACTCGACGAGTAGGGTCGACAGAGTGCAGAATTTCGACTTCAGTTGCTGGAAATGGATTAGAAACATTACCCTAAATTGTTTTGGTACTTGAAAACTTGTTTTAGAAGGTGTAATGTCTTTTCTAACTCACTTACAACAACTAGTTATCAAAATTACAAAGATTAAATGTGATTTTGATATATGAAAGTGTTCATGTTCATGATCTTGTTCTTATGATGTTTAGATGATCATAGGAATTATTTGTAACCTATGTGGTAGTTTAATTCTTGATCATAATGTGTTTTAATGGAATCCATAACTTGTCCTCAAGTTATGGAAAACCAAAAGTCTCTTGGATTAAAAAACCATTAAAAGAACACAAGAGTTAGAAAAATGAAAAGTCCTCATTTTATTACTCTATTAAACTCATAAGTTACAAGAAATGAAAAGTTTTGAAAGTTTACAAAACTTGCCCTCAAGTTTTGGAACAAGTAAAGTTAAGCTAAAACTTTAGTTCCAACCCCTAGAATTTTAAAAGTTAAAATTAAACCCTTATACTTTATAATATTATAAGTTAATAATATATATATGTATAAGAGTAAAGTCAGTCTTACCGCTAGTACGCCTCATTCACGAAGCCGGTCTATAAGGTGAGTATAAGGTTGTTGCCTATAAAATGGCAACTTAATGGGTGTCCACTCTCACCCACCGCTTGCTTGACTGGTGGAGGGTCGTTATCCGAACGGGTTTGACAGGACTAGAATTCTCCCTTCATTAAAAGTATTAATGATAATACTAAGTAACTAAACTCTTAATAATACCCAATCTTAGTTACTTAGGAAAAATGTGAATAAGGTGCTAATCCATGAAATTACACTTTACACTTTGTCTAATTCGTTAGTGGAGCGTGTGTGGTTAACCGGAACACTAACTTGGACTTAACAAGGTAGGTAAAGGGTGACTTAATAGTTATCATAGTATCGATGGAGCGTGTGTGGTTAACCGGCACATCGATTGAGGGGTAATTTATTAAGGGTACCAAGTGATTTGCATGGTTACTTCACACCTCGTTTTGTGATCCTCGGCATCCCAGTCACAAAACTTGGAGGGCACACTCGAGATTGAAACATGCCTCTGAACAGTTCAATGAATCTCAAAGATCTAGGAGTTTCAAAACCAATTAAAACCTAATAATACATTTCGTTTATCTTGGTGGAAAATTGGTGAATCGTCATTCACCTACCTTCAAATATTTTATAGCTTGGATTACGGCATACCTCTTCTAAGTTATAAAATAGTTTGTTGGGTCCTAGCCTTAATATTTCATATTGGGTGTCATATTAAGGACTTTAAATCAACTATCTTGAATATCTCCCAAAAGATGTCTATAATAGACACCTATGATCTTCCCAAATCTCTTGAAACAAGGTTTCCTAATGAAAATGATGTCCCATGGATATCATACTTCTTTCTCCTCCTCCAACTAATCTCCCTAACCCACAAGTTCTTGAAAAGTTTAAGGTCACTCAAGCCCTATTGGCAAGGCAAGGTCTAGGTGTGGTCACATCTTGGAGATGTAGTCACATATTGACAAGCCGGGAGAGTTGGGTGTCAAAGTCTTGAGAAAGTTGGTGGTTCAATCACTTTCTAAGTCACATAGTGAGTTCCTTTGGGACACCTATGAAAGAGACTATGACAAGACCCTTAATGATCTTATCTATTGGTTAAGATCAACTTCCTTAAAACTTTATGGACATTGACAATGATGACATTGGATATCTAGTAAAGCTCTCTCTTCCCAATGGAAAGGGATCGGCCATAGTCAACTCGGTTGACCAAATGGTAAAGAGAAAAGCTAAGTCTGTGATAGTCTCGTGTACCATTATCAAAGGGTCCATATGTTTATATTGCCAAAGGAAGGGGCATTGGTTGCGAAGCTGCCAAATTTACCTAAGGATGTTAAAGTCAATAAGTTTGACTCTACTTCAGGTAAAGTCCACTATCTAACTCTGTTAAGTTTCTATTCTGAGATTCTTGATACATGATGTGACTGGGTCACATGGTGATATTTTAAGAATCAAAGGAAAAGTGAAGAAACTTAAAGAAAGAATATGCTGAATCTGATCGCGTAGATGGATTTCTATCGCGCATTTTGAAGATCGGATTCTTGAGCTACTTCTTAGGAGTTATGAGATATTGCTTAGGAATAGATAACAACAAGTTTTCATATGGATTGTAAGGATAAGTTTTTCCGCAAAGTTTTAAAATAAAAGGAAAATTTTTGATTTTATTTATTTTAAAATATCCTTACAATGGCATTTGATGAAAATTGTTGCTTATAAAATTCCGTTAATAGCAAGAGTGGAAGTATGAAATTGATTCTTTCATTTGTGGTAATGTCTAAATTTACCAAATAAGGAAAGATTCTCATCACCCAAGTTTCAATTGGACCGGAACTTGGAATCATGGAAGTTGTATAGCATGATGAATGAGAACTTTCAAGTTTTGGAAAAATTAAGACTAATTACTTGTTCACATGGATGTGTGAGTCAAGTGAAGGACTAAAGGATTGAGTACACATTCTTGTGCACCGATTAAGTCCACCACAAAAGTTTGATAAGACTATTCGTCATAGTTTACTAAAGCTCAGTAAATATGATTATACTTACAAGCTTAAGTGTAACTCTGAGACATTGGAAAAGGTTCCAATGTATGGCAGAGCGAATAAGAAGAATCAAATTAGGCAGAAGGATAAAAGTTTCTCAAATCTGAAAAGATGGGAGAGTACTTTAGTATCAATTTTTGTGATCATCTTAATGATTAAGAAACCATAGCACAATTAGTTCTCTAAGGAAATCTTAGTGCATTCTTATGACTAAGAAGAGGGATCTTGAATTGTTGAAATGGTTAAATCAAGAAGATGAGTCATACTTCGTTCCAATACAAGTCTTAGAGTCATACTCCAAGATTGTAACTTGAGTGACATGTCTCAAAAGAAGGTTTAAAACATTTGTCAAATGTAAGAGTAAAAGTTTTCTACTCTAGTACATTTGAAATTGGTAAGTTGTGATGTTTTGGATAAAACAAAGACCAACTTAGGCCAATTGTGTAAAGTGTTTGTCTTGATTAGAATCCACACTATCTCTTGGATATTTGACAAGGGAGTCTTATATGTCAAGAGGACAGTGGGAGTCTGAAAGGTCTTGAAAGTCTCAAGAACTAATCAAGAATGGAACCTGAAGTTCTTCACTAGCACACAACTTGAGGTTCATAACCTATCGTGTTGACATATTCTGTGCCCATTCCAGTTAAAGTTGGCTTTGCATATGAGTTCTTAGAGTTCTCAATTGGTTGCACAACTACTTGGAAGCAATGGCAGGTCCTTGAGCTGCCAGGTGGCAAGAAGTTAAGATTGAGTTCGGTCCATATGAGTTTGGATTTGTCATTATCTTTGTCTTGTGATTATGGCTTTGACAATTCACATGGATAAGAACACATACACCATTAAATCTAAGTGTCATAAGGTTTCTCTCCGATTCATGAAAATGATGGTGAGGAAACACTTTCACTAAGTAGATTTTAGCTAGATAGCAATTTTGATATTTGCATTCTCAAAGTCGTTAGTGGAGCGCGTGTGGTTAACCGGCACACTAACATGGACTTGTGAGAAGTGGCAAAAAGGTCTAAACATTATGATTACGGCATCCCTCTTCATAATTGTTTAGATACACAAGTGTGCTATCTAAGGGAAGGTGTATGATTTTGATAAAGTTTTATCAAAACAATCTAGCATCAGAAATCTGAACTTTGGTAAGAAAGTCAATGAAGTATTGATTTCTAGAAGTCCAGGTGATTTCTGAGAACATGTCAAAGCTAGTGGGAGCATAAGGGTTATGCTAATAATCATCATGTTAGTGGGAGCATGATAATTATGATAAATATTGCAAGTTAGCAATGTTAATTATAGAAAACAAAAGGTTTCAATTGGGAAAAGTTGTTTTGCTATAATTAAGGGAGAGGAAATTATACTTCATCTCAAATCTATAAGCTTAGATCGTGAGGTTTTAATCATTTAGTCAATGATATATATGAATTTCATGTTGGAATGGCTCAACATAAGGAAATTTTGTATATGGGTCCACTATTTGCGTTCTAAAATTCGATTATGATTACGGCATCCCTTTTCATAATCTGAATTATGAGAACTTGGCAAATAGAAATGGAAATGTTATAGCAAAAGACTGGTTTAGTCTTTATGTGAGACATCATGAATCGTGTCTCATATGCTTCGGATATAGGATCGATTACATGTGCTATAATCATCCGTTCTAAAATTTTCCAAATGCCTGGGGCATTAAGAAGGGAAAAGGTTTAGAACTGGATATGACTAAAAGGATTAAACAATTGTCGAGGACAATCTAAGGTTTACCAAAGATTGTTTACTCAAGGACAATTGGAAGTATAGTGATAATTCTGGAAGGACCATATTGACATATTCTATAAGGAGGCAACTCTTGGTCAGAAGTGATAGTCAAAATGGAATCTGGAAATGTTTCAAAGTTAGAAATTATTCAATCTGTGTAAGATTAAGGAAACTTAATGCAAGAAGGATGTTTCCAAGGAGATGATCTCTTTTGGAATGCTCTGTAATGTTTGTTGTCAAGTCTTTATGACTTTGTGCATAATCATTACAAGAGGATCAATGCATATAAGTTTAGAATCTAACAGATTTCAGTAAATGGCATGAATTTGGAATTCTTGCATTTGCAGTAAGGATTTGGGAGTGTGAAAAGAGAATCATTGAAGTTATGTTCAATTGATCTAGTTCACAAAGTAAAGATCATAGACAAACATATTATGCATACTTGGTGTATGGCATGACTAGTGTTTAGAAAACATAGTGTACATGCTTGGAGCATGGGACAACTATTGTTTTAAATTCAAGAATAAAGTTGATAGCTGAAACAGTATACAATGAATAATGTGTAATCATATGGTGATAAATAAAAGGTGCTTTATTTATATTCATAAGTTCTGAGACCATATTGGATTTGATTATTATTGTGTTTCATTTTGCATGTTTTGACTTCCCGAATAAACTGGGTTATTCTTCCGGAATGACTAAGTTATTCAAATCATCCACAGTCGGTCATATGTTGGAAGTAGATATGAATTAAGACTGTCATGATGGGTTGTAGAGGTCTAAGGTGTTGGACAAGGCTACAACAATCATGAGTGCTCATAAGTTCTGGGTATTGGATTCAACCCGCGCTCATTGGAATCACTTCATGGATTTTATCACGAGTGATCATGAGACGTTAATATCTTATATTCTTCAAACCTAGAGATATGAGTTGTTACTATGAGTTGATAGTACATTGATTGCACGAAACCGCATTTGGTAACTCTGTGCTATAAAACGTGCCTTTGTGTATGATTCAACAAGTAGTAGAACAAGCCATATGAGTCGAAGTTTATCCGTTCCTTTTACCTTCGGGATAAAAGCGATGTCTGTGGGCCCCTCGATGATTTGATGATGACAAATGGAAGTGCTCGGCCGGGCCAGGACTGATTTGATTTGTTCAATTAGTCAGTCGTCATAAATCGGAAATCGGGAAACAACAAATGGACAGAGAGAATGATTATAATCCATGTCTCGGTCCATATGATATCTAGAATGGAGGAATATATGATCCCTTATCTAATGGACAAGTCACTGACAAAGGTCAGAGTTCATCGACAAGGTCAGAGTTCGACAGAAGCTTTTGAGAGCAACGATTGCCAATTGGTTCCTGAAGTCATACGCAATAATAGTTTTAGACTTATCCAAGTGGGAGACTGTTGGATTAATGTCTAAGTCCATAACTATAATTGGTAAGACTTGACCCGACCCGGCATGGTCCATTTGGGTTGCATGGCATCATGCACTTGGATAGATTAAATGAGAGAAATAAGACACTTATGGTTATTAATATATTATAAGTTCTAGTATATTAATAATAAGAATAATGAGATTATTTAATTAGTATTGATCAAGAATTAATCTAGGATTAATTAAGTGATCAAAAGAAGACTAATTAAATATATGGGTTGATTGTGTAAATCATCCATACTTGTATAGTGGGCTAATGCTCCATGGATTATCTAGTTGGGCCAAAACCCATATGATGCTCCATGGATGCTCCATGGTGTATTTGTACCCATGGATCCAAGGAAATGGAAAGTCATGACAATTAGGGTTTGCCCTAATTGTAACACTATATAAAGATATTATTCTTGGCAAAATCGGCACTAGAGGCACTAGTATTATTCTAGAGAGGGCTAGCCGATTTCATGAAGTGTAGTTTTCTCTCAAGTCATTCCATGTGTATTTGGTGTTGTGTGAACCATTTGAGGTGTCACACTTGGGGCACTAGGCACTCAAGCTTCATGAAGACTTTCTACATCAAAGAGGTATGTATTCTATCTTGCTATAGTTATTGTTTTTATGCTAGATTAGGATAATACCTTGGAATTCAACTTTGCATGATAATTAGACAAACATAGATCCAAGGTTATTAGGGTTGCATGTACACTTAGGAAGTGTTAGAATGCTCAAAACCCAACAGTTTTAGCCAACTTAAGGGTTTCTAGTATTCAACCTTAACCTTGGCACAAGTAAGGCACTTGTCCACGAAGGTAGCAATTTCTGCTTTCATGTTAGGCCACCAGTATAACTTTTTGAGATCCATATAAATATTATCTAAACCTAGATGAACGGAGTATCGAGTGTTGTGCGCTTCCTTCATGACCATGTCTCTGAAACCACCATGACTCGGTGTCCAGATCCGGCCCATGAGATATAGAGCTCTGTTACCCTTGACTTCTAGATTTTTGTCCATTCCTCTTAAGGTTTCACCTGCCACATTCTCAGGTTTCAAGGTGCGAATGGATTGTCATAGTCAATGATTTGACTCTACAACCTGAGTACTCCTTCTGACTTAGGGCGTCTGCTACTACATTGGCTTTACCGGGATGATAACGAATTTCACATTCATAGTCATTTAGTAGCCCGACCCACCGCCGCTGTCTCATGGTGAGTTCCTTCTTATTTGTTGAAGGCTTTTGTGGTCTGTAAAGATAGTGCTTTTTGTTCCATAGAAGTAGTGTCTCCAGATCTTTAGGGAAAAAATAACTGCTCCTAGCTCAAGATCGTGCGTAGTGTAGTTAAATTCGTGTAGTTGTCTTGAGGCATAGGCGACGACCTTTCCCCGTTGCATCAGAACACAACCAAGCCCTTGGTTGGATGCGTCGCAGTACACTTTGAAATCTTCTATCCCTTCTGGGAGGGATAGTATCGGTGCGCTAGACAGGGCTTGTTTGAGCGTTTGGAACGCATTCTCCTATTTTTATTCCCAACTAAAATTCAGACCCTTTTGTGTTAGGGTGGTAACTGGCTTAGCTATCCTTGAGAAGTTTTGGATGAATCTACGGTAGTAGCCAGCGAGGCCTAGAAATTGATGAATTTCTGTAGCCATCTTTGGTGCTGACTAATTCTTAATGGCCTTTATTTTGGAAGGGTCCACGTGAATTCCCTCTTTGCTAACCACGTGACCCAAGAATTCGACTCTTCGAATCTAAAATTTGCATTTAGAGAACTTTGCATAGAGCTTCTCTGCTTGTAGTGTTTCTAAGATCTATCGTAGATGTTGACTATGCTCCTCCTTACTAGGAGAGTAGATGAGTATGTCATCGATGAATACAATAACGAACTGATCTAAGTAAGGACGACACACCCGGTTCATTAAGTCCATGAACATTGCAGGTGCATTGGTTAATCCGAAAGGCATCACTACAAACTTGTAGTGTCCATAACGAGTTCGGAAGGCTGTTTTGGGAACATCTTCCTCTAAAACTCGTAACTGGTGATACCCGGATCTCAGGCCAATGTTTGAAAAGTAGTTTGCCCCTTGCAGTTGGTCGAACAAGTTGTCTATACGTGATAGATGGTATCGGTTCTTAATGGTCAGTTTGTTTAGTTCTCGGTAGTCGATGCACATACGGAGCGATCCGCCTTTCTTCTTTACGAACAAGACCGGTGCTCCCCAAGGTGAGAAGCTTGGTCTGATAAATCCCTTGCTAAGCAGTTCGTGCGGTTGACTGGATAGTTCCTGCATCTCAGCTGGTGCTAGTCGATAAGGCAATTTGGCTACAGGAGTAGCTCCTGGAACTAAGTCGATTCTGAACTCGACTTGACATTGTGGTGGTAATCTTGGCAGTTCATCGGGAAAAATGTCAGGAAAGTCGCATACTTTTGGGATGTTCTTTATGTCTTTCACCACTTGGATAACATCAACCACATGAGCAAGGAATGCATTATATTCCTTTCGTACGTACCTTTGGGCTTGTATACTTGAGATGATCTGAAGGTTTGTGCCTAGTTTGTCGCCATAGATAACTAGGGTTTCGCTATTCGGTAGATTAAGATGAACGATTTTCTCAAAACATAGGATATCAGCGAGATGAAGACTCAACCAATCCATGTCGATAATGACGTTGAAACGTTTAATTGAGACATGCATAAGGTTGATTTGAAATGAATAGCTATCTAGAGAGAGGGTACATCCTATGTATATATTGCTAGTGCTCTCAACCTTTCCATTAGCCATTTCTATAGTGAATGGTTCTTTTAGTGCTCGTAGTTGTTGTTTAAGTAAGTGTGCAAATTTTTGGACCACGAAACTCCTCGCCGTTCCACTATCAAATACTATGCAAGCATAAGAGTTATCGAGGAGAAATGTACCCGTGACCACTGTCGGGTCTGACACGGCTTCCTCATGGCCAATAGACAAGACTCTTCCCACTTTGCCAGTATTCCCTGCCTTTGGACAGTTTCGTTTGAAGTGCCCAACTTCACCGCACCCGTAGCAAGCCTGGCCTGCTCCAGCACTAGGGACCTGGGAGATTGGCTTTACAGGTGCCTTGCAGAAACGGGCAGTGTGCCCCTTCCTGTTGCAGTTAGCACAGTGCATCTCCCGGCGGGGTTCATTGTGGTGGAAGTTGCACTTGTTGCACTTTGGCAAACTCCCAGCGTACTGTTTCGCCGGCCAGTGGCAGCAGGTGCTATTACGGCATGAACAACCACAACCTGCTGCTTCTTGGCAGAGTTATGCGCCGTTTTGTTCTTCTTCTTGTCCCAAAACTTCCGCTTGTTGTCGGCTGTTTTGGCTGGTTTTGGAATAGCAGGGGTTGTTGTTGGTGTGCGGACTCCATGAACAATGAGTCGTTGTGCCAATCATTTGGTATTGTCGAAGGTAGTGGGGTTTGACGCCAATACATTCCCCTAAAATTGAGGTACCAACCCCCAAATGTACCTCTCGATCTTCTTTTCCTCAATGGGGACCATCCCCGAACATAGAGCCACCAGATCACGGAACCTGGAAGTGTAGGCTACTATGTCGGTGCCTTTCATGGTTAGGCTCCAAACTTCCTATTCAATTTTCTAAACTTCGCCCCTCAGGCAGTACTCCTCTGTCATGAGGTCCTTCAGTGTTTCCCAGCCCATCGCATTAGGCACTACGAGAGTAAGTGACTTGACATGGCTATTCCACCATGTGAGGGCTCTGTCCGAGAAGGTGCACGCAACAAATTTTACTTTGCTTCCTTCCGGGTCGGAGCATACCTTAAAGATTGACTCAGTCTTCTCGAACCATTGTGATAGAGCAATGATTCCTCCGCTGCAATTAAAGGCTCGGGGTTTGCAGTTGGTGAAGTCTTTTTACGAACACTCCCTACGGTGCCCGCGACTATCACCTTGGGTCGAGTTAACACCCGTCCCACCTGCGCTAGTATTGCTAGCTTTTATTTGATTCAAGGCTGTTGTTACGGTTGCAGCCACCGCAACTTGGAAAACTGCAGGATCAAATTGAGGAGGAGGTGGCGGTTGAGTTGGAGTTATTGGCGGATTGCAAGGAGGACGTCTGTTTGATTTGCGAGGAGGCATCCTTCAACTGTAAGTTTAAAAGATGCATATAGTTATAAGAATTCAATAGTGAGAAATAATGAGAGTGCTCCATGAACTAAATCGCCATCTATAACGCCCATAAAATTCAAGCCAATTTAAACATTTTTAAAACATTTAAAACCATTAATTTATTACAATTTGTTTTCAAAAATAGTTTAAGCATCAGAGTATCCCTAGAATTAAATCATGAAAATATAAGGAGGTGCACGATCACGCTTTCGCCTTCCCGCGATCATCATAAGTAGTGAGTTTCCCCAAAATACCAATGCCATACAAATATAACCATATCATATAACAAATACAGAACAACATGCATAATGAGCCTTCAGCCTGACTGGACCGCCTCACATGACCTACAGCATATCTGTACCGCTCCCGAGCCTTCGGCATGACTGGACCGCCTCGCAGGGCCTACAACCTATCCGGACCGCTGGCCGGGTATGTTGGCCTACAACACAAAGCAGGACCGCCTCTACCCAACCCCCAACCAAACAAACATGTGCACATAAATATCATATGCTAGCTCATATCATATAACAACCAAACTAATCTAACATATCACTAATCATTGCAACATCCCAATAACTTAGATACATACCTAACCGGTCACTAACATAGCATCATCCTATAACCAGGACACTGACCTAACCATGCCACTAAGCATAAGCATATCACCATCCTAACTACCAGGATGTACTCACTAAACATATCATTCCATAACCGGAAACAAATCCATAAAGGGTTGGCATTGGTGCCTTAGACCCTATTGATATAGTGACTAGAACTTACCTGGCACTACTGAAGTCTCGTGAAAAAACTCCATCTGCTGGTTGACGGATTCCCGAACTGTCAACATCAAACAATACCCAATTAATAATTGGGTTCCGCGCCTAAGGTCCAACTCATACTCCAAAAGCCCAAAAGTCAGGTAATGGGCCAAAGCCCAACCTATGGCCCAAATTTCCAAATTGGGCCCAGAGCTTTACATGGTCTTTCCTTAAGGCCCATTCGATTATTCTAGTCCAAACTCTTAGTATTCCCATGGACCAATATCATATAATCATAAAGGCCCAGACATGGCCCATCTATGGCCCAATTTTCCAAATTAGGCCCAAGTCTCTCACATGGGCCTTACCCTAAAGTCCATCCAATTATTTAGGTCCATTTACTTGTTCTTGGATACCCTTCAATAGTCCAATTACCAAAGCCCAATAGTAAGGCTCAACTCTAGGCCCAAGTGAAAATAGGGTTTTCACATGAAATGACAAATAGGGTTAAGTGTTCCTACTTAACCCATTAAGGATTTAATCCATTAAGTTCAATATTGCCTTAGGTTAATTTGCACATGATTATTAATTATTATTTTAAGTTTAATACATAACTCCTGTGCGGTCCCGATCAATCCCAAAATTAGGGTTTCATGACATTAGGGTTTTCCAAACCCTAATTAGGGTTTCCAACCCAATACTAGTCCATTAGTCAATTGGTTGGGCTTTTAAGTCAATTTGGGCTTCATTGGGCCAATTAATGCTTCATTGGGCCCATTAGGGTTTCATTGGGCCCATTAGGGTTTCGAGCATCCCAAACGAGTCCAAAACACTAACAAAGCACACCGCCACCCAACACGACGGCCGGTGGCGGCAGCCACCACCCTATGGTGGTGGTTTCGGTTTTTCTTTTCATTATTCCATTTTTGTTAGAATTTACAATGCAATATCAATAACACACACTAAGCTATACATAAAACAATAAAATTACACACACAACCACCCTTGTGGTGGCCGGTGGTGGTCTATGGCGGCAGCCACCACCTCACGGTGGTGGTGGTGACTTCTTTTCCAGATTCCAGCCAAGGGTTTCACACCCACACACTACAACACGCTACGTTACACCCACCGAATGTATGCAGAGATCACACACACAACCACCTTCCATGGTGGCTGGTGATAACGGAAACAAGGCAGCAAACGGCGACAACCCACACCCGGCTTGCTAGATGCGAACACAACCACCCAAAATGGTGGCATCCGGCGGTTGGTCTTTATGTTTCACAGCCCCGCTGGTCACTTGGAGCAACACAGCGGCAGCGGTAGTGTCATCTGTAATAGCCACCATGGCCGGCAGCCATGGTTGTTTTCTTGGGTCTTTTTCTGGCCAACGAACACCGACACTTGCATCCCACAGCGAGTTTTTAACGGAAACAACAACCCATCCCAGCCACCCCCCGCGGTGGCATGAGGCAGTCGAGCGAAGAAAAGAGAATGGGAGAAGAAGACGCGGAGGAAGGAAAATGCACGGTAACAGAAGTGAAGCAGCCGCATGGCGGCAGTGGCAGCGACGAGGCTCGACCAGCACCTTCGGTCGGTACTGCCCGATACAACAACGGTCTTGGTGGTTTCTTCCGGCGACCCCGATGTCCGATGATGCTTCAGATGGTGGCGGCTGGAGAAGGGGGATGGAGATGGCAGCTGGTGTTTATAAGCTTAGGGTTAGGGTTACCGGGTGGTTACGATTTTATATCCGGCCTCCATAAAACTTCTATCCATAATAACGCTTTTGGTCCCTCCCTCCCTCTATTCTTTCAATTTTGATCCTTAATTTACCCTTTAAACCCTTGCCTCCATAATTCTTTTCAATATAAGTCCAACAGTTCCAAAACAACCCCTCCTCTACAAACTATTCTTAATTTAGATCCATAAATTACCATTTCTACCATGGCTTTAAGAATCCTTCTCAAAATAAGTCTGATATTTACTCTTCAACCCTCGGAAATCAAAAGTATATCATTTGGCACCCCGAAACCAACACCCCACTAATTATGTTTGATTTTGGACAATAATAATATAAAATAATAATAAAATTACTTCTCGGGGTTCTGGGTTTATCATTAATTATCCTTTTTTAAACAGGATGTTACAGCTCTCCCCCACTTAAATTTGATTTCGTCCTCAAAATTGTTTCTTATCGTTCCTTACACGCCAAACAACTTGAGCTACGTGGTCACAATCCCGAGCAAAACTTTAGCCTTTCCAAGGCAATCAAAACCAACCCTAGCAGGGTTTTAAAACCTAAAAATGGACGAATTCCATGCATTAGGATCACATTACCCAAGCCGAAATCTATAGTCTCGAGATGGTCTGGCACCCTGACAGGCCTCTCATACCAAATCATTATTGTTGACCCCAATCCTCTTGTCTTTCATCTAACTATTCAACTTCTGATATATGGGGGTTCCATCATCTAGATACTTCTCATACACCTGAAGACCCAATTTGTAAATACCGCCCTAAACACGGAAACTGTTTGAACATTGATTTGCCTGGAGCAGTATGTTGCGACATGGTGGCTTTCCAAGATCTGCCGAGACCTCCCCGGTCTCAATTCGTTCACCAATCATCTGACATACCGGGTTCCGGCCCAGTCGCAGAGCTAAAGAATTCCCCCATCATTGCCTCACACGACTCCCAAATGAAATCCTTCCCTAGAACTAGTTGCCACTAGTTATCATGCGACTGCGACTCTAACAACCTCCTGATCCAACCGATCGGATCCATGCGTTGAATCCCTTCGTTACTAAATCCACGGCTAAAAATGATTGCTACCTGACCAATGGTAGCCTTATATCACAAGCAATCTTAAGCAATACATTGCTTCCTTGATCTCATAACTGTAGCGACGTTCCTACGGTCTTATCAATGGCTTAACCAGGTCTAATCCCTCTGGGGAAACCCATAAACCAATCCGTGGATTTCCATATCCTCTCTGCTACACCTGAACTAGTGGTTACTAGTGTCCCTTCCGCGTCCTAGCAACGCGCACATACTATCTACCAACCTAGCGAATGTTGCGGCTACACCCACAGACTTACATCACTCTACAACTATTTGCTAACCTTGTGAATGCTACGGCTACCCCCGTAGTCTTACAACACTTTCCACACTACCTGATTACTAGTGAATGCTACGGCTACCCTGGCAGTCTTAAAACACTTCCCATAATAATTGATCGCTAGTGAAGGTTACGGCTACCCCCACAGTCGTACAACACTTTCCATACTAATTGATTGCTACGGCTACCCCCGCAGTTTTACAACGCTTTCCATACTAACTGATCGCTAGTGAATGCTACGGCTACCCCCGCAGTCTTACAACACTTCCCATACTAACTGATCGCTAGTGAATGCTACGGATACCCCCACAGTCTTTCAACACTTTCCATACTAACTGATCACTAGTGAATGCTACAGCTACCCCCGTAGTCTTACAACACTTCCCATACTAACTGATCGCTAGTGAATGCTACGGCTATCCTAGTAGTCTTACAACATTTTCCATACTGGTCGAACATGCACTCGACCTAACACACCACTGAACTTAACTCATGGCTAGAATCCCAACCTGATTTCCCCAAGTTGTGCTATCAAGCACCGAGAAGACGCGATTCACATGTTGGGGTGTTTTACCGAACTCCCAACTCACACAACACTCAAACCAAGCAGCCACTAGGGTGGTCTTCCTTCCTGAACACGATGCGAAACTTATCCCAGTTTCAAAACCGATCCTGCTTCTACGTTCCAGGACGATTCTCCCCCACTTAGATTCAACTAAGTCTTCACAATACATGAAAATTTGAGAATTCCCAATCCTTCTCACTTTCCAATGATCGATCTGATGACAACCATACCTTTGCAATTAGTATTCCTTTACTAGCCAACCCCAAATGATCACACACTTCTAATAACTAGATGAACACTTCCTGAATCCCCAGGAAACCAACAGTCCCTAAAGCTCGAATGATCCCACACCCAAATCTTGAAGTCCAAAAATAGATGATCCAACTAATGTCTCAACAATGAGCTACTTCCCTTGGCGCTTTCCCCCGTCAGCCAATAACGGTTACTAAAACCACTGAATCCTGACAATGCTGAAAAACCATCCTGTGGGACCATGTCCGCAGACCTCCCATATAATACCCTTCTACCCAAAGTGCTCCAACAAATCTCCCGCTCTTGGCTCTGGAAATCATATTATTCAGGGTCTCGCACCCTGACTCACTCACCAGCTCGATCATCCACAGCTAAACTGTAGTAGTTGAAACAACCTCTGCCCTAAATCGGGCTATAACTACTCCTAAGTCATAGTCTACAATCCCAAAAGTGCAATAGATCGTACAATCAATCCTTACTGCCCGATACAAAAGATCCAAGGCGAACTGCACCTCCAAAATACTTATGCCACATCGACCCACCCGTGCTTACCAACGCTAAACTACTGTCGTCAATACCGGCGACCAACTGACCCCGAGCTAGAATACAACCTGATCCTTGGGTCACAAGCCTGCTTAATCCTTCGAGCTCGTAAACTGAAAGGGCTCTGGAAATCATATTATTCAGGGTCTCGCACCCTGACTCACTCACTAGCTCGATCATCCACAGCTAAACTGCAGTAGTTGAAACAACCTCTGCCCTAAATCGGGCTATAACTACTCCTAAGTCATAGTCTACAATCCCAAAAGTGCAATAGATCGTACAATCAATCCTTACTGCCCGATACAAAAGATCCAAGGCGAACTGCACCTCCAAAATACTTATGCCACATCGACCCACCCGTGCTTACCAACGCTAAACTACTGTCGTCAATACCGGCGACCAACTGACCCCGATCTAGAATACAACCTGATCCTTGGGTCACAAGCCTGCTTAATCCTTCGAGCTCGTAAACTGAAAGGGCATATTCCTCGCCCTAGAAAAAAACATTCCAATCCTATAAATTAACCATTCTAATTCCAGCTAAATATAATCATTACTCCTTTCTGGAATCCCCGCGACTCACATTCCAACCTCGAGAAAAAACCCTGAAGCCTCAAATCTAGAAACGCATGTGCTAGACTCTCCCGCTTAACCCTTAGAATGTAACAAGTACAGAACATCTCCCTGATCCCAAGTAACTGCAACCCTCTACTCATCAGAATATGTCCCAGCAACAAGTCCCAGTACTGGAAAGCTCGCCCAACTCCTTCCCCTGCCATCGTTACAACTGCTATAGCTGTCGCGACAACCGTCTCAGCAATGGCTGCATAGCGTTCATCGAAATACTCAGCCATGGCGGTCTTAATAGACCCAAACATCTCTGGCAACTATCCCCAGACAACCTCGATTACCTCATCCTGGATGAGCGAACTGACACGGTCCTCTGACAATGTTGGCCTATCCTGGCTGCCAGCTCCCGATCCTAACCTGGACCGGTCTGAAGACGTCTCGTAACCACCGTTCTACTAAGACACCAGAAAGATCTCTAATAATCCATAATATGACAAGGGACCAACTCCCTACCCAACCCTAGGGGTTGTGACTTCCTTGCTATGTGTATGGGTCCTATGCTTTCAGTAGTACGGGCCCATACTACCTTCCACACCTACCGATATTTTTCTCAAGTATCATCACAACGCCCTAACAATATACATAATCACAGCGAGCGTTCAATCCTCACTCCTAGAGGAATGCTAAATATCACATAGCTGGCTTCTCGACCTCACACAACCCACCCATCCATGAAACTTCCACCAACCCTGAAGCACTAGTGTATGCTAGCCATACATAACACTGGACCCTATAGACTTTCGAATATCCAATCCTACCCTAAGCTCCCAATCAAACAAGAACATAACATAAGGCCAAATCAAACATTCTCAGGCTATAAGATCTTAATTATGTATAACCGTGATGCATACACTAAGCAACTACAGTAATGATGTCAATCTCATATAAAGGAAACACTAGGCAAGCAAGCATAATGTAATCAGGCAATTATATCATGCAATTCCTGAAGATCCCTAGCCTAGCACTAGCATGATGTTCTAACATATCACATAATCAAATAATGTATGGTATTTTAGGGACGACTTACTGGCTCTGGCTGATCATACACCCTGCATCCTCTTTTACTTATTTTGAAAACCATTTAAAAACCATTTTGAAAATCTTTCCTTGATTTGAGACTAGATTCTCACGAAAGTTCCTCGAATTCACTCAAACCAAGGCTCTGATACCAACTTGTAACGCCCATAAAATTCAAGCCAATTTAAAACTTTATAAAGCATTTAAAACCATTGAGTTATTACAATTTGTTTTCAAAATAGTTTAAGCATCAGAGTATCCCCAGAATCAGATCATGAAAATATGAAGAGGTGCACGATCACGCCTTCGCCTTCCCGCGATCATCAAAAGAACCTGAAACAAAGTCAACAACTTTAAGCCCGAAGCTTAGTGAGTTTCCCCAAAATACAAACGTCATACAAATATAACCATATCATATAACAAATACAGAACAGCATGCATAATGAGCCTTCAGCCTGACTGGACCGCCTTGCAGGGCATACAACCTATATGGACCGCTCCCGAGCCTTCGTCATGACTGGACCGCCTCACAGGGTATACAGCCTATCTGGACCGCTCGTCGGGTATGTTGGCCTACAGCACAAAACATACCCGCCTCAATCCAACCCCCAACCAAGCAAACGTGTGCACATAAATATCATACTCTAGCTCATATCATATAACAGTCAAACCGATCTAACAGATCACTAATCATAGCAACATCCCAATAACCGGGATACAGACCTAATCGGTCACTAACAAAGCATCATCCTATAACCAAGACACTGACCTAACCATGTCACTATGCATAAGCATATCACCCATCCTAACTACCAGGATGTTCTCAATAAACATATCATGCAATAACCGGATACAAATCCATAAAGGGCTGACATTTGTGCCTTAGACCCTATTAATATAGTGACGAGAACTTACCTGGCACTGCTGAAGTCCCGTGAAAAAACTCCAGCTGCTGGTTTACAGATTCCCAAACTATCAACATCAAACAATACCCAATTAATAATTGGGTTCCGAGCCCAAGGTCCAACTCACACTCCAAAGGCCCAAAAGTCAGGTAATGGACCAAAGCCCAACCTATGGCCCGATTTTCCAAATTGGGCCCAGACCTCTACATGGTCTTTCCTTAAGGCCTATTCGATTATTCTAGTCCAAACTCTTGGTATTCCCATGGCCCAATATCATATAATCATAAAGGCCCAGGTATGGCCCATCTATGGCCCAATTTTCCAAATAAGGCCCAAGTCTCTCACATGGGCCTTACCCTAAAGTCCATCCAATTATTTACTTGTTCTTGGATACCCTTCAATAGTCCAATCACCAAAGCCCAATAGTAAGGCTCAACTCTAGGCCCAAGTGAAAATAGGGTTTTCACATGAAATGACAAATAGGGTTAAGTGTTCCTACTTAATCCATTAAGGACTTAATCCATTAAGTTCAATATTGTCTTAGGTTAATTTGCACATGATTATTAATTATTATTTTAAGTTTAATACATAACTCCAGTGCGGTCCCGATCAATCCCAAAATTAGGTTTCATGACATTAGGGTTTTCCAAACCCAAATTTGGGTTTCCAACCCAATACTAGTCCATTAGTCAATTGGTTGGGCTTTTAAGTCGATTTAGGCTTCATTGGGCCCATTAGGGTTTCATTGGGCCCATTAGGATTTCAAGCATCCCAAACGAGTCCAAAACACTAATAAAGCATACCGCCACCCAACACGGCGGCATGAGGCGGCAGCCACCACCCTACGGTGGTCGTTTGGGTTTTTCTATTCATTATTCCATTTTTGTTACAAATAACAATGAAATCTCAATACCACACACTGAGACAATCTGAAATTTCTATCTTGTACAACCATTCACTTCAATAGAAGTCAGATTTATTTCTGCTATTGTTTAAGCTTTTTGGAGTCAGTTTGAGTGTTCTAAAGCCTAGTACTTCAAGAGATAATTAAAGGAATTATACTTTAGGATTTATTGTACAACATTTAAGCCACAAAACTCCAAGAGTTAGGAGTTTTTGGCCCAAATAGTGTTTGGACCGAAAACCCTAAAGGGTATATAAATGACACTTAGTCATTTTTACCAATCTTTTCCATTTCCCAGTCAAGAACAATTCTCTCTCAAGTATCATCCAAAGATTTTTTGAGATCTTCAAGATTGTAAGTATTTCCTTCCTTGTTTAGTCGATCTCTTCCATTATCTAGTGATCTTACATGATTTCATCCATGAAATCATTCCATTTTCTTAGATCTTCAAGTGTTCTTCAAGAACACCAAGAACACACACTAGTGTCTTGGGCCGAAAACACCTTTCCTTGCTTCCATATTGTAAGTATCTATCTCTTATACTTGTTATCTAGTAAGGATACTAGATTTAGAGCCTTGAAATCGTCATTTTTCCAAGAACAAAAGGGGTTTTCGGTTAGTTCATCTCCTTAAACTGAAAACCCTTATGAAAGGTGCCTTTAAGACCTTAAGCTTTTCCTAATACTTAGTATTGAGTCTAGAACACTTATTTGCTTGTTGAAAGCCCTTGTAAATCACCTTATGCATCAAAGATCATGAGTTTTCGGCCAACCATTTGTACCGAAAACCTCTTTGGACCGAAAACCATATGGACCGAAAACCACAAGAAACATACCACTGGGACCGAAAACTCCCTTAAGTGGCTATACAACCCTTAGATGCAACCCTTGGTACTACTAGCACTTGAATCAAAGTGTTTTCCATGTCCTAGGGTGTCTTAACTTGGTTAAATTAGTTTTTAATTTACTAATTTGTTACATATATATGTTATTATATGATAAATAGGATACATGTGTGTGGTCAAGTCTTCACTTGACAGTTAGCATCCTATACCATCTGTTCATCCAAACCACTCACTATAGGTGAGTTCATACCCCTTAATCTATCTTTTAAATGATTTTAAATGCTTTGATGGGGGGGGGGAGGGAATACAAGTTGAAACATTATAGTGATTATATCAATCACATGTGATTAATACCTATCAAACAAAGGATTTGCTATTCAATTAGCTGTTTTATCAAACAAAACTACTTCAATGGTTATCAAATTCTTTTACATGTTAAATACTTTTATTCAAAATCTTCTAAAACTTATACTTTTTCAAATGCATATCAATATAGATATAGTTATATAAGTAGGATTGAAAGGACTTAGGACTGATATCTCGCCTTGCTTCCTGTTCCTTGTTTGGTTGTGGACTTAGGGTATCGATTATTTGTTCGAAGGTCATTTGAATCCTAGTTATATATTATGTATATGTGTATATATATAAAAGTTCCTTCATTCCGTTCAATACCTTTGGGTAGCAAAGGTATACAATCATGTTCATACATTCAAGCAACATTGCTAGTAAACTATAATAGGTATAGTTTAGGAAGTTACTAATACTATTGATGAGTTATAAAAACTCTTTGATCGATTAGATCTTTGTAACAGGTAAGTAAAGAACGTAAAAAACAAAGAAATAAAACACAAGTATGGATCACAATGAGTCGAATGATTAGATTACTCAATCCTCAGCAGAGCTCGACTAAGAACTTCCGCTGTAGAGGAGTTCTAGGGTTACAAAACAAGAACGATGAATATACTTGAAAATACTTATGTAATCGTTTCTAATCACTTCTTTCTAGGATGCATGCAAGCATCTATTTATATTAAACCCTACAAAACTCACGAATAGACAGGCCCATACCGGAGATAAACATGGACTAGCTAACGAGCCCAATAGACGCAACACAATACTGGACCTAACAATCTCCCCCTTTGCATCAATTTGGAGCGAGACTATTGTTTCTTCTTGCTTGGGCCAGCAGCGGGAACCTTCTTTGTTGTATCAAACAGACGTGAGATAAGTGCAAGGATAGTCTGTCTGAAGCGAATGTACCATTGAATCATATCATCAAAGTACTTTATATCATCCGCTGTGTCCTGCTTGCACCGATGGATGATCCCTAAGACGTGTTCCAAACAAGCAGTGGTATAGAGATGTTTGTCTGCCAAGGCAAAAAGACATTTCTGTCCTTCGTTTATGGTAAACATGACGGAGTTTCTCTTTGGGTCAATCTTCCCCATCTGCATCATGTTGATATCACTGGCAGAGCGAACAGGAGATATGGTAGGCTTTTTCTTGAATACGCTCGCTATCTCCTGATCCATCAGGGCAACTTCCATGACATAGCATACAAGCATCCTCTTAAAGTGGTCGATGATCGGACCATATTCAGCTTCGTTTGTAAGAAGGATGTTGTGCAAGATAATCCAGTCATGGGGATTAAGGTTGGGAAGATCTGCAAGTGAGATGGCATGTTCGGTCTTGGCAGATCCCCGTAGTATCTTGAACCGAACGTTGGTGAAGTTTCCTTCCCTGTACGGCTTTAGGACCCGAACATTGACGATTTTCTGAGCGCTCCAAGTTTGATATTGTGGTTGAGCTGCCCTCAGATAAAATTCGACTAAGTCCCGATCAACCTTTGGATGAGGATGAGGGAACTCAGCAATGTTGGCAAAGGCATGAAAGATAAACGCCTTTCGGGTCAGTGGCATATCGAACTGAGAGTCGACAGTGTTAGAACGATCTAAAGAGATCACAGGTTCTAGCCACAAGATACTGGGTGTTTCGATGGCTTCTTTAATCAGTTTCTCAAGAGTCCAAGGAGGAAAAAGGGTTTTCCTGCTCTCGAGAAGGCCGTGGGCTTCTTTCTGTCTCCTTTCGGCTTCTTCAGCCTCTCTAGCCACACGAGCGCTGATGTCAGCCTCTTTATCTCGACCCTGTCGCTTCAAAAGGTCGACAATAGTCTCCTTATCATCGTGACTCTCCTCAGCAATTTTCTTGCCTTTGTCTTTCACACCGGAACCTGAGGCTTGGCCTACTGGAGGAGGTTCGGTTGTGTGAGTTGCTGTTGAAGTAGGAGGTGGTTGAGACACTTTCTCTTTTTCTCCCCCTTGTTTCGGAATGGACACGAAATCAAGGAGCCCTTCAATTTTGCTCAGTAGAGAGAGGGCGGGAGCAAGCTTCTCTGCAAGGTCACGCCTCACAGAATAATTGAGGATCGGGTCACCTCTCTTTTAGATCGAAGAGACTCAATATCCTGTTGAGAGTTGGAGAGTTGAATACTCTTGACCTTCAGAGCGGTAGTCTTCCTTGCGAGAGCATCCATGAGGGTGTTCTCAGCAGCTAAGTCTTCTTGAAGCTTGGCAAGGCGCTCCTCAATGGTTGTTCTGAAAGCTGAGTTGTCGTCAGAAATAGTTTGACGAAGTGAAGCGAACGACTTCAGCTCCGATGCAACTGTTGTAGCCAGCTGATTGACAATTGGTTCCAGCGTTGTTTTGGTGGCTGCAGCAGTTTCCTGATAAGATTGTAACAGGGTAGAAGCATCAGTAAATAGTTTATTGACTTTTTCGGTCGCTGCCTCACAAGCTTTGGTTGAGGCGTCAATGGCTGTAGTGGCGGAATCAAGGGAAACTTGATGAGCTTTGGAAAAAGCATCAACAATTTTCTGAATGGCAGCTTCAGAGATGGAGGACTGAGATGTAAAAGATGAGGCGATGAGCGAATCGATTTTATCATGTAGCTCCTTGAGATGTTTCTTTGTGACAGGAGCATCGTCATCATTGTCACTCAGAACTTGAAACGGACTGTAATAGACCGAATCGAAGGTCATGTCCTCCCCGCCAAGGAGTGGTTCTTCAATCTCTGCTGCATGAGCAGGAGAAGATGGTGGTGGTGAAGCTTGAGGTTCGGTAGTAAAGGTAGGTTCGGGTTGGGTGGTGTGTTTGGTTGTTGGTGTGGGTTCGGGTGCTGAGGTCGATTTAGGTGCGTCAGTGTGAACCCCCGTATCAGATACGTTGGTTCTTACTTCAGCAGTGGTGGTGGTTGCTTTGGTAAAGATGGGTGGTGGTACTGGGATGGAGGTGGATGGTATTTGAGTAATGGAGGTTATGGGGGGAATGGAAATAGGAATTGTAACTGGAGGAGAAGAAATTGGAGAAGTGGAAATATGAATCTCTGGTGTAGGCGAGCGTGGTGGAGTGTTACCACGTTGAGATCCTTCAGAATCAGAACCCTCTTCCTCAGATTCGCTTGAGGATGAAGCGATGATCAACTTTCGCTTTGGTTGGGTTCTTCGCTTCTTCATAGGAAGGGATTGGGCGACTTTGGTGGTTTTCCTCTTCTTGGGAGATGGGCCTTTCGCTCCCTTTGCAACCTGCTTGCCCTTATCAACCTTCTTTCCTCTGGGGGCAGGCTTGTCAGCATCATGAATCGACTTAAGCATCTCAGGAGTAAGGTCTCTCGGACTAGAACGTCGGAACGCCTTGTATGTTTTGATAATCCGACTGCCAGCAGGAACATCACCGTACATTGATTCATGGATTGAACCGTTGAAGGGAAATTTTGATGCGTCAGAGACAATGATCTTCGTGGTATGGAAGGTACCAATCAAAGACATTGGAGAACCAACAACAATGGGGATGTGGTACTTGTCCATCACCCATTTAGTGACAAGAGTCCAGAACCGGGCGTATGAAATCTCTGAATGTCTAGAAGTGGAAGACAGGCTCTGAATGAGCTGTTGCCAAAGGACCGACCCGTAGTCCATATTGATACCGTTGTAGATCCCGTACATAATCGAAATGAACAGACGACTTGCCCCATCTGATCCAGCACTCCTTTCAGACAGCCCCTTGAAAACACTGTAAACATCCCATTCCACTGAGGGGGCAGGCATGATTTCTTGAACTTCGTGACTGTGGTCAACACCTCAGTATACCCCATGTTGTAGAACATGTTGAAAAGATGACCCATTGGAATGGTTTCAGGGTTAACCCTCGACGAATCAGGTTCAAACCCTAACAATGAGCAGAATCTCTGCTTGGAAATCGACGCCTTGTGCTCGAATACGTCGAAGAAAATCTGGTCGACGACCTTGTCGTAGTGAGCAGTGGCAAAAATCTGGGACAAGAGCTCCATGGGATCTGCTTCAGCTCTGGTAAGAGCAGAAGCGATCGGTGAGTACTTCAGGCATTCGATAATGGGGAACATGAAAGCGTCATATGTTTGAGGAGTAAGATCAATGATCAAACTCTGCTGGGGACGAATCGGCAAGATGTGTGAAGTAGCGTGAACTGAGGAAGAATCTGCCATTGTTGTGAAGAAGATGGGAGAGATGATGAACAGTAGAGTGTTTGAGGGTTTTCTTGCTCTCTGGAAATATGGGTGCAGTAAAGAGGTAAACAAAGGGTTATGTTACCTTTTATACTATGGGTAGAGGAGAGAGAAGAATCTTTCCTAAATCTTCGAGTGAAAAACGAAGAGTTTTTCGGAGGCGATTGACGCGTGACAGTTGGTATTACCGATGATTACACATGAGAGAGAGTGTCAGTTCTGATTTACACGCCTTCCCATCAAGCGCCATTTTTGGATGAAATAGTTCCAATTCACATGTGTGGACTTCTAGCGCTGTTTGAAATCAAATCGATTGGACTCCCGCCTGAGTCAGCTTTTTATAATCTTATCCCTTTAGAGTTAACGAGATCTTTAAAGCAAAAAATTACCCACGTGGATTAATATTGACCACAACCCGTTAATAACTACCAATCCCATTAAAATGCCTTGTAACCAATGAAACCTGAATATTGGAAAATCAAAAAGATTTTCGTGCTTAGTGTGTAAAAGAAAAAGAAATAAAGCAACACGTTTGAGGGATAATGTGGTGTCAGCAAAGACACGAAACAATGGATCCCGGGCACGAATCTCTTCCTTCAAAGTCAAGAGAGACCTTAAAGTGTTTGTGTGGTTTCGCGTTGAATAACGATCAGACACTTATTAAGAAGTGTTGAAAGGCTTCTTTTAATTAGGCTTAATTGGGTGGCTTTCGCTTCAATTCAGAATTCTTTATCTTGATATAAGACAGAAATCGAACGAAGTACTTGTGAGACCAATGTAGTCTGTTGAACAAGTAGGTGGGAGATAATTTAAGTGGCAAGGTAGAATAGTTTATGTAAAATCTCAAAAAAATAAAATTGGATTCCAAGGGAAGAAATGTTATTGAATTTAACAAGATCATAGGAATCACTCAAAAGAAAAATAGAGATTTCACATTGTATCCCTATGGATAAGTCCGACAATTCATTAGTGAAAGCTAGAGCAAGTTTATTGTTCACCGTCAATGCATAGTAGGTATTGAATTGTGGGTTTCACTTAGCACTTAGTGACACGAAGCTAAGATCATGAACACAGAAATTGTGCAACCATAAACCTCAGTGGTAATGTCTGAGAGTCTCAAGGGTTACGTTTGTGAAGCGAATAAGATGGAGAAAAGTAATGTAGATGGTGTAAAGAAACCAAAGCACCTCTACTGTGAAAAATAGGGACCAAGCAGAAAACTCTTATCTCATGTGAGAAGAGAGTTAGGTAGCTCATGATTAGAATAAATATGAGAGCCTAATTGGGAAGATAAGATTTGTTTGTACCAAGTCAGTAAGGCTATTATTCAGAACCAGGTGAGGCTTTGGACACATACAACAACATGCTTCTAGGGACACTTAACTAGTGAAATGATTTTCCCACAAATAGACATGCAAAGAGATAAGAATAAAATCAAAATAAAATAAATAAAACAAATAAAAAAATTATTTTTGGAGTTTTTGAATTTACGAAAAGAAAGAAAAAAAATAAAAAATAATTTTGGAATTTTAGATAAAAAAAGAAAAATGAGACATAAAAAAAAATGAATACAAAAAAAATGTTGGAACCGAACCCGAGCGTTCGGTCTATTTCGGTTGCCAAAAAAAATAAGTTTGAAAAAGAAAAGAACTTTGACAATAAGATAAATAAATTTGAGAAAATAATACAAAAGAATTACAACCAAAGAAACTACCTTTGAGTGATAAGCGAAGATCAGATGATACGACCAAACCCGAGCGTTCGGTTCATTTCGGTACACCAGAACAAGACACGAACCCGAGCGTTCGATTCATTTCGGCATACATGAGACCCGAACCCGAACATTCGGTCTATTTCGCTTCTAACTTTTGATCTTGAGAAGTAATCTTTGGTACTGAATCCGATTCTATCATTCCTAGCCCTTGTAGAATTTTGTTGAATGAAGCTTCAGGAAGAGCTTTAGTGAAGATGTACGCCGGTTGATCAGTGGTTCGAACAAAGTGAATTTCGACGTTCCCATCTTCCACATGATCCTTAATGAAGTGATACCTCAGTGCTATGTGCTTAGTCTTGGAGTGTTGCACTGGGTTATGACAGATCCTAATTGCACTTTCTGAGTCGCAATATAGTGGGATCTTTTTCATATTGAGTCCATAATCCCGGAGCTGGCTTTGGATCCAAATCACTTGAGATGTACAGGAAGCAGCTGCGATGTATTCTGCTTCAGTTGTAGACAGAGATACACAAGTTTGTTTCTTTGATTGCCAGCTAACCAACTTCCCGTTAAGGAATTGGCAGCCTCCAGTGGTGCTTTTCCTGTCTAGTCCTCAACCTCCAAGGTCTGCATCGGAGTAGGCTTGAACGAAGAAACCTGAGTTTGACGGATACCATAAACTGAGAGAGGTAGTTCGTTTCAGATACCGGAGTATGTTCTTCACTGCCAGCATATGAGGTTCACGAGGATTCGCCTGAAATCTAGCACAGTAACAGACAGAAAACATTATATCAGGCCTGCTAGCAGTAAGGTACATTAAAGAACCGATCATCTGGCGATATAGCGTAATATCAACTGCCGGTTTATCCAAGGATGGTGTGAGCTTGGTGCCAAATGCCATTGGAACTTTAACTTTTGAGTCTCCTATCATGCCAAATTTAGCAATAAGAGTCTTGGTATAAGCTTCCTAGTTGATAAAGATGCCTTCGGGTCCCTGTCTAATATTTAAACCAAGGAAAAAGTTAATTGGACCCATTGAGCTCATTTCAAATTTAGTCTCCATCAGCTTTCTGAATTCAGCTGTTAAGCTACGATTCGTTGAGCCAAAGATGATATCATCGACATAGATTTGAACAATCATAAGGTGGTTACCTTCCTTCTTACGAAAGAAGGTTGGGTCAACCGAAACTTGTTTGAATTTTGATGTCTTTAAAAACTTGGTTAGCGTTTCATACCATGCCCTAGGTGCTTGTTTCAGACCGTAAACCACTTTGTCCAGAATATAGCAGTGACTAGGGTACTTTTCATTAACAAAGCTTGGAGGTTGCTCCACGTACACGGTTTCTTCAAGTTCTCCGTTCAGAAAGGCGCATTTCACGTCCATTTGGTAGACCTCAAAGTTCTTATGTGCAACATAGGCCAGAAATATTCGAACAGATTCTAGCCTTGCTACTGGAGCAAAAGTTTCCTCATAATCAATTCCTTCCTCCTGGCAATATCCTTTCACCACTAGACGGGCTTTGTTTCTGATCACATTGCCTTCCTTGTCCATTTTATTTCTGAAGACCCATTTGAGACCAACAACTGAGGTGTCTTTAGGAGTGGGAATGAGTCGCCAAACCTTATTTCTTTCGAACTCGTTGAGTTCATCTTGCATAGCTTGAACCCAGTCAGAGTGATCAAGAGCAGTATTTACTGTCTTCGGTTCAACTTTTGAGACGAAAGAGTTAAGCATGCAGAACTCTACTTTTGAGAATAGAGATGCTTGCTTTGCCTTCAATTGAGATCGGGTCAAGACCTTTTCGGAGACATTACCCACTACCTGTGAAACGGGATGATCCCTGTCCACTTGACAAGAGGAGGGTAATTTGGATCATAGGATGGATCCAATTCAGCATTCACCATTTCTTCTAATTCAGACTGGCTATCATCGTCATAAAACACATCAACATTCTCCCCCTCGACAGATGAGCTTTCAGGTGTAGCTGGACTTTCTGGTGCTACAGGACTTTCGGGTGGTGTTGAGCTTTCGGGTGTAGTTGAGCTTTCGGGTGGAACTGAGCTTTCGGATGGAACTGGAATGGAATTCTCCCCCTCAATTTGTGAGCTTGGTTGTTTTGAAGAAGGTGTATTCTCCCCCTCAACTGAAGCACCATGCTTTGGAGGTTCATTTGGAACATATTCTCCTTCACCCATTCGTTTGGCGGCATCTTCGACGATTTGCTTCAGATGGTCGACTTTGTTGTTTGCTGCCTTGGATTCCGATAAAGTAGCTTTCTCCAGTTCATCGAACAATTCCACAAACTGCTCAAACAAATTAGCAATTGAGGCCGTGACTTGACCTGTTTGAGAGAAAATTTCCTCAACTGTTTTTGCAGAGGCCTTCAGCTTCTTGACGTAGTTGTCATCGAAAGTCACATAATACGTTTCTTCAATCTTCCTGGAACGCTTATTTAAAACCTGGTATGCTTTTGAAGTGAGTGAATATCCCAGAAAAATTCCTTCATCAGCTTTAACATCAAACATGTTGCGATTTTCTTTAGAGTTGAAGATGAAGCATCGTGAGCCGAATACATGGAAGAATTTAACGTTCGGCTTCCTGTTGTTGATGATCTCATAAGGAGTAAGAGTGAAACGCTTGTTGAGATAGGACCTGTTCTGTGTAAAACATGTTGTAGCAATAGCATCAGCCCATAAATATAAAGGTAGAGAAGCAAAACTTAGCATGGTTCGGGCCGCCTCACACAAAGATCGGTTTCGTCTTTCGACAATTCCGTTTTGTCGAGGGGTGTAGGGTGCTGAAAAGTTGTGACTGGTTCCTTTTTCTGCAAAAAAGTCTTCAAATTCTTTATTCTTGAACTCCAGTCCATTGTCGCTTCTGATGTTGCGAACGGCTTTCCTTAGTTGCACTTCAACCTGCTTAATAAACATCTTTAGCTTTAGAGTAGCCTCAGATTTGTGTTTCAGAAAGAATACCCATGTAAAATGTGAAAAGTCATCAACGATAACAAGAATATACTTGCTACCACCAATGCTTTCGATAGATGAAGGACCACATAAGTCAATGTGAAGTAACTCAAGCAGTTCAACAACTTTAGTGTTTATAATGGATGGTTGACTTTGACAACTCTGCTTCCCCATTTCACATGCAGCACACAAATGTTCTCGATCAAACTTAAGCAATGGAAGACCCCGAACATGACCTCCGGTGACAAGCTTGTTGATATCTTTGAATTTGAGATGGGAGAGCCTTCAGTGCCACAACCAGCTTTCGTCAGAATGAGCTTTGGATAACAGACAGATAGCCGGATTCCCTTTGATAGGTTTGAGATTGAGAGGAAACATTTTGCCTTTGCATTCTGATTTGAGAATCACCCTTTTTGTTTTCTTCTCTATTATTTCAGAACCCTCATCGTCAAATGAAACTTTATGACCGGTACCTCCAACTAGCTGAGATACACTGATGAGGTTATGCTGTAGTCCTTCAACGAACGCCACCTTTCTTATAGTGAAATCACCATTGGTTATCATACCGTAACCCTTTATCGTTCCATATGAGTTGTTCCCAAACTTGACATTCCCACCATTCTGAAGAGATCGAAACTCCCTTAGCTCCTCTTTCCTCCCTGTCATGTGACGTGAGCAACCACTGTCAATATACCATTCTTCGTCGAACTGCTCGTCACTAATAAGCTGCAAAAATTAAGCAGATTTAGGAACCCAAAGTTTCTTGGGTCCACATGAGCCTTTCACAGGAACAAGAATAGTAAGAAAAATGTCAACAAGATATGTTCTTTTTATTAAAGTTGTTTCATCTTTCTTCTTAATAGTGAATACTTTAATTTTGTTAGTATTTGTTACATTCGGTTTGGATTCAGGTTTTGGCGTTTGGGCCTTGGACTGCTTTTGATCATTCTTGACTGGGGAAACCTTCGATTTTCCTTTCAAATCTGTTGAAGATTTTGGATTTTGAGTTTGAACAAAATAGGGTTTAGAATGGGGTTGAGAGGAATTAGAACGAGAGAATTTGGACTGAGAAGTTTTCTTGACTTGAGGTTCTAAGTGACCCTTTTGTTTTTGGTCACTAGTGGGACCAAACCTTGAACTTTGGTAGCTTTTGCTTTTGGGACCAAACCTATGCTTTCGGTAGCTGGTGCTCTCTGAACCGAACCTGTCCCTTCGGCTGTTATTCCTTTCCGAACCGAACCTGTCCTTTCAGTTGTTGTTACTCTCTTGCGGCCTGACAGCAGTTTTCTCTGACTTTGAATTTTTGTCATGATAAGAGAAATGGGCGTTTTGAGATAGCCAAAATTGTCTTCGTTCTGAGAGATTCTTTATGTATATCAGATTCCTTTGCTGCTTTTGATCGTTCACTTGTTTCGGCTGTCGGTGGATGTTGGCCTTTTGCTTCTGTTTCCTGTCAGCCGGTTCACTTTTAACAGATGATGTTTCGCTTGTGGAAGTAACTTCTTCTACAGGAACTTCTTTTGTACCACTAGTGCTTGGCACATCGAAGTTGTCAGGCTTGTTTAGTGGCTCTGGCACATATATGCCTTTGGTTTTCCAGGACGTCCGCTCTGACAGACCGACAGTTTCGTCAGCATTATCTATAGGAGCAGACCAGAAAAACTCATCACAGCCATCTGCATTATCTTCGTTCACTATGTCGGTGAGTTCGACTGTCTGATGTTCGGTTACTCCTGTGACCTTATACACCTGATTTGGTGTTGTTCTCACCTTTTGGTACACTACAACCTTTTCTTCAAGAATCAGGGACTTATTTTGGGATAAACGAGCAAACTCCACTGAATTTTCAGAAATAAGATTTTTGTGGTTTTCGGGTTCGCTCTTGACAAACTCAGAACAGTCAACTTCATCTCATCATCCTCATTAAGTTCAGATGCGTTTTCAACATCAATTTTGTTTTCTGAACTTAAATTGGCATTCAACGAGTCAAATTTTTGTATGGTTTCGGTCCTTAGTTTTAGCTTATCGTTTTCATCTAAAAGGTTTTTCAGCATGTCCTTATGGTCCTTGGACTTTATGAAAGATTCAATTTTGTCCAGTCCATACATATAAGTCGGATTCACATCATCAGACGAAACTACACTTTTGCAATTATATGCTTCAACATCTATTTCATCCTCCTTAAACTCAAGGAAGGGCAAAATCATGCGATGAATTTTCTGCCCTATTTCACAATTCAGATGAAGTTGAGTGAGAAGCATAAGTCCTCTCGCTCCTTGGTGTCCTCTTTTCCGTCATCAGTATTGTATCCCCTCATGTGAGATACATCAGTCACCATCAAACATTTCCCACTGCTTTCGTCACCTCTTGCCACATACACCTTTCCATGCGAAGGCCTTCTCACTTCATCATCCTCAGAGTCGGTAGACCATACTTGCACGCCACCGAACTCGTCATCCGCTGCCGAACCCTGTACAATAAGAGCTTTCATAGAAGGGTTAGTAGCAGCTTTCTTCCTCTTGATCTCATCCAACTTTTTCATCAACACAGCTTCTTCATCTTTCTCCTCATCCTTCTCTGCCATTTTCTTCAGAACATAGTCTTTGGCATAATGGTTCTTTCCTCCACAGTAGTAGCAGTTCACACCAGAATCTCCTTCAACTTTCGCCTCTTTCTTTGGTTCCTCTGTCTTCGGCTCCTCCTTAACCTTTTCAGAACTATAGCTTCCCTGCCAATTTCGGTTCTTATTGGTAGGGAACCTTTTCTTGATGAACCTCTTTGGATTAGATACCATCATTGCATAATCTTCAGAAGTAAGATCATAATCTTCTAAGTTGAGATCTTTATCTTCTACCATACTTTTGCTTTTATACAGGAGGGCCAAGGACCCTAAACTTGAGACCACATTTTTCTCTTGCAAGACAATCTTTTCTTGAGATTTCAAGATTCCCACCAGCTTGGCTAGTGAATAAGACTTGAACTGCTCATGGGCTTTAACAGTGGACATGACAGCCCTCCACTCGGATCTTAGGCCATTCAAAAAGGTGACCTTCTGTTCAATCAGCTTCCTTTCTATATCATGTTTGATCATCTTGCTAAGAAGATGATTGAAGCGATCGAACGTCTGAGTAACAGTTTCATTAGAATTCTGCTTAAATTCACCAAACTCAGACAACAGCAACGTCTGAATGGAATGCTCCAAATCTTCATCTGTGGAATAAAGCTCTCGCAACCTATCCCAGATTTCTTTAGCGGTACTGCAGGAACTCACTAACCTGAATGTATCAGATTGAAGAGCAAATCGGATTAGTCTCAATGCTTTGATATTGCACTGAAACTTCTCCTTTTCGTCTTGAGCAACGTCTTTTACATCTTTTAACAGATCATTATATTCTTTCTGAGTTTTGATGATCTTTGATGTTCCGGAGTGAGCGAATGGTCCAGACACGATTGCTTCCTAAATAAGATATCCATTATCTTCAGATCCGATGACATAATCTTCAAAATGATGCGCCCAGACTTCATAATCCTGGGTGTAGAGAATAGGAATCTTTGTCGTTGATCCAATGCTGTTTGAGATGTTGATAGGATTAGATTGTGACTCGTCCATGCTTGATCGGTTAACCTGTTTGAAAGATTAGACTTGTAATACGTAATATTAGGGTAAAACAAACAAATGATGAGTTACGTCAATTATGGAATGAAGGCTCAATAAATATCAGTTAATGCGGAATAACCCTAATCGCAAACTCTTTCACAGAAAAGATGTCTATCGATTACATAGCCTCCTGCTCTGATACCAATTGATGAGTTATAAAAACTCTTTGATCGATTAGATCTTCGTAACAGGTAAGTAAAGAACGTAAAAAAACAAAGAAATAAAACACAAGTATGGATCACAATGAGTCGTATGATTAGATTACTCAATCCTCAGCAGATCTCGACTAATAACTTCCGCTGTAGAGGACTTCTAGGGTTACAAAACAAGAACGATGAATATACTTGAAATTACTTCCGTAATCGTTTCTAATCACTTCTTTCTAGGATGCATGCAAGCATCTATTTATATTAAACCCTACAAAACTCACGGATGGACAGGCCCATACCGGAGATAAACATGGACTAGCTAACGAGCCCAATAGACGCAACACAATACTGGACCTAACAACTATTACTAGAACAGGGAAACATACAATGAGTTAGTTCATACATGAGTCAATACATACTATGATGAGAAACAAACATAACATATAGATAGAGAATGCTATGACGAGAAACAAACAATAACGTACAGAGAGAACATACACACATACTAGACAGAGAGAGAGAGAGAAAGAGAGAGAGAGAGAGAGAACATACAATATAGCTAGTACATATAATACATATATAAGAACATTACAACAGTTATGTGAGCCACATAACGGGGCATGGCATCACCTGTCATGGCTCGTTTTATATCCAGAGTCTCCTGGAAGGAGAGCGTTGAATTTGTGTATAGATCTATACTGGATTGGCTATCCTACACCTTGCTGCTCGCTACAGTGGGACTTGCAAGTCTACGGGTGCCAAATGTCATTTCTTCCGATGTCTTTCATCGTCGTGTTTTTAGTCAGTAGTATGGTATAGGCATATCACATGGTACTTTAATTAACAATTGGATTAAGGTAGTTAGTACAGCAGTAGTTACCTAATACAACACTACAGTACTATTTTATTTCCCCATTGCATTCACTTGTGATATTCTCACAATGAACAGTAATGTAAAAACTATATTTTTGGTTAATGATAGTCAGAATTGGGAAAATACATACCCTTACAAGAAATATACATACACACATTTGATGCCATGGTAGAAGGCTACTTTTAGTAGAAAACATACGGTTTTCTAGGAGAGTTCAAAATTTTACAGACACTTACAAACATTTACAAACTTATACAACAAGTGCATACAAACACTTTCATAAAAAAAATGACACTAAAATACTTATGATCTCACCAGATTTAAAGCTAATAAACTCTTTCAAAATAACTTGTATTCTCAGGTCATCAGTAGACAGGTACCGATGCTAGGATTTTGAGAAGATGGAGCTCTTTCAAGACTCATATCATAATTTTATTTACATTTTTGGTGTCTTATAACTTAACAGAACACACTTGTATGAAATTATACTATTAATACAATGGTTGAAGTTGTTGCTTGTTTACTACTATGCATTGTTATGATACTGAACATAACGTCCTCCACCCCTGAGCGTTTCCGCCGTTCCGGTTTTGGGGTGTGACAGATTGGTATCAGAGCATTGTTTATAGTGAATCGAGTATATCAACCCATAAAAGATATACAAACTATAAACACAACGGGATTAAAATACTCTGATCTAGAGTTTATACTTTTAAATAATAAAATATTTAACCAAGTATACATACCTACATTCATACTAAAATCAGTGTCACTAGGACAGAACAAAAGTATTACGATTGTTGGACAACACAATCAGACTTAGAGACATATAGTCAACCCCGGGAAGATATAGACTGGTCAACTATATTATCCAAGAAGTGACTAGTATGTGCCTAAGGGTGGATGTGAGGTTGCAACAAGTCTAAAAACTTATCATCAATACTACAATGAAAACATTAGAACATAACATAAAAACTTAAAATACTATAGGAGTATTTTGTGTTACTATAAGTACTTATCTGAGAACTAAAGGTTTTTATTAGTAGGTCAATAATTGCTAAGTGGATACACTAAGGTTATATGTGACTAGGATGTCATAGACTTAGAATCTGTGATCTTTGCTTTTCTTCCTGTTCCTTGTTTGGTTGTGGATTTGGAGTTAGGATCACTTATTCGAAGGTCTATTCTATTTTGCTTTCATATATATGGTATGAATTAAGAAAGTATTGAAGTAACTAATAAAGATCATCTTATAATTATCTAGTTAGTTCGTCTATTAATTATTTCTTTGCCCCTTTTCTCGCATAGATATCATGGCTGGATTCCATATCCCCGGAGACCCGTACTATCCCAACAACGGCAATGCAGGATGGCTGAGAGAAGAGCCAGAAGATGATTATCTAATCCCCTTGGATGATCACCTCGCTGAAGGCTTCTTTGATGGTTCTGAATCAGAGCCAGAAGTCAACAACCTACCCCCAATAGCTCCAAACCCGAACCCTCGTCCAGCATTTCAAGGGCTCACACCTCTGGGGGCCACAAACTTGAACAGATGGAGTTAGGAACAAGGCCAACCCATTCCCTACTATGGAGATAGAAGCTTTTACAACCTAAATGAAGTAGGTTAAGATGATCGAGTCCTACCCATCATGGTTTGTAGGATTTCTCGGAACACTGAACAAGGTTAAGTAGCTATCGACCAAGTAATGGAGATTGACGCCAACTCTGGCGTTAACACAGTCTGCATTCATCAGCTAGAGTCTGCTCATGAAAGGACTCAAGTCCATAATGCAGCTCTACAGATAGAACTTACTGAAACCCAAGCTGAAGTTAAGGAACTTCGGGCTAGGCAGTCAATGTATGAATGGCGCATGCGAGACATAAAGCGTCATCTGTCTAAATCAAGGACTCATTCGAGTGGTTCTCTTCATAGATAGTGATGGGTTTTAGCCATAAGAACTTTGCTATGTGCGCATGCAAAACCCTAATGCTTGGATCTAGGCTTTCTAATTAAACATGCTTTGAATCCAAGACTTCTAATGACTAATTAGGTTAAATAACAACATTGAAACAGATCTAGAACCATACCTTTGAATTCCTTGTTGATCTTGTTGTCTTGGAGCTTCTAGAGTCACAATTGTCACTCCTCTGATGGCTTACAAACACCAATAGCAAGAAAGATGATTTAGGAGAGAGGAGAGGGGAGGAAATCGGCCAGGGTTCTCTTACTTTAGGTGAGGTGCCGATCCCTTAGCCATGGGGTCTATTTATACTTGTAGACTCCTTAAGGGTTACAACCTAAACCCTAATTGGATAGTCTTCTCTTAAGGCTATCCAAATCCATTCCATAGATAACTCCTTGAACGATTTTGAAGCTATCCTAGCTTCTAGAATCCGTCCCTTGTATATCTATATGGATTTACAGTCTAAAGCTTAACTATCAAACAATTGACAGTTTATACCCTCTTGTTTAATTAATCTCTTTAAGTACCAAATTAACTCCAATTAATTCTATCACTTATATTAATCAAATAACAATATATTATTCTTTATATTATTCTCATAATATATTAATAATATTTACTCTCTCATAATAAATCGTCCTATCAAGTTGCTATGGTGAAGGCAACCCAAAAGGACCATGCACAACCGGGTCAAATACTTGCCTAATATAGTTGCAGCCTTAGACACTATTCCAACACTCTCCCACTTGGATAATTCTAGTAACTATATGCACAAGTAAAATTCGGTTTGCAATCGTAGCTCTCAAAGACGCTGTCAAACTCTGATCTAATCAATCTTGTCCTTTAGATAAGGGATCGTACAGTCCTCTGTTAGATATCATGCTGACAATCCTATAGAACGGTTAGTATAGCATTTAGGTTTCTCGATCTCTGATTTATTTGACATAGAACTTAATCGAACACATCAATTCAGTTCTAACCAGGCTTGGCACATAAGTCAAATCAAATCATCGAGCGGCCGAGATATCGCTTTTACCTACTTAGATAAAAGTTATAGATAAACTTCGACTTATATGCATTTACTTATTCATTAACCAACTATACACAACAATGCGTTTTATAACACCGAGTTACTGATGCGTTTTCGCATTATCAATGTACAATGAATTAACAAATAACAAACCATATATCTAGGTTTTAAGACTATATGATATTATCGTCTTGCGATCACCCTTTTTATATCATATTCCATAAGGTGATTCCAGCAAGCGCGGGTTTGTTCCAGTGCTCAAAACTAGTTCATAAGCACTCATGAACGTTGCAGCAACCCTTTGCTATGTCTAAAACCATTTAGACAATCTACACACCAATTCATGACAATCTTCATTCATATCTACTTCCAACATATGAACGATTGTGGACAATTTGAACAATTCGATTATTCCTAATAAACTCAATTATTCTGGAAGTCAAAACATGCAAAGTGAAACAATAGCTAAACAATTAACATAAGATAGTAACATTACTCATAAATAAAACTCCTTTATTTAATCAACAAATGTTAATTACATTTATCTATTACACGTTTCTAATACTATCTAATCTATGCTAATATCATCCTTCAGCCCAATACTCCTAGCATGCTGCAAGTGCTTAACCCTACTCAGTCCCTTCGTAAGCGGATCTGCTGGGTTATCTTCCGATGATATCCTCTTCACTACGAGTTGTCCTTCTTCTACACGATGTCTAATGAAGTGATATTTTCTGTCGATATGTATTGATCTACCATGATCCCTCGGTTCCTTGGTCAAGGCAACCACTCCTTCGTTATCACAGAAAATCTCCATGGGCTCCTTTATGGCAGGTACAACTCCAAGATCACCGATGAAGTTCTTTAGCCATATTGCCTCCTTCGACGCTTCGCTCGCTGCAATGTACTCTGATTCGCACGTTGAATCAGCTACGGTTTCCTGCTTGGAACTCTTCCATGTCACTGCTCCTCCATTTAGGGTAAAGACCCAGCCCGACTGCGAACGGTAGTTGTCCCTGTCGGTCTGAAAACTGGCGTCACTATACCCTCGCACCTTCAAGTCATCACTCCCTCCGAGGACTAAGAACCATTCCTTCGTCCTCCGAAGGTACTTAAGGATATTCTTCACCGCAATCCAATGTGCTCTGCCACGGTTCCTTTGATATCTGCTAACCATGCTCAAAGCGAAGGCTACATCAGGGCGAGTACAAGTCATAGCGTACATGATTGAGCCAACTACGGAAGCGTATGGTACTCGGCTCATTTCTGCTATCTTAGCTTCGGTACTTGGACTTTGAGTCTTACTCAACTTGGCATTACTTTGTATCGGTAATTCTCCCTTCTTCGAATTTTCCATACTAAAACATTTCATTACCTTCTCTAAGTAAGTATTATGACTAAGTCCAATTAGTCTCTTACTTCTTTCTCTTACTATCCTTATTCCCAAAATGTAAGAAGCCTCTCCGAGGTCCTTCATAGCGAAGCACTTCTCGAGCCAGGACTTAACCTCCTGCAGAGTCGGGATGTCGTTTCCTATGAGTAATATGTCATCGACATATAGAATGAGGAAGCTTACTATACTCCTACTGGCTTTGACATATACACATGATTCATCTTCGCTTCGTACAAATCCAAACTCTTTGACTTTCTCATCGAAACAAAGATTCCATCTGCGAGACGCTTGCTTAAGTCCATAAATGGACTTCTCAAGCTTACACACTCTATTTGGATGCTTTGGATCCACAAACCCCTCTGGCTGAGCCATGTAAACATCCTCAGCCAACTTTCCGTTAAGGAAAGCGGTCTTGACATCCATTTGCCAAATCTCATAATCATGAAATGCGGCAATTGCTAGCATCACTCTAATAGATTTTATCTTCGCAACTGGTGAGAAGGTCTCATCATAGTCAACTCCGGGAGTTTGAGTAAAGCCCTTCGCAACCAATCGCGCTTTATATGTGTGTACTTTTCCATCCACGTCGGTCTTCTTCTTGAAGATCCATTTGCACCCAACGGTCTTACGTCCGGGCACATAATCAACCAAATTCCAAACTTGGTTGTCATACATGGATTGGATCTTGCTATCAATTGCCTATTTCCATTTCGTAGACTCCGGGCCTGCCATGGCTTCCTTATAGCTATTAGGTTCATCGAGATTTATTAGTGTACCATCACTAATATACGTGTCCCCTTCGGTAGTAATATGAAAACCATAAAACTGGGGATGAACTCTAACTCTATCGGAACGTCTAAGAGGTAAGGACTCGTCAATCGGTTCAACCAGAGTTTCCTCCTCGGGTTGAGTGCCAGCGGTAGAGGTTCCTTCATCTATCGACTCTTGAATCTCTTCAAGTTCGATCTGCCTCCCACGTCTCCTTGGCTTATGAGTTCTTGCTCTCGGAAAACTCCTCTCCTCGCAACAAAGACAACATTGTCCTTCAGTCTATAGAAGAGATATCCAAAGGATGTCTGTGGGTAGCCGATGAAAATACATCGCTCACTTCGAGGTTCGAGCTTGTCGTGAGTATCTCGTCTTACGAAAGCCTCGCAATCCCAAACCTTGATATGTGCCAACGAGGGAGCTTTCCCTATCCACATCTCGTGAGTTGTTTTGGCAACCTCCTTAGTAGGGACTCGGTTAAGGATATGGGCGGCAGTCTCTAAGGCATACCCCAAAAAAGAGATAGGTAGTGAAGCACGACTCATCATAGAGCGAACCATATCCAATAAGGTTCCATTACGCCTTTCTGCCACACCATTCAACTGCGGTGTCCTAGGAGGCGTCAATTGCGAAACTATTCCACACTCCTTGAGATAATCGTGGAATTCAAGACTTAGGTACTCTCCACCTCGATCGGAGCAAAGCATCTTGATTCTCCTGCCCAATTGATTCTCCACTTCATTCTTAAACTCTTTGAACTTTTCAAAGGTTTCTGACTTTTGCTT
Source organism: Lactuca sativa (assembly GCF_002870075.4). Lineage (NCBI taxonomy): Eukaryota > Viridiplantae > Streptophyta > Magnoliopsida > Asterales > Asteraceae > Lactuca > Lactuca sativa. Next base: position 81,969,482 of record NC_056624.2, read on the forward strand.
GATTAAATAGATATACCCATATCTACTATAATCATCGGTAAAAGTCATGTAGAAGTGGTTCCCATCCTTCGTGGTTGATCTAAACGGTCCACATACATCGGTATGTATTAAGTCCAATAGACCCTCACCCCTTTCACATGTACTCGTGAAGGGTGACTTAGTCATCTTCCCAAGTAAACAAGACTCGCATGAGTCATCTTCCCTAAGGTCGAATGACTCCAACACTCCATCCTTTTGGAGTTGGGCTATGCGTTTCTTGTTGACATGTCCAAGACGACAATGCCATAAGGATGCTTTATCTATATTCAAAACATCATTTCGTAAGTTATCAACAATCATAACAGTTTCATAATTTCCATTACATGGTATAGCTTCAAAGTAAAAGACACCATTTAGATAAGCCAAAATAGAATCATTCTCATTATTAAAAGAAAATCTAAAACCTTGTCTATATAAACCATGAAATGAAATGATGTTTCTAGCCATTTCTGGTGAATAGCAACAATTGTTCAAATCTAAACACAAATTATTCCTAAGTACTAAAGAATACACTCCAATCTTGGTCACAGACGACGATCTTCTGTTCCCCATGATTAGATTGATTCTTCCTTGCTCCACATCCCTACTTCTTCTTAGTCCCTACACATTAGAACAAATGTGGTAACCACAACCGGTATCAAGAACCCAAGAAATAGCATGATTAGAATCGTTAGATTTAATTGTGTATATACCTGCGAAAGATGGCTTGATCTTTCCTTTTTTGATTGCTTGCAGGTACTCTGGGCAGCTTCTCTTCCAATGTCCTATCTTGTGGCAGTTGTGGCACTCTGCCTCCTTCGGGTTAAGGCAGGGCTTAGCGGGATCAACTTTGGTCCCACTAGAAGAGGCACCATCTCGGGCTTTAACCTTGTGATAGTTCTTAGACGAAGCCTTCCTCTTCTTTCCCTTTCCTTGACCAATAGCCAAGACATGAGAAGCGGGTGGATTGGGAGTTGGTGCAATAGACTTGTCTTTGAAGTTGCTCTCAGCGACCCTCAAGAGACCTTGAAGTTTGCTTAGGGTGACCTCTTCTTTGTTCATGTGGTAGGTCATCCTAAATTGGTTGTACATTGGAGGCAAAGAGTGAAGCACCACGTCGATCGCCAAGTCTTCCCCAAAGTCAACATTTAACTTGCGAAGGCGGTCGACATACCTATGCATCTTTTGCAGGTGCACGGTAAGAGATTCTCCATGACCTATCTTAGCGGAAATCATGTTAGTGAAAATATCATAACGCTCTTGTCTCGCGTTCTGATGGTATCTCTCCAATAAGTCTTGATGCATCTCGTATGGGTACATGTCCTCGTAGGACTTTTGGAATTCGGAGTTCATGGTGGCAATCATGATGCAATGTACCTTTCTTGCATCTCGCTCATGAGTTTCAAAAGCGGTGATTTCAGCCGGAGTAGCGATTTCGGGGTTGATCTTCTCGAGCTTCTCATCGAGGACATACTCCTTATCCTCATAGCGAGCAATGGTGCGAATGTATCTTATCCATTCGCTAAAGTTCGTTCCATCGAAGGTGACCTTTTGGCAAAGGCTCATCAACGTGAAAGAACTAGCAGCAGCGTTGTTAGCGTTCGACATCTACAAATAGAAAGGACAAAGATAGATTAGAATAAGAATCCCTAATTATCACCCAATAAGAAAATTAGGGCTAGGATCCAACAATAACATTTACATACTAGAAAAGGGATGCCGTAATCTCACATGCAAATAACTTGAAGGTAAGTGAATGACGATTCACTAATTCTCCATCACAAAACTTAAACTATTAGTCCTAAGTGTATTGAGAATTCCTAGGTTCGGATGAGATTCATTGAAACTATTCAATGGCATGTTTAAATCTCGATATGCCCCTCTTGTTTGTGACTGGGATACCGAGGATCACAAAGCGGGTGTGAATTACCATGCAAATTCACATGGCGCCTTCATTGTAACGATCACCTATTCGATGTGCCGGTAAACCACACACGCTCCATCGAACTATGATAAACAATGAATCACCCTTTGCCACCTTTGCTTAGAACCAATTAGTGTGCCGGTAAACCACACACGCTCCACTAACATCTTAGCAAGGGTGCAAAGTGTAATTTCATGGGATTGCATCAATTCACTTTTCCTAAAGTAACTAAGATTGGGAAATTTTTTTAAAATATGTGTAGTTACTTTGTATTACTTATTATACTTTTAATGAGAGGATGAGGTTGCCCTATCCTACCCGTTCGGCTAACGACCCTCCACCAATCAAGCTAGCGGTGGGTGTGAGTGTACACCCATTAAGCGCCATTTTATAGGCCGCAACCTTATACCCACCTTATAGATCGGCTTCGTGAATGAGGCCTACTAACGGTAAGACTAGCATTTAGTTATACATATATATATATATATATATATATATATATATATATATATATATATATATATTATTCTAGTAATATCATATTAGTATAGGGTTGTATTTTAAACCTTTCAAAATCTAGGTTTTGAAATTTAAGTTGTCTAAATTAAAACTTTTAATCACAAAATATAAATTTCAAAACTTGAGGACAAGTTTTAAACATTTAAAACATGAAGGATCAAATAAAAAATAATTCCAATTAACAATTAATATCCTAATTATCTATATTTGATTTTATTCAAGATTCCTTTTTAAGATAATTACCAAAATAATTAAAATAATTAATTAATTATCATATAAGGAAATTAAATATTTTATTAGTTGATAAATATCTTTAATTATATCAAGATAATAGTCATATATATCAAAAAATCGGATTTAAGTTGATCTAATATGATTAAGGTAAGTTTCCATAAGATAATCATGAAAAAATCCCGAATCTGGCCATTCCTAACGCCTGGACTCGCCGAGTGCACAAAGGGACTCGCCGAGTCAGGCCATCTCACCGAGTCCACTTTGGAACTCGCCGAGTCCATGACTCAGAAACACAAAAATCGAATTCTGCAGTTTAGTTTCAGTTAATCAAGCAACAATTTAATGAAAACCAAGCTAGGCTCTGATACCACTGATGGGTTTTAGCCATAAGAACTTTCCTATGTGCGCATGAAAAACCCTAATGCTTGGATCTAGGCTTTCTAATTAAACATGCTTTGAATCCAAGACTTCTAATGACTAATTAGGTTAAATAAAAACATTGAAACAGATCTAGAACCATACCTTTGAATTCCTTGTTGATCTTGTTGTCTTGGAGCTTCTAGAGTCACAATTGTCACTCCTCTAATGGCTTACAAACACCAATAGCAAGAAAGATGATTTAGGAGAGAGGAGAGGGGAAGAAATCGGCCAGGGTTCTCTTACTTTAGGTGAGGTGCCGATCCCTTAGCCATGGGGTCTATTTATACTTGTAGACTCCTTAAGGGTTACAACCTAAACCCTAATTCGATAATCTTCTCTTAAGGCTATCCAAATCCATTCCATAGATAACTCCTTGGACGATTTTGAAGCTATCCTAGCTTCTAGAATCCGTCCCTTGTATATCTATATGGATTTACAGTCTAAAGCTTAACTATCAAACAATTGACAGTTTATACCCTCTTATTTAATTAATCTCTTTAAGTCACCAAATTAATTCCAATTAATTCTATGACTTATATTAGTCAAATAACAATATATTATTCTTTATATTATTCCCATAATATATTAATAATATTTACTCTCTCATAATAAATCATCCTATCAAGTTGCTATGGTGAAGGCAACCCAAAAGGACCATGCACAACTGGGTCAAATACTTGCCTAATATAGTTGCAGCCTTAGACACTATTCCAACAGATAGAGCCTACTCAACCTTCTCTTTTGGATATAATTTAGTTATGTAAAAACTCTAGTATAATTTCCTATCTTTGTTAAAACTTGGACCTGTTAGGTATTGATTAGATTGTAGGTCTGTCAAAATTTTCCCATCTTGGTTGATGTAAGGCCTACTTCTAGGTCATTTTTGCCGAACTTGTTACATTTGTAATTCTAGTATTATTGAATGATATCTAATCTCGTGGAAATTATTATCCATATACTATCATCTACTAGTACTAGATCTACATTCAATCATACTATTCAAATGTGTTGTTGGATTACGGAGAGTTAATCCATGAGTCACTCTCACCAATTTCTCTATTCTTACCCACGTTGTCATCTTTGTTAAACTTATAGCTAAAAGATGCCTCCGCGTCGATCAACGAGACGCAATCCTCCGGTAACTGCAACACCACCTACTCCTCAAATTGATACGGCAGCTCTAAATGATGTAGTAGCTGCAGCTGTGGCAATAGCCATGGCTCAATATCATTCTTCCGGTTGCACTGGAGGAGGAACACCGGTCCAGTCTACTCATGGTGAAATCCCTGTGTGCTTGAGAAATTGCTCCTACAAAGACTTCACCAACTGCAAGCCACTGTCATTTAAAGGGACTGGCGGGGTCATTGCCCTCTCGCAATGGTTCGTAAAGACAGAGTTGATCTTCGAGATCTGCTCATGCCCGGAAGGAAGAAAAGTCAAATTTGTTGCATGCACTTTCGAAGCAAAAGCCCTGACATGGTGGAATAGCCATGTTAAGTCACTATCTCTAGTAGTGGCTAATGCTATAGGCTGGGAAGCTATGAGAGAGCTAATTATTGAAGAATACTGCCCGAGGTACGAAATCCAGAATTGTGGAGCCTAACCATGAAGGGCTCCGAAATAGTCACCTCTACCGCCAGATTCTGTAAGCTGGTGGCCCTTTGTCCCAATATGGTTCATACAGAGGAAAGAAAATAGAGAGGTAGATATAGGGGCTGGTGCCTCTATTTCAGGGGAATGTTTTAGCTTCAAACCCCACTACATTCGATAGTTCCAAGAGGTTGGCATAGAGACTCATTGCCATGGGGTCCATACCCCAGCAGCAACAACGACCCTAGCCATCTCAGAACCTTCCACGACCGTTGATTCCAAGCGGAAATTCTGGGATGACAAGAAAAAGAACAAGGCTGCCCAAAAGCAGTAGGTCGTGGTACTTCATTCTGCGATAGCACCTATCGTTGCTGCTCCGATCAAGAAGTACGCTGGATGTTTGCCAAAGTGCAACAAATGCAACTTCCACCACACAGGAGCCTGCCGGGAAATGCAGTGCTCTAACTGCAGTAGGAAGGGGGCACACCACCCGTTTCGGCAAAGCTTCGGCGAGGCCAATCAACCAAGTCCCCGGCACAGGAGTGGGCCAAGCTTGCTATGACTGTGGCGAGATCGGCCACTACAAAAGGAACTGCCCGAAGGTAGGGATCACCAGCGGAGTAGGAAGGGTTCTGGCCATAGGCCACGAGTAAGCGGTTGCCGACCCCACAGTGGTCACTGGTACGTTTCTCCTCGATAACTCTTATGCATGCATTCTGTTTGATAGTGGAGCGGAGAGGAGTTTTGTGAACCAAAAATTTGCTCATTTACTTAAGCAAAAATCACGAGCACTTAAAGAACCGTTCACTGTAGAAATTGCTAAAGGGAAGACGGAGAGCACTAGCTGCATTTACATAGGATGTACCCTAACTCTAGATAGTCATTCATTTTCAATCGACCTCATGCTGGTCTCAATTAAAAGTTTCGACGTCATTATCGGCATGGATTGGTTGAGTCTTCATCATGCCGACATCGTGTGTTATGAAAAGGTTGTTTGCCTTAATCTGCCGTCTGGTGAAACTCTAGTAATCTACAACGAAAAACTCGCCACTAATGTTCGCCTCATCTCGAGCATTCAAGCGCAGATATTCTTGAGAAAGGAGTGTCGCACATTCCTTGCTCATGTTGTCGATGTGAGTCATGAAATGAAAGACATTAAGAACATTCCAGTAGTATGTGATTTTCCCGACATATTTCCAGATGAACTCCTAGGATTACCTCCGCAACGTCAAGTCGAGTTCAGGATCGACTTAGTTCAGGGGCTACCCCTGTAGCCAAATCGCCTTATCCTCTAGCACCTGCAGAGATGCAAGAACTGTCCATTCAAATTAACGAACTGCTCAGCAAGGGCTTCATAAGACCAACTTCTCACCCTGGGGAGCTCCAGTCTTGTTCGTCAAGAAGAAATACGGATCGTTTCGTATGTGCATCGACTACAGGGAGCTCAACAAACTGACCGTCAAAAATCGTTACCCTCTGCCTCGTATAGACGATTTATTTGACCAACTTCAAGGGGAGAACTTCTTTTCAAAAATCGATCTAAGATCTGGATATCACCAATTACGAGTACTAGGGGAGGATGTTCCGAAGACAGCCTTCCGAACTCGTTATGAGCACTACGAATTCGTAGTGATGCCGTTCGAATTAACAAACGCGCCCGTAGTATTCATGGATTTAATGAATAGGGTGTGTCATCCTTACTTGGATCAATTTGTCATCGTCTTCATCGATGACATACTTATCTACTCTCGTAGTAAGGAGGAGCATAGTCAACATCTGCGACCAGTCGTAGAAACGCTGCGTTCGGAGAAGCTCTAAGCGAAGTTCTCGAAATGCGAATTTTAGATCCAAAGAGTCGAATTCTTAGGACACGTGGTTAGCAAAGAGGGAATACATGTAAACCCTTCCAAAATCAAAGCCATTGAGAGCTGGTCAGCACCGAAGACGCCTACCGAAATTCATCAATTTCTAGGCCTCGCTGGCTACTATCGCAGGTTCATTCAGAACTTCTCCTAAATTGCGAAACCTCTTACAACACTGACCCAGAAGGACGTGGCCTTGAACTGGGAAGAGAAGCAGGAGAGAGCGTTCCAAACGCTCAAGCGAGCCTTGTGCACCGCACCAATACTATCCCTCCCGAAGGAATAGAAGACTTCGTTGTCTATTGTGATGCGTCAAATCAGGGGCTCGACTGTGTTCAGATGCAGCGAGGTAAGGTCATTGCCTATGCCTCGAGACAACTGAAGACACATGAGGTAAATTACACCACTCACGATCTTGAGCTAGGAGCAGTCGTGTTTGCTCTGAAGATCTGGAGACACTACCTGTATGGTACAAAAAGCACTATCTTTACAGACCACAAAAGCCTACAACATATATTTGACCAGAAGGAGCTCAATATGAGACAACAACGGTGGGTCGAGCTACTCTGTGATTACGAATGCGAAATTCGTTATCATCCGGGTAAAGCCAACGTAGTAGCTAACGCCTTAAGTCGGAAAGAATACTCTGGTCGTAGAGTCAAATCATTGACTATGACTATCCATTCACACTTGTCCACGCAAATTAAGGAGGCTCAACTCAACGCTTTGAAACCTGAAAATGTGGCGAGTGAATCCCTGTGAGAGATGGATAAGAACTTGGAAGTCAAAGGTGGCGGAGCCTTATATTTCATGGATCGGATCTGGACACCAAAACATGGTGGTTTCAGAGACTTGGTCATGACCGAGGCGCACAACACTCGTTATTCCGCCCACCCATGTTCAGATAAGATGTATATGGATCTTAAAAAGCTATACTGGTCGCCTAACATGAAAACAGAGATTGCTACCTTCGTGAGTAAATGCCTTACTTGAGCCAAGGTCAAGTTCAAATACCAGAAACCCTCAGGTCTTCTACAACAGCCGGAGATACCAGAATGGAAGTGGGAGCGGATCACTATGGACTTCATAACCAAGTTGCCCAAGGCAACGGGTGGACTTGATACCATATGGGTCATCGTCGACAGATTGACCAAGTCCGCAGACTTCCTGCCTATCAAAGAAACAGACAAGATGGAGAAGCTTACAAGAACCTACATAGGGGAGATCGTACAACTGCATGGTGTTCCTATATTTGTTATCTCTGATAGAGATAGTAGATTCACTTCAACGTTCTGGAAGTCGCTACTAAGTTCCCTAGGAACTAGGTTGCACATGAGTACAACCTATCATCCACAAACCGACGGGCAAAGTGAGGGGACTATCTAAACCTTGGAAGATATGTTGCAAGCTTGTGTGATCGACTTTGGGAAAGCATGGGATACTCATTTACCCCTTGTCGAATTCTCCTACAACAATAGTTATCACACAAGCATAAAGGCTGCTCCATTCGAGGCCCTATATGGCCAAAAGTGCAGATCCCCTAAGTGTTGGGCTGAGGTGGGTGATACCCAGTTAGCTAAAGGACGAGTTCCTGACAGCACTCTCACAGGTCCGGAGATCATACGAGAAACGACAGAGAAGATCGTTCAGATTCGTAAACGATTGAAAGCCTCTAGAGACCGACAGAAAAGCTATGCAGATAAACGAAGGAAATTGTTGGAATTCCAGCTAGGCAACCGAATTCTATTGAAGGTCTCACCCTAGAAAGGCTTGATACGCTTCGGAAAGCGTGGAAAGCTAAATCCAAGATACATAGGGCCATTCGAGATTCTCGCTAGAATCGGCCCAGTAGCTTACAAACTTAACTTACCTCGTAAACTCAGTAACGTACATTCTACTTTCCATGTCTCGAACTTGAAAAAGTTTTCGTCCGATGAGACTCTTGTAATCCCACTCGACGTGATCGAAATCAACGAGAGCCTCAACTTCGTGGAAGAACCAGTAGAGACCATGGACCGAGAGGTCCAGCAAACGAAACAAAGTCGTATCCCGATAGTGAAGGTTCATTGGAACGCCAAGCGAGGACCTGAATTCACTTAGGAGCGAGAGGATCAGATGAAACTGAAATATCATCATCTTTTTACTTAGTTATTTGTAACTACTTATTTCCTTAAACTCTAATTTCGGTACGAAATTCCTACTAACGGGGGGTAATGTGACAACCCAAAATTTCTATCTTGTACAACCATTCACTTCAATAGAAGTCAGATTTATTTCAGCTAATTTTTAAGCTTTTTGGATTCAGTTTAAGTGTTCTAAAGCCTAGTACTTCAAGAGATAATTAGAGGAAGTATACTTTAGGATTTATTGTACAACATTTAAGTCACAAAACTCCAAGAGTTAGGAGTTTTCGGCCCAAATAGTGTTTGGACCGAAAACCCTAAAGGGTATATAAATGACACTTAGTCATTTTTACCATTCTTTTCCATTTCCAAGTCAAGAACAATTCTCTCTCAAGTATCATCCAAAGATTTTTCGAGATCTTCAAGATTGTAAGTGTTTCCTTCCTTGTTTAGTCGATCTCTTCCATTATCTAGTGATCTTACATGATTTCATCCGTGAAATCATTCCATTTTCTTAGATCTTCAAGTGTTCTTTAAGAACACCAAGAACACATACTAGTGTCTTGGGCCGAAAACACCTTTCCTTATCTCTTATACTTGTTATCTAGTAAGGATACTGGATTTAGAGCCTTGAAATCGTCATTTTTCCAAGAACAAAAGGGGTTTTTGGTTAGTGCATCTCCTTAAACCGAAAACCCTTATGAAAGGTGCCTTTAAGACCTTAAGCTTTTCCTAATACTTAGTATTGAGTCTAGAACATTCTTTTCTTGTTGAAAGCCCTTGGAAATCACCTTATGCATCAAAGATCATGAGTTTTCGGCCAACCATTTGGACCGAAAACCTCTTTAGACCGAAAACCATATGGACCGAAAACCACAAGAAACATACCACTGGGACCGAAAACTCCCTTAAGTGGTTATACAACCCTTAGATGCAACCCTTGGTACTTCTAGCACTTGAATCAAAGTGTTTTCCATGTCCTAGGGTATCTTAACTTGGTTAAATTAGTTTTTAATTGACTAATTGGTTACATATATGTGTTATTATATGATAAATAGGATACATGTGTGTGCTCAAGTCTTCACTTGACACATAGCATCCTATACCATCCGTTCATCCAAACCACTCACTACAGGTGAGTTCATACCCCTTAGTCTATCTTTTAAATGCTTTTATGGGGGGGGGGGGAATAAAAGTTGAAACATTATAGTTATTATATCAATCACATGTGATTAATACCTATCAAACAAAGGATTTGTTATTCAATTGGTTGTTTTATCAAACAAAACTACTTCAATGGTTTTCAAATGTTTTTACATGTTAAATACTTTTATTCAAACTCTTTTAAAACTTATACTTTGTCAAATGCATATCTATATAGATATAGTTATATAAGTAGGATTGAAAGGACTTAGGACTAATAGCTTGCCGTGCTTCTTGTTCCTTTTTTGGTTGTGGACTTAGGGTATCGGTTATTTGTCCGAAGGTCGTTTGAATCTTAGTTATATATTATGTATATATGTATAGATATAAAAGTTCCTTCATTCCGTTCAATACCTTTGGGTAGCAAAGGTATACAATCATGTTCATACATTCAAACAACATTTCTAGTAAACTATAATAGGTATAGTTTAGGAAGTTACTAATACTATTACTAGAACAGGGAAACATACAATGAGTCAGTTCATACATGAGTCAATACATACTATGATGAGAAACAAACATAACATACAGATAGAGAATACTATGATGAGAAACAAACAAGAACATTACAACAGTTATGTGAGCCACATAACGGGGCATGGCATCACCTTTCATGGCTCGTTTTGTATCTAGAGTCTCCTGGAAGGAGAGCGTTGAATTTGTGTATAGATCTATACTGGATTGACTATCCTACACCTTGTTGCTCGCTACAGTGGGACTTCCAAGTCTACAGGTGCCAAATGTCATTTCTTCTGACGTCTTTCATTGTCGTGTTTTTAGTCAGTAGTATGGTACAGGCATATCACATGGTACTTTAATTAACAATTGGATTAAGGTAGTTAGTGCAGCAGTAGTTACCTAATACAACACTACAGTACTATTTTATTTACCCATTGCATTCACTTGTGATATTCTTACAATGAACAGTAATGTAAAAACTATATTTTTGGTTAATGATAGTCAGAATTGGGAAAATACATACCCTTACAAGAGATATACATACAAACGTTTGATGCCTTGGTAGAAGGCTACTTTTAGTAGAAAACATAGGGTTTTCTAGGAGAGTTCAAACATTTACAAACAATTAAAAAATTTACAAACTTATAGATCAAGTGCATACAAACACTTTCATACAAACAATTACACTAAAATACTTATGATCTCACCAGCTTTAAAGCTGATAAACTCTTTCAAAATAACTTGTATTCTCAGGTTATCAGTAGACAGGTACTGATGCCAGGCTTTTGAGAAGATGGAGCTCTTTCAAGACTCATATCATATTTTGATTTACATTTTTGGTGTCTTATAACTTAACAGAACACACTTATATGAAATTATACTATTAATACAATGGATGATGTTGTTGTTTGTTTAATACTATGCATTGTTGTGATACTGAACATAACATCCTCCACCCCTGAACATTTACGCCGTTCCGGTTTTAGGGTGTGACACACACTAAGATACACATACACTAATAAAATTACACACATACATAGCCATCCTTGTGGTGGCCGGTAGTGGTCTATGGCGGCATCCACCACCTCACGGTGGTGGTGGTGGTGACTTCTTTTCCAGATTCTGGCCAAGGGTTTCACACCCATACACTGTAACACACTACATTACACCCACCTAATGTATGCAGAGATCACACACACACAACCACCTTCCATGGTGGCTGGTGTCGACGGAAACAAGGCAAAAAACAACCCTGCTTCCTAGATGCGAACACAGCCAACCAAAATGGTAGCATCCGGCGGTTGGTCTTTGCGTTTCATAGCCCCGTCGGTTGCTTGAAGCAACCTATCCCAGCTACCCCCTGCGGTGGCGTGAGGCAGTCGAGCGGAGAAGAGAGAAGGGAAGAAGAAGAAGACGCGGAGGAAGGAAAACGCACGACAGCAACGGTGAAGCAGTTGCATGGCGGCAGTGGCAGGGACGACGCTCGACCAGCACCTTCGATCGGTACTCCCCGATACAACAACGGTCTTGGTGGTTTCTTCCGGCAACCCCGACGTCCAATGATGCTTCAGATAGCGGCAGCTGGAGAAGGAGGATGGAGATAGCGGGTAGTGTTTAGAGGCTTAGGGTTAGGGTTACCGGGTGGTAACGAGTTTATATCCCGCCTCCATCAAACTTCTATCCATAATAACACTTCTGGTCCCTCCCTCCCTCTATTCTTTCAATTTCGATCCTTAATTTACCCTTTAATCCCTTGCCCCCATAATTATTTTCAATATAAGTCCAACAGTTCCAAAACAACCAATCCTCTATAAACTATTCTCAATTTAGATCCATAAATTACAATTTCTACCCTGGCTTCAAGAATCCTTCTCAGAATAAGTCTGATATTTACTCTTTAACCCCCGGAAATCAAAAGTATATCATTTGGCACCCCGAAACCAACACCCCACTAATTAATGTTTGATTTTGGACAATAATAATATAAAATTATAATAAAATTACTTCTCGGGGTTTCAGGTTTATCATTAATTATCCTATTTTAAATAGGATGTTACACCATAGTTCAACTAATAAATGAGGATGTACTTAGAATAGGGGGTCTACTGTTAGAAAGATGAAAGCAATTGAATAGAAAGATTCCCAAGGGAATTAGATGCTTGTCGATATCGTTGGTATTATGCATGTATAGAGTTTTGGAAAACTTGACCTTGGAGTAAGTCTTACATTATACCAGAAAAGATAAAATTTTGACAGCACAAAGACCTAACATACTGAAGGTTCAAGGTCTTAAACATAAGCAGAAATTTTATACTAGAGTCTATACATAGACCTAATCTATATCCAAAAGAGAGAGGATAATAGGCTCTACTCGTGAGGAAGGTTGTTCTGGTTGGTACTTGATTCAACCCCGGCTTCAGCGAGCTGTTGTTCTGTTTCCCACACACACCTTTGCAATGCCACCTGGTTTTGACAAAGATCCCTAACTTCGGATTGGCAGGCATTCAGTTCCACCTGTAGGGCAACAGTGCGAGACCTTTCTAAGTCCTAGTCATCGGTCAGATGATGGAGATGAACTGTGTTGACTCTGGAGTTAGCCCTAATCTCCATAACTTGGTCAAAGTTTGCCCTTCCCTGCTTGGCATTTCGAGCAACACGGCAAACCAAGATTAGGAGGACTCTGTCAGCTGAGCCCCCTTCATCCAAGTTATAGAAGCTTCGGTCTCCATTATAGGGAAGCGGTTGTCCCTGTTCGTGGCTCCACCTTCCCAAGTTTATTGCCCAAAGAGGCGTTGGGCTGTGAAATGTCGGTCGAGGGTTAGGGGTCTAGGCAACTTGGGGTGGATTATAAACCTCGGGTTCCGATTCAGAGTCTTCTTGAACTTCATCTTCGTTCTCTTCATCAGAACTCTCCTCGGGGTCTTCCACTACTAGGACTATCGGGTCAACTTCTTCTTCTTCGACCTCAAGCCATCCAACGTTTCCTTGATTAGGAAAGTACGGGTCACCCGGCAGATGAAATCCAGCCATGTTATCTAAGTGAGAATAGGAGGGTAAGAAACATATAATAGATGTAATACTAATGATAGTTATAAGATGATCCTAACCAGTTACTTCTATACTTACGTAATGCATACCAGTTGTATATGAATGAAGATGGAATGGACCTTCGAATAAGCGACCGAACTGTAAGTTTGCAACCAAACAAGGAACAGGAAGTAAAGCGAAGATCACCGATTCTAAGTCCATAACCTCTTAGTCATATATAACCTAAGCGTATCCACTTAGAAACAATAAACCTACTAGTAAAGACCTTTTTAGTTTTCATATAAGCAATTATAGTACCACAAAATACTCTTATAGTATTTTAAGTTTAAGTTATGCTCTAGAGTTCCATTGTAGTAGAGTTTGTAAGTTTTTAGACTTGTTGCAACACCACAACCATTCCTAGGCACATGCTAATCACTTCTCGGGTAGATATAGTTGATTAGGCTATATCCATCCCAGAACTGATTATATGTCCCCAAGCCTACTTGTGTTGATCAACAACCACAATACTTTTGTTCTATTCTAGTATGACACTGATCTTAGTATGAATGCATGTATGTATACTTTTAGTAAAATATTTTATTATTTTAAAAGTATAAACTCTTGGTCAGATTATTTTAATCCCGATGTGTTTATAGTTTGTATATCTTTTATGGTTGATATACTCAGTTCACTATAAACAATGCTCTGATACCAATCTGTCACACCCCCAAACCGAATTGGCGGAAACATTAGGGGGTGGAGGACGTCTTGTACAGTATCATAACAATGAAAAATAGTAAAACAAGCAACAACATCCATAGCATTAATAATATAGTTTATACATGTGTGTTCTGTGTATAGTTATAAGGCACCAAAAATATATCAAAATAAAAGACAAGTCTTGAATAAGCTTCATCTTCTCAAAACCAGGTCCTATGTACCTGTCTACTGATGACCTGAGAATACAAGTTATTTTGAAAGAGAGTATCAATATTTAAGTTTAGTGAGTACATTAGTATTTTGTGTCAAAATTTTACATTTGTTTCATGAAAATGTTTGTAGTGTTTTGATGTAAATGTTTGTATACTTCCTAAAAAGTCATGTATTTTCTACTAAAATGAAAAGTAGTCTTCTACCAAGACTCAACTGTTTGTATGTTCTGATCTCTTTGAAAAATGGTGTAAAATGTATGTTTTTCCAACTTTATGACTATCTTTACTAGAAAATACTTTGCATTTCTCAATGTGAGAATATCACTGTATGAATGTAATGGAAAATGAAGATGTACAGCAGGGTTGTATAAAATACCCTACTGAAGCACTAACTACTTTGAAACCAAATGGTTAATTAAGGTAAAAATGTGATTAGGTTAAAACCATACTTGATTGACTAGTATAAAACACGACGTTCTTCAGACGTGGAAAATGGTATAACATTTGTCACCCGTAGACCTGCAGGTCCCGCTGTAGCTAGCATCAAGGTGTAGGATGGTCAATCCCGTATAGATCTATTCACAAACTCACGCTCTCCCTCCAGGAGATTCTGGTTATAAAACGTGACACAACAAGTATATTGCTACGCCTTGAAATAGTGTTTCACATTGTAGTTATTATGTTCTTGTTATAATATGTATGTTCCTTTCTGTTCTTGTTATAGTATGTTTTGTAATGTATAGTAAGGATATGAATGTACTGACACATGTATGTTTCTCTGTTCTAGTATGTAGTGATTCTCTAAACTATACCTATTATAGTTTACTAGTATGTTTGTTTGAACTGTTACTGATTTGCAGAAAATACTCAATTACTCACCATAAGCAACTAAGTTAAGTATGTTCCTTAAAAATGGGTTTAATATTCATATATGTATTTAATAAGTATCACTACGATTTAGCCGACAATCGGTCTAGTGATCCTACCCTAAGCCCACAACCAAACAAGGAACTAGAGTCAAGGTATCTAGCAATAGTCCTAAGTCCGTTAAAGCATACTTATTCGTAAATAAATAGACGAATATGATTTTGATATAAAAGAAGTTTATAATGGTTTAAAACAGTTTTAACAAGTTTTGAGTATAAGAAATCGTTTTGGTTGTTTTTTCACATGTAAATGGTGAACACAATTGTATTGTGTTCTACTTGTATTCTCCCCTTAAAAGCATTTAAAAGTGTAATTGTAGGGGTATGAACTCACATGTAGTGAGTGATTCGAATGAAAGATCGATATAGGACGTTTGGTATCACTAGTGAAGTCCCAAGCACAAATGGATCCTAATTAGCATATATTAACATATATAGGCATAAAATTAGTGTTCATAACAACTAATAGTGTAATAGAAACAACCTTAGGAACTAGGAAATACTTACAATGAAGTGTTAGAACCGAAAATGAAGGGCTGAAAGATGATCACGGCCACACAAGAGGAGTGCACGACCCTTGAAGGGTTCATGGTCCAAGAACACTTGAAGTGTTCATGGCCCAAATGATGAATGTTTGAAGGGTTCATGACCAAGATGAAGGGTTCACGGCCAGAACTTCTTGAGAATCTTGAAGATTTTGATGAAAGTGAAGGATTAATAGATGAAAGCAAATGGTTTCCAAGGAATAACAAGAAAATGGTGTGATACTTATGTTTTTGAGATGAAAGGAGACCCTTTTGTGGATAATAATTGAGAGAGAAGGGGAGAGTTCACAGCTGGAAGATGAAAATTGAAGAGAAAAATGGCTAACACCCATATATATGGGGAAGGGTAGTTCACGGCCCAAGGATGGGTTCACGGTCATGAACCTACTTTGTGGCTGTGAAACTCCTTTGAAGGTGTTTCCTGCTCGAATGTATTCCACTGATCTCTAACTAACACTTCCTAACACACAATCCCGTATGTGTATTATGCCTAGAACTCATAATATGACCCTTAACTCGGTAAAAAGATAACAAAAACAAGTCTGAAATTTTGATTGATTTGACTGACTTACAAGATAGAATTTTTCGGGTTGTCACAGATGGAAATCCGCAGCAGCAAGAGAAAGGAACAAAAATCGACAATTAGAGAAATCGACAATAGCACAAACACGAAGGAAAGCAGAAAGAGAAAGGAAAAAACGCAAACCTATGGGTTGCGACGAACTCCGATCAGTGGAGAGTATAGGGCTATCGTCGGCGAGCACGGGAGTGACAGCTTGAGCAGTCACAATCTACAATAGAAACAACGATGGAGGAGAATAGATCCAGCAATGGAGAGATGCGTAAATGGAGGCTTTGTGTGTCGATGTTAACTTTAGGGCAAGTGGTATATTGGTCAATTTTTTAAAGGGCGAAATAAGGAGTTTTTGATAAGTAAGGGGGGGTGACTTATGGAAAATGACTTATTTTGAAAAATACCAAAAATACGATCCAAAAATTTCATTTTAATTTATAAATAAAACCATAGTAATCCAAATCTTCTCATAAAAACGTAAGTGATAATATATCAAAACATCATATCAAAATCACATGTCCAAATATAAGAGTAAATCATCCCAGGCTAAACGTTGTGGTGTGTGCGATGCAGCCATCCCGAGCTCTTCCCCTTACTAGCGGAAGTACCTGAAACCAAAACTGAAAACTGTAAGCATGAAGCTTAGTGAGTCTCCCCAAGCTACCACATACCATACACATAATCACATAGACTGGGCCCCCGCCCCTTCCTCAGGCCCCACCCGACATCAGACAGTGTCCGACATCAGGCCCCGCCTGGCATCGAGCCCTGCTCGGTATACATATTTGTTTCTACCATGCCTCGCCTGTCTCTGTGCCCTGCCCACTATACACATACAAACAATAACATAAAATCATGCTAGTAAATAAAGAATCATATACAACACTATATATTCTAGTCTTAAGGCCTCACCTATCATGGGCCCCGCCCCTACTCTACTAATGATGAGATATGGAACCCCATCCACTCTCGGCTAATGATGAGATATGGGACCTCACCTGTAACAGCTCAAATTTTTCAAACAAATTTTTCATTTTAAAAACATAATTGTTTCCATTTTAAACATGGCATAAATAGAGTAATTATTCTGTCAAATACAATTATTCAAAATCCCAAGATCATAAAGACAAGCTTCAGTGTGTATCGATCATGCCGGCGCCTTCCCACGGTCCTCGCTAGTACCTGAAATACATGCACAACAACTGTAAGCATAAATGCTTAGTGAGTTCCCCAATATACACTTACGCACATACGCCTTTCCAGGCCCTGACCTTCCGGTCCTCATAACATAATCGCCTTCCGGCCCATAACATATTGCCTTCCGGCCCACATATCATACATAGCACACATAACAATTAACTTACCACATATAACATACATATCACATAACATATCCGACCTTCCGGTCACACAGTCAAACCCATTCCGGGTACAGTATAGTGAGAAGACTCACCTCGTAAATGCTGAAAGCTAGCAACTCTTGAAATCACTCGTGCACAATCCGACGAGCTACAACCTTCCTATAACATCACATATCTCATTAACACTTATAACTTCTAAGGGTGACTATCCCTAAGAAGTCAGACTTAGGTCAACTCTGGTCAACGGTCAACGGTCAACTCGACCGGACTCGGCGAGTACCATGACGACTCGGCGAGTCTAGACGTCCTCCAACTCTCTGAGACTCCTTATCTACTCGTCGAGTACCCTCCTCGACCCGACGAGTTACCCTTGAAAGAATCGCGGGGCCACCCCGACTCCACTCGCCGAGTCTGAAGAACAACTCGGCGAGTCCCAGTAAATCTTCAAGCCACTCGCCGAGTCTGAAGAACAACTCGGCGAGTCCATGCCATGCAGACGAGCAACTGCTTCCTGAATTACGTGTGGTCCCGAGATATACAACCATGGGACTTTCTGGACTTCTAAGCATCTCATTACTGGGGTATAAACGTTTGGGTAGTAACATAATGACTCATCTAATCACTAAATGGGTTTCATAAACCCTAACTTCATTAACACAACAAACAACAGAAAGAAATCTGAAATATTACCTGGAATATGCCCTCTCTGTGTTTCCAAACCGCAGAACTCGAATCCTTTGCTGTTCCTTTAGCCAAAACCCTTCTTCTCTTTGTCCCACAACCTCTTCAAGCCCTAATATCCTCCAATCTTGCTCTAGATGCCCACAACCGATTAGGGTTCCTCTCAATCGACTAAAAACGAACAATGACGGCACATAAGAGCATTATATACGATCCCAAACCGAACGGCTAGGGTTTCGAGCTGAACAGCGTCGACTCGCCGAGTCCATACCTGGACTCGTCGAGTCCAGTCGCGATCCCGCGACCAAGTCTGCGATCCTACTCGGCGAGTCTAGGCTCCAACTCGCCGAGTCCCCTCTTAAATCACCCAAAAACATAATTTAAACAATACCTGAGATTTCGGGCTGTTACATCACCCACACTCACCTCCCTACCAAGCACATACAAGTGTCACAAAGATAACAAGTATAACTAGACATGCATTCCTTCATCGGGTACCACCCAACATCGAACTATAGTTCGAAATAATACATATGAACATTCCTCCGGCCCTGCCCGACATCGGACCGAATCCGGAAGCATATAAACATTTCTTGGGCTTGCCTTGACATCGGACCGAAATCCGAAAGCATATAAACATTCCTCGGGCTTGCCCCGACATCAGACTGAATTCTGTAACATGTAAACAGACACATCCAAGAATCACGAAGACCTCAAGCATACAAACATTCATCAGGCTTACCCAGACATTAAACCGAAGTCTGGAACATACTAAAATACATAAACAGGCCAGCATTGGTGCCTTCGACCCATTACTACAGGAGAAAACTCACCTCAAAAGCTGACTACAGAATCCAGCAAATAAACCTCTCGCTGCTAGCTGGCAGATCCCCGAACTGCTGATCTCTTGACTCCCCGAGCTACTAATCATCATACAAATTAGATAAGTCTAGGATTCTTATGACTTAACTATAAGTCCTCACTAGGGTAGAAGACCATTCCAACCCTCACATACTCTTGTCCAAAAATGGACTCTACTCAACACTTTCGAACCCTTTCCACACTTCATAACCCTCCCAGGGTCAACCTTGGTCATAGTTAAGGTCGAGGTCAAAGTCAATCGCCCAGTCAAAGTCAAATTCAACACGCCGAGTTGAATCAACTCGTCCATTTGACCCATCAACTCACCGAGTTCCATAAATCAGAAACCCTAAAATTGCGGCCCAACTCGTCGAGTCATCCGCCTGACTCGCTGAGTTCCCTTTCTACTTGAAGTCATGATAAAGCGAATCAACTCGTCGAGTCCCTCCTCAAACTCGTCGAGTTCTAACCTATTCAAAATTGGGACAAATTGACTGAACTCGTCATGTTCCCCTATGGACTCGACGAGTTCCTTACTCTGTTTGGGCCATTTTATTGAATTAAACCCCTACTCTTTAGATCTAAGCTCCATACTTCTCATATACATTGAAAATGTCCTTTTAAGGGTAAAGTTTCCAACTTTACCTTACCCTTGCTTAATGGGTTTAGCTCAAACCCTAACTCTTTAGGACTTAGATCTTGGTCCACAAGTCATCCATACTCCAAAATAAGGCATACATATAGAGATATAGGCCTTAAACACTTCAAGAACACGTAAAGCTTCCACCTTTCACTCCATGCATGGCCTTTTGGAGCTTAAAAGGTCAAAATAACATCCTATGACTTTCATGGGGCTCTAATGGTCATAAAGTTTGCACCTTTATGCCACGAAAGCCCTACATGATTCCAGATCTGATGGTTCACTCACTTGGGACGTCCATATCCTAAAGATCAAGCTTCTTGGACCAAAAACCCAATAAAAAGATGATAAAGAGATCTAAGAGGCTACTAAGCAAGTTTGAGACTTGATTACCAGAAATTAATGAGAATGAAATGGAGTCTCTGGATCTAATAGCTTCTTCTTGAATCCCCCAAGCTTCTCTTTCCTTCAAAAGCTTCAAACACACAAGATCCACTCAAAAATATCTCACAAGCTCATACAAAGCATTAGGGTTTGGTAATTGGAGGCTGGAAATGAGGCCAGCAAGTGGGGATTAGGATGCTTAAATAAGGTGCAAAACCTCGAAATTAGGGTTTCCCAAACCCAGTCCAACTCGTTGAGTTGGTCCCCTCCAACTCGTCGAGTTGATCTTCAAAAAACATGCATGACAACATTCCTACTCTTCGAGTTCTCACTCTTGAACTCAACGAGTTGCCTTCTTGTTTGGAGATTTTCTTTCATCATTTGGCCTTCTGGTTTCCAGGTGTTACATATTTCAGGTGCCAAAAAGCTATAAGCCGTTTTTAAAAAGCCTTTATCCAAACACTTTATTTGACTTATATTGGTGAGAAACCAGTAATAAGTCAAAAAGCTCATTTTTAATCTTTACCAAAAACCCTCTAAGTCTTAACAACATTTAATTAAAGGTTAATTAAAGGTTTTACTTGGTCTATGCAACCTTATGACATCAAAACCTTAACAAAGTCTTAACAACATTTAATTAAAGATTAGTTAAATATCTTTTATTTTTTTGAAAAACAGATCTAATCTATTCTTAAACTACTCATTGATTTTAACTATATCAACGATGAGACTTGAACCCTCGACCTCAAAGAGGAATGACAACATTGTGTTCAACTAGAAGTCATTTGGTGATTAATTAAATATTAGAGCCATGAATCTAGAAGTATAACATATTTTTAGAGTTAATTACATGAATGGTTCCTCAGGTTTATAGTAATTTGAACGTTTGATCCTTAATTATTTTTAACTCGGAAGGTCCCTTAAGCTTCATTTTGTTACGTATTTCGTCCCTAATAGATGTAAAATGACCATTTGCCCTTATCTTCTTTTTTCTAATTTGTTTGAATTAAAATAAATGTTTTTATTATTTATTTAAAAAATCAGGTTCCACCAATCCCTACCCCACCTTTCTTGTTTAAAGATTTGGCAAACACCGATTACCAAGGGCACTCTGATTCACTTCTGGAAACCACACCTGGCATCCTCGTTTACCTCTGCCAACAACCACTAAAAAAATCAAAATCATTCTCGTAATTAAACCCAAAAAATGAAATCATACATTGATAAAACTTAAGATCAAAAATATTCTTAGAATCAAACAAAAAAATTGAAATCATACATTTATAAACCTCAAGATCAAATTTCATACAAAGTTTAGCATCAAATCTAAAATCATACCTTGATAAACCTCAAAACCAAAACCAATATCAAAATTTGGTCGACATCTATCGACTCCCCTTTAGTATAAATCGAACACCAGCAAAGCATGTCGACAGAGCATCGATGATATGTTAGAACAAAGGATATCAGCGATGATTACAATTACAGTTGACAGGCGAGGAATTCTCTAGTTGTGTGATATTTGTTTCGATGGCAAGGGAAAGTATCCACGAGGATGTGACGACTGGTGGTCGGAGAAGATAACTGGACCACTTAGAGGGGCGACAAAAAGTGAGGAATGAATTTGAGGGAGAGAGAGAGAGAGAGAGAGAGAGAGAGAGAGAGAGAAAGAAAGTAAGAAAGAAAGAAAAAGAAAATAGATAAAGAGATGCGGAAGAGATCTAGGGGTAAAAGAGAAGGAGGGTGGGCGATGACTTTTTTAATTTAAAAATGAAATTATTAATAGAAAATCAAAAAAAAATTATAAGGGCAAAATAATTTTTTAAGTCTAGTAGGGACCAAAGACGCAACAAAATGAAGTTTGAGAGACCTTATGAATTAAAAAAAAAAGCTAAAGACAAACACGCATATTATCACAAACCAAAGAAGCATTTGTGTAACTTCCTCACATTTTTATTAATTTATATGTTATAGAATCTTATATATATTCTTTTAAGTTTTTTTTACTACCTCGTAATAATTTATTTAGTTTTTTAGGACAAAAATAACGGAATTTTGAGTCCTACAAATCGTATTGAGGTTATATTTGACATGCTAGCTAATAAGTTATTTTTAACTTAAAAGCTAAGTAATGGTCAATAAACTAACTTATAAGTTTAATAGTATTTGATAAAAAAAATTGATAAACTTGATTACAAATATAAAATGACATAAATAGACACAAACACACACACAGATATATATATATATATATATATATATATATATATATATATATATATATATATATATATATATATATATGGTTAGGATTAAATGTGAATCACAAATATAGTATGAATGTGTGACTAAATTCTAACTATTAGATTGAAAAAAGTGAAAGGATGTGATCATAGGGTACATGGTATTAAGATAGACTATCATTATTATATAACTACACTTAATTACTTATAAATGCACTTTATTAAGAGAGAGAAATGAGAAATACATGTATCTTGGGAAACAAAACCAAATTAATTATTAATAATTAAATCGTAAAAATACAAATTAATTTTTTTATATGTTTGAGAATTCAATTTCCATTTTTATCATTATAATTCTTAGAGAATATGTTTTTTTATTGGAGATCGCTTTGAAAATTACCTAGAAGATAAATGAATTTTCATTCTTACCATTTTAATTCTTGAATAATAAGATTTTACTGGAGATTGTTTTGAACGTTTCAGGAATATAATTCTATTTTAATTCTTATCATTCTCCTTCTTGAAGAATATTTCATAAATTACAAGTTCATATATAATATTCTTAAAGAATAAGAAATTATATACACTTAGATAACTAACATTCTGACAGAATAACATAATACAACGCTTTTCTTAGTAATCAAGAAGAACATCACCGAGAAATAAGAATGATAGGCCGGCGATTCTTTAAGAATTAAAGTTATGGAGCTCACTTGTTAAGAGAGTATGTTTTCATCTTTGTTAACAATAGTTGGTCGTATGGTTGGGTTTATTTGTGGGTATGAATTTTGTTTAGAACAACTTCTAAACTAGATAAATTGATTCAATAAGACCTTTTATGTTATAATGTACTTGGTTATAAAAGTTATAACTAGTTTCGTCGTATTCGTTATGAATTATTGTCATGTATAAATTAGAGTTTGTTGAATGTTAGAAAGCATGATAAAGGCACTTCATGTTTTTATGTGATAAAAGCATGATAAAGACACTTCCTGATTCTAAGAAAGGCTTATTCTGAATGAATTTGGGTTATTGCAAAATATATTTTTGAATCAATTGATTCTTCAAGAAAGTAGGTTAACAAGTTTACTTATTAACTGTTTGTATAATATGCTAATTCTTACATACTGTATTATTTTTATATCCATCCTTTTTTCAAAACATAATATTGTAATTGTTTATAAAATGTATCTATTCTTCAAGAATTTGTTAATTAACTATACAAACCCTGTTTTTCAAGACACTAAATAAAAGATTTTCAAAAACTTATAGATAATAACAAATTCTTTAAGAATATAATAACAAATAACTCTATAAATATATTATAGAAGAATATGATTGCATATACATAATCACGTATTCCTTTTTTAAAATTACCAATACACTACACATTCTTGAAGAATGTGACAGCTAAAAAGCAATTTTCATTTTTTAAATTGATAAAAAAAATATTCCCGGAGAAAAAGTCATGTTAAAAGTATCTAGAAAAGACGATTTTATGAAATTGATTTTTGACGACAACCATATAAAAAAATTTGTCACCTGTGATTATCTAAGAAGGATGTAAGTAAGATAATATGTGACTAACAAGAGGATTAAAAAGTTGTAAAGTATCTTCAATTTCCTTCCATATTTATCGGTTTGTTATTTTAGGATAATATAACCATATTTTATGAAAATACAAAAACATCGTTATCAAATGATTGGACCATATTAGGTCATACATTCACACAATATTTAAGGTTTATATATGATCCTAACTCTCTCTCTCTCTCTCTTTCTCTCTCTCTCTCTCTCTCTCTCTATATATATATATATATATATATATATATATATATATATATATACACACATGGGATAGTTCAAATAAAAACAGAAAATAGTATGGAAACGTAAAAACATTATATTTATGTTATTATTCTGCAATGAATTTTGTATCCTATATATATATATATATATATATATATATATATATATATATATATATATATATATATATATATATATATATATATATGGGATAATCCAAATAAAACAGGAAATAGTATGGAAACGTAAAAACATTATTTTTATGTTATTATTCTACAATAAATTTTGTATCCACGACTTTATGTCATTATTCAACAATGAATAAATGAATAGTCAAAGGTTAAAATTAAAATTAGAATTTATTACAAAAATATACATACATAAATTTATAATAGGATCATAACAATATAACACATATATGAATAATCAAAGGTTAATAATCATATAAGAATTACTTCAACAATACACATATACAACATTCATTACATAATAATAACATAAATATAGTGTTTTTACATTCTCACACTATTTGCTGTTTTTATTTGAATTTACTTTTAATATATATATATATATATATATATATATATATATATATATATATATATATATATATATATATGTAACAAAAAAATAGTATTAACTATAATTAGAATAAATTTCATAAGTGCTCCCTTTGTTTTTCAAAAAATGACACTTTTAGGATATATTTAGAAATTGCTACACCAATGGTACTGATGATTTCATTTTATTGCATGGTAGGTCCTTTAGACGTTAAATCAAACTTTTAAATCGTCTTTTTAAATGACCAGTATACCCTTGACCAAATCTAGAAAAATAATCACTAAACCTCAACGACAAATTCTGTAATTTATCATATAGCTTCCATCTTCTCTCTATTTTACATCTCGTAAAGAATCATAATCTAATATTCCCTTCTTCTCTTTATGCTTATATTCTATTTCCTCCATACTATCCACTCGCTTTCTCTCTCTCTCTCTCTCTCTCTCTCTCTCTCTTTCTCTCTATCCCTCTTTTTCTTTCTCTCTCTCTCTCTCTCGTTCTTTCTCTTTCTTTCTCTTTCTCCATCCCTCTCTAAATTGTACATTGATGCCTACCTCCTTCGTCGAAGATCATAAAGTCACTCATATTCCCCTTTCTGCTGCACGAATCAAATAGCATTTCTCACCTCCTACAATAATTTTAATGTATAGGTTATGAGATAATTAACCCAAATCTTTCCATTGCCATATGGATCATCATTGTTAGATGAAGAGCTTGGCAATCTTATATGATTTTATGGAGAGTATGAAAAACGGGAAGTGACAGAGTTAGAGATGAAAAGTCGATGTAGGCATCAAGGATTAAAGAAGAAATCGGAGGTTGGAGAGGGAAACCAAAATCATAGCGTTAGAAAGTTAGAGGTTGGAGAGGAAAATTGGAGTCAGAGATGATGAATACGACGGAGTTGTGCGAGGATTCAGCTCCAATTTATCTTACCCCACATCCCCAAGCTTTTGTTTACCCCAATGAAATCAACCCTATTTTTTGCCAGAATTTAAATTTATCGAGTGTTAGTGGATGTTAATTAACCACACTTAGTTCTTCTTGAAGTATCTTCCTGCAATTTTTCGCAAAATACTCAATCATAAAGCATATTCACAAACATTAGTGGAGAAACTGTATATCATTTCTTGTTTGACCTAAAACACAAAATTTCTAGTTTACATGATTATTTTAAGAGAGAGAGAGAGAGAGAGAGAGAGATAGACAGAAGATTAGTTGGATTTTTCTTTTAGTTAAGATGGGCGTGATTGAAGATTTTTTTAATGGGGATTTTGTGCATCACTACCCTCATAATTCTTGAATTTAAAATGGGTTTTTTTGTACTTAACAAATTGTAGTAACAAATAAGGATTTTTTGGGTTGACTGTGGTGGTGTGCAAATATTTTGTGTTCCTTTTGCGGAAAAAAAATGTTGGCCACCGGAGGAGACAAACAAAACAAACCAGATCTCTAGAATACTCCTCTAACGCATATTTCTTATACTAGGAGAATGTCCGCACGTTGCACATAAACACCTATATAGTTAGAATCTTTACAAATATATGTTTTTTAAATTTACAATAACATTGTTGTTAAATTTGATATAATAATTCGTATACTAAGTTGATATAATATATTGATTATTTTGAATTATATGATAATATATACATCTATTAAAACTGCATAATCCCAATCGTTTGAATGACCTCTACGCGCGGGTTACTCATGAATAAAGTTAAATGTAATATTTGGTTTAATGCTATTTATAGGTATTATTATTGTTAATTAATTTTTTAAAATTTATTTGCTTAACATTTTAATTTCTATCATTGTAATTATTTAAAACATTAAACATGGTTTTTTGTTTTAAATGTAACAATATCATCATTTTTATAGAATTATTTTTAACTATTGTTAATATAAGTTATTTTAAGCTACTTATTTGAAAATTGTTAAAGATTATAAAAATATCTTTAGGAAATATTTTAGTTAAATTGATATTACAATTTAGTTTTCGCATTTAGCACTACAATTTATCACTTTTAACTATTCACAAAATATTCTTTGGCTTTTTACGTGGAACTGAAATTTATATTTAAGTTGACCTTGTAATGTTATATTTAAATTAACAATTTAAGCATTTTTTCCAAACTATTCAAAAGTTGTAACTTTAAACTGACAATGGTTTACATACAACAACATATTAAAATAATAAATTAAGTATAATATGTTAAAAGTTAAATACATAACTTTATAAGTATAAGTAAATATATTATTTTAATATTGAAATTTAATTTATTTATGATTACACTTTAGGTTTGATATTTATTTAACCTTATTAACTAACTTATAATAATTATTAGAAAGACACTACAATTTATCACTTTTAACTATTTATAAAATATTCTTTGGGTTGTTTAAGTTGAATTAAAATTTATATTTAAGTTAACCTTGTAATGTTATATTTAAATTAACAATTTAAGTATTTTATACAAATTGTTCAAAAGTTGTATCTTTAAAATGATAATGGTTTACATACAACAACATTTTAAAACTAATAAAGCAAGTATAATATGTTAAAATTTAAAAACATAACTTTATAAGTAGAAGTAAAGATATTCTTTTAATATTGAAATTTAGTTTATATATGATTACACTTTAGGTTTGATATTTATTTAACCTTATCAACCAACTTATAATCATTATTAAAAAGAAATCGAAAAGTCATGGGTGTTTCAAATGAATGTGGTGCATGGAAAAATGTTTCCTTTACTATTTAACCTTATCAACCAACTTATAATCATTATTGAAATGAAATTGAAAATTTATGGGTGTTTCAAATGACTGTGGTGAAAGGAAAAATGTTTCCTTTATAAGTATACTAGGCGAATGTCCGCACGTTGCGCAGAAACACCTATATAGTTCAAATCTTTACAAATATATGTTTTTTTTTAATATAACAATAACATTGTTGTTAAATTTGTTATAAAAATTCGTATACTAAATTAATATAATATATTGATTATTTTGAATTATATGAAATATATACATCTGTTATAACTGCATAGTCTCAACCGTTTGAATAACTTTCTACCCACGAGTTACTCATGCATAAAATTAAATATAATATATGGTTTAATGTTATTTATAGTTGTTATTGTTAATTAATTTTTTAAAATTTATTTGCTTAGCGTTTTAATTTCTATCATTATATTTAAAACATCAAACATTGTTTTTTTGATTTTAAAGGTCACAATATGATCATTTATATAGATTTATTTTTAACTATTATTATTGTAAGTTATTTTAGGCTACTTATTTGAAAACTTTTAACGATTATACAAATATCTTTAGGAAATATTTTAGTTAAATTGATATTATAATTTAGTTTTTGCATTTAACACTTCAATGTATCACATTTAACTATTCACAAAATATTCATTCGTTTTTTAAGTGGAACTGAAATTTATATTTAAGTTATCAATGTTATATTTAAATTAACAATTTAAGTATTTTGTCCAAAATGTTCAAAAGTTGTAACTTTAAATTGATAATGGTTTACATACAACAATATACTAAATCTAATAAATTAAGTATAATATGTTAAAAGTTAAAAACATAACTTTATAAGTAGAAGTAAATATATTATTTTAATATTGAAATTTAGTTTATTTATGGTTACACTTTAGGTTTGATATTTATTTAACCTTGTTAACCAACTTATAATCATTATTAGGAAGACACTGCAATTTAATACTTTTAACTATTTACAATATATTATTTGGGTTGTTTAAGTTAAACTAAAATTTATATTTAAGTTGATCCTATAATGTTATATTAAAATTTATAATTTAAGTAATTTATACAAAATGTTCAAAAGTTATAGCTTTAAAATGATAATGGTTTACATCCAACAATATATTAAAACTAATAAATTAAGTATAATATGTTAAAAGTTAAAAAAACATAATTTTATAAGTAGAAGTAAAAAGATATTCTTTTAATATTGAAATTTAGTTTATATATGATTACACTTTAGGTTTGATATTTATTTAATCTTATTAACCAGCTCATAATCATTATTAGAAAGAAGGGATAATGTCATAAAAAACCTTAAGTTTGGCAGAAAATGTTGGTTTTACCCTTCGGCAGATTTTTGGTTCATTTATACCGCAAACTTGTCATTTTTTTGTCGGTTTTGCCCTTGTTACCTGCAATAGCAGGTTTCCAGGTTATTATGAATTATTTTTTTGCGAAAAAACCCTTAAGTTTACAAATATTTTGCAAAAAAACCCTTAAGATTATAAACATATAAAATATAAATATATATTCAAAATTTTATAAAACTAAATAGTTTTCTACTGAAACATATTTTTAGCTTTATGTACGGTAAATTTTATATTTGTTTGATATAAAGTTTTTATATTTAAATTTTAAAAAGTTACCTAGTTTTATCAAAATTTAAATATTTATTAATTAATACTTAAACTTTTAAAAGTAACATTAATAAACGTCTGTTAGCTAATAATAATATAACATTAGTGACATTCAATTAATTTTTTTTAAAAGAAAAATAAAAATATTTTATATGTTTAAAAGGTTTGAATTTCAGAAATAATAAACTATCATATTTTATATAAAAATAAATATATTTATATAATAAATTAGACAAATATATTTATATTTTATATGTTTAAAATGTTTACATTTATTTTTGATGTTTAACATGTTTATGATATTTTTATAAAAAATATGATAATATTATTATGTATTTAAACATATAAAAAATACGATATGTTAGTATTTCTGAAATACAAACCTTTTAAACATATAAAATATTTTTATTTACCTTTTAAAAAAATTAATTGAATGTACATGATACCATATTATTCATAATAACTATTTTAGCATAATTACTTATTAACTAACAAATGTTTTTTAATTTTGTTTTAAAAAGTTGAAGTATTAATTAAGAAATATATTCAAATTTTGTTAAAACTAGGTAAGTTTTTTAAAATTTAAATATAAAAAGTTTATATCAAACAAATATAAAAGTTACCGTATGTAAAGCTAAAAATATATTTCAGTAGAAAACTATTTAGTTTTATAAAATTTTGAATATATATTTATATTTTATATGTTTATAATCTTAAGGGTTTTTTTGCAAAATATTTGTAAACTTAAGGGTTTTTTTGCAAAAAAATAATTCATAATAACCTGGAAACCTGCTATAGCAGGTAACAAGGGCAAAATCAACAAAAATATGACAAATTTGCGGTATAAACAAACCAAAAATCTGCCGAAGGGTAAAACCGACATTTTCTGCCAAACTTAAGGCTTTTTATGACATTATCCCTAGAAAGAAATTGAAAAGTAATGAGAGTTTCAAATGAATATTGTTAAAGGAAAATTACATTTGAGTTTCAAATGAATGTGGTGAAAGAAAAAAATGATTCCTTTATAATATAGTATGATATGATATGATGATAATGTTTTATATTTATTTAATCTTATTAACCAAATTATAATCATTATTAGAAAGAAATTGAAAAGTCATGGGAGTTTCAAATGAATGTGGTGAAAGGAAAAATGAATGGGAGTTTCAAATGAATGTGGTGAAAAGGAAAAATGCTTCCTTTATACAAATTGTTCAAAAGTTGTAGCTTTAAAATGATAATGGTTTACATATAACAACATATTAGACCCAATAAATTAAGTATAATATGTTAAAAGTTAAAAACATAACTTTATAACTAGAAGAAAATATATTCTTTTAATATTGAAATTTAGTTTATATATGATTACACTTTAGGTTTTATATTTATTTAACCTTATTATCCAACTTATAATCCGTATTAGAAAGAAATTGAAAAGTCATGGGAGTTTCAAATGGATGTAGTGAAAGGAAAAATGAATGGGAGTTTCATATGAATGTGGTGAAAGGAAAAATGTTTCATTTATAAGTATACTAGGAGAATGTCCGCGCGTTGCTCAGAAAGACCTATACAGTTGAAATCTTTATAAATATATGTTTTTTTAAATATAACAATAACATTGTCGTTAAATTTATATAATAATCTGTATATTAAATTGATATAATATATTGACTATTTTGAATTATATGATAATATATACATCAATTATAACTGTATAATGTCAATCTGTGAATGACATCTACCTGCGAGTTACTCATGAATAAAATAAAATATAATATATGGTTTAATGTTATTAAAATTTGCTGTTATTCTTAATTATTTTTTTAAAATTTATTTGTTTTATGTTTTAATTTCTGTCATTATAAATATTTAAAACATCAAACATTATTTTTTGATTTTAAATGTAACAATATAATCATTTATATAGAGTTATTTTTACCTATTGATAATATAAGTTATTGTAAGCTACTTATTTGAAAATTGTTAAAGATTATAAAAATATCTTTAGGAAATATTTTAGTTAAATTGATATTACAATTTAGTTTTTGCATTTAGCACTATAATTTATCACTTTTAACTATTCACAAAATATTCTTTGGTTTTTAAGTGGAACTGAAATTTATATTTAAGTTGACCTTGTAATGTTATATTTAAATTAACAATTTAAGTATTTTATCCAAACCCTTCAAAAGTTGTAGTTTTAAACTGATAATGGTTTACATACAATAATAGAATAAATTTAATAAATTAAGTATAATATGTTAAAAGTTAAAGTTATAACTTTATAAGTAGAAGTAAATATATTATTTTAATATTGAATTTAGTTTATTTATCGTTACACTTTATGTTTGATATTTATTTAACCTTATTAACCAAATTTTAATCATTATAACAAAGACATTACAATTTATCACTTTTAATTATTTAGAAAATATTTTTTGGGTTGTTTCAATTAAACTAAAATTTATATTTAAGTTGACCATGTAATATGATATTTAGATTAATAATTTAAGTATTTTATACAAATTTTTAAAAATTTATAGTTTTAAAGTCATAATGGTTACATCTAACAATATATTAAAATTAATAAATTAAGTATAATATGATAAAAGTTAAAAAACATAACTTTATTTTTAGAAGTAAAATATTTTTTAATATTGAAATTTAGTTTTTATATGATTACACTTTAGGTTTGATATTTATTTAACCATATTAATCAACTTATAATCATTATTAGAAAGAAATTGAAAAGTCTTGGGAGTTTCAAATGAATGTGGTGAAAGAAAAAAATACATTGAAGTTTCGAATGAATGTGGTGAAAGGAAAAATGCTTCCTTTATAGTATAATAATAAGCGAATACTCGCGCGTTGCGCAGAATATAACAATATATTTGAAATTTTTACAAATATATGTTTTTAAAATATATCAATGACATTGTTATTAGCTTTTATATAATAAATCTTATAATAAGTTGGTATAAACATTGTTTTTTAACTATATGATAATGTATACATCTTTTAAAATTGTATAATCCTAAGTGTCCTAATGACATCTACCTGCAGGTTACTTATGAATAAAATTATGATTTAATGATATTTATAATTGATGTTATGATTAATTAATTTTTAAAATTTTATTTGTTTAAGATTTTAATTTCTATCATTGTAGTTATTTAAAACATCAAACATTGGTTTTGTTTTTAAAGACAACAATATACATTAACTATTGTTGTTGTAAAATTATTAAAGATAACGTATTTAGAAACTCTTAATTATTTTTAACTTGGTTTAAGAAATTTAATGTTTTTAAAATTTATTTGATGAATATTATTAGTTTTTATGATTGTAGTTATTTAAAACAAAAAACATTGTTTTTGTTTTTAAAGAAAATATTATAGTTTTTTATATAATATTACTTTTAACTATTCTTATTGTAAGTTATTTTTAAGCTATTTATTTGAAAAATGTTAATGATTATCAAAAACATTTTATGGTTTTTTTTTGTTAATTTAGGATTAGACTTTAGGTTTATCACTGTAATTTATAATCTTTAACTATTAATAAAACACTCTCTTGATTTTTTTCAAGTTTAACTGAAATTATGATTTAAGTTAATTGTTTAATATAGGGCTGGCAATTCTCGACACGACCTGCGACACAACCCACGACACGACACGAAATAAATGGGTTTGGGTTGAGTTTTTCAACCCGCCAACCTGCTAACCCGTCAACCCGTTTATTAAACGGGTCATATATGGGTTTCTCAAAAAATAAACGGGTTGACCAGCCAACCCGTTTATATTTTTAATAAAAAAATTATTTTATTTTTAAATGTATTTATGTATCAAGTATTAATATTTAAAAAGTATTATATAATATATATACCATTGATTCATAGACCACTTGACTGTTTTGACATTTTGACTCGTGCTTTTCAAAATCAAATCGCGTATGACCATATCTCCCTCTTCCAGACTTCTAGTGTCCCGGTCTCCCACAATTGGACTATCCCCTCTGTTACTCTGTGATCGAAATCAACTATCAAAATGGTGTTGGAGAATTGACTATGTTTTTTGGGAGAAAAAAATAGGAATTGTGACTATTACTTTAGCACTTGAATTATCTATGTTTGTATTAATGTTTAGTTTGAGCATGTTTCTATGATTGTTTTTAGTTTCATTTGGATGTTTAAGACTTAAGTGTCTAAAATTAAGATATGTTTGCATCAACCATCAAGAATTTATTCATGTTTGATTGTCAATTTTATTTATGGAATCTCACCCACGAACCCGCCAACCTATGAACGTATATAAATAAACGGGTTGGCGGGTCATATATGGATTTATGTTCCAAACCCGCCAACCTGTGACCCACCAACCCGTGACCTGTATATTTAAATGGGTCGTGTTTGGGTTGGTATATTTTGACTCGTCAACCCGCGACACGTCAACCCGAACACGACACAATTGTCAGGCCTAGTTTAATATTATATTGAAATTAATAATTTAACTTTTTTGCATCTACTCATAAATTATACAAATGTTGTGACTTTAAAATGATAATTGCTCATATACGACAATATATTTAAACTAATAAGTTAACTATAATATGTTAAAAAGTTAAAATCATAAATTTATAAATTGAAATATAATATGAGATTTAAATATTGTAATTTAGTCAATCGTTTGAATGACTTCTATCATTGAATGACTTCTATCTGCGAGTTACACATGAATAAAATTAAATATAATATATGGTTTAATGTTATTTATAGTTGTTGTTATTGTTAATTAATTTTTAAAAATTTCTTTGCTTAATGTTTTAATTTCTATCATTATAATTTTTTAAAACATCAAAGATTGTTTTTTTTTTATTTTAAATGTAACAATATAATCATTTATATAGAGTTATTTTCAACTATTGTTATTTTAAGTTATTTTAAACTACTTATTTGAAAACTTTTAACGATTATAAAAATATCTTTAGGATATATTTTAGTTAAATTAAGATTACAATTTAGTTTTTGCATTTATGACTACAATTTATCATTTTTAACTATTTGCAAAATATTCTTTGGTTTTTTAAGTGGAACTGAAATTTGTATTTAAGTTAATATTGTAATGTTATATTTAAATTAATAATTTAAGTATTTTGTCCAAACTCTTCAAAATTTGTAGGTTTAAACTAATAATTGTTACATACAATAACACTTTAAATCTAATAAATTAAGTATATAATATATTAAAAGTTAAATACATAACTTTATAAGTAGAAGTAAAGATATTATTTTAAAATTAA
The DNA here is from genome assembly GCF_002870075.4 of Lactuca sativa. Taxonomy (NCBI): domain Eukaryota; kingdom Viridiplantae; phylum Streptophyta; class Magnoliopsida; order Asterales; family Asteraceae; genus Lactuca; species Lactuca sativa. The sequence goes on from NC_056624.2 coordinate 82,004,097, forward strand.
AATTTAGTTTATTTATGATTACACTTTAGGTTTGATAAACTTATAATCATTATTAGAAAGAAACTAAAATTTATCAGTTTTAACTATTTTCAAAATATTTTTTGGGCTGTTTAAGTTAAACTAAAATTTATATTTAAGTTGACCCTATAATGTTATATTTAAATTAATAATTTAAGTATTTTATATAAATTTTTCCAAAATTGTATCTCTAAAATGATAATGCTTTGCATCCAATATTATATTAAAACTAATAAATTAAGTATAATATGTTAAAAATTAAAAAAAAAAAACATAACTTTATAAGTAGAAGTAAAGATATTATTTTAATATTGAAATTTAGTTTATATATGATTATAATTTAGATTTCATATTTATTTAACCTTATTAACCAACTTATAATTATTATTAGAAAGAAAGAAATTGAAAAGTCATGGGAGTATCAAGTGAATGTGGTGAAAGGAAAAATACATGGGAGTTTCAAATGAACGTGGTGAAAGGAAAAATGCTTCCTTTATAATATAGTATGATATGATATGATATGATGATAATGATGATAATGATAATAATATATAGATATAGATAGATATAGATAGATTAGTTCTTACGTGTAATCTAAAAGGACCCTGGCATTAAGAGTAATATTATCAAATCTTGTGATTGCGAGAACTATTTGCAACATCACTATATTTTACAAGAGTTCTCTAAGTTCTTCAATATGAGAACATGTTAAAGTATAGTTAAGAAAAGACACTACTAGAAAGTAGGCCTTTAATGACACGTGATTTATGATACGCAAAAGTGTGTAACTAAAAATAATGTCAGCTCTCTAGAAATTTTAAGGATTTAGGATGCGCATTTTTGTGTGACCTAAAATTAGTGTCAGGAAAAAAAACACGGAGGGTGCTTATTATAAAATATGTTTCATCTAAACATGTCGTTTTATAAATTTTAATGAAACGCGCGTTATTTAATAATAAGCAGAAAAAGAAAAGCCCACTTTCACTTCTCTCTTTGCCCTAAGCGTTTTTTGACGCATCTTTCTTTCTCCCCACAATCACAATCGACGATAAATCTTTCGCCTCCCCACATCGACCGCCAACTACTTCTTCCCCTCACACTCCGACCACATCTATGTGCTCTTTCCTGGTCGTCGATGTCGATCAAGGATACAATAGACACACCATCGCTTGACTTCTTCTTTGCCCTAACCCGTTTTCCTTGTCATCCTGTACACTTTCTTTCCCACTTCCATTTGACGTTCTTTGAGACAAACCCACCTTTGTCCAACACCAGAAGTACATCATCGTTGACCCTCCGCCAACGTCGCACCTTCTTCAGCACCTTGCTCTGCCATTGGCCTTCCTCTTCCAAAGTCGATTGTAATCTCGTTCACTAAAGGAATCATCAAGTAAGATATCACTTCCTATCATACGTTTGAATTTAAGAATATACAATCCTATGCTCAAGGGGATAAAAGGTTTATAACTTCCGTCAATTGCTTATCATGCTAGGCCATTTGGCCAGACTTCTCCATTGCCTCCTACAAGGTCTGTTAATTGTTGTTATGATGATTGTGAGGGTATTTAGGTCATTTAATAAGAAAGTTATCTTTCTTTTTTGGTTTCATTGCAGCAAAGACAACAATACAAATAAACCTGGTAGTAAAGTGAAGCTTTTTTAGAGACCTGCTAAGACATAGATGATATAATGTTTTCTGGATAATAAAGTTTTGGGGAAATGGAAAAAATAAGGGAAAATTTGGAAAAAAATAAAGTCATGGTCTTGCTAAAATTTGTACTCAAAAGTGTTTGGTTGTATTTTATTTTGCAGAGCTTAAAATGATGAATTAAGGCACACACCGACTAAAGCTCTGAGGCACGTTTGAATTATAGACCTCATCAAATTGGCTTTTTTTGTTTGTAATAAAAAGTACTAATTTATTATTGATTGTTACTTGTTATATATATATATATATACATGGAAATGAAGTTTGATAAGTGAAGTATTAAATAGGTGAAAAACCTATTTAAAAATTAGGTGTGAGTTTCCAACTGAGATCCTACTTAGTAGTAATTGTGGTCTTGCATACCTTAGGCGATCTATGATCTCCAATGCTCTCATTCTTTGGGAAATTGTTGTATTTCTCAATTATTTAAGGTACATCACCCTCACCCTCACCCTTTTTTATTTTAATCATCCTTTTTGTCTAAAAAATGAATAACTTCTTTCATGTGTGTTTATGTTTATGATCGGGCTAAATGCAACAAAAAGCAATGTGTTTGTTTCCATTCATTTGATTATATTATAAGTAACAACTAAAAGAAGTTGTACCTTTGATCTTTTTCTCATCAAGACATTCTACTTTGAAAATTCTACTCATTTATAGCAGTAAAAAATGCTATAAATGAAATCTTATTAGTGGATTTACCCTAAAGTGGAACCAATTCAGGAGTTGTATCATTATATTATTGTGATCCTTATTGTCTAATAAATGACCTCACCATGATGAGGAATAACTCATAAACAATTCTCCTTAATTACTTGGTTTTCATCTTGAATTGGTGGTAAAAAGTGAAACAATCAAAATTCTAAATGGTGATTATCCAGTTTGGATGGAGCTTCATTTAGTCTCATTTCATAGAACTTATTCATTTAGCACAAGCAAACAGTATCAGAAAGTTATCATCAATCACCAACTAGCCATCATAATTGTAGGCAGTTGAATTGTAGGTAAAGTTACTCATGTTACATTGCATCTTCCTAGTACTCAAAATTCTAATGTTTTAAATAAAAATCACACCTGAAGTTCTTTTATCATACGAATTCACAGTTATTTTATTGCATACATTTTAAAGTATTTATGATGATTACATGGATGACCCTAAAAATCTCTACTTATTATTTACAGTTCTGACAAAGGGAGGTTGCAATGTTAAAGCAACAATTGCAGAGTCTGCAAGAGAAACATAGGTAAATTTTCTATCTAACAAGATTCAATAAGTGCAGAGCATGAAAACTAGTGATACAAACTATGTTCTTAGTCTGCAAGGACAACCTTTTACATGAATTTCTAATAGGGCAAATAGTTTGACATGTTACATCCGTATACTACAGTAATACAGGGCTAAATTGGGAATAATCCAGGAAATAAAAAACAAACAATTTCACTAAATTGCTTCATGTCTAGATGCTATGAATTACTAAAAACATGGCGAATTAATCCTACCAAAAATCTTTAATTAAGAGCATCCACAATGGTTAACCTAATGTTATGACTTATTATATTTGCTACATCATCTTTCTTCTACCTTTATTTAACAAAAACCTATTAACATAAACTTTCTCTAATGGTTAACCCCTTTCAAAAACTCCTTTAAAATAAAAAAATATTAACTATTTATCATTATCTATATATATTGTTTCATAAAGCTCCCTCATCTTATCTATCGTTTTCTAAGTCATATCAATATATGATATTGGGGAGTAAAACGAAATCACGTGATATTGTCACTCCTCCATTGCTTCTATACAAGTAAGTATTCCCTTCCCCCATCTTTTACATTCTTCATGATTTGTAAACACTTGTATACTTTTTAATTTACAAGTTTTTAGCTTTATTCCAGGGATCGATCAAGAATAGCCTCAAAGATGAAACCATGGCAAGGCCACACTTATGTTGTAGTTTTTAACTTTATCAAAGATGATTTACAAGTTTTTAACTTTATTTCAAGGATTTACAAGTTTTTAACATTATTTCAGGGATTTCGTATACTCTTGACAAGACTAGCTTGCTTACCTAATGTTGTTATTCACTATTCTCATGTCATGGTAATAAGTAATAACAATCTAATTTCTTTTTTCTTTTTATTAATATTTTACTTTTCATGTGCAGTCTGTTAAAAGAAGCATGTTGTTGGTGATAGCAACGAGACTCCTTTCCATTTCTGGTTTCGTTTCGTTGCTCTTTACATAATATACACCTATGATTAGAAAAAAAGATTGTTTTAGTTGAAGCTTAAAATTTGGTTTTACTTGCTCTTTACAAAATCTCAATAAATTTATTGGGATTTGTTGGTTTATGTGAATCTAATGGTTGCATTATTCAAATTTGCAGGTCTTGTTGATGTGCATAGTGTCAAGAAAAGTACCTCAAATGTTGTGAAGGTGGACAACAAGTTCTTGTAGTTTGATTATTATTTGTTGATGACTTTCATCTCTTTCGCATTTAATGTATTACATTTGTCTAATATTGGAACAATTATTTGTATGACATTAAATTTTGTGCAATGGATGCTATTTTTTGTATATGGTAATTTATTTTCTATTATGAGACAGTAAATGCAAATTTAATTTGAAAATTAGTAAATCTAAAAATATATTTTTTTAAATATTTAAAATTATGATATGCAAAAATAGGTGTCAGCTTCATTTATGACATGGCGTCGTAAAGTTACGACACACAGATGTGTGTCGTCTTCCTTTATGACATGGTCTTCCTTGACATGCATTTGCATGTCATATGTACCCTTTTAAGACACACAATGTGTGTCATTAAAGGGTATTTTTCTAGTAGTGAGGCATATAAACCAGTCCAGAACCGGACATAATCAGACCGCACTGAAAAACAGGAAACTGAATATGTTGTAAACTAATAACGAAAAACTGGACTGAATACCACTAACCGATTCCATTTCGGGTTCGGGACGAGTTCGTATTTGGTTATACTAAGAATGTATTATCTAAGAAGGTATTTGGAACCGACCGAAATCGGACGAAGATCAAAAAACCAGAAACCAAATAATTTGTAAACTAAGAACCAAGAATCATACAGAATACCGCTAACCAGTTCATTCTTGTTCCGATTTTGGTTCGATTTTTCTGTTAGAAAGCTCATCCATAGTTAGGAAATTAGTGATACTACAAGAAGTTAACTCAAATTGAGTAAGTAATGATGAAAATCATTACACTTGATTCAGGCCATCAAAATCAATAAAAAATGAAGAAAGTTTTCAAAAGCTCAATAATATTAAATCAATGGTACGGTGGGCTCAAATTGTCAAAATTGTTTAATAACCCATAATCCAAAGCCAAGGGGTTCATAAACCGTAATAAAACGTCAAAGGGTTCAATAGACCATAATGCAATATCAAGTTCCAATATACAAAAAAAAAAAAATACTTACAATGGTTAGCCAAATAAGATCAATGGATCTCGAATAATTCATCAAAGCAAAATACAAAAAGTCAATCAACAATAATAATGTTGCAATATGCATCTATCATGTTCCTAATTCAATCTCCAAAGTCCAATTTTACATAGATGATTAATTAGTACTAGTATACGAAAGATACATTTTGAAGATACACTTTGGGATTATATAAGAAAGAATAATTCTAAACATACTTATCACATGAATGTTCTAATATCCCTAGGCTATGTATGAACCATATCATTAGTGTCACACAATGAGCGACTACCTTCACTCATGTATGGTGATGATTATCTATAAATTGAATCACTCAAATCCTAAATATCATCCTGCATGCAGGTCTTGAATGACTCTCACATTGTCCTATCCTAAGTGAATGCACATAAGGATGTTAAAATGTTCCCAAATTAATAACTTTTCAAATAGTGAAATGTATTTCAAAAATAACTTTCATGCAATGCACAAACAATACATATAGTAGGCACATAACACTTACGGAAAGTTATATAACTCAAAATGATCAAAATAAAAAAATAGTTTATGCCCATGCACTCACGGTACACTCACATGCAAGTTAACCAAAAGGTAGACACTAAATCCTTGTGATGTTGTCATATCTAGAAATGCCTAATCCTAAACATCAACCCCTCCTTTAATATATTTACTATGTGATCAAACGTATGAAATAATTATATGGTATAATAATATTATAATTATCCATATTTAATGAAGGTCTTAGACCAAAAAGGTTAAACCTATCTAAACTCTAGAATTAAGTATAATTATCCAATACTAGTATATTTAAGGATAGATTTATGATTATATGTTCTCCATATATTAACCCTTATCATAAGACAATATTATAAAATTTTAGACCCATGGTTAGATAAGATTCTCAATTCGTCCTATTAACATAACTAAACTTTTTATACATATATATTTTTAGCAAACAACAATTCTAATTATAAGGCCACAAAACTTAAGTTCATATTAAATGGTAAAAAGTAATAAACATTACATATAAAGACCGGGAAATCGTTACTTCTTAAGAAAGAAATTAAAAGTACTTGGCATTTGTAATGTATAAAATGAATAACTACAAAGTACAATGCTATTTTGAGAAAGTCAATATAACAACAAAAGTGTAGACATGGTGTGTACGCTTACGACGTGACGCGTCAAACCTGTCTGGGTGGCAGGACACATGGAAAAAAGGTATGACACAAAGAGAATTCTCTGCCTGATATGTGGATGCAATGTATCCACTTAATGGATGTGGTGCATGGGTGTGTGCCATAATACCCTGTAAATAGTTTGAAATCGTCTTTTGTTGTATGTTTTTCCCAACCCGAGTACGAGTGCTCGGATAACGAGTTGTGGTTTATGAGAGTATGTGTTGACATTAGTAATACATAGCAAAATATTACAAATGAGATAAGGTAATTTCTCGTCATATTATATGTAAGTATGATATTGAGATATGGTTCTAAAAGGAGTGTTAGAATCTAAGTCGTCATGTAACAGCCCAAAAAACCTAGGTAAAATTTTTCATTTAATAATTAGAAATAACATTCATATTTGTTTTCCAAAAGCTCCATTACATAACATACTGTTCAAAAGATCAGAGTATCCAAAACAACTAGTGCAGAATACTAGAGAGTGCACGTTGCGCCATCAAGTCAGGCCCTTGCCCTTAGAACCAGAAGTACCTAAAACACCCAACAAGACTACAAGCACACACTTAGTGAGTTTTCCCAAAACACATAATCACATAATGCCATGAACATATATATATATATATATATATATATATATATACAAGGTTCTAAAAGGCGTGAGGCGTGGCGTGGCGGCAAGGCCAAGCCTCAAGCTTAACGAGTTATGGCGAGCCATGGCGTTTTTCAAGGCGTGATGTAAGGCGGCGATTTTGTATTAATTTATAACTATATTACCTCATAAATATAAATTTATATCAAATATACCTAGTTTTTAGAAGTGTTATATCAACAACTAATAACAGAAAGTTAATAAAAAACACAATACTTGTATGTCCGATTAGAAAAGGTATAAAAAAGAGCAAAAAAAAACGTGTCTCAAACGAAAAAACACGCGCCATAACACGCCATAACGCGCCATGGCACGCCATATCACGCCTTGCCACGCGCCACGCTTAACAGCAACGTTATGAAGCTTTTCGTAACGGCGACGCCGCGCCTCACGTCATGACGCGCCTTGGCGCCCGCCATGACGCGCCTTTTAGAACACTGTATATATATATAAGTTTGCCATGGACTCCCTCCATGGTCTTCATTTGGAATACCATGGGCTACCCCCATGGTCTTGTATCCAAGGGCCATGGGCTCCCCCCATGGTCCTGTATCCATGGGCCATGGGCTCTCCCATGGTCTTCACATACGTCAACGTATATACCAATTAGCAAAACCATTGCATACTCAATTACTGAAAATCTCATATCAATTAATGGGTCAGCCTTGGTGCCTTCGACCCATGAGTGTAGTGAGAAGACTCGCCTTAATTTGTTGAACAATAGTTTGTTGACTACCAGTCCAAAATCTCACACTGACCAATTATACAAATAACCGTAATTAGCATTATAACACAATCTAGCCAAAAAGGCCCACAATCCTAAGTCCAAATCCCTCTATAAGGGCCCAAAGTGTTTCCTTCATTAATGAGCCTAGGGATAAAGTCTACATCTATAATGGGCCACATGGCCTAATAAAGCCCATACATGACATCAATAGCCCAAATCAATTCTCAAGGCCCAACATCTTCAAACGATCTAGGCCTAAAGCTAGGTGAAGACCAATTGGCCCAAAAAGTCCACCGAAGCCCAACACCCACAACTGAGCGTATGGCCTGCCTACATCAGAAGTACGTTAAGTTTATTGGGTTACTCAGTTGTATGCGCAACGTACACATTGGTACGCCCAACGTACAAATGGATAAAGCACATCCTCCATTAAGTGCTTAATACATGAAGACTATATGTTCCAATTTCATATCTAGGTTGATTAAAGATTTATAAGGCATAAAGTTGGCAACTTTATGCCTTTGCATGCCATAAATGCTCCCAACAACTCATTCTAGCCCATTAAGACCTTTCCAAGGGTCTTAACTCATGCATGGAGCCATAGAAACCATCAAGTTCGCATTTTTATAACATAACCAAGCTAAAGGACCTCATATTTATCCTTCATAACCTCTGGAGCTGGCCAAACTCCCAAGAGATGATTTATGAACTCAAAAGAGGACTCTTAGAAAACCCTAGCTCAATAAACAACAACGATTAGCAAGGAGAAAGCTTTTTACCTCCACAAGCTTCCTAAGCTGCTCCAAATTCAAGATCCAAAATATTTTCGCACATCAAGCTTGCTTCCACTTCCTTCTCTTTGGTAGCACACAGAAAATTAGGTATTTGAAGCACTCATAAGTTCAAGAGGCACACACAAAAGATTTTAAGGTTTTAGGGACGTTTGAGAGTGAAGGAGGCTGGTTAGGGTAAGGTCCAAATGACTTAAGGCTGCTTAAATAGGTCACAAGTCCGAATATTAGGGTTTTGGTCTTCAGCCACGTACGCCCTACGTACCCTTCAGTACTCCCCGTGTACGTGGTACACCTCCGCGATCAGCCTTCCTCAGTACCCAAAGTGTACCCATAAGTATGCCCACCTTACGAAGAGACCAATTATGCAATGAAATTTCATTCTAAGGGAAATAAAGGTAAATACATGGATTACGACAGTTATAAATCTCCCCCACTTGAACTAGACTTCGTCCTTGAAGTCTCCTGATGCGAAAAGATCTGGATAATGCTTTTTCATCTCATCCTCAGGCTCCCAGGTCTATTCAGAGCCTTTCCGGTGTTGCTATTGCACCATCACTAGCTTTACCTCTTTATTCCAAAGAGCTTTATTCTTTATATCCAGAACTGTAATGGGCTTCTCAATATAGTTCAGGTTCTCATCCACCTGAATATCATCCAATAAAATGATTGCAGCCTCCTCTGATACACACATCCAAAGCTGAGACACATGGAAGGTGTTGTGGATATGACTCAGCTCATCAGGGATATTCAACGGATACGCAACCTTGCCAACTCAGGCAAAAATCCTGAATGAACCAATGAATCAGGGACCCAACTTGCCCCTCTTCTGAAACCGAATGACAATTTCCCTAAGTGAAACCTTCAACAACACAAAATCTCCCACCTGAAACTCGAGATCCGATCGGTTCCGGTCAGCATAGCTTTTCTGACGGTTCTGAGCAACCCGCAGTCTCTCCCGCACCTGTTGAATCAATTTAGTTGTCTTAAGCACCATTTCGGTGCTTCCCATGACTCGATGCCCCACCTCCCCCCAACAACTGGAGTCTTGCACCTCCGACCATACAGCATCTCAAACGGGGTTCGGTCAATACTATCATGATAACTATTGTTGTATGAGAATTCTGCTAGTGGAAGGTAAGTATCCCAACTCCTTTTGAAGTCTAGTACACATACCCCGAGCATATCCTCGAGCATCTGGATCGTCTGCTCTCTTTGACCATCAGTCTGGGGGTGGTAAACAGTGCTAAAATGCAATTGTGTACCCAATTCCTGAAGAAACTTCCTCCAAAATCTGGAAGTGAATCGAGCATCATGGTCCGAGACCACAGATATCGGCACTCCGTTACTGACCACCACCTCCCGCACATAAATATTTGCTAATTTCTCCGCGGAGATACTCTCAGAAATCAGAATAAAATAAGCACTCTTGGTCAACCTGTCCACAATAACCCAAATGCAATCAACACCTCGCGTTGTCCTAGGAAATTTAGTGATAAAGTCCATGGCGATCGCCTCCTATTTCCACATGGGGATGGGTAACGGCTGAACCTTGTCGTGAGGTCTCTAATGCTCGGATTTGACCTTCCTACAGGTCAAACACTGCTCAACATACCACGCAACTTCCTGCTTCATGCAAGGCAACCAATAGCTCAATCTCAGGTATCGGTACATTTTCGTGGCCCCTGGATGGATAGAAAACTTAGACTTATGCGCTTCCTCCAAGTTCTTTTGCCTCACAGAGTCAATAACCCTCGGCCATCTCGAACAAACCCTACTACACCGAGTAAATAACCCTCGACCATCTCGAACAAACAAAGGAATTTGATCCCTAATCCGTTCGGTCTTCCAATTTTCCTTCTTCAACCAATCCACATGTGCCCCCTTGATCATATCCATCAAAGGTGAGATAATCGTCATCCTCAAGCAAACATCTCGGATCAGAGCACTTGTCGCCTTGTGACTCAAAGCATCGGCCAACACATTGGCCTTCCCGGGATGATACAAAATCCCGCAGTCATAATATTCTACCACGTCTAAACATCTCCTTTGTCTCATATTCAGATTCTGTTGATCCATCAAATATTTCAAACTTTTGTGATCGGTGAAAATGGTGCATCGGACCACATATAAATAATGCCTCCAAATCTTGAGGTCAAACACCACTGCCCCTAATTCCAAGTCACGAGTGGGGTAATTTGCCTCATGTGGCTTCAGCTGCCTCGAGGTGTAAGCAATCACATGCCCCCTATGTATTAGAACATCTCCCAAACCCGAAATATAAGCGTCACAATACACCACAAAATCATCCAATCCCTCGGGTAGCACCAAATCGGGGTCTGGCATAATTTCTGCCTCAAAGTCTCAAATGCCATTTTTTGATATGGACCCCACCGAAATGTCACACTCTTCTTGGTTAAGCGGGTCAAAGGTACGACAATCTTGGAGAAATCTGAATAAATCTCTGATAGTACTGTTGGATAAGGTGTCTAAGTCCATAACTATTTATGGTAAGTACTTGACCTGACCCGGCATGGTCCATTTGGGTTGCATGGCACCATGCAATTGGATAGACTAAATGAGAGAAATAACACTTGGAGATTATTAATATATTATAAGTCCTAATATATTAATAATATTATTTAATTAGTTTGATCAAGAATTAATTAAGTGATCAAAAGATAACTAATTAAATATATGGGTTGATTATGTAAATTATCCATATCTTGTATAGTGGGATAAGAGGCTCCATGGATTATCAAGTTGGGTTCCATCCATAGGATGCTCCATGGGAGTTACAAACCCATGGGTCATGGAAATGAAGAGTCATGACACATTAGGGTTTACATGGTGTAACCCTAGATGTGTCAACACTATATAAGAATCCCATTCTCAACCAAAATCGGTTACAAATATGAAACAAGAGGGCTAGGCCAATTTTAAGAAGTGTGTGTTCTCCCAAAAGTCTTTCCAAGAGCATTTGGTGTTGTGTGAAGCATTTGAGGCATCACACTTGGGGTGCTAGGCTCACAAGGTTTCAAGGAACATAAGCAACAACAAGGTAAGTTATTCTATCTTTCACTGAAGTTAAAAATTGTTCCCCATGTATGCTAGATAGGAATATAACCTTGGAATTCAACTTTGCATGATAATTAGACAAACATAGATCCAAGGTTATTAGGGTTGCATGTACACTTAGGAAGTGTTAGAATGCTCAAAACCCATCAGTGGTATCAGAGCCTATGCTTGTTTGTTTGTTATGTGTGCTAAATTGTTGAAAAAAAGTCGATTTTGTGCAATCTGCCTGATGAACTCGCCGAGTCCATGGGGGGACTCGCCGAGTTCATGAGTATCTTCATCCTACTCGTCGAGTAGGTTCGTGAACTCGGCGAGTAGGAGCCTCAGAATGCAGATTTCGACTTTAGTTGCTGGAAATGGACTAGAAACATTACCCTAAACTATTTTGGTATTTGAAAACTTGTTTTAGATGGTGTAATGTCTTTGCTAATCCATTTACAACAACAAGTTATCAAAATTACAAAGTCTTAAGTGTAATTTTGATTCATAAAAGTGTTCATGTTCATGTTCTTGATCTTATGATGTTTAGATGATCATAGGAATTGTTTGTAACATATGTGGTAGATTCATTCTTGATCATTATGTGTTTTAATGGAGTCCATAACTTGTCCTCAAGTTATGGAAAAACCAAAAGTCACTTTGCTTTAAAACCATTAAAAGAACACATGGGTTATAAAAATGAAGAGTCTTCATTTTTAATACCCTAATAAACTCATAAGTTACAAGAAATGAAAAGTTTTGAAAGTTTACAAAACTTGCCCTCAAGTTTTGGAACAAGTAAAGTCATGTTAAAACTTTAGTTCCAACCCTTAGAATTTTAAAAGTTAAAATTCTACCCTTATACTTATAATATTATAAGTTAATAATAATATATATATATATATATATATATATATATATATATATATATATATATATATATATATATATATATAAGATCAAAGTCGTCTTACCGCTAGTACGCCTCATTCACGAAGCCGGTCTATAAGGTGGGTATAAGGTTGTTGCCTATAAAATGACAACTTAATGGGTGTCCACTCTCACCTACCGCTTGCTTGACTGGTGGAGGGTCGTTAGCCGAACGGGTAGGACAAGGACTTATAAATTCTCATTTAAAGTATGATGAATATTATAAAGTAACTAAATGCTTTTATTAAATTCTCAATCTTAGTTACTTTAGGAAAAATGTGAATAAGGTGTTAATCCATGAAATTACACTTTACACTTTGTTTAAGTCGTTGGTAGAGCGTGTGTGGTTAACCGGCACACTAACTTGGACTTAACAAGGTAGGTAAAGGGTGACTTAAGGTTTATCATAGTATCGGTGGAGTGTGTGTGGTTTACCGGCACATCGATTGAGTGATAAACTTTAAAGGTACCAAGTGATTTGCATGGTTACTTCACACCTCGTTTTGTGATCCTCGGTATCCCAGTCACAAAACTTGGAGGGCACACTCGAGATTGAAACATGCCTTCAAAAAGTTCATTGAATCTCAAAAGAATCTAGGAATTTCTAAGAACCAATCAAAAACCTAATATTTAATATTTCGGTTTTCGTGGTGGAAATTGGAGAATCGTCAGGTACCTTTCAAATATGTTATAGCTTGGATTACGTCATACCTCTTCTAAGTTATAATATATTGTGATTGGATCCTAGCCTTAATATTACATTTGGGTGTTTTATTAAGGACTCTCTTAATATCTAAACTAATCTTGTCCTCTTCCTTCAGATGTCTTCAAACAATGCTGCTTCTGGCTCTAATCCTAATGGCTCCTTTACCCTTATGAACTTGTGTGGGAAAGTCACTTTTGATGGATCCAACTTCAATGAGTGGATTAGAAACATCAGGATGATTACCCGCTACGAGGACAAAGAATATGTCCTCGACAAGGAGCTTAAGGAGATTGATGAGACCACTGCAACTCCCCAGAAGATCGTTGAATTTCAGGCACATGAAAGGGATGCTACCAAAGTGGCATGCATCATGATGGCCACGACGACAGCGGAACTCCAAAAGTCCTATGAGGACTTCTACCCTTTTGAAATGCACCAAGATCTGATGGAAAGATACCATCAAAGTGCACGACAAGAGAGGTATGAAATCATCTGCTCCATGATAACAACCATGATCAAGGACAGGGAATCTGTCACAAGCCACATGCAAAAAATGCAAAGGTATGTGGATCGGTTGCTGAAGCTTAATGTGAACTTCCCTGAGGAACTTGCAATAGATATCATTTTGCACTCCTTACCATCGTGCTATGATCAATTCCGCATGACATATCACATGAATAAGGAAGAGGTCACACTCAGCAAACTTCTAGGTCTTCTCAAGACTGCAGAAACAGGTCTTAAGGGGAAGTCGGTTGTTAACACTCCTACTCCAAACTCTGCTCCGGTTTTGGCAATCGGGAAAAGTCGAGGGAAGAAGAGGAAGAGCTATTCGAAGGGTACCAAGGCTAGGACCCTTGATGGCTCTTCTTCAAGTGGAACCAAGAAAGGTTTCGTCACTCCTTCTTCTAACCCAAAAGAGGCTGAATGCTTCTATTGCCATGAAAAATCACATTGGAAGCGAAACTGCCCAAAATACCCGCAAGATGTGAAGGATGGGAAAGTTAAACCCAACCATGCAGGTATTTACAATATCTTATCTAATAACTCACCCCATTCTAACTCTTGGGTCCTTGATACCGGTTGTGGTATTCATATATGTTCTGATTTGCAGGGACTAAGAAGAAGTGAGAACGTGGAGCAAGGAAGAATAAACTTAATCATGGGGAATAGGAAAACTTTACCTATCACCAAGATTGGAGTTTATACTTTATCGCTAAGTAGTGGGTTTAGTTTAGATTTGAATAAGTGTTGTTATTCGCCAGAAATGGTAAGAAATATTATTTCCTTTCATGCATTGTATAAACAAGGTTTCACCTTTTCATTTGAGAATGAAGTTGGTTCGATTAATGCTTTCTTTAATAATGTTCTTTATTTTAATGCATTACCTTGTGATGGCGTGTATGAAACAGTATCTGTGGTTGATAACCTAGGAAATAATGTATTGTGTATTGATTCTGTTAATAATAACTTGGATAAAGCATCATTATGGCATTGTTGTCTTGGACATATAAGCAAGAAACACATAGGCCAACTCCAAAAGGATGGAGTCTTGGAGTCATTTGACCTAAAGTCAGATGATAGATGTGAATCATGCTTACTTGGAAAAATGACAAAGTCACCCTTCACAGGTTCTCGTGAGAGGGGTGAAGGTTTGTTGGATCTTGTACACACGGATGTGTGTGGGCCCTTCAAACATGCCACAAGGGATGCTAATCGTTATTATTTGACTTTTACTGATGATTACAGTAGATATGGATATGTCTACTTAATCAAGCATAAGTCAGAGACTTTCGAAAAGCTTAAGGAATTTAAACAGGAAGTCGAGAATCAATTGGGCAGGAACATTAAGATGCTACGATCCAATCAAGTTGGTGAGTATCTTAGTTCAGAGTTCCTTGACTATCTTAGGGAATGTGGGATTGTCTCACAATTGACACCTCCCAGGACACAGCAGTTGAATGGTGTGGCTGAGAGGCGTAATCGAACCTTGTTGGATATGGTTCGTTCCATGATGAGTCGAGCTTCGCTACCAATCTCATTTTGGGGGTATGCCTTAGAGACTGTCACCCATATTCTTAATCTAGTCCCTACAAAGAAAGTTGCCAAATCTCCTCATGAGATGTGGACTGGTAAAGTACCCAAACTAGACCACATCAAGATTTGGGGTTGCGAGGCTTTCATGAGACGCGAGACTCATGATAAGCTCGAACCTCAAAGCGAGAGGTGTATTTTCATCGGCTACCCACATCAATCCTTTGGTTACCTCTTCTACAGACCTAGTGAAAATGTGGTCTTTGTAGCTAGGAGGGCTTTCTTTAGAGAGAAAGAGTTCATAAGCCAAGGAAACAGTGGGAGGCAAGTTGATCTTGAAGAAATTCAAGAGTCAAGCGGTGAAGGAACTTCAAACCCTAGACCTCAACTTGAGGAGGAAAATCCTGTTGAGCCAATTGACGAGTCTGTACCTCTGAGGCGTTCCACAAGGGTTAGGAATGCACCTGAGCATTACTATGGATTCCATATTACTGCAGAAGGTGATACACTTATCAGTGACAAGACACTGCTAGGTCTGGATGAACCTAACAGTTACACGGAAGCCATGGCAGGCCCTAAGTCAACCAAGTGGAAAGAGGCAATGGACAGCGAGATACAGTCCATGTATGACAATCAGGTTTGGAACTTGGTTGAGAATGTACCAGGTCGTAAGACAGTAAGGTGAAAATGGATATTCAAGAAGAAGACCGACATGGATGGTAAAGTACACACTTATAAGGAACGACTGGTTGCAAAGGGTTTCTCACAAACTCCGGGAGTTGATTATGATGAGACCTTTTCTCGAGTGGCTAAGATTAAGTCTATTAGGGTTCTGTTAGCCATAGCTGCATTTCATGACTATGAAATATGGCAAATGGATGTCAAAACCGCTTTCCTTAATGGAAAGTTGGCTGAATATGTTTACATGAGTCAGCCAGAAGGTTTTGTTAGCAACGAGTACCCTAATAGAGTGTGTAAGCTTGAAAAATCCATTTATGGGTTAAAGCAAACACCTCGCAGATGGAATCTTTTCTTTGATGAGAAAGTCAAGGAATTTGGCTTTTCTAGGAGTGAAGATGAATCTTGTGTATATGTCAAGGCTAGTGGGAGTATAGTTAGCTTTTTGGTACTGTATGTGGATGACATACTACTCATAGGAAATGACATTCCAAATCTGCAGGAAGTTAAGTCCTGGCTTGGGAAGTGTTTCTCTATGAAGGACCTAGGAGAAGCTACCTATATTCTAGGGATAAGGATCTTGAGAGACCGGAGTAAAAGACTAATTGGACTTAGTCAGAGTACCTACTTGGATAAGGTACTGAAGAGATTCGGCATGCAGGACTCCAAGAAAGGAGAGTTACCCATCCAGAGTAACGCCAGATTGAGTAAGACACAAAGCCCTAGCACTGAGGCTGAGATAGTAGAAATGAGTCGAATACCTTATGCTTTGGCTGTAGGATCGATCATGTATGCTATGACATGTACTCGACCTGATGTAGCCTTTGCCCTGAGCATGGTTAGCAAGTATCAGGGGAACCCTGGCAAGGCACACTGGAATGCGGTAAAGAATATCCTCAAGTACCTACAGAGGACTAAGGACCGGGTCCTTACCCTTGGTGGGAGTGATGACTTGAGGGTTGTAGGGTATAGTGATGTTAGCTTTCAGACTGATAGGGATAATTTCCGCTCTCAGTCAGGCTGGGTCTTTACCCTAAATGGAGGAGCAATTTCTTGGAAGAGTTCCAAGAAAGAGACAGTGGCTGATTCAACTTGTGAATCAGAGTATATTGCAGCTAGCGAGGCAGCAAAGGAGGCAATATGGCTGAAGAACTTCACTGGAGACCTTGGAGTTGTACCAGCTATTAAAGAGCCAATGGAAATTTTATGTGATAGTGAAAGCGTTGTTGCCTTAGCCAAGGAACCAAGGGATCACGGGAGATCCAGACACATCGACAGAAAATACCATTTTATAAAAAAAAAATTAGCATACTCAAGAATATTCCTAGCAAAAATTATTTAGGAAAAAGCGATATTATATATATGGAAAAAAATAAAGATAGAAAATTTTTGTATAAAATTAATAAAAATATTAAGGTTGAACCTAATAAGGACCAAATAAAGGATAAAAATAAGGACCAAATAAAGGATAAAATTCATAATAATGGTCTTTTTTATCTTCCGATTGATTCAAATTTCAAAATAAATTACAAAAAGGTATTTTTTGATTGGATGGGAATGAATGAAAAAATCTTAATCTTAAATTGCCTCATATCGAATCTGAAAGACTTTCATTTTAAAACAAAATTAAATGACCCAGTTCTTATTATTCATTTCTAAGTTGAGTTGAAAAATTATCCAAGAATGAACTCGCTGATTGGCGGTATGGGTAGATGTTACAGATGATTAATCCATTTTTTTTATACAGTTGTGACTTTCTCCTTGTTAGTGCTGTCTATAATGATAGATCAATCAAAACCTTTCAATTGGACTTAATATACAAGGAAAGGGGCAAAAGAATAACCGAAAGAAAGGAAATCTATTAGTTATTCGTGAAACATCGAATAGAAGAAGGACTCCTCGTGGCAAAGAGGGTATCATCAGATGAGAATCCAGCAGATCCCCTCACGAAGGGACTGACTCAGGTTAAGCATCTCCAGCATGCTCGGAGCATAGGGTGGAAGGATGATATTAGATTCAGTAGTTAGATAACCTCGAAATTTATAAAGTGTAATTGACATTAGATGATGAATAAAAGGTGTTTTATTTATGAGTAAGTGTTGCTATCTCTTGTCGATCGTTTACTATATTTCTTTTGCATGTATTGACTTCCAGAATAATAATGTCTGGTATATCATATTATTCAAACCTCCACAGTCGGTCATATGTCGGAAGTAGATATGAATCAAGACTGTCATGATTGGTTGCAGAGGTCTAAGGTGTTGGACATGGCTACAACAATCATGAGTGCTCATAAGTTCTGAGCATTGGACTCAACCCACGCTCACTGGAATCACTTCATGGAATTTATCTCGAGTGATCGTGAGACGGTAATATCATATAAGTCTTCAAACCTAGAGATATGATTTGTTACTTATGAGTTGGTTATGCATTGATTGTACTAAAACGCATTGGTAACTCGATGTTATAAAACGTGCTTTTGTGTATAATTCAATGAATGGTAGAACAAACATATAAGTCAAAGTTTATCTGTTCCTTCTTGGATTAGAAGCTGATATCTGGGCCCCTCAATGATTTTGTTTTGACCTATGTACCGGGCCCGGTCAGAACAAAGTTGATTGTTCAATTAAGTTCTTTGTCAAACAAATCGGAAATCGGGAAACAAACTGCTGGACAATAAGTAAGACATTGTTCCATGTATTTGTCCAGCTGATATCTAGAATAGAGGATTATATGATCACTTATCTTAAATGGCGTATCATCATCTTCTCAGTTTCGAGAGACCTTGAAAGAGCTACGATTGCCGGTCGGTTCCAGAAGTACTAGAGTTATAGTTATTAGACTTATCCAAGTGGGAGACTGTTGGATAAGTTGTCTAAGTCCATAACTATTTCTGGTAAGTACTTGACCCGACCCAGCATGGTCCATTTGGGTTGCATGGCACCATGTAATTGGATAGACTAAATGAGAGAAATAACATTTAGAGATTATTAATATATTATAAGTCCTAATATATTAATAATATTATTTAATTAGTTTGATCAAGAATTAATTTAGAATTAATTAAGTGATCAAAAGATAACTAATTAAATATATGGATTGATTATGTAAATCATCCATATCTTGTATAGTTGGCTAAGAGGCTCCATGGATTATAAAGTTGGGTTCCATCCATAGGATGCTCAATGGGAGTTACAAACCCATGGGTCATGGAAATGAAGAGTCATGACACATTAGGGTTTACATGGTGTAACCCTAGATGTGTCAACACTATATAAGAATCCCATTCTCCACCAAAATTGGTTACACATATGAAACAAGAGGGCTAGGCCGATTTTAAGAAGCGTGTGTTCTCTCAAAAGTCCTTCCAAGAACATTTGGTGTTGTGTGAAGGATTTGAGGCATCACACTTGGGGTGCTAGGCTCACAAGGTTTCAAGGAACATAAGCAACAACAAGGTAAGTTATTCTATCTTTCATTCAAGTTAAAAATTGTTCCCCATGTATGCTAGATAGGAATATAACCTTGGAATTCAACTTTGCATGATAATTAGACAAACATAGATCCAAGGTTGTCACACCCCAAAACCGGAACAGCGGAAACGTTCTGGGGTGGATGACGTCATGTCAAGTATCACAACACATGCATATAGTAATCAAAGTACAACAAAACATTGCATTAATAGTAATGGTTTTACATGGTTACATTACAATACACCAAGGTAATACAAGTAATACATATATATATATATATATATATATATATATATATATATATATATATATATATATAAGTACAGAAAGGTAATAAGCTGTCTTCGTCAACTGCTCCTGGGATGTACCTGTCTAATGCTAACCTGAGAATACAAGTTATTTGAAAAGCGAGTATCAGCATTTTTACAAATGCTGGTGAGTTCATAAGCATTTAGTGACATTTTCATTCAAATAACTTTAATGAATGTAATAGTTTAAGAGATTTCAGTGTATTAGAGTCCTTTCCAGAAAATCCTATATTTTCTTTAATAATAGCAACCTTCTACCAAGACTGGTCAGTGATGTGTGGTAAAAAGTAGTTTTCCCTAAGTTGCTATCATTATCAAAATACTGAATTTGATTATTGAGGAAAGCAAATGACATCAAGGAATATCATATGCCTCAGCAGTGACGACTGCTGACTAAGGCAATGAACCATAGACTCCAGGAAAGTATCAAACGAACGATATGCCTGGTTCGGTCTAACAAGTGGAGACATAAACCCCAGAAGGTACCAAATGAAAGGTACAATTAGTAAGGTCTAAAACAGTGAATACAGACCGCGGACAATATCAAATGAAAGATACGTCTAGCGAGGTCTAAAACAGTGAACGCAGTGAACACAGTGAATACAGTGGATTCTATGAATACAGTGGATACAGACCCCAGACAGCATCAAATGAAAGATACTTCTTGTAAGGTCAAAACAGAGGAGACAGACCCCAGACAGTATCAAATGAAAGATACGTCTTGTAAGGTCAAAACAGTGTGACTCTGAAAATGAGTTACCAGCATACAATGTAAATTACTGGCGAAATACCGTCACCTTAAAGCCATGAATTATAAGGTAACCCGGGATACTCGTAACCATACTAACCGACACTAGAGTACCAGACGCCCTACAAGCGTCTATATAATGTGACATTTGTCACCCCTTGGCTTGGTGAGCCGTGGACTGTAGCTAGCAGTCAGGGTGCGGGGGTGTCAATCCCATATAGATCTATACACACAATGTCCGCTCTCCCTACAGGAGACTCTGGTTACCAACTAGATGACGGAGAAGGCCGTGTCCTGAAGATGCATCCCAAATAGTGGGTAGAGACTTCCAACTAGTGGGTTTCTAATGTAAGTGTTGAACTAGAGGTAGAGACTCATAACTGAACTGACTGAAGTAGCCCATATGTCTATGCTTGTGTACATAGTATATAACTAATAATTCAAACAACTTTCAGATAGACATCCGATCCCAACAGACCACATCTCAACGAAGAAAAGGAAATAGGGCGGACAAGCTTTCCTAAGTCCTTCAATCACTATTTATATGTATCTATACAAGCACACACATACATTTAACTACGCTTGAGTGTGTATCAAGTGGAATCATACAGTGAAGTATAAGTGTGCAGTGTGGAATAAACGACTTGTGAAGTATAAGTGTACATTGAACTATCCGAGTCGTGAAGTATAAGCGTACAGAGTGGGATAATCGAGTCGTGGAGTATAAGTGTACCAAGTATAAGTGCATCACGAAGTAGAGACGACAATAAGTGAGGTAAAAACGTCTATCAAGTATAAGAGGCTACAAGTATAAGCGGTATAGAGACAAAATCCGATATAAGCGTATCGCGAAGTGAAAGCGTTATCGAGTAGGAGTTCAAAATAAGTAAAAGTGAAGAAGCAGTAACAAGCAAGTAAAAGTATACGTTGTGAAAGTGAATTTTGATGAAAAACCTTTATACTCGGGAAAATCACAATTTGTATTCTTTTGTAAAAACATGTTTGAAAGCCTTTGGAAATCCTTCATAAACCAGTTTAGAATGAATTTAGATAAAACAGTACAAGTAAGAGTTTTGAAACAAATGAAAACCTTTTTGAAAACCATTATAGTGTCCTACTCGGTAAAACAGTGTACAGTGTCGTAAAATCTTGTGCATGCGGGTTATCAATTGCATGTGATGGATATGATAACTGGCATGTTTAACTTGTATTCCCCCCCCCCCCCTATAAAACATGCAAAAACATTTAAAAGGTTCATTCAGGGGTATGAACTCGCCTGGTGTAAGTAGGTCCGACGAAGGTGCCATTTGGGCGTTCGGTGTCACGCAAGGACTCGAACACACACAATGACCTATTTAACATATGTTTACATACAATTAGCATATTGAATACTAATTAAACAAATATACGCGCTCACAGGAGCGGAAAACACTTTGGTTAAGCGTTTGGGTGTCCCGGGTAGCGTTTAAGGGTGTATATGGCTAAGGAATGGAGCTTGCTCTCCGAGAGTAAACCCTTATCACCTAGTTTACGGCCCAAGGACATCTCACCATGAGTTTACGGCCGTAAACTCATGGTGATGGGTTCTATGGTGTTTAAGGCTTCTACTTGCATCATAGAATTATTCTAAGCACTTTTCCTAAAAGGCATGAGTGGGTTTGAGGCTTCTAGGGGCACTTTATAGGAGTTTACGGCCTAGGGACACTCCTATGGGAGTTTACGGTCGTAAACTCTCAATCTTTGAGTTAAGTGAAGTTTTAAGCCCCTATTACCTTTCTAGCAATTTCTAATGAAGTGTGATGCCATTTTGGGGGATTAAATCTATCATTTGGATGTGTTTTGGGGAGTTTACGGCCTAGACACTTGCTTGGGCCGTAAACTCCTTTTAGTCCCTCCATTTCTTGTGTTTAAGCCCTTAAATCCTTCCTAGCATTTTATAGAAATAGTCTAAGGTCATTTGGGGGGCAAAAACCACACTTTTGGCACATTTAGGGGTGTTTACGGCCTTGGTATACACTTGGGCCGTAAACTCCTTTTTCCCTTTCATTTCATTGTGTTTAATGGTGCTAAACCCAAAATACTAAGTCCCTAAATTATGTATGAAGTCTAAGGGTGATTTGGGAGTGTTTTTGGGGCATTTTGACAAGGTTTTGAGGGGTTTACGGCCTAAGCATGTTCTTGGGCCGTAAACTCACTTTTATGCCCTAAATCATTGTGTTTTGATGTTTAAACACTCCTAGGCTAGATCCCTAATTAGTTTCCAAGCTTAAGGGCAAGTTTAAAGGCATGTTTGGCACCATTTTAGGGGTTTACGGCCCTAGAGTGTTCCTGGGATGTAAACTCCTTATCCCATGCCTTCTTGGATGGTTTTTGGGCTATAACTACAGCTAGTAATGTTTAGAACAAGCTAGGGTAAGCGGACTTACAATTTGGAAGCGTTTGGTTGTGGATTCGGGGCGAAAACGGGTCTAGAGAGAGAGTATAGAGAGAGAGAGTGTAAAAAGTCTCTAATGGACTCCACTCGCCCTTATATAGGGTTTATAGTCGGGGCTCAGTGGAATTTTACCCGATACTACCGTTAAACGGAGCTTTTGGTCGCACCCGATTTAGTGGTCGTAACTATAAAACTTAACATTTTCCAAATAAATGGAAATGGGTGTTATGTGTTTTTATTTCTTTTTATCACGACTTAACGGCATGTTAAATGTAACCAAATGGAATGTTTATTAAATTGACGCCCTTTAATTAACGGAACTTTTATACAGTGGAATATTCCCTTAACGGTAACGGGGACATGTAACGGGACAACTTGGGTTGTCACATTATCCCCCCGTTAGAGGAAATTTCGTCCCGAAATTCAGGTCTAGGCAAGGAAGTAGGTATGAATGGCCAAGTAGAGGTAAGGGAGTACTTCCTATACGGTTGTCCTCGCATTCCCAAGTGAACTCCAGTCTGTGTTTGTCATTCTGACAGACCTTCACATACGGGATGCGGATTCCGTCTAGGGTAACTAGTGGGTTCCAATAGGTGTATCTATAGGGTTAGAGTTCTCAATGGGTTCTATCAATATGATTGAGGCACGAAGAGTGTTTTCGGGAATCACATATCAAGTCTAAGAAGTGGATCGATCGGGTGTGAATCCTGTGGTATATCCGAGGGTAGTAGCGGCCTGAACAGGGTTGGACCATGACTCCATGAGGATTCTCGGATGGTCCTATGCTCTCGAAAGGGTAGAGCTTTTCAGTACTTAGAACATAGTGTACTTCTATGGTAGGATCATCACTGGCGCGATCGCCATTCCGAAGTTCCTACGTTCTCTCCAGTATTGGATGTGTAGTCCTTCAGGTTGGTTCTTAGAGAGCTCGAGTGGTCTTTGGGTTCGCGTTTCTTGTCAACTGGCTGATAGAGACTTTCTAGATCGTCGAGTGGGTTACGTGACTATGGTTATCAGTTTGCTGTAGAGTGTCTATCTCAAGCTTGTGCAAAAGGAATCTGTACTAACGAAGCTTGAGATGCGAAAACCCTGGAGGTCGGGAATATAGGGTTTCACCAGACGAGTGTTGAACTATCTCGGGAGGTGGTTCTACTATCTTTGCGTGAGATAGTATTCGTGGAACACCTAATAGTCCAATGAATCTCTAAGACTTTGGTTTATTCTAGCATGGAAAGTGCGTGCTCCTGCATAACCCCTCGACTAACACCAAGGCTGGTGTCGAGTCTATAATCTCTTCGGGATCAGGGTCATGAGGCTTAACGCAACTACTTTCACACTTGGCCAAGTATACTTGGCTGCGAAGGTTATCCTGTGGTTCTCGGTATCCTAGTGTTCACTTCGGAGAATGAAGTCTATCGTCTACAGGGCGACGGCGATTTCCTCCATACGAGAGGGTGGAGGATGATAGGCACTACTCGTCTATAACTGGGCGGACGAAGTGCCTGAGTAACGCAAGCATAATCTGCAACTACTCCTCCGAAGGTTCTGAGTTTTCTCGGTCTGGGTCAAATCTAGTGGGTATAGGGTCCTCCCGGGGGATTCTACAAAGTATGCTTCAGATGGTGGTCGTCTTCTTAGAGTATCTGCAGTGCCTTTCGCTTTGGTGTTTATCTGACTACGAGGGGTCGGTCAAAGGCGCGGGGTACCCTCTCTTGGGTACTTTGGAAGGTTTGAGATAAGAGGGACGATTGACGGATCACATTATGTTTGATTATTTGTGTTATGACTAGGTTCGTGAGAACCTTTATTTGCCGACATGGCTATGGAGAGAGTTCTTTTACACAGCACTAAGAATGAACACATGGTTGAACGAAGTCAAACCATGATCAATAGAGTCGTCGAAGTTGGCACACTTCGACATGATATAAAGTGAAGATCAATAGAGTCATGTGCCGAACAGGCACCCAAGTTCTAGGCGTCTCGGGTTTCGTCCTATGTATCACTACCGCGGATACTTGGACCGATAGAGTCGACGCGGAACTATAGAGAGTTCTAAGTGTTTCCGAATAGAGTACCTTTTCATGAACGGATTCTCACGAGGCATTTCTATAATCGCCTCACATATAATAGTCATGTATATTTAAGGTGGGGAGGACTGTTGACTGAGCGACCCCGCCCTAAATCCACAACCAAACGAGGAACAAGAAATGAGGCGGCATTCGCTCACTCTAGGTCTGTCCATCTTAAATATACATGGCCGTAACGTATATGTTTAGCCATTATAGTTTTACCTAATGAATTTTAAATTTTATAACAGTGCTGCGACTTTCGCCTTATTGAAGGAGAATTTACATTTGAATTAGTCTTTTATTGTTCTTAGTTTAGTTATTCGAGATCGAGAGACGTACCAAAATCTAACGAGTTCCTTGCTGCTTCTCCCTAAGCAGTAGTTGTCACACCCAAAAACCAAGAACGGCGGAAACGTTCTGGGGCGGAGG
This sequence comes from Lactuca sativa, assembly GCF_002870075.4. NCBI lineage: Eukaryota > Viridiplantae > Streptophyta > Magnoliopsida > Asterales > Asteraceae > Lactuca > Lactuca sativa. The sequence goes on from NC_056624.2 coordinate 82,029,514, forward strand.
ACGTCATGTATAATATCAACAACAATGTAAAGTAGTAAACAAGCAACAACATCATCCATTACATTAATAAAATAATTATTATACAATTGTATTCTGTCAAATTTTGATAAACACTAAAGCATAAATCAAAATGAAAGATAAGTCTTGAATAAGCTCCATCTTCCTTTCTCCTTGCATCGGTACCTGTCTATGATGACCTGAGGATACAAGTAATTTTGAAAGCGAGTATCAGCTATAAAGCTGGTGAGATCATAAGTATTAATGTGTCTTAATTTGTAAAAACTTATAATTTTTAAGACTTGACATTGCTTTGAAAGAAAGCTCGTATAAGTATGATAATGTTTGTAGCTCAACTGTAAATGTTTGAAAATCCCTAGAAATCCCTATGATTCCTATTAGTAACAAAAGGAGTCTTCTACCAAGACTTAACTGTGCTCATTGTAGTCTTCTACCAAGACCTGATTGTGTTACTATTATTATCATTATAAGAAATTGTATCCTTTGGAAATAGGATACCTAAATATAATTTTACCTCATTGGTTATGTGAATGAGTCACAAAATATAGGTAATAATATAACTAACCTGAATCATGCCCTTTGGTACTAGGGTAACTGTTAACGTTAACTTTAAGCCATCCGTAGTCGTACTCTTACCTCTGTTGCTAACAGCTGGGTATAGGAATAGTTAATCCCTTAATTGTGTACCTGTAATGGTACCAACCGTTTGACATCCGTGGATGTGCTTTTACCTCTGTAGCTAACAGAGATTTTAGGAATGGTCAATCCCCCAACCGTATCCTCTGGTACTAGGATAATAATCCATTCTATCTCGTCGATTATGTGATTTTATCACAAGGTAAAGGTAAGAACACGGATTTGATAACAGAGTCGATACATATAAAATGTAATAGGACTCATCCTGATATATCTATGCACAAGTACTCCTATAAGTATAATAATGTAATTATTATAGTAGAGTACGGTAAGGTTCTACGTGTGCTAGCTGTAATGTGTGTTCTCCCTATCTAGAAAGTATAGTAATTGTACTGTAATGCTCAACATGTGCTAGCTGTAATGTGTGTTATCTCTATCTAGCAAGTATAGTAATTGTACTGTAATGTTCAACGTGTGCTAGCTGTAATGTGTGTTCTCTCTATCTAGCAAGTATAGTAATTGTACTGTAATGTTCAACGTGTGCTAGCTGTAATGTGTGTTCTCTCTATCTAGCAAGTATAGTAATGTAAACGTTCTAGTATAGATGTATATGTTCTCGTCCTAGTATAGTTGTACATGTAATGTACAGTAATGTTCTAGAAAGTATTGACTCATGAATGAACTAACTCATTGTATGATATCTCGTTCTAGTATCCACCTAAACTACCCATGTGGTAGCTTACTAGTAATCTAAGTGGTACGTAAGGACGTGGATGTATACCCTTGCTACCCAAGGGCATAGGATGAAACTGGAAAGACCTTTTATGACTTTATATGTACACATGATATATAACTAATATTTAAACGACCTTCGGACGAGTATCCGATATCCCACCAGACCACATCTCAAGCGCGAAAAGGAAATAGGGTGGATAGCCTTCCTAAGTCTTTTAAACATTTCTTATATAACTATACATATAGAGGCATGCAATTTATAATATAAAAGCATAAATAAATTTTGTAAGACATTTGAAATATAAGTATTATTTTTAAGAAAAGATCGACTTGATGTCAATCTATAAAACAATTTAAAGGCATAAGTATGATAAAACAGTTTTGAGTATAAGGAAAACATCGTTTGAAACACAGTTGTAAATAAGTTTGAAAGGCAATGTACATAGTAAGATGTACAGTGTAATAAGTAGTTTAAAACATATAAAATGTTTATAAAAATCATTTGAAGGAAACTATTTGGTAAAACGGCTAATGAGTAGCCAAATCTTTTGAATGCTGTATATTAATCACATGTGATTGATGTAATAAGTAATAATATCCTACTTACTAATCACATGTGATTGACATAATAAGTAGCATGATTCTACTTGTATCCCCCCATAAAACATTTAAAATAGTTTAAAACATTAGTTAAGGGGTATGAACTCACCTGCAGTATGTGACTGGAATTGAACGGGCTGTTATCATACGGAAGGATCGGACAAGTGCTTGGTGTCAAGTGATGACTTAGACACACACAATGATCCTAATTACATATGAAGACATATGTATATAAATAATTAGAGATTTAATCACTAACTATACAAGTATAACATTTAAGCGTGAGGACAACACTTTTGGTCAAGTGCTAGGAGGCTAATTGGTTGCAACAAAGGAGTGCAATGCCCCTAATGGAAGTTTAAGGTCAAAAGACCATATTCATTGGAGTTTACAGCCTAGGGAAGTAAGCTCCTGGCCGTAAACTCTCAACCAAGTCATGAAATGGAGCTTAGAAATACTACAACCTTAGAGGGGAATTGTTTCTAGGCTTAACAAGAGTTTAAGGTACCATATTGACTCCTAAGGGGAGTTTACGGCCCAAAGACCCTTTTCCCTTGGAGTTTACGGCCGTAAAATCCCCGTGGAGGGTTCTTATTGTTCTTTCAAGTCTCCAACCATTCTAGGAACAAGTCTAGGCTTCAACACTTGGCTTAAGGAAGGTTTAAGGCACTAAATGGAACCATTTGATGGAGTTTACGGCCATAGAACTCTTTGGGCCGTAAACTCCCTCACACATGAGGTTCTAAGAATTTTAACTAGCCCAAAACTCATCTAGGTACTTGCCCTAAAAGTCTCCTGGCCTAAGGAAGTGTCTAGGGTGTCCTTTGACCCCTTTAAAGGAGTTTACGGCCCAAGAAATACTCTTGGCCGTAAACTCTTCAACAATTATGCTTTTCATGAGTTTTCTAGGTCCTAAACACATTAAGGTACTTGCCAAAAATGAAGACTAAGCCTTAGGAAGAGTTTGAAGGGATTTTGGCCCTAAATCTTGGAGTTTACGGCCTAAGGAGCATCTTGGCCGTAAACTCCCTTCCAAAGTTGGTTTCTAATTGTTTTGTTGGTCTAGGATATGAGTTTAAGGCTTCTAGGTTCTTGTTCTAAGACTAAAGGATCACTAGGCACTCATTTGTGCCCTTTACATGGAGTTTACGGCCCAAGAGGTGGTTCCTTGGCCGTAAACTCCTCAAACTACTTGGTTTTGATTTGCTTCTAGCCTCTAATGATCATTCATAAAGTCCTTAGTTAGATGCCTAACACGGAAATGGGACTAGGTGGCCTTAAGGGCAAGTTTAAAGGCATTGTGTTTTGATGTTTAAAATCTCCTAGGCTAGATCCCTAATTAGTTTCCAAGCTTAAGGGCAAGTTTAAAGGCATGTTTGGCACCATTTTAGGGGTTTACGGCCCTAGAGTGTTCCTGGGCCGTAAACTCCTTATCCCATGCCTTCTTGGATGGTTTTTGGGCTATAACTACAGCTAGTAATGTTTAGAACAAGCTAGGGTAAGCGGACTTACAATTTGGAAGCGTTTGGTTGCGGATTCGGGGCGAAAACGGGTCTAGAGAGAGAGTATAGAGAGAGAGTGTAAAAAGTCTCCAATGGACTCCACTCACCCTGATATAGGGTTCATAGTCGGGGCTCAGTGGAATTTTACCCGATACTGTCGTTAAACGGGGCTTTTGGTCGCACCCGATTTAGTGGTCGTAACTATAAAACTTAACATTTTCCAAATAAATGGAAATGGGTGTTATGTGTTTTTATTTCTTTTTATCACGACTTAACGGCATGTTAAATGTAACCAAATGGAATGTTTATTAAATTGACGCCCTTTAATTAACGAAACTTTTATACAGTGGAATATTCCGTTAACGGTAACGGGGAAATGTAACGGGACAACTTGGGTTGTCACAAAGGTTATTAGGGTTGCATGTACACTTAGGAAGTGTTAGAATGCTCAAAACCCATCAAGTACCCCTCTAAACCCAAGAAACTCTGGATCTCGGATGAGTTCTTCGGAACCTCCCAATGCATTACCGCCTCAATCTTGGCCGGATCTACCAAGATACCCTCTTGGTTGATCGTGTGCCCCAGAAACTGCACCTCATGCAACCAAAATTCGCATTTGGAGAACTTGGCATAAAGCCTCTCCCTCCGCAAGGAGTCTAACAACTCCCTCAAATGTTGCTCGTGATGTTCCTTGGTCTTAGAATAGACCAAGATATCATCAATGAAAACGATCACATACCGATCCAACGTCGACCTACAAACCCGGTTCATGAGATCCATGAATTTCGTTGGAGCGTTGGTGAGCCTAAATGGCATCACCGCAAACTCATAATGACCATAACGAGTTATGTAAGCCGTCTTCGGTATATCCTCATCCATGATCCTCATCTTATGATACCCCGAACGAAGATCAATCTTGGAAAACCAAGATGCACCCTGAAGCTGATCAAATAAATCATCAATCCTCGGAAGCGCACAACGGTTCTTCACTGTCAGCTTGTTCAGCTCCCGATAATCAATGCACATCATGTGCGACCCATCCTTCTTTTTCACAAACAGGATCAATGTTCCCCACAGGGAACTGCTCGAACGAATAAATCCCAAATCTAATATCTCCTAAAGCTGCGTAGACAACTCTTGTATCTCAGGAGGAGCTAGACGATACGGAGCCTTGGCTATCGGAGCCGCATCAGGCACCAAATCAATATGGAACTCCACTTTCCTCTCGGGAGGAACCTTAGGTAACTCCTCTGGAAATACATCAGGAAAATCTCGCACAATAGGTACCCTGCTCATCTCTGGCGTGGCCTCCACCCTCGAATTAGAGACATAAGCCAAAAACTCAGAACAACCCAATTGAAAGAGTTTCCTAGCCCTCACAGTCGAACAGAGGGTTGTCCCATGCAAGGATCTCTCTCCATGGATAACCAGTTCTCCCACACTTAGAGTTCGAACTCTCACTAGCTGACACTCGCAATCTATCACGATCCCATTGGGTCCCAACCAGTCCATCCTGATGATTACTTTCAAACCTCTCAAAGGAATCGGAACCAAATCAATAGGAAACCTATCTCCGAACAAATGCAGAACATTCCTCCGAAATACCCTCGCAGCGCTCACAGTACGATCATTCACAATCTCCACCTCGAGTGGGGAATCCAAATTCCCCAGATCATCTCGAAACTTCTTTCTGAGCACAAGAGATACAAAATGATCGGATATCCCCCGAATCAAAAAGAACATGAGCAGAAAATCCATTGACGAAAAAGGTCCCTATACAAGATCATATCAATATAAGCATAAACAATCAAATAAATAATACAGGAATAGATCACATACCAGTTATGACGTCTGGCGCTGCTCGAGCCTCCTCTGTAGTCAGCTGAAATGTGCGGCTCTTCACCACAGGAGCTTCTGCCTCAACCGGACGGCCATCAGTAATACTCATTATGGAGGGCGTAGGTGCCACCACTACTCCTCCAATCAACTCGGACAATCGGCCTTTTTATGACCGGTCTTGTTACAGTAGAAACAAATCAAGTCCTTATTGGTGAAGGGGTTTTTAGCATTCTAACACTCCTATGGTGTAAATGCAACCCTAGATGCTTTGGAGCTATGTTTTCTCTAATATACATGCAAACTTTAGTATTTCCAAAGCATCATCCTAACTTGCTTACTATGGAGTATCTACACTTCAAAAATCTAGTTAGATGACTTACCTTTGTTGTAGCTTGTTAACTTGGAGCTTTAAGAGCCTAGCACCAATAATGTGAATGCCTCAAATGGAACCACAAATCACCACCAACAATTGGAGGACCTGAGAGAATGTTTCTTGCACACAAAATCAGATATGCTCTTCCAAAGACTCACCAATACCGATTTCATGAGCTAGAGGGTTTCTTATATAGTGTGTCATGATTAGGGTTACACCATGCAAACCCTAATGTGCAAGACTTCCCACATTCCTTAGGCTCCATGGGTTTTAACCTCCATGGAGTATCTTTGGGTCACCACATGGGTTTAGCCCAACATAAAGATCTATGGATCATAGGCCCACTTTATAAGAATGAATGATTTACACAATCAATCCCCATATATTTAATTAGTCTCTTTTGATCACAAAATTAATTTCAAATTAATTCTTGATCAATACTAAATAATAATATGATTTCATATTAATATATTAGAACTTATAATATATTAATAAGTCATAAATAACCTCTTCTCAAAAGTCCATCCTTACAAATTGTTCTAATGAAATGCAACCCAAATGGACCATGCTACGCTCGGGTCAAGTAAATACCAATTATAGTTATGGACTTAGACAATAATCCAATAGTCTCCCACTTGGATAAGTCTAATAACTATTATTGCAAGTACAACTCCATAACCCGACTACACTACTAGAAAAACAGCCTTTTACGACGCACAATGTGCGTCATAAAACGCTCAAATGACGTGCAAATGCGTGTCAAGGAAGGCCCTGTCATAACGAGAGACAACACGCTTTTACGCATCATCTATTTACGACACACATTTACGACACGTAGTTATGACACACAATGCGTATCAAGGAAGGCCCTATCATAAAGGAAGACGACACGTATTTGCGTGTCATAACCTTACGACACGTGTTTAGGACACACATTGTGTGTCATTAAAGCCTCTGTCATAAATGAAGATGACACGCATTTGCGTGTCATAAACTTTAGCAACCATTTACGAAGTTTATTTCACTAATATGTAAAATACAAATAATTATTCCAATAATACAAAATAAAATACCATAAATAACATAGATAATTAATTTCAGTAATATGTCAAATACAAATAATTATTCTAATATTGAGTAAATGTAATAAAAAAAAATGAGCTTAAGAGAAGCAGAATTTATATACAATTGCATTATCTAGCTTCCTATGTGCCAAGAACTCTCTTTGTGTTTGCTTGAGTCTTGTTTCCTCCAAAGCTTCTAGCCATGCCAAAGTATGATATCTTAGGGTTTATTTCCACCAGGTGGTATGGATGGCAAGTAAGAACTTGGATCATTAGCTAGTTGTTATGTTATCCAGTATACTGAATGAAACAACAAATTCACCTTATTAATCAATTGATGTTAACTAATATAAAACAAGTAATGAACTTACTATTAAGCAAAGAAAGAAACTAACCTTATTTTTTTCATGAAAGAGTTGAAAGAAACAAAAGAATCACCTGCTAAGTTAATTAGTCCATTATCCCGAATTCTACATGAATCCAGATTCAAGCTCTCTAAATTATTTAAACCTGCATTAAGAGGCACAAAACACCTATATATGAGGATAATATTGTAATTTTAATATTTTATACACATCAAAAACATCAAATTTATATTTAGTATAAATATAAATAAAAGATAATGAAGCACCTTTCAGATGTATCAAAATAGCATCTGAAATATCATTGAATCCCAAATTGAGTTAAAGCCTGTAACCCTAAAAGCATCCAAGAAATTAAAATGAAAATTATATTATAAACTCACATATTTAACAAAAAAACATTTTACCTTTAAGCTACCCTGAGGAAGACTCGCTTGAAAATTTATCACACCCGTTATCAGTCAAATTACATCTGCTTAAATTCAGATAAAGTAGAGTCACAATATCTACATTAAAAAATTAAAAGATTTGGCATTATGTGAGTAAGAAAAATAACGTAATAATAATAAAAATATAATAATATGGATTTCTTATATATTAATCAATCCCTCTTAATTTACCAATTAAAATTGATCTACATATCTCCTGATTTCTATTTTGTTTGAGGACTACAAATGCAAGTCAAACAATACAAATGTAAATTAGTAAAAGTCAAACTGGATTTACCTTTAAAAAATGTGACCCCATGATCTGTCACCTTGCTGGAAGAAACTTCCAACTCTTTCAAGTTTTTTAGCTGTATAAACATTAAAAGATTTGAATCATTAGCATAATAATAAATGATTTAACTGAAAATTCCAATGCTTACAATAGTTTTAGTAATGTTAAAAAAAATGAAAATTCCATATAAATTTGTGTTGATATTAAGACTATTAAGTTACCTGAGAGAGGTTCCAAATCATCATCAGTAATGCAATTGCAATAGTTAATGTTAAGCACCTCAAGCTTTGATAAACCTGTCACAAGCATAATTACATATCAAAATTAAAAAGGAAAAAAACATTTCTTAAATTCTATTAAAGGAAAGTATAATACCGTTTAGATGAACAAGTCCACCATGGATCAATGGGCATCTTTCCAAGTCCAAATTTAACAAGTTGACCAAATTGGAAAGCACACTCAGTGATATTCTTTTCAAACTCAAAGTTGTTAAGTTAGAAAGACATGAAATGAAAAGAAGAAAAAGTTGTATATAGCTAATCTGATTTTTGGGGTGTGAAATTACCATTATAACCTCAGAGAAGAAGAATATACTGGTAATGAGATCAAGCCCAGTGTCTGCAATTTGGGGACAGAAATTAAAGTTCAAATCTTGAATGTTGTCATGGTTTTAAATGTAGAATAAACCATTATTAGTAACATTAAAATTAGAAATATATGTTGAAAGCAAAGATGATCCCTATGAGGATATGACCTTCATCCAGCTATCATCAACTCCTGGATATTCTCCTAATTCAATATCCTTCAAAAACAATTTAAACAAGATGTTGAATTAGAAAAAAAAAGATGTTGAATTAGAGCTGTCAAAAATTGAACAAATGCAACATTAGCAGGTTGATTTGTGATTTTTAGCAACGTTAAAGAACAGTTTAATCAAACAGGTTTAATAGGGTTTAAAGTTTTTGACCTGAAATTAAAAAACCAAAAACCATAAAACAAAAAATAAAAAATAAAAAAGTAATAGTACTAATGATGATACTTTTAATAACAAAAGGGGATCAAAACCTAATGCATTTTGTGAAAATTTCGGTAATGCAAATGGTGGACAAGTTAATAGGATATGGAAGGTAACCAATGGATTTTTGTAAAAAATTGAAAATGACTTTTCAGGTAAATGGCACAAAAAGAAATGTTTTTTTTTCTTTTTTCGTAAATGGGGTTTTTATTTAATATTTAATTTAACAAGTACAATACATTACTAACATGGGATAAATAATGGGGTAATAAATATTTGAAATTTAAATATGAACATACCGGCCATTGACTATCAATGTCAAGCTTGGAAGCTCCTTCTTCGGCTCGGCTGATGAAACTGTGACATCCCCATTTTCACGGCCAGAAAAGACCGATTTTTGTTTATGCTTTATAAAAATCAGAGTATCTCTTTTAATAAAAAGGTTGCGGAATTTGTTCCCAGTAAAACATGATAAATACGTTGTCAAAGCATTTCCCAAGAAAAGTATTTTTATTCATTTTAAAACATTTGGGATGTCATTGTCAATACAGAAACATAAGCATAAATAGAACTTACATTCATTATCACTAGTGATTTATATCTCCTTAATCTCAGTGTAATGTGACTTCATATCGACACCTGTGATATAAATAAACTGAGTGGGTCAGGTTGGGAAACCTGGTGAGTACATAGGGTTTTCAACCCACAATATTATAATTATTATATTTAAACAATCAACCCAATTACCAATCCCCATTGTCTTCTTTACTCTTAAGGATCTACCCTAAGAATCAACTATTCCTCGTTCATTCATTCCTAAGGATCATCCTAAGGAATCGGCACGAAGTCCATCGTTGCCATGGTTTACACAACGGGCACTAAGTCTGCATAGTCGCCAGGGTTTAGGCATCAAGTCTGCATGATCACCAAGGTTTAGGCATCAAGTCTGCATATCACTAGGGTTTAGGCATCAATTCTGGATAATCACTAAGGTTTGGGCATCAAGTCTGCATGATCACCAAGGTTTAGAGTACACCGGGTGAGCACATCGTTCACAACACTTACAGGTTGCGAGCCTGCTAGTGTTCCACTAGACTGTCTAGAATAGTCCGTGGTTGTCATCCATACTCTGCTGAATGACGGGGCCATCATTTGGGAAAAATGCTTCTCACTTCGTCCACCTCTTACCCTCACCTCACGGTCTATTTCACCTCTAAACTCATCATCCAACTCATACTCCATCTATTACGTCCACCCATGTTTTAACCCAACATTATCGCAGATATAAAATACATATATAGTTTAAATCATTTAAAACATGTATAAAATCGTTCATCCATCATAGACAGCAAGAATTCAGATAATAAGCACACAAAGCACGTTATTTATATAAAATACTTCATATCTATGTGTAAGATCAAAGTAACTATGCACTCACTTGATACGGTGGTGACTCGGTACTCGGACATGACTTCGTTACTCTCAAAACAATTTCCCTCGACAAAAACTAGTATCAATACCACTAGGGTTTAGTCTAACGTTAACCGCAACTAATTAATAGTCTAGCTATTATTATTATTATATAAGCGTTAAACAACACTCTATATAACTCATAATAATAGCCCAAATAATTATTTTAAGGACCTAATAACATTACTATAATTATTTGAAAGCTATATTAGAAATTGCATAACCATAGCTCACTTACAGAGGGTTTTAAAGAAAATCGGGCTGCGCTTGGATCAGCGTTTCGAAACCGAAAGACCCTTTTTATCGGGACTCCAGGAGCCTCGGGGCTTCCTTCGGGTGCTAGGGGATCACCTAGGCTTAGGGGAGGGTTAAAACCCTTAGAGAGAGAAAGTTTAGAGAGAGAAATGATTTTGGTGTGATAAATCCGGCCATCTCCGCATCTATTTATAGGGGCTAGGGGCTTCGGACTACGTTGTGCGTTCAGCAGCTACGTTGGGCGTAGTCCCGGATAAGGTTGCCAGCTTCGCACAGCTGGCTCGCACTCGGACAGGACCCAGATAAGACCGAGGAACGCTGGGCGTACCCAATCTTGGACGTGGGGCGTAGCAAAGGAGCGACGTGGCGATCATCGGATGCGAGGCTAGGCTTCATCGGACGGCTCAGATTGAGCCACATCACCTAACTCGCATCAGGTCTCGCAGAATCGAGTGCCAACTTCAAAATTTTGTATATTTTTCATACGAGCTCCTTTTTGACATTCTTTATATCCACGCGAAGGCGGGAATGTACTCTACAACTTTCTTTTAGACTCCGTCGGCTAATTTTATCTTTATATAAATTTTATATTTTTAACAGGCCGGGACAGGATTGGTCCGTTAAAAATCCATAACTTCTTTATCCGACGTCCTTTTTCGTCTGTCTTGTTATCGTTACGCTACTATTAACGATATCTTCGATTCTCGTTTAGGTTGTGTCGGCTAAAAACCGCTCGATCTAATATTCGAACTTCGGGTTGTACAAGCCGAAAGTTCAAAAAATCATAACTTCCTCACACGAAGTCAGATTTGGGCGTTCTTTTCATGGATGCTCTCGGTTTAACGTATTCTACAACTTTCGTTTAGATCGCTAAGGCTGAATATTGCTCTATCGTAAATTCACTATTCACGCTTCCCAGTGTCGTGTCGGTTCCGTCGTGAAACTTCGACGAGTCATAACTTCTTCGTTATAACTCGGATTTCGGTGTTCTTTATATGTATGGAAACCTCGTGACATATTCTATAACTTGGTTAATATTATTTATTCTAAATAATCTTTTGTCGAAAAGTCATTTTCGACCCCTATTATCTCTTAATTGACTAGCCCGGATCTACGGGCGTTAAAATTATCTCCCCCTTAGGATGATTACGTCCCGGAATCATCACCGAGACAGGGATCACATGATGACTCCATAAGTTATCTCTTCATCCTAAGTAATAACCGTAACTTTGATGTTTCTTCGAACGAGTATCTAACTCTAAGACTTCTTAACTGCAAGCGGTGCCCGATCTTGGACCGGCTCTCTCTCTCTCATGTTAGACTTTCAGTCATGATCTTCATGTCACGATCTCGATCTTTACTAGATACGAACTTAAGATAAGTTCTTTTATTACTACAATGGAACGATGTGTCATATCCTAATGACCTATCATCGTATATGCATTGTTTGGATTCAGGTCTTTTAGAGTCAAATTCCAGAATAGACCATACCTTCCTTCATGTTCTAATCACATCTTAAAAGGTAGCATTTCTAGCTACAAGTAACTATCGCGATACCTCTACCGATCACTTCGATTATCTTTTACTTCAATTCTATGGCTTAAGTCAGATGTTACATCGAACTTGGTTCTTTGAACCACGTAACATACCCATCGTAGTCGGACTCAATTTGATATGACCACTAGGGTCGGAAAAACAACAATCTTCTTAGTCATTACCGAAACGATGGTAACGACATGCTTGAATAAAACGGAATCAATTATTGGCTTCTTGGTAACCTTGTGACTTTTCCTAATCCAAGCGTGAGTCATGTGCTTCCGGTAGTATATGCATATACTACCTTTCACACCTACTCATACTCGTCCCAAGTATTGTCTCACAGTTTTCCAAGTCACCATACAAGAAAATCACATAACAGTGTAACACATCAGATAACAAAACGAAGGTTTTATATTATTCCTTGAAGTGATTACATAGGTGTTCAAGTTCAGCCTATACTATGCCTCTAATAGGCTACACCACGTGGTACTATCTACACGACTACTTCATAACTCGATCTTTGGATATCAAGCCTTCACATCTGAATCCTTGCGTTGTCATCTGCTTCGTCAAGGATCATGTGGAATGCCCTTAGCCTTGGTAGTGTGTTTGGCCTTGCTGCCTCGTTTTTCTTTGGGCAGTCCCTAGAAATATGCCCTTCTTAGTTACATCCATAGCACACCTTCTTGTTGGATGCACACTTGCTGGCGTAGTGCCCTGTCTTTCCACATTTGTAGCAAGTCACCTCCTCGCTACATTTCCTGAAGTGCTTCTTTTTACACTTCTCGCACCACTTGGCTTCACCTCCTCCTCCTTCTTCAGTCTTTGAGAATTTCCTTTCTTTATTGGATTTTGAAGATCCTTCATGCTTCCTTTTTTCTCCTGCCATGTCTTTTTCTAGACCCCTTTCTCTTATCTGGGTCTCTACATTCTTAGTTGCTCTAACAGCTGTTTCAAGGTAGTTGCCATTTTGACCATTCGGTCGAAGTCTGTGGGCAGTCCATTAGCAAACCTATCAATCTTGGAGAGTTCAGTAGGAACCAAGTAGGGAAATAGCTTCATCCTCTCATTGAATGCGGTGGAATACTCATCAACACTCATCTTCCCTTTCTTCAAGTTCTAAAACTCGTTGTTTAGGTCTATCAGATCTATCTCTGACCATTACTACATTTTCAACTGTTCCAAGAACTCTTCCCATGATATCCTTAGGGCTTCTCCTCGTGGCATCGTATCTGCCAATAGCTTCCACCAGCTCAAGACTCCAGTTTTCCGTTGTCTTATTGTGAAGACAGTCTTTTGTTTCTCGCTACAACTGCAGCTCTCAAACACCATCTCCATCTCGGAGATCCAATCCATAATGTCAACCGGCTTCGGGCTTCCAGAAAGACTTGGTGGCTTGGCACCCAAGAAATTCTTATACATTCTCCCATCCTTGTCGTCTCCCTTTTCCAGGCCATTCCTTCGTTCTCCTTGAGTCCCAACTTGACTCACTTGGCAGCTATAGTTCCCTTCCTCTGATTGCTCGGGAATCAACTCTGGTTGCTCAACGGGTATGGTAGGTTCATCCCTATTCAACATCCGCCTCATTTCTTCTCTTTGTTCTTCTAACATAGCCCGAATCACGGCTTGTACTCCAGCCATGGTGATTGGCTCGGGTACATCTTCTACTACAACATGTATTTGCTGAATAACTGGGGGTTGATTCCTATTCCCATTTGCATTCCCAGCTCCACTGTGGGTTCTGGCCATTTTGATCTATACACCGAATAAGGTGAATCTAGATCTTGATTTAGGATTGACATTTTAAATCATCCTTATCACTCCGAAACATTTATATGCTAGTTCTAATATCGTATTCGTACGTTTAGAATCCTAAACACATAAGGTTTCCAGATCCGGTCTGCAACAGACCATAGATCCGATCGAACGATAGCATAAAGTATAACAAATCATTTAGCACGTAAAAGCAATTTAGGAATCATTCATAAAATAAGCTAGTGCTTGTGTCTATTCAGGTGTATTACCTAAATCTATTGGACACCCTCCTCACAATCATTGCTTAGCATTCTAAGTTTAAGTCTAGAAATAAATCCATATTCCTAGTTCGCTAAAACTAATGCTCTAATACCAACTGTGACATCCCTATTTTCACGGCCAGAAAAGACCGATTTTTGTTTATGCTTTATAAAAATCAGAGTATCTCTTTTAATAAAAAGGTTGCGGAATTTGTTCCCAGTAAAACATGATAAATACGTTATCAAAGCATTTACGAAGAAAAGTATTTTTATTCCTTTTAAAACATTTGGGATGTCATTGACAATACAGAAACTTAAGCATAAACAGAACTTACATTCATTATCACTAGTGTTTTATATCTCCTTAATCTCTCAGTGTAATGTGACTTCATATCGACACTTGTGATATAAATAAACTGAGTGGGTCAGGTTGGGAAACCTGGTGAGTACATATGGTTTTCAACCCACAATAATATAATTATTATGTTTAAACAATCAACCCAATTACCCATCCCCATTATCTTCTTTACTCTTAAGGATCTACCCTAAGAATCAGTTATTCCTCGTTCATTCATTCATAAGGATCATCCTAAGGAATCGGCACGAAGTCCATCGTTGCCACGGTTTACACAACAGGCACTAAGTCTGCATAGTCACTAGGGTTTAGGCATCAAGTCTGCATGATCACCAAGGTTTAGGCATCAAGTCTGCATGATCACTAGGGTTTAGGCATCAAGTCTGCATAATCACCAAGGTTTGGGCATCAAGTCTGCATGATCACCAAGGTTTAGAGTACACCGGGTGAACACATCGTTCACAACACTTACAGGTTGTGAGCCAGCTAGTGTTCCACTGGACAGTCTAGAATAGTCTGTGGTTGTCATCCATACTCTGCTGAATACGGGGCCATCATTTGGGAAAAAGGCTTCTCACATCGTCCCCCTCTCACCCTCACCTCACGGTCTATTTCACCTCTAACCTCATCATCCAACTCATACTCCATCTATTACGTCTAACCATGTGTTAACCCAACATTATCGTAGATATAAAATACATATACAGTTTAAATCATTTAAAACATGTATAAAATTGTTCATCCAGCATAGACAGCAAGTATTCAGATAATAAGCACACATAGCACGTAATTTATATAAAATACGTCATATCTATGTGTAAGATGAAAGTAACTATGCACTCACTTGATACGGTGGTGACTCGGTACTCGGACAACACTTCGTTACTCTTAAAACAAATTCTCTCGACAAAACCTAGTATCAATACCATTGGGGTTTAGTCTAACGTTAACTGCGACTAATTAATAGTCTAGCTATTATTATTATTATATAAGCGTTAACTCATAATAATAGCCCAAATAATTATTTTAAGGACCTAATAACATTACTATAATTATTTGAAAGCTATATTAGAAATTCCAAAAGCGTAGCTCACTTACAACGGGTTTTAAAGAAAACCAGGCTGCGCTTGGAGCAGCGTTTCGAAACCGAAAGACCCTTTTTCTCGGGACTCCGGGAGCCTCGGCGCTTCCTTCGGGTGCTAGGGGACCACCTAGGCTTAGGGGAGGGTTAAAACTCTTAGAGAGAGAAAGTTTAGAGAGAGAGAAATGATTTTAGTGTGATAAATTTGGCCATCTTCGCATCTATTTATAGAGGCTGGGGGCTTCGGACTACGCTGCGCGTTCAACAGCTACGTTGGGCGTAGTCCTGGATAAGGTTGTCAGCTTCGCACACGGACAGGACCCGGATAAGACACGGAAACACTGGGTGTACCCAATCTTGGATGTGGGGCGTAGCGAAGGAGCAACGTGGCGATCATCGGATGCGAGGCTGGGCTTCATCGGACAGCTCAGATCGAGCCACATCACCTAACTTGCATCAGGTCTCGCAAAATCGAGTGCCAACTTCAAAAATTCGTATCATTTTCATACAAGCTCCGTTTTTGACATTCTTTATATCCACTTGAAGGTGGGAACGTACTCTACAACTTTCTTTTAGACTCCGTCGGCTAATTTTGAGTTTATATTAAATTTTTATATTTTTAACAGGCCGGGACAGGATTGGTCCGTTAAAAATCCATAACTTCTTTATCCAACGTCTGTTTTCATCTGTTTTTTATCGTTATGCTACTGTTAATGAGATCTTTGATTCTCGTTTAGGTTGTGTTGGCTAAAAACCGCTCGATCTAATATTCGAACTTCAGGTTGTACATGTTGGATTAGTGTCTAAGTCCATAACTATTTTGGTATATACTTGACCCGATGGTGCATGGTCCTTTTGCGTTGCCTTCACCAAAGCAACTTGATAGGATGAATTATGGAGAGAAAGGATTAAATATGATTTATTAATATATTATAAGAATAATATATTAAAGGAGAAATCATATTGTTTAATTAATATTAGTCAATAATTAATTGGTAATTAGTTTTGTGACTAAAAGAGATTAATTAAACTTAAGGGACTGGAATTGTAATTATAAGATAATTGCAATTTGGGCCATGGATTGCCTTGTATTGTAAGGTGGACGAATTCTATGGGGGAAGCCCATATGAAATCGTCCAAGGCCTTATGGAAAGGGCTCCATGGGTTGCTTAAGGCTTAAGCATCCAAATTAGGGTTTCCTTGTTAGATAACCCTAATTGCCTCCTATATATATGGATCCCTTATGACCCAAAAACGTGTACAAGCACTCTTCTAGGGTTAGAACACGTTTTGGGCAGCCTCCATCCTCTCTCCTCTTCATCCTCTTGCTTATGGTGTTTGTGAACCATTAGAGGAGTGACATTTGTGACTCTAAGCTTTCTAAAGTCAATACAAGGAGATTTGAGATTGTTATTACTACATAACAATCAAGGTAACATCTTAAACCTATTCTTATGTTAATATGATTACTTGTATGCTAGAATTAGGGTTTACAGTCTTGGATAACTTGCATGTACAATAGAGAAGCCTAGATCCAAGCATTAGGGTTTGTATGAGCACATAGGATGTTCTTAAGACCAAAACCCATCAGTGGTATCAAAGCCTACCCTGGTTTCTATTGTATTGATGCTTGATATGTTTGAAAAATTCGATTTTTTGGTTTCTAGAGGCTGGACTCGCCGAGTCCATAGCTGAACTCGCCGAGTCCATGCAGACTCGACGAGTCCAAGCTTGACTCGACGAGTCAACTCGTCAGATGGAGCATATCTCGGGATTTCTTGCTGTTTTTGCTTTGGGATAGTTACCTTATCATATTAGATCAATATAAATCCGATTTTATGATATATTTGACTATATTCTTGATCTAATTGAAGATATTTATCAATTAATAAAATATTTGTTTCCGTATGTGATAATTGATTAATTATTTTGATTAAATTGATAAATTGTTTTGCAAGAAATCATTAAATAAATCACATAGGCTGGAATGTAAATTTACATTCCAAAACTTGAGGGCAAGTTTTGATATAGTTGACACCCTAATGTTTTGAAAAAGGTTTCAAAACTTGCCCTCAAGTTTTGGAATGTAAATTTTGATTAATTGTTTAATTTTGATGTATATATAAATTCTAAACCCTAATGTTTTGAAATGTTTCAAAACTTGCCCTCAAGTTTTGGAATTTAAAAGTTGATTAAAAGTTTAATTAGGAATGTTAAATTCTAAAACCCTAGTATTGTTTTGAAAAAGTTCAAATCACACTCGTATGGTTTTATTAATTAATTAAGGTGTATAATTAAAAGAGGTTTAATAAATCCATAAAGTTTTTGGTTTAAAATTTAATTGAATTAAAAGTATAATTGTTAAATTTGACCACCTAATATTTTAAAAGTGTAAAATACACCATATACTATATATATAACATTAAAAGTCTAACATTATATATATGTATGAGTAAAAGTCAGTCTTACCGTTAGTAGGCCTCATTCACGAAGTTGGTCTATAAGGGGTGTTTAAGGAAATTGCCTATAAAATGGCGATTTAATGGGTATCCACTCTTACCCACCGCACTCTTGACTAGTGGAGGGTCATTAGCCGAACGGGTAGGATAGGACGAAACCTTCCATTATAAGTATAATGAAGTATAAAAGTAACTAAATGTTTTCATAAAATTCCCAATCTTAGTTACTTAGGAAAAAGTGAATTGATGCAATTCCATGAAATTACACTTTGTGCCCTTGCAAAGACGTTAGTGGAGCGTGTGTGGTTTACCGGCACACTAAATGGTTCTAAGCAAAGGTAGCAAAGGGTGACTCAATGTTTGTCATAGTTCGGTGGAGCGTGTGTGGTTTACCGGCACATCGAATAGGTGACTGTAACATGTAAGGGCACCATGTAAGTTTGCATGGTTATTCACACCCGCTTTGTGATCCTCGGCATCCCAGTCACAAACAAGAGGGGCATATCGAGATTTAAACATGCCATTGAAATGTTCAATGAATCTCAAAGGATCTAGGAGTTTTCATAGATTTAAGACTTAAATTTCTTTTTCGTTTTTCATGGTGGAAATTAGTGAATCGTCATTCACTTACCTTCAAATATTCTGCAATTAGGGTTACGGCATCCCTCTCCCGAGTTGTAGAATATTGTGTTGGGTCCTAGCCTTAGTATCTCATTTGGGTGATTTACTAAGGACTCAATCAATCAACTAACTTGAATTCGTTTTCTCCCGTTTTGTAGATGTCAAAGTTCAACAACTATGGTTTTCCCAAATCCCGTGGAACAAGCATTCCACGTGAAGATGATATTCCACGATTTGATCGAGGAACAAGAAATCATGCTTCACTTCCTCCTCCTCCTCCAATTATTCTCCCTAACCCACAAGTTCAAAGGCTTGAAAATTTCAAGATCACTCAAGCCCTTTTGGCAAGTAAACATAAAGAAGGAAAGTCGGTGTGTGCACACATCCTAGGGATGAAGTCACACATTGATAGGTTAAGAATGTTGGGATCCGTTGTCTGTGAGGAAATGGTTGTTGATTGGGTTCTTCAGTCACTTCCTAACTCATATAGTGAGTTCGTAAGAGAGTACTATATGATGAACCGCGACGTGACCCTTATAGATCTCACATATATGCTTATTGCTGCTGAATCAGCAATGGTTTGGCGCAATAGAAAAGCAAAGTTGATTGGTGAATCTGCCTTCAAGACCTCTATGGATATAGACAATGGCAACGAAAGACATGCTATGATCGAAAGGTTTGATCATAAGAGAAAGGCAATGTCTAAAGTAGTTCCATGTCATGTTCCAAAAGAGTCACTTTGCTTTTATTGCCAAGAGAAAGGGCATTGGAGACGAAGCTACCCTATTTACCTAAGAGATCTAAGAGATGGGAGAGTCGAAACGTATGGCTCTAATATAGGCAAAATCCATTAACTGACTCTTTTAAGCTTCTATTCTAGATTCTTAATACATAATGTGATAAGATTACAATTGATGTTTTGTAGGATCAAAGAAAAGAAAGGAAGCTTAAGGGAAGAAGTGAGCAGAATCTAACCATGAAGGAATGGATTTCGATTGCATTTCTCGAAGATTAGATTCTTGAGCTACTACTTAGAGCTAGAATTAGATTGCTAAGAAAGATGTATTAGCATAGTTTTTCAATGAATTGCATTGTAAGGACAAAAATTTTCCGCAATAAAATAAATTTTGATTTTATATTATTTATTTATCCTTGCAATGGCGTATATGAAAAATTGATGTTTGAATGTTTCTATTATTAGCAATAATGGATTTGATTCTTATTATGTTATTTATGGAAAGTCAAGAATTTACCAAATAGGGAGAGTTTCTCATCGCTTAAGTTTCAATTGGACAAAAACTTGGAATCATGCAACTTGGTTGCACGATGAATGAGAAATTTCATATTTGGAAATTAGACTAATTCATTGACAAAGTGTCAAGTGAAGGACTAGGAGATCGAGTACACAAAGTTGCGTGTTGATCAAGTTCACCATAAGAGTAACAAAGATATTCGTCATGATTTACTAAAGGTTTAGTAAATATGATTATACTTACAAGATTAAGTGTAATTATGAATTGATTAAAAAGGTTTTAAATTAATAGCAAAACGAATAAGAAGAATCAAGTAGGCAGAAAGATAAAAGTTTGTCCATTCTAAGAAGAAGGGAGAGTAGCTTTTATGCTTTATGATAGGTCTTAATGATTAATGTAAGTCCCAAAACTAAGGATCCAAATCAGTGATCAATTAAGGCAAACATCAAATAGAGTGTAGAAGGAGTAGAAGAAGAATTAATCCAAGCATGCACACATCTATATCAAATAAATGTCAGGTACACCTTGGGAAAACACACACATACGTCACTGACGTCTCTATACAACTGACACAGACACATTCTATTTATAGGACCACCAGCCGCACACGTGTGTACAACCGCACACATGTGTACAGACGCACACGTGTATGGCCGCACACAGAGTGTGCAGCCGCACACACGTGTATAGCTGCACACAGAGTGTGCAGCCGCACATGCGTGTATGGCCGCACACACTCGCTAACATACTACAACCAGCATAACAAACCCCAAGACCCTACCAAGACCTATACAAGATGAATGCCTAGCTCAAACTACAAGATGGACTCAGGTCTTCTTCATCAGTGATCTCCTCCTTGAGCTCTGAGATAGATGGGCCTGCTCCCTCTAAACTTCATTTGCCACGAGGTAAAGGATCTGAATCTTATTGAGCAAGAAACCTGGCAAGCCTCAAAGAGGCAACATCATGCGTAGGTTGTGGAGGAGAAGAACCCCCAGGAGCAGAAGAACTCCCGACTTCAAACGAAGATCTAACATTACTTGGTCCTTTTAGGGTCGATTGAGTTGGTGTAGCAGCTTTGGAGGGTTGTTGGACTGGTGGTGCTTGTTCTTGGATAAGATCTCCCTACCTCTGATCAAGTCATCTTGTTTTCACAGGAGGCTGGGAGGTTTGTGTTAGTATCTGATCACTCATCAAATGGCAATAAAGTTGGAATAGCAAATGGAAGGGGAGGAATCCTTGAAGTTGTATCCATATCGGTTGAAAGGTGTCGGCCATCTGATCAAAAGTTGGAGACTTCACTTTAAGAACACCACTAACTCCTTTTGTCAATGATCAAGCAGCAATAGAATAAGAAGATGAAAAGAAATCGATCTTGCACACGTTATATCAGGAAAAACGTCAGGTACAACTCGATGGAACACTCTGTAAATACTATTGCATCGAGGTCTTCACAGCTTAACCGTATATCATTATCCGTAGTCTATAAGCTGATCTGTGAGACACTCAACAAGCTATACTTTAACTCAAGAGCGTAGATGACGTTCTCAAAACTCAGCACTCCATTTACAACTATTCCTTTTTGAGTGATCTTCCCTCCATCTCCTCCCGTGAAGGAAACATAGCCCCCATTAAAAGTCTGAATGACATGCAGTTGGGAGATGTCTCCTGTCAATGTGCCTGGAACAACCGCTGTCGACGTACCAAGGTTTGACGACATTCCTCCACAGCTGTTCTTGTACAATGAGCAAGATTATTTAGATTTGGGGACCCAGGTCATTACAAGCTTGGGTCCCAACCGCACACACCAACCGCACACTCAACCGCACACTCCAACCGCACACTCAGCCGCACACTCAACCGTACACTCTAACCGCACACTCCAACCACACACTCAGCCGCACACTCAACCGCACACCTTCAAATTTCCAACTGCACACCTTCAAACTCCATCCGCACACCTTCAAAGTTCCTTCAAAATTGACACTGAATTGGCTCTGATACCAATTGTAAGTCCCAAAACTAAAGATCCAAATTAGTGATCAATTAAGGTAAACATCAAATAGAGTGTAGAAGGAGTAGAAGAAGAATTAATCCAAGCATGCACACATCTATATCAAATAAATGCCAGGTACACCTTGGGAAAACACACACATACGTCACTGACGTCTCTATACAACTGACACAGACACATTCTATTTGTAGGACCACCAGCCGCACACGTGTGTACAACCGCACACATGTGTACAGCCGCACACGCGTGTATGGCCGCACACAGAGTGTGCAGCCGCACACACGTGTATAGCTGCACACAGAGTGTACAGCCGCACATGTGTGTATGGCTGCACACACTCGCTAACATACTACAACAAACATAACAAACCCCAAGACCCTACCAATACCTATACAACATTATTGCCTAGCTCAAACCACAAAATTATGACCTAACAATTAAGAACCATATCTCAATTGATCCTCTAAGTGAGTCTTAGTGCAATTGTATGTCTAAGAAGAGGAATCAAAAAATTGAAGAAATGGTTAAATCATAAAGTCAATCATACTTCGTTCCAAAAAAAGTCTTAGAGTTAAGATTGTGATATTGAGTGATAAGTATTAAGAAGGTTTATAGCATTCATCAAATATGGAAAAGTTGTGATGTCTTGGATAAGACAAAGACCAACTAGGACCAATTTATGAAATGTTTTGATAAAAACTACACTAACTCTTGAATATTTGGTTGTCAAGAAATGTTTATTGACAAGAGAATCTTATATGTCAAGGAGTCAGTGGGAGTCTTAATGGTCTTGAAAGGGTTCAAGAACAAATCAAATAAACATTATCGATCATCACTAGCACACGAGTTGAGGTTTACAACCTATCGTGTTGACATTATTTTGTTTCTGTGCCAATCCAATCGAGTTAATTATGCATGTGAGTCCTATGAGTTCTCATTTGAATGCATAAAAGGCAAGGACCTTGATCAATGGAAAGTACATTGATAAGAAAAGGTGAGCTGCTTAACTACTTGGAAGACATGGTGGGCAGCTGTGCTACCATAAAGGCAAGAAATCGAGATCAAGAAAGTTCGATCCATATGAGTTTGAATTTGTCGTAAACTTTGGTTTTAACAAATTCACATGGATATGAACACATACACCGTTTAAATCTAAGTGTCATAAGATTTCCTCCTTCATGAAAATGATTATGAGGAAATGCTTTCACTAAGAAAGATTTTAAGAAGATAGTGATTGTAAAATTGCATTCTTGAATTCGATCATGGTTACAGTATCCCTTTCCATGATTTGAATTGTGAGGTTTGGCAATTACTCTTAATTGTTTAGACACACATATGAGATATCTAAGGCAAAGGTGTATAACTTTAAGAGGCCTTGATAAAAGATTATCAAAGCATTAAGTATTAGAAACATGGACTTAAGAAATTCAATAGGTATTGTTTTTCTGAAAGTTAAGATGTTTATGAATACATGTCGAAGCTAGTGGGAGCATAAGTGTTATGTTTTATAATAATCATCATGGTAGTGGGAGCATAAATGTTATGATTGTATGATAATTAAGGAAAGTATTGCAAGTTGGCAATATTAATTATAGAAAACAAGAGTCATTCTTTGCAAAGTTGTAAGGATGGAATAGTTGTTTTGCTATAATTAAGGGAGAGAATATTATGCTTCATTTCAAATCTAAAGGCTTAGGTTATTGAATGTTAATAAAATTTAGTCGAAGGTACATAGTGTGTTCTTAAATTTCGATTATGATTACGACATTCCTCTTCACTATTCGATTTTTGAGAATATAGCAAATGAAATATTATGGCGGAAGATTGATAAAGTATCAAATCTTTATGTAAGACATTATGCATTGTGTCCCATACGCTTCAGGTATAGGATCGATTGCAAATGCTATAATATTTGACCATTCTAAAAGTTTCCAAATGTCTAGCGCATTTAGAGGGAAAAAGGACAAGAATCGGTTTTGACTAATATAATTAAACAACTATCAAAGGACAATCCAAAGTTCGCCGAGGATTGGTTGCTTGTGAGTAGTTGGAAGCATGGTATTGAATGGAAATTATGGAAATGTTTCCATATTGGATGGACCATATCGACATTATTATGAATAGATAAGATTTTATTAAGAATAAGTTGTCATATGGAAAATATGGAAGCGTGTCCATATTGGGAATTGAATATTGGAAAATCTATGACTAGATTAGAAACATTTGTGCAAAAGGATGTTCAAAGGAATGTACTTTGAGTGAGAGACATCATATCTAAGGAATTGTCTTGTAACAATCTCCGTAGAGGACTTTGTAATATCATTGGCAATAGTCTTTGTGACTTTGGTGCAGTGACATTACGAAAGGATCATTGCATAAAATGTTAGAATCTAGCATATTCTATAAGTGGCAAGAATTTGATATTCTTAAACTTATGAAAAAGGATTTGGAGTTGTGAAATGAGAATTGATTGGAAATGTGTTCAATTTGGTCTATTTCAGAAAATAAGAACCATAGGTAAACATTGTGTGCATGCTAGGAGCATGGGACAAGTGTAATAATTCAAGTAAGAAGTTGATTAACCGAAACAACAAATAATGAGTAATCGATATGGTGATAAATAAAAGGTGTTTTATTTATGCTCAAAGGGTTGAGGCCATATGGGATTAGTATTATTCTTGTGTTTCACTTTGCATGTTTTAACTTCCAGAATATTTTAATTGGTTAAGAACAGTCAAATTATTCGAATGGGCTACAGTCGTTCATATATTGGAAGTAGATATGAATGAAGACTGTCGTGAATTGGTGTGTGGATTGTCTAAAAGAGTATTAGACATAAGCAAATGTTTGCTGCAACGTTTATGAGTGCTTATGAATATGATTTGAGCATTGGATTAAACCCACGCTCACTTGGATCACTCCATGGATTGTATCATGAGTGATTGGTGAGACGATAACATCTTATATTCTTGAAACCGAGATGTGTGAGTTGTATCTTGCAAATCGGTTGCACATTGATTATATGTAAACGCACCATTAACTTGGTGTTATAAAACATATTGATGTGTGTGATTCGGTGAGTGAGTGCAAGCAAGCATTGTATCAAAGTTTATCCATTCCTTTTATCCAAAGTAGGATAAAAGCGATATCTTTGGGCCACTCGATGATTTTGTGATGACAAACGTAAATGCTCGGCCGGGCTAGGGCTAATTTTATTTGTTCAATTAGTCAGTCGTCATAGATCGGAAATCGAGATATAGTACAAAGAGAATGATTTGAAATCATATCTCATATGATATCTAGAATGGAGGAATATATGATCCCTTATCTAAAGGACATGCGTATCTGATAGGATCAGACTTGACAGCGGCTTTGGAAAGCTACGATTGCAGATCAGGATCTGAAGTCATACGCAGAATAGTTATTAGACTTATCCAAGTGGGAGACTGTTGGATTAGTGTCTAAGTCCATAACTATTTTGGTATGTACTTGACCCGATGGTGCATGGTCCTTTTGGGTTGCCTTCACCAAAGCAACTTGATAGGATGAATTATGTAGAGAAAGGATTAAATATGATTTATTAATATATTATAAGAATAATATATTAAAGGACAAATCATATTGTTTAATTAATATTAGTCAATAATTAATTGGTAATTAGTTTTGTGACTAAAAGAGATTAATTAAACTTAAGGGACTGGAATTGTAATTATAAGATAATTGCAATTTGGGCCATGGATTGCCTTTTATTATAAGGTGGACGAATTCTATGGGGGAAGACCATATGAAATCATCCAAGGCCTTATGGAAAGGGCTCCATGGGTTGCTTAGGGCTTAAGCATCCAAATTAGGGTTTCCTTGTTAGATAACCCTAATTGCCTCCTATATATATGGATCCCTTATGACCCAAAAACGTGTACAAGAACTCTTCTAGGGTTAGAACACGTTTTGGGCAGCCTCCATCCTCTCTCCTCTTCATCCTCTTGCTTATGGTGTTTGTGAACCATTAGACGAGTGACATTTGTGACTCTAAGCTTTCTAAAGTCAATACAAGGAGATTTGAGATTGTTATTACTACATAACAATCAAGGTAACATCTTAAACCTATTCTTATGTTAATATGATTACTTGTATGCTAGAATTAGGGTTTATAGTCTTGTATAACTTGCATGTACAATAGAGAAACCTAGATCCAAGCATTAGGGTTTGTATGAGCACATAGGATGTTCTTAAGACCAAAACCCATCAGTACACTATTAAGCCGAAACTTCGAAAAATCGTAACTTCCTCATACGAAGTCAGATTTGGGTGTTCTTTTCATGGACGCTCTTGGTTTAACGTATTCTACGACTTTTGTTTAGATCGCTAAGGCTGAATATCGCTCTATCGTAAATTCATTATTCACGCTTCCCAATGTCGTGTCGGTTCCGTCGCTAAACTTCGACGGGTTATAACTTCTTGGTTATAACTCGGATTTCGGCGTTCTTTATATGTACGGAAACCTCGTGACATATTCTACAACTTGGTTAAGATTTTTTATTCTAAATAATCTTTTGTCGAAAAGTCATTTTCGACCCCTATTATTAAGACTCTCTTAATTAACTAGCCCGGATCTACGGGCGTTACAGAAACTTTGTCTAGCCAATGTGGGACATCAACATGCAAGCTCTTGATAAACTATGCAATAGACCTCGACTCTAATACTACACGAGATTAGATATATTATCTATCTCCAAAATGAATAGAGCATGCATATGAGAATGTCTCTGGCTGATGTGGAACATCAACAGTGAGGATTGATCAAAGTGGAAAACTTACTCTTCTCCTACATCTCTAAGGATATTCATGAGCTGATTTTTGATGCCAAGACTGAGAGCATAATTAAAGATGCTTGATGCATGTGATGATGATTCAGGGGAGATACCTATGACAGGAACAGTCATCAGAGCAACTGTTCCAGCAACATAGGTTATTAAACAAAGTAGAATATAATGAGAGGTTATTAAAAATTAAAATAAAATAAAAATAAAGATATTAATGGAGTGGAATGGTGGATACCTCTATGTTTTTTAAAGAGGCGAGGGTTATACAAGCTCTAGAAAGCAAGAAATCTCCAGCCAATACTGCAAGCTACATCATCAGTATTGTCAAAATTTCAATGTTCATATTTACTAATTTGCCCTTTTTTATTTTTTTCTGAAAAAAGATATAACACCTTATTTCCCATCACAAAGTTCAAACATCCAATCCCACGTCTTGTATCAACATCATCCAATACATCATCATGAAGGAGACTAGCAACCTGAGATTAAAAAAAATATTTTCTTTCTAATAAAATACAATTGTAAAAA
This sequence comes from Lactuca sativa, assembly GCF_002870075.4. NCBI lineage: Eukaryota > Viridiplantae > Streptophyta > Magnoliopsida > Asterales > Asteraceae > Lactuca > Lactuca sativa. The sequence continues at coordinate 82,056,791 of NC_056624.2, forward strand.
GAAATAGTAAAACTAATATTCAAAAAAACCTAACATGAATCATCTCTGTGATTTCAGCAATCGATTGTTGTCTCAACCTCAACGCTGTTGAGAACATATCCATAACCCCTTCTGATGTTGGTTTAGAAATTTGAACATTTAAAGCTGTTGCCATTAATAAAATAACCTGAAAAAAAAATTCAATATTTTACAACAACAACATGATAATATGATATCAATAATCAAAGAAATAAAAATGAACTTACAGTGGGTCGAAACCTCTTCCCTTCAACTCCCATTTTAAAGAAGTACTCAGCTGCTGAAGCAAGCTTAGGCACCTGTATAATTCGGTTAATTACAAATATACCTTTGATAAATAATGTTAAAAGAAAGTAGTTTTTGAAGACATACCTCAGCAACCACCATTGATCGCAGCCTATTAGCTACAATTTCAATCATATCTCTAAACGGCTAATAAAATGCCTCAAAGAGTAAACTCTTTGTCTCTGCACATAAGTTATTTGATAAAATGCCTCAAAGAGTAAACTTACTTCCTCCTTTTTCCATGTTTTTCTAATATTTCGCAAATATAGTGTATGATTGTCCTAGCTTTCTGATATCTTTACACACTTTCCCCTCACCTAGGCATAGAAAAAAAAAATATTAGAATCTGACTTGTTGAGTTAACCTCCTGTCAATTCCCAAAATCACATAAGCATAACTTATAACTCAGGTCCCACAGTTAGTTCTTGTTGGTTGTCATCTGCTTGAGTCCCAAAGTTCTGTAAACTCAATTGTGGGGCCAACAACAAGAAAAAAAGGTAAGATATAAAGTTTATTGAGTTTATAAAAGCCACACACAAAGATAGATAAAATTCATAATGTCATCAACATATACTTTTGTAAAGCGATTGAGAAAAGATTTAGGAAGGCCTTTCCTCCCACCCCTTTGACTGGTAGGATTTAGGGTTTAGTAGTAATTGTTTTTAACTACAACAGGATGCCATCAGACCAAACAAATTGCATTCCATCATCTCTTTCAACATGTAAGCTAGATCCTAGTAGCCTTCAGCCTTTAATTTCTCCATAAGAATTGACAATCATCTTTCCCTCAATTCATCAGCCTCCTTTTTCAAAACACTTGTACCTAATAATAAGAAAAGCAAAAAAAATATGAAGATAACAAATAGAATGAAGAAAAAATATTATGTTAAAGAGTGTTTATGTGAAGCAATCATAACTAGAAGCACACCAACATGTGATATATAGCTCATTAAGAAATAGAATTAGGGTTCTTATCTGGTATTATCGGACAGAGGAACCACCGCCACACATAAAAAAAACCTGAGATTATTTCATGGATTCTTTATCTTCTTCAAAGGATGTTAGAGAGAGGAAGAAGATACGTGTGTGAGAACGAAATGGATGAGGAGAGAGAAGCAGTGGCGGGTCTGGGTTGTTATCTTCAATTTGTTAAACAGTTCCATGTATTGTTTCATCAGACGCAACAGTGTTAATGTCGATGTCATCAGATGCACTCTGAACTCTTAGAGCAGATGAGCTTCAATGTTGGTGGTGGTGGCTTAGGGCTTCTAAAGAGAAGGCAGAGAGAGTGGAGATCGAGGTACATGAAGACGGGCTTAGGGTTCTTTGGTAGAGGATTTTAGAAGGAGATGCATCAGGCGGGGTGTTTATCTTTTTGGGATTTCATTTCCCCCCATTCTCCATTTAAGAACGCGCTTTCCAAAAAAAATATAAAGCAACATATTTAGACGACGCGCTTTTTATAAGAGGTGCGCTCCGTGTTTTTTTTGTTGGACACAAATTTCAGGGCACGCAAAAATGTGAGTCCTCTATCCTTCAAATTTTAGAAAACTGACAGTATTTTTAGGATGCACAAAAAATGCTTATCGTAAATTAGTGTGTGTCGTTGTTTGCGCGTCGTAAAAGGCTATTTTCTAGTAGTGCTAGCAATCGTAGCTCTTAAAAGCCGTTGTCAAACTCTGACCTAGTCAATGATGCGTCAATTAGATAAGGGATCATATATTCCTCCATTCTAGACATCATATGGACCGAGACATGGATTATAATCATTATCTCTATCCATCTGTTGTTTCCCGATTTCCGATTTATGACAACCGACTAATTGAACAAATCAAATCAGTCCAGGCTTGGCCAAACACATAGGGGTGTCATCACTAAATCATCGAGGGGCCCACATAAATCGCTTTTATCCACATGGGGTAAAAGGAACGGATAAAATTCGACCCAAATGCTTGCTTGTACTTACTCATCAAATTACACACAACAATATGTTTTATAACATCCAATTTACTGGTGTGTTTATATATGTCAATGTGCAACTGACTTATAACTACAACTCACATGTCTCCGTTTCAAGAATATAAGATATTATCGTCTCAAAATCACTCATGATAAAGTCCATGAAGTGATTCAGATAAGCATGGGTTGAATCGAATACTCGAATCTTATTCCACGAGTACTCATGAATATTGCAGCCACCTTGTCCTAGACAAACTATCGACCCATTCATGAGAGTCTTGCCTCAACACCTACTTCTAAAGTATGATCGACTGTGGATGATTGGAATAACCTAGTTATTCGGGAAGTCAAAACATGCAAAGTGAAACACAAGAATAATACTAATCCTATATGGCCCCAAAACATTTGAGTGCCATATTGATTACTCATTATTCATTGTATAATGTTTCGATTTATCAACTTAATACTTGAATTAAAACAATAGTTATGCCATGCTCCAAGCATGCACACTATGTTTGTCTATGGTCCAGACTTTGTGAAATATATTAATTGAAAAACATTTCAGTGATGCTCATTTCACAATTCCAAGTCTTTATTGCAAGTGTAAGAATTCCAAATTCTTGTCACTGCTAAACTATCATGTAATGCAGCCTTTGTAATGTCATGGTACCAAAAGTCACAGAGACTTGAGCAATGATATTACAAAATTTTCCACTGGATTGTTAACGAAACATTTCCAAGGAAGCGAAGTCTCAAATTCAAAGTACATTCCTTTGAACATCCTTCTCGCATTAAGTTTCCTAATCTTACACAGATTTAAAGAATAACTTCCACTTATGGAAACATTTCCATATTCCCATTTCGACTATCACTTCTAAACAAGAGTTGCCTCTTTTCAGAGTATGTCAACATGGTCCATCCATTTTATACTTCCAACTACAAGCGACCAATGCTTGGCAAACCTGAGATTATCCTTAGTAGTTGTTAACCACTTTAGTCATATCCAATTCTAGTCCTTTTTCCCTCTTAATGCCCTAGTCATTTGGAAAATTTAGAACGTAAGAATATTATAGCATATGCAATCGATCCTATACCCGAAGCATGTGGGATGCGATTCATAATGTTTAACATAAAGACATGATACTTGACCAGTCTTTTGCTACAATATTTTTGTTTGCCATGTTCTCATAATTTTGATTATGAAGAGGGATGTCGTAATCAAGATCAAATTTTGAGAACGCAATTAATATTTACATATATAGAATTTCCTTATGTTGAACCATTCCAACATAACATTCATATATATATTAAGAAACCAATCTAAGCTTTTAGAATTTGAAATGAAGTACAAATTCCTCTCCTTTAATTATAGCAAAACAACTTTTCAAACCCACAACTTTGCGAATTGAAACTTTTGTTTTCTATAATTAACATTGTTAACTTGCAACTCTTACATAATAATTACGCTCCCACTAGCATGATAATTATTATTATCTTACCATCATAACACTTATGCTCCCACTAGCTTTGAAGTGTACTTGGAAATCAGCTGGACTTCTAGAAATCAATACTTATTGACTTTCTTACCAAACTTTAGATTTCTGATATGAGATGCTTCAATAAGACTGTATCTAGGCTTCTCAAAATCATAAACCTTTCCTTAGATAGCTCACATGTGTGTCTTAACGATTTAAGAACTTACAGCAATAAGTCTCAAATGGTTAGACCCTTTGCCATTTCTCACAATTCAAATTATGAAGAGGGATGTCGTAATCATAATTGAATTAGAGAATGCAAATATCACAATTCTATCTCCTTAAAATCTACTTATTGAAAGCGTTTCCTCACAATCATTTTTATGAACTGGAGAGAAACCTTATGACGCTTAGATTTTATGGTGTATGTGTTCCTATCCATGTGAATTTGTCAAAACCATAATCACAAGACATGGTTAGTGACAAATCCAAACTCATATGGACTGAAGTTGTTCAATCTTAAATTCTTGACACCTGGCAACAAAAGAGCCTACCATTGCTTCTTAGTTGTTATGCAAATAATTGAGAACTCATAGAACTCACATGCAAAGTCAACTTTACTGGAATGGGCACAGAAACAAGAATATGTCAAACTGATAGGTTACAAACCTCAAGTCGTGTGCTAGTGCTTAACAATAGGTTTACTTGTGAAAAGTTCTTGAAACTTTTTCAAGATATTTAAGACTCCCACTGCCCTCTTGACATATAAGGTTATCTTGTCATGAACCATTGACAAAACAAATATTCAAGAGTTAGTGTGGATTCTTATCAAGACTAACACTTCACACTGTTGGCATTTGTTAGTCTTTGTCCATACCAAGACATCACAACTTATCAATTTCAAATGTACAAGAGTAGAAAACATTTTACTCTACATTTGATAAGTGTTATAAACCTTCTTAATTTAATGTCACTCAAGGCGCAATCTTGGAGTATGACTCTAAGACTTGTTTTTGGAACAGATTTAACCATTTCAACAATTCACGATTCGTCTTCTTAGCCATAGAAATGCACTAAGATGACCTTAGAGGATCAATTGTGATTTGGTTTTCTATAATAATTAATATGATCATAAAACACAATACTAAAGTACTCTCACATCTTTTCATATTGGAGAAATTTTAATCTTTCTGCCTAATTTGATTTTTCTCATTCGTTCTTCCATACATTGAAACTTTTCCAATGTTTAGAATTATACATAAACTGTAACACCCCGAATTCAGAAGACCAAGAAAGGAAAGGAAAACCCTAAATCAAGGAGTCAACTAATCGAGTCCAAGGAAGAACTCGACGGGTATGAACGAGTTCCGTGTCGCGGATTAAGTGGCCGACTTGGCGAGTCGGGGACTGACTCGGCGAGTCTGGTCTAGGTTGGGAAACCCTAATTTCGGGACTTGGTGCCCTATTTAAGAATCTCATCCTCATTTCCTCGGCCTCTTGGATGCCCTCACAAGGCCAAAACAAAACCCAAGTGCCTTCCATGTGTTTGTGAGCCATTGTGAGCATTTTTTAGTGTTGTGAAGCTTGGAGAAGAAGGTGAAGCCTTGGGGATATAAGAAGATATTAGTAGATCCAGAAACCTCTTGCATTCTCCTCCATTCTCTGGTAAGAAAGCTTCCACCTTGATCATTATGCATGTAGATCTCTTCTTTGTCACTTTTTTTGTTAGGGGGGGGGGGGGGGGGGGGGTTGGTCCGAGAACCCTAGCATGAGAGGAATGGACGTCTCAAGGGCTTGTGTTTTCAGATCTAGCACCATTAAGAGTTGTTATGGCATAAAGGTGCAACCTTTATGCCATAGGAACCCCCATGCAAGCATATGAAGTGTTCTTTTGTCCTTTTTAGCTCAAAAGGCCATGAATGGAGGAAAAAGGCAGTAGCTTTGCATGGTTAGGAGGTGGTTGGGTCCAGATCTATGTTCTGGATGCTTTGAGATCCTCATAAATTGTCTGAATAGATTGGGACGTAGAGGGACTCGGCAAGTTACTTGTGGGACTCGGCGAGGCAGACCGTTTTCTTGCCCCAAAACCCTTCTGTTAAAGAGTATGAGTTGAGTTGGTAAGGGACTCAGCCAATCTGGGTCCATAGTGGACATGAAGATCATCGTACTCAACGAGTTCAAGGAGGAACTCGGCGAGTCTAAGGCAATCTCCTTAATTTATGAAGGTGGACTCGGCGAGTTCAAAGAGGAACTCGGCGAGTCAGATGAAGGAGGGTCCCAATGTGTTAAAGGTGCACTCGATGAGTTCACAGAGAACTCGACGAGTAGGATCAAAGTCCAGAGTTTTGTGTGGATTGTGGGACTCGACAAGTTGGTGGGTCGACTCGCGAGTTGGGTCAACTCGGAGCATTGACTTTGACCTGGTTTGACTTTTGAGGGTATTGTGGTCTAAGTGTTATTTTGGGTATTGATAGTTCGGGGAGCCGAAGGATCGGCATTGTGAATGGGGCCTACTAACGGTAAGACTAGCAGTTTAAGTTATACATATATAATATTAGACTTTTAATGTTAGATAGTATAAGGGTGTATTTTACAATTTTAAAATACTAGGTGGTCTAATTTAATAAATTACACTTTTATAATAATTAAATGTATTTTACACTTTTATAATAATTAAATGTAGACCATATCACTATGGATTTATCAACTCTCTTTTAATTATACACTTAATTAATTTAATAAAACCTTAATGGTGCAATTTGTACTTTTTCAAAAAATAGGGTTTTAGAATTTAAATTTTCAAAAATTAAACTTTTAATCAAACAATTTTAAATTCCAAAACTTGAGGGCAAGTCTTGAAACATTTCAAAATGTTAGGGTTTAGAATTTAAATATTTCAAAATTAAACTTTTAATCAAAAAAATTTAATTCCAAAACTGGAGGCAAGTTTTGAAACTTTTCAAAACATTATTAATAATATTTTAGATCAACAATTCAAATAAGGAAATTAACAATTAATTATGGCTATCTAATTTTGACCTAGTCCAATTACTTGCAAGATAATTCACCAAATAACTTAAATAATTAAACATTATCTTATAAGGCAACAAATATTTGATTAATTGGTAATTATCTACTATTTCGGCAAGGATAATCACCCAATATCATAAAAATCTGAATATTATCAATAAAAATCATTTTGGTAATTATCCCACAACCAAAAGAGGATAAAATCCCAATTTTCCCTCTGTTTGACCCCGGGACTCGCCGAGTCAGGGACTGGACTCACTGAGTCGGCCTGACTCGCCGAGTTCATCCACTGACTCGTCGAGTCAGTCAGGCAGAGAGCAAAAAAATCGATTTTCAGGCAATAAACGATCAGATATGCATCAAATTCATTAACAAACAGCCCTAGGCTCTGATACCACTGATGGGTTTTGAGCACTACATCATTCCTATAGTGTACATGCAAACCCTAAAGCTTTGGATATAGTTTGTCTAATGAACATGCAATAATCATCCAAATCCATAAACCCTAGATCTATCATACTATGAATTAAATTAAGGGTTTAGAAATTACCTTTGATTGTTATGTAGTAATAACAATCTATTCCTCCTTGTAATTGGCTTCTGAAAGCTTAGTGTCACAAATGTCACACCTCTAATGGCTCACAAACACCAAGAGTAATAGGATGAAGAAAGAGAAGAGGAGAAGCACTCAAAAACGTCTAGAAACCCTAAGGAATCAGTTAGCCACGTTTTTGGTGCCCTAGGGGTCCTTAAATATGTGAGGCTATTAGGGTTATCTAACAAGGAAACCCTAATTTGACTGCTTAGGCCCTACGCAGCCCGTGGACTCCCTCCTTAGAGGCCTTGGACGATTTCTAATGGGTTTCCCCATAGAATTCGTCCACTCCTCTAATATAGAGTCCATTAGCCCAATATTCAACTATCACACAATTGATAGTTCTAGCCCCTAAGTTTAATTAATCTCTTTTAGCCACAACATTAATTCTTAATTAATTATTGACTAATATTAATTAAGCAATATGATTTCTCCTTTAATATATTATTCTCATAATATATTAATAAATCATAATTAATCCTATTTCTCCATAATTCATCCTATCAAGTTGCTTTGGTGAAGGCAACCCAAAAGGACCATGCACCATCGGGTCAAGTATATACCAAAATAGTTATGGACTTAGACACTAATCCAACAAATATAACACCCAACATGAAATATTAAATCTAGGACCCAACACAATATTTTACAATTCGGAAGAGGGATGCCGTAATCCGAATGCAAAATATTTGAAGACGATTTACCAATTTCCACCATGAAAAACGAAATTTATCATTAGGCTTTAAATGGATTGAAACTCCTATATCCTTTGAGATTCATTGAACAATTCAGTGGCATGTTTAAATCTCTATTGTGCCCTTTTAAGTTTGTGACTGGGATGTTGAGGATCACAAACAAGGTGTGAATAATCATGCAAATTAGCTTGGTACACCCAATATTATAACCACCTAATCAATGTGTCGGTTAACCACACACGCTCTATTGATCTATGATTAACATCAAGCTACCCTTTGCCACACACTGTCAGTCCCAGATTAGTGTGTCGGTTAACCACACACGTTCCACTAACGACTTAACAAGGTGCAAAGTGCTATTTCATGGCTTAGCACCAGATTCACATTTTCAAGGGTCATCTCCTCATCCGTAATGTACTGCGAAACCAAAAGCGCCCTCTCTGTAAACTTGGCGGTGATCTCTGCCACAGTCTCTATCGTTTGCTGAAGATCCTGAAACTCCTTCACCAATCGTTGCACCTCAATGGCTAGTGTAAAATCCAAATCAAACCTCCGTAAAAACTCATCCCAAGTTATCCCAGCCACACCTGCTGATCCCACCTTGCAGGTAACCTCCTCCCACCAGTCTCGCGTCCGATCCCTCAGCACACAAGACGCAAACCCCACCTTTGCTGCCTCGGGGAAAAAGCTTGTGCACTGGGAATTCTCCATGTTTGCCACCCAGTTTCGGCTAGTGATGGGGTCCCTAACTCCAAAGAACTTAGGCACACTACATGCCTTGAACTCCCTGAATGAGGAAGCTCGAGTCCCAATCTGACCTGCAGCAATCTCGGCTCGAAAAGACCTAAGCCGCTCCTCCATTATCTCCATAGTCCCTTCATTGATGGTACCAAAGATCACCAGGGTAGCGTCAAGGATGCCACGAGTAACCTCACCCGTGATGAGATCGCATAGTCTCTCATTAATGGTCTCTCGACCAGAGCTTGAACGTGATCCTGATCTTGATCCTGAACCCGAACCTTGCGTGATCATCACCATCCTCAACTGAAAAGATACCACATGATATAAATTGATAAGGAACTTCGAAGGGGTTCCTCCTCTCTAGAATCCTTAGAGCTTCCAGATCCGACATTGTTTCGGGTAAAAGTCATGTGCTTTCAGTAGTACGGGCCCAATACTACCTTCCACACCTACATGTACCTTCCCCAAGGTCATACCAGACAACTCTAATTCACCTAAAAATAATAACATAAACCGCAGAATACATCATAACTCAAATCCTAGACTATTCTAGGATTTCTCAATCCTCACTGAACCAGAAACTTAATTCAATCATAGCAGGTTGCCCTATGCATGCAAGTTATACACAAATGGAATCACTAGACTATCAAATAAGTTTCTACCCTAAACCACAACCAAACGAGGATCATGAATAAGGCAGAATCCATCATTCTAGGTCTATGAGATCCTAAACATATACAACTTTGAAAGCATACACTTAGCAAATAATCAAAACAACATCCATTTCCAAATATAACTATATCATGGCTAGCACATTGGGAACACTTACTCGAGCTTGGCCGATTACGCGCATTGCACTCTCCCCTTTTTACTTATGAAAATCGTTTTCAAGGAAACTTTAACTTTTGGTTTCTTTTTGAAAAAGGGTTTACACCCAAGAGTCTGTCTGAATCTCTCAAACCAAGGCTCTGATACCAACATGTAACAGCCCAAAAACTTAGGTAAAAATTTTCATTTAATAATTAGAAATAACATTCATATTTGTTTTCCAAAAGCTCCATTACATAACATAGTGTTCAATAGATCAGACTATCCAAAACAACTAGTGTAGAATACTAGAGAGTGCACCCTGCATCATCAAGTCGGACCCTTGCCCTTAGAACCAGAAGTGCCTAAAACACCCAACAAGACTGTAAGCACACGCTTAGTAAGTTTTCCCAAAACACATAAAACACATAATTACATAATGTCATTCACATATATATACAAGTTTGCCATGGACTCCTCCATGATCTTCATTTGGAATGCCATGGGCTACCCCCATGCTCCTGTATCCATGGGCCATGGGCTCCCCCATGGTCTTCACTTAAGTCAACACATATACTAATTAGTAAAATCATTGCATACTCAATTACTACAAATCTCATATCAATTAATGGGTCGGCCTTGATGCCTTCGACCCATGAGTGTAGTGAGAAGACTCACTTCAATCTGTTAAACAATAGTTGCTCGACTACCAGTCCAAAATCTCACACTGAATAATTATACAAATAACCCTAATTAGCATTATAACACAACCTAGCCAAAAAGGCCCACAATCCTAAGTCTAAATCCCTCCATGAGGGCCCAAAGGTCTTTCCTTCATTAATGGGCCTAGGGATAAAGTCTAAATCAATAATAGGCCACATGACCCAATAAAGCCCATACATGACATTAATAACCCAAAGCAATTCTCAAGTCCCAAAACATCCAAACGGTTAAGGCCCAAAGCTAAGTGAAGTCCAATTGGCCCAAAAAGTCCATCGGAGCCCAACTCCCACGGTTGAGTGTACGTCCTGCGTACATCAGAAGTACGCTAAGTGTATTGGGCTCCACAACCATACGCGCAACGTACATGTTGGTACGCCCAACGTAAAAATGGATATAGCACATCCTCCATTAAGTGCTTAATACATGAAGACTATACGTTCCAATTTCAGATCTAGGTCGATTAAAGAGTCCTAAGGCATAAAATTGGCAACTTTATGCCATTGAATGACATAAATGCTCCCAACAACTCATTCTAGCCCATTAATGCCTTTCCAAGGGTCTTATCTCATGCATGAGCCATAAAAACCATCAAGTTTGCATTTTTATGACATAACCAATCTAAGGGACCTCATATTTATCCTTCCTTACCTCTAGAGCTGGCCAAACTCCCAAGAGATGATTTATGAACTCAAAAGAGGACTCTTAAAAAACCCTAGCTCAATAAACAACAAGGATTGGCAAGGAGAAAGCTTTTTACCTCCACAAGCCTCCTAAGCAGATCCAAATGCAAGATCCAAAATCTTTTCCCATGTCAAGCTTGCTTCCACTTCCTTCTCTTTGCTAAGACACGAAAATTAGGTATTTATAGCACTCATAAGCTCAAGAGGCACACACAAAGGATTTTAAGGTTTTAGGGACGTTTAAGTGTGATGTAGGTTGGTTAGGGTAAGTTCCAAATGACTTAAGGATGCTTAAATAGGTCACAAGTCCGAATATTAGGGTTTTGGTCTTTAGCCACGTACGCCCCACATACCCCTCGGTACGCCCCACATACATGGTACACCTCCGTGATCATCCCACCTCACTACGCTAAGCGTATCCATAAGTACGCCCAACGTACGAAGGGACAAATTATGCAATGAAATTTCATTCTAAGGGAAAGAAAGGCATATACCTGGATTCTAACTGTTACACGTCTAGTAGAGTATATGATATGGTGCTATTATAGACTCGAAGGATAAGCAAGATGGATGAATTCTTTAATGGAATTCTTAATCCAGTTAATGTGGGTTATAAATCATACGTTACGAGATGATTAGAAGCGAGTGATCATGCTAACGGTTTATGAGGTTAATCCATTTAGCAGTTCTATTATGGGACTTAAAGAGTTTGGTAACAAACAATTACCAGATTCGATTAACGGTTAAGAAAATGACCATTGGGATAAATGTGATCAAATTTATACATGTTCTAAGGAACTTGGTATATTACTAAAATAGGTTTTGGCAAGATGAGGAGTTGGATGCGATGCTGAGTTGAAGCCACAATAATAGTTAGTCTTCACTAATCAGCCAAGTGAGCACATGTGATTTTTTTGGGTACATAGCAAAGTAAATGATATTTTTATATGAAAATGTATAAATAAACCACTATATGTGACTATGTTTGATGGTATGAAAAATACCTAAATATTGAAAGATTTTAATATGTAAATCCCTAGATTAACCTAAGGGATACTTTGAAAAAAATATTAAGCATGTTAATTAGCTAAATGATTGCTAAATGTACGATAGTCAATTTAATATATAATGTGTAAGAAGCATAAGCATTAAGAGCTAAGGTTAAATCTTTAAGCCATACAACTGATTATTTGGTATGTATGGCAAGATGTTGATATATGTATAAATGCTAAAGAATCTTGAAGTAGAGCTACTCTAAATTCATGTTCATATATGTATATTAAAAGTCTACAAGAAGTTAATTATGTGAAAAGAGATAAAATGTTTTCATTGTAATTGAGAAGATAGTGTACTCCAAGGGTGAGTACGAGAGGTATATTTAAGCTTTATAAGTATTATGATCTTTAAGGAAAGTTATTGGCACATGAATGTGAGTAATTAAAATACCTATTATGTAATTAAAAGCTATACAATACTCCATGGGTGAGTACTAAAAGTATAATCAAGTTCTATACTTTGTATGAGCCTTAAGGAAGGTCATCGATGCAAGCTTATGTGTATTATATGCTACAAGCTTATGTAAAGCTATGTATGAAAGAGATATGAGATGCCTTCTATGTGATTTAAAACTATGCAATACTCCTTGGTAAATTCCAGAATACCTTAAGTAGTGACCATTTAGTCTAGAACAAGATACAGAATGGGCTGAGCCTGATGTCGTATACTCCGGAATACCCCATTTTAAAGCAGGTGGTCATTTTTTATAAAAACTAATTTCTTAAAAGGGAAAACGTCGTAAAATCCCTCAAGTTTGCAAACTTTTATCTCTTTTACCCAAATTTGTTTTTGCCTCCATTAATGGCTCACCTTTGCATTAATTTTTTGGTTTAAAACTTTATAGGTTTGCCTCACATTAGTTGATTGCCATGGCCAACTGGATGCTACATGGCTTCATTAATCTAACTCGAATTTCATCTCCTTTATAAGCCTTTGTCATCTTTTAAGTGAACATCAGGCCACACACACCACATAAAAACCATATCATCGACTATCTCGATTATTCTAGGTTTTCTTCCAAAATATTCTAGTAATACGGCCATATGCATTTCTTCTCTCATCACAAATGGAGTCTTTCCAACCTTTTCTCCACAACCCATCTCAGAAACCCCTAATCTCAAAAGGATCATCTTCAAAAAAAATTCTTATATAACACCAAAGTCAAATGCTCATAATTCCATGTTCTTGAAGCTCAAAGTTAATGCAAAAACAATCCAATAAGAGACAATCACTGAAGGCAATTCTTTAAATTCGTTTGTAGTCACTTCCAAAATTTCATAAAAGATATTACAAATGTGGATTCAGTCAAGAAATTAATTCTTTCACAATCCCTAAAGGGCTATCTGCATAAACAATCGTGTTAATTCCAACAAGGGAAAATGAACTTAATTATATGCTTGATTTTAGATTGAACTCTTATGATAAATTCCTTCAAATAACTGAGCCAAATGGTCTGATAACGATTACTCCATGGTTGAGATGTGTGTAATCGACGAAAAAGAGAGGTGTCTTCTCTGATGAAACATTTGTATCCATCAATGGAAAATCTTACAACCTCCTTCTTTACAACCCAACATCACAATCCTTTCCTTATGTATACCTCATGTGTATGTATTTATTCCTATGCCTGGTTTCAACAAGAAAAACACACAAATACAAGAAATACAAGAAACATGGAAAAACAAAAGAATAGTTTGTGATAGTCTTTGTGTTATTTTAGATCCTATTCATAGCCCTAATGTAACGACCCGAATTTCCTGTTTCTTCAACGAGGTTAGTTTCTATTATGTTCTTTTGTTAAGTATATCTTTATCATGATTAGAGTTAAGTTATAAGGGCTAAAGTGTAAGAAAATGATTCTTGATCTTGTATATGAGTCATGGGTGTTGGATTATGTGTCTAAGCCAATAACTATATTGGTATATACTTGAATTATTAGCAAAGTCCTTTTGGGTTGCCCTCAAACCTAGTAATTGACTAGAATGTTTTTTTTGGAGAGAGAGAGGGAGAGTGAGAGAGGTTGATTTATTGATCTTTTATAAGATTAATAAATTGCAATTAAGGATCTATTAATATATTATAAGAATAATATATCAATGAGAAATATTATTATTTAATCAAGAACTAATCAAAAATTAATTCGAATTAATTTTCGGATTAATTGGATCAATCAAAAGTAAAAAGATCTAAGTTGTATTATTCAATAGTTAAACAAAAAGGGTTTTAGAACCTTTCCCAAGGTGGTGGACGATTTTGAAGGTATATTCTAGGGTTTCTACAATATCCCTTGGATATAATTTGGAGATTGAATAATTAACTAATGTGAAATAATAGTATTATATTCAAATTAGGGTTTCCAAGGTTTCCTAGTTCAACTATAAATAGGGCCTTAACCCTTCACATTTTCGGCCACTCCTTCTCTAAAAAGAATAGTAAAAAAACTCCTATTTCCTCATTTCATGTCAAAGTGAACTAATTGCTAGTGTTTGGGTACAAACCTTTAGAGGCATGAGATTTCTGGTGCTAACTTCCAATTTATGGGACAAAAAGGACATAACTTTGACACCTTAAACTAGATCTAAGGAAACATTCATAAAGCTTCTAACTTTATACCTTCTGGAGATGAATGGGGGAGGAGAACTTCCATATCTAAAGTTGCTTCAGGCTTCCACGCTCTATTACCACCTTCTTCTTCCTTTTAGGCCCTCAAAAACACCTTCTTTAACTCACAAGGCTCAAACTAGGGTTAGGGTTTCAAGGGAGGATGTTGGAGAGGTAGAGGTTGAGAATGGAAAGGGTTTGGGGAAGTTAAGAAGCTTAAATAGGGATCAAAACCCCGAAATTAGGGTTTGGGTTCTGATCGCGTACGCCCAACGTACGCTTCTAAATGCACAACTTCACTATGTTGGTACGCCCAACGTACCTAAGGTACACCCAGCGTACCAGCCTCCTTCCCAACTTCAAATCACTTTTAAATTACTACAACTTCTTCGAATCAACTTCGATTTTGGCATTCTTTATATACACGAAATGGTGTTGAAGAGCCCCATGCTATCATCTAGATATCTTAGACTAAAAACTTCTCGAACAAAAATCCATATTTCATGGAAGAACCTGGCCTAGACTTTTCCCTTTCGACCCTTCGGCCCAAAACACAGTTCAGGGGTTAATTCTCTTAACCATCATTACCTCCTTCCAAAATGTCTAAAATTTACCCCCTTAAGGCCCAAAGACTTTACACAGCCGACTTCCATCCCACACACCTAAAATAAGAATTGACAGGAAACATGATGTTACATTTTGAGGGAGTTAAGGGCCACAAAACATACATGTTGGAAACAGTGACCGACTACGATATGTAAAACATGAAAAGTAAAATATGACAAAATTTATTTAAACATGAAAAGTAAAATATGACAAAGATTGTCCTTAACCACTCAGCAAGTGGTCTTGCCGAGTTAAGGGGTTGACTCAGTGAGTCAGGGAGAGTTAGAGAGGGATGACAGGTGGACTGAGTCGAGCTGGAACTCGCCGAATTGTTCTTGAGACTCGGCGAGTTGAGTCGTGGTAGCCCCGCGATTCATGCCAGGTGGAACTCGTCGAGTCAGGGAAGTACTCGACGTGTTAAAAGAGGATCCTAGGGAGTCAATGAACATGTATAGACTCGCCGAGTCGCTCTAGTGCACTCGCCGAGTCCGGTCAAAGTTGATCGTTGACCGTTGACCATAGTTGACCAGTGTTGACTTGATAGGGGTAGTCAACCTTAGTTGAGAAAGTGTTAATTAGAGATATATTGTGTTATAGGAGGATTATAGCTCGGAGGATCGAGCGCGAGTGATTTCCGGGATTTGCGAGTTATCGAGATACGCGAGGTGAGTCTTTTCACTATACTTTACCTTGAGTAGGTAATCAGAGTTATGTGACAGAGTATTTGTATGCTATATGTATGTTATGTGTTGTACTGCATTATTTCTATGTGATTTATGATGTGCATGTTTATAGAGTTGGAACCGGAAGGTTCCCAGAGTTAGAACCAGTGGGTTCACAGAGTAGGGTCTACAGACCCACAGAGTTATAGCCTCGAGTGGCTAATATGTGTTATGTGTGGTATTTTGGGGAACTCACTAAGCTTTGTGCTTACAGTGTTAGTGTTGTTTGTTTCAGGTACTAGTGATAACCGTGGGAAGGCGCCGGCTTGATCTATACACACGCATGGGATTTTATGATATGTGATCTTGGGATTTTTGTATGATATGGATTGGAGTTTTAAAACATTGATGTTTTTATGAAAATTAAATGAAAATGTTTTTATATTATGCGAAAAATTATTTTGAAATTCACGGTGTTACAAGTTGGTATCAGAGCCTTGGTTTGAGGGATTCGAGTACACCTTCGGGCGTATTTGAACTCAAACTGAGGATTTGAGAAGTATTTTCAAAAAGAGTAAAAGATTTTTGGAAAAACGCAGAGCAGAGTTGTGTGTACGATCAGTCCGCGCCCGAACGGTGATTTCCCAAAATACCCTCATGTTATGTGATATTAATATTGATATGATGTATTCTCATGCTAGAGTAGGCTAGGTACTCCTATTAGGACTAGAGTGGCCTGATTTGTGATGCCTTAGCCTAGGGAGAGGTGAGCTGCTATGAGATGCTTGAGAGTGAGTAGGTAGCAGCGAGGGGCTTATGAGAGATTTGTTAGAGAGTGGATTGTGCATGATAGAGTACTTGGAATTTGGGATCCGAAGAGGAGGACTTGGGGTGTATTCTGATACGATGCGGACAGTAGTATTGGGCCCGTACTACTGAAAGCACCGGAGCGGTGTACAGCCCATGTAGGAATCTTTGGAATACCAAGGATCAAGGAGGGATGAGTTGTCGAGTGTGAGTATGCTCGATTGGATTCTAATATATCGTATGTTGTATTTCAGAGGTAGATCATGGTGAGGACACGTCTGATGCCGGAGAGCGGTGATACCAGTGATGAGGAGATCCGACGGATCATCCATGAGGAGGTGGCTGCGGCCATCAGGGCAGAGATACCAGAGATGTTCGGGTCTATTAAGACCACATTGATTGAGACCTTCGACGAGCGTTATGCCGCTCATTCTAAGGATGTTGTTGCAGCGGCCACCGCAGCTATTTCTGCATCGAGGCCGCAGGGTGGTGATGCGTTGTTGTTCCGAGAGTTCAGCAACACAAAACCACCAGAGTTTGATGGGATCTAGGACCCGGTGGCGGCTATGAGATGGATTTTTGACATGGAGGGGTGTTTCTTCACTTGCTCAACTCCTGAGCATTTGAAGGTTCGGTTCGCGCTGAACTAGCTTCGCTTGGGAGCGAAGGACTGGTGGAAGTTTGTGACGGCGCATTTTAAGACTGCTGAGCTTGCAGCAGTGACCTGGGAGAGGTTCACTGCCATGTTCCGAGATGATTATGTTCCCCAGGTGGAGAGGGAGCGTTTGGCCCAGGAGTTTCTTACCCTCAAGCAGGGTACTGAGTCTGTTACGGCGATTACCAGGATGTTCCCTGAGAGGGCGATGTTTTGCCCTGAGCACGTGTCCACTGAGCAGGCACGGATGAGTCGATATTTAAGTATCTTGAGGCGAGACATTCGGGAGTTCACGGTGAACTCCTCGTACCGGACATTTGCCCAGCTTCAGGCAAATGCCTGGAAGAGGGAGATTGAGCTAGAGACTTAGGCCAGGGAGGAGGCGGAGTCTTAGGGGAGGGATCGGCAACCGACACAGTCTCAGCCGGCAGCCAAGCGGGCCAAGCCCGCTGATCCCAAACCAGGGAGCCAGAAGGGCCGCACTTGTGGGAAGTGTAGCAAGGGTCATGATGGAGTCTGTAGAGCGGGATCTTGCTACAAGTGTGGCAAGGAGGGGAACATGGCCAAGGACTGCCCCAAGGGGTTTGCGGTGTGTTTTCACTGCAATCAGACCGAACACCGGAAGGCAGAGTGTCCGCAGTTGCGAGGATCGTCTCAGGGAGCACCTCAGGGATCTGCCCCTGCCGCCATCAGAGTTACCGAGAGTCGGCCAGTGAAGGTCGAGGCGCCAAGGGCACGAAGGAGAGCTTTTCAGCTAACCGCGGAGGAGGTCCGCGCAGCACCCGATGTCGTGGCTGGTATGTATTCTTTCGTGTATTTATTTTGATGTTGAGATATTATGCTTATATTATGTTATGCGTAGGTACTTTTCTTGTGAATTATGTACCTGCCTTGGTGTTATTTGACTCGGGTGCGAGCCAGTCTTTTGTATATTTGGCTTTTAGTCAGCATATCAGTGTTAGTCGTGAGGCATTGAGTCGGCCTCTGAGAGTTTCCATAGCTGGCGAGAGGGTGATATATGCCACGGAGGTTCTCCGAGGGTGCGTAGTCAAGATTTTCAGTGTTGAGTTCCCGATTGATCTGGTTCCTATTGCGATGGGTGATGTCTGTGTCATTGTGGGCATGGACTGGTTGAGCAGATTTGGTGCGGTTATCGACTGCGAGCGACAGCTGGTGACCATACGAGACCCTAGTGGGGGAGTTCTTTCGGTGTACGGCGAGGGTACAAGTTCAGGATCGGTGTTTTGTTCGGCCGCTAGGGCGAGGCAGTGTCTACAGTAGGGCTATAAGGGCTTTGTGGCGTATGTGATGGATACGCGGGTGGATTCCAAGAGACCAAGGTCAGTTGAGGAGGTTCTGGTAGTGCGTGAGTTCCCGGATGTATTTCCCGAGGAGTTGCCGGGTGTGCCTCCTATAAGGCAAGTGGAGTTCAGTATCGATTTGGTTCCGGGGGCCGCACCTATCGCTAAGGTGCCTTATCGCCTTGCACCTCCAGAGATGCAAGAGTTATCCTCGCAGCTTCAGGAGCTGCTGGGGAAGGGGTTTATTCGGTCGAGAAGCTCGCCGTGGGGAGCGCCTATCCTATTCGTCAAGAAGAAGGATGGTTCACACCGGATGTGCATTGATTACCGGGAGTTGAACAAGCTGACGGTCAAGAACCGTTACCCGTTGCCGAGGATCGACGATTTATTCGATCAGTTGCAGGAAGCATCTTGGTTCTCCAAGATCGATTTGAGGTCTGGATATCATCAGGTGAGGGTGCGGGATGGGGACGTACAGAAGACAGCGTTCAGGACGCGTTATGGGCATTATGAGTTTGTGGTCATGTCTTTCGGGCTCACCAATGCCCCGGCAGTGTTCATGGATCTCATGAACCGAGTGTGCAGACCGATGCTGGATCGGTCGGTGATTGTATTTATCGACGACATTCTGGTATATTCGAGATCTAGAGAGCAGCATGAGGAGCATTTGAGAGAGGTTCTCAGAGTTCTGAGAACGGAGAGGCTTTATGCCAAATTCTTCAAGTGTGATTTCTGGTTACGGGAGGTCCAGTTCTTAGGACATCTTGTTAACCAGGAAGGGATATTGGTCGACCCGGCCAAGGTTGAGGCGGTGATGAGTTGGGAGGTGCCGAGGTCACCCTCCGAGATCAGGAGTTTCCTAGGGTTGGCAGGGTATTATCGGAGATTTATCAAGGATTTCTCTAAGATCACAGTGCCATTCACCAGATTGACCCGGAAGGGTGTTGCTTTTTCATGGGGCCCCGAGCAGCAAACCTCCTTTGAAACACTTCGTCAAAGGTTATGCGAAGCCCCGGTGTTAGCCCTCCCGGAAGGGATGGAGGACTTTGTGGTATACTGTGACGCATCGATTCTGGGATTGGGGGCGGTGCTGATGCAGAGGGGGCATGTGATAGCATATGCATCGAGGCAGCTGAAGCCTCATGAGATGAGATACCCCACCCATGATCTTGAGTTGGGGGCAGTGGTGTTCGCCCTCAAGATTTGGTGTCACTACCTGTATGGGGTTCGGTGTACGATATACACGGACCATAAGAGTTTGAAATATTTGATGGATCAGCCCAACCTAAATATGCGGCAAAGAAGATGGTTGGATGTGGTTAAGGATTATGATTGTGAGATCCTGTACCACCCGGGCAAGGCTAATGTTGTAGCCGACGCACTGAGCCGCAGGGCGGAGAGCACCCCGCTGCGGGACGTATGTTTGAGATTGACCGTGGTGGCTCCAGTGTTGGACGCCATTCGTGGGGCACAGGCCGAGGCTGTGCAACCTGAGATGCAGAAGAAAGAGCGGGTTGTTGGTTTGGTTTCAGAGTTCGTTACCGATGGTCGGGGGCTTATGACATTTCAGGGGCGTATCTGGGTGCCGTTTGTGGGAGGAACGCGTACCGTTTTGATGGAAGAGGCACATCGGTCGAAATTTTCGATCCATCCTGGGGCCACTAAGATGTATTTGGACCTGAGAAAGGAGTATTGGTGGCCCTGTATGAAGAGGGATGTTGCGTGGTTTGTTGAGAGGTGCTTGACCTGCCGTAGGGTTAAGGCCGAGCACCAGAGGTCGCATGGTAAGTTGCAGCCATTGGAGGTTCTCGAATGGAAGTGGGAACAGATCACCATGGATTTCATCACCAAATTGCCAAGGACTGCCAGAGGAGTTGATGCAATTTGGGTGATTGTGGACAGGTTGACGAAGAGCGCTCATTTTCTTGCTATCAGTGAGAGTTCTTCAACAAAGAAATTGGCAGAGGTGTATGTGAGGGAAGTGGTATCTCGGCATGGTGTGCCGATCTCGATTGTTTCAGACCGTGATGTGCGTTTCACTTCCAGATTCTGGAAGAAGTTTCATAAGGAGTTGGGTACCAGATTGAATTTTAGTACCGCATATCATCCCCAGACAGACGGTCGGAGTGAACGGACGATTCAGACGCTCGAGGACATGCTCCGGGCATGTGTGTTGGATTTCGGGGGTAGCTGGGATGCATATTTGCCCTTGCCAGAGTTTTCCTACAACAACAGCCATCATTCGAGCATTGGTATGCCGCCCTTTGAGCTGTTGTATGGGAGGAGGTGTCGGACCCCCATTTGTTGGGGAGAGGTTGGACAGCGAGTGATGGGCAGTAGAGAGATCGTGCTTCAGACGACAGAGCAGATCCAACAGGTCAGACAGAGGTTGTTGACCGCTCAGAGTCTTCAGAAGAGTTATGCAGACAGACGTCGGTCCGAGCTTGAGTTTCAGGTCGGCGACCTTGTACTCCTGAAGGTCTCTCCTTGGAAAGGAGTGATTCGATTCAGGAAGAGGGGCAAGTTGGGGCCCATATATATTGGTCCATTCCGAGTGATCGCGAGGGTAGGCCGGCCAGCAGAGTTGGGGCAAATTCACGACACTTTTCATGTGCCGCAGCTGAGGAAGTGTATAGCCAATGAGTCGGCAGTGGTTCCATTAGAGGATATTCAGGTGGATGCGAGCCTGAATTATGCTGAGAGACCAGTGGCCATCAGAGATCAGAAAATCAAGGTTCTGAGGAACAAGGAGGTACCCCTGGTTTTAGTTCAGTGGCAGCATCGGAAGGGGTCCGAGATGACTTGGGAACCGGAGCGTGAGATGTGTGAGCAGTATCCAGAGTTATTTGCAGAGCGAGACTTCGAGGGCGAAGTCTAGTTCTAGTGGGGGAGAATTGTAACAGCCCGGATTCCCAGGTATTATTCATTTATTTATTTTTGGTATATTGTGAGGAGACTCAGCGAGTTGGAGCCTAGACTCGCCGAGTATGATCGCGGATTTGGACGCGGGTTCGCGTCCGGACTCGGCGAGTCCACGCTGTTTAATGAAACCCTAATTTCCCGGCCTTGAGCCCTATTTAAAGGACCTTATACCCCTTCATTGCGGCTACCTTCGACCTTGAGAGCACCAGAGCAGCTGAGAGTCCTTGTGAGTGAGATAAGAGGCCATTATTCACCATTTTTCTGTGTGTTTGCAAGAAAGGAAGAGGAAGGCCAAGCTAGGAGAGTTGGGGAGCTTGGATCTACTTCCATTTCAGCAGAGGAAGCTATTTGAGGTAACATTCAGAGCTTATTCTCGTGTTTTTCTTGATATGGTCAAATCTAGGGTTTCTTCATGCCTTGTTTGCCTTGTAATTGGAGTGTGAGAGGTCCCATGGGGAAATGGTACCTAGATCTGGACCTTAGTAGGTCCAGAGAGTCCCAAATGCTCTGCTTTATGCCTTTCCTTTTAAGTTGGAGACTTAGGTTACCATTTTAGATGTCATTTCATCGAAAGAAGCCTTGTAGGCGTTGCATGGTAGCCAAGATGGTAACTTTACGTGATGAATGTGCTTGGGAGGGCTAGATCTATGAGTTGTTGGAGCGGATCTGACCTCAGAAGCGAGATTGAGTTGATGCATGCAATGGACTCGCCGAGTCTGAAGAACAGACTCGACGAGTAGCATGAAGATTGTCCTTAACCACTCAGCGAGTGGTCTTGCCGAGTTAAGGGGTTGACTCAGTGAGTCATGGAGAGTTAGAGAGGGATGACAGGTGGACTGAGTCGAGCTGGAACTCGCCGAGTTGTTCTTAAGACTCGGCGAGTTGAGTCGTGGTGGCCCCGCGATTCATGCCAGGTGGAACTCGTCGAGCCAGGGAAGTACTTGACGTGTCAAAAGAGGATCCTAGGGAGTCAGTGAACACGTATAGACTCGCCGAGTCGCTCTAGTGCACTCGCCGAGTCCGGTCAAAGTTGATCGTTGACCGTTGACCATAGTTGACCAGTGTTGACTTGATAGGGGTAGTCAACCTTAGTTGAGAAAGTGTTAATTAGAGATATATTATGTTATAGGAGGATTATAGCTCGGAGGATCGAGCGCGAGTGATTTCCGGGATTTGCGAGTTATCGAGATACGCGAGGTGAGTCTTCTCACTATACTTTACCTTAAGTAGGTAATCAGAGTTATGTGACAGAGTATTTGTATGCTATATGTATGTTATGTGTTGTACTGCATTATTTCTATGTGATTTATGTTGTGCATGTTTATAGAGTTGGAACCGGAAGGTTCCCAGAGTTAGAACCAGTGGGTTCACAGAGTAGGGTCTACAGACCCACAAAGTTATAGCCTCGAGTGGCTAATATGTGTTATGTGTGGTATTTTGGGGAACTCACTAAGCTTTGTGCTTACAGTGTTAGTGTTGTTTGTTTCAGGTACTAGTGATAACCGTGGGAAGGCGCCGGCTTGATCTATACACACGCATGGGATTTTATGATATGTGATCTTGGGATTTTTGTATGATATGGATTGGAGTTTTAAAACATTGATGTTTTTATGAAAATTAAATGAAAATGTTTTTATATTATGCGAAAAATTATTTTGAAATTCACGGTGTTACAGCATTAGTGGATATAAAAAACAACTTAGGGTAAAAATGACAAAAACTTGCAAACTTAAGGATTTTTATAACATTTGACGTTCTTTAAAGGACAAATTCCAAAAAAGTCACTATATTACCACAAAATTTTGATTCTGACACCGAGTTAGTTTTTTCTCAATTATGTCACTATATTTACATTTTTGTTGCAATATCAACCAAATGACCTGTTATCCTTGTTCTGCCCGATAACCACTTTCTCCAAATTGCAATAAAGTCATTAAGTTTACTAAAATTTTGATTTTGATACCGAGTTTCAAATTGCAAGAAAGTCACTATATTACCACAAAATTTCGATTTTGACACTGAGTTTTTTTTCTCAATTATGCTATTACATTTACAAATTGTTGTGCAATGTCAACCAATTAACCGGTTCATGAGATGTTATTGTGGTTTAGAAGTTCGATTTAGAAGATCGATTTGTACAACAAATAAATGAAGGTCGGTCTAATGGTTCAAACTCACTTACAAGTCAGTAAAAATGGCATAGTCACCCTTTCTGGAGATGTTATTATGGTTTAGAAGCTCGATTTGTACAACAAGTAAATGAAGACCCATATAAGGTCGATTTAGTTGTTCAAACTCACTAAGCATCTCCTAGATCGACATTGTAAGGGTCTTTATTTACTTGTTGTACAAATGAGCTTCTAAACGACAATAGATTGACCTTTAGATGCCATTTGTGAAGAAATACTCTGACGAAAATTAAACATTAAACATTATAATAAAAAGTGTCACCTAAAAGGGTGAGTATGCATTTTTTTGCCGACTTTTAATTGACGTTGAACCAATGGATCGACCTAAAAAGATATGTGAAATTAGATTCAGTGCAAACCCTACATTTTAAACTCAATCCTACCACATAAGATCAATCTTACGTGGCTTCCAAATCACAATATTGTCATGTCATTTATTTGCTAACCTACTAGATTGATGGCAACCGATCAATTGGTTTAGAAGCGAGTTTGTAGGGATCTTCAGTTATAAGGGTCTTTATTTATTTTTTGTAAAAATAGATCGACCTTTTAGGGGTATTCATTTATTTGTTGTAGAAATCAACCTTATAGGGGTCTTCATTTACTTGTTGTATAGATCGAGCTTCTAAACAATAAAAAAATCTCCTGAAATGGTGACAATTTCCTTTTTACTGAGACTTGTAAGTTAGTTTGAATCATTGGACCATCGTTCATTTATTTGTTCTACAAATTGAGCATCTAAACCACAATAGTATCTCTTGAATCGGTAAATGGTTGATATTGCAACAAAATTGTAAATATAATGACATAATTGAGAAAAAAAATCTCGGGAGTAAAATTGAAATTTTGTAGTAATATAATGACCTTCTTATAATTTGAAACTCAGTACCAAAATCAAAATTTTGATAAGGCTAGTGATTTTATTGTAATTTGGATAAAATGGTTTAATGGGAGAACAAGAAAAACCGGCCATTTGATTTATATTACAACAAAATTATAAATATAATGATAAAATTAGAATACTCTCAACGTGAAAATCAAAAGTTTATAATAATAGTAATAACTTTTTTTTGCAACTTGACATTCTTTAGACTGTCATAAATATTTAAAATGACGAAAAGTAATTATTATCTTTAAATTACGATAAATATTTGACTACATCGGTCAATTTTCGTTAAAAAATTACAATTTTATAAAATATTCTCTCAAAACGGGTATTGATTTTCTCACCATGTTTCGATTTCAATGTTGAAATCACAACTTTTTATTTATTTAAAAATCTGAAAAAAAAAATAGGAACAAAAAAACAGGTTGGTGTCAACCCTCGTATATAAAATCTGTTTCTGAAAGTCTAAACCTAAAGCTTCTCTTCCTTGTCTTCACACCTTCATTTACCAATCGCACTTCTAGACGAGAGAGATAGAAAGAGAGATGGCAAGGGACAGCTGCCTAGCTAGAATAACCGCCGGAGTCGCCGTGGGTGGTGCTGTTGGAGGCGCTGTCGGTAAAATCTACTTTCCAACCGCTATTTCTCATAAACCCTAATCATCTCCAATGTTATCTTGTCTTAATCCGTCAAACTCCATCGAATTAATCTTCTCTAGCTTACTGAATGTGAACTTTTTATCTAATTTACCGTTTCGATGCCTGATACATTCAATTGTGTTAAGAACTTTTCAATTAATTTGACACTTCGTTTTCAGCATATGTTCCTAGGGATTCCTTAGGTTTATTTCATAGGTCTCCACGAGTTCAAGTAGAACCCTAACTTTTAGCCTATAAAATGCAGTAATCTTTGTATTTAGTTGGTTGAATTTGCTGATAGGTTCTTGTAATGTTATGTAGTCCATAAATATATACTCAGGAAGCCTTCTACCCCTTACCAAATATCCATATGAGGTGCTTAGGCCTTGATTCCTTTTCACCATTAAGTGATTAAGTGGTGTCTCAATGAAGTGTTGTCTGGATAAATGTATTTAAGAAAATGATTGCACACTTAAGGATATAAATCTGTTAAGAAATCTGTTTTACATTGCAAAAACTTACATCTAGATTCTAGAAAGCATCTTTTGTGTTATGTTTTGGAGACATGTTAATATTATATTATTATTAAGCAATTGTATATATCTCTATTCTGATTGTTATATATGATTTAATTTCCAGGTGCTGTTTATGGAACTTATGAAGCTGTTAGGTACAAGGTACAATCTTATCATTCTTCTTAAACCTTTTAGGCCAGGACATAACAGACTTGCTCTTGTTCCCTCCTCTGTCAAAAGACATAAATACCCTCAATCAAAAAAAAAAATCTTATTACAGCGTTATACTTGCAAAAATCTCTCCAATAAATAAATCAATATGAAAGTACATTGGTATTTTATGAACAATATTTACAGGTTCCGGGACTTATGAAGATCAGATATATTGGACAAACAACACTCGGGAGTGCAGCCATTTTTGGTCTTTTTCTTGGGGCTGGGAGCTTGATACATTGTGGGAAGTCGTATTGAGAAGAGTTCTTTTGATATTTGAAAATAATAAATATTAGTTGCGACTTTGATAAAATCTTATTGCTCATGTGCACATTCTCTTATTAACTTTGAAATTAAAAGTCAAGCACTTTTATTGCTTTTTTTTTTTTATCTGTATGACCAAAGTTTGGATGAGTTTGAAGAGCATTGCATTGACATGGAGTTTAGTTTGTTTTTGATATTAGCTTAATATATTTATTTAGCCATTATATAGTTAATCACAAAACAAACATTACATTAATCCGTCATTTATTCATTTTAAATCTCTTACACCAAAATCATTTGGACTTATTTATTTGTAAGTATAACGTATGATTGCATAACTTCAAAGATACATGTCGCACTCAAATACAGGAAGAGGACTTTAGGAAAGTTCAAGCATATATGTTTGAGTTAACATCATTATTTATATAATCAAACTAATGAATATATGAATCATGTTCATTTTCGACGTAATATGGATGATTATACAAGTATGTTAACGTTTTAAAGTATATTATCCTTTTAATTTATTGTAGTTGTATTAATTTATTTTATAAAGTAAATAGTAGTTAAAATAATAATATGGATGATTATACAAGTATGTCAACGTTTTAAAGTATAAGCTTTTAATTTATTGTAGTTGTATTAATTTATTTTATATAGTAAATAGTAGTTAAAATAATTAATAAAATTAAAAGTTAGTTGATTTTTAATATATAAATATATTTATATATAACAATAAAGTAATCAAACAAGTAAGTGTAATGAATATTTAACAAAAAAGATGAAGACTAAAAGCGAAAGCTTTTCAACAATTGAAAGGAGTATCATGATGTTGCTTTCAATAAAGGTACACATGGAATATGTTTTTTCACAACTTCGTTTTTAACATATCTTTTACATGTTTTGTACAACATCATTTTTACACATATTTGTATCGCATTTGCATCTTATTAACTCTATAAAATAAAGTTTTTAGATTTCATTTACACTTCATTGTTTTCAAAACAACCCCTTTATAAAATGTGCAAAACGAAGTGACATGTGAAAAAAAATTGTAAAGAATCGTGTGCAAAAGTAACAAATTTAAAAACATGTGAAAAAGGAATTAAAAAAACAAGTTCTAAAAAGATGATTTAAAAAACCTATAAAATGTGTGAACACAAGTTGTTAAAAAAAACACATAAAAACAAAAAACACCAACATAAACACTAAACACTAAACAACAACAAAAACAACAACAAAACAAAAAAACAAAAACAAAAACAAAAAACACCAACATAAACTAATATGAGAAACTTGTTATAAAGATATAACATAAACAAGCGAAACAAGTTAAAAAAAGACTTTAGAAAGTCAACAAAATGTAAGTAAATAAATAAGTTAAAGGAACAACTTCAAAATATTTTTTATGTGCGGCTGCATTTAGGTATTTGGGATCGGTATAGCCGTAGCTAACAAGTACTTGAAAGTATCTGAAATAACCGTAGTTGAGTGTGTAGATTGGCTTTGTGCATGTGTGTATGAGGTTTTTGACAAAAAATATTTACGTAAACCTACTCCACGTGATATTGAGAGATTATATTTGATTTATGAAGAGATGCATGGATTTTCGGGTATGCTTTTATACGCATGTGGCTTTTGGGAAAAATGTCAAAATGTGTGGTGCGGTCAATTTACTCGATGTGATATAGGTAAGCCAACTATAATACTAAAAGTTGTTGCATCTTAGGATTTGCGGATATGACATTCGCTTTTTTGGAGTTGCGGGGTCTAAGGACATTAATATACTTGGTTAGTCTTCTCTTTTTAACGATATTTGGACCTACAAAGCACCTGATATGTCATTCATGGTGAAGAGACATTCGTACAAATACAATTACTATCTTTGTAATAGGATATACCTTGATTAATTCTACATTTATTATTAATGTAATGTTTCAATCTATGTTTTTTTTTAATTTTGATTTTAAAGTTGTATTTTTTGAATTTAAAAAAAAATGATGATGTTAAGTGGAGTGGTAGGATGAGTTTCTCACATATTTAGTGGTAGTGAATGGTGATGACACCCACCACTAACCATTTAGTGGTGGGTATAACAAATTGTCTAATAAAAAACCAGCTTAGGGCTCATTTTGATCATTTTCTTTACCATTTAAAGACACAAAGCGATTTGATCTAACTTTGATTTTGGTCGGTTTTAAACCAATTTCAGTTTTCGTTGTAATATTGATTTCAATCCAATTTCTAAAAGTAATAATGTGCCAATTTCAGTATTGGACTCTTCACCCATACATCAAATACAAAACACTAGATACAATACAATATACAAACATAAAGATAAAGATTTAGAATAGAATAGAGAATGCATGCATACTCGGTAAAAATATAAGGCAAACTATGTTATGTTGTACTCATATTATGAATATACACACTATCGGCTTTCAAGAAGAACCCCAATACCTACTACCAAACTGCAAAACAAGTCGACCAAAAAAAAAAAAAACCATCACAACCAAAGCTCTATCTAATATTGCTCTTGCTTGTGGTTAACAAATCCTTGAAAAGCTTCCAATCAATATGACCACCATTTGTTTATGATTTTGGTTAATGCACAAATGCATGGGAAAATCGGGAAAATTCATTTACATATCGTCATCATCATCATCATCATCATCATCATCATGATATTCCTATAAATGTCAATGTGCTAAATCTTCATTTCCGATTCCTACGTTTGATTTATCAACCATTCGGACGTTATATTGTTCGTAAACTCTTGTTCGGTTTTCCGCCCACCATTGTTCCGCTTGCTTCTCACTAAATCTCTTCCGGCTGGATTTAATCGATATTTTATATTAGTGTCTTTCGTTTATTTGTTTATTATAGCTATGTTATCTAAATAGAAAGCAATTTTCATTGCTATATAACTGAGAAAGATTTTTCAAAGTAAAATGTCCTAATAAGAATAAAAAAATTGAAAGTATATTGTTCTAGTTGGTAGGATTTTTTAGAGTAAATTGGTGGTATAATGTTGCAATAGAAAGAAATGAAACTAAGACATTGCATTTAGCACATGGAAAACGACTTCATATAGAAACTCGGGGAAATACTTTCTAAACATCATTTATTCAGGCATTACTTACGCATAGCGAAAAAGGAAACATGGACATTTAGGTCTATTTATGAGTAATTAGGTTTATTTCGTGTCCTTGTATAAAGCATTTTGTGAAGAGTTAAATGCACATTTATGCAACATAGTGTTTTTTAGACGAAATATGCAAATGTTTCATTATAGGACCAAACAAATTTATGCAACCGACAAACCTGAATTATTTAACAGGTAAAATATTGCATCTTTTGGTCCTAAAGCGAAGCATCAATTGCATATTTTGCATAATAAGTAATAACCACATTATTGCATAAATTGGAAAGAGAAAATGTTTATTTTGTAAATAACGTCAGAAAACCGTTTAATTGTATATTTCATACCATAATGCTTCTTATTCATGAAACAATGTTTCACCTTTTTTACCAATTTAAGCATTTTACTAATTATATATTGCATCTTTTGGAATTTTGTATACAAACCTTAAAAAAAAAAAGGAAACGTTGTTGCATAAATGCGCATTTAACATGATTAATTTATAGAAAAAAAAGCATGCATACCTGAAGCGGACTCGTTTAAGATCTTTGACCCCTCCAGGTAAGGATGTGAGAGTAATATAAACACCAGGTTCATCTTGCTCAACCCATTCCTCTTCACCCTGTCCCTGAGGCTGAGATTCACCATCTTTGCTTCTGCTACTGTTTTTGGTGGCGGCATCTGGCGGTTTGTGGCGGTTGTTGGTGGCAGTTGGTTTTAAGTTTAACAGGCTGTTTGAACCGTTGGAATCTGGTTCTTTCGGTGGTGGTGGTGGTGGTGATATTTGACCGTTGGACTGGTCAAGAGGAGGGGCATTTGGGGAAATGTCACTGGAAGCAAGATTGATGGATCCCAAGGAAGTGAAGGAAGGAGGAGATTTTATGTTTCGGGCAGCTCCTACGGGCAGCCTTTCTGCCATCTCTTTAAGCTGTAATTAGATATAAAAATAGAGGATACGGATATCATTAGTTATACAGTTTGAAACCATAAATAGTTAAACCTTATGATTAACTATTTAGGGACCTTAAGAAACCCATCTAAACGTGTTTTAAGAACAAAAAAAGAAAAAAGTATTGGACCATATTAATAAATATTGACAAAGCAAAGGGACAATTTTGTAATTTACTCTAAACCATAATGATCTTACTTGGGCTGTAAGTGACTTAATCACTTCTTTTGCAGCTTTACATTTTGAGCTCTCTTCCCCTGCAATAGCTATTGCCTCCTTTAGCTGTTTAGATGTTCTTTCCAGCTCAATCTCTTGAAGTTGTGCTTTACGAGTAAGATTTTCCACCTGAGATTACCGATTTTGCAGTTAATAAAGATCCTCTTAAATTTTCACCTATTCTTTACACATAATATAACAGCAACCTACTTTATTTACACTTCCTTACCCATAATAACAACTTACTTACATTTAGGGTAAAGTGCTAAAGTGGCATGATGGGTAATGGATAAAGTGTTGTATGCATTAAAAAATTAATCTTTTTTTAAACGGTCTGAATGAGACTAAATGACCATTTCATCCTTACATTCCACTTTTTTTTCCTCACAATATTAAGTTTTTAATGTTAGATGAGTTATAGTTTAAATGACCATTTTATCCTTACATTCCATCTGGACAACTACATAAAGCCATGTTTTTTAGCTCAACCCATCAACTCATTCTATCCAGTTTAAATCAAGTAAAAATGAAACAGCCATATATAGTTGTCCAGATTAAGCGCTTAACCTATCCAGCTCATTAAGTCAAAAAGAAACAACCCTTTATTTACTGATACTATCAATATGTAGCAAATAAAGTACATTGCCCATAGTGGTAGCTAAAACATAAGTGCATGGTGAGTAAAAAATATTAGTAAGTTTCTATTATGGGTATAAATAAAGTACATCGATATTATTGGTAAGTACGTTGATATTCCACATACCTGTGCTCTTAGTTTCACAACTTCTTGGCTGATTCCATCGTTTGTTCTTTTAGCATCATCAATTACAATCTTCGGAGATGATAATCCACCCAAAGTCGGAATCGGAGTAGTGGAACGAGGAGGACTCTGGCGTCTAGAAATCGGAGATGTGGCCCGCGATACAATTCTGGAACCGGGAACCGAAGCCGAAAAGAACTTTTTTGAAGATTCAAAAACCGGATTTAACGACTTTGGAATATTAAGTCCACCCCATTGAGAGCTTCCATTAGGTATAGGTGACACCCGGCTACTATTAAACTCAAGTTTCTTGTTACGTTTTGATGTCCGGTTTTCAAACGGTCTCAACGATTCCATCGATGAAAGTCGTGCAAGTCGAGGCCGGAAACTTGATTCCGACTTATCTTCTTTGTTGTTTCCCTCATTCATATTCAAACCCTGATTCCCGTTTCCGTTCCCGTTTCCGTTTCCGTTTCTTACTGATGATGACTGTGATGAGGAGTCAAAGTCGTTGACTTTTTTCAATTTATTAAAGCAATTATCGCAAACGCGATAAGGTTTATTTGGGTTTAATGCCATGGAAGCTCGTAGTGACTTCTTGCTACTACAAGAATGGCAGAAAACGAGTCCGCAGTTGTAGCAATTGTGACGTTTTCTTTTGAAATTGAAGGGGAGGTGGCAGCCGGAGCACATGGACTGATCGGATCCTGAGACCCATTTATGAAGGCATACAGCGGCGGTGAAATTAGTCCCACAAGCTATGCTTTTTACTTGTTTGTCTTTTAGAGCTTCCACTAAAGTAGGGGCATTTCGGTCATCTATATCTCCATGGCCGAGTCGGCCATTAGCGCCCTTACCCCACGTGTAAACTTCGGTTCTCGAGGTTAAAACCGCAACATGATATGCACCACAAGATATCTCCTCCACAAAACTTTTGGAGAGTTTGCCGTCGACACGCGCCGGGAGTTTTCCGTCGGCTTGAGGATTCCCGAGTTGACCGTACACATGACTTCCCATCGTGTAGACATGACCGGAGGTTGTTAGCGCCACCGTCATGCTATGACCACATGAAACTTGACAGAAATTGGGGTCGACGAGTGCGGCGACGCAAGTGGGTACGAGTTTTGTCTCTTTATCGCCGTGACCTAGTCGACCTTTATCGCCGTCGCCCCATGTAAATAACTTCCCTGAAGAACTTGAATTCCCGACTATGACTTCCACAACGGCGGCGGTATGCCAGACACCGCAAGCGGCTCTAACGGTTCGGAGTCCTTTAAGAGATTCGACTTCCCGAGGCTTCGAGATGCTTTTCCGATCTCCATGGCCTAAAACACCGAACGTCCCGTCACCGAAAGTGAAAAGTTGACCAGCGGAGGTCACGACGGCGGTATGCCATGGTCCGCATGCGATGAAGGAGACGTGTATACCCTCTAGAGGGCCGTTTACTCGTTTTGGAACCCAATGACTCACTTCATTCCCATGTCCGAGTACCCCGAAATGTCCGTCGCCCCATGTGTATAGATCGCCGGAAAGTGTCACGGCACACGTGTGATACTCGCCGCATGCCACGAGCTCGATGTTTGTGTTACTAAGAGACTCGATAAGTTTCGGGTGCAAAACGTCGGAATCGACGCCATGTCCGAGTCTTCCGGTTGATTCTTCGCCCCAGGAAAAGATCTCCCCTTGTTTCGATACTAACGCAGCATGTCGTCCACCACAAGCGATATTTTGAACATCGAGTACCACCGCAGATTCTAAAGGCTTCGGTAGTAAATAGTCGATTTTACCTCCGGTTGAATTCCGGCCACCGTCTCCGGCGATCTCGCCCCAGAGAAACACGTCTCCCAAGGCGTCCCCGTCATCGTGACCGGAGCCTTGACTTGATGAGCTAACGGCGCTTGATAGGCTGACTCTAAACGCGTCGATTCCCGTTGCCCTAGTGTGGCCATGGATGCTATCGGAACCTCGAGATGACAATGAATGGACAGAACCGGTGGCGGAATCTGAGAAGAAACCTTTGGGAGGAGGAATCTTGTAGAAGTTGACGTCTGGAATGTTTTTTGGAGGGCTTCCGAATGGAGACTGGAGGGGGATCTGGTCAATTAAGTCCTGAATATGCAAATATATAACATGAATTATAACTTTATCTTCTTCGAAGTGAATATAATGTTGTTGTTAATTGTTATGTACCTTTTGTGAGCTATCACCACTACCAAATGGGGAGTGTAAAGGCGAGCTTCTGCGTGTGTAGGTTCTGGGACTATTAGCTTCCGATGGGATTCCATCACTTCTTGATTCTGTTCTCCATTTTCTTTGATGGCCTCTTGATATTAATGCCTTAAGACCACTAAACCAAACCTCAGCTTCATCTTTATCCTTACAGATCTAAAAGATAAACAATCCATTCACCAAGTGCAAAAAGATTAATACAAATCACAAACATATGAAAGTACATTGCTATTTCTTGCATTTATTCTATAAAAGAATCAAGAAATTGGATGAAAGTCTTACCAAATCCAGAGACCTATCGTTATATATTAGAGAAAATGATTGATACTCCTTCTCGGGTCGTGGGTACCTTTGAAAGATTGGCTAAACAAGAGAAAGACAAATAAGAAGCAAAATCACATACATGACAAATAAGGTTGAATGCGAAAAAATATTAACATTGTTATGACATCTTATTTTCAAATCTTCCTATTATAATTTGTAGATTTTTCAAAAATACAATGCCTTAATAAGACATGTTTTGAAAGTACAATGCTGTAACATGAACAAATGAAAGTAGGATGCTATTTCTTAAATTCAGCCCTAACAGATAAGACTAAATTTTTTGAAGATGAACATGAAAATGTATAGTTTAGAAGTGTTGTTTTCTGAAAAGGAAACAACTTACAGTTCGTTGCCCTGAAACAATTCTGGAGACATGACTAAGTTTAAGGATCTTTTCCTCTTTCCCAGAAAACCATATGAGAACAGATTCATCCTGAAACATCAGAGAAAATCCAGGTTTATTTTGAGTAGTAAACTACTTTAAATACTTCATTAAAATGAGGTTACATATCAAGTTGAAATCAATGGTAAGCATTCATCATGAAACATCAAACTTACATTAGCCAGCCTAAAGGGACAAAACTTAGGTTTTCCTCTTCTGCCATATTTAAGAAGATAAGCCCCTTTCTTCAGAGCAGTAATGGCCTGTAGCAAACATAACAATAATGCACTTAGTTGCCCAATTGCAATCCTCATATTTGGTATAAAAGTAACAAATCATGATCTTGTTACACTATCATACTCTAATTAGTCTAATTAAGATAAAATTTTCCCACGTAAAGAATGTGTCATGATATCACATATGAACTTTTAATTCCACTTTTACATTTACCTGAGATATAAATCTATAATGTTGCAAGTGTTCACAGTATAGACTTATTTATAACACAAGCTTAACTCGTATGGAAATAAATAAAATGCTACTTATTAAGTTTAATAATGGTTCTACTGCGAAAGAAAGGAATATATTTTTGCATGTTCATGAGCAAATTTTACACTCCCTCAGTAAAAAAACCTCTACAAATCCTATCTGATACCTTCTAAAACATGTTCTGGTATTTTTCAAAAAGTAAGTCCATCTAAAATTTAAATATCATCGACAGTAATGAACTAATGGTCCATAATTGTAGACATATTTAACATAGGTTTTCAGTTACAGACCATGTGTTTGTATATATGTTTTCTTTTCCAATTTCCACCATGGTAGACATTTAACCTTCGATGTTTACTACTATACCTAGATGTGCACTTAAATTGCATACAAATTGCTATATCTTGAGTTATAAGTACCACGATCATTGAGATGTTCTAATATGTATTTCTACTTATGTTGGTTGTCATTTGGATTTCAAAATTTTTGTTTAGGCCTAAATTACCATATGTATGCAAGATGGTTGAGCGCGATATGCAATAGAATGGAACTAGAGGACTGTATATTATCTACACTAGGCATGGTAAACATTCCTTCTTTTGCATGAGATATATGGAACCAGAATCCACGAATTGCCAAAAATGCAACAGTCAAACTCTTATTATCTACACTTTCTTTCCAAACCTAATGAAAACAGGGACACTTATCTAGTATTACACACATCTTTAAAAGCAACTTAGATTGATAGAGCATAATGCAACTCTAGAAACATCCATCTTAACAATGTTGCTGAAAGGGCAGTGTGCATTGGTAGCAAAAATAGAAGGAAACCCTTCCCACAAACATAATGGAGGTCACCTCTGGCAGTGTCTACATTGGCTTGAATTAAATAGATAGATAAGAATAACAGTTTGACTGACTTAACCATATCAACTTGTTGTAAAGCACAGGAAATGAAAAGGGGAAAAACACAAAGTTCACTAGAAAAAAGCACAAACCCACAAATTATCTGCTACACTTCAGAAACAAAGTCAAATTGTTACATACAGAATACACATTGTTATAGTTCTGATTTCAAACCTAGCGAATTCTTAGGTGATTATAAGCTGTATGTGTTTAGATACCAAAAACGCAAATTAGATACCAAGCCACTGCATCATGGTTATCTCTTGAAACATACACATATTAACTTCACACAAAGCCCTAGATACACAAATAGCAATTGATCGATTTGATGTTTTTGATTTCGTCTCTGTTACTGCGGATGATTTGTGAACAATTATTCCAAACCCTACGAAACATGCAGAAAATTCTAAAAAAATTACAACTAATTTACCTGTTCAATGTCCCTTTCAACTTGGCCACCTGTCCTACTAGCCTCTGAAGTCATCCTCGGAGTCTGTATCATCATCATCTGAGACTACAGAATCCGAAACCTAACTATCAGCTTCTACAATAACAATC
This sequence comes from Lactuca sativa, assembly GCF_002870075.4. Lineage (NCBI taxonomy): Eukaryota > Viridiplantae > Streptophyta > Magnoliopsida > Asterales > Asteraceae > Lactuca > Lactuca sativa. The sequence continues at coordinate 82,093,069 of NC_056624.2, forward strand.
AACCCCATCCTTGTCCTTAATTAAACGAAAATCATTCCCTCATACATCAAATTCATCCCAATCCCTTTAATTTATTCACATAATACAAAACGCAACCAGCAGAGAAGATTGAAAATCAATTAATCGCAGTATCTAACAGAAGGTCTGCTGAAATCGAACGACTCTAGAGAGTTAATTTGCGATAGATTCGATCACAATGAGAGGGGAAAAGTTGCGTAATTTGAATGGCTTTGACGGCTGGAGCTTAGATCAGGCTGACGAATATGAAGTAAATGACTGGTTGATCTTGTAATCAGCTGTGCAGGAAGGAGTTCAGACTGCAGGAAGAGAGAGAAGATATAGAGGCACCTTTAACTACAGGTGTTGAGAGAGAGAGAGAGAGAAAGAGAGAGAGAGAGAGAGAGAGAGAGAGAGAGTTCGTTGGGGGTGCTAAAAAGGTTTGAGTAGAGTAGTATCTGAGTAAGAATCAAATTCCATCAAAATTATAAATCATAAAATAAATATTCATTTTATGAATCATAAATAACATTTATTTTATATCCTTCTATAAATGTTTTTTTTTTCTTTTTGATATTTAAAATTTTGTAAATAAGTTTTGATTTTTAAATTTTGAACTTTTAGGTTTGTTTCATGAGTCGGTGCTAATGTACAAAATAAAAAATGAGGCATGCAAGTCATTAAATAAAAAGTAGTTGTATGGCTAGTTAATATCTAAATCACAAAAGAAGCAAATAGAGATGTAAAATAAATAAATAAATAAATAAAATAATCATGTGGGACCCCTATTTTATAGGACTTGTTTTTGTACAGGATAATTTTATAATGTTTTTGGGTTCATATACGGGACATAACTGGGATGGGAAGTTTCATCTCGAACCTTTTGGCCCTCAAAATAATTATCCTATATTTAACTATTTGATTTATAAAAATAAATTTTAAATTTAGAATAGTCATTGTGTAATATATGATTTGAATTTAAACAATAGTGTAATATATAAGTTTAAATGAAATAAACGAGTTAAAAATAAAGTAAATAATGGTTAATAGAGGATTTTCGAATAAAATGTGGCTAATGAAGGATTTAAGGGAAATGGGGATGGTCTCGAAATTATAGGGCAAGATTAAGGGTGGAAAACGGGGGAATACATGTTGAAATTAGGGGAAACATGCAAATTCGTGGGCGAAGTCAGAAGAGGCTACTTCCTTCCTCATTGGACCTGTTAACATCCCTAAAAACTACAATAAACAACAATAAATTTTATTTTTAAAATATAAATATTGTGATTGGTTTCATTTTCACAACCTGTCTTAAATTGTCGATTAAGTATTACGTTGTTATGGTTAAAAAATATAATTATGTTGTTCTGTAAGATCCCAAAAATTTCGACCAATTAAAACTTTTCAAAACAACTCATTTACTAATAAAAGTGTTTACAATCAATGACATAAAATCAGGATGTGTAGGGTCACGCCTTCGCATTGTCACGGTTCTCTGAAGTACCTGAAACCATAAACCAAAACGGTAAACACAAAGTTTAGTGAGTTCCCCCAAAAGTACCACCACATAAACGTAATAACAAACAAACAACATGTTGGGTTCGATCATCCTCGGGATGGAATTGTTGGATTAGGTGTCTAAGCCTATAACTATAATTTTTATATACTTGAATTGATAGTAGCATAGTCCTTTTGGTTTGCCTTCAAACCTGATAATTGAATAAGATGACTGTTAGTGAGAGAAGAATGATTTATTAATTTATTACTTGGTTAATAAATTAATTAGAAATCAAAATAAATAAATTATTAATGTATTATGGAAATAATATTTTAATTAGAAATCATATTGTTTAATTAATATTTAATCAGAAATTAATTTGGAATTAATTTTGGGATTAAATGAATTAATTAAAACTACATGGACTAAAGGTGACAATGTTCAATAGTTGAGCATTGGGAAGTTCTAGAACCTCCTTATAGTGGGGGGAACAAATTCTAGATGCTCCTAGGGTTTCCTTGATCTCTAAGGGTACGTCGGATCCTGATTTCAGATTTTCTTGTCTAACTTGATTTATTTGGTTAATATTTGGTAATTATCTTTTATTAAATCTGCCATAATCCGATTTTTGGTAATGTTAGATAATTAAATATGACCTAAATGTTAGGAGATAATTATGAATTGGATAATGTTGATTTTATTTGATTATAATTATCCTTATGGATATGATTAATAATTTAATTAATTATTAAATTAAAGGATAATTAATATATCCTTAATTAGTTACTAAATAATTAATCTGATTATTAATTAAAGTTAATTTTAGGATTGTTTGAAATTTAAATTAAAAGGTTTAACTTTTTAGATTTAAAATGTATAAATTACATTCTTATGGATTTTGTTAATAATTTAATTAAATGGTTCATTAAATGATAATTAATAAATCCATATATGGTTTAAATTTAATTTAATTAGAAGTTTAATTTATTAAAAAATTAAACCCTTGAAATTTTAAAATGTTTAAAATTTAGTTTATATATATATATATATATATATATATATATATATATATATATATGTTTAATATATATTATACGTATAAGAAAAGTCAGTCGAATTGCTAGTACGTCTCATTCACGAAGCCATACTCTAAGGGGAGTTTAAGGAAACGGTCTGTAAAATGATCGTCATTGGGTATCCATTCTTACCTAACGCTCTCTTGTATGGTGGAGGGTCGTTAGCTGAACGAGTTCGATAGGACAATTAAATCTCAACAATAAGTATAATGTGATATAAAGTAACTGAACCATTTTCTAAAATCTCATTCTTAGTTACTTTAGGCAAAATGTGAATTTGATGTTAAAACATGAAATTGCACATTGCACCTTATTGGTCATTAGCATGTGTGGTTAACCGGCACACTAATATGAGACTAATATTGTTGGCAATGGTTGTATCGTAAATTATCATTGAATTAATGGAGCGAGTATGGTTAACCGACACATTAATTTCAGATGATAAATGACATTGAGAGTACCAAGCTAATTTGCATGGCTATTCACATCTCGTTTGTGGACTTCGGCATCCCAATCACAAAGTGAGAGTGTAATCGAGATTAAACATGCCATTGAACAGTTCAATGAATCTTAAAAGATCTAGGAGTTTCATTAGATTGAAACTAGTAAATGCTTACCTACCTAAAATAGATTTGAATTTTGTTACGACATCCCTCTTCAGAATTCGAATTGAAAATATGGATCCTAGCCTTAATTTAAAAAATTTTGGGTTAATAATTAAGGATTTAAAATCAACTAACTTGAATTCTCTATTCTCCTTTTATAAATGTCGAGTTCAGACAACAATGGTCTTCCTCGTTCTTCTGGAAATGTTTTTTCTTCTCTATCAGAAGATGATCTTCCACATGTTGATCAAGGTGAAAGAATGTTCCCTTCTTCAAGCAATGGTGGAACTGGAAATCATGCTTTTCCGACTCTTCCTCCACCTCCTCCATTAATTCTCCATGAGCCACATTTTCTTCAAGCTGAAAAATACGAAGTCACTCAAGACCTATTGGAAAGTAAACATCAAGATCGAAAGTCCAAATTCTGCGCATGTTCTGAAAATGAAATCACACATTGACATATTGGGAATGTTGGATGTCGTTTTCCCAAGAGAGCTGGCCATTGATTTGGTTCTACTTTCACTTCCTAACTCATATAGTTAGTTGATTAAAGACTTATATGGAGGGACCACAATGTGACCCTAATCGATTTGACATATATGTTGATTGTTGTTGAAGCATAAATGCTTAAGAGCACAAATCAAGTGAATATCTTTGAAGGATCTGTCTTCTATGTTTTCATGGACATTGACAGTGGTAACATTGTAGTATAGAAAAGGTTTATCTTCCCAATGGAAAAGGATCGCCCAAGGTCAAACCATTTGACCATATGGTAAAGATAAAGGTTAATTCTAAGATAGTTCCATGTGTTAATCCCAATAGGTCCATGTGTTTCTATTGCCAATTGAAAGGGCATTGGATACGAAGCTGCCCAGAATACCTGAAAATCTTGGAGATGGTAAAGTCAAGTCGTATGACTCTACTTTAGGTACATCCACTATCTAGCTCTACTTTATTAAGTTCCTATTAATAGATTCTTAATACATGATGGGATAGTCACATTTTAATGTTTTTGAAGGATCTAAGAGAAATAAGGAAGCTTAAGAAGAGTAAGTTGAATCTGATCGTTAGAGATGGATTTCGGTCGCATGGTTCGATGATCAGATTTTGGAAGCTGCTGCATAGGAGTTATAGATTGCTTAGGAAATATCGAGAAACATAGTTTTCATATATTTGCATTGTACGGACAAATTTTCCCGTATATTATCAATAAAAGTGAAATTTTGATTTCTTTAATTTATGTTTTCTTGCAATGGCATTTATAAAAATTGGTGGTTATATTTCTATTATTAGCAATGTTAAATATGGATTTGATAATTAATTATGTCGTTTGTGGAAATGTCATAATCAACCAAGTGAAAAGGAATTATCATCACCCAAATTTCAATTGGATAAAAACTTGGAGTCACACAATTCGAGTTGTGTGATGTATGAGAACCTTGATCATTGGAAGATCATGACTAATTCGTTGATCACATGTTTATGTGAGTCAAGTGAAGGACTAAAGGATCTAGTACACTTTGATGTCGACTATTTAGATCCACCACAAAGGACGATAAGTATATTCGTCATGATTTACTGATGTTTCAGTAAACATGGTTGTGTTTATAAGATTAAGCATAATTCTAACACTTTGAAAAAGTTTCAAAGAGTAGTGGAACGAATATGAAGAATTTGTTAGGCAGAAAGATAAAAGTCTTTCCAATCTGAAAGGAGAGGAGATTACTTTAGTATCATGTTTTATGATCATCTTAATGGTTATGGAACTATGTCACAATTGATCCTCTAAGGACATCTTAGTGAAATTTTTTCAACTAAGAATAGGAATTGGATATTGGTGAAATGGTTTAATCGAGAGATGAGTCATACTTTGTTTTCCAATCAAGTTTTAGAGTTATAGTCTAGTAACTACAAATCGTATCTTGAAGCTTATTTTCAAACTAAGTAGATTTATAACACCTCATGAAATGTGGAGTATAAATGTTTTCTTACTCTAGCACATTTGAAATTGGTAGTTGTGATGTTTTGGTTAAAACAAAGGATAAACTAAGACCAATTATACGAAGTGTTTCTTGACAAGAATCCACACTAACTTTTGAATATTTGTTTTGCTCGTCAAGGAATGCTCCTTGAGAGAGAAACTTATATGTCAAGAAGTAAGTGGGAATATTATTGATCTTGAAAAGTTTCAGGAATCAATCGAGAATAAACCTTTTAGTTATCACTAGAACACGACCTAAGGTTGATAACCTATCGTGTTCAGTTGACACATTCTTGTTTCTGTGCACCTTCCTATTGTGTTGGCAATGCTTATGATTTCTATAGTTCTCATTCGACTACAAAAGGCAGAGCATGTTGGTCAGTAATAGTACATTAGTCAATATGGGTGAGCTGTTTAACAACACGAAAGCACTGGTAGGCCCTCGTGCTAACAGATGGAAATAAATTAAGAACAAGAAAGTTCAGTCCATAAAAGGAAAAGCCTAAAATTAATTTTGGTTTTGTCCTCAACCTTATCTTATGATCGTAGGTTGGAATTCATAAATTCACATGGATAGGAACGTATACGCCATAAGATCTAGGTGGAAAAAGGTTTCGCTCAAATCCATGAAAATGATTATGAGGAAAGTGTCACACCCCCAAACCAAGGAGGGCGGAAACGTCCAGGGGTGGAGGACTTCATGTATAGTATCATAACAACAATGGCAATAGTGATGAAAGTAAACACAACCAACATATATATAATTGAAAGAGTTACATCGTTGTATGAATTGCATGTTTCAAAATCAATTACAATATGTTGACAAAATATGAAATGTTTGACGCCTTAACGTCCCATCCTCAAAATGCACTTGATTTCCTGTTTAGTGATTTCCTGAGAATACAAGTTGTTTGAAAGAGTGTCAACACAAAGGTTGGTGAGTTCATAAGAGTTTTTGTTTGAGAAATAACCATTTTTCTTGTAAAAGCGATAGAGTATGTTTCCAGAAAATCCAATATTTTCTTTATTATGTAACTGTAGTCTTAAAACCCAAAGACCGAAGTGTACAAGTAATTCATCATACTTATAGTGAATCATGCAAGTTTAAATCGAAATAAACTCGTTAATTTAGAAGTAAAACCCCCTTTTTAAAGTAGAAATTTTTCCATGTAAACTTGATATATTATTAACTATTTATGTGAGCCGCTATAACCATACTATGACTAGAGGTAACCTGCACAACGTCTTTCAGACGCCCGGATCTTATGACTCTTGTCACCCGCAGACATGCTGGTCCGGCTGTAGCTAGCAGCTAGGTGTGGGATGTCAACCCCAATATAGATCTATACACAATTATCACGCTCTCCCTACAAGAGACTGTGGTTATAACTTACAGGAATTTGAATCCCATACTCGAACGTATGGGTAGAGATTGTCTCACAACCTAAGTTAACTAGTCTACAAATGATTTGTTATTAAACCCTTTTCCCGTAGATGGAGTAAAATAACCTTTTATGAATGAATTAGTGATATGAATTCCTTGAAGTATTACTTTTATAGTTCATTAGGCCGTGTATGAAAACCCATTTGTTTCGAGAGTAAAGCCTTTGTCATGCGGTAAAAATCCCATAAACTATGCTTATTGTAGTTTATTATATGTATTCGAAATAAATGATGAAACCTTATCATGAATGACAAATTTTCAGTTTACAATGATAAACCAACAAGGAAATGCATTCAATATTTAGAACTTATCGTTATACACTTTGCTCCGCATAATACAAAGTGTTATAAAAGTTATAGGCTGTTATTTAGTTTTAGCCTTTCAGCACTGATTTCGAAAAGTCATAGAAAAATCATATGAAGTCAAAAACTAAATTTGTAAATTCTGAGAGTTCAAAAAATGTGTCTAGTTTGTTCATAAATTTTATTACGATTTTTGGATGCCTCTAACTTGTGTAAAAATGCTCATATTCACAGACTGGTCCGGATTCGTAGCTACAGTGATAGGCAGTTTTGTAAAAATCACCATAAATTGTAGAAAAATCGTATGGAGATGTGCAAATAGTCATTTTAAAGGTAAGAACTTGAAATATTTGCACCTAATACAGTTTTGAAAACTAAAATGTTTAAGTTGTCCAAAACAGTCCGTGAATGGAGTCTAACTTTTCTGATGAAAGCTGTTAGAAAAGTTTAGTTATGTTCTTGGCATTTTAACTTGTATTCCCCCCCCCCCCCACACACACACACACTTAAAACTTAAGAAAACAAGAAAATACAGGGGTATGAACTCAACTTGAGTGATTTCAGTGGTTGAATGTTGAAGAAGAGAAGTGTTTAATTCAAGAACACTTGAAGGATTGCTTTGAAGATTCAAGAATCTAACACAATAATGATGGAGTTTGTGTAAGCCATCAATGATTTGAGTAGAATGAAGTGTAATTATCACAAGGAGGATAAATTATACTTACCAAGTGAAGGAGAAAAGCTGGAAATGCCTTGGAAATCTCGTTTTTGTGAAAGGGAGTTAGAGAGAAACGAGGTGTTTGATCTTTAGTGAAATGAGAGCAAGTGAGTGAGAATGAGGAGAGGTAAGAGTCTTCAGCCTTTGACCATGAGTGGGGCTGGTCAAATGGTGGGGAAAGTACTCTTGAATGACCAGGTATGGTGGGGAGTACAATGGCTGGTCATGGGAATGGGTATGGGGTGGTTGTTTGTGTCAAATATTATGGTAAGATTCACACTCCACCTCATGATCTCACTTAATAGATTTTATTCTTAAATATATATTTCCATAAAAATATGTCTAAATTATGAATATTTAGGGTCTTATATGTTAAAATATGATTTTTGGAGAAAATCCCGCGTTAAAATGATGAAAAACGGGCTTAAAACGGAGTTGGGGTCGAAAACCGGGTGAAAAAGGGTGAAATCCGAAGTTCTGGCAAGGGTGCGGTCATCAGTAGCCTTGGAACCGGTGTGACTCGGCTGCTGAGGAGGATCCGGGGAGAAGGGACTGCGATCCGAAGGCTTGATGCTGTCAGAAGGCGAGGCTCGCTGCGGCTGGACGGCTGCAGTCTCCTTGGCTGCAGCTTCGGATGGCTGCAGTCTCCTTGGCTACGACTTTGGATGGTTGCGGTCTCCTCGGCCTGACTCCTTTGACCTTGGTTCAAGAAGGGTTTGATCCCTATAGAAGGACTCCGGCCCTAAGAGGCTATTTTCCAAGGTATCTTCCCGTTTCAAATGGTTTTTCACTAAGTCAAGTGTCAGGACGCCCCAATTGATTACGAAAAACCAAAAGAGGTTTTGAGAGACATTTGGGAGAGATTTCACATTCTTGGAGAGATTTCTCATATAAAGAGAGATTTGGGAGAGATTTCACATTCTTGGAGAGACTTCTCATACAAAGAGAGATTTGGGAGAGATTTCACATACAAAGAGAGATGTGGGAGAGATTTCACATATTTGGAGAGATTTCTCATACAAAGAGAGATTTAGGAGAGATTTCACATTCTTGGAGAGATTTCTCATACAAAGAGAGATTTGGGAGAGATTTCACATATAAAGAGAGATTTGGGAGAGATTTCACATTCTTGGAGAGATTTCTCATACAAAGAGAGATTTGGGAGAGATTTCACATACAAAGAGAGATTTGGGAGAGATTTCGCATACAAAGAGAGATTTAGGAGAGATTCTAGATAAAGAGAGATAGAGTGAAAACGATTGAGAGAGGTTTCGTGTGTGACATTTGTGAGTGTTTGGCTCCGCAACGCAAGGTCTGTAAGCCCCATTAAGCCATGTTTTAGGATCTTACACACTCCAGATGAGTATGCAACATTGTTTTATCAGTTTGGTTCATTGTTTAGCACTAAGGCTAAGGAAAATTAAACACACGAATTTTCCAAGTGATGTTTTCTCATTAAAATAGTGAGTTATACAGTAATTACATAACGTAAACCCTAATATACAAGGTTTAATTGAGTTGACCGGTTTGGCTCGTTGACTTTGTTTGACTTTGACTTGACTCGAAATTGACTATTATCACATCATCCCCCCCGTTAGAGGGAATTTCGTCCCGAAATTTACATTCTGAAAGGGACTTCAAGAGTTTGGGAAGAGACGCGGGTATTTTTGTTTCATTTGATCTTCATGTTCCCAGGTGAACTCAGGTCCTCGTTTCGCGTTCCAACGAAACTTCACTATGGGAATATGACTTTGTTTCGTTCTTTTGACCTCCCGATCCATAATCTCAACTGGTTCTTCCACGAAATGGAGACTCTCATTAACTTCAATTTCGTCGAGAGGTGTCACGAGAGTCTCGTCGGACAGACACTTTTTCAAGTTGGATACGTGGAACGTAGGGTATACGTTATTAAGTTCTTGTGGTAATAAGAGTTTATACGCTACTGGACTAATCCTAGCAAGGATTTCAAACGGTCCGATGTACCTTGGGTTTAGTTTCCCACGTTTACCAAAACGTATCATTCCTTTCCAAGGGGAAACTTTTAGTAGTACTCGATCACCGACCTGGAATTCCAAGGGTTTGCGTCGCTTGTCCGCGTAACTCTTTTTTCGATCACGAGACGCCTTCAGTCTTTCCCGAATTTGAACAATCTTTTCTGTGGTCTCCCTTATGATTTCAGGACCAGTAAGGGTGCTATTAGGGACTTGCCCCATAGCTAGTTGAGTGTCCCCTACTTCTGCCCAACACAGGGGTGATCGGCACTTGCGTCCATAAAGAGCTTTGAATGGGGCGACCTTGATGCTAGTGTGATAGTTGTTATTGTAGGAGAATTCAATAAGCAGTAAATGGGTATCCCATGCCTTACCAAAGTCTATCACACAGGCTCTCAACATGTCTTTTAATGTCTGTATGGTGCGCTCGCTTTGCCCGTCGGTTTGTGGATGGTAGGCCGTAATCATGTCTAGCCTAGTTCCCAAAGATTTCTGTAGGGACTGCCAAAATCACGAGGTGAATCTACTATCTCGGTCGGAGATAATGGGTATTGGTATGCCATGCAGTCGCACAATCTCCTTGATGTACGTCCTGGTTAACTTCTCCATCTTGTCGGTTTCCTTTATTAGCAGGAAGTGCGCAGACTTGGTTAATCTGTCTATGATTACCCATATGGTATCAAGCCCGCCTGACGTCTTAGGCAGCTTGATTATGAAGTCCATGGTTATCCGTTCCAACTTCCACTCAGGTGTATCAGGCTGTTGTAGTAGTCCTGAGGGTTTCTGGTATTCCACCTTGACCTTGGCGCAAGTCAAACACTTACCCACATAAGTCGCAATCTTGGCTTTCATGTTCGGCCACCAGTATAACTTTTTGAGGTCTAGATACATCTTGTCCAAACCTGGATGGATGGAATATCGAGTCTTGTGTGCTTCATTCATGATGACGTCTCGGAACCCACCAAACTTTGGCGTCCAGATCCGATTCATGAGATAACGTGCTCCATCATCCTTGACTTCTAGGGTTTTATCCATCCCTCTTAATGCCTCACCTGTCACATTTTCTGGTTTCAAGGCTTCTAGTTGGGCTTCCTTGATTTGCGTGTCCAGGTGGGAATGGATGGTCTTGGTTAAGGATTTTACTCGGCGGCCCGAATATTCCTTCCTGCTTAGGGCATCAGCCACTATATTGGCCTTTCCCGGGTAGTAGCAAATTTCATACTCGTAGTCGTTCAGCAGCTCAACCCATCTTCGTTGCCGCATGTTGAGCTCTTTTTGATTGAGGATATGCTGAAGACTTTTGTGATCGGTGAAGATAGTGCATTTTGTGTCGTAGAGGTAGTGACTCCAGATCTTTAAGGCGAACACTACCGCTCCCAGTTCAAGGTCATGGATAGTGTAATTAACTTCGTGTGTCTTAAGTTGTCTTGACACATAAGCGATGACTTTACCTCTCTGCATGAGCACGCATCCGAGGCCTTGATTTGAAGCATCGCAATATACCACGAAGTCATCAGTTCCTTCTGGAAGAGACAAGACCGGTGCGCTACATAGGGCTTGTTTTAACGTTTGGAAGGCGGCTTCTTGTTTATCTCCCCACTTAAACATCACACCTTTTTGAGTTAAGGTGGTGAGTGGTTTTGCGATCTTGGAGAAGTTTTGGATGAATCTTCGGTAGTATCCAGCGAGTCCTAAGAATTGTCGGATTTCTGTCGGTGTTATGGTGCTGGCCAGCTTTCGATTGATTTAATCTTTGAGGGATCCACATGTATCCCTTTCTCGCTAATTACGTGGCCAAGGAATCCCACTTCTCGGAGCCAAAATTCACATTTTGAAAACTTAGCATAAAGCTTCTCGGCTCTTAGAGTCTCCAGTATTAGTCGCGGGTGTTGCCTGTGCTCTTCTTCGCTCCTTGAATAGACCAAGATATCATCGATGAACACGATCACGAATTTATCTAGAAAGGGTCGACACACTTGGTTCATCAGATCCATGAATACTGCCTGTGCGTTTGTTAATCCTTAGGGCATTACCACAAACTCGTAGTGCCCATAACGAGTTCTGAATGCAGTCTTGGGAATGTCCTCTTCTTGAACTCATAGTTGGTGATAACCCGACCGTAGATCAATCTTTGAGAAGTAGCTCGCCCCCTTGGAGTTGGTCGAATAGATTGTCAATTCGGGGTAGGGGATATCGGTTCTTTATGGCGAATTTTTTCAGTTCACGGTAGTCGATGCACATACGAAAAGATCCATCTTTTTTCTTTACGAATAAGGTCGGTGCTCCCCAAGGCGAGAAGCTTGGTCTGATGAATCCCTTGTCCAGTAGTTCACTCAGTTAACTCGATAGTTCTTGCATCTCTGCCGGTGCAAGACGGTATGGCACTTTGGCTACGGGGGTAGCGCCAGGGATTAGATCGATTCGAAATTCGACTTTTCTCACAGGTGGTACACCTGGGAGGTTTTTTGGGAACACGTCGGGAAAGTTACAGACCTCTGGGATGTCCTTGATTTCTTTCACCTCTCGTTTATTATCCACAACATGGGCCAAAAAGGTGTGATATTCCTTACGGAGATACTTTCAGGCTTTGACACAAGAGATGATTTGTAGGTTCGCACTAGGTTTGTCGCTATAAACGACGAGAGTGTTGCTATTCGGCAGATTGAGGCGGACGGCCCTTTCTTAACACAAAATGTCAGCACGATTACAACTCAACCAATCCATACCAATGATGACATCGAAACCTTTTATTGTGACCGACATTAGGTCGATTTTGAACGAATGGTTGTCTAGAGTGAGGGTACACCCTGAGTAAATATCATTAGTGCGCTCAACCTTTCTGTTTGCCATTTCTACAACTTATGAATCTTTTAATGACTGGGGATTTTGTTTAAGTATTTGTTTGAATTGGTGACTCACGAAACTTCTTTCTGCCCCACTATCGGAAAGTACGCATGCATAAGAGTTATTGAGGAGGAACGTACCAGTAACTACGGTGTGGTCCTTGACTGTTTCCATGTGTCCTAAAGTTAGGACTCTTCCTGCATTCCCAACATTGGCGTTTTGTGCTTTTGGGCAGTTTCTTTTGTAGTGCCCTATCTCTCCGCAACCATAACAGGTTTGGCTTGCTCCGGTATTGGCGACGGTGGTGGCTTGAGTGGTGTTTTGGGCCGACATTTTACAGAATCGTGAAATGTGTCCCTTCTTGTTGCAGTTATTGTAGTGTAATTCCCGAAAAGCACCGTTGTGGTGGAAACCACATTTGTCGCACTTAGGGAGTGTCCCAACATATTGCTTCCGTGGGGCCGGAGTGAATGGAGTAGTGGCAGCATGAATGGTGACAGTTTGCTGTTTCTTGGCAGACTCTGGTGCCGACTGTTTCTTTTTGTTACTCCATAACTTTCTTTTATTGTTACCTCCTTTTGTTTGACCGGGGGTGGTGATCACGGTACCATGGCTGGCCCTATGGTCGATAAGTTGTTGTGCCAATTCCTTGGCACTCTCAAAGGTAGTGGGTTTCGAGGCCAGTACACTATCATGAATCTGGGATGATAGCCCCCAAAGAAATCGTTCCACCTTTTTCTCCTCTGGAGTGACCATTGTGGGACAGAGGAGTGCTAGGTCATTGAATCGGGCGGTATAAGCTTCGAGATCCGTCCCCGACATCTTAAGGTTCCAAAGTTCTTCTTCAAGTTTTTGCACTTCGCCCCTCGGGCAATATTCCTTCAGCATTAAAGCTTTTAAATCCTCCCAGCTTATAGAGTTAGCCACTGCAGGAGTAAGCGACTTAACTCTACCGTTCCACCAAGTGAGAGCTCTTCCGATGAAAGTGAATGTCGCGTACTTGACTTTGCTCACTTCAGGGCAGGCACAAATTTCAAAGACTGCTTCAGTTCTCTCGAACCATTGCATTAGTGCAATGACGCCCCCGCTTCCATTGAAATAATCGGGTTTCCCATTTGTGAAGTCCTTGTAAGTGCACTCCTTCGTACGCCCCGTATTATCCCTGTGGTTAGAGTGCGTAGCACCAGATCCAAAACCACCAGCACTGTTCGTACCTATCTGCAACATTGCGGCTGCCATAGCTGCTGTTACCGCAGCCTGGAACATTACAGAGTCAAATTGCGGAGGTGGCGGTGGAGGAGGTGGTGGTGCTGCGCTGCCGGATGGTCTTGGTCTCTTCATTGGCGGCATGGTTCTGTCATATATTTTTAAAGATGGAAAGTTGGTAAGGTTTCGATAGTAATAATGAGTCAAGTATTAGTTGTTCTAACTCATTCGCATTATGTCCCGACTTTGTTGTATATATATTTTTTTGCAAGCAATTCAGAGTGAAAGTCTATACAAATAACTTATGAATTTGATAATAGTGACTCAAACATCTAATGAAATAAAATTCATGCCAAATTCATTGATAAAATTTTAGTACATATTGTTTTGGGAAAGGTTTGACCTCATAGGGGTCCACATTACATCAATGTAAATATAAAGTTTTGGCAGTACAAAAGCCCCTTTGACTAGTGTGATCACTTAGTCGTGGGGTCAACCTATTCGCAATAAAGAGTAGCACCAACACATACTCGAAATCCTAGATTTATAACAAGACATGAGCAGTGCGAACACTACTCGCGGCGGGTGGCATCTGGTCCATGGTGGCCCTGAGATGAGGTCGAGGCTCCCTAAAGCTCCGCAATCCAGCGTTCGGCCGCGATCACTCTCTCCTCAAGAGCTGCGTGCCTCTCCTGGTACTCCCTTACCTCCGCTCGAGAAGTGGTAAGGTCCTCGATAAGTTGGTCCACCGAATAGAAGTCCCTCTCCAAATCCCTGGTGCGTGCGTCGGCGGCTGCTGTAACAGCGCTGAGATTTCGAACCTGATCTGCCATTTCCCTACTCTGGTTCCCCAAATTCGTGATGTGTTGGACCATGATGGGGAGGGCTCTGTTAGCCGGTCCCCCATGGCTGAGGTCATAGTAACCTCGTTGGTCACCATATGGCGACCGTTGGCGTTGTTGTCGGCTCCACCTCTTGATCATGGTTGCCTAACGGGGCTCAGGCCCGTTGTGGCCAAAACAGTTCGTCGGCACCCTGGTGATGTAAGGAGGGTTGAGTACTTCCTCCTCTGGTTCTTCTTCACTTTCATCCTCATCCATGTCCACCTCGTCTTCTTCCTATTCTTCTTCTTTGTCTACCTCCTCTTCTTCTTCTTCAGGTTCCTCTTCGGGGTCCTCTTCAATGAGCTCTTCGGGCTCTTCTTCAATCCAGCCGGCATTTCCCTGATTGGGAAAGTATGGGTCTCCTGGTAAGTGGAATCCTGCCATGTCGTCTGCGCGAGAATAGGGGTGTAAGAAGCAGGTAGCGGTTAATAATAATATCATTGTGCTATAGCAACATACAAATACTCTTATAGTATTTTAAATGTTTAGATTTGGTTCTTAGAGCATTCTTTGTAGAGTGAAGTTAGGTTATTAGATTTGTTGCCCCCTACGACTATCCCCCCGTATGAGTAAGTCACTTCTCGGACATATATAGTTGATCAGACTATATCCTTCCCAGAACTGATTACTCATACCAAGGCATACTCGTAGCGTTCAACTCCTCTTCTTTTACTTTATGTTCTTCTAGTTATGACACTACGTGAGTATGTAATGCATGTAGGTATACTTCTAAATGAGAAAACTATTTATTTTCTAAAACTATAACCCGTTAAAATGTTTTAAAATCAAAGACTTTTAGTCCCAAATGTATTTATAGTTTGTATATCCTATGTTGTTTGATATACTTAATTCACTATAAACTGTGCTCTGATACCAATCTGTCACACCTCCAAACCAAAGATAGCGGAAACGTCCGGGGGTGGAGGACTTCATGTATAGTATCATAACAACAATGGCAATAGTGATGAAAGTAAACACAACCAACATATATATAATTGAAAGAGTTACATCGTTGTATGAATTACATGTTTCAAAATCAATTACAATATGTTGACAAAATATGAAATGTTTGACGCCTTAACGTCCCATCCTCAAAATGCACTTGATTTCCTGTTTAGTGATTTCCTGAGAATACAAGTTGTTTGAAAGAGTGTCAACACAAAGGTTGGTGAGTTCATAAGAGTTTTTGTTTGAGAAATAACCATTTTTCTTGTAAAACCGATAGAGTATGTTTCCAGAAAATCCAATAATTTCTTTATTATGTAACTGTAGTCTTAAAACCCAAAGACCGAAGTGTACAAGTAATTCATCATACTTACAGTGAATCATGCAAGTTTAAATCGAAATAAACTCGTTAATTTAGAAGTAAAACCCCCTTTTTAAAGTAGAAATTTTTCCATGTAAACTTGATAGATTATTAACTATTTATGTGAGCCGCTATAACCATACTATGACTAGAGGTAACCTGCACAATGTCTTTCAGACGCCCGGATCTTATGACTCTTGTCACCCGCAGACATGCTGGTCCGGCTGTAGCTAGCAGCGAGGTGTGGGATGTCAACCCCAATATAGATCTATACACAATTATCACGCTTTCCCTACAAGAGACTCTGGTTATAACTTACAGGAATTTGAATCCCATACTCAAACGTATGGGTAGAGATTGTCTCACAACCTAAGTTAACTAGTTTACAAATGATTTGTTATTAAACCCTTTTCTCGTAGATGGAGTAAAATAACCTTTTATGAATGAATTAGTGATATGAATTCCTTGAACTATTACTTTTATAGTTCATTAGGCCGTGTATGAAAACCCATTTGTTTCGAGAGTAAAGCCTTTGTCATGCGGTAAAAATCCCATAAACTATACTTATTGTAGTTTATTATATGTATTCGAAATAAATGATGAAACCTTATCATGAATGACAAATTTTCAGTTTACAATGATAAACCAACAAGGAAATGCATTCAATACTTAGAACTTATCGTTATACACTTTGCTCCGCATAATACAAAGTGTTATAAAAGTTATAGGCTGTTATTTAGTTTTAGCCTTTCAGCACTGATTTCGAAAAGTCATAGAAAAATCATATGAAGTCAAAAACTAAATTTGTAAATTCTGAGAGTTCACAAAATGTGTCTAGTTTGTTCATAAATTTTATTACAATTTTTGGATGCCTCTAACTTGTTTAAAAATGCTCATATTCACAGACTGGTCCGGATTCGTAGCTACAGTGATAGACATTTTTGTAAAAATCACCATAAATTGTAGAAAAATCGTATGGAGATGTGCAAGTAGTCATTTTAAAGGTAAGAACTTGAAATATTTGAACCTAATACAGTTTTGAAAACTAAAATGTTTAAGTTATCCAAAACAGTCCGTGAATGGAGTATAACTTTTCTGATGAAAGTTGTTAGAAAAGTTTAGTTATGTTCTTGGCGTTTTAACTTGTATTCCCCCCCCCCCCCACCACACACACTTAAAACTTAAGAAAACAAGAAAATACAGTGGTATGAACTCAACTTGAGTGATTTCAGTGGTTGAATGTTGAAGAAGAGAAGTGTTTAACTCAAGAACACTTGAAGGATTGCTTTGAAGATTCAAGAATCTAACACAATAATGATGGAGTTTGTGTAAGCCATCAATGATTTGAGTAGAATGAAGTGTAATTATCACAAGGAGGATAAATTATACTTACCAAGTGAAGGAGAAAAGCTGGAAATGCCTTGGAAATCTCGTTTTTGTGAGAGGGAGTTATAGAGAAACGAGGTGTTTGATCTTTAGTGAAATGAGAGCAAGTGAGTGAGAATGAGGAGAGGTAAGAGTCTTCAGCCTTTGACCATGAGTGGGGCTGGTCAAATGGTGGGGAAAGTACTCTTGAATGACCAGGTATGGTGGGGAGTACAGTGGTTGGTCATGGGAATGGGTATGGGGTGGTTTTTTGTGTCAAATATTATGGTAAGATTCACACTCCACCTCATGATCTCACTTAATAGATTTTATTCTTAAATATATATTTCCATAAAAAATATGTCTAAATTATGAATATTTAGGGTCTTATATGTTAAATTATAATTTTTGGAGAAAATCACACGTTAAAATGATGAAAAACGGGATTAAAACGGAGTTGGGTTCAAAAACCGGGTGAAAAATGGTGAAATCCGAAGTTCTAGCAAGGGTGCGGTCATCAGCAGCCTTGGAACTGGAGTGGCTCGGCTGCTGAGGAGGATCCGAGGAGAAGGGACTGCGGTCCGAAGGCTTGATGCAGTCAGAAGGCGAGGCTCGCTGCAGCTGGACGGCTGTGGCTTCGGATGGCTGTGGTCTCCTTGGCTATGACTTTGGATGGCTGCGGTCTCCTTGGCTACGGCTTCGGATGGCCGCGGTCTCCTCGGCCTGACTCCTTTGACCTCGGTTCAAGAAGGGTGTGATCCCTATAGAAGGACTCCGGCTCTAAGAGGCTATTTTCCAAGGTATCTTCCCGTTTCGCATGGTTTTTCACCAAGTCAAGTGTCGGGATGCCCCAATTGATTACGAAAAACCAAAAGAGGTTTTGAGAGAGGTTTGGGAGAGATTTCACATTCTTGGAGAGATTTCTCATACAAAGAGAGATTTGGGAGAGATTTCACATTCTTGGAAAGATTTCTCATACAAAGAGATATTTGGGAGAGATTTCACATACACAGAGAGATTTGGGAGAGATTTCACATACACAGAGAGATTTCTCATACAAAGAGAGATTTGGGAGAGATTTCACATTCTTGGAGAGATTTCTCATACAAAGAGAGATTTGGGAGAGATTTCACATACAAAGAGAGATTTGGGAGAGATTTCACATACAATGAGAGATTTGGGAGAGATTTCACATTCTTGGAGAGATTTCTCATACAAAGAGAGATTTGGGAGAGATTTCGCATACAAAGAGAGATTTGGGAGAGATTCTAGATAAAGAGAGATAGAGTGAAAACGATTGAGAGAGGTTTCGTGTGTGACATTTGTGAGTGTTTGGCTCCGCAACGCATGGTCCTTAAGCCCCATTAAGCCATGTATTAGGATCTTACACACTCCAGATGAGTATGCAACATTGTTTTATCAGTTTGGTTCATTGTTTAGCACTAAGGCTAAGGAAAATTAAACACACGAATTTTCCAAGTGATGTTTTCTCATTAAAATAGTGAGTTATATAGTAATTACATAACATAAACCCTAATATACATGGTTTAATTGAATTGACCGGTTTGATTCGTTGACTTTGTTTGACTTTGACTTGACCCGAAATTGACTATTGTCATAGAAAGACTTTAGCTATTATATTTTAAAGATTTGATAAATATCATTATGATTAGTGGTTGTGATAATTGCATTCTCAAATTCGCATATGATTACGACATCCCTTTCATAGTTCGAATTGTGAGAAATGGTAAGAAATAGTTTAAACGTTCAGGACTTATAGATGTAAGTTCTAAACGGGTTTAAACACACACACATGCTATCTACTGAAGGTGTATGAGCTTGAGAAGTCTACATGAAGACTTATCAAAGCATCACATATCAGAAATATGAACTTTAGTAAGAAAGTCAATAGTATTGATTTCTAGAAGTCCAATTGATTTCTGGATACATGTCAAAACTAGTGGGACCATAATTGTTATGCTAGTGGGAACATAATTGTTATGCTAAGTATTATAGGCTGGAAATATTAGTTGTAGGAAACAAATATTTCAAATTTGCAAAGTTTGGGAATTGTTTTGCTATAAAAGGATTTAAGGGAGATGACAATCATACTTCATTTCAAATCTAAAAGTTTAGATTGAAGGACTTTAATAGAACTTAGTCATGAACATATATGAATATTGTGTTGAAGTGATTCAACATAGGAAATTTGATATATGGAAATATTATAGAAAAAGACTAATCAAGTATCATGTATTTATGTAAGACATGATGTATCGAATCCCATATGCTTCAGATATAGGATTGATTACATATGACATAATATTCACTTGTTCTGATTTTTCCAAATGTCTAGGGCATTGAGAAGATAAAGGACTAGAACTTGGTGCGACTAAGATTGTTAAACAACTATTAAAGAATAGTCTAAGGTTTACTTGAAGATTGGTTGCTTGTGGACAGATTGAAGTATAATATTAATTTGGATGGATCATATTGACATAATTCTGAATGAAGGTGACTCTTGTTTGGAATCCATTTGTCATATGGGAGTACATAAATGTTTCCATAATGGGAGTTGATGATTAAAATCTACATGTGAGTTAGAAACCTTAACACAAGGAAGGTGTTCAAGGAGTTACCTTGAATTTGATACTTCATCACCATGAAATTGTTTTAGCAAGAAAGTTTCAATGGAGCCTTTTCTGACTTCATTGGCTAAGTCTCGGTGACTTTGATGCCACATCATCACAAAATGGATATGCTCCCTAGTCTTGGAATACACCAATATATCATCAATGAAAATGATAACTGGTCGATCGAGCATCGGCCTGCATACCCAATTCATCAAATCCATAAATGTCGCAGGTGCATTGGTGAGCCCAAATGGAATCACCACAAACTCATAATGACCATAACGAGTTCGAAATGCAGTCTTCTCCACATCCTCCTCTCTAACCCTCATCTGATGATACCCTGACCTCAAATCGATCTTGGAGAACCAATATGCTCCGTACAACTAATCGAAGAGGTGATCAATCCGCGAAAGTGGGTAATGGTTCCTCACGGTCAATTTGTTCAACTCCTGGTAATCAATCCATATCTAGTGTGAACCGTCCTTCTTCTTGACGAATGAAATTGGCGCTCCCATGATGAACTACTTTGTTTAATAAAATGTTTGCCCAACAGCTCCTGAAGTTGTGAGGACAACTCTTGCATCTCAGGTGGCTCCAATCGGTAGACGCCTTAGCAATCGGGGCCACACCTAGAACCAAATCGATCCTGAACTCAACCTGCCTCTCAAGAGGCACACCGGGTAACTCCTCTGGGAGCACATCAACAAAATATATAACAAAGGTACATCCGAAACCAAAACCTCCTGCCCAATCCGATTATCAACAAAATACAAAAGATAGCCCAAACAACCATGTTGAAGATACTGTCGATCCCTAGCAGCATAATAAAAGGTTGATCCAATCCTGGTACCCTATCCATAGATAACAAGTTATCCCTCACTTGGGGTATGAACTACCACCCACAGACCCTCACAGTCAATCATAGCACCAAAACTAGTCAACCAATCCATCCCTACTATCACACACACATCCCCCATGGGGATAGGAATCAAATCAATTAGGTAAGGCATTCCAAAAATCTCCAAGAAACAACCCTGATAAACACTCGATGCAGAAACCCCAAGTTTTGTTGGCGATATAACCTGCAACGGACACTATAACTCTCCAAGAGTCATATCAAAACTCCTACTGAAAGACTGAGATACAAAGGAACCGACTCACACCCGAGTCAAATAGCACAAGAGTAGGCAATGAGTTCACTAAGAAGGTACCTGACATAATTTTAAACACAAGCATACCATCAAATAACTGACAAAATAATAAATGGAAACATACCAGTAACGATGTATGGTGCCGCCCTGGCTAACTCCGTCGTAAGCTAGAAAGAACGACCCAGAGCGCTCGGGGGCTCCGCCCTACCCTGGCGCCCATCTGTAATCCTAGGATTAGCATTATCTGGTGCATGAACATGCGTGGAGGCAGGTAAAGGGCAATGGGCCTTTACATGTGTTGAATCATGAAAGTGACCCTCTTGAACTTAGCTACCACAACCATTTCTCTACCGCAACCGCATCAGCACCTGGAGTCAACTACCGCAGTCATTAGCTAGATTACTTTACTTGTCTTTTATGTAATACACTCTATTATCCAGTATGCCTTTCACGGCTGCTTATAGAGTTGTAATCTAGTGTAGCTCTAAGTCTCTATAAATAGAGACTTATTCTCTTGTATTGTCTACCTCTCCTGATCACCAATAACTTATGCATTTCATCTTAATACAATTTCTAAAGTTATCATTCTATCACTCTTTACTCACCACTTCTTAATTAAACATATCTGATTATAATCACTCTTCGGAGCAAGTCTTTGTGACTTATTCACTAAGTTTGATCTCACTTACTAACTATGGTTTGAATGCATCCCAAGTTATGAATCAACTTACGTGTATACTTGATATAGCAGTTGCTGTCATTTACATTACTTTATTTTCTTATCTAACTCACTAAATTCTAACTATTAATATTATTGTTGAGCTAACAGATCCTTCGAGATTAACTATTCCGCTATATACTTGTTCTAACCATTTTGTTCAAGTGTGTCTCAAAGTTTTTCTCTCAACAATTGGTATCAGAGCCATAGTGGTTGCTTTTTGAAAATCGGAACTCTGGTTTTTCAAAGAGCCCTCTATATCACTGAAGCTCATCTCTAAACAAAAACTACTAAATGGCACAATCGTTATCACTGAATGTTTCCAACAGTGTTGGTGGTTCCAATCGAGCCCCAATACTGGTTGCAAATGAGTATCATCATCGGTCTCAAAGGATGGAAAGATATCTCAGACGACTTGGTAGAGATGTTTGGAGATCCATAGAAGAAGGACCCCACGTTCCAGTCCTTACCCCTGTCCAAACTGATGGAGCCACAACAAGGCTAGGAGGAGGTCAACCGCCTTTGAACCGTCCCACAAAAGATGATATAGACAAGATGGAAAATGATGCTATTGCCTTTTATGAAATCTCTTGTGGAGTTGCTCCTGACAACTTCGACATCATCATAAATTGCAAATCAGCAAAGGAGATTTGGGATGTTCTCAAAAACTTGTACGAAGGTTCAGAGCAGGCTCAAGACAAAAAGCTCACTACAGTACTCAACGAATTCAATAACTTCAAAGCCCACTCTGGTGAAAGTTTGGAAGACTCTTTTAAAAGGTTCAACTTGATTGTCACAAAACTGTCCAATGCAGGTACCATCCGCAACAATCATGAAACAAATCTGCAATTTCTTAATGGCTTAGGAAGACACTGGACAATAGCCAAAATGATTGTACAAGGTGACAGGAAGATTCACTCTTTATCTCTCTATAAGCTTTATGGAGAATTGCAAGCTCAAGAGTCCACTGTACTCAAGGACTGTTCAGACTTTGGAGGACCACTCGCATTAGTAGCCCAATCACCTCACACTCAAACCTATCCCACCTCGTATGACTCTCCACCGCAGTCATATGAAGCTGACTCAGAATATGACGATGAAGAAGAGTTTCAGAATGCCATTGCTCTTATCAGTCAAAAATTCAATCGCTTACCACCTTCATTTCGCAAAAACCAACAATTCAATCGACCACCTTTCAACTGCAACTTTCAAAACAATCACTTCCTTTCCACCAAAAACCCTCTCCCTCCACCATAGTCTCAGCAAACTCAGTCCAAAGAAGTACCTCCACAGTCACAATCAACTGACACCGGTACCTCTATAGAAGACAAGAGTGACATCATCATATGTCACAAGTGCAACAAGGAAAACCATTTTGCCAAGGATTGCAAGGCAAACGTAGTGAAAGATAGAGCTTTCTATCTCAGAATGGCTCAAGAACTGGAAGATAAAGAAAAGGGAAAGGCCTACGTTGCTCAAGTGAAGAGGAATCATTAAGTGTGGTCATCAGGAGACGAAGATGAAGATGATCTTAGCAAAGGGAAAGGCAAGATCTGTATGGTAGCAACTGCTGATGGAGACGGCTCAACCAATCTAAAGAAGAACCATTGCTATATGGCTAAAGATGGAACTCTCAGCATTGTGTAACAGGTAAAACGCATGATTCAAACTTTAAATTACAACATGCATGATTGTCAACCTTTCATAGACACACTCAATGACACTTGTGTTGCCGTCCTTACAGACTACAATAAAGCCCTAGATGAGAAGAACATCGCTTCGCAGGAGATGTTCCATGTTAGAGGACGTTTGGACAATAAGAGACTCAAAATGGCAATGTTAGAGAAGGATTTAATGTTAGAAAAAGATGCTAGAATGCTTAGTGAAACCCAATTAGAAATAGCCTTAAATTAGAGGAGATCTAGCACATAATGAAATTGTACGTTTAAATCTTTTAATTGAAAAGCTGTTTAATGAAACTGAGGCCATTGAGAATCTTGTTAATAATGGGAATGTTGATAACACCTTTAACTGGGGTTGGTCCAATGGTTACCCAACTGCAATGGACTCCTCACCTCGGTTCACACCAGAACGTCCTTATGTCCCACCAGACCGCAACTTCTTATTTCCGGTCAATGACAAAACATTTCCTGAGGATATCCAAGCCCACTTTGGAAAACTTCATGATCTGAGTAATAATTGTGTTATAGAAGAAATTCTCCCTGAATTTTCTACTCATGTTGGCAACACAGATTCTCAGACATCATCCGTAGTCGATGAGGAAATTGTTATTGAAAGTCCTAAAGTCTTTTTAGATTTGGCATCCTTACAGTCTGACCGCAGTGTTTCTGACAGCAGTCATGTACTGCAATCTGTCCCATTGCCTAATATCAATTGTCCCAAAGAAGTATCCACCAAGACTTACTTTGTGGTAGTTCAAAGCACTTCACCACTGATTAAAGTCAAAAGTTCTGTGATCATTCAACCAATTAATCATGAATTACCAATTGAAAATTTTGAATTTGGTCAATGTTCTCAAAGTCCTGATTTCTCAAGTTCAGATGAATCGAGTCACTATTTTTCAAAATCCTCAAAAGATTCTAGGAAACCGCGATTAAATATCACTGACTGCGGTTCTCCTAAGACCGAAGCAAAAAGAGTTTTTAAAGAAGAATTTCGCTCTCGTGGCAAGCAACGGGAAATTTGCTCAAAAGTTAAGAAATCTGTGAAATATCCTAAGTCAAAAAGTCTTGAGAAGTTTATTTTTTCAAATGATCATTTCAAGAAAACTGTTTCCAAGAAAACAAAAAGAAAGGAGTTCATTGTTTCTGACAATACTCAAAAAATATCCAAACATGAGGATAAGTCTTTTCGATCAAATATATTTCAAATCTATTCTATCAATGATCCAAAATGGAAACGTATCTTACCTACTCCAACCTTTCCAGTGTCAGTCTCAAAATCTCAAAAGTGGAAAGGAATTTTTCCAACTTCGACACTCAAAAGGTCATCTCAAATGTTTAATAAATCACATCACAAAAGCTCTGCACGTGCCTTCACACCTGCCAGACCTGCACAAAACTCCTATTCAAAACACACAAACAAAAGGGTCAAATCTCATAATCCTCGAAATGGACAAAAACATACTTTTTCTTCAAAACCTTAGACCAGGTCAAATGTCAGGGAAAATGACAAAAAGGTCTCTTGTCTATGTCAATGTAAAAAATACCAAAGAACTTCAAACACCCAGGATTTCACTGTCACTTCTTATCTCTCCAAAAGTACTCGTAATTATTCACAATCTCACAAAACTTCAAAGAACTTCAAACACCCAGGACTAGGCTTGAAAGTTGACTTAAAACCTGTCCCTGCCACCTCGCATCATGCATCGATTAACACATCATATGTGACCCCGGGATCCAAACTCGCTTGGGTGCCCAAATTAACCACTTAGCTTTTGTAGGCTTTGTGCAAGGAGGATCAAGAAGAAGAATGGTTGATCGACATTGCCTGCTCCTTGCACATAACCAGAAGGTTAGAGTACCTTCGGGATTTTAGGCCTATATGCAATGGTGGAAATGTCACTTTTGGAAACAATGCAAATGGCATCATACGAGGCTACGGTGTTCTCACCACGGGAAATCTTTCCATTCAGAAGGTTGCTTATGTAGAAAGCCTTAAACACAATCTCATCAATGTTGGCGAACTATGTAAAGCAGGCCATCGAGTGGAGTTTGATGATCAATTATGTTACATAATGACAAGTGACAGAAGCACTTGCTTAATCAAGTCACGATCCGAAGGCACAATGTATCCTCTGGATGTCTCTCTCATCATTGGTAAATCGCAGCTGTGCTTTCTCTCTAAAGCTGTATCCGAAGTAGGCTGACTATGGCATCGCAAGCTAGCTCATCTCAACTTCAGATACATCAACAATCTGGTCATTGGAGAACTAGTCCACGGTCTCCCTATTCTCAAATTCAGCAACGATACTCTCTGTCCAGCTTGTGAATGTGGTAAACAAGTCAAAGCAAGTCACCCTCTGATAATGGACTCGTCTATTTCAGAACCACTGGAATTAGCACACATTGATCTCTGCGTTCCTTCAACTGTGGCCAGTCTCCACCCAAAGAAATACAAACTGGTTGTTGTTGATGACTTCACTCGCTTCACACGGGTCTTCTTCCTCAGACTCAAATCTGAAACACCGCAGATTCTCATAAACTTCATCAAATAAATAGAACTTCAGATCAAGCTTCTGGTAAGACGCATCCGCAGTGATAATGGAACCGAGTTCACTAATCATCTCCTCAACAGTTTCTTGGTGTCCAAGGGTATTTCTCACAACTTCTCAGCACCCTACACACCGCAACAAAATGGTGTCGTAGAAAGAAGAAACTGCACACTAGTAGAAGCAGCCAGATCCATGCTTAACTTCACCCACCTTCCTCTTTACTTCTGGGCTGAGGCTGTAGCAACCGCATGCTTTGTCCAAAACCGAAGCATTGTGTACAAACGTCTCAACAAGACACCATATGAGGGTCTTAACAACCTCAAGCCGAATGTTCGTTTCTTTCATATTTTTGGGTGTAGATGTTTCGTGATCAACAACAGAGATCAGCTTAACAAGTTTACACCTAAGTCTGATGAAGGCATCTTCCTTGGTTATTCCACTAACAAGGTTGCTTATCGAGTGCTTATCAGGCGTACAAGGCTGATTATTGAAAGCTTCGATATGAAATTCGATGATTCTCACATCCGCGATGCCTCTCCATCCACTGAAACCATCACAATCATGGAATGTGACATTCCTGCCTCTTCTGGTCCTTTAAATCTAGTTGAAGTCAATTATGATGATCTCTTCGATCCTGTTGAAACGGCAAAACTATCCGAAGTTCTTGTGTCTCCCGCAGCTCAACAACAACATGCTGATATTTCTGGACCATCTCCATCTGAAGTAGTATCTATCAATACTTCCACATCTCTGGTTGAGGGGGAAAGCTCTACTCCAGATCTAGCCGCAACCATTGAGGTTCCAGTACTTGATGTTGTTCAAATTCCTGCTCACAGAGAAACATTATCATCAAACATATCTTCGGATTCGGATGATGAACTCATAGAAAATATTGACACTAGAACCAATCCAAGAATTGTCACTCTCCTATCCGCAGTCCAGGGGGAACCCTCTCAGGTTCCAGATAGACTCCCTTCAACAATCCAGGGGGAACCTATCAAAGAAAATGCCTCTTTCGCTCCAACAAGTCAAGATGACTCAGCAGGCTATTCACAAATCCAGGGGGAACTTCCTTCCCAATCCAAAGCAACCTTTGATATTGAAAACATTCCTTCAACCGCAGCTGTTGATCATCTGATGCCTCGTCTACATGTATGGACGAAGGATCACCCACCAGGCCAAATTATTGGCAACCCGTCCGCAGGTATCCAAACTCGATCTGCCAAAGATTTATCTGATCATTGTCACTATGTAGCATTTATGTCCGCAGTCGAGCCTCGATCTATCAAAGAAGCTTTATTGGAACCATATTGGATTTCTGCAATGCAAGAAGAACTGGAAGAATTTGAAAGAAACAAAGTGTGGCAACTTGTTCCCATTCCACAAGGTCATACTATTATTGGTACAAGATGGGTTTTCAAGAACAAGCTAGATGAATCTGGTGCGGTTATCAGAAATAAGGCAAGGCTAGTTGCTAAAGGTTATAGTCAACTAGAAGGTGTTGACTACGATGAGACATACGCTCCGGTAGCTAGAATGGAAGCAATCAGAATCTTCTTAGCATATGCTTCTCACAAAAACATCAAAGTACACCAAATGGACGTTAAGAGTGCTTTTCTCACTGGGGATTAAAAGAAGAGGTTTATCTTCAACAACCTCCCAGATTTGAAAGTATCGAGTTCCCTGATCACTGCTACAAGATTCAGAAAGCAGTCTATGGTCTGAAGCAAGCCCATAGAGCTTGGTATGAAACTCTTTCTGAATTCTTAGTCTCTTCAAGCTACAAAAGAGGAGTGATTGACCCCACACTATTTAGAAAAGCAAACGGGACTCACCTTATGCTTGTACAAATGTATGTGGATGATATCATCGTCGGATCATTTGATGAAGGAATGGTGGATGAATTTTCTAAGCTCATGACAAACAAATTTCAAATGAGCATGAATAGAGAGATTAACTTCTTTCTAGGTCTTCAAGTCAAACAAATTCAGCAAGGTATATTCGTTCATCAAGAAAAATACACCACTGAACTTCTAAAGAAATACTCTATGGACAACTGCTTTTCGGTTAAGGTCCTTATGGAATTCAGATATAAGAGCTCTGTTGATCCCTCTGGTGAATCTGTGGATCACAAGACTTAAAGAGGTATCATTGGCTCGCTAATGTATCTCACCGCAAGCAGAACTGATATTGTCTTTGCAACCGGTGTGTGTGTGCAAGGTACCAGGCTGACCCAAAAGTGTCACACATGACCGCAGCCAAACAAATTCTTCGATACCTAAAAGGAAGCAAATATCTTGGTCTATGGTACCCCGTAGGTAATGACTTCAGTCTCCAAGCATTTACTGATGTGGATCATGCCGGATGCAAACTTGATCGAAAAAGTACATCTGGTGGATGTCAATTTTTAAGAGGAAGACTTGTCAGCTAATCCTCAAGAAAACAAAGTTGTGCTTCTTTATCCACCACAGAAGCAGAATACATGGCCGCAACCAGCTGCTGTTCCCAAGTCCTTTGGATGAAGACACAACTGTTAGACTACGGATACATGATGCTGCAGATACCAGTTTACTGTGACTCTGAAAGTGTCATAGCTATCTCTCATAATCCTATATAGCACTCAAAGACTAAACATATTAAGCTACGGTATCATTTCATCAAAGACCATATTCTGAAAGGTAATATTGAACTCATCTTTGTTCCCACTCATGAATAGATTGCTGATGTTTTTACAAAAGCACTTGACTCTTCAAAACTCAATGTATTCCTACAAATATTGGGAATGATGAATCCGGATCCTAAATTCTTCTTGAATTAACTAGTACCGCAGACCTTCCTAGTCCCCATTGCGGTCCTTACTGAAATTTATTTATATTAGATGGTTTTGGAACATCCCCTGTTCTACAGTCAATGTACCGCAACCATATATTATATCTATCTTTCATGGATCCTTCTTACTTGTGATTACTAACTTTTGTACAAGTGCTTCTCTCAGTTTCTCACTTCAGTCTTTACTTTGGTCATCCGCAATGACATTTCCAACAGTAATGAAGTTTTCATCCACAATCTTCGTGATAATTTCTCAACTGTTTTATCAACCTGTGAACCTTTGTGTGCTATTTAATGATCCTTCATTAAATAAAATAAAACATTCTCCTTAAAAACTGTCACCTTCTCTTTCTGAATAATCCTTTTATCAGACCTATTTTAGGGATGATGATAAAAAGAACGTTTTTCCAATAAAATCATCCTTAATTTGTCCTTTCCTCTCCTTAACACGTCCCATCTATTACCTCTTCCTCTCCCATCACCCCCACTGATGAAGACGAAGCCCATCATTCACATCACTCTCAGCACAATTACCTGACATATTGAGATGCGTCTGACTTTACATTAAATGCAAACCCCTTTTGGAAATCTCTCAAAATATTTTACAACCCGTTTTTAATTATGTGTGGCTGAGATTTAGTCCAAAATTCATAGATTCCCCCCAAAACCCCAATCGACGTTTTACCTTATTCTTACCATTTACCTAGGGTTAAACATTTTTGTTTCACCCCCTTTTATAAACTCATCTCCTTCCCTAAATTCACTTTACGCTTTCTGAATATCGATCATTCCCTCTCAAAACCATCAAGAACTTTGTGTTCTACTTCTTCTTCAAACACCTTCAAACTTCAACAATGGTGAAATCAGGAGTATCAAAGAAGCAATCCAAGGCTTCTAGTTCGGTGAATCCAACAGGCTCAGACTCTCCTACGATCGCATCAAGCAATTTCAGAGCAGTGTTTGAAGATCATCCTTCATACAATGCTCCCATCAAGATCATGATCAAGTTTCTCAAGAACCACCCTCTGTTTGGTCCATTTCATGCATTTACAGACGTTGTTCCAGTTTCTACTCTCTTCAAGAGTGCTTTTTCTGCTTATCGCCCACTGGAAAACCCTCAAGAAGTTCATCTCAATCTCATTAATGGTTCTTTGGTCATCTTGTCCAAAGAAAAGTTCCTCACAGCCATTAACCTTCTGGTTCATCCATCCATCAAATTCTTCTCACCTTCTATGGCTGACATCACATCCGCACTCTACTAGATGGGGTATCAAAAACCAATTCGAGGGATTGGTGAGTTCAAAAAGAATCAGCTGCCTGTGGTTTGGCAGTTTGTGTGTCACTTTGTCATCCGCTGCCTATCCGACAGAACCGGAGGCATTGAGAATATGGGACTCAAGCTTTTGGAATTAGTGTGGAGCATCTTCACCGGACACGACGTCAACTACGGGCAAATTCTTTAGGACGATTTCATCCAGTACATTCCCAAGGAGCACCCGAAGGAAAACCCAACCGAGCTCACATTTGCAAGATTTTGGTCTCTCTGCATATCAGACCTACATGCAGACGCTGGAATAGATATGGGTAGTGACATCAACTTCTTCGTCACTAAGGATCTTAAAAGGTACCTCCCTTCTTCTGATCAAACTCTATTTGGACCGATCCACAGGCTTCCCACTCATATCCTCTCTTCTCTTTGTCCTGAGACTGCTGATGTCTCAGACCACATTGACGCTACAAAGGGTATTTCCCCATACCCTTCTACCCCGCCTCTTCCATCCGCAGTCGTTAACCCTGAGGGTACCGCAGTCCCCTCTTCCACTACATTATCCAATCTTTCTCAAAGAAGAAAGCAGTTGGCATCCAAGAAGAAACAAAGAACACCCAAGAAGGATGCTCCCAAACAAACCGCACCCACCAAGAAACACAAAACCAAACTAATTACTGCATCTAGCAGTGATTCAGAAGAGGACAGGTAACCGATCTCTATCCTCAAGAAAAGAAAAACAACCGATACCTCTAGCCATATGCGTGATCGGACCGATGCTGAAGCCTTTCAAAAGGCTCCAGTAGTCCTTGGGGTGGCCGCAGACCCATTCATCACCACCATCATTTTTCAATCAGACTCAGAAAGTGAGTCTGATTCTGATTCTCATCATCGTGGAGACACCCCTCCAGTATCATCCCAAAGGGATGATACTGGTTCTCGCCCTAAGGTCTCCAGGGCCTCCCGACTGCGTTTGTTTTCTCTAGAGGAGTTGTACTCCATCCTTCTTTCTGTCACCCAAACACTACAAACACCTTCCCATCCGCATGGCACTTCTTCAGCCCATGCCAGAACTGAGTTAAGGCCAGACTTGACCATGGGTCAAGGAGACCAAGGACACTCAGAAATCCTACTCTGCTTTCATCTCTTATAGGTGGTTTAGGCACAGTGAGCACTAATGTGCAAGGATCCATGAACCCAAGGGACACCTTGGTGCGAACTAAAGGAATTAACGGTAGTAACTCTAGCGATTCTTGGAGTCGTTATCAACCAACGACCGTAGTTGAAATCAAGAAATATGAAGCATTCTGAAGGGCTTTCCAAGCCCGCAAGGCGCAACAAATCAAGCAGCAGCAACAGAAAGAACAGGAAATCCAGTCTGTGGATGAAATGGCAGAAACAATTCTCAAAGCACAAGCTTCAGGTGCACCCGCAGGTACCTCCAAAGTTCCTTCTACTCCAACTTCCATCCCAGTCAATCCATCACAAGATGAAGAACCCGCAATCTCAATCAGCCCTACTCCTACTTTTGGTCTGGATGATGACGACATTCAGGAGGTAAACAGACCCTCTCCCTTAGATGATGACTTCATGATGTTTGATGAAGGTGAAGAATCAAGTGGTTTCCATCACTCCATCTCCAAACCCAAGAAGAAGAAGAAGAAGAAGAAGAATGCGGTGACCAGGAAAAAATTCTTATCTCTTCAAGCCAAAGTCGATCAGATCTTGGCTGCGGTCAAGCCTACTCAACCGCAACCTGAAGACTCTCCAGGACCTCAGTCATTGATCGAAAGAATAAAGCGTCCGGAAACAAGGGAACGCATGGCTGCTGAACGCATGGCTGCTGAACGCATTTCTCTTAAAGTAGAGATGGGGATCCGGTCCCTTGACAACAACCGCAAGGTTGACCACAAAGAATTCTTGGCTGCAGCATAACGTCTCATCACGGAGGTGACCACAATCAAAATGGATCTCCAGGCCGCCATCGCGGATCAAGCTTCTCAGTCTCAGAAAGTGATAGATGAGACTCATAATGCTTATAAGTCCACTATCTCCGTTCTTCAAACGACAATTGTAACGCTCGTGTTTCTAGGCTAGGAATTAATATTGGCATAATTGTCTAGGTTAACCTTTGTAACTCATTTAGAAGAAATGAAAATGAATTATGTGAATTTTATGTGAATTATGTGTTTTATGCTTAATTATTAGGGTTTAATTAATTATGAATAAAAATAAGCGTCAAAATTAAAGTGTGAGATAAGCCCGATATCTTTACATATAGTTTTAGTGGTCGAAACAAGGATTTCGGGGATATAAAGAATGCCAAAATCCGAGTTATAACGAAGAAGTTATGACCTGTCGAAGTTTCGCGACAAAACCGGCACGGTGCCGAATGTTGTAAAAAGTGAGTTTTCGATAAACTACTTTTTAGCCTTAGTGATCTAAACGTAAGTCTTAGTATTCGTTAAACCGAGAAGTTCGATACAAAGAACGCCCAAATCTGACTTCGTATGAGGAAGTTATGATTTTTCGAAGTTTCAGCTTAGCAGTAGACAACTAAAAACTTGAATTTTAGATCTAGCAATTGTTAGCCGACACAACCTAAACGAGAATTGAAGGTCTCGTCATTAGCAGCACAACAGTAAAACGTATGACGAAAACGGATGTCGAATGAAGAAGTTATGAATTTTTAACGGATTTCCTGTCCCGGTCTGTTAAAAATAATAATATAAAATTTAAAGTCAAAATTAGCCGACGAAGTCTAAACGGAAGTTGTAGAGCGTAATTTTAGCTACGCGTGCATAAAAAGAACGTCAAAAATGGAGCTCGTATGCGAAAGTTATGGATTTTAGAAGTTTTTGCACGAAAATCGAGAAAATTCGCATAGTCACGAGTTGCCACGTCATCCTCGCTTCGCATGCGCCACATGTCCTGTTGAGTCACCCGAGCTGCTGAGTCATCCGAGCACATGGCCTTATCCGAAGTGGTCCACTGAGAAGCCGACACGTACCCTCTTGCACGCGACCGAGCCCTCGCAGCATGCCACGAACCCTCTACTTCGGACCCTAGACCTCGGTCCAATCACAAGCTGCCAGCGAGACCCTCGCAGGTGCGAGCCATGCGCAGCCACGTGCGAGCCTTCCCTACGAGCCCTCGGATCTGCAAGGCGTGGCTCCTTCTCAACCGTCCGATCAGAAGCTCTTCCCTATAAATAGAAGGCTGCGAGCCTTCTTGGATATTTTTAAGAAATTGCCATATTTAACCCCTGAACCCATATTTTCTTCATCTTAACATCCCGCAAAGCCCCGATATCGATTGTAAAGCCCGAAATATGCCACGAAGTGCCCGAGAAGCCCGAAAATTTTATTTTTTTTCGGTTTCGAAGCCTGACTTTTGCAAAGCCAGGTTTCTCAATAAAACTCCTGGTTTTATTAGAAACGATCGTTTTAGGAAACGAATTGCTGCCTGATTATCATCAAACTATGTGAGTGTATAGTCACTTTCATTTTACACATAGATATGAAGTATTTACCTTATAATATGTGCTATGTGTAAATATGTTAATTGTTTATTTGAGGTGACTGTTGAGTTGAGGTTTTATACAAGTTTTAAACTGTATAAGTATTTTTATCTACAAATATGTTAGGTAGAACATGGGTAGATAGTGATGTGTGATAAAATAAAAATTGAGGAGAGGCCTCTTTGAGTTTTGAGATCCAGTCATCTAG
Source organism: Lactuca sativa (assembly GCF_002870075.4). Classification (NCBI taxonomy): domain Eukaryota; kingdom Viridiplantae; phylum Streptophyta; class Magnoliopsida; order Asterales; family Asteraceae; genus Lactuca; species Lactuca sativa. Next base: position 82,126,846 of record NC_056624.2, read on the forward strand.
CGGAGTTTGGATGACGACCACAGACTTTCTAGACAGTCCAGTGGGAAACATTAGCAGGTCCGCAACCTGTAGGTGTTAATGAACTGAGAGTGTTCATTCGTTGTACTCCATCCCCATCATGGCTGCCTTTAGGACATGTATGGCTGGGGAAATCCCTTAGCAGTAGTGTCCATCCTGCTGATATTCTTTAGGCTAGGTCCCTTGTGATAAGTGTTTAGGGACATAAAGTAAGGATAACGGGAACGGGTAATCAGGGTTATTGTTGAATGATGAACTTAGTAAGTTTATTATTATTGTGGGTTGAAAACCCTATATGCTCACCAGGCTCCCAAGCCTGACCCACTCAGCTTTTTATGTTACAGGAAGTGGACCCTGAGCATAGTCGGAGGACGACGAGAGATTTTTGGATTATAGGCCAGTAGTTGTAAATAACTGTTGAAAGGCTTATAATGTCTTGTTTATGCTTTTGATCTCTATCGGAACATGACATCCCGAGGTTTTGATATATATGGAAAACATATACCTTCTTAATGAGGGATTTTGATAAACTTTTATCATATGTTGTTTGGGGACCAATTCCGCAACATCTTTTAAAAAGATTTCTATGATTTTATTTTAAAAAGCATAAATTAAATCGGTCTTTTCTGGCCGAGAAATTAGGGGATGTCACAGTTGGTATCAGAGCACTAGTTTAAGCGAACTAAGAAATTATAGAATTTCTAGGCTTAAACTTAGAATGCTAGGTGATGATTGTGAGATGAGTGTCTACCATATTTTAGACATAAACACTAGTTTATTTTAGGAAAGATGCCTAAAATGCCCTTATGTGCTAAATATTATATGTTTGCCATATATGCCATTATTGTTCGAATCTATGGTCTGTTGCCGACCAGATCTGGAAACCTTATGTGTGTAGGATTCTAACCGTACGATTACGAGATTAGAACTAACATGTAAACGTTTCGGAGGGATAAGGAAATTTAAATAGCTATCGAGGGTAAGGACCTAAATTCGCCTTATTCGGTATATAGATTGTAATGGCAAGAAATCGTAGTGGAGCTGCAAATGCAAACGGAAATAGGGATCAACAGCCTCAACCTCATGTAGTTGAGCAAGTACCTGTTGTAGGAGCTGCACCTGAGCCAATGACAATGGTTGGGGTACAAGCAATGATCCAGATGATGTTAGATTGCCAGATAGAGGAGACAAGGCGATTACTACAACAACATAGGGAAGAGACTACGATGCCTGTTGAGCAGCCCATATTGAATGAAGGGCAATCAGTAGCAGGGAACTATAGTGGGACTTTTGGTCAAGCCAACCCACCGATAGTTAGACAAGACAACCAGGATGGAGGAATTGATGGACGCGAGTGCAAATACAAAGATTTCATGGCATCTAAGCCGTCGTGTCTATCTGGGAGTCCGATACCGGTGGAAGTCATGAATTGGATCTCCGAAATGGAGACGATGTTTGAAAGTTGCGAGTGCAGCAACAAACAAAAGACCGCACTTGCAATTCCTATATTAAGGTCTGGTGTGTTGAACTGGTGGAAGTTACTAGCTAATTCGATGCCCAAGGAAGAAGCTAGTAAGATGTCTTGGGAAGACTTTGTACTACAACTAAAACTGCAATACTGCTCTGAGCAGGATCTTCTGGAAATTAATAATGAGTTCCAGAATTTAAAGAAAGGAAAGATGAGCGTTACTGAATATGCTGCTAGTTTTACTGAAAAGATGAAGCTTGTTCCTTACCTAGTTCCAACTGAACTCTCTAAGATCAACAAGTTCGCCCTCGGATTACCAGCGGATTTTGGTCCGACGGTCAAGCAAGCAACCAATTTGAAAGCCGCCATCTGGGCTGCTAAGAACGTTGAGGTTCAGATCAGAGAGAAGGGTCTGGAGAGGGCAGAAGTTGGTGAAAAAAAGAAAATTTGAAGGAACTTCAGGTTCCAGTAAGAGAAGCAAATTTTCTAAGTTTAAGAAGTCTGGAGGAGGAGGAGGTGAAGTGAAGTGGTGTGAGAAGTGCAAGAAAAAGCACTCAGGGAAATGTAGTGAGGAGGTGACTTGCTTCAAATGTGGAAAGACCGGGCATTATTCCAACGTGTGTCCATCTGACAAGAGGGTATGTTTTGAGTGCCATGAAGAAAGACATGTTTTTAAAGACTGTCCGAAGAGGAAGGATGCTGCAAAGCCCAATCTACCACCAAATCCGAAGGCGAGAGCCTTTAAGATGACACTTGAGGCTGCAAAAGAAGAAGATCAAGTTATAAAGTAGTAATATGAATAGTAACAAGTGGTTAGGCCTATTAGAGGCATAGTATAGGGTAAACTTGAACCTTTGTGTAATCGTTTCAAGGAAATAATATAAACCCTGGTTTTGTCATATGATGAATTGAATGACTATGTGAAATTCTTGTATGGCGTTTTGGAGAACTGCGAGACAATACTTGGGACGAGTATGAGTAGGTGCGAATGGTAGTAGAGGCCTATACTACCGGAAGCACAGGACTCGTACTTGGATCAGGGAAAGTCACAAGGTTACCAAGGAGCTATTATTTGATTCCGTATTGTTCCAGTCTGTTGTTACCATCGTTTCGGTAATGACTAAGAAGATGATTGTTATTTCGACCTTAGAGTTCATATTGAATCCAGTCTGACTAAGATGAGTATGTTACGTGGTTCAGAGAACCAAGTTCAATGTAGCATTTGACTTAAGCTAGAAGATTAAAGTGAAAGATGATTAAAGCGATCAACAGAAGTATCGCACTCATTGTTAAAGAAGTTGATATTTAGGAATGATGCATGTTGAACTATGATTGTATCACATTAGAACATGAAGGAAGTTGTAGTTTGTTCTGAAAATTGTACCAAGGAGATCTGAGTCTATGTAGTGCAGTATACAATGAGAGATCATTAGAACATGACCCACCGGTCTGTGACAATAAATGAAGGAAAGTACTTATTCCAAGAAAATGAAGGAGCCCTCAATAAGGATTTATTTTGTAACTCGAAGGTTACAAATGAAAGTCCTATGGAGATCTGAAGCTTTTTAGGATTAGCTGGATATTATCACTGAATTATCCAAGGATTTTCTTCGATCTCGACTCCATTGATAGCTTTGACCCGCAAAGGAGCTGTCTATACTTGGAATGAGAAGCATAGGAAGCTTTGAGAAGTTAAAGAAGAAGTTTTGTGAAGCACCGATTCTTTCGTTACCTGAAGGAGTTGATGACTTCACAATTTATAGTGATGCCTCTGTAGTTGGGTTAGGATGTGTTCTGAACCAAAGGGATAAGGTGATAACGTATGCATCAAGGCAATTGAAAGAGCATGAAAAGAACTACCCCACTCACGATTTGGAGTTGGCAGCGGTAGTATTCGCCCTAAAGATATGGAGGCATTATCTTTATGGCACAAAGTGTAAACTTTTCACTGATCATAAGAGTCTCCAATATCTCTTTAATCAGAAGGAATTGAACATGAGGCAATGATGCTGGCTAGAGTTACTCAAGGACTACGACTGTGAGATACTTTACCACCCTGGTAAAGCAAATGTTGTTGCTGATGCTCTCAGTCGGAAGGTAAACCTTGAAAAGAAAAGGCTAAGAGCGTTGAGAATTGAAGTTGTCTCGACAATTGTGGAAAGTATAAAGAAAGCTCAAGAGGAAGCTTTAGAGAAAAATGACCGAAAGAAGGAACGTTTGGGATAAAACGTTGGTGTTTGATACAAACGGTCAAGGACTGGAGGTATTCAAAGATAGGATTTGGGTACCTAGGATGGGAGGAGTAAGAGATCTTCTGATGGAAGAAGCTCACAAGACCATGTACTCGATTCATCCGGACAGTACAAAAATGTATAGGGATCCAAAACCCTATTACTAGTGGCCCACGATGAAGCTCGATGTTGCTAAGTATGTGGCCGAGTGTGTAACTTGTACTAGGGTTAAGGCACAACATTAGAAACCGTATGGGAGTTTAGAACCTTTACCTGTACCCATGGGTAAATGGGAAGACATCACCATGGATTTTGTGACTAAACTGACCAGAACAAGGACCGGTCACGACATGATTTGGGTGGTCGTTGATCGCGTCACTAAGAGTGTGCATTTTATAGCAGCCAAAGAGAAATGGTCTATGGATAAACTTGCGAATTCTTACGTGAAGGAAATTGTGAGGCTTCAAGGTGTTCTGCTAACGATTGTATCCGATCGTGACAATCATTTTACCTCAAGGTGTTGGAGGAGTCTATAAGAGGAATTGGGTACCAAGTTGTGTTTGAATATAACGTACCATCTGCAAACCGATGGTCAGAGCGAATGAACGATTCAAACGTTGGAGGATATGCTGAGAGCATGTACCCTAGAATTTCAAGGTAACTGGGATGAACACTTACCTTTAGTAGAATTCTCCTATAATAATAGTTTCCACTCAAGCATTAGGATGGCACCTTATCACGCCTTGTATGAGGAAAAGTGTCGAACACCATCATGTTGGCTGGAAGCTAGGGAAAAGCAGTTTATGGGACCTGAAATAGTCCATGAGACTGCTAAAAAGTTGAAAGTGATAAGGGAAAGGATGTTAGTTGCTCAAGATCGACAAAAGAGTTATGCTGACAAGAAAAGACAACCGATATCCTTCGATGTTGGAGATTCGGTTTTACTTAAAGTCTCGCCATGGAAGGGACTTATAAGATTTGGGAAACGAGGAAAGTTGAGTCCAAGGTTTATTGGACCATTTAAAGTTCTTCATAGGATCGGGAATCAAGCATACAAGCTAGAATTACCGGAAGAACTAGAGAGTATTCATAACACCTTTCATGTGTGTTATTTGAGAAAATTCATGGGAGGTGTGCCCGACATAATTCCCATTTCTGAATTAAGGTTGGATGAAAACAAGAGGTTAATTGGAGAACCTAACGCAATCGTTAACCGTAAGACTAAGAAGTTGTAACGTAAGATAGTCGATTTAGTGCCTGTACGTTGGAAACATATAAATGGGCCAAATCCCACCTGGGAAATGGAGAGTGACATAGTGAGTCGCTACCCGTAGTTGTTTGTCGCTGTGTGATTCCAAGGACAGAATCATCCTAAGGGGAGAGAGTTGTAACGCTCGTGTTTCTAGGCTAGGCATTAATATTGGCATAATGGTCTAGGTTCACCTTTGTAACTCATTTAGAAGAAATGAAAAGGAATTATGTGAATTTTATGTGAATTATGTGTTTTATGCTTAATTATTAGGGTTTAATTAATTAAGAATAAAAATAAGCGTCAAAATTAAAGTGTGAGATAAGCCCGATATCTTTACATAAAGTTGTAGTGGTCAAAACAAGGATTCCGGGGATATAAAGAATGCCGAAATCCGAGTTATAACGAAGAAGTTATGACCTGTCGAAGTTTCGCGACAAAACCAGCACAGTGCCGAATGTCGTAAAAAGTGAGTTTTCGATAAACTACTTTTTAGCCTTAGTGATCTAAACGAAAGTCGTAGTATTCGTTAAACCGAGAAGTTCGATAAAAACAACGCCCAAATCTGACTTCGTATGAGGAAGTTATGATTTTTCGAAGTTTCAGCTTAACAGTAGACAACTAAAAACTCGATTTTTATATCGAGCGGTTTTTAGCCGACACAACCTAAACGAGAATTGAAGGTCTCGTCATTAGGAGCACAACGGTAAAAAGTCTGATGAAAACGGACGTCGGATGAAGAAGTTATCAATTTTTAACGGATTTCCTGTCCCGGTCTATTAAAAATAATAATATAAAATTTAAAGTCAAAATTAGCCAACAAAGTCTAAACGGAAGTTGTAGAGCGTAATTTTAGCTACGTGTGCACATAAAGAACGTCAAAAACGGAGCTCGTATGCGAAAGTTATGGATTTTAGAAGTTTTGACGCGAAAATCGAGAAAATTCGCATAGTCATGAGTTGCCACGTCATCCTCGTTTCGCATGCGCCACGTGTCCTGCTGAGTCACCCGGGCTGCTGAGTCATCCGAGCACATGTTATTATCCAAAGTGGTCCACTAAGAAGCCGACACGTACCCTCTTGCACGAGACTGAGCCCTCGCAGCATGCCACGAACCCTCTACTTCGGACCCTAGACCTCGGTCCAATCACAAGCTGCCAGCGAGACCCTCGCAGGTGCGAGCGATGCGCAGCCACGTGCGAGCCTTCCCTGTGAGCCCTCGGATCTGCGAGGCATGGCTCCTTCTCAACCGTCCGATCAGAAGCTCTTCCTTATAAATAGAAGGCTGCGAGCCTTCTCGGATATTTTTAAGAAATTGCCATATTTAACCCCTAAACCCATATTTTCTTCATCTTAACATCCCGCAAAGCCCCGGTATCGATTGTAAAGCCCGGAATACGCCACGAAGTGCCCGAGAAGCCCGGAAAATTTATTTTTTTTTGGTTTCGAAGCCCGACTTTTGCAAAGCCCGGTTTCTCAATAAAACTCCTGGTTTTATTAGAAACGATCGTTTTAGGAAACGAATTGCTGCCCGATTATCATCAAACTATGTGAGTGTATAGTCACTTTCATTTTACACATAGATATGAAGTATTTACCTTATAATATGTGCTATGTGTAAATATATTAATTGTTTATTTGAGGTAACTGTTGAGTTGAGGTTTTATACAAGTTTTAAACTGTATAAGTATTTTTATCTACAAATATGTTGGGTAGAACATGGGTAGATAGTGATGTGTGATAAAATAAAAATTGAGGAGAGGCCTCTATGAGTTTTGAGATCCAGTCATCTAGCGGAGTTTGGATGACGACCACGGACTTTCTAGACAGTCCAGTGGGAAACATTAGCAGGTCCGCAACCTGTAGGTGTTAATGAACTGAGAGTGTTCATTCGTTGTACTCCATCCCCATCATGGTTGCCTTTAGGACATGTATGGCTGGGGAAACCCCTTAGCAGTAGTGTCCATCCCGCTGATATTCTTTAGGCTAGGTACCTTGTGATAAGTGTTTAGGGACATAAAGTAAAGATAACGGGAACGGGTAATCAGGGTTATTGTTGAATGATGAACTTAGTAAGTTTATTATTATTGTGGGTTAAAAACCCTATATGCTCACCAGGCTCCCAAGCCTGACCCACTTAGCTTTTTATGTTACAGGAAGTGGACCCCGAGCATAGTCGGAGGACGACGAGAGATTTTTGGATTATAGGCCAGTAGTTGTAAATAACTATTGAAAGGCTTATAATGTTTTGTTTATGCTTTTGATCTCTATCGGAACATGACATCCCGAGGTTTTGATATATATGGAAAACATATACCTTCTTAATGAGGGATTTTGATAAACTTTTATCATATGTTGTTTGGGGACCAATTCTGCAACATCTTTTAAAAAGATTTCTATGATTTTATTTTAAAAAGCATAAATTAAATCGGTCTTTTCTGGCCGAGAAATTAGGGGATGTCACAACAATTAACAGATTGCAGAAATCTCTTTCCTCCAACTTCCATGGCCCTGAAATCCTCCAGCTTACCAAAGAAATCCACAAGTTGCTCTTCAGCTCCTCCACTCCAAACAATTCCCAATTGACAGAAATCCTAAAAGCTCAATTTCAAGAAGTTTTTGCCAAAGTGGATGGACTTAAGCAATGGCTTGAGGAAGCACCTGCGCTGCATTCGTCAAGAGGGGGAAGTGATGAAGACGAAGCCCATCATTCACATCACTCTCAGCACTCCCACCATTCAACCTCACCACATCAGAGTCCTCCCATCATTACTAAGAAAAATCCTTCACCCCAAGCATCTCATCATTCTACACCTCTGAATCTAGAAAAACCTGAAACTCGCCCACACTTCAAATTTCTTGATGACCACATGTCCTCACCAAGCCCAACTGATTCCCATACCACAGACCAAATGAAGAGAGACTGGTGGTCAGCTAAACTTGCTGAAGAAATCTGGAGGCTAAGTGGTTTCGACAGTGTCATAGATGAAACCCTTATCAACTCTTGGGTCAATCCTCACTGAAGGCTGCAAGATGAAGATTATATTCCCCACCTCACTTATGCAGAACCTCCTTCGGATGGCTACTGGTATGTTCCCATTTCACCAAATGCCAAATACTTCACAGTATTTGAGAAGTTTGACCAAAGCCTTCCTGATGCCAAGAGACTGCCTATGGAGTTTGAAAGACTTGCACAATTCTTTACTAAACATTCCTCCCTCATAGAGCACATATGGTCCAATGACAGGCCATCCGCAGTTGTGAACTACAAGCCTTGGAGATTCATGAAAGCAGAATTCTTCCAGTACACCCTCACCCAAAGAGGACATGACAATATCCGCACCCAAGCAGACTTTCCCCACATGAATCCAAAAGAAGTGTTTCTCATAGCCAAAGTATTTTAGAACAAGGCTGAGAAGCATCCAAAAATGAAGACTGCACTTGATCGGGTCAACAACTTCTTGAGAGAAACTGTGTGCGACTTTGCCAAAATTGATGCGGACATCTATCCCATCATTTCCAAGAAGTTTGATCTACCACCTCTCGACCCCACACCTATGCCCACCAAAGGCTTTACTGACAGATCCTTAGGTGCAACTAACTTCCCAGAGCTTGGCATCATTTTCAAAAGGAAAATCGACAATGCCAAATACTTTATTCCCGTAAGTGCCATGAACCGCCTGCCCAAGAAACAACTTGACATCTGCCGGACCGCAGTTGAAAGATCGAAGCATACTACCGTAGAAGTCCAGTTCGAGATTACAAGAAGAATCACATGGCTGGAAAACGTCAGGAAGTTTTGGTGGATTTTGATCAAGTTCCTCAAACTTGATAGCTGAACCAAAGTTAAAGAGGTCACTTAGGGGAAATTATTGAATCATGAAAGTGACCTTCTTGAACTTAGCTACCGCAACCGCATCAGTACCCGGAGTCAGCTACTGCAGTCATTAGCTAGATTACTTTACTTGTATTTTATGTAATACACTCTATTATCCAGTATGCCTTACACAGCTGCTTATAGAGTTGTAATCTAGTGTAGCTCTAAGTCTCTATAAATAGAGACTTATTCTCTTGTATTGTCTACCTCTCCTGATCACCGATAACTTATGCATTTCATCTTAATACAATTTCTAAAGTTATCATTCTATCACTCTTCACTCTCCACTTCTTACTTAAACATATTTGATTATAATCACTCTTCGGAGCAAGTCTTTGTGACTTATTCACTAAGTTTGATCTTACTTACTAACTTTGGTTTGAATGCATCCCAGGTTATGAATCAACTTACGTGTATACTTGATATAACAATTGCTGTCATTTACATTACTTTACTTTCCGCATCTAACTCACTAACTTCTAACTATTAATATTATTGTTGAGCTAACAGATCCTTCGAGATTAACTATTCCGCTATATACTTGTTCTAAACATTTTGTTCAAGTGTGTCTCAAAGTTTTTCTCTCAACAACATGGCCCACCTGCTCACAATGGTAACAAATCCTGGGACCCATAGGCAAGGACTGCTGATGGCAATCCCTCATATAGTAACCCTCCTTGCCACACAAAAGAAGAAGATCTACACACCCCATCATGAACCTTGTCGCACTTTCCACAAGTGCGACCCATCAGACCTCCTGATCGCGAATCAGCGGGTTTAAACCTCTTTGTTGCAGGCTGGGACTGAACTGGAGCCTAATGTTGCTCCCTCGTCTACGTCAATCCCAATCTCTCGCCTCCTCGCGGCCTCCTGAAGCTCAGCGAGGGTACCGTATCATTGGGTAGACACAAATTGTTGGATATCCTTCTTGAGCATGCTCAAGTACCAAGTCATCTGAGCTTGCTCCAAAGCAGCAAACTCAAGGCAAAAAAGAGCCCTCTCTGTAAACATCTTGGTGATCTTCATCACTGTCTTGGTAGTCTGCCTCAAATCTAAATACTCCTGAGGTAACCTCTCCCTCTCCACCAAAGGAACATATATCTCCCGAAATATCTCCGAGAACTACTCCCATGTAACATCGGCTCTCTGCTTAGGAGTGTAAGCACCAGTCACCAACCTTCACCAATCCTTCGCCCACAACCTGAGAAGGTTTAGGGCGCACTTGACCTTTTTGTCAGCAGGGCAAGAACATGTGAAGAAACAACCCTCCACATCAGATAGACATCTCGTCGCTACAATTGGGTCCCTGACCCCATTAAACTCAGGGGGCTTCGTATTGTTTAAGTCCCGATACTGGAAAGCTTTCTCCCCTCGTACCCCCACATTAGCAATAGCTATGGTAGTTGCAGCAAGAACAACCTCAACAAGAGCAACATAATGATCATCAAATAACTTAACCATGGCAGTGTTGATATACCCAAATCTCCAGAATCGATCCCCGGACAATAGTAGCCACCTCAACGACAATCATCTCTTGTATCTGATCATCACTCAATCCTGGCCTATCTGTAACATCTGAGATTTTCCGGGTATTATTATTAATCAACTTAATTAAAGTGTGGAATGGTTTGTTTTGGGCTTTGACCTTTGGGATTTGACCTTTGGGCTTTATAAGTGTGTTGAGGAAGCTTCGTACACGGGGCATACATTGGCATGTATGCCCAGTATACTCATGAGAATGAACCGCGGAGGCCATGCACCTACGCCTAACATACCAGGAGTACGTCCAACATACATGTGCATCTCTTTAAACCCTAAAATTTAGGGTTTACTCCCTATATAAAGAACATAACCCCTGTTGGTTTCAGCCTCCCTTCACCCATAGCCAGCCACCACGAAAACCCTAGCTCATTATTCTGTGACTTTGTGTTTTGGAAGCCATTTGAGAGTGTTTGTGTGTTGTGTTAGTGAGAATGGAAGAAAGAAGCTTGAAGAAGAAGCAAGGATCCACCAAGAGCTTGTAGATCTAGAGGATTGACATCATTTCTGACTCTTTTGAGGTATCAAGTTCCATACTTGGACATTATATGCTTAGATTTGTTTATGGGGGTGATTAAGGTCACTTTTGGACTTTATCGTTGAGGATTGTTACATCTTTACAATTTCGAAGCCTAAGAGCTGTCCTTTGGGGCTCTTTGTTGGGTTTTAGTATACTACAACATCCTATGGTGCAAATACAAGTCTAAAAGCTTTGGATATATGTTTTCTCTAATACATGCAATATTGTTTCCAAAGCTTTAAGCCTACAACTAGCATACAAATGATATAAACTACATAAAATACTAGTTAGAAGTTTACCTATTTGTGTAGTTTGTAGAACTTGATGAATTTGGCATTTAAAAGCTTAGCCCCAATAGTGTGGAAGCCTCAAATGGAATCACAACACATCAGGGACAAAGGTGGAACTTGAGAGAGAATCCTAGCCTCACCAAACCGTCCATATCCTCCAAGAATACATTAGTGGTGATTTTGGCTATGAAGTAACATATTTATATGTGGGATTCCAAAGGTCATGGGTTAATCCAAACCCATACCCATGGGTTTTATGATCCATGGTTCATGTGGCCCAACTCTTTATGTATCCATACATAAACTTAGTTCAACATGGATCATAAGCCCAACACATATAAATATCACTAATTACCATAATTAGTCCTCATAGATTTAATTAATCTCTTTTGATCACTAAATTAATTCCAAATTAATTATTGATCAATACTAATTAAAACATATGATTTCATATTAATATATTATAACTTATAATATATTAATAAATCATATATATAACTTTCTCTCAAGAATCCATCCTAACAAATTGTCCTAATGATATGCAATCAAAATGGACCACGCTACTCTCGGGTCGAGTACATACCAATAATAGTTATGGGCTTAGACATCTAATCCAACAGTCTCCCACATGGATAAGTCTAAAACAATTATTGCAAGTACGACTCCAAAACCCGACTAGCAATCGTAGCTCTTAAAAGCCGTTGTCGAACTCTAACCTAGTCAATGACGTGTCCACTAAATAAGGGATCATATATTCCTCCATTCTAGATATCATATGGACTAAGACATCGATTGTAACCATTCTCTTTGTCCATATTTTGTTACCCGATTTCCAATTTATGACGACCGACTAATTGAACAAATTCAAATCAGTCCAGGCCCGACCGAGCACTTACGTTTGTCATCACTAAATCATCTAGGGGCCCACAGATATCACTTTTATCCCTCCAAGGGTAAAAGTAATGGATAAACTTCACCTCATATGCTTGTACTAACTTGTGTGTGACTTCATATTGAAATATCATTATAGTGAATATAAATGAAACATAACATCATCATTACCGTGCATAATATAATACAACTGCTGTTGTTTACATCAAGTACAATCATTTAAATAACATGACCAAAACATTCAATGTATGATATTTGATAGTACACAAAACTAATCCCCTATTCTTGTTGATTCTTCTGCTTAACGAGTCCCTAAGAATACATGTTATTTTGAAAACATCAACATATATAATGTTGGTGAGTTCATAAGAATGTTTGTTAAAATGATTTGTATAACTTCGAAACCACCAGAAAATCCTATATTTTCTGCAAACTATTTAGTATGTTTGTGTCAGATCTTGTATTAATGCATGTATGTTTTTGTTTATTTGACTAAAAGGGTAAAGAGAATGTAGAGGGAATGTAAAGAGTATGTAAAGAGAATGTTCCCAGACAACCCGGTGTTGTCTGTAAAAGAGAAAGCGGCCATACCAACCCTCGAGATTGAGTACCAGTACGAGTATGTTTCCGAGTAATCCAAGAGAAAAGAGAATGGTCTTCCATAAACTTCATAACGTTAATTCCTCTAATTGAGCCGTCATAACCATGCTAAATAATGAAAATTTTGCCTGTCTTGGTGTTGTTGGACGCCGATTTTGATTATAAGGTTTTGGTCACCCTAGACCGAGTTAGTCTAACTGTAGCGAACAACTCAGGTGTGGGGTGTCATCCCCATATAGATCTATACAAAAATCCCCGCTATCCCTCCAAGAGACTCTGGTTATAACTACAGGCTACGATCGTACACTTAATAGGTGCCAACCGACAAAACTCACTAGATCCTTAATTGAATTTACGCGAAGAAAAAGTATAAACTCATTTCAGGCCTAATGAACCATGTAAGTGAACCATTAAGGCATCACTAAACATGTAAGTCATTTCAATGCCCAATAGGAATGAGATTATATAACATGGGCCCAAAATATATGTAAAAGGGACAATTTAGGCCCATTTCACATGTAAGGTATTAGGCCCAAATAGTATGCAATTAGTATCCAAGGTCCGTTGCGCATGTTAATGGGTCAATGAGGCCCAATAAATATACAAATAGTATTCAGGACCCATCAAACATATAAATGGGCCACTAAGGCCCAATAATATGAAAATGGAAAAATTAGCCCGTTTATTATTGTATTGATAGTTTTAGCCAAAATATTTACCAAAATAGCATAAATAGCCCACTCTTTGTAAAAATGACATTCTTGGCCCAATAAGCCAAAAATTTACAATTAAGGCCCAATCTTAGTAAAAACAATACTTTATTCCCCATTTTGTTCAAAACTTGTATTTATGGTTAGTTTTTAGTAAAAATAGCATTTTGACCCATTTTTGACAAAAATATCATTTTTGGCTTGATTTTTGTGAAAACACACATTTTTCTGATTTTTGACTTTTCTGACCCGGTTGTTGCAAAATTTGTAGAAAAATCATAGTAAATCAAAATTTGGATCCGTAAATTCTAGAAGTTTGGAAATTTTTCCTACTTTGTTCACAATTTTTCTCATAATTTTTAATGGCTTCAAAATAGTGTGAAATTGCTCACCTTCACAGGTGGGTCCGAAATTATTTCGAGTATGATAGGCATTTTTGTAAAATTTACCAAAAATTGTAGAAACATCGTACGAAAACGTGAGAGTAGTCATTTTAAAGTTATAAATCTGAACGTTTTGCATGTAAAACATTTTTAAAAAAATATTACCACTAAGGGGGTCAAAACAGTTCGAGATTAGCCTAAAACGTTTTTGTCAAAAGCTGAGTTTTGAGTATAAGTCATCCATGTTTGTTCACAACACTTGTTTTTATCTATTTTAAGTGTATAAATCCCAGATCTACAAGTTTACATGTATTATATGGGATAACACATATTTTTATCAAGGATTTTCATGTAGATCCAAGTTGTAAACTTCATATTCTTAACATATTCTTAGATTTATGAACTAAGCAACACATAATCACCAAATAATTCATGGAAACACACATAATCATGCATATACTCATAGATCTACACAAAGAAACTTGTATTCTCCCCCAAAACCAAGTGAAAATCGAAAATAAGGGGGGTACGAACTCACCTTGAGGGTTTTTCAGATGTAGATGAAGAAGAAGAAGCTTGAGCCTAGCTTGTGTTCTTGGTGAAATTTTTGAAATGATGGTTATTCTAAGGTCCATAATCACGCAAATTGGAGAGTAAGGGAAGGATTCTTAGCATAAAATTGAATCAAAACAATAGATTTTGTCATAAACTTACCAAGGGATGATGATCTAGATGAAAACCTCTTTGAAGATGGCAATAAAATCTCGAAATTTGGAGAGAATGAGGAGAGTTCTTGAGAGATGTTTGGAAGTAGTTTGAAATGAGAAAATGGAGGTGGTATGGTGGTGGATTATGGTCGAGGTTAATAAGAGAAGAGAGAGAGAGAGAGAGAGAGAGAGAGAGAGAAAGAGAGAGTTTTGTGAGGTGATGTTGCATGGAAATCCACCATGCAATAATGATGTGTCAAATGCACAAATTTCCTCATTTTTCCTTTTTGTCTAATAAGCATAGTGGGACGAGAATTGGGCTGAAGAGAGATTAGGATGAAGTAATTTGGCCCATTTTTGATCTTGTTCGAATTTATGAAGCCCAAAAATTATTTTTCGGCCCATTGGGCTCTTAAGGAGGCTCACGACCCAAAATGGTAAAAGAAATGGGTTTAGGGCCCATTAGGGGTAATTAAATCCTTTATGGCCCATCATGGCCCAAAATGTTATAGATTTATGAATTGGGTCCAATTAGAACCTAATTAGGGTTTTTAGGCACAAAGTAGTAAAGTTTAAGATTTATTTGTCCATCAGGCCCAATAAGAGAATCCTAGTCCATAATGAACTTGAACCGGGATTTCTAGGGTTTCCGATCCTTATTTAAACACATGAGATGTATTTGAATGAGCATAGAGCATGATATTCACTTAGATTACATGTCTTTCAACAGTTGAATGATTACATGAGAATAGAATTTCCTAGCAAAAATGCTAGGTGTGACACAAAGGCATGTTTTACAACATCAAGTTACTGATGCGTTTTTGTACAATCAATGTACAACCAACTCATAGTCAACAACTCATATCTCTAGGTTTGAAGAATATAAGATATTATCGTCTCATGATCACTCATGATAAAATCCATGAAGTGATTCAAATGAGCACGAGTTTAATCCAATACTCGAATCTCATTCCAGGAGCACTCATGAATGTTGCAGCAACTTTTTCTATGTCTAAACACTTTAGACATCTACAAGCCCAATTCATGAAAGTCTTGATTCATACCTACTTCCAAAGTATGATTGACTATGGAGAGTTTGAATAAGCTAGTTATTCGGGAAGTCAAAAATGCAAAGTGGAACACAAGAATAATACTAATCCTATATGGCCCCAAACACTTTTGAGAGTAAATAAAACACTTTTTATTTAAACACCATATTGATTACTCATTATTCATTGCATAATGTTCGAATAATCAACTTTATACTTGAATCAAAAAAATAGTTGTCCCATGCTCCAAGCATGCACACTATGTTTACTAAACAATAGTTATGCCATACTCCAAGTATGCACACTATGTTTGTCTATGATCCTTACTTTGTGAAATAGATCAATTGAACATGATTCTAGTTATGCTCATTTCACAATCCCAAATCCTTATCGCAAATGTAAGAATACAATATTCTTTGGCATTTACCGAAATCTGTTAGATTTTAAACTTATATGCATTGATCCTCTTGTAATGACTATGCACAAAGGTCACAAAGACTTGGCAACATACATTTACAAAGTATTCCAATGGAGAGCAATTCCATGGAAACGAAGTCTCAAATTCAAAGTGCATTCCTTTGAACATCCTTCTTGTATTAATGTTTTCTAATCTTACATAGATTTAATGAAAAACTTCCACCTCTGGAAACATTTCCATATTCCCATTTTGACTATCATTTCTGAACAAGAGTTGCCTCTTTTCAGAATATGTCAATATGGTCCTTCCAAAATTAACACTATACTTCCAATTGTCCATGAGCAACCAATCTTTGGTGAACCTCAAATTGTCCTCGATAATTGCTTAATCATTTTAGTCATATCCAGCTCTAATCCTTTTACCTCTTAATGCCCTAGGCATTTGGAAAATTTAGAACAGATGAATATTATAGCACATATAATCGATCCTATATCCGAAGCATATGGGACACGATTCATGATGTCTCACATAAAGACATGATACTAGACTAGTATTTTGCTATAATATTTCTATATGTTCTCATTATTCGAATCATGAAAAGGGATGTCGTAATAATAATCGAATTTTAGAAAGCAAAGAATGTAATTATGACTAAATTTGATTAAAAAACTCACAATCTAAGCTTTTAGAATTGGAATAAAGTATAATTTCCTCTCCCTTAATTATAGCAAACAACGTTTCAACCCCCGCAACTTCACGAATTGAAATCCTTTTGTTTTCTATTAACACTGCTAACTTGCAATGCTAAACATAATAATCATGCTCCCACTAACATGATAATTATTAGCATAACACTTATCCTCCCACTAGCTTTGACATGTATCTAGAAATCAGTTGGACTTCCAGAAATCGATACTTTATTGACTTTCTTACCAAAGTTCAGATTTCTGATACGAGATGCTTTGATAAGACTTTATCAAAATCATACACCTTTTCTTAGATAGCTCACATGTGTGTCTAAATAATTTTTAGAACTATGAAAAGGGATGTCGTAATCATAGTCTCAACTGTTTAGACCTTTTCCATTTCTCACAAGTCCATGTTAGTGTGCCGGTTAACCACACACGCTCCACTAACGACTTTGAGAATGCAAATATCACAATTCCTATCTACTTAAAATCTATTTAGCGAAAGTGTTTCCTCACCATCATTTTCATGGATCGGAGAGAAACCTTATGACACTTAGATTTTATGGTGTACATGTTCCTATCCATGTGAATTTTTCATAACCACAAGAGGAGGTTAGTGACAAATCCAAAGTCATATGGACTGAACTTGTTCAATCTTAACTTCTTGCCACATGGTAGCACAAGGACCTACCATTGCTTTCAAGTAGTTATGAAAACAACTAAGAACTCATAGAACTCACAATAGTCAGCTTCTAACTGGAATGGGCACATAAACAAGAATCAAGGTTGTAAAAATCGTTCGGCGGTAGTTCGACGGTCGACTGGCGATAAGCAATTAATCGGACTAGGTGGGGATTAATCGGGGACCCTTAATTATTAATAAATTTAATATTCCCTAAAAAACTAAGTATTTGAAAATTTAAAATTTTAAAAATTTAAAATTTTAACAAATTTAGTTTAATATTTTAAAATCTGGAAGCTTAAATTTTTGAAAATTTACAATTTTGGTGTAATATTTGAAAATTAATTTTTTTTGAATTTTTTAAAAAATTCCCGCCTATGACCGCCGAGACCGCCAAGGACCGCCAAGGCCGACTTTGACTGATTTGACCAATTTCCGCCAAGCACCCTAATCATAATCGGTTTAAGGCCGCCAAGTGATTAATCGGCCGCCAAGGCCGATTTCTGCAACACTGACAAGAATATGTCAACACGATAGTTTACAAACCTCAAGTCGTGTGCTAGTGATAAACAACAGGTTTTATTCTTTATTAGTTCTTGAAACTTTTCAAGATCTTTAAGACTCTCACTTACCTCTCGACATATAAGATTCTCTTGTCAAGAACCATTCATTGACAAATTCTTATCAAGAAAAAAAAACACTTCACACTATCGGTCTTAGTTGGTCTTTGTTTTATCTTAAATGTCACAACTTACCAAGTTCAAATGTATAAGAGCAGAAAGCATTTTACCCTACATTTGACAAGTGTTATAAACCTTTCCTAAGATTATGTCACTTGAGTTACAATCTTTAGAGTATGACTGTAAGACTTGTTTTGGAACGAAGTATGACTCATCTTCCATGATTTAACCATTTCAACAATTTACGATTCCTCTTCCTTAGCCAAACAAATGCACCAAGAAGTCCTTAGAGGATCAATTGTGACATGGTTTTTTCTAATCATTAAGATGATCATAAAACACAATACTGAAGTACTCTCCCATCTTTTCAGATTGGAGAATATTTTATCTTTCTGCCTAATTTGATTCTACTCATTCGTCCTGTCATACACTGAAACTTTTCCAATATTTCAGAATTATACTTAAACTTGTAAGAACAACCATATTTACTAAAGTTTAGTAAATCATGACGAATAGTCTTATCTTTCTTTGTGGTGGACCTGATCAGCGCACAACCAAATGTACCCGATCTCCTAGTCCTTCACTTGACTCACATATACATGTGAACAAGGAATTAGTCTTAATTTCCCAAAGATGACAATTCTCATTCATCATACAATACAAGTTGCATGATTCCAAGTGTCTATCCAGATGAAACTTGGGTGATGAAAATCTTTCCTTATTTGGTAAATTATGACACTACCACAAACAAAAGAATCAAATCCATTTTCCAATATTGCTATCAATGGAATCATATAAACAACAATTTTCACAATTCCCATTGTAAGGATACTTAAAATAAATAAAATCAAAAAATTTCCTTTTATTTTAAAATTGCGGAAAAACTTATCCTTACATTGCAAATACATATGAAAACTATCTTGTTATCTATTCCTAAGCAATCTATCATAACTCTTAAGCAGCAGCTCAAAATTCTGATCTTCGAATCATGCGATCGAAATCCATCTTCGCGATCGGATTCAGCATACTCTTCTTCTAAGCTTCCTCTCCTTTTTCGATTCTATAAAACATCAAAATGTGACCTAGTCACATCATGTAATAAGAATCTCCAAATAGGAACTTAATAGAGTTAGGTAGTGGACTTTACCCAAAGTAGAGTCAAACTTTTTGACTTTACCATCCTTATGATCTTTCAGGTAAATAGGGCAGCTTCATGACCAATGCCCCTTCCCTTTGCAAAAGAAACATATGGACTCTTTGGGAATGGTACACGGGACAATCTCAAACTTAGCCTTTCTCTTTACCATTGAGTCAAATGAGTTGACCATGGTAGATCCCTTTCCATTGGGAAGATAAAGCTTTTCTGGACTTCTAATGTTACCATTGTCAATGTCCATGGAAGTTTGGGAAGTAGATCTTCCAATCAAATTTGCTTTACCAGTCCCCTAAATCATTGCTAATTCAGCAACAACAAGCAAATAGGTAAGATCGATAAGGGTCATGTCATCATCTGTCATCAGGGAGTGATTGAAGAACCAAGTTAATAGCCGGCTACCTCGAGACTTCGACATTCAACTCTCCTAGTCTGTCAACATGTAACTTCATCTCCAAGATGTAAGCACATATAGACTTTGCTTGCCAATAGGGATTGAGTGACCTTGAACTTTTCAATAACTTGTGGGTTAGGGAGAATATTTGGAGGAGGTGGAGGAAGATGTGACATCCCCAATTTTACGGCCAGAAAAGACCGATTTGTTTATGATTTGTTTTAAAATCAGAGTAATATTTTAAAGAAAACAGTTGCGGAATTTGTTCCCAAACAAAATATGATAGAACTTTATCAGAACATTTCTCAAAGAGAATATACTTTTCATTAAATAATAAAACCTCAGGATGTCATGTTCCGATACAGACCGAAAAGCATAAACAGTACCATTTAACCTTACAACAGTTATTTACAAATACTGGTCTATAATCCAAAATCTCTCGTCAAGTTAACCAACTTATACTCTTGTGCCATTACCTATAATGCAAGGAAAACTGAGTGGGTCAGGCTTGGGAGCCTGGTGAGCATATAGGGTTTTCGACCCACAATAATATAATTATTATATTCAATCATCAATCAATCAATTAATCCAAATTACCCATCCCCATTATCTCCTTTATTTCTTAAGGATTTACACTAAAAATCAAATATCCTTTATTCCTTTATTCCTAAGGATTGACCTAAGGAATTGACACAAAGTCCACCACTGCCAAGGTCCTCAAATTACAACCGGTAAACACTTAGTTCAACATACTTAACGAACACCTAGTTCTAACACTCCTAGTGAACACTTAATTCAAAACATCTGGTGAATACTTAGTTCTAATACACTTAGTGAACACACTCAGTTCAACAACACCAAGTGAACACATCTAGTTCAAAAATACTTAATGAACACATTAAGTTCAAAAATACCAAGTGAACACATAGAGTTCAAAAATACCTAATGAACACGTTGAGTTCAAACACCAAGTGAACACATAGATTTCAAAAATACCTAACGAACACATAGAGTTCAAAAACACCAAGTGAATACATAGAGTTAAAAAATACCTAATGAACACGTTGAGTTCAAAAACACTTATTATTTCGTCTCACATCAACTATTTCATCTATCCATGTTCTGCCCAACATATTTGTAGATGCAAATGCATATACAGTTTAAACCTTTTTAAACCTGTATAAAACATTAATTCAACATCCATCTCAAGTAAACAAACAATGTATAAACACATAGCGTGTACTTCATAGAAAATACTTCATATCTATGTGTTAGAAGAAAGTAACTACACACTCACTTGTTAGACGATTATCGGACAACACTATGGTTCTAAAAGCAGTATTCTTCGGTGAAACTAGGAGATCTTCACAAAAACCAGGCTTCCTGCAGGCAGAGTTTCGGCTTGGGAACTCTATTTCCTGGGCTCTTCGGGGCTTCAAGACTTGCTTCGCGTGTCGGGATGATATCGGGGCTTCGGAGGTACTTCAAGATAGGGTACCGGGAGCAAGACAATGAAGGAATTAGCAACTATGGACGGCTGCCCTTCGATTTCTATTTATAGGGTTGAAATACTGTATTCACGTCATGGGTCCAGTATTCATCAGGTGCGTCAGCGCAACTTGCGTATGTCAGGCTCCAGAAGTCATTAATACCGAGTTCACGTCGTGAACTCTGACACAGTGTCGGGGTTCGCGCCCCGAGCTTTCGAAATTCATATCTTTCGCATACGAGCTCCGTTTTCGACGTTCTTTATATCCACGTGTAGGTAAGATTATGCTCTACAACTCTTGTTTAGACACCATCGGCTAAGTTTGACTTTGTTTTTATTATATTATTTTTTAGTAGGCCGGGACAGGAAAACTCCTCTAGAAATTCATATCTTCTTCATCTGACGTCTGTTTTCGTTTGTCTTTTTACCGTTGAACTACTATCGACGAGACCTTCAATTCTCATTTAGATTGTTTCGGCTAAAGATCACTCGATCTAAATTTCAAGATTTGGGTTGCATACCACTAAGCTGAAACTTAGAAAAATCATAACTTCATCATACGAAGTCATATTTGGGCGTTCTCTTTATGCACGCTCTCGGTTTATCGTATTCTACAACTTTCGTTTAGATCGCTAAAGCCAAATATTTCCCTATCATAAATTAACTATTTACGTCACGTTGTGTCGTGCCGGTTCTGTCGCGAAACTTCGACAGGTCATAACTTCTTCGTTATAACTCGGATTTCAGCATTCTTTATATTTTCGGAAACCTTGCCACGACCACTACAACTTAGTTAAGATTATTCATTCTAAATAATCTTTTATCAAAAAGTCACTTTTGATGCTTATCGTCTCTAAATTGACTAGCCCGAATCTAAGAGCGTTACAGAAGTGAAGTATGATTTCCATGATCCAATCGCGGGACATCATCTTCTTTAGGAAAGCTTGTTCCAAGAGATTTGGGAAGATCATAGTTGTCTGAACCAGACACTACAATGGGAAAAATTCAAGTTAGTTGATTTAAGTCCTTAATATAACACCCAATATGAAATATTAAGGCTAGGACCCAACACAATATTTTATAACTTGGAAGAGGGAAGTCGTAATCCAAGCTATAAAATATTTGAAGGTAGGTAAATTACGATTTACCAATTTCCACCACGAAAAACGAAAAGGAATTTTAGGTCTTAAGTGAATTGAAACTCCTAGATCCTTTGAGATTCATTGAACTATTCAATGGCATGTTTAAATCTCGATTGTTCCCTCTCAAGTTTGTGATTGGGATGCCGAGGATCACAAACAAGGTGTGAATAAGCATGCAAATTGACTTGGTACCCTTAATTTTTATCACCTAATCGATGTGCCGGTTAACCACACACGCTCCACCGATCTATGATAAACATTAAGTCACCCTTTGCGACTCTTACTAGTCCATGTTAGTGTGCCAGTTAACCACACTCGGTCCACCAATGACTTGGTAAGGTACAAAGTGTAATTTCATGGGTTAGCACCCAATTCACATTTTCCTAAGTAACTAAGATTGGAAATTTATAAGTGTTTAGTTACTTAGTATTTATCATTATAGTTTTAATGAAAGGATAATTAATGTTATGTCCTACCCGTTCGACTAATGACCCTCCACCAGTCAAGGAAGCGGTGGGTGATAGTGGACACCCATTAAACTGCCATTTTATAAGCAGTAACCTTATACCCCCCTTATAGACCGACTTCGTGAAGGAGGCCTACTAATGGTAAGACTAACTTTGTTCTTATACACATATATAAATATTAAACCTATAGTATTATAATAGTGTAAGGGTTGAATTTTAACTTTTAAAATTCTAAGGGTTTAATTTGGAATTAAAGTATTCATGGGAGGAAACTTTACAAATTCCAAAACTTGAGGGAAAGTTTTGAACAATTCAAAAAAGTTTTGGCTTCCATAACTTATGAGTTTAAAGTAGTTTAATGGAAAAATCTTCAAGATCCGTAACTTGAGGACAAGTTATGGAGGACTTTAAAACATTAAAAAAATGAGAGTCTTCATTTTCATAACTTATGGAAATTTTATGAGTTTTAAAATTCATAAATGAGACATTTCATATAACTTGAGGGTAAGTTACAAAAACACATATTATGAACAATGATATGTGCATAATTAGTTAATTATTTAGCATACATTTTTATTCATTTTTAACTAATTATGTGAATAATATGGACAAAAGGTACTTAATATTGTTTAAATTTTGTTTTCAGTCCAAAAGACATGCTTGGGAGTGAAAGGGAACAAAGGGAAAGCAATTAGAGAACAAAGAATGAAGATTGAGGGACAAAAGCTTATCTACTCGGTGAGTCCATCAGAATATTCCAGAAGATAGCCACGACTCCTGATTTAAGATGGATAACTACGATTCTACTCGGCGAGTTGGGTCTGCTACTCGCCGAGTACACCCTGTTTTGAGATAGCTATAAAAACCGAGCCTTTATCCGATGGGACTACTTTTTTGGCGTTTTTTGAAGATCCAGCTACGATTGAGAACCCTTGAAGACGTTGAGGAACTCTAATCTTCAACCTTTTGAAGAATTAAAGCAACTAGGTTAATCATTCCACTTAGCTTTAGGAATTGAGTATGTTTAATCTAGCTAAATTTGTTTTTGTGTTTGTTTTTACTGCAACTATGAGCTAAATACGTTTTTGGTTTTTGTTTGGGGAATACCAAGGAACTCCTATGGTTTAATTCTTAGTTTTTGGTTAATTGTTTATTGGTGATCTATTAAATTAAGTTTGTTAAAGAACCTTATGCATTAATCACAATTATTTCTGTTAATTGGAAGACAATTAAGCTGCATGAACATCTCTTAGTTGTTAACCTCATATGTCTATGTGAACACTAAATCATATGCTTAGGAATAATGATTATGAAACTAAGATTAATGAGACAATAGTTAGATTAATGTGTGAGCTTGTTTGAGAAACCATCAAACAAGAGGTTAATTGAACCACTAAATTGATTAACCACTACAAATCTTATTTAATCCAAATTATTAATCTAGGGTATTAATTAGTTTAAACACTTGATCACTGCTTGAATTAATTAATTGTCTAAGGGTTAGGAGTAATGAGCATGAACCTAATCACTATAATTGGTAGCCAATAACAATTAATCTATCATAAATATAAAATAACCATAGGAGTGAATTGGTTGAACCTAAATAGAAACATCTTTATCAAATTTGGTGAATTAGTTGTTTGCTTTAGTACTTAGTTAATTAAGTGTTTTATGGTGTGCTTAAGTTTCTAGTCTTGTAAAACTAGAAGAAAAACCTGTTAGTTTCATTAATTGCTTAGTTAAAATTAGCCATTAGCTTAATTTTCCGTTCCCTGAGTTTGATACCCTACTTACTCAACTATACCACTAAAAGAAAGGTTCACTGCCTTTGTGTGTTAAATTTATTAATAAAAAGAAGGAATAAAACAAGTGCATTTACACACATCAAGTTTTTGGCGCCGTTGCCGGGGAACAGTTCTAAATAATTTATCTAATTCCTAATTTTTTCGATCCTTTGTGTGAGTTTACTGGCACAAAGTTAATTTATTGCAACTTAGTAGTTAGAAATTAGGATTTAGCATCTGTTTTAGTTTTAAAATTCAGTCTAAAATTTCTTCAAAATTACACTGATACTCGCCGAGTGCAGTCGCACCTACTCAGCGATTACAAGTGTATTTGGCAGATTAATTTTCTATTTTTTTAGTACAATTTTTTGTTCTTTTTACGTTTTTATCTTGTTTATTTCAGGACTTTCATGACCAGAGGATGAAACACCCCGCTGGTACCCCCGTTTGAAGATCCCGAATCCGCATTGAAAAGGAACAAAGGAAAGGACGTGGAGAGCTCGAGTACACCAAAGAAGTCACCTTTGTCCAATTTGAAGACTGTTTTTGGGAAAAAGAAGAGCAGCAAATCAGGAGCATCCAACGCTTCTTTAGTAATCGTGTAACAGCCCGGAATTTCAGGTATCTTTATTGATTTGATTATTTTGTGTTTTGAGAGGGGACTCGGCGAGTTGGAGCTCAGACTCGCCGAGTAGGGTCGCGATTCTGGACGCGGGATTCGTCTGGACTCGGCGAGTCCAGGATATGGACTCGGCGAGTCAGCGCTGTTTAATGAAACCCTAATTTCCCGGTCCTAAGCCCTATTTAAAGGACCTTATGGCCCTCATTTGCGGCCACCTTGAACCCTAAGAGCCCCCATTCGACTGTGAGCCCTTGTGAGTGTATTTGGAGGTCATTTGTTCACCATTTTGTGTGATATTGCAAGAAAGGAGGGAGAGGATCAAACTTGAGGAGTTGGGGAGCTTGGATCTGTTGCTAATTCATCAGGGGAGTCTTCTTGAGGTAACTTTCAGAGCCAAACTTCGTATTTTGTGTTGATGTGTCAAATCTAGGGTTTCTTCTTGCACTTCTTGGCTTAAATTGGAAGTATGAAAGGTTCCATGGAGATATGGAACCTAGATCTGGGCCTTAGCAGGTCCAGGAGACCCCATATGACTAGCTTTATGTCCATCCTTTTGAGTTAGAAGCTAAGGTGGTCATATTTGAGGTTGTTTCCCCAAAATAAGCCTTGTACGCATTGCATGGCAACCAAGACTGAGACTTTACGTGACAAATAAGCTTGGGAAGGCCAGACCTATGAATGGATGGAACGGATCTGACCGCAAAAGCCAGTTTTAGCTGGTACATGGCATGGACTCGCCGAGTCTGATGAACAGACTCGACGAGTCTCTTGAAGATTGTCCTTGAGGACACCCAGTGCGTAGTCTTGACCGAGTTATGGTTGACTCAGTGAGTCAGGATGAGTTAGAGAGGGTCGACAGGTGGACTGAGTCGAGCTGGGACTCGCCGAGTTGTTCTTGAGACTCGGCGAGTTGAGTCGGGGTGGCCCCACGACTCTCCCAGGTGGAACTCGTCGAGTCAGGAGAAGCACTCGACGAGTAAGAAGGGAATCCTAGGGAGTTGGCGAATACGTCTAGACTCGCCGAGTTGCCCCTGTGCACTCGCCGAGTCCGGTCAAGTTGACCGTTGACCGTTGACCAGAGTTGACCTATGTTTGACTTCTTAGAGATAGTCAAACTTAGAAGATAAAAATGTTAATAAGAGATGTATGATGTTATAGGGAGATTGTAGCTCGGCGGATCGAGCACGAGTGACTTTGGGATTTGCTAGCTTTCGATATTCACGAGGTGAGTCTTCTCACTATACTGTACCCGGAAGGGTTTGACTGTGTGACCGGAAGGTCGGATATGATATAAGATATATGTGCTATATGTGATAAGTAAATTGTTATACGTGCTATGTATGTTATGTGGGCCGGAAGGCATTATGTTATGGGCCGGAAGGCGTTGTGTGGTGGACCGTAAGGTTGGCGTGGGTAGGACCGGAAGGTTTACCCAGCAGGGACGAAAGTCCCCTGAGACACATGGACCGGAAGGTCAGGGCTTGGAAAGGCGTATGTGCGTAAGTTGTATTTTGGGGAACTCACTAAGCATTTATGCTTACAGTTGTTGTGTATGTGTTTCAGGTACTAGCGAGGACCGTGGGAAGGCGCCGGCGTGATCTGTACACACTGATAGATGACTTGTGATCTTGGGATTTAAATGATTTGTATTCTGACATGACACTTGGAATGTTTATGCCTTGTTTTTAAATGAAAATACTTTATTTAGAAATGAAAAATTTGTTTGAAAATTTACGTTGTTACAAATTGGTATCAGAGCCTTGGTTTGAGGGATTCGGGTGCACCTTCGGGCGTAACTGAACTCAAACCGAGGATTTGAGGAAAACTTTTTAAATAAAGGCATAAACTTTTATAAATGATTTTGCGGTAAGCAAGAATGAAGCAGTGTGTACGATCAGTCAGCGCCCGAACAGTAAAGATCCCCAAAATATCTTACAATGTTATGTTAACAGATGTGATATGATATGAATTGTTATGCATGTTAGAAGACTAGGTATTCATCATAGGACTAGAGTGGCCTGATTTGTGATGCCTTGGTCTAGGAAAGTTTGCCGATATGAGATGCTTTGATAGCATGCGGGTAGATAGTGCATAACAAAAGTAGAGTACTCACTATCCGGGGTTTGGGGAGGAAGACTTGGGATGAATGCTGATGCGGTGTGGTCGGTAGTATTGGGCCCGTACTACCGAAGACACCGGGTCAAGGGGAAACCCAAGTAAGAATCCCTAGATATCGGAGACTGAGTAGGGTTGCGTTATCGAGTGCAATTATACTCGATGGAGTCTCTGATAGTTTTATGTTGTATTTCAGAGACATCATGGTTGGACCACGCCACAGACCGAGTACGAGCGGTGTGAGTGACGAGGAGATTCGTCAGATGATTCATGAGGAGGTGGCTGCAGCGATCCGGGCTGAGATTCCGGAGATGTTTGGGTCTATTAAGACCACCTTGATGGACTCTTTTGATGAGCGGTACGCCGCATTGACTGAGGCTGCAGCCGCTGCAGCTACCGCAGCTGTGGCCGCTGCCAGGCCACAGGGGGGTGACTCGTTGCTGTTTCGGGAGTTCAGCAACACGAAACCACCTGAGTTTGATGGGACGCAGGATCCGATTGCTGCGATGAGGTGGATCACTGATATTGAGGGGTGCTTCTACACTTGTTCATGTCCGGAGCATCTGAGGGTACGGTTCGCTTTGAACCAGCTCCGTCTGGGAGCGAAGGATTGGTGGAAGTTCGTGACGGCGAACTTCACTTTGGCAGAGATTTCAGCAGTGACATGGGAGAGGTTTACCTCTATGTTCAGAGACGAGTACGTTCCCCCAGTGGAGAGGGAACGATTGGTTCAGGAGTTCTTGACCCTCAAGCAGGGTACTGATTCGGTTACGGTGATCACGCGGAAGTTTCATGAGAGGGCGATGTTCTGCCCCGAGCTGGTGTCCACAGAGCAGGCTCGAATGAGCCGGTACTTGGGTGTCTTGAGGAGGGATATCCGGGAGTTTGTGTCAAACTCCACCTATCATACCTTTGCTGAGCTTCAGGCGAGTGCCAGGAAGCGCGAGATCGAGTTGGAGACCCAGGCCAAGGAGGAGGCCGAGTCTCAGCGGGTGGACCGGCGGCCGGCTCAGTCTCAGCCAGTAGCCAAGCGGACTAAGTCCGCCGATTAGAGGACGGGAGGTCTGAAGGGCCGCACTTGCGGAAAGTGCGGCAAGGGTCATGAGGGGACATGTCGATCTGGTGCTTGCTACAAGTGTGGCAAGGAGGGGCACATCGCCAGGGATTGCCCCAAGGGGTTTATGGTTTGCTTTCATTGCAACCAGAAAGGCCATCGGAAGGCCGAGTGCCCTCAGCTTCTTCAGGGATCTGCACCTGCTGCCAGGACTACTGAGACTCGACCGGTGAAGGTCGAGGCCCCGAGGGCTCGTGGGAGAGCCTTTCAGCTGACTGCGGAGGAGGTCCGCACTGCGCCCGATGTTGTGGCAGGTATGCTTTATTTCATGTATTTATTCTGATGTTGAGATGTTATGCTTATGTTATGTTATGCGTAGGTACTTTCCTTGTGAACTCTGTGCATGCTTTAGTGCTATTTGACTCGGGTGCGAGTCGGTCTTTTATATCTTTGGCCTTTAGTCAGCATATCAGCGTTAGTAGTGAGCCGTTGAGTCGGCCTCTGAGAGTTTCTATAGCTAACGAGAGGGTGATTTGTGCCACGGAGGTTCTCCGGGGATGTGTGTTAGAGATTTTCGGGGTCGAGTTTCCGATTGATCTGATTCCTATTGCGATGGGTGACGTCTGTGTCATTGTGGGCATGGACTGGTTGAGCTGATTCGGCGCCGTCATCGACTGTGAGCGTCAGCTGGTGACTATTCGAGACCCTAGTGGGGGAGTTCTTTCGGTGTACGGCGAGGGTACCCGTTCAGGATCAGCTTTTTGTTCGGCCGCTAGGGCGAGGCAGTGTTTACAGCAGGGCTGTAAGGGTTTTGTGGCGTATGTGATGGATACGCGGGAGGCTTCCGAGAGACCGAGATCAGTTGAGGAGGTTCCAGTGGTGCGTGAGTTTCCAAATGTTTTTCCTGAGGAGCTGCCGGAAGTACCTCCTGTGAGGCAAGTGGAGTTTGGTATAGATCTGGTTCCGGGGGCCGCGCCTATCGCTAAGGTGCCTTATCGTCTTGCACCTCCAGAGATGCAAGAGTTGTCCTCGCAGCTTCAGGAGTTGCTGGGGAAGGGATTCATTCGGCCGAGCAGCTCGCCGTGGGGAGCACCTATCCTGTTCGTCAAAAAGAAGGATGGTTCACACCGGATGTGCATTGATTACCGGGAGTTGAACAAGTTGATGGTCAAGAACCGTTACCCGTTACCGAGGATCGACGATTTATTCGATCAGTTGCAGGGAACATCTTGGTTTTCCAAGATCGATCTGAGGTCGGGGTACCATCAGGTGAGAGTGCGGGATGAGGACGTTCAGAAGACAGCGTTTAGGACGCGATATGGGCATTACGAGTTTGTGGTGATGCCTTTCGGGCTCACCAATGCCCCGGCTGTGTTCATGGATCTCATAAACAGGGTATGCAGGCCGATGTTGGATCGGTCAGTGATTGTATTTATCGATGATATTCTGGTGTATTCGAGACCTAAAGAGTAGCATGAGGAGCATTTGAGGGAGGTCCTTGAGGTATTGAGATCGGAGAAGCTTTATGCGAAGTTCTCCAAATGTGATTTCTGGTTGCGGGAGGTCCAGTTCCTAGGACATCTCGTTAACCAGGAAGGGATTCTGGTCGATCCGGCCAAAGTCGAGGCGGTGATGAGCTGGGAGGTGCCGAAGTCACCATCGGAGATCAGGAGCTTCCTTGGGTTGGCAGGGTATTATCGGAGATTTATTAAGGATTTCTCCAAGATCGCAGTGCCACTCACCAGATTGACCCGGAAGGGTGTTGCATTCTCATGGGGTCCTGAGCAGCAGACCTCCTTTGAGACACTTCGCCAAAGGTTGTGCGAAGCCCCGGTGTTAGCTCTCCCGGAAGGGATGGAGGATTTTGTAGTATATTGTGATGCATCGATTTTGGGGTTGGGTGCAGTGTTGATGCAGAGGGGTCATGTGATAGCTTATGCGTCGAGGCAGCTGAAGCCTCATGAGACGAGATATCCCACGCATGATTTAGAGTTGCGGGCAGTGGGGTTCGCTCTCAAGATTTGGCATCACTACTTGTATGGGGTTCGATGTACGATATACACGGACCATAAGAGCTTGAAGTATTTGATGGATCAGCCCAACCTAAATATGCGTCAGAGGAGGTGGTTGGATGTGGTCAAGGATTATGATTGTGAGATCCTGTACCACCCAGGCAAGGCTAATGTGGTAGCCGATGCGTTGAGCCGCAGGGCGGAGAGCACTCCACTGCAAGAAGTATGTTTGAGATTGACCGTGATAGCTCCAGTATTGGATGTTATTCGTGGGGCGCAGGCCGAGGCTGTGCGACCGGAGATGCAGAAGAGGGAGCGGGTTGTTGGTTTGGTTTCAGATTTCGTTACGGATGGACGAGGGCTTATGACGTTTCAGGGTCGGATTTGGGTACCGTTCGTGGGTGGTACGCGTATTTCCTTGATGGAAGAGGCTCATCGGTCGAAGTTTTCGATCCATCCGGGGGCTACGAAGATGTACTTGGATTTGAGGAAAGAGTATTGGTGGCCCTGTATGAAGAGGGACGTCGCATGGTTCGTTGAGAGGTGTTTGACCTGCCGCAGGGTTAAGGCCGAGCACCAGAGACCGCATGGCAAGTTGCAGCCATTGGAGGTTCCCGAATGGAAGTGGGAACAGATCACTATGGATTTCATCACCAAATTGCCGAGGACTGCCAGAGGAGTTGATGCAATTTGGGTGATTGTGGATAGGTTGACGAAGAGCGCTCACTTCCTTGCCATCAGTGAGAGTTCTTCAGCGGAGAAGTTGGCAGAGATATATGTGAGAGAAGTGGTATCTCGGCATGGGGTGCCGATCTCGATTGTTTCAGACCGTGATGTGCGCTTCACTTCCAGATTCTGGAAGAAATTTCATGAGGAGCTGGGTACTAAATTGCATTTTAGTACCGCCTTTCATCCCTAGACAGACGGCCAGAGCGAGCGGACGATTCAGACACTGGAAGACATGCTTCGAGCATGTGTGTTAGATTTCGGGGGTAGCTGGGATGCGTACTTACCCTTGGCAGAGTTTTCCTACAACAACAGCCATCATTCGAGCATTGGTATGCCACCCTTTGAGCTGTTGTATGGTAGGAGGTGTCGGACCCCCATTTGCTGGGGAGAGGTTGGGCAGAGAGTGATGGGCAGTACAGAGATCGTGCTTCAGACGACAGAGCAGATTCAGCAGGTCAGACAGAGGTTATTGACCGCCCAGAGCCGACAGAAGAGTTATGCAGATAGACGCCGGTCCGAGCTTGAGTTTCAGGTCGGCGACTTCGTTCTCCTAAAGGTCTCTCCTTGGAAAGGAGTGATTCGATTCAGGAAGAGGGGCAAGTTGGGGCCCCGGTATATTGGGCCATTTCGTGTGATTGCAAGGGTAGGCCGGGTAGCCTATCGTTTGGAGTTCCCAGCCGAGTTGGGGCAGATCCACGACACTTTTCACGTGTCACAGTTGAGGAAGTGTATAGCCGATGAGTCGGCAGTGGTTCCATTAGAGGATATTCATGTGGATGCGAGTCTGAATTATGCTGAGAGGCCTGTGGCCATCAGGGATCGGAAGATCAAGGTTCTGAGGAACAAGGAGGTGCCTCTGGTGTTGGTTCAGTGGCAACACCGGAAGGGGTCGGAGATGACCTGGGAGTCGGAGCGCGAGATGCGGGAGCAGCATCCGGAGCTATTTTCAGAGCGAGACTTCGAGGGCGAAGTCTAGTTCTAGTGGGGGAGAATTGTAACAGCCCGGAATTTCAGGTATCTTTATTGATTTGATTATTTTGTGTTTTAAGAGGGGACTCGGCGAGTTGGAGCTTAGACTCGCCGAGTAGGGTCGCGATTCTGGACGCGGGATTCGTCTGGACTCGGCGAGTCCAGGATATGGACTCGGCGAGTCAGCGCTGTTTAATGAAACCCTAATTTCCCGGTCCTAATCCCTATTTAAAGGACCTTATGGCCCTCATTTGCGGCCACCTTGAACCCTAAGAGCCCCCATTCAACTGTGAGCCCTTGTGAGTGTATTTGGAGGTCATTTGTTCACCATTTTGTGTGATATTGCAAGAAAGGAGGGAGAGGATCAAACTTGAGGAGTTGGGGAGCTTGGATCTGTTGCTAATTCATCAGGGGAGTCTTCTTGAGGTAACTTTCAGAGCCAAACTTCGTATTTTGTGTTGATGTGTCAAATCTAGGGTTTCTTCTTGCACTTCTTGGCTTAAATTGGAAGTATGAAAGGTTCCATGGAGATATGGAACCTAGATCTGGGCCTTAGCAGGTCCAGGAGACCCCATATGACTAGCTTTATGTCCATCCTTTTGAGTTAGAAGCTAAGGTGGTCATATTTGAGGTTGTTTCCCCAAAATAAGCCTTGTACGCATTGCATGGCAACCAAGACTGAGACTTTACGTGACAAATAAGCTTGGGAAGGCCAGATCTATGAATGGATGGAACGGATCTGACCGCAAAAACCAGTTTTAGCTGGTGCATGGCATGGACTCGCCGAGTCTGATGAACAGACTCGACGAGTCTCTTGAAGATTGTCCTTGAGGACACCCAGTGCGTAGTCTTGACCGAGTTATGGTTGACTCAGTGAGTCAGGACGAGTTAGAGAGGGTCGACAGGTGGACTGAGTCGAGTTGGGACTCGCCGAGTTGTTCTTGAGACTCGGCGAGTTGAGTCGGGGTGGCCCCACGACTCTCCCAGGTGGAACTCGTCGAGTCAGGAGAAGCACTCGACGAGTAAGAAGGGAATCCTAGGGAGTTGGCGAATACGTCTAGACTCGCCGAGTTGCCCCTATGCACTCGTCGAGTCCGGTCAAGTTGACCATTGACCGTTGACCAGAGTTGACCTATGTTTGACTTCTTAGAGATAGTCAAACTTAGAAGATAAAAATGTTAATAAGAGATGTATGATGTTATAGGGAGATTGTAGCTCGGCGGATCGAGCACGAGTGACTTTGGGATTTGCTAGCTTTCGATATTCACGAGGTGAGTCTTCTCACTATACTGTACCCGGAAGGGTTTGACTGTGTGACCGGAAGGTCGGATATGATATAAGATATATGTGCTATATGTGATAAGTAAATTGTTATACGTGCTATGTATGTTATGTGGGCCGGAAGGCATTATGTTATGGGCCGGAAGGCGTTGTGTGGTGGACCGTAAGGTTGGCGTGGGTAGGACCGGAAGGTTTACCCAGCAGGGACGAAAGTCCCCTGAGACACATGGACCGGAAGGTCAGGGCTTGGAAAGGCGTATATGCGTAAGTTGTATTTTGGGGAACTCACTAAGCATTTATGCTTACAGTTGTTGTGTATGTGTTTCAGGTACTAGCGAGGACCGTGGGAAGGCGCCGGCGTGATCTGTACACACTGATAGATGACTTGTGATCTTGGGATTTAAATGATTTGTATTCTGACATGACACTTGGAATGTTTATGCCTTGTTTTTAAATGAAAATACTTTATTTAGAAATGAAAAATTTGTTTGAAAATTGACGTTGTTACAAATCGACGAACCGGTTAAGGAAGATATTGAGTACGAGACCGAGGAAGAAGAGGAGCCTACATACGAGCACGAAACCGATTCCGAGGAAGAGTTAGCTATCACAATGGCTAACATTGATGAAATCCCCATCGGAGAATGGAAGAAGAGGATGCGCGACAACATCGCCCGGGACTTGTGCAACCTGCAATTCCCGCGATTGATACTTTCGTGCTAAAGGTTCATATCCTAGCTTTACTTAAAGAAATACCTTTTTATGGAAAAGATCATGAAGATGCCTACAAGCATTTGGACGAAGTCAATGATGTAGCTGATTACTTCAATGTTCCAAATGTGCCTCGCGAGACTCAGCTACTTCGTATGCTTCCGGTGACATTCAAAGGTGCTGCAAAAGACTGGCTCAAGTCACTTCCCCCCGGATCAGTCACCACTTGGGCCAAGATGAAAGAAGAATTCATTGATCACTTTTGCCCACCTTCCAAGATAGCCAAGTTGAAGAAGGCCATTGCTAACTTTGAACAACAAGCTGGAGAGTCGCTATATGAAGCATAGGAGAGGTACAAGAGCTTACTAAGAAACTGCCCACACCATGACCTAAATAGCCAGAAAGAAGTCTCCATCTTCTATGATGGAGTCAATGTCACAACCAGGCAGTTACTAGACTCGCAAGGCCCGCTCACAAAGAAGCCGCCCCCGGTGATCAAAGAATTGATTGAAGAATTCTCTAAACACTCTAGAGAATACCACAATCCTAGACATGATGTCACTAGGGGAGCCGCTTATGCAGCTACTGAAGACTTATCCGCAGTCATGGCTATGCTTAAAACCAAGGATAAGAGGATGGATAAAATGTATCAAACGATCCATGCTATTCGGGTGGGTTGTGAAAACTGCAATGGGCCTCACCTCACTAGAGATTGTGACTTAGATGAGAATGGCAACAAGAAGGTGCAAGTGTGTTACTCAAGTGGAGACCGATATGATGAAGACTGGCGCAAACAAAAGAAAGAGTGGCCCCCTTATGAAGAGTACAAGAAAGCCAAGGAGGAAAGGTTTAGGCAAAAAGGGAGAGGATTCTACCAAAAGGAGGAGCCAGTGCAAGAGAGGAAGCCAAGCTTGGAAGAGATGCTCACCAAATTTGTAGCTGCTTCAGAAAAAAGACATAGTGATCATGATGCTGCAATTCAAGAAACAAGGACCATGCTTAGGAACCAGCAAGCATCTATCCACAATATAGAAACGCAGCTTGGGCAACTTGCTCAACAAATCAACCAAAGGTCACCGGGCGAACTTCCTAGCAAAACTAAAAATAACCCATGAGGCGCGCACATAAACATAGTTACAACAAGTAGTGGGAAGATAATCACTCCCCTGGCACCTATTCAGACTGATTCATCCAAGGAATCACAGAAGGAGGAGGCAGAAAAGCAAGCAGAACAGCAAAACATACAATCTAACAGCCCTACTCGCCGAGTACCACGTATAGACTCGGCGAGTACACCATCAAATCCCAACAATCAGGTCCCTGAAAAGCTTTACCAGCCTCTAATGTCATACCCAACCCGAGCTAAGAAGGAGAAGCAGGAAGAGGAGTATCAGAAGTTTCTAGATCATATCAAGACTCTTCAAATCAACATACCCTTCATTGAAGCCGTCATGCAAATGCCCAAATATGCAAAGTTCCTTAAAGAACTTCTCACTAATAGAAGGAAGATGGAAGAAGTGAAGAAGGTAGTACTCATTGAAAACTGCTCAGCTGCTATGCTAAATAAGCTACCAAAGAAGAAAGGTGATCCGGGGAGTTTGACTTTACCTTGCCAATTTGGCAACTTGGCCACCATTCATGCCTTAGCCGATTCGGGAACAAGTGTGAACCTAATGCCATACTCATTCTTTAAGAAGCTGGGTCTCCCGGAACCTAGGCCAATTCGCATGGCAATTCACTTGGCAAACAAGACAGTCACCTTCGCAAGAGGCATATGCGAAGACATACTAGTAAAAGTGGACAAATTCGTTTTTCCCGCTAATTTTATCATCCTAGACATGGAGGCGGATCCACAAGTGTCCATCATCCTTGGAAGGCCCTTCCTCAACACAGCAAGTGCTATAGTAGACATGAGGGACTCGAAGCTCACCTTGCGGGTAGGAGAAGATTCAGTCACATTTGGGGTAGATCAAGCTATGAAGTATTCAAGGAACAGTGACGACACGGCATTCTCAATTGATATGCTTGACGAGTTATTGGAGGAATGCATAACTGAAGATTCCAGCAAGTTCACAACCGATGATGAAGAATTTGATCCAGAAAAAAGACTTAATGGAAATTGAAAGACTGCTGGAAGAAGCAGATTATGAATAATTGGTGAAGCAAACTGACAGTCCTACTCGCCGAGTAGGACCGATCTTGATAGTTAGTTTTGTTTACTTCTTTTTA
This sequence comes from Lactuca sativa, assembly GCF_002870075.4. Lineage (NCBI taxonomy): Eukaryota > Viridiplantae > Streptophyta > Magnoliopsida > Asterales > Asteraceae > Lactuca > Lactuca sativa. The sequence goes on from NC_056624.2 coordinate 82,162,997, forward strand.
TAGTTTATTTTAGCATATTTCATTCATAATTTAGATAATTTCCATGCATATTTTCCATTTTGTTATTTTATGACTATTTCGGGTACTTTCGAATCTTGTGAGCATAATTGCAGGTTTTCGGGTCTAGCGGAGCGGGAGTGTTCGGGACGTATGGGAAGCGATGAGATTTGGTAGACAAAAATGATGTTAGGCTTGGTGATTGTGGAGATTATGCATGGAGCAATCTTGATGGTTATTTGAAGGCTTGGAGAGAAATAAACTTTAAATTTGCAAGATGCGGGAGTTTATTCAACCGTACGTAGATTTTTAATCGGGAGAGTGCACGAGCTTTGGAGGATTTGGAGAGGTCAAATTGGGCTTAAAATGAAGAAAAACTTGAAGAAAATGGGCTAGGAGGTGATTGGATTCGATCTGGGCTAAGTGGGCTAAGCTATGGAGGCCCAAAACCTCAAAGATGTTACATCCAGGGACCACCCGCGCAACAGCACGCGGGTCGCGCAACCTCCTGCAGGGGCAGTTTCGGAAATTCTTCTTTTGAGCTATTTGAGGAAGGTTGGTGCCCATCTTTTGGAGACTCTTGGACATCCGATTTTTGAAGATTCTCTCTGGAGTTTTGAAGACTTTTGAAGGCCAAGAACCCTTGAAGAACATCATATTTTTACCTCTTGATTCTTGCTTAATGTTTGGTACAAATTTCTCTAACTTTGTTTCTTTGTGTTTAGCCATGCTTGGCTAAACTAATCTTGGTTGACTTTTGGTTAATCCTTTGAACTTTTGTTGAATGTTGAAGAATCCATGAACATGTTCTTAAATCTTTATGGGAATGTTTTGTGTTTTAACATCTTATCACTACTTGTAAGTTTTAGTTCATGAGTTTAAATATGTTTGTGGTGATTAGTTGGCTAATTTCTTGATTAAGTAAAGGATCTTCAAATTAGCAAGCAACAAATGATTTTTGTGTTGTTTTTGCTTCACACAATCATAAAAACATTTCCTCCAACATGGTGGTGAAAGCATTTGACCCCTCTTGGATTTGGTGACTTTTTGGTTCTTAATGCTAGTTGACTTTCACTAATTGCATGCTATTTGGAATTAGTGACTTTGACTAAGGAAATTGTTATGAGCTTCTCTAGCCATTTCAACAATTAAGAAAAGTCTAGGTAATCTCAAGCTCCTTGGATTACTATAGCCAAATTAAGGATTTAAATCAAAGTATTGCACCATTGGATTCTAATGATATGTTCATCAAAAGTCAAAGTGAGGAAACTTTAAGTCAACCATCTCTCCCTTATTGATTTTACATCAAACTCTTATTTTTGTTGCATTTGTCTATTTAAATCATAGTTAATTCTAGTTTGTTTCAAGTATTTCAAAACACCAAAACCCCCCATTTTATTTTTATTGTCATTTTACAAGTATTTTTACAAAGAGATTTTTCATAGAGTTATAAATTGAACCAATCTCCGTGGATTCGATCCCTTTACCACTATACACTATTTTAGTGTGTAATATTTAGGGTTATTATTTGTGTTGGCCTCGACAACCACCAGATCTACTCACCGAGTTCCTCTTTAAACAAGGTAGAAGTTGTGAATACAGCCATAAACTCACCGAGTACCCTACCTGCACTCGGCGAGTCCAACAGTCAGAACAAAAAATTGGAGCTCAAAACTTTACTAGAACATTTGGAGTATGCTTTCCTTGAAGAAGGCAACCAAAAGCCTGTAATCATAGCCGATGACCTGTCCAATTCTGAAAAAGAAGAGCTCGTGCAAGTATTGAAGAAGCGGAAGCGGGCCATAGCATGGAGCATCACCGACATCAAGGGAATAAGCCCATCTTATTGCTCCTACAAGATCAATCTGGAAGAAGGAGGAAAGTCGGTTGTACAGCACCAAAGAAGGTTAAACCCAAACATGCAAGAAGTAGTCAAGAAGGAAGTGGTCAAACTCTTAGATGCGGGAATTATCTATTCCATTTCCGACAGTCCGTGGGTGAGTCCGGTCCAAGTGGTGCCCAAGAAAGGAGGGATGACAGTCATAACCAACGAAAAGAACGAGCTAATTCCGACACGAACGGTAACCGGTCGGAGAGTGTGCATCGATTATCGAAAGCTAAACGATGCCACTCGTAAAGACCATTTTCCCTTACCTTTTATTGATCAAATGTTAGAAATACTATCGGGCCATAGCTACTATTGCTTTCTAGATGGATTCTCGAGTTATTTTCAAATACCCATAGACCCAATGAACCAAGAAAAGACCACATTCACTTGCCCAAGTGGGACTTTTGCTAATAGACGCATGCCTTTTGGGCTATGCAATGCACCCGCGACTTTTCAAAGGTGTATGACAACCATATTCCACGATATGGTGGAAAAATTCATGGAAGTTTTTATGGACGACTTTTCCGTTTTTGGATCTTCTTTCCATGATTGTCTCACAAATCTTGACTTAATGCTTGCTAGGTGGAAAAAACCGACTTGGTCCTCAATTGGGAGAAATGTCACTTTATGGTCAAGGAGGGTATAGTTTTGGGCCACAAGGTTTCCAAAATGGGAATTGAAGTGGATCAGGTAAAGATTGACACCATTGCCAAATTACCTCCACCAACTAATGTGAAGGGCATTAGAAGTTTTCTAGGACACACGGGTTTTTACCGGCGTTTCATAAAATATTTTTCTAAAATAACTAGACCTCTACCACAATTACTACTAAAAGATGCACCATTTACTTTTACTAAAGAATGTTTTGAGGCATTTGAATGTTTAAAGGAAAAATTAACTAATGCCCCAATCATTGTTGCACCGAATTGGAACTTACCCTTTAAGATTATGTGGGATGCTAGTGACTTTGCATTAGGAGTTGTCCTTGGTCAAAGGGTTGATAAGCACTTTTGACCCATATATTATGCTAGCAAGACTCTAAATCCAGCCCAAGAGAATTACACCACCACTGAAAAGGAATTATTAGCTGTGGTGTATGCCTTTGACAAATTCCGCCCTTACTTGGTTTTATCCAAAACTACTGTTTTTACTGACCACTCGGCTATCAAGTATTTGTTTGCAAAACAGGATGCCAAGCCAAGACTGATACGATGGGTGCTACTTCTTCAAGAGTTCGACATAGAGATACGAGACAAGAAGGGAATGGAGAATGTAGCAGCTGACCACTTGTCAAGGCTTGAGAACCCGCAATTGCAAGAAGATAAAGTTGGAGACGACTTCCTGGACGAGTACATTATGGTGACCGTGGGAGAAGAGCCATGGTTCGCAGATATAGCTAATTATTTAGCTACAAAATACATCTCGAAAGATTTTAGCAGTCAACAAAAGAAGGAATTATTTTCTAAATTAAAATATTACTTTTGGGACAAGCCATACCTCTTCCGGAGCTGTGCGGATGGGATCATACGAAGATGCGTATTCGGTAAGGAAAGCCGGAAAATATTAGAGCATTGTCATAGCGGACCCACGGGTGGACATCATGGAGCACACTACACTGCAAAGAAGATCTTTGACATTGGGTTCTATTGGCCCACAATTTTTAAAGATGCAGCCCAATTTGTCAAAGAATGTGATGCTTGTCAAAGAGTGGGAAACATTTCATCTCGAAATGAAATGCCACAACATAGTATCCAAGTGTGCCAGGTGTTTGATGTGTGGGGAATCGACTTCATGGGACCATTTCCCATGTCTAAAGGAAACAAATACATATTAGTGGTGGTGGATTATGTATCCAAATGGGCGGAGGCACAAGCGTTACCAACAAATGACGGTCGGGTGGTGGTGCAGTTTTTAAAGAAATTATTTTCACGATTTGGAGTCCCGAAAGCCCTTATAAGTGACCGAGGCACACATTTTTCCAATGACCAATTGGAAAAGGTGTTAAAGAAATATGGGGTAACCCATAAGTTTTCCACATCGTACCATCCACAAACTAGTGGACAAACCGAAGTGACAAATCGAGCTTTAAAGCGAATTTTGGAGAAATCGGTGGGGAGCAATCGCAAGGAATGGTCGGATAAGCTAGATGATGCACTTTGGGCTTTTCGTACAGCTTTCAAAACACCTATTGGTACTACACCATATAGGTTAGTTTATGGAAAGCAATTCCATTTGCCGGTGGAACTAGAGCATAAGGCATTTTGGGCTTTAAAGAGGTGTAACTTCAACATGGAGGAACTAAAGAGCAACCGGTTGATGCAAATGAATGCTCTTGAGGAACTGAGGAATGATGCATACTCTAGTTCATGGCTTTATAAAGAGAAGACCAAGATGTGGCATGGCAAAAGGATTAAAGATAAAGAAATTCATGAAGGCCAAAAAGTGTTGCTCTTCAATTCACGACTAAAGCTTTTCTCGGGAAAACTCAAGTCAAGATGGGATGGTCCTTTTCTAGTGAAGACGGTGTTTCCACATGGTGCTATAGAGCTGTTGTCAAGAGATGGCACGCCTTTCAAGGTCAATGGGCATAGGGTCAAAAAGCATGAAGAAGGAGTCCCCCGGAATGAAGGAATGGAAGAGTTGTTGCTGCTGGAAGGGATTGCAACCACATAGAAGGGGAGGAGTCCAGCTAATGACTCCCTAAAAAGAAGCGCTTCTCGGGAGGCAACCCGAGTCTCAAGTTTGCATTTTCTTTCCTTTTCTTTATTTTTTCTTTTCTTCATCTACTTTTAAGAACATAACTGCTTGATGGCAAGCAATGCCTAGAGTGTGGGGTGGATGGCTTAAAATACATTAATTTTTCAAAATTTTCACATTTTTTTTCAATCTGCAAGGTTTACTCGCCGAGTAGGCACGTATACTCTGCGAGTACCTGCCCGAGTAGCCCAATAAAACGTGTAACGGCATTTATACTCGGCGAGTAGAACCTTTCTACTCTACAAGTAGCCATTTTACACGGATGAGATATAAATCTGTAAAAAAGAGGGTTTTCACCCATTTAACCCCCATACTCACCGTGCACAACGATCTCTCAAGCAGCCTGCGATTTCTTCCGATTCTCTTCGATTTTCCACTTAATCTTCATCATTCAAAGAAAAAGGTAACATCTTTACACTTTAAACTCACAAAGGTTCAATCTTTATCATAGATTTGCCCCTATTTTGCTTAATTTCGAATTTGGGGGTTTCCTCAAATTCTAGGGTTTTAATTTAGCCATGAATTAGGTAATGTTAGGAGGAATTTCTTTTGGATTTATGGTTAGATAACTCATTAAAACAAACCCCTGTGATGAATAGAGGTCCGGCACCGAACAGTCCCGAAGTTCATCCTACTCGCCGAGTAGGTTGTGTACTCGGCGAGTAGATGACTATTCAGACCCCATTTCTTTGTTTTTAATTACTGGGTATTGTTTGTTTGTGTGTTTTTGATGTTTTTATGCAGGTATAATGGCCAGAAGGGGGCAGTCTTCTCGTGGAGGGAGCCAAAGTGATATCCCATGGCTTTCATTCCAACAAATCACTTCCAAGTCATCACAAACTAGGGCCAAAAACCGATTAGAGGCGCTCAAACAAAAGGAAATCCATTTGCCAAACGCAGTTGACTGGGGGTGGTTGGGAAATGTGGGATTGGAGGAGGAGCTTACACCTTACTTGGTCAAGGAGTGCAGTTTGGGGTATACCACCATCACATGTGATGGCTGGTTACAACTATTCCAGATACAAGAGCCTGTATATGCCGAGCTGTGTTGGGAATTCTTTGCTACCATCTCATTCCGAGGTGGTAGTGAGTATTACAACCCCAACACAATTTATTTTTCTTTGGGCGGGGAGTTGCGACAATGCAGCATTGCTGAGTTTTCTTGGAGACTGGGTATTTATGACCAGAGCACGATGATGTCTGAAGACTTTGAAACTTTCCTGGAAAATTGCCATAAGGAACTCCCCAAGGCAGTGGTGGCCTCTACATGGTGGAACACGATCGCTAACCGGGTGTATATCCCTTCCACCGCTCAGGAAGGCCACATTCGCTCGCCAATCCACCGCCTCATTCACCGCTTCGTGGCTAGCACCATCAACATGCGAAAGGATTGGGACAAGGTACCAACCCTTGATATTTTCTATCTATGGAGTATTATTACTCTCGACGCTTTCTGCAATCTCCCCTATTGCATTGCCAAATTCCTTGCTGAAGGGGCGGTTAAGGAAAAAGTCAACTCAAAAATCAATGGAGGCATGTTTGTTACTAGGCTGGCAAAGTCGTTTGGGGTCCTAGATTTGCAACAAGCTAGGGCACTCACAGTTATCCACCTTCCACCATTCAACACTGCACTATATAGGAGGCCGCAGATAGTTGAGAAATTTGGTGATTCATTCTCCATTCCGCATGAAGACGAGCCGGCAATTCTCGAGGAGCCGGGAAGGTGGGTCCGACAACGTATTGAGCGGGTACGAGAAGACCCACCGGTTATTCCGGTGGAGGAGGACAATGATGGATGGAACCAATTGGAGTACCGACGCTACTTGGACGACATTGGATGAGGGGTGAATTATAACAATCAATCTTTTGAATACCTCTTCCAACAGATGAACATTACTCCAAGAACCGGACTCGGATATCCATACATTATGAGTTGGGACGAGAGAATGAGGAGAAGAGATGGAGAAGGAGGAAGTGGCGCGGGAGGAGCTGACATGGAAGATGAAGAATGAAGAAGTTTTCTTTTATGTTTTGTGTGTTTATGATGTTTTGTTATGTTTTGAACAATTTTCAAACACTTGGATGATTTTTATTTTTGTTGGGATGGTTATTACTTTCACTTTTAGTTGTTTATTTTTCAGGGATAGAAGATTAGGAAGCATACTAACTTGTGAGGGTCAAGTAAGGAATGAGAGGTTTTCAAGAAAAGTATGGAGTCTTGTCCTTAGGATTGCGTCCGTGAGAGTCGAGAGTAATGGAGAGTGTTGCTGCTGAAGGAATTAGAGTGAGGGACAGTGAAATTTTCAAGTTCAAAAACTGGGTCGAAAGGAATATTAGCTGGATCAGTTTTGGCAACACAGCGCCTACTCGCCGAGTGCACAAACTCTACTCGGCGAGTACATGGGATATTACACGATATAGTACCAAGTCAAGAGATACTCGCCGAGTCCACGTAGTTACTCGCCGAGTAGATCTGCAGTCTTCGATTTCCAGAACTGCTTTGAGCACTTTCACTGTAGCATTTATCCTCTTTTTGTCAAGAGTTGTCAATGGAGATTTTCTAAGAAGCTTGTTCCGTGAATTTTCGAGCCGTCAACCACACGAGACACATGACACCCAAGCCATGGATGAGTTGTTCCCATGGCTAAAGTCAAGAGAAGAAGGAGCTGAAGAAGAGAGTATCAACCTATCGACTGCTACCCCAGGGGAGTTTCTTCCAATTCCCTCTCTATATAGTTGCATTTTTATTATTTGCATAATATGAAATGAGGGCATTGCATAAAATAAGTGTGGGGTAGGGGGTTGGTCACATATTAGAAAATTTAGAATCTTAATTTAGGCTAATTAAAAAAAAAATTGTTGCATACCAAAAATATTACTTAGGGACTTAATTTAGGAAATTTTGGTAAAAGCAAATTAGGATTACATGTTAGAATTGTGTTGATGATTGCATGAAAACCCAAATGTTTAGTTGAGCTTATACACGTTCTAGTGCATTTGTGGCTTCCTTATTCCAGTGAAATTATGGGACAAAAACACGACCCCGCTCAGCCTGAGGGATGCAATATGTTTAGCAGCCTAAACCTAAAATGTATCCAGGAAAATTATTATCGTTAGCCAATAAAGGTTGAAGTTGAGCACCCTTGCTTAAGCATGTAGGTTTATTGAGTGAAAAAAGTGAGGTACATGTAAAAAAAAGAATTGCAAGAAAAGTTGAAGAATTTTTTTGGAGCATCAAAGTTAAAGTATGAAGTTCAAAGATCAAAAATTCCAAGAAATTCAAAAAGTTGAAGATACCAAAAATCAAACAATAAAGGTGGTGAATTCAAAGAGATCAAAGATCAAATTATCAAGGAAGTGAAGAATTCAAAAGAGCTCCATAGTGGTATCGAAATGTTGTAATTCTAGATTATGTATGCTTGGGTTGCTCAATTAAAAATACCTTGAGGGTAAGAGGTTTTCTGCGGATGGATTCGGAGGGTTGCATAAAATGAGCATAGTTCGGGGTGAGTGGGTGAATGTTTATGAGAATTGTGAGTATTTGGAGTATGGGGGTACTTAGGACAATTTTAGACACAAATGCATGCGTTGCGGTCTTGGCATAATGGCTGGGTTAGATTGGAATTGTCATATGTGATTCTAATATGTTTAAAATTTAGTTTTGCTTGGGGGCAAGCAAAAGTCAAGTGTGGGGTATTTTGATATGTGCATAATTAGTTAATTATTTAGCATACATTTTTATTCATTTTTAACTAACTATGTGAATAATATGGATAAAAGGTACTTAATATTGTTTAAATTTTGTTTTCAGTCCAAAAGACATGCTTATCTACTCGGCGAGTACACGAGCCTACTCGGCGAGTCCATCAGAATATTCCAGAAGATAGCCACGACTCCTGATTTAAGACGGATAACTACGATTCTACTCGGTGAGTTGGGTCTGCTACTCGCCGAGTACACCCTGTTTTGAGATAGCTATAAAAAGCTAGCCTTTATCCGATGGGACTACTTTTTTGGCGTTTTTTGAAGATCCAGCTGCGATTGAGAACCCTTGAAGACGCTGAGGAACTCTAATCTTCAACCTTTTGAAGAATTAAAGCAACTAGGTTAATCATTCCACTTAGCTTTAGGAATTGAGTATGTTTAATCTAGCTAAACTTGTTTTTGTGTTTGTTTTTACTGCAACTATGAGCTAAATACGTTTTTGGTTTCTGTTTGGGGAATACCAAGGAACTCCTATGGTTTAATTCTTAGTTTTTGGTTAATTGTTTATTGGTGATCTATTAAATTAAGTTTTTTAAAGAACCTTATGCATTAATCACAATTATTTTCTGTTAGCTGCATGAACATCTCTTAGTTGTTAACCTCATATGTCTATGTGAACACTAAATCATATGCTTAGGAATAATGATTATGAAACTAAGATTAATGAGACAATAGTTAGATTAATGTGTGAGCTTGTTTGAGAAACCATCAAACAAGAGGTTAATTGAACCACTAAATTGATTAACCACTACAAATCTTATTTAATCCAAATTATTAATCTAGCGTATTAATTAGTTTAAACACTTGATCACTGCTTGAATTAATTAATTGTCTAAGGGTTAGGAGTAATGAACATGAACCTAATCACTATAATTGGTAGCCAATAACAATTAATCTATCATAAATATAAAATAACCATAGGAGTGAATTGGTTGAACCTAAATAGAAACATCTTTATCAAATTTGGTGAATTAGTTGTTTGCTTTAGTACTTAGTTAATTAAGTGTTTTATGGTGTGCTTAAGTTTCTAGTCTTGTAAAACTAGAAGAAAAACCTTTTACTTTCATTAATTGCTTAGTTAAAATTAGCCATTAGCTTAATTTTCCGTTCCCTGAGTTTGATACCCTACTTACTCAACTATACCACTAAAAGACAGGTTCACTGCCTTTGTGTGTTAAATTTATTAATAAAAAGTAGGAATAAAACAAGTGCATTTACACACATCAAACAACTTTTAGATCAATTTGGATTGAAAACAATTATCACATAATTTTTCTCTCAATCTGAACTAACTCATAAGAGCAAAATAATTCATATCATCAATCTTCAAGAAATTAGCATAAACATATAAACTAATACAAAACTAGAAATTATGACAATGATATTTTATTTGGACAAGCATGAACATTACCCTCTTGGAAAACAGATTTCTAAGTTCAAAAAAATAGTTTAGGTAATGATCCTCATCCAATAGCAAGCAAAAAAACCCGAAATTATGCATAAAGGTGCATCACCACGTCGTGGTAAGGACTGTCACGTCGTGGTGAGCAGTCAGATGCAAAAATGGTAGAATTTCAACCTTGGAAAAACATGTAGCATCAAGTATAATAGAAAATAACCCATGGCTCTAATACCACTGTTGGGTTTTAGTATATTACAACATCCTATGGTGCACATACAACCCTAAAAGCTTTGGATGTATGTTTTCTCTAATTATACATGCAATATTGGTTCCAAAGCTTTAAGCCTACAACTAGAATACAAATGATATAAACTACATAAAATAATAGTTAGAAGTTTACCTCTTTGTGTAGCTTGTAGAACTTGATGAATTTGGCCTTTAAAAGCTTAGCCCTAATAGTGTGGACGCCTCAAATAGAATCACAACACATCATGGACAAAGGTGGAACTTGAGAGAGAATCCTAGCCTCACCAAACCGTGCATATCCTCCAAGAATACATTAGTGGTAATTTTTTCTATGAAGTAACATATTTATACGTGGGATTCCAAAGGTCATGGGTTAATCAAAACCCATACCCATGGGTTTTATGATCCATGGTTCATGTGGCCCAACTCTTTATGTATCCATACATAAACTTAGTCCAACATGGATCATAAGCCCAACATACATAAAAATCACTAATTACCATAATTAGTCCCCATAGATTTAATTAGTCTCTTTTGATCACGAAATTAATTCCAAATTAATTCTCGATCAATACTAATTAAAACATATGATTTCATATTAATATATTATAGCTTGTAATATATTAATAAATCATATATATATATATATATATATATATATATATATATATATATATCTATCTATATATAACCTTCTCTCAAGAATCCATCCTAACAAATTGTCCTGATGATATGCAACCCAAATGGACCGTGCTACTCTCGGGTCGAGTACATACCAATAATAGTTATGGGCTTAGACATCTAATCCAACACTCTTATAGGCACCTAAGGTCATAAAAATCGAACATTGATGGTGAAGCCACAACCATGCAAGTGCTAGTTGGTCTTGAAGATTGTTAAATGAACCAAAATCATGTTTTGACCCCAACCATGCATGCAAGCACATAAAGTTTGTGACTTTATGGTTTAGGAGATATTAAAGGTCCTGGATCTGCAGTTTGGTCGTAAGGGCTTACTGGATTAAGTCATGCATGAAGTCCCTAGGAAGCTGGTCAATACGATGGGCGTACTCCCTGGTACACCGCGCGTACTTGGTCAACTCCCCGTTTTGGTCAAGGTCAGCGTACGTTGGGCGCACGTGCCGGGTACGTCGCACGTACGCATGTAGAGTGGATATATTGGGCTTTTGGGACTTAAGGGACCTGGCCTGGACTTTTGGGCCCCGTGGCCCACTATGAAGTATAATTTTGGACTTGGGAATCTGGAACTAGAGTATTGGGCCTATTGGGCCATGAATGGAGCCTTTGGAATTATTATATTTGGACTTGGAACTTTTTGGGCCCATATGGGGGCTAAGGCCTAATTCGGAAATTGGGCAATTAGTGGGCCCTTAAGGAGCCTTTGATGGGCCATAGGAGGGTTGGGCTTAATAAGCTAGAATTGGGACTTATGAATGTTCCAATTGGACCAAGGGGTAAAATGGTCATTTTACCCTAAATAATGTTATATACTCTGATTGAGTGTTAGTATGATTATAATAGCCGGAAGTCATCGGAGCAGCTGTTAGAGACTACTTTCCGCGAGATTCGACACGCAGTTTTACATGGTGAGTTACCTTCCAATAGAGGTAGGTCTAAGGCACAAAGGTCGGCCCACTAGTAGTTGATTATAGCTGAGATGATTTTCTTTGTGATAATTGTCTGGTTTGTTGTATGTTTATGTGCTACCATGATATGTTATATGTGATAGTGGTAGTAGGAGGGGAATAGTCCTTAAGTTCGGTTGTTAGGACCGAAGGGTAGGTTAGCACCCAAGAACAGCTTGACATGGGTAGGTCAGCACCCCAGAACTGCTTGACAGGGTAGGTGACACCCCATAATGGTCGGATAGGGTAGGTCGGGCACCCCAGAATTGCCCGACAGTATGTATCTTATGTGTTATGTGGTATGTGGTATGATAGGGGAACTCACTAAGCTTCGTGCTTACAGTTTTCAGTTTTGTTTCAGGTACCTCTTCGTCGAAGGGGAAGGAACCGGTGCGGTAGCAGCGCATCACACATACACACAGGATTCCGCACTTTGAGATTCATGGGGTTATACTCTGATTTTACTACTATTTGATGATATGATTTTGAGACATGTTTATTATGATTTTATGGATTGATGTGATATCGACAATGTTTGTGGTAAACGATTTTATAAGTTAATTAAAAACAAAATTTTTGGCCTTGAAAATTAGGTTGTTATAAGTTGGTATCAGAGCCTTGGTTTGAGGGATTCGGACACACGTTCAGGGGTATCTAGACTCAAATCGAGGATTTGAAAGATTTTTAACCAAAAAAATGGTTTTTCTAAAAGTTAAAGTGAAAAGGTTTTGAGAAATAACAAGGTGTGTTATGCGTGCGACCGACCGAGCTCAAGTAAGTTTTCCCCAAGAGACCCATAAATTTGTGTAATGATATACTATGATTATGAGAACTGCATGCTAGATTAGGGCTAAGGATTTAGGAAGGATGCTTTTTATGCCTGCTATATGTATATGAGAAATGCATGCTAGATTAGGCTAAGGATCTAGGAAGATGCCTGATATGCCTGTTATATATGCTTATTGAGCTGCAAGATAGCCTCGATAGAATATGCTTGATTTGGGTTATTGAATGCCCGAATGCTGCTTGCTTTGTGCTACTAGGAGTTCTAGCTATCTTTAGTTAACTAGTAAACGAATACATTACATTACATATTGCGAGGACTAAATAATTTCAGAAGGTTAGGTTTAGCCATATTTCACATCTCTTGTTTGAGTCCAACCGTTGTAGGGAAGGAACTCCCATTCGAGGGATTATCTGGTCTTAGTAATATATAATAGTATTCGCGAGTTAGTTAGGTGAAGGTAGCAGGAACTTCTTACACAGCTAATGGCAGAGAGTGGGTTGGAGAGTTACCCTAGGGTAAGCCTAGGACGAGATTAGCAAAGAGTACAATAGTAGAAGAAGGGACTTGGTGAAATCGAAGCAATCCTTGAGGAAAGTACGGATAGATGTGGAAGGTAGTATGGGCCCGTACTATTGAAAGCAGAGGATCCTTACTCGAATCAAGGAGGGACGAGATAGAACCAAGGAACTTGTAGAGTGTGTAAGATCTCTCGAGATTATGTATGACCCTGACATTTATGTATTTTGTTTCAGAATGGTGATGATTATGCGTCACAGAGTAGGAGGATTGGGATCAGGTTCAGGATCAGGTTTGGGTTCGGGTTCCGAGCCAGTGGATGAGAGACTACGTGATTTCATCACGTCATAGATCACAAGAGGTATCCGTAAGGCGACCTCGGTTATCTTTGGGTCGATCAAGGAAGGCATCATAGAGTTGATGGAGGATCGCCTCTAAGAGTTCAGGAGCGACATGGTGTCTAGCCAGTTAGGGTCGTGCACACTGTCCTTCAAGTACTTCAGGAGAAGTGGTGCACCGGATTTCCATGGCGTGAAAGACCCCATCGTGGCTAGGAGATGGATTGCAGACATAGAGTCTGCTCAGCTGATGAGCTTCTGCCCTGAGGAGTCGAAGGTTTGGTATGTTGCAGGTTGTTTGAGAGATAGAACCAGGGATTGGTGGGAGTCAGTTGGTGAATCTATGGGAGACTCAGCCATTAAGGCTGTGAATTGGTCGGATTTTGTGACTCGGTCTAGGCTGAGTTTGTGCGAGCTATGGAGCTTCAGCAGCTTGAGGCAGACGACTGAGACAGTGGCGGAGATTACCGCCAAGTTCCAGGAGAGGACGTTGTTGGTGCCCCAGTATGCGAGGAGTGAGGAGATGCGGAAAACCCTCTATCATGAGATGTTGAGGGCTGATATTCGGGAGCATGTCAGCTACTCAGCATGCCCGACTCTGGATTCTATGATTGCCAGAGCGAGGGAGAGGGAGATTGACTTGGAGCACATCCGGAAGAGGAAGGCGGAAGAGAGACAGGTGACTGGGGCTTCGGGGAAGAAACCCAAGGGATCCGACACTAGGCCAAAGGGCCTGCCGAGCCAGAGCCGCTGCAGGAAATGTGGCAGGCCGCATGAGGGAGCTTGTAGATTGGGATTATCGGGCTGCTACAAGTTCGGCAATACGGGGCACTTCAGCAGGGATTGTACCGCCCCTGCTCCCACTATTCAGACATCAGAGTTTTTGTGTTTCCACTTCAACCAACGAGGCCACAAAAGGTCCAATTGCCAGAGGTTGACAACAGCAGCAGCGCCAGTAGCGGCGCCAGCTCCAGCGACCCTGCGGCTTACAGACGGCCGACAAGGCAAGTCAGAGGTCCCAGTGATGAGGAGCTGAGCCTTCCCGTTGACTACCTAGGAGGCACACGCCGCACCCAATGTGGTGACGGGTATGTTCTCTTCCCCTAGCTCTTATTATATGTTGCTTATGATATTTATGTGCCATATTATGTGTTTTGTTTAGGATCGTTCCATGTGAACGGTATTCTAGTTCAAGTGTTTGTTTGATTCGGGTGCTACCCGATCATTCATCTCCCTTGCACTTAGCAAGAGGTTCCATGTGCCTTCAGGCATGTTGGATTGCCCTCTAGAGGTCAAGATTGCTGACGACTGCTCAGTGCGAGCATCAGAGGTTTTTAGAGATTATGTTCTGAGGCTGTATGAGGAGCGCTACTTGGTAGACCTGGTTTTCTATTTCGTTGCATGGGAACAAGGTTATTATAGGCATGGATTGGTTGAGCCCCAAGGAGTGGTGATCGACAGCGTGCAACAGTTGGTCTGGGTCAGGACCCCGAGTGGGGGAGTGCTGGTGATTCAGGGCGAGAGGCCACATCGCGGACCAACTTTATGTTCAGCGGCGAGGGCTAGGCGCTACCTCCAGCAGGGTTGTGCAGGGTATGTCACATATGTCATGGATACCTAGGAGGCGTGTAAGGCGACGGTGAGCGATGTACCGGTGGTGCGAGAGTACGCAGATGTATTCCCAGAGGAGCTTCCTGGGATACCTCCAGATAGACATTTAGGGTTCAGGATCGACATAGTCCCTAGTGCGGCTCTGATAGTCAAGGCACCATATCGGTTGGCTCCTCCCGAGATGCAGGAGTTGTCTACACAGCTGCAGGAGCGGCTAGACAAGGGATTGATCAGGCCGAGTAGTTCGCCTTGGGGATCCCCGATCTTGTTTGTAAAGAAGAAGGACGGGTTGCATCGGATGTGTATAGACTATTGGGAGCTGAACAAGGTAACGGTGAAGAATTGTTACCCACTACCGAGGATTAATGACCTCTTCGGACTCACTATGGCCACTACGAGTTCTTGGTTTTCCAAGATAGACTTGCGGTCAGGCTACCATTAGACGAGGGTTGGAGATGAGGATGTATAGAAGACTGCTTTTCGGACTCACTATGGCCACTACGAGTTCGTGGTGATGCCCTTCAGGCTTACTAATGCTCCTGCCGCATTAATGGATCTCATGAACCACGTATGCAGACCGATGTTGGATCGGTCTGTGATAGTTTTCATTGATGATATCTTGCTTTACTCCAAGATGCATGAGCAACATAAGGAGCATCTGCGAGAGGTTTTGGATACCTTGGGGAGAGAGTGCCTATACGCCAAGTTCTCCAAGTGTGAGTTCTGGTTGCGCAAGGTGCGGTTTCTTGGGAACCTTGTAAACCAGAACGGGATTTTGGTTGATCCGTCCAAGGTGGAGACCGTGATGAGATGGGAGGTTCCGAAGTCTCCATCTGAGATTCGAAGTTTCCTGGGATTGGCGGGCTATTACCGGAGATTCATTCAGGATTTCTCCAAGATAGTCGTACCCGTGACTCAGCTGACGAAGAAAGCCGTTGTATTTCGTTGGGGGCCTGAGCAGCAGAAAACGTTCGATACTTTGAGACAGAGGCTATGCGAGGCGCTGATCCTCGCTCTGCCAGAGAGCATGGAGGATTTTGTAGTGTACTGCGATGCGTCCAGTTCAGGGTTGGGCGCAGTACTGATGTAGAGAGGGCACGTCATCGCCTACGCGTCGAGGCAGCTGAAGCCTCATGAGGCAAACTACCCGACGCATGATCTGGAGTTGGGGGCGGTCATCTTTGCCCTCAAGATTTGGTGACATTACCGCTATGGGGTCCGTTGTACCATTTACACGGATCACAAGAGTTTTAGGTACCTCATTGATCAGCCGAATTTGAACATGAAGCAACGTTGGTGGCTAGATGTGGTGAAGGATTACGATTGTGAGATCCTCTACCACCCGGGGAATGCCAATGTGGTGGCCGATGCTCTTAGCCGCAAGGCTGCCCCGATCAGAGATATTTGCCTGAGAATGACAATAGTAACTCTACTGTTGGAGCAGATTCGAGAGGCCCAGTAGGAGGCGATGAAGGAGGAACATCGGAAGAGCAAGCGTATTGTGGGGCAAGTTTCCTCCTTCGACTATGATAGTCGTGGGTTGTTGACACTACACCATAGGGTGTGGGTCCCGTAGTATGGAGGTGTACGCCAGGTGCTGATGGAGGAGGCGCACAAATCCAGGTTTTCTATTCATCCCAGGGCGGCAAAGATGTACATAGATCTTCGTCCTGATTACTGGTGGCCCTACATGAAGCGGGATGTAGCTTGGTACGTCGACAGATGCCTGACCTGTAGGAAGGTCAAGGCAGAGCACCAGAGGCCTCCCATCAAGACGCAACCGTTGGACATCCCCATGTGGAAATGGGAAGATATTACTATGGATTTCATCACCAAGCTGCCCAGGACCGCACGGGGAGTGGATTCGATATGGGTCATCATGGATCGGTTGACCAAGAGTGCCCATTTCATACCGATCCAGGAGAGCATATCGGCCGAGAAGCTGGTCGACATCTACATTTGGGAGGTTGTGGCCCGACACAGAGTGTCAGTCTCTGTGATTTCTGATAGAGACGTACAGTTTACTTCCAGATTCTGGAAGAAATTTCACGACGAGTTAGGTACTCGTCTACACTTTAGCACTGCCTGCCACCCGCAGACGGACGGTCAGAGCGAGCGGACCATCCAAACATTTGAGGATATGTTGCGGGCATGCGTTTTGGACTTCAGTGGTAGTTGGGATACCTACCTTCCCTTGGTAGAGTTTTCCTATAATAATAGCTACCACACGAGTATTAACCATCCTCCCTTCGCGATGTTGTACGGGAGGAAGTGCAGGACCCTGATATGCTGGGGCGAGGTAGGGAAGAGTGTCATGGGGAGGACCAAAGTGGTGCTCAAGATGACGAAGAGGATTCAGCAGGTTCGGAGCAGGCTTCAGACTGCTCAGAGTCGGAAAAAAAAGTTATGCCGACAAGCGTCGTTCAGACCTAGAGTTCCAGGTTGGAGATATGGTCCTCCTGAAGGTGTCACCTTGGAAAGGTGTCGTCCGATTTAGGAAACGAGGCAAGTTGGGCCCCAGGTACATTGGCCCTTTCAGAGTTGCAGCCCGGGTGGGTAAGGTGGCGTATAGGCTGGATATGCCAGCCGAGCTTAGCCAGATTCACAATACTTTCCACGTCTCCCAGCTACGGAAGTGCTTGGTAGATGACTCTACAGTGGTGCCTCTTGAGGATATTCAGGTAAATGACAGCCTGAACTACATCGAGCGACCGATAACCATTCTAGATAGCAAGATGAAGGCACTAAGGAACAAGGAATTAGAGCTGGTGAAGGTGCAGTGGCAACACCGCAAGGGCTCGTAATGGACTTGGGAGCCAGAGGATGAGATGAGGGAGCACTACCTCGAGTTATTTCCAGCAGCAACAACAGACTTCGAGGACGAAGTCTAATTCAAGTGGGGGAGATTTTGTAACGCTCTGTTCCGAATTGACTCCTAGTCTAAGGTTGTGGCTCGAAGGTCGGTCATTATAAGGATTATGGCTCTTGGTAAGGTAAGATCTAGGCCCATTTTGGTGCGAGTGATGTATTAGAAGTGATCTGGGTGTTCGGTTCGTGTTTTGGAGCCTAGGGGTATTTTGGTAAAGTGGCAATTTGGGCTTTTGTGGAAAATGTATTTTTTTTTGGAAAGTCTTAAGAAAGTTTTGATTTGTTAGGAGTGTAGGGCTTCTCGTCACCTTTCCATTGATATAAGGATCGTTGGAATCGGTCTTATAACGAAGAAGTTATGGCCTTCGGAAGTTTCGTGGTTTTCCGGCTTAGCCGAGTAAACAGAGCATACACAAAGTGTACGCGGGGCGTACTAGCAAAGAAGGTAGTACACTGGGCGTACCTTGGAGTATGCTGGGCATATTGACCAGGAGGATCGCGAATGTTCCCCGGAGTATGTCGGGCGTACGCCAGTTAGATCAGACCCTATTTTAAGGTCTTGGACCCTATTTAAACTCCTTATCCCATAACCTAACCCTAATATCTTCAGCCTCCACCCCTCTAAACCCTAGAAATCGTCTTATATCATTCATGGTGACATTTTGAGCTTATGGAGTCCATTTTTTAGAGTGTTTGATCCATTTTCAAGAAAATGAAGTTTGATGCAAAGATGGGAATCAAGGAGGAGCTTATGGATCTGGCTTTTGGGACTCATTCTTAGCTTGATGAAGGTATAAAGCTTTGAACTTGATCATTCATCTCCTAGATCTACCAATTGTGAGTTTTTTTCATTTTGGTCCCAAGTATGAGATCTAGTGGTCTTGATTTCATTTCCTCTCTTTGTGTTTCTGAGGTTCAAGATCCATAAAGTTGGTACCTTTAGAGTTTAAGACCATCTATGTTGGAGTTTGAGCCATTTCCATGAAAGTAGAATGATATTTGGTCTTATTAGGGGCATGCAAAGTCACCAAGTCAGTGACTTTATGGGTTTAGACATTATGTGGGACTCAGATCTGTGGTTTGGACTTATGACTTAAAGCATTAAGTGCTTAATGGCAGAAGTGAGGCTAGATGGTAGTACGATGGGCGTACAAGCCAGTACGCGCAACGTACAAGCCATTAAGTAAGTACGCACAACATACTGCTGAGTACGCCCTGCGTACTCAGCTAGGTTGGGTTTCAGACTGTGGGCTTCGGCTTTGGACCATCTGTTTGGGGCCTAGATTCGTGGGCCTTAATGGACCATCATAATGGTTGTGTTCTGGACTAAGTGAAGGATTGGATCTATGGTGAAGGCCTAATAAGGAGCGTGGGCCCAATTTGGAAAATTGGGCCATTCATGGGCCTTTATGGATTTTATGGATTTGGACTTTGTGTTTTAGGCCCTGTTGGGCTATCAGGTTTTGGGGTTGATATTTATTTTTGGAGGCCCATTATGGTTTTGATCCCAAATTGGAAAATTGGGCCATGGATTGGGTCTTAGGGAATTTTTGGTAATTGGGCCTCGTGGACTATTAGGTTTGGGCCCAAATTAGAAATTGGGCCAGTAAAGGACTTATGGACATTATAATGTTGGGCTTTTGTTTTGGGTTTGGGCCTTAGTTTTGGATCATATTGGGCCAGGGGTAGATCGACACCCCATAATGGTCGGATAGGGTAGGTCGGGTACCCCAAAATTTCCCGATAGTATGTATGTTATGTGTTATGTGGTATGTGGTATGTGGTATGATGGGGGAACTCACTAAGCTTCGTGCTTACAGTTTTCAGTTTTGTTTCAGGCACCTCTTCGTCGAAGGGGAAAGAGCCGGTGCGGTAGCAGCGCATCACACATACACACATGATTCCGTACTTTGAGATTCATGGGATTGTACTCTGATTTTACTACTATTTGATGATATGATTTTGAGACATGTTTATTATGATTTTATGGATTGATGTTATATCAACAATGTTTGTAGTAAACGATTTTATAAGTTACTTAATTAAAAACGAAATTTTTGGCCTTGAAATTTGGGTTGTTATAAGTTGGTATCAAAGCCTTGGTTTGAGGGATTCGGACACACCTTTGGGGGTGTCTGGACTCAAATCGAGGATTTGAAAGATTTTTCACAAAAATGGTTTTTCTAAAAGTTAAAGTGAAAAGGTTTTGAGAAAGAACATTGTGTGTGATGCGTGCGACCGGCCGAATACATTCAAAGGATTATTTATCTTTAGTTAACTAGGAGTTCTAGCTATCTTTAGTTAACTAGTAAATGAATACATTACACTACATATTGTAAGGACTAAATAATTTCAGAAGGTTAGGTTTAGCCATATTTCACAGCTCTTGTTTGAGTCCAACCGTTGTAGGGCAGGACCTCTCATTCGAAGGATTATCTGGTCTTAGTGTTATGTAATAGTATTCGCGAGTTAGTTAGGTGAAGGTAGCAGGAACTTCTTGCGCAACTGATGGTGGAGAGTGGGTTGGAGAGTTACCCTAGGGTAAGCCTAGGACAAGATTAGAAAAGAGTACAGTAGTAGAAGAAGGGACTTGGTGAAATCGAAGCAATCCTTGAGGAAAGTACAGATAGATGTGGAAGGCAGTATGGGCCCGTGCTATTGAAAGCAGAGGATCTGTACTCGAGTCAAGGAGGGACGAGATAGAACCAAGGAACTTGTAGAGTGTGTAAGATCTCTTGAGATTATGTATGACCCTGACATTTATGTATTTTTTTTTAGAATGGTGATGATTACGTGTCACGGAGCAGGAGGATCGGGATCAGGGTCAGGATCAGGTTCATGTTTGGGTTTCGAGCTAGTGGATGAGAGACTATACGAGTTCATTGCGTCAGAGATCATGAGAGGTATCCTTGAGGCGACCCCGGTTATCTTTGGGTCGATTAAGGAAGGGATCATAGAGTTGATGGAGGGTCACCTCAGGGCGTTCAGGAGCGACATGGCATCAAACAGGATACCGATTATCTTTGGGTCGATCAAGGAAGGGATCATAGAGCTGATGGAGGATCGCCTCTCAGTCTGAAATGATCGTTAAACAGGAAACTGGTCCAAATATCAACTTTACCGATCACCTATTCATCAAATAGTGACCAATCTCAAATAAAACTCGAACCACCCAAAATACCCTTAAGTCAAACATGGTCAAACCCTAGTCAAAGTAAAAAACAATCAACACTCGAAAGTACCACAATCCACTAGTCACGTCGTGACCCCTAATGGTTACATCGTGACCTAATAAGTCAAATAGTCAAAGAATATCATCCTCCGTCGTGACACCCATGTGCTCACGCCGTGAGAACGCTTTGACCAGAAGCTCTTAATGAAACTTTTAATCCCTTTTTGACCAAGCAACCAAATCCCCCAAAGTGTCTTATTTACTCTAGAACATCATAAAAATCATGGCATTTGGACATGAATGTCCAATGCATGTCCCAAACACTACCTAGGGCACAAAATGAGGAAATGACACCAAATCTCATGCAAAAGTCTTAAAACCCAACCATATTCCAGATCTATCATCTATATTACTCAAGGGACACTGGAGATCCATAAAGTTGGCAACTTTATGGATTCCAACCACTACATCATCTTGAATATAAAGGATTAAGCATAAAAACCTAGATCGAAGCTTATGAAATCATAAAGTAATGAACTTGAAACTCACAAAAGGTCCAGAAGGTGTGAGAATTCTTGATGGAGAGACTTGAATGCAAAAATGTTGGACTAGATGTTCTTCCTCTTCTTCTCCTAGGCTAGAATCACCAAAAATAAGTTCAATATCAAATATGGATGCTAGGGTTTCAAAGTGGAGTGCAAGGAGGTGATGGAGGCTGAGGGTGGGTTAACCCTAGCCCTTACTTCCTTTAAATACATAATAAAACCCCCAAAATAAGGGTTTCCTCTCAGACTGATCTCACATCATGAGCCATATGTGCTCACGTCGTGAGCCTAAAGATGATGCGCGATTGTACTAACCTCCTCATGACGTGAAATACATATCTTAGGTCGGGAGTGTGGTTAAAACCTTTGAATTTTTAAACTTGACAATTGCTCACCTGAACTGAATGTTATAGGCCCTAACTTCTGTATAAGTCTATTATCCAGCTAACAAAACTATAAAGTTATAAATAAACATAAATTATACATATAAAAGAAAATTATTAAATATATAAGTAATCATACATCGTTGATGGTTATAAACTGGTTGCACTCAAGCACATATAAAGGCCTCAGTTTCGACCATGCAACTGCCTGATGGATCACATTCGGTTCTCGGGTACCAAACAAACTACTCATAGAAAAACTCTCAAGAATCCATATCTGAAAGAATCATGTATTAGAATGTTATCAAACAATAATAATAATAAATTGTTAATCATGTACCTTACCTTAAAACCGTGTAAAAAACTGTTTAGGGTGTACTTTATTTTTTGAGTACAAGTGATCCCAAATTATCCTCTCACATGGATATTGTGACATAAAAAATTCCAAATTAAATTTGTAAAAAATATTAGTAATGATAACTATAATCCGTAATCAATGATAATTATAATCACGTCATGATAACTATTGAATTCATCAAGGTTGGATATCAAAGAGAAATACTCCTCTAAAACTAGTTGTTTAGCCTACCACCCATTGAAACCCTTCTCTAATAGATATAAAAGACATACATGATCCGCATCCTCTTCCGGAACGAACAGTGATGACCATTCCGGATCATGTTTTTGACATTCCGGAGACGTTCTTCGTGCTCCAGACCAGTTCCTCACATTTCAGAATGCAATTTTTTGTTTAGGAACACTAGTTTTCTATGTATAATAACATTAAATAAATAACTAAAGTAGTGTTGGGTTAATCCTAATGCACTGTCATCATAAATTCCTACTTCGGAACGTGAATTCATTTTGGATGTGTTCTTCGCATTCCAAAATAAATTTTTTTGTTCCGGAACACTATTTTCGATATATAACAACATTATATAAATAACTAAACTAGTATTAGGTTGGTCCTAATACACTATCATCATCTAATGCTACTCCGGAACGTGTTCAGTTCATTTCGAATGTGCTATTCACATTCTGGAGGAAGTTCTATAAACAAAAATTCTTAAAACAAAATTAATAACAATATAATAGTAAAGGACTTACCCGTAAAACATCCAGGTCATTGTGATCATGTTCCATATCTTAAGCCAGAGTTCAGAATGCATGTCGGAGATCGGAATCACGTAATTCAGAGTGTACCGGAATGCGTGAGATCAGAATCAGAAAGTCAGAGTGTGTCGAATGTCGAAGATCAGAATTAGAAAGTCTAAATGTGTTTGTAAATCGTGATCCATAATGAAATCGAGATCCGGATTTTTTCAGAATACATTCCGGAAAATGAATTTCAAAATGGAAGTTCAGAATGCGTATTGTTACTCCAAAATGAGCATTTCGGAGGATACTTATAGGCTAGCCCAGTAGATATGGAGTCCGAAATTGTTTCCAAAACGGCCCACTCTGGAAAAAAATGTTATTTTGCAAAAAAAAAACAAAAAAAAAAAAACAAAAACAAAAAAAAAACAAAAAAAACAATTTAAATAGGTTGTTCAAAAATACACCAAAAAATGATTGGATTACTCAATTTTCCATTATTTTATATCTTTCATAATTAAGATAAATAAACTTAAACATACGTATCAAACTATAACTATAGAAAAAAATTGTTTTACTTATAGTATATCTCATTTCTTGACAAACTTTGATTGTATCTTAATTTCTACTAATATTATAATTTAGCTAATTGCAAGTCTTAAAATGACTATGCTAATAGTCCAACGAGTATGGACTAGCTTTAGCTTAATTCCAGAGTGTTATGTTAGGCTCAAACTTAATTCACTCGTTCAATGAATCTCTATATATGAACTCAAGGGAGATTTTAGTTCGATTACGAAGCTCAAATAGCTCGAAAATTTTAAGTTTCAATAACTTGAAATATCTATAAGCACTATATTCAAAGAAACATGTTCTATCAAAATAATATCAATACATACTTAAAGCTCCAAAAAAATAGACGATTTAAAGAACCTTTAAGATTTTCAATCCAAGAGACATACAAAAAACTTGAAACCTGATGTTACACGAGATAACATGTCACAATGATTCATCACTAAGCCAATCCTTTTGGATATTGAAAACCATTGATAGGGTACAACACTATGGGGATAATAAACCTTTTAAGGACCTTTTAGGGGCTCAAAGGGAAAAAAAAAAAGGCATAATTGTGCCCACATCAAAATATCAAATGGTCCTTCCTACTTTTTGACATGTCCATGTTCATGCTCCCATGATATGAAATGCCTTTTATCATTTTCCATAATCAAACCAAGCATTACCACAACCATAAAGCCTAACTTATTGCCTATTCCATTTCTTCATCAACTACAATCATGCATACCTCGTGCAATAAGATTGTACTCCTTACACATGACAAAAACTAGAGGAACTAAACCGAACAAGTTTCCTACAACTATTCAATAACAAGGATGACGATATTTACATCTTTTACATAAAAGACATATCAAGAACGAATCTCAATCCCATCTCTTCTGGATCGAAATTTTAATTAGATTTTTTTGTCAAATTAATATCAGTCTTAATCCAATATATGATAAACATATTACATGTCACGTCCTTATTACGCGCCTAAAAGTTGTATATTGCTTCTTGTGATTGTCTTTGGTATCCCAATGATGGGCCTTAGATGGGAAGTTTAACCAAATTTTCCACACAATTATTGCTTCTTTTAGGTCTTTGGTTGTAAAGCATGTGTCTAATAGGCCCCCAAATTGTTTTTTAGGACCATTTTCCATGGATACAAAGAGGCCATTTATATCTATTACACAAGAGTAGATTTCCCATTTTTTTGGTGAGAAAAAAAAAATTACAAATTTTGTCTCATCAACATCTGTCTAACGCTAACGCACTCTCAGACTACAAATACAATACAACTTGTTCTGTTTTGTGATATTTTGTTTGTCCATAACAATGAAGCACGATAAGCAGAAATCGACTTGTTCCATCAAATATATTTTTGACAAAAACTGTTTATATATACAACTTTAAAAGAAAAGGTTAAGCAATGCAATAAATTTGTTTGCAACTTAAAACCTTAAGTTATGAATCATGCTTACAATTCCAACACTATTAAACAACTAGATTTTGCTTTCACAACATAAAATCTTTGTCAATTTTCTTAATCGGCTGAAGAAGTGGTTTCTGCAGTTTCATCGTCACTAAAACTAGATGTCATTTGTGCAGGAGGAGGCCTGAAAATAAGTGATGTCATGTCAGAAACTTTATAAAAAAAAAAGTTAGATAAATAAAAATGGGTTATATCATGATTTTTTATTCGATTCCATTATGGAATGAAAACTAACAAAATGGAAGGAATGACATTCCTTCAAGAATCATCCATTCCAATGGAATGATACATTCCATTCCTTCTCTTTCTCTATCATACCAAGGCTGAGCTCCTTGAGGGTTGCATAGATCCTACATGGCATTTTCCTTACAATTTTGCAAAGAAAACCTGTTTTGACGATTTTATCCCTTGACCTTTGGGCCAAGGCAAGTCTATATGTATAAATTAAACTAAAGAAACATTTCCTTGTACATTTGATATTGAGCAGTAATTTCGGTCAAATCTAAAGTCAACTTGTCCAAGGTATGTGGTAATTTGCTTTATGGATGATGTCACGCTTCATGTGCTATACTGTATTGAGGGTATTTTCGTCTTATTATACCAAGAAAAAAGCCTAACAATTTGCTTAAATCCAATGAAAATTTATCAAAAGAGAGGAATAACAAAACAACAAAAATTACAATATTTTGTCCCAACCCAAATGGTGGGACATAGTCACATGGACTATCTCTCGATCTTGACTCTCGAGTCTGTACAAAAGACACAAATACCCTCATCCACATCAATGAAAATATCCCTAGATGAGAATG
The DNA here is from genome assembly GCF_002870075.4 of Lactuca sativa. NCBI lineage: Eukaryota > Viridiplantae > Streptophyta > Magnoliopsida > Asterales > Asteraceae > Lactuca > Lactuca sativa. Next base: position 82,188,871 of record NC_056624.2, read on the forward strand.
AGGGCATTCTCGTCTTTTGCATAGGCAAGAGTCTGAGAGCAAGTCTCTATTCCACCTTGTTCTACCTTTTAGGGTGGAACAAAATATTTTCAATTTTTGTCCCATTGACATGAGTCCCACTTTCAATCCAATGCATGTCAAAGTCAAAGTCAAAGTCAAACACAGTACAAGCTGTTTTGTCATGTCAGAAGCGTATAAAGTGCTTAGCACTGACCTGGTCATGATGGTTCTTGGAGGCATGTCAATCACCGCCTCTTTCCTTGGATATATTTGATGTAGAAACTCTTCCCTACTTCTCTTAGTAACCTTCAATATTAATTAATTAAAAAAAAAAATTGAATTCAAAATTTGAACAATGCCTATGTGTTAAAGTAATTTTTGCATATACTCACTTTCATTTCATTTCCCGGATGAATTCTTGCAGAAACCAATTTGGAGTATTCATCTATTCCTCTTCTTTCTCCATCGAATTCTTCATCCTAAACATTATTCCCATACATTAGGGTATAACCTCTTTGTAGAAAACGGGCAAAATGGTAACTCACACAAGGGGTAAATGCAAGAAATAGCAATGTACTTTCATTGATTTTTATTTATAGCATTCTAATATCAGCTTTACCTATTACAGCGTTGTAATTTGAAAAATCTATCCAACTATAGCAAATTTCAATGCTACAATTGGATAGAATTTTTTCAAAATGCAACTTTGTAATAAAAATAAACAAAAGTACGTTGCTATTTCTTGCATTTATCAATTAAAAAAAAAAAGTTAAGGTTTAGACTTTAGACCTTAGGTATCTTCCTAGACATCCCCCTGTCCTCCAATTCAAGAAATTCACCACGTTTAACAGTCAAATCAGAAGTCAAAGATTCAACACGATCTCTATAGTTGACTTTTGGTGGAGGCCTGATATTGTGGTTAATGTTTTTCCCATAGCCAATCAGATGACGATTGGATACAGATACAGAATCTTGTTGTCTCCTTACACCTGGACCATGACCATGAACATGTTTTATTCTTGTCTCAAAGTGGTCCCGCATGTCATGAATTGAAGTTTCTTCAGCAGAATCATCATTTACTTCCATCGATTGAGAATGTCTATTTTTGGAAAAATGAGGTGTTTGCTTATTATTATGATTATTACATTGGTTGTCAAAGTGTTTTTCACGATGTTTGGATGCATGCCTTATGTCTAAAGGTGAATTATCCAAATCCATGGAATTGTAGCTCTTTGGATTGTATCTTTCATACATCTGCTTATGAAAACAGGAAAACATTAGGTTAGTGTTTTGGAATGATGGAATTGGAGAAAGAATGGAATGATAAAAAGTTATTTGCTTTGCCCGATGGAACGGAATGGACCATTCCTCATGGAATCTGATTCTTTCCATTTTAGTTTTCTTCATTCCATAATGGAATGGAATGAAAAGTTGTAATATAACCCGTTCTTAACTAAATTATGATTCCTTTTTAAATAACTAGAAAATATTGTTATACTATATTCTCATTTGGGTATTAATGAGCTTTTATTATGTTTATTTTTTTTAGTTTTGTTATAATTACATTTAAATAATATATAGAATAGTTTTACGAAAGTCATAATCTTTCATTCAAATTTTTTATATATGTAAATACAGTGTATAACTTCAATTCTACACTACACATTATTTTAATCAAAATCAATGAACTTTTATTTACAAAATATAAAAAGTAAATCATAATAAAAGCTCACTAAAACCCAAAGAAAACTATATCAAAAAAATGTATTATCTACTTTTAATAAAAATGGTCCATTCCATGATTCCATCAGGAAAAACAAACATGTTTAAGGAATAAGGATGAGTAATTGTTAATGCATATGTAGAAAAGATATTCTTAAGTTGATTAATTCAAGTCCCTAAATTGCCCCCAAGAAAGTTGGAAGAAAGAATGCATACCTTGCTTGCATTAGGAGGTTGAAATGTTCTAGAACCATCCGATGAATGAAGCGCACTTGCACTGCGGTCACCAACATAGTAGGATTCTGGAAGAACATCAAGAAGTAATAGGTAAGGGTAAAACCGTAAAACATAATTTTGACAAGCCTATTACAGAAAAAACTTATTAGAATTCATAACATAAACTATATATATGTGTTGCTTTTCTACTTAATGCAGAAAGAAGGATTTAATAGAAGAAGTCAGGGAAACAAGGCTTTTCCCATAACGATAATAGCTCTTTTTGACTTAATGAACTTAATGTGTTAAGCACTTAATATGTATAGCTATACATGGTTGCTTCTTTTTGACTTAATCTGAACAGAATGACTTAATGGGTTAAGGGGAAAAAAGTGGCTTAATGTATTAAAACACAAACCCTTTAGCTATACATGGTTGCTTCTTTTTCACTTAATTTGAACAGAATGATAATAGCTCTTGTGAAATTTGTTTTAAGGAATGTAAGGATAAAATGGTCATTTAGTCTCATTCAGACAGTTTATTCAACATCACCCATTTAGCCACTAGACCTAAACAAGTAAGATTTTATACAAGTATAGAGAAAGAAAACCACATATTAAATGCATTATAAGATGATATAATATAAAAAAATGTTGATAGGATACTTACGGTTGACCGGAATTTTGACCGGATTCTCAAAAGCACCAGGAGGAAGGGCCTCAAATTCAATACCAAGTGGTGGGCCATCCTCTCTATACTGTCTGCCCAATTGCCTCTTGACAGCTGTAATTGCAGCATTTTCAACTTGACCTTTCACCTTTAAATACCCCGATGGGCCACCCCTACCCCTCACACTTTTAAAATCATGACTTGGGTATTTTGACGTTATTGCCCCTACGACATTTTGCGGGTGGAAGCTATCCTTCAACGGGGAGCTGCTTCCAGAAGACGTATCATCATCATCATCATCATCATTACCATCATGATCATCACGATCAACATCATGATGATGATGATCCATGATAATATTGTTGTGTTGAATTTGTAATGGAAGAATGTTTTGAGTTGTGAATCTTCTGCTTTCAACTTCTTTAGGATCAGAGTGTTTGTTGTCCCCTTGTTTGGTGCTTCCACAGGAATCTTGTCGTAGGCCACTGCCACGATCCTGTATGACACCACTTGATCGATCTTGTTTGCCATTGCCAGGTGGCAGGATTTCATCATTTGGTGATTTTTTGTCTTTTAATCTTCGGTGACAAAACCACCCTGAAACTTGCTTTTCTGTTAATCCTATTGAGTCTGCAAGTTCTTGTTTCATTCCCTCTGTTGGATATTTATGTTCTGTAAACAGAATCAAATATAAGAATCAAGAATCTTTAGTTATACATAATACATTGCACTGAGGCTAAATTTGTTTGTTTGTGTATTCTCTTACATTCATATTTCCATTTCTTTCTATTACATGACATCACTTAGTAAAACATTGTAGTTTAAAAATCTACACAATTATAGTGTTATACTTTCAGTTTTCTTTTTTCTTTTTCTTATTACGAGTTTAGGATATTATTACTTTTCAAATCTTGTTATAGAATTAGACTTTGAAAATCTACTACAACATTATACTTTAAACTTTCTTCTTGTTAGTGTATTTATACTTTCAAAAACATATCGAATTATAGCAGTGAAAATCAGTTTGTATTTGGATGATATTGCTATTCTGGGGTGGATTTTTCAATGTATAATGTTAGGAAGAAATGGAAGTATGATGTTAGAAAAAACTAATCAATGTAAGTTTGTTGTTATTTGTTGCATTTACTCTTATTAAACACATATATAGTACAAACTACAAAGAAGGAGATACTAAAGCTAGGTCTAAATGCAAGAAATAACAACTTACTTTTATTTATTTTTGTATTACAGCATCATACTTTCATTTGTTTCAACTACAGCATTAGACTTTCAAATTATACTTCCAACATTCTTCTTATTAATGTATTTATACTTTTAAAGATCTATCGAATCATAGCAATGAAAATAACTTTGTATTTCATTTCATGACATTGCTATAACTGAGTAAATTTTTAAAAGCACAATGTTGTAATTGGAAGAATGGAAGTAAGATGCCATAGTTATAAAACAATGAAAGTATGTTCCAATTTATTGCATTTACCTAAATCAAACTAATATATATATATATATATATATATATATATATATATATATATATATATATATATATATATTCTACAACGAAATGAGCATACCATTATAGAAATTCTCTAGTGCTGCAACTTGAGCTGGTGTCTTGACAATTCTCTTCTGTTTCTTCTCAGGAAGAGCTCTATTCTCATCAGTATGAACTTCTTGAGGTTCTACAATAAAAACCACAAAAAGATTCATAACTACACTGATAATTATAAGAAGGAAAGAAATATATAGCATACAGAAAAAGACATGAATGCCCTCCTCATCCTCATCATTGAAGATAGTTCTAGAAAGCACTCCATTTTAGAGAACTACATAAAACTCATGTCCCTTCATGCCAAAATAATTATCCTCCTTTGGATTGGCATGCTTATTGAGAAAGAGAACAAATAAAATACCTTTTAATAATGTCAACTTTCCATGGAGGGAGTGGGAAACTAAGGTGGCCATTGCACTCATTAGATGTTAAGAAATCAGACCTTTCATGGTATATTTATTTTCCATGATGAGGATGAGGAGGGCATTTACGTCTTTTGCATTGACATCGGTCTCAGTTCCAATACAAGGCTACATAGTAACTAGGCTGTAATTTATTTTCTTTTTGGCCCAATACTACAATTGATTCAGATCTTAAATAGTTTAATGGCTTTATAACCCTAAACATATATATATATATATATATATATATATATATATGTGTGTGTGTGTGTGTGTGTGTGTGTGCCTTTAGCCCCTAAATTGATCATTATTCACCCCATGACATTGACAATACTCAAGTAATCCAAGATAATTAAATACAAGCAATTTCCCTATTACAGATAGATTACAAATTATAACTTCTTTACAATAATAGAACAAAATAATATGAAATGTCCAAACACACTTCCTCTAATGTCAAATGAAAAGAGCTGCACGTTGATCTTTAAGATCAACCTAGTATTGTTCTAAGAAAGCTGATCTTGACTTTGTTTTATAATTTAACACCAACTTCTTATAGGGTTTTTTGGTGTAATAATCAGTTTTGTACAAAAAAGTAGAAACTTTACATTAACTTTGAAACTGAGACTTGGGAATCAAAGTGTTCCTTCTTTTGTGAACGATGGAGTGTATCACAAAGAACAACCAATTGATAGTTTGTAAGAACGCAAACGAAAAGTAGCAGAAAAACACGATATCATATTTGTGAACAAAAAAGCAGATGCATACAATCGAAAATGGAACAACAACAAAGTAATTTAATAAATTAAAATTCAGTCGAAGTGATCTCGAATTGAACCAAGGGGGTCAAAAGGGTCGTCATACCTTCCATAATTGTGGATGCTTTTAGGGTTTTCGTTTGCTCAGCTATCACAACCCCGTTTGCTTTCTGTGTGCTCGATTCAACATTGCCAGTTCAAGAGGCGGAAAATGCAAGAAATCGGAGAGATTTATGAAGATGGTTGAGGAGTTTTTAAGTTAATTTTGGGTTGTTTTGCAAATTAATGGATGGTGAAACGTAATTATGAAGATATTTGGTCTGAATTAGGGAGTTGGTTGTGTAGAAGATGAGAAGAAAAAAGGGTAAAAGGGAAAGACCATAAATCTTGTTGCGATTGATTTGAAGCAAATTTTTTGCATTCTCCTTTATACCTCAACAAATTGCAATGCATTTTCCCCCTTTCACATTTCTAACTCCAAATCTTGATATTTATTTATGGATTTTTTTAAAACTACAAATAATTTAAATGTTTGGGATTGAACCATACCTTCTAATTCTAATTAGTTGTTAGATTATTATTATTATTATTATTATTATTATTATTATTATTATATAAGATCCTAATATTTTATACATTACATATTGAAATATTTACAAATTACAAAACTATAATATAAGTGACAAGAAAGTATCAAAATTATATAAAAAAATATCATTGAACTTTTTTTTTTATATATATATATTGCCAACCAAATATATCGTCACTACACGTATTATCATTAAAATTTACATTTTGCTCAAAAAATACAATTATGTTACCGGTAATAATAGATCACCAGCAGTCATGCTGTTGAAATGGAATTTACTGTTTATTATGTATGTATTATACCATTAAACTTTTTATATACATTTTACCATTAAACTTTTTGTACATATTTTACCGCCAATCTTAATTTATTAAAAAATATATATTATTACATAAAAATGGGTTCTCCATCGCCCATTGCGGCTCCATGATTTTGCAAGGTTTAGGAAAGAGGGTTTGAAGATGATACTAAGCACTCACTTTTAGAAGTGCATCACACATCTATGTTGGCTATACCTTAATTGAAACTCACAAGGTTTCAATTTGAAACTTCCCTTTGGAGTGCCCGAGCCTTACCCGGTAAGCCACCAATGGGACAATTTTAATTTTATTATATAAATATAAACTATTTTTACAAGTAACCACAAAGTATTTCAATGTATAAATATGTATTTCTAGATACATATAAAGCATATTTACAATAAATATGTGTTTTTTTGTGTATAAATAGATATTTCAATGTATAAATACATATTTTGACATTTGAAAATGTAGAGTCTTATTGGTTGTGATAATAGGTAGTGGTCTTGGTAGCAAATGTTTTGGAAATGTCGAAGGTCATCAAGACTTCGATATTGTACGTATTTTACTAAACACTTTTGTGGGTTCACTTATAATGTCGAAGTCCTAGTATAAATTTTGCATCCGCTAAGTACTCTATAAATAGAGTAGGTACATAAGTCAGTTAGTAGCTTTTTCGCCATTGTGAGATTGTACTTTCTCCCTTTACTTCCGACTTGTACCAATCCGGATATTGAGCTGAATTAAAGATCTTATTTACATCTTATGTTCAATTAGTACTCGCATTTATATTTACGATTGATTAAACATCTTTTCGATTGGTATCAGAGTAGGAATCGACATATCGTTTGAAGAATCTTGTTCACGTTTTCATCTTATTGAATCATTTGTTCTGATTCAATCATTTGGCAAGTGAAAACGTAATTATTCGTACGATCATTGTGATTTAACGATTCGGCGATTGTTTTATCAATCGTTTTGTATATGATTTCTTTCTTTTCAAGATTATCCTCTTTTTACTCGATCAAATGGAAAATTTGAATGTCAACACTGTGATGAACTCTGCTAATCTGCTACAAAGGTTCTGATGTTGCTTCTCGAATATTATGATCAGTGGGTGGATTGTATGGAAGATTACCTCATGGAATTGATGAGGATTTGTGGTGATCGATTATTGTTGGTCCTTATCGTGTTGATCGTCTTCAAGTTGTAGGAAATTCTGGTGTTGTTGAAGATATGATTGCTCAAGGCAACAAGCAGAAGGATAATGACAAGAGACGTCTTCGTGAATTATATGGAGTTGTGCCACCAGTCATATATAACTACATTCAAGGTTGCACTACTGCACAAGAAATCTGGAACAAGCTTACAGAAAAATTCCAAAGGAATGAGCGAACTAAGAAAAGCTCGATGACTAAGAGGCTGTTTGTTTTTTTATGCAAATCTGCATAATCACTTTTGTTTGCGCGACACAGATCACGCGCAGACATACGCCCTCGCAGAGTGTTTGTTTTTTGAAAGTTCGCAGATGTAAAAACGTCTGCGCGGGGTCTTCTTGTTACAGATATGGACTATTGTCTTCACAAGTCTTCAAACCTTTTTAACCTAAAAAAAAAAAGCACGCATCTTTTCTCCAGGGCCTTTATTCCAATCAAAGATACGATCGACGACATACAAGAGGGACAACCGCTTTCTTCAATTGACTACCCTCCACCGGCGGTCTTCTTCATCCTATCTCCTCCTCTCGTCGCCGCCGTCAAGACAAGGAGCACCACCGATTTTAACCTAAAAAAAAAAGAGAACGAATGCATCTTCTCTTCTCCAACGCCTTCATTCCAATCGACTTCCTAATCGATTGTATCCTCAATCGATTGCCCCTCTACTGCTGGTCTTCTTCAGCCCGTCTGCTCTGCTTGAAGCTGCTGTCCAAAGCACCACTGACGCCGCTATCCAGGTAAGTACCTCTCCTTTTTTGTTTTTTTTTTCTTGTTTTAACATGAAATTGAAGTTTATTTTTCTTGAAAACTATCCATTTTACTGAAATTATGTGTTGTTTATGTAGCCTTTCTTGTTTATTTTTCTTGCTAAAAATCAGAAAATATCCTTTCTTGTTTAATTTTTCGTTAAATATTGCTGGAACATTGTTTTTGATGTGTTGTTTTGCTGGAACATTTTCAGCCAAAAAAACTGCAAATAACCTTTCTTGATGTATCTTGCTGAAAATTTTGAATTGTTGATGTTGATGTATTACTTTTGCTGAAATAATGTTTTTGATGTGCTGAAATTGTTAAATTATAATGCTTATATGTTGTTTTTTTTTGCTGAAAATATGAAATGTTGATATTTATGTGTTATTTTTGCTGAAATAATGTTTGTGATGTGCTGTTTTGTGCTGAATTGGCCAAATAATGATGCTTATATGTTGTTTGTTTTTTTTTTTTTTTTTTTTGCTGAAAATATGAAATAATGATATTTATATGCGCTTTTTTTAGCTGAAATTGTCGAATAATTGTGTTTATTGGCAGTTTTTTGGCTGAAAGTGTGAAATCTCGAGTCATTATATGTTGATTTTGTGTTGAAATGTGTAAAACATGAGATTTATTTTAATGTTGTATGATATAATTGTTATTAGAATTTTGGTGTTTAAAAACCATTTTAATGTTCTACAATATAATTGTTATTAGAATTTTGGTGTTTAAAAACCATTTTATTTAAAATTTAGTTTATTTAACAGCCTGCAGACGTTAAAAAACAAACAGTCTTCTTATTATAGACTGCAGACGTTTGATCCACCTCTTCTGCTGCAGAGGCTTGCAGATATGGTCCGCAGACTGCAGACATTTTGACTTCAGAAAAACAAACATCACCTAAATGTCTATCGGAGTTAGCAGACTTCAAACAAAAGGATAATGAATATATCGAAGCCTACTACGATTGATTCAATAAGGTATATACAAATGCACCACGCATGGCGTTGTTCACATTATTCTCGAGTTCAACATAACTTTCATTCTAAGGCTGAAGAAATAATGGAAGAATATATATATATATATATATATATATATATATATATATATATATATATATATATATATATATATATGATGATCAAGACTCAGGAGAACTTTGATACTTACTCATTGTCAAATCTCTATAGCATTCTGAAAGCTCATGAGTCAAAGGTGTAACAACCCGTTATTTTCAAGTCAATGAAAGTCAAACCCTTTAAATAAAATTCGAGTTTTATTTATTTTGTTAAGATCATAAGGGTTAAATATGATTTAAATTATATAAATGATGTTTTTATATAAGTATTTTTGATGGTTGGAATAAAATACACTTAAAAATCAAAATTTTGTTCTTTAGAACCAAGAACCTTCGCACCGAAAACCCTTTTCGACCGATCGACCGAAAACCCTCGGACCACAAACCCAACCGATAACTCCCCGAACGGAAAACTCCCTTCCAACCGAGAACCCTCTTGATATATATAATTTAACTCGAAAACATAAGTCATTTCTCACTTTTCCAACCGAAAACACACCCATTTTGCTCTCAAGTATCATACAAGAATCTTCAAATCTTCAAGCAAAATCCTTCAAATCTTCATAATTTTCACCAAGAACACCAAAAACAATTTTCAAATCTTCAAGTTGACCGAAAACCATCGGGACCGAGAACCACTAGACCGAAATCCTCCCTGACCGAGAACCCTTCCTGGACCGAAAACGGATTTCGGTCAGTACCGAAATCATCCACAATTGCATCAAAAACTCTCCTTTTGGACCTACTTTCTTATCGAAAACACCTAGCAACATTCCAAATAATTCCTGGTAATTTTTGTAAGTATTCCCTACATAAAATAAGTGTTGTCTAACACTTTAATTAATTATTTCGCTAATTTAAATATGATTACATGTTTAAATATTATTGTTGAGTCTGTTAGTGTTGCGTCATGGGCCTCATGTTTTGTATCCGGATTGGGCCTGTCCATCCGTGATTATCTAGATTAGCTAGTAGGGTTATTCTATATATATATATATATATATATATATATATATATATATATATATATATATATATATATGCATGCATGTATGCATTATTAATAGTTGATTATCATGTTTATTATTTTGTAACCTTAGAACACCTCTACAATTGAAGTTCTTAATCGAGCTCTTTTGAGGTGTTGAAGCATTAATCATACGACATATTCTAAGCCATACTCATGTTCTTTATTACGTTCTTAATTATTAGCTAGCTTAGAATCTATCGATCCTGATAGAACTTTGTTCTAACAATTGGTATCATAGCAGGAGACTGTGTGATCAATACACATTCCTTCTGTATTCAGAATTCCTTAGGGTTTCCGCTTTTATCGTATAAATAAGAAGTCGTCTTCTGTGTTTCGACGGCAAGTCAGTTTTAGATAAAACCCTAATCTCGAGTTTACAGGTTTGATTCTAGCAGCTCACCATGTCTCACGATGATTCGCAAACAAACCCAATCAACATCTCAAACAACATTGGATCTACAACCACGATACCTATTCTCTACACTCAAGACTACGAAGTATGGTCACATCACTTCGAAGACTACGTGGTTGGATCTGAAGATAATGACTATCTTATCTGGGAAGCTATCACACTTGGGCCGTTTGTTCACTCAGGAACAAACACTACTGTCAAATCCCAAAAGGAATATAACAAGTTGGTAGCGGATGTAGACAAGATGTTGCAGGACGAGAAAGACAAATTGCTATGTAATGTGAAGGCCATGAGGATGATCAGATTCGCCTTACAATCTGACACCTTTCGGTTGGTTGGTTCATGCACGACGGCCAAAGAAATCTGGGATAGGTTGAAAGAACTCTATTCTACCGATGAAGATCTAGAACACTCCATTCAAACCTTGCTGTTGTCAGAATTTGGAGTATTTGAACAGAAATCTGACGAAAAGCTCATACAAACTTTCGATCGGTTCAATCATCTCCTAAGTAAGATGATTAAGCATGGAATAGAGAGGAAGTTGATTGAGCAGAAAGTAACTTTCATGAACGGGCTCAGACCAGAATGGATGGCTGTTGTTTCTACTGTAAAAGCGCATGAACAGTTTAAGTCTTACTCGCTAGCAAAACTTGTGGGAATACTTAAATCCCATGAAAGTGTAGTAACCAAAGAAGCAAAAGTGGTTTCTGGTGTAGGATCGCTGGCACTTGTCTCTAAAGGAAAAAGTATTGCGGAAGAAGAAGAAGAAGAAGAAGCTGATATGTCGGAGTGTGACCTTACAAGCAAGGAGTATGCTATGATGGTCACCAATCCAAAGAAGTTTGCAAGGAGAAAATTTCCTATCAACAAGAACCGAAACTGGCAGGGAAGTTACAGCTCTGAGAAGGTGAAGGATGAAGCGAAGATCACCTCTCAAAAGGATGAAGAAAAGAAGGAGAGCAAGCTTGCATGAGACTCAGGATACGACTGCAATTACTGTCACGACAAGAACCACTTTGCCAAAGATTGCATGCTAAGGAAAATGTTTGAGAAAAGAGACGGAGAAGATGATGAGGAATACTATATGCACAAGCTGGAAGAGATCAAGAAAAAGAAAGCAACTAACAGTTCTATGAATGTTTTGATTGTACAGGAGAATGCAGATGAAGACGAGTTCGGTGGTGTCGAAGTTTGGTCAACTGACTCTGAAGACGAAGAGGTGAGAAAGCCCACTCATGGAAAGGCTTATGTGGCAAAGGAAGTAGGTTCGGCTGGAAAGTGCTTGATTGTCAAAGCTAGTTCATCAACTGAAAGTGCAAGTGAGGAACCGAATCTGATTGAAAACAAATGTTTTGCAGCAAAGCCAGTTAGTGAGCAGATCAACGACTGCGATCGTTTGATCAAAAAGGTACAATATATCCTAGGATCTCGTAATGTTCCAATAATAGAATATGAAGAAGAATTAAATTAATTAAAACTTAAATTTTCTAATCTAAGCGGTAGTCTCATGCAAACTCGGTTAACAAATTCTAACATAACTGACTAAATCAGCAGGGTGACAACGAAGAGTGAGGAGGGAAGAATGTGGATAGAGCTGAAGGAGCAGGAGTTAGTTAGGGCTAGGAATGAAAGTATTTATTTGCAAAGAGACAATCTAAAGTTTTTAAAACAAAGGAATCTTTTTTGTTTAATTGCTAAGCATTTATATACTAATATAGCTCAATTACATTTAAGTTGTGAGATAGGAAAGAAAATTCATAAAATGATTTTGCCATTTCTTGAATTTAAGGAAGATGAGGTCATAGCAGAATGTGAATCAGAAGTGTCATCCAAAGAGACGTCCATGTCTTAAAAAATTGGACTGGATAAAATAGAAACCTTCATTGATTCAAAGGAACACAAATGTATGCTAAAAGATATTTTAGATGAAAATGATAGGTTGAAAATTAAGTCAGACATTATTCACTCATTTGACCAATCCAATGCCAAATTAGCTTCTGAAAATAAAATAGACTTAGAAAATACGTCTGAATTTGATGAAGAAAGTGAGATGAGTGAGATATCTGTAAAAGACGTAGTTGATTGCTCTGAGTTTATGAAGAGCGAAACTGAGAATGAGAAACCACTAATCTCAGCAAATTCAGTTGAATTTGCTCGACTGGCAAAAGATAAGGAAAAGAAACTCAAAGAAAAGGCTATGGTTTATCAAAAGGTTCAGACTGTGCCAAATCAGTTTTATGCAGTTACAGGGGTCACTCCTAAGAAGACATCAGAATTAAGAATCATGGTCGAAAATGATAATGCTGAAGGATGCGATGACTATTTCTGGTCAGCTCCTATTGATAATGCAGACGAAATTGTAGGCTTATCTGAGCAGACTTCTTGGAGGGTTAAAGGAAGATACGTAGCTGAACCCATAAACAAACCCTCAAGTTTCGACAAACCAAGCACGAGTGGAACCAAAGAAATCCCTGTAGAACCAAAGGAAGAACCGAAAGTTCCAGTCAAAACAATCGAAACTCAAAGAGAGAAGCCAAAGGCCAGCTTCAATATCCACAAATCGCAGAAGGAGCTAGCTGAATAGAAACGCTTAAGAAATCAAAGATATGCAAAGAATCTGAATGAGAGAAAGAGTTACTAACCCCAACCATGTCCCCCCTAAGAGAGCATCAACAGACAAAGGAAAGGAAAATTTCAGTCCAAGATCCTACTATTCCAAGTCTCTGAACCGAAAGTCAAGTTTAGGTCTGAACGTCACTCAAAACCGAAAGTCCACTTTCGGTCCCAAGACTAGTTTCGGTTCTAAACCCAGTTTCGGTCCCCAGTCAAGTTTCGGTTCCACCAAGTCCCAAAGCAAAGCAAATTCTAGGGAAAACATCAAAGGAAAAGGAAAGCTAACATCAAATTCTAAGTTCCATAATAAGAAATCATCAGCTAGTCCTAGGAGTCAAATGACATCTAACAAACCAACCAACACACTAAAATTTAAACAAGATAAAACCAAAATCAAAGTGATACAATTAAAAGAAAAGATCAAACCACTTTAGTAAAAAGAACATACTTGGTTGATATTTCTACTACAATTCCTTTTTCTGTGAAAGACTCACCAGGACCCAAGCAACTTTGGGTTCCTAAATCTGCTTGAATTTGTAGGTAATTAGTGACGAGCAGTTCGATGATGAATGGTATATAGACAGTGGATGCTCGCGTCACATGACAGGAAGGAAGGAAGAGTTGAGGGAGTTTCGGTCCCTGAAAGATGGTGGGTGTGTAAAATATGGAAATAACTCCTATAGAACAATAAAGGGATATGGTATGATAACAAATGGAGACTTCTCGATTCGAAAAGTGGCTTATGTAGAAGGATTGCAGCATAATCTCATCAGCGTGTCACAATTGGTTGTGGGCACAGGTCTAAAAGTATCTTTTGATGATGAGGGATCTGAGATAATTGAGAAACAATCCAAGAAGGTTTTGTTGAAATCTGAACGCAAGGGAGAGATGTACCCTTTAAATCTCAAACCAATACGAGGAAAACCAACAATATGTTTGTTGTCAAAGGCAAATACAGATGAAAGCTTGTTGTGGCATCGACGATTATCGCACTTGAACTTCAAAGACATTAATAAGGTGGTGCTTGGTGATCACGTTCGAGGACTTCCTCTTCTCAAGTTCGACAAGGAACATCTGTGTGCAGCATGTGAAATGGGCAAACAAAGCAGAAAGAGCCACCCTACACGAATCAATACAAAGATAATTGAAGCTCTTGAACTCTTGCACATCAACTTATGTGGACCTTCTGCTATTGAAAGCTTCAGTGGAAGTAAGTACATTCTTGTAATTGTAGATGACTTTTCATGCTTCACCTGGGTTTTCTTTCTTAAACAAAAATCAGATGTGACTCCCAAGTTGAAGACATTCATCAAGCAAGTGGAAGTACAACTGAGGAAAACGGTAAGTAATATTAGAAGTGACACTGGTCTGGAATTTAAGAATAATGATTTTGAGAGCTTTCTGGATGACAAGGAGATAACTCATAATTTTTCGGCCCCTTATACAGCACAACAGAATGAGATTGTTGAAAGAAGAAACCGTTCTTTATGTGAAGCAGCCAGAACCATGCTCAGTTTCGCTTCACTTCCGTTGTATTTTTGGGCTGATGTTGTTGCAACTGCATGCTATACTCAAAATCGGTCCCTGCTAAATAAGAGATTCTTAATTACTCCATATGAGATCTTAAACAACCGAAAGCCAAATGTCAAATTTTTCCACATATTCGGTTCAAGGTGCTTTATTTTCAATTCTAAAGAGAACCGAAATAAGTTTGATGTCAAAGCCGATGAAGGAATTTTTCTGGGTTATTCACTTACATCAAAAGCATACGGAGTGTTGAATAAACTCTGAAAACGAATTGAAGAAACCTATTATGTCACCTTCGACGATAATTACAAGAAGAAAGTTCAAAGAAGTGAAAGTGACTTAGTAGAAATTTTTCTAGAATCTGGACAACTCTCGGTTCCAATAGCCAACCTGTTTGAAGAATACATGCGCTTGTTTGATGAACCAGAGAAAGCAACACACTCAGAAGGGAAAGCTGCAGATAACACAATTGATAGTCTCAAGAAAATTATAGATGAAGCTAACAAAGAGATGGAAAGTGAACCTCCTACCGCTAAGAGCAATCCACCATTTCAAGGGGAAAGTTCAACAGCATCGGAAACAAACAAAGCATCTTTCGAGGGGGAGGATCCAATTCTGTCCCCATCTCATAAAGGTTTAGGCAAAGGGGAAAGTTATGCTAATAATCCACCTATTAGTAGTACAGTTGAGGGGGAGAATCCAACTCCCACAGAGAATGCAACCTTTAATGTTGACACAAATTACACTTTGCCAGTCGAGGGGGAGAAAGAGAGTGAAAGTACAACTGACGAAGGCGAGGGTGATCTATCAGAAGTTGAAGTAGAAGTGAATGCTGAATTGGATCCAGCATATGACCCAAATTATCCTCCATTAGTGAAATGGACCAAAGACCATCCCAAAGCACAGATTATTGGTGAAACTTCAGAAAAAGGTCTTACTCGTTCTCAATTGAAAGCGAAACAAACTGCATTATTCTCTAAAGTTGAATTTTGTATGTTTAATTCGTTTGTTTCCAAGATTGAACCGAAAACTGTAAATGATGAACTTGATCATTCAGATTGGGTCCAAGCGATGCAAGATGAGCTTCATGAATTTGAACGTAACCAAGTTTGGAGGCTGATACCTTCACCAAATGATTCGTCTGTGGTTGGCTTGAAGTGGGTCTTCATAAATAAGTTAGATAAAGAGGGGAATGTCATTCGCAACAAGGCTCGGTTGTTGGTGAAAGGATGTTGTCAAGAATAAGGGATAGATTATGAGGAAACCTTCGCTCCAGTAGCTAGGTTGGAATCAGTTAGAATCTTCTTGGCATATGCTGCTCATAAAAACTTCGAAGTCTTCCAAATGGATGTCAAATGTGCTTTCTTGAATGGAGAATTAGAAGAAACAGTTTATGTTGAGCAACCGCCAGGGTTTGTGAATGAGAAATTCCCTGATCATTGCTATGTGCTGGATAAAGCGGTCTATGGATTAAAGAAAGCACCGAGAGCCTGGTATGAAACTTTAACTCTCTTCTTAAAAATGTCAGAATTTAAACAAGTTTCGGTTGACCCAACCTTCTTTCGAAAGAAAGAAGGCGAACATTTTATGATTTTTTAGATTTATGTTGATGATATCATCTTTGGCTCTATGAATCCGAGTTTAACAGCTGAATTCAGGAAGTTGATGGAGACTAAATTTGAAATGAGCACAATAGGTCCAATTAACTTTTTCCTTGGTTTGAATATTAGACAGGGAACAAAAGATATATTTATTAACCAGGAGGCCTATACAAAGAACCTACTGACGAAATTCGGTATGACGGGTGACTCAAAAGTGAAGGTTCCTATGGCATTTGGCACCAAGTTAACACCATCTCTGGAAAAACCTGCTGTCGACATAACACTATATCGTCAAATGATAGGGTCCCTTATGTATCTAACAACAAGTAGACCGGATATTATGTTTTCTGTTTATTATTGTGCTAGGTTTCAAGCTAATCCAAGAGAACCTCACATGGTGGCAGTGAAGAACATATTCCGTTACCTGAAGGTTTAGGCAAAGGGGAAAGTTATGCTAATAATCCACCTATTAGTAGTACAGTTGAGGGGGAGAATCCAACTCCCACAGAGAATGCAACCTTTAATGTTGACACAAATTACACTTTGCCAGTCGAGGGGGAGAAAGAGAGTGAAAGTACAACTGACGAAGGCGAGGGTGATCTATCAGAAGTTGAAGTAGAAGTGAATGCTGAATTGGATCCAGCATATGACCCAAATTATCCTCCATTGGTGAAATGGACCAAAGACTATCCCAAAGCACAGATTATTGGTGAAACTTCAGAAAAAGGTCTTACTCGTTCTCAATTGAAAGCGAAACAAACTGCATTATTCTCTAAAGTTGAATTTTGTATGTTTAATTCGTTTGTTTCCAAGATTGAACCGAAAACTGTAAATGATGAACTTGATCATTCAGATTGGGTCCAAGCGATGCAAGATGAGCTTCATGAATTTGAACGTAACCAAGTTTGGAGGCTGATACCTTCACCAAATGATGCGTCTGTGGTTGGCTTGAAGTGGGTCTTCATAAATAAGTTAGATAAAGAGGGGAATGTCATTCGCAACAAGGCTCGGTTGTTGGTGAAAGGATATTGTCAAGAATAAGGGATAGATTATGAGGAAACCTTCGCTCCAGTAGCTAGGTTGGAATCAGTTAGAATCTTCTTGGCATATGCTGCTCATAAAAACTTCGAAGTCTTCCAAATGGATGTCAAATGTGCTTTCTTGAATGGAGAATTAGAAGAAACAGTTTATGTTGAGCAACCGCCAGGGTTTGTGAATGAGAAATTCCCTGATCATTGCTATGTGCTGGATAAAGCGGTCTATGGATTAAAGAAAGCACCGAGAGCCTGGTATGAAACTTTAACTCTCTTCTTAAAAATGTCAGAATTTAAACAAGTTTCGGTTGACCCAACCTTCTTTCGAAAGAAAGAAGGCGAACATTTTATGATTTTTTAGATTTATGTTGATGATATCATCTTTGGCTCTATGAATCCGAGTTTAACAGCTGAATTCAGGAAGTTGATGGAGACTAAATTTGAAATGAGCGCAATGGGTCCAATTAACTTTTTCCTTGGTTTGAATATTAGACAGGGAACAAAAGATATATTTATTAACCAGGAGGCCTATACAAAGAACCTACTGACGAAATTCGGTATGACGGGTGACTCAAAAGTGAAGGTTCCTATGGCATTTGGCACCAAGTTAACACCATCTCTGGAAAAACCTGCTGTCGACATAACACTATATCGTCAAATGATAGGGTCCCTTATGTATCTAACAACAAGTAGACCGGATATTATGTTTTCTGTTTATTATTGTGCTAGGTTTCAAGCTAATCCAAGAGAACCTCACATGGTGGCAGTGAAGAACATATTCTGTTACCTGAAGCGAACCTCATCTCTCAGTCTCTGGTATCTTGCAAGATCTAGATTCTTCATTCAATCTTTTTCTGATGTTGATCTTGGAGGATGTGGTCTAGATAGAAAGAGCACTACAGGTGGATGCCAATTTCTTGATGGAAAACTTGCTAGCTGGAAGTCCAAGAAGCAGACTTGTGTGTCACTTTCAACAGCCGAAGCTGAGTATATAGCTGCAGCGTCTTGCACTTCTGAAGTAATATGGATTCAAAGTCAACTGAGAGATTACGGGCTAAGTATGAAGAAGATTCTCTCTATTGTGACTTAGAAAGTGCAATAAGGATTTGTCACAATCCAGTGCAACACTCAAAAATTAAGCACATTGCACTTAGATATCATTTCATCAAGGATCATGTAGAAGATGGGAACGTGGAAGTACATTTTGTTCGATCTAGTGATCAACTGGCCGACATATTCACGAAGGCATTACCTAAAGCACTCTTTAACAAAATCTTACAAGGCTTGGGTATGATGGAAGCAGAGTCGCTACCGAATCCTCAAATCTCTCACTAAAAATTAGACAAACGAAATGGAGCGAACGCTCGGTCTATTTCGGCTCCTTAAATTTTGGGAACTGAAATGAACCGACCGCTCGGTCTATTTCGCTTCACTCAACTGAGATAAAGTTTCGGTTGTATACTGTGTACATTCCTTTCTCTCGTCTTTAATATGGTTTATGCTTATTTAATTTATCTCTTTCTGTTTTTATTCTTTTTTCAGAAATCTTCAAAAATCCAAAAATATTTTCTATTTATGTTTTTATTCTTTTTCAGAAAACTTCAAAAATCCAAAAATATTTTCTATTTCTGTTTTTATTATTTTTCAGAAAACTTCAAAAATCCAAAAATATTTTCTTTTTCTGTTTTTATTATTTTTCAGAAAACTCCAATCTTCAAAAATATTTTTTGTTTTGTTTGTTTGTTTGTTTGTTTTGTTTTTGTGGTGTGTTTGTTTGTTCTTACTGTTATTAGGTCATAAGAGTACCAGTACAACAACATTTGGAGCTAAGGCAGGTACAATTATTTCCATAAGAACTAGTTAAGGGTCCCTAGAAGCATGTTGCTGTATGTTGACCGAAGCCTTTACGACTTAAAGCAGACCTTAATGATTTGATCTATACCTATCATTTCTTCCCAATAAGGCTATTAACATTAACTCGGTCTAGAGCTACCTTACTCTTCTCATATGAGTTAAGAGTTTGTCTGCTGAGTCACGTTTTTATAGCAGAAGGTACTTTCGGTTCTTTAGCCACATTTCTTATATTCTCCATCTACTTTCGGTTCACCAATGTAACCCTTGAGACTCTCGGTCCTAACACCAAGGCTTTTCTTCCCCTAAAGATCCAGTTTATTTTTGTTTTTGAGATTTCTATATCTTCTTTAGTCATTATAAAATTTATCCTACCTACTTGTTCAACAGAACATATCGGTCTCACAAGTACTTTTTCCAATGTCCGGTCTTACATTGAGAATCAACATTCGGTTGAAGACAAGCCACCTTAAGCCTATGACTTAAAAAAAAGCCTTTCAATGTTTCTTAACAAACACTTGATCGTATTTTTCGGGAAAACACACAAGCACTTTGAGTCTATCTTGACTTTGAAGGAAGCGATTCTTTCCCGGGATCATCTGCTTTCTGTCTTATAATGAGACATCACTCACATCCGATACACACTTGCTTTATTTCTTTATCGATTGTCACTCTATTGCACAAAAATTTTATTTTCACAACTCTAGTTGCTGTTGGTTCAAGTTTTGCTTAAACAGGGGCACTTATGTTTCTTGAAGTCACATTGAATTTCAAACGACGATTGAAGATAAGAATTTGGGCGCGTGAATTTGAAAGGTCTCTATACCCACGCGTGCTGAAGCTTACCTGGGAGTACCCAACCTGTCACATCGCGCTTTTCTAGGTGACGTTTTGGTGATCACGTCATTATCATCATCTACATTCTCTCTCCTGGCAACGGTATATAAAGAGATTTTCCTTTATTTGTCTTCTATCACCAACAAATTCTCTCAAGATTACGACACAAGTTCCAACTGTTTATCTTCCTTCTTCGATCAACAATGGCGACTTCTTCCTCAGTTCAAGATCAGACTGCGTCGTCTACATTTCTCTCAATCAAGCCTAATCAGAATATGATCATCGAACTTAACCCATTTTTATATGATTCGTATATGCTTCAGGTTGTCGAGTGCTTGAAGTATTCTCCGCTGGTTATATCCCTAACTCAAGTTAAAGCAGTTCCTATGTCACTCCTATCATAGGTCTACTCCACGGCCTCGTATGACAAGAAAAAAGAACGTATTTTCTTTCAAATACATAACAAGAAGGCTTCGATTTCAAAGGGGAGATTCTGCTCATTGATGAATCTTGCTGTTGATTCCTCAGTAATTTCACCAGACTTTTTTCACGACTACACAACTGTTCTCCATGCTTTACGAGATGGGATATATAGATGCGCTCACCACAGTCACCAAAGATAAGAAGTCCAGTTTACTCTCTCAATGGAATGGCTTCTTATTAAGAGTTTGGAAAAAAGGAGTGGTGGATCAGATGGCACTAGCAAGGGTTTTCTTACCCTTTTATATGGTATCTACAATGGCATCAACCTAGACTATGGGACGATTATCTGGTCTCAAGTGGTGCAGAGTCTCAATACTTCTATGAGACATTCAGAGATTTCTTGTGGACACTTCTAGATGCTTATTACAAGAAGGGCGATTAACACCTTGGACATTCCTGTGATGAAAGATGCCTTGGTCGCGTCTATTGCCACGTTTCACACGAAGAAGATCATCATATCTGATCCAATCAAGTTCCCTCACAATGGCTCAATTCCTGAATCGATGTACCACTGTGTCTCCATTGAAAGTCATGTCATGGCGGAATACAGCAAACTAACTCCCGTGGGACCGAGAGTTGTTACTCCGGAACAGCAGGCTGCCCCGGAAGCTGTAGACAAGCCTAGTAACAGAGGGAAACACACTACCACCAAGAAGGAGTCCACAGAAGAGGATAAGACTAAAGCTTCTAAGTCTCGTAAACATAAATCTCATAAAGGAGAGTCTTCCAAGCCCAAGAAGCTTAAGAAAATGGCAAGAAGATCCAAGAGTCCCACTCCTCCTAGCTCAAACGATGACAAAGAAGATGAAGAAGAGAAGGGTCATTATGAATCACCGAGAGGCAATACACCTCCCAGATCCCCAACTCCAACTGAACCTATTCATAATAAAATTCCTACCCCACCTCCATCACCAAAACAACCAATTCTAGTTTCCGTTCCTATCGATCCTCCACCTACTACTTCACAACCAACGAATTCTTTACCACAACCTCCACCAGTTGCTACCATTCCAATTTCGACATCACCATTAGCACCTCCCATTATTTCACAATCAACCACCACTACTATTCCTGACCCAACAGTGGGAGTCAACCCATCTGATACGGGGGCCACTACTACAACTGAAACTCCAATCATCACTAAACCTCTTTCACCTATCAACTCAATTGATTCTGGTGCCACTCTCGGTGGAGAGAATGATGAGTTTGACTCAACATACTTTAGTCCATATCGGCTTCCTTCTGATGAAGACAATGATGCTCTTGTCAACAGCCAACATTTACAGAGCATTCATGAAAATCTGGATCGTTTGCTTGAAGACAGCAAGGCTTATAGTGGTGTGGTTCTTAAAGCTTTCCTGGAAACTACAATAGAACAATACACATCGTCGATTGAGCAATCTACTAAAGCTAATGATTAGTCTACTTCTTCTTGTAAAAAGGCAACTAATGATGTTTCTGAGATTGTTCATACAACTCAGATTTTTCTTGACTCATTGATGAATCATGCTGATACAAGTGCAGCGAAAGTACAAGCCTCTGTGGATTTATTTTCTAAGTCCCTTCAGGAAGAAATCACCAAGTTTGAAGTTGTATGATCATCTATCCAAACCGAGAACACTTCCTTTTTAAGCTCAGTGAATTCTCGATTTGCCTCTCTTCAAGCTGACTTGGCAACTGAAAGTGCTCTAAAGGCAGATCTTGCCAAACAAGCCTCTATTATTGAAGTCTAGAAGGTCTAGTTAGCCCAAGCAGAGAAAGAAATTTCTTTATTAAAGACAGAACGGTTTGTATTTCGAAGTTGTGCAGGCGACGTAAATGACATGTTGACCAATCTTCTTGGTGCTCATGATTGTTGGGTTTTGAGCATTCTAACACTCCTATGGTGTACATGCAACCCTATAAACCTTGGATCTATGTTTTCTCTATAATACATGCAAATAAGAACTTTCCAAGGCTTTAATCCTAACTAGCATATTATGAAGTTCTTATACTACAAAGTACTAGTTAGATGACATACCTTTTTGATGTAGCTTGATGTCTTCAAGCTTTAAGAGCTTAGCCCCAATAGTGTGGAAGCCTCAAATGGAATCACAAATCACCAAAACACCTTGGAAGACTTTAGAGAATATGGATACTTGGTTCTCTCTAGTGAAATTGGCTAGCCCTTCTTAGTGTACCACACACTAGTGCCAATTTCACCAACCAAGGACATCTTTATATAGTATAGAGGATTAGGGTTAAACCCTAATACCCATGACCTTTCATTTCCTAGGATCCATGGGTTAAACACTCCATGGAATATCCATGAAAGCTTAGCCCAACCTAAATGAACTTGGCCCATTCCATATATATAAGAGTCCATATTTAATTAGTTCCTTTTGATCACTTAATTAATTATAAATTAATTCTTGATCAATACTAATTAAATAATATGATTCCATATTAATATATTAGAACTTATAATATATTAATATTAATCATAAACATACTATTCTCAAAAGATTATCCATATAAATTGTGTCGGTGAAGTGCAACCCAAATGGACCATGCCGGGTCGGGTCAAGTACATACCAAATATAGTTATGGACTTAGACATTAATCCAACAGTCTCCCACTTGGATAAGTCTAAAACTATTATTGCGTATGGCTTCAAACCTAACTGGAAATCGTAGCTCTTAAAGCCGTTGTCGAACTCTGATCTTGTCAACGAACTTATCCATTAGATAAGGGATCATATATTCCTCCATTCTAGATATCATATGGACTGAGACATGGATTAAAATCATTCTCTCTGTCCATTTGTTGTTTCCCGATTTCCGATTTATGACGACTGACTAATTGAACAAATCAAATCAGTCCTGGCCCGGCCGAGCACTTCCATTTGTCATCATCAAATCATCGAGGGGCCCACAGATATCGCTTTTACCCCGAAGGTAAAAGGAATGGATAAACTTCGACTCATATGGCTTGTTCTACTACTTGTTGAATCATACACAAAGGTACGTTTTATAGCACCAAGTTACCAAATGCGTTTTCGTGCAATCAATGTACAACCAACTCATAGTAACAACTCATATCTCTAGGTTTGAAGAATATAAGATATTATCGTCTCATGATCACTCGTGATAAAATCCATGAAGTGATTCCAATGAGCACGGGTTGAATCCAATACTCAGAAGTTATGAGCACTCATGAGTGTTGTAGCCCTTTGTCCAACAGCTTAGACCTCTACAAGCCAACCCATGACAGTCTTAATTCATATCTACTTCCAACATATGACCGACTGTGGATGGTTTGAATAACTTAGTCATTCTGGAAGAATAACCTAGTTTATTCGGGAAGTCAAAACATGCAAAATGAAACACAAGAATAATTGAATCCAATATGGTATCAAAACCTATGAACATAAATAAAACACCTTTTATTTATCACCATATGATTACACACTATGTTTTCTAAACACTAGTCATGCCACACACCAAGTATGAATACTATGTTTGTCTATGATCTTTACTTTGTGATATAAATCAATTGAACATAACTCCAATGATTCTCTTTTCACACCCCCAAATCCTTACTGCAAATGCAGGAATTCCAAATTCATGCCATTTACTGAAATCTGTTAGATTCTAAACTTATATGCATTGATCCTCTTGTAATGATTATGCACAAAGTCAGAAAGACTTGATAACAATCATTACAGAGTATTCCAAAGGAGATCAGCTCCTTGGAAACATCCTTCTTGCATTAAGTTTCCTAATCTTACACAGATTGAATAATTTCTAACTTTGAAACATTTCCATATTCCATTTTGACTATCACTTCTGAACAGGAGTTGCCTCCTTACAGATTATGTCAATATGGTCCTTTCAAAATTATGTCTATACTTCCAACTGTCCTTGAGCACCCAATATTTGGTAAACCTTAGATTGTCCTCGACAATTGTTTAATCCTTTTAGTCATATCCAGTTCTAAACCTTTTACCTTCTTAATGCCCTAGGCATTTGGAAAATTTTAGAAAGGATGAATATAGCACATGTAATCGATCCTATATCCGAAGTATATGGGAATCGATTCATGATGTCTCACATAAAGACTAAACCAGTCTTTTGCTATAACATTTCCATTTCAATTTGCCAAGTTCTCATAATTCAGATTATGAAAAGGGATGCCGTAATCATAATCGAATTTTAGAACGCAAATAATGGACCCATGTACAGAATTTCCTTATGTTGAGCCATTCCAACATGAAATTCATATATATACCCTTGACTAAATGATTAAAACCTCACGATCTAAGCTTATAGATTTGAGATGAAGTATAATTTCCTCTCCCTTAATTATAGCAAAACAACTTTTCCCAATTGAAACCTTTTGTTTTCTATAATTAACATTGCTAACTTGCAATACTTATCATAATTATCATGCTCCCACTAACATGATGATTATTAGCATAACACTTATGCTCCCACTAGCTTTGACATGCACTCAGAAATCAACTGACTTTCTTACCAAAGTTCAGATTTCTGATACTAGATTGTTTTGATAAAACTTTATCAAAATCATACACCTTCCCTTAGATAGCACACTTGTGTGTCTAAACAATTATGAAGAGGGATGCCGTAATCATAATGGTTAGACCTTTTTGCCACTTCTCACAAGTCCATGTTAGTGTGCCGGTAAACCACACACGCTCCACTAACGACTTTGAGAATGCAAATATCACAATTGCTATCTAGCTAAAATCTACTTAGTGAAAGTGTTTCCTCACCATCATTTTCATGAATCGGAGAGAAACCTTATGACACTTACATTTAATGGTGTATGTGTTCTTATCCATGTGAATTGTCAAAACCATAGTCACAAGACAAGGATAATGACAAATCCAAACTCATATGGACTGAACTCAATCTTAATTTCTTGCCACCTGGCAGCTCAAGGGCCTGCCATTGCATCCAAGTTGTTGTGCAACAAATTGAGAACTCTAAGAACTCATATGCAAAGCCAACTTTAACTGGAATGGGCACAGAATATGTCAACACGATAGGTTATAAACCTCAAGTCGTGTGCTAGTGAAGAACTTCAGGTTTTATTCTTGATTAGTTCTTGAGACTTTCAAGACCTTTAAGACTCCCACTGTCCTCTTGACATATAAGACTCCCTTGTCAAACATCCAAGAGATAGTGCGGATTCTAATCAAGACAAACACTTCAGATAATTGGCCTTAGTTGGTCTTTGTTTTATCCAAAACATCACAACTTACCAATTTCAAATGTACAAGAGTAGAAAACTTTTACTCTTACATTTGACAAGTGTTTTAAACCTTCTTTGAGACATGTCACTCAAGTTACAATCTTAGAGTATAACTCTAAGAATTGTTTTGGAATGAAGTATGACTCATCTTCTTGATTTAACCACTTCAACAATTCAAGTTTCTCTTCTTAGTCATAAGAATGCACTAAGATTTTCCTTAGAGAACTAATTGTGCTATGGTTTCTTAATCATTAAGATGATCACAAAACTGATACTAAAGTACTCTCCCATCTTTTCAGATTTGAGAAACTTCAATCCTTCTGCCTAATTTGATTCTTCTTATTCGCTCTGCCATACATTGGAACCTTTTCCAATGTCTCAGAATTACACTTAAGCTTGTAAGTATAACCATATTTACTGAGCTATAGTAAATTACGACGAATAATCTTATCGATCTTTTGTGGTAGACTTAATCAGTGCACAAGACTGTGTACTCGATCCCTTAGTCCTTCACTTGACTCACACATCCATGTGAACAAGCAATTAGTCTTAATTTTCCAATACTTGAAAGTTCTCATTCATCATGCTATACAACTTGCATGATTCCAAGTTCCGGTCCAATTGAAACTTGGGTGATGAGAATCTTTCCTTATTTGGTAAATTTAGACATTACCACAAATGAAAGAATCAATTTCATACTTCCACTCTTGCTATTAATGGAATCTTATAAGCAACAAAAATTTCCACAGATGCCATTGTAAGGATATTTTAAAATAAATAAAATCAAAAATTTTCCTTTTATTTTAAAAACTTTGCGGAAGAACTTGTCCTTACAATCCATATGAAAACTTGTTGTTATCTATTCCTAAGCAATATCTCATAACTCCTAAGAAGTAGCTCAAGAATCCGATCTTCAAACTATGCGATAGAAATCCATCTACGCCATCAGATTCAACATATTCTTTCTTTAAGTTTCTTCACTTTTCTTTGATTCTTAAAACATCACCATGTGACCCAGTCACATCATGTATCAGGAATCTCAGAATAGAAACTTAGCAGAGTTAGATAGTGGAATTTACCTGAAGTAGAGTCAAACTTATTGACTTTAACATCCTTAGGTAAATTTAGCAGCTTCGCAACCAATGCCCCTTCCTTTGGCAATATAAACATATGGACCCTTTGATAATGGTACAAGGGACTATCACATACTTAGTTTTTCTCTTTACCATTTGGTCAACCGAGTTGACTATGGCCGATCCCTTTACCATTGGGAAGAGAATGCTTTTCTGGATTTCCTGTGTCACTATTGTCAATGTCCATCAAGTTTTAAGGAAGTTGATCTTAACAAATAGATAAGATCATTAAGGGTCTTGTCATAGTCTGTTTCATAGGTGTCCCAAAGGAACTCACTATGTGACTTAGAAAGTGATTGAACCACCAACTTTCTCAAGACTTTGACACCCAACTCTCCCGACTTGTCAATATGTGACTACATCTCCAAGATGTGATCACACCTAGACCTTGCCTTGCCAATAGGGCTTGAGTGACCTTGAACTTGTGGGTTAAGGAGAATAATTGGAGGAGGTGAAAGAAGTATGATTTCCATGGGACATCATCTTCATTTAGGAAAGCTTGTTTCAAGAAATTTAGGAAGATCATAAATGTCTAAACCATACATCTTTTGGGAGATATTCAAGATAGTTGATCTTAAGTCCTTAATATAACACCCAATATGAAATATTAAGGCTAGAACCCAACAAACTATTTTATAACTTAGAAGAGGGATGCCGTAATCCAAGCTATAAAATATTTGAAGGTAGGTGAATGACGATTCACCAATTTCCACCAAGATAAATGAAATGTATTATTAGGTTTTAATTGGTTTTGAAACTCCTAGATCTATTGAGATTCATTGAACTGTTCAATGGCATGTTTCAATCTCGAGTGTGCCCTTCAGGTTTTGTGACTGGGATGCCGAGGATCACAAAACAAGGTGTGAAGTAACCATGCAAATTACTTGGTACCCTTAAGTGTTTACCCCTCAATCGATGTGCCGGTTAACCACACACGCTCCACCGATACTATGATAAACATTAAGTTACCCTTTGCCTACCTTGTTAAATACGAGTTAGTGTGCCGGTTAACCACACACGCTCCACTAACCGACTTAAACAAAGTGCAAAGTGTAATTTCATGGATTAGCACCTTATTCACATTTTCCTAAGTAACTAAAATTGGGTATTTATAAGAGTTTAGTTACTTAGTATTTATCATTAATACTTTTAATGAAGGGAGAATTATAGTCCTGTCAAACCCGTTCGGCTAACGACCCTCCACCAGTCAAGCAAGCGGTGGGTGAGAGTGGACACCCATTAAGTTGCCATTTTATAGGCAACAACCTTATAACCACCTTATAGACCGGCTTCGTGAATGAGGCCTACTAGCGGTAAGACTGACTTTACTCTTATACATATATATATTATTAACTTATAATATTATAAAGTATAAGGGTTGAATTTTAATTCTTTAAAATTCTAAGGGCTAACTTGGAATTAAAGTTTTCATAAGTGACAACTTTTCAAATTCCAAAACTTGAGGGCAAGTTTTGAAACTATTCAAAACTAATTAATTCCATAACTTATGTGTTTAACGTAGTTTTAATCCAAAAACTCTTCAAGTTCCATAACTTGAGGACAAGTTATGGAAGACTTTAAACTAATAAAAGAATTAACTTTTCTTTATTTTATAACTTATGGAATTAATTAAGGTTACACTTTTTTTTAATTTATTATTTAATGAAGAGACTCTTGGTCATCCATAACTTGAGGACAAGTTATGGAGTCATAAAACAATTTAATGAGGAAAAAGACTCTTCATTTTGTAACCTATGACAACTTTTATGAGTTTTAAGATTCATAAATGTGACTTATAAGTTACATAAACACATTTTATGAACTTCTTTTAGATTAATTTGGATTAAAACCAACTATCACATAATTTTATTCATTAATCTAAATTCACTCATAAAACAAGGTAACACAAAAAACTTTTGGTGATCCATAACTTATTCTTAAGTTATGGAATCCTTTAAAACATTAACACCAAATTTTGTAACTCCATAAAAACTTTGAATCAAATTTTTTTTTAAAACCTTTTCATATCCATAACTTATGGAGGTTTCAAAAAATAAAACTCTTTAGATCAAACTTTTAAAACTAATAAAATAATCATATCATTTTATCTTTTATTAAATTTGACCTAATTCAACTCATAAAGAAAATTATTCAAATTTTACAAATAATTAGTTTTTCACAAGAACAAGTAATTATCTTAAAATTTGACAAACTTCATGTTTTTTTTCCTTTTTTTTCAACTTTGAAAATAAAATATTTGCATTAATATAACAAAAAACAACCCGTGGCTCTGATACCACTGTTGGGTTTTGAGCATTCTAACACTCCTATGGTGTACATGCAACCCTATAAACCTTGGATCTATGTTTTCTCTATAATACAT
The DNA here is from genome assembly GCF_002870075.4 of Lactuca sativa. Taxonomy (NCBI): domain Eukaryota; kingdom Viridiplantae; phylum Streptophyta; class Magnoliopsida; order Asterales; family Asteraceae; genus Lactuca; species Lactuca sativa. Next base: position 82,218,303 of record NC_056624.2, read on the forward strand.
GCAAATAAGAACTTTCCAAGGCTTTAATCCTAACTAGCATATTATGAAGTTCTTATACTACAAAGTACTAGTTAGATGACATACCTTTTTGATGTAGCTTGATGTCTTCAAGCTTTAAGAGCTTAGCCCCAATAGTGTGGAAGCCTCAAATGGAATCACAAATCACCAAAACACCTTGGAAGACTTTAGAGAATATGGATACTTGGTTCTCTCTAGTGAAATTGGCTAGCCCTTCTTAGTGTACCACACACTAGTGCCAATTTCACCAACCAAGGACATCTTTATATAGTATGGAGGATTAGGGTTAAACCCTAATACCCATGACCTTTCATTTCCTAGGATCCATGGGTTAAACACTCCATGGAATATCCATGAAAGCTTAGCCCAACCTAAATGAACTTGGCCCATTCCATATATATAAGAGTCCATATTTAATTAGTTCCTTTTGATCACTTAATTAATTATAAATTAATTCTTGATCAATACTAATTAAATAATATGATTCCATATTAATATATTAGAACTTATAATATATTAATATTAATCATAAACATACTATTCTCAAAAGATTATCCATATAAATTGTGTCGGTGAAGTGCAACCCAAATGGACCATGCCGAGTCGGGTCAAGTACATACCAAATATAGTTATGGACTTAGACATTAATCCAACAATGATCCCATTCTAACTCTTACTATCAAAAATCATCTTACCACCAAACTGATTCCTGCCCTTGCCATGCTCCATGAAATGAAGGGTGTTTCTGAGAGGTTCGTACCTCCGAAACAAGGGGGAGAAGGTGTTTGTGTTGATCAGCCGAAAGTGGTTATAAAGACAGAAAGTGATCAACCGAGAGTGACTGCAAAAACTGAAACAAAAACTATTCACCCAGAAGTCAAAGCTACAACCGAACTAAAGGATAATGTAGCTTCAGGTTCTAGTCTACATGAAAAGGAAACGGAGAATGTTGATGACAGTGATAGTGATAATGGTGAAACTATTGCTGAAGCTCTCCAAAGAAAGAAGAGGGAACGAGAGCTGAATGAAAATTTGAAAGTTGTGAAAGAAGCAGAGGAGAGGGAAAGGAGAAACAAGGAAGAAGAAGAAGCCTTGAATTTTAAAAAGGCCTTGTTTCCCTTATGGACGAAAGAAATACTTGTCAATCAAGCTATAGAGTTTCCATCAGTCTATTGGTTGGAACCTGTTGCTTCATATGACTGTGATAATTCAAAGGACTCGCAGTTTGATATGCCAATTACAAGGAAGGCGTTCACATTCCATTGTTTTGATTCAACTGCAGAGGTTCCTTTTCCTCATCCGAAGGTTGACAGAGACTTGATTGACTTCTATCTGAAGTTTGGCCAACAGCAGTACTTGACTTGGAGTGCACAGAAGATCATTACAGTCAAGGTTCTCAAACCCTCACCTGTTGGGAGATTTACTAATGTCAATTTCAAGATCACTCGTGGTACAGTAAACACAGTGTCGACTATCTCTCTTGCTGACCTTCCTAATCTAAATCCTCATGATTGGATTTTGCTTTACAACATTCTGCTCACTAATCCGACAGAATATGAGCCGATTCTGGAACATTTAAAGAGAATTTTGGCCTCCTATATCTATGAAGTTGCAACTATGGATCTGGAGATAGCAAAGGTTATGAACAAGAAGCCAACAATCAAGCCTACACCAAAGCCAGGGGATGTGAACAAGATGAAGATGGGCTAAATTGATTCAACACATCTCACTCTAAAATGAAAGACATAGGAAAGACATGATACATTCTTGGAATGTAAAATCTATAGAGATAGATAAAATGAATGTTAAAAGCTTTTATATCTCTATGTATATATGGATAATATCTTGAAAGGGGTCAAGACACAAAACTCCTTTGGAGGAATTTTGGCATTATCACATGGCACTAAGTTTGAGTCAACCTTAAAAATACCTAGCTCATGGGATTGAACTAACTAAAATTATTTATATTCAATTTTCTTGGAAAATGAATCCATCATTTATTCCATATTACGCATAAGCCCTTGTATATGATTATGTTCTGAGCATATCATAAGATACCTATTAGATACCTGGTTAGGCCAACGGATGACTATAGAAACATTCTAAGAGTACTTTAAAAGAACTAAGAGAATGTATATGAGATGATGATGAATTATAATTGGATTATGACTTCAATGAGAAATGAAGACTGTGTTTAGTTGGAATGAAGTCCAAGCAAAAAAAAGACACAATCTACTACAAAATAAGAATACACTAATTTAGAAGTTGAGATCAAATATGATTGGATGAACGAAGTCATCGAAAAACTATGTTGATTTATGTGATTCAAGAATCACATATAAATTTGTGTGACTTCGAGAGTACACTTAATCAAGCTAAGAGACTCTATGTGACGAAAGAACACCAATCTTATTCTCCAAGATATCTAACTATACCTAGAGTAATGTCTAATATGGAGATGATAGTATTAGCAGAATTCACACAAATTAATTTAGTCGAACCCATTAATAAAGTCCTTTTGAGCTAAGTATGAATGGTCACACTTCAGTTGCAAGACTTTATTATTCTAGAAATGAGATTTTGATATGGATTAGTATTTGGATATTGGAACATTGTGACAACAACTATTATATATAATGTTTTGATGTACCGGGGTATGATCACAACATCAATACTTTTTATGTTCTATATTAACATGTTTAAACCATGAATATCTTATTATTCTAAAGGATCATATCCAGTTACAATTGTGGGAGTAATTATAAAGGAAGACTAATATGAATTGTATTGGTTGACTCTCACAAGATAAACGTAGGCAACTGGTTTTAACCATGTTTCATAAGTGTTGGTCAGAGAACTAGTATTGAACTGACCCGCATCAAGATCACCTCATGGATCGCTATCATTACTTGACTGAAATGTACTATCTTTATATCCTTAACACCTAAGATACATAGTAAGACTTAAGTGTAGGGAGTATTGTGCTTTGATATGGTGAAATGTTGGTCCTTAACCGGGCAGTCATAATATTCATTTGCAGGTATGGTGTGAGCGCTTCGAGAGGCTTATGTAGTTAAGATGATATTTTTTCCACTTATGTACTATGAGTGAGACATCTAAGGCACCATACCAAAAGCTGAACACCTAATGCGATTCATCATGATCTGTATCTCATATTCAACATGATGTTTGTAACAAACAGATAACTGATAAACTTACCTTATACACCAATTGTAGCTTTGATATTTTGGGAATTGGGCATTGATAGAATGGAACAAATTCATATGTTGTTGGGGCAGTGAAATGTTGCTAGACGTTTTCCACTGTCTATATTAGTCTAATATGAGTCTTGGGTAAGTGGGAGATTGAAAGATGTTGTATGCTTAAGAGTCATATTGAAGTGATATTATTAATTAACATAAGATATTAATGGGTCACGATAACAACGTGATAATATTGATTATTTATTAGAAATTGATTTTAATAAATATTTAATAAAATCTTATAATTATTGGAAATTATTTATTTCATGAAAATATTTATTTTCAAAGGAAAGTAACATAATATATCATACGGTATGATTTATTAAGTTATATACATTATTTTGGACTAGAAAGACTTTTGTCTTTCAGCTAAATGCCAAAGTGTATATTTTATCAAAGAAGTTTACATAATTTATAAACTTTTGTTATGTTTTTTTTTATATTTATAATAATGAATAAAATAAACACGACCTTTTGATTATTTAAATCTAAAGAAAGCATCGCTTAAAGTTATAGGGAACATTACAGAAATGGTAGGTCTTAATGTGCTAAGACCTTATGGTTATTACCTTTTCTTTAAGACCATAAGATGAATGCTTTCATTTTTTGTGCGTTTTCATGCAAAACATTAGCTTCATGTTGCTCCCTCATTCTCTTTTGTTTTGGTTTATTACTTGGAAGAATACTTGGACTTTTACTCTCTTGAAGTTCATACTTCGTTTATGAACTTTAAGTTTAAGAGTATAAGATTTTGAAGACTTGCATCATCATCATGTTGGATTATTGTTGGTGTCTCAAAGGTTTCTACATTCTTCAACAACTTCCTAACATCCCCTTAAAGATTCAAAGACTACAAAGGTGGTTATGCTCTTCATCTTTGTTGGTTGTTTAATCTTCCTACAACTTGCAAGATGATCCTTGGTGGGTATAATTTATCATGTTACTTTCAAAAAATACAAGTCTTCTGTTTTCCATTTACTACTTTATGAAACTAATTTTGAAATAAAACCCAAAAAATAGGTTTTTTTTTTCTTATATGGATTTATATGTTATAAAAATTAGAAGAGTTTTTATTGAAAAACTAGATTCTCTTTTTATAAAATATTGAAGGAGGCCATAAATAAGAAGAAGACTTGGTTTTGATTAATTTATTCAACACACCATGCTCTTAGAAATCATGGCTAGTTGATTTGATAAATTATGGGGCTTAAAGTGCTATTACCCATAGGATAATGGCTTAAAGTAAGGACTTAAAAGAGCGATTTTTCTCCTTTCTTTCATGATCCAAAACAACAAAATTTTAGCCTTCCCATCTCCATATTTTCTCTAGTTTTTTCTCTTAAAGTGAAACTCACCCTAGTAGCGTGATTTTATGTTATCTAAGCAAAACGGTCAGCGTGCGAGATCGTCGGGTCTCGGGATGCAAGATGGCCTCAGCAAAGGAGAGAAAGGGAAGAAGTTTTGGTGTAAGAATGGCTAAAGTCGGACCTACTATTTATAGTAGGAATTTAGGACTCTCACATCGTGAGTGTCATAAGGCTCATGTCATGAGTTTTGCATGATCACCCCGTAGACTTGCCATTTGCGTCCCTAGCTTCGGAAGGTGGTCATGTAACTCCTCACGTCGTGAAAAACACCTTGTTCACATCGTGAGTTTGGATCCTATCCCCTCGCAGCCTCGTCACACCTTCTAGATTCCGAAATGTGTCAAAATGACTCCTCACGTCGTGAGTGTCATAAAGCTCACGTCGTGAATTTAGTTAGCTTAGGGTTTCTGAAAGCTGAATCTTCGGAAGGCCATAACTTTTGCATACGAACTCCGTTTTTGACGTTCTTTATATGAACGCGTAGGTATTTACGAGTAATACAACTCTCTTTTAGACTTAAATAGCTAATTCTAAGTCTATTTTAAATTCCTCTTATTATAGAGATTTATAGTGTTCGGTTTATCATAACTTCTTCATGCGAAGTCAGATTCAGATGTTCTCAGATTCAGATGTTCTCTATATTTTTGGAATCGTACGGACGTATACTTTGAGTTGTATTATAAAGAAAGTTTATATTTTTATTAGAATTTATCATGAAAAACATAACATTCTTACCATATTACTAGGTTAACATAATCACATTACATGATTGGCATAATCACATGTGATTGTCTATTGACCTATTTCGGTTAGGGTTTAGCCGATTACTCCTTCTAGGCATTTTGTTTTAGTTCCTATTATAAATAATAAGAATTTTTTTATGAGTTTTGTTGATAATTTAATGCACGAGTACTAAATACTCTAGTTATTATTTACAGCGTAAAACATAATAGACAACATAATGATTACTATAACGTATGCTTCATATTATCACCAGTGGTTACATCAGTTTATTTAGGTTTATAAGAGAAAAGTTTCTATAAACATTGCAAAATTTGCAAGGTTTTCTACATCTTTGCTATAAACTTTCCTCCTTTTGCTTTAACTAGTCTGATTTTCTCTATTTACATAACCACTAGTTGTAGCTTGTCTACCAGAAACCTAAGTGATGACCCAGCACGTCAGTGACATTAACCACTTGCTCTTCAAGTGCTTGAGTTCACTGCTCAAGACTTCCCGTGCGTTCTTCATTTCTTGAGGTTTGATTGTAGAGCTCTAACTCTGCAATCCTGGCATCGTGAGTAATCATGTCATTATAAGCAAAATTTATACGATGATGGGCATCCATCACTGATTCCTGATCTCGTGTCTTTTGTCCTTCTAGCCTTCGCACTCTTCCAGAGAGATAAGTAGCCCTTCCTTCAACAATTTCCATCTTATCTTCAATTTTCACACTTTTCTCAAACAATTGAGATAAAGTGTTATCTTCAGAAGAATGTGGGAGATGTGGTCGAGATGACTGACCAGTCTCATACATCTTGGCAGCCTTTTCTTCCGCCACCCATTTATCAACTGTTGGTGCGATTCGTGCAGATTCATCTTGAACTCTATGACTTCCTGAAGATGTTGCCTTCTGACTCTTCTTAAGCTTTTGCCATATCGGTATAGATTTACGTGAAGTGCATTTCATTTTTACTCCTCCTGGAACTTTACGGTAAAGAGTGTTCAGTGGTGGTAGAGATGATGCCACCGAATCTGTCTCTTCCATGGATTCGCTTTCTTCCATTGGTTCACTCTCTTCCCATTCGTTGGAGGGTAAAGGTGCTCCATCGTCAGAAGGTATTGGATGAAAGGTGGTTGGAATTACATGGTAGTAAGGATCGCCTAACATCATAGGGAATGAAAGTTCCTCTTCTTCATCTGTATCCTCGATGATTATCCATTCTCGTGAATGTGCCATGTCGGATTCCTATACATTTTGGATCACCAAGAGTTTAGTCTATCAAATATTTCTCCCAAATTAAATAGTTCATATGATTTGATCATAATAAAATGTAGTTGGGCACCTACACCTAGTTGTGATAGGATCTATGCACATGTACATTTTAGTTGGAATATTTGATCTAAATCCTTGAGATCAAAAACATTCCGGGTATTAAGGTGTATTCTCATCGCGGGTCTGAGTCTTTATATATGACTCTATATTATTATTTATTGTATTCACGCTTTTACTATTTTTTGTTACTTCAGGTCTATCTGATAAGGCTCCAGTCAGTCAGGACTGTCGAAAGGGCAGGATCATTTTAGCATATAGCCGTTCTGAAATCCAGCAACCCAAATCGACATGTCTATCCTTGTCACTGCTCCTATAAGTAGTCCTTCAGTAGTATAATTAATAATACTTTTTATTGTAGGCTAAGGGATATACCTAAACCTAATAGATTAAGCCCTAAACTATAGACATGCTTTCCTAAGAAAGTACTAGTTCGCTATAGTTAATAGCTCTGATACCAATCTGTCACACCCTGGCCGTCGGCGGAAACACCGGGTAGTGTAACGTCATTTTTTGTATCACAGTTATATAACATACATTGAACAATACATAAAGAAAATACATACCTTTATTGATGTTTGCAAGTTACATTATTGTTTTCCTACTATTTATTACATAATATCTGACTATGACATACTTCTTAATGAACAAAAAGATAATAGTAAAACTTCTTCTGTTCGAATACATACCAGCTTTTCAAGTTCCCGAAAACACATGCATTTTAAAATACGTCAACATAAAGTTGGTGAGTTCATAGGTTTTGACTCCATAAAAAAGATACATTTTTACACATTCAAAAGTATAGTTTTGAAAGTATCATTTTGACTCTCCAACATTAGATGTAATGGTATACTTATCAATTAAGTGTTATACCTAAACATTTCTTAATCTTAATGTATAAGTAGGGGAAAACTTATACTTAACATTAATACTTGTATACGACAAGGTATAATGTTTCTAACAATTTGCTACCATGAGCCTGTAACCGGTGCTATGACATAATACCTCTGTAGAACAATACACTCATGATTTACCATGAGAACAAATACACTCATGATTTAGCATGAGAAACAACACCGTACGCTTCATCAACGCCGGAATAATAACAAATAAAAGGATAGTTCATTAGTTGTTTTTGGTTGACTGTAGCTAATAGTCACAAGTGGGGTGGTCAGCCCGTATACTAATTATACACGACTTCCTCGCTCACACGGGATTAACGGTTACAGTTCAGAGGATTTTCGCTAAGATCCCCAATCTTAGTTGATGAATACAATTGCTCGTGTAGACTTTGACGGCTTCCTATAGCTCTAACAACAAAAACACTTTCATGTCTAAAACATTAAGTTACTAGACTTTGCTTTTAAACATTACTCCTAACTTCATAATATTTAGGCAGTATAACAGCTATATCTTGAAGTAAAAACCAGGTTTTATCTTGACCTAAAACCAATAATAACAACATATAACGTTTCTAGTTTTATCTTGACATAAAACTATCAATAACAATACCAAGTTTTATCTTGACATAAAACTAACAACAACAACATATAACATATCCAGTTTTATCTTGACATAGAACTATTAATAGCAACATACTATATAACTTAATATTTAGAACTTTTGAATATTACTTCGGTAATATATCGCACACAACATATATGTAGAATCCTAAGTATAACTCAAGTTCTACATTAGTAAATTAACATACTGATAAGTTAATAATAGTTGTATGTATTCGAAATGTTATATTTAGAACAATCATAGCTCGATTATCATAACTATATACTATCATATAGACATAATAATAGCATATATACAATGACTAGCATGCGTTTTCCCCCGAAATATTAGAAAGTGGGGCCGTGAAACTCACCCTAGTAGCGTGATTTTATGTTATCCAAGCAAAACGGTCAGCGTGCGAGATCGTCGGGGCTCGGGATGCAAGATGGCCTCAGCAAAGGAGAGAAAGAGAAGAAGTTTTGGTGTAAGAATGGCTGAAGTCGGACCTGCTATTTATAGTAGGAATTTAGGACTCTCACGTGGTGAGTGTCATAAGGCTCATGTCATGAGTTTTACATGATCACCCCGTAGACTTGCCATTTGCGTCCCTAGCTTCGGAAGGAGGTCACGTGACTCCTCACGTCGTGAAAAACACCTTGTTCACGTCGTGAGTTTGGATCCTATCCCCTCGTAGCCTCGTCACACCTTCTAGATTCCGAAATGTGGCAAAATGACTCCTCACGTCGTGAGTGTCATAAAGCTCACGTCGTGAATTTAGTTAGCTTAGGGTTTCTGAAAGCTGAATCTTCGGAAGGCCATAACTTTTGCATACGAACTCCGTTTTTGACGTTCTTTATATGCACGCGTAGGTATTTACGAGCAATACAACTCTATTTTAGACTTAAATAGCTAATTCTAAGTCTATTTTAAATTCCTCTTATTATAGAGATTTATAGTGTTCGGTTTATCATAACTTCTTCATGCGAAGTCAGATTCAGATGTTCTCTATATTTTTTGAATCATATGGACGTATACTTTGAGTTGTATTATAAAGAAAGTTCATATTTGTATTAGAATTTATCATGAAATACATAACATTCTTACCATATTACTAGGTTAACATAATCACATTACATGATTGGCATAATCACATGTGATTGTTTATTGACCTATTTTGACTAGTGTTACATGCACTAAAAAGGTAGTCATACATCACAGTCTATAGTTCCTTAATAATTTATTTTTCTCAACTACTTAGTGAAAATATAATTTGGAATCTTTTATATATAAATAAGATTTACATATGTCAAATAAACTATATTATTTTCCTTCAAAGATCTCTTTCTTGAAGTTGGAATATGTGAATTTCATTTATATAATAAAGATAACAATGTGAAAGATGAGTTTGATTCAAAAAAAGTTTAAGTCAAAAGTATTTTGCATATAGAACTTGTTATTTATAAAACATTGACATTTACTTTATAATTATTATTAAGAGATCTAGTCTCCTAAAAAGAATTTTAATCATTTCCGAATACGAAGGTGATCATTAGGAAAAACGATTTAGGTAAATATTCAATCATTCATAAATTAGACCGAGACATATATGTAGACAAGATAAAATAAAACATACATTGTTCCAAAACAATCCATGTTTCACAATACAAGTACATTATGTTCATAGCATAATTAGTAAACTAAACTCCAAGAGTGCAGTTCTAACTTGATTGTGCTCAGCTGGTTACTCTTCTGTAATATCTACAAGTTAACTGCAAATATTAGATTAACATTTAAGTACCAAGTACTTGAGTGTTATATGAAAAGTATGAGTTCTATCTAGTAGATACCTGACGTACTAGACTCTTCCAGACTTTCTTTCTAGATAAAAGGAGCAGTTCCTTTTCTAGTGCCCGATTTCTCCACAATAGAAACAAGATCCATCATTGTTATCCTTATTTGATATCTTGGGCCTAAAGGGTTTCCTTCCATAAACTTGAGAACTCTTGGATAAATCATAAAAAGAAGGTGGTTTGGGGATAGGACCTCTAATGATGTACAATTTCTCATCTCTCTTGAGATTCTTTTTTAAGGAATGAGTCCATTCAACGATATCGTACCCATCATATGTTTTGATCTGTCGTAGATCTTTAAGTTCAAGGAGATGCATGGTAGTGAGATTGGATTTAGTTCTCATCTACAAAATTTTAACAAAATTCATTTAGTATTTTCAATATTTCAACTCTTTAATATTTAATACCCTTTTAATTACCAAAAACATTACTTATCGAAGTATACGATCCAAGTTGCAAAACAAATAAATGGCTAGGTGTCATTTATCCCATCCAATTGAATCCAACCTGTAGATATCAATTATCAATTATATCTTACTATATAATTCCTAGCTTTATGGGATCACTAAAAAATTTAATTAGACATGTTTGATCCCATCATTGCCTCATATTTCTCTTGCTTAGGTATCCGTTTACGAAAAAAGATTTCTGATCAAACCATCCAATTTGAAAAAGTTGTGTTGTGGGCCTATAACTTGGTTATAGAAATCTCGAATACACCCCGGCCATCGACAGATAACACTAAGCTGTTAGGTATCATTTATCCCACTAATGCATACAAGAGATGTGCAAGTGCTCTTAAAAAAGGATTGCATAGATTTGAGGTTTGAAAATGACTTTTATATGTTTTATAATTCTAGTTTTAAAAACATATGTTAGGTCCAGTTAGTGTTGCGTCTTTGGGCTCGTTAGTTAGTCCAGTTTTGTCTCCGGTATGGGCCTGTCCATCCGTGAGTTCTTTGTAGGGTTTATTATTTATAGATGCTTGCATGCATCCTAGAACTTAAGATTTAATAGAGATTTCAAGTGTATTCATCGTTCTTGTTTTTGTAACCCTAGAATCCTCTACAACGGAAGTTCTTCATCGACCTCTGCTGAGGATTGAGTTTATTGAATCATTCGACTCTTTCAGATCCATTCTTGTGTTTTTATCTCACTGTTTTTACTTTCTTGATCTGCCTATTATAAAGATTTAATCGATCAAAGAGTTTTACAAACTCATCAATTGGCATCAGAGCAGGAGGCTGTGTAATTCATACACATCTCTTCTGTGAAAGAAGTGATTAGGGTTTATTCCGCATTAATTGATATTTATTGAGCCGTCACTCCATAATTGACGTATCTCATTATTTATTCGTTTTGCCCTAATATTACATATTACAAGTCTGATCTTTCAAACAGGTTCAACGGTCAAGCATGGATGATTCTCAATCTAATCCTATCAACATCTCAAACAACATCGGATCAACAACAAAGATTCCTATTCTTTACACCCAAGATTACGAAGTTTGGGCGCATCATTTTGAAGACTATATCATCGGATCTGAAGATAATGGGTATCTTATATGGGAAGCTATTGTGTCTAGACCATTTGCTCACTCAGGAACATCCAGAATCATTAAAACTCAGAAAGAGTATAATGATCTGTTAAAAGATGTAAAAGACGTTGCTCAAGACGAAAAGGAGAAGTTTCAGTGCAACATTAAAGCATTGAGACTGATCCGATTCGCTCTTCAGTCTGACACGTTTAGGTTGGTGAGTTCCTGTAGTACTACTAAAGAAATCTGGGATCAGCTGCGAGAGCTGTATTCTACAAATGAAGATTTGGAGAACTCTATTCAGATCTTGCTTTTTGTCTGAGTTTGGAGAATTTAAGCAAAGTTCCGATGAGTCCGTCACTCAGACGTTTGATTGCTTCAATCGTCTTCTTAGCAAGATGATTAAACATGATATAAAAAGGAAGTTGATTGAATAGAAAGTCACCTTTTTGAATGGCTTAAGATCCGAATGGAGAGCTATCGTGTCTACAGTTAAAGGTCATGAGCAATTCAAGTCATATTCGCTGGCGAAACTGGTGGGAATTTTGAAATCCCAAGAAAAGATTGTGATGCAAGAGAAGAGTGTGGTCTCAAATTTGGGGTCCTTGGCCCTCCTGTCTAAAAGCAAGAATGCAGTGGAAGACGAAGATCTGAACCTAGAGGACTACGATCTTACGTCAGAAGATTATGCTATGATGGTGTCCAATCCCAAGAGGTTCATCAAGAAGAGTTTTCCTACCAATAAAAACAGAAACTAGCAGGGGAGCTATAGTTCTGAAAAGGTAAGGGAGGGGCCGAAGATAGAGGAACCAAAGAAAGAGGCAAAGGTTGAAGGAGATTCTGGTGTAAGCTGCTATTACTGTGGAGGAAAGAACCATTATGCCAAAGATTGTGTTCTGAAGAAAATGGCAGAGAAAGATGAGGAGAAAGATGAAGAGGCAATCCTGATGAAAAATCTGGAAGAGATTAAGAGGAAGAAAGTCGCTACTAACCCTTCTATGAATGCTCTTATTGTACAGGGTTCGACAGAGGATGACGAGTTCGGTGGCGTGCATGTGTGGTCAACTGACTCAGAAGATGATGAGGTGAGAAAGCTTTCACATGGAAAGGCGTATGTCGCAAGAGGCGGTGAAAGCAGTGGGAAGTGTTTGATGGTGACTGATGTATCTCACGTGAGGGGATACAATACTGATGGTGGAAAAGAAGACACCAAGGAGCGAGAGGACTTATGCTTCATAGCGAAACCTCTCAGCGTGCAGATCAATGAGCTTGATGAATTGATCAAGAAGGCACAATCTCTTTTTATCTCGTTCAAAGTTCCGCAGAAATCATATGAAAAGGAATTAAATAACTTAAATTCATGAATCTCAAATATGGATAGTTGGTTAACTCAAACACGGGTCACCAATTCTAACCTAACTGACCAAATAAGCAGGGTGTCATCCAAGAGTGAGGAGCGAAGGATGTGGATTGAGCTGAAGGAGTCGGAACTGATTAAGTCTAAGGATGAAATCATTTATTTACAAAGAGACAATTTGAAACTTTTAAATCAAAGAAATGTTTTTTGTTTGATTGCTAAAAGACTTTATGCTAACATTACTCAACTGCATCTGAATTGTGAAATAGGGCAGAAAATACATCTCATGATTTTACCCTTCCTTGAGTTTAAAGAGGATGAAATCGATGCTGAAACATACAACTGTGAAAGTGTTGTATCGTCTGATGATGTAAATCCTACTTATATGTACGGTTTGGAAAAAATTGAATCTTTTATTAATTCCAAAGACCATAAGGACATGCTGAAAAATCTTTTGGATGAAAACGATAAGCTGAAACTAAGGACCAAAACCATACAAAAATTCAACTCATTGAGTGCCAATTTAAGTTCAGAAAATAAAATTGATGTTGAAAACGCATCTGAACTTAATGAGGACGATGATATGAGTGAAATTTATGTAGAGGATGAAGTCGACTGTTCTGAGTTTGTCAAGAGCGAACCCGAAAACCACAAAAATATGATTTCTGAAAATTTTGTGGAGTTTGCTTGATTGTCCCAAAATAAGTCCCCGATTCTTGAAGAAAAGGCTATTGTGTACCAAAAGGTGAGAACAACACCAAATCAAGTGTATAAGGTCACAGGAGTAACCGAGCATCAAATAGCCGAACTCACTGCCATTGTGAACGAAGACAACACAGGTGGCTGTGATGAGTTTTTCTGGTCTGCTCCTATAGATAATGCCAACGAAATTGTTGGTCTGTCAGAGCGAACATCCTAGAAAACTAAAGGAAGATATGTACCAGAGCCGCTGAATAAGCCTGACAACTTTGACGTGCCAAGCACAAGTGGCACAAAAGAAATACCTGTAGAAGAAGTCTCTTCCACAAGCGAAACCTCATCTGTGAAAAGCGAACCGGCCGACAAGAAGATGAAACAAAAGGCTAACATCCATAGACAGCCGAAACAAGTGAAAAATCAAAAGCAGCAAAGGTATCTGAGATACAAAAAGAATCTCTCAGAGCGAAAGCTGTTTTGGCGATCTCAAAACGCCCATTTCTCCTATCATGACAAAAATTCAAAGCTAGAGAAAAAGGCTTTCAGGTTCGGTCTTGAAAGCAACAACAACCGAAAGGATAGGTTCGGTTCATAGAGCAACAGCAACCGAAAGGATAGGTTTGGTCCCGAAAGCAACAGCTACCGAAGATCCAAGTTCGGTCCCTCTGATGACCATAAACAAAAGGGTCACTTAGAACCTCAAGTCAGGAAAAACTCCCAGTCTAAATTCTCTTGTTCTGATTCCTCTCATTCTCAATCCTTTTCTAAACCTAATTCTGTTCCTACTCAAAATTCAAAATGTTCAACGAATTTGAAAGGAAAATCGAAGTATTCCTCTGTCAAGAATGACCGAAAGCAGTCTAAGGCCCAAACGCCAAAACCTGAAACCAAAACGACTGTAGCTAATTCTAACAAAATCAAAGTTTACACTATTAAGAAGAAAGATGAAACAACATTAATAAAAAGAACATATCTTGTTGATGTTTCTCTTACTATCCCTATTCCTGTGAAAAACTCACGTGGACCCAAGAAACTTTGGGTTCCTAAATCTGCTTAATTTTTGCAGGTTATCAGTGACGAGCAGTTCGACGAAGAATGGTACATTGATAGTGGCTGCTCTCGTCACATGACAGGAAGGAAGGAAGAGCTAAGGGAATTTCGCTCTCTTCCAAATGGTGGAAATGTCAAGTTCAGCAACAACTCCTATGGAACGCTAAAGGGTTATGGAATGATAACCAATGGAGACTTCACAATAAGAAAGGTGGCGTACGTTGAAGGGCTACAACATAATCTCATCAGTGTGTCTCAACTGGTAGGAGGTATAGGTCTCAAAGTTTCATTTGACGATGAAGGTTCAGAAATCATAGAGAAGAAATCAAAAAGGGTGATTCTCAAATCAGAACGGAAAGGCGAAATGTTTCCTCTCAATCTCAAACCAATCAAAGGAAATCTAGTTATATGTCTTTTATCCAAAGCTCATTCTGACGAAAGCTGGTTGTGGCACCGAAGGCTCTCACATCTCAACTTCAAAGACATCAACAAGCTTGTCACAGGAGGTCATGTTAGAGGTCTCCCATTGCTCAAGTTTGAATGAGAACACTTGTGCGCTACATGTGAAATGGGGAAACAAAGTCGTCAAAGTCACCCATCCATTATAAACACAAAAGTTGTTGAACCACTTGAGTTGCTTCACATTGACTTGTGTGGTCCATCATCAATCGAAAGCATTGGCGGTAGCAAGTATATTCTTGTTATTGTTGATGATTTCTCACGTTTTACATGGGTTTTCTTTCTGAAGCACAAATCTGAGGCTACTCTCAAGCTAAAGATGTTTATTAAGCAGGTTGAAGTGCAACTGAGAAAAGTCGTTTGCAACATCAGGAGCGACAATGGACTGGAGTTCAAGAACAAATAATTTGAAGACTTTTTGGCAGAAAAAGGAACCAGTCACAACTTCTTAGCCCCTACACGCCTCAACATAACGAAATTGTCGAAAGACGAAACCGATCCTTGTGAGAGGCGGCCCGAACGATGCTAAGTTTCGTTTCTCTTCCTTTATATTTCTGGGCTGATGCTATTGCTGCAACATGTTTTACACAGAACAGGTCTTATCTCAACAAACGCTTCTCTCTCACTCCTTATGAGATCATCAATAATAGGAAGCCGAACGTAAAATTCTTTCATGTATTTGGTTCACGATGCTTCATCTTCAACTCCAAAGAACATCGTAACAAGTTTGACGTTAAAGCTGATGAAGGAATTTTTCTGGGATACTCTCTTACTTCAAAAGCATACCGTGTTTTAAATAAGCGTTCCAGAAAGATTGAAGAAACGTATTATGTGACTTTCAATGACAGCTACGTCAAGAAGCTAAAGACTACTGAAGAAGCAATTGGAGAGATTTTCTCTCAAACAGGTCAAGTCACGACCTCGATTTCTAATCTGTTTGATCAGTTTGTGGAATTATTCGATGAACCTGAGAAAGCTACTCTCCCGGAAGCTAAGGCAGCAGACAACAAAGTCGACTATCTGAAGCAAATTGTCGAAGATGCCGCCAAACGAATGGGTG
This sequence comes from Lactuca sativa, assembly GCF_002870075.4. NCBI lineage: Eukaryota > Viridiplantae > Streptophyta > Magnoliopsida > Asterales > Asteraceae > Lactuca > Lactuca sativa. Next base: position 82,234,517 of record NC_056624.2, read on the forward strand.
AAGGAGAACAAGTTCCAAACGAACCTCGTCAGCAAGGCGCTTCAGTTGAGGGGGAGAATCCACCTTCTTCAAAACAACCGAGCTCACAATTTGAGGGGGAGAATTCTATTCCAGTTGCACCCGAAGGTACTGTAGCACCCGAAAGCTCTACTACACCCCGAAGGTACTGTAGCACCCGAAAGCTCTACTACACCTGAAAGTCCTGTAGCACCAGAAAGTCCAGCTACACCTGAAAGCTCAACAGTCGAGGGGGAGAACTCCGATATGTTCTACGATGACGATAGTCAATCTGAATTGGAAGAAATGGTAAATGCTGAATTGGATCCATCCTATGATCCAAACTACCCTCCTTTTGTTAAATGGACCAGAGATCATCCTGTATCTCAGATAGTAGGTAATGTCTCTGAAAAGGTCCTGACCCGATCTCAACTAAAGGCAAAGCAAACATCTCTATTATCCAAAGTAGAGTTCTGCATGTATAATTCTTTTGTATCAAAAGTTGAACCGAAGACAGTAAATACTGCTCTTGATCATTCTGACTGGGTTCAAGCTATGCAAGATGAACTCAACGAGTTCGAAAGAAACAAGGTATGGCGCCTCATTCCAACTCCTAAAGATGCCTCAGTTGTTGGTCTCAAATGGGTATTCAGAAACAAAATGGACAAGGAAGGTAATGTGATTCGAAACAAAGCTCGTCTCGTAGTGAAAGGATACTGCCAGGAAGAAGGAATTGATTACGAGGAAACTTTTGCTCCGGTAGCTAGGCTGGAATCTGTTCGAATATTTCTTGCCTACGCTGCACACAAGAACTTCGAGGTCTACCAAATGGATGTAAAATGCACATTTCTGAATGGAGAACTTGAGAAACTGTTTACATGGAGCAACCTCCTGGTTTTGTCAATGAAAAGCACCCCAATGACAAGGCGGTTTACGGTATGAAACAAGCACCTAGGGCATGGTATGAAACGCTAACCAAGTTCTTAAAGATGTCAAAATTCAAACAAGGTTCGGTTGACCCAACCTTCTTTCTTAAGAAGGAAGGTAACCACCTTATGATTGTTCAAATCTATGTCGATGATATCATCTTTGGCTCAACGAATCCTAGCTTAACAGCTGAATTCAGAAAGCTAATGGAGACTAAATTTGAAATGAGCTTAATGGGTCCGATTAACTTTTTCCTTGGTTTAAACATTAGACAGGGACCCGAAGGCATCTTTATCAACTAGGAAGCATACACCAAGACTCTTCTTGCTAAATTCGGCATGATGGGAGACTCAAAGGTCAAAGTTCCAATGGCGTTCGACACCAAGCTCACACCATCCTTGGAAAAACCAGCGGTCGATATAACGTTATACCGTCAGATGATTGGTTCTCTGATGTATCTCACAGCTAACAGACCCGATATAATGTTTTCTGTATGTTATTGTGCTAGGTTTCAGGCAAATCCTCGTGAACCACATATGCTAGCAGTGAAAAACATACTCCGGTATCTGAAACGAACCACCTCTCTTGGTCTATGGTATCCATCAAACTCAGGTGTCTTCGTTCAAGCCTACTCAGATGCAGACCTTGGAGGATGTGGTTTAGACAGGAAAAGCACCACTGGAGGCTGCCAATTCCTTGACGGAAAGTTGGTTAGCTGGCAATCAAAGAAACAGACATGTGTTTCTCTGTCTACAGCCGAAGCAGAGTACATTGCAGCTGCCTCCTGTACATCTCAAGTGATTTGGATCCAAAGCCAGCTCCGTGATTATGGCCTCAATATGAAAAAGGTCCCACTATATTGCGATTCAGAAAGTGCAATTAGGATCTGTCATAACCTAGTGCAACATTCCAAGACCAAGCATATATCACTGAGGTATCACTTCATAAAGGATCATGTGGAAGATGGGAACGTCGAAATTCACTTTGTTCGAACCACTGATCAACTGGCTGACATCTTCACCAAAGCTCTTCCTGAAGCATCTTTCAATAAAATTCTACAAGGGCTAGGAATGATGGAATTGGAGTCAGTACCAAAAACTAATTCTCAAAATTAAAAGACGGAAGCGAAATGAACTGAATGTTCGGGTTCGGTTCACATGTGTGCCGAAATGAACCGAACGCTCGGGTTCGGTCCTATTATCTGATGTTCGCTTATCTCTCAAAGGTAGTTTCGTTGGTTGTAAACCTTTTGTATATTTTTTCAAATTTCATCTTTCTTATTTTCAAAGTCCTTTTATTTTTCAAACTTATTTTTTTTGCAACCGAAATAGACCGAACGTTCGGGTTCGGTTCCAAATTTTTTTCTGTTTAATTTTTTTTTTGTGTTTCATTTTTTATTTTTTCTTAATCTTTTTCTAATTTTTATTTTAAATCAAAAATTCCAAAAATATTTTATTTTTTATTATTTGTTCGATAATTTTTTTTATGGGGAAATTCTTTAATTAGTTAAAAGTCCCTAGAAACATGCTGCTGTATGTGTCCAAAGCCTCAACTGATTCTGAATAATAGCCTTACTGACTTGGTATATACAAACCTTATCTTCCCAATTAGGCTTTCATATTTATTCTAATCATGAGCTACTTAACTCTTTTCTCACATGAGATAAGGGTTTTCTGCTTGGTCCTTATTTTAACAACAGAGGTACTTTGGTTTCTTTACACCATCTACACTACTTTTCTCCATCTCATTCGCTTCATAAACGTAACCCTTGAGACTCTCAGAAATTACCACTGAGTTTTATGGTTACACAATTTCTGTGTTCATGATCTTAGCTTCGTCCCACTACGTGCTAAGTGAAACCCACAATTCAATACCTCCTATGCATTAACGGTGAACAATCAACTTTGCTCTAGCATTCACTAACGAATTGACGGACTTATCCATGGGGATGGAAAGTGAAATCTCTAATTTTCTTTTGTGTGATTCCTATGAAATGATTAAATCCCATAACATTTCTTCCCTTGGAATCTAGTTTTAATTTTTTTTTGAGATTTTACATAAACTATGTTACATTGCCACTTAAATTATCTCAAACCTACTTGTTCAACAGACTACATTGGTCTCACAAGTACTTTGTTCGATTTCTGTCTTATATGAAGATCAGGAATTCTGAACTGAAGCGAAAGCCACCCGAATAAGCCTGATTAAAAGAAGCCTTCAACACTTCTCAATAAGTGTCTGATCGTTATTCAACGGGAAACCACACAAACACTTTAAAGTCTCTCTTGACTTTGAAGGAAGAGATTCGTGCCCGGGATCCATTGTTTCGTGTCTTTACTGATATCACAAATTCCCTCATATGTGTTGCTTTATTTCCATTTCTTTTACACACTAAGCACGAAAATCATTTTGATTTTCCAAAATTCTGGTTTCATTAGTTACAAGCCATTTTTTTAATGGGATTTGAAGTTATAAAAGAGTTGTGGCTTATGTTGATCCACGTGGTAATTTTGCTTTAAGATGACGATCACTCTAAAAAGATAAGATGCTGACTCAGGCGGGAGTCTAATCGATTTGATTTTCAAACGACGCTTGAAGGATAGGCGTGTGAAGTGGAACCGTTTCGTTTAAAAACGACACCTGATGGGAAGGCGTGTGAATCGGGACTGTTATTCTCTCTCATGCGTAATCATCGGTGCTACCAACTGTCACGCATCAATCACCTCCGAAAAACCCTTCGTATTTCCCTCGAAGATTTGGGAACAAATTTTTCTCTCTCTTATCACAACGGTATAAAAGGTGAACTCGATTCTTATTTACCTCTTTACTGCACCCAAAACTTCAGAGAGTAAGAAAAGCTTTAAGAGTTCTACTGTTCATCATCTCTCCCAACTTCTTCACTACAATGGCTGATTCATCATCTGTTCATGCCACTTCCCACATCCTGCCGATTCGTCCTCAACAGAGTCTGATCATCGATCTCACTCCACATGCATACGATGCCTTCATGTTCCCGATCATTGAATGCCTCAAGTATTCGCCGCTTGCTCCTGCACTCACCAAAGCTGAAGTTGTACCTATGGAGTGTTTATCCCAAATTTTCGCCACTGCTCATTACGACAAGTCTGTCGATAGGATCTTCTTCGACATTCTTGATCACAAGGCGTCAATCTCCAAGCAGCGATTCTGCTCACTTTTAGGGTTTGAACCTGATTCATCTAGGGTTAACCCTGAATCTATTCCAGTGGGTCACTTGTTTTCCATGTTCTACAATATGGGATATACTGAGGTGCTCACAACGGTCACCAAGTTCAAGAAATCGTGCCTGCCTCCTCAGTGGAATGGGTTATTTACTGTGCTGTTTAAAGGGTTATCTGAACGCAGTGCTGGGTCAGACGGAGCGAGTCGTCTGTTCATCACGATTCTTTATGGGGTTTACAATGGTATCAACCTGGACTATGGGTCGGTATTATGGCAGTAGCTGATTCAGAGCCCGGCCTCTACATCTCGGCATTCCGAGATCTCCTATGCTCGCTTCTGGACTCTAGTCACAAAATGGGTGATGGACAAGTATCACGTCCCCATTGTTGCTGATTCTCCACTGTCTTCGATTGGTACTTTCCATACCACGAAGATAATAGTCTCCGATGCATCCAAATTTCAATTCAATGGTTCGATCCCTGAATCGATGTATGGCGACGTCCCAAGCGACAGTCGTATCATCCGAACCTACAAGGAGTTTCGTCGCTCTGGTCCTAGAGAGCTCACTCCTGAGATGCTCAAATCCATTCATGAAGCTAACAAGCCTGCTCCAAGGGGAAAGAAGAATGAAAAGGGCAAAGACAAGCAGGTTGGCAAGGGAGTGAAAGGCCCTTCTCCCAAGAAACGTAAAACTACCAGGGCTGTCCAATCTCCTCCACTGAAGAAGAGAAAAACCCAACCAAGGCGAAAGCTGATAATCGCTTCCTCCTCAAGCGAATCTGAGGAAGAGAGTTCTGACTTTGACGAGTCCCCTCATGGTAACACTCCTCCACGATCGCCTACCCCAGAAGTTCATTTTTCCAGTTCACCTATCTCTTCTCCACCAGTTACCATTCCTATTTCTATTCCCCCCATAACCTCCACCACTCAAATACCACCTACCTCTATCCTAGTACCCCCCTCCCATTTTTACAGAAGCTACCACCACAACCGCAGAAGTAAGAACCAACGTATCTGATACGGGGGCTCCTACTGACGCACCCAAACCTACCTCAGCACCCGAACCCACTCCCACTACCGAACATACATCACAACCCGAACCTACATTCACTACGGAGCCTCCACCCTCATCTCCTGCTCAGCCAACAGAGAGTGAAGAACCATTTATTGGTGGGGAGGACATGACATTTGATTCGGTCTATTACAGTCCGTATCAGGTGCAGAGTGACGACGATGATGATGCTCCCGTCACCAAAAAGCATCTCAAGGAGCTTCATGAGAAGATAGATTCGCTCATTGCCTCCTCTTCTTCATCACAGTCTACCATTTCTGAAGCTGCTATTCAGAATATTGTTGATGCTTTTTCCAAAGCTCACGAAGTTTCTTTAAGCTCAGCTATTGCAGCCATTGATGCCTCCACCAAAGCCTGTGAGGCAGCGACCGAAAAAGTCGAAAAACAATTTACTGATGCTTCCTCTCTGTTACAATCTTTACAGGAAACTACAGAGGCAACCAAAACGAAGCTTGACCTTATTGTCAACCAACTGGCTACCTCAGTTGCCTCAGAACTGAAGTCTTTCGCCACTCTTTGTCAAACTCTCTCCAACGACAACTCATCGTTTAAGGCGACGATTGAGGAGCGACTGACTAAGCTCCATGAGGATCTTGCTGCTGAAAACTCTCTCATGGACGCTCTTGCCAGAAAGACCACTGCTCTTCAGGTCAAGAATCTTCAACTCTCCAATTCTCAAAAGGAGATTGAATCTCTTCGATCTGAATGAGAGATTGTGTCTTCGTGTGTTTTGGATGTCCACGCATGGTCCCATCTTAAACTACTATGTGAGGTGTGATCTTGCAGAAAAGCTTGCTCCTGCCCTCTCTCTCCTGAGCAAGATTGAAGGGCTCCTTGACTTCGTGTCCATTCCGAAACAAGGGGGAGAAAATGTATCTCAACCACCTCCTACTTCCACAGCAACAAAAACAACCGAACCTCCTCCAACAGGCCAGGCCTCAGGTTCGGGTGTCAAAGATAAAGGGAAACAAGTTGCAGAAGATAGTGATGAAGATAAAGAGACCATTGCTGATCTTTTGAAGAAGCAAGATCGAGATAAAGATGCCGATATCAGCGCTCGGGTTGCTAGAGAGGCTGAAGAGGCTGAAAGAAAACAGAAAGAGGCTCACGGCCTTCTCGAGAGTAGGAAAACTCTTTTTCCTCCTTGGAATCTTGAGAAGTTGCTGAAAGAAGCGATTGAAACCCCAAGCATCGTGTGGCTCGAACCAGTGATCTCCCTAGATCGCATTAATTCTGTTGATTCTCAGTTCGACATGCCACTGACCCGAAAGGCCTTCATCTTCCATGCCTTTGACAACATTGCCGAGTTCCCTCATCCTCATCCAAAGGTTGACAGGGATTTGGTCGAATTCTATCTGAGGGCTGCTCAACCACAGTATCAAACATGGAGCGCTCAGAAGATAGTCAATGTTTGGGTCCTCAAGCCGTATCGGGAAGGAAACTTCACTAACGTTCGGTTTAAGGTGCTGAGAGGATCTACCAAGACCGAACATGCCATTTCGCTTGCTGATCTTCCTAACTTGAATCCTCACGATTGGAAATCTTGCACAACATCCTTCTCACAAATGAAGCGGAGTATGGTCCGATAATTGACCACTTCAAGAGGATGCTTGTCTGCTACATAATGGAAGTTGCCAAGATGGATCAGGAGATCGCAAGTGTCTTCAAGAAAAAGCCTACTATCTCACTTGTTGGATCTGCCAGTGACCTAAACATGATGCAGATGGGGAAGATAGACCCGAAGAGAAATTTTGTTATGTTTACCAGAAACGAAGGCCAAAAGTGCCTGTTCGCTTTGGCAGACAAACATCTCTATACCACTGCATGCTTGGAACATGTTTTGGGTATCATTCATCGTTGCAAGCAGAATTCGGCTGATGACAAGAAATACTTCGATGATATGATTCAGTGGTACATCCGGTTCAGACAGACAATCCTCGTTCTTATCCCTCGTCTGTTTGATACCACTAAAAAGGTTCCGGCAGTTGGACCCAGCAAGAAGAAGTGATAGTCTCGCTCCAATTAACGCAAAGGGGGAGATTGTTAGGTCCAGTTAGTGTTGCGTGTTTGGGCTCGTTAGTTAGTCCAATTTTGTCTCCGGTATGGGCCTGTCCATCCGTGAGTTCTTTGTAGGGTTTATTATTTATAGATGCTTGCATGCATCCTAGAACGTAAGATTTAATAGAGATTTCAAGTGTATTCATCGTTCTTGTTTTTGTAACCCTAGAATCCTCTACAGCGGAAGTTCTTCATCGAGCTCTGCTGAGGATTGAGTTTATTGAATCATTCGACTCATTCAGATCCATTCTTGTGTTTTTATCTCACTGTTTTTACTTTCTTGATCTGCCTGTTATAAAGATTTAATTGATCAAAGAGTTTTACAAACTCATCAACATATTATATCATGATAAATGCATGCATATAATTAATTATGGTACCTATTTTCCAAAAAATCATATCTAAGGTTCAAATATAAAACTTGGTTTTATATTTTGACGTGGTTCAATTTTAATGATAATATCCAATATTAAGTTTGACTTTGGCCCATATAGAACCTTATTCATTACTTAATAAAACTTACTTTTATTATTAACATTTTGGAGTTTGAATAGGTTATAAAATCACCATTTTAGACATATAATTGTAACAATTTCAAAATTTGGCGTTAATAATGTTTTAACAAAACTGTTTTTTTAAGTTATAACTTGTTACATCTTAAGTTCTCATTTTGTAAATTGAAAACCAAACTCCATGTGATGTTTATTTTGTCCAAAAAATAGTTTGAGTTTGTGAAAAGCTAAATTGTCAACCACAAAAAATATTTAGTTGAAAAATAAACAACACAAGTATGCATTTAACATAAACAAGCATTGATCTAGTTACCACTTTTGTGAGCTACCAAAAAAGTGTTAAGTCCTTCCTAAGGGTCATAAGGACCAAATATAACAAATGGTTCAAGGCTTTTTTATGCACTCGAAAATACATATAACATAAAACAACCTTTGTTTTTTCTAAGACAACTTTAAATGAGAAAAAATGCATGTAAGTGTTTGTCATATAAAATAACAATTAAGAAGTTGTCAAACTAGATATGCATGAACCTATATTTACACAAAAAAGTTATCTATATTCTCCAAAAACTAAGATTTCCAAAAATTATAAAATCTAACAAAGCTTGCGTAGTGGCTTTTGATATCAATTGTTGGGTTTTATTTCAAAATTAGTTTCATAAAATAGTAAAATGGCAAACGGAAGACTTGTATTTTTTGAAAATAACATAACAAATTATATCCACCAAATATCATGTTGCAAGTTGTAGAAAGGTTAAACAACTAAAGAAGAAGAAGAGAATAACAACCTTTGTAGTCTTCGAATCCTCAAGGGGAAGTTAGGAAATTGTTGAAGAATTTAGAAACCTTTGAAACACCAACAATAATCCAACTTGATGATGATGCTAGTCTTCAAACTCTTATACTCTTAAGCTTAATGTTCTTAACTAAAGTATGATGTGTTTTGATACTTGACATTAAAAATTAATATTTCCATGAAATGAATAATTTTCAATTAATTAAAAGAATTATATATATTTATCAAGGATCAGTTTCTTATAAATAATATATTTGCACCAATTTGTTGTTAGTGTGACACATTCAAATCATATATTATCAAGAAATATCATTCTATAATGAATTTTGGGCATATAGATCTTTCAATATCCCACTCGCATAAGACTCATCATAGATTGATATAGACAACGGAAAACATCTACCAGCATTTCTCTTCTCCCAGTAATATATGAATTAGTGTCATTCTATCAAGATTCAATTCGTAAATGCTCCAAGTTTTAATTGATGTATAAGGTAAGTTTATCAGTTATCCATTATTTTACAGACATCCTATTGAACATGAGACTTGGATCGCAATCAATCTCATTCGGTGTTCAACTTTGGGTAACACATGTTAGATGTCTAATTCTCAACACATAAGAGGAACAAATCCCATCTTGACTACATAAGCCTCTTGCATAGTTCACACCATACCTGAAAATGACTTTTATAATTTCCCGGTTAAGGATCCACATTTGACCATATCAAAGCACAACACTCCTTATACTTATGTCCCACTTTGTATCTCAGTTGTTAAGGACACAAATATAGTAGATTTTAATCAAGTATCACTTATAACTATTGTCTATGAGATGATCTTGATGTGTATCCGTTCAATGATAATTCTCTAACAAGTACCCATGAAACTTGGTTACAACCACTTGCTTACGTTCATCCATTGAAAGTCAACCAATCCAAATCATACTAGTCTTGCTTCATAATTGCTGCCATAATCATGACCGACTATAAAGTTCTAGAATACTGAGATTATTCATGGATTAAACATGTTAATATTGAACATAACAAGTATTGATGTGATTATCCTATCCAAATATATCAAAACAATATCATCGTTGTTTCCTTAACGTTCCAATATCCAAATACTAAATTCAAATCAATATCCCAATTCCAGAATAATGAAGTCTTTATAGCTGAAGTGCGATCATTCATACTTCTCTCAAAAGAAACACTTTATTAATGGGTTCGACTAAACTTAATTTATGTGAATTCTGCGAATACTATCATCTCCATATTTGACTTTACTCTAAGTATATTTAAATATCCTGGAGAATATGATTGGTGTTCTTTCGTGATATAGAGTCTCTTAGCTTGATTAAGTATACTTTCGAAGTCACAAGGATTTCTATGTGATCTTTGAATGGTAGAAATCAACATAGTTTTTTCAATGAACCCAATCATCTTGTCATATTTGATTTCAACTTGTAAAGCAGTGTATTCTTTTTTGTAGTAAATTGTGTCATTATGTTTTTCTTGGACCTCATTCTAAGTAAACTTACTCTTCATCCTGCAGTGAACTAATAATCCAATTATATTTCATAATTATCTATATTTTCTTAGAAATAAGAACCCTATGTAGCTCTTTACATGAAGATTGTATTCTAAACTAATTATCTCATATACATTCTCTTAGTTCTTTTAAAGTACTCTTAGAATGTCGTTACAATCATCCAATGACTTAACCATGTATTCAGTTTGTATCTTATGATATGTTAACAACATGATAATATACTAGGTATTATGAATAATATGTCATAAATGATGGATCCTTTTGCCAAGAAAATCGAATATAAATCATTTTAGCTAGTTTAAACCTATGAGCTTGGTCATGTTGAGGTTGGCTCAAGCTTAGTGTCATGTGGCAATGCCAGGATTCCTCCAAATGATTCTTTTGTCTTGATCTCTTTTAAGATATTGTCAATATATGTATAAATATATAAAACTTTTAACTTCCATCTTTATCTATCTCTATTGATTTTACATTCGAAGAATGTATCTCGTCATTCCTATCTTTCATTTTAGAAATATTTTTTGAGTCAAGGTAAGACAACCATGCATAGTTGGAGTGTTATTTAAAATTATTAAGTATGTCTAACTCATACAAGATTAGGAATATCAGTATGCACCCACTAGTTCTTAGTAAACATACCTTCTTTTCATTTTGATATAAAAGCACACCTTGGATGTTCATATTAAAATGACTATTCCAACCCTGAGATGTTTGCTTTATATCCACAAGTGTATCTTAAGCATTACACTTTGTATTAAGATAACATGGATTAAGAAAACCTTCAAACTAATCTATATAGATATCTTCTTGTAGACTTCTATTAAGAAAAAGAGTCTTTCTTGAAATCTATTTGCTATATCTCATATTAAGAATATGAGGTTATAGTAAATAATATTCTTGTTGATCTAGTCATAGCTACTTGTGAAAAGTTTCGATCCTAGACAATGCCATGAGTATGATAAGGACCATAGTCAATGACATGCGTATGAGAAAAATCCTTTATAAAGTCCTGCATAATGTGTAAAGATATTTATGCATGTATTCTTTCAAAAAGAATAGCTTACTCCTTCTATCCTTGCTATATAGAGGAACATTAATCAAGCCAATACTTGATTATTACACATGGATTACATATCAATGTTCATGACTCGAAGTTATTTATCAAATTTAAGATTTAATATAGCATCTTTGTAGTTGATGGATTTGTTAGAAACCATCAAGAAGAACTCATCAATGAGAGATTACACATTTTATCAAGTCAAAGATGACTTATACCATTAATGCGAATACTTTGTATTTATGGAAAGATATTATTCAAGTTCAATAGTTCCTTGTTGAAACTAGTGTGGACAATTGCTACAATACGCTATGGTTCTTGAGCTGCTTCAAGTTCCATGTGTCTCCCATTTGCTTTGTCTCTAGAAGCTTGCTTTTCGGTTGACTCAACATTTAGAGGAATAAGAGTGCTTATTCTTTTTGGGTTAAGTTGTAACTAATAATCTAAATGCCCTTTTAGAATATTCTATATGCATGTATTTTGTTGGTGTTTGTATTCAAGATATATTTAATAGTGATTAAGGTATAATCTCAAGAACATAAAGAACTGTAATTTCTACTTATTAGAAAATAAACTTTAATACGAATAGTTTGTGCCTCCCACTTTCTTTGACACTAGAAGCCTGCTTTTGCTGACTCAACATTTAGAAGAATAAGAGAGCTTATTCTTTTTGGATTATTTGTATATAATAATCTAAATGACCTTTTAGAATATTCTACAAGAATGTGTTTTTTGTTGTTTGTATTAAATATACAATTAATAGTGATTAAGACATAATCTCAAGAACATAAAGGATGATAATTTCTACAGATTAGAAAGTAAACTTTATATAGTAAGGTCTAATTTATCCTTTATTATCACTTGAAGCCTTCAAAGGTGCTACTAAATTGTGTCTCAACTTCATACCTGAAAACTTCAACAAAGGTTTCATAGTTATGCATTACCATGTAAAATAATATTATAACTACAATAGTTATCAATAAAGTTCATTTGGTATCTTGCATTAGATCTTAGACATTCACTAGAAAGGAAATCATACACCAAAAGTGTATAGTTCCTTAATAATTATTTTCTCTACACTTTAGTGAAAATATCATTAGGAATCTCTTATATATATATATATATATATATATATATATATATATATATATATATATATATATATGATTCACACATGTCAAATAAACTATATTATTTGCCTTTAAATATCCCTTTCTTGAAGTTGGAATATATATATTTCATTTATATAATAATGATAACAATATCATACATAAGTTTGATATAAAACAAGTTTATGTCAAAAGTACTTACATATTGTCATAGGCCAAAACCGGAATGGCGGAAACGTTTTGGGGTTGATGACGTCATGTCAAGTATCACAACACATGCATTATAGTAATCAAAGTACAATAAAACATTGCATTAATAGTAATTGTCTTACATGGTTTACTTTACAATACAACAAGGTAATACAAGTAAATATGTAGGTGCAGCTTGGCACAAAATAGTCTTCAACAGAAGCTCCTGGATTGTACTTGTCTAATGCTGACCTGAGAATAAGAGTTATTTTAAAAGCGAGTATCAACATTTTTACAAATGCTGGTGAGTTCATAAGCATTTAGTGACATTTTAATCAAATAACTTTATATAAGTGGTAGATTTCAAGTATACAGTGAAATAGAGTCCTTTCCAGAGAATCCTATATTTTCTAATTAAAAAGCAGTCTTCTACCAAGACTGGTCAGAGTTATGTGGTAAAAAGTAGTTTTCCCTTAAACACTTTCATTATCAAAATACAGGATTTGCTTTTTAAGAAAGTCGGAGAACATCATGGAAAATAACATATGCCTCAGCAGTGAGGACTGCTGACTAAGGCAAAAGAATCATAGACTCCAGGAGAGTATCGAATGAACGACACGCCTGGCTCAGTCTAACAAAAGAGACACAGACCCCAGACGGTACCAAATGAAAGGTACAGCTAGTAAGGTCTAAAACAGTGAACATAGACCCCAGACAGTATCAACTGAATGATACGTCTAGCAAGGTCTAAAACAGTGAATACAGTGAATATAGGGAATACAGACCCCAGACAGTATCAAATGAATGATATGTCTAGCAAGGTCTAAAACAATGTGACTCCGAGAGTGGGTTCCAGCATGCAGTGTAAATTACTCGTGAAAAACCATTACCTTAAGGCAATGAATTATAAGGTAACCTGGGATACTCGTAACCATACTAACCGACACTAGAGTACCTGACGCCCTACAAGCGTCTAGAGAATATGACATTTGTCACCCCTTGGCTTGGTAGGCCGTGGACTTTAGCTAGCAGTCAGAGTGTGGTGGTGTCAATCCCGTATAGATCTATACACACAATGTCTACTCTCCGTACAGGAGACTCTGGTTACCAACTAGACGACGGAGAAGGCCGTGTCCCGAAGATGTATCCCTAATAGTGGGTAGTGTGTTTCTAATACAGTGTTGAACTAGATGTAGAGACTCATGACTGAACTGACTAATGTAAACCCATATGACTATGCTTGTATACATAATATATAATTAATGATCAAACGACCTTCGGACGAACATCCGATCCCACCAGACCACATCTCAACGAAGAAAAGGAAATAGGGTGAACAAGCCTTCCTAAGTCCTTCAAACATTATTTATATGCATCTATACAAGCACATGCATACATCTAACTATGTGGAAATGTTATCAGGTATAAGCGTATAATGAAGTGGAGGCGTTCTCAAGTATAAGTGTATCACGAAGTGGAGACGTTCTCAAGTATAAGTGTATCACGAAGTGGAGGCGTTCTCAAGTATAAGTGTATCACGAAGTGGAGGCGTTCTCAAGTATAAGTGTATCGCGAAGTGGAGACGTTCTCAAGTATAAGTGTATCACGAAGTGGAGGTATTAACTAAACAGAAATAATGCAGTGGTATCTTAACCAAGTAGAAGTATAAAAAAAACATAGACGAAAACTTTGGAAAACCTTTATATATTAAGAAAATCACGACCTGGTATTCCTTTGTAAAATAAGTTTGAAAATCTTTAAAAATCCTTTGAAAACCTTTCATAAACAAGTTTAAAATGAAACTTTGATTAAACATCATAAGTAAAAGCTGAACAAATAACTTATGTTTTTAGAAAACCATTTACAGTGTCATTCTTGGTAAAAACAGTTATAGTGTGGTAAATCCTTGTGCATGCGGGTTATCAATCACATGTGATTGATATGATAACCGGCATGTTTAACTTGTATTCCCCCCTATAAAACATGTAAAAACATTTAAAAGGTTCATTCAGGGGTATAAACTCACCTGGTGTAAGTGGATCCGACGAAGGCACCGATTGGGTGCTCGGTGTCAAGTAAGGACTTGAACACACTTAGAGACCTATTTAACATATGATAACATATGTTCACATAAAATTAGTATATTTAATACTAATTAAACAAGTATACACACTCTAAGGAGCGGAGAACACTTTGGTTAAGTGTTTGGGGTGTCCCGGGTAGCATCTCAGGGCTTGAATGGCTTAGGAAAGGAGTTTAGTCTCCAAGAGTAAACTCTCCATATGGTATTTACGGCCCTAGGACAACTCCCCATGAGTTTATGGCCATAAACTCATGGTGAGGGGTTTCTAGGATGTTTTAAGGCTTTAACTTCTTCATGGAATTTTGCTAGGTCCAAAACTAAATGGTATGAAGGGATTTAAGGCTTTTAAAGGGACAATATGAGAGTTTACGGCCCATGAACCACCCCTATGGGAGTTCACGGATGTGAACTCCTATCCTTTGATTTTATGGAAGTTTAAAGTCCCTAATTCACTTCTAGTAATTTGTAATAAAGGTCTAAGGCCATTTAGGGGACAAAAACCATCTTTTGACATAGTTTGGGGGTGTTTACGGCCTAGGCACTTGCTTGGGCCATAAACTCCAATTTACCCCATATTTCCTTGTGTTTGAATGTTCTAAACTCGAAATAGCAAGCCCCTAATTTATGTATTAAGCCTAAGGGTGGTTTGGGAGTGTTTTTGGGGCATTTCTACAAGTATAAGAGGTGTTTACGGCCTAAGCATGTGCTTGGGCCGTAAACTCTCTTTTAGGCCCTAAATCTTTGTGTTTTCATGTTTAAACACTCCTAGATAAATTCCTTAATTGGTTCGTAGGCTCAACGGGACAAACTTGGGTCATTTTGGCCTTATTTAAGGGGTTTACGGCCTAAGGAGGATCTTAGGCCGTAAACTCCTTTTCCACAGCTTAAATGGTCGATTTTTGGGCTATAACAACAATCCATGATGTTTAGAATAAGCTAGGGTAAGGAGACTTACGATTTGGAGGCGTTTGGTTGCGGATTTGAGGCGAAATCGGGCTTGTATGAGAGAGAGTTTAGAGAGAGAGAGAGAGTAAAGGGGTGGAATGAAGTCCATTCCCCCTTATATATGGGTTGGAGTTGGAGCTCAGTGGGAATCTACCCGATACTGCCGTTATACGGGGGCTTTTGGTCGCACCCGATTTAGTGGTCGTAATAATAAAAACTAACTTTTTCCAATTGAATGGAAATGCAACTTAAGTGTTTTTATTTACTATATTACGACTATAACGACACAACAGTATAAATAAATAAAACATTTATTTATTTTGCGACCTCTAATTAACGGAACTTTTATAAAATGGAATATTCTGTTAACAGTAACGGGGTAATGTAACGGAATAACTTTGGGTTGTCACACATATAGAACTTAATTTTATTTATAAAATATTGATATTTACTTTATAATTCTATTAAAAGATCTTGTCTCATAAATAGAAGTAAATCATTTTAGAATATGAATATTATCATTATGAAAAATGATCAAGTAAATAATCAAACATCTAAATATAATATCTGAGACATATATATTTAGAAATGCTAAATTTAAAACATATATTGTTCCAAAACAAACATTGTTTTATATTAGAGGTATTTTATGTTCTAAGCATAAATAATAAATTAAACTCCAAGAGTGCAGTTCCAACTTGATTGTGCTCAGCTGGTTATTCTTCTGTAATATTTGCAAACCAATTACAAATATTAGATTAACATTTAAGTACCAAATACTTGAGTGTTATATTAAAAATACGAATTTTATCTAGTAGATAGCTAAACTACTAGTCTTTTCCAGACCTTTTTTTTAGATAAAAGGAGAAGTTCCTCTTCTAGTGTCCAGTTTCTTCACAGAAGAAACAAGATCCATTTATATGGCCCTTCTTGGATTTCTTGGGCTTAAAGGTTTTTAGTACGTAAAAGATAGGCTTCTTTTATCACACAAAGTGACTTTTTTCAGCCTTGAATTATTCCTTTGTTTGAACGACTTTAAAACAAAAAATATCATTGTATTTGTTGGAATATTGTTTAAACTTTTATATCATTATATATATATATATATATATATATATATATATATATATATATATATATATATATATATATATATATATATATATATATATAATTGTCCAAGACTTCCTAAAAGTCAGGAATAACTATTGCTAGTATAATATTGTATGAATCTTGAGCATCAAAGTTATGCCTCTACCAGTTACCATGTTATATGTCTTTCTCAAAGCAAGTTGTTTAGAGCTAGGACCTTTAAGTGAATACAAATTCACATCTCTCATGAAATTGTCTCTCAAGACACTAATCCATTCAATGAAGTTGTATCTATTGAATGTTGTTGTTTCATTAAGTCATAAAGAAAATGACAATTCATGGCTACGAGAGTGGATTATATATATATATATATATATATATATATATATATATATATATATATATATATATATATATATAAATATATATATATATAATTTCAAAAAAAAATCACTTAATATTTTCAATATTTAATCTTTAATAATTGATATCATTCTAGTTTCCAAAAAACATTAATTATCAAAGTCTAGGATCAAAGTTGTGAAACTAATAAATGGTTAGGTATCATTTATCTCATTCATCTGAATCAAAACCGATAGATATCGATTATCAATTATATTCTAGTATATAATTCCTAGATTTATGGGATCGCTAATAACAAATTTAATTAGACTAGTTTGATACCATTTATGTCTCAGAACTCTCTTGCTTAGGAATCCTTTATCACAAAAGTTTTTCCGATCAAATAATTCAATTTGAAAAACTAGTGTAATCGGCCTATAACTTGGTTATAGAAATTACGAAAACAACCAGACCCTCAAAAGATAACACTAAGTTGTTAGGTATCATTTATCCCACTAGTTCATTAAAGAGATGTGCGAGTGTTTTAAAAAAAAAAGAATTCATATATTTGAGGTTTGTAAGGGGTCTTTGATGTTTTTATAATTCTAGTTTAAAAACAATTTATATTATGATTATTGAATGCATCCAATAAACTATCGCATACTTTAAAAAATCTTATGTTTTGTAAAATCAAATTTTCACAATGTTCTTTAATAAAATCCGGTTTTATAAAATTGAGACAATCAAATTTTAATAGCTAATATTAACTCCGACATTTGAGCGCTTTAGAACATTTTTAAACCTTTTAATAAAACTTCCTTTTATAAAATAAAGTTTGCAGTTTGATATGTTTACAAATCTCTACTTTAAACCTTCATAATTTTAATCTTGAAATATTACCGGTTACTTGTTTTAACAATAAAGTTTGTTTTATTTTAAAACTATTTTTACCATCTTATGTTAAAAGGTAAATTTCATTAAAATTAAACTCCTTTATGATGTTTATTTATGTGCAAATATTATTTCGCATTTGAAAAACAAACTAATCAACCATAACACAATAATAACAACATAAATATAAAACAACACAAACATATTAAAAACATATGTGCATAAACCAACAAACAAATGACATTTTATGAGCTATCACAAAATGTGAAGTCCATTCATAAAGAGACATTTAAAGGGACCAAATAACTTCTGATAATGTTGTTGTAGAAGCTCTCTGATGAGTTATAAAAACTCTTTGATCAATTAGATCTTTGTAACAGGTAAATAATGAATCGTAAAACAGTGAAGTAAAACACAAGAATGGATCTGAATGAGTCGAATGATTAGATTACTCAATCCTCTGCAGAGCTCGACTAAGAACTTCCGCTGTAGAGGATTCTAGGGTTACAAAACAAGAACGATGAATATCTGAATAATACTTCTCTAATCGTTACTATCGTTACGTTCTAATCGTTACTATCGTTACGTTCTAAGATGCATGCAAGCATCTATTATATTAAACCCTACAAAACTCACGGATGGACAGGCCCATACCGGAGACAAAACTTGGACTAGCTAACGATCCCAAAAGACGCAATACTAAACACGACCCAACAATCTCCCCCTTTGCGTCAATTTGGAGCGAGACTATTGTTTCTTCTTGCTTGGGCCAGCAGCGGGAACCTTCTTTGTTGTATCAAACAGACGCGGGATAAGGGCGAGGATTGTCTGTCTGAAGCGAATGTATCATTATATCATATCGTCAAAGTAGTTCTTGTCATCCGCTGTGTTTTGCTTGCACCGATGGATGATCCCTAAGACGTGTTCCAAACAAGCAGTGGTGTAGAGATGTTTGTCTGCCAAAGCGAAAAGACATTTCCGTCCTTCGTTTCTGGTAAACATGATGGAGTTTCTCTTTGGGTCAATCTTCCCCATCTGCATCATGTTGAGATCACTGGTTGAGCCAACAGGAGATATGGTAGGCTTTTTCTTGAATACGCTCGCTATCTCCTGATCCATCACGGTAACTTCCATGACATAGCATACAAGCATCCTCTTAAAGTGGTCGATGATCGGACCATATTCTGCTTCGTTTGTAAGAAGGATGTTGTGCAAGATAATCCAGTCATGGGGATTAAGGTTGGGAAGATCTGCAAGTGAGATGGCATGTTCAGTCTTGGCAGATCCCCTTAGTATCTTGAACCGAACGTTGGTGAAGTTACCTTCCCTGTACGGCTTTAGGACCCGAACATTGATAATTTTCTGAGCGCTCCAAGTTTGGTATTGTGGTTGAGTGGCCCTCAGATAAAATTCGACTAAGTCCCGATCAACCTTTGGATGAGGATGAGGGAACTCAACAATGTTGGCAAAGGCATGAAAAATAAACGCCTTGCGGGTCAGTGGCATATCGAACTGAGAGTCGATAGTGTTAGAACGATCTAAAGAGATCATAGGTTCTAGCCACAAGATACTGGGTGTTTCGATGGCTTCTTTAATCAGCTTCTCAAGAGTCCAAGGAGGAAAAGGAGTTTTCCTGCTCTCGAGAAGGTCGTGGGCTTCTTTCTGTCTTTTTTCGGCTTCTTCAGCCTCTTTGGCCACACGAGCACTGATGTCAGCCTCTTTATCTCGACCTTGCTTCTTCAGAAGGTCGGCAATTGTCTCCTTATCATCTTCATCGCTCTCCTCAGCAATTTTCTTGCCCTTGTCTTTTACACCCGAACCTGAGGCTTGGGAGGTTCGGTTGTGTGTGTTGCTGTTAAAGTAGGAGGCGGTTGAGACACAGTTTCTTTTTCTCCCCCTTGTTTCGGAATGGACACGAAATCAAGGAGCCCTTCAATCTTGCTCAGTAGAGAGAGGGCGGGAGCAAGCTTCTCTGCAAGGTCACGCCTCACAGAATAATTAAGGATTGGGTCATGTGCTTCAAGGATGTTTGAGATAGCGGAGTGGACATCCGAAACACACGACTTAATCACCTCTCTTTCAGATCGAAGAGAGTCAATCTCCTTTTGATAGTTGGAGAGTTGAATGTTCTTGACCTTCAGAGCGGTGGTCTTCCTAGCAAGAGCGTCCATGAGGGAGTTCTCAGCAGCGAGATCGTCTTGAAGCTTGGTGAGGCGCTCCTCAATGGTGGTCTTGAAAGCTGAGTTGTCGTTTGATAGAGTTTGACGAAGAGAAGGGAATGACTTCAGCTCTGATGCAACTGATGTAGCCAACTGATTAACAATTGGTTCCAGCTTTGTCTTGGTGGCTTCAGCATTCTCCTATAATGATTTCAACAAAGAAGAAGCATCAGTGAATAGTTTATCGACTTTTTCGGTCGCAGCCTCACAGGCTTTGGTTGAGGCATCAATGGCTGCAATGGCGGAGTCCAGAGACTTGATGAGCTTTGGAAAAAACATCAACAATTTTCTAGATAGCAGCCTCAGAGATGGAAGACTGAGATGTGGAAGAGGAGGCGATGAGCGAATCGATTTTATCGTGAAGCTCCTTGAGATGCCTCTTTGTCACTGGAGCATCGTCATCGTCATCACTCTGAACTTGATAAGGACTATAATAGACCGAATCGAAGGTCATGTCCTCCCTACTGAGGAATGGTTCTTCGCTCTCTGATGGATGAACAAGAGAGGAGGGGGTGGTGAAGATGGAGGCTCGGTAGTTGTAGTAGGTTCGGGTTGGGTTGTAGTTGTTTCGGTAGTTGGTAGTGGTTTGGGTGCGTCGGTACGAACCCCTGTATCAGATACATTGGTTCTTACTTCAGCTGTGGTGGTGGTTGCTTCAGTAAAGATGGGAGGGGGTACTGGGATGGAGGTGGATGGAATTTCAGTGGTGGAAGTTATGGGGGGAATAGAAATAGGAATAGTGATAGGTGGAGAGGAGATTGGAGAAGTGGGAAAGTGAGCTTCAGGGGTAGGGGATCGTGGTGGAGTGTTACCACGAGGAGAGCCTTCAGAAGCAGAACTCTCTTCCTCAGATTCGCTTGAGGATGAAGCGATGATCAGCTTACGCCTCGGTTGGGTTTTTCTCCTCTTCAGCGGTGGGGATTGGACAGTCTTGGTGGTTTTTCTTTTCTTGGGAGATGGGCCTTTCACTCCCTTTGCTACCTGTTTTTCTTTGCCCTTGTCAGCCTTCTTTCCTCTTGTGGCAGGCTTATCAGCCTCATGGATGGACTTGAGCATCTCAGGAGTAAGCTCTCTAGGACCAGAGCGTCGAAACTCCTTGTACGTTTTAATAATCCGGCTGTCGGCAGGAACATCGCCATACATCGTTTCCGGAATTGAACCGTTGAACGGAAATTTAGAGGCATCGGAAACAATGATCTTCGTGGTATGGAAAGTACCAATCAAAGACATTGGGCAACCAGCAACAATGGGGATGTGGTACTTGTCCATCACCCATTTAGTAACAAGAGTCCAAAATCGGGCATAAGAAATCTCGGAATGCCGAGATGTAGAAGACAGGCTCTCAATGAGCTATTGCCAAAGGACCGACCCGTAGTCCATATTGATACCGTTGTAGATCCCGTACATAATCGAGATGAAAAGACGACTTGCCCCGTCTGATCCAGCACTTCTTTCAGACATCCCCTTGAAAAGCACGGTAAACAGCCCATTCCACTGAGGGGGCAGGCACGATTTCTTGAACTTCGTGACTGTGGTCAACACCTGAGTATACCCCATGTTGTAGAACATGTTGAAAAGATGACCCATTGGGATGGTTTCAGGGTTAACCCTCGATGAATCAGGTTCAAACCCTAATAATGAGCAGAATCTCTGCTTGGAAATAGAAGCCTTGTGATTGAAGACGTCGAAGAAAATCCGATCAACGACCTTGTCATAGTGAGCAGTAGCAAAAATCTGTGATAAGAACTCCATGGGAATTGCTTCAACTTTGGTGAGAGCAGGAGCAATCGGCGAGTACTTCAGGCATTCGATTATCGGGAACATGAAAGTGTCATATGAATGAGGAGTAAGATCAATGATTAAACTCTGTTGGGGACGAATCGGCAAGATATGTGAAGTAGCATGAACTGATGAAGAATCCGCCATTGTTGTGAAGAGATTGGGAGAGAAGATAAACAGTAGAATACTTGAAGGTTTCTTGCTCTCTGAAATTTGGGTGCAGTAAAGAGGTAAACAATGGTTTATGTTACCTTTTATACTGAGGGTAGAGGAGAGAGAAGAATCTGTCCCAAATCTTCGAGAGAAATACGAAAAGGTTTTCCGGAGGTGATTGACGCGTGACAGTTGGGATCACCAATGATCACGCATGAGAGAGAGTGTCAGTTCCAATTTACACACCTTCCCATCAGGCGCCGTTTGTAAATGAAATGGTTCCAATTCGCACGCCTGATCTTCGAGCGCCGTTTGAAATCAAATCGATTGGACTCCCGCCTGAGTCAGCACCACATCTTCTTATCCTTTAAAGCAAAATTGCCCACGTGGATCAATATTAACCACAACCTTTTTAATATTTCGCGTCCCATTAAAATTATGCCTTGTAACTGATGAAACCAAAATGTTGGAAAATCAAAAAGATCTTCGTGCTTAGTGTGTAAAAGAAAAAGAATAAAGCAACACATATGAGGGATTTTGTGATGTCAATAAAGACACGAAACAATGGATCCCGGGCACGAATCTCTTCCTTCAAAGTCAAGAAAGACTTTAAAGTGTTTGTGTGGTTTCCCGTTGAATAACGATCATACACTTATTAAGAAGTGTTGAAAGGCTTCTTTTAATTAGGCTGAGTTGGGTGGATTTCGCTTCAATTCAGAATTCCTAATCTTGATATAAGACAGAAATCGAATGAAGTACTTGTGAGACCAATGTAGTCTGTTGAACAAGTAGGTTTGAAATAATTTAAGTGGTAAGGTAATATAGTATATGTAAAATCTCAAGAAAAATTAAAACTGGATTCTAAGGGAAGAAATGTTATGGGATTTAACAATTTCATAGGAATCACTCAAAAGAAAATTAGAGATTTCATTGAAATAAGTCCATCAATTCATTAGTGAAAGCTAGAGAAAATTTATTGTTCACCGTCAATGCATATTGGGTATTGAATTGTGGGTTTCACTTAGCACGTAGTGGCACGAAGCTAAGATCATCAACGCAAAAATTGTGTAACCATAAACCTCAGTGGTAATTTCTGAGAGTCTCAAGGGTTACATTTGTGAAGCGAATGAGATGGAGAAAAGTAGTGTAGATGGTGTAAAGAAACCAAAGTACCTCTGCAGTTAAATAAGGGACCAACCAGAAAACTCTTATCTCATATGAGAAGAGAGTTAGGTAGCTCATGATTAGAATAAGTATGAGAGCCTAATTGGGAAGACAAGGTTTGTATATACCAAGTCAGTAAGGCTATTATTCAGAATCAGGTGAGGCTTTGGACACATACAGTAGCATGCTTCTGGGGACACTTAACTAGTGAAATGATTTCCCCACAAATAGACACACACACAAAAATAAGATACAAAACAAAACAAAATAAATAAAAATATTTTTGGAGTTTTTGAATTCAGGAAAAGAAAATAAGAAAAATATTTTTGGAATTTTTGATTTAAAGAAAGAGAAAAAAATAAAAAGTAAAAAAAAATGAGACACACAAAAAAAAAATATTGGAACCGAACCCGAGCGTTCGGTCTATTTCGATTAGAAGAAAATTATGGAACCGAACCCGAGTGTTTGGTCTATTTCGGTTAGAAGAAAATTATGGAACTGAACCCGAGCGTTCGGTCTATTTCGGGTGCCAAAAAAAATAAGTTTGAAAAAGACAAGAACTTTAAGAATAAGAGAAATAAATTTGAGAAAGTAATACAAAAGGTTTACAACCAAAGAAACTACCTTTGAGTGATATGCGAAGATCAGATGATACACCCGAACCTGAGCGTTCGGTTCATTTCGGTATACCAGAACAAGACCCGAACCCGAGCGTTCGGTTCATTTCGACACACATGAGACCCGAACCCGAATGTTCGGTCTATTTCGCTTCCAACTTTTAATTTTGAGAGGTAGTCTTTGGTACCGACTCCGATTCCATCATTCCCAGCCCTTGTAGAATTTTGTTGAAAGATGCTTCAGGAAGAGCTTTGGTGAAGACATCGGCCAGTTGATCAGTGGTTCGAACAAAGTGAATTTCGACATTCCCATCTTCCACATGATCCTTAATGAAGTAATAGTTCAGTGCTATATGCTTGGTCTTGGAATGTTCCACTGGGTTATGACAGATCCTAATTGCACTTTCAGAATCGCAATATAGTGGGATCTTTTTCATATTGAGTCCATATTCCCGGAGCTGGCTTTGGATCCAAATCACTTAAGATGTACAGGAGGCAGTTGCGATGTACTCTGCTTCTGCTGTAGACAGAGATACACATGTCTGTTTCTTTGATTGCCAGCTAACCAACTTCCCATTTAGGAATTAGCAGCCTCCAGTGGTGCTTTTCTTGTCTAAACCACAACCTCCAAGGTCTGCATCTGAGTAGGCTTGAACGAAGAAACCTGAGTTGATGGATACCATAAACCGAGAGAGGTAGTTTGTTTCAGATACCGGAGTATGTTCTTTACTGCCAGCATATGTGGTTCACGAGGATTTGCCTGAAACCTAGCACAATAACACACATAAAACATTATATCAGGCCTGCTAGCAGTAAGGTACACTAAAGAACCAATCATCTGGCGATATAACGTAATGTCGACTGCCGGTTTATCCAAGGATGGTGTGAGCTTGGTGCCAAACGCCATTGGAACTTTAACCTTTGAATCTCCCATCATGCCGAATTTAGCAAGGAGAGTTTTGGTGTATGCTTCCTGGTTGATAAGGATGCCTTCTGGTCCCTGTCTGATATTTAAACCAAGGAAAAAGTTAATCGGACCCATTGAGCTCATTTCAAATTTAGTCTCCATCAGCTTTCTGAATTCACCTGTTAAGCTAGGATTCGTTGAGCCAAAGATGATATCATTGACATAGATTTGAACAATCATAAGGTGGTTACCTTCCTTCTTACGAAAGAAGGTTGGGTCAACCGAACCGTGTTTGAATTTTGACATCTTTAAAAACTTGGTTAGCGTTTCATACCATGCCCTAGGTGCTTGTTTCAGACCATAAACCGCCTTGTCCAGAATATAGCAGTGATTGGGGTACTTTTCATTAACGAAGCCTGGAGGTTGCTCTACGTATACCGTTTCTTCAAGTTCTCCATTCAGAAATGTGCACTTTACGTCCATTTGGTAGACCTCAAAGTTCTTGTGTGCAGCGTAGGCAAGAAATATTCGAACAGATTCCAGCCTAGCTACAGGAGAAAAAGTTTCCTCATAATCAATTCCTTCCTCCTGGCAGTATCCTTTCACCACGAGACGAGCCTTGTTTCGAATCACATTCCCTTCCTTGTCCATTTTGTTTCTGAATACCCATTTGAGACCAACAACTGAGGCGTCTTTAGGAGTTGGAATGAGGCGCCAAACCTTATTTCTTTCGAATTCATTAAGTTCATCTTGCATAGCTTGAACCCAGTTAGAGTGATCAAGAGCAGTATTTACTGTCTTCGGTTCAACTTTTGATACAAAAGAATTGTACATGCAGAATTCTACTTTGGAAAATAGAGATGTTTGCTTTGCCTTCAGTTGAGATTGGGTCAGGACCTTTTCAGAGACATTACCCACTACCTGGGATACAGGATGATCTCTGGTCCACTTAACAAGAGGAGGGTAATTTGGATCATAGGATGGATCCAATTCAGCATTCACCATTTCTTCTAATTTAGATTGGCTATCGTCATCGTAAGACATGTCGGCATTCTCCCCCTCGATTGATGAGCTTTCCGGTGTAGTTGGACTTTCTGGTGCTACAGGACTTTCGGGTGGTGTTGAGCTTTTGGGTGCTACAGTACCTTCGGGTGTAGTAGAGCTTTCGGGTGCAACTGGAATAGAGTGCTCCCCCTCAACTTGTGAACCCGACTGTTTTGAAGAAGATGAATTCTCCTCCTCAATTGAAGCGGCTTGCTGAGGAGGTTCGTTTGGAACATCCTCACCCATTCGTTTGGCGGCATCTTCAACGATTTGCTTCAGATGGTCGACTTTGTTGTCTGCTGCCATTGCTTTCGAGAGAGTATCTTTCTCAGGTTCATCGAATAACTCCACGAACTGCTCAAACAAATTAGCAATTGAGGCTGTGACTTGACCTGTTTGAGTGAAAATTTCACCAATTGCTTCTTTAGTAGCCTTTAACTTTTTGACGTAGTTGTCATCGAAAGTCACGTAATATGTTTCTTCGATCTTCCTCGAACACTTATTTAAAACCCGGTATGCTTTTGAAGTAAAAGAGTATCCCAGTAAAATCCCTTCATCAGCTTTATCGTCGAACTTGTTATGATGTTCTTTAGAGTTGAAGATGAAGCATCGTGAGCCGAATACATGGATGAATTTAACGTTCGGCTTCCTGTTGTTGATGATCTCATAAGGAGTAAGAGAGAAACGCTTGTTGAGATACGACCTGTTCTGCTTAAAACATGCTGCAGAAATAGCGTCAGCCCAGAGATATAAAGGTAGAGAAGCAAAACTTAGCATAGTTTGGGCCGCCTCACACAAGGATCGGTTTCGTATTTCGACAATTCCGTTTTGTTGAGGGGTGTAGGGTGCTGAGAAGTTGTGACTGGTTCCTTTTTCTGCCAAAAAGTCTTCAAATTCTTTGTTCTTGAACTCCAGTCCATTGTCGCTCCTGATGTTGCGAACGACTTTTCTTATTTGCACTTCAACCTGCTTAATAAACATCTTTAGCTTATGAGTAGCCTCAGATTTGTGCTTCAGAAAGAACACCCATGTAAAATGTGAAAAGTCATCAACAATAACAAGAATATATTTGCTACCGCCAATGCTTTCGATAGATGATGGACCACACAAGTCAATGTGAAGCAACTCAAGTGGTACAACAACTTTAGTGTTTATAATGGATGGGTGACTTTGAGGACTCTGCTTCCCCATTTCACACGCGGCGCACAAATGTTCTCGATCAAACTTGAGCAATGGGAGAGCCTTCGGTGCCACAACCAGCTTTCGTCAGAATGAGCTTTGGATAGAAGACATATAGCTGGATTTCCTTTGATAGGTTTGAGATTGAGAGGAAACATTTCGCCTTTGCGTTCTGATTTGAGAATCACCCTTTTTGTTTTCTTCTCGATGATTTGTGAGCCTTCATCGTCAAATGACAGTTTAAGACCGGTACCTCCTACCAGTTGAGATACACTGATAAGGTTATGTTGTAGC
Organism: Lactuca sativa; assembly: GCF_002870075.4. Taxonomy (NCBI): domain Eukaryota; kingdom Viridiplantae; phylum Streptophyta; class Magnoliopsida; order Asterales; family Asteraceae; genus Lactuca; species Lactuca sativa. Next base: position 82,261,692 of record NC_056624.2, read on the forward strand.
CCTTCAACGTACGCCACCTTTCTTATAGTGAAGTCTCCATTGGTTATCATCCCGTAACCCTTTATCGCTCCTTAAGAGTTGTTGCCAAAATTAACATTTCCACCATTTGGAAGAGATCGGAATTCCCTTAGCTCTTCCTTCCTTCCTGTCATGTGACGTGAGCAGCCACTTTCAATGTACCATTCTTCGTCGAACTGCTCGTCACTGATAACCTGCAAAAATCAAGCAGATTTAGGAACCCAAAGTTTCTTGGGTCCACGTGAGCCTTTCACAGGAACATGAATAGTAAGAGAGATGTCAACAAGATATGTTCTTTTTATTAATGTTGTTTCATCTTCCTTCTTAATAGTGAATACTTTAATTTTGTTAGGATTTGTTACAGTCGGTTTGGATTTAGGTTTTGGCGTTTGAGCCTTGGACTGCTTTCGGTCATCCTTGACTGAGGAAACCTTCGATTTTCCTTTGAAATCTGTTGAAGATTTTGGATTTTGAGTTTGAACAGGTTTGGGTTTAGAATGAGATTGAGAGGAATTAGAACGAGAGAATTTGGACTGAGAATTTTTCCTGACTTGAGGTTCTATGTGACCCTTTTGTTTTTGGTCATTAGAGGGACCGAACCTTGAGCTTCGATAGCTTTTGCTTTCGGAACCGAACCTGTGCTTTCGGTTGTTGTCGTTCTCTGAACCGAACCTGTCCTTTCGGTTGTTAGTGCTCTGTGAACCGAACCTGTCCTTTTGGTTGTTCGTGCCCTCTTGCGCCCTGAAAGCACTTTTCTCAGACTTTGAATTTTTGTCATGATAAGAAAAATGAGCGTTTTGAGATCGCCAAAACTGCTTTCGCTATGAGAGATTCTTTTTGTATCTCAGATTCCTTTACTGCTTTTGATCCTTCACTTGTTTCGGCTGTTTGTGGATGTTAGCCTTTTGCTTCTGCTTCTTGTCATCCGGTTCACTTTTCACAGATGATGTTTCTCTTGTGGAAGTGACTTCTTCTACAGGAACTTCTTTTGTACCACTAGTACTTGGCACGTCGAAGTTGTCAGGCTTTTTCAGTGGCTCTGGAACATATCTGCCTTTGGTTTTCCACGATGTTCGCTCAGATAGACCAATAGTTTCGTCGGCATTATCTATAGGAGCAGACCAGAAAAACTCATCACAGCCATCTGCATTGTGTTCGTTCACTATGGCAGTGAGTTCGGCTGTTTGATGTTCGGTTACACTTGTGACCTTATATACCTGATTTGGTGTTGTCCTCACCTTTTGGTACACAACAGCTTTTTCTTCTAGAATCGGGGACTTATTTTGGGACAAACGAGCAAACTCCACATAATTTTCAGAAATAAGATTTTTGTGGTTTTCGAGTTCGCTCTTGACAAACTCAGAACAGTCGACTTCATCCTCTACAAAAATTTCACTCATATCATCATCCTCATTTAGTTCAGATGCGTTTTCAACATCAATTTTATTTCCTGAACTTAAATTGGCACTCAATGAGTCAAATTTTTGTATAGTTTCGGTCCTTATTTTTAGCTTATCGTTTTCATCCAAAAGATTTTTCAGCATGTCCTTATGGTCCTTGGACTTTATAAAAGATTCGATTTTGTCCAGACCATACATATAAGTCGGATTCACATCATCAGACGAAACTACACTTTCGCAATTATATGCTTCAACATCGATTTCATCCTCCTTAAACTCAAGGAAGGGCAAAATCATGCGATGAATTTTCTGCCCTATTTCACAACTTAGATGCAGTTGAGTGATGTTAGCATAAAGACGTTTAGCAATCAAACAAAAAACATTTCTCTATTTCAAAAGTTTTAAATTGTCTCTTTGTAAATAAATGTTTTCATCTTTTGACTTAATCAGCTCCGACTCCTTTTGCTCTATCCACATCCTTTGCTCCTCACTCTTGGATGACACCCTGCTTATTTGGTCAGTTAGGTTAGAATCGGTGACCCTTGTTTGAGTTAAACAACTATCCAGATTTGAGATTCTTGAATTTAAGCTATTTAATTCTTTTTCATAAGATTTCTGTGGGACTTTAAATGAAATAAAAAGAGATTGTACTTTCTTGATCAATTCATCAAGCTCATTGATCTGCACACTGAGAGGTTTTGCTGTGAAGCACAAGTCCTCTCGCTCCTTGGTGTCCTCTTTTCCGCCATCAGTATTGTATCTCCTCATGTGAGATTCATCAGTCACCATCAAGCATTTCCCACTGCTTTCAAAGCCACTTGCTACATACGCCTTTCCATGTGAAGGCTTCCTCACTTCATCATCCTCTAAATCGGTAGACCACACCTCCACGCCTCTGAACTCATCAACCGCTGCCGAACCCTGCACAATAAGAGCATTCATAGATGGGTTAGTAGCAGCTTTCTTCCTCTTGATCTCTGCAATCTTTTTCATCAGGACCGCCTCTTCATCTTTTTCTTCATCTTTCTCTGCCATTTTCTTCAGAACACAATCCTTAGCATAATGGTTCTTTCCTCCACAGTAATAGCAGCTAACGCCAGAGTCTCCTTCAACCTTCGCCTCTTTCTTTGGTTCTTTTGTCTTCGGCTCCTCCCTTACCTTTTTAGAACTATAGCTTCGTTGCCAATTTCGGTTCTTATTGGAAGGGAACCTTTTCTTGATGAACCTCTTGGGATTAGACACCATCATTGCGTAATCTTCTGAAGTAAGATCATAGTCTTCCAGGTTCAGATCTTCATCTTCCACTGCATTCTTGCCTTTAGACAGGAGGGCCAAGGACCTCAAACTCGAGACCACATTCTTCTCTTACATGACAATCTTTTCTTGGGATTTCAGAATTCCCACCAACTTAGCCAATGAATATGACTTGAACTGCTCATGAGCTTTGACTGTGGACACGACAGCTCTCCACTCAGATCTTAGGCCATTCAAAAAGGTGACCTTCTGTTCAATCAGCTTCCTTTCTATATCATGTTTGATCATCTTGCTAAGAAGATGATTGAAGCGATCGAACGTCTGAGTAACAGTTTCATCAGAATTCTGCTTAAATTCACCAAACTCAGACAAAAGCAAGGTCTGAATAGAATGCTCTAGATCTTCATATGTGGAATATAGCTCTCGCAGCCTATCCCAGATTTCTTTAGCGGTACTGCAGGAACTCACCAACCTAAATGTATCGGATTGAAGAGCGAATCGGATCAATCTCAATGCTTTAATATTGCACTGAAACTTTTCCTTTTCGTCTTCGGCCACATCTTTTACGTCTTTCAGCAGATCATTATACTCTTTCTGAGTTTTAATGATTTTAGATGTTCCTGAGTGAGCAAATGGTCCAGACACAATTGCTTCCCAAATAAGATACCCATTATCTTCAGATCCGATGACATAGTCTTCAAAATGATGTGCCCATACTTCATAATCCTGGGTGTAAAGAATAAGAATCTTTGTCGTTGATCCAATGCTGTTTGAGATGTTGATAGGATTAGATTGAGACTCGTCCATGCTTGATCGTTTAACCTGTTTGAAAGATCAGACTTGTAATATGTAATATTAGGGCAAACAAATAAATGCTGAGTTACGTCAATAATTGGAATGACGGCTCAATAAATATCAGTTATTGCGGAATAACCCTAATCGTTTCTTTCACAGAAAAGATGTGTATGAATTACACAGCCTCCTGCTTTGATACCAATTGATGAGTTATAAAAACTCTTTGATCGATTAGATCTTTGTAACAGGTAAATAATGAATCGTAAAACAGTGAAGTAAAACACAAGAATGGATTTGAATGAGTCGAATGATTAGATTACTCAATCCTCAGCAGAGCTCGACTAAGAACTTCCGCTGTAGAGGATTCCAGGGTTACAAAACAAGAACGATGAATATCTGAATAATACTTCTCTAATCGTTACTATCGTTACGTTCTAATCGTTACTGTCGTTACGTTCTAAGATGCATGCAAGCATCTATTTATATTAAACCCTAGAAAACTCACGGATAGACAGGCCCATACCGGAGACAAAACTTGGACTAGCTAACGAGCCCAAAAGACGCAATACTAAACACGACCCAACACTCTCACTTGAAAAAACACCAATTGGTTGCAAAGGTTGTAAGGATTATTGAAAGAAAAAATCCAGCAACATGCAACACTTTCAGGAAGTGTTGCAGAAAGTGTCACAGAAAGTGTCACAAAAGCTCCAACAACCTTTAAGGGGGTTGCCAACAGTGACAACTTTAGTGACAGTTTCAGGAAGTGTCACTAATTTCCCTTCACACTTATACATTGGGAAAATTCACTCTATGTCTTCAAAATAGCTCCATCTTCATTTCTTGTTACATTTTGTAAAATAAATTATTTTTAAAAGCTAATCAATAAATTATAAAAATGAATGAAGAAAACTAATCTATTTAATTATTACATACTATAAGAATAAATTAACATTACAACCGCTTTTTCAACAAATCAACACAAACAACAACACAAAAGTCTTTCCTAGTTTATGCACATCAAACACATTTATATAATCAAAACTCTATAAAACAAATCGTTGTTTTTCTAAAACAAATTTTGTGACAAACATGCATGTGAACTTTTTTTTACCATAAAATAACAATTATAAGGTTTTTAAACAAAATATGTATGAATTTTTCTTGCGAAGAGAAAACCATATATGTTTTCCAAAAACAAAGATTTCATTAACTTAACAAATAATCTAATTAATCTTGGAAAAATGACTATGATTCCAATTGTTAGGTTTTTATTCAAAAATTGTTTGAAAAACATAAACGTAGAAACGGAAGGCTTTAGATTTGAGCAAAATAAAACTAGTTTTATTCCACCAAAAGATCATTTTGCAAGACTTAGAAAGATTAAAACAAACATAGAAGGAAAGCATTATAACCTTTGAAGACTTTTTTTCCTTTTGGTTTTAAGCTCAAAGGAAGAATCTCTCTAGATGTATCCACCAACATTTAGCCAACTTGATAAGATGCTAGTCTTCTTCTTGTAATAATAACTATCTTAAGCCTTGAAGGACAAAACAAAGGTTTTTTTTTTCTAAAGGAGAGTTCAATTAAAATATCAATTTCTTCCTAGTTTTATCTTAATACTTTATGAGACAAAACTATAGAGAATATGGTGATGGGAAGGCTAAAATATTGTAGTTTTGGCTCATGAAAGGAAGAAAACTAGTTCTTTTAAGTCCTTACTTTAAGCCTTTATCCCATGAGTCTTAGCACTTTAAGACCCACACTTTATTAAATCAACTAGCCATGCTTTCTAAGAGCATGGAGTATTGAATAAATTAATCAAAAGAAAGTCTTCTTTCTTCTTTATGGTCTCCTTGAATAGTTTATAAAAATAAGCTAGTTTTTTTTATTAAAAAGTCTTCTTATTTTTATAACTTAAACATATAAATCTAAATACGACAATAACCTATTTTGGTCCAAAAAGATGTACATGCCATAATAAATCACACTTTATGATATATATTATGATATGTGTTAACACTTAACATTTAAAATTAATGTTTCCATAACATAAATAACTTCCAATTAATTACTAGAATTATATTTATTTATCAAGGATCAAATTTTTATAAATAATATATTTTCATCAAGTCGTTGTTAGTGTTACCGATTAGGATCACAATATTATCTAGCAATATCATTCTATAATGACTCTTGGGAATATAGATGTTTCATAGATTAAGGCCATAAATTGATAAGTTAGTAGTTGTCACCTACTGTAAGTTGTTGTAGTAATTAAATAACAAAGTTTGGAGAAGTTATATGGTCAGGTGGAACCAGAAAAGAATCCAAATGGAGATTTGTTCATTAGGAGCAAGGCGTACATTTCAAGTTCAGGGCGTGCATATCTAGGTAATCAAAAGCTTATTCTTGATGGGGAAATTGTGCAAGAGGTATATGTTTAGTAGATTGTTGAGGACTCTTACATATGTAATTTTATATGTATTGTAGCGGGTAAAGTAAAAGATCTAAACAAAGGAGTTCAGGACTTGAAATATCACCCTTGTAAGCCTTAACAAGGTGAGTAGATAATCTTACCTGGTGTTAAAAATGTGTTAAATTATATTTTGATATATGTATCTTAACTATAAATGTAATAATGATTCGGAGCTTGGATGGCCAAAATCCATGAGAATATATTAATATCCTTTTGGTGTTGAATGATAAAGCCTACATGGGAAAAATATGACTTATTCATTAATCTCAATAACCATGGCGAATATGGTGAGACATGTGGCGTGCAAATGAGAGTCACATGCTGAAAATGTGACTAATTCATTGAAGTCAATAACCATGGTGAAAAGAGTGAGACATATGGTGTGTATGTCACACCCCCGAACCATAAGACTAACGGCAGAAACGTCCAGAGGTGGATGACGTCATGCATAGTATTAGAACAATTGCATCATAGTAATCAAAGTAAACACAACCATTACATTACATATGAATATTTACATCTTTTTGAAAAACATAGTTTGTATACATCATTATATGATAAAAGTAAAAGACGTGACTCCAAAATGCTCCGTCTTCTCCAAAAGTTGACAAGGGTACCTGTCTATTGTTGTCCTAAGAATACAAGCGGTTTTGAAAAAGTATCAACATAAAGCTGGTGAGATTCATAAGCATGTTTTTGTATTGAAAACTAGTCACTGAATTTGTATAAATATTAAATTTTCATTATATGTAAAGTATCGCATGTATCGAAACCCTGGCTACCATCAGTATGTAAAATGTATTCTGTTTGAAAACTCTGGCTACCACCAGTAAGTAAAGTATGTTCTATTTGTCTGGGAAAATCCCTTATTTTCACTGGTATACGTGTTTTTGTTTCTTTAATGGTTCCGAAACTGTAAGGCATAAGTTTCACACTTATGTTATTAAAAGCAATTGTTCATAAGTATATTATTACGTAAATATGTTGTATGATTGGCGAGTTTTATGACCATACATAAACTTGATACGATGTGAAAAGGACGCCGATATCCTTTATGACATTTGTCACCCGTAGACCTGTCAGTCTGACTATAGCTAGCAATCAGGTGCGGGATAGTTAGTATGTATAGATCTATACACAAAAGCGACGCTTTCCCTCTAAGAAATTCTGGTTCATAAAGGTAGTCCTCCACTTAGTTAATGTTGTAAGCCCCCAAGCGCGTGTCTCCCAATTAAGTTAACGACTTTACGAGGGATAATATGTAAGTGTACTGTACTTTTGTATGAAAATCCGATGTATGTTTTGTAGAATAAAAATAATTATTTATTGTTGTACTCTCGTAGTAATGTATGACAAAAACTAAATCTGTCATAGGTTATGCATTCAACCGTGTATGTAATTTGTATCTGTAAAACTGGTATTGAAATCCCCAAACTATACCCATTATAGTTTGACTGTAATGTTATGTTCGTGAAACGTTCGTAAAGCTACGGAATTAAATTTAGAAAACGTCCCTTATGCTCCACATAATACAAAGGGATTAAGTATCTAAATATTTTATGAAAACCATTGATTTGTATAAATTGTATAAGTTTGACTTGTTTAAAAGTTTTGTGTTTGGCTTGTATCCCCCCTGAAAATGTTTAAAAATCATAAAAGCATAGGGGTAAGAACTCACCGTTTGACGTGGTATTCAAGTGTAAATCAATATGAGTTTGTTGAGTGTCAAATGGAGCCTCAGACACAAACAGATCCAATTTTACATATAGAAGCACATATATGTATTAGGTGAAGGTATAACACTATTTGTTATGGAAGGAAACCACCTTAGGGTCTAGGAAACACTTGAAACTAAGCGTTAGAATCACAAGTGATTGAAGAGGTGAAGTTTGCGGTCATAAACAAGGGTGTACGGTTATGGGTTTATGGCCCAACAGTTTGCGGCCCAAGTGTTTGCGGTCCATGGGTTTACAACCCATGGGTTTATGGCATATGGGTTTACGACCCATGAGTTTACGGCCGTAAACAGTTGACGAAAGGTGTGATTTTTGGTGTTTCGATGTCCTTTCTAGCCTCTTGGAAGTGTTCTCAGTCCCGTGCATAGCTAAAAGAAGTGTTTAGGATCCATAAGCGACCAAAACTAGGGTTTACGGCCCATGAGGTGTGTATAGATAATACATGGGTTTACGGCCGTGAACCCTTCGTGTCCATGCTTTTTGGTTCGATTTCTAGGTGAAAATCCAAGGTTTCTAGTAGGTATCAAGCATAGGAAGTAGTTACTTACTATAAGGGAGCTTGGAATGATGTTTTTAGCCACCAAGAACTAGTGTGTGTTCTTGGTGTTCTTGGCGAGGGATAGAAATCTAGTAAATGATGAAATTTATGAGATGAAACATAGATTCATCACTAGAATAAGGAATTTTTGCAATAATCAAGGTGGGATAACACTTACATCTTGAAGATATTGGAAGAATTTTTGATGAAGGTACATAGAGAGTAGAGAGAGAAAGTCCTTGAAGTGGGTAAAGTGTGAAATGAAGACCAAGTACCCTATATATTGTCACAACTAGGAATTTGAAGCCTTGTAAACATTGAACAAAGATAACAAATGTAAACCAACAATGGGAAAGCATGTAAGATGCTTATTCATTAACAACAAAATCTCAATCAAATACATCATATATGCACTACAAATAGTCAACAAACTATTGAGAACCAAGAAATCCTTGTTTAAGTCCATTTTGGACTAGGATTTCCTTATTGGGCCCAATGGACCAATAAGCTTCCAATTGGACTATCTTGGGCTTATAACTCTTGAATGGGATCTAATTGGACCCTCTTTCATTTATTTTAATATTTTGGGCCATATTGGGCCTAGAATGAAATAAGACACCTTAATGGACCTCATTCGACCGTAACTAACCTAATTAGCCCTAATGGGCCATAAAAATCATTTCTTGATTTATTTTGGGCCAATAGTTATCTAAATTATCTATGATTTGGACTTAGGCATTTAAGGGCCCAATTCCTTTCTTTTTCACTCCAAATCTCGGCCCAAGCCCAAAACAAAGGGAAGAGTTGACTTCTTGCATGCCACATCATTTTTGTATGGGGGATAACTAAGCATTACACTTCAAACATCCATGCACTTCTCATCTTTCCATGCAATCTCACTCTCTCCTCTCCTCTATCTTTTGTTCTTGGTCGACAACACAAAGAAACACACACACCTCACCAAAAATTCTCTCTAAATCACTTAAGACACCTTTCTTCCTCTTCATCCAAAAATATTGAGTTTTGCTTGTGATTCAAGAGGTTTTCATCAAGTGGTTCACATCTTTGGTAAGTTATCTCTTTGATTCATAACATATCTCCTTCATTTTACCAACAATCTTCCTTATCTCATACAACACTTGTGATGTTGCACCTTAGAAAGGTTGCTAGGATCGAATTCTTCTTCATCTTTTCCTTCCAAAACCGAAACCACACTCAAGGTGAGTTTCATACCCCCTTCTTTTTAGTGTTTATGAGTTTTATGGGGGAGAATACAAGAAAATGTGTTGATCGATGTGTAAATGTATGCTATGTGTGATTTGATGCATGTATGTGTGTGATATCATGTGTTTTGTGAAGAATATGTTATCAAAAAGTGTGTAATAACCGAGATCTAAGACATGAGAAAGGAAATAAACATAACTTAAGCTATTTTACACTAATCAAGTCAAGAAAAATAGTTTATAAGGTTAGGATAAACATACATGAACATAAAACCCATTTTTGGGCTTAAATTGTCAAAAATACAAAATTGGGGTAAAAATCAACAAGTCACGGTTTCTTGAAGGTTAAAAGGGGCCAAAACAGTTTCCATAAATATTTTCCTAATTTTTAGAAATTTCTAAGGACTTAAAATGTAAATTTGTAATCTAATGGGCTAATTTTGGGCTTTTCGGCCCAATAAGCCCCAAAATGCGAAAATTTACAAGTTGAGGAGCTGGAAATGAAATTTTCTGTAAAACAGGGAGTAATTAGCATAATAAAATGTTTATAAGGTTGAAAAATGCTTTTCATTATTAAAAAGGACTAAAAATGCAAACTTTTTAGATTTTGTGCCAAAATTGTAAAAGTTGTGAAAAATGGGTCCTTAACCGAGAACCAGTATTCTGGAGGGACTGAAACTGTCAACTAAAAAAACTTTGGGGTAAAATCGTGTTTTCATCAAGTAAATCACACAAAAGTGTCAAGAAAAGTGTTTTAAGGACTAAAAATGAAATTCTTTTATATAAAAGGACCAAAAGTGTTATTTTTATACAAGGATGAGTAATTAAAAAGGGCCAAACTCTACTTACAAACAATCAAATTAAGATACAAGATCCGCGAATTACCGACGAAAATGGAAAACAAATACACTCTCAATAATACATATCATTACCAAATGAATTGATTCGGTCTCGAATCAATAACAACACAAAATCGTTAAACCAAAGTAATTCTTTAATCACGCGATAACTACAATGAGTCAACAGACAAACTTTGGGCTTGAAAGTTTCAAATCTTGCTTGTTGGGCCTTGCTAGCCCATTAACATGATCTTTGGGCCCAAAGGGATTATGCTTACGTGATATTGAGCCTTCTATGACCTAGTTCCACGTAAAAGGACTTTCAATAGCTATAATGTGTTAGTGGACCCTAATGGTCCATTAGTACTGCTAGTGAGGTTGAGAAGTCAAATGCGAGTTGGGCCAAGTGTCTTTCGCATTCCCGATAGCCTTGAATAACTCCTGGTAATAAAGGGGGCTTCGTACCCTCCTTTCTCCTCGGTTGTTGGGCTATGAGAAAACAAAGTAAACAGATTTAGGACTATAAACAATAGTAATCAGGGTGGGTGGATTAAGCGAGTAGTAACGACTGACGCCTTCAAGGATCGTTCGTAATCTGTAGTTATAAACTAGTCATTTTTCCTAATGCGCGATTATAACAACTCATAAACCCTAATTAATCCAACGCCACCCGGGTAATCAAAAACAATTGACGTATCGGTATAACAATAAACAAGTCATGTATTTTATGTATTGGGAAAACATCGGGTTTTTCTGGGAAGTTCAACATTTTCACTTGTGTTACGTATACAAAGTTCAACAACTATACATGTTTTAAAAATCAACAAGCATATTTACGGATCTTCACACTTATTTATTACAAATACTCTTTTCAGAAAATATCGGATTTTCTGCGTTTACAAACTACACCAAATCATTTTACTACAACATTACTTATGAACTGACCAACATTTCATATGTTGACGTTTTTCAAAATAACTTGTATTCACAGGTAACAGGTAAGCCGAAGAATATGTACCAAGTTATGTCATGGTGTTTTGCTTAGATTATCTATCGAACGGTTTATGTTATGAAATTGTAATGACTAAAACAATGTAATGGATGTAAACAATATCATTTTGTATTATTTCAATGCATGGTGATCAATGATGTTATGATTCATGTATAATCATTGTAATGGTATTTAATTTAAGTCACAAGAGCCCTCGGACGTTTCCGCCGTCTGGTTCGGGGGTGTGACAGGTTGGTATCAGAGCTCTGTTTATAGTGAACTAGCATATCTAACCACACATTGATATGCAACTATAAACCAAAAAGAGGGACTAACACAACTCTGAACAAAACAAGTAAAACATAACAATAAAAACACCCTTGCTTGTATTAGGAAAAATAACATAATACCGAACCAAACAAGATAATGCTAGTATCTCGGTTAAGCCAGGACTGTTCTTAGTCGTATCAAGGAGTGGATGTAGCCTGATCAACTACATTTCCTCCAAGGTACAACAATGACATGTCCCGAGGAAATCGGGATGACTAGGGAACCTAAAAACATACCCTTTTATCACCAAGAAGAGAACATCAGCTCAATCTATGCAATAATTGTAGAGACATAGGAGTAATTGTTGGGATTAAAACCCTAATTGTGATTTGATGAACAAGATGTGGAAAATAAGAACAAACACAAATATGAAGATTATGTCGAATGATCACTTGATTTATTGAATTGTGAGGAACAAATTACACTTAAGAAATAAGAATCTAACTCTACAAGAAACCTCACCTGGCGGCTACATTTTGCCTCACACTCTTAACCCTAATAATGAATAATACATGACTATTTATAGGGAAAAGACAAGTCTTGGGCTTTTAACCTAGAATTCATCAAAGGGGCCCATTGCCATCATCCATGGAGTGCTTTGAAACCCTACAATCTCCCCCTCAAAGTATGGAATGGATGACAATGTTTTAACTTCCAAAACAAGCATCTAGCAAATAAAAAGATCTGCAACGAGGAATATATGAAGCAATCCACGAATCTTGATTCTTCAATAGTCTTCAAACACGGGCTCTAGGATATATAAATCAAGCACTGAAGTAATGTCTTTAAACTTCATTTTCGAATGTAATCCCAAAGAATCTTCATGAAAACCAAACCCGCCATAAAAACCCATTTCAAAACAAAGAAACTGAATCACTTCTTGTCTTTGAAGAGCTCCCCCTCCAAGTCACAACGATCTTCAAATAAGCTAATGATATAAGCCATCAAAAAATATCATGTAACAACCCAAACTTTAAGATTCGTAACGCCACTTGATCGAGAAAATACAAGAAGTCGGAGATATAACAAGTCCTTAGCAGAGCTCGATGAAGAACTCCTGCTGTAAAGGATACTTCTCTGTAAAAACCTTAGTAGAGCTCGATGAAGAACTTCTGTAAAAAAGCTACCTTCATAATTTTCCCACAAGCTTTATCAAAAATCTTCAACTTTGAAAAGTCACAAATCCAATTTCGAATGGCCATACCAAATTCTCCCCCGACTTATAATCAAAAACATGATTATAAAGCCTTCAAATGGTCATGAGAATGATCTTGAATGGATAAAAATTTACTATGCTCCCCCATGACAAAAGGATATACACAAAAAAATCCGAAAAGATCGTGAAAACTTGACGTTAAAAAAAAACGACTTTCCGAACCGCCAAGACTTGATGGAATCTTTATTTTTCTGTTCACAAAAAAAATATGAGCGTTAAAGAATCCAAAACTGTTCACCGGCCCTCAATGTAGTAACTTTTCTGAATATTGGGCCGAAACTGTCACTTTCTGAAAGACAGGGGCTGGAATGGTAATTCAGCATCAACAAACCCTTTTATATGTAACAAAATCTGCAAATGGTCCAAAACTGCCAAGGCATGAAAAGTATAGGGACCAGATCGTTAAATTCTTGAAGTGGCAGGGACCAAGTATGAAACATTAAGTCATCTTCCCCATTTATACAAACACAGCGACTGGAACATGATTTCAAGCGAACGCGAATCTGAGCCACTTTCGTTTCAAGCACAACCAACCGAACCAAGGTTCGTTTCAAGATCGCCATTGATTCACGCGAACATAACCGAACGTTCGGTTCGTTTCTTATTCCAAATCAAGCTTCATCAGGCGAAACTCCTTTCGCTTTCGGTTCATCCTTCGATCGCTCCAACCATTAAGAACCGAACCCAGCTTAAACACGCGAATCCAAGATAGAGGTTCGTTCCAATTCCGTTGATTATACCCCAAGGCGAGTCTCCATTCCCAGTTCGCTTATTGTTCTCACTCTACATTCGCTTCAAGCCCTTTCGTTCCAAGAGCTAGCACCCGAACCCAAGTTCGCTTTCTGTCTTCCTTTCTTTCGTTCCAAGGCAACAAACAAACCCAATCATAGATTCGCTTCAATTTTGACGATTATACCCCAAAGAGAAGAACAGTAAACGAGCATTCACAGGTAAGAATTTCACAGCGATTTTGACTTTTCGTTTGACCTGCAAGAACAAATGCTCAATCATTCCGATAAGTTCCAATTCCGATTTTGTTTTGATGTGTACCGATTCCGAATGCAATTTCCATTCAGAATGCGTCCAGATTCCCTAGCATAAATCCGAAGGCAAGTTCCAGTTCAACTATGATATTAGTTCTGATTCCTCAAACAATTGTTCGATTGCGAGTGAAAAATGCGAAACATAATTTGCAATTACAACAACCTTCATTCCGATGTCAGGTCCCTTCCAAAATCAATTCCGAAATCACTCTCCCATTTACTTCCGAAATCTCATCTAATTATCAGATTTGGCTAAGATTATGAGATCACGATCAGAATCAGAAATCCAAGAATACCGATTTTGACTTTTCTTCTTTGACAACCAAAATCAATTAACGCCAAACAACAAAATCAATGTTTCTCAACTTAATCTCCGCGCCAAACAGGTTGATTTTGGAACATGATAGATGAACAAAATCAAAATCAATTTTGATAATGATATTTTTCAGAAATCTCAACTCAGGACAAAACTATTAGTGAGTTAAATAAAAATCGAGAATTGTGAAATCCAAAAAGAATGCTTAATCGTCATGAAGTTAAACCCATGAATCGAATAAGAATATTGACATTCGAGATTCAGAATTTTGTGATTTCAAACACCGATGAACGATAGATGAACAATAAACAACAGTTGAAACTATTGGGCTCTGAAGAAATAGGATGAACAGTATAGAATAACTCTTTGGGCTAAATCGAAAGGGATTGATCCACAAAGCAATGTATTAATTTCGGACTAAACAATTTATTAGATCAGAAAAAATATGAATCAGGTCGAGAAAAAAATACCCAGATGAACAGCGTAGTAACATAATTCTCCATGAACAGTTGATTGAAAAAATCTTGATTCCACACCACCAAAACACCAAAAATCTTCAATATATGTGCAGAAAATCATCAAATCAAGAACCGATACTTCAAAAATCAATAGATCTTCAAAGACCCGCTCTGATACCACTTGTTGGGATTAAAACCCTAATTGTGATTTGATGAACAAGATGCGGAAAATAAGAACAAACACAAATATGAAGATTATGTCGAATGATCACTCGATTTATTGAATTGTGAGGAACAAATTACACTTAAGAAATAAGAATCTAACTCTACAAGAAACCTCACCTGGCGGCTACATTTTGCCTCACACTCTTAACCCTAATAATGAATAATACATGACTATTTATAGGGAAAAGACAAGTCTTGGGCTTTTAACCTAGAATTCATCAAAGGGGCCCATTGCCATCATCCATGGAGTGCTTTGAAACCCTACAGTAATGATAGTTTATTCGTATACTTCCTCCCAGTCGTTATGGAAGGGGAGAAATAGGGCCTCCAGTTTCATCAAGTTCTAGTAGCCAGAGGTAGATCAAGGAAAGGCACACGACATTAGACCTGAAGAGGAACAGGACGAATACGTGATGGTTGATCTCGATTATGATGAGTTGGACCAGGAGCCAGATGCAGAAAAGGGCGTAGAGGAGGCATGTAGTGATCCTCACCAGTTGGAAGCCCCGTCAAATTTCCGCATGTTTCAAGGGGTGGATACAGACCACTTACGCGCTATCGAGGAGGCAGTTATCAGCCGGAAGCTTCAACTTATCTTGGCCAAGGCAAGGGCTATGCGAGCCGAGCAAAAAGTAGAGGTAATCACCCAAGAGGTGGATGAACTGGCTGAACTTCTGGTGCGTCACATCGACGATTGAGTGTCGTCGTCATCCTTAATAATAGGACCTACTCTACTACCTGCTAGATAGGTTCCACCGTACGAGGGACTAGTTATACTCGTCTTTAGTACTAGTACTAGGATCTATGCTATGTACCCCGACTCTATGTTTGAGTGACTACACTACTCATAGAGTCGTTATGCTGTCAAACTAGTACCGCTTATGTATGCTCTTTCGAGCAAAATTTTCATGTATCAAAGTGCGGGTAATAGTAATGAAAGATTTTACATGTTTTACTGTGACGTTATAATCCGCTATGTGTTACGTATCCATGATTGTATGCTAAATTGTGGAATTACTTAAGTTTATGCTACACACCTAGTTTATAGGATCACAACCTCACAAAAACCACAGACACTCAACATCTTTCCGTTCCATGACAGAAAGATGCTTCAACAACCCACTCGCGGAAACCCTAGGCCAACCCCACCCGAAGTTGACTCAGCTGCATTCCAAGCAGCTGTATCTGCTGCGGTCACTGCAGCGATGGCACAAATTCACCAAGAGAACAATGGAGGAGGCAACGGACAAGGGGTCGGAAGTTCGAATAGCGGGATGAATCAAGGACCCACCAAAACATGTTCCTACAAAGACTTCACCAACTCCAAACCACGAAGCTTTAATGGCGCTGGAGGAATGGTCACCCTGAAACGATGGATCGAGAAGGTGGAATCGGTATTTGAGATATGCGATTGCCCTGAGGAGATGAAGGTGAAGTTTGCCGCATGCACTTTCGTTGACCAAGCGCTCACTTGGTGGAACGGACACGTGGAAGCCATGAAACTTCCCGTAGCCAATTCCATGCCATGGACAGAGATGAAAGAAATGTTGGTGGCTGAGTATTGCCCTCGAGGTGAAATTCAGAAAATGGAACAAGAGCTGTGGAATCTCACTATCCTAAACACTGATATAGATGCATACATATCAAGGTTTAGTGAATTGTCTCTGTTGTGCCTTGGCATGATCACCTCAGAAGGTAAGAAGATCGAGCGATTCATCTGGGGACTAACCTCCCCGATCCAAGGAAACGTGATAGCTGCAAATCCCGAAACGTTCAACAGTGCCAAGAGATTGGCCAAGAAGCTGTATGACCACAACAACAACAAGGGTGAGAAGCCAGTGGAGACTGAAGTTAAGAAGGAAAATGATAGCAAGAAGGGGAAGAACAACAAGAGGAAGGGACGTCAAGGCTCCGAATCGTCCAAGAAGCAGCAAACAGTGGCAGTTAATGTTGTGACCACTCAAGTTCCATCCACACCACATGCTCCAGCCTCAGCTCCTCCAAGTGCTCCTAGACCTTATTCCGGTAATCTTCCTAAGTGCAACAAGTGCGGTCTCCATCACAATGGAGAATGCAGAGAGATGCAGTGCACCAGTTGCAATCGGAAGGGGCACACGACAAGGTATTGTAGGACCTACCCTCCTCAGAAACAACAACAACAATAACTGCAACAACAACAACACCAACAATGACGGCAACAATGCAGGACCTAGCGACACCTGTTATGGATGTGGAAGGACTGGGCATTTCCATCGAAACTGCCCCAACAACAACAATCTTGGAAATGGAGGAACAGGAAGGGTGCTGACCATGGGTCAGGGAGAAGTGATTCAGGATCCTACTGTTGTTACCGGTACGTTCCTCCTAAACCACACTTATGCGTGCATCCTATTTGATACCGGAGCAGAGCGAAGTTCTGTGAGCAATAAGTTTAAACATTTGTTAAAACAACAACCCCAGAAGCTCAATGAAACCTTTACGGTGGAAATGGCCAATGGGAAAACCGAATCCACTGGGGAAGTCTACATCAGATGTACCCCAACTCTAAATCAACACGTCTTCCGAATAGACTTAATGCCTGTTTCCATTAGGAGTTTTGATGTGATTATTGGCATGGACTGGTTAAGCCCCCACCATGCTGAAATTATGTGTCATGAGAAGGCCGTTCGCCTTCACCTTCCAAATCATGAAACCCTAGTTATTTACGGAGACAAACCTAGAACGAATCTTCGTCTCATCTCATGCGTCCAGGCACAGAAGCATCTGCGAAAGAACGATTTGACGTTCCAGGCACATATTGTGGATAAAACCAAGGAAGAGGTTAACGTTCGAGACATTCCTGTAGCACGTGAATTCCCAAACATATTTCCTGAAGATCTTCCTGGAGTACCCCCAGAGAGACAAGTTGAATTCCGAATTGATCTTGTTCTAGGAGCTACTCCCATCGCTAAATCTCCCTACCGATTAGCTCCTGCTGAGATGCAGGAATTGTCCAGCCAACTCAGTGAACTCCTGGGCAAAGGATTCATCCGACCTAGTTTCTCGCCATCGGGAGCTCATTCCTCTTTGTCAAGAAGAAAGAAGGATCTTTTAGGATGTGCATTGATTACAGAGAGCTGAATAAGCTCACTGTCAAAAATCACTATCCACTCCCACGAATCGACGATCTATTTGACCAGCTCCAAGGAGCCAGTTACTTCTCTAAGATAGATCTACGATCTGGGTACCATCAACTCAAGGTCCGGGAAGAGGATATTCCCAAAACCGCTTTCCGAACTTGTTACGAACATTATGAATTTTTCATAATGCCCTTCGGTCTAACGAATGCCCCTGCCGCATTCATGGACCTAATGAATCGAATATGCCGACCATTCCTCGATAACTTTGTTATTGTTTTCATTGACGACATTCTAGTCTATTCCCGAAGCGAAGAAGAGCATGGCCAACATCTCCGACAAATCCTGGAAACCCTGCGAACTGAGAAGCTATACGCAAAACTCTCCAAGTGTGAGTTGTGGCTCCGTAGCGTGAACTTTTTGGGTCATGTTGTTAGTCAGGAAGGAATACATGTGGATCCTTCTAAGGTCAAAGCCATCGAAGGATGGGAAGTCCCGACAACACCCATAGAAATTCGCCAATTCTTAGGACTAGCAGGTTACTACAGGAGGTTCATTCAAAACTTCTCTGAGATCGCCAAGCCACTTACCTTTCTTACACAAAAGGGCATACCATTCAAATGGACAGACAAACAAGAAGTTGCATTTCGAAATCTGAAGCGAGCACTCTTCAGTGCCGTGATACTATCACTACCAGAGGGAACGGAAGATTTCGTAGTCTACTGTGACGCTTCAAACCAGGGTTTAGGTTGCATTCTCATGCAGCGTGGAAAGGTGATAGCTTACGCGTCCTGACAACTCAAGACACATGAAGTGAATTACACAACCCACGATCTAGAGTTGGGAGCAGTGGTCTTCGCCCTGAAGATTTGGAGGCATTACCTTTATGGTACGAAGTGCACCATCTTCACGGACCACAAGAGTCTCCAGCATATCTTGAATCAAAAAGAGCTGAATATGAGGCAAAGAAGATGGGTTGAACTATTAAACGATTATGAGTGTGAAATCAAGTACCACCCAGGCAAGGATAATGTGGTAGATGATGCCTTGAGCCGGAAAGAGTACTCTAATCGTCGTGTGAAAACTCTCTCAATAACCATCCAATCTCACCTAACCACTCACATCAGGGCAGCCCAGTCAGATGCCATGGAGGCGGAAAACAAAACAAGCGAAGTGTTACGCGGAATGGAGAAGAATCTAGAGGTGAAAGAAGGCAGAGTATATTATTTCATGAACCATATTTGGATCCCTAAATTTGGAGGATTTAGGGAGGTAGTTGTGAGTGAGGCTCACAAGACGCGATACTCCATCCATCCAGGTTCGGACAAGATGTACTTGGGTATTAAACAACATTATTGGTGGCCTAACATGAAGGAAAAAATTACCACCAATATCAGAAAATGCCTTACTTGCGCCAAGGTAAAGGTGGAATACCAGAATCCCTCGGGGTTATTACAGCAACCAGTAACTCCCGAGTGGAAATGGGAAGGGATTTCTATGGATTTTGTGACCAAGCTACCTAAGACGTCAGATGGATTGGACACTATATGGGTAATAATTAACCGACTGACGAAATCCGCTCATTTCCTGCCAATAAAAGAATCCTACAAGATAGAGAGACTGACAAGAATATACATTCAAGAAATCATGAGGCTTCACGGAGTACCTGTGTCTATCATCTCGGATAGAGATAGTAGGTTCACTTCATGTTTTTGGCAATCACTTCAGAAAGCACTGGGAACCCATCTCGACATGAACACTGCTTATCACCCACAAACAGATGGTCAAAGCGAACGAACCATTCAGACGCTCGAAGACATGCTTCCCACATGCGTGATAGACTTCGGGAAGTCCTGGGATACCCACTTACCCTTAGTTGAATTCTCGTATAACAACAGTTACCATTCGAGCATCAAAGTCGCTCCTTTCGAAGCGCTATATGGACGTAAGTGTAGATCACCGTTGTGTTAGGCTGAGGTGCGCAACACCCAGCTAATGAGGGAACTAGCATCAGACAAGACGTTAACAGGACCGGAGATCATACGTGAAACCACAGAAAAGATAGTTCAAATTAGAGCACGACTACAAGCATCGCGCGACCGAAAAAAGCGCTACGCTGATAGATGGCGAAAGCCCTTAGAGTTTCAAGTCGGGGATCGAGTGCTGTTAAAAGTTTCTCCCTGGAAAGGGGTCATTCGTTTTGGAAAACAGGGAAAACTAAACCTATGATACATTGGACCTTTCGAGATTTTTGCCCGAATTGGTCCAGTGGCGTACAGACTGTAGCTACCCGTGGAGCTCAGTAGTCTACACCCTGTGTTCCATGTTTCCAATATAAAGAAGTGCCTATCTGATGAAACTCTTGTCATTCCCCTTGATGAAATTGAAATCAACGAGAATCTCCTGTTCGTTGAAGAACCAGTCGAAATCATGGACAGGGAGGTGAAGTGTACTAAGCAAAGTCGCATCCCGATCGTGAAAGTACGGTGGAACGCGAAGCGTAGGCCAGAATTCACGTGGGAACGCGAAGATCAAATGAAGCAAAAGTACCCTCATCTATTCTAACATTCTCAAATCGGGCTCTCAAAAGAATTTCGGGACGAAATTCCCTCTAACGGGGGGATGATGTCACAACTAGGAATTTGAAGCCTTGTAAACATTGAACAAAGATAACAAATGTAAACCAATAATGGGAAAGCATGTAAGATGCTTATTCATTAACAACAAAATCTCAATCAAACACATCATATATGCACTACAAATAGCCAACAAACTATTGAGAACCAAGAAATCCTTGTTTAAGTCCATTTTGGACTAGGATTTCCTTATTGGGCCCAATGGACCAATAAACTTCCAATTGGACTATCTTGGGCTTAGAACTCTTGAATGGGCTCTAATTGGACCCACTTTCATTTATTGTAACATTTTGGGCCATATTGGGCCTAGAATGAAATAAAACACCTTAATGGACCTCATTGGACCATAACTAACCTAATTAGCCCTAATGGGCCATAAAAATTATTTCTTGATTTATTTTGTGCCAATAGTTATCTAAATTATCTATGATTTGGACTTAGGCATTTAAGGAACCAATTCCTTCCTTTTTCACTCCAAATCTCGGCCCAAGCCCAAAAGAAAGGGAAGAGTCGACTTCTTGCATGCCACATCATTTTTGTATGGGGGATAATTAAGCATTACACTTCAAAAATCCATGCACTTCTCATCTTTCCAAGCAATCTCACTCTCTCCTCTCCTCTCTCTTTTGTTCTCGGCCGACAACACAAAGAAACACACACACCTCACCAAAAATTCTCTCTAAATCACTTAAGACACCTCTCTACCTCTTCATCCAAAAATCTCGAGTTTTGCTTGTGATTCAAGAGGTTTTCATCAAGTGATTCACATATTTGGTAAGTTATCTCTTTGATTCATAACATATTTCCTTCATTTTACCAACAATCTTCCTTATCTCATACAACACTTGTGATCTTGCACCTTAGAAATATCTAAGTTCGAGATCCTTCGAGAAACGTTGCTAGGATCAAATTCTTCTTCATCTTTTCCTTCCAAAACCGAAACCACACTCAAGGTGAGTTTCATACCCCCTTCTTTTCGGTTTTTATGAGTTTTATGGGGGAGAATACAAGAAAATGTGTTGATCTATGTGTAAATGTATGCTATGTGTGATTTGATGCATGTATGTGTGTGATATCATGTGTTTTGTGAAGAATATGTTATCAAAAAGTGTGTAATAACCGAGATCTAAGACATGAGAAAGGAAATAAACATAACTTAAGCAATTTTACACTAATCAAGTCAAGAAAAATATTTTATAAGGTTAGGATAAACATACATTAACATAAAACCCATTTTTGGGCTTAAATTGTCAAAAATACAAACTTGGGGTAAAAATCAACAAGTCACGGTTTCTTGAAGGCTAAAAGGGGCCAAAACAGTTTCCATAAATATTTTCCTAATTTTAAGAAATTTCTAAGGACTTAAAATGTAAAATTTTAACCTAATGGGCTAATTTTGGGCTTTTCGGCCCAATAAGCCGAAATATGCAAAATTTTACAAGTTGAGGGGCTAGAAATGAAATTTTATGTAAAATAGGGAGTAATTAGCATAATAAAATGTTTATAAGGTTCGAAAATGCTTTTCATTATCAAAAAGGACTAAAAATGCAAAGTTTTTAGATTTTGTGCCAAAATTGTAAAAGTTGTGAAAAATGGGTCCTTAACTGTGACATCCCCAAAATCTCGGTCAGAAAAGACTGATTTTCATTTATGCTTTTAAAATAATTTCAGAGTACATCGTTTTGATTTGAAAGAGTTGAGAAATTTGTTCCCAAAAACAAAACATGATAAAACAATGTTTACCAAAGCATTTCATAAAAGAAATGTATTTTCATTATATAATCAAAACTCGGGGTGTCATGTTCCGATACAGACCAATAAGCATAAACAATAACATTACAAGTCATTCAACAAATATATACATATACAGACTTGTAAACAAAACAACTTGATGGTTCATCCAACTTATGCCCTCGCGCCACTTCCTGTAACACAAATAAAACTGAGTGGGTCAGGCTTGGGAGCCTGGTGAGCATATAGGGTTTTCAACCCACAATAAATAATTAAATTTAATTTCCACCAACCAACAATAACCCAATTACCCATTCCCGGTATTCTCACTTTATGTCCCTAAGACGACTAACATAAGGGACCTAGTATAAGAATATTTCATCGGGGCGACAACACATGCTTCGGGGGCACCTCAGCAATATAAGTCAAATAAGGCAACCATGAGGGGGATGGAGTATAGTGAATGAACACCCAAGTTCATTAACACCTACAGGTGGCGAACCTGCTAATGTTCCACAAGACTGTCTAGAAAAGTCCGTGGTCGTCATCTAAACTCCGCTAGATGACTGAATCAAAACAACAACGAGGCCTCTCATCTGTTTATTGCACACCAACAATCTACCCATGTTCTACCCAACATATTAGTAGATAAAAATATACATTTTTATACATAGATAAAAACCTGTATAGCATGCTTTGATCAATACATATTCCACATAACAGATGAGGCACACACACATAACATGTATTTCATAGAAAACAAATCAGATATATGAGATAGAAGAGAGTGAATATACATTCACACATATAACACAAAATATACACATAACACATATTTCGTATAAAATACTTCATAATTATGCGTTAGAAGAAAGTGACCACATACTCACACCTATAAACAACAATATACTTAATACACTCGAACCATACTTGTATTATTATCGTGTTTATGAAAAGTAGTATACACTCACTTGATCAGAAGATGATCGGACAGCACTACGACTTGCAGAAGTAGTAATCCTCAGCAGATCTGGAAGATCTTCACAAAAATCGAACTTCTCGCGGGCAGAGCTTCGGCTCGGGAACCGCACTTCTCGGGATCTTCGGTATCTCGGGACTTGCTTCGGGGCTCGAGAACAATACCGGGGCTTCGGGATGGCTTCAGGGGTTTACGCGCAGAGCTTTGGCACATAAACGAGGGGAAATGAGCAAATAAGCCCGGAACCCTCACATCCTATTTATAGGAGGCTGGAGCCTCGGAGTACGCGGGGCGTACTGCTCCGAAATCGTCACTGCTTACGTATCCGAAGTGCTCGAGTGCGAGTGTCGACATTCCTCAGTGTACACGGGGCGTACACGAGTACGCGGGGCGTACTTCGAACGAGTCCGATGACTCCTCTTCGGATAATGTCGGATTTTCCAATTAAATTTAAATACAAATTATTTAATAAACTTAGGAAATTCATATCTTCTTCATACGAATTCCGTTTTTGACGTTCTTTATATGCACGCGAAGGTGAGACTACGATCTACAACTTTTGTTTAGACTCCATCGGCTAATTTTAAATTTATTTTTATTATTTATTTTTAATAGGCCGGGATAGAAAAACTTCGTTATAAATTCATAACTTCTTCGTTTGACGTCCGTTTAGATTGCTTCGGCTAAAAACCCCTCGATCTCAAATTGAGTATAACAGGCTGCATACCGCTAAGCCGAAACTTCGATAAATCATAACTTCCTCATACGAAGTTAGATTTGGGCGTTCTATATATATTCGGAAACCTCGTTTCAAATACTACAACATTATTCAAAGATATCAAGTTTATTTTACACTTAAATTTTGACGCTTATTTTTTTTTCTTAATTAATCAAACCACATAATTAAGCAATTAAGCACAAAATACATAATACTCAAATAATACAATCTTATTATTTCCAAACGGGTTACAAAGGTTAACCTAGACCATTACAGTTTTAAAAATGGCAAGCCCGGAAACACAGGCGTTACAATTCTCTCCACCTTAGAATGATTCCGTCCCTGGAATCACACGTCAACAAAAAAATGAGGATAGCGACTCAACATGTCACTCTCCATCTCCCAGGTGAGATTCGGCCCATTCGTGTGTTTCCATCGGATAAGCATTAACCCAACCATTTTGCGTCGCAAGTTCTTAGTCTTTCGGTCAACAATTGCCTCTGGTTCTTCAATCAACCTTTTGTTTTCATCAATTCTCAATTCAGAAATTGGACTTATATTGGGAACTTCTCCCGTGAACTTCCTCAAATAACACACATGAAAAGTGTTGTGAATTCCATTCAGTTCTTCGGGTAATTCGAGCTTGTAAGCTTGGTTTCCAACCCTCTGAAGAACTTTAAACGGTCCAATAAACCTTGGACTTAACTTTCCCCTTTTACCAAATCTTATAAGTCCCTTCCACGGCGAGACTTTAAGCAAAACCGAATTTCCAACCTCAAAAGTCATCGGTCTTTGCTTTTTGTCAGCATAGCTCTTTTGACGATCCTGAGCCGCTAACATTCTTTCCCTAATTATTTTCAACTTTTCAGCAGTTTGATGAACCATCTCTGGTCCCATAAACTGCTTTTTCCCAGCCTCAAGCCAACAAGACGGCGTACGACACTTCTGTCCATACAAAGCTTGATAAGGTGCCATCTGAATGCTCGAGTGGAAACTATTATTATAGTAAAATTCTACCAAAGGTAAATGTTCATCCCAATTACCTAGGAATTCCAAGGTACATGCTCTCAGCATATCTTCAAGTGTTTGTATCGTTCTTTCACTCTGACCATCAGTCTGTGGATGGTAAGCTGTGCTTAAACATAACTTGGTACCCATTTCCTCTTGTAGACTTTTCCAAAACCTTGAGGTGAAACGGCTATCACGATCCGATACAATCGTTAACGGAACACCGTGAAGCCTCACAATTCCCTTCACGTAAGAATTTGCAAGCTTTTCCATAGACCATTTCTCCTTGGCTGCAATGAAATGCGCACTCTTAGTGAATCGATCAACGACCACCCAAATCATGTCGTGACCATTCTTTGTTCTGGGCAGTTTAGTGACAAAATCCATAGCAATGTCTTCCCACTTACCCATAGGCACAGGCAATGGTTCTAAACTCCCGTACGGTTTCTGATGTTGTGTCTTGACTCTCGCACAAGTCACACACTCGACCACATACTTTGCAACATCAAGCTTCATCGTCGGCCAACAGTAGTAGGGTTTCAGGTCCCTATACATTTTAGTGCTACCAGGATGAATTGAGTACATGGTTTTGTGAGCTTCTTCCATCAGAAGATCCCTAATTCCTCCTGACTTAGGTACCCAAATACGATCTTGGAATACCTTCAGCCCACGACCGTTTGTACCAAACACCAACGTTTTACCCAAACGTTCCTCCTTTCGGTCATTTTTCTCAGAAGCTTCCTCTTGAGCTTTCTTTATACTTTCCACAATGGCAGAGACAACTTCAATTCTCAACGCTCTTGGCCTTTTCCTTTCAAGATTGACTTTCCGACTAAGAGCATTAGCAACAACATTAGCTTTACCGGGGTGGTAAAGTATCTCGCAGTCGTAGTCCTTAAGTAATTCTAGCCATCATCGTTGCCTCATATTCAATTCCTTCTAATTAAAGAGATATTGGAGACTCTTATGATCAGTAAAAAGTTTGCACTTCGTGCCATAGAGGTAATGCCTCGATATTTTCAGAGCGAAAACTACCGCTGCCAACTCCAAATCATGAGTCGGGTAATTCTTTTCATGCTCCTTCAGCTGTCGAGATGCATATGCTATCACCTTTTTTCTTTAGGTTAAAACACAACCCAATCCAACACCAGAAGCATCGCTATAAACAGCGAAGTCTTCAACTCCATCGGGTAGAGAAAGTATCGGTGCCTCGCATAACTTCTTCTTTAGCTTCTCGAATGCTTCTTTATGCTTATCACTCCAAGCATAAGTAGCTCCTTTGTGGGTCAAAGCTGTTAATGGAGTAGCATCTGAAGAAAAGCTTTGGATAAACCTTCGGTAATATCCGGCTAATCCTAAAAAGCTTCGAATCTCCGTGGGACTTTTCGGTTGTTCCCACTTCATTACAGCTTCAATCTTTGCTGGATCAACCATTATCCCTTCTTGGTTGACCACGTGACCCAAGAATTGGACTTCACGAATCAAAAAATCACATTTGGAGAACTTTGCATACAACTTCTCCTTCTTCAAAACTTCCAACACTTCTTGCAAGTGTCTGCCATGCTCCTCCTGGCTTTTCGAGTAAATCAGAATGTCGTCTATGAACACTATCACGGATTAATGAAGGAAAGGATTACAAACCCTATTCATTAAATCCATGAATGCTGACGGAGCATTGGTTAGTCCAAACGACATAACCAAGAACTCGTAGTGCCCATATCTAGTTCTGAATGCAGTTTTCTCGATATCTTGATCTCTTACTTTTAGCTGATGATATCCTGACCTTGGATCGGTCTTCGAGAAATAGCTCGAACCTTGCAATTGATCAAACATGTCATCAATCCTTGGCAACGTATATCCATTCTTTATTGTTGCCTTGTTCAGCTCTTTGTAATCAATGCACATTCTCATACTTCCATCTTTCTTCTTCACGAATAACACCGGAGCTCCCCAGGGTGATGAACTAGGTCTAATGAAACCTTTGTCCAATAACTCCTGAAGTTGCATCATTAGCTCCTTCATCTCCGTCAGTGCTAATCGGTACAGTGCTTTTGCAGTTGGCGTGGTTCCTGGTAACAAGTCAATTCTGAACTCCACTTGTCTATCAGGTGGTAATCTAGGAAGATCTTCGGGAAATACTTCCGGATACCCACACACCACTGGAATACTCTGCATCACCTTCTTTTCTTTCTTAGCATCAATCACGAATGCTAAATATGATGTACATCCCTTGGTCAAACACTTTCTGGCTTTCATTAGGGAAATGATTCTAGAATTCACTCTGCGTTTGTCCCCATACACCATAAACAAATCTTTCCCAGGCGGGTTTACTTTAACTATCTTCTTCTTGCATAAAATTTCGGCATCATTGGCGCTAAGCCAATCCATTCCCAACACGATGTCGAAACCATTTAGTTTGATAGGCAATAATTCCTCGTGTAACTTATTCCCATTAAGGTCGATTTAGATGTTTTTCATACGATGGCTAATAGGTACAAACTTGCCACTAGCTACTTCGACCAATAAAGCATTATCTAGTCTATCAATAGCCAAAGCTAGCTTTCTACCAAACTCATGCGAAATAAAGGAGTAGTTGGCTCCAGAGTCAAACAAAATTTGAGCAGGTAATTCGTTTACGAGAAAGGTACCTGAAGCGACATCAGCTTCATCTTTCGCGGCCTCAAGTGTCATCTGGAAGGCTCTCGCCTTCGGCTTTGGTGGAATGTTGGGCTTAGCTGCCTCCTTCTTCTTCGGACAGTCTTTCAAAATGTGCCCTTCTTCATTACAACCAAAACATATCCTTTTGTTGCTCGGACACTCATTGGCAAAATGTCCAACCTTTCCACACTTGTAGCAGGTTACATCCTCGCCACATTTCCCAAAGTGCTTTTTCTTACACTTATCACACCACTTCGCTTCGCCTCCCTTTCCTCCAAACTTTTTCGAATCAGATTTCGAAAATTTACCTTTCTTACCGGAACCAGATGTTCCCTCAAACTTTCTTTTCTCACCAACCTCAACCTTGTCGGTGGTTCTCCCTTTAATCATGTTCTCAACAGACTTGGCAGCCCAGATAGCTGCCTCTAGAGTATGTGCCTGACGTACTGGCACCTCGTACTCCCATGGGAGTCCCTTCGCATATCGGTCCACCTTTGTCAGCTCGTCTGGGACGATACGCAAGGCAAAATCCATCTTATCGGTGAAGTTATTGGTGTATTCATCAACTGACATGCTGCCTTTCGTCAATGCCAAAAACTTGTTCTCCAATTCCAATAGATTTTGAGCCGAGCAGAACTTGCACTTGAACTGCGCCAAGAACTCTACCCATGAAAATTGCAGTGGCTCATTAGGGCTCAAAGCCTTCCCTAGAGTGTTCCACCAATGAACAGCTCCACCTCGGAACTGACGCACTGCACAGATAGTCTGCAACTTACCTCAGCAGCCACAAGTCATGAAGGCTAACTCCATTTCAGAGATCCAATCCATAACTCCAATCGGATCCTCCTTTCCATTGAAGGTCGATGGTTTGCAATTTAGAAAGTCCTTGTACTTGCATCCCATTCCATCATTCCTTCCATCATGGTTATCTTGCCTAACTATCGGCGGGTTGGCTTGACCAACAGACCCACTGAAGTTTCCACCTTCCGAGTGCCCTTCATTTAATTCGGGCTCTTCCATACGAATTGACAGTTCTTCACGATTCTGTTGAAGCAACCGCCTAGTTTCATCCATCTGACGATCCAACATCGTCTGAATCATCATTTGCACACCAGCCATGGTTATTGGCTCAGGTGCTGCTGCTACGACAGGTATTTGTTCAATCACTGGTGGTTGATTCCTGTTTTCGTCAGCATTTCCAACTCCACTTCTTGTTCTCACCATTTTGATCTACACACCGAATAAGGTGAAATTAGATCCTCAATCACGATAGATATTCAAATCATCCTTATCACTCCGAAACGTTTACATGCTAGTTCTAATATCGTAGACGCACGCTTAGAATCCTACACACATAAAGTTTCTAGATCCGGTCGGCAACAAACCATAGATCCGAATAAATAATATCATATATGGAAACATATAACATTTAGCACATAAAGCATTTTGGGCAAATTTCCTAAAATAAACTAGTGCTCGTGTCTAAAACATAACAAACACACATCTCAAAACTTCACTTAGCATTCTAAGTTTAAGTCTAGAAATCCTACAAATTCCTAGTTCACTTAAACTAATGCTCTGATACCAATTGTGACATCCCCAAAATCTCAGCCAGAAAAGACCGATTTTCATTTATGCTTTTAAAATAATTTCAGAGTAAATCCTTTTGATTTGAAAGAGTTGCGGAATTTGTTCCCAAAAACAAAACATGATAAAACAATGTTTACCAAAGCATTTCATAAAAGAAATGTATTTTCATTATATAATCAAAACTCGGGGTGTCATGTTCCGATACAGACCAATAAGCATAAACAATAACATTGCAAGTCATTCAACAAATATATACATATACAGACTGAGTGGGTCAGGCTTGGGAGCCTGGTGAGCATATAGGGTTTTCAACCCATAATAAATAATTTAATTTAATTTCCACCAACCAACAATAACCCAATTACCCATTCCCGTTATTCTCACTTTATGTCCCTAAGACGACTAACATAAGGGACCAAGTCTAAGAGTATTTCATCGGGGTGACAACACATGCTTCGGGGGTACCTCAGCAATATAAGTCAAATAAGGCAACCATGAGGGGGATGGAGTACAGCGAATGAACACCCAAGTTCATTAACACCTACAGGTGGCGAACCTACTAATGTTCCACAAGACTGTCTAGAAAAGTCTGTGGTCGTCATCTAAACTCCGCTAGATGACTGAATCAAAACAACAATGAGGCCTCTCATCTGTTTATTGCACACCAACTATCTACCCATGTTCTACCCAACATATTACTAGATAAAAATATACATTTTTATACATAGATAAAAACCTGTATAGCATGCTTTGATCAATACATATTCCACATAACAGATGAGGCACACACACATAACACGTATTTCATAGAAAACAAATTAGATCTATGAGATAGAAGAGAGTGAATATACATTCACACATATAACACAAAATATACACATAACACGTATTTCGTATAAAATACTTCATAATTATGCGTTAGAAGAAAGTGACCACACACTCACACCTATAAACAACAATATACTTAATACACTTGAACCATACTTGTATTATTATCGTGTTTATGAAAAGTAGTATACACTCACTTGATCAGAAGATGATCGGACAGCACTACGACTTACAGAAGTAGTAATCCTCAGCAGATCTGGAAGATCTTCACTAAAATCGAACTTCTTGCGGGCAGAGCTTCGGCTCGGGAACCGCACTTCTCGGGATCTTCGGGATCTCGGGACTTGCTTCGGGGCTCGAGAATAATACCGGGGCTTCGGGATGGCTTCGGGGGTTTACGCACAGAGCTTCGGCACAAAAACGAGGGGAAATGAGCAAATAAGCCCGGAACCCTCGCATCCTATTTATAGGAGGCTGGAGCCTCAGAGTACGCGGGGCGTACAGCAGTACGCGGGGCGTACTGCTCCGAAATCGTCACTGCTTACGTATCCGAAGTGCTCGAGTGCGAGTGTCGACATTCCTCGGTGTACGCGGGGCATACTTCGGATGAGTCCGATGACTCCTCTTCGGATAATGCCAGATTTTCCAATTAAATTTAAATACAAATTATTTAATAAACTTCAGAAATTCATATCTTCTTCATATGAACTCCGTTTTCGACGTTATTTATATCCACGCGAAGGTGAGACTACGCTCTACAACTTTCGTTTAGACTCCGTCGGCTAATTTTAACTTTATTTTTATTATTTATTTTTAATAGGCCGGGACAGAAAAACTTCGTTATAAATTCATAACTTCTTCGTTTGACATCCGTTCTCGCCTAACTTTTTATCGCTTCGATACCAACAACGAGACCTTCGATCCTCGTTTAGATTGCTTTGGCTAAAAACCCCTCGATCACAAATTGAGTATAACAGGCTGCATACCGCTAAGCCGAAACTTCGATAAATCATAACTTCCTCATACGAAGTCAGATTTGGGCGTTCTATATATATTCGGAAACCTCGTTTCAACTACTACAACATTATTCAAAGATATCAAGTTTATTTTACACTTAAATTTTGACGCTTATTTTTATTCTTA
This sequence comes from Lactuca sativa, assembly GCF_002870075.4. Lineage (NCBI taxonomy): Eukaryota > Viridiplantae > Streptophyta > Magnoliopsida > Asterales > Asteraceae > Lactuca > Lactuca sativa. Next base: position 82,292,960 of record NC_056624.2, read on the forward strand.
ATTAATCAAACCACATAATTAAGCAATTAAGCACAAAACACATAATACTCAAATAATACAATCTTATTATTTCCAAACAGGTTACAAAGGTTAACGTAGACCATTACATTGCTAAAAATGGCAAGCCCGGAAACACAGGCGTTACATTAACCGAGAACCATTATTTTGGAGGGAATGAAACTGTCAACTAAATAAACTTTGGGGTAAAATCGTGTTTTCATTAAATAAATCACACAAAAGTGTCAAGAAAAGTGTTTTAAGGACTAAAAATGAAATTCTTTTTTATAAAAGGACCAAAAGTGTTATTTTTATACAAGGATGAGTACTTAAAAAGGGCCAAACTCTACTTACAAACAATCAAATTCAGATACAAGATCCGCGAATTACCGACGAAAATGGAAAAAAAATACACTCTTAATAATACATATCGTTACTAAACGAATTGATTCGGTCTCAAATCAATAACAACACAAAATCGTTAAACCAAACTAATTCTTTAATCACGCAATAACTACAATAAGTCAACAGAAAAACTTTGGGCTTGAAAGTTTCAAATCTTGCTTGTTGGGCCTTGCTAGCCCATCAACATGATCTTTGGGCCCAAAGGGATTATGCTTACGTGATATTGGGCCTTCTATGACCCAATTCCACGTAAAAGGACTTTCAATAGCTATAATGTGTTATTGGGCCCTAATGGCCCATTAGTACTGCTAGTGAGGTCGAGAAGTCAAATGTGAGTTGGGCCAAGTGTCTTTCGCATTCCCGATAGCCTTGAATAACTCCTGGTAATAAAGGGGGCTTCATACCCTCGTTTCTCCTCGGTTGTTGGGCTATGAGAAAACAAAGTAAAGAGATTTAGGACGATAAACAATAGTAATCAGGGTTGGTGGTTTAAGTGAGTAGTAACCACCGACGTCTTCAAGGATCGTTCGTAATCTGCAGTTATAAACTAGTCGTTTTTCCTAATGTGTGATTATAACAACTCACAAACCCTAATTAATCCAACGCCGCCCGGGTAATAAAAAACAATTGACGTATCGGTATAACAATAAACAAGTCATGTATTTTACGTATTGGGAAAACATCGGGTTTTCCTGGGAAGTTCAACATTTTCACTTGTGTTACGTATACAAAGTTCAACAACTATACATGTTTTAAAAATCAACAAGCATATTTACGGATCTTCACACTTTTTTTTACAAATACTCTTTTCAGAAAATATCGGATTTTCTGCGTTTACAAACTACACCAAATCATTTTACTACAACATTACTTATGAACTGACCAACATTTCATATGTTGATGTTTTTCAAAATAACTTGTATTCACAGGTAACAGGTAAGCCGAATAATAAGTACCAAGTTATGTCATGGTGTTTTGCTTAGATTATCTATCGAACGGTTTATGTTATGAAATTGTAATGACTAAAACAATGTAATGGATGTAAACAATATCATTTGTATTATTTCAATGCATGGTGATGAATGATGTTATGATTCATGTATAATCATTGTGATGGTATTCAATTTAAGTCACAAGAGCCCTCAGACGTTTCCGCCGTCTGGTTCGGGGGTGTGACAGGTTGGTATCAGAGCTCTGTTTATAGTGAACTAGCATATCTAACCACACATTGATATGCAACTATAAACCAAAAAGAGGGACTAGCACAACTCTAAACAAAACAAGTAAAACATAACAATAAAAACACCCTTGCTTGTATTAGGAAAAATAACATAATACCGAACCAAACAAGATAATGCTAGTATCTCGGTTAAGCCAGGACTGTTCTTAGTCATATCAAGGAGTGGATGTAGCCTGATCAACTACATTTCCTCCAAGGTACAACAATCACATGTCCCGAGGAAATTGTGATGAATAGGGAACCTAAAAACATACCCCTTTATCACCAAGAAGAAAACATTAGCTCAATCTATGAAATAATTGTAGAGACATAGGAGTAATGATAGTTTATTCGTATACTTCCTCCCAGTCGCTATGGAAGGGGAGCAACAGGGCCTCTAGTTTATCAAGTTCTAGTAGCCCACAAGAGGGTCAAGGATGAGCCAGAGGTAGATCAAGGAAAGGCACATGACATTAGACTTGAAGAGGAACAGGACAAATATGTGACAACCCTATATTTTCCAAAAGCATTGTAACACTCGAAAGCTAAGTACAACGAAATTAACCTCGAAAATAAAGCGTTCCAGTATCAAGGTTGGGCTGCATCAAATATTAGATATCATGCCAAGGTTTCCAAAAACATAAAGAACGCTCAAAACCGAGTTATATTGAAGAAATTATAACCACTCATATATTTACGACACGACGTTAAAACATTATTTGACATAAAAAGAAAAATCTCAATAAAATACATTTTAGCCTTAAGTATCTAAACAAAAGTCGTAGATCTCGTTGAAAGGTGAGCGTACATAAAAAGATCGCCCAAATTGGACCTCGTATGAAGAAGTTACGAATTTTCAAAGTTTCGTAACAGTAGTAGAGGGCTAAAAACTCGGATTGAAGATCGAGTGTTATTTAGCTATCGCCACCTAAACGGAAGTTGAAGATCTCCTCAGTGGTAATAAAACAATAAAAAGACAAACGAAAACCGACGTCGAATAAAGAACCTATGAATGTTTAACGAACTTTAGAAGGCCCAGCCTATTAAAAATATATCATTAAAAATAAATCAAAACTAGCCGACGGAGTCTAAATGAAAGTTGTAGAGCATAATCTCACCTACGCGTGGATATAAAGAACACAAAAAACGGAGCTCGTACGCGAAAGTTACGGAATTTAGAAGAGGACAGACCAGATTACACCCCGCGTTCTCTGGGAGTACGCCCCGCGTACTAGACCCAGAGTTGAGTCCCATCGGCCTGCCCAAGCTACGCTTAGCTAGCCAGGAGTCGTAAGCCATGACGCCATATTACGCCCAGCGTAACGACATACGCGCCGCGTACGTGAGTACGCCCAGCGTACTCCAAAATTACGCCCCGCGTACTCACTCTTCTAGCACTATAAATAGATGGCATGAGCTTCGAGTTTTGGCACACCTTCACAAATCCTCAGCTATTCTCCCAGCTCCAGAGACCATTTTCTTACCTTGGTTTCCGCACTCGAGCCCCGACGAAAGATTTACGCTGCAGAGATCCCCGAAGAGCCCGACGACGCAACCATCCGCGGTCGAAGTTCTGCTCAACCCTAGCCTCTATCTTCAAACTTAACGAGTGAGTTCATACCCCTACTTTTCAATTCTTTTCACGTTTTAAGGTGGGGGGGGATACAAGTACATTACAAATCAAAGTATCGTTTTATAAACATAATTATAATATCGTTCTTATAGGGTTTTGATACAAAAATAACTTTATGTTTAAAGGGCTATTATATCACCAAGTTGTTATTACCATATGGGAACATACTTTTGAGAAACTATAATGAGTATAGTATTCCAGTTATTCATACATTTACATATACATCTCGACAAATGAAATACTTTCAAAAGAAGTAAAGTCTTTATTATCGTAAATCTGTTTATACCAAGTAATGTGAGACATTTAAACTTCAACGTACTCGTATGTATGCATTTCAAGTCCTGTATTATATACCATAATCTCTTAGAGAGAGAGCGTGATACTTGTGTATAGATCTATACGGGATTGACAACCCCGCACCTAAACTATTAGCTATAGTTAGACCGGCAGGTCTGGGGTGACAAATGTCATAACACTACAACACCTGAAGAATGTTGTTACAGGCCGTCAGTGTCAATAGTATGGTTATAAAACTCACATAAAAGTATAAAAACAAGTTTGATTTACGAGATTCATATATGCATTTCAGTTTTCCATTCTATTTTTAATACGAATTTCGTTATTATTATGCAAGTATGAAAAACACTAACGCACTCCAACACGGGAAACTTTTCAAATCATTTATAGAAAATATTGGATTTTCTGAAAACCTCATTCATCGATTTACTATCAAAAAGGACATACTTTTCAATGCAAACACTTATGAACTCACCAACTTAATTGTTGACACTTTTTCGAAATCACTTGTATTTCTCAGGGAATCAGTAATACAGGTAACCACCAGCTTTTGGAGAAGGAAACACTAAGGATGTTTTATTATTGAACATTTATCATCTCATTGTAATATTCTTTTGCTAATATGTATAACGCAACAACATACGTTTTCATTATATATGTGATGGTTGTGTTACTTTCTTTACAATATTCAATGGTTGTGATACTACGTGAAGTCATCCACCCCCGAATGTTTCTGCCATTCTGGTTTGGGGGTGTGACAGATTGGTATCAGAGCATTGTTTATAGTGAACTAAGTATATCGAACCACATACGATATACAAACTATAAATGCAAAGGGGACCAAAAACCCTCTGACGAAACATTTTCATGAACAAAATACTTTCTTTTAAAGATATACATTTTTACAAGCATGCATTAATCTTGTATCATAACAAGTTTTACTAAAAAGTATTAAGGCAAGTTACGACACTACGATTGAGCCTTGGGGTATGTAATCAGGTTGAGAATAAATATAGCCTGATCAACTATATTTATCCTGGATTTAACCAACGTACGTCGAGGAATGGTCGTAGTGGACAACAAGCCGAAAACTTACCCAAATACAAAATCATTTTAGTTTCGCCAAGTTGAAATAGTATAGAAGTATTATTAAAAATAGTTGTAAAATTATAGTTAAAAATAGTAAGTCGTTAAATAGAAATTTCTTTTCTTATAAAGTTCTTATACATCTATCCTAGTACAGACAAATGGCCGGATTCCATTTACCAGGAGATCCCTACTACCCAAACCAAGGCAACGGCGGTTGGATAGAAGAAGACCCGGAGGAAGACCCAGAGGAAATCGAAGAAGAGATCGAGGAAGAACCCGAAGGGGTTATCGAGGAAGAATTCGAAGTCGAAGTCGGAGAGGAATTCGAAGTCGACGAAGAGATCGAGGAGATTTCTAGCGGGACAGACTCCGAGCCAGAAGTGTACGACCCTCCCATCCCTCATCCTTCCGTAATCAGACCATATCAACCGGGACCCATTCCCATGTGGGGAAGTCACCTCTACTACTAGAGCCGCCAGCAAGGTGTACGCCCTCCTTTCGGCATGTGCCGAGATTTTTACAATGTCAGTGGGGGAAGCTCAGCTGATCGAGCACTTCCTGTTATTGTGAACGCTATAGCTACCCAGAACTACGAGACGGACAGGCAAGCAGCCAGAGTTCGCGAGGTCAATACTGCTACCCAAGGTAATGCCGCTGACATCCGCTGTTTGGAAGGACTACATGAGAATACCCAAATCTACACGGGGACACTTCAGAACCAAATGATAACGGCTCTGGCGGAAATAAGAGAGATGAAGGAACAACAAGCAGATCTTGAGATGCGACTGATGGGAGTAAAACGGTCGGATGCCGAATCTAGCTCCAAACGCCGCAAGTAGAACTTGTTCGAGCCCCAACAATTTTGTTATAGAGTAGGATTTCGGATAAAAGTTTTTCCCTTATTTCCCTTGTTTTCCCTGTTGTATCCGTAATCGGAGATCTCTAGGAGGATCAAATTTTCCAAACAAAAACATGTAATGTAACACACCTCAGGTGTGACCTATATGTATGAATATGAAGTATTTCTTATTTTATACCTCTCAAAAATTACGAGTTTTAAATTTCTATGCCTACCTTGAAACCATAAACTAAAGTCAAAACAAATTACAAGATACAACTAACACACGATTGTCAAAACATTAGAAACTTATAGTATTCATTCTTATTTTTCTCTACCAGAACATGCCTCCTCGTAGATCAACACGCAGAAACTCAACTTCAACACCACCTCCACCACCTCCTCCAATTATGGACACCGTTATGTTCCAGACTGCTGTAACCGCTGCTGTAACTGCAGCAATGGCACAAATGAGCAACAACGGATCGGGGGGAGGAACAAATAGTTTTACAAATGGCCAAGGTCAAGGCCATTCAGGGGTATGCACTTACAAAGACTTCACCAACGGAAAACCTATTCCCTTTTACGGGACTGGGGGAGTATTGGCTCTATCTCAATGGATAGAGAAAACGGAAGCTGTTTTCGAAATCTGTGCATGTCCTGAAGAAAGCAAAGTAAAGTTTGCCGCTTTTACTTTCTCTGAACGCGCCCTGACATGGTGGAACGGCCACGTCCAGACACTAACCCTGGTGGTGGCAAACTCCATGGGTTGGGAAAACCTAAAAAGAATGCTCCTTCGAGAATACTGCCCAAGAGGCGAGATTCAGAAGCTTGAACATAAACTGTGGAACCTCTCGATGGTAGGTTCGGACATAGCAGGTTACACCAACAGGTTCAGTGACTTAATAACACTTTGCCCAGGAATGTTAACCCTGGAAAGCCAAAAGGTCGAGAGATACATCTGGGGACTATCACCCCAACTTCGAGGAAGTGTATTAGCCTCCAAACCCTTGACTTTCGCCAGCGCCAAGGAACTAGCGCAATCTCTTGTTGATCATGGTGTCTGTCAAGGAGTCGCGGCTATCATGGCTGAACCAACAAAAGGGAACAGCAACAATGAGATCAATGCCAACAACAACAACAACAAGAAATTTTGGAACAAAAGGAAGGGGCAAACTTCGCAAGAACCTTCAAAGAAGCAAATGGTTGCGGTTCATGCTGCTACTACCCCCACCACGACTCCTGCTACCTCTGCACCAACAAAACCATATGCGGGGAATCTGCCCAAGTGCAACAAGTGCAACTACCATCACCATGGTATTTGTCGCGAGATGCACTGTAAGAACTGTGACAGGAAAGGGCACACAGCCCGTTTCTGTAAAGCACCGACACGACCAATCACTCAAGTTTCTGGCACTGGAGTAAGCCGGGCGTGTTATGGGTGCGGAGAGACTGGACACTTCAGGAGGGATTGTCCTAAGGAAAGGAATATTGGCGGTGTGGGGAGAGTGCTGGCAGTAGGACAGAATGAAGCAATAGCGGACCCCACGGTGGTTACGGGTACGTTCCTACTCAACAACACTTATGCACACATACTCTTTGACTGCGGTGCGGAGAGAAGTTTTGTGAGTCATAAATTCAAACACCTACTTAATCAAAAACCCCAACCACTCAATAAAATATTCACTGTAGAAATGGCAAACGGTAAAACAGAACACGCAAACGATTTATACATAGGGTGCACACTAAATTTAAACGAGCGCTTGTTTCGAGTCGATCTTATGCCCATTTCCATAAGAAGTTTCGATGTCATCATCGGTATGGACTGGTTGAGCCTTCACCATGCCGATATCCTTTGCCACGAAAGGGCTGTTCGCCTAAATATGCCAAACGGCGAAACTCTTGTCATTTATGGCGACAAAACTAGTTCAAGTTTACAAATCATTTCCTGTATTAAAGCACAAAAATATCTTCGTAAGGAATACCATGCATTTCTAGCCCACGTAGTAGACCAGAAACAAGAACCAAAGAACATTAAAGACATTCCGGAAGTCTACAACTTCCCATATATTTTCCCAGAAGATCTTCCAGGAATCCCACCGGAACGTCAAGTCGAGTTCAGAATCGACTTAATCCCCGGAGCTACCCCTGTAGCAAAGTCACCTTACCGTTTAGCCCCAGCCGAGATGCAGGAACTATCCAGTCAATTAAACGAACTGCTGAGCAAGGGATTCATCAGACCGAGCTTCTCACCATGGGGAGCGCCAGTCCTATTCGTGAAAAAGAAGGACGGATCGTTTCGCATGTGCATCGATTATCGGGAACTAAACAAACTCACGATCAAGAACCGATATCCCTTACCGCACATAGACGATCTATTCGACCAATTACAGGGAGCAAGCTACTTCTCAAAGATCGATCTAAGATCTGGTTATCACCAACTGCGAGTGATGGAGGGAGACATCCCCATAACGGCTTTCCGAACACGTTATGGTCACTACGAATTTGTAGTAATGCCCTTCGGATTGACGAATGCTCCAGCAGTGTTCATGGACTTGATGAACCGAGTATGTCGTCCCTTCCTGGATAAATTCGTGATCGTATTGATAGATGATATACTCATCTATTCAAGAAGCCAGGAAGAACACAGCAACATCTCCGCCAAGTACTGGAAACGTTAAGGGCAGAGAAACTTTACGCAAAATTTTCCAAATGTGAATTTTGGATTCGGGAAGTGGATTTCCTAGGACATGTTGTAAGCAAAGAAGGAATACACGTGGACCCTTCCAAGATAAAGGCAATAGATAGTTGGACTATTCCAAGAACCCCTACAGAAATCCGGCGATTTTTGGGACTCGCCGGGTATTACCGAAGATTCATACCGAACTTTTCAAAGATTGCCAAGCCACTTACCACCCTAACCCAGAAAAATGTGACCTTCGACTGGGGAGAAAAGCAAGACAGCGCATTTCAGACACTAAAGCGAGCCTTATGTAGTGCGCCCATCCTAACCCTGCCAGAGGGAACGGAAGACTTCGTGGTCTATTATGATGCATCAAACCAAGGACTTGGGTGTGTCTTAATGCAAAGAGGGAAGGTCATCGCCTACGCCTCAAGGCAACTAAAGACGCACGAAACGAACTACACAATGCATGATCTTGAGCTAGGAGCAGTCGTCTTCGCTCTGAAGATATGGAGACACTATCTCTACGGCACAAAATGTACCATCTTCACCGATCATAAAAGCCTCCAACATATCCTCAATCAGAAGGAACTCAACATGAGACAGAGACGATGGGTAGAACTACTAAGTGATTACGAGTGCGAAATTCGATACCACCCTGGAAAGGCTAATGTAGTGGCTGATGCACTCAGTTGGAAGGAGTACTCAGGTCGCCGAGTGAAGTCCCTAACTATGACGATCCATTCACACCTGTCCACGCAAATCAAGGAAGCCCAAATAGAAGCCTTGAAATCCGAAAACGTGACAGGAGAAGCCCTAAGAAGAATGGATAAGAACCTTGAAGCCAAGAGCGACGGAGGTCGTTATTTCATGGATCGAATATGGACACCGAAGTTTGGTGGGTTCAGAGAAATCGTCATGGACGAAGCCCATAAAACACGATACTCCATACATCCCGACTCCGATAAGATGTATCTCGATCTCAAGAAGTTGTACTGGTGGCTGAACATGAAAGTCGATATTGCTACCTACGTGAGCAAATGCCTGACATGTGCCAAAGTCAAGGTGGAATACCAGAAGCCTTCGGGTTTATTACAACAACCAGAAATACCCGAATGGAAGTGGGAGCGGATAACCATGGATTTCATAACAAAATTACCCAAAACAGCAAGCGGACTCGACACCATTTGGGTAATTGTCGACAGGTTAACTAAGTCAGCGCATTTCCTACCGATCAAAGAGACGGATAAATTGGAGAAGTTAACAAGGACATACCTCAGAGAAATTGTACGACTGCATGGTGTGCCCATATCCATTATCTCGGACCGAGATAGTAGATTCACCTCAAGGTTCTGGCAGTCGCTACAAAAAGCTTTGGGGACAAGACTAGACATGAGTACCGCTTATCACCCACAAACCGACGGCCAGAGCGAGAGAACTATACAAACCTTAGAAGACATGCTGAGAGCTTACGTAATCGATTTTGGCAAAGCATGGGACACACATCTACCCTTGGTCGAGTTCTCGTACAACAATAGCTACCACACCAGTATCAAAGCTGCCCCGTTCGAAGCCCTCTATGGCCGCAAATGCAGGTCACCTTTGTGCTGGGCCGAAGTGGGGGACACACAACTAGCAAAAGGGCAAGCAACTGACAACACGCTCACTGGGCCAGAAATCATAAGGGAGACTACGGAGAAGATTGTTCAAATCCGAGAACGTCTAAAAGCATCAAGGGATAGACAAAAGAGTTACGCAGATAAGAGACGAAAACCCTTGGAATTCCAAGTTGGAGACCATGTCCTACTCAAAGTCTCGCCTTGGAAAGGTTTAATACGCTTCGGAAAACATGGAAAACTGAACCCTAGATACATCGGACCATTCGAGATCCTTGCCAGGATCGGTCCAGTGGCTTACAAACTTAGACTACCTCATGAGCTCCACAACGTACACCCTACCTTTCACATATCGAACCTAAAGAAGTGCTTATCCGACGAGACCCTTGTCGTCCCTCTAGACGAAATTGCAATAAATGAAAACCTCCAATTTGTGGAGGAACCAGTAGAGATCATGGATCGGGACATCAAAAGGACTAAACAAAGCCGCATACCCATTGTAAAGGTCCGCTGGAACGCCAAGCGAGAACCTGAATACACCTGGGAACGCGAGGATCAGATGAAACAAAAGTACCCGCATCTTTTTCCTAAAACTGTAAACTATATCTTAGATTAAATTTTAGGACGAAATTCCCTTAACAGGGGGATGATGTGACAACCCTATATTTTCCAAAAGCATTGTAACACTCGAAAGCTAAGTACAACGAAATTAACCTCGAAAATAAAGCGTTCAAGTATCAAGGTTGGGCTGCATCAAATATTAGATATCATGCCAAGGTTTCCAAAAACATAAAGAACGCTCAAAACCGAGTTATATTGAAGAAATTATAACCACTCATATATTTACGACACGACGTTAAAACATTATTTGACATAAAAAGAAAAATCTCAATAAAATACATTTTAGCCTTACGTATCTAAACAAAAGTCGTAGATCTCGTTGAAAGGTGAGCGTACATAAAAAGATCGCCCAAATTGGACCTCGTATGAAGAAGTTACGAATTTTCAAAGTTTCGTAACAATAGTAGAGGGCTAAAAACTCGGATTGAAGATCGAGTGTTATTTAGCTATCGCCACCTAAACGGAAGTTGAAGATCTCCTCAGTGGTAATAAAACAATAAAAAGACAAACGAAAACCGACGTCGAATAAAGAACCTATGAATTTTTAACGAACTTTAGAAGGCCCAGCCTATTAAAAATATATCATTAAAAATAAAGTCAAAACTAGCCGACGGAGTCTAAATGAAAGTTGTAGAGCATAATCTCGCCTACGCGTGGATATAAAGAACATGAAAAACGGAGCTCGTACGCGAAAGTTACGGAATTTAGAAGAGGACAGGCCAGATTACGCCCTGCGTTCTCTGGGAGTACGCCCCGCGTACTAGACCCAGAGTCGAGTCCCATCGGCCCGCCCAAGCTACGCTTAGCTAGCCAGGAGTCGTAAGCCATGACGCCATATTACGCCCATCGTAACGACGTACGCGCCGCGTACGTGAGTACGCCCAGCGTACTCCAAAATTACGCCCCGCGTACTCACTCTTCCAGCACTATAAATAGATGGAATGAGCTTCGAGTTTTGGCACACCTTCACAAATCCTCAGCCATTCTCCCAGCTCCAGAGACCATTTTCTTACCTTGGTTTCCGCACTCGAGCCCCGACGAAAGATTTACGCTGCAGAGATCCCCGAAGAGCCCGACGACGCAACCATCCGCGATCGAAGTTCTGCTCAACCCTAGCCTCTCTCTTCAAACTTAACGAGTGAGTTCATACCCCTACTTTTCAATTCTTTTCACGTTTTAAGGGGGGGGGGGGGATACAAGTACATTACAAATCAAAGTATCGTTTTATAAACATAATTATAATATCGTTCTTATAGGGTTTTGATACAAAAATAACTTTATGTTTAAAGGGCTATTATATCACCAAGTTGTTATTACCATATGGGAACATACTTTTGAGAAACTATAATGAGTATAGTATTCCAGTTATTCATACATTTACATATACATCTCGACAAATGAAATACTTTCAAAAGAAGTAAAGTCTTTATTATCGTAAATCTGTTTATACCAAGTAATGTGAGACATTTAAACTTCAACGTACTCGTATGTATGCATTTCAAGTCCTGTATTATATACCATAATCTCTTAGAGAGAGAGAGCGTGATACTTGTGTATAGATCTATACGGGATTGACAACTCCGCACCTAAACTATTAGCTATAGTTAGACCGGCAGGTCTGGGGTGACAAATGTCATAACACTACAACACCTGAAGAATGTTGTTACAGGCCGTCAGTGTCAATAGTATGGTTATAAAACTCACATAAAAGTATAAAAACAAGTTTGATTTACGAGATTCATATATGCATTTCAGTTTTCCGCTCTATTTTTAATACAAATTTCGTTATTATTATGCAAGTATGAAAAACACTAACGCACTCCAACACTGGAAACTTTTCAAATCATTTATAGAAAATATTGGATTTTCTGAAAACCTCATTCATTGATTTACTATAAAAAATGACATACTTTTCAATGCAAACACTTATGAACTCACCAACTTAATTGTTGACACTTTTTCGAAATCACTTGTATTTCTCAGGGAATCAGTAATACAGGTAACCACCAGCTTTTGGAGAAGGAAACACTAAGGATGTTTTATTATTGAACATTTATCATCTCATTGTAATATTCTTTTGCTAATATGTATAACGCAACAACATACGTTTTCATTATATATGTGATGGTTGTGTTACTTTCTTTACAATATTCAATGGTTGTGATACTACGTGAAGTCATCCACCCCCGAATGTTTCCGCCATTCTGGTTTGGGGGTGTGACAAAATACGTGATGGTTGATCTCGATTATGATAAGTTGGACCAGGAACCAGATGAAGAAAAGGGCGTAGAGGAGGCGTGTAGTGAACCTCACCAGTTCGAAGCCTCGTCAAATTTCCGCATGTTTCAAGGGGTGGATACAGACTACTTACGCGCTCTCGAGGAGGCAGTTATCAATCGGAAGCTTCAACTCATCATGGCCAAGGCAAGGGCTACGCGAGCCGAGCGAAAAGTAAAGGTAATCACCCCAGAGGCGGATGAACTGGCTGAACTTCTAGTGCGTCACATCTCGAGTTGAACCTACTATCTTGATCGGAGATAATGGACACAGGCACACCGTGCAGTCGAACTATTTCTTGAATGTAGATCTGCGTGAGCTTTTCTATCTTGAACGTTTATTTGATTGGTAGGAAGTGAGCTGATTTTGTCAATCGGTCGACTATTACCCAGATGGTGTCTTCCCTACTCGGAGATTTGGGTAATTTAGTGATAAAATCCATAGTAATCCTCTCCCACTCCCACTCAGGTATTTCTGGCTGCTCAAGTAGACCCGACGGCTTCTGATATTCAACCTTCAGTTTGGCACAAGTCAAACACTTTCCCACGAAGGTAGCAATCTCCGCTTTCATATTTGGCCACCAATACAACTTTTTGAGATCGAGGTACATCTTATCTGAACTTGGGTGAACTGAGTATCTTGTCTTGTCAGCTTCGCTCATGAGAACCTCCCAGTATCCCCCGAACCTTGGGGTCTAGATCCGGTCCATGAAATAATAGACTCCGTCTCACTTGATCTCTAAGTTCTTTTCCATTCCTCTCAAGGCTTCAGCCGACATATTCTTTGGTTTTAAGACTTCCAGTTGAGCCTCTCTGATTTGCGTGGATAAGTGGGAACGGATAGTCATTGTTAGTGCCTTCACTCTACGACCTGAGCATTCCTTCCGGATAAGGGCATCTGCCACCACATTGGCCTTGCCTGGATGGTAGCATATTTCACACTCGTAATCACTGAGTAGCTCTACCCATTGCCGTTGTCTCATGTTCAACTCCTTCTAGTCGCAGATGTGCTGCAGGCTTTTATGGTCAGTGAAGACAGTGCACTTGGTTCTGTAGAGATAATGTCTCCATATCTTTAATGCGAAAACCACTGCTCCCAACTCTAAATCGTGAGTTGTGTAGTTGACTTCATGTGCTTTCAGTTGTCTTGAGGCATAGGCGATAACCTTTCCCCGCTACATGAGCATAAAGCCTAAGCCCTGATTGGATGCATCACAGAAGACGACGAAATCCTCCATCCCTTCGGGAAGAGACTGGATAGGTGCGCTGCATAGGGCCTACTTCAAAGTTCAGAATGCAGTGTCTTGCTTTCCACTCCAACAAAATGGTACACCTTTCTGAGTCAAAGTGGTTAGGTGTTTGGCAATCCTGGAGAAATTTCGGATAAACCTGCGATAATAGCCAGCGAGGCCCAAGAATTGACGGATTTTCGTGGGTGTCTTCGGTGCTGACCAATTCTCAATCGCATGGATCTTGGAAAAATGCACGTGTATGCCTTCCTTGCTTACCATGTGACCTAAGAAAGTTACTTTTCGAATCCAGAATTCACACTTAGGGAATTTCACGAACAGTTTCTCCATTCTTAAAGTTTTCCAGCACCAACCTCAAGTGCTATCTATGATCTTCTTCACTTGTGGAATAGACGAGAATATCGTCAATGAACACTATTATGAACTTGTCCATGAAAGGACGACACACCCGATTCATCAGGTCCATGAATATTATCGGTGCGTTAGTTAGACCAAAGGGCATTACTACAAACTCGTAGTGACCATATTGGGTCCGAAATGCTGTCTTGGGAACATCACTCTCATGGACTCCTAGTTGATGGTACCCTGATCTTAGGTCTATTTTTGAAAAGTAGCTGGCTCCTTGAAGTTGATCGAAGAGGTCGTCAATTCAGGGAAGGGGATAACGATTTTTGACAGTGAGCTTGTTCAGTTCGCCATAATCAATGCACATTCGGAAAGATCCATCCTTCTTTTCACGAATAAAATCGGGGCTCCCCAGGGTGAGGAACTCGGTCTGATGAATCCTTTGTTGAGGAGCTCATTGAGCTGGCTGGATAATTCTTGCATTTCTAATGGCGCTAGACGGTACGGTGATTTAGCTATGGGGGTAGCTCCGAGGATTAAGTCGATGCATAATTCGACATGGCGTTCGGGAGGAATTCCCGGATGCTCTTCAGGAAAGACATCAGGAAAATTGCAGACTTCAGGGATGCTCTCGAGGTCTTTAACTTCCTGTTTCTTGTTAACAACATGGGCTAGGAATGCATGACACTCCTTTCGCATAAATTTTTGGGCCTTGATGCACGAAATGATACGGAGGTTTGAGTTGAGCTTATCAACATAGATCATGAGGGTTTCACCAGAGGGAAAATTGAGACGGATAGCTTTTTCATAGCAAAGGATATCAACAAGATTGGGACTCAACCAATCCATGCCGATGATGACATCGAAACTCTTTATGGAAACAGGCATAAGGTCGATGGGAAAGGAATGGTCGTTTAAAGTAAGAGTACAGCCGATGAATATGTCGTTAGTGCTCTCTTTCTTTCCGTTAGCCATCTCGACAGTATATGTTTCGATTAAAGGTTGGGGTTTATGTTTGAGAAGATGCTTGAATGCATGACTAACAAAACTACTCTCCGCACTAGAATAAAAAAGAACGCATGCATAAGAGTTGTCGAGGAGGAACATACCCGTAACAACCATGGGATTTGCAACTGCTTCCTCCTGACCCATTGCTAGAACCCTCCCAGTGTTGCCAGTTGTTGTTTCCTTTGGGAAATTTCTCTTGTAATGCATGACTTCTCCACAACCATAACAGGATTGACCAATGCCTGCTCCAGGGTCCTGGTTAGTAGGTTGGACTTGTGTCTTGCAGCCTCGAGCTGTGTGGCCCTTCTTGCCATAGTTGTTGTAGAGCATTTCCTGGCATGGGCCGGGGTTATGATGGTAGTTACACTTGTCACACCGAGGAAGGGTACCAACATATCTATTGGTAGGTGCTTGAGTGGCAGGAGCAACGTAGGAGTAGTAGAAGTGTGAACGGCCACCGTTTGCTGTTTCTTTGAGGGCTCTTGCGAAGGCTGACCCTTGCGCTGCTTCCAGAACTTTCTTTTCCCACCACTCACCTTTTCTGGTTCGGGAGCAACTGTCACTTTATCAAGATCAACTCCATGATTTATGAGAGTCTGCGCTAGGCACTTGGCGGTGTCAAAAGTGGTTGGCCTAGCGGCCAAGACATTTCCTTGTGTTGGGGGCGTCAATACCCAAATGTATCTTTCTATTTTCTTGCTTTCCGGGGTGACCATTCACGGACATAGGAGAGCCAGATCACAGAATCTAGCCGTATAGGTATTGGATTAATTTCTAAGTCCATAACTATATTTGGTATGTACTTGACCCGACCCGGCATGGTCCATTTGGGTTGCACTTCACCGACACAATTTATATGGATAATCTTTTGAGAATAGTATGTTTATGATTAATATTAATATATTATAAGTTCTAATATATTAATATGGAATCATATTATTTAATCAGTATTGATCAAGAATTAATTTACAATTAATTAAGTGATCAAAAGGAACTAATTAAATATGCACTCTTATATATATGGAATGGGCCAAGTTCATTTAGGTTGGGCTAAGCTTTCATGGATATTCCATAGAGTGTTTAACCCATGGATCCTAGGAAATCAAAGGTCATGGGTATTAGGGTTTAACCCTAATCCTCCATACTATATAAAGATGTCCTTGGTTGGTGAAATTGGCACTAGTGTGTGGTACACTAAGAAGGGCTAGCTAATTTCACTAGAGAGAACCAAGTATCCATATTCTCTAAAGTCTTCCAAGGTGTTTTGGTGATTTGTGATTCCATTTGAGGCTTCCACACTATTGGGGCTAAGCTCTTAAAGCTTGAAGACATCAAGCTACATCAAAAGGTATGTCATCTAATTAGTACTTTGTAGTATAAGAACTTCATAATACGCTAGTTAGGATTAAAGCCTTGGAAAGTTCTTATTTGCATGTATTATAGAGAAAACATAGATCCAAGGTTTATAGGGTTGCATGTACACCATAGGAGTGTTAGAATGCTCAAAACCCAACAGTGGTATCAGAGCCACGGGTTGTTTTCTGTTATATTGATGCAAATATTTTATTTTCAAAGTTGAAAAAAAAAGAAAAAAAACATGAAGTTTGTCAAATTTTAAGATAATTACTTGTTCTTCTGAAAAACTAATTATTTGTAAAATTTGAATAATTTGCTTTATGAGTTGAATTATGTCAAATTTAATAAAAGATAAAATGATATGATTATTTTATTAGTTTTAAAAGTTTGATCTAAAGAGTTTTATTTTTTGAAACCTCCATAAGTTATGGATATGAAAAGGTTTTAAAAAAAAATTGATTCAAAGTTTTTATGGAGTTACAAAATTTGGTGTTAATGTTTTAAAGGATTCCATAACTTAAGAATAAGTTATGGATCACCAAAAGTTTTTTGTGTTACCTTGTTTTATGAGTGAATTTAGATTAATGAATAAAATTATGTGATAGTAGGTTTTAATCCAAATTAATCTAAAAGAAGTTCATAAAATGTGTTTATGTAACTTAGAAGTCACATTTATGAATCTTAAAACTCATAAAAGTTGTCATAGGTTACAAAATGAAGAGTCTTTTTCCTCATTAAATTGTTTTATGACTCCATAACTTCTCCTCAAGTTATGGATGACCAAAAGTCTCTTCATTAAATAATAAATTAAAAAAAAGTGTAACCTTAATTAATTCCATAAGTTATAAAATAAAGAAAAGTTAATTCTTTTATTAGTTTAAAGTCTTCCATAACTTGTCCTCAAGTTATGGAACTTGAAGAGATTTTTTATTAAAACTACTTTAAACACATATGTTATGGAATTAATTAGTTTTGAATAGTTTCAAAACTTGCCCTCAAGTTTTGGAATTTGAAAAGTTTTCACTTATGAATACTTTAATTCGAAGTTAGCCCTTAGAATTTTAAAGAATTAAAATTCAACCCTTATACTTTATAATATTATAAGTTAATAATATATATATATATATATATATATATATATATATATATATATATATATATATATACAAGAGTAAAGTCAGTCTTACCGCTAGTATGCCTCATTCACGAAGCCGGTCTATAAGGTGGGGGTATAAGGTTGTTGCCTATAAAATGGCAACTTAATGGGTGTCCACTCTCACCCACCGCTTGCTTGACTGGTGGAGGGTCGTTAGCCGAACGGGTTTGACAGGACTATAATTCTCCCTTCATTAAAAGTATTAATGATAAATACTAAGTAACTAAACTCTTATAAATACCCAATCTTAGTTACTTAGGAAAATGTGAATAAGGTGCTAATCCATGAAATTACACTTTGCACTTTGTTTAAGTTGGTTAGTGGAGCGTGTGTGGTTAACCGGCACACTAACTCGTATTTAACAAGGTAGGCAATGGGTGACTTAATGTTTGTCATAGATCAATGGAGCGTGTGTGGTTAACCGGCACATCGATTAAGGGGTAAACACTTAAGGGTACCAAGTAATTTGCATGGTTACTTCACACTTTGTTTTGTGATCCTCGGCATCCCAGTCACAAAACCTAAAGGGCACACTCGAGATTGAAACATGCCATTGAACAGTTCAATGAATCTCAATAGATCTAGGAGTTTCAAAACCAATTAAAACCTAATAATACATTTCGTTTATCTTGGTGGAAATTGGTGAATCGTCATTCACCTACCTTCAAATATTTTATAGCTTGGATTACGGCATCCCTCTTCTAAGTTATAAAATAGTTTGTTGGGTCCTAGCCTTAATATTTCATATTGGGTGTTATATTAAGGACTTAAGATCAACTATCTTGAATATCTCCCAAAAGATGTCTGGTTTAGACATTTATGATCTTCCTAAATCTCCTGAAACAAGCTTTCCTAAATGAAGATGATGTCCCATGGAAATCATACTTCTTTCACCTCCTCTAATTATTCTCCCTAACCCACAAGTTCAAGGTCACTCAAGCCCTATTGGCAAGGCAAGGTCTAGGTGTGATCACATCTTGGAGATGTAGTCACATATTGACAAGTCGGGAGAGTTGGGTGTCAAAGTCTTGAGAAATTTGGTGGTTCAATCACTTTCTAAGTCACATAGTGAGTTCCTTTGGGACACCTATGAAACAGACTATGACAAGACCCTTAATGATCTTATCTATTTGTTAAGATCAACTTCCTTAAAACTTGATGGACATTGACAATAGTGACACAAGAAATCCATAAAAGCATTCTCTTCCCAATGGTAAAGGGATCGGCCATAATCAACTCGGTTGACCAAATGGTAAAGAGAAAAGCTAAGTCTGTGATAGTCCCTTGTACCATTATCAAAGGGTCCATATGTTTATATTGCCAAAGGAAGGGGCATTGGTTGCGAAGCTGCCAAATTTACCTAAGGATGTTAAAGTCAATAAGTTTGACTCTACTTCAGGTAAATTCCACTATCTAACTCTGCTAAGTTTCTATTCTGAGATTCCTGATACATGATGTGACTGGGTCACATGGTGATGTTTTAAGAATCAAAGAAAAGTGAAGAAACTTAAAGAAAGAATATGTTGAATCTGATGGCGTAGATGGATTTCTATCGCATAGTTTGAAGATCGGATTCTTGAGCTACTTCTTAGGAGTTATGAGATATTGCTTAGGAATAGATAACAACAAGTTTTCATATGGATTGTAAGGACAAGTTCTTCCTCAAAGTTTTTAAAATAAAAGGAAAATTTTTGATTTTATTTATATTAAAATATCCTTACAATGGCATCTGTGGAAATTTTTGTTGCTTATAAGATTCCATTAATAGCAAGAGTGGAAGTATGAAATTGATTCTTTCATTTGTGGTAATGTCTAAATTTACCAAATAAGGAAAGATTCTCAATACCCAAGTTTCAATTGGACCGGAACTTGGAATCATGCAAGTTGTATAGCATGATGAATGAGAACTTTCAAGTATTGGAAAATTAAGACTAATTACTTGTTCACATGGATGTGTGAATCAAGTGAAGGACTAAGAGATCGAGTACACAGTCTTGTGCACTGATTAAGTCCACCACAAAAGATCGATAAGATTATTCGTCATAATTTACTATAGCTCAGTAAATATGGTTATACTTACAAGCTTAAGTGTAATTCTGAGACATTGGAAAAGGTTCCAATGTATGGCAGAGCGAATAAGAAGAATCAAATTAGGTAGAAGGATAAAAGTTTCTCAAATCTGAAAAGATGGGAGAGAGTACTTTCGTATTAGTTTTGTGATCATCTTAATGATTTAGAGACCTTATCACAATTCATCCTCTAAGAGCCTTCTTATAGCTAAGAAGAGGAACTTGAATTGTTGAAGTGGTTAAATCAAGAAGATGATTCATACTTCGTTCCAAAAACAATTCTTAGAGTTATACTCTAAGATTGTAACTTGAGTGACATGTCTTCAAGAAGGTTTAAAACTCTTATACATTTGAAATTGGTAAGTTGTGATGTTTTGGATAAAACAAAGACCAACTAAGGCCAATTGTGTGAAGTGTTTGTCTTCATTAGAATCCGCACTATCTCTTGGATGTTTGACAAGGGCGTCTTATATGTCAAGAGGACAGTGGGAGTCTTAAAGGTCTTGAAAGTCACAAGAACTAATCAAGAATAAACCTGAAGTTCTTCACTAGCACACAACTTGAGGTTTATAACCTATCGTGTTAACATATTCTGTGCCCATTCCAGTTAAAGTTGGCTTTGCATATGAGTTCTTAGAGTTCTCAATTTGTTACACAACTACTTGGAAGCAATGGCAGGCCCTTGAGCTGCCAGGTGGCAAGAAATTAAGATTGAGTTCAGTCCATATGAGTTTGTATTTGTCATTATCCTTGTCTTGTGTCTATGGTTTTGACAATTCACATGGATAAGAACACATACACCATTAAATCTAAGTGTCATAAGGTTTCTCTCCGATTCATGAAAATGATGGTGAGGAAACACTTTCACTAAGTAGATTTTAGCTAGATAGCAATTGTGATATTTGCATTCTCAAAGTCGTTAGTGGAGCGTGTGTGGTTTACCGGCACACTAACCTGGACTTGTGAGAAGTGGCAAAAAGGTCTAACCATTATGATTACGGCATCCCTCTTCATAATTGTTTAGACACACAAGTGTGCTATCTAAGGGAAGGTGTATGATTTTGATAAAGTTTTATCAATCTAGTATCAGAAATCTGAACTTTGGTAAGAAAGTCAGCTGATTTCTAAGTACATGTCAAAGCTAGTGGGAGCATAAGTGTTATGCTTATAATCATCATGTTAGTGGGAGCATGATAATTATGATAAAGTATTGCAAGTTAGCAATGTTAATTATAGAAAACAAAAGGTTTCAATTGGGAAAGAGTTGTTTTGCTATAATTAAGGGAGAGGAAATTATACTTCATCTCAAATCTATAAGCTTAGATCGTGAGGTTTTAATCATTTAGTCAAGGATATATATATGAATTTCATGTTGGAATGGCTCAACATAAGGAAATTCTGTATATGGCTCCATTATTTGCGTTCTAAAATTCGATTATGATTACGGCATCCCTTTTCATAATCTGAATTATGAGAACTTGGCAAATTGAAATGGAAATGTTATAGCAAAAGACTGGTTTAGTCTTTATGTGAGACATCAAGAATCGATTCCCATATACTTCGGATATAGGATCGATTATGTGACATCCCCAAAATCACGGCCAGAAAAGACCGGTTTGTTTATGCTTTGTTTAAAAGTCAGAGTTACATTTTAAATGAAAGTGTTGCGGAATTTGTCCCAAAACAAAATATGATAAAGATTTATCAAGAGCATTTTCATAGAAATGTATTTCATTAAAAGACTTGGGATGTCATGTTCGTACAGATCAAAAGCATAAACAGTACAATATAAGCCTTACTACATTATTTCACATCTACAGGCCTATATCTGTAATCCCTCGTCCAAAACATCACATCTATGCTCATGCGCCACTACCTGTAATACATAAAACTGAGTGGGTCAGGCTTGGGAGCCTAGTGAGCACATAGGGTTTTCAACCCACAATAAATAAGTTTATTAATTTCATCAATCAACAATAACCCGATTACCCGTTCCCGTTATCCTCACTTTACATCCCTAAACACCTATCATAAGGGACCTAGCCTAAGGATCATCGTCGGGACGGACACTACTGCTAAGGGGATTCCTCAACAATAAATGTCCTAAAGGCAACCATGTGGGGGATGGAGTACACCGGTGAACACATCGTTCACAAACACCTACAGGTTGCGAGCCTGCTAGTGTTCCACTGGACTGTCTAGAAGAGTCCGTGGTCGTCATCCATACTCCGCTAGATGACAGAATCAACAACATCAACATCGAGGCCTCTCATCATTTTATCACACGTCACCTATTACATCTACCCATGTTTTACCCCAACATTTTCGTAGATATAAAATACATATATAATTTAAATCATTGAAAACATGTATAACAATGTTCATCTGGCATAGATAGCAAGTATTCAGATAATATGCACACATAGCACGTAATTTATATAAAATACTTCATATCTATGTGTAAGTTGAAAGTAACTATGCACTCACCTGATTAGGTGGTGACTCAGCACTCGGACAGCGCTTCGATACTCTCAAAACGATATTCCTTCGATAAAACCTAGTATCGATACCACTAGGGTTTAGTTTAAAGATAACCGTGACAAATTAACTAGTTCGAGTATTATTAAGCGTTAATAATACTCATAATAATAGCCCAAATAATTATTTTAAGGACCTAATAACATTCCTATAATTATTTGAAAGCTATATTAAAAATTGCGTAAGCGTAGCACACTTACAGCGAATTTTATCGAGAACCGGGACTTAATTGGAGCAACGTTTCGAAACCGAAAAACTCCTTTTTCTCAGGACTCCGGGAGCCTCGCGGCTTCCCTAGGGTGCTAAGGGGCTTAACTAGGGTTTAGAGGTGTTTTGGGGTTGTAGAGAGAGAAAGAAGTTAGAGAGAGAAGTGAAAAAGGTGTGAAAAATGATGAAGTCTCGGCCTCCTTTTATAGTCCTGCGAGGCCTCGCTACGCTGGGCGTACCTCGGACCTACGCGGGGCGTAACCATCGGATAAGGGCGCCACCTCAGACCAGCTGGCTTGCACTCCGGAAGAGATAAGGGCGAGGGTACGCGGGGCGTACTGGCTTCGGACGCGGAGCGTACAGCGAGGGCAGGTGTCATCATCCGAAGCGCGTTCCTTCATCAGCGATGGGCGGCCCAGATGCAGCCACGTCATCAACCTCGCAACAGACTTCGCATTTTCATACTTCAACTTTAAAAATTCGTAACTCTCGCGTACGACCTCCGTTTTCGACGTTCTTTATATCCACGCGAAGGTGGGAACGTACTCTACAACTTTCGTTTAGACTTCGTCGGCTAATTTTGTCTCGATTTTAAATTTTATATTATTAACGGGCCGGGACACGATTGGTCCGTTAAATCCTCATAACTTCTTCATCCGACATCCGTTTTCGCCCATCTTTTTCTCGTTACGCTACTCTCAACGAGATCTTCGATTCTTGTTTAGGTTGCATCGGCTAAAAATCGCTCAATCTAATATTCAAATTTCGGGCTATACACTGCTATTCCGATACTTCGAAAAATCATAACTTCTTCATACGAAGTCAGATTTGGGCGTTCTTTCTATCGATGTTCTTAGTTTAACATATTCTACGACTTTCGTTTAGATCGCTAAGGCTAAATCTCGCTCTGTCGTAAGTTCACTATTCACGCTTCCCGGTATCGTGCCAGTTCTGTCGCGAAACTTCGACGGGTCATAACTTCTTCGTTATAACTCGGATTTCGGCGTTCCTTATATGCACGGAAACCTTGAGACATCTTCTACAGCTTTATGTAGAGATATCGGGCTTATCTCACACTTTAATTTTGACGCTTATTTTTATTATTTATTAATTATACATTTATAATTAAATAATAACCACATAAACACACATAATTCACATAATACTCAAATATTTCATCTTTATTACTTCAAAAAGAGTTACAAGAGTTGACCTAGACTATTACATTGACAAAAATGCTTAGCCCTGAAACCCGGGCGTTACAGATTACATGTGCTATATTCATCATTTCTAAAATTTTCCAAATGCCTGGGGCATTAAGAAGGGAAAAGGTTTAGAACTGGATATGACTAAAAGGATAAAACAATTGTCGAGGACAATCTAAGGTTTACCAAAGATTGGTTGCTGAAGGACAGTTGGAAGTATAGTGATAATTTTGAAAGGACCATATTAACATAATCTGTAAGGAGGCAACTCCTGTTCAGAAGTGATAGTCAAAATGGAATATGGAAATGTTTCAAAGTTAGAAATTATTCAATTTGTGTAAGATTAGGAAACTTAATGCAAGAAGGATGTTTCCAAGGAGTTGATCTCCTTTGGAATGCTCTGTAATGATTGTTGTCAAGTCTTTCTGATTTTGTACATAATCATTACAAGAAGATCAATGCATATAAGTTTAGAATCTAACAGATTTCAGTAAATGGCATGAATTTGGAATTCTTGCATTTGCAGTAAGGATTTGGGAGTGTGAAAAGATAATCATTGAAGTTATGTTCAATTGATCTAGTTCACAAAGTAAAGATCATAGACAAACATAGTATGCATACTTGGTGTGTGGCATGACTAGTGTTTAGAAAACATAGTGTACATGCTTGGAGCATGGGACAACTATTGTTTTAAATTCAAGAATAAAGTTGATAGCTGAAACGGTATACAATGAATAATGTGTAATCATATGGTGATAAATAAAAGGTGTTTTATTTATGTTCATAGGTTTTGATACCATATTGGATTCAATTATTATTGTGTTTCATTTTGCATGTTTTGACTTCCCGAATAAACTAGGTTATTCTTCCGGAATGACTAAGTTATTCAAACCATCCACAGTCGGTCATATGTTGGAAGTAGATATGAATTAAGACTGTCATGGGTTGGCTTGTAGAGGTCTAAGGTGTTGGACAAAGGGCTACAACACTCATGAGTGCTCATAAGTTCTGAGTATTGGATTCAACCCGCGCTCATTGGAATCACTTCATGGATTTTATCACGAGTGATCATGAGACGATAATATCTTATATTCTTCAAACCTAGAGATATGAGTTGTTACTATGAGTTGATAGTACATTGATTGCACGAAAACGCATTTGGTAACTCGGTGCTATAAAATGTGCCTTTGTGTATGATTCAACAAGTAGTAGAACAAGCCATATGAGTCGAAGTTTATCCATTCCTTTTACCTTCGGGATAAAAGCGATATCTGTGGGCCCCTCGATGATTTGATGATGACAAATGGAAGTGCTCGGCCGGGCCAGGACTGATTTGATTTGTTCAATTAGTCGGTCATCATAAATCGGAAATCGGGAAACAACAAATGGACAGAGAGAATGATTTTAATCCATGTCTCAGTCCATATGATATCTAGAATGGAGGAATATATGATCCCTTATCTAATGGACAAGTTCGTTGACAAGATCAGAGTTCGACAACGGCTTTAAGAGCTACGATTGCCAGTTAGGTTTGAAGTCATACGCAATAATAGTTTTAGACTTATCTAAGTGGGAGACTATTGGATTAATTTCTAAGTCCATAACTATATTTGGTATGTACTTGACCCGACCCGGCATGGTCCATTTGGGTTGCACTTCACTGACACAATTTATATGGATAATCTTTTGAGAATAGTATGTTTATGATTAATATTAATATATTATAAGTTCTAATATATTAATATGGAATCATATTATTTAATTAGTATTGATCAAGAATTAATTTATAATTAATTAAGTGATCAAAAGGAACTAATTAAATATGGACTCTTATATATATGGAATGGGCCAAGTTCATTTAGGTTGGGCTAAGCTTTCATGGATATTCCATGGAGTGTTTAACCCATGGATCCTAGGAAATGAAAGGTCATGGGTATTAGGGTTTAACCCTAATCCTCCATACTATATAAAGATGTCCTTGGTTGGTGAAATTGGCACTAGTGTGTGGTACACTAAGAAGGGCTAGCCAATTTCACTAGAGAGAACCAAGTATCCATATTCTCTAAAGTCTTCCAAGGTTTTTTGGTGATTTGTGATTCCATTTGAGGCTTCCACACTATTGGGGCTAAGCTCTTAAAGCTTGAAGACATCAAGCTACATCAAAAGGTATGTCATCTAACTAGTACTTTGTAGTATAAGAACTTCATAATATGCTAGTTAGGATTAAAGCCTTGGAAAGTTCTTATTTGCATGTATTATAGAGAAAACATAGATCCAAGGTTTATAGGGTTGCATGTACACCATAGGAGTGTTAGAATGCTCAAAACCCAACAATAAGAGGCAACATCGGAACCCTTCATCTTCATGTTCCAAAGCTCGTGCTCCAATTTCTGCATCTCGCCCCTGGGGTAGTATTCAGCAAGCATGATTTCCTTCAAAATTTCCCAACCCATGGCATTTGCTACTGGTAGGGTTAGGGATTTGACTCGACCATTCCACCAGGTCAATGCTCTGTCGGTGAAAGTGCAAGCGGATAATTTCACTTTATTGGCTTCAGAACTGGGACAAATTTCGAAGATGGATTCCATTTTCTCGAACCATCGAGTCAGAGTAATAACAGCTCCATTGTCGTCAAAAGATGTGGGTTTTGCGTTAATAAAGTCTTTATAGGAACACTCCTTTTATTTCTGGTACGTGTGTATACTTGTATACTTCTTGTAAAATACTTATATTTTATAGTATACTTTTAGTTCAGAGCGCTTCGGCCCCTTAGTGTTTATAGTTATATACCATGTAAAGTTCGGTATACTTAGTTCACTATAAACAATAGCTCTGATACCAATCTGTCACACCCCCGAACCGTAAGACTAACGGAGGAAACGTCCAGAGGTGGATGACGTCATGCATAGTATCACAACAATTGCATCATATTAATCAAAGTAAACACAACCATTAAATTACATATGAATATTTACATCTGTTTGAAAAACATAGTTTGTATACATCATTATATGAAAAAAGTAAAAGACGTGACTCCAAAATGCTCTGTCTTCTCCAAAAGCTGACAAGCGTACCTGTCTATTGTTGTCCTATTGTTGTCCTGAGAATATAAGCGGTTTTAAAAACGTATCAGCAATAAGTTGGTGAGATTCATAAATATATCTTTGTAATGAAAACTAGTCACTAAATTTGTATAAATATCAAATTTTCATTATATGTAAAGTATCGTTTGTATCGAAACCCTGGCTACAATCAGTATGTAAAATATATTTCGTTTGAAAACTCGGGCTACCATCAGTAAGCAAAGTATGTTCTGTTTGTCTGGGAAAATCCCTTATTTTCCCTGGTATACGTGTTTTTGTTGCTTTAATGGTTCTGGAACTGTAAGGATTAAGTGTCACACTTATGTTATTACAGCAATTGTTCATAAGTATATTATTACGAAAATATGTCATACGATTGGCGAGTTTTATGACCATACTTAAACTTGATACAACGTGAAACGGACATTGATATCCTTTATATCATTTGTCACTCGTAGACCTGGCGGTCCGACTGTAGCTAGCAGCCAGGTGCGGGATAGTCAGTCACGTATAGATCTATACACAAAAGCCACGCTTTTCCTCTAGGAAATTCTGGTTCATAAGGGTAGTTCTCCACTTAGTTAATGTTGTAAGCGCCCAAGGACGTGTCTCCCAATTAAGTTAACGAGTTTATGAGGGATAATATGTAAGTGTACTGTCCTCTCGTGTTAAAATCCGATGTATGTTTTGTAGAGTAAAAATAATTATTTATTGTTGTACTCTCGTAGTAATGTATGACAAAAACTAAATCTGACATAGTTTATACATTCAACCGTGTATGTAACTTGTATCTGTAAAACTGGTAATGAAATCCCCAAACTATACCCATTATAGTTTGACTGCAATGTTATGTTCATGAAACGTTCGTAAAGCTATGGAATTAAATTTAGAAAACGTCCCTTATGCTCCACATAATACAAAGGGATTAAGTATCTAAATGTTTTATGAAAACCATCGATTTGTATAAATTGTATAAGTTTGACTTGTCGAAAACTTTTGTGTTTGGCTTGTATCCCCCTTGAAAACGTTTAAAAATCATAAAAGCGTAGGGGTATGAACTCACCGTTTGACGTGGAATTCAAGTGCAAATCAATATGAGTTTGTTGAGTGTCAAATGGAGCCTCGAACACAAACGAATCCAATTTAACATATAGAAGCACATATATGTATTAGGTGAGGATATAGCACTATTTGTTATGGAAGGAAACCACCTTAGGGACTAGGAAACACTTGAAACTAAGCATTAGAATCACAAGTGATTGAAGAGGTGGAGTTTGCGGTCGTAAACAAGGGAGTATAGTTATGGGTTTGCTGCCCAACAGTTTGCGGCCCAAGTGTTTGCCTGTCCATGGGTTTATGGCCCATGGGTTTACGGCCCATGAGTTTACGGCCGTAAACACTTAACGAAAGGTGTGATTTTCGGTGTTTCAAGGTCCTTTCTAGCCTCTTGGAAGTGTTCTAAGAATGTGCATAGCTAAAAGAAGTGTTTAAGATCCATAATCGACCAAAACTATGGTTTACGGCCCAGGAGGTGTGTATGGCCGTACACATGGGTTTACGGTTGTAAACCCTTTGTGTCCATGCTTTTTGGGTAGATTTCTAGGTGAAAATCCAAGGTTTCTAGTTGGTATCAAGGATATGAAGTAGTTAGTTACTGTAAGGGAGCTTGGAATGAGGTTTTTAGCCACCAAGAACTAGTGTGTGTTCTTGGTGTTCTTGGTGAGGGATAAAAATCTAGTAAATGATGAAATTTATTAGATGAAACATAGATTCATCACTAGAATAAGGAATTTTAGCAATAATCAAGGTGGGATAACACTTACATCTTGAAGATCTTGGAAGAATTTTCGATGAAGGTACAGAGAGAGTAGAGAGAGAAAGTCCTTGAAGTGGGTAAAGTGTGAAATGAAGGCCAAGTACCCTATATATAGGGTGGAGTTTTCGGGCAATGGGTGGGGTGGGGGTGTACAGCCGTAAACTCGACTTTGCGGCCGTACACTCCTCTTGAAGGGGTGTTTGGCCAGGATGCTATGCTTTGACTTAGAAAAACGCGTTCTTGGACCCAAAACTTGATTGTACTGAGCTTAGAATATTTACTTAGACCCAAAATAATGCTAATAAGAGCATAAATAAATTCCGAATTGAATTATTTTTAACGGTTTGAACGGAAGAAATTTCGGGTTTTCATAGTGTACTACGTCAATACTTAGTAATGTGAATATGTCATCCTTCATTTTCTGAAATTATTTAAACATTTTCTTTATGTTGTATGAATTGAGATGTCAAAATTTCTAATTAAATAAAACATTTTTAAGATAACAAAAGTTATTTTATCAAAACCTTCAAGGATATCATTCATTCATATTCTAACATATGTTACAACGTAAAATTTAAAAGGTCATGAAACTACATATTACAAGCAAATCTCTTTATTCCACTCAACATCCTAGGTAGACTACAACAACCATGGTTCCACTACAGGATTAAATTAAATTATTTTATTAATTGTTTAGTTGTAAATAATTATTTAATCCATATTTATTAAATTAAATTAATTAATTGTTTAATTAAAAGATGATGATTAAACCAAAGACGGTTTATTTTTAAATTAAATTAATTTTTTATTAATTTCGAAAATTTAAACATAAACCTAGTATATTTGAAAAGTTTTAAAATACACCTTATACTATATATAATAAAAAAGATTAATATAATGCATGTACAAGACAAGTCAGTCAAAGCGCTAGTGCGCCTCATTCACGAAGCCATAGTATGAGAGGGATTTTAGGAAGTAGCCTATAAAATGAATGTCATTGGGTATCCATTCTTAGCCACCGCTCTCTTGTATAGTGGAGGGTTGTTAGCCGAATGGATTTGATAGGACATAATCTCACTAATAAGTATAATGTAATAAAAGTAACTAAGACTTTTTATAAAATCCTATTCTTAGTTACTTTACAAAAAATGTAAAAAGTATGCTAATCCCTAAAATAGCACATTATGCTTTATAGTAGAGCATGTATGGTTAACAAGTACACTGATAGTGACTATAAAGAGTAGTAGCGGGCATCTAAAAAATTATCATTGTTAATGGGACGCATGTGGTTAACTGATACACTAATTAGAGATGATAAATGACATCGAGAGTGCCACTCATATTTGTATGGCTATTCACATCTTGTTTGTGATCCTCGGTATCCCAATCACAAATAGAGGAGCATAATCGGAGATTAAACATGTCATTGATAGATTCAATGAATCTCAAAAGATCTTGGAATTTTATAGGTTGAAATTGGTGAATCGCTTTTACCAACCTTTATAAATCCGCAATAAGATTAGGACATCCCTCTTCTTAGTTGTGAATTGTTATTTTGGATCTTAACCTTAATTATTAATTATGCGTGAAAATATATAGGATAATTGTCATCTAACTAAAGCTACTTTTTCTCTATAGATGTCTACTTCTGGTGATGCATCTGCTCCTCAAAACTCATCTCACAACTTTGTTGGATTAGTGTCTAAGTCCATAACTATTTTGGTATGTACCCGATTATGAGCATGGTCCTTTTGGGTTGCCTTCACCATAGCAATATGTAGGATGAATTAAGGAGAGAAAGGTTTAATTATGATTTATTAATATATTATAAGAATAATATATTAAAGGTGAAATCATATTGTTTAATTAATATTAGTCAAGAAGTAATTAAGAATTAATTTTGTGGCTAAAAGAGATTAATTAAACTTAAGAGACTGGAATTGTAATTATAAGATAATTGCAATTGGGCTATGGATCACCTTGGATTATAGGTTGGACGAAATCTATGGGAAGCCCATATGATTTTCATCCAAGGCATGTTCCAGAAGGGATCCATGGGCTGCTTAGGGCTTAAGCAGTCAAATTAGGGTTTCCTTGTTAGATAACCCTAATTGCCTACCTATTTAAAGAACCCTTGAGACCCAAAAACGTGGCTAAGTGATCCTTTTGGGTTTCCAGCCGTTTTTGGTGCCTCCTCTTTCCTCCCACTTCATCCTTGTTGCTTAGTGGTGTTTGTGACTCCATTAGAGGTGCAACACTTGATGCACTAAGCTTTCTGAAGCCAAGGAATTGATTGTTATTGCTGTATAACAATCAAAGGTAAGATCTAAACCCTAATTTCAGTTATAGTTTATTAGATCTAGCGTTTATGGCTTTGGATAACCAATTGCATGTTCATTAGAAAAACTAGATCGAAAAGCTATTAGGGTTTGCATGTACACCATAAGAATGTTTTAGTGCTCAAAACCCCATCAGTGGTATCAGAGACTAGGGCTGTTTGTTAGTGAATTTGATGCTTATTTGATCAATTTTTGGCTGAAAATCAATTTTTTTGAGGTTTTTCGACTTGACTCGCCGAGTCAACTGGGTGACTCGCCGAGTCCGTAGTGAACATGACGAGTCCAAGCCAGACTCGACGAGTCAGAGGGTCAAAAGGAGCAGATTTCGGGATTTTGTGCCTGTTTTGTTGTGGGATAATTACCAAAACATTTTTGATTGATAAAAATCGGATTTTTATAATAGTGGGTAATTATCCTTGCCAAAATAAAAGATATTTTCATATTAATTGAATAATTACTTCCTTATATGATAAAATTTAATTATTTGAATTATTTGGAAAATTATCTTGCAAGAAATTGGACTAGGTCAAAATTAGATAATTGCCTTATTTGAATTGTTGATCTAGAATGTTGTTGACAAAGTTTGAATAGTTTCATAGTTTAAATTTGAACTTAAAGTTTTGTAGTTTAGATAATTAAATTTGAATAATTACTCCCTTTAAGTTTTATAGTTTAAATTTGAACTTAAAAGTTTTGTTTTTGAAATTTAAATAGTTAAACCCTAATGTTTTGCAATGTTTCAAAACTTGCCCTCAAGTTTTGGAATTTAAAATTTTGACTAATAGTTTAATTATGTAATATTTAAATTCTGAAACCCTAGTATTTTGAAAAGTTCAAATTACACCCACATGGTTTGGTTAATTTAGTTAAAAGTTTAATTAAAAGAGAAAGTTAATAAAACCACCTAGTATTTTAAAAGTGTAAAATACACCCCATACTATATATATGTAACATTAAAAGTCTAATATTATATATATATATATATATATATATATATATATATATATATATATATATATATATATATATATATATATGAGTAAAGAGTCAGTCTTACCGTTAATAAGCCTCATTCATGAAGCTGGTCAATAAGGGGTGTTTAAGGAAATTGCCTATAAAATGGCGGTTGAATGGGTATCCACTCTTACCCACCGCACTCTTGACTAGTGGAGGGTCGTTAGCCAAACGGGTAGGATAGGACAAAAACCTTCCATTATATGTTTAATGAAGTACAAAGTAACCATATGCTTTACAAATTCCCAAAATGTGAAATTGTATGCTAATCCATGGAATTACACTTTGTACCCTTGTCGAAACGTTAGTGGAGCGTGCGTGGTTAACCGGCACACTAATTTGGGATTGACATTGGTTGCGAAGGGTGATTCAATGTCTGTCATAGATCAATGTGGCGTGTGTGGTTAACCGACACATTGATTAGGTGAGCATGACATTGACTGCACCATGTACATTCGCATGGTTATTCACACCTTGTTTGCGATCCTCGGCATCCCAGCCGCATAATTGAAGCGCATAATCGATATTAAACATGCCATTGAAAAGTTCAATGAATCTCAAAAGATCTAGGAGTTTCAATTCATTTAAAAGTTAAATTTCCTTTTCGTTTTTCATGGTGGAAATTGGTAAATCTTCATTTAACTACCTTCAAATATTCTTCAACTATATTACGGCATCCCTCTTCTAGGTTTTAGAGTATTGTGTTGGATCCTAGCCTTGATGTTTCATTTGGGTGTTACATCAAGGATTCTTATCAACTAACTTGAATTTCCCATTTTGTAGATGTTTGAATCTAACAATGATCTTCCCAAAATCCCATGGAACAAGTTTTCCAAATGAAGATGACATTCCACGACATGATCGAGGAACCAGAGATCATGCTTCACTTCCTCCACCTCCTCCAATTATTCTCCCTGACCCACAAGTTCGAAGTCTTGAAAAGTTCAAGCTCACTCAAGCCCTTTTTGCAAGTAAACACGAAGATGAGAAACCTGTGTGTGCATACGTCTTAGAGATGAAGTCTCACATTGACAGGTTAAGGATGTTGGGTGTCGAAATTTCAGTTGAGTTGGCTGTTGGCTGGGTTCTTCAGTCATTTCCTGAATCATATAGTGAGTTTGTTAGAGAGAACTATATGATGGACCACGACGTGGCCCTCATTGATTTGAGCTATTTGCTTATAGATGCTGAATCAGCAATGATTTGGCATGCTGATCAAGCAAATTTGTCTGGTGAATAAAACTCCCAAAATTCAATGGACACTGGCAATACTGGAAGTCCAGAAAGGACTAAGTATGAGATTGTCCGATGTGCTTTGCCAAAGAAGTCCATTTACTTTTATTGCCAAGAGAAGGGGCATTGGAGACGAAGTTGTCCTGTCTACCTGAGAGATGGGAGAGTCTAGTGTTATGACTCTTCTTCAGGTATGAAATCCACTATCTAGCTCTTTTACGTTCCTATTTTTGATTCTTTATACATGATGTAATAAGATTACATTTTGATGTTTTTGTAGGATCGAAGAAAAGAGAGGACGCTTAAGGGAAGTAGTGAGCTGAAT
Source organism: Lactuca sativa (assembly GCF_002870075.4). NCBI lineage: Eukaryota > Viridiplantae > Streptophyta > Magnoliopsida > Asterales > Asteraceae > Lactuca > Lactuca sativa. Next base: position 82,326,578 of record NC_056624.2, read on the forward strand.
ATGATCGTGAAGAAATGGATTTTGATCGCAATTCTTGAAGATTGGATTCTTGAGCTACTACTTGGAGTTAGAATAGATTGCTAAGAAATATATAATAGCATAGTTTTCAGTTGAATTGCATTCTAAGGACAAATTTTTCCGCAATAAAATAAATTTTGATTTTATCTTGTTTATTTATCCTTACAATGGTGTGTATGAAAAAATGATGTTTCTATTGTTAGCAATGATGGATTTGATTCTTGATTATGTTGTTTGTGGAAATGTCGAGAATTTTCCAAATAAGGAAAGATTCTCATCGCCCAAGTTTCAAGTGGACAGAAACTTGGAATCATACAACATGGTTGTGTGATGAATGAGAAACTTTATATTTGATGATTAGACTAATTCTTTGACAAAGTGTCAAGTGAAGGACTAAGAGATCGAGTACACTAGGTTGTGCGTCGATCAAGTCCACCACAAGAGTGATAAAGATATTCGTCATCATTTACTAAAGTTTAGTAAATATGATTATACTTATAAGATTAAGTGTAATTCTAAGTTGATTGAAAAGGTTTCAATAAATGGCAAAACGAATAAGAAGAATCAAGTAGGCAGAAAGATAAAAGTTTCTCCATTATAAGAAGAAGGGAGAGTACTTTCTAATGTGTTTTAGGATAAGTCTTAATGATTAAGAACCATATATCAATTGATCCTCTAAGTGAGTCTTAGTACATTTGTATGTCTAAGAAGAGGAATCGAGAGTTGTGGAAATGGTTAAATCAAGAAGCCAATCATACTTCGTTCCAATATTGAATCTTAGAGTCATACTCCAAGATTATGAATTGAGTGACACGTCTTTAGTAGGTTTATATGTCACACCTCCGAACCAGACGGCGGAAACGTCCGAGGGCTCGCGTGAATTAAATTGAATATCATCACAATGAATATACATGAATCATAACATAAACATCACCATGCATCAATACATTATAACTGACATTGTTCACATCAAGTACATTGTTTTAACATTAAAAATCCATAGCATAAAGTGTTTGATAGTTTTCAAAAGCATAACACCCTAACATACTTGGTGTTACTCCTTAGCTTACCTGTTACCTGAGAATACAAGTTATTTTGAAAACGGTCAACATATGGAATGTTGGTGAGTTCATAAGCAGGTTTGATATGAAAATGTTTGGTGTAGTTTGTAAGAAAACAACCCAGAAAATCCTATATTTTCTGAAAAGACAATTGTTTATATAAAAGTGTGAAGATCCGTAAATATATGCGTGATGATTTCAAAATGTGTATAATTGAAAAGCTTTGTATTAAAAGTACCAGTGAAAAATGTTGATCTCCTCCAGAAAACCCGATGTTTTCCGATAACAAAATATCATATAACTGTTCGAATTCTTATTCCATCACAACGAATGATTTTGATTTGCCTTGATTACTCGAATATTATTGGATTTATTTATGTAAATCATTATAACAATGCATGAAAATGACTAGTTCGTATGTCTTGGCACTCTGGCGAACGCCAGAATTGATCTTAAGATTTTGTCACCCTAGAGTGGCCGAGTCTAACTATAGCAAACAGCTGAGGTGTGGGGGGGGGGGGTCACCCTCGTATAAATCTATACACAAACCCTCGCTCTCCCTCCAGGAGACTTGTTGGGTCTAAAATTGGTTTGTACTTTGCTTTTCTAAGCATTTATTGTTTTATTATTTGGGCCGAAAACTAATATTGGGATTAATTGTAGCTTGGACCGAAAACTCATGAGTTTTCGGTCTAGCATTGGGTTTTCGGTCCAGCCTTGAGTTTGTGGCCCATGTATATATAGGTGTTAGGTGGGTGAGGTGAAAAGAATTATCCAGGTGCTTAAGTGTGTGTTCGTAAGGTGTGAGAGAAAGTAAGATAGAAGAGTGTGTGTGTGTGTGTGTGTGTATGAATCTATGTGTAAGGAGCTTCATTTCAACATTGAATACATCATAGATTCAAGTTATTCTTCTTCTCCTTCTATTCTATTTTGATCTGAAACATGCAAATGATTGGGATTCCGCACTATCAATTGGATCTGATTGACACACAAGCAGATTTAGGGACTTACAATTGGTATTAGAGCTTGGTTGTATCAATCATTTTTTTCAGATCTGGAGCTTATTTGATCTCATTTTGAAGAGATTTTTGTGTTTTGGGATTGATCTTGGCAAAATAAGGGGGGTTATTCTTCGCGTTTTTCCTAAAAACGAGTTTTTGATCGAGTTTTGGAGCAAAAAAGGTGAAAAAACGTTGTTTTTCGTCAAGAACAGCGATTTCCGAATTGTTTTCGGTCTTTGAAGGGCTTTCGGTCGGATTTTCGGTCCGAGATTTCGGCCGGATCGGAGTTCTCGGTCCGAGCTTTTGGTCACATTTTCGGCCCGAGGTGTTCGGTCCGAGGTGCACGTGTTTGGTCCGGGTTTGCGTTCTGCAGCTTCGCGTGTTCGACTTGCATCTCGCTTCGTGGAGTCCTCGCATCGCATTCAAAGCTTCATCCTCGCAGCAGCTTCCATTAAAAAAATAGAAGAAACGGATTTGGGGGTGCCGGGGATCGAACCTGAGACCTCTAGTTGATCAAGTCAACGCTTTACCAACTGAGCTACTTAGTCACATGCTACTCTGCTTCCGTTTTTAATTCTTAAAGACTCCCTTCTCGGTTATTAATTTCGCAAATTGACATTTTTAACCCAAAAATTTAAAATTTTATTTTTAAACTCCTTTTCAACCCAAAAATTTTTTGATTTTAATTTTTCACTTTTATTTTTGACTTTTGACTTTAGAATTAGTTTGACCTTTGACTTTAAACTTTGATTTTCTCGTTTGACTTTTAAATTTTCAAATATAGATTTTCGGTTTGACTTTTAAGTTTGACTTTTTAAATTTGACTTTTAAGGTTGACTTTTACGTTTTTAGTCAAAGGGCAAATTTTTTTTAAAAAAAATGAGTTCCTTATCATTCCGATAAATGAAGTTCCATGTAATCCATCTTGTGTTAAAACTATTAAATTTTTACGAGAATCAATAGATCTAATCAAGAGAGGGAATGAGGACTTAAAATATGAGAGGTACACTATTAGGAAAAAACAGAAACCCTTAAAAGCACAATTAGAAGCCAAACTCAAGGATTTCCGAAAGCTTCAAGAAGATTACAACAACAAGTGTGAAAATTACGATCACATTAAGAAAAAACTTGTTGTTGTAACTGAAGAACTTGACGCTTTGAAAATAAAGTGTGGAAAGACAGATGTTAGTTTCAAAAATTACACTGCGTCAAGTAAGACAGTCGAGTCCTTATTTGAAAACCAATTAAAATTCAAAGATAATCAAAATAAGGGTCTAGGGTATGATAGTGTTCCTCCCCCTTTCAATCATAACTATATATCCATACCTTTGACTCAGGAAGAGATTGACCGAGAACCATTTATGGTATACGGTAAACTAGCTGTTGAATAGGCAACTGAGGGTGTTGAGACGATACTAATGTTTCTACTTCATGTGCAGGTAAGGTAGCAAAGGATGAGAACAAGGAGAACACCATTGAACAAACCAACATCTCCTTGAACTCTGAATCTGTTGCTTCGAACTTAGCTGTTTCTGATCAACCTGCTGTTGAGAAATACAGGCCTCCAAAACAAGCGAAACCGATGGCTTGCTGTAAGTGTGCATGTGGGAACAACCAGAGACAAGGCAAGGATACGCCAACAAGGGCAGGAAGAAACAACTACAAAGTGATGAAAAAGACATGTTTTCACTGTGGAACACCTGGACACATTGTCAGAAATTATCCTAATCGCGCATACGTTCCCTACTATGCACAAGGCTGGCAGAAAACACCAAGAGGGAGATACCCCAAAAGAAACACTTCGAGGCCACATTCAGACAATAGCGACTAGAATGCCACGAAAGCCAAAAATCAATCCTACAAGGTCAAGAATCCAACTCCCAAGGTCAAGAAGGGAATGTCGGCCAAGAAGCCCAATCCAAGAGATGCTCCCGTGAAGCCAAAATCAAAATCATCTCGGAAGTCGACTTTGAGTTCCAAATCAAGTGTTGAGCCACCCATCCAAACGAAAAAGAAATGGGTTAAACCCAACTACAGATTGGTACCAAAGGCTCAATCTCCTAAATCTTTAAACGATTCTAATATTTCTACATCTTCTGTTTGTGATAAGCAGGATATGTCATGGGAGAGAGTATCGTGAAAGGATGAAAAAGGTCGACCCAGTTTCAAAATGGACTGGGTTCCAAAGACCAACTGATCCCGGTATGTGTCGGAGCAGCTATGGAGGCATATCATCAGACTTCGGTTTGTTGATAGTGGTTGTTCCAGGCACATGATAGGAGGCATATCTCAACTATACAACACTCGAAATTTTGTTTGAGAGTATGTGTCCTTTGCCGGAGGGGAATAAAGGAAGGGGTCACTCATGGGGTTTGTGCTTAACGACATGAAGAATTTTCGGATCTGTTCTGAGGTTACGCGTGCTATTCTCAGACCTTCTGGATGCAAATTCAACTAGTGAATTACGGTTTGAGTTTTCTTTTCTATACTCCTGAGTTTATCTTTATCTGGTTCATTTTGAAGATATTTTTTTTTATTTTCTTATAGTTTTTCGTTAGTATTGTTTGGGAAGTGATATCAACAAGTGATAATAGGCAATCTGAGTTTGTGTAAAGTACCAAAGCTGAATTGTCTAGGCTCTGTGTTCGATGTGCTGGTAGGCATGAAAAATTTAATGGGCTTGACTAGGCAAAGATGAACCTAAGAAATAAAAAGACTTGACAAATCTTGACCTAGATAGATTCATTTAGCCTGACAATACGACGCTTAGATAGGTTGAGCAGGGAGATATACATGAGAATCCACCAGTCACATTAAGAGAACCCGTATCTAGAACTGTGGTTTAACTTTTCCTTGATGTACAAATTCTGTCCTTAATTCCGGTATTGACGGAGTGACTGGGGAATTCCGATAAAGTAGGTCTGTAGAAAATTATTTTCTTTCTTTCTTACTATTAGTCATATGTTGCCTCCTTTACGTGATTGGAAGAGATCCGACCTGGACTGCAACATATGCAAATCTATTTCTCTGCATATTATATCTATGAAATTCTTCCTATATGTTAGCCATATGTTGTCTCCTTTATGTGATTAACAATCCGACCTGGTACACAGCATATGCAACCTTTTACTTCTCAATTCCTCTAAAAAAACTATAATTAATAATAATCTAAATATATCCTCTCTATGAATAATAGTCTGCTCACCTAAAGTAAGGAGTATCTCGGAAGTTCCTGATTATTGGGGTATACCAGGAAGCGGGAAACATGTTCTAGTACATCTAAAATTGAACAATTCTAGATTGTATGTAGATCTCGCTGCTCAACTTAGGTAGACAACAATATCCTTGGTCGTTGTCAGATGAATGGTCCTTGGGAAGTTTTATCTAGGAATATAGGATCAACTTGTCTTGTCACTTATAGCATGTCCAAAATTTGTCACAATTTTTCGTGTTTAAGTGGACCCCAATATCGGCAATCGACCATATCTATTCATGAAGGTGAAGGTACTGATAAACGAGTTCAGACTGTCTCACAACTTTGATCCCAAATATTTTTGTTTTTGTTAAATTTGTCCATGGTTTTCCTCTATGCACAAATTTAGGGGGAGAATTCAAAAAAAAAAAAAAAATTCAAAAATCAAACAAAAAAGTATTTTTGTTTCTGTTTTTATTTTTCCAGAAAATATAAAAAATCCAAAAATATTAAAATCCAAAAATATTGTGTGTTAAGTTTTCTTTTAGTTTTGTTTTGTCTTAAAAAATGAATTTAGATGTAGATGAGACTCATGGAGACTGTATCGATTTTCTGAGCCAAGGATTTATCCATGATCATCGAAGAATTCTCATTTGAAGGAGCAAGAAATGAATATTATTCTTTCGACATTCAATGTTTCAACCCCAGAAGCCTGGTGAAGCTATAATTGAAGATTATGCAACAGATTGCATTGAAACCTCCTCAATCAGTCTGCTGCTATCTTTGTACCTACTGAAGTGATCCAGAAGATTAGTTCTCTTGGATATTCTCTCTGAAGATTCTCAAGCTGAAAGCGCCACCTTTCATGAATCTCTACAAGAAGCCTCCTCACCCAATGTGCGTTCAATGTCAAATCTTGAAGAAAAGCCCAACTGCTCAAGATGAAGTCATTCATAGAAGATTCATATATTCATCCTGACGCTGTGTAGAATTTGAGGATAATAGCTGAAGCCAAGCTCCCAATGAATATTGACAAGAAGTGCCACCTACCTTTTAGGGGGAGCTTGTTGGGTCAATTAGAAAAGAAAGCTATAAACCAAGGGGGAGATTGTTGGGTTTAAAATTGGTTTATAATTTGCTTCTCTAAGCATTTATTGTTTTATTATTTGGGCTGAAAACTAATATTGGCATTAATTGTAGCTTGGACCGAAAACCCATGAGTTTTCGGTCTAGCATTGGGTTTTCGGTCTAGCCATGAGTTTGTGGCCCATGTATATATAGGTGTTAGGTGGGTGAGGTGAAAAGAATTCTCCTGGTGCTTAAGTGAGTGTTCGTAAGGTGTGAGAGAAAGTAAGAAAGAAGTGTGTGTGTGTGTGTATGAATATATGTGTAAGGAGCTTCATTAATACATCATAGATTCAAGTTATTCTTATTCTCCTTCTATTATATTTTGATCTGAAATCATCCAATTGATTGGGATTCCGCACTATCAATTGGATCTGATTGATACACAAGCAGATTTGGGGACTTACAAAACTTTGATTATAACTACAAACTACGACTGATACTCGTTGGTGCCACCCGTTATTACTCACTAAATCCCAATGAATTTGATTACTATTGATTACCGACCTGTATTTGTTTACTTGAATTGATGGTGAACCTAACAGACGAGAAGAAGAGGACCACAAGATCTTACTAATCATGTTTGTTATTTAAGGATGCCGCGTATGCGACGGACGCGTAGGTCTAGCTCACATAAAATTTCTTTGGACCTTACTAGCAATGCTAATGGGCCATCGAGGCCCAATAGCACCTAAAAGCCATTGAGGGTCCCTTAAACATGTAATTGGTTCATAGGAGGCCCAATAACATTTATTTTTATCGTTGGGCTCAAAAGTTATGTTAATGGGTCACGAAGGACCAATAAGCATGTTTTGAGACTTTCAAGCCCAAGGATTTGAATGTTTACTTATTTTAGGTATAGTATAATTATTGGAAAGTTTGATTGAGTGATTGTTAATTTCGTACCGGCACGAGGCCGATCGGTTATTTAAACGATATTTGGAATTATACGTATATTCATCTTTCCATTTTCATGAGTTGTAGTTTGGCATTTTTATTTTGACTCAAATATCTTAATAATAAAATAATTGGTTCAAAATATTGGGTTTGACCCTTTTCAGCCCTTAAAAAATATCAATTTTAGTCCCTTATTTAAAAAAAAGGCAATTTAGGCCCTTAAACCATTTTCTTAACATTTTTAACCCCTAGACTTGTTTTAAATCATGTTTTTGGTTCAGAATTTACTCTTTGGCAGTTTCAGCCCCTCCAGAAAAGAGTCTTTCAGTTTTAAGCCCAAACTTTTGGCAATTTTTACAATTTTGGCCCAAAATCCAAAAAGTTTACATTTTTTCTCCTTGTTTGGAAAATACATCATTTTAACCCCTGAATTAGTTTTATTCACCCCTTTACCCCCTGTCTTGAGAATTTTACTATTTCATCCCCTTGAAAGTTGTAATTTTTGTAAGTTTTGGCTCATTGGGCCGAAAAGCCCAAAATTTGGCCCATTAAGCCATAAATTTTATTTCTAACCTGTAAAAGAGTATGATGTTCATAAAAACACTTATTTTTACTATTTTGACTCTTTTAATCCTTGAGAAAACCGTGAATAGCAATTTTTGAACCCAACTTTTGTTTGTTTGACAAATATAGCCCAAAAATGAGTTTTATGTTGCAATATGTATATTTTAATCTTAGAGGGTAATGTTTCTTGACTTGTTTTAGTGTAATGTATCTTAGATCATGTTTATCTTCCTCTTAGAGCCATAGATCTCGAAAGTTCTATTCTTTTTGTTACATATTTACCACATAAACACATGAAATCACACATAACATACACATACACATCGATCTACACGTTTTACTTGTATTCTCCCCCATAAAACATATGAAAACCGAAAATAGAGGGGTATGAACTCACCTTTTCTTGTTGATTTCGATTTGAAGAAGAGATGGAGGAGTTTGATGCTATTTTCGGCCCTAGCAAGCTTTCTTGGGTTGATTTCGATCTTAGAGGTTTCTAGGATGATGATCATGAGTATATATGAGTTAAGAAGAGATTTTTGATAAAACAAAGAGTATAGATTATGGATCTAAGCATAAACTTACCTAAGATGATGATTTTTGTGGAATAACCTCCTTGAAAAGCTCTAGATCTCAAAAATTTTGATAGAGGGTGAGAAGATGTTCTTCTAGACTTAGAGAGAGTTTGAAGGTGTGTGTGTGTGTTTTTCCTCTTGCTCTCGGTTGAAGAAGAAAAAGAGAAGGGGAGAAGAGAGAGAGAGAGAGAGAGAGAGAGAGAGAGAGAGAGAGTTGCATGGATGTATAGGATTGAGTATTATTTAGTGGTTAGTTTGCATGGATTACCTACATGTATTAGTGAGGTGGCATGTCTTGGATAACTAGCCATTTTCCCTTTTTTTTCTTCTTGGGCCGAGAAAGAGATAAGAAGGAAAGATTTTGGGCCCTTTTGTGCTTAAGTCCATATTAGGGGCCCACTTTGATGATTTTCGGCCCAATTGGTCTTTATAGGTGATTCACGGCCCAATATAATTCAAAGAATGAGTTTTATAGTTCATTAGGTTAATTAGATTTGTTATGGCCCATTAGGGTATTTTATTTCATTCTAGGCCCATTATGGCCCAAAATGTTAAAATAAATGAAAGTGGGTCCAATTAGGGCCCAATTAAGGGTCCTAAGCCCAAAATAGTCAAATTGGGAACTTATTGGTCCATTAGGCCCAATAAGGAAATCGTAGTCCATAATGGACTTAAACCGGGATTTCTAGGGTTTCCAATTCTTTATTGACTATTTGAAGTGCTTGTATAGAGTGTTTGATGGTAATTTTGTTGTTATTGAATAATCATCATACATGCTTTCACATTTTTTGTTCACAAATGTTATCATTGTTGTTGTTACAAAGCATCAAAATTCCTAGTTGTGACATGTGACATTATAACACGCAACAAATGTCGAATTTGAAAAAGTCTTCTTATTCTTGCACATTTGAAATTGGTAAGTTGTGATGTCTTGCAGAAGACAAAGACCAACAAGAACCAATTGAGCTAAGTGTTGGTCTTGATAGGATTTTGCACTAACTCTTGAATATTTGTTTTGTCAAGAAAAGTTCCACGAAAAAGAGAATCATATATGTCAAGAAGTTAGTGGGAGTTTCAATTGTCTTGAAATGTTCAAGAGCTAATCAAGAATAAACAAATAGTTAACCATTAGCACATGACTTGAGGTTTGCGACCTATCGTGTTGACGTAATTTTGTGTCATTCCGGTTTAAGTCAATTATGCATATGAGTTCTATGTGTCCTCAATTGATTTCACAGAGGCAAAGCACCTTGATCAATGGAAAGTACATTGATATGTAGGGATGAGTTATTGCACAACTTGGAAGACATGGTGGGCATTCATGCTACCATGAGGCAAGAAATCAAAATTAAACAAGTTTAGTCCATATGAGTTTGGATTTGTCACGAACATTATCTTACGATGATGGTTATGAAAAATTCACATGGATAAGAACACATACACCATAAAATCTAAGTGTCATAAGGTTTCTCTCCTTCATGAAAGTGATTGTGAGGAAACGCTTTCACTAAGAGAGATTTGAACGAGATAGTGATTATGTAAATTGCATTCTCAAATTCGATTATGATTACGACATCCCTTTTCATAGTTCGAATTGTGAGATTTGGCGATTACTCTGAATGCTGGGGACTTAGTAATATAAGTTTTGAATTAGTTTAGACACACATGTGAGCTATCTAAGGAAAGGTGTATGAGTTTGAGAAGCTAAGATAAAGGCTTATCGAAGCATCTAGTATTAGAAATATGGACTTTGGAATTCAATAAGTATTGTTTTCTACAAGTTTAAGTGTTTTCTGAATACATGTTAAAGCTAGTGGGAGCATAAGTGTTATGCTTGTATAGAAATAATCATTGTGTTAGTGGGAGCATGATTATTATTTTAAGTATTGCAAGTTAGCAATATTAATTATAGAAAACAAAGATTCACTTTGCAAAGTTGCAGGGGTTGAAAAGTTGTTTTGCTATAATTAAGGGAAAGAATATTATACTTCGTTTCAAAATCTAAAAGCTTAGATCGAGAAATGTTAATAAAATTTAGTCAAGGATACATAGCATGTTTTCAAAATTCGATTATGATTACGGCTTTCCTCTTTATAGTTCGAATTGTGAGAACATGGCTAACAAAATATTATGGCAAAAGACTGGTAAACTATCACGTCTTTATGAATCGTGTCCCATATGCTTCAGGTATAGGATTGATTGCATATGCTATAATGTTTGATCATTCTAAAATTTTCCAAATGCTTAGCGCATTAACAGGGAAAAAGGACTAGAACGGTTTTGACTAGAATAATTAAAAAACTAGCACAGGACGATCTAAGGTTCGCCAAGGATTTGTTGCTTGCGAGTAGTTGGAAGTATAGTGTTGGATGGACCATATCGACATTATTATGAATAGATAAGATTCTATTAAGAATGAGTTTTCGTATGGCAAATATGGAAATGTTTCCATATTGGGAGTTGGAAATTAAGAATTTATGTCTAGATTAGAAACTTTTATGCAAGAAGGATGTTCAAACGAATGTACATTGAATGTGAGACTTCGCGACTATGGAATTGTCTTGTAACAATTTCCGATAGAATACCTTGGAATTTCATTAGCCAAGTCTTGGTGACATTTGTACTATGACATTACGAAAGGATCATTGCATAAAATGTTAGAATCTAAGATATTCTATTAGTGGCAAGAATGTTGTGTTCTTAAACTAATGATAAGGATTGGGAATTGTGAAATGAGTTCCATTGGAAAGGTTTTAATTGATCTATTTCACAAAGTAAGGATCATAGGTAACATAGTGTGCATGCTCGGAGTATGGGACAACTATTGTTGTAATTCATGTAATAAGTTGATTATCCGAAACATTAAACAATGAATAATGAGTAGTCAATATGCTGTTTAAATAAAAGTGTTTTATTTACGCTCAAAAGTTTTGGGGCCATATAGGATTAAGTATTATCGTTGTGTTTCATTTTGAATGTTTTGACTTCCAGAATAATTGGGTTATTCGAACCTCCACAGTCGGTCATACGTTAGAAGTAGGTATGAAGGAAGACTGTCATGAATCTGTCTGTAGATTGTCTAAAGTGTTTAGACATAGCACAAGTTTGCTGCAAAGTTCATGAGTGCTTTCATAAGATTAAAGTATTGGATTAAACCTATGCTCACTTGAATCACTTCATGGATTTATCACGGGTGATTAGTGAGATGATAACATTGTATATTCTTGAAACCGAGATGTGTGAGTTGTTATTTGCTGGTCGGTTACACATTGATCATAAGTAAACGCACCAGTAACTTGGTGTTATTGAACTCATTATTGTGTGTGATTCGATTAGTAGGTGCAAGCAAGCATTTGAGTCAAAGTTTATCCATTCCTTTTACCTACAGTGAGATAAAAGTGATATCTGTGGGCCCGTCAATGATTTAGTGATGACACCCTAAGCGCTTGGCAAAGTCGGGATTAAGTTGATGTGTTCAACTGTAGTCTGTTGTCAGTCGTCATGAATCAGATGTCGGGAAACTATACATAGACAGAGAGAATGATTTAAGTCCATGTCTTGTGTCTATACGATATCTTGAGAATAGAGGTATATATAATCCCTTATCTAAAAGACATGCTATCTGATAAGATCAGAGTTGACAGTGGCTTTTGAAAGCTATGATTGTTGATCAGGTTCTAAAGTTATGCAAAATAGTTATTAGACTTATCCAAGTGGAATACTGTTGGATTAGTGTCTAAGTTCATAACTATTTTGGTATGTACTTGACCTGATTATCAACATGATCCTTTTGAGTTGCCTTCACCGTAGCAATATGTAGGATGGATTAAGGAGAGAAAGGTTTAATTATGATTTATTAATATATTATAAGAATAATATATTAAAGGAGAAATCATATTGTTGAATTAATATTAGTCAAGAATTAATTAAGAATTAATTTTGTGGCTAAAAGAGATTAATTGAACTTAGGGGACTGGAATTGTAATTATAAGATAATTGCGATTGGGCTATGGATCACCTTGGATTATAGGTTGGACGAAATCTATGGGAAGCTCATATGATTTTTGTCCAAGGCATGTTCCAGAGGGGGTCCATGGGCTGCTTAGGGCTTAAGCAGTCAAATTAGGGTTTTCTTGTTAGAAAACCCTAATTGCCTACCTATTTAAAGAACCCTTGAGACCCAAAAACGTGGCTAAGTGTTTCTTTAGGGTTTCCAACCATTTTTGGTGCCTCCTCTTTCCTCCATCTTCATCCTTGTTGCTTAGTGGTGTTTGTGACTCCATTAGAGGTGCAACACTTGAGGCACTAAGCTTTCTGAAGCAAAGGAATTGATTGTTGTTGCTATATAACAATCAAAGGTAAGATCTAAACCCTAATTTCAGTTATAGTTTATTAGATCTAGGGTTTATGGGTTTGGATAATCAATTGCATGTTCATTAGACAAACTAGATCCAAAAGCTATTAGGGTTTGCATGTACACCATAAGAATGTTGTAGTGCTCAAAAACCCATCAGTGACATCCTTCATTTTCTGAAATTATTTAAACACTTTCTTTATGCTGTACGAATTAAGATGTGAAAATTTGCAGTTTCTTTGAAGGATATCATTCATTCATTCATATTCGAACATATGTTACATCGTAAAATATAAAAGGTCCTAAAACTACATATTACAAGCATATCTCTTTATTCCACTCAACATCCTAGGTAGACTACAACAACCATGGTTCCAGTATAGGATTAAATTAAATTATTTTATTAATTGTTTAGTTGTAAATAATTATTTAATCCATATTTATTAAATTAAATTAATTAATTGTTTAATTAAAAGATAATAATTAAATCAAAGATGGTTTATTTTTAAATTAAATTATTTTTTTTATTAATTTCAAAAACTTAAACATAAACCTAATATTTTAGAAAAGTGTTAAAATACACCTTATACTATATATAATAAAAAAGATTAATATAATGCATGTATAAGACAAGTCAGTCAAAGCGCTAGTACGCCTCATTCACGAAGCCATAGTATAAGGGGCGTTGAAGGAAGCGTCCTATAAAATGACTGCCATTGGGTATCCATTCTTACCCACCGCTCTCTTGTATAGTGGAGGGTTGTTAGCTGAATAGATTTGATAGGACATAATCTCACTAATAAGTATAATGCTATAAAAGTAACTAAGCCTTTTTATAAAATCCTACTCTTAGTTACTTTACAAAAAATGTGAAAAGTATGCTAATCGCTAAAATAGCGCATTATGGTTTATAATAGAGCACGTGTGGTTAACAGGTACACTGATAGTGACTATAAAGAGTAGTAGTGGGCATCTCGAAAATTATCATTGTTAATGGGGCGCATTGTCACACCCCGAAAACCGAAGGCGGAAACATTTACAGGGTTGACTCCACGTTGAGTATAATATCCAATGCACATAGTAAGTACAGTGAAACAGCCATTACATTACATAAAGAAAAGTTTTTCAATTGTTTCAAAAGTAAAGTTGTACAGTTGAGACACATAGTATATATATATATATATATATATATATATATATATATATATATATATATATATATATATATATATATATATATGAACAAAATGAAACCGTCTTCTGAGTACTCCGTCTTCAGACAAAAAGGATCTTCGGTACCTATTCTAACGCTGACCTGAGAACACAAGCGGTTTGAAAATCAGCATAACGCTGGTGAGTTCATAAGTGGTTTTTGTTTGTGAAATGTTCAAGTTTCCTTTCTGTTTCTGAAATGTAACGCACACCAAGAAAATCCCATATTTTCTTAAAAAGGTTTGTTATCATTTGTCAACATGTAAAGTAAAGTTGTACACTGAAAACATGTTTTGTCTTATGTAAATGTACAGTTAGGTTATCTGGTTTGACATATTGTTCTGGTTATATACCAATGTATTCCTAGGAATGTCCCATGCTTTCCTGATTGTTTTACCAATTATGACAGATGTAAGGTTATCCGGTTTGTTACCCTTTCTGGATATGTAAACGTTTCCCCAGGAAAGTCCCATACTTTCCCAAATGTTGGTTATCACTGTAAAAGATGTATCTGAAAAAGTGTGGTTATGTTCAATATATCCCCAGGAAAGTCCCATAAATTCCTGAATGTTGGTTATCAATGTAAAAGATGTATTACGTTATTCATTATTACCATCGGGTAAATCTCTGTTATCCTAACTGCGAGTTACATAAGCATACAATAGACTAGATATGGCAATAAGTAGTCCACATCACCTTATGACTTTCGTCACCTTTGAACCATTTCGGTTCGGCTGTAGCTAGCAGCCAGGTGTGGGGTAGTCAGCCCCGTATAGATCTATACACTCAAGTCACGCTCTTTAAATCCCAGAGATTCTGGTTACGGGTGCAGTCCTCCACTCGCGTATCTCTGTGGAGTGTTCGCCGAGGACGTGTCACCAATCATATAGGAATAACAAATTTACTAGTGATAATATGATAGTCCTCCGCTCAGGTATATCAGTGGAGTGTTACCGAGGACAAAACAGTACAGGTTTTATGTTCAAATGTTCTAATGTCATGCTTTTAACTGATAAAATGTGGAAAAACCATTTGTGAAATATATATAAAACATCACAGTTTAAAATCCATTTCACAAATATATGTTTACGTGATCTGCATGTTCAAATGGTTATCAGTTGTAGCAATCAGTATTAAAAGCATATAAAATGTGAAACACACACATGAAAACATGTTTTGAGTACAAGTAATCCCTTGTACTTTGCTTGTGTTCCCCCTGAAAACAGTGAAAACAGTGAAAAAGGGTAGGGGTATGAACTCACCAGACTCGGAAATGCGACGGTTTCGGACACTAGACGTTGGTTCGGGGCTTGATTACTCACGATGTCCCTATGTAAAATGTAATAATGTCCATATATATCTAATTAGATTTACAATCACTAATTATATGGAACATTACACTCCAACGAGGTTAAACACCTCAAAACGAGCGTTTGGAGTCACCCGGGTGACATCTTCGGACGTGTAAGGGCACGAGGGACTTGGGATTTGAGTTTACTCCTCAAGATTAAACACTTTAGGGAGTTTACAGCCATGAAACCCATACACAGATGATTTCACGGCCGTGAACTCATGTTTGGGTGATTTTGAGTGTTTAATGGCTTGTTTGGACATGGGGATTGTTGGAATGAATTTCTCAAATGCCTTGGAATGGACTAAATGGACTTATACAATATTTATGGGAGTTCACGGCTGTAAACTTGGAGTTTATGGCCGTAAACTCTCCTATGGTCAAGAATAATTAATTTGAGGCACAAGGAACAATCACATGTGATTCTAGTTAATTTTCCAAGCCTTGGTATGAATTTAGGGCACCATTTAACACACATTTAGGAGTTTACGGCCCAGGAGCATGTTTTATGGCCATAAACTCTTATTAAGAGGATGTTTGATGTGTTTAAGGTCCCCAAACTATTTTTAGATGGTTCTAGGATTTACCACAAGTCTATTGGTTATGTTTCAAGGCATTCTAACATGTAAAAAGGTGTTTACTCCTCAATTTTTGAGGAGTTTACGGCCCAAGCACATTCCTTGGCCGTAAACTCTCTTTTGTCCCTCAAAATTCAAGTTTAAGGTGTTCCAAGTCCAGGTTTGTAAGCCTCAAAGTCGTATCTAAGTCCCAACAATGATTTGGAAGGGTTAATTGGCTCTAAAACCCCATATTTATGTGTTTACGGCCCAAGCATACGCCTTGGCCGTAAACACTTGTTCCAGGTCCTAAATCTCATTTTAAACATTAATTTGAAGGCTAAAGAGGTTAAATAACAAGTTAGGAATGTTACCTCTTTGATTTGGAGCCTTAAATCTATGTTTTTGGACCTTAATCTTGGATGAGGAGAGAGGTTAGAGAGAGAGTAATGAAATGAAGCCAAAAGCTTCAAATGAAAGCTTTGAACACTTTATATAGTGTCTAAGTTTTGGACACGGTGGAATTCTACCCGATACCGGCGTTAGGCGAGGCTCTTGGTCGTATCCGATTAGGTTGTCATAACTCAATATGGTAAATTCTAAAAATGTTCCGATTACTAGAATGGGGTGTTAGAATGATTTCTAAATGCATTAGAACACCCATTAAGTCATATTAGATATGTACAAATTAATGACTTAATTAAATAACGAAATCAGAATCGAATTTGAAAACGACGATTGGTTGCTCGAATTGAGTTACAAAAAGAGTTACAAGAATGATACGGAAATTTCGGGTTGTTACATTATCCCCCCGTTAGAGGGAGTTTCGTCCCGAAATTCAAAGTTAAAACACGAGACAAGATACAAATCATGGATCTGGAAAGAGAGGTGGATATTGTCGTTTCATTGAATCTTCACGCTCCCAGGTGAACTCCGGTCCTCGCCTGGCATTCCAGCGGACCTTCACTAATGGGATGCGACTTTGTTTTGTATGTTTGACTTCTCGATCCATGATTTCGATTGGTTCCTCCACAAAGTTGAGGTTTTCATTGATATCGATCTCGTCTAAAGGAATCACTAGGGTTTCATCGAATAGGCACTTCTTGAGATTTGAAACATGGAAGGGGGATGGATGTTACTAAACTCATGAGGTAAACGACGTTTATATGCTACCGGACCGATCCTGGCAAGGATCTCGAAGGGTCCAATGTACCTCGGGTTAAGTTTCCCATGCATTCCAAAGCGTACCGTGCCTTTCCAGGGCGAGACTTTCAACAGGACACGGTCTCCGACCTAGAATTCTAGAGGTTTTCAACGGTTATCAGCGTAACTCTTTTGGCGATCTCGTGAAGCTTTCAATCGTTCCCGGATTTGGATGATCTTCTCAGTGGTTTCGCGGATGATTTCAGGACCTATGAGAGCACTGTCGGGGACTCGACTTTTGGCTAACTATGTATCCCCCATCTCGGCCCAGCACAGAGGGGATCTGCACTTGCGACCGTAAAGGGCTTCAAACGGGGCAGTCCTGATGCTGGTGTGGTAACTGTTGTTGTATGAGAACTCGATCAAAGGTAGACGTGTGTCCCACGGCTTTCCAAAATCAATAACACATGCCCTGAGCATGTCCTCTAGGGTTTGGATTGTTCTCTCACTTTGTCCATCGGTCTGAGGATGATACGCCGTGCTCATGTCTAGTTTGGTTCCAAGAGCTTTCTGGGGAGACTGCCAGAATCTGGAAGTAAACCCACTATCTCGATTAGAGATAATGGATACAGGTACACCGTGTAGTCGAACTACCTCTTGGATGTAAATTCGCACGAGTCTTTCCATCTTGAATGATTCTTTGATCGGGATGAAGTAGGCGGACTTTGTCAAACGATCGACAATTACCCAAATGGTGTCGTACCCACTCAGACACTTGGGTAGTTTGGTGATGAAGTGCATGGTAATCATCTCCCATTTCCATTCGGGTATCTCGGGCTGATGGAGCAGACCCGAGGGTTTCTGGTGCTCAACTTTAACTTTGGCGCAAGTCAGACATTTACCCACGAACATAGCTATCTCATCTTTCATGTTTAGCCACCAGTATTGTTTCTTGAGATCCAAGTACATCTTATCCGAACCCGGGTGAACAGAGTATCTGGTCTTGTGTGCTTCCTCCATGACAATCTCCCTGAATCCTCCGGACCTTGGAATCCAGATCCGATCCATGAAGCAGTAGACTTCGTCACCTCTGATCTCAAGTTTCTTTTCCATTCCTCTTAAGGCTTCGATCGACACGTTCTCGGGTTTGAGGGCTTCTAACTGGGCTTCTCGGATTTGTATGGGTAAGTTGGAATGGATGGTTATCGTCTAGTTCTTCACTTTGCGGCCTGCACTCTCCTTTCGGCTAATGGCATCTGCTACCGCATTGGCCTTGCCGTGATGGTAACGGATTTCACACTCATAATCACTGAGTAGTTCTACCCATCGCCATTGCCTCATGTTCAAGTCTTTCTGGTCAAAGATGTGCTGTAGGCTCTTATGGTCAGTGAAGATCGTATACTTGGTTCCGTAGAGGTAATGTCTCCAGATCTTCAATGCAAAGACTACGACTCCTAATTCCAAGTCATGCGTGGTATAGTTGACCTCGTATGCTTTCAGCTGTCTAGAGGCATAAGCAATTACTTTTCCTCTTTGCATAAGCACACAGCCTAAGCCTTGATTGGATGCATTGCAAAAGACAACGAAGTCCTCTGTCCCTTCGGGTAGGGATAGAACAGGAGTGCTGCACAAGGCTTTCTTCAACGTTTGGAATGCGGTTTCTTGCTTATCACTCCAACAAAAGGGTACACCTTTCTGTGTTAGAGTGGTTAAGGGTTTGGCGATTCTGGAAAAGTTCTGGATAAATCTCCGATAATAGCCGGCGAGACCCAAGAATTGCCGGATTTCTGTGGGTGTCTTCGGTGCTGACCAATTCTCTATCACTTTAATCTTAGAAGGATCTACATGAATACCCTCCTCGCTTACTACATGACTGAGGAAAGCTACTTTCCGAATCCAGAATTCACACTTGGAAAATTTCGCGTACAACTTCTCGGATCTAAGGGTTTCCAACACTAGCATCAAGTGTTGTTTGTGGTCTTCTTCGCTTCTGGAGTAGACAAGTATGTCATCAATGAATACAATGACAAACTTGTCCAGATAAGGACGAAACACCCAGTTCATCAGGTCCATGAACACTGCCGGTGCGTTGGTTAGACCGAAGGGCATCACTACGAACTCGTAGTGTCCATATCGAGTCCTGAAAGCTGTTTTGGACACATCGCTCTCGTGAAATCGTAGCTGATGGTACCTTGACGGAAGGTCTATCTTGGAGAAGTAACTGGCTCCCTGGAGTTGATCGAAGAGGTCATCTATTTGCGGAAGAGGATATCGGTTTTTGACGGTCAACTTGTTCAGCTCGCAATAGTCGATACACAATCGGAAGGATCCATCTTTCTTCTTCACAAATAATACCGGAGCTCCCCAGCGTGAGGAACTCGGTCTAATGAATCCTTTATTGAGCAACTCATTGAGTTGACTGGATAACTCCTGCATTTCTGCTGGAGCTAAGCGATACGGAGACTTCGCTGTGGGAGTAGCTCCAGGAATTTGGTCAATACGGAACTCGACCTGACGCTCGGGAGGAATTCCTGGATGTTCTTCGGGAAACACATCAGGAAAGTTACAGACTTCAGGGATGCTCGCGAGGTCTTTAACTTCCTGTTTCTCATTGATTACATGGGCTAAGAATGCAACACACTCCTTTCGTAGGAGCTTTTGAGCTTTCATGCAGGAAATGATACGAAGATTGGAACTGAGTTTATCGCCATAGATTACGAGAGTTTGATCCGAAGGGAGGTTGAGACGGATGGCTTTTTCGAAACAGAGGATATCTGCATGATTGGGACTCAACCAATCCATGCCAATGATGACATCAAAGCTCTTTATGGAAACCGGCATGAGATCGATAGAAAATGAATGGTCGTTCAGAGTAAGGGTACAACCTACGAATATCTCGTTAGCACTTTCTTTCTCACCGTTAGCGATCTCGACGGTAAACGTTTCAGTTAAAGGTTGGGGATTTTGTTTTAGGTTATGTTTGAATGAATGACTAACAAAGCTTCTTTCAGCACTCGAATCGAAAAGAATACTAGCATATGAGTTGTCGAGAAGGAACGTACCCGAGACTACAGTGGGATCGACGACTGCTTCCTCCCGTCCTATGGCTAGGACTCTTCCGGTGTTATTGGCTGTTGACTTCTTGGGGCAGTTTCTTTTAAAGTGCCCAACCTCTCCATAGTTATAGCAGGCTTGACCAACGCCCGCTCCAGATGATTGATTGGCCGATTGGGCCGGAGCTTTGCAGAATCGAACCGTGTGCCCCTGCTTACCACAATTGGTGCAGGATAGTTCTCGACAGGGGTCGGGGTTGTGGTGGTACTTGCACTTGTCACATAGAGGAAGATTTCCAACATATTTGCTGGTAGGAGTTGGAGCTGTGGATCCCACGACAGAAGCAGCAGCAACAGGGGTAGTAGCAGCATGGACTGCTACAGTCTGTTGTTTCTTGGAAGATCCTTGGGAAGATTGACCCTTCTTCTTCTTCCAGAACTTTCTCTTCTCACCACTCCTTTGAGTCGGCTCAGGAGTGGTAGTGGTTTCCTCAACATCATCACTATGATCAATCAAGGTTTGGGCTAATGTCTTGGCACTATCATAGGTATCCGGACGAGCAGCTAAGACATGACCCTTTGTTGGTTGGGTTAACCCCCAGATGAACCTCTCGATCTTTTTATTTTTAGGAGTGACTAATCCCGGGCAGAGAAGTGCGAGATCATCAAATCGGGAAGTGTATGCAGCAATGTCGGAACCTTTCATCTTCAGGTTCCAGAGCTCGTGCTCTAGTTTCTGCATTTCACCACGGGGACAATATTCGGCTATCAAGAGTTCTTTCATGGCTTCCCAGCCCATGGCATTGGCTACGGGTAGGGTCAGAGATTTGACTCGGCCATTCCACCAAGTCAGGGCTTTATCAACGAAGGTACAAGCTGCGAACTTGACCTTATCAGATTCCGCACATGCACAGATTTCAAAGATGGATTCGATTTTCTCGAACCATCGGGATAGGGAAATGAAACCTCCAGTGCCATCAAAGGATGTTGGTTTTGCATTCATGAAGTCCTTATAGGAACCCTCCTTTCGGTGTCCCTGATTGTTTTCTTAATCTTGAGTACCATCTCCCGAACCACCGGAACCACCGGTGTTCAATTGAGACATAGCAGCTGCCACCGCGGCGGTAACAGCTACCTGAAATACCATGGGGTCAATTTCAGGAGGAGGTGGTGGCGGAGGGTTGTTGGTCTTTGAGCTGGGTCTCTTTCTGGGAGGCATCTTGATCTAATAAGATCAAGAAAGAGAGGATGATAAGTCCTCTGAATTGAATCGAGAGATATGACAGATATATATTCTAAATAAGCAGTAAGGCAGGAAAAAGTTATCAAAGCAGGTAAACTATCGCTAACAGAATGATCGAGGATCTATACGTGAACGAGGATTTCTACAAAGGATTGGTTCGAGAAATACTCCCATAGTATTTCATGATTTGCTACGACACTGCTCGATATTTGTGGTATTAGGGTAAGTTTTAGGCATGCCGCATACCACAGTCACCCCCAAGCACATGTTGGCCGTGTCTCGAATGAATATAGTTGGTCAGGCTATATTGATCCTAGACACAACTACATAACTGCCCAGGTTTAACCGCAGTACACAACACCCATTTACTTATGTTTTGTTCTACTTGTAGTTACGGATCTCGACGGTTTGGTATACTTATATACTTTTGAAAATACTTATAGTTTGAAGATACTTTTATTTCAGAGCACTTAGGCCCTTTAGTGTTTACAGTTTTATACCATGTAAGGTTTGGTATACTTTATTCACTATAAACAAGGGCTCTGATACCAATTTGTCACACCCCGAAAACCAAAGGCGGAAACATTTCCGGGGTTGACTCCACGTTGGGTATCAAATCCAATGCACATACTAAGTAAAGTGAAACAACCATTACATTACATAAAGAAAAGTTTTACAATTGTTTCAAAAGTAAAGTTGTACAGTTGTGATACATAGTATATATATACATATATATGAACAAAATGAAACGGTCTTCTGAGTACTCCGTCTTCGGACAAAAAGGATCTTCGGTACCTGTTCTAACGTTGACCTGAGAACACAAGCGGTTTGAAAATCAACATAACGCTGGTGAGTTCATAAGTGGTTTTTGTTTGTGAAATGTTCAAGTTTCCTTAATGTTTCTGAAATGTTACGCACACCAAGAAAATCCCATATTTTCTTAAAAAGGTTTGTTATCATTTGTCAACATGTAAAGTAAAGTTGTACACTGAAAACATGTTTTCTCTTGTGTAAATGTACAGTTAGGTTATCTGGTTTGACATATTGTTCTGGTTATATACCAATGTATTCCCAGGAATGTCATATGCTTTCCTGATTGTTTTACCAATTGTGAAAGATGTAAGGTTATCCGGTTCGTTACCCTTTCTGGATATGTAAACGTTTCCCCAGGAAAGTCCCATACTTTCCTAAATGTTGGTTATCACTGTAAAAGATGTATCTGAAAAATTGTGGTTATGTTCAATATTTCCCCAGGAATGTCCCATACTTTCCTGAATGTTGGTTATCAATGTAAAAGATGTATTACGTTATTCATTATTACTATCGGGTAAATCTCTGTTATCCTAATTGCGAGTTCCCTAACCATACAATAGACTAGATATGGCAATAAGTAGTCCACATCACCTTATGACTTTTGTCACCTTTGAACCACTTCGGTTCGGCTGTAGCTAGCAGCCAGGTGTGGGGTAGTCAGCCCCGTATAGATCTATACACTCAAGTCACGCTCTCTAAATCCCAGAGATTCTGGTTACGGGTGCAGTCCTCCACTCGCGTAACTCTGTGGAGTGTTCGTCGAGGACGTGTCTCCAATCATATAGGAATAACAAATTACTAGTAATAATATGATAGTCCTCCACTTGCGTATATCAGTGGAGTGTTACCGAGGACAAAACAGTACAGGTTTTATGTTCAAATGTTCTAATGTCATGCTTTTAACTGATAAAATGTGGAAAAACCATTTGTGAAATATATATAAAACATAACAGTTTAAAATCCATTTCACAAATATATGTTTACGTGATCTGCATGTTCAAACGGTTATCAGTTGTAGTAATCAGTATTAAAAGCATATAAAATGTGAACCACACACATGAAAACATGTTTTGAGTACAAGTAATCCCTTGTACTTTTCTTGTGTTCCCCTTGAAAACAGTGAAAACAGTGAAAAAGGGTAGGGGTATGAACTCACCAGACTCGGAAATGCGACGGTTTCGGACACTAGACGTTGGTTCAGGGCTTGATTACTCGCGATGTCCCTATGTAAAATGTAATAATGTCCATATATATCTAATTAGATTTACAATCACTAATTATATGGAACATTACACTTCAACGAGGTTAAACACCTCAAAACGAGCGTTTGGAGTGACCGGGTGACATCTTCGGACGTGTAAGGGCACGAGGGACTTGGGATTTGAGTTTACTCCTCAAGAGTAAACACTTTAGGGAGTTTACAGCCATGAAACCCATACACAGATGAGTTCACGGACGTGAACTCATGTTTGGGTGATTTTGAGTGTTTAATGGCTTGTTTGGACATGGGGATTGTTGGAATGAATTTCTCAAATGCCTTGGAATGGATTAAATGGACATATACCATATTTAAGGGAGTACACGGCTGTAAACTTGGAGTTTATGGCCGTAAATTCTCCTATGGTCAAGAATAATTAATTTGAGGCACAAGGAACAATCACATGTGATTCTAGTTAATTTTCCAAGCCTTGGTATGAATTTAGGGCACCATTTAACACACATGTAGGAGTTTACGGCCCAGGAGCATGTTTTATGGCCGTAAACTCTTATTAAGAGGATGTTTGATGTGTTTAAGGTCCCCAAACTATTTTTAGATGGTTCTAGCATTTACCACAAGTCTATTGGTTAAGTTTCAAGGCATTCTAACATGTAAAAAGGTGTTTACTCCCCATGTTTGAGGAGTTTACGGCCCAAGCACATTCCTTGGCCGTAAACTCTCTTTTGTCCCTCAAAATTCAAGTTTAAGGTGTTCCAAGTCCAGGTTTGTAAGCCTCAAAGTCGTATCTAAGTCCCAACAATGATTTGGAAGGGTTAATTGGCTCTAAAACCCCATATTTATGTGTTTACGGCCCAAGCATACGCCTTGGCCGTAAACACTTGTTCCAGGTCCTAAATCTCATTTTAAACATTAATTTGAAGGCTAAAGAGGTTAGATAACAAGTTAGGAATGTTACCTCTTTGATTTGGAGCCTTAAATCTATGTTTTTGGACCTTAATCTTGGATGAGGAGAGAGGTTAGAGAGAGAGAGAGAGTAATGAAATGAAGCCAAAAGCTTCAAATGAAAGCTTTGAACACTTTATATCGTGTCTAAGTTTTGGACACGGTAGAATTCTACCCGATACCGGCATTAGGCGAGGCTCTTGGTCGTACCCGATTAGGTTGTCGTAACTCAATATGGTATATTCTAAAAATGTTCCAATTACTAGAATGGGGTGTTAGAATGATTTCTAAATGCATTAGAACACCCATTAAGTCATATTAGATACGTACAAATTAATGACTTAATTAAATAACGAAATCAGAATCGAATTTGAAACCGACGATTGGTTGCTCGAATTGAGTTACGAAAAGAGTTACAAGAATGATACGGAAATTTCGTGTTGTTACATGCATGTGGTTAACCAACACACTAATTAGAGATGATAAATGACATTGAGAGTGCCAATCATATTTGTATGGCTATTCACATCTTGTTTGTGATCCTCGATATCCCAATTACATATAGAAGAGCATAATCGGAGATTAAACATGTCATTGATAGATTCAATGAATCTCAAAAGATCTAGGAATTTTATAGTTTGAAATTGGTGAATGGCTTTTACCTATATTTATAAATCCACAATAAGATTACGACATCCCTCTTCTTAGTTGTGAATTGTTTTTTTGGATCTTAACCTTAATTATTAATTATGGGTGAAAATATTCAGGATAATTGTCATCTAACTAAATTACCTTTTCTCTATAGATGTCTACTTCTGGTGATGCATCTACTCCTCAAAAGTCATCCCACAACTTATCCCTTCTTTCGAGCGTGTCCAAAGTGACATTGGATGGCTTCAATTATAATGATTTGATAGGGAACTTCAAGATGGTTATTCGATACGAGGGAAAAGAGTATGTCCTCGAGAAATAACTAATCTATATCGATCAAGCCATTGCTACTCCTGAAGAAATAGCCTCCTACAAGAAACACTATGACAATATGACTAAGGATACTTACATCATGGTTGCCACCATGATTTGAGTTGCAAAGGTTTTGTGAGGATTATTAGCCATACAACATGAACTTAGATCTTGTTGAAAAGTATCACAAGAGAGCCAATTAAGAAAAGTATGAAGTCATCAAAGCTCTTATCGCATGAAAGTTTAAGGAATGTGTGACAACCCGAAATTTTATTTTCTGTACACCCATTCACTTTAATAGGAGTCAAAATGGATTCTGCTAACTTTCAAACTCTTTGGGATAAGTTTGAGTATTTTTAAAGTTAGTACATCAAGAGATATCAGTAGAGAGGATACCCGAGGGTTTATTATGTAGCAATAAGTGCCCAAAACTTCAAGAGTTTGGAGTTTACGGTCCAAAATGGTATTGGGACCGTAAACCGTAATGACTATATAAGTGAGACTTAGATATTTTTCTCATTTTTTCACCTTTCCAAGACTAGAGCCATTTCTCTCTCAAGTATCATCCCATTTTTCTTCAAGATCTGCAACTTGTAAGTATTTCTAAGCCTTAATAAGTTGTTATCTACCTTAATCTAGTGATCTAACATGATTTCATCCATGAAACCATTCCAAAAGTGTAGATCTTCAAGTTTCACCAAGAAGACCAAGAACACACACTAGTGTTCTTGGACTTTTAGCACCTTTTCAAGCTGCTACCTTGTAAGTGCTTCTATCCTAGAGTTTTATAAGCTTTGTTACACTTCTAAGCACCAAGAAAACACCCAAGAAACCAAGGATAAAGGGTGTATGCTGTCCAAGAACATCTTGGACCGTAAACCCTAAAATATGTTGCCAAAGTGTGCCCTATGTCCTTACAAACCTTGGGATCAAACCTAGAACCTTACCTTGATGTATTTAGCACACAAAAACCACCAAAAGACCCCATTTTTATGTGTTTACGGTTTCGGGATCTCCCAAAACCGTAAACACCCCAAGGTGTGTTTAGATGCCCCATAATTCTTCCTTAAGCCTAGAAACTAGCCTAGACTTTTACCTTGAAGTGTTTAAGACTTGAAAACATCAAAATGCCAAGATCCATGTGATTTTACGGCAGAAAACGCATGGAGAAATGGTCCATGGGCCGTAAACTCCATTTAGGAGTGAAATGTTGCCACAAACACTTCGTAAGGCTTAACCATGAAGTAGGATTGCTTAGTATGACTTGGAAGGCTTCAAAACTCAAAATGGTCAAAGAGTAATGAGTTTACAGCCATAAACTCATGGGTTTACGACCATAAACTCTATGAGTGAGGGTCACTAGACCTTAAACTCATGATTTGGTCATTCCACTTCCCTTTGATGAATCACATGTGATTCCAACACTTAACCAAGGTGTTTCCTAGTCCCAAAAGGTGTTTCCTTTCATATAGTTGTTTATAAACACTATATTCATCTCATTATGTGTAAAGTCCCTAATTTTGCCTGTGTATCAATCAGATCTGTTTGATGGTGTGGAATCCCAATCAAACAGATGATGCCAGATCAAATAGAAGAGAAGGAGAAGAAGAATAATATGAATCTCTGTATGAATTGATTAGAATTAATGTTCCAGATACAAAAGATTCACACACATACGCTCCTTATTCTATCTGGCCGTAAACTCCTTCTAGTTCATCAATCTCTACTCCTCATCCTAACATCTCTATTTATACTTGGAATATGGGTCGGATAACACATGGGCCGTAAATGAGTTTACGGCCGTAAACTAGACCATAAATTCATAAATATTACAAGAAAATACAATTGCCCAGAAAATTAAAGTATAAACCATATTTTGACCCAACAATCTCCCCCTTGGTTTATAGCTTTCTTTTCTTAATGACCCAACAAGCTCCTCCTAAAAGGTAGCTAGCTCTTCTTGTCAATCTTGAATGGGAGATTTGCTTCAGCATTTATCTTCAAATTCTTCATGATTTCAAGATGAACTTGATGAATCTTCAATGAATGACTTCATCTTGAGCACTTGAGCTATTCTTCAAGATTTGGAATTGAACGCACATTGGGTGAGGATGCTTGATGTACTGATTCTTGAAAATTGGTGTTTTCAGTTTGAGAATCTTCAGAGAGAACAAATCTTCTGGATCACTTCAGCAGGTACAAAGATAGCAATAGACTGATTGAGGAGGCTTCAATGCAATCCGTCACATAATCTTCAATTTTAGCTTCACCTTGCTTTTGGGGTTGAAAAATTGAATGTTGAAAGAATAATCTTCATTTCTTGCTCCTTCGAATGCGAATTCTTCGATGCTCACGGACGAGGCTTTGGCTCAAAAATCTTCAACACAAACTCCATGAGTCTTATCTATACTTGAATTCACTTTTCAAGACAAAACAAAACTAAAAGAAAACTTAGCACACAAATGAAAACAGAAACAAAAATATTTTTGGATTTTTGATTTTTCTGAACAAGAAATAAAACAGAAATAACACTACTTTTGGATTTTTAATTTTTCTGATTTTTCTTTGATTTTTGAATTTTTATGATTTTTTTCATTATTTTTAATTTTTAATTCTCCCCTAATATTTAAATTAGAAGAAACTATGACAAATTTAACAAAAATAAAAATTGATATCTAACTTTAAGAGTGATTTGGGATCAAAGTTTTTTGACAACCTTTATCCACTTGTCGGTACCTTCAATCTTCACGTCTTTGTCTGGTCGATCGCGGGTATTGTTGTCCACTTAAACACGAAAAATTGTGACTGGTTTAGGACATACTATTTGATACAAGACAAGGTGAGCTTAAGTTCCTAAAAATTATATCTGATCCTAATTCCTTAGATACTATATCTTAAGGACCATTCATCTGATAATGACCAGGGATATTGTTGTCCACCTAAATTGAGCAGCGAGATCTATAGACAATCTGTATATGTTCAATTTTAAGTGTACTGGAACGTGTTTCCTGCTTCCTGATATGCCCCAGCCATCAAGAACTTCCAGAGTGCTTCTTACAATAGGTGAGCAGACAACCATTCAGAGAGAGAAGAGATTCGGAATTCTATCACTTACTACTTCAGAGGGGTTGAGAAGAAGAAGGTTGCATATGCTGTCTACCAGGTCGGATTAGAAGTCGCGCAAAGGAGACAGCATATGGCTAACAGATAAGAATTATTTCACACATGTATATATATAGCCTGCAGAGAAATAGAGTTGCATATGTTGTGTACCAGGTCGGATTGGAAGTCACGCAAAGGAGACAACATATGACTAACAGACGGAAAGAAAGAAAATGATATTCTACAGACCTAATTTATCGGAATTTACCAGTCGCCCCATCCAACCGGAATTAAGGACAGAATCCGCACATCGAGGAAAAGTTAAACAACGGTTCCAAGTACGGGTTCATTTAACGTGACGAGTAGATTCCCATATATATCTCCCTGCTCAACCTATCCGAGCGTCGTATTGTCAGGCTGAATGGATCTAACTAGGTCAAGATTTGTCAAGTCTATAAATTTCCTAAGTTCAACTCTCCCTAGTCAAGTCCATTTAAAATTTTCGTGCCTACCGACGCATCAAACCAGAGCATAGACCCTTCAACTTTGGGTACGTTACGCAGACTCAGGTTGCCTGTTATCACTAGATAATATCACTTCCCAGAACATCTCCCTCAAGCAGCACATTTCATAACCAACAATTTTTTTATTTTTTTTATTTTCTAATGTTTTTGGATTTTTTTATTTTATTTATTTATTTTGTTTTGTT
This sequence comes from Lactuca sativa, assembly GCF_002870075.4. Classification (NCBI taxonomy): domain Eukaryota; kingdom Viridiplantae; phylum Streptophyta; class Magnoliopsida; order Asterales; family Asteraceae; genus Lactuca; species Lactuca sativa. The sequence goes on from NC_056624.2 coordinate 82,355,673, forward strand.
TTTATTTCTCCCCCTAAATTTGTGCATGGGAGAGAAACGAAAGTAAATGCGCAAATTTAAACTATCCTAAAACAAAAATTTGTCTTTAAAGCGAATCATCTTAAGAAAAACTCAGGAGTATAGAGAAGAAAACTCAAACCGTAAGTCACCGATTAAATTTGCATGCAGAAGGTCTGAGAATAGAATGAATATCTCATTTTATATCCAAAAGTTCTTCACATCGTTAAGCACTAACCCTATGAGTGATCCCTTCCTTTCTTCCCTTCTCGCAAAAGGACATATACTCTCAAGAAAAAGTTTGAATGTTGTATAGTTGAGAGATGTCCCCAATCATATGCCAGGAGTAGCCACTACCAACAAACTGAAGTCTGATGATATGCCTCCATAGCTGCTCCGACACAGAGCGGGATCAGTTGGTCTTTGGAACCCATTCCATTTTGAAACTGGGTCGACATTTGTCATCAACGCACGATACTCTCTCCTATGACATATCCTGTTTATCATAAACAGAAGATGTAGAAACGTTAGAAGCATTAGGAGATTTGGGAGAGTGAGCCTTTGGAACCCATCTATATTCAGGTTTAACCCATTTCTTGTTCGATCCGATGGGTTCCTCAACACTTGATTTGGAACTTGAAGTCGGCTGCCGAGATGACTTTGACCTAACCGGTCTTGGCTTCACAGGAGCATCTCTTGAACTAGACTTCTGGGCCAACATTCCCTTCTTGTTCTTGGGAGTTGGATGCTTGGCCTTGGGAGTTGAATTCTTGGCCTTCATGGCATTCCAGTCGGCATTTTCTGAACGTGACTTTGAGGGGTTTCTTTTGAAAAATCTCCCTCTTGGCGCGTTCTGCCAGCCTTGTGCATAGTAGGGAACATATGCGCGATTAGGACAATTTCTGGGAATGTGTCCAGGTGTTCCACAGTGAAAACAAGTCTTTTTCTTCACTGTGAAGTTATCTCTTCCTGCCCCTGGTGGCGTATTCTTGCCTTGTCTCTTATTTTTCCCACACACACACTTGCGACAGGCACTCTGTTGCGCTGGTATTGGAGGCCTGTATTTACCAACGACAGGTTGATTAGAAGCAACAAATTTATAGTTCAAGGGGTCGTTTGTTTGTTCAGAAGAACTCTCCTTGTTCTCATCCTCTGATACTTTACCTACACATGTAACAGAAACATCAGTATTTACAACGTTAATAACTCCTCCTGACATAAATCCAGCTCGTTTTCCATATCGAAGATGTGCCTCCCTGTCAGTTTCGTCCTGTGTCATAGGGATGGATGTGTAGTTATGATTATAAGGAGGAGGTACACTATCATACCCTAGACCCTTGTTTTGATTATCTTTGAATTTTAATTGGGTTTCAAACAAGGACTCGACTGTCTGACTTGATGCAGTATAATTTTTGAAACTGACATTAGTTTTTCCACACTTAATTTTTAAAGCGTCAAGTTCTTCAATTACAGCAGCAAGTTGTCTCTTAACCTAATCATAATTTTCACACTTGTTGCTGTACTCTTCCTGAAGTTTCCTAAAGTCCTTGGTTTTTGCTTCCAACTCATCCTTCAGGAGTTTTTATCCTTTCATGAGTTGATATCCTTCATATCTCAGGTCCTCAACTTCTCTTTTAAATAAATCAATTTGATCCCGAAGAAATTTAATCGTATCTTCACATGATTGAGAACATGAAACTTCACATAAATGAGAACATGACACTTCATTGACCGGAAGGTTTACAGAACTCTTTAAAGCGTCAAGATCTTCAATTACTTCAGCAATACTAAGACGATTGAGATCTTTTGTCTTCTTGATGACAGCTACATTCATATCCATGATTTTGGAAGTGAATTCAATAGCCTTTTGTTTATCTCAGATTTGGTCAAAAAGATCCCAACAATATTCATCTCAGTAGTGAGTGTGGTAAATCGTTGCAACTGACCTTCCAGGGTTTCTCCAGGGATATAATCGAACATGTTGAAATTTTGTCTTAAGATTTCCTGACGACTCTCTTTCATGTTTTCAACTCCCTCGTAGACCTTAAAATCAATTAAAAAGCATAACTAGAAGCCAAAATCAAACTTAAAAGTCAAACCCTTTGATTATAAACCTTAAAAGTCAACCTTAAAAGTCAAATTTAAGAAGTTAAACTCAAAAGTCAAACTGAAAAGACAAACCGAAAAGCTAAATTTGAAAATTTAAAAGTTAAACGAAAAAGTCAAAGTTTAAAGTCAAAGTCAAAAGTTACAAAATAAAGTCAAAAATTAAAATATAATTTTATTTATTAATTTTAATTTAATTTATTATTATTATTAATTTTTTTTAATTTTGGATGAAAAAGGAATTAAAAATTAAAAGAAATTGAGTTTTGGGGTTAAAAGTGTCAAAAAAACAAAACTTGCTGCGACAGGAGTGGTTATAGTCAATAAAACAGAAGCTTGAAACAACACAAAGCATGGGTCAAGTGGTAAGACATATGGATGTTGATTCAAGAGACCTGGGTTCAATCCCCGGCACCTCCAATTCGCGTATTATTTTTGATGTGAGGCGATGAAAGTGCTTGCGAGGACGAGGTGCTATCTACGAGGCCGTAAACCACCGAGGCCGAGCCGCAAGCTCGGACCGTGAACCTCGGGCCGCAAGCTCGGGAACCCTAGCCTCCGGCCGTGAACTGTTTCCGGCAGTAAGCTCCGGTTGTGAACTCCGAAACCCTAGCCGCCGGCCGCAAACTCCGATCAAAAACACCGATTTTTCGACTTTGAAGCTCCAAAACTTGATCAAAAACCCTTTTTTATGAAAAACATGAAGAAGAAACCCCCCTTATTTTTGCGAGATTTATCCAAAAACGCAAAAATATTTCGAAAATAAAATCAAATAATGCCCCAAATCTAACAAAATTGACTGATACAACTTGGCTCTGATACCAATTGTAAAGTCCCTAATTTTGCCTGTGTATCAATCAGATCTGTTTGATGGTGCGGAATCCCAATCAAACGGATGATGCCAGATCAAATAGAAGAGAAGGAGAAGAAGAATAATATGAATCTCTGTATGAATTGATTAGAATTAAAGTTCCAGATACAACAGATTCACACACATACGCTCCTTATTCTCTCTGGCCGTAAACTCCTTATAGTTCATCAATCTCTAATCCTCACCCTAACATCTCTATTTATACTTGGAATATGGTCCGGATAACACATGGGCCGTAAATGAGTTTACGGTCGTAAGGTGTTTACAACCGTAAACTCAGCCGTAAACTAGACCATAAATTCATAAATATTACAGAAAATACAATTGCCCAGAAAAGTAAAGTATAAACCATATTTTGACCCAACAATATGTGTCCTTATATGTCATTTAGGACTTGTTGTGTCTTAGGAGTTCATTCGTGGAACTTCTCATCCATACGCGCATACCTATTTGAATCACCCACATCAGGTGAGCTCATACCCCGTAATGAATCTTTTAACTATTTTAACTGTTTTAAAGGGAGGAATACAAGTAGAACACAATGATAATTATGTAAATGTTTGTTATTAAACATCTTTCAAAATGTTACTTATGTTATTTATAATTTCTCAAAACATTTCAAAACTCTTTAAATTTATGTTACTTTATAGTTATACAAAACTTCGTTTTTAAGTATAAGTATAACTTAGTAGATAAAAGAGTCTTTTCAATAACAGTCCAAGTAGAACATTAAAAAACTATAATAGGTATAGTTTAGGAGAATTCTATTCATTACTTCTAGTAAAATGAAACACACAAAGAATCAATACCATAACAGAACAAATAGTGAAGAGAATCAAACAATACCATAACAGAACATAACAAACAAGTTAAGTTGCTATAGCATGAGAACACACAAACAGGATCTAATTATACCAATGAATCACTAACTCATTGTTTTACACGAAAGGTGATGGTTATATTGGGTATACATGATCATATAACTTTAATGTGAATTACACGACTTGCAAGAATTTGCAGGGGTCGCGTTTGGTTCCCTTAATCTCTTGACATGGAGAGCGTCTATTAGGGGTTCTAGCTTTCACATTATGACCGTATTAAAACAAATATGTTTTTAGGTTATTAGTACATCCTCATGTCATTATAAATGACATCTGTGTACTTACTTTTCCCATTACTTTCATAAAGTGACAGTACCACTTGAAAGTTGATCTTTTTTTCTAGTCAAGATAGTTATAAACTAGGAAGAACATACTTTTACATTTGCCAAAGGAACAGTCGGGTTTAGCACAAAATAGAAGATTCCTTGGTAGAAGACTACGATTAAAGGATCGGACCATAATGCTAGTCTTATGATTCCTTAATGTATACATCACAGGATACATATATACCAATAGGTTCCGACAGCTAATTGGATGTGTGCTCTCCGCTTCATTTCCTGTTCCTCGTTGGGTTGTGGGCTTCGAACAGATTCACCCAACCTATTATCTATCCGATTCGACATATATGTATGCTTAGGATACATTAAGTCATCATAAGAGTACCAGGTATGGGTCAAGTTTAGGAGACAGAGTCAGAGCACGGTTTTCTAGTACAAAACATACTTTCCAAAGTCAGTACTTTTGAGTATTCAAAACTAGAAACTTCCTAGTAAAGGGTTTAATCCATTTTATTAAACCGATACAATTTTAAAGACTCAGGGTGAGTAACTCTATAATACCTTAGTTTATACACCATGGTTATATATAAAACTAATACTCAATATGTAGTTAAATGTGTGTTTTCCGCCTTACTTCCTGTACCTCATTGGGTTGTGGGCTTTGGGCAGAATCACTCAATTAACTTTCTATCCGATATTACATTATATATAGCAGTATAAACTAAGCTATTATAAAAGTAGTCACTGTGGTCACTATTTTTACTATAAGAAATATAGGTTTTCTTAGAGAACTTTTCATTAGATATAAAGGAATCATTACAACTAACTCCATGAGTAACAAGTGAATTCACTAGGATTATATATGACAAAGATCTATCAGCCAATGGGATGTGTGCTATCCGCCTTACATTCTGTTCCTCGTTGGGTTGTGAACTTAGGGCAGATATGCACAATTGATTGTTTGTTTACTCCAAGACTTATATAACTTATACCCACTAAGTACCCATAGAAAGGCTTGTAGTATCAATGTACTTAACTTTCAGTCAAGTAGGAAATATAGGATTTTCTAGAGGAACATGCAAACTTTTCAAAACAGAACTGGCAGCTTACATCACTTTTACATATACATTTTAACAAAATTTTACAGCTTACTCACATCACTAAAATCTTATGAACTCACTGGCTTAATTGCTGATTAACTCTTTCAAATAACTTGTATTTTCAGGAGACTATAAGACAGGTGCTCGTGCTGGGAAATCAGAAGATGGAGCATTATAGCTTCAAGTCTTGTTTTGTTATTTGCTTATGAATTCTATGTTTTGTGAACACACACTGTCACACCCCAAAACCATGAACAGCAGAAACATTCTGGGGCGGAGGACGTCATGTACAGTATCACAACAATGAAAAGTAGTAAACAAGCAACAACATCATCCATTGCATTAATAATATATTTTTAATACAAATGTGTTCTGTCAAATTATAATAGACACTAAAGTATAAAACAAAAAAGAAAGATGAGTCTTGAACGAGCACCATCTTCTCTGAACCTTGCATCGGTACCTGTCTATGGTTGACTTGAGGATACATGTTATTTTGAAAGAGAGTATCAGCTTTAAAGCTAGTGAGAGCATAAGTATTTTAGTTTCTTGATTTGTATGTAAGTATTTGTATGTATATGAACTCTAAGGATTGAAAATATATATTAACTGTAAGTATGAAAATCTTTTGAATGATCCTAGGAAGCCCTATGTTTCCTACTAAGCGTATCCTTCTATCAAGGTATCTAGTGTCTGTGTGTGTGTCTCTTGTAAGAGTGTGTGTTTTCCTAAATCTGACTATCATTAACCAAAAATATAGTTTCTACATTACCTTGCGTCGTGTGAATGTTCACGATGTGAATGTAATGGGAAAATGAAATAGTACTATGGTGTAGTGTCGAACTACAACCGTACTAATTACCTTAAGTCTATGGTAATTTTGTAAGTACTGTAGTATTTGTAACAAGTGACTACTTCTGTACTAATATTGCCTTATTTGAGGGATAAGGCATAATGTGAAGGCTAGATCCTAGGCTAGACGCTCCCCTGTCAAAGGGATTTTGGGACCCATACACGACCCCTGCATATCTGCAAGCCGTGAACATCCACATTACTATGATCACTTATACCCAATATAACTATCACAATGTGTTGTGATTCATTGGTATAGTAAGATCCTGAAATCGTTTCATGCTATAGCACCTAGTGATGTCTGTTCTATTATCGTATATGTAAACGCACTCATGTAAATGTATCTATGTAAACGTACTCGTGTAAGCGTAATCATGTAATAGTATAATAGTGTAATGTAATGTTCTACGTGTGCTAGCTGAACCGTGTGTTCTCTCTCTATCTAGCATGTATGTTTGTTTCTCATCACTATGTGTTATGTTTGTTTCTGATCACTATGTGTTATGTTTGTTTCTCATCACTATGTATTATGTTTGTTTCTCATCACTATGTATTATGTTTGTTTCTCTTCACTATGTATTATGTTTGTTTCTCTACACTATGTGTTATGTTTGTTTCTCTTCACTATGTGTTATGTTTGTTTCTCATCACTATGTATTATGTTTGTTTCTCATCACTATGTGTTATGTTTGTTTCTCTTCACTATGTATTATGTTTGTTTCTTATCACTATGTATTTTGACTCATGTATGAACTGACTCTTTGAATGATTCATTGTTCTAGTATTAGTATTAGTATCTTCCTAAACTACCCATATGGTAGCTTACTAGTAATATAACTGGTACGTATGAACATGGATGTATACGCTTGCTACCCAAGGGTATTGAATGAACTAGGAGAACCTTTATGACTATATATGTACACATGATATATAACTAATATTTAAACCACCTTCTGAAGGGTACCCGATATCCCACCAGACCACATCTCAAGCGCGAAAAGGAAATAGGGTGGATAGCCTTCCTAAGTCTTTTAAACATTTCTTATATAACTATACATATATAGGCATGCAATTGATAATATAAAAGCATGAAATAAGTTTTGTAAAACCTTTGAACATAATTATTATCTAAGAAAAGATTGACTTGATGTCAATATATAAAACGGGTTGAAAGCATGTGTTTGATAAAACAGTTTAAGTATAAATAAACATTTGGTGGAAACACAATTGTAAATGAGTTTGAAATTAAACATACAGTGTAAAATGAACAGTTTAATAAGGATTTTTAAACATCAAAAACGTTTATGAAAATCATGTGAAGAAACCTGTTTGGTAAAACAGTTAATGAGTAGTAAATCATTTGAATGCCGCTTATTAATCACATGTGATTGATATAATAACTAGCATGATTCTACTTGTATACCCCCCATAAAACATTTAAAAACATTTAAAACATTGATTAAGGGGTATGAACTCACCTATTGCGAGTGGATCGGAAGGAAGTGTCAGATAAGTGCTTGGTGTCAAGTGAAGACTTAGACACACAGAAAGATCCTAATTACATATGAGGACATATGTATATAAGCAATTAGTCTTTAAACAACTAATAAACAAGTCAAGACACTCTAGGACATGACAAACACTTTGTATAAGTGTTATAAGTGCTAAGGAGTGCATCGAAGTGTTGTAGGGAAAGGCTAGTGTGTTTGGGGTTCAAGGAACACTCCTAAAATGAGTTTACTCCCTAAAGACCAACACCCCTTGAGTTTACGGTCGTAAACTCTTGAGTTTATGGTCGTAAACTCCTAACCTTTTGACCATTTGTTGTTTTTAAGTCTTCTAAGCTATTCCAAACATTCCTACTTCATGTTTAAGCCTTAGGAAGTGTTGTGTGGCATCAAAACACTCCTAAATGGAGTTTACGGTCTAAGGACCATTTCTCCATGAGTTTACTACCTTAAAATCATGAGTTTACTACCTTAAACTCACGAGTTTACTACCTTAAACTCATAAGTTTGGTATTTGGGGGGTTTTTAAGTCCTTAGCTCAATCATGGCAATAGTCTAGGTTAGATTTAGACATAAGGAACAACCATGGGACTTTTATACACCTTTTGGGATGTTTACGGTTTTGGGAGATCCCCAAACCATAAACACATAAAAATGTAAGGTTTTGGTGCTTTTTATGTGATAAACTCATCAAGGATGAATCTAGATAAGTCCCTAAGGCATGGTGAAGCATCTAGGCACCCTAAGGCACCACTTTGCACTTAATTTTGGTGTTTACGGTTTTGGGACCTCCCAAAACCGTGAAAACCTTTATCTTGGTGTTCTTGGGACTTTTCTTTAATGCTAACATGTAATACAAGCTTAATAAGACTCAAGGATGGAAGTACTTACTATAAGGAAGCTTGAATTGAGCTAAAATTCCAAGAACACTTAGTGTGTGTTATTGGTGTTTTTGGAAAACTAATCAAAACACAAAAATGGATGGATTAAAGGATGTACAATCACTAGATTAAGTGATATACTAACTTGAAAGGGCTAGAAACACTTACTAGATTGAAGATATTGAACAAAACTTGGATGATACTTGAGAGGGTTTTTGAGTTTAGTCTTTTAGGGTGAAGAAATGAAAAGTGACTAATTTGAGGAGTAAACTCATGCTTATGCATGAGTTCATGGTTTTTGGATGATTTTTCGACCCAAACATAAAAGTTTGGTCGTGAACTTCTAAGACACGAGGTGTTTGCGGTTTTTAAATTTCAAAACCCGAGACGACACTTTCTTTCACCCGTTCGGTTAAAGAATAATATTAAAATAATCAAACGAACTTTAAATTTGCTAAAAATAAGTAATAATTTAATTGACCTATAAATCGAAGTGATTGACTTTTAGGGTTTGACCGAATGAAAATTTCGAGTTGTCACATCATCCCCTGTTAAAGGGAATTTCATCCCGAAATTAAAATTTAGGTAAGGAAGTAGGTATGAATGATCGAGTCAAGAGGTGTGAACTTCCTAATCGATTGGTTCTCGTGCTCCTAAGTGAAATCGGGTCCTCGGTTGGTATCCTAACGAACCTTCACTATAGGGAGGCGGCGTTGCTTCGTCCGCTTGACCACTCGGTCGAGGGTCACTACGGTTCTAATACGAAGGCGAGGATCTCGTTAATCTCGATCTTGTCGAGTGGGCTTACGAGAGTCCTAACGGAAAGGTACGATTCAAGATCGAGACGCGAAGAGTAAAATGTATGTTACTGAGTTCGTGGAGTAGGTTTAGTCTGTGAGATATAGGACCGATTCTAGTAAGAATCTCGGAGGCCATGACTATCTTGGATTTAGCTTTCCACGCTTTACGAAGCGCATTAAGCCATTCCCAGAGTGAGTTTTCCTAAAGAACTTGGTCTCTCACTTGGAATCTCCAAGGTTTCTTTTTCTTGTTTAACTTCCCAATCAAGGGCCACCCCTAGCTGGGTCAAAGTCGTAAAGGTTTTCTGTGATTTGCGAGGAGTTCTGGATGAACTATGACAATAGGTCTGTAATCCCTAGAATTTGGCGAATTCATGTCGGCGTCCTTGACGTCGGCAAATTCTCAACGGTTTTGATAAATTGACAGAGTACTCAAGAATTTCCACATCACTAATAGTGTGTCTTAGGAAATTTTGACTCTTCAATTCCAAAACTCGTGTTCAGAGAACTGTGCGAAAAGTATCTCCGAGGGTAATGTTTCCGCGGGTTCCTTCTTACTACGAGGGCAGATAAGTAAGTCGTTACATGGAGAACGATGAACTGATCCAAGTAAGAAAGACGGATTCTATTCATTAAACTCATGAATGCTTCCGACATATTGGTCCTATCCGTGGGGTATCACTACGGACTCAAAGTGTCCGCATCGAGTTCGGAAGGTAGTCTTCCGGACATCCTTCCCTCATACTCAAAATGGAGATATTCGGATCTCAGATCCATTTCTGAAAGTAATTCTTTCCTTGCATTCGTTCAACCAATTCATCTATGCGAGACAGAGGCAACAATTTCTAATGAAAAAATCTGGACAGGGTCCTCGATATCCGAGGTACATACGATGAAATCCGTCGACCTCTAGAAGAATAAGATCAGATTTCTCTAGGGTGTGAAGCCTAGTCTTCTAATTCTATTTCTGTGCAGTTTGCTAAGTTGTCCGGACTGTTCTTGTATCTCCGTAGTTGTTTAGACTGTAGGGCGATCTGTTTACAGGAGTCATACTGGGTTCTAAGTTTGTTCACATGACGATGCGATTAGTCGTAGTCTGGGGCAGTATTCGTCCTGAATTTCACATTAGAATTCATACTTGGTTCAACGATCACAATACGTGTATACAAGTCGTATATAATTAAGATTGAAAAGGTAGTCGAATAACTTATTCTTTTTTAAGCTCATATCCCATCGTGGGAAAAGAAGTTAAAGTGGAATCATCAATTCTAAACCTGTAGAACCTTGATTATATATCACCACTATGTATACATTCATCAGCGACAGATCAACCGTATGGATCTTTGGATTTGAACTTGACGTACTTGATGGGTTTTGGTCCTAAGAACATCCTATGTGCTCATACAAACCCTAATGCTTGGATATAGGTTTCTCTATTGTACACGGAAGTTATCCAAGACTATAAACCCTAATTCTAGCATTCAAATAATCATATTAACATGAGAATAGGTTTATAATGTTACCTTGATTGTTATGTAGCAATAACAATCCCAAATCTCCTTGTATTGACTTTGGAGGGCTTAGAGTCACAAGTGTCACTCCTCTAATGGTTCACAAACACCATAAGCAAGAGGATGAAGAGGAGAGAGGATGGAGGCTACAAAAATCGTGTGAATCCCTAGCAAGAAGCTTAGCCACGTTTTTGGTCCTTAAGGGATCTATATATAGTGAGGCAATTAGGGTTATCTAACAAGGAAACCCTAATTTGGATGCTTAAGCCCTAAGCAACCCATGGAGCCCTTTCCTTAAGGCCTTGGAAGATTTCATATGAGCTTCCCCCATAGAATTCGTCCACCATATAATATAAGGCAATCCATGGCCCAAATTGCAATTATCTTATAATTACAATTCCAGTCCCTTAAGTTTAATTAATCTCTTTTAGTCACAAAACTAATTACTAATTAATTCTTGACTAATATTAATTAAACAATATGATTTCTCCTTTAATATATTATTCCCATAATATATTAATAAATCATATTTAATCCTTTCTCTCCATAATTCATCCCATCAAGTTGCTTTGGTGAAGGCAACCCAAAAGGACCATGCACCATCGGGTCAAGTACATGCCAAAATAGTTATGGACTCAGACACTAATCCAACAGTCTTCCACTTGGATAAGTCTAATAACTATTCTGCGTATGACTTCAGATCCTGATCTGCAATCGTAGCTTTCCAAAGCCGCTGTCAACTCTGATCCTATCAAATACGCGTGTCCTTAGATAAGGGATCATATATTCCTCCATTATAGATATCGTATGAGACATGATTTCTAATCATTCTCTTTGTACTATATCTCGATTCCCGATTTATGACGACTGCCTAATTGAACAAATCAAATTAGCCCTAGCCCGGCCGAGCATTTACGTTTGTCATCACTAAATCATCGAGGGGCCCAAAGATATCGCCTTTATCCTACTTTGAATAAAAGGAATGGATAAACTTTGATACGATGCTCGCTTGCACTCACGCACCGAATCACACACAACAATATGTTTTATAACACCAAGTTACTAGTGCGTTTACATATTATCAATGTGCAACCGATTCGCAAGATACAACTCACACATCTCGGTTTCAAGAATATAAGATGTTATCGTCTCACCAATCACTCGTGATACAATCCATGGAGTGATCCAAGTGAGCGTGGGTTTAATCCAATGCTCAAATCATATTCATAAGCACTCATGAACGTTGCAGCAAACATTTGCTTATGTCTAATACTCTTCTAGACAATCCACACACCATTTCATGACAGTCTTCATTAATATCTACTTCCAACATATGAACGACTGTGGCCCGTTTGAATAATTCGATTATTCTTAATAAACTCAATTATTCTGGAAGTCAAAACATGCAAATGTGAAACACAAGAATAATACTAATACCATATGGCCTCAAACCTTTAAGTATAAATAAAACGCCTTTTATTTATCACCATATTGATTACTCATTATTTGTCGTTTCGGGTAATCAACTTCTTACTTGAATTCCAACACTTGTCCCATGCTCCTAGCATGCATACAATGTTTACCTATGGTTCTTGCTTTGTGAAATAGATCACATTGAACACATTTCTAATCATTCTCATTTCACAACTCCAAATCCGTTTTTCATAAGTTAAATAATATCAAATTCTTGTTACTTATAGAATATGCTAGATTCTAACATTCTATGCAACTATCCTTTCGTAATGTCACTGCACCAAAGTCACAAAGACTATTGCCAATGATATTACAAAGTCCTCTATCGGAGATTGTTACAAGACAATTCCTTAGATATGATGTCTCTCACTCAAAGTACATTCCTTTGAACATCCTTTTGCATAAAAGTTTCTAATCTAGACATAGATTTTCAATATTCAATTCCCAATATGGACACGCTTCCATATTTTCCATATGACAACTCATTCTTAATAGAATCTTATCTATTCGTAATGATATCAATATGGTCCATCCGGTATGGAGACATTTCCATAATTTCCATATGACAACTCATTCATAACAGAATCTTTTCTATTCATAATAATGTCGATATGGTCCATCCAATACCATGCTTCCAACTACTCACAAGCGACCAATCCTCGTCGAACTTTGGATTGTCCTTTGATAGTTGTTTAATTATTTTAGTCAAAACCGATTCTAGTCCCTTTTCCCTCTAAATGCGCTAGACATTTGGAAAATTTTAGAATGGTCAAACATTAAAGCAATTGCAATCGATCCTATACCCGAAGCGTATGGGACACGACGCATAATGTTTTATTTGCTATGTTCTCAAAATTCGAATTGTGAAGAGGAATGCCGTAATCATAATCGAAATTTTAAGAACACACTATGTACCTTTGACTAAGTTTATTAACATTCCACAACCTAAGCCTTTAGATTTGAAATGAAGCATAATATTCTCTCCCTTAATTATAGCAAAACAACCTTTCAACTCTTACAGCTTTGCAAAGTATGACTCTTGTTTTCTATAATTAATATTGCTAACCTTGCAATACTTTCCTTAATAATCATACAATCATAACTTTTATGCTCCCACTATCATGATGATTACTATAAAACATAACACTTATGCTCCCACTAGCTTTGACATGTATTCATAAACATCTTAACTTTCAGAAAAACAATGCTTATTGAATTTCTTAAGTTCATGTTTCTAATACTTAGTGCTTTGATAATCTTTTATCAAGGCTTCTTGAACTTATACACCTTTGCCTTCGATAGTTCATATGTGTGTCTAAACAATTAAGACTAATTTCCAAACCTCACAATTCAAATTATGGAAAGGGATACCGTAACCATAATTGAATTCGAGAATGCAATTTTACAATCACTATCTTCTTAAAATCTTTCTTAGTGAAAGCATTTCCTCACAATCATTTTCATGAAGGAGGAAATCTTATGACACTTAGATTTAAACGGTGTATGTGTTCCTATCCATGTGAATTTGTTAAAACCAAGGTTTACGACAAATTCAAACTCATATGGATGGAACTTTCTTAATCTTGATTTCTTGCCTTATGGTAGCACAGCTGCCCACCATGTCTTCCAACTAGTTAAGAAGCTCACCCTTTCCTATCAATGTACTTTCCATTGATCAAGGTCCTTGCCTTTTATGCATTCAAATGAGAACTCATAGGACTCACATGCATAATTAACTCGATTGGATTGGCACAAAAACAAAATAATGTCAACACGATAGGTTGTAAACCTCAACTCGTGTGCTAGTGATGATTGATAAGGTTTATTTGATTTGTTCTTGAAACCTTTCAAGACCATTAAGACTCCCACTGACTCTTTGACATATAAGATTCTCTTGTCAAAACATTTCTTGACAAACAAATATTCAAGAGTTAGTGTAGCTTTTATCAAAACTCTTCATAAATTGGTCCTAGTTGGTCTTTGTCTTATCTAAGACATCACAACTTACCACATTTAATGAACGTTTTAAACCTTCTTAATACTTTTCACTCATTGTCACAATCTTAACTCTAAGACTTGTTTTGGAACGAAGTATGATTGACTTCTTGATTTGACCATTTCTTCAATTTTTTTGATTCCTCTTCTTGGACATACAATTGTACCAAGACTCACTTAGAGGATCAATTGAGATATGGTTCTTAATCATTAAGACCTATCATAAAGCATAAAAGGTACTCTCCCTTCTTCTTAGAATGGAGAAACTTTTATCTCTCTGCCTACTTGATTCTTGTTATTCGTTCTACTATTGATTTAAACTTTTTCAATCAATTTAGAATTACACTTAATCTTATAAGTATAATCATATTTACTAAACCTTTAGTAAATCATGACGAATACCTCGTTACTCTTTTGGGGGACTTTGATCAACACACAACTTTGTGTACTCGATCTCCTAGTCCTTCACTTGACACTTTGTCAATGAATTAGTCTAATTTCCAAATACGAAATTTCTCATTCATCGTGCATCCATGTTGCATGATTCCAAGTTTCTATCCAATTGAAACTTGGGCGATGAGAAACTCTCCCTATTTGGTAAATTCTCGACTTTCCATAAATAATATAATAAGAACCAAATCCATTATTGCTAATAATAGAAACATTTTAACATCAATTTTTCATACACGCCATTGTAAGGATAAATAAATAAAATTTAAAGTCAAAATTTATTTTATTGCGGAAAAATTTGTCCTTACAATGCAACTCATTGAAAAACTTATGCTAATACATCTTTCTTAGCAATCTCATTCTAACTCTAAGTAGTAGCTCAAGAATCTAATCTTCGAGAAACGCGATCGAAATCCATTCCTTCACGGTTAGATTCTGCTCACTTCTTCCCTTAAGCTTCCTTTCTTTTCTTCGATCCTACAAAAACATCAATTGTAATCTTATCACATTATGTATTCAGAATCTAGAATGAAGCTTAAAAGAGTTAGTCAATGGATTTTACCTAAATTAGAGTCATACGTTTCGACTCTCCCATCTCTTAGATCTCTTAGGTAAATAGGGCAGCTTCGTCTCCAATGCCCCTTCTCTTGGCAATAAAAGCAAATCGACTCTTTTGGAACAGGACATGGAACTACTTCAGACATCGTCTTTCTCTTATGATCAAACTTTTCGATCATAGCATGTATTTCGTTGCCATTGTTTATATCCATAGAGGTCTCGAAGGCAGATTCACCAATCAACTATGCTTTTCTATTGCGCCAAATCATTGCAGATTCAGCAGCAATAAGCATATAGGTGAGATCTATAAGGGTCATGTCGTAGTTCATCATATAGTACTCTCTTACGAACTCACTATATGAGTTGGGAAGTGACTGAAGAACCCAATCAACAGCCATTTCCTCACAGACAACAGATCCCAACATTCTTAACCTATCAATGTGTGACTTCATCCCTAGGACGTGTGCACACACGGACTTTCCTTCTTTATGTTTACTTGCCAAAAGGGCGTGAGTGATCTTGAACTTTTCAAGCCTTTGAACTAGTGGGTTAGGGAGAATAATTGGAGGAGGTAGAGGAAGTAAAGCATGATTTCTTGTTCCTCGATCGAATCGTGGAATATCATCTTCATGTGGAATGCTTGTTCCACGGGATTTGAGAAGACCATAGTTGTCGAACTTTGACATCTACAAAACGGGAGAAAAACGAATTCAAGTTAGTTGATAGATTGAGTCCTTAGTAAATCACCCAAATGAAATACTAAGGCTAGGACCCAGCACAGTATTCTACAAATCAGGAGAGGGATGCCGTAACCCTAATTGAAGAATATTTGAAGGTAAGTGAATGACGATTCACTAATTTCCACCGCGAAAAATGAAAAAGAAATTTAAGTTTTAAATCTATAAAAACTCCTAGATCCTTTGAGATTCATTGAACTTTCAATGACATGTTTAAATCTCGATATGCGCCTCTAGTTTGTGACTGGGATGCCGAGGATCACAAAGCGGGTGTGAATAACCATACAAACTTACATGGTGCCCTCACATGTTACAGTCACCTATTCGATGTGCCGGTAAACCACACACGCTCCACCGAACTATGACAAACATTGAGTCACCCTTTGCTACCTTTGCTTAGAACCATTTAGTGTGCCAGTAAACCACACACGCTCCACTAACGTCTTCGCAAGGGCACAAAGTGTAATTTCATGGAGTTGCATCAATTCACTTTTTCCTAAGTAACTAAGATTGGGAATTTTATGAAAACATTTTGTTACTTTAATAATTCATTATACTTATAATGGAAGGTTTCGTCCTATCCTACCCATTCGGCTAACGACCCTCCACTAGTCAAGAGTGCGGTGGGTAAGAGTGGATACCCATTCAATCGTCATTTTATAGGCAATTTCCTTAAACACCCCTTATAGACTAGCTTCGTGAATGAGGCCTACTAACGGTAAGACTGACTTTTACTCATACATATATATAATGTTAGACTTTTAATGTTATATATAGTATAGGGTGTATTTTACACTTTTAAAATACTAGGTGGTCAAATTTAACAATTATACTTTTAATTCAATTAAATTGTAAACCTAAACTTTTATGGATTGATTAAACTTCTTTTAATTATACACCTTAATTAATTAATAAAACCATAAGGGTGTGATTTGAACTTTTTCAAAACTATACTAGAGTTTTAGAATTTAACATTCCTAATTAAACTTTTAATCAACTTTTAATTCCAAAACTTGAGGGAAAGTTTTGAAACATTTCAACACATTAGGGTTTAGAATTTAAATATACATCAAAATTAAACTATTTAATCAAAATTTAAATTCCAAAACTTGAGGGCAAGTCTTGAAACCTTTTTCAAAACATTAGGGTTTCACCTATTCAAATTTTAAAACAACAAAACTTTTGGGTTCAAATTTGAACTATAAAACCTAAAGGGAAAAAATATGAAACATTTCATAACATAAGGATCAAATAACAAATAATCTAAATCACATAATTATCCATATTTGATTTATTTAATGATTTCTTGCAAAACAATTTATCAATTTACTCAAAATAATTAATCAATTATCTTATAAGGAAACAATTATCTTATTAATTGATAAATATCTTTAATTAGATCAAAATTATAGTCAAATATATCATATAATCGGATTAATATTGATATAACATGATAAGGTAACTATCCATAAGCAAAAACAACAAGAAATCTTGAAGTACCCTCCATCTGACGAGTTGACTCGGCGAGTCAGGCTTGGACTCAGCGAGTGCAGCCATGGACTCGGTGAGTCCAGCCTCTAGAATCCAAAAAATCGAATTTTTCAAACATATTAACCATCAATACAATAGAAACCAGTCTAGGCTCTGATACCACTGATGCGTTTTGGTCCTAAGAACATCCTATGTGCTCATACAAACCCTAATGCTTGGATCTAGGTTTCTTTATTGTACATGCAAGTTATCCAAGACTATAAACCCTAATTCTAGCATTCAAATAATCATATTAACATGAGAATAGGTTTATAATGTTACCTTGATTGTTATGTAGCAATAACAATCCCAAATCTCCTTGTATTGACTTTGGAGGGCTTAGAGTCACAAGTGTCACTCCTCTAATGGTTCACAAACACCATAAGCAAGAGGATGAAGAGGAGAGAGGATGGAGGCTACCAAAAATCATGTGAAACCCTAGCAAGAAGCTTAGCCACGTTTTTGGTCCTTAAGGGATCTATATAGTGAGGCAATTAGGGTTATCTAACAAGGAAACCCTAATTTGGATGCTTAAGCCCTAAGCAACCCATGGAGCCCTTTCCTTAAGGCCTTGGAAGATTTCATATGGGCTTCCCCCATAGAATTCGTCCACCTTATAATATAAGGCAATCCATGGCCCAAATTGCAATTATCTTATAATTACAATTCCAGTCCCTTAAGTTTAATTAATCTCTTTTAGTCACAAAACTAATTACTAATTAATTCTTGACTAATATTAATTAAACAATATGATTTCTCCTTTAATATATTATTCCCATAATATATTAATAAATCATATTTAATCCTTTCTCTCCATAATTCATCCTATCAAGTTGCTTTGGTGAAGGCAACCCAAAAGGACCATGCACCATCGGGTTAAGTACATGCCAAAATAGTTATGGACTTAGACACTAATCCAACAATACTGTACGAGTGGTACTTCGGGGATTTCTTCTAAAAAGAAAAGAACTATGAGGTACTCCATGCATGAGTACTTCGGTGTTCTGATATGACGACTTCACTGGAAAGGCGATTTTGAAGAAAGAGATGCACGTATGAAACTGGTTTTGGTGCAGATCAAAGCGAATCTAGATGTAAGAAAATGTCAGAATCATAAGGAAACTTAAAGAAATTAGATTTTAACATAAGACGTTACAGACATAACACAATTGTGCGACCATCCGCAGAGTTACAACACTTTAGGCTAACTACAAGACTATTGCTGCGAACAAGGTATACCACAAAAGACAAGTATACGCAGCACAGGGGTCCCTTAACTGACGGGCTCCCTCAAAAGGTAACACTCGGGTCACACTAAATTAAAACGGTTTATAAGTCTGTTACAACGAAACGCCTTAATTATATTAACGTGGGTCCGGATTAGGCTCTCTTGCAGCTGTGATCCTGAGAATCTTCCCGTCTGCGCCAGAGTTCTGTGCTATCGGGCAATCCTTCTTGAGGTGTCTAATTTCACCGCATTGGTGACATATCTGGGCAGCACCAACATTGGTGGTGGAAGTGAAGCGTCGAGTAGGAGTTATGGGGACACGGTTGCTTTCGTTGATATTCTCTTTTGGACAATTTCTGTAATAGTGCCCTGCCTCACCACAACTATAGCAAACTAGGCTTGCTCCAGTGGTGGAGGTAGTTCTACAGAAATGAGCAATGTGCCCCATCTTGTTGCAATTATTGCATTGCCAGGCTCGGCAAATTCCCTTGTGGTGGTAGTTGCACCGGTCGCACTTCAGGAGTGTTCCTTCACATGGTCTGCTCGGCACTGGGATGACAGCGGTTTCCACTTTTTGTTGTTGCATGGCAATTCTATGAGATCATTTGCGTTCCACTTTGGCTTGACGTTTTCTTTTCTTGAACTCTGAGTTGTTGTTTTGGGTGGTGGTGACTGTTACTATTTGTTGATTTCTCGAATCGTTAACACGATCGGGATTGTCAACTCCTTTTTCAGTCTTGCTTGCGTTGACAGTGTTGCGGTTTGCAAGGACAGTTGTCACGGCAGCCATCACGGCAGCTGTAACTGCGGTTTGAAAAGTAGTGGCGTCCATAGGAAAAGCAGACGTTTTGTTGTTCGGTTGGCTGCTTCCGGATGAAGACATGATTCAGTAACACGAAAGATAAGGATTCTGTGAGCGATTCTGGTTGGCCCTAGATGTACTTCGATTGTTCAAGTAAAGAGTAGAAGTATGTTTGCAAATGTTTGACCTACATCCCTACGATGCAGTCCTAGTACTGAGTGGAAGTGAGTTTCTAGAGTGGTCTCATGACGTTTGTCGTTCAAGCTGAGGTATTGTTGGTTGGTGAATAACATGATCCAACCACTGAAAGAGACATGGAAATGTCTCCGGAGTTAAATTACTATAGTCAAATGACTTGACTAAAGCATGTTTCAGATAGACTCCAATGAAAGTACGATAACAGTACTTGAACAAAGAATGACACGGAAGTTAGCCGACTATCCAAATCTTTGATATTCATGACGTAAAAGTTCGGGAAAATGACCTTGTAAAAAGGTCATCATATCTAGAGAAGATAGTTCTTGACAACATAAAGACCTAACCAAAAGTACTTACAGTACAAAATAGTTTCATAGAAAATGCCACATCGGGCATAGACAGAAAAACAATTCCTTTTAAAAGGGAAAATAAAGTAAAAAATCTATTACTGGCGACGATCATCCCTCTGGTGAACTCTTAGTTCAGCCAGTTGACGTTCCACATCAAGTAGGTGTCTTTCGTACACTCTCTGGCATACGCGAAGTTCTATGACTTCGGCTCGTGATTCAACCAGTGCTTGCAGTAGGGTTTCATGGTTTCTCTCAGATCTCTCACAAGCATCTTCTAGATGAATGGTGCGGAGGGTATGCATTCTCGCATCAACGAAAACTTCTGTGATCTGATGTAGGGCTGTCCTGCCTTGAATCTCATTTTGGGCCACTCTACGGACCAAGATTGGCAAGATTCTGTCTGCTGAGCCCCCATTACTCAGGTCATAAAAACTTCGGTCACCATTAAATGGCATGGGCTGATCTTTTCGTTGGCTCCATGTTTCCAAGCATTCCACCCACTTAGGCGTCGGGCCATGAAAAGCCGGACGAGGGTTAGGAATTGGAACGGGAGCTGCCTGGAATAGGTTCTCAACCTCGGGTTCGGAATTAGCACCGTCTGAAAGGTCTTCATCATGGTGATCATTCAAAGGGATAGGATGATCACTAACTGGTTCTTCTCCAAACCAACCAGCAATGACTTTGTTCGGGAGATACTGGTTGCCGTGGGGATGGAGTCCAGCCATGTTATCTACGCGAGAATTGGGGTATGAAAATAATTTGTAGACGAACTATCTAGATAATTATTTAGAAAGTCTTCATTAGTTACATCGCTATTTGTGAAGTGCATACCAGTTATATGTAATCGAAACATGATAGGCCTTCGAATAAGTGACCTTAACTCGAAATTCACACAGAATAGGGGTAAGTAAAATTTTCACAGATTCTAAGTCTATAACATCCTAATTACATATAGCCTTAGTGTATCCACTTAGTAACTATCAACTTGGTAATGAAGATCCCGTTTTAGTTCTCAAGTATAAATTACTTATAGTAACTGTAACATCCGGAATTTCAGGTATTACATTTATTCGATTTAATTTCTAGTTTTGTGGAAGAACTCGACGAATTGATGCGTAGACTCGCCGAGTAGAGACGCGGATCATTATCCGGGTGGACGGCTGGACTCGGCGAGTCGCCCCGAGGACTCGACGAGTCCATGCTGTTTAATGAAACCCTAATTCCTCGGGTTGGGGCCTATTTAAGGGGCCTTATGGCCATCAATTGTGGCTACCAGACCCCAGAGAGAAACCCTAAGTGAGCTAGGGCGTTTGTGAGAGGAAAGAAGCTATTTCTTGATGTTTGTTGGTGTTTTTGAAAATAGAAGAGGACCAAGACAAGAGGAGGCTGAAGAGGGTGCTGATCTAGTGATTCCAGGGCTCAGAGACTTCGTTTTGAGGTATTCATTCAACTCCTTCTTCGGTTTATGGTGTAAATCTTAGAGTTAGGGCTTTTTAGCCCCATTAGAGGATGGTTATATGGAGTAATTGGTCCCTTCTAGTGTTGATGCTGTAGATCTGGACCCAAAGAGGTCCAGAGACCCTTTTCCCTTGAGCTTTATGGGTATTAATGGAGGTTATGAACTTAGGATGTCATTTTAGAGGCCATATCTTCAAATAAGGCCTTTGAGCCTTTGCATGTGCACCAAGATGATAGATTTACATGATTATAGTGCTTTGGGAAGCTGGATCTATGGTTTAGAGGAGCGGATCTGACCTCAAGAGGTCAGATCAGCTTGAGCATGGCATGAACTCGTCGTGTCCTTTAGCAGACTCGACGAGTTGGGCGAGGGTTTTCCCGATAATCACACAGTTGGTGACTCGTTGAGTTAGGGAAGCGACTCGGTGAGTCAGAGGGAATCTAGATGGCATAATGCACGATGGTACTCGCTGAGTCAGGAGCCGGACTCAGCGAGTTGGGTTAGGACATTTCACATATTGTGACCAGTGATGATTTGCAGAGTTGAGGTTGACTCAGTGAGTCAAATGAGGACTAGGATAGTGTTAAGCATGTGTGGACTCGCCGAGTCACAGTTGCGCACTCGGCGAGTTTGGTCAAGGTTGACCATTGACTTCGTTGACTTTTAGGGATTAGTAAATGTTTGGACCTTAGAGTCATCGGAAGGGTAGGATAGTTTTTTACCCTTCCTAGAGGATGTATTGAGAGGAACAGATTAACCTAGCCCTGAGGGTTGTATTAATTAGAGTATTTTCATGTGATTAGGTAGGGGCTAGACCAGAGTTACCGAGTCAGAGATTTACTAAGATATCCGAGGTGAGTCTTCTCACTATACTTTACCTTGAGTAGGTAAATAGAGTTATGTGATACAATGTTTGTATGCTATATATGTGTTATGTGTTGCACTGCATTCTTCTATGTGATTTATGCTGTGCACGTTTGTAGAGTTAGAACCTGAGGGTTCACAGAGTTTGGGTGCACGGACCCACAGAGTTATAGCCTCGAGTGGCTAATATGTGTTATATGTGGTATTTTGGGGAACTCACTAAGCTTAGTGCTTACAGTGTTCTATGTTATGTGTTTCAGTTACTAGTGAGGATCGCGGAAAGGCACCGGCTTGATCAGTACACACACGAGATTTTTATGCTATGAGATCTTGGGATGGATTTATGTTACGAATTCAGTTTTTAAACAATGATGTTTTTATGAATACTAAATGAATTATGTTTTATAAAATGCAAAAAATTGTTTTTGAAATTTACGTTGTTACAGTAACACCAAATACCCCTATAGTATTTTAAGTTTAATGTTATGTTCTACTGTTCTCATTATGGTAGGGTTAGTAAGATTTTTGACTTGTTGTAACCACACAACTACACTTATGCATATGCTAGCCAACTCTCGGATAATATAGTTGATCAGGCTATATCTTCCCAGTTTTGACTATATGTCTCTAAGTCCACCTGTGTTGACCAATAATCGTAATTCTTTTGTACTGTCCTAGTGACACTGATTTTAGTATGAATGCAGGCACGTATACTTAATTAAATATTTTATTATTTAAAGTATAAACACTTGGTCAGAGTATTTTTAATCCCATTGTATTTATAGTTAGTATATCTTTTATGGGTTGATATACTTAATTCACTATAAACAATGCTCTGATAGTAATCTGTCACACCCTAAATGTGACACCCAATTTTTTTTTGCAAAAATTTTAAACTTTTAAAACCCATCTTAAATTAAATTAAAACAACTGAAATAGTCATAACATAATCCATCAACTTAATAATCATATAAAATAAGTGCGGAAGTAATAATAATAATAAGGTCCCAACAAAATAACTAGTAGCGATGTCCCGATGCTCCATGTCAAGCCTTAGCCTCTTTAATCTTAACACCTGAAAAGTTATAAGGGAAAAACGTAAGCACAAAGCTTAGTGAATTCAAACACAGACATTGTACTAACATTCATATTTACTAGCCCTAATCCATTTTCCAATTATAATGATAAAGGCAAAGAACGAATCAATGTCTATATTACGAGAAGGACTTGTAGGTTTGAACCGCACCGGGAAGATCCCGTATCATTTGGCCCTAATCACCGCACCTCACGAAGAGTATTACGTTGGTGATCTTACCTACCCACCGCACCGGTAAATCCGTATCCTTTGGTGGTGTCCCCATATCCATAATTAGTTACATACAGTGCACATGTACGAATTAAAACAATACTTATATAGTATAAATTCAAATAATTAATCACACACGAGCTAACTAGCAAACACAATCATCAATACAAAGGTGTGAGAGAACTCACCTTGAGTGAGTATTAAGGATGGCTAACAATCAAATAATGCTACCAAGCTTGAGCAAACTTCCAAACCTCGCCTAAGAAGGACTAAAGGTTAGAAAGGAGAAGTAACAAAGCTATGAGTTGAGAAAAGAGTAATCACAGCAAGGTCTCTAAAACAGACCTGCTGTTCAAAACGGATTTACTCCAAAATCTAAAACAGAAAGATAGCTTTAAATAAATTTTATAGGAAACTATGATTGCTCTGGATTCCACAACTATAAAGAACTCATTCTAACTCCAAAAGATGAATTAAATATGAATTTTACAAAATGGTGTATCACTTCTGTCTCCAACAATACAGTCAAGTGATGTTGGCCAATTCTACCCAACTTGTGAGTAGAATTAGTCCAAAAGAAAATTAAGAGGAGTAAAGGACATACAAGTGAAAGTCTCAGAGTTGGAATTGAATGAAAAACATCTCTCAAACTCCAGATATAAAATTCACATTGTGGACAATCACAGCACTAGCAAAAGCTGGTGACTGCCCACTGACCTGGAGTGTGGATCCATTATAACCAATTTATAATTGGAAATAACACCCCATATTCTCCAGATCTTAAATTCATAATATAAGGAACATATAGAAACTTGGAATCACTCTGGATCCTTTTCCAAGCCTTAGAAATGATGAAAACAAAATGACATATCAGAACAGACCCGGATCAGACCTAACAGCAAAGATGTCATTCTTTCACATAGATAAAGCCCTTATCAGTGAGGTTGGCCTTCTTACAAAAGTTAGACAACTCAATTTGTGAACTTTTGGAACTGATTTGGGGTCCGTTTGAGTTCTAGATCTCCAGATATGATTTTTACAAAATGACTACAGATCTGATGGAAAACAGAATCGTAGCCACCCGTGATTCCTTTTTGGCTTATCCATCCTTCTCCTTTTGAAACACATTTTAAGATGTGTTCATCATCCCAATTCAGTCCCCATGATAATGGTGGTACTAAAAAGGGTTAGGGATCATTAGGATTTCATTTAGCCACAAGGATGTAATAATAATCAACATGAAAATAAACATAAGCACATAAAATCATCATTCTCCCTTTTAGGGTTTCCATGATCTTTTGCCACATGTAATCCCCAAGATCCATCATCCACCATATATGGGGTGAAGATAGGATCTTGAGATGATGTATAACATACAATTACAATAAAATAAGAAGGAGAAGAGGTGAAGATGAAATCATAAAACTAGAACAAGGTTATGAATCAAGTCGTAAGAAAGGATAAAGAGGTTCATACCAATACGAATCAAGGCTGGAAATGAACAAGAATTAAGCTCCAAACAGCCCCTTGGCTGCTCTTGATCCCAAAGAGAGAGAGAGAGGGACGATTTTTGAGAGAGAGGGAGGGTTTAGAGTGTTTTCCTTGTGTGTGTTCCAAATGATTCAATTTACACATTAAGTACTATTAACTAGATGGACTTTGCAAATAGGCCCATAGCCCATGGACTTCAATAAAAGGAGTTTACAAGATGATCAAAAGAGTCCAATAACATAAGAAATCAGACATTGGTTAAATAAATTAACCCAAGGTTACAAGGATAATTAAATTAAAATAACCAAACGTACCGAGAAAACACGGGGCGTTACAACTCTCCCCCATTAAGAACGGACTTCGTCCTCGAAGTCAACACCTAGAAACAGATCCGGATAATGAGCCCGCATCTCGCATTCCGGTTCCCAAGTTCATTCCGAACCCTTCCTATGTTGCCACTGCACCTTAACCAGGTTTATAGTCTTGTTGCGGAGAGCTTTCGTCTTTCGTTCTAAAATAGCGTGTAACAGCTCAAATTTTCAAATAAATTTTTCATTTAAAACAAAGCATCATTATTCGACAAAAGGGTTTATTCCAAGTTTATTTCAAAAGTATAAATAATAAATCTTCAGGATCTTCAACAGCGGCAGTGTGTACGTGTCACGCCGGCGCCTTCCCACGGTCATCACTGGTACCTGAAAAACATAACCACAACTAGTAAGCATAAATGCTTAGTGAGTTCCCCAGTATACGACTTACCCACATACGCCTTCCGGCCCGGACCTTTCAGTCCACATAACATTGCCTTCCGGCCCGTAATATAATCGCCTTCCGGCCCATAACGTATCGCCTTCCGGCCCGTACTAGATTGCCTTCCGGCCCATAGTATTTTGCCTTCCGGCCCATAATAGTATAAAACATAACACATGTAACATAACGCACATAACACATAAGTCATACATCATACCGTTCTTTCTGTCACATAAAGTCTCGCCTTCCGGCCCGTATAAGTATACATCACATATAAGCATACATCACACATAACGCATCTACCTCTCTAGACATAGCATAGATATAACACATACGACCTTCCGGTCTCACAGTCAAACCCTTCCGGGTGAAGTATAGTGAGAAGACTCACCTCGTAGTATGCAAGCTATAAACCCTTCGAGCTACTCGCACTCGATCCGCTAATCCGCAGGTTCCCTATAATACCACATACCTTTATTAATGATCTTATCAAACAAGACAACTGACCCTACTAAGTTACATACAGGTCAACGGTCAATCTTGACCAGACTCGTCGAGTGCAAAGGGCAACTCGGCGAGTATAGACACCCTGACTCCACTCGCCGCGTCTGAAGAACGACTCGGCGAGTCCTAGTGAATCTTCAAGCTACTCGCCGAGTCTGAAGAACAACTCGACGAGTTCCAATAGGTCTTCAAGCTACTCGCCGAGTCTGAAGAACAACTCGGCGAGTCCTAGTGAATCTTCAAGCTACTCGCCGAGCCTGATCATTGGACTCGGCGAGTCCTCGCCATGCAGCCAATCCGCTGCCTCCTGTATTTCGCATGATTTCGAAATATATAGATATGGGGCTTCCTGGACTTTCACATATACTAATACCGGGGTTTTTAAACACTTATAACATCACTACAATCTAACAATCCCTTAAATGGGTTTCCTAAACCCTAAATTCGCATACAACATAAAAGCTACAGATTTTGATCCGAAGATTACCTGGAAACGTGTTCCCTGTGTCCCTAAACCTCCAGTACTCGATTCCTTTGATCACCACCTTGCCCCTCCTTGTCTAACAATCTCTTCAAGCTTCCTCTAGCCCTCACTATTTCTCCAGATGCCCACAAACTCCCAGTGTATCTTCAATCGGCCCAAAAGACGCGACATGACGGCCATAACATCATTATATACGATTCAGAAATGAAACGGCTAGGGTTCAGCTGAACCAGCGTCTACTCGCCGAGTCCCTATTTGGACTCGTCGAGTCCAGTCGCGTATTTGCGACTGCGACCAAGACCATGGCCCTACTCGGCGAGTCATGCACCAACTCGCCGAGTCCCCTCCTAAATGTGCCCCAAAAATAATTTAGAGAAATACCTGAAATTCCGGGTTGTTACAACTCTCCCCCACTAGAACTAGACTTCGCCCTCGAAGTCTCATTCTGCGAATAATTCCGGATGTTGCTCCCGCATTTCTCTTTCCGGCTCCCAAGTCATCTCTGATCCCTTCCGATGTTGCCACTGAACCAACACCAGAGGTATCTCCTTATTCCGTAGAACCTTGATCTTCCGATCCCTGATAGCTACTGGTCTTTCGGCGTAATTCAGGCTCGCATCCACCTAAATGTCTTCTAACGGAACCACTGCTGCCTCATCGGCTATACACTTCCTCAACTGTGATACGTGGAAGGTATTGTGAATCTGACTCAGCTCCGCTGGCAACTCCAACCGATAAGCTACCCGACCTACCCTTGCCATTACCCGGAATGGGCCTATGAACCGGGGCCCCAATTTACCCCTCTTCCTGAACCGGATCACCCCTTTCCAAGGAGAAACCTTTAGGAGAACGAAGTCGCCGACCTGGAATTCGAGCTCGGACCGGCGTCTGTCCGCATAACTCTTTTGTCGGCTCTGGGCGGTCAATAACCTCTGCCTCACTCGCTGAATCTGTTCGGTCGTCTGAAGTACAATCTCTGTACTGCCCATCACTCTCTGTCCCACTTCTCCCCAGCAAATGGGAGTCCGACACCTCCTACCATACAACAACTCAAAAGGTGGCATACCAATGCTCGAATGATGGCTGTTGTTGTAGGAAAACTCAGCCAACGGCAGATGCGCATCCCAGCTACCCCCGAAGTCTAACACACACGCTCTAAGCATGTCTTCCAATGTCTGAATCGTCCGCTCGCTCTGACCGTCGGTCTGGGGATGGTATGCGGTACTAAAATTCAACTTAGTACCCAACTCCTCATGGAATTTCTTCCAGAACCTGGAAGTGAAACGTACATCGCGATCCGAAACAATCGAGGTCGGCACTCCATGCCGAGATACTATCTCTCTCACGTACAACTCTGCCAACTTCTCTGCTGATGAACTTTCACTAATGGCAAGGAAGTGTGCACTCTTTGTTAGCCTATCCACAATCACCCAAATCGCATCGACTCCCCTGGCAGTTTTCGGCAATTTGGTGATGAAATCCATCGTGATCTGATCCCACTTCCACTCAGGGATCTCCAAAGGTTGCAACTTACCGTGCGGTCTCTGGTGCTCGGCCTTAACTTTACGGCAGGTCAAACACCTCTCAACGAACCAGGCAACGTCTCTCTTCATGCAAGGCCACCAGTACTCCTTTTTCAAATCCAGATACATTTTCGTGGCACCGGGATGGATCGAGAATTTCGATCTATGTGCCTCCTCCATCAAAGTAACACGCGTACCGCCCACGAATGGCACCCAGATCCGACCCCGAAATGTCAGAAGTCCCCGCCCATCCGTAACGAACTCTGAAATCAACCCGACGACCCGCTCCTGTTTCTGCATCCCAGACTTCACAACCTCGGCCTGTGCCCCACGAATAGTATCTAACACCGGAGTCATCACCGTCAATCTCAAACATACGTCCCGCAATGGAGTACTCTCCGCCCTACGACTCAATGCATCAGCTACCACATTAGCCTTGCCTGGGTGGTATAGGATCTCACAGTCATAATCCTTAACCACGTCTAACCATCTCCTCTGACGCATGTTTAGGTTGGGTTGATCCATCAAATACTTCAAACTCTTATGGTCCGTGTATATGGTACAACGAACCCCGTGCAGGTAGTGACGCCAAATTTTGAGGGCGAACACTACTGCCCCCAACTCTAAGTCATGCGTGGGATATCTCACTTCGTGAGGCTTCAGCTGCCTCGATGCATAGGCTATCACATGGCCCCTCTGCATCAACACTGCACCCAGTCCTGAAATCGATGCGTCGCAATATACGACAAAGTCCTCCATCCCTTCCGGAAGAGCCAGTACTGGTGCTTCGCACAGTCTCTGACGAAGTGTCTCGAAGGAAGTCTGCTGCTCGGGTCCCCATGAGAATGTAACACCCTTTCGGGTCAATTTGGTAAGTGGCACCGCGATCTTGGAGAAGTCCCTAACGAACCTTCGATAGTACCCCGCCAACCCAAGGAAACTCCTGATCTCCGAAGGTGACTTCGGTGCCTCCCAACTCATCACCGCTTCCACCTTGGCCGGATCGACCAATATCCCTGCCTGATTTACAACGTGCCCCAGAAATTGAACTTCCCGTAACCAGAAGTCGCATTTGGAGAATTTTGCATATAGCTTCTCCGACCTCAGTACCTCAAGGACCTCCCTCAAATGTCCCTCATGCTGCTCCCTAGACCGCGAATACACCAGAATGTCGTCGATGAACACAATCACAGACCGATCCAGCATCGGCCTGCATACCCTGTTCATGAGATCCATGAACACTGCTGGGGCATTGGTGAGCCCAAAAGGCATCACCACGAACTCGTAATGCCCATACCGCGTCCTAAAGGCTGTCTTCTGGACGTCCTCATCCCGCACTCTCACCTGATGGTACCCTGATCTCAAATCAATCTTGGAAAACCAAGATGCCCCTTGCAACTGATCAAATAGATCATCGATCCTCGGTAACGGATAGCGGTTCTTAACGGTCACCTTGTTCAGCTCCCGGTAATCGATACACATCCGGTGTGAACCATCCTTCTTCTTGACGAACAGAATCGGTGCTCCCCACGGCGAGCTACTCGGCCGAATAAACCCCTTCCCCAACAACTCTTGAAGTTGCGAGGACAATTCTTGCATCTCTGGAGGTGCAAGACGATAAGGCACCTTCGCAATAGGCGCAGCCCCTGGAACTAGATCGATACAAAACTCCACTTGTCTCGCAGGAGGTATTCCCGGCAAATCCTCGGGAAAAACATCTGGAAACTCGCGCACCACTGGAACCTCCTTCAATGTCTTCGGTCTCTCGGAACTCTCCCGCGTATCCATCACATACGCCACAAAGCCGTTACATCCCCGCTGTAGGCATTGCCTCGCCCTAGCGGCCGAACAAAAAGCTGATCTCGAACGGGTACCCTCGCCGTACACCGTAAGAACTCCCCCACTAGGGCCTCGTATAGTCACCAACTGACGCTCGCAGTCGATGACAGCGCTGAATCGGCTCAACCAGTCCATGCCTACGATGACACAGACATCACCCATCGCAATAGGAATTAGGTCAATCGGAAACGCGACCCCGAAGATCTCCAGCACACATCCCCGAAGAACCTCCGTAGCACAAATCACCCTCTCAGCCGCAATGGAAACGCTCAAAGGCCGACTTAACGGCTCACGACTAATGCCGATGTGCTGACTAAAAGCTAACGATACAAACGATCTACTCGCACCCGAATCAAATAATACTAGAGCAGGCATATAGTTCACAAGGAAAGTACCTACACATACATTAACATAAGCATAACATTTCGATCTTTAATTAAATACGTGAAGGATAACATACCTGCCACAACATCGGGCGCAGCGCGGACCTCCTCCGCAGTCAGCTGAAAGGCTCTTCCGCGAGCCCTCGGGGCCTCGACCTTCGCCGGTCGGGTCTCAGTAGTCCGGGTAGTAGGTGTAGCTCCCTGACGAAGTTGCGGACACTCGGCCTTCCGATGGCCTGTCTGGTTGCAGTGAAAGCAAACCATAAACCCCTTAGGGCAATCCCTGGCAATATGTCCCTCTTTGCCACACTTGTAGCAACCACCAGCTCGACACGCCCCCTCGTGACTCTTGCCGCACTTCGCGCAAGTGCGACCCTTCGAACCTCCCATCCTCGAATCAGCGAACTTAGTCCGCTTGGCTGCCGGCTGAGACTGGGCCGGTCGTCGATCCACCTGCCGAGACTCAGCCTCCTCCCTCGCTTGAGTCTCCAACTCGATCTCGCGCTTCCTGGCGTTCGCCTGAAGCTCAGTGAAAGTACGATAGGTGGAGTTTGACACAAACTCCCTGATCTCCCTCTTCAAAACACCCAAATAGCGGCTCATCCGCGACTGCTCCGTAGATACCAGCTCGGGGCAGAACATTGCCCTCTCATGAAACTTCCGTGTGATCACTGCCACGGAATCAGTACCCTGCTTAAGGGTCAAGAACTCCTGAATCAATCGCTCCCTCTCTACCGGGGGAACGTACTCATCCCTGAACATCTCCGTAAACCTCTCCCATGTCACCGCCGTAATCTCTGCCTGAGTGAAGTTCGCCGTCACGAACTTCCACCAATCCTTCGCTCCCAGACGGAGCTGGTTCAAGGCGAACCGTACCCTCAAGTGCTCCGGGCATGAGCAAGTATAGAAGCACCCCTCGATGTCGGCGATCCACCTCATAGCTGCAATCGGATCCTGCGTCCCATCAAATTCAGGGGGTTTCGTGTTGCTGAATTCCCTGAATAGTAATGAATCACCCCCTTGCGGCCTGGCAGCAGCCACCGCTGCGGTAGCGGCAGTAACTGCAGCTTCAGTAAGTGCGGCGTACCGCTCCTCAAACTCCTCCATCAACGTGGTCTTAATAGACCCAAACATCTCCGGGATCTCTGCCCGGACCGCCGCAGCTACCTCTTCCTGAATAATCTGACGAATCTCCTCGTCACTCGCACCGCTCGAACTCGCCCCATTGCGTGTGATAACCATGATGTCTCTGAAATACAACATAAAATCATCAGAGACTCCACCAAGTACAATTGTACTCGATACGCGCCCTACCCAGTCTCCGATTTCCAGGGATTCTTATTTGGGTTTTCCACTGATCCGGTGCCTCCGATAGTACGGGCCCAATACTACCGACCACACCGTATCAGTATTCGTCCCAAATCTTCCTCCCCAAATCCCGAATAATGAGTACTCTACCTCTAGTATGCACTATCTACTTGCACGCTACCAAATATCTCATATAAGCAATCTCCCTAGACTAAGGCATCACAAAACAGGCAATTCTAGTCCTATCATGAATACCTAGTCTTCTAGCATGCATAACAATTCATAATTCAGTGCATAACATAACATTGTAAGGTATTCTGGGGATCTTTACCGTTCGGACGCTGGCTGCACGTACACACTGTTCCATCCTTGTTTTACCGCTTTATCATTTATAAAATGTTGTGTCCTTATTATTTAAAAAGATTTTTCCTCAAATCCCCGGTCTGAGTTCAGTTGCACCCAAAAGTACACCCGAATCCCTCAAACCAAGGCTCTGATACCAATTGTAACAGCTCAAATTTTCAAATAAATTTTTCATTTAAAACAAAGCATCATTATTCGACAAAAGGGTTTATTCCAAGTTTATTTCAAAAGTATAAATAATAAATCTTCAGGATCTTCAACAGCGGCAGTGTGTACGTGTCACGCCGACGCCTTCCCACGGTCATCACTGGTACCTGAAAAACATAACCACAACTAGTAAGCATAAATGCTTAGTGAGTTCCCCAGTATACGACTTACCCACATACGCCTTCCGGCCCGGACCTTTCAGTCCACATAACATTGCCTTCCGGCCCGTAATATAATCGCCTTCCGGCCCATAACGTATCGCCTTCCGGCCCGTACTAGATTGCCTTCCGGCCCATAGTATTTTGCCTTCCGGCCCATAATAGTATAAAACATAACACATGTAACATAACGCACATAACACATAAGTCATACATCATACCGTTCTTTCTGTCACATAAAGTCTCGCCTTCCGGCCCGTATAAGTATACATCACATATAAGCATACATCACACATAACGCATCTACCTCTCTAGACATAGCATAGATATAACACATACGACCTTCCGGTCTCACAGTCAAACCCTTCCGGGTGAAGTATAGTGAGAAGACTCACCTCGTAGTATGCAAGCTATAAACCCTTCGAGCTACTCGCACTCGATCCGCTAATCCGCAGGTTCCCTATAATACCACATACCTTTATTAATGATCTTATCAAACAAGACAACTGACCCTACTAAGTTACATACAGGTCAACGGTCAATCTTGACCAGACTCGTCGAGTGCAAAGGGCAACTCGGCGAGTATAGACACCCTGACTCCACTCGCCGCGTCTGAAGAACGACTCGGCGAGTCCTAGTGAATCTTCAAGCTACTCGCCGAGTCTGAAGAACAACTCGACGAGTTCCAATAGGTCTTCAAGCTACTCGCCGAGTCTGAAGAACAACTCGGCGAGTCCTAGTGAATCTTCAAGCTACTCGCCGAGCCTGATCATTGGACTCGGCGAGTCCTCGCCATGCAGCCAATCCGCTGCCTCCTGTATTTCGCATGATTTCGAAATATATAGATATGGGGCTTCCTGGACTTTCACATATACTAATACCGGGGTTTTTAAACACTTATAACATCACTACAATCTAACAATCCCTTAAATGGGTTTCCTAAACCCTAAATTCGCATACAACATAAAAGCTACAGATTTTGATCCGAAGATTACCTGGAAACGTGTTCCCTGTGTCCCCAAACCTCCAGTACTCGATTCCTTTGATCACCACCTTGCCCCTCCTTGTCTAACAATCTCTTCAAGCTTCCTCTAGCCCTCACTATTTCTCCAGATGCCCACAAACTCCCAGTGTATCTTCAATCGGCCCAAAAGACGCGACATGACGGCCATAACATCATTATATACGATTCAGAAATGAAACGGCTAGGGTTCAGCTGAACCAGCGTCTACTCGCCGAGTCCCTATTTGGACTCGTCGAGTCCAGTCGCGTATTTGCGACTGCGACCAAGACCATGGCCCTACTCGGCGAGTCATGCACCAACTCGCCGAGTCCCCTCCTAAATGTGCCCCAAAAATAATTTAGAGAAATACCTGAAATTCCGGGCTGTTACAACTCTCCCCCACTAGAACTAGACTTCGCCCTCGAAGTCTCATTCTGCGAATAATTCCGGATGTTGCTCCCGCATTTCTCTTTCCGGCTCCCAAGTCATCTCTGATCCCTTCCGATGTTGCCACTGAACCAACACCAGAGGTATCTCCTTATTCCGTAGAACCTTGATCTTCCGATCCCTGATAGCTACTGGTCTTTCGGCGTAATTCAGGCTCGCATCCACCTAAATGTCTTCTAACGGAACCACTGCTGCCTCATCGGCTATACACTTCCTCAACTGTGATACGTGGAAGGTATTGTGAATCTGACTCAGCTCCGCTGGCAACTCCAACCGATAAGCTACCCGACCTACCCTTGCCATTACCCGGAATGGGCCTATGAACCGGGGCCCCAATTTACCCCTCTTCCTGAACCGGATCACCCCTTTCCAAGGAGAAACCTTTAGGAGAACGAAGTCGCCGACCTGGAATTCGAGCTCGGACCGGCGTCTGTCCGCATAACTCTTTTGTCGGCTCTGGGCGGTCAATAACCTCTGCCTCACTCGCTGAATCTGTTCGGTCGTCTGAAGTACAATCTCTGTACTGCCCATCACTCTCTGTCCCACTTCTCCCCAGCAAATGGGAGTCCGACACCTCCTACCATACAACAACTCAAAAGGTGGCATACCAATGCTCGAATGATGGCTGTTGTTGTAGGAAAACTCAGCCAACGGCAGATGCGCATCCCAGCTACCCCCGAAGTCTAACACACACGCTCTAAGCATGTCTTCCAATGTCTGAATCGTCCGCTCGCTCTGACCGTCGGTCTGGGGATGGTATGCGGTACTAAAATTCAACTTAGTACCCAACTCCTCATGGAATTTCTTCCAGAACCTGGAAGTGAAACGTACATCGCGATCCGAAACAATCGAGGTCGGCACTCCATGCCGAGATACTATCTCTCTCACGTACAACTCTGCCAACTTCTCTGCTGATGAACTTTCACTAATGGCAAGGAAGTGTGCACTCTTTGTTAGCCTATCCACAATCACCCAAATCGCATCGACTCCCCTGGCAGTTTTCGGCAATTTGGTGATGAAATCCATCGTGATCTGATCCCACTTCCACTCAGGGATCTCCAAAGGTTGCAACTTACCGTGCGGTCTCTGGTGCTCGGCCTTAACTTTACGGCAGGTCAAACACCTCTCAACGAACCAGGCAACGTCTCTCTTCATGCAAGGCCACCAGTACTCCTTTTTCAAATCCAGATACATTTTCGTGGCACCGGGATGGATCGAGAATTTCGATCTATGTGCCTCCTCCATCAAAGTAACACGCGTACCGCCCACGAATGGCACCCAGATCCGACCCCGAAATGTCAGAAGTCCCCGCCCATCCGTAACGAACTCTGAAATCAACCCGACGACCCGCTCCTGTTTCTGCATCCCAGACTTCACAACCTCGGCCTGTGCCCCACGAATAGTATCTAACACCGGAGTCATCACCGTCAATCTCAAACATACGTCCCGCAATGGAGTACTCTCCGCCCTACGACTCAATGCATCAGCTACCACATTAGCCTTGCCTGGGTGGTATAGGATCTCACAGTCATAATCCTTAACCACGTCTAACCATCTCCTCTGACGCATGTTTAGGTTGGGTTGATCCATCAAATACTTCAAACTCTTATGGTCCGTGTATATGGTACAACGAACCCCGTGCAGGTAGTGACGCCAAATTTTGAGGGCGAACACTACTGCCCCCAACTCTAAGTCATGCGTGGGATATCTCACTTCGTGAGGCTTCAGCTGCCTCGATGCATAGGCTATCACATGGCCCCTCTGCATCAACACTACACCCAGTCCTGAAATCGATGCGTCGCAATATACGACAAAGTCCTCCATCCCTTCCGGAAGAGCCAGTACTGGTGCTTCGCACAGTCTCTGACGAAGTGTCTCGAAGGAAGTCTGCTGCTCGGGTCCCCATGAGAATGTAACACCCTTTCGGGTCAATTTGGTAAGTGGCACCGCGATCTTGGAGAAGTCCCTAACGAACCTTCGATAGTACCCCGCCAACCCAAGGAAACTCCTGATCTCCGAAGGTGACTTCGGTGCCTCCCAACTCATCACCGCTTCCACCTTGGCCGGATCGACCAATATCCCTGCCTGATTTACAACGTGCCCCAGAAATTGAACTTCCCGTAACCAGAAGTCGCATTTGGAGAATTTTGCATATAGCTTCTCCGACCTCAGTACCTCAAGGACCTCCCTCAAATGTCCCTCATGCTGCTCCCTAGACCGCGAATACACCAGAATGTCGTCGATGAACACAATCACAGACCGATCCAGCATCGGCCTGCATACCCTGTTCATGAGATCCATGAACACTGCTGGGGCATTGGTGAGCCCAAAAGGCATCACCACGAACTCGTAATGCCCATACCGCGTCCTAAAGGCTGTCTTCTGGACATCCTCATCCCGCACTCTCACCTGATGGTACCCTGATCTCAAATCAATCTTGGAAAACCAAGATGCCCCTTGCAACTGATCAAATAGATCATCGATCCTCGGTAACGGATAGCGGTTCTTAACTGTCACCTTGTTCAGCTCCCGGTAATCGATACACATCCGGTGTGAACCATCCTTCTTCTTGACGAACAGAATCGGTGCTCCCCACGGCGAGCTACTCGGCCGAATAAACCCCTTCCCCAACAACTCTTGAAGTTGCGAGGACAATTCTTGCATCTCTGGAGGTGCAAGACGATAAGGCACCTTCGCAATAGGCGCAGCCCCTGGAACTAGATCGATACAAAACTCCACTTGTCTCGCAGGAGGTATTCCCGGCAAACCCTCGGGAAAAACATCTGGAAACTCGCGCACCACTGGAACCTCCTTCAATGTCTTCGGTCTCTCGGAACTCTCCCGCGTATCCATCACATACGCCACAAAGCCGTTACATCCCCGCTGTAGGCATTGCCTCGCCCTAGCGGCCGAACAAAAAGCTGATCTCGAACGGGTACCCTCGCCGTACACCGTAAGAACTCCCCCACTAGGGCCTCGTATAGTCACCAACTGACGCTCGCAGTCGATGACAGCGCTGAATCGGCTCAACCAGTCCATGCCTACGATGACACAGACATCACCCATCGCAATAGGAATTAGGTCAATCGGAAACGCGACCCCGAAGATCTCCAGCACACATCCCCGAAGAACCTCCGTAGCACAAATCACCCTCTCAGCCGCAATGGAAACGCTCAAAGGCCGACTTAACGGCTCACGACTAATGCCGATGTGCTGACTAAAAGCTAACGATACAAACGATCTACTCGCACCCGAATCAAATAATACTAGAGCAGGCATAGAGTTCACAAGGAAAGTACCTACACATACATTAACATAAGCATAACATTTCGATCTTTAATTAAATACGTGAAGGATAACATACCTGCCACAACATCGGGCGCAGCGCGGACCTCCTCCGCAGTCAGCTGAAAGGCTCTTCCGCGAGCCCTCGGGGCCTCGACCTTCGCCGGTCGGGTCTCAGTAGTCCGGGTAGTAGGTGTAGCTCCCTGACGAAGTTGCGGACACTCGGCCTTCCGATGGCCTGTCTGGTTGCAGTGAAAGCAAACCATAAACCCCTTAGGGCAATCCCTGGCAATATGTCCCTCTTTGCCACACTTGTAGCAACCACCAGCTCGACACGCCCCCTCGTGACTCTTGCCGCACTTCGCGCAAGTGCGACCCTTCGAACCTCCCATCCTCGAATCAGCGAACTTAGTCCGCTTGGCTGCCGGCTGAGACTGGGCCGGTCGTCGATCCACCTGCCGAGACTCAGCCTCCTCCCTCGCTTGAGTCTCCAACTCGATCTCGCGCTTCCTGGCGTTCGCCTGAAGCTCAGTGAAAGTACGATAGGTGGAGTTTGACACAAACTCCCTGATCTCCCTCTTCAAAACACCCAAATAGCGGCTCATCCGCGACTGCTCCGTAGATACCAGCTCGGGGCAGAACATTGCCCTCTCATGAAACTTCCGTGTGATCACTGCCACGGAATCAGTACCCTGCTTAAGGGTCAAGAACTCCTGAATCAATCGCTCCCTCTCTACCGGGGGAACGTACTCATCCCTGAACATCTCCGTAAACCTCTCCCATGTCACCGCCGTAATCTCTGCCTGAGTGAAGTTCGCCGTCACGAACTTCCACCAATCCTTCGCTCCCAGACGGAGCTGGTTCAAGGCGAACCGTACCCTCAAGTGCTCCGGGCATGAGCAAGTATAGAAGCACCCCTCGATGTCGGCGATCCACCTCATAGCTGCAATCGGATCCTGCGTCCCATCAAATTCAGGGGGTTTCGTGTTGCTGAATTCCCTGA
Source organism: Lactuca sativa (assembly GCF_002870075.4). Classification (NCBI taxonomy): domain Eukaryota; kingdom Viridiplantae; phylum Streptophyta; class Magnoliopsida; order Asterales; family Asteraceae; genus Lactuca; species Lactuca sativa. Next base: position 82,394,156 of record NC_056624.2, read on the forward strand.
ATAGTAATGAATCACCCCCTTGCGGCCTGGCAGCAGCCACCGCTGCGGTAGCGGCAGTAACTGCAGCTTCAGTAAGTGCGGCGTACCGCTCCTCAAACTCCTCCATCAACGTGGTCTTAATAGACCCAAACATCTCCGGGATCTCTGCCCGGACCGCCGCAGCTACCTCTTCCTGAATAATCTGACGAATCTCCTCGTCACTCGCACCGCTCGAACTCGCCCCATTGCGTGTGATAACCATGATGTCTCTGAAATACAACATAAAATCATCAGAGACTCCACCAAGTACAATTGTACTCGATACGCGCCCTACCCAGTCTCCGATTTCCAGGGATTCTTATTTGGGTTTTCCACTGATCCGGTGCCTCCGATAGTACGGGCCCAATACTACCGACCACACCGTATCAGTATTCGTCCCAAATCTTCCTCCCCAAATCCCGAATAATGAGTACTCTACCTCTAGTATGCACTATCTACTTGCACGCTACCAAATATCTCATATAAGCAATCTCCCTAGACTAAGGCATCACAAAACAGGCAATTCTAGTCCTATCATGAATACCTAGTCTTCTAGCATGCATAACAATTCATAATTCAGTGCCTAACATAACATTGTAAGGTATTCTGGGGATCTTTACCGTTCGGACGCTGGCTGCACGTACACACTGTTCCATCCTTGTTTTACCGCTTTATCATTTATAAAATGTTGTGTCCTTATTATTTAAAAAGATTTTTCCTCAAATCCCCGGTCTGAGTTCAGTTGCACCCAAAAGTACACCCGAATCCCTCAAACCAAGGCTCTGATACCAATTGTAACAGCTCAAATTTTCAAATAAATTTTTCATTTAAAACAAAGCATCATTATTCGACAAAAGGGTTTATTCCAAGTTTATTTCAAAAGTATAAATAATAAATCTTCAGGATCTTCAACAGCGGCAGTGTGTACGTGTCACGCCGACGCCTTCCCACGGTCATCACTGGTACCTGAAAAACATAACCACAACTAGTAAGCATAAATGCTTAGTGAGTTCCCCAGTATACGACTTACCCACATACGCCTTCCGGCCCGGACCTTTCAGTCCACATAACATTGCCTTCCGGCCTGTAATATAATCGCCTTCCGGCCCATAACGTATCGCCTTCCGGCCCGTACTAGATTGCCTTCCGGCCCATAGTATTTTGCCTTCCGGCCCATAATAGTATAAAACATAACACATGTAACATAACGCACATAACACATAAGTCATACATCATACCGTTCTTTCTGTCACATAAAGTCTCGCCTTCCGGCCCGTATAAGTATACATCACATATAAGCATACATCACACATAACGCATCTACCTCTCTAGACATAGCATAGATATAACACATACGACCTTCCGGTCTCACAGTCAAACCCTTCCGGGTGAAGTATAGTGAGAAGACTCACCTCGTAGTATGCAAGCTATAAACCCTTCGAGCTACTCGCACTCGATCCGCTAATCCGCAGGTTCCCTATAATACCACATACCTTTATTAATGATCTTATCAAACAAGACAACTGACCCTACTAAGTTACATACAGGTCAACGGTCAATCTTGACCAGACTCGTCGAGTGCAAAGGGCAACTCGGCGAGTATAGACACCCTGACTCCACTCGCCGCGTCTGAAGAACGACTCGGCGAGTCCTAGTGAATCTTCAAGCTACTCGCCGAGTCTGAAGAACAACTCGACGAGTTCCAATAGGTCTTCAAGCTACTCGCCGAGTCTGAAGAACAACTCGGCGAGTCCTAGTGAATCTTCAAGCTACTCGCCGAGCCTGATCATTGGACTCGGCGAGTCCTCGCCATGCAGCCAATCCGCTGCCTCCTGTATTTCGCATGATTTCGAAATATATAGATATGGGGCTTCCTGGACTTTCACATATACTAATACCGGGGTTTTTAAACACTTATAACATCACTACAATCTAACAATCCCTTAAATGGGTTTCCTAAACCCTAAATTCGCATACAACATAAAAGCTACAGATTTTGATCCGAAGATTACCTGGAAACGTGTTCCCTGTGTCCCTAAACCTCCAGTACTCGATTCCTTTGATCACCACCTTGCCCCTCCTTGTCTAACAATCTCTTCAAGCTTCCTCTAGCCCTCACTATTTCTCCAGATGCCCACAAACTCCCAGTGTATCTTCAATCGGCCCAAAAGACGCGACATGACGGCCATAACATCATTATATACGATTCAGAAATGAAACGGCTAGGGTTCAGCTGAACCAGCGTCTACTCGCCGAGTCCCTATTTGGACTCGTCGAGTCCAGTCGCGTATTTGCGACTGCGACCAAGACCATGGCCCTACTCGGCGAGTCATGCACCAACTCGCCGAGTCCCCTCCTAAATGTGCCCCAAAAATAATTTAGAGAAATACCTGAAATTCCGGGCTGTTACATAGCGATTGGTTTCTCAACATAATTGAGACGCTCGTCAATTTGTATGTCCTCCAGTGGTATCACAGCGGTCTCATCAACAACGCATTTTCGTAACTGAGACACGTGGAATGTATTATGAATTAGACTAAGCTCGTCAGGAAGCTCTAAACGGTAAGCCACCTTCCCCACACGAGCTATGACCTTGTAGGGTCCAATGAATCGGGGTCCGAGCTTTCCCCGCTTCCGAAATCGAATCACACCTTTCCAGGGGGAAACTTTAAGCAACACATAATCTCCCACCTGGAACTCAATATTGGAGCGTCTTTTGTCGGCATAACTTTTCTGACGACTGCTCGCTGTGACCAAATGATCCCGAATCACTTGGATTTTCTTCGTAGTCTGCAGCACGATATCGGTACTCCCAAGTACCCTCTGCCCAGCCTCGCCCCAACAAACGGGCGTCCTGCACTTCCTCCCGTACAAGGCTTTATACGAAGGCATTTTAATGCTCGAGTGATAGCTGTTGTTATAAGAAAACTCAGCTAGATGTAGATGGTCATCCCAACTACCCCCAAAATCAATCGCACACGCCCTAAGCATGTCCTCCAAGGTCTGAATCATCCGCTCACTCTGCCCGTCTGTCTGCAGATGGAAGGTGGTAGTAAAATGTAATCGTGTGCCCAATTCCTCTTGAAACTTCCTCCAGAACCGAGAGGTAAATCGGGTGTCTCGATCGGAGACGATAGAAACGGGCACCCCATGTAATGAGACAATCTCCCGAACAAAGATCTCGGCTAATTTCTCCGCCGATGAGCTCTCCTTTGTAGCCAGAAAGTGAGCACTCTTAGTCAAACGATCAACAATCACCCATATCGTATCTGATCCTCGGGCAGTTCTAGGAAGTTTTGTAATGAAGTCCATGGTTAGATGCTCCTATTTCCATTCAGGAATCTCCAATGGTTGCAACTTCCCATGCGGTTTCTGGTGTTCCGCCTTGACCTTCCGACAGGTCATACATTCTTCCACAAATCGAGCCACATCATTCTTCATTCCATGCCACCAGTAAGCCTCATGAAGGTCCCGATACATTTTAGTAGCACCAGGATGGATAGAAAATTTTGACTTATGAGACTCATCCATTAGGGTTTTCCGATTTCCCCTGGTATATGGAACCCAAACCCTACCGTAGCGAGTAAGCAAACCCCGCCCGTCTCGTTCCATCTTAGGCAACTCTTTCCCAATCTTCTCACGCCTGATGTTTTCCTCCAGTATTGCCGTATTTTGGGCGTCCCGGATTAGATCTAACAAAGACGACACCATCGTGATCCGGAGACACTTAGCTCGAATCGGTTCGGCAGATTGTTTACGACTGAGAGCATCATCTACCAAATTAGCTTTACCGGGGTGGTAGTGAATTTCACAATCATAATCTTTTACCACATCCAACCATCGGATCTGCCTCATATTCAAATCCCGCTGCTCGAACAAATATTTTAGACTCTTATGGTCAGTGTATATGATAAACTTCACTCCATAGAGATAGTGTCTCCAAATCTTAAGAGCGAAAACAACATCCCCAAGCTCCAAATCATGAGTGGGGTAGTTTCGTTCGTGGGGTTTCAGCTGTCGGGAGGCATAGGCTATCACCCTATCTCGTTGCATTAACACGGCACCAAGACCTTGAAGCGATGCATCACAGTAAACCACCATATCCTCAACCCCATCAGGTAAGGCCAAAATCGAAGCATCACACAATCGTTTCCTTAGCTCATCAAACGCCAGCTGCTGCTCCGGGCCCCAAACGAAATTCATTGATTTCTTGGTCAATCGGGTGAGTGGTAAGGCGATTTTAGAGAAATTTTCAATGAACCTCCGGTAATAACCGGCTAAACCCAAGAAACTGCGAATTTCAGAAGGTGTTTTTGGAATCTTCCATTGTTTAACCGCATTAACCTTGGCTTGATCGACCTTAATACCGTTTTCTCAATGTCAGAGGGTGAGTACGGAATGCTGTTTTCTCAATGTCTTCTGCACGAACCCGCATCTGATGGTAACCGTAACGTAAATCAATCTTGGAAAACCAAGATGCTCCCTGAAGCTGATCGAAAAGATCGTCAATACGTGGCAATGGGTACCTATTCTTTATCGTGCGCTTGTTTAGCTCCCTATAATCAATACACATTCGCTGGGATCCATCTTTCTTCTTCACAAAGAGAATAGGAGCACCACAAGGCGAGCAGCTTGGCCGTATAAACCCTTTATCACTTAGTTCTTGAAGTTGATCTTGGAGCTCTTTCATTTCAGGTGGTGCCAAGCGGTAAGGAGATTTCGCTACCGGAGTCGCACCTGACACCAAATCAATGCGAAACTCCACTTGCCGAACAGGTGGCAAGCCAGGGAGTTCCTACGGAAAGACATCGTTGAAGTCGGAAACGATAGGAACGTCGTCTAGTGCTATAGCAGAAGAGCAAGAAGCCATAGCCAGGCGGGGAATGTCTCCCTGAATAATAAGTTCTCCACCTCTAGGGTTTCGAACACGAACTTGCTTCTTACGACAGTGGATTTCCGCATCAAACGCATCAAGCCAATCCATGCCTACGATAACGCAGAGCTCTCGCATCGCAATAGGGATAAGATCAATAGGGAATTCAACTCCAAAAAACTCGAGAGTGCAACCCCGATAGACATCAGTGACATAAATAGTGCGGTTGTCGACAACATCGACAACCATTGGGTGAGCCAATTTTCCGATACTACGCCCCAAACGATTAATAAACGTGTGAGATACAAAAGAATGGGTAGCACCGCTATCAAACATAACAACATCGGGCTTGGAATCTAGCAAATAAGTGTCTGCCACTGTCGTTGTAATCACCGGCTCCTCCACAGTCATCTGGTGAGCACGACCTCGTGTCACCATAATGGTTCCCTTAGAGGATGATGCAATTGCAGGATTTGTACCCCTGTCTCCTTTACCAGTCTTCAACTTCGGGCATTCAGGCTTCTTGTGTCCCGTCTCGTTGCAGTGATAGCAGACGGAAATTGTAGAAGTAATATGAGGTACTGCACTCGCAGGGGGATCCCTACAATTCTTCCAATGATGCCCTAGCTTTTTGTAGTTGTAGCATATCAACATATTTTTCTCGCCCTGAAGACGTCCTATACTCATACCTTGACTTACTACCCTGCTTTTGCGTTTTCTGGGCATCTCTGGATGTCTTGGAAGAGGTGTCATTGGCCTTCCTCTTGGACTGGGTCTGTAACTCGACTTCCCTCCTCCACGCTACATTCATGATCGCAGATAAATTCGAGAACTTCTGCATGCTAACAAATTCCCGAATCTTGATACGTAGGATGGCCGTGTACCGGCTGACTAACCAGGCCTCGTTCCCAGCAAACGAGGGGCAAAAAGATAGCATCTCCAAGAACTTGGCGTTCAGGTCACTAACGGATTCGGTAGTCTGCTGTAAGGCCATGAACTCTTGCTGCATCCGCTGCTGCTCCACCTTAGGCACATATTGTGCCTCGAACCTCTCCACAAATTGGGCCCAAGACATGGCCCTCACTTCGTCTTCGTTCAATAGATGGTGTTCCACTATGTCTTTCCCCTTTTTCACAGCTGATTCATGGCGATCACTGCTTTGTACTAGTCCGGACACCCAACACTTATGAAGGCGCCCTCAATATCTGACACCCAGGGCTTAGTAGCAACTGGGTCGGATTCACCATTCCAAAGAGGAGAGCTACACTTGTTGAACTTCTCGAAGTAGTATGCCGAATCCTGAACAGGCAGAGACAGTAACGCTTCCCCGGGAATAGCCGCGAGACGCTCATCCAGAAGAGCACCGAATTGGTTGATTATGTCGTTGGTCACACCCAGGATTAGTTCGTTGAAACCGTTATTGAATTCCTCAGCGACAATATCCCTAACTTGCTCCATTTGGAGTTGATTAAGTCGAGCAGGCGGAGCCATTGGTATCCACAGAAGAAGGAAAATCTTAGAAACAATTCAGCCTAGATATTTCTAGGAAGACAAAACACTCAGCTTGCCGAAAATTTTTCAACCTTGCCCCGACTCGAAACCGGCACCGATGTTTCAAATAGTAAGGGCCCTTCTACTACCTTCCACACAAGTTCCAATTTCGCATTCGCGTCTAGTTTCAAAATTTCCAGTTCGCTCTAGCCGTTAATTTTACAACTCTCTCACATGTTAACACTAACTAAGTGTGTAATCTAATATTTTAAGGCTAGTAGAATCCAATTCATAGTCAACAATTTAACATAAACATTTAACATAAGAAATAAGGCTTACTTGGCTGGCTGACTGGTACACCGCGACATCTTTCACTACTAGTCTTCAGAAAGTTTGAAAAATATTTTTAAAAGAAAATAAACTCTTATAGAGCCTCAAATTTGAGTCTAGAACATCCACAAGAATGCCTAGTTCCCTCAAACTGTGGCTCTGATACCAACTTGTGACACCCAATTTTTTTTTGCAAAAATTTTAAACTTTTAAAACCCATCTTAAATTAAATTAAAACAACTGAAATAGTCATAACATAATCCATCAACTTAATAATCATATAAAATAAGTGCGGAAGTAATAATAATAATAAGGTCCCAACAAAATAACTAGTAGCGATGTCCCGATGCTCCATGTCAAGCCTTAGCCTCTTTAATCTTAACACCTGAAAAGTTATAAGGGAAAAACGTAAGCACAAAGCTTAGTGAATTCAAACACAGACATTGTACTAACATTCATATTTACTAGCCCTAATCCATTTTCCAATTATAATGATAAAGGCAAAGAACGAATCAATGTCTATATTACGAGAAGGACTTGTAGGTTTGAACCGCACCGGGAAGATCCCGTATCATTTGGCCCTAATCACCGCACCTCACGAAGAGTATTACGTTGGTGATCTTACCTACCCACCGCACCGGTAAATCCGTATCCTTTGGTGGTGTCCCCATATCCATAATTAGTTACATACAGTGCACATGTACGAATTAAAACAATACTTATATAGTATAAATTCAAATAATTAATCACACACGAGCTAACTAGCAAACACAATCATCAATACAAAGGTGTGAGAGAACTCACCTTGAGTGAGTATTAAGGATGGCTAACAATCAAATAATGCTACCAAGCTTGAGCAAACTTCCAAACCTCGCCTAAGAAGGACTAAAGGTTAGAAAGGAGAAGTAACAAAGCTATGAGTTGAGAAAAGAGTAATCACAGCAAGGTCTCTAAAACAGACCTGCTGTTCAAAACGGATTTACTCCAAAATCTAAAACAGAAAGATAGCTTTAAATAAATTTTATAGGAAACTATGATTGCTCTGGATTCCACAACTATAAAGAACTCATTCTAACTCCAAAAGATGAATTAAATATGAATTTTACAAAATGGTGTATCACTTCTGTCTCCAACAATACAGTCAAGTGATGTTGGCCAATTCTACCCAACTTGTGAGTAGAATTAGTCCAAAAGAAAATTAAGAGGAGTAAAGGACATACAAGTGAAAGTCTCAGAGTTGGAATTGAATGAAAAACATCTCTCAAACTCCAGATATAAAATTCACATTGTGGACAATCACAGCACTAGCAAAAGCTGGTGACTGCCCACTGACCTGGAGTGTGGATCCATTATAACCAATTTATAATTGGAAATAACACCCCATATTCTCCAGATCTTAAATTCATAATATAAGGAACATATAGAAACTTGGAATCACTCTGGATCCTTTTCCAAGCCTTAGAAATGATGAAAACAAAATGACATATCAGAACAGACCCGGATCAGACCTAACAGCAAAGATGTCATTCTTTCACATAGATAAAGCCCTTATCAGTGAGGTTGGCCTTCTTACAAAAGTTAGACAACTCAATTTGTGAACTTTTGGAACTGATTTGGGGTCCGTTTGAGTTCTAGATCTCCAGATATGATTTTTACAAAATGACTACAGATCTGATGGAAAACAGAATCGTAGCCACCCGTGATTCCTTTTTGGCTTATCCATCCTTCTCCTTTTGAAACACATTTTAAGATGTGTTCATCATCCCAATTCAGTCCCCATGATAATGGTGGTACTAAAAAGGGTTAGGGATCATTAGGATTTCATTTAGCCACAAGGATGTAATAATAATCAACATGAAAATAAACATAAGCACATAAAATCATCATTCTCCCTTTTAGGGTTTCCATGATCTTTTGCCACATGTAATCCCCAAGATCCATCATCCACCATATATGGGGTGAAGATAGGATCTTGAGATGATGTATAACATACAATTACAATAAAATAAGAAGGAGAAGAGGTGAAGATGAAATCATAAAACTAGAACAAGGTTATGAATCAAGTCGTAAGAAAGGATAAAGAGGTTCATACCAATACGAATCAAGGCTGGAAATGAACAAGAATTAAGCTCCAAACAGCCCCTTGGCTGCTCTTGATCCCAAAGAGAGAGAGAGAGGGACGATTTTTGAGAGAGAGGGAGGGTTTAGAGTGTTTTCCTTGTGTGTGTTCCAAATGATTCAATTTACACATTAAGTACTATTAACTAGATGGACTTTGCAAATAGGCCCATAGCCCATGGACTTCAATAAAAGGAGTTTACAAGATGATCAAAAGAGTCCAATAACATAAGAAATCAGACATTGGTTAAATAAATTAACCCAAGGTTACAAGGATAATTAAATTAAAATAACCAAACGTACCGAGAAAACACGGGGCGTTACACTAAAACCATGAATGGCGGAAACGTTCTGGGGCGGAGGACGTCATGTACAGTATCACAACAATGAAAAGTAGTAAACAAGCAACAACATCATCCATTGCATTAATAATATATTTTTAACACAAGTGTGTTCTATCAAATTATAATAGACACTAAAGTATAAATCAAAAAGAAAGATGAGTCTTGAACGAGCACCATCTTCTTTGAACTTTGCATCGGTACCTGTCTATTGTTGACCAGAGGATACAAGTTATTTTGAAAGAGAGTATCAGCTTTAAAGTTGGTGAGAGCATAAGTATTTTAGTGTCTTAATTTGCATGTAAGTATTTGTATGTATATAAACTATAATTATTGAAAATATATATGAACTGTAAGTATGAAAATGTTTTGAATGATCCTAGGAAGCCTTATGTTTCCTACTAATCGTATCCTTCTACCAAGGCATCTAGTGTCTGTGTGTGTCTCTTGTAAGAGTGTGTGTTTTCCCAAATCTGACTATCATTAACCAAAAATATAGTTTCTACATTACCATGCATCGTGTGAATGGTCACGAAGTGAATGTAATGGGAAAATGAAATAGTACTATGGTGTAGTGTCGAACTACAACCGTACTAATTACCTTAAGTCTATGGTAATTTTGTAAGTACTGTAGTATTTGTAGCAAGTGATTACTTCTGTACTAATATTGCCTTATTTGAGGGATAAGGCATAATGTGATGGCTAGATCCCTGGTTAGACGCTCCCTTGCCAAAGGGATTTTGGGACCCATACACGACCCCTGCATATTTGCAAGTCGTGAACATCCACATTACTATGATCACTTATACCCAATATAACTATCACAATGCATTGTGATTCATTGGTATAGTTAGATCCTGAAATCGTTTCATGCTATAGCACCTAGTGATGTCTGTTCTATTATCGTATATGTAAACGCACTCATGTAAACGTATCTATGTAAACCTACTCATGTAAGCGTAATCATGTAATAGTATAATAGTGTAATGTAATGTTTTACGTGTGCTAGCTGTACCGTGTGTTCTCTCTCTATCTAGCATGTATGTTTGTTTCTCATCACTATGTATTATGTTTGTTTCTCATCACTATGTGTTATGTTTGTTTCTCTTCACTATGTATTATGTTTGTTTCTCTTCATTATGTATTATGTTTGTTTCTCTTCACTATGTATTATGTTTGTTTCTCTTCACTATGTGTTATGTTTGTTTCTCATCACTATGTATTATGTTTGTTTCTCATCACTATGTGTTATGTTTGTTTCTCTTCACTATGTAGTATGTTTGTTTCTCATCACTATGTATTATGAATCATGTATGAACTGACTCTTTGAATGATTCCTTGTTCTAGTATTAGTATTAGTATCTTCCTAAACTACCCATATGGTAGGTTACTAGTAATATAACTGGTACGTATGAACATGGAAGTATACCCTTGCTACCCAAGGGTATTGAATGAACTAGGAGAACCTTTATGACTATATATGTACATATGATATATAACTAATATTTAAACGACCTTCGGATGGGTACCCGATATCCCACCAGACCACATCTCAAGCGCGAAAAGGAAATAGGGTGGATAGCCTTCCTAAGTCTTTTAAACATTTCTTATATAACTATACATATACATGCATGCAATTGATAATATAAAAGCATAAAATAAGTTTTGTAAAACCTTTGAAGATAATTATTATCTATGAAAAGATTAACTTGATGTCAATCTATAAAATAGGTTGAAAGCATGTGTTTGATAAAACAGTTTAAGTATAAATAAACATTTGGTGGAAACACAATTGTAAATGAGTTTGAAATGAAACATACAATGTAAAATGAACAGTTTAATAAGGAGTTTTGAACATCTAAAACGTTTTTGAAAATCATGTGAAGAAAACTGTTTGGTAAAACAGTTAATGAGTAGTAAATCATTTGAATGCTGCTTATTAATCACATGTGATTGATATAATAACTAGCATGATTCTACTTGTATCCCACCCATAAAACATTTAAAAACATTTAAAACATTGGTTAAGGGGTATGAACTCACCTGTTGCGAGTGGATCGGAAAGAAGTGTCGGATAAGTGCTTGATGTCAAGTGAAGACTTAGACATGCACAAAGATCCTAATTACATATGAGGACATATGTATATAAACAATTAGACTTCAAACAACTAATAAACAAGTCAAGACACTCTAGGACATGACAAACACTTTGTATAAGTGTTATAAGTGCTAAGGAGTGCATCTAAGTGTTGTAGGGAAAGGCTAGTGTGTTTGGGATTCAAGGAACACACCTAAAATGAGTTTACTCCCTAAAGACCAACACCCCTTGAGTTTACGGTTGTAAAATCTTGAGTTTACGGTCGTAAACTTCTAACCTTTTGACCATTTGTTGTTTTGAAGTCTTCTAGGCTATTCCAAACATTCCTACTTTATGTTTAAGCCTTAGGAAGTGTTGTGTGGCATCAAAACACTCCTAAATGGAGTTTACGGTCTAAGGACCATTTCTCCATGAGTTTACTACCTTAAAATCATGAGTTTACTACCTTAAACTCATGAGTTTACTACCATAAACTCATAAGTTTGGTATTTTGGGGTTTTCAAGTCCTTAGCTCAATCATGGCAATAATCTAGGTTAGATTTAGACATAAGGAACAACCATGGGACTTTTATACACCTTTTGGGGTGTTTACAGTTTTGGGAGATCCCCAAACCGTAAACACATAAAAATGTAAGGTTTTGGTGCTTTTTGTTTGATAAACTCATCAAGGATGAATCTAGACAAATCCCTAAGGCATGGTGAAGCATCTAGGCACCACTTTGCACTTAATCTTGGTGTTTACGGTTTTGGGACCTCCCAAAACCGTGAACACCTTTATCTTGGTGTTCTTGGGACTTTTCTTTGATGCTAACATGTAATACAAGCTTAATAAGACTCAAGGATGGAAGTACTTACCATAAGGAAGCTTGAATTGAGCTAAAAGTCCAAGAACACTTTGTGTGTGTTCTTGGTGTTTTTGGAAAACTAATCCAAATACAAAAATGGATGGATTAAAGGATGTACAATCACTAGATTAAGTGATATACTAACTTGAAAGAGCTAGAAACACTTACTAGATTGAAGATATTGAACAAAACTTGGATGATACTTGAGAGGGTTTTTGAGTTTACTCTTTTTGAGTTTACTCTTTTAGGGTGAAGAAATGAAAAGTGACTAATTTGAGGAGTAAACTCATGCTTATGCATGAGTTCACAGTTTTTGGATGATTTTTCGACCCAAACATAAAAGTTTGGTTGTGAACTTCTAAGACACGAGGTGTTTGCGGTTTTTAAATTTCAAAACCCGAGACGACACTTTCTTTCACCCGTTCGTTTAAAGAATAATATTAAAATAATCAAACAAACTTTAAATTTGCTAAAAATAAGTAATAATTTAATTGACCTATAAATCGAAGTGATTAACTTTTAGGGTTTGACCGAATGAAAATTCCGAGTTGTCACACACACATTGTAAACACTTTCTTTCTAAATGAAATGGTTGTTCATTACTTGCTTACCATATACATATCTTGTGATACTAAACATGACGTCCTCCACCACTGAACGTTTCCGCTGTTCCGGTTTTCGGGTGTAACAGATTGGTATCAGAGCATTGTTTATAGTGAACTAAGTATATCAACCGATAAAAGATATACAACTATAAATGCAATGGGGCTTAAGTGCTCTGGATAATGATATATTTTAGAGTATAACTACAACTTATAAAAATATACCTACTTGCTCATACATGTTCATAATAGAACTAGTGTCACGAGGAGAACATAACTAAAGTATTTAAAGGTTAGGCACTGTCGTCAACCTGAACAGTTATGTAATCATAGCTAGGATCAATATAGCCTGATCAACTATATTTATTCAAGATGTGACCGACATGTGTTTGGGATTGATGTGGTGTTGCAACAGTGTTAAAACTTACCAGAACACTAGAACAAGTACAGTTAGAGTTAGAATACTATAGGATTATTCTATGATACTATAACGCGATAACAAGTTTAGAACATACCAAGTACATTATGTTAAAATACTATAGGATTATTTTGGTCCAGATAAATAACTTATATGAGAATTTAAAAGACCCTTACGGATAAGTCTATAATCATGAAAGGTATATTCATAAAGTGTTATATAATCAGGATCTTATAGACAAAGAATCTATGGCCTACGCTTCGCTATCCAATCCTCTTAAGGGTGTAGTGTTGAGGTGGGATCAATTATTTGAAAGTCTATTTGATCTTCAATTATATACAAACTTGTGTGCCTTATAAAATTATAGGAGGATTCCGTAAGGATCACCCCATAAAGTTACCTTAAAGCTCATAGGCTCTTTAGTCACTTTCATTCTCGCACGACAAGCCCAGATAAATGTAACCACATCCTCAGAGTATACAACAGAAGAGTTCATGAAGAACAAGAACAAGTTCATGAGAAGTTTCAAGGAAAGATCAGCCGGAGTAACCAAAAACGTCTTACACGTCACATTAATAAATAATAATCTTGTTAATTTATTGAGCGAGTGCAAACACTGCTCACATTACACGTGTTAGGATTATTTTCTTACAAGCTGATGAGAATTGTTATCAAGTTTTAAGAAAACAAAGTATGATTTTAGTAATCGAAGTGTTCGAACCTGAAGAGTAAATATTAATCAGATCTCATATTGATGAAGACTGATTACAGAATAAGCAGAAAGGATATTTGCGTTTACAAAAGTTATCCTCTACTTCTAACCTCAGTCCCTATTTATAGGGAACATGAGTGTACAAAAAATATACTAAGTCTAAACATTACACTTCGCACAAATATGACTTAGTAAAATAACATAAAATGCGAAACTATACAAAACACAATATTCGACTTTTACAATTTTGCTTCTATAATCTCCCCCTTTGTAAACAGTCGAAGTTATTCAGTCCATAAGCTTTTGAACAGCTGAGTGAATTGTCTTTCGCACTTATCCATACCAGGAAATCACCTTCTTGAGATCCTTCTTGTCTCCTTCATTGTTCTTCTTGCAATTGTTCATACGAAAAATAAAGTGCGTATATTGCGAAGAATTATATCTTTCCACCTCTGAAACTTTAAACAAGAATTTCTTAGGTTTCCCCTTTGTATCTCTTCCTGAAAACACCCTGCCGAAAGGTTTCAGGCATATTTCCCCAACAACATATTGTGACAATGCTGACTGGGATAAAGTTTCTTCCCAAGGAACGTTCCCTTCTCTTCCCAACACATTCGCCAATTCTTCATCTGTAAGAGCCAAACAGTCGAAGTAATTGTCGATGTATGTCTTAACATGTGCGAAGCCTATCTTGAACACTTCAGTCTCAGAGCCTTTGAGCTTATTCTCTTCCATATGCTTCAAAATCAAAGCCACTTGAATCAAATCGATTCAGTTCATCAGAGGAAAATCGGCTACAGTGAAGTCATACTTCTTGTTGTCTGCTCAGATAACAAAATAACGAAAATTTTGAAGCATGTCTTCAAACAATATATCTTTCTTGATTGTTAGCACCTTTTTGATCTTCATTAAAGACCAAACTTCATCTGGATTCTTCCCCAAAACAGCATGAAATCTGATTTTCATGTGTGTACATCAGGATTATCAAACTTCTCACTAATCTTGTACTGAGTAGTGATGAAGAGCATTTCATTGATTGGAAAATCTAGCTGACAATTGTCTGAATTCGCAATATCATAACTTCTCTTTGGCTTCTTCTCGAATTCATACATTTCCCTCCCCACAACTTTTGACTCTATAGTTTCGTAAGAGTAAAGCTTCACAGGATCTCATTTGTTCATCGTGGGAGGATCACTTTCCCTTTGCCTCATGATGCTTTGTATTTGCCTCATCCTTTCCAACTCTGCTTCAGCCTCAGCTTTCTTCTCCTCCTTTGATTTTTCGTACAATATCCCTTTTCCTTTTCCCACCATATCTGTTTGAGGTTTTGAACTCGAACCTCCTTCTTTTTCTCTAGTAAAGATTCCTTTGGCAATCGGTTTTGAGGTTATTGTAATTGAGGAAATTGACTTCGTAAGTATGGGAAGAGTAGTTTTAAGCTGGGTAGATATAACTTTTCCCACTGTCTTCTCATCCTCCTCTATACTTAAACTTTTCTCTCCCCTTGCACCCCTATGAAAGCAGGTGGGGCACCCCTTGGTAGTAAAGAGGTAAAATTGGCGAGTGGAGCAAGAGCTTTCTGAATTGCTTGTTCTAAAGTATTAATCTTTAGAGACAAGAACTCAGGAGTGAGAATTTGTGTAGGTGAAGATTGCGAAACCACCGTTTTAAGCTCTGTCACCAACTTGATCAGCTGATCAAACTTCTCCTTTGTTTCTTCGTTATTGGCTTTAAGGATAGGAACATCAACAAACTTTTGCACTTTTGAAGAAACCTCCTCAATCTGCTTTTGAACTTCAACATTTTGAGTATGAATATCCTGGAGCTCCTTCGCAAGTTCAGTTTTCAACTCTTGAAGCTTATAGTTGACATCTTCCCGAACTTTCTTCACATCCTGTACAAAAAGAACATGACGTTCTTTTGCAACTGTTTTCAAATCCTGGACCACTGAAGAAAAATTACTCCCTTGAGCTTGAATGCGAAGCTCATTATTCTTATCAGATTGATCAACCTTCTCCATTATACGCTTCTCAGCACCCTTGATCATTACATCAACCTCCATTGCTGAGATAGAAGACATCCTGCCAGAATCAGCTTGCGACTGAATAATAGCATTCAACTTATGATTCAGGATTTTAAATTGTTTTCCTGTCATAAGCATATGATCAGGAATATCCTCCTCCTTTAAATCAAAATGAATGTCTTCAATTACCCCTCCAAAGGCTCCTCCTTCAGCTTCATTATCAGATAAAGGTTGCGAAGGTTGAGGATTTTCTAGTGATTGTGATGGAAAAAGTGTTGTAAATGGGTTTTGAAGAGGATGATCAAAAATTGATGAGGTGGTGGATAGAGTTGTAGATGGAATTGAAATAATTGGTAAAGAAATGGGTAAGGTGAATGGGAATGTGGTTTTAACACTCGAGATAGGTGCCCCCGTATCAGATACGTTGACAACCATATCAGAAATAGGTACCTCCTCAGAAACTGATTTGGTAGTGACTATTTCGAGTGGTTCGGTGAGTGGTATTGTGGTAGAGATTTGCGAAGTAAGGATAATGGGTAATGAAACATTTACCTTAGACGTCACCGGTGGAGTTTCTGGAACTATTTCTTCATCAGATGATTCATTTCGAATCACCAGCTTTTGTCTTTTTATGAGAGTATGTTGCATGTTTTTCGCAACATCTTCAGCTCTTTGCCTTTTCTTTCCTAGAGAAACCGGAGCTGGAATACTGCGAATAGTAACCCCCTTACTGCTAACCTCAGCCTTGCGAATTTTCTTCAATACCCCATACATGGAAGGTATTATTTCTTTCTTTGATTTAGATGAAGTTTCTACATTCTGAACATCTTCATTTTGAGCTTGTTGTGAAGATGAACCTTTCGCATCCTTCTTTATGGACTTCTTCTTCTTTAACGGAGCAGCAACATCTAATAATACTCCAGTCTGCACTGATTGATCAATTGTTCGCAAATATCTCACCAAGACCTTGTGAGTTTGAGATACCTTGCGAAGCATCGCATCTGGAATGCGAGCCACATAAGTAAAAATAGCCTCATCATCTTCTACTACCTTTGGAAACTGATACAAAGAAAATTTAGCAACTTCAACATCCTCCGTTAATGGAATCCCTTCCTTTTCATATACCTTCTCCAGAATTAAGCTCCAATACCTTGCACACGAAATCCCTTTTTCAGAATTTGTGTTTTCGAGACTCTTAACAAATTCCTTCAATAACTGGGTTGCATAATCGACGTTTATGTCATAGTATATGCCCATAACCATGGCATATACTTCCATTCGTCCTCTATCCAGTCCAACTGATCTTCCTGTTAGGCATCTGAGAAAAATTCCAAATAAGAAATTCCATATGCACGGCAACCCAGACTTTCGAAAGTCACTGATCTTCTCAAGCTCTGGTTGATGGCCCATCTCATTGAACATGTGAATGATTTAAGGGTTAACATGTTTGAAAAATGGAGGGTTGTTTGGAATCTGCAAGAATTCAACAAACATCTTCTTGGAAAGTTTGACCCATTTGTTGTTGATCAAGTTGAATGTTATCACATCAGCTGTATGATTGTATGATGCCGTTGAAGCTGCCAAGGATAACCATGTCATCGGAACGGAGAAGGAACTAAACATGGCAGTGGACAGAGGTGATCGTTTCAGGGCAACGATAAGCATCTTCAAGCCTTTAGGATAAGAACATACATTTGGATCAACTTGATAATTTGTGCTTTGGATTTTCATCAGGGATTGAGAAAGAACTTCATCAATGTTGGATTGAGTGGCTGCCATTGTAAGGGTTTGAAAGAGATGAAGTTTGATCAAGTTTGAAACTTTGGAGGTTTTTAAGAGTTCTGTTTGCGTAACCGTATATAGTGTTCTTGATCCCCCTTTTATAGTTTACCCAAATTGATTTGAAATTAAAGCGAGATGCATTTAATGTTATCTGATGTGGCACCTTGAAAATCAGATCATGACTGCAAAAGATAACCATGCTTCAAAAAGTAACTGTCACATCTCCTTGAAAACCAGATAGAATACCAACCATCTTGAGTACACAGCCTGTCAAGTTTCCCATTATAGAATCTGAACCGTTAAAACCCTTCGCATGGAGTCAAGGCTCTTTCACTTTTGGGATATAAAGTGAAGTCATATGCCAGATTTGCGAAATCATCAGTCTGAGTTGGTTTTACTCAGAACCTCAAGGATTTCGTGTGTGCATTATGTCAATAGAATAAGATGAGAAACAAAAAAAAAATTGCAATTCTGTGATGTCAAAAATTGAATTTGACATGAATGCAGTTAAACCCCAGGCAAAAGTTGCTTCGTTAATCATCAAGAGAGATAATCAACAGCTTGTGTAGTTTCCTGTGAATTACAATCGAATACTTTTAGAGAAGTATCGAAGGGCTTCTTTTAAAAGACATTTTGGATTGGTTTTAAATTTCATTACATATCAGCCTTAACATAAGGTGAGAAATTGTAAATGAAATTACTTGTTTGACCAGTGTAGTCAGTGACAAGTTGGCTTTTGAAAGTATTTATCATGACTAGGATTTGCGAATAAAACTCACACAGAAATCATATTCAAAAGAAAATTTTGTTCTGGATCTTGTTGGGTAACAAACATTGTTGGTTGCGAATATTTGATCAAGACCACACATGCGAATTGATTATGATTTGGAGTTTCGAGATTTTTGATACTGAAACAAAGGTTTCGTAAAAATCTGGAACAAAGTTCCCCATCAATTCCTTAAGGTTTATGATGTTTTGGTTTGACTTCCATCACGAACTCTTGATGTTAGATCATAAACACAGACTTGTGATTTGTCTAGGTTTTGATTGGTTTGATCAAAGACCTCAAGGACAAATCTCTTCAAAAATTTGGATTGAAAGAATTTTTTGGTATAAATGGATTAGATAAGAATCGAAGAGTACCTCTATTATAATGGACAAAACAGAAAACTCTTAACTCATTTGAGAAGAGTAAGGTAGCTCTTTTGACTTATGCGAATATAAGCCTTTTTGGGAAGAAATTTTCATGTGATAATTTCATTAAGGCTTTCTTTTCACACATAGAGTCTTGTTGAGGCTTTTGGTCTACATACAACAGCATTCTTCTTGGGACATCCTAACTAGTTTTTTTTTTTTAAATAAATTTAATACCTTCCCGTAGAAACGCATAAGTATGTGATTTCTTCGCATTAAGCCCTGTACTAAATTCTCAGAACACAATGTTTAAAGAACAGAGAAAACAAAATCTTTTTGTATTTTTAATTTTTCAAAAAATAAAAAAAAAAATGAATAAACATAAAATCTTTTTGGATTTTTGATTTTTCAAAAGTTAAAAACTACAAAATGAGTCGTAAACCTTACCTTAGTTGTTATGATCTCAGATGCAAAAAGATGTGGATGCGAAGCCATGCGAAGCCTCTAAATGAATAGTAACATCTGAACAAGTTTGACTCATAACTGCTGAACAAGACTTTCATGCTTGAGTTTTTGAAATTGAATTCGCATCAATCATCCCCAAACCTGCTAAAATTCTAACAAATGATTTTTCATCAAGAGGTTTTGTAAAAATATCAGCAAGTTGTTCAGTTGTTTTAAAAAAATGAATTTCAATATTCCCATCTTCCACATGATCTTTGATAAAATGATATCGAAGAGCAATGTGTTTTGTCTTTGAATGTTGTACTGGATTATGACAAATGCGAATTGCACTTTGCGAATCACAATACAAAGGAATATTTTTCATGTTTATTGCATAGTCACGAAGTTGACTCTGAATCCAAATAATTTGTGAAGTGCAAGCAGCAGCAGCAATGTATTCAGCCTCAGCAGTTGATATAGCCACACAAGTTTGTTTCTTTGATTGCCAACTCACCAACTTCCCATCCAATAGTTGACATCCACCACTCGTACTTTTCCTATCCAAAGTACATCCTCCTAGATCAGAATCTGAAAAAGCTTGAATGAAAAACCCCGTTTTCGAAGGATACCAAAGTCCTAAAGAAACGGTTCCCTTAAGAGAGCGAAAAATATTTTTCACTGCAGTCAAATGAGGTTCTCTGGGATTAGCTTTATATCTAGCACAATTGCAAACCGAAAACATAATATCAGGTCTACTTGCAGTTAAGTACAATAAAGACCTTATCATGCTTCGATAAAGTGTTAAATCAACAGCTGGAGCATCTAACGAAGGAGTTAGTCTTGTTCCTACTGCCATTGGTACTCTTAGTTTCGTGCTATTAGTCATTCCAAACTTTTCAAGCAAGTTCTTCGTATATTTTTCTTGATTGATTAAGATTCCATCCCTGTTCTGTCTTATATTCAAACCAAGAAAATTATTAATTTTTCCCATTATGCTCATTTCAAACCGACTTTTCATTAGATTTTTAAATTCAATTGACAATGCTGGATCAGTTGAGCCAAAGATAATATCATCAACATAAATTTGAACAAGCATTAGATGACACCCAACTTTCGTGCAAAATAATGTGGGGTCAACTTATCCTTGTTTAAATTTAGATTGTTTCAAGAAATTTGTAAGTGTTGCATACCAGGCTCTTGGTGCTTGTTTTAATCCATATACAGCCTTATCTAGGATGTAAACATGATCAGGATGTTCATTGTTTATAAATCCTGGCGGTTGTTCAACATACACTGTTTCTTCTAGTTCTCCATTTAAGAATGCACACTTAACATCCATTTGATAAACATCAAAGTCTTTGTGAGCTCCATAAGCTAAAAATATGTGAACTGCTTCAAGTCTTGCAACAGGTGCAAATGTTTCTTCATAGTCTATTCCTTCTTGTTGCGAGTAACCTTTAACCACTAGTCTAGCTTTATTTCGAATAATATTGCCATCTTTGTCAGTTTTATTTTTAAAAATTCATTTTAATCCGACAATTGAAACATCAGAAGGTTTAGAAATTAATCTCCAAACCTTGTTTCGTTCAAATTCAGCCAGTTCAGATTGCATAGCAACAACCCAATCTGAGTGTTCCATAGCATCCTTTACTGTCTTTGGCTCTATTTTCGAAATAAAGACATTAAACATACATAGTTCTTGGTTCGAATTTGAGCTCTTGTTAACACACCATCTTGTGGATTACCAATATTCAACTTTTACAATTTTGCTTCTACTAAGTCTAAACATTACACTTCGCACAAATATGACTTAGTAAAATAACATAAAATGCGAAACTATACAAACACAATATTCAACTTTTACAATTTTGCTTCTACACAAGCAGCTGGTAACAGTTATTCACGAAACAAATATTCATTCGAGGATACTTATTTCAGATTCATAGAGTTTATTAGGTATATACTCATTTATGAATTGTGTCTAGAACCCTATGGAAATCAGGACCCAATACGTCTAGAACTAGGATAACTCCCAGACCTTCTCCACAAATCGATGCAGCAAATATGCTTCCTCGCAGATCACCCAGACACGCTACCCCAATAACTGCCATACCTTCTCCACAAATCGATGCAGCAACTCTGAACGCTGCAGTGGCCGCGGCTATGGTAACAGCCATGGCACAATATCACCCCATCAGTATAGGTGGAGGTGAAACGCCTATTGACTCGACTCAAGGTGAGGTCCCTGTGCGCTAGGGAGAGTTCTCCTACAAGGACTTCACCAGATGCCAACCATTGTCCTTTAATGGGACTGAAGGAGTCATTGCTCTCATGCAATGGTTCAAGAAAACAGAGTCGGTCTTCGAAATCTGTTTATGCCCAGAAGGAAGCAATGTGAAGTTTGTTGCTTGCACTTTCTCTGGCAAGGCTCTAACATGGTGGAACAGCCACGGTAAGTCACTGACTCTATTAATGGAAAACTCAATAGGTTGGGAAAACCTAAAAGAGTTAATGCGGGAGGAATACTGCCCGTTAGGCGAGGTTCAAAAACTGGAACAAGAGTTGTGGGATCTCACTATGGTCGGCTCAGACATAGTGACCTACACTGACCGGTTTAGCGAACTAGCAGCTATATTCCCCGAGATGATTACCTCGGAGAGCAAGAAGATAGAAAGGTACATTTGGGGTCTGACTGCTCCGACCCAAGGAAATGTGCTGTCTTCTAACCCAGCCACATTCGATAGTGCTAAACGCCTGGCTCAGCGACTCATCGACCATGGAGTCTGCCATGGTGTAAAAGTCCCTATTCCCGAGCTATAAAGGGAAGAGGACTATAATCAGAAGTCGGGGAACAAGAGGAAGAAGAAGCAAACAACACAAGACACCCCGCAAGAGCAACGAGCGAGTACTATGTACGCCGCTACGAGGCCTACTGCTTCAGCACCTACCAGTCATTATGATGAAAACCTTCCGAAGTGTGGAAAGTGCAACTTTCACCACACCGAAGTATGCCGGGAAATGCAGCGTCTGAACTGCCGTAGAAAGGGACACACAGTCTGTTACTGCAGGGCACTGGCTCAACAAATCTCCGAAGTCCCTAGAGCTGAAGAAGACCAAGCTTGCTATGGCTATGGTGAGTCTGGACACAATCAGAAGGACTACCCGATAATCAGGAACTCAGGCACGGATGGACGCATTCTAATGATCACCGCAGGAGAATCTACCTCGGTGTCGTCAACGAGTAGTGGTACGTTTTTCAAACTAGTAATTACTTTTAAAAAAATTAATTTATATTCATATAAGATTAAGATTTGGGGATAATACTTAAAAGTAACTATAACAACTCACATGTTGAAATAGGTCACAGTATTCAAGAGAACTAAAAGATCCTTTAGAGAAGCTATTATGGCTCACCAGATACATCAGGGTTGTGCACAACTAAGATGTTGCAGACTTAGAGTGAGTGACTCCGCTTAGGTGCCCATCCCTTAATTGGTTGAGGATTTGAGGCAGAGTTACTCAGTTGACTGCCTGGTACATGTGAAATATTCATAACTTGTATATGACGGGCAATGATAGTGGTACCGAGGAGGATTACAATATAAAGTATCCCCACCAGATGGTAGAACACTTTTGTTCGTATGTATGTGCACATAGCGGTACGATGCGTAGGAGTGTTAATTTCAATTTGAAAACTGAAACACGAGAACAGTTACAATGATTACATTGTTGAACATCCTAGGAGTACAGTATCGAGCATACTAGGGATACAGCATCGTTTATCAAACGTTTCTTTCATTTGACCAAAACTTTGTTCAATATAGAGTCTGTTGTTTTCCTTCGTCATGAGTTGGCGTGGTCCTCACCATACTGAGTTCATATGTTTCTATCGCCTCGATCGGCAAGTTCTAGAAACTTTCATCATTCGTGTCGAAAGTCCGACCTGAATCAAAAATTTTATCGTTCGCATTATAAACCCCAAAGTACTCATGCAAAGAGTACTTTGTCCTCTGAAGCCTTATCGTCAGATGTCCGCAAACCGCCACGGAATACCACTTGTCCAGCAGACCAAGTTCGAGCATAAAGGCTATGAACAAATACAACCCACCTATTATTATTTAGTGTACATGCGAGGGTGGTATATGATTATGATTACACAGATCTGGTATGTGTGTTTCCCCCCTATCTCCTGTCCTCGTTGGGTTGTGGACCTGGGGCTGAGTTGCACATCCGACAATCTTACTAACCCTAATTATATACAACTTGTATACGCAATGTAATGATAGATGGAACAAGTACGAATCCTCTCATGAACGGAAGAGAAAAGTTGCCAAGTCTACGAGTGAGTATTCTGCCAATCAGAGGAGAGCAACCCCAGTAGTAATGCTAAGAAAGCTCATTTCGGGACGAAATTCCTTCTAACGGCGGGATGATGTAACAATCCGAAATTTTATTTTCTGTACAACCATTCACATCAATAGGAGTCAAAACGGATTCTGATAACTTTCAAACACTTTGGGATAAGTTTGAGTATTTTTAAATTTAGTACATCAAGAGATATCAGGAGAGAGGATACCCTAGGGTTTATTATGTAGCAATAAGTGCCCAAAACTTCAACAGTTTGGAGTCTACGGTCCAAAATGGTATTGGGACCGTAAACCCTAATGACTATATAAGTGAGACTTAGATATTTTTCTTTTTTTTTACCTTTCCAAGACTAGAGCCATTTCTCTCTCAAGGATCATCCCATTTGTCTTCAAGATCTTCAACCTGTAAGTATTTCTATGCCCTAATAAGTTGATATCTACCTTAATCTAGTGATCTAACATGATTTCATCTGTGAAACCTATCCAAAAGTGTAGATCTTCAAGTTTCACCAAGAACTCCAAGAACACACACTATTGTTCTTGGACTTTTAGCACCTTTTCAAGCTTCTACCTTGTAAGTGCTTCTATCCTAGAGCCTTATAAGCTTTGTTACACTTCTAAACACCAAGAAAACACCCAAGAAACCAAGGATAAAGGGTGTTTACGGTCCAAGAACATATTGGACCGTAAACCCTAAAATATGGTGCCAAAGTGCGCCCTATCTCCTTACAAACCTTGGGATCAAACCTAGAACCTTACCTTGATGTGTTTAGCACACAAAAGCCACCAAAAGACCCCATTTTTATGTGTTTATGGTTTGGGGATCTCCCAAAACTATAAACACCCCAAGGTGTGTTTAGATGCCCCATAATTCTTCCTTAAGCCTAGAAACCAGCCTAGACTTTTACCGTGAAGTGTTTAAGACTTGAAAACATCAAAATAGCAAGATCCATGCGAGTTTATGACAGAAAACACATGGAGAAATGGTCCATGGGCCGTAAACTCCATTTAGGAGTTAAATGTTGCCACAAACACTTCCTAAGGCTTAACCATGAAGTAGGATTTCTTAGTATGACTTGGAAGGCTTCAAAACTTAAAATGGTCAAAGAGTAATGAGTTTACGACCATAAACTCATGGGTTTACGACCGTAAACTCAATGAGTGATGGTCACTAGACCTTAAACTCATGATTTGGTCATTCCACTTCCCTTTGATGAATCACATGTGATTCCAACACTTAACCAACGTGTTTCCTAGTCCTGGAAGGTGTTTCCTTTCATATAGTTGTTTATAAACACTATATTCATGTCAATATGTGTCCTTATATGTCATTTAGGACTTGTTGTGTCTTAGGAGTTCATTCGTGGAACTTCTCATCCGTACGCGCATACCCATTTGAATCACCCACATCAGGTGAGCTCATACCCCGTAATGAATCTTTTAACTATTTTAACTGTTTTAAAGGGAGGAATACAAGTAGAACACAATGATAATTATGTAAATGTTTGTTATTAAACATCTTTCAAAATGTTATTTATGTTATTTATAATTTCTCAAAACATTTCAAAACTCTTTAAAGTTATGTTACTTTATAGTTATACAAAACTTCGTTTTTAAGTATAAGTATAACTTAGTAGATAAAAGAGTCTTTTCAATAACAGTCGAAGAAGAACATTAAAAAACTATAATAGGTATAGTTTAGGAGAATGCCATTCATTACTTCTAGTAAAATGAAACACACAAAGAATCGATACCATAACAGAACAAACAGTGAAGAGAATCAAACAATACCATAACAGAACATAACAAACAAGTTAAGTTGCTATAGCATGAGAACACACAAACAGGATCTAATTATACCAATGAATCACTAACTCATTGTTTTACACAAAAGGTGATGGTTATATTGGGTATACATGATCATATAACTTTAATGCGAATTACACGACTTGCAAGAATTTGCAGGGGTCGCGTTTGGTTCCCATTAATCTCTTGACAGGGAGAGCGTCTAGTAGGGGTTCTAGCTTTCACATTATGACCGTAATAAAACAAATATGTTTTTAGGTTATTAGTACATCCGCATGTCATTATAAACGACATCTGTGTACTTACTTTTCCCATTACTTGCATAAAGTAACAGTATCACTTGAAAGTTGATCTTTTTTTCTAGTCAAGATAGTTATAAACTAGGAAGATCATACTTTTACATTTGACAAAGGAACAATCAGGTTTAGCACTAAACAGAAGATGCCTTGGTAGAAGCCAACGATTAAAGGATAGGACCATAATGCTAGTCTTATGATTCCTTAATGTATACATCACAGGATACATATATACCAATAGGTTCTAACAGCTAATAGGATGTGTGCTCTCCGCTTCATTTCCTGTTCCTCTTTGGGTTGTGGGCCTAGAACAGATTCACCCAACCTATTATCTATCTGATTCTATATATATGTACACTTAGGATACATTAAGTCATCATAAGAGTACCAGGTATGGGTCAGGTTTAGGACACAGATTCAGAGCACGATTATCTAGTATAAAACATACTTTCCAAAGTCAGTACTTTTGAGTATTCAAAACTAGAAACTTCCCGGTAAAGGGTTTAATCCATTTTATTAAACCGGTACAATTTTAAAGACTCAAGGTGAGTAACTCTATAATACCTTAGTTTATACACCATGTTTATATATAAAACTAATACTCAATAGGGCAGAATCAGTCAATTAACTTTCTATCTGATATTAGATTATATATAGTAGTATAAACTAAGCTATTATAAAAGTAGTCACTGTGGTCACTATTTTTTCTATAAGAAATATTGGTTTTCTTAGAGAACTTTTCATTAGATATAAAGGAATCATTACAACTAACTCCATGAGTAACAAGTGAATACACCAGGATTATATATGACAACGATCTAACAAAAAATGGGATGTGTGCTATTTGCCTTACATTCTGTTCCTCGTTTAGTTGTGAACTTAGGGCAGATATGCACAATTGATTGTTTGTTTACTTCGAGACTTATATAACTTGTACCCACTTAGTACCCATAGAAAGGCTTGTAGTATCAATGTACATAACTTTCAGTCAAGTAGGAAATATATGATTTTCTAAAGGAACAGGCGAACTTTTAAAAACAGAACTTACAACTTACATCACTTTTACATATACATTTTAACAACATTTTACAGCTTACTCACATCACTAAAATGTTATGAACTCACCATCTTAATTGCTGATCAACCCTTTCAAATAACTTGTATTCTCAGGAGACTATTAGACAGGTGCTCGTGCTGGGAAATCAGAAGATGGAGCAATATAGCTTCATGTCTTGTTTTGTTATTTGCTTATGAATTCTATGTTTTGTGAGCACACACATTGTAAAGAATTTCTTTCTAAATGAAATGGTTGTTCATTACTTGCTTAGCATATACATATCTCGTGATACTAAACATGACGTCCTCCACCCCTAAACATTTCCGCCGTTCCGGTTTTGGGGTGTGACAGAAGGAGAGTCAATCTGCTACCACATGAAAAGAATGAAAAGATACGTGGAGTGCCTTGAAAATCTCAATGTGAATTTCGATGCGGAGTTGGCTATTGACATGGTCCTTAACTCCTTGCTACCTTGTTATGACTAGTTCATCTTGACTTATCATTTGAACAACAATGAACGCAAATTAGGCCAACTCCACAACCTATTGTAGATAGTAGAGTCAGGGATGAAAAACAGTCACACCCCTACTACTACTAGTACTCTTTTCCTTGCCATTGGGCAAAACAAATTAAAGAAAATGAAAGGTGCTTCTAAGAGGAACTAGAAAGGAAAGGACCATATTGGGTCGTCTAGCAATGAAACAAAAGCAAAGCCCAATTCTGACATCCCTCATGTGAGTGATCCCAAAGAAGCCAATTGCTTCTATTGAAAAGATAAGGGCTATTGGAAACGAAGTTGCCCGAAGTACTTGTAATACATTAAGCATGGAAAAGTGAAGCCATCGTCAACATGTATTCACACTATTCAAACTAATAGCTCACAACCTACTTGTTCTTGGGTCCTTCATACAATATGTGGTTTTCACATTTGTTCTGAATGGCAAGGGCTAAGAGAGAGTGAAGAGGTAGAGCATGGAAAGATGAATCTAATAATGGGAAATAAACGATCTCCTGTTACCAAAATTGGAATTTGTAGTCTTATGGTTTGTAGTTATGATAGATTAGATTTACTTGATTGTTTCTATTCGTTAGAAATGACGCGAAACATTGTTTCATTTCATGCACTATTTAGAAAAGGTTTTCGATATTCGTTTAATGACATGAATGGATCGATTTTGGTTGATAAGAATGGTATCTTTATGTTTGAAGCTTTACCTTGTGACGGTGTTTATGAAATTGTGATTTGTGTTGATAGCTTAGGTAATATTATATTCCGTATTGATTCATCTAATGGTATACACAAGGCATGCTAGTGGCATTGTCATCATGGGCAGATTAACAAAAAACGCGTCGCCCAACCCCAAAAGTGTAACAACCCGAAATTTTGTTCCCTCGCCATAACCGTTTCATCAATAAAACTCATCTTAAGCTAATTGTTCCGATTTCGTCTTTGGACTAGGTCAATTAAGTTAAAACTTTTATTTTGACCTTGTAAGTATCCAAACATGTTGGAAACATGTGAAAACGTCCCAAACTAGTAATTAGAAAAATGATAGTTTCGACCATATCAGGTAACGACAACTTAATCGGGTGCGACCTAAAGCATCAATTAACGTCGGTATCGGGTAGAATTCCACCGTGTATCAAATTTAAACCATATTTAAAGTGAATTAAGACTCATTTGGAGCCTTTTCACTCTCTCTCTAACCTCCCTCCTCAATCAAAGAGTTAGGTCCAAAAATCATCCATTTCAAGCTTCAAAACACCAAGGTAATCATCTTAGCTCCTAGTATTGTTGGATAAGGTGTCTAAGTCCATAACTATTTCAGGGTTGTACTTGAACCGACCCGGCATGGTCCATTTGGGTTGCATGGCACCATGCAATTGGATAGACTAAATGAGAAATAACACTTGGAGATTATTAATATATTATAAGTTCTAATATATTAATAATATTATTTGATTAGTTGATCAAAGAATTAATTTGGAATTAATTAAGTGATCAAAGGATAACTAATTAAATATATGGGTTCATATCTTGTATAGGGGGCTAAAAGGCTCCATGGATTATCAAGTTGGGTTCTACCCATAGGATGCTCCATGGATGCTCCATGGGAGTTACAAACCCATGGGTCATGGAAATGAAGAGTCATGACACATTAGGGTTTACATGGTGTAACCCTAGATGTGCCAACACTATATAAGAGTCCCATTCTCCACAAAATTGGCTACACAAGTGCAACACAAGTTGAACACTAAGAAACTAGAGGGCTTGGCCGATTTTGAAGAGTGTGTGTTATCTCAAGAGTCTTTCCAAGAGCATTTGGTGTTGTGTGAAGCATTTGAGGCATCACACTTGGGGTGCTAGGCTCACAAGGTTTCAAGGAACACAAGCAACAACAAGGTAAGTTATTCTATCTATGATTCAAGTTAAAATTGTTCCCCATGTATGCTAGATAGGAATATAACCTTGGAATTCAACTTTGCATGATAATTAGACAAACATAGATCCAAGGTTATTAGGGTTGCATGTACACTTAGGAAGTGTTAGAATGCTCAAAACCCATCAGTGGTATCAGAGCCTAGGATTTTTTGTTTGTTATTTGTGCTTAAAAGTTGAAGAAAGTCGAAAAATCTGCTGTCTGACTGATGGACTCGGCGAGTCCATGGGGAGGACTCGTCGAGTTCATGTGTATCTTCAACCTACTCGGCGATTAGGTTTATGCACTCGGCGAGTAGGGTCGACAGAGTGCAGAATTTCGACTTGAGTTGCTGGAAATGGATTAGAATCATTACCCTAAAATGTTTTGGTACTTGAAAACTTATTTTAGAAGGTGTAATGTCTTTTCTAACTCATTTACAACAACTAGTTATCAAAATTACAAAGATTAAATGTGATTTTGATTCTTGAAAGTGTTCATATTCATATTCTTGTTCTTATGATGTTTAGATGATCATAGGAATTATTTGTAACCTATGTGGTAGATTAATTCATGATCATAATGTGTTTTAATGGCGTCCATAACTTGTCCTCAAGTTATGGAAAACCAAAAGTCTATTGGATTAAAAACCATTAAAAGAACACAAGAGTTAGGAAAAATGAAAAGTCCTCATTTTATTACTCTAATATACTCATAAGTTACAAGAAATGAAAAGTTTTGAAAATTTACAAAACTTGCCCTCAAGTTTTGGAACAAGTAAAGTTAAGTTAAAACTTTAGTTCCAACCCCTAGAATTTTAAAAGTTAAAATTCAACCCTTATACTTATATTATTATGATTTAATAATTATATATATATATATATATATATATATATATATATATATATATATATATATATATATGTATGTATAAGAACAAAGTCATCTTACCGCTAGTACGCCTCATTCACGAAGCCGGTCTATAAGGTGGGTATAAGGTTGTTGCCTATAAAATGGTGACTTAATGGGTGTCCACTCTCACCCACCGCTTGCTTGATCGGTGGAGGGTCGTTAGCCGAACGGGTAAGACAAGGACTTATTAATTCTCATTCAAAGTATGATGAATATTATAAAGTAACTAAATGTTTTATTAAATTCCCAATCTTAGTTACTTTAGGAAAATGTGAATAAGGTGCTATTCCATGAAATTACACTTTACACTTTGATTAAGTCGTTGGTGGAGCGTGTGTGGTTAACCGGCACACTAACTTGGACTTAACAAGGTAGGTAAAGGGTGACTTAGGGTTTATTATAGTATCGATGGAGCGTGTGTGGTTAACCGGCACATCGATTGAGTGATAAACTTTAAGGGTACCAAGTGATTTGCATGGTTACTTCACACCTCGTTTTGTGATCCTCGGTATCCCAGTCACAAAACTTGGAGGGCACACTCGAGATTGAAACATGCCTTTGAAAAGTTCATTGAATCTCAAAGAATCTAGGAATTTCTAAGAACCATTCAAAAACCTAATACTAAAATATTGTGGTTTTCATGGTGGAAATTGGTGAATCGTCATTCACCTACCTTTCAAATATGATATAGCTTAGATTACGGCATACCTCTTCTAAGTTATATTATATTGTGATTGGATCCTAGCCTTAATATTACATTTGGGTGTTTTATTAAGGACTCTCTTATCTAAACTAATCTTGTCCTCTTTCCTTCAGATGTCTTTCAACAATGCTTCTGGCTCTAATCCTAATGGCTCCTTTACCCTTATGAACTTGTGTGGGAAAGTCACCTTTGATGGATCCAACTTCAATGAGTGGATCAGAAACATCAGGATGATTACCCGCTACGAGGACAAAGAATATGTCCTTGACAAGGAGCTTAAGGAGATTGATGAGTCCACTGCAACTCCTCAGGAGATCGCTGAATTTCGGGCACATGAAAGGGATGCTACGAAAGTAGCTTGCATCATGATGGCCACGATGACAGCAGAACTCCAAAAGTCTTATGAGGATTTCTACCCTTATGACATGCACCAAGATTTGATGGAAAGATACCATCAAATTGCAAGACAAGAGAGGTATGAAATCATCTGCTCCATGATAACAACCATGATGAAGGACGGGGAATCCGTCACGAGCCACATGCAGAAAATGCAAAGGTATGTGGATCGTTTGCTGAAGCTTAATGTGAACTTCCCGGAGGATCTTGCAATAGATATTATTTTGCATTCCTTACCATCGTGCTATGATCAATTCCGCATGACATATCACATGAACAAGGAAGAAGTCACCCTCAGCAAACTTCAGGGACTTCTCAAGACCGCATAATCAGGTCTTAAGGGGAAGTCGGTTGCTATCACTCCTACTCAAAACTCTACTACGGTTTTGGCAATCGAGAAAAATCGAGGGAGGAAGAGAAAGAGCTCTTCTAGGGGTACCAAGGCTCGGACCCTTGATGGCTCTTCTTCAAGTGGAACCAAGAAAGGTTTCATTACTCCTTCTTCTGACCCAAAAGAGGCTGAATGCTTCTATTGCCATGAAAAAGCTCATTGGAAGCGGAACTGCCCAAAATACCAGCAAGATGTGAAGGATGGGAAAGTTAAACCCAACCATGCAGGTACTTACACTATCATTTCTAATAACTCACCCCATTCTAATTCTTGGGGTCCTTGATACCGGTTGTGGTATTCACATTTGTTGTGACTTGCAGGGACTAAGAAGAAGTGAGGATGTGGAGCAAGGAAGGATAAACTTGATCATGGGGAATAGGAAAGCTATACCTGTTACCAAGATTGGAGTTTATACTTTATCGCTAAGTAGTGGGTTTAGTTTAGATCTGAATAAGTGTTGTTATTCGCCAGGAATGGCAAGAAATATTATTTCCTTCCATGCTTTGTACAAACAAGGGTTTACCTTTTCATTTAATAATGAAGTTGGTTCTATTGATGCTTTCTTTAATAATATTCTTTATTTTAAAGCATTACCTTGTGATGGTGTGTATGAAGCTGTATCTGTTGTTGATAACTTAGGAAATAATGTTTTGTGTATTGATTCTACTAATAATAACTTGGATAAAGCATCATTATGGCATTGTCGTCTTGGACATATAAGCAAGAAGCGCATAGGCCAACTCCAAAAGGATGGAGTCTTGGAGTCGTTTGACCTAAAGTCAGATGATAGTTGCGAATCATGCTTACTTGGAAAAATGACAAAGTCACCCTTCACAGGTTCGTGTGAGAGGGGTGAAGGTTTGTTGGACCTTATACACACGGATGTGTGTGGACCATTCAAACATGCCACAAGGGATGCTAATCGTTATTATTTGACTTTTACTGATGATTATAGTAGATACGGATATGTCTACTTGATCAAGCATAAGTCAGAGACTTTCGAGAGGTTTAAGGAATTTAAACAGGAAGTCGAGAATCAATTGGGCAGGAACATTAAGATGCTTCGATCCGATCGTGGTGGTGAGTATCTTAGTTCAGAGTTCCTCGACTATCTAAGGGAATGTGGGATAGTCTCACAATTGACACCTCCCAGGACACCACAGTTGAATGGTGTGGCTGAGAGGCGTAATCGAACCTTGTTAGATATGGTTCGTTCCATGATGAGTCGAGCTACGCTACCAATCTCATTCTGGGGGTATGCCTTGAAGACTGCCGCCCATATTCTTAATCTAGTCCCTACAAAGAAAGTTGCCAAAACTCCTCACGTGATGTGGACTGGTAAAGTACCTAAACTAGACCACATCAAGATTTGGGGTTGCGAGGCTTTCGTGAGATGCGAGACTCATGATAAGCTCGAACCTCGAAGCGAGAGGTGTATTTTCATCGGTTACCCACAACGATCTTTTGGTTACCTCTTCTACAGACCTAGTGACAATGTGGTCTTTGTAGCAAGAAGAGGAGTCTTTCGAGAGAGAGAATTTATAAGCCAAGGAGACAGTGGGAGACAAATTGATCTTGAAGAAATTCGAGAATCAAGCGGTGAAGGAACTTCAAACTTTAGCCCTCAACTTGAGGAGGAAACTCCTGTTGAGCCAATTGACAAATCTGTACCTCTGAGACGTTCCACGAGAGTTAGGAGTGCACCTGAGCATTACTATGGATTCCATATTACTGCAGAAGGTGAGACACTTATTAGTGATGAGACACTAGTAAGTCAAGATGACCCTAACAGCTACGAGGAAGCCATGGCAGGCCCCGAGTCTGCTAAATGGAAAGAGGCTATGGATAGCGAGATACAATCCATGTATGACAATCAAGTTTGAAACTTGGTTGAAAATGTACCAGGTCGTAAGACAGTAGGGTGCAAATGGGTCTTCAAGAAGAAGACCGACATGGATGGTAAAGTACACACTTATAAGGCTAGACTGGTTGCAAAGGGCTTCTCTCAAATTCCTGGAGTGGATTATGATGAGACCTTTTCTCCAGTAGCCAAGATTAAGTCTATTCGGGTTCTATTAGCCATAGCTGCATTTCATGACTATGAAATATGGCAGATGGATGTCAAAACCGCTTTCCTTAATGGAAAGTTGGCTGAAGATGTTTACATGAGTCAGCCAGAGGGTTTTGTCAGCAACGAGTACCCTAATAGAGTGTGTAAGCTTGAGAAATCCATTTATGGATTGAAGCAAGCACCTCGCAGATGGAATCTTTGCTTTGATGAAAAGGTCAAGGAATTTGGCTTTTCTAGGAGTGAAGATGAATCTTGTGTGTATGTCAAGGCTAGTGGGAGTATAGTTAGCTTTTTGGTATTGTATGTGTATGACATACTACTCATAGGAAACGACATTCCAACCCTACAGGAAGTAAAGTCCTGGCTTGGGAAGTGTTTCGCTATGAAGGACCTTGGTGAAGCTGCCTATATTCTAGGGATAAGAATCTTGAGAGATCGGAGTAAAAGACTAATTGGACTTAGTCAGAGTACCTACTTGGATAAGGTGCTGAAGAGATTCAGCATGCAGGACTCCAAGAAAGGAGAGTTACCCATCCAGAGTAACACCAGATTGAGTAAGACACAAAGCCCTAGCATTGAGGCTGAGATAGCAGAAATGAGTCGAACACCTTATGCTTCGGCTGTAGGATCGATCATGTATGCTATGACGTGTACTCGACCCGATGTAGCTTTTGCCTTGAGCATGGTTAGCAGATATCAGGCGAACCCTGGCAAGGCACACTGGACTGCGGTAAAGAATATCCTCAAGTACCTACGAAGGACTAAGGACTGGGTCCTTACTCTCGGTGGGAGTGATGACTTGAGAGTTGTTGGGTATAGTGATGCTAGCTTCCAGACTGATAGGGATAATTTCCGCTCTCAGTCGGGCTGGGTCTTTACCCTAAATGGAGGAGCAATTTCTTGGAAGAGTTCCAAGCAAGAGACAGTGGCAGATTCTCTTGTGAATCAGAGTATATTGCAGCTAGTGAAGCAGCAAAGGAGGCGATATGGCTGAAGAACTTCATTGGAGACCTTGGAGTTGTACCAGCTATTAAAGAGCCAATGGAAATTTTCTGTGATAGTGAAAGTGCTGTTGCCTTAGCCAAGGAACCAAGGGATCATGGGAGATCCAGACACATCGACAGAAAATACCATTTCATAAGACATCTGATCGAAGAAGGACACCTCGTGGCAAAGAGGGTATCATCAGATGAGAATCCGGCAGATCCCCTCACAAAGGGATTGACTCGGGTTAAGCATCTTCAGCATGCTCAGAGCATAGGGCTGAAGGATGATATTAGATTTAGTAGTTAGATAATCTCGAAATTTGTAAAGTGTAATTGACATTAGATGATGAATAAAACATGTTTTATTTATGAGTAAAGTGTTGCTATCTCTTGTCAATCTTTTACTATATTTCCTTTTGCATGTTTTGACTTCCAGAATAATTTTGTTCGGTATAACATATTATTCAAACCTCCACAGTCGGTCATATGTTGGAAGTAGATATGAATCAAGACTGTCATGTTTGGTTGTAGAGGTCTTGGACAAGGCTACAACAATCATGAGTGCTCATAAGTTCTGAGCATTGGATTCAACCCACGCTCACTGGAATCACTTCATGGAATTTTATCTCGAGTGATCGTGAGACGGTAATATCATATAAGTCTTCAAACCTAGAGATATCATTTGTTACTTACAAGTTGGTTATGCATTGACTGTACGAAACCGCATTGGTAACTCGATGTTATAAAACGTACTTTTGTGTGTAATTCAATGAGTGGTAGAACAAACATATGAGTCGAAGTTTATCTGTTCCTTCTTGGATTAGAAGCTGATATCTGGGCCCCTCGATGATTTTGTTTTGACCCATGTACCGGGCCCGGTCAGAACTAAGTTGATGTGTTCAATTAAGTTCTATGTCAAACAAATCGGAAATCGGGAAACAAATGCTGGACAATAAGCAAGACGTGTTCCATGTATTTGTCCGGCTGATATCTAGAACAGAGGGTTATATGATCACTTATCTTAAATGGCGTATCATCATCTTCTAAGTTCCGAGAGACCTTGAAAGAGCTACGATTGCCGGTCGGTTCCTGAAGTACTAGAGATATAGTTATTAGACTTATCCAAGTGGGAGACTGTTGGATAAGGTGTCTAAGTCCATAACTATTTCAGGGTTGTACTTGACCCGACCCGGCATGGTCCATTTGGGTTGCATGGCACCATGCAATTGGATAGACTAAATGAGAAATAACACTTGGAGATTATTAATATATTATAAGTTCTAATATATTAATAATATTATTTGATTAGTTGATCAAAGAATTAATTTGGAATTAATTAAGTGATCAAAGGATAACTAATTAAATATATGGGTTCATATCTTGTATAGTGGGCTAAAAGGCTCCATGGATTATCAAGTTGGGTTCTACCCATAGGATGCTCCATGGATGCTCCATGGGAGTTACAAACCCATGGGTCATGGAAATGAAGAGTCATGACACATTAGGGTTTACATGGTGTAACCCTAGATGTGCCAACACTATATAAGAGTCCCATTCTCCACAAAATTGGCTACACAAGTGCAACACAAGTTGAACACTAAGAAACTAGAGGGCTTGGCCGATTTTGAAGAGTGTGTGTTATCTCAAGAGTCTTTCCAAGAGCATTTGGTGTTGTGTGAAGCATTTGAGGCATCACACTTGGGGTGCTAGGCTCACAAGGTTTCAAGGAACACAAGCAACAACAAGGTAAGTTATTCTATCTATGATTCAAGTTAAAATTGTTCCCCATGTATGCTAGATAGGAATATAACCTTGGAATTCAACTTTGCATGATAATTAGACAAACATAGATCCAAGGTTATTAGGGTTGCATGTACACTTAGGAAGTGTTAGAATGCTCAAAACCCATCAAGTATAACATCCTTAGCCTTCATTTTCGTGTTCAAATCATGGAATAAGACCATAAACATGTGTTTACAGCCCTGGAACAGCCTTAGGCCGTGAACACACGTAAATGGGGTTTTTGAGCCTTAAAACCCATCCAAATCACCATAGGAGCTTAGATATGGCTTAAGGACTTTTTGGATTGGACTTAGAACACCTTGAATATAATCTTTGAGGAGTAAACATGAGTTTACTACCCAAGAACATGCTTGGACCGTAAACTCATATACATGGATAGTAAACTCCTTTTTTGGGTGTTAAAATGCAACTTACATACCTCATAAGCCTTGGAATAAATCCTAAAACCAACCAAAAATTATTTGGGGACCTTAAACATAACCAAAACCCTTCATTTGAGAGTTTACGGCCATAGAATATGCTCCAAGGCCGTAAACTCCTAAATATGTGTCATTTGATGCCCTAAACTCACCCCTTGGCTTGTAAAATTGAGTAGAATCATGTGTGATAAATCATTGGCCTTCAATACACATAAGAATGATGTGGGTGAGAGTTTACAGCCGTAAACACTTAGTTTACTTCCGTAAACTCATCAATTGGTCCATATATTTCATTTAGCCCCTTTC
Organism: Lactuca sativa; assembly: GCF_002870075.4. Classification (NCBI taxonomy): domain Eukaryota; kingdom Viridiplantae; phylum Streptophyta; class Magnoliopsida; order Asterales; family Asteraceae; genus Lactuca; species Lactuca sativa. The sequence continues at coordinate 82,431,318 of NC_056624.2, forward strand.
AAATGTCCTAGAACCAAACCTAGCAACACCCCTCATTTGATTTAAGGCCATTTAGCTCATAAGAACACCCACCATGAATTTACGGCCGTAAACTCATGGGGATGGGTGAATAGGGCTGTGAACACTCCTTAGAGCTTACTCTTGAAGAGTAAACTCCATATCCTAGCCATTCATGTCTAGAAACGTCACTCGGGTCACTCCAAACACTCGGTATGGAGTGTTTTCGCGTCTTGGAATGTTTAAGTGTATCTAATTAGAAAATTTAAATCTAATTAGATATATTTGTGTATTATTTAATATTACATAGGAACCTCGCTTGTATTCAAGCCTCGATTCGACGTTTAGCATCCTAGTCATCACGTTCCATGTTCGGTGAGTTCATACCCCTACCCTTTTTCAATGGTTTTTCAATGTTTTCAGGAGGGAATACAAGCAAAAGTACAAGAATATCTTGTACTTAAACTCATGATTTTATTTAAATGGTTTCATAATTCATATTTTTTCTAAGAATTAAAAACCTATTAACAAACTGTTTTAGCTTGCAGAGTTGTTTGTTCAAAGCGATTTTTAATTCTTAATATATACTGTTATGTTGTATACTTCACAATTGATTGTTCACACTTATATTGATAGTGATCATAGAACATTTGTAATGTCTGTAATAAAACACCCTAGGCTCGAGTGTAAAAGACAAACACCATTAGAAAACATAAAACATTTGTAATGTCCTTAATAAAACACCTAGGCTCGAGTGTAAAGGACAGGCACCATTAGAACTTAGTTAGTCATAGATACTACTTCCCTTAGGCACGAGAAGTAATGAGAAATCTTAATGATTGGAGACACATCCTCTGTAACACTTCCTTGGCACGAGAGAGTGGAGGACTAACCCTGTAACCAAAATCTCTAGGAGGGAGAACATGGCTTGAGTGTATAGATCTATACGGGACTGAAAATCCTACACCTGGCTGCTAGCTACAGCCAAACCGAAAGGTTCAAGGGTGACGAAAGTCATAAAAAGGATACTGGCCCTGGCCCGAGTCATATCTAGTCTGAAGTATGGTTAAGGACTCGCAATCTAGATTATGAACACTTTGCACTTAATTATTAGTTTAATGTACGTAATAAAACTAATGTACATTTAAGGATAATTAGATTTTGTGGAGACTTCACACACACGCACATTCAGGAAAATATGGGATTTTCCTGGGGATAACATTGAACATAATCAGAATCAGTAACAAATCACACACACACACACAAGTAGGAAAATATAGGATTTTCCTGGGTAACAGTAGTATGAAACCAGAAACGTGTGACAATTCAGATAACTAAACTTTACAATTTACAAGAACAATCATGTTTTCAGCGTACATCTTTTACATTACTTTTTGGATTTGGTAACTAACTGTTTTACATAAGAAAATACGGGATTTTCTTGGTTAATCACTTTTTCAGGAAACAAAAAGGAACTCTTTCATTTCTTAAAACAAACTGCTTATGAGCTCACCAGCTTTATGCTGATTTTCAAACAGCTTGTATTCTCAGGTTCTCCTTAGATAGGTACCCCGCATCCTTTTGCTGAAGACGGAGCGAATGGAAGTCACGTCTTTCTTTTGTTTAAACTTATGTATCTATAAAACTTATACTACTTAACTTTTCAACTGATGTAATGAAATCTATGTAATGTAATGTTTTGTGTTTTACTTCGCTTACTATGTACATTGGTTATGATATTCACATGAAGTCACCTCCGCCCCGAGACGTTTCTGCCTTCGGTTTCGGGGTGTGACAGATTGGTATCAGAGCCCTTGTTTATAGTGAACTAAGTATACCAAACTTTACATCGTATTAGACTATAAACACTAAGGGGCCTAAGTGCTCTGAACTAAAAGTATACCTCAAAATATAAGTATTTTCAAAAAGTATATAAGTATACCTAACCGTCAAGAATCGTATCTATAAGTAGAACAGAACATAAATAAATGGGTGTTGTACGCTACAGTTAAACCTGGGCCGTTATGTAGTCGTGTCAAGGATCAATATAGCCTGATCAACTATATTCATTCGAGACACGGCCAACATGTGCTTGGGAGTGACTGTGGAATGCGGCATACCTAAAACTTACCCAAATACCACAAACAACGAGTCGTCGTCGCGGTGAATCATGAAATACTATGGGAGTATTTCTAGATCCAACTTTGTTGTAGAGAATCCTCATTCAAGCGTTGCCTCTCGATCATTCCTTTAGTGATAGATGTCTTCTTTGATAATTCATTGCTGCTTATCTGCTTAATAGAACAATATGTTTGTTATAAAGAGATATCCTTTGTTTCATATCTCTTGATTTAATTCAGAGGACTTACCATCCTCTTTTTCCTAATCTTTTTAGATCGAAATGTCTTCAAAGAAAGAACCCAACCCAAGGAACAACAACTCTCTGCCCTCCTACTCTCCTTCGCTCGACTTCGTCCTGATTCAAACAGCTGTTACTGCCGCAGTGACGGCTGCAATGACGATTTTGAACCCTAGCAAGCCCAGTGGTTCAGGAAGTGACATGTACCCTCAAAACCATGAAGATAATCAAGGACACCAAAACGAGAGTAATCAGAGAAAGATGAAAGTTTTCAGTAAAAAGCGAAAGGGTCAGAGTTCCCAAGGACCCTCCAAGAAGCTCAAAACTGTGGCAGTCCAAGTTGCTACCAATCGTGTCGTTGTTCCTATACTTCAAGCTACCACTGCTCCTGTTGCTGTGCCTACAGCTCCAGCACCAACCATTAGGTATGCTGGTAATCTCCCTTGGTGCAACAGGTGTAGTTATCATCATCGTATTCCCGGCCCATTCCGTGAGAAGGTTTGCATCAGATGTGGCATGAAGGGCCACCTCGCTCGAAACTGCAAAACGCCAATTCAACCAGTCGGTCAAGCTTCCCGATCGTGTGCCGTCTGTGCTTGTTATAGTTGTGGAGAGATCGGGCATTTCAAGCAAAACTGCCCAAAAGCTGTAACCGCCAACAACGTCAACAACACCGAAATGGTTTTAGCTATGAAGCAAGAGGAGGCAGCCACTGATCCTACCAACGTCGCGGGTACATTTCTTTTCGACAATCCTTATGCTCGCATCCTTTTCGAATCTAGTGTCAAGAAAGTTCAGTTAGTTGTTCATTCCAATATCCTCGTAAACATAATCTTCATCTAATGACTGAAGCATTTACCGTCAAAATAGTTATCGGTGAGAATGAGTGAGAATGAGTGCGTTAACGACTTATCTCTAAGTTGTGTCCTTACCTTGAGTAATCATTCATTTCTCATCAACTTGATGTCAGTTTCAATAAAAAGCTTTGATGTTATCTTTAGTATGTATTGATTGAGTTTCGATTATGTTGATATACCTCGTTATGGAAAGCTATTTCGTCTCAATCTCTCCTCTGATCGGATCCTCATGATTTATGGTGGCAAGTTTAACCCAGATTTTCATATCATTCCCTACATCAAAGCTCGAAAGTTTCTACGAAAGGAGTGTCAGGTATTCCTAGTTCATGTAATCAGCGCGAAACGAGGAGATAAAGACTCCGAGAGCGTCTCCAAAGACTGTAGTATTCCTGATATCTTTCCGAAGAGATCCCGAGAATTCCTCCTGAACGCCAAGTTGAGTCTCGTGTCAACTTAATCCCTGGAACTATCCCCGTAGCCAAACCTCCGTACCGCTTTGCTCCAACAGAAATGCACGAGTTATTCAGTCGGCTTAATGAGCTGACCCTCAAAACCCATATCTTCCTTTCCAATTAGATGACTTCTTCGATAACTTCAGGGAGCCAGCTACTCCTCGAAGATATACCTTAGGTCGAGGCACCACCAGCTACGAGTTCATGTTTCAAAGACAACATTCAGGACTCGGTATAATACTAAGAGTTCTTATTGATACCCTTCGGTTAAACCATTTTCCCCCGGTCATGTAGTAGGCGATGAAGACACACACGTGGACCCTCTTAAGATCAAATCAATAGAGAATTGGTCGGCACCGAAGACACCCATAGAAAGCACGAAGAACTTAACTCATGGTACATTAGACCCTTCGAGATTCCTGTTAGGATTGATTCCTTAGCCTTCAAACTCCGAGTACTTTCAGTACTTTGCAACGTTCATCCTGTACCTTGCGCTTTTATTCTTAATGAATACCTTCCTGATAAAACCATAAAAATCCCTTCTAGTGTGATCGAGAACATCGATATACCCAAACTTTCTGGAAGAACCAACTAAGATCATAGACCAAGTAATCAAGCGTATGAAACTGATCCGCGTCCCGTTAGTGAAGGTTCCAAGCGAGAACCTGAATTCACTTGGTAGCGCGAAGACCCGATACAGCAGACACATCCGCATCCTTTTCCATAACTTGTATCATAATTCTTGAATTTCAGGACGAAATTCCATCCAACGGGGGGATAATGTAACAACCCGAAATTTTGTTCCCTCGCCGTAACCGTTTCATCAATAAAACTCATCTTAAGCGAATTGTTCCGATTTCGTCTTTGGACTAGGAAAATTAAGTGAAAACTTTTATTTTGACCTTGTAAGTATCCAAACATGTTGGAAACATGTGAAAACGTCTAGTAATTAGAAAAACGATAGTTTTGACCATATCGGGTAACGACAACTTAATCGGGTGCGACCCAAAGCATTAATTAACGTCGGTATCGGGTAGAATTCCACTGTGTATCAAATTCAAACCATATTTAAAGTGAATTAAGACTCATTTGGAGCCTTTTCACTCTCTCTCTAACCTCTCTCCTCAATCAAAGATTTAGGTCCAAAAATCATCCATTTCAAGCTTCAAAACACCAAGGTAATCATCTTAGCTCCTAGTATAACATCCTTAGCCTTCATTTTCGTGTTCAAATCATGGAATAAGACCATAAACATGTGTTTACGGCCCTGGAACAGCCTTAGGCCGTGAACACATGTAAATGGGGTTTTTGAGCCTTAAAACCCATCCAAATCACCATAGGAGCTTAGATATGGCTTAAGGACTTATTGGATTGGACTTAGAACACCTTGAATATCATCTTTGAGGAGTAAACATGAGTTTACTACCCAAGAACGTGCTTGGACCGTAAACTCATATACATGGATAGTAAACTCCTTTTTTGGGTGTTAAAATGCAACTTACATACCTCATAAGCCTTGGAATAAATCCTAAAACCAACCAAAAATTATTTGGGGACCTTAAACATAACCAAAACCCTTCATTTGAGAGTTTACGGCCATAGAATACGCTCCAAGGCCGTAAACTCCTAAATATGTGTCATTTGATGCCCTAAACTCACCCCTTGGCTTGTAAATTTGAGTAGAATCATGTGTGATAAATCATTGGCCTTCAAAACACATAAGAATGATGTGGGTGAGAGTTTACAGCCGTAAACACTTAGTTTACTTCTGTAAACTCATCAATTGGTCCATATATTTCATTTAGCCCCTTTCAAATGTCCTAGAACCAAACCTAGCAACACCCCTCATTTGATTTAAGGCCATTTAGCTCATAAGAACACCCACCATGAGTTTACGGCCGTAAACTCATGGGGACGGGTGTATAGGGCCGTGAACACTCCTTAGAGTTTACTCTTGAAGAGTAAACTCCATATCCTAGCCATTCATGTCCAGAAACGTCACTCGGGTCACTCCAAACACTCGGTATGGAGTGTTTTCGCGTCTTGGAATGTTTAAGTGTATCTAATTAGTAAATTTAAATCTAATTAGATATATTTGTGTATTATTTAATATTACATAGGAACCTCGCTCGTATTCAAGCCTCGATTCGACGTTTAGCATCCTAGTCGTCACGTTCCATGTTCGGTGAGTTCATACCCCTACCCTTTTTACACGGTTTTCAATGTTTTCAGGGGGGAATACAAGCAAAAGTACAAGAATATCTTGTACTTGAACTCATGATTTTATTTAAATAGTTTGATAATTCATATTTTTTTTAAGAATTAAAAACCTATTAACAAACTGTTTTAGCTTGCAGAGTTGTTTGTTCAAAGCGATTTTTAATTCTTAATATATACTGTTATGTTGTATACTTCACAATTGATTGTTCACACTTATATTGATAGAGATCATAGAACATTTGTAATGTCTGTAATAAAACACCCTAGGCTCGAGTGTAAAAGACAGATACCATTAGAAAACATAAAACATTCGTAATGTCCTTAATAAAACACCTAGGCTCGAGTGTAAAGGACAGGCACCATTAGAACTTAGTTAGTCATAGATACTACTTCCCTTAGGCACGAGAAGTAATGAGAAATCTTAAAGATTGGAGACACGTCCTCTGTAACACTTCCTTGGCACGAGAGAGTGGAGGACTAACCCTGTAATCAGAATCTCTAAGAGGGAGAACGTGGCTTGATTGTATAGATCTATACGGGACTGACAATCCTGCACCTGGCTGCTAGCTACAGCCGAACCGAAAGGTTCAAGGATGACGAAAGTCATAAAAAGGATACTGGCCCTGGCCCGAGTCATATCTAGTCTGAAGTATGGTTAAGGACTAGCAATCTAGATTATGAACACTTTGCACTTAATTATTAGTTTTATGTACGTAATAAAACTAATGTACATTTAAGGATAATTAGATTTTCCGGAGACTTCACACACACGCACATTCAGGAAAATATGGGATTTTCTTGGGGATAACATTGAACATAATCAGAATCAGTAACAAATCACACACACACACAAGTAGAAAAATATAGGATTTTCCTGGGTAACAGTAGTATGAAACCAGAAACGTGTGACAATTCAGATAACTAAACTTTACAATTTACAAGAACAATCATGTTTTCAGCCTACATCTTTTTACATTACTTTTTGGATTTGGTAACCAACTGTTTTACATAAGAAAATATGGGATTTTCTTGGTTAATCACTTTTTCAGGAAACAAAAAGGAACTCGTTCATTTTATAAAACAAACCGCTTATGAACTCACTAGCTTTATGCTGATTTTCAAACTGCTTGTATTCTTAGGTTCTCCTTAGACAGGTACCCCGCATCCATTTGCTGAAGATGGAGCGAATGGAAGTCACGTCTTTCTTTTGTTTAAACTTATGTATCTATAAAACTTATAGTACTTAACTTTTCAACTGATGTAATGAAATGTATGTAATGTAATGTTTTGTGTTTTACTTCGCTTACTATGTACATTGGTTATGATATTCACATGAAGTCACCTCCGCCCCGAGACGTTTCCGCCTTCGGTTTCGGGGTGTGACATAAAGGATAGAGTGTTGGAATCATTTGACTTAAGGCCAGATCATAAATGTGAATCTTTTATTTTTGGCAAGATGGAAAACCGCCTTTCACTAGATCTTGTGAAAGAGTTGAAGGTTTATTGGATCTCATACACACAAATGTGTGTGGACCCTTTAGATCCACCACAAGAGATGATAATCAATTTTATGTGACTTTAATTGATGATTATATCTCCTTCATCAATCATAAATCAGAAACCTTCGAAATGTTCCAAAAGTTTAAACATGAAGTCAACAATCAATTATGCAGGAGGATAAAGATGCTCTGATCTAACAGGGGTGGAGAATATCTTTGTATCGAGATACACGACTATCTCAAGAAATGTGTAATTGTTTCAAAATTGACTCCTTCTATAACACTGCAACTTAATGTTGTGGCTGAGAGGCGAAATCGAACCTTGTTAGACATGGTTTGTTCCATGAAGAGTCAAGCTTCCCTTCCCATTTCTTTTTGGGGTATGTCTTGGAGACAGCTGCCTATATCCTCAATCTTGTCCCTTCAAGAAGGTTGCCAAAACACTTCATGAGATGTGGACATGAAAAGTTCCCTTGTTAGCACATGTGAAGGACAGGGATTGTTAAGCTCTCATTTAACGAGAGACTCACAACAAACTGGAACCTAGAAGTGAGAGATGTATTTTCATTGGTTACCCATAAAATTTCTTTGGATATTTGTTCTATAGACTTAGTGAGAATGTGCTCCTTGTAGCACAAAGGGGATTCTTTCACGAGAGATAGCTCATATGCAAAGTGGACAATGGTAGTACAACTTGTTGGATATAGTGTCTAAGTCCATAACTTTATTTGGTATGTACTTGACCCGACCCGACATGGTCCATTTGGGTTGCATGGCATTGCAATACTTGGATAGACTAGATGAGAGAATAAGGCACTTATGATTATTAATATATTATAAGTTCTGATATATTAATAATAGTATTATTTAATTAGTATTTGATCAAGTATTAATCTAGTATTAATTTGGTGATCATAGTGAGACTAATTAAATATATAGGGTTGATTATGATAATCATCAATTCTTTTATGGTGGATTAATGATCCATGGTTTATGGATTTGGTTATAACCATATGGAGCTCCATGGATAGTCCATGGGAGTTACAAATCCATGGGTCATGGGAAATGAAGAGTCTTGACAATTAAGGATATTCATGTGAAAACCCTAATTGTGACAACACTATAAAAGGAACCCTTTGGCTAGCAAAATTGGTACCTAAGGGTTACTAGAGAGGGAATAACTGATTTTTGAGTGTATGAAGTATTCTCTCAAGTTATTCCAAGTATTGTGGTGTTGTGTGAAGCATTTGAGGCACAACATTTGGGGTGCTAGGCTCACAAAGTCTTGAAGGAATCCAAGCAACAACAAGGTATATATTTCTACTAGTTTTTATGTTTAATATATTCCCCATGCCATGGTAGTTAGGAAATAACCTTGAAAAAGAAATTTGCATGTATATAGAGAAAACATAGATTCAAGGTTATTAGGGTTGCATGTACACTTAGGAAGTGTTAGAATGCTCAAAACCCATCAGTGGTATCAGAGCCTATGATTGTTTTCTGTATACTTGATGCAAAACCGCTTGAAAATCAAAAAATCTACTCACTGACGACTGGAATCACCGATTTCATGGGGAGGACTCGCCGAGTCCATGAACAAATTCATCCTACTCGTCGAGTAGGATCATGCACTCGACGAGTAGGAGCATGCTGGGCAGTTTTTCGAGTTTTGTTGCTGGAAATGGATTAAAATCATTATCCCAATCTGTTTTGGACTTGTAAAATCTATTTTTCAAAGTGATAATGATTATGTTAACCCATTTTACACGACTTTTATCAATTTTCTAGTATTGTATATGTTTATATGATTTCTTGAAATTGCTTGACATGAATTTGTGTTCTTATGAGTTTTAGAAGATCATAGGAATTATGTGTAACCTACATGTGTGTTTAATTCATGATCTTAATGGCAATGATGGTGTCCATAACTTGTCCTCAAGTTATGGATAACCAAAAGTCACTTATTTAAATTGTGATTAAAGAACTAAAGAGGTTTCATAAAATGGAGAGTCTCCATTTTTATGAACCATTAAAACTCATAAGTTACAAATTGAAGAGACTTGGAATAGTTTCAATTCTTGCCCTCAAGTTTTGGAATTTGAAAAGTATTACACCTTAATACTTTAATTCCAAATTAAACCTTAGATTTTTAAAAAGTTTAAAAATCAACACTTATACTATTATTATAATTTTATTATATAGATATGTATAAGAATATGTCATTCTTACCGTTAGTAGGCCTCATTCACGAAGTCGGTCTATAAGGGGGTATAAGGTTGTTGCCTATAAAATGGTGACTTAATGGGTGTCCACTCTCACCCACCGCTTCCTTGATCGGTGGAGGGTCGTAAGCCGAACGGGTAGGATACGACTTTAAATACTCATTAAAAGTATAATGAATTATAAAGTAACTATACATTATAAATTCCCAATCTTAGTTACTTTAGCAAAATGTGAAATTGGTGCTAGCCCATAAAATTACACTTTGTACCTTACCAAGTCGTTAGTGGAGCGTGTGTGGTTAACCGACACACTAACATGGACTAGTAAGAGTGGCAATGGGTAACTTGACTTTATTATAGATCGGTGGAGTGTGGGTGGTTAACCGGCACATCGATTAGGAAATATTGTTGACGGTACCAAGTCAATTTGTATGGTTATTCACACCTTGTTTGTGATCCTCGGCATCCCAGTCACAAACTTGAGAGGGCACAATCGAGATTCAACATGCCATTGAAAAGTTCAATGTATCTCAAAAGATCTAGGAGTTTCAAAACCAATAAATCATATAATAATAAAATATTTCGTTCTTATGGTGGAAATCGGTAAATCGTCATTTACCTACCTTCAAATATTTTATAGTGTGGATTACGACATCCCTCTTCCACCTATAAATAGGTTGTTGGATCCTAGCCTTAATATTTCATTTGGGCGACTTATTAAGGATTCTTAATCTAATGAAATTTGTCTTTCTTTCAGATGTCTTCTAATAACTCTGCTGGCTCAAACCCTACAAGCTCCTTTACCCTATTGAACTTTTGTGGTAAGGTCATCTTTGATGGATCCAACTACAATGAGTGGATCAAAAACATCAGGATGATTACCCGCTATGAGGACAAAGAATATGTCCTTGACAGGGAGCTTAAGGTTGTTAATGAAGCCACTGCTACTCCTAAAGAGTTTGCAGAGTTCATTGTACATGAGAAGGATGCCACCAAGGTGTCCTGCATCATGATGGCCACAATGACTCCGGAATTCCAAAAGTCTTATGAAGATTTCTACCCCTATGAGATGCACCTGGATCTGATGGATACGTACCATCAGAGCGCGCGTCAAGAGAGGTATGAAATCATTTCCTCGATGATAACCGCAAAGATGAAGGATGGTGAAACCATCACCGGTCACTTGTAGAAGATGCAGAGGTTCGTTGACCGGTTGCTAAAGCTCAATGTTGACTTCCCTGAGGAATTAGCGATCGACATCATTCTCCATTCGTTACCTCCAAGTTATGATCAGTTTCGTATGAATTATCATATGAACAAGGAGGAAGTCACACTTAGCAAACTTCAAGGACTCTTAAGGACAGCTGAAAATGGCCTTAAGGGTAAAGCAGTTGCTACTTTTACTCCTTTAACAACCCCTGTTCTGGCTATTGGCCAGGGAAAGGGTAAGAAGAGGAAAAACCCTTCGAAGGTTACCATGGGTAAGACTCTTGATGGTTCCTCTTCAAGTGGGACAAAGAAAGGTCCCATTACTCCTTCTTCAAACCCAAAGGAAGCACAGTGCTTCTATTTCCAGGATAAGGGACACTTCAAGCAAAGCTGCTCCAAATATCTGCAAGATGTAAAGGATAGGAAGGTTAAACCCACCCATGCATGTATTTACACAATATTGTCTAACAAATCATCTAATGCTAATTCTTGGGTGCTTGATACAGGTTGTGGTATTCACATTTGTACTGATTTGCAGGCACTAAGAAGAAGTGAGCAAGTGGAGCATGGAAAGATAAAATTAGTCATGGGCAACAGGAAAGCATCACCTGTTACCAAGAAAGGAGTTTATTCTTTATTGCTTAATAATGGGTTAATGTTAGATTTGAATAAGTGTTTTTACTCGCCCAAAATGGCGAGAAATATTATTTCTTTTCATGGCTTGTACAAACAAGGTTTTTCATTTTCATTTGATAATGAAAATGGTGCTATTAATGTTTATTACAATGATGTATTTTACTTTAAAGCATTACCTTGTGATGGAGTATATGAAGTTGTGAATGTTGTAGACAATCTAGGAAATAATGTGGTTTATATTTATTCTCCAGATAGCTTGGATAAAGCATCCTTGTGGCATTGTCGTCTTGGACCTGTTAACAAGAAGCGCATAGGCCAACTCCAAAAGGCTGGAGTCTTGGAATCATTTGACCTCAAGTCAGATGATAGTTGCGAGTCTTGTTTACTTGGAAAAATGACAAAGTCACCCTTCACAGGTACTTGTGATAGGGGTGAAGGTTTGTTGGACCTTGCACACACGGATGTGTGTGGGCCCTTCAGAGTTGCTACAAGGGATGCTAATCGCTATTATGTGACTTTTACTGATGATTACAGTAGATATGAATATATTTACTTAATCAAGCATAAGTCAGAAACCTTTGAAAAATTCAAAGAGTCTAAGCAGGAAGTTGAGAATCAATTGGGCAGGAACATCAAGATGCTCCGATCCGATAGGGGAGGAGAGTATCTTAACATTGTGTTCCTTGACTATCTTAAGGAATGTGGGATTGTCTCACAATTCACACCTCCCAGGACACCACAGTTGAATGGTGTGGCTGAGAGGCGCAATCGAACCTTGTTGGATATGGTTCGTTCGATGATGAGTCGAACTTCATTACCAATCTCTTTCTGGGGGTATGCTCTAGAGACTGCCGCCCATATCCTTAATCTAGTCCCTACTAAAAGGGTTGCCAAAACACCTCACGATATGTGGACCGGGAAAGTACCCAATTTGGACCACATCAAGATTTGGGGTTGTGAAGATTTTGTGAGGCGTGAGACTCATGAAAAGCTTGAAACCCGAAGCGAGAGGTCTATTTTCATCGGCTACCCACAGAGATCCTTTGGTTACCTCTTCTACAGACCCTGTGATAATGATGTTTTTGTAGAAAGAAGAGGAGTCTTTTGTGAGAGAGAATTCATAAGCCAAGGGACAGTGGGAGGCAAATTGACCTTGAAGAGCTTCAAGAGTCAAGTGGTGAAGGAACCTCAAATGCTATCAGCCAACCTGAGGAGGAATCTCCTGTTAAGCCGATAAACGAGTCTGTACCTCCAAGACGTTCCACTAGAGTGAGGAACACACCTGAATTTTATTCTGGTTATCACATCACCACTGAAGGTGATACGTTTATCAGTGATAGTAGACTGATAGATTTGGGTGAACCTAATAATTATAAGGAATCCATGGCAGGCCCTGAGTCTGCGAAATGGAAGGAGGCTATGGACAGCGAGATTCAGTCCATGTATGACAATCAAGATTGGAACTTGGTTGACAATGTACCAGGTCGTAAGACAGTTAGGTGCAAATGGATCTTCAAGAAGAAGACCGACATGGATGGGAAGGTACACACTTTTAAAGCTCGACTGGTTGCGAAGGGCTTTACTTAAACTCCGGGAGTTGACTATGATGAGACCTTATCACCAGTAGCTAAGATTAAGTCTATTATAGTGTTGTTAGCTATAGCTGCATTTCATGATTATGAGATATGGCAAATAGATGTCAAAACCACTTTCGTTATTGGGAAGTTGGCTAAGGATGTTTGCATGGCTCAGCTAGAGGGTTTTGTCGATCCAAAATACCCTAATAGAGTGTGTAAGCTTGAGGAATCCATTTATGGATTGAAACAAGCATCTCGCAGATGGAATCTTTGCTTTGATGAGAAAGTCAGAGAATTTGGATTTTCTAGGAGTGAGGATGAGTCTTGCGTGTATGTCTGGGCTAGTGGGAGCATAGTTAGCTTCTTGGTGTTGTATGTAGATGACATACTTCTCATAGGAAACGATGTCCCAACTTTGCAGGAGGTTAAGTCCCTGCTTGGGAAGTGTTTCGCTATGAAGGACCTTGGGGAAGATGCCTATATCCTAGGGATAAGGATATTGAGAGATAGGAGTAAGAGATTAATTGGACTTAGTGAAATTACTTATGTGGATAAGGTACTGAGGAGGTTCAATATGGAAGATTCCAAGAAAGGAGAATGACCAATCCAGAGTAATGCCAAGCTAAGTAAGACTCAGAGTCCGAGTACAGAGGCTGAGATAGCTGAGATGAGTCAGATACCATATGCTTCCGCTGTGGGCTCGATTATGTATGCTATGACTTGTACTCGCCCTGATGTGGCCTTTTCTTTGAGCATGGTCAGTAGATATTAAGGGAACCCTGGCAAGGCACACTGGACGGCGGTAAAGAACATTCTCAAGTATCTGCGAAGGACTAAGGACTGGGTCCTTACCCTCGGGGGCAGTGATGAATTGAGAGTGGAAGGATATAGTGACGCTAGCTTTCAGACTGATAGGGATAATTTCCCCTCTCAGTCAGGCTGGGTCTTTATCCTAAATGGAGGAGTAATTACTTGGAAAAGTTCCAAGCAGGAGACAATAGCTGATTCAACTTGTGAATCAGAGTACATAGCAGCAAGCGAGGCAGCAAAAGAGGCGATATGGCTAAAGAACTTCATCGGAGACCTTGGAGTTGTACCAGCTATAAAGGAGCCAATGGAAACTTTTTGTGATAGTGAAAGTGCAGTTGCTTTGGCTAAAGAACCAAGAGATCACGGGAGATCTAGGCACATTGACAGAAAATACCATTTCATCAGACATAGAATAGAAGAGGGACTCCTCGTGGCAAAGAGGGTATCATCAGATGAGAACTCGGCAGATCCCCTCACGAAGGGACTAACCAGGGTTAAGCATTTACAGCATGCGAGGCGCATTGGGCTAAAGGATTATATTAGTTTCAATAATTAGATTCTTGAAACTTGTAAAATGTAATTGACATTTGATGATAAATAAAAATTTGTTATTTATTTATGAGTAAGTGGTTACTATCTTGTGTTGATTGTTTACTATGTTTCAATTTTGCATGTTTTTACTTCCAGAATAATCAGGTTATTATTCAAACCATGCATAGTCAGTCAAACTTTGGAAGTAAGTATTGATTTAAGACTGTCGTGAATTTGGCTTGTATGATTTGTCTAAAGTGCTTTAGACAATGCAATGGTTGCTACAACATTCATGAGTACTCATAAGAGCTGAATATTGGATTCAACCCACGCTCACTTGCATCACTTCATGGAATTTATCTCGAGTGATCGTGAGACGGTAATATCATATAAATCTTCAAACCTAGAGATATGAGTTGTTGACTGTGAGTTGGTTATTCATTGATTGTATGAAAACGCATTGGTAACTCGATGTTATAAAACGTGCCTTTGTGAAAAAATTCAACAAGTAGTTGGTACAAGAATATCAGTCGAAGTTTATCTGTTCCTTCTAGAAATAGAAGCGATATCTGGGCCCCTAGATGATTTGGTTTTGACCTATGTACTGGGCCCGGTCAGAACCTAATTGATGTGTTCAATTTAGTTCTATGTCGAAACATATCAGAGATCGAGAAACAAATGTTGGACAATAAGTAACACCATGTTCCATGTGTTTGTCTGACTTATATCATGAGAACAGAGGATTATATGATCACTTATCTTAAATGGCGTATCATCATCATCTTAGTTCCGAGAGACTTTGGAAAAGTTACGATTGCTAGTCAGATTTTGAAGTCATATTTGCAAATATAGTTATTAGACTTATCCAAGTGGGAGACTGTTGGATATAGTGACTAAGTCCATAACTTTATTTGGTATGTACTTGACCCGACCCGGTATGGTCCATTTGGGTTGCATGGCGTTGTAATACTTGGATAGACTAAATGAGAGAATAAGGCACTTATGATTATTAATATATTATAAGTTCTGATATATTAATAATAGTATTATTTAATTAGTATTTGATCAAGTATTAATCTAGTATTAATTTGGTGATCAAAGTGAGACTAATTGAACATATAGGGTTGATTATGATAATCATCAATTCTTTTATGGTGGATTAATGATCCATGGTTTATGGGTTTGGTTATAACCATATGGAGCTCCATGGATAGTCCATGGGAGTTACAAATCCATGGGTCATGGGAAATGAAGAGTCATGACAATTAAGGGTATTCAGGTGAAAACCCTAAATGTGACTGTGCCAACCCAAAAATTTCCGTTAGTTTTAACGTCGAAATTGAAGTGGAAATTAACGTCGAAATTAATTACGTCAAAAATTAGTCAAATTTATCCCAAAAAGATTTTTGACCGGATTTAAACCCGTTGGAATATTTTAAATAATATTCGTCTAGCGAGCCAAAATTAAGGCGGTATCATTTTAAAATTTGCCGTGATTAATAATAGTTGTGAAAAACCCCGTTCGCGGTTGGTGTCAGGTGAACCCCAACCAGGCCATAAGCTCCACCCTATATAAGGGTTGAGTGGGTTTCACTCCCACCCTTTTTCCCCACCTTAGACTCTCTCTCTCTCTCTCTCTACTTTCTTTCTCTACAAACGGGTTTTGGTAAAAAATCGCCCCACCGAGCCTCAAATCGGTAAGTAAACCTTCCTAGCTTGTTATCTAACTTATCTAGCTTGCAAATTTGTGACTTAATCATCAAAAAACCCCCAAGAACATGAGTTTACGGTCTTGGGAGCATCTTAAAACCGTAAACCCCTTGGATGTGGGTTTTAATGCTCACAAACCCTTCCAAACCATTTCTCATACTTAGCAATGGCTTAGAGGCTTACCCGAAAGGACTTAGAACACCAAAATCGGACCAAATGGGGAGTAAACATGAGTTTACGGTCTAAGGATGTTCTTAGACCGTAAACCCATATGAATGGACCATAAACACTTGTTTAAGTGTTAAACTACCCCTCAAACAACTCCAAGGGCTTCCATGAACTTCCTAGAGTGAATAGAACCTTATTTTCCTTCATGATATGCACCAAAGCATATAAAATCATGTCACACTTGAGTTTATAGTCCAAGAAGGTTCTTAGACCGTAAACACCTATTCTTAGACCATAAACACCCCCAAAGGGTGTTAAAGTGCCCTTAACACTTTGTATGGCTTGGAATTGGACCTAGAACTCCGTATGCTTAACCTACAACCACCAAAACATAGGATTCTTGGAAAAAATGAGTTTACTACCATAAACTCATGTGTTTAAGGTAGTAAACTCCCCAAGAATATCTCCTTAGACCGTAAACACCTTTCCAAGGTGTTTAAGTGCCCTAAACACCTTCCTATGCTCCTAAAAGTGACTAGAACCTTACATGCATGAGTTAGAACCACCAAACAACAAAAGAGATGGACCAACATGATTTTACTGCCGTAAAATCATGTTTTTACGGTCATAAACTCACTACAAGAAAAGTCCTTATTAGTGACCAATTTTTAGTGACGACCTAAAGTTTAGTCATTAACAACATCATTTAGTCACCAAAATCTTAGTCATCACTGAATTTTGGTAATCCTACAAATTTAATGACCAATTATATGTGGTGGTCACTAAATCAGTCACTAAACTGTGAATAAAATTAAAATACTTTTGTTTCATATCAAAATAACTATTAGTGACTAAAAAAAATGGTCACTGTGTTAGAGGCTAGTGACCAAAAATAAGGGTCACTTTATTTAAGGTTGAGTGACCAAAAATAATGGTCACTAATTACTCTTTCTTATTCTAAACCATACGCGGTTAAACTGTGACGACTCAATGATGGTCACTGATTTACAAACCGAAAAATAGTTAGTGACTATTAATTGTTGTCATTAATTAATATATATTTTTTTATTTTTGAAAATGACCGGAGCTTTCCCTATTTTATTTACCAACATATTTTTCCAAAGACTCATTTTATTTGAAGTCTTTATTTAAGTCCCTGTACACTCCACAACTAACCAAAACCTTCTCATCAAACATATTTACCATACTACCCTTCTCAATATAGACGACCTAAAATTATTCTTGCCCCTTTTATCTTTTACTGAATTGGGGAAAAAGTTGAGATGTCCTTTTAATGTTTTCATCGTAATGTTCAAACTCAAAGTCACCGCGCCTCTCTAGTCACCACATCTCTCCTCTTTGCCCTAAATCGACATATCAACCATCGGCGATTCGGCACCAGCGTCGCCGGTCCAACGTCGCCAGTCAATCGTTGTTGGTCAATCGTCGCCGATCCATCGTCTTCGGTCAATCATAGCCGGGACATACCCTCCTATGGACACACCTCGGTTCTCCACTAGAAGTCAAAGAGGTACTCTTTTCTCCACTCCGACCATTGATGTAGCTACATCTTCTCCACTAGAATTGTTCAATTGCTAATTGATCGGCTCCTTGATTCCCTTCTACCAAATAGTACCTAAAATCATAGCAACTAGAAACATGACTTTCTCAACAAACATAAAAGCTTGATTAAATTAGCATATAGTTTACAATTAGCTATTTTTTTTGTTTATTCTGCCATTCTACCAAACTATTTAATTCGAACTATATTCTGAGGTTGTCTCCACACTTCTCTTTCATCAGTCACAACGGAAATCCAAATTCCACTCATTCTCAAAACATATCTCTTACATCAGAAAATTTTACATTTCCACCTGAGAAATCGCTGAGTGGACCCTCTCCGGCCAAGTTTGGTAGCGGCGGCCTTGGCAGGGAGCCCTCTGCCTGTTCAGAGATTGTGAGGTTTTCTACATCAGCTTCCGGAGAGGTGATGTACGTTGTACACATATCTTTATTTATTTGTAATTATAATCAAATTGTCCCTGAAAAGCTGATATCCATTTTCATCTTGAACAGATTGGTCGGATCCCAAATGAATGGTCTCGATGCCTTTTGCCTCTTGTTAGAGATAAGAAAGTTCAAATTCAAGGGTTTTGTAAATCTGCTCCACATAATCTAGGTCTTATGGATACCATTAATCTATCTATCAGGTATGTTTGTGGTGTTATTACCTAAAATCACCTACTCTTTCTGATGTTGATGTTAATATTTGTTCAAACAGTGTTTACATCAACAGTTCCATATTGCACACAAGCCATCAGACATCTGTCAAGGTACCCACCACTTCAGTTGATGAAACCTCCATCCAACCTCTTCCAACTTTATTCCCATTACTTGGACTAATTCCTTTCAAAAAAGTAATACATTTTCATAATTTACCAAAATACCCCTATGCTGGTTGGAATTTGGAAATGCTCATTCTTTTGTCCTTGATTGTAATTAGGCAGAATTTACACCTACTGACTTATACACAAGGAATCAAAGATTAGACATAAAGGATTCTTCTGGTGTTCCTCCTCCATTACTCAATGCTCCCAAACTCAAAAACTCATCTTCAAATGGAAGTACAGTTGAACCCGAAGAGACAATTTCAGATAATGATCTTGACAATATTGTTGGTGTTGCAAATGTCTCTGAGTTAGAGGTATTAATATTAATATTATTTCATCTTAATAACTTTTATGTCTTAACAAAGAATCTGAACTTGTTCATATTATGTTTTAGGAAATGGAACCTCCTAATACTCTATTGTGTGAACTTCGCCTCTATGAAAAACAAGCACTTCATTTCATGGTTAATTTGGAAAAAGGACCATGTGTTGATGATGCACCTACTACTCTTCATCCATGTTGGGATGCATATCATCTTGCAGACAAGTATGTTTTTTTCTTGTTTCATTAGATTCTTTTTTTTACATTGATGTCTTTTTTTTGTATACAGGAGGAAATTCATAGTGTATGTTCACTATGGGCAAAGTCGTCCAAAAGATGCCAAAATATTAGCTTAGAGTGATGTTGTGTTAACCACATATGGAGTTGTAGCTTCAGAATTTTCATCTGAGGTAACTTAGAATACTTTCTGTTTTTTCTAAGATGAGAAATTATAAGCTTTATGTTTATTTTATATTTTATATTTTATAATTTGTATTTGTAGAATGCTGAAGCACACACAATAAAATCCTTCAAAAAGTCAAATTTCCATGGCGGCAGCTACTCGTGTTGTTGACCGGAGACGGTGTTTGACCGGGACCCCTATCCAAGTATGACTTTGGTCAACATGTTTACTTTTTTGGTTCTTAAGGATTGAACGGGAGCTGGTCTTGGTATGTTTTTTTATTTAAAAAAAATTGAAAATAAGTTTCTTTTGGTTTATATAATTTCTTTTATATTTGTGTATTATTATATAAATAGGTGGAACAAGCTAATTCAGAAACCTTCTGAGGATGGACATGAAAGGGGCTTAAGTTTGGTCCAAAACATTTTAAGACCAATAATGTTAAGAAGAACAAAGTTTAGCACAGACAGAGAAGGAAGGTTATAAATTATAAACTCATAAGTCCTCTAATTTTGAGTAAATTACAAAAACGGTCCTTGAGTATCGTTGTTTATTGCAATTTCGGTCCAAAAATGTTTTCTCTTGCAGTTTTAGTCCTTATTTTAGTTTTTTGTAACTATGTTGGTTGTAATTTTATCATTTCTTAATGACATCGTCTTTATTTCAAGTAAAATGACTATATTACCCTTGCTATTGTCACAGGCCTATATTAGTTCTCTCATCTGCTGACATGCAGGTAATATATTGCCAACAAACAGAATCCGAAAAGATTTCTACGGTGCTCTTTTTAAGAGATCCAAGGTACTCCATTTTATAAACTTGTAGTCTTTTTATCTTTTCTGCTACCTAATAATCTTTATATTTTTATTTTTTTACAAATCTTAGGTGAAATTCGATCAATTTGTTGAACAAGGACGTGTTCTTCACAATTATGCTTCCATTTTGGAGCTACTTTTATGCCTTCGCCAATGCTGCGATCACCCGTTTCTTGTAAGGTCAGAAAAATACAAACATGACATCATCATCATCATCACCATATCAATAAAATTTTAGGTCATAGTTTCTAATTTATAATTGTAATGAGAATTTATGGTTTTGAATTTTGACACAGTCGAGGTGACACTCAAGAGTTTTCAGATTTAGATAAGTTAGCAAAACAGTTTCTTAAAGGTGGTAATAATAATAATAATAAGACCATTTGATTCAGTACAAGCAGTGGTTTTACCTCCACGTGCACAGGTCAAATTATTTTTTACTTTTTACTTTTTTTTTAACTTAAATGTTTTATTAAATTGTTTTTTTTTTTGAAATTGTTTAGGTTCAATGCCCACTTGAAATTGTAAACCTCCGACCTAGTAGGGATGTTGTTGTTCTGGACTTCTCCTAAAAGTTTGGACCCCAATTGGTATTTTTTATAGTTGTATTGGTATTTAATTTAAATTGTTTTTTTTTAACTTTTTAAATATTTAATTTGTTTTTGGTTGTACAGGTTGAACAATTTTTTTACTCATATTCAAGTTACCACTGAGGAATTTTTCCCTCAATGGAGATCACTATCTGGACCTCCTTTAAAACATCAAGAAGTGGTTTGTTTATTTTACCCCTCCTTCCTCTTTACATTATTAAATTTTGTGGAAATTATATTATATTGACTTCCAAGTTCCATCATAATTTATACAGGTAAGAGGTGTGAGACCAATGTCATTAGGATAAATGGCAAATCTGTTCAACACTTTGAGATTGATGGTTTGTCCCGGACTGGTAAGTTCTTTCTATTATTTATTATCTACAATAACAATGTACTTTCATTTATTTTTTTAACCCTAAACAATCTTTTGCATTATTTTCAGGATCCAAACGCGTTTAATTTAGTAGCAAGCACAACCTTCTATTCAAAAAGTACACGTGCAATGTTATGTCCGGTCAGAATAGAAACAGATCCAGCTGACAGAACACAGCTCCACACGATAGTTGCATCAGCGGACCCCACACTAACATTCGAGTATGTTTATTATTTTTTATATATATTTTAATTTTTCGTATATAAATGCAAGAACAAATTTAGACATGGTTTGACTATTTGTATACACAGGTTGAAGGAATTACTGACTATCAATTGTTTCCCGATCAAATGTGGTGATTAATACATTCTTATGTTCCTATGCAGGTAGGTTGGAAGTTTATGGAGCACACTCCTAAAACTCGCTCCTCGTTATCCGGACTTTTAATCTGCATTGATCTTTATTGACCCTCTTTTTTTTGTTTAAATGGATAAATTAGTGACGACCTGTTATAGTCACTAATCGGATAAACCAGTGACGACTTTCTTTTGTCATTAATCGGATAAGACAGTGACAACTTTTATTGGTCACTAAGTAGTTAAAACAGTGACGACTTTCATTGATTAGTGACGATATTTAGTGACGAAACTGGTCATCACAGATTTAGTGACGCATATATTTTAGTCACTATTTAGTGACCATATCTTATTTTGGTCACTAAATCAGTTTTGTGACGGACCTATAGTGACGAAAAGTGACAACCAGAATTTTGGTCACTAAATCATTTAGTGACAACTAGTTCTATTGTTAATGACCATTTCCTTTTGGTCACTAATTGACATTTTTTTTGTAGTGACTCGTCAAGGGGTATGCATAGGCCGTAAACTCATTTAATGGTCAATTTTGAAGCCTTAAACCCTTCATAAGCCCTAGAATTGAACCTAGCCTAATACCACAAGTGTTATAAGACCTTAATGCATCAAAGAACACACCATCCATGAGTTTATGGCCGTAAACTCTATAAAGAGTTTACTCTTAAGGAGTAAACTCCCTATCTAGGCCATATACACCCTTAGATGTTACCCGAGACACTCCTAGCACTTGACCAAAGTGTTTTCCACATTTTAGGATGCATATACGTGTTTAATTAGTATTATATTTACTAATTGTGTGTAAACATATGTCAACATATGTTAATAGGTCACTAAGTGTGTTCAAGTCTTTACTTGACACCGAGCACCCAACCGGCACCTTCGTCGGATCCACTTACAACAGGTGAGTTCATACCCCTGAATTAACCTATTAAATGTTTTTACATGCTTTTATGGGGGGGGGGGGGGGGGGGGGGAATACAAGTTAAACATGCCAGTTATCATATCAATCAGATGTGATTGATAACCCGCATGAACAAGGATTTATTACACTGTTAACTGTTTTACTAAGAATGATACTGTAAATGATTTTCTAAAATGTATTCACTTGTTCAAAGCTCTTCTCAAATTTGTCTCTCGCGCTGTATGTTTTATTTTAAATTTAGTTACTGAAGCATTTTAATTAAAGGTTTTCTTTACCTAAAATGTTTTATCAAAGTTTCATTTAAAACTTATTTTACAAAAGAATACCAAAACGTGATTTGCTCAAGTATAAAAGTTTTCCCAAGTTTTTCATCAAAGTTTTCTTCCATGTTTTTATACTCCTACTTTGTTAGATACTACTGCTTCGTTATACTTCCTCGTGGTTAATGCTACTACTTTGTTAACACTTATACTTCGTGATACACTTTTACTTCACGATACGCTTTTACTTCACGATACGCTTATACTTCACGATACACTTATACTTCACGGTACACGTATACTTCATGATACGTTTATACCTCACGATACGCTTATACTTCACGATACGCTTATACTTCACGATACGCTTCTACTTCACGATACACTTCTGCTTGTTAACACTTATACTTTGTGAAACACTTCTACTTCGTTAAACACTTAGACTTTGTTAAATGCTTCTACTTAGTTAAATGTATGCATGTGCTTGTATAGATATATATAAATAATGATTAAAGGACTTAGGAAGGCTTGTTCACCCTATTTCCTTTTCTTCGTTGAGATGTGGTCTGGTGGGATCAGATGTCCGTCTGGGGTCTGTGTCTCTCTTTTGTTAGACTGAGTCAAGCGTGTCGTTCATTCGGTACTCTCCTGGAGTCTATGATCTCTTCTGCCTTAGTCAGCAGTCTCCACTGCTGAGGCATATGTTATTTTCCCGACAAAACTACAAATTTGGTCCTTGTGGTTTTCAAAAACCTTTGGATGGGGTCCAAAAAGTTTCCAACTTGCATGGAAGGTCCAAAATCAAGGTTTTTCTGGGTTTTTGGTCCAAAAAAACTTAAAAAGACGATTATGCCCTTTTATTTTCTTTTTTCTATTTTCTTTATTGTTTTTGGTATTTAAATAATTAAAAAAAAAATAAAAAATAAAATAAAAGGCGTTCGATTCCACGTGTACTCTCTTTTCTCTTTCTTTCGTCTTCTCACCGATGAATCCAGCTTAGCTACTTCTTCCCAACATCGACTCTCAAACCCTAAATTCAAATCCCAATTCTTCAAATTATCAATTCTACGATTCTTCAAATCTTCAATCTTCTCCTCGTCCATAACCAATGCTCAGCTCCAAGTCATCCAAATGGCTAAACCGCCTTCGTTCATCCAGAGGATTTCCAGACTCCGATAACATCAACCTCGAGCACTTCCTCTCTAATTCCCTCGACAAAATTGATCCCCAAACGTCGACGGATCCTTTGCTTCCCGATAAAAGACCCAGACTTGACAAACGGGATGATAGTGGAGCTATCCAAGGTCGTGAAGTGATGAATAATGTACTATCGGAGCTGTTTCAGATGGGAGAATTTCAGGATTTATCGAGAATTAAAAGGAAAAAGAGATGTAGGAAGCAACAGTGCCCTAGAATCTGTATTGTTTCTACAAATTCGAATGTTCAGAACGTGCCTGTTGGAAAGGACAGGGTTTCCTCGCCACCGCCGTCGCCGTCGCCATTTCCGTGGACTTTGAGCAATCGACGTACAGCAAAGGAAGTCAATCGAGAGTTGAAGGTGAGTGGACATGTTGAGGAGGAGGAGAAAGGCCATTGGGATCTAACCGCGTATTCGCAAACAGAGGTTACTGTTATCGATACGAGTGTTCCATCTTGGAAATTCGAGAATATGTTGTACAGGAGAAAGAATGTATGGAAGGTTGGGGATAAGAAAGGTAAGGGATTAATGACCAGTGACAGAAAGAAGAGAAAGGAGCGTCTGAATGAGAATGGTGATGTAGAGAAGAAGAAATTGAAGCTGTGTAGTTCATTATCCAAGTCGGGAAATGCAGAACAAGGCGGAGAGAATAAAAAGAAAAAGAAGAAAAAGAAAAAGAAGTTGAAGATGTGCAATTCATCGAAGTATGAAGATAAAGAAGAATCCATGGCTCGATCAAAGTCCCCTCAGGAGAAGATTGAAGAGTTGAAGAATCGTAGAATTGATAATTGAAGAATTGGGATTTGAATTTAGGGTTTGAGAGTCGATGTTGGGAAGAAGTAGCTAAGCTAGATTCATCGGTGAGAAGACGAAAGAAAGAGAAAAGAGAGTACACGTGGAATCGAACGCCTTTTATTTTATTTTTTATTTTTTTTAATTATTTAAATACCAAAAACAATAAAGAAAATAGAAAAAAGAAATTAAAAAGGGTAAAATCGACTTTTTAAGTTTTTTTGGACCAAAAACCAAGAAAAACCTTGATTTTGGACCTTCGGTGCAAGCCAAAAACTTTTTGGACCCCATCCAAAGGTTTTTGCAAACCACAAGGACCAAATTTACAGTTTTGTCTATTTTCCCTGATATTCTCCTACTTTCTTTAAAATCAAACACCGTTTTTTGGTTATGATAATGTTTCAGGGAAAATTACTTTTTACAACATAACTCTGTCGGGTCTTTGTAGAAGAATAATTTTATTTAAGAAAATATAGGATTTTCTGGAAATGACTCTAATACACTGTTGATTCTAAACTACTACTTTTATAAAGTTATTTTGAACTTACACCAATGACACTAAATACTTATGAACTCACTAGCATTTATAAAAATGATGATACTCGCTTTCAAAATAACTTGTATTCTCAGGTCAGCAATAGACAGGTACATCTCAAGCGCTTTTGGTGAAGGCCGTTTAGTACCAAGCTGCACCTATATTATTACTTGTATTACCTGATGTTTTCTATGTAATGTAAACCATGTAAAACTATTACTATTAATGCAATGGTTGTTGTACTTTTATTACTATACTGCATATGTTGTGATACTTGACATGACGTCATCCACCCCAGAACGTTTCCGCCGTTCCGGTTTTGGGGTGTGACATATTGGTATCAGAGCATTGTTTATAGCGAGCTAAGTATATCAATTCATAAAAGATATACAGCCTATAAATACATAGGGATAAAACACTCTGACCAAGAATTATACTTTAAAATATAACCATATTTTACCAAAGTATAAGAACATCCAAAATCTAAACACTCGAACACAAGTATCACAAGAAGAACAAGAATAAAAGTCTTCAGATGTTGAGCACTACAGTCAAACCTGGGAAGTTATGTAATCGTAAGCTGGAATAAATGTAACCTGATCAACTACATTTATTCGAGATGCGATGAATGTGTGCTTGGGAGTGATAGTGGTGTTGCAACAGGTCTGAAACTTACCAACTAGGAATGATAGAGCCAAACATAAAGTTTAAAATACTATGGGAGTATTTTGGAATACTAAAAGACTCACATCGATCCCAGAATCATATCAAGAGATAAGAAACAAACAAGAAATTAAAATACCATAGGGGTATTTTAGGATCCATAGAAAACCTTGTGTGAAGAACTAAAAAGATCCTTATTGATATACATACAATTACAGAGGGTATACTCCCAAGGTTATATATAACAAGGATCCCATAAGCTAAGAATGTGTGGTTTCGCCCTACTTCCTTTTCCTCGTTGGTATGTGGATATAGAGTAGTATCATATATTCGAAGGCCTATCGGATCTAAGCTATATATGATTTGTATACCCTATGTAATCGTAGCAGGACTCGATACAGATCACCCAGTGAAATGTTAATAATCTCTTAGGATTCTTTAGAAATTTCCATTCTGTAGAAAACCCTATCCACTTCAGAGCTTGACATAAGAGTTGATTCAGACTCAGAAGAAGTTCATTGAGAAGATTTCCAATTCGAAAATAAATGAACAAGGTCGAGACTATTGAAACTACCAAGTGCCTATATCTTTTAGGGACATCGGTGAGAAATTCGCCTAAAACTTCCGAGATTTCCAGTCATCCATCATGAAGTGATGACAGCCAGAGTCGGATTCGGAAGTAAGGCGGAGTAGAAATTTAATACGTCTCTAGGAGAGGAGAACCCTAGGTAACTACCCGAAGGGAACCAACGCCGATTCCAGACAAAGATACGAGGCAGATAGAGGGAGCCAGTACATGGAACCCAAGAAGTGTCTTTTCCTCGTGTTCGTCACTCTAATACACCTATAAAATAATACAATTTAGTGGGTTAGTAATTACACTACTCACGCTATGTGTTAGGTAAATCGTCTTTTCCTATTGCAAGTAATATGCTTAGAGCGGATCCCCACACCTCTGTTGAGGGTGTTTAGACATAAATCTTCATGCCTTTCTTCCCGTGGTCTTCGTTCCGAACTGTTCTCAAATCTTTCCAAGCCGGAGAGTGAAACGTTTCCCAGTATAAGGGTAACTTAGTAGGAACGACTCGTGTCTTATGGCTTTTCCGATACTCATACTCCTACCTTGAATAACCGGACTAGATCATAGGGATGTAGGTCAACACTCAGACAACCAATATCCGAAGCACGGGAAAAATTTATGCCTAATATAGTAAGGACTGATACGTCCAGGGTTAACCATCGTCTCTCATCCGCTTGAGTTCCTTTCCGTATAAGGAAAAACCATGCCTCCAAGCAAGCGTAACCAATCCTCTAGCAAGAAACCTACTCTCCTACTCGATGAAGCTACGTTCCAGGCTGCAGTCTCGGCAACCATTACAGCTGCCATGGCTCAACTGAATGCTAACAACGCCAATGTTAGCAAGAGCCCTATCGGAAATTCCAATCCTAGCAATGGACAACAGCAACCAACACCTGCATACCCAGCCACTCAAGAACCTCAACCAACTCCACTGAAGAGGAAGTTTAAGAACGAGGAAGGAAGTACCTTGACTCAAGGACCTTCCAACGGGCAACGAGCTGAGACAGTCAATACCCATGCCAACCCTCCCATCCTGACCTCCAGAAGACCATACCTAGGAAACCTTCCCCAATGCAACAAGTGCAGTTACCACCATCATGATAGTTGTCGAGAACTCTTTTGTGTTAGGTGTAATATGAAGGGCCATGCTGCTTGCGTCTGCAGAATCCTGGTTGAGTTTATTACATCAACCACCAATGTGGCAGACAACCCAGTTTACCGCCTATGTGGTAAGGATGGACACTTCAAGAAGAACTATCCAAACTGAAGGAAACAACAAAGACACAGGAGGAGTCTAACTCTAATGCTTAGGGAGAAGCATCAAGGAACCCGGTAGATTTTTGTTATGTCTCTCAATCACAGCTAACTAACCAAAAACATTAAAAGGCTAATCCTAAATGTAAATACTTCCCCATTACGGCGAAAGTCACAGCACTGTTATAAAATTTAAAATTTCATCAGGTAAAACTATAATGACTAGACATATACATTACGACCATGTATAATTGAGATGAATAGACCCAGAGTGAGCGAATGCTGCCTCATTTCCTATTCGTTGTTTGGTTGTGGATTTAGGGCGGGGTCGCTCAGTCAACAGTCCTCCCCACCTTTATTATACATGACTAGTATATGTTTGGTGATTATAGAAATGCCTCGTCAGAATCCGTTCATGAAAGGTACTCTACTCAGAAACACTCAGGACTCTCTATAGTTCCGCGTCAACCCTATCGGTCCAAGTATTCGCAACAGTGGTACACGGGACAAATCTCGAGACGCCTAGAACTTGTGTTCCTGTTTGTGACAACCCGATATTTTGAGACAATAGAATGTAACACCTCTCAAATATAGGCCAAAATTTAACTGTCCTAAAATCATATCTGGGGTAAATAAAGTGGTAGGACTTGTATCAAGGTTTCCGTACATATAAAGAACGCTAAAATCCGAGTTATAACGAAGAAGCTATGACCAACCTAAGATTCGCGGCAAAAACCGGCAACGTTGATAGACGTAAAACGCAAAATTTCGATACAATAAATTTTAGCCTTAGGTATCTAAACGAAAGTCGTAGATTTCGTTAAACCGTGACCATGCATAAAAAGAACGCCCAAATCTGACTTCGTATGAGGAAGTTATGATTTTTCGAAGTTTTTGACCTAGCAGTAGACAGCTAAAAACTCGAAATAGAGATCGAGCGATCTATAGCCGACACAACCTAAACAAAAGTTGTAGAACCCGACAATAGGAGTGTAACGATAAAAAGTATGACGAAATCGGACGTCGGATGAAGAAATTACGGATTTTTAACGAGAATATCGTGTCCCGACCTATTAATTAAAATATAATTAAAAATAAAGTCAAAATTAGACGATGGAGTCTAAATGAAAGTTGTAGAGTATTTTCTCCCCTTCGCGTGGATATAAAGAACGTCAAAAACGGAGCTCGTATGCGAAAGTTACGGGTTTTTGAAGTTCTTGGCACGCACTTCAAAGTCTTATCCGAAGGAGTACGCACTGCGTACCCTCGTACGCCCCGCGTACTCGGATACAAGGCTCCGGATCAACCACGTTGACAGACCCTTCGCCCAAGGATGCGGTAAGCAGTGACGCAAACGAACGCCCCGCGTACGAAGAACGCCCAGCGTAAGTCCGAAGTATGCCCTGCGTACCGAGGACCTCCAGCCCCTATAAATAGATTGCGAGGGTGTTGGCTGTTTACACACAAATGCTTCAATTCTCTCTCATTTTCACCTCGTTTTTCGTGCCAACAACATCCCGACTTCCCGGTTTCATATCCAAGCCCCGACGAAAATCCGAAGCCCCGAGATTCCCGAAAATCTCGTCACTTTCCGGTCGAGGTGCCGCCCGGGAAAATCTCGTTTTCTTCAAATCACGCGCCTTCATCGGTGAGTTCATACCCCTACTTTTCAATTCTTTTCACATTTTAGGGGGGGAATACAAGTACATTACAAATCAAAGTATCGTTTTATAAACTTAATTAGAATATCGTTCTTATAGGGTTTTGATACAAAAATATCTTTATGTTTAAAGGGCTATTATATTACCAAATTGTTCTTACAAACTAGAAACATACTTTTTGATAAACTATAATGAGTATAGTTATCAAAGTTATTCATACATTTTACATATACATTTTGACAAATGAAATATTTTCAAGGGAAGTAAATTCCTTATTATCGTGAATCTGTTTATACCAAGTAATGTGAGACATTCAAACTTCAACATACTCGTATGTATGCATTTTAAGTCCTGTATTATATACCATACTCTCTTGGAGGGAGAGCGTGATACTTGTGTATAGATCTATACGGGATTGACAATCCCGCACCTAAACTGTTAGCTACAGTTAGACGGGCTGGTATGGGGTGACAAATGTCATAACATTCCAATGCCTGAAGAACGTTGTTACAGGCCGTCAGTGTCAATAGCATGGTTATAAAACTCACATGGAGTATTAAAAACACGTTGATTTACGGAGTTTTCATATACCTTAGCAATTATAACTGTACACAAATCTACTATTTTAGACATGAAAAACATCATGGTAGTTTCATTTTGGGACTTTTAATGTACCATCTACTTACGAACAAATATTGGATTTCTGAAACAAACATTTAAAACAGTCGAGCCTTGGTAGAAGGCTACACTTTATACTAATAGAAAATATGGGATTTTCTAGGAGTTTCAAACGTTTACAATTACTTACAAACATATCCGTTGGTACAAACTTTCTTTCAAACAATTACATGTCTTTCTTTACAGCTTTACAAATCAAAGTCACATAAATATTGATGAACTCACCAGCATTATTGCTGATACTCGCTTTCAAAATAACTTGTATTCCCAGGATACAGATAGACAGGTACGACTACCAGGTTCTGTGAAGACGGAGCGATCAAGACTCGTCTTTTATTTCTAAATATTCATTTTTGTAGAATTATACTATGAAAAAAACTCAAATGTAATTACAATTATACTATTAATGCAATGGATGATGTTGTTGCTTGTTTACTACTTAGCATTGTTGTGATACATTACATGACGTCCTCCGCCCCAGAACGTTTCCGCCGTTCTCGGTTTTGGGGTGTGACAGGTTGGTATCAGAGCTAGGGCACGGGTCGATGTGTTCGATGGGGACGTCGAACCCTATAATGGGGGGTGAAAGTGGGTTAGATCTGATCCCACATCGGCTAGGAAGGAGAACGAAACATTTCCTTATAAAGGGGTGTTCATACCTTCCCTATCACAACGCGTTTTAAAGCCGTGAGGGCAGCAGATCCCATAAGAACTCTGCAGTTAAGCGTGCTCGGGCGGGAGTAGTACCAGGATGGGTGACCCCCTGGGAAGTCCTCGTGCCGAGTGGCCCAAAGCGGACAATATTGTAATACGTGCCGGAGGGGGATGTTACAATTGGTATCAGAGCATTGTTTATAGTGAATCGAGTATATCAACCCATAAAAGATATACAAACTATAAATACAATAGGGATTAAAATACTCTGATAAAGAGTCTATACTTTTAAATAATAAAATATTTAAGTAAGTATATGTGCCTGCATTCATACTAAAATCAGTATCACTAGGACAGAACAAAAGTATTACGCTTGTTGGGCAGCACAAGTTGACTTAGAGACATATAGTCAAAACTGGGATGATATAGCCTGATCAACTATATTATCTGAGGGTTGACTAGCATGTGCCTAAGTGTGGTTGTGAGTTGCAACAAATTTAAAAACCTACCCACAATACCACAATGGGAACAATAGAACGTAAACCTAAAATACTATAAGAGTATTTTGTGTATTCTATAAACTACTTATGTGTTAGATTCTTATACCCCAAATTATCGCTTAGATAACATAGCTAGACCCTATCCCCACGACGACCCGTACTACCCGAACAAAGGCAATGCTGGATGGTTCAGAGAAGAACCAAAGATTGATCATCCAATCCCTTTTTGATCACCATACTGAAGACCTTTCGGATGGTGATAACTCTGAACTCGAGAATGAGAACCTACCCCCGGTGGCTCCCAATTCAAACCCTAACCCTCGTCTAGCTCTTCGTGGCCCGACGCCTCCTTAGGAAGGATACTTGGAAACATGGAGCGAAGAACAAGATCGACCTATGTCGTCAAAAGGAGACCGAAGTTACTACAACTTAAGCGAAGGGAGCTCAGTAGACAAAGTTCTAACAATCCTAATCCGTAGAGTTGGCCGAAACGAAATTCAAGGCAGGACGACTCTCCATTATATCAAAGAGGTTAAATACCAACGCGAGAATGCACACCATCTACACCAATCATCTTGAAAACACTTGTGAGAGATCTGAGAGTTCACCAGAAGGATGACCTCCGCCAGAAAGAAAGGATTTATTTCCCAACCTTGTTTAAATAAAATTTTCTGTCTATGCCCGATGCATCATTTTCTAAGAAACTATCTTGTACTGTATGTACTGTTAGTTGGGCCTTTATACGGCCAAAACCTTTCTACTCTGGATAAGATGTAAGACCTTCTTCAAGGACAAATTTTCCTAAAACTTATTACATCGTAAAGCATTGATGATATTGACAGTCGGCAAACTCCCGTGTCACCTTTTGTTCAAAAACCCTCATCATACCTTCGTTAATATGCTTTAGTCAAGTCATTGGACTATAGTAATTTAACTTCGGAGGCATTTCCATGTCTCTTCTAGTGGTTGGATCATGTTATCCACCAACCAACGATACCTCAGCTTGAACGACAAACGTCTTGAAAGACCATTCTACAAACATACTTCTACTCTATACTATGATTGCATCATAGGGATGTATATCAAACCATCATGAACATACTCCAATCCGTACTAGGACTGCATCATAGGGATGTAGGTCAAACTTGCGAGAACATACTTTTACTCTTTACTTAAAGAAATCGAATTACATCTAGAGTCAACCAGAATCGCTCACAAAAATCTTTATCTTACGTGTTACAGAATCATGTCGTCATCCGGAAACGATCAACCGAACAATGAAAACCCTATCCTCCATATCGACGCCGCTTCATTACAAGCTGCAGTAGCAGCTGCGGTGACAACTTTCCTTACACACATCAACTCAGGCAACACAAGCAAGACCGACAAGGAAGTCGAGAGTTCCGATGGTAATGCCAAATCGGGAAAGCAATAAATGGCAACTCCTGCAGAACGCTTTAGAAAGCAGTTTCCAAGGTGGTGTAATGAGGAAGGCACTCATGTCCACATAACTCTGGCTCACCACCTCACTCCTGCAACCAAGGCTAGTACTAGCCAGTCATGCCACCAATGCGGGGAGATAGGGCATCTCAAGAAGGATTGTCCTATAACAAAGAACTCTGGCACAGACGGTAGGATTCTCAGGATCACAGCTGCAGGGGAACCTACTACGAACCCACGTTAATGTAATTTAGGAATTTCATTGTAACAGACTTATAAACCATCCAAAACTAGCACAATCAGAGTCTTATCCTTTGCCAGATCCCGTCAGTATAGGGATGCTCGTACTGTGTATACTTGCCTTTTATAGTATACCTTATTCACGGCAATAGACTTGTAGTAGTCTAAAGTACTGTAACTCTGTTGATGGTTGCACGGTTGTGTTTTGTCTGTAACGTTTCATATTCAAATCTAATGTCTTTAAGTTTCCTTATGACTCCAACATTATCTTACGACTTGATTCAATTTGATCCTCACAAAAACAACTTCATACGTACATCTCCTTCTCCGAAAACGCCTTTCTAGCGAAACCATCATTCCAGAACACCGAAGTACTCATGCATGGAGTACCTCATGTTTCTTATCCTTTCCAAAGAAACCTCAGCAAACCTCCCCGAAGTATCACTCGTACAGTACGTCGAGTTCAATCTAAAGACCCATACGGTCGATCTACCGCTGAAGAATGTATACATAGGGGTGGTATATAATCAAGGTTCTACA
Organism: Lactuca sativa; assembly: GCF_002870075.4. Classification (NCBI taxonomy): domain Eukaryota; kingdom Viridiplantae; phylum Streptophyta; class Magnoliopsida; order Asterales; family Asteraceae; genus Lactuca; species Lactuca sativa. The sequence goes on from NC_056624.2 coordinate 82,464,751, forward strand.
GGTTTAGAATTGATGGTTCCACTTTAACTTCTTTTCCTCGTTGGGATGTGGACTTAAAGAAGAATTATTTATTCGACTACCTTTTCAATCTTAATTATAAACAACTCGTATACCCGAGACTGTGATGGATGAACCAGGTATGAGTTCTACTATGAACTTCAGGACAGAGACTGCCCAAGACTGCGAGTGATCGTGCGTCCGTAAGAATAAACTTAGAAATACCTATCCTTTCCCCTAATTCATGAGTAGTCATACTTGTTTTAGATATTCACGATAGCTAATCCACCCCAAGGTTTCAACATCATGATCAGTAAGAGTTGGTTAAGTCTACATTGAACCGACATCTGGTGCTTTGATAAAGCAGTTCGTCCTAACCTCCCTAAAACAACGAAGCTCTAGTTATTTACCGCGACAAACCAAGTATGAACCCTCTCATCTTTTTGTGTATGCATACTCAAAAATGCTTACGAAAGGAATATCATGTATTCTTTGCACACATCGCCAAGACATGCAGAAAAGTGAAGGACATTCAGAACATCCAAGAAGTATGTGGCTTTTCCCGACACCTTTCCGGAAGGACAACCGAGACTACCAACACGGCGTCAAGTCAAATTCAGAATGGACTTAGTTCTAGTAGCCAAATCACCTTATTGTCTAGCTCCAACCGAGGTGCGAGAACTTCCTAGCGAGCTTAACAAACTCCTCAGAAGGAGATTCTTTAGGACAAGTTTCTCACGTGGAAGAGCATCGTAATTGTCTGTAAACAAGAAAGAGTGTTCCAAACACTAAAGTAAGTCTGATGCATCGCACCAATATTATCCCTACCAAAAAAAGGATAGAATATTGCATGGTGTAATGCAATACATCTAACCAAGGGCTTGGTTGTGTTCTTATGCAAGAGGAAAGATCACTACCTATACCTCAAGACAGCTTAAGACACAAGAATTTGACTGTTCAACACATGACCCTAATTCAGGAGCAGCGGGGATTGCTCTGAAGATCTAGAGACACTATTTGTAGAGTACAAGGTATACTATGTTCACAGACCACAAAAACATTCAACATACATTCAACCAAGAAGAGTTATCACCCCTAAAAAGTCAAAAGACAGAAGCAAAGTCGTGTCACGATAGTAAAAGGTTCGCTGGAATGCCAAGCAAGGACCAGAGTTCACCTGAGAACACGAGAAGCAAATAAAAATCCTGTCCGTAGTAAGATTGTTAATACTACTTGAAACTCGAATTTCGGGACGAAATTCCCTCTGACAGGGGGATGATGTGACAACCCGATATTTTGAGACAATAGAATGTAACACCTCTCAAATATAGGCCAAAATTTAACTGTCCTAAAATCATATTTGGGTTAAATAAAGTGGTAGGACTTGTATCAAGGTTTCCGTAAATATAAAGATCGCTAAAATCCGAGTTATAACGAAGAAGTTATGACCAATCTAAGATTCGCGGCAAAAACCGGCAACGTTGATAGACGTAAAACAAAAATTTCGATACAATAAATTTTAGCCTTAGGTATCTAAACAAAAGTCGTAGATTTCGTTAAACCGTGATCATGCATAAAAAGAACGCCCAAATCTGACTTCGTATGAGGAAGTTATGATTTTTCGAAGTTTTTGACCTAGCAGTAGACAGCTAAAAACTCGAAATAGAGATCGAGCGATCTATAGCCGACACAACATAAACAAAAGTTGTAGAACCCGACAATAGGAGTATAACGATAAAAAGTCTGACAAAATCAGACGTCAGATGAAGAAATTACGGATTTTTAACGAGAATATCGTGTCCCGACCTATTAATTAAAATATAATTAAAACTAAAGTCAAAATTAGCCGATGGAGTCTAAATGAAAGTGGTAGAGTATTTTCTCACCTTCGTGTGGATATAAAGAACGTCAAAAACGGAGCTCGTATGCGAAAGTTACGGGTTTTTGAAGTTCTTGGCCCGCACTTCAAAGTCTTATCCGAAGGAGTACGCCCTGCGTACCCTCGTACGCCCCGCGTACTCGGATACAAGGCTCCGGATCAACCACGTTGACAGACCCTTCACCCCAGGATGCGGTAAGCAGTGACGCAAACGAACGCCCCACGTACCTTCGGAGTACGCCCCACGTACGAAGAACGCCCTGCATACCGAGGACCTCCAGCCCCTATAAATAGATTGCGAGGGTGCCGGCTGTTTACACACAAATGCTTCAATTCTCTCTCATTTTCGCCTCGTTTTTCGTGCAGACAACATCCCGACTTCCCGGTTTCATATCCAAGCCCCGACGAAAGTCCGAAGCCCCGAGATTCCCGAAAATCTCGTCAATTTCCGGTCGAGGTGCCACCCGGGAAAATCTCGTTTTCTTCAAGTCACGCGCCTTCATCGGTGAGTTCATACCCCTACTTTTCAATTCTTTTCACATTTTAGGGGGGGAATACAAGTACATTACAAATCAAAGTATCGTTTTATAAACTTAATTATAATATCGTTCTTATAGGGTTTTGATACAAAAATATCTTTATGTTTAAAGGGCTATTATATTACCAAGTTGTTCTTACAAAGTAGAAACATACTTTTTGAGAAACTATAATGAGTATAGTTATCAAAGTTATTCATACATTGTCACACCCCGAAAACCGAAATCGGAAACATTTCCGGGGTTGACTCCACGTTGAGTATCAAATCCAATGTACATAGTAAGTAAAGTGAAACAAACATTACATTACATATTAAAACTTTTACAATTTGTTTCAAACGACACAGTTTATACAGTTGTGATACATAATATAGATATAAACAAAACGAACGAGCCTTGCACACACACGATCCTGAACCAAGTAAGTCTTCGGGTACGTGTACTATCGTTGGCTTGAGAACACAAGCAGTTTGAAAATCAGCATAACGCTGGTGAGTTCATAAGTAGTTTTGTTTTGTAAAAATGTTTATGTTTCCTTTCTGTTTCTGAAAATGTAACACACGCCAAGAAAAATCCCATATTTTCTTAAAAGTTGGTTGTTGTATCACAAAAGTAAAGTATAGTTTGATTATCCACTTCATTGTTCTATTCCTTTTATGTACCAGTGTATTCCCAGGAAAGTCCCATACTTTCCTGAATTGTTAGTTATTGTAAAAGATGTAATGTTACTCAGTTGGTTACACTTTTTTGGTTATGTATATGTTACCCAAGAATGCCCCATGCTTTCCTGTATGTTGGTTTTTAATGTGAAAGATGTATTCTGCTAAACCTGGTTATGTACAAAGTTTTCCCCAGGATGGTCCCATACCTTCCTGAATGTTGATTATCTTATGTAAAAGATGTAAAGGATGTAAAAGATGTAAACCGAAACCTGGTTATCTGAAAAATGCAGTAAGTGTTTCATTATTACTATAAGTAAATCTCTGTTATCCTAGTTGCGAGTTCCATAACCATACTAAAGACTGAACCTGTGGCAATAAGTAGTCCACAACCGTGTGGCAATAAGTTGTCCACAATCCTTATGACTTTCGTCACCCTTGAACCATTTCGGTTCGGCTGTAGCTAGCAGCCAGGTGTGGGGTAGTCAGCCCCGTATAGATCTATACACTCAAGTCATGCTCTCTAAATTCCAGAGATTCTGGTTACGGGTGTAGTCCTCCACTCGCGAATCTCTGTGGAGTGTTCGCCGAGGACGTGTCTCCAATCATACGGAATAACAAATTTACTAGTAATAATAGGATAATCCTCCATTCGCGTATCTCTGTGGAATGTTACCGAGGACAAGAAAGTGTACGAAATATATTGTTCATGTGTTATAAAGTCATGCTTTTAACTGATAAAGTGTGGAAACCATTTGTGAAATATATAAAACATAACAGTTTATAAAACCCATTTCACAAATAAATGTTTAAGTGATCTGTGTATTCTGCTAGTTATCAGTTGTGTATATCAATATTAAAAGCATATGAAATGTGATACACACACATGAAAATAAGTTTTGAGTACAAGAAAACCCTTGTACTCTGCTTGTGTTCCCCCCTGAAAACATTGAAAAACAGTGAAAAAGGGTAGGGGTATGAACTCACCGGACTCGGAAATGTGTCGGTTTTGGATACTAGACGTTGGTTCAGGGATTGTTTACTCGCGATGTCCCTATGTAAAATGTAATATTTACATATAATACTAATTAGATTTACAATCACTACTTATTTAGGACATTACACTCCAACGAGGTTAAACACCTCAAAACGAGTGTTTGGAGTGACCCAGGTGACATCTACGGATGAAATATGGCACTAGGAACTTGGGACTTGAGTTTACTCTCCATAAGTAAACATTTAAATGAGTTTACAACCACAAAACACACCCACACATGAGTTTACGGCCGTAAACTCATGTTGGTGTGATTTTGAGGGTTTAAGGGCTTAAATGGACATGGGGATTGCTGGAATGGATATCTAAAATGCCTTGGAACACTTGGAATGAATTAACATCATTTAAAAGGGAGTTTACGGCCATAAACTCACCCATGGCCAAGAATGATTAATTTGAACTACAAAGGACAATCACATGTGATTCTAACTAATTTTCTAAGCATTGTTATGAATTTAGGTTACCATTTAACAAACTTTTAGGAGTTTACAGCCTAGAGGCATGTTCTATGGCCGTAAACTCTCCTTATGCTCTTGAAAAATTAGTTTTTGATGCTTAAAACACTCATATGTAATTCTAGAAATTTTTCCAAGCCTTTAGGGTGGTTTAAGACATCGTTTGACACACTTATAGGAGTTTACGTCCTAGGAGGAGTTCTTTGGCCGTAAACTCACTTATGTAGGGCATTTGTTGTGATTAAGGTCTCCAAATCATTTTTAGATGAATCTAGGATTTACCACAAGGCCATTGGTTGAGTTTCAAAGCATTTGGACATGTTTAAAGGCACTAAATCCCCATTAAAGAGGAGTTTACGGCCCAAGAACATACCTTGGCCGTAAACTCTCTTTTGTCCCTGATAATTCATGTTTTAATTGATTTAAGTCTAGATTTGCAAGCCTTATAGTCATATCTAAGTCCCAACTTTGATTTGGAAGGGTAATTTGGCTTAAAAACCCCATTTAATGAAGTTTACGGCCCAAGCTTGCTCCTTGGCCGTAAACTCATGTTCTTGGTCCCAAAACTCAAATAATTCATCAAATTGAAGGCTAAAGATGTTGAATAACATGCTAGGGAGGTTACCTCAAGGATTTGAAGCCTTAAACTTGAGATTTGGACCTTAATTCTAGCTTGAGGAGAGAGGTTGTGAGAGTTTAATGGGAAATTGGCCAAAGGCTTCAAATGAAGTCTTAAAACACTTTATATAGTGTTCGGGAATTGGACAGGACGAAATTCTACCCGATACCGACGTTAAGTGGGGCTTTTGGTCATACCCGACCAAATTGTCGTGACTCGATATGGTCGATTTTATAATTATTCCGATCACTAAAGTGGGGTGTTAAAATGATTTCTAAATGTATTAAGACACCCATTAAGTCATTTTAGGTTGATATAAACTAATGACTTAATAAAATGGCAAAATCGGAAACGAATTTGAAAATGGCGTTTGGTTGATCAAATTGAATTACAAGTTGAGGTACAAGAAGTGATATGAAATTTCGGGTTGTTACATTATCTCCCCGTTAGAGGGAATTTCGTCCCGAAATTCAAGACAAGAATTAAGATAAAATACAAATCATGGATCTAGAAAGATTTGTGGATACTTTTGTTTCATCGCGTCTTCTCGCTCCCAAGTGAACTCCGGTCGCCGTTTGGCATTCCAGCGAACCTTCACCAACAGGATGCGACTTTGTTTCGTACGTTTGACTTCTCGATCCATGATTTCGATCGGTTTCTCCATGAAGTTGAGGTTTTCATCAATCTCAATCTCGTCTAACGGAATCACTAGGGTTTCATCGGATAGGCACTTCTTGAGGTTTGAAACATGAAAGACGGGATGGATGTTACTGAGTTCGTGTGGTAGATGAAGCTTATAGGCTACCGGACCAATTCTGGCGATGATTTCAAAAGGTCCAATGTACCTCGGATTAAGTTTCCCACGCTTACCGAAGCGTATAGTGCCTTTCCAGGGAGAGACCTTCAACAGAACACGGTCTCCAACCTGGAATTCTAGTGGTTTCCGACGATTATCAGCGTAACTCTTCTGGCGATCGCGCAAGGCCTTTAGTCGTTCACGGATTTGGATAATCTTCTCAGTGGTTTCACGGATGATTTCAGGACCAGTAAGAGTACTATCGGGGACTCGACTCTTGGCTAACTGTGTATCTCCCACCTCGGCCCAGCACAGAGGGGATCTGCACTTGCGACCGTATAGGGCTTCGAACGGGGCAGCCCTAATGCTGGTGTGGTAACTGTTGTTGTACAAGAATTCGATCAAAGGTAGATGTGCGTCCCACGACTTTCCAAAGTCAATGACACATGCCCTAAGCATGTCCTCCAGGGTTTAGATTGTTCTCTCACTTTGTCCGTCGGTCTGAGGATGATATGCCGTGCTCATGTCTAGTTGGGTTCCAAGGGCTTTCTGGAGAGACTGCCAAAATCGGGAAGTAAACCTGCTATCTCGATCAGAGATGATGGATGTAGGTACACCGTGCAGTCGGACTACCTCCTGAATATAAATCCGCGCGAGTCTTTCCATCTTGTATGATTCTTTGATTGGAACGAAGTGAGCTGACTTTGTCAAACAATCGACAATTACCCAAATGGTATCATACCCACTCGAGCACTTGGGTAGTTTGGTGATGAAATCCATGGTGATCATCTCCCATTTCCATTCAGGTATCTCAGGTTGCTGGATCAGACCCGAGGGTTTCTGGTGTTCAACTTTTACCTTGGCGCAAGTCAGACACTTGCCCACAAATGAAGCTATTTCAGCCTTCATATTTGGCCACCAATATTGTTTCTTGAGATCTAAGTACATCTTGTCAGAGCCCGGGTGAACAGAGTATCTGGTTCTGTGTGCTTCCTCCATGACTAACTCTCTAAATCCTCCGGACTTGGGAATCCAGATCCGATCCATGAAACAATGGACTCCGTCACTTCTGATCTCAAGTTTCTTTTCCATACCTCTCAAAGCTTTAGTTGACATGTTCTCGGGTTTAAAGGCTTCTAACTAAGCTTCTCGGATTTTCATGGGTAGGTTGGAATGGATGGTTATCGACTGGCTCTTCACCTTGTTGCTTGTACTCTCCTTTCGGCTAAGGGCATCTGCTACCACATTGGCCTTGCCGGGATGGTAACGGATTTCACACTCATAATCACCGAGTAATTCTACCCATCGCCTTTGTATCATGTTCAAGTCTTTCTGGTCGAAGATGTGTTGTAGGCTCTTATGGTCAGTGAAGATCGTGCACTTGGTTCCGTAAAGGTAATGCCTCCAAATCTTCAATGCAAAGACTACGACACCTAGCTCCAAGTCGTGTGTGGTATAGTTGACCTCGTGTGCTTTCAACTGTCTAGAGGCATAAGCAATTACTTTTCCTCTCCACATAAGCACACAGCCTAAACCTTGAGTAAACGCATCGCAGTAGACAACAAAGTCCTCTGTCCCTTCGAGTAGGGACAGGACAGGCGCGCTGCACAAAGCTTTCTTCAGCGTCTGAAATGCGGTTTCTTGTTTATCACCCCAACAAAAGGGTACACCTTTCTGTGTTAGAGTGGTTAGAGGTTTGGCAATTCTGGAAAAGTTTTGGATGAATCTTCGATAATAGCCAGCGAGACCCAAGAATTGCCGGATTTCTGTGGGTGTCTTCGGTGCTGACCAATTCTCTATTGCCTTAATCTTGGAAGGATCGACATGAATACCCTCCTCACTCACCACGTGACCAAGGAAAATTACCTTCCGTATCCAGAACTCGCATTTTGAAAACTTCGCGTACAACTTCTCGGATCGCAGGGTCTCCAACACTAGGCTCAAGTGTTGTTTGTGGTCTTCTTCCCTTCGGGAATAGACGAGTATGTCATCGATGAACACTGTGACAAACTTATTCAAATAAGGACGACACACCCGGTTCATCAGGTCCATGAACACTGTCGGTGCGTTGGTTAGACCCAAGGGCATTACTACGAACTCGTAGTGTCCATATTGAGTCCTGAAATCTGTTTTGGACACATCACTTTCATGAACTCGTAACTGATGGTACCCTGACCGAAGGTCTATCTTAGAGAAGTAACTGGCTCCCTAGAGTTGATCGAAAAGGTCATCTATTTGCGGAAGAGGATATCGGTTTTTGACAGTCAACTTGTTCAGCTCGTGATAATCGATACACATACGAAAGGATCCATCCTTCTTCTTGACAAACAAAACCGGAGCTCCCCAGGGTGAGGAACTCGGTCTAATGAATCCTTTGCTAAGCAACTCGTTAAGTTGACTGGATAACTCCTGCATTTTTGCTGGAGCTAAGCGATACAGAGACTTCGCTACAGGAGTAGCCCTAGGAATTAGGTCAATACGGAACTCGACCTGACGCTCGGGAGGGATTCATGGAAGCTCTTCGGGAAACATATCAGGAAAATTACAGACCTCGGGGATGCTCGCGAGGTTTTTAACTACTTCTTTCTCGTTGATTACATGGGCCAAGAATGCAACACACTCCTTTCGCATGATTTTCTGAGCTTTGATGCAGGAAATGATACGAAGGTTGGAACCGAGTTTATCGCCATAGATCACTAGGGTTTGACCCGAAGGAAGGTTGAGACGAATGGCTTTTTCAAAGCAAAGGATATCTGCATGATTGGGACTCAACCAATCCATGCCAATGATGACATCAAAGCTCTTTATGGATACTGGCATAAGATCGATAGGAAATGAATGGTCGTTCAAGGTAAGAGTGCAATCTACGAATACCTCACTCGCACTTTCTTTCTCTCCGTTTGCCATCTCGACGGTAAATATTTCGGTTAGAGGTTGGGAATCATGTTTTAGGTTATGTTTGAATGCATGACTAATAAAACTTCTTTCAGCACCCGAATCGAAAAGAATATTAGCATACGAGTTGTCGAGAAGAAACGTACCCGAGACAACATTGGGATCGGCCACCGCTTCTTCCCGTCCCATAGCAAGGACCCTTCCGGTGTTGCCAGCAGTAGTCTTCTTGGGGCAGTTCCTTTTAAAGTGCCCTGCTTCACCACAGTTATAACAGGCTTGACCGACGCCTGTTCCAGAGGATTGATTTGCTGATTGGGTCGGAGCTTTGCAGTATCGAACGGTGTGTCCCTTCTTACCACAATTGGTACAGGATAGTTCTCGACAGGGACCAGGGTTGTGGTGATACTTGCATTTTTCACAAAGAGGGAGGTTACCAACATATCGAAGGGTAGGAGTTGGAGTTGTGGATCCCATAACGGAAGCAGCAGCTACGGGGGTAGTAGCAGCATGAACCGCTACTGTTTGTTGTCTTTTGGAGGAGCCTTGGGAAGATTGACCCTTCTTCTTCTTCCGGAATTTCCTTTTCTCACCACTGCTTTTGGTCGACTCAGGGGTAGCAGTGGTGGCTTCCTCAACATCATCACTGTGGTGAATTATGGCTTGGGCTAAAGTCTTAGCACTATCATAAGTATCTGGGCGAGCAGCTAAGACATGACCTTTTGTCGGATTAGTTAGCCCCCAAATAAACCTCTCAATCTTTTCACTATCAGGGGTGACTAGACCAGGGCAAAGAAGGGCAAGATCATCAAATCGGGAAGTGTAGGCAGCAATGTCGGAACCTTTCATCTTCAGGTTCCAGAGCTCGTGCTCTAGCTTTTGCATTTCACCTCAGGGACAATATTCAGCAAGGAGGAGTTCTTTCATAGCTTCCCAACTCATGGCATTGGCTACAGGGAGGGTTAAGGATTTGACTCGGCCATTCCACCAAGTCAATGCTTTATCAAGGAAGGTACAAGTTGCGAACTTGACCTTATCGGACTCAGCACAGGCACAGATTTCGAAGATGGATTCGATTCTCTCGAACCATCGGGATAAGGAAATGACACCACCAGTGCCATTGAAGAAAGAAGGCTTCACATTCATGAATTCCTTGTAGGAACCCTCCTTACGGCATTCCTGGTTACCATCTTGATTCTGATTACTGCCTCCTGAACCACCAGTGTTTAGCTGGGACATGGCAGCTGCCACCGCGGTGGTAACAACTGTTTGAAATAATACGAGATCGATTTCAGGAGGAGGTGGCGGAGGGTTGTTAGAGTTGGGTCTCTTCCTGGGAGGCATCTTGATCTAATAAGATCAAGAAAGAGAGAGGATGATAAGTCCTCTGAATTGAATCGAGAGATATGACAGATATTAATTCTAAATAAGCGATAAAACAGGAAAGAGTTATTGAAGCAGATAAACTATCGCTATCGAAATGATCGGCGGTCTATACGCGTACGACGATTTGAGAAATACTCCCATAGTATTTCATGGTTCGCTACGATATTGGCTCGATGTTGGTGGTATTAGAGTAAATTTTTGGCATGCCATATACTACAGTCACTCCCAAGCACATGTTGGTCGTGTCTCGAATAAATATAGTTGGCCAGGCTATATTGACCCTAGACATGACTACATAACTGCCCAGGTTTAACCGCAGTTGACAAGACCCATTTACTTATGTTTTGTTCTACTTATAGTTACGAATCTCGACGGTTCGGTATACTTGTATATTTTTGAAAATACTGGTAGTTTGAAAATACTTTTAATTCAGAGCACTGAGGCCCTTTAGTGTTTATAGTTTTATACCATGTAAGGTTTGGTATACTTTATTCACTATAAACAAGGGCTCTGATACCAATCTATCACACCCCGAAAACTGAAGGCGGAAACATTTCCGGGGTTGACTCCACGTTGAGTATCAAATCCAATGTACATAGTAAGTAAAGTGAAACAAACATTACATTACATATTAAAACTTTTACAATTTGTTTCAAACGACACAGTTTATACAGTTGTGATACATAATATAGATATAAACAAAACGAACGAGCCTTGCACACACACGATCCTGAACCAAGTAAGTCTTCGGGTACGTGTACTATCGTTGGCTTGAGAACACAAGCAGTTTGAAAATCAGCATAACGCTGGTGAGTTCATAAGTAGTTTTGTTTTGTAAAAATGTTTATGTTTCCTTTCTGTTTCTGAAAATGTAACACACGCCAAGAAAAATCCCATATTTTCTTAAAAGTTGGTTGTTGTATCACAAAAGTAAAGTATAGTTTGATTATCCACTTCATTGTTCTATTCCTTTTATGTACCAGTGTATTCCCAGGAAAGTCCCATACTTTCCTGAATTGTTAGTTATTGTAAAAGATGTAATGTTACTCAGTTGGTTACACTTTTTTGGTTATGTATATGTTACCCAAGAATGCCCCATGCTTTCCTGTATGTTGGTTTTTAATGTGAAAGATGTATTCTGCTAAACCTGGTTATGTACAAAGTTTTCCCCAGGATGGTCCCATACCTTCCTGAATGTTGATTATCTTATGTAAAAGATGTAAAGGATGTAAAAGATGTAAACCGAAACCTAGTTATCTGAAAAATGCAGTAAGTGTTTCATTATTACTATAAGTAAATCTCTGTTATCCTAGTTGCGAGTTCCATAACCATACTAAAGACTGAACATGTGGCAATAAGTAGTCCACAACCTTGTGGCAATAAGTAGTCCACAATCCTTATGACTTTCGTCACCCTTGAACCATTTCGGTTCGGCTGTAGCTAGCAGCCAGGTATGGGGTAGTCAGCCCCGTATAGATCTATACACTCAAGTCACGATCTCTAAATTCCAGAGATTCTGGTTACGGGTGTAGTCCTCCACTCGTGTATCTCTGTGGAGTGTTCGCCGAGGACGTGTCTCCAATCATACGGAATAACAAATTTACTAGTAATAATAGGATAATCCTCCATTCGCGTATCTCTGTGGAATGTTACCGAGGACAAGACAGTGTACGAAATATATTGTTCATGTGTTATAAAGTCATGCTTTTAACTGATAAAGTGTGGAAACCATTTGTGAAATATATAAAACATAACAGTTTATAAAACCCATTTCACAAATAAATGTTTAAGTGATCTGTGTATTCTACTAGTTATCAGTTGTGTATATCAATATTAAAAGCATATGAAATGTGATACACACACATGAAAATAAGTTTTGAGTACAAGAAAACCCTTGTACTCTGCTTGTGTTCCCCCCCTGAAAACATTGAAAAACAGTGAAAAAGGTTACGGGTATGAACTCACCGGACTCGGAAATGTGTCGGTTTTGGATACTAGACGTTGGTTCGGGGATTGTTTACTCGCGATGTCCCTATGTAAAATGTAATATTTCCATATAATACTAATTAGATTTACAATCACTACTTATTTAGGACATTACACTCCAACGAGGTTAAGCACCTCAAAACGAGTGTTTGGAGTGACCCGGGTGACATCTACGGATGAAATATGGCACTAGGGACTTGGGACTTGAGTTTACTCTCCATAAGTAAACATTTAAATGAGTTTACAACCACAAAACACACCCACACATGAGTTTACGGCCGTAAACTCATGTTGGTGTGATTTTGAGGATTTAAGGGCTTAAATGGACATGGGGATTGCTGGAATGGATATCTAAAATGCCTTGGAACACTTGGAATGAATTAACATCATTTAAAAGGGAGTTTACGGCCGTAAACTCACCCATGGCCAAGAATGATTAATTTGAACTACAAAGGACAATCACATGTGATTCTAACTAATTTTCTAAGCATTGTTATGAATTTAGGTTACCATTTAACAAACTTTTAGGAGTTTACGGCCTAGAGGCATGTTCTATGGCCGTAAACTCTCCTTATGCTCTTGAAAAATTAGTTTTTGATGCTTAAAACACTCATATGTAATTCTAGAAATTTTTCCAAGCCTTTAGGGTGGTTTAAGACATCGTTTGACACACTTATAGGAGTGTACGGCCTAGGAGGAGTTCTTTGGCCGTAAACTCACTTATGTAGGGCATTTGTTGTGATTAAGGTCTCCAAATCATTTTTAGATGAATCTAGGATTTACCACAAGGCCATTGGTTGAGTTTCAAAGCATTTGGACATGTTTAAAGGCACTAAATCTCCATTAAAGAGGACTTTATGGCCCAAGAACATACCTTGGCCGTAAACTCTCTTTTGTCCCTGATAATTCGTGTTTTAATTGATTTAAGTCTGGATTTGCAAGCCTTATAGTCATATCTAAGTCCCAACTTTGATTTGGAAGGGTAATTTGGCTTAAAAACCCCATTTAATGGAGTTTACGTCCCAAGCTTGCTCCTTGGCCGTAAACTCATGTTTTTGGTCCCAAAACTCAAATAATTCATCAAATTCAAGGCTAAAGATGTTGAATAACATGCAAGGGAGGTTACCTCAAGGATTTGAAGCCTTAAACTTGAGATTTGGACCTTAATTCTAGCTTGAGGAGAGAGGTTGTGAGAGTTTAATGGGAAATTGGCCAAAGGCTTCAAATGAAGTCTTAAAACACTTTATATAGTGTTCGGGAATTGGACACGACGGAATTCTACCCGATACCGACGTTAAGTGGGGCTTTTGGTCATACCCGACCAAATTGTCGTGACTCGATATGGTCGATTTTATAATTATTCCGATCACTAAAGTGGGGTGTTAAAATGATTTCTAAATGTATTAAGACACCCATTAAGTCATTTTAGGTTGATATAAACTAATGACTTAATAAAATGGCGAAATCGGAAACGAATTTGAAAATGGCGTTTGGTTGATCAAATTGAATTACAAGTTGAGGTACAAGAAGTGATATGAACTTTCGGGTTGTTACATACATTTTACATATACATTTTGACAAATGAAATATTTTCAAGGGAAGTAAATTCCTTATTATCGTGAATCTGTTTATACCAAGTAATGTGAGACATTCAAACTTCAACATACTCGTATGTATGCATTTTAAGTCCTGTATTATATACCATAATCTCTTTGAGGGAGAGCGTGATACTTGTGTATAGATCTATACGGGATTGACAATCTCGCACCTAAACTGTTAGCTACAGTTAGACCGGCAGGTCTGGGGTGACAAATGTCATAACATTCCAACGCCTGAAGAACGTTGTTACATGCCATCAGTGTCAATAGCATGGTTATAAAACTCACATTGAGTATTAAAAACACGTTGATTTACGGAGTTTTCATATACCTTAGCAATTATAACTGTCCACAAATCTACTATTTTAGACGTGAAAAACATCATGGTAGTTTCATTTTAGGACTTTTAATGTACCATCTACTTACGAACAAATATTGGATTTCTGAAACAAACATTTAAAACAGTCGAGCCTTGGTAGAAGGCTACACTTTATACTAGTAGAAAATATGGGATTTTCTAGGAGTTTCAAGCGTTTACAATTACTTACAAACATATCCGTTGGCACAAACTTTCTTTCAAACAATTACATGTCTTTCTTTACAACTTTACAAATCAAAATCACATAAATACTTATGAACTCACCAGCATTATTGCTGATACTCGCTTTCAAAATAACTTGTATTCCCAGGATACGGATAGACAGGTACGACTACCAGGTTCTGTGAAGACGGAGCGATGAAGACTCGTCTTTTATTTCTGAATATTCATTTTTGTAGAATTATACTATGAAAAAAAACTCAAATGTAATTACAATTATACTATTAATGCAATGGATGATGTTGTTTCTTGTTTACTACTTAGCATTGTTGTGATACATTACATGACGTCCTCCGCCCCAGAACGTTTCCGCCGTTCTCGGTTTTGGGGTGTGACACCGTTCGACACATGACTCTATCGATCCTCATTCTATGTCATTTCGAAGTGTGCCAACTTCGACGACTCTATCAATCATGGTTCGACTTTGTACAACCATGTGTAAATCCCTAGCGTTGTGTAAAAAGAAATTTTTCCGTAGCCATCTCGGCAAATAAATGTTCTTCCGAACCTAAACATAATAAAGATAATGAACCCTAATGCGATCCGCCAGTCGTCCCTCTTACCTCGAACCTTTCGAAGTACCCAGGAGAAGGGTACCGCGCGCCGTTAACCAACCTTCTTAGACAGAAAGAAACCGAAGCAAAGACACTGCAGGTATTCCAGAAGATGATGACCACCTGAAGCATACTCCGTAGATCCACTGGAAAGACCCTTCGCACCTTGCAAGTATGTTTGTGAATCCAGAGAATAGAAATCATAGGACTGACTACTGTAACTGGGTATAGGTCTAAGGGTGGTATATAATGGAGATCAAAGTTCCGAGTGATGGAACCCTATACTGACTAGATTTTACCTACACCGAGAAAACTCAGAACCTTCGGAAGAGTAGTTGCAGAAGATGTTCGCACTACTCAGGCACTTCGTCCATCCCGTTACCAACAAGTAGTGCCTAGAACCCTCCGCCCCCTTACATGGAGGAAGTCACCGTCGCCCCGTAGACGATAGACTGTGTTCTCCGAAGTGAACACTAGAATGCCAAGAACCAGAGGATAACCTCTACAGCCAAGAATGCGTGAATAAAGTGCGAAGGTAGGCGGCGTTAAGCCTGATAACCCAGATCCCGGAGAGTTTATAGACTTGACACCAGTCTAGGTGTTAGTCGATGGGTTATACAAGAACACACGCTTTCTGCAACTGAAGTAAACCAAAGCCTTAGAGATTAGGGCATGTCTTTCAAGATTCATTGGACTACTAGGTGTTCCACGAATACTATCTCGCATAGAAATAGTAGAACCACCTCCCGAGATAGTCCAACACTCGTCTGGTGAAACCCTATCTCCCCGACCCTGAGGGTTCTACTATCAGCTTTAAAGCTGATAGTCCAACACTCGTCTGGTGAAACCCTATTTCCCCGACGATGATTAAGTCACGAATTTGCAAGCTAGATAAGTTAGATAACAAGCTAGGAAGGTTTACTTACGGATTTGAGGCTCGAAGGGGCGATTTTTGACCAAAACCCGTTTGTAGAGAGAGAAAGTAGAGAGAGTCTAAGGTGGGGAAAAAGGGTGGGAGTGAAACCAACTCAACCCTTATATATGGTAGAGCTTATAGCCTGGTTGGGGTTCACCTGACACCAACTATGAACGGGGTTTTTCACAACTATTATTAATCACGGCAAATTTTAAAATTAGTAGGAATCATAGTAGGAATTATAGGGAAAGACCCGAAGCCTAATCATAAGTATAAGGAAACATTGTTTGAAACACAAAGTAAATGAGTTTGAATGGTAACATATAGAGTAAAATGTACAGTTTAATAAGGAGTTTTAAACATAATAAGTGTTTACGATAAACATTTGAAGGAAAGTGTTTGGTAAAACGGCTAATGAGTAGCCAATCATTTAATTGCTGCTTATTAATCACAAGTGATTGATATAATAACTAGCATGATTCTACTTGTATCCCCTCATAAAACATTTAAAAACAGTTAAAACATTAATTAAGGGGTATGAACTCATCTGTTGTGGGTGATACGGATGAACTGAAGAGGTGGGATGGCTAGGTGTCAAGTGAAGTCTTGAACACACTCTATGATCCTAGTTAACATATAATATCACATATATGTAACAAATTAGTCTATAAACAACTAATAAACAAGTCAAGACACCCTAGGACATGCTAAACACCTTTATCAAGTGTTATTAGCCTCTAGGATTGCATCTAAGTGTTTGTAGGGAATGCTTTGGTGTGTAGGGCTCAAGGAAAACTCCATAAGGGAGTTCACGACCCTAAAGACACTACTAAATGAGTTTACAATTGTAAACTCATGAGTTTACGGCCGTAAGCTCATACTTATGTTACCATTTTGTGTTTGATGCTCTACAAGACCCTAAGAAGCATTTTTACTTAATGGCTTGGTCTATGGAAGAGTTTAGGGCATAATATAACTCCTTTTAGGAGTTTACCACCCTGGGACCATATCCCTTGGAGATTACGGCTGTAATCTCCCTTGAGAGGATGTTTTTGGTGTTTTCAAGTCCCTAATTTAACTAGGAACTAAATTATGCTAGTGTACAAAGCTTTACAAGAGTTTATAGCACCATTTGGCACCATTGTTTGGAGTTCACGGCCCTGGAACTTCTTGGGCCGTGAACACCATACTCTTGGTGTTCAAAGGTTGTTTTCAAGTCCTAAACTCATTAGGGTACATGTCTAAATTAGTCTCTTGGCTTAAGGAAAGCTTTTAGGGTGTTTTGGTATCTAAAAATGGATTTCACGGCCCAAGAACTTCCTTGGCCGTGAACTCACTTTCACCCTTTGTTTATTTATGATTTTGTGGTATAAACATGTCATGGTAGTTCCTAGGTTGAACTCCAAGGCTTTGAGGGACATTGGGCACACTTTGGCCCTTAAAAAGGAGTTTACTCCCCAAGGTGTTCTTGGGCGGTAAACTCACAGATCTTAGTGTTTTGACATGATTTTGATGTTATTAAACATAATCTAAGCTGTATATTACAACTAGATAGAAGTACTCACAATTTGGGATGAAAACCCAAAGATCCGTGAGAGAGAATTTGGCTATTCTCTAGTTCGAAATGTAACTAATGAATAAATATGGTTCAGATTTCTATATATAGTCATGGGATTTTTGGCAGAAAATATTTTATTCCTGGAATGAACTCTAATATCATAGTGTATTGGAATAACAGTGTTGCACAAAACCCGAGTGCATCCACTCTCTTGATATCTCCTAAAGGGTAAAACCTGGAATACTCAAACTTATACCCAAAGTCTAGAATTTCACTGTAACTGTTCTGACTTCTATTGACTTGATATGGTTTGTTCAGAATGGAAATTTCGGGTTGTCACATCATCCCCCTGTTAAAGAGAATTTCTTCTCGAAATTAGAATTTAGATAAGGAAGTAGGTATGAATGATCGATTCGTGAGGTGGAAACTTCCTAATCGATTGGTTCTAGCGCTCCTAAGTGAAATCGAGTCCTCGGTTGGTATCCCAACGAACCTTCACTAACTGGCGACGGCGTTGCCTCGTCCGCTTGACCTCTCGGTCGAGGGTCACTACAGTTCTAATACGAATGCGAGGATCTCGTCGAGTGGACTTACAAGAGTCCTAACGGAAAGGTACGGTTTCACGGTCGAGACGCGAAGAGTAAATGTATGTTACTGAGTTCGCGGAGTAGGTCTAGTTTGCGAGGTACAGGACCGATTCGGGCACAAATCTCGGAGGTCCTATCTATCTTGGATTTAGCTTTCCACGTTTTACGAAGCGTTTTAAGCCATTCCTAGAGTGAGATCCCCTAAGGAATTTGGTCTCTCACTTGGAATTCCAAAGGTTGTTTCGCTTGCTAAACTTCCCAGTCAAGGGCCACCCCTTGTTGGGTCAAAGTTGAAAGGGTTTCTGTAATTTGTGAGGAGTTCTGAATGAACTATGTGTTGGGTTTTGAGCAATCTAACACTTCCTAAGTGTGAATGCACCCCTAATAAACCTTGGATCTATGTTTGTCTAAATACATGCAAAATAATAATTTTTCCAAGGTTCATAACCTATCTAACATGGCATGGGGTACTTTTAAATATAAAAGAATTAGATGAGATTACATACCTTTTGATGATGAGTTTAATTCCTAAGGAGTTTGAGGGCCAAGCACCAATAGTGTGAATGCCTCAAATGGAATCACAAATCACCACAAACTCTTGGAAAACTTTGAGAGAGTACACACACTTGTAATTTTCGGCCACACACAAGCACACACACTAGTGCCACTAGTTGCCATTTCATGCTCCATAAGCATGCTTATATAGTGTGCATGGTTAGGGTGAAACCCTAATAACCCATGACCTTTCCTTTTCCAAGGATCCATGGGTTAAAAGCTCCATGGATCACCCATGGACTTCCATACAAGCCTAGCCCATTAACAAATGAGTGTTAGCCCACACTATATAAAACCAATAGCCCACAATCTAATTATTCTTCCTTTTAATCTCTAAATTAATTCATAATTAATTTAAGACTAAGACTAATTAAATAACATGACTTCATATTAATATATTATAACTTATAATATATTAATAAACATATGTGTATAACTCTCATAAAATTATCCATAAATAGTTTGGATGAAATGCAACCCAAATGGACCATGCCGGGTCGGGTCAAGTATATACCAAATAAGTTATGGACTTAGACACCTTATCCAACAGACTCCCACTTGGATAAGTCTAATAACTATATTTGCGTATGTTACTTCAGGAACCAAGCAACAATCGTAGCTCTCGAAAACTCTGTTGAACTATGAAGCGCCATTTTAGATAAGTGATCATATAATCCTCTGTTCTCATGATATCAGCCGGACAAATACATGGAACAACGTCGTACTTATTGTCCAGCAGTTTGTTTCCCGATTTCCGATTTGTTTGACAAAGAACTTAATAGAACACATCAATTTTAGTTATGACCGGCCGGTATATAGGTCACAACAAAATCATCGAGGGGCCCAGATATCGCTTCTATTTCTAGATGGAACAGATAAACTTCGACTCATATCCTTGTTCTACTACTTGTTGAATTGTACACAAAGGCACGTTTTATAACATCAAGTTACTGATGCGTTTACGTGCAATCAATGCACAACCAACTCATAGGTAACAACTCATATCTCTAGGTTTGAAGATTTATATGATATTACCGTCTCACGATCACTCGAGATAAATTCCATGAAGTGATACAAGTGAGCGTGGGTTTATTCCACTACTCATAACTTATGAGCACTCATGAATGTTGTAGCAACCATTGCTATGACTAAACCCATTTAGCCATCTACAAACTCAATTCATGACAGTCTTGATTCATACCTACTTCCAACATATGAATGACTGTGGAGTGTTTAAATAACTTAGTCATTCGGAAAGAATAACCTAGCTATTTTGGAAGTCAAAACATGCAAAGTGAAACACAATAATAATCGAATCCAATATGGTCTCAGAACCCTTTTGAATATAAATAGAACCACCTTTTATTTATCACCATATTGATTACACATTATTCATTGTATAATGTTTCAAACAATCAACTTAAGACTTGAATAAAAAAACAATAGTCGTCCCATGCTCCTAGCATGTACACTTTGTTTTTCTAAACAATAGTTATGCGATACTCCAAGTATGCACACTATGTTTGTCTATGATCCTTACATTTTGATGTAGATCAATTGAACATGATTCCATTGATACTCATTTCACAATCCCAAATCCTTATTGTAAATGTGAGAATCCCCGATTCCTATCATTTACCAAAAAAAACTGTTAGATTTTAAACTTTTATGCAATGTTCCTCTTGTAATGATTATGCACAAGGTCACCAAAACCATGTCACCAGTCATTACAGAGTATTCCAAAGAAGGTCAACTTCTATGGAACGGAAGTCTCATATTCAAAGTACATTGCTTTGAACATCCTTCTTGCATTAAGTTTTTCTAATCTTACATAGATTGAATAACTTCCACCTATGGAGACTTTTCCACAGTCCCATTTTGACTATCACTTCCGAACAAGAGTTACTTCTTTTCAGAATATGTCAATATGGTCCTTTCCGACAACTTACATCATACTTCCAACTGTCCCTGAGCAACCAATCTTTGGCGAACCTCAGATTTTTCCTCGACAATTGCTTAATCACTTTAGTCATATCCAGTTCTAGACTTTTCCCTTCTCAATGCCTTAAGCATTTGGAAAATTTAGAAAAGATGAATATTATAGCACATGCAATCGATCCTATATCCGAAGCATATGGGACACAATTCATGATGTTTGACACAAAGACATGATACTAGACCAGTCTTTTGCTACAATAATTTTTCTTTGCCATGTTTTCGAAAGTTAACTATGAAGAGGGATGTCGTAGTCATAATCAAATTTTGAAAACGCAATATATATAGAATTTCTTCAAGTTGAACCATTCCAACATAAAACTCATATATATGTCCTTGACTAAAGATGATTAAAATCTCAATCTAAGCTTCTAGAATTGAAATGAAGTATAATTTCCTCTCCCTTAATTATAGCAAAACAACTTTTCAACCCCTACAACTTCACGAATTGAAACTTTGTTTTCTATAATTAACATTGCTAACTTGCAACACTAAACGTAATAATCATGCTCCCACTAACATGATGATTATCAGCATAACACTTATGCTCCCACTAGCTCTGACATATTTCCAGAAATCTGTTGGACTTCTGAAATTTAGATTCATACACCCTTTCTTAGATAGCTCACATGTGTGTCTAAGCAATTTCAAGAACTATGAAAAGGGATGCCGTAATCATAGTCTCAATTTCTTAGACCTTTGCCATTTCTCACAAGTCCATGTTAGTGTGCCGGTTAACCACACACGCTCCACTAACGACTTTTGAAAATGCAAATAACACAATTGATATCTACGTAAAATCTACTTAGTGAAAGCGTTTCCTCACCATCATTTTCATGAATCGGAGAGAAACCTTATGACACTTAGATTTTATAGTGTATGAGTTCCTATCCATGTGAATTTGTCAAAACCATAATCACAAGATAAGGTTAGTGACAAATTCAGCCTTACATGGATTAAACTTGTTCAATTTTAGTTTCTTGTCACCTAGGTAGCACAAGGCCCACCAATGCTTCCAAGTTGAACTCTGATAACTCACATGCAAATTCAACTTATTTGAAGTAGGTACAGAAATAAGAATTATGTCAACACGATAGGTTGCAAACCTTAAGTCGTGTGCTAGTGATAAATTACAGGTTTTACTCTTGATTAAATCTTGAAACTCTTTCAGGATCTTTAAGGCTCCCACTGTCCCCTTGACATATAAGTTTCCCCAGTCAAGAACCATTCCTTGACAAAACAAATATTCAAGGGATAGTGCGGATTCTTATCAAGACTAACACTTCACACAATTGGTCCTAGTTGGTCTTTGTCTCATCCAAGACATCACAACTTACCAAACTCAAATGTACAAGGGTAGAAAACATTTTACTCTTACATTTGACTAGTGTTAATAAATGTTCCTTTATGTCACTCAAAGTTACAATCTTAGAGTATGACTCTAAGAATTGTTTTGGAACGAAGTATGACTCATCTTCTTGATTTTAACCAATCCAACAATTCATGACCTCTCTTCTTAGCCATAACAATGCACTAAGACGTCCTTAGAGTATGAATTTGTGATATGGTTTCATAATCATTAAGATGATCATGAAATACGATACTAAAGTACTCTCTCATCCTTTCAGATTTGAGAAACTTTTATCTTTCTGCCTAATTTGATTCTTCTCATTTGTTTTGTCATACATTGTAACCTTTCCAATGTTAGAAAATTATACTTAACCTTATAAGTATAATCATATTTACTAATCTTTAGTAAATCATCACAAATCAATCTTTGTGGTGGACCTTGACCAGCGCACACCCAGTGTACCTAATTCCTTAGTCCTTCAATTGACTCACATATGCATGTGATCAAAGAATTAGTCTTAATTTTCAAACATGAAAATTCTCATTCATCATACAATACAACTTGTATGATTCCAAGTTTCTGTCCAATTGAAACATGGGTGATGAAAAACTTTCTTCATTTGGTAAATTTAGACACTACCACGAATGAAAGAATCAAATCCACTTTCCAATATTGCTATTACTGGAAACATATAAGCAACAATTTTCCACATATGCCATTGTAAGGATATTTTTTAAAATAAATAAAATTAAAACCCTTTTTTTCTTTTATTTTAAAACTTTGCGGAAAAACTTATCCTTACAATCCACATGAAAACCTTGTTGTTATCTATTCATAAGCAATATATTATAACTCTTAAGCAACAGCTCAAAATTCTAATTGCCGAACCATGCGGTCGAAAACCCACCTTTGCAATCAGAATTAACATATACTTACTTTAAGCTTCCTATCTTTTCTTTGATTCTTAAAAAACATCAGCATGTGACCCATTCACATTATGTAATAAGAATCTCCAAATAGGAACTTAATAGAGTTAGACAGTGGACTTTACCAGAAGTAGAGTCAAACCTCTTGACTTGATCAACCTTATGACCTTTCAGGTGAATAGGGCAGCTTCGCAACCAATGCCCCTTCCTTTGGCAACAAAACACATGGACCCTTTGGTAATGGCACATGAGACTATCTCAGAATTTGCCTTTCTCTTTACTATTTGGTCAACTTAGTTGACTATAGCCGATCCCTTTCCATTGGGAAGAGAAATCCTTTTCTAGATATCCAATGCTACCATTGTCAATGTCCATGTAGACTTGGGAAGTTGTTCTTTTAATCAAATTTGCTTTACTGGTGTTCCAAATCATTGCTGATTCCACAATACCAAGCAAATAGATAACATCATTAAGGGTCATGTCATAGTCCGTCTCATAGTTGTCCCAAAGAGACTCACTATGTTACTAAGAAAGTGATTGAACATCCAACTTTCACGGGACTTTGACACCCAACTCTCCCGGCTTGTCAATATGTGACTTTATCTCCAAGATATGAGCACACATAGACTATGCTTGCCAATAGGTATTGAGTGACTTTAAACTTTTCAAGAACTTGTGGGTGAGGGAGAATAATTGGAGGAGGTGGAGGAAGTGAAGCATGATGTTGAGGGACACCATCTTCAAGAGATTTGGGAAGATCATAGTTGTCTGAACCAGACATCTATAATGGGAGAAAATCAAGTTAGTTGATTCAAAGTCCTTAATATAACACCCAATATGAAATATTAACGCTAGGACCCAACACAATATTTTATAATTTGGAAGAGGGATGCCGTAATCCAAGCTATAAAATATTTGAAGGTAGGCGAATGACGATTCACCAATTTCCACCATGAAAAATGAAATAATTTATTAGGTTTTAATTGGATTTGAAATTCCTAGATCTTTTGAGATTCATTGAACTTTTCAATGGCATGTTTCAATCTCGAGTGTGCCCTCTCAAATTTTGTGATTGGGATGCCGAGGATCACAAAACAAGGTGTGAATAACCATACCAATTCACTTGGTACCCTTAATATTATCACCTAATCAATGTGCCGGTTAACCACACACGCTCCATTGATCTATGACAAACATTAAGTCACCCTTCGTGATCCTTACTAGTCCAAGTTAGTGTGACGGTTAACCACACACGCTCCACCAACGACTTGGTAAGGTACAAAGTGTGAATTCCATGGGCTAGCACCAAATTCACATTTTTCCTAAAGTAACTAAGATTGGGAATTAAATAAAAAATATTTAGTTACTTTATAATAATCATTATACGTTTAATGAGAATTTAAAGTCATTGTCCTACCCGTTCGGCTAACGACCCTCCACCGATCAAGCAAGCGGTGGGTGAGAGTGGACACCCATTAAGTCGCCATTTTATAGGAAACAACCTTATACCCACCTTATAGACCGGCTTCGTGAATGAGGCCTACTAACAGTAAAACGACTTGTTCTTATACATATATATAATAATTAACCATTAATGTTATAAATAGTATAAGGGTTGAATTTTAACTATTAAAACTCTAAGGGTTGGAATTAAAGTTTATTAAAGTGTGTGAAACTTTACAAATTCCAAAACTTGAGGGCAAGTTTTGTAACTATCCAAAAACTTTTCATTTCATAACTTATGAATTAAAGGTTCATAAAAATGAAGACTCTTCATTTTCATGTAACTTATGTGTTTAAATGTGTGTTAAAGAAAAGTGACCTTTGGATATCCATAACTTGAGGACAAATTATGGACTCCATTAAAACACATAAATGATCAAGAATTAATTCCAAACAATTCAGCAAATAATTCTGTTGGGCTGAAAAGAGTTTTGATGTTCCGTCTTTTAGGCTCGTTAGATTAGCCTTTTATTCTCCGGTTTGGGCCTGTCCAACCGAGAGCCTTTTATGTATAGTATTTAAGTTAATTGTTGCATGCATATTAGGTTAAGATTCATAAGATTCTAGAGATTATCGATATAGCGATTCATCAAGAGTACATTATTTTTCCAGTAATCGTTCTTGTAATCTTCCAATCCTTTACAGTTGATGTTCTTAATCGAGCTCTTCTAAGGATTTTATTTAATCATTCGACTCGTTTGATTCAAGCTGTTTGTTCTTATTATTGCGTTTTTACTGTTTTATATTCATATACTTGTTCAAGATCTAATCGATCTTCATAGATTAAAAGTTGTTTTAATCCCATCAATTGGTATCAGAGCAGGAGGCTGTGTAATCGATACACATCTTTTCTGTGAAAAAGATTTCCATTAGGGTTTTCCGCAATCATCGATATTTATTGAGCCGTCATCTTAATTGACGTATCTTAGTATTTATTGTTTTGCCCTAATCTGCTTTATTACAAGTCTGATCTTTGAACAGGTTTTTACGATCATTATGGACGCAACGCAATCAAACCCTATTAATATTTCCAACAACATCGGTTCGACGACAAAGATTCCAATCTTGTACACCCATGACTATGAAGTATGGGCACATCATTTTGAAGACTATGTGATTGGATCGGAAGACAATGGTTTTCTCATATGGGAAGCTATCATCAACGGACCGTTTTCTCATTCCGCGACATCCAGAGTTATTAAGACGCAAAAAGAGTACAACGATCTGCTTAAGGACGTGACGAATATTGCGCAAGATGAAAAAGATAAATTTCAGTGCAATATTAAGGCACTTAGGTTGATCAGATTCGCCCTTCAGTCCGACACATTTAGGCTGGTCAGCTCATGCACTACGGCGAAGGAAGTGTGGGATAGACTTCGCGAACTGTATTCCACAGACGAAGATCTTGAACATTCCATCCAAACCTTGCTTCTATCTGAATTTGGTGAATTCAGGCAAGGGGCCGAAGAAACTGTGACCCAGACGTTTGATCGCTTCAATCATCTTCTCAGCAAGATGATCAAACACGACATTGAAAGGAAGCTCATCGAACAAAAGGTTACTTTCTTGAACGGACTGCGATCTGAATGGAGAGCAGTTGTTTCCACAGTCAAAGCCCATGAACAGTTTAAATCATATTCTTTGGCGAAACTGGTGGGTATTCTAAAGTCCCAAGAGAAGATTGTGGTTCAAGAAAAGAATGTTGTCTCCAGTCTTGGTTCGTTGGCCCTCTTATCAAAAAGTAAAGCTGTGGTGGAGGACGAAGAGCTCAACTTGGAAGAATATGACCTCTCAACTGAGGATTATGCCATGATGGTATCCAATCCTAAGAGGTTCATAAAGAAGAGATTCCCCAGCAACAAAAACCGAAACTGGCAGGGGAGTTATAGCTCTAAAAAGGCGAACAATGAACCAAAGGCTGAGGAGCCCAAGAAGGAACCGAAAGCAGATGGCGATTCCGGAGTAAGCTGCTTCTACTGTGGTGGCAAGAACCACTACGCTAAGGACTGTGTTCTTAAGAAGATGGCTGAAAAGGATGATGGAAAGGATGAGGAAGCCATGCTGCAGAAGAGATTGGATGAGTTGAGAAAGAAAAAGTCTACCGCTAACCCTTCTATTAATGCTCTTATTGTGCAGGGTTCGGTTAATGGCGATGAGTTCGGTAGCACCGAAGTTTGGTCTACTGACTTAGAAGATGAAGAAGTGAGGAAGCCTACTCATGGAAAGGCTTATATGGCTAAGGAGGAAAGCAGTGGTGGAAAATGCTTCATGGTGTCTGGCGTATCTCAGATGAGGGGATACAATACCGATGGAGGAAGCAATGGACCGAAAGTGCAGGAGGATATGTGCTTTACGGCCAAACCACTCAGCCAGCAGTTCAATGAACTCGATGAACTGATAAAGAAGGTACAATCTGTTTTTATTTCATCTAAAGTACCATCATCCTCATATGAGAAAGAACTAAAAACCGTTAACACAAAAATTTCTCATTTAGATAGTAGCTTAACTGAAACTCGAGTCACCAATTCTAACCTGACTGATCAATTAAGCAGGGTGGCGTCGAAGAGTGAGGAGCGGCGTATGTGGATTGAGTGAAAAGAGTCGGAATTAGTTAAAGTTAAAGACGAAAACATTTCTTTACAGAGAGACAATTTGAAATTGTTGAAACAACGAAATGTTTTTTGTTTAATAGCTAAACGTTTATATTCCAATATTACTCAACTTCACTTGGACTGTGAGATAGGCCAAAAGATTCATCGTATGATTTTGCCCTTCCTAGAATTTAAGGAAGATGAAATCGATGCTGAAGCTTACAATTGTGAGAGTGTGATATCGTCTGATGATGTCAACCCAACGTATAAAATTGGATTGGACAAAATTGAGTCATTCATTAAGTCCAAAGACCACAAGGACATGCTCAAAAACCTTTTGGACGAAAATGACCGACTTAAACTGAGAACCGAAACCATACAAAAGTTTGACTCTCTAAACGCCAAAGTAAGCTCAGAAAATAAAATCGATGTTGAAAATGCATCTGAGCTTAACGAGGACGAAAACATGAGTGAAATTTCTGTAGAGGATACGGTTGACTGCTCAGAATTTGTTAAAAGCGAAACTGAAAACCACAAAAATCTTATTTCTGAAAACTCTGTGGAATTCGCTAGATTGTCCCAACAAAAGTCCCCGAAATTAGTAGAAAAAGTTGTTGTGTATCAAAAAGTCAGGACCACTCCAAATCAAGTATACAAGGTGACTGGAGTAACCGAACATCAAACAGCTGAACTCACAGCTATTGTTAACGAAGACAATGCTGATGGCTGTGATGAGTTCTTCTGGGAAGCTCCTATTGATAATGGAAACGAAACCGTTGGTCTTTCTGAAAGAACCTCCTGGATGAAGAAAGGGAGACACATACCTGAACCCTTGAACAAGCCTGATAATTTCAGTGAACCAAGTACAAGTGGTTCAAAAGATATTCCTCAAGAGGTTGATAGTTCAGCAAAAGCAGACATTCCTTCATCAGATACTCCTTCCACTTCCTCAGGGCATACTGAATCTTCTTCAGATATTCCCTCTGCTCCCTCGGCTCAAAGAAAAACTCCTGAAGTTCAAAAGGAACCAGCCAAGGTGACATCAAAAACGAAAGCGAACGTTCATCATCAACCTAAGCAGATGAGGGATAAAAAGATAGAAAGGAACCAAAGATACAGGAAAAATCTTTCTGAAAGGAAACAATTCTGGCACTCCCAGAACGCATACTATACACACAAGGACAAGAATCTGAAGTATGAAAACAATCCTGTACGAAAGCCTGAAAGTTCCACTAACCGAAAGTCAAGGTTCGGTTCGCAAGAAGATACCAACCGAAAGCCAAGGTTCGGTTCGCAAGAAGATACCAACCGAAAGCCAAGGTTCGGTTCGCAAGAAGATACCAACCGAAAGCCAAGGTTCGGTTCGCAAGAAAATACTAACCGAAAGTCAAGGTTCGGTTCTGAAAAGGATTCCAACCGAAACCAAAGGTTCGGTTCCAAGAACAACTCCAACCGAACACAGAGGTTCGGCTCTGAAGTCAAAAGAGAACAAGACTCGAAGGTCCGCCCCTTCAACGATCAAAAGCAAAAGGGTCACCTAGAGTCATCAGCAAGGAAGACTTCTCCATCCAGATCCAAATCCTCTCTTCCTAATTCTTCTCGTTCTTCTACTTCCACTCATTCATCTCCATCTAGTTCCAAAACTAATCCCACTTGCACTCAAAAACCTCATTCTTCAGCTGAACAGAAGGGAAAGCAAAAGGTCGATGAATCCAAACCTGAGTCCAAAGTGAACCAACCCAATCTTAACAAAATAAAAGTCTACACCATTAAAAAGAAAGATGAAACAACTCTAATTAAAAGAACATATCTAGTTGACATCACTCTTGCTATTCCTGTTCCCATGAAAAGCTCACATGGACCCAAGAAACTTTGGGTTCCTAAATCTGCTTAATTTTTGCAGGTTATAAGTGACGAGCAGTTTGACGAAGAATGGTACATCGACAGTGGCTGCTCGCGTCACATGACAGGGAGGAAAGAGGAGCTCAGGGAATACAGATCTCTTGCAAATGGTGGCAACGTTAAGTTTGGAAATAACTCTTTCGGCACCATAAAGGGATATGGGATGATAACGAATGGTGATTTTACCATAAGGAAGGTGGCCTATGTGGAAGGACTTCAACACAACCTCATCAGTGTATCTCAGCTTGTTGGAGGTACAGGTCTCAAAATTTCATTCGATGATGAAGGTTCTGAAATCATAGAGAAAAAGACAAAGAAAGTGATTCTGAAGTCAGAGCGAAAGGGTGAAATGTTTCCTCTGAACATGAAACCCATCAAAGGAAACCCAGCCATATGTCTGCTATCAAAAGCTCAATCCGACGAAAGCTGGTTGTGGCACAGAAGACTCTCTCATCTCAATTTCAAAGATATCAACCGACTTGTCACTGGAGGTCATGTTAGGGGTCTTCCATTGCTCAAGTTTGACAGAGAGCATTTATGTGCTGCATGCGAAATGGGAAAGCAGAGTCGTCAAAGTCACCCATCCATAATTAACACAAAAGTTGTTGAACCACTCGAATTGCTTCATATCGATTTGTGTGGTCCTTCATCTATTGAAAGCATCGGTGGTAGCAAGTACATTCTTGTTATCGTTGATGACTTCTCTCAATTTACATGGGTGTTCTTTCTAAAGCTCAAATCTGAAGCGACTCAAAAGCTGAGAGTGTTTATCAAGCAAATTGAAGTCCAGCTCAAGAAGGTCATTCGCAACATCAGGAGCGACAATGGTCTCGAATTCAAAAACAGGGAGTTTGAAGAGTTTCTTGCAGAAAAGGGAATTAGCCATAATTTCTCAGCTCCCTACACACCACAGCAGAACGGGATAGTCGAAAGACGAAACCGATCTCTGTGTGAAGCTGCTCGAACTATGTTAAGTTTCGCTTCCTTACCTCTTTATTTTTGGGCTGACGCTATTTCTGCTGCTTGTTATACACAAAACAGGTCCTATCTCAACAAGCGATTCACGCTCACACCATATGAGATATTAAACAACAGGAAGCCCAATGTGAAATTTTTCCACGTTTTTGGCTCAAGGTGTTTCATCTTTAACTCTAAAGAACACCGCAACAAGTTTGATGTCAAAGCCGACGAGGGAATTTTTCTGGGGTACTCACTCACATCCAAGGCGTACAGGGTCCTAAACAAACGATCAAGAAGGATTGAAGAGACATACTATGTGACCTTCGACGATAACTACGTCAAGAAGCTACAGGCCATAGATGACACTGCCGGGGAAATATTTCCTCAAACTGGCCAAGTCACAGTCTCAATCGCCAATTTGTACGAGAAATTTCTGGAACTCTTTGATGAACCGGAAAAAGCTTCTCTCTCCGAAGCAGGTGCAGCTGACAACAAAATAGATCATATGAAGCAGATTGTCGAAGATGCTGCAAGAAGAATGCATGAAGGAGAATCGCCCACTGATGACTCTCCAACCAACAATGCTTCAGTCGAGGGGGAGCCAAGTTCTCATGTCGAGGGGGAGCAAAGCTCTACAACTTCATCCGAAGGTCCTTCACCAACCGAAGGTACCTCTCCAACCGAAGGTGCCCCTCCAAACGAAGGTGCTTCAATGCCTGAAAGTCTAGCACCGCAAGAAACCCCTGAACCTCATGTTTCTCAAGACTCATCAATTGAGGGGGAGCATGATGATATGATGCTTGATTTTGATAGCCAATCTGAGCCCGAAGAGATGATCAATGCTGAACTATGTCCAACCTTCGACCCGAATTACCCTCCTCTCACAAAATGGACCAGAGATCATCCTATCTCTCAAGTAGTTGGTGATGTATCTGAAAAGGTTCTGACCCGATCTCAACTGAAGGCAAAACAGACATCCTTATTCTCAAAGGTAGAGTTTTGTGTGTTTAACTCATTCGTATCAAAAGTTGAACCGAAGACAGTGAACACTGCCCTCGATCAATTTGATTGGGTTCAAGCAATGCAAGACGAACTGAACGAGTTCGAAAGGAACAAAGTCTGGCGCCTCATTCCAACTCCTCCAGACGCTTCGGTTGTTGGTCTTAAATGGGTTTTCAGAAACAAAATGGACAAGGAAGGTAATGTCATAAGGAACAAGGCTCGTCTGGTTGTCAAGGGATACTGTCAGGAGGAAGGGATAGATTACGAAGAGACGTTCGCTCCAGTAGCTAGGCTAGAATCGGTTAGAATATTTCTGGCCTATGCTGCTCACAAAAACTTTGAGGTTTTCCAAATGGACGTCAAGTGTGCATTTTTCAATGGAGAACTTGAAGAAACTGTGTATGTGGAGCAACCTCCTGGGTTCGTGAACGAAAAGTATCCAAATCATTGCTATATTCTGGATAAAGCTGTGTACGGCCTCAAACAAGCTCCGAGGGCCTGGTATGAAACGCTTACAAAATTTTTAAAGATGTCCAAATTCAAACAAGGTTCGGTTGACCCAACCTTCTTTCGCAAAAAGGAAGGTAACCACCTTATGATAGTTCAAATTTATGTCGATGACATCATCTTTGGCTCTACGAATCCCAGCTTAACAGCTGAATTCAGAAAGTTGATGGAGACTAAGTTTGAAATGAGCTCAATGGGTCCTATTAATTTTTTCCTTGGTTTAAATATAAGACAGGGACCCGAAGGCATCTTTATCAATCAGGAAGCTTACACGAAGACTCTCCTAGCAAAGTTTGGCATGATGGGAGACTCAAAAGTCAAAGTCCCAATGGCATTCGGCACCAAGCTTACCCCTTCTCTAGACAAACCGGCTGTCGACATCACGCTCTATCGTCAAATGATAGGCTCACTGATGTATCTAACTGCTAGCAGACCTGATATCATGTTTTCTGTGTGTTATTGTGCTCGATTTCAGGCTAACCCACGCGAACCTCACATGCTGGCAGTGAAGAACATCCTATGCTATCTCAAGCGAACCGCCTCCCTAGGTCTATGGTATCCATCCAATTCAGGCTTCTTCGTTCAAGCCTATTCTGATGCTGACCTTGGAGGATGTGGACTCGACCGCAAAAGCACAACTGGTGGCTGTCAATTTCTTGATGGGAAGTTGGTCAGCTGGCAATCCAAGAAACAAACATGTGTGTCGCTGTCTACTGCTGAAGCGGAATACATTGCCGCTGCATCCTGCACATCACAAGTGATTTGGATCCAGAGTCAACTTCGAGACTATGGACTCAATATGAAGAAGATCCCACTATATTGTGACTCTGAAAGTGCAATTAGGATCTGTCATAACCCAGTGCAACACTCTAAAATCAAACACATAGCACTGAGGTATCACTTCATCAAAGATCATGTGGAAGATGGAAATGTCGAAGTTCACTTCGTAAGAACCACTGATCAACTGGCTGATGTCTTTACTAAAGATCTTCCTGAAGCATCGTTCAATAAAATATTGCAAGGGCTAGGAATGATGGAATCAGAGTCAGTACCTCACACTACCTCTCATTCTCAAACGTAAGAAGCGAAACCAACCGAACGTTCGGGTTCGGTTCAACCATCTGACTCGCTTATTACTTCAAAGGTAGTTTTTCTGTGTTGTATATTTCTTGTGCAAAATTTGTTTTTCTTTATGTAAAAAGTTTTTTTTTATTGCATATCTAAACTCCTTGGTTTCTTAAAAATTTTCCATAACCAAAACCTCCAGAAGGTTCGGGTTCGGTTTTTCAAAATTTTCAAGAACCGAAACCAACCGAAGGTTCGGGTTCGGTTTTTCAAAATTTTCCTGAACCGAAACCAACCGAAGGTTCGGGTTCGGTTTTTCAAAATTTTGTGCAACCGAAACCAACTGAACGTTCGGGTTCGGTTTACCAAAATTTTCTACAACCAATTCCAACCGAACGTTCGGGTTCGGTTTTTCTTTTTCACCAAAGTTTTTTTTTCTTTTCGTATTTTTTTTCTTTTCACTCTTTTATTTTTATTATCTATCACAAATCCAAAAATGTTTTTATTGTGTGCTAATTTGTTTATGGGAATATATTCGATGCTTTACTTAAGTGTCCCTAGAAGCATGCTGCTGTATGTGTCCCAAGCCTCATAAGATTTTGAATAATCACCTTCATGACCTGGTATACACAAACCTTGTCTTCCCAATAAGGCTAACTCATTTATTCTAATCGTGAGCTACCTCACTCTTTTCTCACATGAGTTCAGAGTCTCCTGCTTGGTCCTTTTGTTCGCAGCAGAGGTACTATGTCTTCTTTCACCATCCCCATTACACTTCTCCATAACATTCGTTTCATCACTGTAACCCTTGAGACTCTCAGAAACTACCACTGAGGTTTATGGTTACACAACATCTGTGTTTATGATCTTAGCTTCGTGCCACTACGAGCTGAGTGAAACCCAAAATTCAACACCAACGAATTGACGGTGACCAATTAACTTGATTAAGTTTTCACCAATGAATTGACGAATGTACCTTCATGAAATCTCAATTTTTTTTGCGTGATTCCAATGAAATTGTTACACACCATAACATTTCTTCCCATGGGATCCAGTTTTAAATTTTTTTCTGAGATTTCATATTTATCCAACCCACTACAAAATCAACTCAAACCTACTTGTTCAACAGACTACACCGGTCTCACAAGTACTTTGTTCACATTCGTTCTTATATCAAGAATTGCACTGTTGAATCAAAGCGAAACTACCCTTAACTTGCCTTATTAAAAGAAGCCTTTCAACATTTCTTAATAAATGTTTGATCGTAATTCAACGGGATTCCACACTAACACTTTGAGGTCTCTCTTGACCTTGAAGGAAGAGATTCGTGCCCGGGATCATCAGTTTCGTGTCATTATTGACATCACAGATTATCCTAAAAAGAGTTGCTTTATTTCTTTTTTCTTTTACACTCTTTGCACGAAAATCCAAGATTTTCCAAAATTCCGTTACTAATTATTTTACAGGCTGGATATTTACTGGATGGTTACAAATGAAGTTGTGGTAAAAAATTAGACACGTGGATCATTAATTGGAAACAGCCGTTTAAAAGGGGATAAGACAAAAAGTTGCTGACTCGGCGGGAGTTAAAAGGATAGAAATTCAAACGACGGTAAAAAGGAGGGCGCGTGAATTTGAAACGGCCGCGCTTTTTCTGACACTTGAGGACGCGTGTGCAATGTCGAAGCGTCATATCTCTGAAGTTACAGGCGCGTGTGGAAATGGAAACGATTACTTTCTCTGAACCGGCGCTTATTGGGCGGCGTGATCCTAGGAATCTGACACACTCTCTCTCCTACGTGATCATCGCACGTCCCAACTGTCACCAATCAGTCACTCCCAAAAAAAAAAAACCCGTTTCGTATTTCCATAAGAGATTTGAAACGATTTTTCTCTCTCCTATCACCTACTATAAAAACCCATCAACACCACCTTTTACCTCTTTACTGCCCCATAATTTCCAAAGCAAAAATACTTCCAAACTCTCTCCCGGTTATCTTCCCCTCCAAACCTGCAACAATGGCTGAATCCTCTTCCGTCCATGCTACTTCTCAGATTCTTCCAATCCGTCCTCAGCAATGCCTCGTGATTGATCTCAACCCACTGGCGTATGATTCTTATATGTCGCCGGTCATCGAGTGTCTCAAATACTCCCAACTTGCTCCTGCACTGTCACGGATTGAAACGGTGCCAATGGTGGCCTTATCTCAGGTCTACGCAACGGCTTACTACGACAAGGCCGTCGACAGGGTCTTTTTCGAAGTGGCGGAACACAAGACGTCGATTTCTCGTCCCCGCTTCTGCACCATGCTTGGGTTTGCCACTGACTCATCGAGAGTTAACCCGGAGACGATTCCGGTTGGAATGTTCTACAGCATGTTCTACAACATGGGCTACACAGAAGTTCTCACCTCCGTCGCAAGGTTCAAGAAGTCATGCCTACCGCCCCAGTGGAATGGGTTATTTACAATTCTCTTCAAGGGACTGTCAGAGAGGAGCTCAGGATCTGACGGTGCAAGTCGTCTTTTTCTTTCTATCATGTACGGAGTGTACAATGGGATAAACCTAGATTATGGGTTTGTCCTCTGGCAACAACTGCTTCAGAGCCTCTCTTCTACTTCTCGACACTCCGAGGTGTCGCTGGCCCGGTTCTGGATCTTGATCACAAGATGGGCTATGGACAGGTTTGATGTCCCAACTGCTGATGGTGCATCGATGTCTTCTATTGGTACGTTCCATACCAAGAAGATCATCATCTCGGATGCATGAAAATTCTCCTTCATTGGCTCCATCCCAGAGACTATGTATGGAAGTGTGCCTTCAGACAGCAGTATGATCAAGGCGATCAAGGAGTTAGGGCCATCTGGTCCGAGGGAACTGACACCGGACATGCTGCGCTCGATTCATGATGCCGACAAACCGGTGGCCAGGGGTAAGAAGGCAGACAAGGGGAAGAAACCATCCAAAGCCCCAAAACCTTATCCAAAGAAGCGTAAACAACAGAAACCTGCTTCATCCCCACAACCAAAAAGGAGGAAGACCCAACCAAAGCGAAAACTCCTCATTCCCTCCTCTTCAAGTGAATCCGAAGGTGGGAGTTCGGACTCTGAGGGCTCACAAGGAGACGAATCTCCTCTACGAGGCAACACACCCCCTCGCTCACCAACCCCAGAGATGGAACTTCACCAATCCCCAGTTCCTTCCCCTCCACCCACCATACCTATTTCCATTCCCACCATAAACCCTACTATATCACCAACCTCATTCCCTATACCTCCACCCATATTCACCACATCAACCGAAACACCACCTGTAATCGAAACCCCTCCTGT
Organism: Lactuca sativa; assembly: GCF_002870075.4. NCBI lineage: Eukaryota > Viridiplantae > Streptophyta > Magnoliopsida > Asterales > Asteraceae > Lactuca > Lactuca sativa. The sequence continues at coordinate 82,500,510 of NC_056624.2, forward strand.
AACCGAACCTCCACAAACCGAAACCCATACACCACCACCACCCGAAACTAACCCCCCACCCACTCAACCTGAACCAACCAAACCCACAACACCCCCAGCTTCACCACCACCTCAATCTCCAGACGCCGCCTCCGATGGCGATGATCAATACCTTGGTGGTGATCACATGAACTTTGATTCGGTCTACTATAGTCCGTTTCAAGTTCAAAGTGATGAGGAGGATGATGCTCCAGTGACAAAGAAGCATCTCCGCGAGCTTAACGAGAAGGTTGATCAACTTCTCGCCTCCTCTTCCAACCAACAGTCATCCTTGTCTGAAGCTGCACTTCAGAAGATAGTTGATGCCTTCTCCAGGGCTCAACAAGACTCAGTGGCCTCAGCAACTGCTGCAATAGACGCCTCCACCCGAGCTTGTGAGGCGGCGACCGAAAAAGTCGATAAACTATTCTCCGACGCTTCTGACCTGCTGAAGTCTCTGCAGGAAAGCGCCAATGCCACACAGACAACTCTGGAACCGATTGTTCAGCAATTGGCCAAGTTCGTATCGACGGAGTTGACTTCGTTCGCTACCCTCCGACAAAATATAAGTGACGACAACTCGGCATTCCGTGCCTCCATCGATGCCCGTCTGGCAAAACTACAAGAGGATCTTGCGGCAGAGAACTCTCTGATGGACGTTCTGGCAAGTAAAACAACTGCCCTAAAGGTCAAGAGCACGCAGCTTTCCAACTCTCAAGAACAATTGGAAGCTCTTCGATCCGAGAGGGAAGTCATCAAGACGTGTGTTTCGGATGTCCATGCAGCTCTATCCAACATCCTGGAAGCACACGATCCCATCCTTAATCATTCGGTGAGGCGCACCCTCGCTGAAAAGCTCTCCCCGGCCATGGACCTCTTAAGCAAAATTGAAGGTCTGCCGAGTTTCGTGTCCATTCCGAAACAAGGGGGAGATGAGAAGAAAGGATCGAAACCACCTCCGTCCTCCAAAGCTACTCACACAACCGAACCACCCCCAACTGGTCATGCCTCGGGTTCGGGTGTGAAGAACAAGGGCAAACACATAGCAGAGGATGGAGATGAAGATGAAGATGAAGACAAGGAGACCATTGCGGACTTGTTGAAACGGAAAAACAGTCGCAATGCTGAAGGTGATGCCAGTCGTGTGGCGCGTGAGGCTGAAGAAGCTTAACGAAAGCAAAAAGAAGCCCACGATCTCCTTGAGAGCCGAAAGTTGCTCTTCCCTGCCTGGACCAGGGATCGTTTGATAAAAGAGGCCATAGAGACTCCAAGCATACTATGGCTCGAGCCGGTGATATCGTTCGACTACAACAACACCATCGATTCGCAGTTCGATATGCCACTAACTCGAAAGGCGTTCATCTTCCATGCCTTCTCCAACATTTTTGAAGTCCCGCATCCGAACGATGAGCTTGACAGGGAGCTCATTGACTTCTACCTGGAGGCCGCTCGCCCTCAGTACCTTACATGGAGCGCCCAGAAGATTGTCAATGTTCGGGTGATGAAGCCTTTTGCCGTGGGGAGATTCACTAACGTCAAGTTCAAGCTTATCCGAGGATCTGCAAGAACTGCTCACATGATCTCTCTGGCGGATCTGCCCAATCTGAACCCTCATGATTGGATAGTCTTGTACAATATCCTGCTGACAAACGAAGCCGAATATGGTCCCATCTTAGACCATGTCAAAAGGATGCTGGCATGCTATATCATGGAGGTGGCCCTAATGGATCAGGAGATTGCCACAGTTTTTAAGAAGAAACCGAAAGTCAAGCCTGTGGGATCGGCCAGTGATCTGAATCAAATGCAAATGGGCAAGATAGATTCGAGGCGAAACTCTGTGATGTTCACTAGAGCCGAAGGACAGAAATGTCTCTTCGCTTTAGCTGACAAACATCTTTACACTACAACTTGCTTGGAGCACATCTTATTCATCATCAAGCAGTGTAAAGACAATTCGGCTGATGATATCAAGTACTTCAATGATATGATCAATTGGTACATCCGGTTTAGACAGACCATCCTTTCCATAACCAAGTGTCTGTTTAGTACCGTGAAGAAGAAGGTACCAGCTTCAGCCGCCGGCCCTAGTAGAAAGTGAAGGTCTCGTTCCAAATTGACGCAAAGGGGGAGATTGTTGGGCTGAAAAGAGTTTTTATGTTGCGTCTTTTGGGCTCGTTAGATTAGCCTTTTGTTCTCCGGTTTGGGCCTGTCCAACCAAGAGCCTTTTATGTATAGTATTTAAGTTAATGCTTGCATGCATATTAGGAAAAAGATTCATAAGATTCTAGAGATTATCGACATAGCGATTAATCAAGAGTATAACATTTTTCAGTAATCGTTCTTGTAATCTTCCAATCCTTTACAGTTGATGTTCTTAATCGAGCTCTTCTAAGGATTTTATTTAATCATTCGACACGTTTGATTCAAGCTGTTTGTTCTTATTATTGCGTTTTTACTGTTTTATATTCATATACTTGTTCAAGATCTAATCGATCTTCATAGATTAAAAGTTGTTTTAATCCCATCAAATTCCTATCATCTTCTAAATTCATAAGAACATGAACATGATCATCAAAATTTCAAGAATTATATGAACACATAAAAATCATGGAATTTTGATATATGCTATTGTAAATGGATTAGAATAACCATTACACCAACTAAAACAAGTTTTAAAACTCCAAAACAGTTTAGGGTAATGTTTCTAGTCCATTTCCAGTAGCAAAAGTCGAAATTCTGCATTCTGATCATTCTACTCGCCGAGTGCACGAACATACTCGGCGAGTAGGATGAATTTTGCCTTGTATTCGGCGAGTCCCCCCATGGACTCGGCGAGTCCATCAGCCAGACAACAACAATTTCAACTTTTTTTCACTATTTTGCATCAAGTATCAAACAAGCAAGCCTAGGCTCTGATACCACTGTTGGGTTTTGAGCAATCTAACACTTCCTAAGTGTGCATGCAACCCTAATAAACCTTGGATCTATGTTTGTCTAAATACATGCAAAATAATAATTTTTCCAAGGTTCATAACCTATCTAACATGGCATGGGGTACTTTTAAACATAAAAGAATTAGATGAGATTACATACCTTTTGATGATGAGTTTAATTCCTAAGGAGTTTGAGGGCCAAGCACCAATAGTGTGAATGCCTCAAATGGAATCACAAATCACCACAAACTCTTGGAAAACTTTGAGAGAGTACACACACTAGTAATTTTTGGCCACACACAAGCACACACACTAGTGCCACTAGTTGCCATTTCATGCTCCATAAGCATGCTTATATAGTGTGCATGGTTAGGGTGAAACCCTAATAACCCATGACCTTTCCTTTTCCAAGGATCCATTGGTTAAAAGCTCCATGGATCAACCATGGACTTCCATACAAGCCTAGCCCATTAATAAATGAGTGTTAGCCCACACTATATAAAACCAATAGCCCACAATCTAATTAGTCTTCCTTTTAATCTTGATGGGATTAAAACAACTTTTAATCTATGAAGATCGATTAGATCTTGAACAAGTATATGAATACGAAACAGCAAGAACACAATATTAATAACAAAGCAGAACGCAATAATAAGAACAAACAGCTTGAATCAAACGTGTCGAATGATTAAATAAAATCCTTAGAAGAGCTCGATTAAGAACATCAACTGTAAAGGATTGGAAGATTACAAGAACGATTACTGAAAAATGTTATACTCTTGATCAATCGCTATGTCGATAATCTCTAGAATCTTATGAATCTTTTTCCTAATATGCATGCAAGCATTAACTTAAATACTATACATAAAAGGCTCTCGGTTGGACAGGCCCAAACCGGAGAACAAAAGGCTAATCTAACGAGCCCAAAAGACGCAACATAAAAACTCTTTTCAGCCCAACAATCTCCCCCTTTGCGTCAATTTGGAGCGAGACCTTCACTTTCTACTAGGGCCGGCGGCTGAAGCTGGTACCTTCTTCTTCACCGTACTAAACAGACACTTGGTTATGGAAAGGATGGTCTGTCTAAACCGGATGTACCAATTGATCATATCGTTGAAGTACTTGATATCATCAGCCGAATTGTCTTTACACTGCTTGATGATGAATAAGATGTGCTCCAAGCAAGTTGTAGTGTAAAGATGTTTGTCAGCTAAAGCGAAGAGACATTTCTGTCCTTCGGCTCTAGTGAACATCACAGAGTTTCGCCTCGAATCTATCTTGCCCATTAGCATTTGATTCAGATCACTGGCCGATCCCACAGGCTTGACTTTCGGTTTCTTCTTAAAAACTGTGGCAACCTCCTGATCCATTAGGGCCACCTCCATGATGTAGCATGCCAGCATCCTTTTGACATGGTCTAAGATGGGACCATATTCGGCTTCGTTTGTCAGCAGGATGTTGTACAAGACTATCCAATCATGAGGGTTCAGATTGGGCAAATCCGCCAGAGAGATCATGTGAGCAGTTCTTGCAGATCCTCGGATAAGCTTGAACTTGACGTTTGTGAATCTCCCCACGGCAAAAGGCTTCATCACCCGAACATTGACAATCTTCTGGGCGCTCCAAGTAAGGTATTGAGGGCGAGCGGCCTCCAGGTAGAAGTCAATGAGCTCCCTGTCAAGCTCATCGTTCGGATGCGGGACTTCAGAAATGTTGGAGAAGGCGTGGAAGATGAACGCCTTTCGAGTCAGTGGCATATCAAACTGCGAATCGATGGTGTTGTTGCAATCGAACGATATCACCGGCTCGAGCCATAGTATGCTTGGAGTCTCTATGGCCTCTTTTATCAAGCGATCCCTGGTCCAGGCAGGGAAGAGCAACTTTCGGCTCTCAAGGAGATCGTGGGCTTCTTTTTGCTTTCGTTTGGCTTCTTCAGCCTCACGCGCCACACGACTAGCATCATCTTCAGCATTGCGAATGTTCTTTCGTTTTAACATGTCGGCAATGGTCTCCTTGTCTTCATCTTCATCTTCATCTCCATCCTCTGCTATGTGTTTACCCTTGTTCTTCACACCCGAACCTGAGGCATGACCAGTTGGGGGTGGTTCGGTTGTGTGAGTAGCTTTGGAGGACGGAGGTGGTTTCGATCCTGTCTTCTCATCTCCCCCTTGTTTCGGAATGGACACGAAACTCGGCAGGCCTTCAATTTTGCTTAAGAGGTCCATTCTCGGGGAGAGCTTTTCAGCGAGGGTGCGCCTCACCGAATGATTAAGGATGGCGTCGTGTGCTTCCAGGATGTTGGATAGAGCGGCGTGGACATCCGAAACACACGTCTTTATGACTTCCCTCTCGGATCGAAGAGCTTCCAATTGTTCTTGAGAGTTGGAAAGCTGCGTGCTCTTGACCTTTAGGGCAGTAGTTTTACTTGCCAGAACGTCCATCAGAGAGTTCTCTGCCGCAAGATCCTCTTGTAGTTTTGCCAAACGGGCATCGATGGAGGCACGGAGTGCCGAGTTGTCGTCGCTGAGATGTTGTCGTAGAGTAGCGAACGAAGTCAACTCCGTCGAGACGAACTTGGCCAATTGCTGAACAATCGGTTCCAGAGTTATCTTTGTGGCATCGGCGCTTTCCTGCAGAGACTGTAGCAGGGCAGAAGCGTCGGAGAATAGTTTATCGACTTTTTCGGTCGCTGCCTCACAGGCTCGGGTGGAGGCGTCTATCGCAGCAGCTGCTGAAGCCACTGAGTCTTGTTGAGCCCTGGAGAAGGCATCAACTATCTTCTGAAGGGCAGCTTCAGATAAGGTGGACTGTTGGTTGGAAGAGGAGGCGAGAAGTTGATCAACCTTCTCGTTAAGCTCACGGAGATGCTTCTTTGTCACTGGAGCATCATCCTCCTCATCACTCTGAACTTGAAACGGACTATAATAGACCGAATCAAAGTTCATGTGATCACCACCAAGGAATTGATCATCGCCATCGGAGGCGTCTTCTGGAGATTGAGGTGGTGGTGAAGCAGGGGGTGTTGTGGGTTTGGTTGGTTCAGGTTGAGTGGGTGGGGGGATAGTTTCGGGTGGTGGTGGTATATGGGTTTCGGTTTGTGGAGGTTCGGTTACGGGAGGGGTTTCGGTTACAAGTGGTGTTTCGGTTGATGTGGTGAATATAGGTGGAGGTATAGGGAATGAGGTTGGTGGTATAGTAGGGGTTATGGTGGGAATGGAAATAGGGATTGTGGGTGGAGGGGAAGGAACTGGGAATTGGTGAAGTTCCATCTCCGGGGTTGGGGACCGAGGGGGTGTGTTGCCTCGCTGAGGAGATTCGTCTCCTTGTGAACCCTCAGAGTCCGAACTCCCACCTTCGGATTCGCTTGAAGAGGAGGGTATGAGGAGCTTTCGCTTTGGTTGCGTCTTCCTCCTTTTCGGTTGTGGGGATGAAGCAGGTTTCTGTTGTTTGCGCTTCTTGGGAGAAGGTTTTGGGGCTTTGGATGGTTTCTTCCCCTTGTCTTCCTTCTTACCCCTAGCCACCGGTTTGTCGGCATCGTGAATCGAGCACAGCATGTCCGGTGTCAGTTCCCTCGGACCAGATGGCCCTAACTCCTTGATCGCCTTGATCATACTGCTGTCTGAAGGCACACTTCCATACATGGTCTCCGGGATGGAGCCAATGAAGGAGAATTTTGATGCATCCGAGACGATGATCTTCTTGGTATGAAAGGTACCAATAGAAGACATCGGTGCACCGTCAGCAGTTGGGACATCAAACCTGTCCATAGCCCATCTTGTGATCAAGATCCAGAACCGGGCCAGCGACACCTCGGAGTGTCGAGAAGTAGAAGAGAGGCTCTGAAGCAGCTGTTGCCAGAGGACAAATCCATAGTCCAGATTGATCCCGTTGTACACCCCATACATAATTGACAGGAAAAGACGACTGGCCCCGTCCGATCCTGAGCTCCTTTCTGACAGTCCCTTGAAGAGAATTGTGAATAACCCATTCCACTGGGGCGGTAGGCATGACTTCTTGAACCTGGCGACGGAGGTGAGAACTTCCGTGTAGCCCATGTTGTAGAACATGCTGTAGAGCATTCCAACCGGAATCGTCTCCGGGTTAACACGTGATGAGTCAGCAGCAAACCCTAATAACGTGCAGAAACGGGGGCGAGAAATGGAAGTCTTGTGATCTCCCACTTCAAAGAATACCCTGTCGACGCCCTTGTCGTAGTAGGCCGTCGCATAGACCTGAGAAAGAGCCACCAGTGGCACCGTTTCAATTCTGGACAATGCCGGAGCAAGCTGGGAGTACTTGAGGCATTCAATAACCGGCGACATGTAGGGATCATAGGCCAGTGGATTCAGATCAATGACGAGGCATTGTTGAGGTCTGATGGGAAGAATCTGAGAAGTGGCATGAACAGATGAAGATTCCGCCATTGTTGCAGGTGTGGAGAAGAAGATAGCCGGGAGAGAGTTTGGAAGTATTTTTGCTTTGGAAATTATGGGGGCAGTAAAGAGGTAAAAGGTGGTGTTGATGGGTTTTTATAGTAGGTGATAGGAGAGAGAAAAATCGTTTCAAATCTCTTATGGAAATACGGAACGGGTTTTTGGAGTGACTGATTGGTGACAGTTGGGACGTGCGATGATCACGTAGGAGAGAGAGTGTCAGATTCCTAGGATCACACCGCCCAATAAGCGCCGGTTCAGAGAAAGAAATCGTTTCCATTTCCACACGCGCCTGTAACTTCAGAGATATGACGCTTCGATATTGCACACGCGTCCTCAAGTGTCAGAAAAAGCGCGGCCGTTTCAAATTCACGCGCCCTCCTTTTTACCGTCGTTTGAATTTCTATCCTTTTAACTTCCGCCGAGTCAGCAACTTTTTGTCTTATCCCCTTTTATACGGCTGTTCCCAATAAATGATCCACGTGGCTAATTTTTGACCACAACTTCATTTTTAATCATCCAGTAAATATCCAGCCTGTAAAATAATTAGTAGCGGAATTTTTGAAAATCTTGGATTTTCGTGCAAAGAGTGTAAAAAAGAATAAGGAAGTAAAGCAACTCCTTTTAGGATAATCTGTGATGTCAATAATGACACGAAACTGATGATCCCGGGCAAGAATCTCTTCCTTCAAGGTCAAGAGAGACCTCAAAGTGTTAGTGTGGAATCCCGTTGAATTACGATCAAACATTTATTAAGAAATGTTGAAAGGCTTCTTTTAATAAGGCAAGTTAAGGGTAGTTTCGCTTTGATTCAACAATTCAATTCTTGATATAAGAACGAATGTGAACAAAGTACTTGTGAGACCAGTGTAGTCTGTTGAACAAGTAGGTTTGAGTTGATTTTGTAGTGGCTTGGATTAATATGAAATCTCAGATAAAAAATTTAAAACTGGATCCCTTGGGAAGAAATGTTATGGTGTGTAACAATTTCATTGGAACCCCGCAAAAAGAAAAGAAATTGAGATTTCATGAAGGTACATTCGTCAATTCATTGGTGAAAACTTGATCAAGTTAATTGGTCACCGTCAATTCGTTGGTGTTGAATTTTGGGTTTCACTCAGCTCGTAGTGGCACGAAGCTAAGATCATAAACACAGATGTTGTGTAACCATAAACCTTAGTGGTAGGTTCTGAGAGTCTCAAGGGTTACAGTGATGAAACGAATGTTATGGAGAAGTGTAATGGGGATGGTGAAAGAAGACATAGTACCTCTGCTGCGAACAAAAGGACCAAGCAGGAGACTCTGAACTCATGTGAGAAAAGAGTGAGGTAGCTCACGATTAGAATAAATGAGTTAGCCTTATTGGGAAGACAAGGTTTGTGTATACCAGGTCATGAAGGCTATTATTCAAAATCTTATGAGGCTTGGGACACATACAGCAGCATGCTTCTAGGGACACTTAAGTAATTCAGCAAATATATCCCCATAAGTAAACAAACATATAAAAAAAATAAAAACATATTGTTGGAGTTTTTGAAATTTATATATAAAAAAAAGAAAAGAAATAAAAAAAATAATAATAAAAAAATAGAAAAGTAAAAAATAAGACAAAAAAATCTTTTGAGAAAAAAAATGGAAAACCGAACCCGAACGTTCGGTTGGTTTCGGTTGGAAAAAGTTGAAAAACCGAACCCGAACCTTCGGTTGGTTTCGGTTCAGGAAAATTTTGAAAAACCGAACCCGAACCTTCGGTTGGTTTCGGTTCAGGAAAATTTTGAAAAACCGAACCCGAACCTTCGGTTGGTTTCGGTTATTGAAAATTTTGAAAAACCGAACCCGAACCTTCTGGATGTTTCGGTTTTGGAAAAATTTTTAAGAAACCAAGGAGTTTTAGATATGCAATAAAAAAAACTTTTTACATAAAGAAAAACAAATTTTGCACAAGAAATGTACATCACAGAAAAACTACCTTTGAAGTAATGAGTGAGTGAAATGGTTGAACCGAGCCCGAACGTTCGGTTGGTTTCGCTTCTTACGTTTGAGATTGAGAGGTAGTGTGAGGTACTGACTCTGATTCCATCATTCCAAGCCCTTGAAATATTTTATTGAACGAAGCTTCTGGAAGAGCTTTGGTAAAGGCGTCAGCCAGTTGATCCGTGGTTCTTACGAAGTGAACTTCGACATTTCCATCTTCCACATGATCTTTGATGAAGTGATACCTCAGTGCTATGTGTTTTGTTTTAGAGTGTTGCACCGGGTTATGACAGATCCTAATTGCACTTTCAGAGTCACAATATAGAGGGATCTTCTTCATATTGAGTCCATAGTCTCGAAGTTGACTCTGGATCCAAATCACTTGTGATGTGCAGGATGCAGCGGCAATGTATTCCGCTTCAGCAGTAGACAGCGACACACATGTTTGTTTCTTGGATTGCCAGCTGACCAACTTCCCATCAAGAAATTGACAGCCACCAGTTGTGCTTTTGCGGTCGAGTCCACATCCTCCAAGGTCAGCATCAGAATAGGCTTGAACGAAGAAGCCTGAATTGGATGGATACCATAGACCTAAGGAGGCGGTTCGCTTGAGATAGCGTAGGATGTTCTTCACTGCCAGCATGTGAGGTTCGTGTGGGTTAGCCTGAAATCGAGCACAATAACATACAAAAAAAATGATATCAAGCCTGCTAGCAGTTAGATACATCAGTGAGCCTATCATTTGACGATAGAGCGTGATGTCGACAGCCGGTTTGTCTAGAGAAGGGGTAAGCTTGGTGCCGAATGCCATTGGGACTTTGACTTTTGAGTCTCCCATCATGCCAAACTTTGCTAGGAGAGTCTTTGTGTAAGCTTCCTGATTGATAAAGATGCCTTTGGGTCCCTGTCTTATATTTAAACCAAGGAAAAAATTAATAGGACCCATTGAGCTCATTTCAAACTTCGTCTCCATCAACTTTCTGAATTCAGCTGTTAAGCTGGGATTCGTAGAGCCAAAGATGATGTCATCGACATAAATTTGAACTATCATAAGGTGGTTACCTTCCTTTTTGCGAAAGAAGGTTGGGTCAACCGAACCTTGTTTGAATTTCGACATTTTTAAAAATTTTGTAAGCGTTTCATACCAGGCTCTCGGAGCTTGTTTGAGGCCGTACACAACTTTATCCAGAATATAGCAATGATTTGGATACTTTTCGTTCACGAACCCAGGAGGTTGCTCCACATACACAGTTTCTTCAAGTTCTCCATTGAGAAATGCACACTTGACGTCCATTTGGAAGACCTCAAAGTTTTTGTGAGCAGCATAGGCCAGAAATATTCTAACCGATTCTAGCCTGGCTACTGGAGCAAACATCTCTTCGTAATCTATCCCTTCCTCCTGACAGTATCCCTTGACAACCAGACGAGCCTTGTTCCTTATGACATTTCCTTCCTTGTCCATTTTGTTTCGAAAAACCCATTTGAGACCAACAACTGAAGCATCCGGAGGAGTTGGAATGAGGCGCCAGACTTTGTTCCTTTTGAACTCGTTCAGTTCGTCTTGCATTGCTTGAACCCAATTAGAGTGATCGAGGGCAGTGTTCACTGTCTTCGGTTCAACTTTTGATACAAATGAGTTAAACATACAAAACTCAACCTTTGAGAATAAGGATGTCTGTTTTGCCTTCAGTTGAGATCGGGTCAAGACCTTTTCAGATACATCACCAACTACTTGAGAGATAGGATGATCCCTGGTCCATTTTGTAAGAGGAGGGTAATTCGGGTCGAAGGTTGGATCTAGTTCAGCATTGATCATCTCTTCGGGCTCAGATTGGCTATCAAAATCAAGCATCATATCATCATGCTCCCCCTCAATTGATGAGTCTTGAGAAACATGAGGTTCAGGGGTTTCTTGCGGTGCTGAAGTTTCAGGCATTGAAGCACCTTCGTTTGGAGGGGCACCTTCGGTTGGAGAGGTACCTTCGGTTGGTGAAGGACCTTCGGGTGAAGTGGTAGAGCTTTGCTCCCCCTGGACTTGTGAGCTTGGCTCCCCCTCGACTGAAGCAATGTTGGTTGGAGAGTCATCAGTGGGCGATACTCCTTCATGCATTCTACTTGCAGCATCTTCGACAATATGCTTCATATGATCTATTTTGTTGTCAGCTGCACCTGCTTCGGAGAGAGAAGCTTTTTCCGGTTCGTCAAAGAGTTCCAGAAATCTCTCGTACAAATTGGCGATTGAGACTGTGACTTGGCCAGTTTGAGGAAATATTTCCCCAGCAGTGTCATCTATGGCCTGTAGCTTCTTGACGTAGTTATCGTCAAAGGTCACATAATATGTCTCTTCAATCCTTCTTGATCGTTTGTTTAGGACCCTGTACGCCTTCGATGTGAGTGAGTACCCTAGAAAAATTCCCTCGTCGGCTTTGACATCAAACTTGTTGCGGTGTTCTTTAGAGTTAAAGATGAAACACCTTGAGCCAAAAACGTGGAAAAATTTCACATTGGGCTTCCTGTTGTTTAATATCTCATATGGTGTGAGCGTGAATCGCTTGTTGAGATAGGACCTGTTTTGTGTATAACAAGCAGCAGAAATAGCGTTAGCCCAAAAATAAAGAGGTAAGGAAGCGAAACTTAACATAGTTCGGGCAGCTTCACACAAAGATCGGTTTCGTCTTTCGACTATCCCGTTCTGCTGTGGTGTGTAGGGAGCTGAGAAATTATGGCTAATTCCCTTTTCTGCAAGAAACTCTTCAAACTCTCTGTTCTTGAATTCGAGACCATTGTCGCTCCTGATGTTGCGAACGACCTTCTTGAGCTGGACTTCAATTTGCTTGATAAACACTTTCAGCTTTTGAGTTGCTTCAGATTTGAGCTTTAGAAAGAACACCCATGTAAATCGAGAGAAGTCATCAACGATAACAAGAATGTACTTGCTACCACCGATGCTTTCAATAGATGAAGGACCACACAAATCGATATGAAGCAATTCGAGTGGTTCAACAACTTTTGTGTTAATTATGGATGGGTGACTTTGACGACTCTGCTTTCCCATTTCGCATGCAGCACATAAATGCTCTCTGTCAAACTTGAGCAATGGAAGACCCCTAACATGACCTCCAGTGACAAGTCGGTTGATATCTTTGAAATTGAGATGAGAGAGTCTTCTGTGCCACAACCAGCTTTCGTCGGATTGAGCTTTTGATAGCAGACATATGGCTGGGTTTCCTTTGATGGGTTTCATGTTCAGAGGAAACATTTCACCCTTTCACTCTGACTTCAGAATCACTTTCTTTGTCTTTTTCTCTATGATTTCAGAACCTTCATCATCGAATGAAATTTTGAGACCTGTACCTCCAACAAGCTGAGATACACTGATGAGGTTGTGTTGAAGTCCTTCCACGTAGGCCACCTTCCTTATGGTAAAATCACCATTCGTTATCATCCCATATCCCTTTATGGTGCCGAAAGAGTTATTTCCAAACTTAACGTTGCCACCATTTGCAAGAGATCTGTATTCCCTGAGTTCCTCTTTCCTCCCTGTCATGTGACGCGAGCAGCCACTGTCGATGTACCATTCTTCGTCAAACTGCTCGTCACTTATAACCTGCAAAAATTAAGCAGATTTAGTAACCCAAAGTTTCTTGGGTCCATGTGAGCTTTTCATGGGAACAGGAATAGTAAGAGAGATGTCAACTAGATATGTTCTTTTAATTAGAGTTGTTTCATCTTTCTTTTTAATGGTAAAGACTTTTATTTTATTGATATTAGGGATGTTCGTTTTGGACTCAGGTTTGGATTCATCGACCTTCTGCTTTCCCTTCTGTTCAGCAGATGAATGAGGTTTTTGAGAACCAACGGAATTAGCATTAGAGCAAGATGGAGATGAATGGTTGGAAGTAGAAGAACGAGAAGAATTAGGAAGAGAGGTTTTGGATTTTGATGGAGATGTCTTCCTTGCTGATGACTTCAGGTGACCCTTTTGCTTTTGATCGTTGGTGGGGTTAACCTTTGAGTCTTGTTCTCTTTTGACTTCAGAACCGAACCTCTGCGTTCGGTTGGAGTTGTTCTTGGAACCGAACCTTTGGTTTCGGTTGAAATCCTTTTCAGAACCGAACCTTGACTTTCGGTTGGTATCTTCTTGCGAACCGAACCTTGGCTTTCGGTTGGAATTTTCTTGTGAACCGAACCTTGGCTTTCGGTTGGAGGAACTTTCAGGCTTTCGTACAGGATTGTTTTCATACTTCAGATTCTTGTCCTTGTGTGTATAGTATGCGTTCTGGGAGTGCCAGAATTGTTTCCTTTCAGAAAGATTTTTCCTGTATCTTTGGTTCCTCTCTATCTTCTTATCCCTCATCTGCTTAGGTTGATGATGAACGTTCGCTCTTGTTTTTGTTGTCACTTTGACTGATTCCTTTTGAACTTCAGGAGTTTTTCTTTGAGCAGAGGGAGCAGAGGGAATATCTGAAGAAGATTCAGTTTGCTCTGAGGAAGTGGAAGGAGTATCTGATGCAGTTTCGCTTCGAGTTGTAGGTGTTGAAGGAATGTCTTCTTTTGCTAAACGATCATCCTCTTGAGGAATTTCTTTTGTACCACTTGTACTTGGATCACTGAAATTATCAGGCTTGTTCAAGGGTTCAGGTATGTACCTCCCCTTCTTCATCCAGGAGGTTCTTTCAGAAAGACCAACGGTTTCGTTTCCATTATCAATAGGAGCTTCCCAGAAATACTCATCACAGCCATCAGCATTGTCTTCGTTAACAATAGCTGTGAGTTCAGCTGTTTGATGTTCGGTTACTCCAGTCACCTTGTATACTTGATTTGGAGTGGTTCTGACCTTTTGATACACAACAGCCTTTTCTACTAATTTCGGGGACTTTTGTTGGGACAATCTAGCGAATTCCACAGAATTTTCAGAAACAAGATTTTTGTGGTTTTCAGTTTCGCTTTTAACAAATTCTGAGCAGTCAACCGTATCCTCTACAGAAATTTCACTCATGTTTTCGTCCTCGTTAAGCTCAGATGCATTTTCAACATCAATTTTATTTTCTGAGCTTACTTTGGCGTTTAGAGAGTCAAACTTTTGTATGGTTTCGGTTCTCAGTTTAAGTCTGTCATTTTCATCCAAAAGATTTTTGAGCATGTCCTTGTAGTCTTTGGATTTAATGAAGGACTCAATTTTGTCTAGTCCAATTTTATAAGTTGGGTTGACATCATCAGACGATATCACACTCTCACAGTTGTAAGCTTCGGCATCGATTTCATCCTCCTTAAATTCTAGGAAGGGCAAAATCATACGATGGATCTTTTGGCCTATCTCACAATCCAAGTGAAGTTGAGTAATATTGGAATATAAACGTTTGGCTATTAAACAAAAAACATTTCGTTGTTTTAACAATTTCAAATTGTCTCTCTGCAAATAAATGTTTTCGTCTTTAACTTTAATTAATTCCGACTCTTTTAACTCAATCCACATTCGCCGCTCCTCACTCTTCGACGCCACCCTGCTTAATTGATCAGTCAAGTTAGAATTGGTGACTCGAGTTTGAGTTAAGCTACTATCTAAATGAGAAATTCTTGTGTTAACGTTTTTTAGTTCTTTCTCATATGAGGATGATGGTACTTTAGATGAAATAAAAACAGATTGTACCTTCTTTATCAGTTCATCGAGTTCATTGAACTGCTGGCTGAGTGGTTTGGCCGTAAAGCACATATCCTCCTGCACCTTCGGTCCATTGCTTCCTCCATTGGTGTTGTATCCCCTCATTTGAGACACTTCAGTCACCATGAAGCATTTTCCACCACTGCTTTCCTCCTTAGCCACATATGCCTTTCCATGAGTAGGCTTCCTTACTTCTTCATCTTCTGAGTCAGTAGACCAAACTTCAGTGCTACCGAACTCATCGTCATTGACCGAACCCTGCACAATAAGAGCATTAATAGAAGGGTTAGCGGTAGACTTCTTCTTTCTCAACTCATCCAATCTCTTCTGCAGCACAGCTTCCTCATCATCTCCATTGTCCTTTTCAGCCATTTTCTTAAGAACACAGTCCTTAGCGTAGTGGTTCTTGCCACCACAATAGAAACAGCTTACTCCGGAATCGCCATCTGCTTTCGGTTCCTTTTTGGGCTCCTCAGCCTTCGGTTCATTGTTTGCTTTTTCTGAGCTGTAACTCCCCTGCCAGTTTCGGTTTTTGTTGCTGGGGAATCTCTTCTTTATGAACCTCTTAGGATTGGATACCATCATGGCATAATCCTCAGATGAGAGGTCATATTCTTCCAAGTTGAGCTCTTCATCCTCCACCACAGCTTTACTTTTAGAGAGGAGGGCCAACGAACCAAGACTGGAGACAACATTCTTCTCTTGAACCACAATTTTCTCCTGGGACTTTAGGATACCCACCAGTTTCGCCAAAGAGTATGATTTAAACTGTTCATGCGCTTTGACTGTGGAAACAACTGTTCTCCATTCAGATCGCAGTCCGTTCAAGAAAGTAACCTTTTGTTCGATGAGCTTCCTTTCAATGTCGTGTTTGATCATCTTGCTGAGAAGATGATTGAAGCGATCAAACGTCTGGGTCACAGTTTCTTCGGCCCCTTGCCTGAATTCACCAAATTCAGATAGAAGCAAGGTTTGGATGGAATGTTCAAGATCTTCGTCTGTGGAATACAGTTCGCGAAGTCTATCCCACACTTCCTTCGCCGTAGTGCATGAGCTGACCAGCCTGAATGTGTCGGACTGAAGAGCGAATCTGATCAACCTAAGTGCCTTAATATTGCACTGGAGTTTGTCTTTTTCATCTTGCGTGATATTCGTCACGTCCTTGAGCAGATTATTGTACTCTTTTTGCGTCTTAATGATTCTGGCCGTCATAGAATGAGAAAACGGTCCACTGATGATGGCTTCCCATATGAGATAACCATTGTCCTCCGATCCAATCACATAATCTTCGAAATGATGCGCCCATACTTCATAGTCATGGGTGTATAAGATTGGAATCTTTGTCATCGAACCGATGCTGTTGGAAATATTAATAGGGTTTGATTGCGTTGCGTCCATAATGATCGTAAAAACCTGTTCAAAGATCAGACTTGTAATAAAGCAGATTAGGGCAAAACAATAAATACTAAGATATGTCAATTAAGATGACGGCTCAATAAATATCGATGATTGCGGAAAACCCTAATGGAAATCTTTTTCACAGAAAAGATGTGTATCGATTACACAGCCTCCTGCTCTGATACCAATTGATGGGATTAAAACAACTTTTAATCTATGAAGATCGATTAGATCTTGAACAAGTATATGAATACGAAACAGCAAGAACACAATATTAATAACAAAGCAGAACGCAATAATAAGAACAAACAGCTTGAATCAAACGTGTCGAATGATTAAATAAAATCCTTAGAAGAGCTCGATTAAGAACATCAACTGTAAAGGATTTGAAGATTACAAGAACGATTACTGAAAAATGTTATACTCTTGATCAATCGCTATGTCGATAATCTCTAGAATCTTATGAATCTTTTTCCTAATATGCATGCAAGCATTAACTTAAATACTATACATAAAAGGCTCTCGGTTGGACAGGCCCAAACCGGAGAACAAAAGGCTAATCTAACGAGCCCAAAAGACGCAACATAAAAACTCTTTTCAGCCCAACAAATCTCTAAATTAATTCATAATTAATTTAAGACTAAGACTAATTATATAACATGACTTCATATTAATATATTATAACTTATAATATATTAATAAACATATGTGTATAACTCTCATAAAATTATCCATAAATAGTTTGGATGAAATGCAACCCAAATGGACCATGCCGGGTCGGTTCGGGTCAAGTATATACCAAATAAGTTATGGACTTAGACACCTTATCCAACACTATGATAGTAGGTGTATTAGACCTAGAATTTGGCGAATGTCTGTCGGCGTCTCTGGTGACGAAAAATTCTCAACGGTTTTGACAAATTGAAAGAGTACTCAAAAATTCCCACATCACTAATAGTGTGTCATAGGAACCTGACTCTTCAATTTCAAAACTTGTGCTTAGAGAACTTTGCGAAAGTTCCTCTGAAGGTAATGTTTCCAGGGGTTCCTTCTTACCACGAGGGTAGATAAGTAAGTCATTACATGGAGAAATGACGAACTGATCCAAGTAAGAAAGACGTACCCTACTTATTTAGCTCGTGAATACTATGGGCGTATTGGTCCTATCCGAAGGGTATCACTACAGAATTGAAGTGTCCGCATCGAGTTCGGAAGATAGTCTTCCGTACATCCTTCCCTAACACTCGAACTGGTGATATTTGGATCTCTGGTCCATTTCTGAAAGAAATTCTTTCCTTGCGTCTACTCAACCAATTCATTTATGCGAGGCAGAGATAACGATTTCTACTAGAAAAATATTGACGGAGTCCTCGATAGCCGAGGTACATACGATGCAATTCGTTGATCTCTGGAAGAATATGACCGGGGTTCTCCAGGGTGAGAAGCCTAGTCTTCTAATTCTATTTCTGTGTAGTTCGCTAAGTTGTCCGGGTTGTACTAAGTTTGTTCACATGATGATGCGAATACTCGTAGACTTAGGCAGTTCTTCGTCCTGAAGTTCATATTAGAATTCATACATGGTTTCACAATCACAATCTCGTGTATATGAGTCGTATATAATTAAGATTGAAAAGATAGTCGAATAACTGATTCTTCTTTAAGCTCACATCCCATCGAGAAAAAAGAAGTTAAAGTGGAATCATCAATTCTAAACATGTAGAACCTTGATTATATATCACTCTTATGTATACATTCCTCAGTGATAGATCAACTGCATGAATCCTTGGATTAAACTTGACGTACTGCACGAGTGGTACTTCGGGGATTTCTTCGAAAAAAGAAAAGAATTATGAGGTACTCCATGCAAGAGTACTTCGGTGTTCTGAAATGATGGTTTCGCTAAAAAGACGTTTACTGATAAGGAGATGTACCTAAGAAGCTGGTATGGTGTGGATCAAATTGAATCTAGTTGCATGATAATGTCGGAATCATACGGAAACTTAAAGACATTAGATTTGAACATAAGACGTTTACAGACAAATCACAACCGTGTAACCATGAACAGAGTTACAGTACTTTAGATTTACTACAAGACTATTGCTGCAAATAAGGTATACTACAAAAGACAAGTATACGCAGCACGAGCATCCCTATATGGAAGGGATCTCGCAAAAGACAAGACTCTAGTTGCACTAGTTTTGGATAGTTTATAAGTCTATTACAACAACACGCCTAAATTACGTTAACGGGGTTCCGGAGCAGGTTCTCCTGCAGCTGTGATCCTGAGAATCTTCCCATCTGCGCCAAAGTTCTTTGCTATAGGGCAATCCTTCTTGAAGTGCCCTATCTCACCGCATTGGTGGCATGACTGGCTAGTACTTGCATTGGTGACGGGAGTGCGGTGTTTAGCCAGTGTTATGTGGACACGAGTGCCTTCCTCATTACTCCACCTTGGAAATTGCTTCCTAAAGCGTTCTGCAGGAGTTGCCACTTGTGGCTGTGGCATGGCAAGTCTTTGGGCTCTCTTGCGCTCCTTTAGGGCTTTACGATATCGTCTCTTCCTTTCGGTCTTACGGCTTCGCAAGTCCACGACTGTTGCCATTTGTTGGTTTTCCGGTTTGGTACTACCATCGGAACTGTCGACTCCTTTGTCAGTCTTGCTTGTGTTTCCTGAGTTGATGTGCATAAGGAAAGTTGTCACAGCAGCTGCTACCGCAACTTGTAATGTAGCGGCGTCGATGTGGAGGATAGGGGTTTCGTTGCTCGGCTCATTGTTTCTGGATGACGACATGATTCTGTTAACACGAAAGATAAGGATTTTGTGAGCGATTCTAGTTGACCTTAGATGTACTTCGATTGTTCAAGAAAAGAGCAAGACTATGTTTTCGACACTTTGAACTACATACCTATGATGCAGTCCTAGTACGGATTGGAAGTATGTTCACGGAGGTTTGACCTACATCCCTATGATGCAGTCCTAGTACGGAATGGAAGTGAGTTTGTAGAATGGTCTCAAGACGTTTGCCGTTCAAGCCGAGGTATCGTTGGTTGGTGAATAACATGATCCAACCACTGAAAGAGACTTGGAAAAGTCTCCAGAGCTAAATTACTATAATCCAATGTCTTGACTAAAGCAGGTTTAAGATACACTCCAATGAAAGTATGATGAGAGTACTTGAATAAAGAAGGACATGGAAGTTAGCCGACTGTCAATATCTTTGATATTCATGACGTAAAAGTTTGGGAAAATGACATTGCAAAAGGTATTACATCATATCTAGAGAAGACAGTTCTTGACAGCATAAAGACCTAACCAAAAGTACTTACAGTACATAATAGTTTCATAGAAAATGCCACATCGGGCATAGACAGAAAAACGATTCCTTGTAATAAGGAAAATAAAGTAAAGCGTCTACTACTGGCGACGGTCATCCCTCTGGTGAACTCTCAGTTCAGCCAATTGACGTTCCACGTCAAGTAGGTGTCTTTCGTACACCCTCTGGTGTACTTGGAGCTCTATGACTTCGGCTCGTGATTCAGCCAGTGCTTGCAGCAGGGTTTCATAGTTTCTCTTAGATCTCTCGCGAGCATCTTCTAGACGAATGGTGTGGAGGGTATGCATTCTCGCATCGGCGACAACTTCGGTAATCTGATGTAGGCTTTCCTGCCTTAAATCTTATTTCGGGCCACTCTGCGGACCAAGATTGGCAAGGTTATGTCTGCTGAGCCCCCATTGCTTAGGTCATAAAAGCTTCGTTCACCATTAAATGGCATGGGCTGATCTTGTCCTTGGCTTCATGTTTCCAACCATTCCACCCACTCAGGCGTCGGACCATGAAAAGTCGGACGAGGGTTAGGAATTGGAACGGGAGCTGCCTTAGGTTCTCAACCTCGAGTTCGGAATTAGCACCATCCAAAAGGTCTTCATCATGGTGATCATTCAAAGGGATAGGATGATCATTATATGGTTCTTCTCCAAACCAACCAGCTATGACTTCGTTCGGAAGATACTGGTTGTCGTGGGGATGGAGTCCAACCATGTTATATATGCGAGAATTGGGGTAAGAAAATAATCATTAGATGAACTATCTAGATAATTATTTAGAAAATCTTCATTAGTTACATCACTATTTGTGAAGTGCATACCAGTTATATGTAATTGAAACATGATAGGCCTTCGAATAAGTGATCTTAACTCCAAATTCACACAGAATATGGGTAAAGAAAAATTTTCACAGATTCTAAGTATATAACATCCTAGTTACATATAGCCTTAGTGTATCCACTTGGCAACTATCAACTTAGTAATGAAGATCCCGTTTTAGTTCTCAAGTATAAAGTATTATAGTAACACCAAATACTCCTATAGTATTTTACGTTTAATGTTATGTTCTACTGTTCTCATTGAGGTAGGGTTGGTAAGATTTTAGACTTGTTGCAACCACACAACTGTACTTAGGCACGTGCTAGTCAACCCTGTGATAATATAGTTGATCAGGCTATATCTTCCTAGATTTGACTATATGTCTCTAAGTCCATCTGTGTTGCCCAACAATCGTAATTCTTTTGTACTGTCCTAGTGACACTGATTTTAGTATGAATGCAGGCACGTATACTTATTTAAATATTTTATTATTTAAAGTATAGACTCTTGGTTAGAGTATTTTTAATCCCTATGTATTTGTAGTTAGTATATCTTTTATGAGTTGATATACTTAATTCACTATAAACAATGCTCTGATACAATTCTGTCACACCCCAAAACCAAGAACCGCGGAAACATTCTGGGGCGGAGGACGTCATGTACAATATCACAACAATGAAAAGTAGTAAACAAGCAACAACATCATCCATTGCATTAATAATATAATTTTAATACAAGTGTTCTGACAAATTATGATAAACACTAAAGTATAATCAAAATGAAAGATGAGTCTTAAACGAGCTCCATCTTCTCTAAACCTTGCATCGGTACCTGTCTATGGTTGACCTGAGGATACAAGTAATTTTGAAAGAGAGTATCAACTTTAAAGCTAGTGAGATCATAAGTATTTTAGTGTCTTCATGTATATGTAAGAAATCGTTTGTATATGAACTGTAAGTATGGAAAATGTATATGAACTATAAGTAAAAAAATGTTTATAAAACAACTGTAAACGTTCGAAAAACTCTAGAAATCCCTATGATTTCTACTATTATATAAGGGTGTCTTTTACCAAGACCTAACTGTTTTCAATGTAGTCTTCTACCAAGGCTTAATTGTTCTAAATGTTCGTTTCTTGTAAAAGTGTGTAATTTTCCCAAACGTAACTATCATTAACAAAATATAGTTTGTACATTTAATGTTTAAGTGAAATGATCACTAAATATATGTAAACGGGAAATTAATGTAGTACTGTAGTGTTGTATTATAGGAACTACTGCTGTACTAACTACCTTAAACCGGATTTATATTAAGGTATCATGTGATTAATTGTACCATACTATCGACTGGTTAACAACGACAAAGGTAGGTCGTAAAAATATATGACGTTTGGCACCCGCAGACCTACAGGTCCGACTGTAGGTAGCATCCAGGTGTAGGATAGTCAATCCAGTATTGATCTATACGCAAACTCACGCTCTCCCTCCAAGAGACTCTGGCTACAACTCGGGCGATGACATTGAAGGCATGCTCCGATACAGTGGATCATAATTGTTAACGTATTCATGTATATGTAATGTATTTTCACTCTTTCTAGTATTGTTTGTATATGTTCTTTTCGTAGTATAATCGTATATGTTCTCTTCCTAGTATAAGCGTATATGTTCTCTACCTAGTATAATCGTATATGTTCTTCTTCTAGTATAGTTGTATATGTTCTCATAGTAATGTAATGTATATGTTCTCGTAGTAATAAGTACTGACTCATGAATGAGCTAACTCATTGATCTAGCAATAGTTCTAGTATCTTCCTAAACTACCCATATGGTAGCTTACTAGTAATTTAACTGGTACGTATGAACATGGATGTATACCCTTGCTACCCCAGGGCATTGGATGAACTGGAAGGGCCTTTATGACTATATATATACACGATATATAACTAATATTTAAACGACCTTCGGACGGATACCCGATATCCCACCAGACCACATCCAAATCGAGGAAAAGGAAACATGGTGGATAGCCTTCCTAAGTCCTTTCAATATTTCTTATATAACTATACATATATAGGCATTTAATTTATAATATAAAAGCATAAAATAAGTTTGGTAAAACCTTTGAACATAATTATTATCTAAGAAAAGTTCGACTTGATGTCAATCTATAAAATGGTTTGAAGGCATGGGTTTGATGAAACAGTTTAAGTATAAGGAAACATTTGTTTGAAACATAATTGTAAATGAGTTTGAATGGAAACATACAGAGTAAAATGTACAGTTTAATAAGGAGTTTTAAACATAATAAGTGTTTACGATAAACATTTGAAGGAAACTGTTTGGTAAAACGGCTAATGAGTAGCCAATCATTTAAATGTTGCTTATTAATCACAAGTGATTGATATAATAACTAGCATGATTCTACTTGTATCCCCCCATAAAACATTTAAAAATAGTTAAAACATTAACTAAGGGGTATGAACTCACCTGTTGTGGGTAATACGGATGAACTGAAGAGGTGTCAAGTGAAGTCTTGAACACAATCTATGATCCTAGTTAACATATAATATCACATATATGTAACAAATTAATCTATAAACAACTAATAAACAAGTCAAGACACCCTAGCACATGCTAAACACCTTTATCAAGTGTTATTAGCCTCTAGGATTGCATCTAAGTGTTTTTTGGGAAAGCTTTGGTGTGTAGGGCTCAAGGAAAACTCCATAAGGGAGTTCACGACCCTAAAGACACTACTAAATGAGTTTATGGTTGTAAACACATGAGTTTACGGCCGTAAGCTCATACTTATGTTACCATTTTGTGTTTGATGCTCTACAAGACCCTAAGAAGCATTTCCACTTAATGGCTTGAACTATGGAGGAGTTTAGGGCATAATATAACTCCTTTTAGGAACTTACGGCCCTGGGACCATATACCTTGGAGATTACGGCCGTAATCTCCATTGGGAGGATGTTTTGGTGTTTTCAAGTCCCTAATTTAACTAGGAACTAGTGTACAAAGCTTTAGAAGAGTTTATAGCACCATTTGGCACTATTGTTTGGAGTTCACGGCCCTGGAACTTCTTGGGCCGTGAACACCTTACTCTTGGTGTTCTAAGGTTGTTTTCAAGTCCTAAACTCATTAGGGTACATGTCTAAATTAGTCTCTTGGCTTAAGGAAAGCTTTTAGGGTGTTTTGGTATCTAAAAATGGAGTTCACGGCCCAAGAACTTCCTTGGCCGTGAACTCACTTTCACCCTTTGTTTCTTTATGATTTTGTGGTCTAAACATGTCATGGTAGTTCCTAGGTTGAATTCCAAGGGTTTGAGGGACATTGGGCAGACTTTGGCCCTTAAAAAGGAGTTTACTCCCCAAGGTGTTTTTGGGCGGTAAACTCACAGATCTTAGTGTTTTGACATGATTTTAATGTTATTAAACACAAGCTAAGCTATATATTACAACTAGATAGAAGTACTCACAATTTGGGATGAAAACCCGAATATCCGTGAGAGTGAATTTGGGTATTCTCTAGTTGGAAATATAACTAATGAATGAATATGGTTCAGATTTCTATATATAGTCCCGGGATGTTTGGCAGAAAATATTTTATTCCCGGAATGAACTCTAATATCATAGAGTATTGGAATAACAGTGTTGCACAAAACCCGAGTGCATCCACTCTCCTGATATCTCCTTAAGGGTAAAACCTGGAATACTCAAACTTATACCTAATGTCAGGAATTTCACTGTAACTGTTCTAACTTCTATTGACCTCATATGGTTTGTTCAGAATGGAAATTTCGGGTTGTCATAGGTTTAGCCTAGGGTTTCCATGGGTTGGTCGTTGAGGCATCTTTCTGTCATGGAACAGAAAGATGTTGAGTGCCTATGATTTTTGTGAGTGTGGTCCTATAATTAAGTGTATTGCATGTACTTAAGTAGTTTCACATATTAACATACAATCATGGATACATAACACATAACAGAGAACAACATCACAATAGAACACATATATTTTTACACTAATAATATCCGTACTTTGATACATGAAAATTTGCTCGAAAGAGCATACATAAGTGGTGCAAGTTCGGCAGAGTATCGACTCTATGAGTAATGTAATCGCTTAATCATGGAGTCGGTAGTACATAACACAGATTATATAACATAATACTGACGAAAGATACGACTAGTTCCTCGTACGGTGAGACCTATATAGCAAGCAGTAGAGCAAGTCCTATCAGTAGAGATGACGACGACACTCAATCGTCGAGCTGACGTATCAGGAGTTCAGCCAGTTCATCCGCCTCTTGGGTGATTACATCTACCCTTTGCTCGGCTCGTACAACCCTTTCCTCGGCCGTAATAAGTCGAAGCTTGAGGATGATAATTGCCTCCTCGAGAGAGCGTAGATAGTTTGTATCAACCCTTTGAACCGTGTGGGGATCGGATGGGGCTTTCGACAGGTGGGCTTCACTATGTGCCTCTTCTACGCCCTTCTCTTCATATAACTCCTGGTCAGACTCGTCATATTCAAAATCAATTATCACATATTCGTCATGTTCCACTTCAGGTCCAACGTCGTGTGCTCCCATTGATCACCCTCGGGCTCGTCCTCGATCATCCCATGCGCCACTAAGACATGATGAAACTGAATGCCCTGGTGTTCCCCTTCCATGGTGACTGAGAGGAGGTATATGAATAAACTATTATTACTCCTAAGATGTTTTAATTATTGTATAAATTGAGTTGATGTTCTCTTCTTGGTAATAAGGGTGTATGTTTTTAGGTTTACTGACCATCGCGATTTCCTCAAGGCATGTGATAGTTGTACTTCGGAGGAAATGTAGTTGATCAGGCTACATTCACCCCTTAATACAACTATGTACAGTCCCGACTTGACCGAGATGCCAGTATCATCTTATTTGATTTTGCATTATGTTCTTTTTCCTATATCGTACAAGTAGAGGTGTTTTATCGTTGTGTTTTATTTGTTTTGTTCATAATTGTTTTAGTCCTTCTTTGGTTTATAGTTTCATATCAATGTGTGGTTAGATATGCTAGTTCACTATAAACAGAGCTCTGATATCAACTTGTCACACCCCCGAACCAGTCGGCGAAAACGTCCGAGGGCTCGCGTACCTCCAATTGAATATCATCACAATGAATATACATGAAACATAACATAAACTTCACCATGCATTAATACATTACAATTGACATTGTTCACATCAAGTACATTATCTAAATATTACATATTCATATCATAGATTGTTTTAAAGTTTTCAAAAGCATAACACCCTAACATACTTGGTACTACTCCTTAGCTTACCTGCTACCTGAGAATACAAGTTATTTTGAAAAACATCAACATATGGAATGTTGTTTAGTTCATAGGCATGGTTGTTTTGAAAATCTTTTGTGTAGTTTATAAAACACAGAAAATCCGATATTTTCTAGAAATAAATTTATTTATACCAAAGTGTGAAGATCCATAGTTTTGTACATGTGTGATTTCAAAGCATGTACAAATGGGAAGTTTTCCATGATAGTTATTGAAAAGTACAAGTGAATGGTATTGATCTCCTCGAAAAACCCAATGTTTTCCGATAACATAATATAATATATTTGTTTCGAATTGTTATACGATCACAACGAATGATTATGCTTTTCCTTGATTACTTAAATAGTATTGGATTTATTTATGTGAGTCGTTATAACCATGCATGATAATGACTAGTTTGTCTGTCTTGGCATTCTAACGAACGCCATAATTTCTCTTATGATTTTGTCACCCTAGACTGGCCGAGTCTAACTATAGCGAACAGCTGAGTTGTGGGGGGGTCTCCCCCATATAGATCTAAACACAAACTCTCGCTCTCCCTCCAGGAGACTTTGATTATAACTACAGACTACAAACGATTCATAAAGGTGCCACCCGTTATTACTCACTGAATCCAAAATGAATTTGATTACCATTGATTAACGACCTGTATATGTTTACTAAATTGAAGGTAAGCCTAATAAACGAGGAGAAGAGGATTACAAGGTCTTGCTAATCCCGTGTATTATTTAAGGCTATTGGGTATACGAAGGACACATTGGCCCATTTCGCATTTGATTTATTTGGAACCTACTAGCAATGCTAATGGGCCACTGAGGCTCAATAGCACGTGAAAGCCATTGAGGGTCTCTTAAGCATGTAATTGGGTTACAGGAGGCACAATAAACATTTATTATTATCGTTGGGCCCTAAAGTTGTGTTAATGGGTCATGAAGGCCCAATAAACATGATTACAAACTCTCAAGCCCAAATATTTGAATATTTAATTGTTTTAGGTATTGTATAACTGTCGGAAAGACTGATTGAATGATTATTAGATTTGTAACGGCACGAGGCCGATCGGTTGTTTATAACGATATTTGGAATTATGTGTATATTCATCTTTCTATTTTCATAAGTTGTAATTTGGTGTTTTTGACCCAGATATCTTAATAATAAAAAAATTTACTCAAAATATTGGTTTGACCTTTTCAGCCCTTTTTTTAAAAAAATGACAATTTTAGTCCTTATTTTTAAAAACAGACATTTTAGGCCCTTAAACCATTTTTTTGACATTTTTGACCTATAGACTTGTTTAAGTGATGTTTTTAGCTCAAAATTTACTCTTTGGCAATTTTAGCCCCTCCAGTAAAGAGCTTTTCAGTTAAAGTCCAAACTTTTCGCAACTTTTATAATTTTTGGCCCAAATTTCGAAATTCTTACATTTTTTATCCTTTTTGGAAAATATCATTTTTAACCTGTGTAACGGTTTTGTTTACCCTTTTTACCCCCTGTTGTGAGAAGTTTACCATTTCAATCCCTTGAAAACAATATTTTCACAATCTTTGGGCCTATGGGCCGAAAAGCCCAAAAATTGGCCCATTAAGCTACAAATTACATTTCTAGTCCTTTAAAGAGTATAATATTCATAAAAACATTTATTTTTACTGTTTTGACTGTTTTGGTCCTTAAGAAAACCGTGAATGACAACTTTCACCCCAACTTTTGTTTATTTGACAAATATAGCCCAAAAATGGGTTTTATGTTGCAATATGTTTATTATCACCTTAGGGGGGTAATTTTTCTTGACATGTTTAGTGCAAAATATCTTAGATCATGTTTATCTTCCTCCTAGAGCCATAGATCTCGAGATTTCTTTCATTTTTGTTACATATTTCCCACATAAACACAATAAATCACACTTAACATACACATACACATAGATCTACACAATTTACTTGTACCCCCCTCATAAAACTTGTGAAAACCGAAAATAGAGGGGAATGAACTCACCTTTTCTTGTTGTTTTCGATTTGAAGAAGAAAGGGGAGAGTTTGATGCTATTTTTCGGCCCAGCAAGTTTTCTTGAGTTGATTTCAAACTTAAGAAGCTTCTAAGGAGTAGATCATGAAAATTGTGTGAGTTAGGAAGAAGTTTTGATGAAATAAAGAGACTAGGTTATGGATCTACACAATAACTTACCACCGATGATGATTCTTATGGGATAACCTCCTTGTATTGCCCTAAATCTCGAAAAAAAAATTATGAAGAAAAAGAGATATGAAGGTGTTCTTGAGAGAAAACTTAAGTGGTTTGTGTGTGGGTGTTCTTTCTTTGGCCATAGAATTAAGAAGAAGAAAAGAGAAGAGAAAGAGATGAAAGGATGGAGTGCATGGAAGTATGTAATGGTGCATGGAAATCCATAAAGTAATAAGGAGGTGGCTAACCCTCCTTATTCCTTTGATTTCTATTTTTTTTGTTTTCCGCTTGGGCCGAGAAAAGGGAGAAGAAAAAAATAGTTTGGGCCTTTGTGTTCTTGAGTCCATATTATGGGCCCATTTTGATGACTTTCAGCCCATTTGGTCTTTGGAGATGGTTCACTGCCTAATATTCATCAAAGTATGAGTTTTATGGCCAATTAGGGCTAATTACATTTGTTATGGACCAATAAGGCCCATTAAGGATAACTAGTCCATTCTGGGCTTATGAGGCCCAAAATGTTAAGTTTCATGCAAATAGGTCCAATTAGGGTCCATTTAAGAGTTCTAAGCCCAAAATAGTCAAATTGGAAGCTTATTGGTCCATTAGGCCCAACAAGAAAATCCTAGTCCAAAATGGACTTAAAACGAGATTTTTAGGGTTTCCAATTTGGTTGACTATTTGAATGTTTGTATATGGTATTTGATGGAATTTTGTTGTCCTTGAATAAACAACATATATGTTTTCAAGTTTTAGCTACAATGTCATTCTTTGTTAAGTGTTTACAACGTATCAGAATCCCTAGTTGTGGCACTTTTGAATCAAGATCTTTTTGTACCTCTTAATAAATGATGTTAAGTGCTCAAATTAATTTTTCGTAGATTTTTAGTGAGGAATAAGACCTTTGAACATGCAATAAAAAACTAGTATTCACAAAAAAGTGTTGATTGAGCAATGTTTTCGTAAATATTTCTAAAAATCGAAATATTAAAATTTTCCAGTGAGGTCAGATGAGTTTGAAAGCTAACTCGAACTATTATATTTCAGAAAAAGAATCTCAAATTTCAGTTAAGAAATAAGTGATATATTGCAGTTTAAAACTCAGGTAAAGAAATCTGGCAGATTGCATGTGTCATGGTTGGTTAGAAAAGTGAGTTTTCATCATTTCTTTGAGTAAATCTTTTGAAATATCTTAAAGATATCATGATCCATGCATGTTATGGTCATGTTTCCAGAGATCAAATATATTTTAAAATCATAATTTACATACATGCATTAAAATACAAAAATCTTATTTCTCAAGAACTCTTAAAAATAAGTTTGATGTTTTGATACTTAAAATCGATTTTGCACTAAGATCATTAACATGCAACCTTGTTTAACATACATTCATGGTGTTAAAACACATCCATTATGTTATAATAACCATTTTAACAAAAAGAAAACAAGTTTGAAGAAGATGAAGAAGTAGAAGTCGGTTTTTAAAGTAAAATGCACATGCATGGCTTAAATCATTGTTGTGGATCTTCAAGAGATGTATGTTCTTTACCTTAAATTTCTTTATGGATTGAAAAACCCTTATGAATCTCCATAATTTCTTGGTTAAGAGGTTGTGATTATGGTGTTTGGAGAAAAAAATTAGATAGAAGGTAGAGAGAGTTTTCTAGAGAGAGAAAGAAGAGAGATGTGTGTGTGTGTTGGAGAATGAGAGTGACAGAGAGAGAGAGAGATATGGGAAGAGAAGGATCCGAAATTTTGAGTATAATACCCCTTTCTCATTCATTTTGTTTTATAAAATTTAAGTTCTGTTATAAAATATCTAAATTTTATATAAAATGTGCACTAAAATCAAGTTTTTATTCATAAAACATTGATTTTTGATTTATAAATTAAGGGTAAATGTTAATGAGTTAAATTTTATTTTCCTTGAATGCATTTTTATAATTTTAATTATTATAAGATCATATTATGAGGCTCGTAACTACTTTTATAGAACTTTTAAGGTTAAATTTCATAAATTTAGGTTTTTAGGGCATTTAGGGTTTTTGAGATTTGTAAATCTTTGGATATCAAAATCAATAGAATCTTTGAGACTTAAATTTATCTTATGGTATTATAACTCTTTTATAGTTATAATAATGTTTGTAACTTATTTTATCGGCTTATTGGCAATCTATGTAGTGGTTTCGAGATTCGAGCGAAATTGAGGAAATGAAGTATACTAATCCTAGTTTTCAACTTTGACTTAAGTTCCTACAAGACTCGGACCTAATTTATACCACTAGGTCAAGTTCATGAAGTGTGTATATGGTTCATGAAAAGGTGTTCAAGTCAAATAGTGACCCGAATATGGATAATCATTACAATTAAGTAGTTGTATAATTCACATAAAAATGTGAAATCTAAGTATACTGTCCATCGTTTCTAATTGTTTCCAAATTTTCTAGTACATTCTAACATAGCTTCTAGTTACTAAGTCTAGTATGTGTCATGACTATATGTGAAACTAAGTTTAGTCAAATCTAGAACCAACTCGAATTTTTGATGGTTGTCACAACACACTTGACGACTCCATGCCCTGACTCGACGAGTTGGTTCGTCGGATGACAGATTTTTCGGATTTTTGGCCCAAATCAGATTTGGATAATTACCATAAATTATTTTAACTATTAAAGTTCGATTTATCTATTATGGTAATGATTATCCTCATCTAATTTTAAGATAATTATCAAAATTTAAGATAATTACAAGATTATGTGATAAATTATTTTTTTTGTAAAATTTGATTTGATTTTTCTTACCAAGTTAAATGGAATAGGTCAAATTTCATGATAAGATAGGATTATATGAATAATTTAAATTGTTTTAAAATTTGATCTAAAAACTTTTGAAAATTTTCATAACTTGCCCTCAAGTTCTGGAAATTAAAATTTAATTAAAAAGTTTTAATTTTGAAATATTAAATTCTAGAACCCTAGTGTTTTAACAGTCTAAAATACAACCCTTATACTATTATAATATTAAAATCTTAATACTTATATATATGTATAAGATGAGTCAGTTTTACCGTTAGTAGGCATCATTCACGAAGTTGGTCTATAAGGGGTGTTTAAGGAAGCGGCCTGTAAAATGACCGACATTGGGTATCCATTCTTACCCACCGCACTCTTGACTGGTCGAGGGTCGTTAGCCGAATGGATAGGACATGAAATTAATTCCTCATTAATAAGTATAATGAAAGTTATAAAGTAACTAAATGTTTTCATAAATTCTCAATCTTAGTTACTTTAGGAAAAAATGTGAAAACGATGCTATTCCATGAATTACTCTTTGCACCTTGTCAAAGTCGTTAGTGGAGCGTGTGTGATTAACCGGCACACTAACTTGGACTAACAAGGGTGGCAAAGGGTAGCTCGAGAATTATCACAAATCAATGGAGTGTGTGTGGTAAACTGACATATTGATTAGGTGGTAAATGACTCGAGAGTACCAAACTAATTTGCATGGTTATTCACACCTTGTTTGTGATCCTCGGTATCCCAGTCAAAAGCTTGAATAGCATATTCGAGATTCAACACGCCATAGAAAAGTTCAATGAATCTCAAAAGAATCTACGAATTTCATTTCATTTAAAACATAAGTGTTGTGACAACCCGAAATTTCCATTTGTATGAACTTTATCTATTCAATAGAAGCTAGTCCAGTTTCAGTGATTTTCAGACTTTTCCGAATAAGTTTGTGTACATTAGGGTTTACGTTTAAGGAGATATCAGGAGAGTGGATGCTCCTGGTTTTGTGAAATTTGAGCATTCCAAGTTTCATAATGTTATAGTCCAATATCAGGAATAAAAATATTTTCTGCCAAAATATTTCAGGACTATAAATAGATTTCTGAATTAAATTAATTCATTATTCACATTTCCAAATAGAGAAAAGCCATTTTCTCTCTCACGGATCTTCGGGTTTTCATCCCAGATTGTGAGTCTACTTTCCTAGATGTGTTTTATTACTTGTTTTATGATTTATAACATAGATTACATGTCTAAAATACAAGATCCGGGAGCTTACGGCCTAAGAACGTTCTTGGGGTGTAAACTCCAAAACAAGGCTTAAAAGCTACCTAGTTCCATTTCCTTGTTAGGCAACTAGTTAGGGACTTAATATATAAACATTAGAGGCTAGAAATCAATCAAGAACCACTAGTTATAGGAGTTTACGGCCAAGGATATCTCTTGGGCCGTAAACCCCTTTTTCAAGGGCTATAAGTGCCCTAAATCACCCCTAAGGCTCTAAGACTATTACCATTTGATACTTGTAACTTGAATGGGGAGTATATGACATAAAAATCATCCCTTAAAGGAAGTTTACGGCCAAGGAACATCACTTGGGCCGTAAACTCCAAGTGAAGGCACAAATGAGTGCCTAATGTCCCCTTTAGCCTTAGACAAAAACATAGAAGCTATCCTACATGTGCAAGTGACGTAAATGAATTAAAACCAACACCCCATAGGAGTTTACGGCTGTAAACTCTAGGGGATATGGTCTTTAGGCCGTAAACTCCTCTATGGAGCATTCTAGGGCCTTAAACTACTTCAAGAATTATTCCACAAGTGCTAGGCTTATTCTAGGATTAATATAGCACCTTAAAACACCCAAAACCACCAAGTGGGGAGTTCACGGCCGTAAACTCAAGGGTTTACGACCGTAAACTCCAAAGGTGGGGTTTTTTGGGTGGTGAACTCTTATATAAGGCCTTTGGAAGCATCAAACCCTTTTGCCTTGTCCCGTAGCAACTTAGATGCAACCATTAGGACCTTTAACACTTATGCAAAGTGTTTTACATGTTCCTAAGTGTCCTAACTTATTTTATTAAGTTATTATTTGGCTAGTTAGTTATATATATGCTTATTATATGATAACTAGGCTCGTGCGTGTAAACAAGTCTCCGTTTGCCACCTAGCACAGTATCCGATACTACAGTCCAATCAACTCACCACAAGTGAGTTCATACCCCTTTAATCAACCTTTGAAATGCTTTTAAATGTTTTAAATACTTTATGGGGGGATACAAGTTAAATACTTACAGTTATTGCATCAATCACATGTGATTGCATTAATCACATGTGATTAATAACTAGAAAACCAATGATTTATTCACTGTTCAAACTGTTTATCAAATTGTTTCACTTCAAAATGTTTTACATACTCTTTTACTTATCAAATGCTTTTATTAAACTTTAGTTTATTCCTTATAAAATTGCATGCCCATATATGTATAGATATATAAGTAATGTTTAAAGGGCTTAGGAAGGCCATCCGCCCTATTTCCTTTTCGCGCCTTGAGATGTGGTCTGGTGGGATTTCGGGTGACCATCCGAAGGTCGTTTCAATATTAGTTATATATCATATATACATGTATAGACATAAAAGTACTTCTATATTCATACTTCTCAGTGCATCATTAGTAAGTTACCGTCGGGGTAACACAGGAACATATACAACTATACTAGAAACAGAACATATAGAACTATACTAGAAGGAGAACATATACAATTATGCTAGAAACAGAACATATACAACTATACTAGAAACAAAACATATACAACTATACTAGAAACAGGAACATATACAACTATACTAGAAACAGAACATATACAACTATACTAGAGCGAGAAACATTACATATACATGAACACGTTAACAATTGTGATCCACTGTGTCGGAGCATGCCTTAAATGTCATGGCCCGAGTTGTAGCCAGAATTCTCTTGGAGGGAGAGCATGAGTTTGCGTATAGATCTATACTGGATTGACTATCCTACACCTTGCTGCTAGCTACAGCCGGACCTGCAGGTCTGCGGGTGCCAAACGTCATTCCGTTATTACGACCATTCATTATGTCGTTGTTACCAGTCGATAGCATGGTGTAATTTATCACATTATACCTTAATATAAATCCGGTTTAAGGTAGTTAGTACAGCAGTAGTTCCTATTATACAAAACTACAGTACTACAATGATTTACCCATTACATATTTTAGTGATAACCTCACTTAAGCATTAATGTACAAACTATATTTTATTAAATGATAGTTACACTTGGGAAATTACACACTTTTACAACAAACGAGTATACAAAACAGTTAAGCCTTGGTAGAAGGTTACTTTAATAGAAAATATAGGTTTTTCTGAGAGATTCAAACTTTTACAAACACTTTCAAACACTTACATTTTTACAAACTTATACGTTGAGACAGGTTCAAATGTTTTTGACAACAAACATTGACACTAAAATACTTATGAACTCACCAGCTTAATGCTGATAAACTCTTTCAAAATAACTTGTATTCTCAGGTCATCAGTAGACACGTACCGAGGCTAGCTTTTGAGAAGATGGAGCGTATTCAAGACACATCTTATTATTTTGATTTACATTATTTTGGTGTCTATAACTGTACAGAACACGCTCGTATTAAAATTATATATTTAATGCAATGGATGATGTTGTTTGCTTATTTACATTTACTGTGTTGTGATACTATACATGACGTCCTCCGCCCCAGAACGTTTCCGCCGTTCTTGGTTTTGGGGTGTGATAGATTGGTATCAGAGCATTGTTTATAGTGAATCAAGTATATCAACCCATAAAAGATATACTAAACTATAAACCCAATAGGGATTAAAGCACTCTGACCAAGAGTCTATACCTTAAATATTAAAATATTTAATTAAGTATACTAGTCTACATTCATACTAAAATCAGTGTCACAATGACAAGAACAAAAGTATTACGATTGTTAAATATCACAAGTGAGCTCGGGGATGTATGGTCAGTCTTGGGAATGGCATAGCCTGATCAACTATGATGGTCCTAGGAGTGATTAGCATATGCCCTAGAACGGTTGTGATGTGTTAACAAGTCTAAAAACTTACCAACAATACCAAAAGAAGATCAGTAGAACTTAAACTTAAAATACTATAGGTGTATTTGGTACTACTAGTTACATGTGTACTATATCCTTATACCTCTCTTCTCGCGTAGATCTAAATGGCTGGATTCCATCATGGCGACCCATACTTTCCAAATGAAGGCAATGCTGGGTGGATCGAACCTTTTACAACGTCAACGATGGTGGCTCTGCTGACCGAGCTCTGCCTGTCATTATCCGCAGAATAGCTCGAAATGTCGAGCAAGGTCGAGCAGCCATCGACCGGGTCATGGAGATTGATGCCAACTCAGGTGTCAACACAGTCCGCATCCGCCGTCTTGAAGAAGACATGGAACAGACCCGGAGAACCAATGAAACCCTACAGCAACAGCTGACTACCTCCCGAGCTGAGGTCATGGAACTTCGAGCTCGTCAGAGAGCTCAGGATCGACACCTTCAGGAGATGTTTCATCAAGTGTCTGACCTTAGGGCTCGCCCGAGGAATTCCCATCGCCGTTAGATGATGTCTAGTACATCTCTGTCTTTTGGTTAAGGATTAGCCTTTGAACACCTGTGCTCTAAGTAGCACTTGTCTGTATTATATTCCTAACTTTCAGTACTCTAATTAGGAATCTAAGAACTATCAAACTTTCTGTATGGTACGATGTAAGACCTACTGTTAGGTCGATTTTTCCCTGAACTTATTACATCAGTAATACCAGTATGATTGACATCTACCTATCTGTGGGAAAAATCTGTACACTTGTGTTTTCCTACTAATATTCCTTGTTGTGATTTCAAACACTCATTCAACTGTTGGGCAATGGTTAGTTAGTCCATGTGTCACTCTCACGTTGCTTACAAATTGATTCTTACCAATTTTTCTTATCTTTATAAACTTTTAGCTGAAATATGCCTCCTCGAAAATCTCCCAGGAATAACCCTGCACCTCCACCGCTTCCACCGCCTCCGGTCATCGATACTGCAGCCCTGAATGCTGCCGTAGCTGCAGCAGTGGCAACTGCCATGGCTCAGTATCACTCATCCGATGCCAGCAGAGGTGGAACCCCTGTTGAATCTATTCCGGTCGAAATCCCTATGCGCTCGAGAGAGTGCTCCTACAAGGATTTCACAAACTACAAGTCGAAGCCTTTCTATGGCACCGGCGGAGTCATTGCCCTCTCGCAATGGTTCGAGAAGATTGAATCAGTCTTCGAAATCTGTTCATGCTCTGCTGCATGCAAATTTAAATATGCCGCATGCACCTTTGAGGGAAAAGCCCTAACGTGGTGGAACGGCCACGTTAAATCCCTAACACTCGTCGTGGCTAACGACATGGGCTGGGAAACGATGAAGGACCTCCTGACTGAGGAATACTGCCCAAGGGGCGAAATCCAGAAGTTGGAATAGGAACTCTGGAACCTGACGATGAAGGGCACCAATATGATCGCTTACACTGCCTGATTTAGCGAACTGGTGGCCCTCTGCCCCAATATGGTTCCCACTGAGGGGAAAAAAATCGAACGGTACATATGGGGGCTAGTGCCTCCGTACCAGGGGAATGTCCTAGTATCAAACCCCGCTACCTTCGACGGTGCCAAGCGTTTGGCACAAAGACTCATTGACCATGGAGTCAAAACCCCTGTGACAACAACAACCCTAGCCATCCCAGAACCCTCCAAACCCGCTGACACTAAGCGGAAGTTCTGGGATGACAAGAAGAAGCAGCGAGCTGCCAAGAAACAGCAAATCGTGGCAGTGCATGCTGCGGTAACCCCTACTGCTGCTACTGCTCCGGGGAAGCAGTATGATGGAAGTTTGCCAAAGTGCAACAAATGCAACTTCCACCACAACGGCTCCTTCCGTGAAATGCAGTTTTCTAACTGCAACAGGAAAGGACACACCGTCCGTTTCTGTAAATTCCCGGCACAACTGATCTCCCAAGTCCCTGGCTCGGGCGCGAGCCCAACTTGCTATGGATGTGGCGAAACAGGCCACTTTAAGAGGGACTTCCCCAAAGCGAGAAATGCTGGAGGAGCTGGGAGGGTACTAGCTATAGGCCACAGGGAAGCAGTTGCTGACCCGACCGTGGTGACTGGTACGTTCCTCCTTGATAACTCCTATGCATGCATTCTGTTCGATAGTGGAGCGGAGCGAAGCTTCGTAAACCACAAATTTGCTCGCATGCTTAAGCAACAACCACACACACTTAATGAACAGTTCACAGTAGAAATGGCCAATGGGAAAACTGAAAGTACTAATAGCATATACTTAGGTTGTACCCTAACTCTAGACAACCATTCATTCCCAATCGACCTGATGTCGGTCTCAATAAAAAGCTTCGATGTTATTATCGGCATGGATTGGTTAAGTCTTCATCGCGCCGACAGCATGTGCTACGAGAAAGCAGTCCGTCTAAACCTCCCGTCTAACGAAACTCTTATAGTCTACTGCGACAAACCTGGTGCGAGTCTTTGCATTATATCAAGTATTCAAGCACAGTAATATCTGCGCAAAGAATACCATGCATTCCTTGCTCACATCGTTGACACGAACCTCGAAACGAAAGAACTAAAGGAAATCCCAGTAGTGAGCGACTTCCCCGACATTTTCCCAGAAGAACTACCTGGATTACCGCCGCAACGACAAGTCGAGTTCAGAATCGAATTAGTCCCAGGAGCTACCCCAGTAGCCAAGTCGCCCTACCGTTTAGCACCAGCTGAGATATAGGAACTCTCTGGTCAACTTAACGAACTACTCAGCAAGGGCTTTATCAGACCAAGTTTCTCACCTTTGTGGAGCACCGGTCTTGTTCGTTAAGAAGAAAGACGGATCATTCCGTATGTGTATCGACTACAGAGAACTTAACAAAATGACGGTCAAGAATCGTTACCCTCTGCCTCGCATAGATGATCTATTCGACCAACTGCAAGGGGCGAACTATTTTTCCAAGATTGATCTGAGATCCGGATATCACCAGTTACGAGTGCTAGAAGAGGATGTGCCGAAGACAACCTTCCGAACTCGTTACGGAAACTACGAGTTCGTGGTGATGCCATTCGGATTGACCAATGCGCCCACAGTCTTCATGGATCTGATGAATAGAGTATGCCGACCTTACTTGGATCAGTTCGTCATCGTTTTCATTGACGACATCCTGATCTACTCCCGAAGTGAGAAAGAGCATGGTGATCATCTGCGACAAACTCTAGGGACTTTACGAAAGGAGAAACTTTATGCGAAGTTCTCGAAATGTGAATTTTGGAACCGAAGTGTCGAATTCTTAGGACATGTGGTAAGCGAAGAGGGAATCCACGTGGACCCATCCAAAATTAAAGCCATTGAGAACTGGTCAGCACCTAAGACGCCTACTTAAATTCGTCAATTTCTAGGTCTCGCTGGCTACTACCGCATGTTCATTCAGAACTTCTCTCGAATAGCAAAACCTCTTACGACCCTGACCCAGAAAGGCGTGGCCTTTGACTGGGAAGAGAAACAAGAGAGAGCGTTCCAAATGCTCAAGAGAGCCTTGTGCACCGCACCAATATTATCCCTTCCCGAAGGAATAGAAGACTTCGTAGTCTATTGCGATGCATCAAATCAAGGGCTCGGATGTGTTCTGATGCAGCGAGGTAAGGTCATCGCCTACGCCTTGAGACAGTTGAAGACACACGAGGTTAACTACACGACCCACGATCTTGAACTAGGAGCAGTGGTATTTGCTCTGAAGATCTGGAGACATTACTTGTATGGAACGAAGAGCACTATCTTTACCGACCACAAGAGTTTGCAACACATTTCCGATCAGAAGGAGCTTAACATGAGACAACGACGGTGGGTCGAGCTACTTAGTGATTACGAATGCGATATTCGTTATCATCCGGGTAAAGCCAACGTAGTAGCAGACGCCCTAAGTCGGAAGGAATATTCTGGTCGCAAAGTCAAGTCATTGTCAATAACCATCCATTCACACTTGTCTAAGCAAATTCAAGCGGCTCAACTTGAGGCCATGAAACCTGAAAATGTGACGAGTGAATCCCTTAGGGGAATGGACAAGAATTTAGAAGCCAAGGGTGAAGGAGCATTATATTTCATGAACCGGATCTGGACACCGAAACACGGTGGTTTCCGAGACTTGGTCATGACCGAGGCGCACAACACTCGGTATTCCGTCCACCCAGGTTCAGATAAGATGTATCTGGATCTTAAAAAGCTATACTGGTGGCCTAATATGAAAGCAGAGATTGCTACCTTCGTAAGTAAATGCCTTACTTGCGCAAAGGTTAAGGTCGAGTACCAGAAGCCCTCTGGTTTACTGCAACAACCATAGATTCCAGAATGGAAGTGGGAGCGGATCACTATGGATTTCATAACCAAGTTGCCCAAGACAACGGGTGGACTTGACACCATATGGGTCATCGTCGACAGATTGACCAAGTCTGCACACTTCCTGCCTATCAAAGAAACCGACAAGATGGAGAAACTTACGAGAACATACATTAGGGAAATCGTACGGCTACATGGTGTACCTATGTCCATTATCTCCGATAGAGATAGTAGGTTCACCTCAAGATTCTGGCAATCGCTACAACATTCCTTAGGAACAAGGCTAGACATGAGCACAGCCTACCATCCACAGACCGACGGACAGAGTGAGAGGACCATCCAAACACTGGAAGATATGTTGTGAGCCTGTGTGATTGATTTTGGGAAAGCATGGGATACTCATTTACCCCTTGTCGAATTTTCCTATAATAACAGTTATCACACGAGCATCAAGGCTGCTCCATTCCAAGCTCTCTACGGCCGAAAGTGCAGATCTCCTCTGTGCTGGGCTGAGGTGGGTGATACCCAATTAGCAAGGGGGCAAGCTTCCGACAGTACTCTCACCGGTCCGGAAATCATTCGGGAAACGACAGAGAAAATCGTTCAGATCCGTGAACGATTGAAAGCCTCTAGAGACCGACAGAAGAGCTACGCTGATAAACGAAGAAAACCTTTGGAATTTCAGGTGGGAGACCGATTCCTTCTCAAAGTCTCACCCTGGAAAGGCTTGATACGCTTCGGCAAGCGTGGGAAGCTTAATCCGAGGTACATAGGGCCTTTCGAGATTCTTGCAAGATTCAGCCCCGTAGCTTACAAACTCGACCTACCCGACACACTTCGTAACGTACATTCTACATTCCACGTATCTAACTTGAAAAAGTGTCTGTCCGACGAGACTCTTGTAATCCCACTTGACGAGATCGAGATCAACGAGAGCCTCAACTTCATGGAAGAACCAGTAGAGATCATGGACTGTGAGGTCAAGCAGACGAAGCAAAGTCGTATCCCTATCGTGAAGGTTCGCTGGAACGCCAAGCGAGGACCGGAATTCACTTGGGAACGCGAGGATCAAATGAAGCTGAAATACCCTCATCTTTTCGCTTAATTGTTGTAACTTCATATTTGCTTAAATTCTAATTTCGGGACGAAATTCCTTCTAACGGGGGGATGATGTGACAACCCGAAATTTCCATTTGTACAAACTTTATCTATTCAATAGAAGCTAGTCTAGTTTCAGTGATTTTCAGACTTTTCCGAATAAGTTTGTGTACATTAGGGTTTACATTTAAGGAGATATCAGGAGAGTGGATGCTCCTGGTTTTGTGAAATTTGAGCATTCCAAGTTTCATAATGTTATAGTCCAACATCAGGAATAAAAATATTTTATGCCAAAATATTTCAGGACTATAAATAGATTTCTAAATTAAATTAATTCATTATTCACATTTCCAAATAGAGAAAAGCCATTTTCTCTCTCACGAATCTTCGGGTTTTCATCCCAGATTGTGAGTCTACTTTCCTAGATGTGTTTTATTACTTGTTTTATGCTTTATAACATAGATTACATGTCTAAAATACAAGATCCGGGAGCTTACGGCCCAAGAACGTTCTTGGGGTGTAAACTCCAAAACAAGGCCTAAAAGCTACCTAGTCCCATTTCCTTGTT
Organism: Lactuca sativa; assembly: GCF_002870075.4. Taxonomy (NCBI): domain Eukaryota; kingdom Viridiplantae; phylum Streptophyta; class Magnoliopsida; order Asterales; family Asteraceae; genus Lactuca; species Lactuca sativa. Next base: position 82,541,511 of record NC_056624.2, read on the forward strand.
AGGCAACTAGTTAAGGACTTAATGTATAAACATTAGAGGCTAGAAATCAATCAAGAACCACTAGTTATAGGAGTTTACGGCCAAGGATATCTCTTGGGCCGTAAACCCCTTTTTCAAGGGCAATAAGTGTCGTAAATCACCCCTAAGGCTTTAAGAGTATTACCCTTTGATACTTGTAACTTGAATGGGGAGTAAATGACATAAAAACCATCCCTTAAAGGGAGTTTACGGCCAAGGAACATCACTTGGTCCGTAAACTCCAAGTGAAGGCACAAATGAGTGCCTAATGTCCCATTTTGCCTTAGACAAAAACATAGAAGCTATCCTACATGTGCAAGTGACTTAAATGAATTAAAACCAACACCCCATAGGAGTTTACGGCTGTGAACTCTAGGGGATATGGTCTTTAGGCCGTAAACTCCTCTATGGAGCATTCTAGGGCCTTAAACTACTTCAAGAATTATTCCACAAGTGCTAGGTTTATTCTAGGATTAATATAGCACCTTAAAACACCCAAAACCACCAAGTGGGGAGTTCACGGCTGTAAACTCAAGGTTTTACGACCGTAAACTCCAAAGGTGGGGTTTGTTGGGTGGTGAACTCTTATATAAGGCCTTTGGAAGCTTCAAACCCTTTTGTCTTGTCCCGTAGCAACTTAGATGCAACCATTAGGACCTTTAACACTTATGCAAAGTGTTTTACATGTTCCTAAATGTCCTAACTTATTTTATTAAGTTATTATTTGGCTAGTTAGTTACATATATGCTTATTATATGATAACTAGGCTCGTGCGTGTAAACAAGTCTCCGTTTGCCACCTAGCACGGTATCCGATACTACAGTCCAATCAACTCACCACAAGTGAGTTCATACCCCTTTAATCAACCTTTGAAATGCTTTTAAATGTTTTAAATACTTTATGGGGGGGATACAAGTTAAATACTTACAGTTATTGCATCAATCACATGTGATTGCATTAATCACATGTGATTAATAACTAGAAAACCAATGATTTATTCACTGTTCAAACTGTTTATCAAATCGTTTCACTTCAAAATGTTTTACAAACTCTTTTAGTTATCAAATGCTTTTATTAAACTTTAGTTTATTCCTTATAAAATTGCATGCCCATATATGTATAGATATATAAGTAATGTTTAAAGGGCTTAGGAAGGCCATCCGCCCTATTTCCTTTTCGTGCCTTGAGATGTGGTCTGGTGGGATTTTGGGTGACCATCCGAAGGTCGTTTCAATATTAGTTATATATCATATATACATGTATAGACATAAAAGTACTTCTATATTCATACTTCTCAGTGCATCATTAGTAAGTTACCATCGGGGTAACACAGGAACATATACAACTATACTAGAAACAGAACATATACAACTATACTAGAAGGAGAACATATACAATTATGCTAGAAACAGAACATATACAACTATACTAGAAACAAAACATATACAACTATACTAGAAACAGGAACATATACAACTATACTAGAAACAGAACATATACAACTATACTCGAGCGAGAAACATTACATATACATGAACACGTTAACAATTGTGATCCAATGTGTCGGAGCATGCCTTAAATGTCATGGCCTGAGTTGTAGCCAGAATTCTCTTGGAGGGAGAGCATGAGTTTGCGTATAGATCTATACTGGATTGACTATCCTACACCTTGCTGCTAGCTACAGTCGGACCTGCAGGTCTGCGGGTGCCAAACGTCATTCCGTTATTACGACCATTCATTATGTCGTTGTTACCAGTCGATAGCATGGTGCAATTTATCACATTATACCTTAATATAAATCCGGTTTAAGGTAGTTAGTACAGCAGTAGTTCCTATTATACAAAACTACAGTACTACAATGATTTACCCATTACATATTTTAGTGATAACCTCACTTAAGCATTAATGTACAAACTATATTTTATTAAATGATAGTTACACTTGGGAAATTACACACTGTTACAAAAAAAGAGTATACAAAACAGTTAAGCCTTGGTAGAAGGTTACTTTAATAGAAAATATAGATTTTTCTGAGAGATTCAAACTTTTACAAACACTTTCAACCACTTACTTACATTTTTACAAACTTATACATTGAGACAGGTTCAAACGTTTTTGACAACAAACATTGACACTAAAATACTTATGAACTCACCAGCTTAATGCTGATAAACTCTTTCAAAATAACTTGTATTCTTAGGTCATCAGTAGACAGGTACCGAGGCCAGCTTTTGAGAAGATGGAGCGTATTCAAGACTCATCTTATTATTTTGGTTTACATTATTTTGGTGTCTATAACTGTACAGAACACGCTCGTATTAAAATTATATATTTAATGCAATGGATGATGTTGTTTGCTTATTTACATTTACTGTGTTGTGATACTATACATGACGTCCTCCGCCCCAGAACGTTTCCGCCGTTCTTGGTTTTGGGGTGTGACAAGTGTTCATTTCGTTTTTCATGGTGGAAATTGGTAAATCGTCATTTACCTACCTTCATATAATTTGCAATTGGACTACTACATCCCACTTCCGAATTGTGAATTATACTTTTGGCTCCTAACCATAATATTTTATTTGGGTGTTATATTAAGGATTACTAATCTAATATAAACTTTGTTCCTTTTCTTTTTCTGATGTCTGGCTCAAACACCACTTCTAGCACGAACCCCTCGAGCTCTTCTTCTCTTATGAACATTTGTGGGAGGGTCACCTTCGATGGGTCCAATTTCAATGATTAGATCCACAACATTCACATGGCCATTCGATACGAGGAGAAGGAATACTTCCTTGACGAAAAGATCAAATAGATAGATGAATCTAAAGCTTCCGCTAAAGAAATAGCTGAGTATAGAGCTCACGGAAAGGACACAACAAAGGTGTCGTGTATAATGGTAGCCATTATGACTCCTGAGCTACAACGGTTCTACGAGGACTACTGGCCTTATGAGATGTGCCAAGATTTGATGGAAAAGTACCATCAAAGTTCCTGACAAGAAAGTTACGAGATTTTTCGTCCTTGATAATGACCAAGATGAAAGTTGGAGAGCCCATCACGAGCCACTTGCAAAGAATGTAAAGGTATGTGGATCGTTTGCTCAAGTTGAATGTCAACTTTGACGAAGAGTTGGTGATTGATGTCATTCTCCACTATTTGCCTCGTTGTTATGATTAGTTCAAGATGACTTATCGTATGAACAGGGAGGAAGTCACCTTGAGCAAACTTTAAGGTCTATTGAGAGCCACTGAAAGTAGGTTGAAAGGCAAAGCTGTCACAACCACTCCTATTGTTGCTACCCCAGTCCTCGGTATTGGACAAGGGAAGGGGAAGAAGCGGAAAGCTCCCTCTAAGTAACACAAGGGAAAGTCTCATGATGGATCTTCTTCAAATGGATCCAAAGGAAAAGGTGGTTCTGCTACTCCCTCATCCGATCCGAAAGAAGCAAAGCGCTTCTACTGTCATGACAAAGGGCATTGGAAACGAAGCTGCCCAAAGTACTTGCAGGACATCAAGGATAGGAAGATAAAGCCCTCCGTCGTAGGTATTTACACTATTCATTCTAATAACTCATCACATGCAAGTTCTTGGGTCCTTGATACAGGATGTGGTTTTCACATTTGTTCTGATTTGCAGGGGCGAAGAAGAAGTAGGGATGTGTTGCATGGGAAGATGAAACTCATAATGGGGAATAGTAAATCTTCGTCTATCACCAAGATCGGGATTTATTCTTTAGTGCTTAGTAGTGGGTTATGTTTAGAGTTAAATATTTTTTCTACTCGTCAGAAATGATATGGAATATTATTTCTTTTCATGGTTTGTACAAACAAGGTTTGAGATTTTCATTCAATAATGAAATTGGTTCTATTAATGCTTTCTATAATGGTACTTTATATTTTGAAGCATTGCCTTGTAATGGTGTATATGAAATTGTGATGGTTGTAGAAAACTTAGGGAATAATCTGTTGTATATCGATTCGTCTAATGGTTTAGAAAAGGCATGCTTGTGGCATTGTCGTCTTGGACATGTCAACAAGAAGCGCATAGCCCAACTCCAAAAGGCTGGCGTGTTGGAGTCGTTTGACCTAAAGTCGGATGACACGTGCAAATCTTGTTTGCTTGGAAAGATGACTAAATCACCTTTCACTGGTACTTATGAAAGAGGTAAGGGATTATTGGATCTCAAACAAACCGACGTATGTGGGCCTTTCTGAACCACCAGAAGGGATGCTAACCGCTTCTATTTTACGTTAACCGATGATTATAGCAGATATGGATATACCTACTTAATCAAGCGCGATTCCGAAACCTTTGAAAAGTTCATAGAGTTTAAACATGAAGTGGAGAATTAATTGGTCAGGAATATAAAGATGCTCAGATCTGATAGGGGTGGTGAGTATCTTAGTATCGAGTTCCATGACTATCTTAAGGAATGTGGAATTGTTTCACAATTGACGCCACCTAGGACACCGCAACTCAATCGTGTGACTGAGAGGTGCAATCGAACCTTGTTGGACATGGTTCGTTCCATGATGAGTTGAGCTTCGTTACCTATCTCATTCTGGGGTATGCCTTTAGACTGCCGCCTATATCCTTGATCTAGTCCCAACTAAGAAGGTTGCCAAAACACCTCACGAGATGTGGATAGGGAAGGTTCCCTCGTTGGCACAGATCAAGGTTTGGGGTTGCGAGGCTTTCGTAAGACGAGAGACTTACGACAAGCTTAAACCTCGCAGTTGTTGGATAAGGTGTCTTAGTCCATAACTTATTTGGTATATACTTGACCGGACCCGGCATGGTCCATTTGGGTTGCACTTCACCCAAACAATTTATGGATAATTTTATGAGAATTGTATACTTACGATTTATTAATATATTATAAGTTATAATGTATTAATATAAAGTCATGTTATTTAATTAGTTTTAATGTTGAATTAATTATGAATTAATTTATTGATTAAAAGGAAAACTAATTAAATCACGGGCTATTATATTTATATGGTGTGGGCTAATACTCATTTGTTAATGGGCTAAGCTTATATGGAAGTCCATGGATGATCCATGGAGCTTTTAACCCATGGATCCTTGGAAAGGAAAAGACATGGGTTATTAGGGTTTCACCCTAACCATGCACACTATATAAACAAGCTTATGTTGCATGAAATAGCACCCTAGTGTGTGTATGTAAGGTGTGGCCGATTTCTAAGAGTGTGTATACTCTCTCATAAAGTTTTCCAAGTTTGTGGCGATTTGTGATTTCCATTTGAGGCATTCACATTATTGGTGCTTGACTCTCAAACTCCAAGGAATCGACACTCATCAAAAGGTATATAATTCATCTAGTTCCTTTTATGTTTAAAAGTTCCTCATGCCATGCTAGATAAGTTATAAACCTTGGAAAACAAATTTTGCATGTATTTAGACAAACATAGATCCAGCGTTTATTAGGGTTTCATGTACACTTAGGAAGTGTTAGAATGCTCAAAACCCAGCAGCAGTGAACGGTGTATTTTCATCCGCTACCCACATAAATCTTTTGGATATCTCTTCTACAAACCGAGTAATAATGTTGTATTCGTTGTGAGGAGAGGGGTTTTCTGCGCGAGAGAACTAATATGCCAAGTGGACAGTCGAAGGCAAATTATTCTTGAAGAGCTTCAAGAGTCAAGTGATGAAGGAACCTTTAACACTAGTGGTCAACTTGAGGAAGAGATTATTGTTGAACCGGTTGACGAGTCCTTACCTCTAAGACGTTCCAGTAGAGTTAGTGTTCCACCTGTGTTGTATGGTTTACATATAACAACTGAAGGTGAAACGTTTATCAGCGAGACTAGACTGATAAATTTGGATGAACCTAATAACTACAAGGAAGCCATGGCAGGCCCAGAGTCTGCAAAGTGGAAGGAGGCTATGTACAGCGAGATTCAGTCCATGTATGAAAATAAAGTTTGGAACTTGGTTGACAATGTACCGGGTCGCAAGACAATCGGGTGCAAGTGGATCTTCAAGAAGAAGACCGACATGGATGGGAAAGTGCATAAGTTCAAGGCACGATTGGTTGCGAAGGGCTTTACTCAAACCTTAGGGGTTGACTATGATGAGACCTTCTCACTAGTAGCCAATATCAAGTCTATTAGGGTTATGTTGGCTATAGTTGTGTTTCATGATTAAGAAATTTGGCAGATAGATGTCAAAACTGCTTTCCTTAATGGGAAGCTGGATGAAGATGTTTACATGTGCCAGCCAGAAGGTTTTGTGGATGCCAAATACCCCAATAGAGTGTGCAAGCTTAAGAAATCCATTTATGGATTGAAACAAACATTTCGCAGATGGAATCTTTGTTTCGATGAGAAAGTCAAAGAGTTTGGTTTTTCGAGAAACGAGGACGAGTCATGTGTGTATGTTAAGGCTAGTGGGAGTATAGTTAGCTTTCTAGTTTTGTATGTTGATGACATACTGCTCATAGGAAATGACATCCCGACCTTGCCGGAGGTTACATCCTGGCTGATGGGTTTTGGTCATAAGAACATCCTATGTGCTCATACAAACCCTAATGCTTGGATCTAGGTTTTTCTATTGTACATGCAATTTATCCAAGACTATAAACCCTAGATCTAGCATATGATAATCAATATAACATATAATTAGGGTTTAGATCATACCTTGATTGTTATGTAGGAATAACAATCTCAAATCCTCCTTGTAATGACTTTAGAAAGCTTAGAGTCACAAATGTCACTCCTCTAATGGTTCACAAACACCAAGAGCAAGAGGATGAAGAAGATAAGAGAAGGAGGCTCTCAAAAACGTGTGGAAACCCTAGAAGGAAGCTTGTTCACGTTTTTTAGGCATAAGGGTTCTATATATAGTGAGGCTACTAGGGTTATCTAACAAGGACACCCTAATTCGGATACTTAAGCCCTAAGCAACCCATGGACTCCTTTTCCTTAAGGCCTTCGACGATTTCTAATGGGTTTCCCCATAGAATTCGTCCATCCTTATAATATAAGGCAATCCATAGCCCAATTGCAATTATCTTATAATTACAATTCCAGTCCCTTAAGTTTAATTAATCTCTTTTAGTCACAAACTTAATTCTTATTAATTCTTGACTAATATTAATTAAACAATGTGATTTCTCCTTTAATATATTATACCCATAACATATTAATAAATCATATTTATCCTTTCTCTCCATAATTCATGCTATCAAGTTAATTTGGTGAAGGCAACCCAAAAGGACCATGCACCATTGGGTCAAGTACATACAAGAATAGTTATGGACTTAGACACTAATCCAACAGTCTCCCACTTGGATAAGTCTAATAACTATTATGTGTATGACTTCAGATCCTGATCTGCAATCATAGCTTTGCAAAGCCACTGTCAACTCTGATCCTATCAGATACGCGTGTCCTTTAGATAAGGGATCATATATTCCTCCATTCTAGATATCGTATGAGACATGATTTCTAATCATTCTCTCTGTACTATTTCTCAACTTCTGATTTTTGACGACTGACTAATTGAACAAATCAAATTAGCCCTAGCCCGGCCGAGCATTTACGTTTGTCATCACTAAATCATCGAGGGGCCCAAAGATATCGCTTTTATCCTACTTTGGACAAAAGGAACAGATAAACTTTGATTCAATGCTCGCTTGCACTCACTCACCGAATCACACACAACAATATGTTTTATGACACAAAGTTACTGGTGCGTTTACATATTATTAATGTGCAACCGATTTGCAAGATACAACTCACACATCTCGGTTTCAAGAATATAAGATGTTATCGTCTCACCAATCACTTGTGATACTATTCATGGAGTGATCCAAGTGAGCGTGGGTTTAAACCAATGCTCAAATCATATTCATAAGCACTCATGAACGTTTCATCAAACATTTGCTTATGTCTAATGCTCTTTAGACAATCCACTCGTCAATTCACGACAATCGTTATTCATACCTACTTCCAACATATGAGCGACTGTGGCCCGTTCGAATAAATTGACTGTTCTTAACCAATTAAATTATTCAGGAAGTCAAAACATGCAAAGTGAAACACAAGAATAATACTAATCCCATATGGCCTCAAACCTTTGAGTATAATTAAAATACCTTTTATTTATCACCATATCGATTACTCATTATTTGTTGTTTCGGGTAATCAACTTCTTACTTGAATTATTACACTTGTCCCACGCTCTTATCATGCACACAATGTTTACTTATGGTTCTTACTATGTGAAATAGATCAAATGAACACATTTCCAATTATACTCATTTCACAACTCCAAATCCTTTTTCATAAGTGAAAGAATATCAAATTCTTGCCACTTATAGAATATGTTAGATTCTAACATTTTACGCAATGATCCTTTTCGTAATGTCATAGCACAAAAAGTCACAAAGACTATTGCCAACAATATTACAAAGTCCTCTATCGGAGATTGTTACAATACAATTCGTTAGATATGATGTCTCTCACTCAAAGTACATTCCTTTGAACATCCTTTTGCATAAAAGTTTCTAATCTACACATAGATTTTTCAATATTCAATTCCCACTATGGACACGTTTCCATATTTCCCATATGACAACTCATTCTTAATAGAATCTTATCTATTCATAATAAAGTCGATATGCTCCATCCACTATCATACTTCCAACTACTCACAAGCGACCAATCCTCGGCGAACCTTGGATTGTCCTCTGATAGTTGTTTAATTATCTTAGTCAAAACCGATTCTTGTCCTTTTGCCCTCTAAATGCGCTAGACATTTGGAAAATTTTAGAATGGTCAAATATTATAGCATTTGCAATTGATCCTATACCCGAAGCGTATGGGACACGATGCACAATGTCTTACATGAAGATTTAATACTTTATCAATCTTCTGCCATAATATTTTACGTGCTACGTTCTCATAATTCGAAATATGAAGAGGAATGTCGTAATCATAATCGAAATTTAAGAACGCACTATGTATACTTTGACTAAATATATTAAAATTTCTCAATCTAAGCTTTAGATTTTGAAACGAAGTACAATATTCTCTCCCTTAATTATAGAAAAACAACTATTAAATCCTTACAACTTTGCAAAGCAAGACTCTTGTTTTCTATAATTAATATTGCTAACTTGCAATACTTTCCTTAAGAATCATACATTCATAACATTTATGCTCCCACTATCATGATTATTATTATAAACATAACACTTATGCTCCCACTAGCATTGACATGCATTCAGAAACAACTTAACTTTCAGAAAAGCAATACCTATTTAATTTCTTAAGTTCATCTTTCTAATACCTAATGCTTTGATAATCCTTTATCTAAGCTTATACACCTTTCCCTTAGATAGCTCATATGTGTGTCTAAACAATTCAGACTAATTGCCAAATCTCACAATTCGAATCATGGAAAGGGATACCGTAACCATAATCGAATTTGAGAATCCAATTTTCACAGTCACTATCTTTTTAAAATCTCTCTTAGTGAAAACATTTCCTCACAGTCATTTTCATGAAGGAGGGAATCTTATGACACTTAAATTTTAATGGTGTATGTGTTCCTATCCATGTGAATTTGTCAAAACCAAAGTTTACGACAAATTCAAACTCATATGGACCGAACTTTCTTAATCTTGACTTCTTGCCTTATGGTAACACAGCTGCCCACCATGTCTTCCAAGTAGTTAAGCAGCTCACCCTTCTTATCAATGTACTTTCCATTGATCAAGGTGCCTGCCTTTTATGCGTTCAAATGAGAACTCATAGAACTCATATGCATAATTAACTCAATTGGAATGGCACATAAACAAAATAGTGTCAACACGATAGGTTGTAAACCTCAACTCGTGTGCTTGTGATGATCGATAAGGTTTATTATGATTTGTTCTTGAAACCTTCCAAGACCATTAAGACTCCCACTGACTCCTTGACATATAAGATTCTCTTGTCAATAAACATTTCTTGACAAACAAATATTCAAGAGTTAGTTTAGTTTTTTTTTATCAAAACACTTCTTAAATTGGTCCTAGTTGGTCTTTGTCTTATCCAAGACATCACAACTTTCTACATTTGATGAATGCTATAAACCTTCTTAATACTTTTCACTCAATGTCACAATCTTAACTCTAAGACTTGTTTTTGGAACGAAGTATGATTGTTTTGTTGATTTAACCATTTCTTCAATTCTTGATTCCTCTTCTTAGACATACAATTGTACTAAGACTCACTTAGATGATCAATGGAGATATGGTTCTTAATCATTAAGACCTATCATAAAGCATAAAAGGTACTCTCCCTTCTTCTTAGAATGGAGAAACTTTTATCTTTCTGCCTACTTGATTCTTCTTATTCGTTTTGCTATTGATTTAAACTTTTTCAATCAACTCAGAATCACACTTAATCTTATAAGTATAATCATATTTACTAAACCTTTAGTAAATCATGACGAATATCTTTGTTGCTCTTATGGTGGACTTGATCAACACACAACTTTGTGTACTCGATCTCCTAGTACTTCACTTGACACTTTGTCAATGAATTAGTCTAATTCCCAAATATGAAATTTCTCATTCATCGTGTAATCAAGTTGCATGATTCCAAGTTTCTGTCTAATTGAAACTTGGGTGATGAGAAACTCTCCCTATTTGGTAAATTCTCGAAATTTCCACAAACAACATAATTAAGAATCTAATCCATTATTGCTAATATTAGAAACCTTCAAACATCAATTTTCATGCATGCCATTGCAAGGATAAATAAATAATATAAAATCAAAATTTATTTTATTGCGGAAAAATTTGTCCTTACAATGCAATTCATTGAAAAACTATGCTAATACATCTTTCTTAGCAATCTAATTTTAACTCTAAGTAGCAGCTCGAGAATCTAAACTTCTAGTAATGCGATCGAAATCCATTCCTTCACGGTTAGATTCTGCTCACTTCTTCCCTTAAGCTTCCTCTCTTTTCTTTGATCCTACAAAACATCAATTGTAATCTTATCACATTATGTATTAAGAATCTAGAATATGAGCTTACAAGAGTTAGTCAATTGATTTTACCTAAAGTATGCCATACGTTTTGACTCTCCCTTCTCTTAGATCTCTTAGGTAAATAGGGCAGCTTCATCTCCAATACCCCTTCTTTTGGCAATAAAAGCAAATCGACTCTTTTGGAACAGCAGATGGAACTACTTCAGATATTGCCTTTCTCTTATCGTCAAACTCTTCGATCATGGCATGTATTTCGTTGCCATTGCCTATATCCATAGAGGTCTGGAAAGCAGATTCACCAATCAACTTTGCTTTTCGATTGCGCCAAACCATTGTTGATTCAGCAACAATAAGCATATAGGTGAGATGTATAAGGGTCCCGTCGCAGTTCATCATATGGTACTGTCTCACGAATTCACTATATGAGTTACGAAGTGACTGAAGAACCCAGTCAACAGCCATCTCCTCACAGACAACGGATCCCAACATTCTTAACCTACCAATGTGTGACTTTATCCCGAGGACGTGTGCACACACCGACTTTCCTTCTTTATGTTTACTTGCCAAAAGGGCTTGAGTGAGCTTGAACTTTTCAAGCCTTCGAACTTGTGGGTTAGGGAGAATAATTGGAGGAGGTGGAGGAAGGGAAGCATGATCTCTTGTTCCTCGATCGAATCATGGAATATCATCTTCTTGTGGAAAGCTTGTTCCACGGGATTTGGGAAGACCATAGTTGTCGTACTTTGACATCTACAACACGGGAGAAAACGAATTCAAGTTAGTTGATTTATTGAGTCCTTAGTAAATCACCCAAATGAGATACTAAGGCTAGGACCCAACACAATATACTACAACCTAGAAAAGGGGTGCCGTAATCTAGTTGCAGAATATTTGAAGGTGAGTGAATGACGATTCACTAATTTCCACCATGAAAAACGAAAAAGAAATTTAAGTTTTAAATCTATGAAAACTCCTAGATCCTTTGAGATTCATTGAACATTTCAATGGCACTTTTAAATCTCGATATGCCCCTCTAGTTTGTGACTGGGATGCCAAGGATCACAAAGCGGGTGTGAATAACCATGCAACCTTACATGGTGCCTTCACATGTTACAGTCACCTATTCGATGTGCCGGTAAACCACACACGCTCCACCGAACTATGACAAACATTGATTTACCCTTTGCTACCTTTTCTTAGAACCATTTAGTGTGTTGACAAACCACACACGCTCCACTAACATCTCCGCAAGGGCACAAAGTGTAATTTCATGGAATTGCATCAATTCACTTTTGCCTAAGTAACTAAGATTGGGAATTTGTAAAACATTTAGTTACTTTTGTACTTCATTATACTTATAATGGAAGGTTTTGTCCTATCCTACCCGTTCGGCTAACGACCCTCCACTAGTCAAGAGTGCAGTGGGTAAGAGTTGATACCCATTCAATCGCCATTTTATAGGCAATTTCCTTAAACACCCCTTATAGACCAGCTTCGTGAATGAGGCCTACTAACGGTAAGACTGACTTTACTCATACATATATATAATGTTAGACTTTTAATGTTATATATATAGTATAGGGTGTATTTTACACTTTTAAAATACTAGGAGGTCAAATTTAACAATTATACTTTTAATTCAATTAAATTTTAAACCTAAACTTTTATAGATTTATTAAACCTCTTTTAATTATACACCTTAATTAATTAATAAAACCTTAAGGGTGTGATACGAACTTTTCAAAACAATACTAGGGTTTTAGAATTTAACATTCCTAATTAAAACCCTTTAATCAACTTTTAAATTCCAAAACTTGAGGGAAAGTTTTGAAACATTTCAAAACATTAGGTTTAAAATTTAAATATACATCAAAAGTAAACTTTTAATCAAAATTTAAATTCCAAAACTTGAGGGCAAGTTTTGAAACTTTTTCAAAACATTAGGGTTTCAACTATTTAAATTTCAAATCTAAACCTTTGAGTTCAAATTTAAATTATAAAACCTAAAGGGGAAAATTGAAACTTTTCATAAGACAAGGATCAAATAACAAATAATATAAATTAAACAATTAATTTCATCATTATCTATATTTGACCTAATTTCAATTTCTTGCAAAATAAGTTACCCATTTAATACAAATAATTAACTTTAATCATATAAGGAAGTTATTATCTAATTAGTTGGTAATTATCTTGTGTTTTATCAAGGATATACTCAAAAATATGAATAAAATTTGATTTTAATGATCTAAAATAGATAAGGCAAGTTTCCATGAAAAAAAATAGCAAGAAATCCCAAAATCCCCTCTTTCTGACGCATGAACTCGCCGAGTACCCATATAGACTCGTCGGGTAGGGGCTACTCGCCGAGTCCACAATGGGACTCGCCGAGTCCATCAGGCAGGCTCACAAAAAATCGAATTTTTCAAGCATGAACAAATTAACTAGGCATTAATACAATAGAAACCAATCAAGGCTCTGATGCCACTGATGGGTTTTGGTCATAAGAACATCCTATGTGCTCATACAAACCCTAATGCTTGGATCTAGGTTTCTCTATTGAACATGCAATTTATCCAAGACGATAAACCCTAGATCTAGCATATGATAATCAATATAACATATAATTAGGGTTTAGATCATACCTTGATTGTTATGTAGCAATAACAATCTCAAATCCTCCTTGTAATGACTTTAAAAAGCTTAGAGTCACAAATGCCACTCCTCTAATGGTTCACAAACACCAAGAGCAAGAGGATGAAGAAGAGAAGAGAAGGAGGCTCTCAAAAACGTGTGGAAACCCTAGAAGGAAGCTTGTTCACGTTTTTGAGGCATAAGGGTTCTATATATAGTGAGGCTATTACGGTTATCTAACAAGGAAACCCTAATTTGGATGCTTCAGCCCTAAGCAACCCATGGACTCCTTTTCCTTAAGGCCTTGGACAATTTCTAATGGGTTTCCCCATAGGATTCGTCCATCCTTATAATATAAGGCAATCCATAGCCCAATTGCAATTATCTTATAATTACAATTCCAGTCCCTTAAGTTTAATTAATCTCTTTTAGTCATAAACTTAATTCTTATTAATTCTTGACTAATATTAATTAAACAATATGATTTCTCCTTTAATATATTATACCCATAATATATTAATAAATCATATTTATCCTTTCTCTCCATAATTCATCCTCTCAAGTTGCTTTGGTGAAGGCAACCCAAAAGGACCATGCACCATCGGGTCAAGTACATACCAAAATAGTTATGGACTTAGACACTAATCCAACACTGGCTTGGGAAGTGTTTCACTATGAAGTATCCAGGAAAAGTTGCCTATATTCTGGGGAACTGCCAATCCAAAACAATACCAAGCTGAGTAAGACTCAGAGCCTGAGTACCGATGCCAAGATAGTGGGAATGAGTCAAGTGCCATATGTTTCTATTATTGACTTAATCATGTACGCTACGACATATACTCTCCCTGGTGTGGCTTTTGCATTGAACATGGTTAGCCGATAACAAGGGAACCCGGGTAGAGCTCATTGGAGCACAGTGAAGAACATTCTCAAGTACCTGCGAAGGACTAAGGACTGGGTCCTTACACTTGGTGGGAGTGATGACTTGAGACTGATAGGGTATAATGACACCAGTTTTCAGACCGACAGAGATAACTTCCACTCTCAGTCTGGCTGGGAATTTACCCTGAATGGAGGAGCGATTACTTGCAAAAGTTCCAAGCAGGAGACTGTGGCTGATTCAACATGTGAATCAGAGTACATAGCAGCGAGGGAAGCGTCGATGGAGGCTATATGGTTGAAGAAATTCATTGGAGACCTCAAATTTGTACCAGCCATAAAGGAGCCTATGGAGATTTTCTGTGATAACGAAGGAGCGGTTGCCTTAACCAAGGAACCGAGGGATCATGGTAGATCTAGACACATCGACAGAAAATACCACTTCATCATACATCGGGTAAAAGAGGGACTCCTCGTAGTCAAGAGGGTATCGTCAGAGGAAAACCCAACAGATCCTCTTCCAAAGGGTCGGAGTAGGGTTAAGCACTTACAGCATACGAGGAGCATTGTCCTGAAGGTCGATATTAGTTTTAATGAGTAGATAGTTGTTTTGAAACTTGTTATACATAAATGTAATTGACATTTGATGATTAAATAAAGGAGTTTTATTTATGCGTAAAGTTTATTGTCTTGTGTCAATTGTTTACTATTGTTTCGCTTTTGCATGTTTTACTTCCAGAATAATTAGATTATTCAAATTATCCACAGTCAATCATACTTTGGGAGTAAGTTATGAGGTTAGACTGTCATAAATTGGTTTGTAGATTGTCTAAGTGTTTAGACATAGCAAAAGTTTGATGCAACATTCATAAGTACTTCTAAAATAAGATTTGGGTATTGGATTAAATCCACGCTCATGTGAATCACTTCATGGAATTTATCACGAGTGATTGTGAAACGATAATATTGTATAATCTTTAAACCGAGATATATGAGTTGTTGTCTACAAGTTGGTTGTGCATTGATAATGTGTAAACGCATCAGTAACTTGTTGCTATAAAATGTGTTGTTGTGTGCGATTTAACAATTAAATAGTACAAGTATATAAGTCAAAGTTTATCATTTCCTTTTATCTTAGGAGGATAAAAGCAATATTTTGGGACCCTCGATGATTTTGTGTTGACTTATGTGTCAGGCTCGGTTAGGACCAAATTGGTGTTTTCAATTAAGTTCTATGTCAAAGAAAATCAGAAGTCGGGAAACAAATTACTGGACATTGAGAATGATTATGTTCCATGTTATTTTCCACACGATATCTTGCAGAACAGAGGTCTATATGATTCTTATCTAAAGGACGCGTCAATGACTAGGTTAGAGTTCGACAATGGATTTTGAGAGCTACAATTGCTAATCGGATTTTAAAGTTATACTTGCAGATATAGTTATTCGACTTATCCAAGTGGGAGACCAATAGATTATGTGTCTAAGCCCATAACTATAATTGGTTTGTAGTTGACCCGATAGTAGCATGGTCCTTTTGGGTTGCCTTCACCATAGCAATTTGATAGGATGAATTATGAGAAAGAGGTTCATAAATGATTTATTAATATATTTTAAGAATAATATATTAATTGAGAAATCATGTTATTTAATTAGTATTGATCAAAAATTTATTTGGAATTAATTTGGGGATAAAATGAGACTGATTAAATCTACGGGGACTGATATTGCAATTAACCGTTAATTGCAAGTTGGGTTGTGGACTCCTAATAGAAGGAGGTGGACGAATTCTATGGGAAGCCCATAGGAGAATTCATCCATAGGGCCTTCTAGAAGGGTTCCATAGGTTGCTTAAGGCCCAATCGGAGAATTAGGGTTCCAGTCTAAAACACTTGCAGCACAACTATATAAAGACCCCTTGGGATGGGGTTTTCAGCCAATAGATCCTTAGATGAAACCATAGCCGGAAATCTTAGCCTCCCCCACCTCTCTCATATTCTTCTAATGCTACTTGGTGTTTTTGACTCCATTAGAGGTGCAACAATTGAGGGACTAGGCTCTTGAAGGTCAATATCAACAAGCTACAAGAAAAGGTATACTTCTAACTATGTTTATGTTATCAATTTCGAAAATTGTATGCTAGATTAGGGTTTATGATTTGGATAATAAATTGCATGTATAACATGAGAAAAACTTATATCCAAAGCATTAGGGTAGCATGTACACCATAGGAATGTTGTTGTGCTTAAAACCCATCACTTCTAGGCTTGCTGCTAGACTTTGAAAACTTATTTTTTTGTTGTTGTTGTTGTTGTTGTTGTTTTTGTTGTTTCCCGAGGATCCATCAACCTTTCTCTTTTCACCGACTTCTGCTCTGTCAATATCACTTTTCTTAATCATACATTCCATGGATTTTGCAGCCCAGACAGCCGCCTCGAAAGTAAGTGTCTGCTTAACTAACACCACATACTCTCATGGCAACCATTTTTCATACCTATCAATCTTGATCAACTCGCTAGGGATAAATCACATGGAAAACTCCATCTTATCAATGAAAGCATTGGTGTCCTCATCAGCCAACATGCTTCTTTTCTCTAAAGACAAGAATTGATTCTCCAATTCCAACATGTTCTCAGCCGAGTAGAACTTCCTCTTAAAATGAGTCAAGAATTTGTACCATGTGAGCTGTAATGGATTTTTGTGGCTTAACATCTTCCCTAAGATGTTCCACCAACGAAGTGTTTTTCCATTGAACTTCCTCACAACGTAGGTGGCACGTAGCTACCCCGTGCAACTCCATGTGACAAATGTTAGATGCATCTCTTATATCCAGTCCATGAATCCTACTATATCTTCCTTTCTGTTAAATGATGACGGCTTTCTATTCATGAATTCCTTATATTTGAGGTAGCGTCTAGGTTCATCATTCTTTTGGGTCTTCGAGTCTTTCCAAAGAGGGAGTGGTCCTTAATGACTCTCTGAGTTATCAATTCCTTCCTGGATCATCGTTCGACGAGAGGGAACCGGTTCATTATTGACATAGCTAACTACAATGAAGCCATGGTAGGCCCTAAAGCTTCATAATGGAAGGAGGCTATATACAATGAGATTCAATCCATGATGGAGAACCAAGTTTGGAATTCAGTTCATCTAATACATGTTCTTAAGACAGTAGGTTGTAAATGGATATTTAAGAAAAATATCGACATGTATGGGAATGTACACTCATTCAAGGCTAGGTTGGTGCCAAAAGGTTACACTCACACTTAAGGAATTGATTACAAGGAAACCTTTTCACCTATAGCCAAGATAAAGTCTATTTAGATATTACTTTCCATAGTTTTGTATCATGACTATGAAATATGGAAAATGGATGTTAAAATAGCCTTCCTTAACAGCTTTCTGAAGATGTGTACATGATATACACTGAAGGTTTTAACATGCCAAACACCCAAATAGAGTGTGTATGCTTGAGGGATCCATATATGGACTTAATAAAACCTCACAATGTTGGAATATGTACTTCCATGAGAATGTAAAAGTTTATGGCTTTATTGGAACCCTAGACAAGTCTAGCGTGTATATATATATATATATATATATATATATATATATATATATATATATATATATATATATATATATATGAGCTAGAAAGAGTGTCGTTGTTTTCCAAGTATTTTATGTTGATGACACACTACTCATAGGAAACAATGTTCCCGAGATGGAAAGTGTAAAAATTTGGCTCGGTAAATGTTTCGCTATGAAAGACTTGGGAGAAGCGGCATAGACACTTGAAATAAGGATTTATCGAGACAGGCCAAAGCATTTAATTCGACTTAGTCATAGTACATATATGGATAAAGTATTGAGAAGGTTCAGAAAATTCCAAGAAAGGAGCTATTCCTATGCATCATAGCGTGAAATTATGTAAGACTTAATGTCTTAGTTCTAGTGATGAGCTGGAAAAGATGAGTCAGGTGCCATGTGCTTTGGCTATAGGATTGATGATGTGGGCTATGAGACGTATTCGTCCTGATGTGGCATATGCCTTGACCTTTATGAGTAGATATCAGGAAAATCTGGGGCTGAGTCATTGGACGGTTGTCAAGAACATTCGTAAACAATTGACAAATTAGAAATATATGTTGCTTTTCTATTACACTGCTCTTGAAAAACATAGAAATCTTATGTCTAGG
This sequence comes from Lactuca sativa, assembly GCF_002870075.4. Lineage (NCBI taxonomy): Eukaryota > Viridiplantae > Streptophyta > Magnoliopsida > Asterales > Asteraceae > Lactuca > Lactuca sativa. Next base: position 82,560,251 of record NC_056624.2, read on the forward strand.
TCTCTCATATCTCTCCCCTTTAGTTCTAGGGTTCTTTAATCTTACGTGTGAACCGTTAAAGGTACTTTACTATGGGTACTAGTCCTTCGAAAAGCAACAAGAGATTAAAGGAATCATGCTTCAAGGGCAAATTCATTTTTTCAAATAATAGTGTATCAATCCTTCTTTTTTAGCTTGTTAGCTTAGTTTTAAAAGTACGTTTCATTAATTGTAAAACTTAGATCATATGGTGCATGTACACTTAGGATGATTTTGAATATTGATGATGCCTTAGTCTAGTGTATAAGTGCATAGAAACCCAAACAAATACAAGTTTTATTAATGTTTGTTAATAATCAAATTACTCAATAAATAATAAACTAGTGTTAACTTGCTCTAAGGTATGACCTTATAGGATCATATGCTATTATTAAATATCATTCTATAATGATTCTTGGGCATATGAATCTTTCATATGTACATTATTCCTTTCAATTAAGGGAAGAAATGATGATCCTAGATGATAGTACGTGGCTTTTTCGGTGAACTCTTTCTTTCTGATGAATATAGAGGTTGAACCCGAGAATTTTAGATGATGATGGTACTCATATGTATAATAACAACTTTTATTTCTTTAATATCATACATTTGTGTAGTTTTTATGATGAATCAAAGAGGATATTGATGAACTTAACTTAGTAACTCTTGTATGTATAGATTATGTCCATAACTTGATAAATTAATACTTGTCATCTACTGTATGTTGTTTTTGTAATTGAATAATAGATTTTTGAAAAGTTATATAGTCAGATGGGAGTAGAACATAATCCAAACATATATGTTTTCATTACGAGCAACGCAACCATTTAAAGTTCATGGCGCCTATCTAGATAAGCAAAATCTTGTTCTTCGATGAGGAATTTGGATAAGATGTGTATTTTTAGTACATTGTTGATGCTTCTTATATATGTAATTTTATATGTATTGTAGTTGGTGAAGTAGAAGAGCTAAACAAAGGAGTTTAAGCCTGAAATATCACCCTAATAAGCCTTAACAAACTGAGTAGATAATCATAATTGGTTCTACGAATGTGTTTGATCATATTTTTTTATATGTATCTTAGTAATAAATGCTTTATATGATAATGATTCCATGCATGGATGGCGAAATTCCATGGGAATATATTAATATCCTTTTGGTGTTAGATGATAAAGTTTACATGGACAAAATGTTACTTCTTCATTGATGTCCATAACTATAGAGAAAATGATGAGATATGTGGCATGCAAATGATAAACTCTACATGGAAAAAATTTGACTTATTCATTGAATTCAATAACCATGGTGAAAAGAGTGAGACATATGGTGTGTACTAAGTCGATACCTAGCAATGTGAACACATGTAATTATATGGAATTAGTTGTTGTAGTTATGCTATATTATTGATAGGTGAAATGTTAAAGGTTTTTTGGAATATTACTTATTAAGATTTTAGGCTTACACTTGATTCATATTGGTTTCTAAAGGACCTAGTAATGTGGACAAACAGAAAGGTGTCTTGGAATAATCACAATTACAGGTTGTTTGGATTATTACTCATTATGTTTTCGGAAAACTAATTCATTTAACTTAGATTATTTAAGGTGGTGGATACTCGAAGTCGACGTGGGTCATAGGGAAGGGGTGGTGCTCGCTGTGAACGATTGAGGTTGCAAATCTCGGTGAGTCAAATAGGAAATGAGAATCCACCTAAGAAACCATTTAACCTAAGGGAGACAGTTGCTAAGGGGGTGGAAAAAGCTTTACATGATGTTTTGCCTACTCTCCTTGATATACATGAATAGCCTACTATGGATAGAAACCATGAGCCAACTCTATTAACTAGGAAAAAAAAGGTCATGGGAAAAGTGAAACTTTTATAGCTTTAATATCATACATGTGTGTAGTTTTTATGATGAATCAAAGAGGATATTGATGAACTTAACTTAGTAACTCTTGTATGTATAGATTATGTCCATAAGTTGATAAATTAGTACTTGCCATCTACTGTAAGTTGCTTTTGTAATTGAATAATGGAGTTTTGTGAAGTTATATAGTCGGATGGGAGTAGAACATAATCATAACATATATGTTTTCATTGTTCACGGCGCCTATCTAGATAAGCAAAATCTTGTTCTTCGATGAGGAATTTGGATAAGGTGTGTATTTTTAGTACAATGTTGATTCTTCTTCTATATGTAATTTGATATGTATTGTAGTGGGTAAAGTAGAAGAGCTAAACAAAGGAGTTTAAAGCCTTAAATATCACCCTCATAAGCCTTAACTAAGTGAGTAGATAATCATACTTGGTTCTAAGAATGTGTTTGATCATATTTTTTTTATATTTATCTTAGTAATAAATGTTTTATATGATATTGATTCCAAGCACGGATGGCAAAATTCCATGGGAATATATTAATATCCTTTTGGTGTTAAATGATAAAGTTTACATGGATAAAATGTTACTTCTTCATTGATGCCAATAACCATAGAGAAAATGATGAGATATGTGGCATGCAAATGATAAAGTCTACATGGCAAAAAGTTGACATATTCATTGAATTCAATAATCATGGTGAAAAGAGTACGACATATGGTGTGTACTAAGTTGATACCTAGCAATGTGAACACATGTAATTATATGGAATTAGTTGTTGTAGTTATGCTATATTATTGATTGGTGAAATGTTAGCGGTTGTTTGGAGTATTACTTATTAAGATTTTAGGCTTACACTTGATTCATATTAGTTTCTAAAGGAACTAGTAATGTGGACAAACGGAAAGGCGTCTTGGAATAATCACGATTAGAGGTTGTTTGGATTATTACTCATTATGTTTTCGGAAAACAACTTCATTTAACTTAGATTATTTAAGGTGGTGGATACTTAAAGTCGACGTGGGTCATACGGAAGGGTTGGTGCTCGCTGTGAACGGTTGAGGTTGCAAATCTTGGTGCATCAAATTGGAAATGAGAATCCATCTAAGAAACCATTGAACCTAAGGGAGACAGTTGCTAAGGGGGTGGAAAACGCTTTACATGATGTTTTGCCTACCCTCCTTTATATACATGAATAGCCTACTATGGATAGAAACCATGAGCCAGCTCTATTAACAAGGAAAAAGAAGGTCATGGGAAAAGTGAAACTTTTATAGCTTTAATATCATAGATGTGTGTAGTTTTTATGATGAATCAAAGAGGATATTGATGAACTTAACTTAATAACTCTTGTATGTATAGATTATGTCCATAAGTTGATAAATTAGTACTTGTCATCTACTGTAAGTTGCTTTTGTAATTGAATAATGGAGTTTTGAGAAGTTATATAGTCGGATGGGAGTAGAACATAATCCAAACATATATGTTTTCATTGTTCACGGTGCCTATCTAGATAAGCAAAATCTTGTTCTTCGATGAGGAATTTGGATAAGATGTGTATTTTTAGTACAGTGTTGATGCTTCTTATATATGTAATTTGATATGTATTGTAGAGGGTAAAGTAGAAGAGCTAAACAAAGGAGTTTAAAGCCTGAAATATCACCCTCATAAGCCTTAACTAAGTGAGTAGATAATCATACTTGGTTCTAAGAATGTGTTTGATCATATTTTTTATATTTATCTTAGTAATAAATGTTTTATATGATAATGATTCCAAGCATGGATGGAAAAAATTCCATAGGAATATATTAATATCCTTTTGATGTTAAATGATAAAGTTTACATGGACAAAATGTTACTTCTTCATTGATGCCAATAACCATAGAGAAAATGATGAGATATGTGGCATGCAAATGATAAAGTCTACATGGCAAAAATTTGACATATTCATTGAATTCAATAACCATGGTGAAAAGAGTAAGACATATCGTGTGTACTAAGTCGATACCTAGCAATGTGAACACATGTAATTATATGGAATTGGTTTTTGTAGTTATGCTATATTATTGATTGGTGAAATGTTAGCGGTTGTTTGGAATATTACTTATTAAGATTTTAGGCTTACACTTGAGTCATATTGGTTTCTAAAGGACCTAGTAATGTGGACAAACAGAAAGGTGTCTTGGAATAATCACGATTACAAGTTGTTTGGATTATTACTCATTATGTTTTCGGAAAACTAATTCATTTAACTTAGATTATTTAAGGTGGTGGATACTCGAAGTCGACGTGGGTCATAGGTAAGGGGTGGTGCTCGCTGTGAACGATTGAGGTTGCAAATCTCGGTGAGTAAAATTGGAAATGAGAATCCACCTAAGAAACCACTGAACCTAAGGGAGAGAATTGCTAAGGGGGTGGAAAAAGCGTTAGATGATGTTTTTCTTATCCTCCTTGATATACATGAATAGCCTACTATAAATAGAAACAATAAGCGAACCTTATTAACAAGGAAAAAGGTCATGGGAAAAGTGAAACTGTGTTGTATAAGGATGGAACTATGAAGAAAACTGATACTTATTAGGCATTCATTGATTGTAAGCCTACTGAATTCTCGTGAAAGGATAAACCGATAGATGCGATGATTTGTCTTACCTACACTAAGAAAAAGTTACGTACCAAAAAATGTACTAACAAGGATAAAGTGGAGTTTACCACATAATTATTGACTTGAGCGGCTCACTCATGGTGGGAGATTATGAACAACACTATTTGGGAGTAATGGGTGAGTATGTTATCATGTGAGTATTTTAGGGTGAATTCGTGTGAAGAATATTTTTCTCAAAGTACTGCCAGAAAACTCGAGTATGAATTTATGTAATTCACTCAAGGCTCCAAATTTGTGCAACATTATACTGTGGAGTTTAATGAGGAAGCTCAATTTGTTAGGAATGAAGTAGATACTAAGGAGGGGAAGATTGATAAGTATATGTAGGGATTATAGAACGAAATATGTGAATTCCACCAAACCTAGAAGTATATCACTTTCCATCAAGTGGTTGAAGCTGTTAAAGGTCGATAGGTGGAGTTCAAGAGGCAAGTGCAAGAGAAGGAATGCAGAAAGAAAAGTTGGAAGAATAAGTCTGAAGGGTCATCAGAAAGAGGGAAGACGTCGAGAAAATTGTAACAATCAGATCAAAAGAAAGATGAAGAGAGATGGAGTGATAAATGTTGCAAAAAGCATGTAGGAAATTGAAACGGAGCATTCAGCTCATATAAGTTCTTTCAGTGTGGAAGGACATGAAATCTGAAAAAAAAATAGATTCCCTAGAAGTATTGTTGTTTGCTTAAATTACAACGAAAGTGGTCATATGTTTCATAATTATCCTAAGGAAAAATTTGAAACGCAAAAGAATGCGTGGAAAGTTGACGGAGGAGGATCGTAAGAAGCGAGTAAGAAATATGGTAAGAATATGAAAAGTAGAGCCTTTCGGATGATGACAAAGGAATCGAGAGACAATAATGTTGGTATCTCAAGTACTTATATTCTAAGCTCACTTCCATTTCGTGTTTTATTTTAAAGTTTTGATCGGCCCTCTAACTTTAATTCTTTTATTCCACCCCTGATTGACTTTTACGATTAAATTTTCAATAGTTGAGTTATTCCAACAAAATATTTAAATTTTATATTAATAAACTTGAGTTGTAACGTTTAAAATCTAAAAATTGAGTTTGAGGAATTAACTTAAAAAACAACTACAATAACTTGTTGAACGTTTTTACTTTCTTCGGATAGGCTTTTAAATTTAATAAAAAAAACAACTCTAATTCTTTAAAAAAAAGAAAAAAAACGCATAATAAAAGTAAAATATACATAAAAAAAGTTATTTTGTTATTTTTGACAATTCAGTTGTTATAAAATCCAAAAAATAGATTCGATTTTGATCCAAACTAATCCAAAATTCAGATTAGGCATGAGAATTTCACCGACCTAGTGGGAAATCCGGTTGACACACCCCAATAGACGATGGATATTCCGTGTAAAAAAGGGTATCGAGGATGGGACTGCAGATACCCATTAGGCTAAAACTTGGGATTAGGCTTTGACCGGATATATATATATATATATATATATATATATATATATATATATATATATATATATATATATATATATATATATAGGGTTAGATCAAGTATGAATCACAAGTATTTTGTGAACGTTTAACTAAATTGTAGCTTTTAAATTAGAAAAAATAAAAGGATATGATATTATGATACATGTTATTAACATGGACTAATATTACTCTATAATTACACTTCAAGGCAAATATTAAATTTTATGAAGACAGAGAAATGAAAATTACATATATATTAGGCATCTAATTAAGTCAAATTAATTAATAAAAATTAAATCAAATCTTTTATTTTGTTTAATACATTAAAATAAAATCATATTTTTTTAGAATACGACGTAATGAAACATATGTGAACATGCATTCTTTAGAAATATATAATCATTTTTAAAGAATATACAAATCATGATGTTTGGGTATAATTATTCAATGCATAAATTGGATTAATCTTTGAAAATCAAAATTAAATTACCTTAAATTAAGGAATAGATAGAATTATAATATTAACTTTCAAATTCAAATTTGAAACTCAACTTACAAATATGCATTTTGATTTATCATTTGATTTCTTGAAGCCTAACATCTCGGCAAAAATGTTTGATTTCTGGTTCATCTTTCCATATATCAATCATTTGCCATAATCGAAATACCCTATCTACTCACAACCATTGCTTACTCCTGGAACGCCACCACCAAACCACCAACACTACTCTTTCATCCATGTCTCTCTTTAAGAAAAGCCTAAACCATTTATCTCCCTCGTTATATATATATATATATATATATATATATATATATATATATATATATATATATATATATATATATATATATATATATATATATATATATATATATATATATATATATATATATATATATATATATATATATATATATATATATATATATATGAAACATCACCACTTCGGGGTTATGGTAGGTGCACAACTTGCCTCAAAATTCATCGACCTTCACAATCCAAAACGTCATCGCACCACCCCATACCCATACACCTTCAACGACACCACTGTTACCTGTACAGTTCATCCCCAACTTCCATCAACACCTTCATAGCCAGAAAATCATCACCATAAAGCATCGCTGCCATCTCCATCTGTCTTTCGCAATTCAGGTTAAGGCTCTCCCCTATCTGATCTCCATTTCTTTTTAATATATAGAGTTATGGTCATATTTTTGGCGTCTTTCCATTGAAGTTCTCTATTGACATCCATCATATCCACACTCTTTCACCACCTTACTCCATCAAATTTCTTCCCTCTAAGAGAAACCCTAAATGTCGTCATCAACGGCCCACCCCCTTCAACTACTTTCTTTACTCTACTCCTTCGGTAAACATTTTATTTTTCATCTCTATTTCATACTTTTTATGTTCAGGGTACATGACTTTGTCAATTTTACAAATTGTGTGATTTTCTTAATGTTTTGTAACATCTACGAAAGAGACTAAACATTATATGTCTCTGATATTGGTTTTGAGTTAGACAGGAAATATGGACTCTTCAACAAATCAACACGTTCCACGTATAGTACTAACTTTATTTTTAATTTTTTAATTTTTAGCATCAATCTTTTATTTATAAAAGGTGGACCAAATATGAAAATACATAATTTTCAAATTTTGTTACATAAAATCAGAGGAAAGAAGATTTTGACGGGAACATGAGGTATGCAAGCATGAATATTCGACTTCTGGATGTCTAGGTGTACATGTAAGAAATATTAATGTCATTATGTGTTCTCCATTAAAATTTCCTTCTTGAGTTCATTATGATCACTTCATGAGCTTTTTTTTAGTTTGCGGTTCATTTTCATTCATTTTTACTCCAATTTGTTGTAATTTTCAAGAAAATCGATTCATTTTCCTGTTGTATTACAGATCTGACACCTTCAAATTACAAGATGGTTCTAATTACTTTAATTTATGTTCTAAAATTATAGGTTCGCATTTTGTTTTCTTTCTGTTTTTCAGATTGTTGGGGTCGATGTCATTAAAAAGACAAGTACTGATGGATATAGCACAATTTTAATCGCTAAGATTGTAACTATATGCATCATTCGGATAAATATCAATGGAGAGGAAGGTGAATATGAAGGTGTTGGAGGAGAATCTCTCATGGGGAAAACAGGGCAATAAGAATTGTACTTTGTTATTTAAGTTTTGTGGCAATTGGTGAAGTAGCTTAAATCTTTATCTCGACTCTTGTACTTGGATTCCTATTCAGGTATACCCACCACCAATTCAAACATTAAAACATTAATTGTATTTGAAATCATATTTTGTATCTTAGTTTTGTTTCCATTTGCAAATGATAGATTGTAGTATGTGACAGACTTAAATATTGGTAATTGACGGACTTCATTTGCAGTTTATAAATTATCTCCTCTTTTGCATCTTCAATTTCATCTTTCAAGTTTAAATCTTCAATTTCTACTCAAATTTAATAATGCATGTTTCAAGTTTTAAGCAATAATTTTATCTATTAGTATGCCAATTGATCTATTTTTTGAATGTAAAACATGTTGATGTTCTATTTTTTATTCTATTTTTTTCTATGAGATAATGTTAAGAATGAATCAAGACATCACATGTTCTCATATATGTGGTTTTGATATCGTAGGTAATACATGTTCTTTATGCATTACCTACCGCAAAAGTAATGTAACCTACCCATCAACATGAAGGGAAAATATGGAGGGAAGACTTGCTGCTTTGCTCAGGTGAGGATCATCATTCAATAAATATATGTAAGTATTACACAACTATTAGGCTACAAAATATTTTATGGCAAATGAAAATTCTTAATAGCAAATTTTATATACTAATAAACATTTACCTCAATGATAAATGAATAGTTAATTTCTACTAATAAATGAATAGTAAATCCAAAATAGAAATATACATTTGTTTTTAAATGGAAACAATGATGTTTGTTTATTTTTAACTGAAACAACTACATACTAACATTCTAAACCAAATGAAATACATGTATATTTATTTTTATCCAAAAATAAAAGTTTACATATATTTTTAAACCAAAACAACTTACTTTTGATTTTCATTCAAAACGACAATGTACTTTTAGTTTGAAAAACAACAATGTACTTTTAGTTTGAAAAGCAACAATGTATTTTATTTTCAACCCAAAAGAACAACTTATTGTTGGAATAGTGTCTAAGGCTGCAACTATATTAGGCAAGTATTTGATCCGGTTGTGCATGGTCCTTTTGGGTTGCCTTCACCGTAGCAACTTGACAGGATGATTTATAATGAGAGAAGAAATATTATTAATATATTATGAGAATAATATAAGGAATAATAAATTATTATTTGATTAATAAAAGTCATAAATTAATTAGGAATTAATTTGGTGACTTAAAGAGATTAATTGAATAAAGGGGCATAAACTGTCAATTATATGATAGTTGTACTATGGGCTATAATCCCTTATGGATAAGGGGTGGACGGTTTTGAGGGCTTAGGATAGACCTAGAATTCGTCCAAGGCTTATCATTAGGGTATTGGATTGCTTAGGGCCTAAGTTATCCAATTAAGGTTTAAGGACGAAACCCTAGGAGCCTCACTAGTATAAATAGACCCTAGGGGTTAAGGAAAATCGGCACCCTTGTCTCTAAAGAAACCCTGGCTGATTTCTTCCTCCTCTCTCCTCTCTCTATAATCATCCTCTTGCTAAGTTGGTGTTTGTAAGCCATTAGAGGAGTGACACTTATGACTCTAAAGCTCCAAGGACAAGAAGATTCAAGCAAGTGATTCCAGGTAATCTTCTAACTCTGATTTATTGTGTTATTATACTAGAATTATTATTAGAAGTCTTGGATACAATGAATGCTCAATTAGAGAACCCTAGATCCAAGCATTAGGGTTTGTATGTGCACATAGGAATGTTCTTATGGCTCAAACCCATCAGTGGTATCAGAGACTTGATTGGTTTCTATTGAATTGATGTATTAGTTGCTTGATTGTTATTTGCAAAAATTCAATTTTTGTGTTTCTACCTGATGAACTCGGCGAGTCCTATGGTGGTACTCGGCGAGTAGGCCTCAACTCGGCGAGTCCATTATGGTACTCGGCGAGTTCGAGTGTCAGAAAGAGCTAAGTTTGGGATTTCTTGCTGTTTATCTTATGGAAACTTACCTTTATCTTAATGGGTCAATATAAATCCGATTTTAACATATATTTGAGTATATCTTTGACCTAATTAAAGATATTTACCAATAAATTGAATAATAATTTCCATATGTGATAATTGATTGATTATTTTATTAAATTGGTAAATTGTTTTGCAAGAAATAATTAAATAAATCAAATATGGATAATTATGTGATTAAATGTTAATTTGGATTATTTGTTATTTGATCCCTTATGTTTTGAAAAGTTTAAAACTTGTCCTCAAGTTTTGAAATTTATGTTTTGTGGTTAAAAGTTTAATTTAGACAACTTAAATTTCAAACCCTAGAATTTTACAAGTTTAAAATTCAACCCTATAGTATTATAATATTACAAGATTAATATATATATATATATATATATATATATATATATATAAAATGCTAGTCTTACCGTTAGTAGGCCTCATTCACGAAGCCGGTCTATAAGGTGGGTATAAGGCTGCTGCCTATAAAATGGCGCTTAATGGGTGTACACTCTCACCCACCTCTTGCTTGATCGGTGGAGGGTCGTTAGCCGAATGGGTAGGATAGGGCAACTCTATATCTTCATTAAAAGTATAATATTAAATACAAAGTAACTACATGTTTTTAAAATTCCCAATCCTAGTTACTTTAGGAAAAGTGAATTGATGCAATCCCATGAAATTACACTTTGCACCCTTGCTAAGAAGTTAGTGGAGCGTGTGTGGTTTACCGGCACACTAATTGGTTCTAAGCAATGGTGGCAAAGGGTGATTCATTGTTTATCATAGTTCAATGGAGCGTGTGTGGTTTAACGACACATCGAATAGGTGATTGTTACAATGAAGGCACCATGTACATTTGCATGGTTATTCACACCCACTTTGTGATCCTCGTTATCCCAGTCACAAACGAGAGGGGCATATCGAGATTTAAACATGTCATTGAAAAGTTCAATGAATCTCATCAAAACCTAGGAATTCTCAATACATTTAAAACTTAAAGTTAGGTTTTCATGGTGGAGAATTGGTGAATCGTCATTCACTTACCCTCAAATTGTTTGAATGTTGGATTACGGCATCCCTTTTCTAATATGTAAATAATGTTGTTGGATCCTAGCCCTAATTTTTCTTATAGGGTGATTATTAGAGATTCAAATTCTAATCAATCTTTGTCCTTTCAATTTGTAGATGTCGAACGCGAACAACGCTGCTGCTAGTTCATTCACATTGATGAGCCTTTTCCAAAAGGTGACATTTGATGGAATGAATTTTAGCGAATGGATAAGATACATTCGCACGATTGCTCGCTACGAGGACAAGGAGTATGTCCTCGACGAAAAGCTCGAGAAGATCAACCCAGAAATCGCTACTCCGGCTGAAATGGCTGTTTTGAAACTCATGAGTGTGATGCGACGAAGGTACATTGCATCATGATAGCCACAATGAACGCAGAATTCTAAAAGTCCTATGAGGACATGTACCCGTACGAGATGCATCAAGACTTATTGGAGAGATAACACAAAAACACGAGGCAGGAATGTTACGAGATTTTGAACATGATCTCCGCTAAAATGGGACATGGAGAATCTCTAACCGTACACTTGCAAAAGATTCAAAGGTATGTCGATCGTCTTCGCAAGTTGAATGTCGACTTTGAGGAAGACTTGGCTATCGACATGGTCCTTCACTCCATGCCTTCGTGTTACAACCAATTTAGGATGACCTACCACATGAACAAGTAAGAGGTCACCCTAAGTAAGCTCCAAGGTCTCCTTAGGGTTGCTGAGAGCAACCTCAAGGACAAGTCTGTTGCACCTACTCCCAATCCACCCGCTGCTCCTGTTTTGGCTATTAGGCAGGGAAGGGGTAAGAAGAGGAAGGCTCCGTCTAAGAGCCACCGCAAGGGAAAGTCCCGAGATGGTTCCTCTTATGGTGGGACCAAAGTAAATCCCGCTAAGCCTAACCCTAACCCAAAGGAGGCAGAGTGCCACCATTGCCATAAAATAGGGCATTGGAAGAGAAGCTGCCCAGAATACCTGCAAGCTATCAGGGAAGCAAACATCAAGCCGTCTTTCACAAGTATTTATACAATTAAATCTAATGATTCATTTCATGCTATTTCTTGGGTCCTCGATACCGGTTGTGGTTACCACATTTGTTCTGAATTGCAGGGACTAAGAAGAAATAGGGATGTGGAGCATGGAAAAATAAATCTAATCATGGGGAACAGAAGATCGTCGCCTGTGACCAAGATTGGAGTGTATTCTCTAGTGCTTAGGATTGGTTTATGTTTAGATTTGAACAATTGTTGCTATTCTCCAGAAATGGCAAGAATCATCATTTCATTTCATGGTTTGTTTAGACAAGGATTTAGATTTTCTTTTAATAATGAGAATGGCTCTATTTATGCTTATCTAAATGGTGTCTTATATTTTGAAGCAATACCATGTAATGGAATTTATGAAACTGTTATGATTGTAGATAACCTAGGAAATGGTGTTTTTTGCATGGATTCTTCCAATAGTATGGATAGAGCATCCTTGTGGCATTGTCGTTGGACATGTCAACAAGAAGTGCATAGCCTAACTACAAAAGGATGGAGTGTTGGAGTCATTCGACCTTAGGGAAGATGACACATGCGAATCTTGTTTACTTGGAAAGATGACCAAGTCACCCTTCACTAGCACATGTGAAAGGGGTGAGGGTTTATTGGACCTAATACATACCGATGTATGTGGACCCTTTAGATCAACCACAAAGGATAGGAACTGCTTCTATGTGACTTTTACCAATGACTATAGTAGATATGGGTATATCTACTTAATCAAGCAAAAGTCAGAAACATTTGAAAAGTTCAAAGAGTTCAAGAATGAAGTGGAGAATCAATTGGGTAGGAAAATCAAGATGCTTCGATCCGATCGAGGAGGAGAGTACCTAAGTCTTGAATTCCACGATTATCTAAAAGAGTGTGGAATAATTTCACAATTGACGCCACCTAGGACACCGTAGTTGAATGGTGTGGCAGAAAGGCGTAATCGAACCTTGTTAGACATGGTCTGCTCTATGATGAGTCGTGCTTCACTATCTATCTCATTCTAGGCGTATGCCTTAGAGACTGCCGCTCATATCCTTAACCGAGTCCCTACTAAGAAGGTTGCCAAAACACCTCACGAGATGTGGACAGGGAAAGCTCCCTCGTTAGCACATATCAAGGTTTGGGGTTGCGAGGCTTTCGTAAGACGAGATACTCACGACAAGCTCGATTCCTCGTAGTGAGCGATGTATTTTCATCGGCTACCCGCAGAAATCCTTTGAATATCTCTTCTATAGACCGAAGGAGAATGTTGTATTCGCTGCAAGGAGAGGTGTTTTCCGAGAGCGAGAACTCATAAGCCAAGGAGACAGTAGGAGGCAAATCGAGCTTGAAGATATTCAAGAATCGATTGATGAAGGAACCTCTGCCGCTGGCACTCAACCCGAGGAGGAAACTCCGGATGAACCGATTGACGAATCATTACCTCTTAGACGTTCCGAAAGAGTTAAAGTTCAACCCTAGTTTTTATGGTTTTCATATTACTACCGAAGGGGACATGTATATTAGTGATGGTACACTAATAAATCTAGATGAACATAATAGCTATAAGGAAGCCATTGCATGCCCGGAGTATGCGAAATGGAAAGAGGTAATGGACAGCGAGATTCAATGCATGTATGACAACCAAGTTTGGAATTTGGTTGATAATGTGCCTGGACGTAAGACCGTTGGGTGCAAATCGATCTTCAAGAAGAAGACCAACGTGGATAGAAACGTACACACATATAAGGCGCGATTGGTTGCGAAGGGCTTTACTCAAACTCCCGGAGTTGACTATGATGAGACCTTCTCACCAGTTGCGAAGATAAAGTCTATTAGAGTGATGCTAGCTATTGTCGCATTTCATGATTATAAGATTTGGCAAATGGATGTTAAGACCACTTTCCTTAATGGAAAGTTGGCTGAGGATGTTTACATGACTCAGCCAGAGGGTTTTTTTGATCCGAAGCATCCAAATAGAGTGTGTAAGCTTGAGAAGTCCATTTATGGACTTAAGCAAGCGTCTTGCAGATGGAATCTTTGCTTCGACGAGAAAGTCAAAGAGTTTGGATTTGTACAAAGCGAAGATGAATCGTGTGTATATGTCAAAGCCAGTGGGAGCATAGTTAGCTTTCTCGTTCTTTATGTCGATGACATACTACTCATAGGAATCGACATCCCGACATCCCGACTCGTTCTTTATGTCGGGAAGTGCTTCGCTATGAAGGACCTCGGAGAAGCTTCCTATATCTTGGGAATAAGGATAGTGAGAGAACGAAGTAAGAGACTAATAGGACTTAGTCAGAACACTTACTTAGATAAAGTACTGAAACGTTTTAGTATGGAAAATTCGAAAAAGGGAGAATTACCGATACATAGTAATGCCAAGTTGAGTAAGACTCAAAGTCCGAGTACCGAAGCTGAAATAGCAGAGATGAGCCGAGTACCATACGCTTCCGTTGTTGGCTCAATCATGTATGCTATGACTTGTACTCGCCCTGATGTAGCCTTTACTTTGTAACAACATAATTTTTCAAACAAATTTTTCATTTCAAAATAAAGTATTTTCATTCAAATCAAGGCATAAACATTCCATGTGTCATGTCAGAATACAAATCATATGAATCCCAAGATCACAAAACATCTATCAGTGTGTACAGATCACGCCGGCGCCTTCCCACGGTCCTCGCTAGTACCTGAAACACATACACAACAACTGTAAGCATAAATGCTTAGTGAGTTCCCCAAAATACAACTTACGCACATACGCCTTTCCAGGCCCTGACCTTTCGGTCCATGTGTATCAGGGGACTTCCGTCCCTGCTGGGTAAACCTTCCGGTCCTACCCACGCCAACCTTACGGTCCACATTACACGCCTTCCGGCCCATAACATAATGCCTTCCGGCCCGCATAACATACATAGCACGTATAACAATTAACTTATCATATATAGCACATATATCACATATCATATCCGACCTTCCGGTCACACAGTCAAACCCTTCCGGGTACAGTATAGTGAGAAGACTCACCTCGTGAATATCGAAAGCTAGCAAATCCCGAAGTCACTCGTGCTCGATCCGCCGAACTACAATCTCCCTATAACATCATACATCTCTTATTAACACTTTTATCTTCTAAGTTTGACTATCCCTAAGAAGTCAAACATAGGTCAACTCTGGTCAACGGTCAACGGTCAACGGTCAACTTGACCGGACTCGGCGAGTGCACAGGGCAACTCGGCGAGTCTAGACGTATCCGCCAACTCCATAGGATTCCCTTCTTACTCGTCGAGTACTTCCCCTGACTCGACAAGTTCCACCTGGGAGAGTCGCGGGGCCACCCCGACTCAACTCGCCGAGTCTCAAGAACAACTCGGCGAGTCCCAACTCGACTCAGACCACCTGTCAACCCTCTCTAACTCGTCCTGACTCACTGAGTCAACCCGTGACTCGACTGGATCATTCACTGGCCGATCCAGGGCAATCTTCAAGCTACTCGCCGAGTCTGCTCATCGGACTCGGCGAGTCCATGCCATGCAATTACTCAAACTCGCTTCTAAGGTCAGATCTGTTCCATCAATTCATAGATCTAGCCTTTCAAGACTGATTCACCACGTAAAGTCCCTATCTTGGTGTCCATAACACACCCCATGGCTTATAATGAACATTTTGGTCTAAAGCATAAGGGTTCCAACCCAAAACTTCCATTGATTCCCAAAAAGCTTGGGTAAAGGGACACTCTGGACCTTTAGGGGTCCAGATCTATAGTCTAAATCACTTAGGGGTCCAAGGGAGCACAAGATCTAGCCACAAAAGGGTTCAATAAACCCTAAATCAATGAAAACACCAACATAGAAGAGAATAGCTCGAAATATTACCCCAATAGAGATGCTATGAACTCCAAATCCTCAGAAGATGGCTCCTCTTGCTTTCCCCTTGGCTGATTTCCTCTTTCCTTGCAAAATGACACCTCCAAGATCAATAATAGTCTCCTTCTATGCTCCAAATGCTCACACTCGATTAGGGTTTCACTCAAGGGACTGGTGAGCACAAATGACGGCCATAAGGCCCTTTAAATAGGTCCCAAACCCGAGAAATTAGGGTTTCATTTAACAGCGCAGACTCGCCGTGTCCATATCCTGGACTCACCGAGTCCAATCGAATCCCGCGTCCAGAATCGCGACCCTACTCGGCGAGTCTGAGCTCCAACTCGCCGAGTCCCCTCTCAAAACACAAAATAATCAAATTAATAAAGATACCTGGAATTCCGGGCTGTTACATACTTTGAGCATGGTTAGTAGATATCAATGGAACCCTGTCAGAGCTCATTGGATTGCGGTCAAGAATATCCTTAAGTACCTTCGGAGGACCAAGGAATGGTTTTTAATCCTCAGAGGGAGTGATGACTTGAAGGTGCAAGGTTATAGTGACGCCAGCTTTCAAACCGACAGGGACAACTACCGTTTGCAGTCGGGCTGGGTCTTTACCCTTAATGGAGGAGCAGTAACTTGGAAGAGTGCCAAACAGGAAACCGTAGCTGATTCAACGTGCGAATCAGAGTACATTGCAGCGAGCGAAGCGTCGAAGGAGTCAATATGGTTGAAGAACTTCATTGGTGATCTTGGAGTTGTGCCTACCATCAAAAAGCCTATGGAGATTTTCTGTGATAATGAAGGAGCGGTTGCCTTGACCAAGGAAACGAGGGATCATGGTAGATCTCGTCATATCGACAGAAAATATCATTTCATTAGACATCGAGTAGAAGGACACCTTGTGGTGAAGAGGATATCATCAGAAGATAACCCAGCAGATCCGCTTACGATAGGACTGAGTCGGGTTAAGCATTTGCAGCATGCTATGAGTATTGGGCTGAGAGATGATATTAGATTAGATTAGATGATTTTAGAAACTTGTAATAGATAAATGTAATTTAACATTTGATGAATAAATAAAGGAGTATTATTTATAAGTAAAGTTACTGTCTTATGTTAAATATTTAACTATTGTTTCACTTTTCATGTTTTGACTTCCAGAATAATTGAATTTATTTAGAATAAACGAATTATTCAAACAGTCCACAATCGTTCATATTTTGGAAGTAGGTATGAATGAAGATTGTCATGAATTGGTATGTAGATTGTCTAAATGGTATTAGACATAGCAAAAGTTTGCTGCAACGTTCATGAGTGCTTATGAACTAGTTTTGAGCATTGCAACAAACCCACGCTTGCTGGAATCAACTTATGGAATCTGTTGAAAAAGGTGATCACAAGATGATGATATCATATGGTCTTAAAACCTAGATATATGGTTTGTTATTTGTTAATTGGTTGTACATTGATAATGCGAAACCGCATCAGTAAATTGATGTTATAAAACGCATTGTTGTGTATGATTGATTAATGAATAAGTAAATGCATATAATTCGAAGTTTATTTGTTACTTTTATCCTAAGAAGTTAAAAGCGATATCTCGGCCACTCGATGACTTGATTTGACTTATGTGCCGGGCCCGGTCAGAACTAAATTGATGTGTTCGATTAAGTTCTATGTCAAGTGAATCTGAGATCGAGAAACCAAATGCTGGACAATTTGGTTCCATAGAATTGTCCACATGATATCTAAACAGAGGACTGTACGATCCCTTATCTAAAGGACAAGATTGATAAGATTAGAGTTTGACAGTGTCTTTGAGAGCTACGATTTCTAATCGGTTTATACTTGTATATATAGTTACTAGACTTATCCAAGTGGGAGACTGTTGGAATAGTGTCAAAGGCTGCAACTATATTAGGCAAGTATTTGATCCGGTTGTGCATGGTCCTTTTGGGTTGCCTTCACCATAGCAACTTGACAGAATGATTTATAATGAGAAAAGAAATATTATTAATATATTATGAGAATAATATAAAGAATAATAATATTCTTATTTGATTAATATAAGTCATAAATTAATTAGGAATTAATTTGGTGACTTAAAGAGATTAATTGAATAAAGGGACATAAACTGTCAATTGTATGATAGTTGTACTATGGGCTATAATCCCTTATGGATAAGGGGTGGACGGTTTTGGGGGCTTAGGATAGACCTAGATTTCGTCCAAGGCTTATCATTAGGGTATTGGATTGCTTAGGGCCTAAGTTATCCAATTAGGGTTTAAGGGTGACAGCCTAGGAGCCTCACTAGTATAAATAGACCCTAGGGGTTAAGGAAAATAGGCACCCTTGTCTCTAAAGAAACCCTGGCCGATTTCTTTCTCCTCTCTCCTCTCTCTATAATCATCCTCTTGCTAAGTTGGTGTTTGTAAGCCATTAGAGTAGTGACACTTGTGACTCTAAAGCTCCAAGGACAAGAAGACTCAAGCAAGTGATTCAAGGTAATCTTCTAACTCTAATTTATTATGTTATTATACTAGAATTATCATTAGAAGACTTGGATACAATGCATGTTCAATTAGAGAAACCTAGATCCAAGCATTAGGGTTTGTATGTGCACATAGGAATGTTCTTATGGCTCAAACCCATCACTTATATCATTGATATATTTCAACAGTAAATGATATTTGTCGGTACATTTCGTGTTCTTTAAAAATACGATTAATAAAATATAACCCCAAACAACATCTTTTTCTTTTAAAATCAAACAACTTACTTTTATTAACTCACAACTTTCTTCATGCCAACCAAAATAACAACATACTTTCACTTTTAATCATTGTTGTAAAAATCCCGATTAGAGGCGCCTAGCGATTAATCACTGCATACATAATGAGTGAAACATTATTAAACGATGAAATTTTAACATTTTGAAGAAGTTTTATTTCAATGGAAAATATTCGAGGCATGATTAGTGTTGTATTAATCATATTAACCTATTTTGTTATCATATTAGTGGTATTTACGAACATTGATATGATATTTGTCATATTTATTTTTTTAAAATTCAACAAATTAAAAATTAATGGTCCCCGATTAATCCCCCGATAAATCTCCACCTAGCCGATTAATCCCTTGACCTTAGTCCACCGACTAGCTAACGTCGATCATTTTTTACAACCTTGCTTTTAATCCACTCAAGCAACATACCTACAATTTAAAAACAAAAACAATAACTTACGTTCCTTGAAATATAACATGTTTCTGAGTTGAAATGATTGTTGCAACAAAGTATTCATACTCGTCGCTTAGCACGGGTAAACGGCTAATATATATATATATATATATATATATATATATACACACACACACACACCTTAATAAGTATTTAGCTACAAATGTTGAATTTTAGGAGGTACAGCCCATTACAACGTTATGTACAATGATTTTGTGTTGTAAAATCTTATATGGTCAACAAATAGATAAGCCAATGCTAAGGACGGATCATTCAACACGAAAACTAATTCAAATGTCATATCCCTAGTTTTTTGCTCATTCAAATATGAAACGGTATTCCTTAAAGTTCGGCGCCAATTGAATCAGTTAAGAGGAGTGAATACATGTTATATAGCATAACAACAGACCAATATTCATTTTCATATTAGTAGTGCCGGCCACCGTTTCCCCTGGTTTGCCTTCTCCATCGGCAAATCTTTAAACAGTACATATAATCATTCAATGCATAAGTTTCCTTATTTCTCACAAGTGTTTGACCTAGGCCTTTAATTTTTGATAGCCTTATTTTGAATCCTCTAGAATCCTCAAATCAATTGATTTTGGTCCATTTTCCCCTGTGCTAATTAAGGAGGTAGAGTTAAATTGAACCCCAAAATTTTCAAATATCTTGGCCCCTATCCCCTTATATGATGACTACAAATTCTCATTTTCTTCTCCCCCACCTCCCCTTTTCTCCATTTCAGTAACCTCTAACTTGTTTTCTCTTTACACAACAACTGACGACCACAACAATCATGTCGCTATGTCTGCCATGCTACACGTAGTAGCCGCCGCCACTACCATTAGCTGCCACTTGCCTCTGCTAGGATCTAAGGAGAAATTTGGAGGATCACCATTCAATATGTATTGTTGTAAGTTCTTCAGATTAATTCATATTTTTTATGTTATTTTACTTTGGTGTAAAACTAGATCAAACATGCAAAACCTAAGGATCATAATGTCGACCTCCTCTCTATCTCTTTCTCTCTCTTTCTCTCTCTCTCTCTCTCTCTCTCTCTCTCTCTCACTTACACACACACATTTTGGTTATAAATCACAGATCTAGAGTTTGAGTTTTTTCTCTTAACTTCTTTTATTCTCTTGTGTAGGTCATATAAATCAAAAAGGATGGGATTGGATTGTGCTCAACAGACTGAATCGAGGTCTCTATGTGTGTAACAATGTTTGTGTTTGTGTGTTTAAATTTATGTGTGTATATGTGTGAGTGTTATAGGCCCTTAAATATGTGGACATTGATAGATGAAGCGAGATGAGGATTCTTCATGATCTGCGTCGAATATTGACACTAGACAAGTGAAATTTGTAAATTCGATTCTTGATTTTTTGTCGCTTCAGTCCAAGAATTGGGTTTGTTATTACTTTATATTAGATCTTATTTTATGATTAATGATGTTAGTTCTTCATTGTTAATTTTATTATGTATGTAGAAGGCTTCTTCCTGAAGCTGCCCTAGGATGTCTAGAATCTTCAAAAGAAGGCCACATAAACCACAATGTTGGTCATTAAAGATAATGGATTGAAAACTCGGTATCAGAACTTCTGAAGGGTTTGGACATCTTAACAGGTTTTTTTTAATCCTTACTTGTAACTAGTTTGATTATTTTTTTACTTTTTGTATTTTTATCTTAAAAATATCTTGGTTGAAGGCTTTATCGTATCAGGATTATTCCTAAAAAGGTTTTTAATATGTTTCTCTATTGTGTCGGCTTTGTAGGTTCAAAGAACCTAACCAAGAAGGCTAATGAGAAAGTGGAATCTGATTTCTGATTTTCATTTTTGAACTTGGAAGGAAGTCTTTTGAGTAGGTAGAATCATAGACCATCTACAGTCATCACACTCCTCAAACAGCTACATCTATAGCAACAAACCTGCATCATTAAGATCTTTAGTAATCTTGGTCCTCTCTCTCTCTCTCTCTCTCTCTCTCTCTCTCTCTCTGTTTTTAGATCATAGATCTATTATCAAATAACCAAACTAATAACCAGGGTAAACGTGATTCTTTTGAAAATTGGTTGTAATATATCCATTTTTTGTCAATTTGCGTTCATGTGTTCGACTTATGCACTTGTTATGGTTTACTAAACCTGTTTATTATTATTTTTTTTTATTATTTTTTTTTGCAGTTGCTTCCTGTAACATGTATTGAATCAATGACATTTATAATTACATTTCTTTTATCCTCTAATTTGTAAATTACAATTACAATTACAATATTATCATTTAGTTTTTGGCATATTTAAACAAAATTTTCTTTCATATCCTCTATAATGAACCTAATAAAACTCACAATCCATAAAACAAAACAACTTTTGTTTCTTTATCAATGTTTTTAGTGTTTTAATCATCAAATCACCACCATTAGCTAGGATTGAAATTGTTGATTTCTTTTCTTAATTAATGTAGCCAATAAAATTTTCAGTGTAATATGGTTCAAGAAGATACTTAGGTAGCTGCTTTTGGGAAAAATGGTATGCATCATTGTTAGGTGATTCATCATGGTTTGATTACCAGATTTTAGTTTTTGTAGATCTAATTTACACCAAGTTTGTATACATGTGTGTAGATATGAGTTTATAAATATGTGGTTGTATAGATATGGTAAATATGAATCATCTTTTTCATTTGTTTTTTAGATAAATGATTCTACAGCAAATGGATGAATCATCTTTTTCACCTGTTTATAAATATGTGTGTAGATATGAGTTTATAAATATGTGGTTGTGTAGATATGGTAAATATGAATCATCTTTTTCATCTGTTTTTTAGATAAATGATTCTACAGCAAATGGATGATAATAAATGATGATATTAAAAGAATGCAGAAAGGTCTATGAACCAACAAGTTTACAATGTTACATATATTAGATGGTATCCGAAGGTTGGTACTTCTATTAATTTGTTTATTATAACATCCTAAATTCGTTTCTTCCTATTAAAGCTTTTCATTTGATGGGAACAAGTTGAAAAGAAATATGTTTAACTTAATATGTCACATATTATGAATTTGTCAAAGAATCATGTGTGCTCAAGTTCTCTCTCAGACATGGATAAACATAGGGGGAAATTTACCTTTTATACCTTTTAAGACTGGTGCTATATTAAAAAAGAAAAACTATTCTTCCCTCGCCTATACGGAATTCCCCGAGAAACCTTATCCCTACTTTCATGTTTCTTGCTGTAAGGTTTGTTGATATTCCCAAATTGTGTGAAGTGTGAACCAAGAAATACATTTGCTGATAATATGGGGATTGTTTGCTATACATGTGATAGTCATTCCAATGTGAATTATTTTTTTATAAGTAGTGGAATTAGTTGCTTAGAATGTTTTTTGTTGAGCCATGGAAATGGTTTTCCATACAGGTGAATAGTTGAAGTTGAAATAAAAGAAAAACACAAGGATCAGTGTTCAGTCCGATGAAGTTTGCTCTACAAGTTGACGGTAGAATTTGCAAAGAAAATAATTTCTGCCACACGCCCGAGATATTGAAGGAAGAAAGTTCTATTTTTAGTGGCTTTTTCTTCGAGCAAGTAACTTTTTCTCTGGTCGGAATGATGAATATGTAACTTTGTTTCTGAGTAACTTTATCCCTTTTTTATATTTAAAAAAATTAAATAGGTCAATAGAGTTCAAGTGTCTAATGAAATGTTAAAGATGATTATTAAATGAATGAAAAGGTAGTCTTTTTATAATCTTTCTTAGACAAAGTTGAACTTCTACGTATTCCATGTTTCTTAAGAAAAAAGTTGAACATATATGTACTGAAGTGTTATATGACTCTTATTGGAATAAATTTTTGAGAAGGCTTAAGAGAAACAATAAAAACAGAAACTATTAAAGAGCAAAAGCGAACATTGTCTTAAGGATGGATTTTTTTGTTCAAAGTAAGAATTTATTAAACAAAATTTAACTTATATTGTATTCAAAGTTATATCACCCTTATTGAAATAAATATCAAGAAGGCTTAAGAAACCCCAGAAAAATGAAACTCTAAAAGAGAAAAAGTGAATATTATCTTAACTAAGAGTTTTTTGTTCAAAATAAAAAATTACTCGCACCCGTCGCTTGGCGCGAGTAAACGGCTAGTGTGTGTGGGTGTATATACATATATATATATATATATATATATATATATATATATATATATATATATTATACAAACCTTAGTATTTCTAAAAAACGATTTAAGACGTCCAAGTGTTTAAGCTAATAGTGTAACAAACCATGAATAAATTACAAAATACAATGCAATAAGTACAAGTGCTTAATTCATGTATTTATTTTAATGTCGAGATGTTATGTTGATGTTGTTATATGCGTAGGTACTTTCCTTGTGAACTCTGTGCCTGCTCTAGTGTTATTTGACTCGGGTACGAGTAGGTCCTTTGTATCTTTAGCTTTTAGTCAGCATATCAGCGTTAGTCGTGAGTCGTTGAGTCGGCCTCTGAGACTTTCTATAGCTGACGAGAGAGTGATTTGTGCCATGGAGGTTCTTCGGGGATGCGTACTAGAGATTTTCGGGGTTGTGTTCCCGATTGACCTGATTCCTATTGCGATGGGTGATGTGTGTGTCATCGTGGGCATGGACTGGTTGAGCCGATTCGGCGCTGTCATCGACTGTGAGCGTCAGCTGGTGACTATACGAGACCATAGTGGGGGAGTTCTTTCAGTGTACGGCGAGGGTACCCGTTCAGGATCAGCTTTTTGTTCGGCCGCTAGGGCGAGGCAGTGTCTACAGCAGGGCTGTAAGGGTTTTGTGGCGTATGTGATGGATACGCGGGAGGTTTCTGAGAGACCGAGGTCAGTTGAGGAGGTTCCAGTGGTGCGTGAGTTTCCAGACGTTTTCCCCGAGGAGCTGCCGGGAGTACCTCCTATGAGGCAAGTAGAGTTTGGTATCGATCTGGTTCCGGGGGCCGCGCCTATTGCTAAGGTGCCTTATCGTCTTGCACCTCCAGAGATGCAAGAGTTGTCCTCGCAGCTCCAGGAGTTGCTGGGGAAGGGATTCATTCGGCCGAGCAGCTCGCCGTGGGGAGCACGTATTCTGTTCGTCAAGAAGAAGGATGGTTCACACCGGATGTGCATTGATTACCGGGAGTTGAACAAGTTGACGGTCAAGAACCGTTACCCGTTACCGAGGATCGATGATTTATTCGATCAGTTGCAGGGAGCATCTTGGTTTTCCAAAATCGATCTGAGGTCAGGGTACCATCAGGTGAGAGTGCGGGATGAGGACGTCCAGAAGACAGCGTTTAGGACGCGATATGGGCATTATGAGTTTGTGGTGATGCCTTTCGGGCTCACCAATGCCCCGGCTGTGTTCATGGATCTCATGAACAGGGTATGCAGGCAGATGTTGGATCGGTCAGTGATTGTATTTATCGACGACATTCTAGTGTATTCGAGATCTAGAGAGCAGCATGAGGAGCATTTGAGGGAGGTCCTTGAGGTATTGAGGTCGGAGAAGCTTTATGCAAAGTTCTCCAAATGTGACTTCTGGTTGCGGGAGGTCCAATTTCTAGGACATGTTGTTAATCAGGAAGGGATATTGGTCGATCCGGCCAAGGTTGAGGCGGTGATGAGTTGGGAGGTGCCGAAGTCACCCTCTGAGATCAGGAGCTTCCTTGGGTTAGCAGGGTAGTATCGGAGATTTATTAAGGATTTCTCCAAGATCGCAGTGCCGCTCACCAGATTGACCCGGAAGGGTGTTGCATTCTCTTGGGGACCCGAGCAGCAGACCTCCTTTGAGACACTTCGCCAGAGGTTGTGCGAAGCCCCGGTATTAGCTCTCCCGGAAGGGATGGAAGATTTTGTAGTATATTGCGATGCATCGATTTCGGGACTGGGTGCAGTATTGATGCAGAGGGGTCATGTGATAGCTTATGCGTCGAGGCAGCTGAAGCCTCATGAGGCGAGATATCCCACGCACGATTTAGAGTTGGGGGCAGTAGTGTTCGCTCTCAAGATTTGGCGTCACTACCTGTATGGGGTTCGATGTACGATATACACGGACCATAAGAGCTTGAAGTATTTGATGGATCAGCCCAACTTAAATATGCGTCAGAGGAGGTGGTTGGATGTGGTCAAGGATTATGATTGTAAGATCCTGTACCACCCAGGCAAGGCTAATGTGGTAGCCGATGCATTGAGCCGCAGGGCGGAGAGCACTCCATTGCGAGATGTATGTTTGAGATTGACGGTGATGACTCTAGTGTTGGATGCTATTCGTGGGGCACAGGCCGAGGCTGTGCGACCAGAGATGCAGAGGAAAGAGCGGGTCGTTGGGTTAATTTCAGAGTTCGTTAAGGATGGACGAGGGCTTCTGACATTTCAGGGTCGGATCTGGGTACCGTTCGTGGGCGGTACGCGTACTACTTTGATGGAAGAGGCTCATAGATCGAAATTCTCGATCCATCCCGGTGCTACGAAGATGTATCTTGATTTGAGGAAACAGTATTGGTGGCCCTGTATGAAGAGGGACGTCGCATGGTTCGTTGAGAGGTGCTTGACCTACCGTAGGGTTAAGGCCGAGCACCAGAGGCCGCATGGCAAGTTACAGCCATTGGAGATTCCCGAGTGGAAGTGGGAACAGATCACTATGGATTTTATCACCAAATTGCCGAGGACTGCCAGGGGAGTTGATGCAATTTGGGTGATTGTGGATAGGTTGACGAAGAGTGCACACTTCCTTGCCATCAGCGAGAGTTCTTCAGCGGAGAAGTTGGCGGAGATATATGTGAGAGAAGTGGTATCTCGGCATGGGGTGCCGATCTCGATTGTTTCAGACCGTGATGTGCGTTTCACTTCCAGGTTCTGGAAGAAATTCCATGAGGAGCTGGGTACTAGATTGCATTTTAGTACCGCATACCATCCCCAGACAGACGGTCAGAGCGAGCGAACGATTCAGACGCTGGAGGACATGCTTCGAGCGTGTGTGTTAGACTTCGGGGGTAGCTGGGATGCGTATTTAACCTTGGCAGAGTTTTCCTACAACAACAGCCATCATTCGAGCATTGGTATGCCACCTTTTGAGCTGTTGTATGGTAGGAGGTGTCGGACCCCCATTTGCTGGGGAGAGGTGGGACAGAGAGTGATGGGCAGTACAGAGATCGTGCTTCAGACGACAGAACAGATTCAGCAAGTTAGACAGAGGTTATTGACCGCCCAGAGCCGACAGAAGAGTTATGCAGACAGACGCCGATCCGAGCTTGAGTTTCAAGTCGGCGACTTCGTTCTCCTGAAGGTCTCTCCTTGGAAAGGAGTGATCCGATTCAGAAAGAGGGACAAGTTGGGACCCCGGTATATTGGGCCATTTCGGGTGATTGCAAGGATAGGCCGGGTAGCCTATCGTTTGGTGTTGCCAGCAGAGTTGGGGCAAATCCACGACACTTTCCATGTGTCGCAACTGAGGAAGTGTATAGCCGATGAGTCGGCAGTGGTTGCATTAGAGGATATTCAGGTGGATGCGAGCCTGAATTATGCTGAGAGACCAGTGGCCATCAGGGATCGGAAGATCAAGGTTCTGAGGAACAAGGAGGTACCTCTGGTGTTGGTTCAGTGGCAACACCGGAAGGCATCGGAAATGACTTGGGAGCCGGAGCGTGAGATGCGGGAGCAGCATCCGAAGCTATTTTCAGAGTGAGACTTCGAGGGCGAAGTCTAGTCCTAGTGGGGGAGAGTTGTAACAGCCCGGAATTTCAGGTATTGTTAAAATTATGTTTTTGGGGTGTTTTAAGAGGGGACTCGGCGTGTTGGAGCCTAGACTCGCCGAGTAGGATCGCAAACCTGGTCGCGGGTTCGCGACTGGACTCGGCGAGTCTGCGCTGTTTAGCGAAAACCCTAACCGTTCAGGTTTGGGACGTATAAGAGGGGCTTATCGGCCGTCATTGTTCATTTTAGCCTTCTGAGAGAAACCCTAAATTGATTGTGTGCATCTGGAGCAAGGTTAAAGGCCATTGTTGATTTTGGAGGAGTTGTTGTGCAAGGAAGAGAAGGGCTTGGCTAAAGGAACAACAAGGGAGTCATGTTCTGAGGATTGGGGACGCAGAGAGTACATCATCTAGGTAAGAATTCGAGTATACTCTGCTATGTTGATGTATTTATGGATTTAGGGTTTATGGAACCCTTTTGTGATTAGATTGAATGTTACCCTAGTCCCCCAAACGATTGGAACCCTGTATTGAGACCTTTGGAGGTCCAGAATGTCCCATGCCTGAGCATTTCGGGAATTGATGAAGGTTTTGGATTGGAATCCTTATGCCTTAGGTCAAAATGTAAATTATAAGTCATGGGGTGTATCATGAGCACCGAAATGAGGACCTTACGTGATGGATCAGTCTAGGAAGGCCAGACCTATGAATGGTCGGAGCAGTTCTGACCTTAGGAAGCAGTTTGAGCAGTTGCATGGCATGGACTCGCCGAGTTCGATGAACAGACTCGGCGAGTAGCTTGAAGATTAACTGGGACTCGTCGAGTTGTTCTTCAGACTCGGCGAGTTGAGTCGGGGTGGCCCCGCGATTCTTCCAGGAGTAACTCGTCGAGTCAAGGAGGATACTCGACGAGTAGAAGGGGAATCTTAGAGAATTGGAGGACGTCTAGACTCGCCGAGTCGCCATGGCACTCGCCGAGTCCGGTCGAGTTGACCGTTGACCGTTGACCGTTGACCAGAGTTGACCTATGTGTTTCTTCTTAGGGACAATTAAACTTAGAAGGTAAAAGTGTTAATAAGAGATATATGATGTTATAGGGAGATTGTAGCTCGGCGGATCGAGCACGAGTAATTTCAGGATTTGCTAGCTTTCAGTATTCACGAGGTGATTCTTCTCACTATACTGTAACCGGAAGGGATTGACTGTGTGACCGGAAGGTCAGATATGATATGTGATATGTGTGCTATATGTGGTAAGTTATATGTTATATGTGTTTTGCATGTTATGGGCCGGAAGGCGATTATATTATGGGCCAGAAGGCATTATGTTATGGGCCGGAAGGCGATTATATTATGGGCCGGAAGGCGTTGTGTTATGGACCAGAAGGTCGGCGTGGGTAGGACCGGAAGGTTTACCCAGCAGGGACGGAAGTCCCCTGAGACACATGGACCGGAAGGTCAGGGCCTGGGAAGGCGTATATGCGTAAGTTGTATATTGGGGAACTCACTAAGCATTTATGCTTACAGTTGTTATGTATGTGTTTCAGGTACTAGCGAGGACCGTGGGAAGGCGCCGGCGTGATCGGTACACACTGGAGAATGTTTTTATGATCTTGGGTTTTAGACAATTTGTATTTGACATGACACTTAAATTATTTATGCCTTGTTTTGAATGGAAATACTTTATTTTTTTTTTTAAATGAAAATTTTGTTTGAAAATTTGCGCTGTTACAAAAATTTCCCTCATATTGCCCAGATCTTTTATTCAAACCACCATCGAATTAGTTTCTCGGTGCACAATATCGATCATCACAAACACTAACCTACGATGACCTTCAAGATTGCTCAGTCATTTGGTATGATTACAATTATGGCAAAACATTGTTTCTTATTTGAATGATCTTTTGAAGGTATGCAACCCCCCATCTATCCGTGGTTTTGAATTCACATTCATATTCCAGTTTAAGGTGCTTTTTATTTGATTTTTGATTTTATGAAAAAAATCAAAATCAGTTTTATGTATTGATGATCTAACATTGTTTTTATTTCCAAAAATAACTGATTATTTGTCAATCATTATATATGTCCTGCAGCACCACTCTTTTTCTCCATCTATGCACCTGCAGATCAAAACAATACAAGGGCTAGTATTAAAAGCTTCATTAGTTCATCATATTTACTAGTACGTTCATAACAACTCGAAAGTAATGGGTAAGTCGCTATCTTTTTTTGCAGAATAGATTGAAGATTTTGATGATGCTGTAATGTTTGTTTTATGTCAATGATGTTTTTCAGAAAACGGAAAAAGAGGATTGGGTTTTAAATACCAAAATTTCATTATTCATGGCCAATCCACAACTATATCATCTTAATTGAACTACCCACATCAAAATTCATCATCAAATTGTCGAATCAATTGCTTTTGAGGTAATTTTGAGTAGTGGGTTTCTCTTTATTTCTACTTTTTCTTAAGCTTATGCTCCTAATTTGTAACGACCGAAAAATACAACCAATTTTAAATTTTTCAAAAACATCTCGGTTCCATTAGTTCATTACAAAAAGGGTTTTCAATACAAAACATTTAACGTGTGCCCAGAATCACAACACTACAAAATCATGAGGAGCGGTACGATCACGCCTTCGCCTTGCCACGATCTCCTGAAGAACCTGAAAAACATGAAACCACAACTGTAAGCCCGAAAGCTTAGTGAGATATCCCCAAAATACCAACCACAAATACCATACACGAATAACATGCCATAACATATCCGATCACAGAACAACCATGCACTTCGGGTCTACTGTGTGACTGGTCCGCCGCATCGGCCTACAGTCCTCCTGGTCCACCCCCCGAGTCTATCCACATACATCGAGTCTGCAGTGTGATTGGTCCGCCCGTTCTCGGGCCTTCAATCCACCTGGTCCACTCTCTGAGTCTACAGTATGACTGGTCCGCCTGCACCGGGCCTTCAGTCTCTCTGGTCCACTCTCCGAGCCTTCGGCACGTCTGGTCCGCCCTTTTGGGGCCTACAGCCTATCCGGGCTGCTCGCTGGGCCTTCGGGACAACCAGTCCGCCCTGGGTATCTTGGCCTACCGCACACAGCAGGACCCGCCTCAACCCAACTCCAGTCCAAACAACCATGTGCACATATACATACAATCATATAGCAATTCACAGTCAACAAGCAGATCAAACAGATCACATAGCATATCATCCCCTAACCAGGATACCGACCTAACAGGTCACTAGCATAGCATCACCCTATCTCTCAGGATACCGATCTCAACCCAGTCTCTATATACCCTACTAGCTCCCAGGATGCAAACATAACATAGCAACAACATAACAACAACTACCCGGATCTCAATCCGATAAGGGCCGGCCTTGGTGCCTTAGACCCTAGTGATATAGTGAGGATAACTCACCTTGAAACTGCCGACTGAACAGATAACCCGAACTGCTCCGATCACTGATACGATCTCCACCACTGGACAACCGCCAATGCACTGAACTCAAAACAACAATCAACAATTACCAAAATGCCCCTGGAAACCACTGGTCAACCCTTGGCCAAAGACAAGGTCAAAGCCAACTCCTGACTGACCCTACTCGCCGAGTCAACCCTATGACTCGCCGAGTTCCCATAATCAGAACTTCACTCAATCCGCGACATAACTCGCCGAGTCACCCCGAGACTCGTCGAGTTCGACCACTCTGAGTCCACTCGCATACAACTCACCGAGTCATCCCTTCACTCGCCGATTCTCGACTCGACCAGAAAATATTGGGACTCTTCGACAAGACTCGCCGAGTCCAAGAACAGACTCGCCGAGTCTAAGGCTATCTTCAACCTACTCGCCGAGTTGTTCATACCACTCGCCGAGTTCCTGGCAATCTTCATCCTACTCGTCGAGTCCACCCATGTGAGTCGCCGAGTACCACCAGTCTGAATCCATACAGAAGCACTCCAGGCGATGCAATTGCTCCAAAACATAGATCTATCCTCCTACTACCCATCCATCACGTAAAGTGGCAAACTTTACGTGAATCCAAAGAGATCTAGGCCATTTGCACATTGGGCTAGGGTTTGGGACATGAAGGCTTCACTAAATACTCCAACATAAGGACTTTCATGCTCTCTGATCCTTCTCCATCTCAGATCTGAGGTAGCAACCTCAAATCTAACCTCTAGACTCCCATATAGCCCAAGATAAGCTTCCTTCAAACCCCAAAATGAAGAAACAAGATAGCAATAGCCTAAGAACGAGATATTACCTCAAAATAACCCCCCAACTGCAAGGAAACTCGAATCCAAGCAAAGCCCTTTGTTCCACACCTTCAAACACCCAAACTATCTTCAACAATTACTTCTTCAAGCTCCAATCCACTCAACAATGGTGCTTCCTCGCGATTTAGGGTTTCTGGAACTCAAGAGGGAAATAAAGAGGCTGGGGAAGGAACATAATGTTCCTTATATAGGGCTCACCCCGAGAATTAGGGTTTTCTCCACTCAGCGCCTACTCGCCGAGTCCATCTTACTGACTCGCCGAGTCGGCTACTTAACACGCGACCCAGTCGCGACTCTACTCGCCGAGTCCACCCATAGAACCGCCGAGTCACTCTTTCCCAATTTACTCTTTTAGCCCTTCTACTCTACTCTTGATATTTCGGGATGTTACAATGCTCCCCCATTTAATTTAGGGTTCGTCCTCGAAGCCTACAACAATTCAATCCCAATGATACTCCCACAACGTGCCGCCTGGCCTTAACCGGGCCAAGTCCCTCAAGGCATACCCATCGAAACTCAAACACACTTTCTCTTTCCTTACGGTGTCCTGACCACCGTCTCGAGCCGGGCACCGGCTGTATCCTCTGATAATCACACTCAAAAAAATCGAGAATTACTCAAGGCGCATCACTGACCCAAATCTCAACCTTTACTCGATCCATAAGGGCTTAGAAAGCCATGAACCATCGGACCCCCGATCCGAGTCCCACTCTATCCATTCCGCGACGACGGAAAGACCTATTCCCAATATTGGAGCAACTCCCACGAGTTCTCCTCTTGCAATCACATACACATACTGAACTTTCTCCAGCACCCTCAGGTTGGAAAAACCTGATACACTAATGATATCCTCCAACATCCCCCAGGATGAACCACTAATACATATCCAATACCCTGGACAGAATCACGCTGAGAGTCCAGGACTCTCCCCCTGCATCCTTTCCAAGCCTCATGGCTCTACACCTGCGGAATTCCTTCCGCAACCTCAGCAGACATCCCAAACCGAATGAGCTTCTATTCCACTGCCGCGAACACGATGCTCAAAACCATACCCGAAATACTCTAATCATAACTTTGCTCTGCAGCTTTCACTTCCGTGAACTTGCACTCCCTTTCGGAGTTACACACCCTTCTCTCTTCCCTTTCCAAGGAATCCACTTGGCCACATTGCCACTCCAACAAGTGCCACGGTGCTCGCCCAACGCTACACCGCCCCTTTAGCGTATCCGCTATCCATCCAACACACATACTCTGACTCTCAACGGAGGGACTCCCAAGCCCATGCACTATCTCCACTAATCAAGATCATCACCCGGGGCCAGACCTCCTAATGCAACGCACTGCAACGAACACAATCCATATCCTCAAACTGATCCAACGATACCTGGCAGAGTCTTCAGCATGACTGGACCGCATCACCAGGCCTTCAGCCGATCTAGACCACTCTCTCAGAACCTTCAGCCAATCTGGATCGCTCTCAGTGCCTTCAGTTTGACTGGACTGTTCTCTGAGCCTTCGGTCTGACTGGTACGCCTTCCGGCCTTCAGTCTATCCGGACCGCTCAACTATCAACCAACATTCCAAGCTATCCCCCTTAGAATTCCTCCCATGCATACCGTTCTAGCCCTCAAGGGGTTCCGAACTCTAACTGTATCATACATACTCGATCCCGGCCTGCTCCCAGGCCCTCACAATCAAATGCCCTAGGTCTGTATCCCGCCCCGCATGCTCGATACTCACTCCTATCAACCTATACTCTGGCTGATAGAACACTTGCTGAATCCCCACAACTAAGCACTCTCGAATGCTCAACAATCTTTCTGGAGAATTCTCCAATTCTCCCTCACTTGGGCACTACTATCAACCACCGGTCGCCATCATCGACCTCCTAGAACAACTCTTGCGCAAATAAAACACTTACACGCGGACTGCTTCCCATAAGCATAAACAATCTCATCAAGATCTCACGTCAACCCTGGTCAACCTGCTCGAAAGAAACTCAATCTACATCTAACCACTCCTCAGAAAGCAGATGCTACCTGGCCTGCAACCCAATGCCGGGTTTCCACTGATAACCCTCATGAATGATAACCAACAGAATTCCCAAAAAAATAACCCATAACCAAAACCACAACCCGCAAAAAGGCAAATACCACATCGAAAACCAAACAAAATACTAGCTCATAAACATTACACCACAATATTCACAAGATAACAAAATATATCAAGAAAGAGACATACCCGCAGCTGTATCTGGCACTGCTCTGACTTCCTCTGCTACAAGCTGAAAAACACGACCCTGAGCCATTGGGGGCTCTACTCCACCCTAACCTCCACCTGCGATCCTCAAAGTGGCCGGTGCTGGAGCCTGCACCGGTCCTGCAACAAGTTGTGGACAGTTGACCCTCAAATGCCCAACCTGATGACAATGATAGCAAATCCTCAAATCTCGAACTGGCACTGACTGCTGACAATCCCTCGCATAATGCCCCCCCTTTCCGCACTTGCGGCATGCACCACCGGACCTACAAACCCCGGTGTGACCCCTCCCACACTTCCCGCAAGTGTGACTGCTCAGATCCCCCACTCTAACACCGACGATCTTGGACCGTTTCGGCGCCGGCTGCGACTGCACCGGAGCCTGCCTCAGCTCATGCAACTGCAACTCAATCTCTAACTCACGCCGCCTAGCGGCCTCCTACAACTCCAACAATGTCTCGCACCTCTGTGCAGACACAAACTGTCTGATGTCCCTCTTGAGCATGCTCAGATATCGGGACATCTGGGCCTGCTCCGAAGCGAACTCTGGGCAAAACATCGCCCTCTCAGTGAACATCCTGGTGATCTCAAGGAACTCCTGAGCCAATCTCTCCCTCTCAACCCGCGGAACATAACGAGTGATGAACATCTCTCGGAACTGATCCCATGATACCGCAGCCCTCTGCGCATCTGAATATGACCCCATGGTCAATCTCCACCAATCCTTCGCCCCGAGCCTCAACAGGTTCAGAGCACACCTCACCCTCTGATCAGCAGGGCATGAACACGTGAAGAAACACCCCTCCACGTCTGATAACCACCTCATAGCAACAATCGGGTCCTGAACTCCATCGAATGTGGGAGGCTTCGTATTAGCGAAGTCCCGATACTGAAATCCCCGACTAGATCCTCCCCCTGCCGCTGCTACAGCCGTTGTAGCCGCCGCGGCAGCCGTCTCAGTGAGAGCTGCATAGCGCACATCAAAATACTCAACCATGGCGGTCTTAATCGACCCAAACAGCTCTGGCAACTCAGCCCGAAACAACTCAGCAATCTCATCACGCATGATCTCACGAATCCTCGCATCCAACTCGCTCGTGCTCATCTGAACGATAACCTCGGGGGGCACCGATCCGCCCGGAACTCTCTCTCCAGCTCCCGATCCTGACCCGGATCCACCCTCATCATGCCTCGGAATCTCCATACTGAAAACACCACACAAAATCTCAGACTCTTCCCACTAACCTGGGATCCAACTCTCTCAACCCAACCCTAGAGATCATGATTTCCCTGATACGCGTATGGGTCCTGTGCTTTCAGTAGTACGGGCCCATACTACCTTCCACACCTACCCATATTTGTATGAAGTACTACCACAATACCCTAGAGAACATGCATAACAACTATCAACCCTCATCACTAGAGGAACACTGAGAATCTACCATAAGGGACCCTAGGCTACAGGCATCACAAATCAGGCAACATATCATGAAATCCTGAAGATCCCTAGCCTATCTCTAGCATGCTGTTCTATCAAAGCTCAAAAAAAAATAACATGCATAGTATTTTGGGGTTACTTACTGGCTCCGGCTGATCGTACCTCCGCGTCCTCCCTTACTCATTTTGAAAACCATTTTGAATACTCTTTTGAAAACTCTCCTCGATTTGAGACTGGAGTCACACGAATGTTCCTCCAATTCACTCAAACCAAGACTCTGATACCAACTTGTAACGACTGAAAAATACAACCAATTTTAAATTTTTCAAAAACACCTCGGTTCCATTAGTTCATTACAAAAAGGGTTTGCAATACAAAACATTTAACGTGTGCCCAGAATCACAACACTACAAAATCATGAGGAGCGGTACGATCACGCCTTCGCCTTGCCACGATCTCCTGAAGAACCTGAAAAACATGAAACCACAACTGTAAGCCCGAAAGCTTAGTGAGATATCCCCAAAATACCAACCACAAATACCATACACGCATAACATGCCATAACATATCCAATCACAGAACAGCCATGCACTTCGGGTCTACTGTGTGACTGGTCCACCGCATCGGCCTACAGTCCTCCTGGTCCACCCCCCCGAGTCTATCCACATACATCGAGTCTGCAGTGTGATTGGTCCGCCCGTTTTCGGGCCTTCAATCCACCTGGTCCACTCTCTGAGTCTATAGTATGATTGGTCCGCCCGCACCGGGCCTTTAGTCTCTCTGGTCCACTCTCCGAGCCTTCGGCACGTCTGGTCCGCCCTTTCGGGGCCTACAGCCTATCCGAGCCGCTCGCTGGGCCTTCGGGACAACCGGTCCGCCCTAGGTATCTTGGCCTACCGCACACAGCAGGACCCGCCTCAACCCAACTCCAGTCCAAACAACCATGTGCACATATACATACAATCATATAGCAATTCACAGTCAACAAGCTGATCAAACAGATCACATAGCATATCATCCCCCTAACCAGGATACCGACCTAACAGGTCACTAGCATAGCATCACCCTATCTCTCAGGATACTGATCTCAACCAGGTCTCTATATAACCTCCTAGCTCCCAGGATGCAAACATAACTTAGTACCAACATATCAACAACTACCCGGATCTCAATCTGATAAGGGCCGGCCTTGGTGCCTTAGACCCTGGTGATATAGTGAGGATAAATCACCTCGAAACTGCCGACTGAACAGATAACCCGAACTGCTCCGATCACTGATACGATCTCCACCACTGGACAACCGCCAATGCACTGAACTCAAAACAACAATCAAAAATTACCAAAATGCCCCTGGAAACCACTGGTCAACCCTTGGCCACAGACAAGGTCAAAGTCAACTCCTGACTGAACCTACTCGCCGAGTCAACCCTATGACTCGCCGAGTTCCCATAATCAGAACTTCACTCAATCCGCGACATAACTCGCCGAGTCACCCCGAGACTCGTCGAGTTCGACCACTCTGAGTCCACTCGCATACAACTCACCGAGTCATCCCTTGACTCGCCGATTCTCGACTCGACTAGAAAATATTGGGACTCTTCGACAAGACTCGCCGAGTCTAAGGCTATCTTCACCCTACTCGCCGAGTTGTTCATACAACTCGCCGAGTTCCAGGCAATCTTCATCCTACTCGTCGAGTCCACCCATGTGACTCGCCGAGTACCACCAGTCTGAATCCATACAGAAGCACTCCAGGCCATGCAATTGCTCCAAAACATAGATCTAGCCTCCTACCACCCATCCATCACGTAAAGTGGCAAACTTTACGTGAATCCAAAGAGATCTAGGACATTTGCACATTGGGCTAGGGTTTGAGACATGAAGGCTTCACTAAATACTCCAACATAGGGACTTTCATGCTCTCTGATCCTTCTCCATCTCAGATCTGAGGTAGCAACCTCAGATCTAACCTCTAGACTCCCATATAGCCCAAGATAAGCTTCCTTCAAACCCCAAAATGAAGAAACAAGATAGCAATAGCCTAAGAACGAGATATTACCTCAAAATAACGCCCCAACTGCAAGGAAACTCGAATCCAAGCAAAGCCCTTTGTTCCACACCTTCAAACACCCAAACTATCTTCAACAATTACTTCTTCAAGCTCCAATCCACTCAACAATGGTGCTTCCTCGCGATTTAGGGTTTCTGGAACTCAAGAGGGAAATAAAGAGGCTGGGGAAGGAACATAATGTTCCTTATATAGGGCTCACCCCGAGAATTAGGGTTTTCTCCACTCAGCGCCTACTCGCCGAGTCCATCTTACTGACTCGCCGAGTCGGCTACTTAACACGCGACCCAGTCGCGACTCTACTCGCCGAGTCCACCCATAGACTCGCCGAGTCACTCTTTCCCAATTTACTCTTTTAGCCCTTCTACTCTACTCTTGATATTTCAGGATGTTACATAATTTGTATTATGTAAACTAAAATCGGTGTCGCAAAAGGTCAATAAGCTTTAAAGTTAGTGGGAAGCTTTGCAATCATCATCCTCGGTAATTTTATTGTTACAATTTTTCTTATGATTTCTTCGGAGCAAGATGACGACGTTGATGACATGTGCATGAGGATCGGAGTGCAACAACATAAAAATAAACTTTATTAGACTTCACAGTTGATACCTTTTTTTTGGTAGTTGCTAATATGATTATTTTTATTGTAGGTGATGTCTCTACTTTTTTATATCTCAGTCGCGGTCTCACTTATGAAAAACCGAAATCTTAGGACATTTGATTCTTGTTACTTTGCTAGAAACAAAATTCTTTAATTTGATTGATTGATTAAGTCTGATGTTGAATTAGATCCAGAAGTCAACGATAAATATCCACATGTAGTTGAGGGTTTTTGTCCTAGAATGCTTTAGTTTGATTGCTTCCTTATCGCTTCTCATTAATACAATTACTCCATCAAAGGTAATTTTGATTTATTCCTTCAAATTCAATTTTTTAACGAATTTATTTTTTAGTGGCCATAGTCTTTCTTTATAGATCTTCTCTTGAAATAATGGTCAAGTTTGTGTTGATACATCTCTCCTGATCTTTCTACTACTTAATTCCCTCACCTATAACTTAAAGTATTGGTTCTATTTTGTGTTTATTTTTTCTTTCTAGATAATGGATGAACTTTACCTCTTTTCTTCATCAGGGCATATCTATTGGTAACCTTCCTTCTCTCCTCTCTATCTCTTTGTTTATCATGTCGGATATATTTTAATCTTAATTATTATATAGTAGATGGATACTGAGAGGTGAAGATGAGTTCGAGAATAAAGGCTATGTTTTTATCACCTTTAGGACCAATGCACAATGTGAAGGTATTGTATTAATCATAAAACCGTATAAATGTTATCTCATGGTAAAAGGATGATTTGGTCAACATCCAAAGCAAGCAAAACATAAAATCAATAAATTTCCGAAAAGATGGACCTTAGATGACATGGAGAAGGGTTGGAGCAGACATTAATTTTGTAGAGTTGCTAAAGATCTGGATACTAATTTTTTGGGTATTATAATATTATGTAATGACCCCCATCTTCCAAATAATTTCTTCTTTTCATGTAATGTTACAGTGCGAAGTCATGGTCTTTATTTCACCGGGCACTATAACCAAGCCTTTAGATTATTGATGAATATGCTAAGTATTAGAATGATCTCTTGCTAAGCCACAAGCATATCAAAAGTGATATTTTGCTTCCGATACAACCTCCTTATGTTGGTTATGGTTGGGATGTGCATATAGTGCTTTGGGTATGCCCGACTATAGACATGACTTGACAATGAAATATGATATCAATGACATGACTTTAACATTATCTCTAACTGTGGGGATTGGTATACAAGATAGTTATTAACGTATTGATGGTACTAGAGGACCTGAAAGTGAAATAGGAGGCAAATATGAAGTTTTTATGGAATTTGTAGCAAATGGTTCCTGGTATGTATTTTATTTAAGTATTTTGCATTTTTGGCCTGGGACTCGGCGAGTTGAAGCCCCAACTCGTCCAGTAGAAGCGGATTTGACACAGGATTAAAATGACGGACTCGTCGAGTCGGCTTCCAGACTCGACAAGTAGATTTTGACTTGTCAAAACCCTAATCTAAGGGTTTGCACCATATTTAAGCATCTTATTCAGCCACCCTTCGTCCCTATTGCTTCTAGAAACCCCCCATAGCGAACCCTAATTGTGTGTGTGAAGATCTAAAGGAAAACTTTGTGGTGATTTTTGGTGGTTTTGATCACAAGGAGGAAGGAAGGGTCTAGAGGAATCAAGAGAAGACCAAGGGAGTTTAAGTTTGTACGTCATTTGCAGTTCCTAGAAGGTATAAAGTCGATACCTTGCCTTTTCATTTGCTAGAACCCTTTTTGGGGAGATTTAGGGCTTTTATAAGCCATTCTTTGTAACCAACCATGATTGAACGCATGGTTGGGGGTTGAGGCTTCAGATCTAGGTCCATGGAGTAGTTACAAGGCAGAAAAGGGTTGATTTTGCACCCACGGAAGCCCCCATGCAACTTAAGAGTCTCTTTTAGAGCCTTTTTGGCTCAAGGTCCCATGCATGCACGTAAAGTTCGTAACTTTACATGCTCGATCGAGTTTAGGGACCTAGATCTATGATTTGGACAAGAGTTGTACACCATAAATCGAAGAAATAGACTTGGCCAGTATCGACTCGACGAGTCGTTCTTGGGACTCGACGAGTTTGAGGTTAGACTCCCCATTTCTTTTATAGTTCAAAGAGACCCAGCTGAGTGTTAGAAAGGTTTTAGAGGCTCCAGGGGAGTGACCCAAATGTATTGGGATAAACCATAGTCATGGAGTTCATCGGACTCGACGAGTGCATGAGCCGACTTGGCGAGTCCAAGGCAATCTCCAAACTCTTGAAGATGAACTTGACGAGTTTTTCAAACAACTCGGCGAGTCGAGGAAAGGACTTGTTCTTAGGATGAAGATGAACTCGACGAGTTGTTCATATAATTCGGCCAGTCGGATGGAGGTTCATCCGGTGTTGTTTTAGAAGGATAACTCGTCGAGTCATTGCTAAACTCAACGAGTAGAGACATGGATGAGGATAGTTAAAGGGATAGGGACTCAATGAGTTGGCGGCCCAACTCGGCGAGTCAGGTCAACAGGAAGTTGACATTGACTTTGACTTGGACTTGGTTAGGGGTAAAATGGTCATTTTACCCTAAGAATAGATATCATACTCTGATTAAGTTTGTTGTGGGGATTATAGCCAGAGGATTTCCAGAGCAGCAACAGACAGAGATTTCTCGTGCAGATTATCAGCAACTAGTCGTTCAAGGTGAGTTACCTTCCAGTAGGGGTGGGTCTAAGGCCATAATGCCGGCCGACCAACAAGGGTATTCGATAGATAATTGTCTTTGTGATATTTATCCTGGTATGGTTATGTGCTTTGGTCATGAGATATGCATGTGTGATATGTTATGTGTGTTAATGGTAGTGGTAGGGATTAGTCTTTCCCTGACATCGGTCTTTAGGATCGAGGGGGTAGATCAGTACCCAGTTATGCCTGACTGTATGATTATACCTTGTTATTGTATGATAATGGTAGAGGGGTGAAAAAGTCCCCAGTTACCGGTTGAAAGATACCGATGATAGATACCAGTTGAAAGATACCGATGACAGTTACCGGTTGAAAGATACCGATGACAGATACCGATTGAAAGATACCGATGACAGTTACCGGTTGAAAGATACCGACGATATTATATGGTATGTGGTATGATAGGGGAAGTCACTAAGCTTTGTGCTTACAGTTTTAGTTATGGTTTCAGGTACCTCTTCGTCTAAGGGGAAGGAGCCG
Organism: Lactuca sativa; assembly: GCF_002870075.4. Lineage (NCBI taxonomy): Eukaryota > Viridiplantae > Streptophyta > Magnoliopsida > Asterales > Asteraceae > Lactuca > Lactuca sativa. The sequence continues at coordinate 82,601,212 of NC_056624.2, forward strand.
ATGGTGTAGCAGGGCATCACACATTCACACATGATTTCCGCAATGAGCTTCTAGGATTGGACTCTGATTTCCATCACTTATGATGTTATGATTTTGAGACACGGCATTGTGGTTTAAACCTGATGTAATATTGACAATGTTTTGGTAACATATTTTATTACTTGCTTAATTTAAAAATAAATTTTTTGGCCTCAAATTTTAGGATGTTACAGTTGGTATCAGAGCCCTAGTTTGTGGGATTCGGACACACCCTTGGGGGTGTCTGGACTCAAACCGAGGGATTAAAAGATTTTTACAAATAAAATGGTTTCCTAAATTCTAAATTTAGGTATTTCAAGAAAGAACATGATGTGTGATGTGTGCTACCGGCCGAGCTCAAGTAAGTTTTCCCCAAGATACCCATACTTGATAAGCTATGTTATATGATTTATGATTCTGAGAACTGCATGCTAGATTAGGGCTAAGGATCTAGGAAGGATACCTTATATGCCTGTTGTATGAGCTATATGCTAGGACTGTTTAGTAAGCAGTAGGATAGCCTGATTAGGTTATGCCTGATGTGGTTACTCGATGCACGAGTGCTGCTTGTTTTGTGCTTAAGGGATCCTGGCTAACTTTAACTAACTAGTGAGTGGATATGAAACAGTATTCACAACCTAGTTAGGGAAGGGAAGTAGTGACTCCTAGTGTAGCTGATGGCGGAGAGTAGGTCGGAGAGTGCCCTGGGAAAACCTAGGATGAGATTAGTGGAAAAGGGTATCGGTAAAAGGACTTGGTGAAGTCGAAGAAATCGTTGAGGAAAGTACAGATAGATGTGGAAGGTAGTATGGGCCCGTACTACTGGACATAGAGGATCCATACTCGAATCAAGGAGGGCTGAGATGGAACCAGGAACTTGGAGAGAATGTGAGACCTCTCGATAGTATGAATGATCCTGACGTTTATGTGTTCATTTTTAGAATGATGGTCACACGTCATGGGGCAGGAGGATTAGGATTAGGATCTGGATCAGGTTCGGGTGCGGGATCTGAGCATGTTGATAATGGGTTGTGCGAGTTCATCGTGTCTGAGATTACGAGAGGCATCCTTGATGCGACCCCGGTCATTTTTGGGTCGATTGAGGAGGGGATCGTGGAGCTGATGGAGGATCGCCTTCTTGCATTCAGGAATGATCTGGCGTCTAGCCAGTCGGGAACGGGCACATTGTCCTTTAAGGACTTCAGAAGGAGTGGTGCACCAGACTTCCATGGGGTGAAGGACCCCATTGCTACTAGGAGATGGATCGCAGACATCGAGTTTGCGCAGTTGACGAGCTTCTTCCTGGAAGGGTCGAAGGTCCGTTTTGCTGCAAGTTGTTTGAGGGATCGAGCCATAGATTGGTGGGAGTTGATTGGTGATACATTGGGAGCCCCAACCATCGAGGCTATGACATAGTCAGATTTTGTGACCCAATTCAGGGCCGAGTTTGCACCAGCTGTGGAGCTTCAGCAGCTGGCCAGGGAGTTTTTGGATATGAAACAGACTACGGAAACTGTGGTGGAGATCACTGCCAAGTTCCGGGAGAGGGCTTTATTGGTGCCCTAGTATGCGGGAGATGAGGATATGAGGAGGACCCTCTATCACGACATGTTGAGAGCCGATATCAGGGAGCACGTCAGCTTCTCGGCATGTCTGACCCTGGACTCCATGATTGCCAGGGCGCGGGAGAGGGAGATCGATCTGGAGCACCTCTAGAAGAGGAAGGCAGAGACTGTGCAGGTTACGGGGGTTTCGAGGAAGAAAACCAAGGGAATCAACTATAGGTCGAAGGGCAGCAGGTCCGGGACCACTGTGGAAAGTGCGGTCGGTCACATGAGGGAGTTTGCCGCACTGGGCCAGGTTTAGGCTGCTATAAGTGCGGCAAGACTGAGCATTTTGGCAGAGATTGTACTGCCCCTACTCCTGCGATCCAAACATCAGACCTGATTTGCTTCCATTGGAATCAGAGGGGCCATAAGAAGGCCAATTGCCCCAGATTGACGACAAATGCAGCGGCGCCGGCAGTGGTGCCAACTCCGGCGACTGCGCGGGTTATGGATGGCCGGATGGTCAACTCGGAGGCCCCAGTGGTACGAAGCCAAACATTTCATCTAACAGCTTTGTTTAGGATCATTCCATGTGAACGGTATAGTTCAGGTGTTGTTTGATTCAGGTGCTACATGATCATTTGTCTCTCTTGTGCTTAGCAAGAAGTTTCCCGAGTCTTCGAGCGTCTTAGATTGCCCTCTAGAGGTCGAGATTGCAGACGGCCGGTCAGTGCGAGCATCAGAGGTCTACCGGGATTGTGTTTTGAGGCTATTCGAGGAACGTTACCTAGTAGACTTGGTTCCCATACCTTTGCAGGGGATTAAGATTATTATCGGTATGGATTGGCTAAGCCCCAATGGGGCAGTAATTGACTGCGCGTAGCAGTTGGTGCGGATCAGGACCCCAAGTGGGGGAGAGCTGGTGATTCAGGGTGAGAGGCCACAACAAGGACCATCTTTATGTTCAGCAATGAGAGCTAGGCGCTACATTCAGCAGGGTTGTGCGGGATTCATCACCTATGTTATGGGTACCCGGGAAACGGGTAAGGGGACGGTGGGCGATGCGCCCATGGTACGAGAGTTTGCGGATGTATTCCCTGAGGAGTTGCCTGGGATACCTCCGAAGAGGCAGGTAGAGTTCAGGATCGACCTGGTCGTTGGTGCGGCTCCGATAGCCAAGGCACCATATCGGTTGGCTCCTCCTGAGATGCAGGAGTTGTCTACGCAGCTGCAGGAGCTATTAGACAAAGGATTCATTATACCGAGCAGTTCACCCTGGGGAGCCCCACGTCTGTTTGTGAAGAAGAAGGACGGGTCACGTCGGATGTGTATAGACTATTGGGAGTTGAACAAAGTAACGGTGAAAAACCGTTACCCACTTCCGAGGATTGATGACCTCTTTGACCAGCTGCAGGGAGCATCTTGGTTCTCCAAGATTGATCTGCATTCAGGATATCATCAGATGAGGGATCAGACAGGAGGATGTATAGAAGACTATGTTCCGGACACGCTATGGCCACTATGAGTTCGTGGTGATGCCTTTCGGGCTCACCAATGCTCCTGTCGCGTTCATGGATCTCGTGAACCGCGTGTGCAGACCGATGTTGGATCGGTTTGTGATAGTTTTCATCGATGACATCTTTCTTTATTCCAAGACGCAAGAGCAACATAAGGAGCACTTGCAGGAGGTTCTACGTACATTGAGCAGGGAGAACTTATATGCTAAGTTCTCCAAGTGTGAGTTCTGGTTGTGTGTGGTGCAGTTTCTTGGACACCTTGTCAACCAAAACAGGATTTCAGTTGACCTGGCCAAGGTGGAGGCCGTGATGAGGTGGGACGTTCCAAGGTCTCCATCCGAGATTCGGAGCTTCCTGGGACTGGCAGGCTACTATCGAAGGTTCATTCAAGAATTCTCCATGATGGTCGTGCCCCTGACCAGGCTGACGAGGAAAGCCATGGTCTTTCGTTGGGGGCTTGAGCAGCAGGCCGCATTCGAGAATTTGAGACAGAGATTGTGCAAGGCGCCAATCTTAGCTCGGCCTGAGGGAATGGAGGATTTTGTGGTATATTGCGATGTGTCCATCTCAGGATTGGGCGCAGTATTGATGCAGAGAGGGCATGTTATCGCATACGCTTCAAGGTAGTTGAAGCCTCACGAGGCGAACTATCCGACGCATGATTTGGAGTTGGGGGCTGTTGTGTTCTCCCTCAGGATTTGGCGTCATTACCTTTATGGGGTTCGTTGTGCCATTTACACGGACCATAAGAGCCTGAGGTACCTCATCAACCAGCCAAATCTGAATATGAGGCAGCGTCGTTGGCTTAATGTGGCAAAGGATTATGATTGTGAGATCCTCTACCACCCAGGGAAGGCCAATGTTGTAGCCGACGTGCTTAGCCACAAGGCAGCACCAATCAGGGATATCTGTAAGAGGATGACGGTGGTGACTCCGTTGTTGGAGCGGATTCGGGAGGCCCAACAGAAGGCCATGAAGGAGGAACATCGGAAGAGCGAGCGAAGCATGGGCCAGGTTTCCTCCTTCGACTATGATTGTCGGAGATTGTTGACTTTGCACTGAAGGGTGTAGGTCCCATATCATGGAGGTGTGCGTTAGACATTGATGGAAGAGGCGCACAAATCCAGGTTCTCTATTCCTCCCGGGGCGACAAAGATGTATAGGTATCTTCGGCTTGACTATTGGTGGCATTGTATGAAGAGGGACATGGCTTGGTTTGTGGAGAGGCGCCTGGCCTGCAGAAATGTCAAGGCTGATGTCACACCCCAAAACCGGAACGGCGGAAACGTTCTGGGGTGGATGACGTCATGTCAAGTATCACAACACATGCATTATAGTAATCAAAGTACAACAAAACATTGCATTAATAGTAATGGTTTTACTTAGTTACATTACAACAATTTAAACTAATACAAGTAAATCTAATAAGAACAACATGGTACTAAGCTATCTTCATCAGCAGCTCCGGGGATGTACCTGTCTAATTTCTGACCTAAGATCACAAGTTATTTGAAAAGCAAATATCAGCATTTTTACAAATGCTGGTGAATTCATAAGTATTAGGTGACGTTTCAATCAAATAACTTTAATAAGTAGTAGTTTAAGTGTTGTCTGTGTATTAGAGTCCTTTCCAGAAAAATCCTATATTTTCTTTAATAAAAGCAGCCTTCTACCAAGGCTGGTCAGTATTGTGTGGTAAAAAGTAGTTTTCCCTAGGTTGCAATCATTATCAAAATACTGAATTTGATTATTGAGGAAAGCAAACGACATCAGGAAATAACATATGCCTCAGCAGTGAGGACTGCTGACTAAGGCAAGGAATCATAGACTACAGGAGAACATCGAACTAACAACATGCCTGGTTCAGTCTAACGGGTAGAGACTCAGACCCCAGAAGGTACCAAATGAAAGGTACAGCTGGTAAGGTCTAAAACAGTGAAGGACAGACCCCAGACAATATCAAATGATAGATACATCTTGTAAGGTCAACAGAGATAACAGACCCCAGACAGTATCAAATGAAAGATACATCTTATAAGGTCAAAATAGTGAAAGACAGACCCCAGACAGTATCAAATGAAAGATACATCTTGTAAGGTCAAAACAGAGATAACAGACCCCAGACAGTATCAAATGAAAGATACATCTTATAAGGTCAAAACAGAGATAACAGACCCCAGACAGTATCAAATGAAGGATACATCTTATAAGGTCAAAACAGTGAAAGACAGACCCCAGACAGTATCAAATGAAAGATACATCTTGTAAGGTCAGAAACAGTGTGACTCTGAAAATGAGTTACCAGCATACAGTGTAGATTGCCGGTGAAATACCGTTACCTTAAAGCCAAAGAATTATAAGGTAACCCGGGATACTCGTAACCATAGTGACTAGAGTTCCAAACGCCCTACAAGCGTCTATAAGATGTGACATTTGTCACCCGTTGTCTTGGTAGGCCAGGACTGTAGCTAGCAGTCTGGGTGTAGGGTTGTCGATCCCGTATAGATCTATACACACAATGTTCGCTCTCCCTATAGGAGACTCTGGTTACCAACTAGACGACGGAGAAGGCCATGTCCTGAAGATGCATCCCAAATAGTGGGTAGAGACTTCCAAATAGTGGGTAGTGGGTAAGTGTTGAACTAAAGGTAGAGACTTCCCAATAGTGGGTTTCTAATGTAAGTATAGACTAGAGGTAGAGACTCTTAACTGAACTGAATAGAGAATTCCTATATGTCCGTACTCATATACATAATATATAACTAATGATTCAAACGACCTTCGGACGGCCATCCGACCCCACCAGACCACATCTCAACGAAGAAAAGGAAATAGGGCAGACGAGCCTTCCTAAGTCTTTCAATCATTACTTATATGTACCTATATGAGCACATACATACATCAAACTACGACTGAGTGTATATTAAGTAGAAGTGATCTTTGTGAAGTAGAAGTGTCTAACAAGCGAAGTAGAAGCAGTCACAAGTGAAGTAGAAGTGTCGAACAAGTATAAGCGCATCACGAAGTAGAGGCGACAATAAGTGAAGCAAAAGCGTATCAAGTATAAGTGAGGTGGAGTCGTTATCAAGTATAAGTATAAGCGTCATCAAGTATAAGCGACTACAAGTATAAGTGAAAGCATTACCGAGTAGGAGTATAAAATAAGTATAAGCGTAGCGACAATAATTAACAAGTAAAGGTATATGTCGAAAAAGGGAGTCTTTGATGAAAAGCCTTTATGTATAGGGAAAATCACAAATTGTATTCTTTTGTAAAATATGTTTAAAAGCCTTAGAGAATCTTTCATAAACCAAATTTAGAATGAATTTGGATAAATCAGTATAAGTAAAAGTTATGAAATAAGTGAAAATCATTATAGTGTCCTACTCGGTACAACAGTGTAAAGTGGTAAAATCTTGTGCATGCGGGTTATCAATCACATGTGATTGATATGATAACTGGCATGTTTAACTTGTAATCCCCCCTATAAAAACATTTAAAAGCATTTAAAAGGTTCATTCAGGGGTATGAACTCACCTAGTGTAAGTAGGTCCGACGAAAGTGCCGTTTGGGCGTTCGGTGTCACGCAAGGACTTGAACACACACGATGACCTATTTAACATATGAAAACATATATTCAAATACAATTAGCATATTTAATACTAATTAAACAAATATACGTGCTCAAAGGAGCGGAAAACACTTTGGCTAAGTGTTTGGGTGTCCCGGGTAGCGTTTAAGGGTGTGAATGGCTAAGGAATGGAGTTTGCTATCCAAGAATACCCCCTTAGTACATAGTTTATGGCCCAGGGACTTCTCACCATGAGTTTACGGCCGTAAACTCATGGTGATGAGTTCTAGTGTGTTTAAGGCTTCTACTTGCATCATGGAATTATTCTAAGCACTTTTCCTCAAAGGCATGAGTGGGTTTGAGGCTCCTAAGGGCATTTTCTATGAGTTTACGGCCAAGGAACCACTCCTAAGGGAGTTTACGGCCGTAAACTCTCATCCTTAGGGTTTTGTGAAGTTTAAAGCCCCTAATGCCTTTCTAGTGATTTCTAATGAAGTGTGATGCTATTTTGGAGGATTAAATCTATCATTTGAATGAGTTTTGGGGAGTTTACGGCCTAGACAAATGCTTGGGCCATAAACTCCTTTTAATCCTTCCATTTCTTGTGTTTAAGCCCTTAAATCCTTCATAGTATTTTATGGTAAATATCTAAGGCCATTTGGGGGGCAAAAACCACACTTTTGGGCACATTTAGGGGTGTTTACGGCCTTGGTATACACCTGGGCTGTAAACTCCTTTTTCCCTTTCATTTCATTGTGTTTAATTGTGTTAAACCCAAGATACTAAGTCACTAAATTATGTGTTAAGCCCTAGGGTGGTTTGGGAGTGTATTTGGGACATTTAAACAAAGTTTAGAGGTGTTTACGGCCTAAGCATGTGCTTGGGCCGTAAACTCTCTTTTATGCCCTAAAATGATTGTTTTAAACGTGCAAACACTCCTACGCTAATTCCTCTATTTATTTCCAAGCTATTAGGGACAAGTTTGGGTCATTTTGGCCTTGTTTAAGGGGTTTACAGCCTAAGGAGGAGCTTAGGCCGTAAACTCCTTTCTAACAGCTTCTAAGTCCGAATTTTGGGCTATAAACATGAATCAATATTTTTAGAATAAGCTAGGGTAAGTGGACTTACAATTTGGAAGCGTTTGGTTGTGTTTTCGGGGCGAAAACGGGTCTAGAGAGAGAGTATAGAGAGAGTGTAAAAAGTCTCCAATAGACTCCACTCACCTTTATATAGGGTTTTGAGTCGGGGCTCAGTGGGATTTTACCCGATACTACCGTTAAACGGGGCTTTTGGTCGCACCCGATTTAGTGGTCGTAATAATAAAACTTGACATTTTCAAAATAAATGGAAATGTGGTTCCTGTGTTTTTATTTCCTTTTATCACGACTTAACGGTATGTTAATTTCAACCAAATGGAATGTTTATTAAATTGACGCCCTCTAAGTAACGGAACTTTTATACAGTGGAATATTTCGTTAACGGTAACGGGGAAATGTAACAGAACAACTTGGGTTGTCACAGCTGAGCACCAGAGACCTAACAGAAAGGTCCAGCCGTTGGATATCCCACTGTGGAAATGGGAAGATATTACGATGGATTTCATCACGAAGCTTCCCAGGATCGCGCGAGGCGTAGATTCGATTTGGGTCATCGTCGATCGATTGACCAAGAGCGCATATTTTATTCCGATTCAGGAGAGTATTTCGGCCGAAAGGTTGGTCGATATCTACATCAGGGAGGTGGTGGCGAGGCACGGGGTGCCAGTTTTGGTGATTTCAGACAGGGATGTGCGATTCACTTCCAGGTTTTGGAAGAAGTTTCATGACGAGCTGGGTACTCGTCTGCATTTTAGCACCACCTTTCACCCGCACACAGATGGTCAGAGTGAGCGGACCATCAAGACCTTGGAGGACATGCTGCGGGCATGTGTCCTAGACTTTGGAGGTAGTTGGGATACTTACCTTCCATTGGCAGAGTTCTCATATACCAATAGTTATCATGCGAGCATTGAGCATCCTCCTTTCGAGATGTTGTATGGGAGGATGTGCAAGACCCCGATATACTGGGGAGAGGTTGGGCATGTTGGGTTTTGAGCATTCTAACACTCCTAAGTGTACATGCAACCCTAAATACCTTGGATCTATGTTTTCTCTATTATACATGCAAATCTAAACTTTCCAAGGTACTCATCGTAACTAGCATAATAACATTGATTCATATGAATATTTCAAGTTAGAATTACATACCTCTTTGATGTAGAGTGTCTTCATGAAGCTTGATTTCCTAGTGCCCCAAGTTTGACACCTCAAATGGTTCACACAACACCAAATACACATGGAATGACTTGAGAGAAATGTACCACTCCTTTAAATCGTATAGCCCTCATATTCACACACTTGTGCACGATTTCCTGAGCCATGGGATTCTTTTATATGGTGGCTATTAGGGTTACACCATGTAACTCATAACTTTACCCATTCCTTATGCTCCATGGATTTTAACCTCCAGGGAGTATCCATGGGTCACCCCATGGACTTAGTCCAACATAAGGAATCTTGGATCACAAGCCCACATATAAAAGAATGAATGATTTACACAATTAACCCATATATCTAATTAGTCTCCTTTTGATCACTTATTTAATTCTAAATTAATTCTTGATCAATACTAATTAAATAACTTTATTAATATATTAGAACTTATAATATATTAATAAACCTTAAGTGTTATTTCTTTCGTTTTAGTCTATCTAAATGCATGATGCCATGCAACCCAAATGGACCATGCCGGGTCTGGTCAAGTGTTACCAATTATAGTTATGGACATAGAAATTAATCCAACAGTCTCCCACTTGGATAAGTCTAAAACTATTATTGTGTATGACTTCAGGAACCGATCAGCAATCGTAGCTCTTAAAAGCTTCTGTCGAACTCTGACCTTGTCGATGAACTCTGACCTTTGTCAATGACTTGTCCATTAGATAAGGGATCATATTTTCCTCCATTCTAGATATCATATGGACTAAGACATGGATTATAAATCATTCTCTCTGTCCATTTGTTGTTTCCCGATTTCCGATTCATGACGACTGACTGATTGAACATATCTAATCAGTCCTAGCTTGGCCAAGCACTCACATGTGTCATCATTAAATCGTCGAGGGGCCCACAGATATCGCGTTTATACCGAAGGTAAAAGGAATGGATAAACTTCGACTCATAAGGTTTGTTCTACTACTTGTTGAATCATGCACAAAGGCACATTTTATAACATCGAGTTACCAATGCGGTTTCGTGCAATCAATGTACAATCAACTCATAGTAACAACTCATGTCTCTAGGTTTGAAGAATATAAGATATTATCGTCTCATTATCACTCGAGATAAAATCCATGAAGTGATTCAAATGAGCACGGGTTGAATCCAATACTCAGAACTTATGAGAACTCATGAGTGTTGTAGAACAACTTTGTCCATCAACTTCGACCTCTACAAGCCAACCCATGACAATCTTGATTCATATCTACTTCCAACATATGACCGACTGTGGATGGTTTTGAATAACTTAGTCATTCCGGAAGAATAACCTTGTTATTATGGAAATCAAAACATGCAAAGTGAAACACAAGAATAAATGAATCTAATATCGTATCAAAGCCTATGAATATAAATAAATCACTTTCGTATCAAAACCTATGAATATAAATAAATCACCATACTGATTACTCATTATTCATTGTTTCAGTTTTATCAACTTTATACTTGAATTAAAACACTAGGTGTCCTATGTTCCAAGCATGTACACTATGTTTTCTAAACAATAGCTTTGCCATACACCAAGTATTCACTCTATGTTTTTCTATGATCCTTACTTTGTGAAATAAACCAATTGACCAAACTTTCAATGATTCTAATTTCACACTCCCAAATCGAAATCTTTTAGATTTTAAACTTAAATGCACTACCATCTAGCAATGAATGTGTACATAGTCACAAAGACTTGTCAACAACCATTACAGGGTATTCCAATGAAGACCCACTCCATGGACACAAATCCTTATGTTCAAAGTATGCATTGCTTTGAACATGCTTCTTGCACTAACTTTTTTCTAATCTTACATAGATTGCTTCCATCTATGGAGACAACTCTATATTCCCATTTTGACTACCAATTCTGAACAAGAGTTGCCTCTTTTTCAGACTATGTCAGTATGGTCCTTCCAATATAAACAGTATACTTCCGACTGTCCTTGAGCAACCAATCTTTGGTAAACCTTAGATTGTCCTCGAAAATTACTTAATCAATTTACTCATATCCAATTCTAGACATTGTTCCCCTTAATGCCCCAAGGCATTTGGAAAATTCAGAAAGGATAAATATTATAGCACTTGTAATCGATCTTGTACCCAAACTAAATGGGACACGATTCATGATGTTTCACATAAAGAGATGGTTCTAGACCACTCTTTTGCCATAATAATTTTTTGTTTGTCATTTTCTCAAAATTTGACTATGAAAGGGATGCCGTAATCATAATCAAATTTTGAGAACGCAATATATAGAATTTTCTTAAGTTGAACCAATCCAACATGAAATTCATATGTATATATTCTTGAGTAAAGGTGATTAAAATCACAATATAAGCTCTTTAGAATGATTATAAACTCAATCTAAGCTTTTTAGAATTAAAATAAAGTATAATTTCCTCTCCCTTAATTATAGCAAAACAACTTTTTCAACCCATGAAACCTCACAAATTGATACTTTTGTTTTCTATAATTAAACTTGCTAACTTCCAATACTTATCATAATTATCATGCTCCCACTAACATGATGATTATTAGCATAACACTTATGCTCCCACTAGCTTTGACATGTATCTAGAAAATAGCTGGATCTCTAGAAGTCAATACTTTATTGACATTCTTACCAATGTTCAGATTTCTGATACTAGATTGTTTTGATAAGACATTATAAAAATCATACACCTTATCTTAGATAGATCACATGTGTGTCTAAACAATTTTAGAACTATGAAAAGGGATGACGTAATCATAGTCTCAATTGTTTAGACCTTTGCCATTTCTCATAAGTCCATGTTATTGTGTCGGTTAACCACGCACGCTCCACTAACGACTTTGAGAACTGCTAATATCACAATTGCTATCTACTTAAAATCTACTTAGTGAAAGAATTTCCTCACCATCATTTCCATGAATCGGAGAGAAACCTTATGACACTTATATTTTATGGTGTATGTGTTCTTATCCACGTGAATTTGTCAAACTATAATCACAAGACTAGGTTAGTGACAAATCCTAACTCATATGGATTGAACTTGTGCAATCTTAATCTCTTGCCACCTGGCAGCACAAGGGCCTACAATTGCTTCCAAGTAGTTATGCAAACAATTGAGAACATTTAGAACTCAAATATATATAGCCAGCTTAACTGGAATGGGCACAGAAATGTCAACACAATAGGTTATAAACCTCTAGTTGTGTGCTAGTGATGAAATACAAGTTTTATTCTTGATTACTTCTTGAAACCCTTTCAGGATCTTTCAGACTCCCACTATCTCCTTGACTTATAAGACTTTCTTGCCAAATATTGAAGAGATGGTGTGGATTGTAATCAAGACAAACACTTAACACAATTGGCCTAAGTTGGTCTCTGTGTTATCCAAAACATCACAACTTACCAAATACAAATGTATAATAGTAGAAAACCTTTTACTCTGACATTTCACTAGTGTTAATAAACCTTCTTTAAGATGTGTCACTCAAGTTACATTTATGGTGGGCTTGATCAATGCACAAGAATGTGTACTCGATCCCTTAGTCCTTTACTTGACTCACACATCCATGTCAACAAGTAATTAGTCGTAATTTTTCCAATGCTTGAAAGTTCTCATTCATCATGCTATACAACTTGCATGATTCCAAGTTTCTATCCAACTGAAACTTGGGTGATGAGAATCTTTCCTTATTTGGTAAATTTAGATACTACCACAAATGAAAGAATCAAATTCATATTTCCACTCGTGCTATTAATGGAATCATATAAGTAACAAAATTTTTCACAAATGCCAGTGTAAGGATATTTTAAAATAAAATCAAAATTTTACCTTTTATTTTAAAAACTTTGCGGAAAAACTATCCATACAGTGTAAAAGCACATGAAAACTTTATTGTTATCTATTCCTAAGCAATATATCATAACTCCTAAGAAGTAGCTCAAGAATCCGATCTTCAAACTATGCGATAGAAATCCGTCTACGCGATCAGATTCAACATATTCTTTCTTTAAGTTTCTTCACTTTTCTTGGATTCTTAAAACATCAACATGTGTCCCAGTCACGTCATGTATCAAGAATCTCAGAATAGAAACTTAGCAGAGTTAGATAGTGGACTTTACCTGAAGTAGAGTTAAACTTATTGACTTTAACATCCTTAGGTAAAATTTGGCTGCTTCGCAATCAATGCCCCTTACTTTGGCAATATAACGATATGGACCCTTTTGTAATGGTACATGGGACTATCTCAGACTTAGCCTTTCTCTTTACCATTTAGTCAACTGAGTTGACTATGGCCGATCCCTTTCCATTGGGAAGAGAATGCTTTTTCTGGATTTCCGATGTCATCATTGTCCATGTCCATAAAGTTTTGGGAAGTTGATCTTAGCAAATAGATAAGATCATTAAGGGTCTTGTCATAGTCTGTTTCATAGGAGTCCCAAAGGAACTCACTATGTGACTTACAATGCGATTGGACATCCAACTTTCTCAAGACTTTGACACCCAACTCTTCCGGCTTTCTCAAGACTTGGACATCCTTAATATAACACCCAATATGAAATACTAAGGCTACGACCCAACACAATATTTTATAACTTGGAAGACGGATGTCGTAATCCAAGCTATATAACATTTGAAGGTAGGTGAAAGACGATTCACCAATTTCCACCATGAAAAACGAAATAATTTATTAGGTTTTTAATTGTATTTGAAACTCCTAGATCTTTTGAGATTCATTGAACTGTTCAATGACATGTTTTAATCTCGAGTGTGCCCTTTAGGTTTTGTGAGTGGGATGCTGAGGATCACAAAACAAGGTGTGAAGTAACCATCCAAATTACTTGGTACCCTTAAGTGTTTACCCCTCAATCGATGTGTCAGTTAACCACACACGCTCCATCGATACTATGATAAACATTAAGTTACCCTTTTCCTTCCTTGTTAAATACGAGTTAGTGTGCCGGTTAACCACACACACTCCACTAACCGACTTAAACAAAGTGCAAAGTGTAATTTCATGGATTAGCACCAAATTCACATTTTCCTAAGTAACTAAGATTAGGTATTACTAAGAGTTTAGTTACTTAGTATTTATCATTAATACTTTTAATGAAGGGAGAATTATAGTCCTTGTCCTACCCATTCGACTAACGACCCTCCACCAGTCAAGGAAGCGGTGGGTGAGAGTGGACACCCATTAAACTGCCATTTTATAGGCAGTAACCTTATACCCCCCTCCTTATAGATCGGCTTCATGAATGCGGCCTACTAATGGTAAGATGACTTGGTCTTATACATATATAAATATTATTAACTTATAATATTATAAAGAATAAGGGTTGAATTTTAACTTTTAAAATTCTAAGGGCTTAACATGGAATTAAAGTATTCATGGAAAAACTTTACAAATTCCAAAACTTGAGGGCAAGTTTTGAAACTATTCAAAACTATTTAATTCCATAACTTATGTGTTTAAAGTAGTTTTAATTAAAAAAAATTTCAAGTTCCATAATTTGATGACAAGTTATGGAAGACTTTAAACTATTAAAGAATGTAACTCTTTTTTTTGTAACTTATGGAACTAATTAAGGTTACACATTTTTATTATTTAATGAAGAGACTCTTGAACCTCCATAATTTGAGGACAAGTTATGGAGTCATAAAACCATTTAATGAGGACAAGAGTCTTCATTTTGTAACCTTTGCCAACATTTATGAGTTTTAAGAAACTTAAATGTGACATTTCATGTAACATGAGAACAAGTTACACAAACACATTTTAGAATCAATTCTTAGATTACAATGGATTAAAGACACATAATCAATCAACTTTTCTATTAATCCAAGCAACTCATAAGATCAAGATAATACAAAAAAAAACTTTTGGATTCCATAACTTATGGAGTTTAATGTTTGTTCAATGATGAAACTTTTCATGTTCCATAACTTAAGAACAAGTTATGGAATTCTTTAAAACATTAACACCAATTTTTGTAACTCCATAAAAAAACTTTGAATCAATTTTTTTAAACCTTTTCATATCCATAACTTATGGAGGTTTCAAAAAAAACTTTTTAGATCAAACTTTTAAAACTAATAAAATAATTATATCATTTTATCTTTTACTAAATATGACCTAATTTAACTCATATAGCAAATGATTCAAATTTTACAAATAATTAGTTTTTCACCAAAACAAGTAATTATCTTAAAATTTGACAAACGTCATGTTTTTTTTTCAACTTTGAAAATAAAACATTTGCATCAATATAACAGAAAACAACTCATGGCTCTGATACCATTGGTGGGTTTTGAGTATTCTAACACTCCTAAGTGTACATGCAACCCTAAATACCTTGGATCTATGTTTTCTCTATTATACATGCAAATATGAACTTTCCAAGGTATTCATCGTAACTAGCATAATAACATTGATTCATATGAATATTTCAAGTTAGAATTACATACCTCTTTGATGTAGAATGTCGTCATGAAGCTTGAGTGCCTAGTGCCCCAAGTGTGACACCTCAAATGGTTCACACAACACCAAATACACATGGAATGACTTGAGAGAAATGTACCACTCCTTTAAATCATATAGCCCTCATATTCACACACTTGTGCACAATTTCTTTAGCCATAGGATTCTTTTATACGGTGGCTATTAGGGTTACACCATGTAACTCATAACTTTACCCATTCCTTATGCTCCATGGATTTTAACCTCCATGGAGTATCCATGGGTCACCCCATGGACTTAGTCCAACATAAGGAATCTTGGATCACAAGACCACATATAAAGGAATGAATGATTTACACAATCAACCCATATATTTAATTAGTCTCCTTTTGATCACTTAATTAATTCCAAATTAATTCTTGATTAATACTAATTAAATAACCTTATTAATATATTAGAACTTATAATATATTAATAAACCTTAAGTGTTATTTCTCTCATTTTAGTCTATCCAGATGCATGATGCCATGCAACCGAAATGGACCATGTCGGGTCGGGTCAAGTCTTACCAATTATAGTTATGGAATTAGAAATTAATCCAACAGGGCAGAGGGTCATGGGGAGTACCAAAGTGGTACTCAAGACTACAGAGAGGATTCAGCAGGTCCGGAGCAGGCTTCGGAGTGCTCAGAGTCGGCAGAAAAGTTATGCCGACAAGCGTCGGTTGGACCTGGAGTTCCAGGTCGGGGACATGGTACTACTGAAGGTGTCGCTTTGGAAGGGTGTCATTCGATTCAGGAAGCGGGGCAAGCTGGGCCCCAAGTATATCGGACCCTTCAGGGTTATAGACCGGTTGGGCAAAGTGGCATATAGGCTGTACCTTCCAGCCGAACTCAGTCAGATTCATAGCACTTTTCACGTCTTCTAGTTTCGGAAATGTTTGGTGGATAATTCAACAGTGGTACCTTTAGAGGATATTCAGGTCGATGACAGCCTGAATTACATTGGCCTATAGTGATCCTCGATCGGGAGTCAAAGGATCTAAGGAACAAGAGGGTTGAGCTGGTGAAGGTGCAATGGCAGCACCAGAAGGGCTTAGAATGGACTTGGGAGCCGGTGGATGAGATGATGGAGCACTACCCAGAGCTGTTCGAGAAACGAGCAGCAGACTTCGAGGACGAAGTCTAAAATAAGTGGGGGAGATTTGTAGCACCTGGTTCCTAGTATGTATTTTATTTAAGTATTTTTCATTTTTGGCCTCGGACTCGTCGAGTCGGCTTCCAAACTCGACGAGTAGACTCTGACTGAACAAAACCCTAATCTAAGGGTTTGCACCCTATTTAAGCATCTCATTCAGACACACTTTGTCCCTATTACTTCCAGAAACCATCCATAGCAAACCCTAACAGTGTGTGTGAAGATCCAAAGGCATTTGTGGTGATTTTTGGTGGTTTTGATCACAAGGAAGAAGGAAGGGCCTAGAGGAATCAAGAGAAATCCAAGGGAGTTCAAGTTTGTACATCATTTGTAGTTCCCAGAAGGTATAAAGTTGACACCTTGCATGTTCATTTACTAGATCCCTTTTTTGGGAGATTTAGGGCTTTTATAAGCCATTCTTGGTAACCAACCATGATTGCAAGAGTGGTTGAGGGTTGAGGCTTAGGATCTAGGTCCATGGAGTAGTTACAAGGCAGAAAAGAACTGCTTTTGCACCCATAAAAGCCCCCATGCAACTTAACAATCTCTTTTAGAGCCTTTTTTCCTCAAAGTCCCATGCATGCACGTAAAGTTCATAACTTTACATGCTAGATCGAGTTTAGGGACCTAGGTCTATCATTTGGACAGGATTTGTACACCAGAAATCAAAGAAATAAACTTGGACAGTATCGACTCGGTGAGTCGTTCTTGGGACTCGGTGAGTCCGAGGTGAGACTCCCCTTTTCTGTTAAGGTTCAAAGAGACCCAATTGAGTGTTAGAAAGGTTTTAGAGGGTCCACGGGAGTGAACCAAATGTATTAGGATAAGCCATACTCCTGGAGTTCATAGGAATCGGTGATTGCATGAGTCGACTCGGCGAGTCCAAGGAAATCTCCCAACTCTTGAAGATAAACTCGACGAGTTGTTCATACAACTCGGCGAGTCGAGGACTGGATTTGTTCATAGGATGAAGATGAACTCGACGACTTGTTAACTCGTCGAGTCGTTGCTAAACTCAACGAGTAGAGACTTGGATGAGGACAAGTAAAGGGATAAGGACTCGACGAGTTGGCGACCCAACTCGGCGAGTCAGGTCAACTGGAAGTTGACTTTGACTTTGAATTGGACTTGGTCAGGGGTAAAATGGTCATTTTACCCTAAGAATAGATGTCAAACTCTGATTAAGTATTTTGTGGGGATTATAGCTGGAGGATTTCCGGAGCAGCAACACACAGAGATTTCCCGCGGAGATTATCAATAGCTACTCGTTCGAGGTGACTTACTTTCTAGTAGGGGTGGGTCTAAGGCCACAATGTAGGCCCACCAACAAGGGTAGTTGGTAGATAATTGTCTTTGTTATAATTATCCTAGTTGGTTATGTACTTTGGTCATGAGATATGCCTGTGTTATATGTTATGTGTGTTAATGGTAGTGGTAGGGATTAGTCTTTCCCTAACATTGGTCTTTAGGATCGAGGGGGTAGGTCAGTACCCACTTATGCTTGACTGTATGATTATACTTGTTGAGAGAAGAACTTTGAGACAAACTTGAAAAAAAAGGTTAGAACAAGTATATAGCGGAATAGTTAATATCAAAGGATCTGTTAGCTGAACAATAATATTAAGAGTTACAAGTTAGTGAGTTAGATGCGGAAAAGTAAAGAAATGTAAATGACAACAATTGTTATATGAAGTATACACAAAAGCAGATTCATAACAAGGAATGCATTCAAACCGAGTTAGTAAGTGAGATCTAGCTTAGTGATTAAGTCACAAGAGATTTGCTCTATGAAGAGAGATTATGAGAGTAAGAAACTTTTAGAAGTAAGATAGAATCAGAATTTGAAGATGTGTATTAGAATTTTATAAGAGATTCACACACACTGAATACATTAGAAATGATCTCTATTTATAGAGAAGTTTACAACTATAATAGTAGCCATGCAAGGCATACTGGATATTAGAGTGTATTACATAACAGAAATAATAAACTACGTAAAGATATAGATTGCGGTGCTGAAGACTTTGGATAACAGTTGATGAAGAGGTTGCTTGACTGCGGTGGCTTGGGCGCTGCAGTAGCAAAAGTTCAATACGGTCACTTTTTGATTCCACAATTTCCCCTAAGTGACCTCTTTAACTTGAATCAACTATGAAGTTTAAGGAACTTGATCAGTATCCACAAAACTTCCTGATATTCTCTAACCAGTTGATTCTTCTTAGTATTTCAAACTTGACCTCTGTGGTTGTATGCATGGATTTTTCAACTGCGTTGCGGCAGATCTCAAGTTTTTTTTTCCGGTGAGACGATGCATGGAAGTCATAGGAATGAAAGATTTGACGTTGTCAGTCTTCCTCTTGAAAATGACTCCCAACTCAGGATAGTTGGTTGCGCCTAAGGATCTTTCTTCATAGCCTTCGGTAGGCATGGGTGCGGGGTCAAGCGGTGGCAGGTCAGCAATCTTGGAGAGGATGGGATGAATGGCTGCATCTATTTTTGCAAAATCACAGACTGTTTCCTTAATAAAAGTACTTGCCCTTTCAAGAGTGTCTTCATCTTCGGATGCTTCTCAGACTTGTGCTGAAAGACTTTGGCGATGAGAGACACTTCTTCCGGGTTCATACACGGAAAATCAGCCTAGGTGCGGATGTAGTCGTGCTCCCTCCTGGTCAGGGAGTACTGGATGAACTCAACCTTCATGAATTTTTTAATCTTTTAATTCTTCACTGCGGATGGTCTATCGTTAGACCATATGTGTTCAACTATAGACGCACGCTTAGCATAGAATTGGCTAAGTCTCTTGAACTCCATAGTAATTCTTTTTTCATCCGAAAGGCTGCGGTCGAACTGCTCAAGTACAGTGAAGTATCTGGAATTCGGTGAAATTGGGACATCCCAGTATCCATCTGAGGGGGTTCCGGATATGTGAGATGAGGGATATAGTCATCATCAAGATGTCTTCTGTGAGGATTGATCCAAGAATTTATCAAGGATTCATCCATAACTGTGTCGAAACCGTAGAGTCTCCATACTTCTTCGGCCAGCTTGACTGCCTTCCAGTCTCTTTTTCTCTGAGCAATAGCAGGAGAATCGTTTGAGCTCGGAGACGACATATACTCCTCCACATTCTTGAAGTGCAGGTGAGTTTCTACTTTTTCAGGAGTCTTATAGAGAGGGGAGTTGTGATGAGATGGTTGCGGTGAGAGTTGTGTTTCATGTTGCGGTGATGGTTGCGGTGTGGGAATTTTTTCAGTGGAGATTGGGGGAGTTTGACGATCTGAAGGGGATTGGTCGGAGTGATGGACTTCTTCAATTCCCCCTCTTGAGGAGTCCAGGCCCGGAGTCTCCTCAAGCCATTGACGAAGGCCATCAGCCTTGTCAAATATGGTTTGAAATTGAGCTTTCAGCTCTTCTGCTAGTTGTTGGTTATTGGGGATGGAGGGATTGAAGAGTAGTTTGTGAATCTCCTTTGTGAGCTGTAGGATCTCCGTACCATGGAAGTTGGTGGAGAGTGAACGTTGCATTCTAGTGATAGTTGTTTAGAGAACGGAGATTGCTGACTCATAAGCAGTATGAGTTTTAGCAATCAACTTCTCAGAGTGTGAAGCCTGATCCACAATCGCTACTTGAAGGTCGGTTTTGATGGCAGTAACCTTAGAGATGAGGCATTTAGCAGCAGCCATGAACTCCTTATGATGAGCCTGACGATTGTTGTCAAGTGATCTGATCCCCATTTCAACTTTTAAAGAGATGCGCTCCGCAGCCAATCTCTCTCGTGTTTCCAGTCCTTCGATTCTTTCCATCAGGGATTGTGGTCCTGGGCTGTCCTCTAGTTACGGTTGATTCGGCTTGACCACAGCTAAGATTTGATCTACTTTAGCTTGAAGACTTAGGAATTCTTTTCTTGTGACAGTGTGCTTCTTCTTCTTCTTCTTCTTCTTTTCTTTTGGCTTATTTGTGGAGTGAGGAGATCCACTGGATTCTTCGTCTGCATCGAACATCATTAAGTCATCATCAGAAGGAGAGGGTTTGTTTACCTCTTGTGGTTCATCATCATCAAAGCCAAAGATTGGAGTAGAGCTCACTTTGATTTCAAGTTCTTCATCCTGAGTGTGACAACCCGAAATTTATCCCGTCATTTTTAACCTCTTCTTCCGTTAATAAAACCCGCTTTATTAAATTTTCCGTAAAGCTTATTGATTAGGTTAATTAAATTGGGACTTTTTATGACTTCATAAGGATGGAACAAATTAGAAACACCCTCAATATTTCCTTGAAAAAAAAATTAGTTTCAACCAAGTCAAATTATGACCATTTAATCGGGTGCGAGCAAAAACCTTGTTTAACATCAGTATCGGGTAGATTTCCACTGAGCCACAAACTCAAACCCTATATAAGGGTGAGTGGACTCCATTTGAAACTTTCCACCCCCTCTCTACTCTCTCTCTCTCTCTCTACAAGTTTTCCTTCGATCCACAAATGCCTTTTTCAAATCCCAAACTAGTAAGTGATCTACCCTAACTTGTTGTTTAACTCATTTAACATGAAAATTTGTGTATAAGACATCTAAAAGCCTCAAAATCTTGTGTTTACAGCCCAAGAACACTCTTGGACCACAAACACCCATAAGTGGGGTTTTGAAGCCCCAAAACCCTTCTAAATCACTCATAGGGCTTAGCTAGGCCACAAACTCCCTTATTTCAACCCAATAGCCACCTAGCACTTGACTAAAGTGTTTTCCGCATATTAGGATGCTTATACATGCTTAAATAGTATTATAAACACTAATTGTATGTAAACAAATGTCTTCATATGTTACTAGGTCATTAAGTGTGTTCAAGTCTTCACTTGACACCGAGCACCCAACCGACACCTCCATCCGATCCACTTACAACAAGTGAGTTCATACCCCTGAATTAACCTTTTAGATGATTTTACTGCTTTTATAGGGGGGAAAACAAGTTGAACTGTACAGTTATTAGATAAATCCCATGTGATTAATAATTGTATAGCAAAATAGATTTTGCATATTAAACTGTTTATCCAGCTTAAAGATTTCCAAATTATGCTTTCAACTCCTGATAAAGTATGAATTTCTCTTTTAGATTATCATGAGTATTTCAAAGGTTTTCCGAAGGTTTTTCAAAGGTTTCCAAAGGTTTTCTTCACTTAATCTTTTTTTTATAAAAATCATTTCCATAGCTGTTATGAAAGGAGTTTCAAAGGATTCCAAAGATTTTCAAAACTGGTTTTACAAACTGACACCGAGTTGTAAATTTCTTATGTGTAAAGGTTTTACAAAGTTTTCATCAGAGTTTTCTTCTATGCTTTTTGTTGGGATTAAAACCCTAATTGAGATTTGATGAACAAGATGCGGAAAATAAGAACAAACACAAATATGAAGATTATGTCGAATGATCACTCGATTTATTCAAATATGAGGAATAAATTACACTTAAGAAATAAGAATCTAACTCTACAAGAAACCTCACAACGTGGCGGCTACATTTTGCCCCACTCTCTTAACCCTAATTGTGAATAATACATGAATATTTATAGGGAAAAGACAAGTGTTGGGCTTTTAACCTAGAATTCGTCAAAGGGGCCCATTGCCATCATCCATGGAGTGCTTTGAAACCCTACAATCTCCCCCTCAAAGTATGGAATGGATGACAATGCTTTAACTTCCAAAACAAGCATCCAGCAAATAAAAAGATCTGCAACGAGGAATATATGAAGCAATCCACGAATCTTGATTCTTCAATAGTCTTCAAACACGGGCTCTAGGATATATAAATTAGGCACTGAAGTAATGTCTTTAAACTTCATTTTCGAATGTAATCCCAAAGTATCTTCATGAAAACCAAACTCGCCATAAAAACCCATTTCAGAACAAAGAAACCGAATCACTTCTTGTCTTTGAAGAGCTCCCCCTCCAAGTCACAATGATCTTTAAATAAGCTAATGATATAAGCTATCAAAAAATATCATGTAACAACCCAAACTTTATGATTCGTAACGCCACTTGATCGAGAAAATACAAGAAGTCAGAGATATAACAAGTCCTTAGCAGAGCTCGATAAAAAACTTCTGTTGTAAAGGATACTTCTCTGTAAAAGCTTTAGCAGAGCTCGATGAAGAACTTCCGCTGTAAAAGCTACCTTCATAATTCTACCATAAGCTTTATCAAAAATCTTCAACTTTGAAAAGTCACAAATCCAATTTCGAATGGCCATACCAAATTCTCCCCCGATTTATAATCAAAAACATGATTATAAAGCCTTCAAATGTTCATAAGAATGATCTTGAATGGATAAAAATTTACTAAGCTCCCCCGCGACAAAAAGATATACACAATGAAGTATAAAATCCGAAAAAATCGTGAAAATTTGACGTTATCATGATAAACGACTTTCCGAACCGCCAAGACTTGATGGAATCTTTATTTTTCTGTTCACGAAAAAGATATGTGCGTTAAAGAATTCAAAACCGTTCACCGGCCCTCAAATTTGTAAACTTTTTGAAAAATGGGCTGAAATTGTCACTTGCTTAAAAACAGGGGCTGGAATGGTAATTCTGCATCAATATTCCCCTTTATTTGTAACAATTTCTGGGATTGGTCCAAAAATATCAAATTGTGAAAACAAAAGGGACCAAAAGTGACAATTCACTGGAGTTGTAGGGACTAAAAATATAACTTGAATATCTTTTCCCCAATTTAACATGAGATTAAAATAATGAACGGCGACTCAATAAAACCTTCAAATGATTGTAAACGAAAGCCAAGATACCAATTCTGATCAACCAATAACTCCAATTTACACATTCGTTCCAAGCACAAGATGTAAATCCAAGCACATTCACATACGAAATCAAGTCTAATCTGATTTCTAATTGCGAGTGGAGTACGTATCTCGACCCAATTCCAACTGTGAATCAACTAATTGCGAATCCGAGTACAGTTGTATTTCCGATGTGAGCCGATTGGAATTAAAGTCCTGGTTTGTTCCGAGTCAAGCGACTATAGCCTAATGCGAATCTATTCTCAGGTAAATGGTTCGTTTATAGTCCATCCCGTCTCACAGTCAATTTTGACTTATCAATTTTGACCATTGTTCATCCCAATTGAGTTCCGATTTCATTCGTTCGCATGTAACTCAACGTTCTTTCGTTCCGAGTGTTTAACTTCACCATTGTTCCCGAAACAAACATTTACTTGATATCAATATTCAGAACAAATCATTCACATCCAGTTCCGATCCCAAAGAAAAATTTCACACTTCCGATTTTGACAGTCTTCGTTTTTCATCACAATCCTTCTCGTTCCGATTGTATTCCAAATGAGACATTTAAGCAGATAAAAATTTCCAAATCCACACCTTTTTCAATCGTATCCAGATCAATAACCATATTCTTCATCAGTTCTTCAAAGAACAAATATGAACTCCAAACCAAGAATCATCACCCTCATAGTTCCAATATCGAAATAAACATCAATTTCTAACAGTTGTTAAATTAACCTTGAAATCAATTGAATAAAGAATGAATTTGAAGGCTCAAAAAGGAAAGAAAACGATGTGATACGGATTTTATATAAGCCAGATCCCGTCATCAATCATGAACCAAATCAAATATTGAAGCAAACAATTTAATCTCAACATATAATCGATTTTCAGGCATAAATCAATTGATTGAAACCAAAAAAAATAAGAATCTATGATTTCAAGATGACATTATCGATGATGAATCGAGAATAAAGAAGAAGTGGACCGAACAGTATCAATGGTTCAAAGACAACTGATTTGGGCTAAATAAATAGCGGATGAACAGTGACGAACAAAATCAATGGGCCAATTGATCCATAAAGCAAACGATTGATTTTAGCAAATCAAATGGTCATGATCAAATCAGAAAAATACGACCATGAAACAAATCGGATAAAGGAAAATACCACATGAACAGTAGAAGAACACCATAAATTATCATGAACAGGAGCTTGAACACAATTTACATTCCAAAATGCCAAAACACCAATAATCTTCAAAATCTTGTGCAGAAAATCATCAAATCAAGAACCGATACTTCAAAAATCAACAGATCTTCAAAGAACCTCTATGATAC
Organism: Lactuca sativa; assembly: GCF_002870075.4. Classification (NCBI taxonomy): domain Eukaryota; kingdom Viridiplantae; phylum Streptophyta; class Magnoliopsida; order Asterales; family Asteraceae; genus Lactuca; species Lactuca sativa. The sequence continues at coordinate 82,625,939 of NC_056624.2, forward strand.
CACTTGTTGGGATTAAAACCCTAATTGAGATTTGATGAACAAGATGCGGAAAATAAGAACAAACACAAATATGAAGATTATGTTGAATGATCACTCGATTTATTCAGATATGAGGAATAAATTACACTTAAGAAATAAGAATCTAACTCTACAAGAAACCTCACAACGTGGCGGCTACATTTTGCCTCACTCTCTTAACCCTAATTGTGAATAATACATGAATATTTATAGGGAAAAGACAAGTGTTGGGATTTTAACCTAGAATTCGTCAAAGGGGCCCATTGCCATCATCCATGGAGTGCTTTGAAACCCTACACTTTTATTTCGTTAAATGCATGCCTGTATTTGTATAGTTATATAAATAATGTTTAAAAGACTTAGGAAGGCTAGTTCGCCCTATTTCATTTTCCTCGTTGGGATGTGGTCTCGTGGGTGTCGGTTATCCGTCCGAAGGTCGTTTAAACATTAGTTATATATCATGTATACATGTATAGACACAAAGGTTTCCATCGAACAGTTTATTTCCCTTAGGTATCAAGGGCATCCTTCCAGTCATCATTCATAGACCAACACCACTAGTAACTATTATAGGAATAGTTAGGAGATTCTATTTACTCTTTCTAGTACGAGAATTTCAAAGGAGCCAGTTCATTCATGAGTCTATATCATTAGTCTAACACCCCTAATAGAATTCAGAATACGAGATGCATCTTCTGGACACAGATTTTCCCAGATGTCAAGTTGGTAACCACAGTCTCCTGGAGCGAGAGTGGGCATTGTGTGTATAGATCTATACGGGACTGGCACTCCCACACCCTGACTGCTAGCTACAGTCCGCGACCGACCATGCCAAGGGGTGACAAATGTCACATTCATTCGACGCTTACAGGGCATCAAGTACTCTATTGTCAATCAGTATGGTTATAAGTATCTCCATGTTTACCTTATAATTCATGGCCTTAAGGTAAGAAGATTTATCACTGTATTTTCTTGTTTTAGACTTTGCTAGCTGAATCGTTCATTTGATACTGGCTGGGGTCTGTATTTTCTTGTTTTAGACTTTACTAGCTGTTTCGTTCATTTGATACTGTCTGGAGTCTGTATTTTCTTGTTTTAGACGTTGCTAGCTGTGTCGTTAATTTGATACTGTCTGGAGTTTGTGCTTCCTTTTGTTAGACTGAGCCAGGCGTATCATTCATTCGATACTCTCCTGGAGTCTATGATTTCTTTTGCCTTAGTCAACAGTATTACTGCTGAGGCATATGTTATTTTCCCCTAGCATTTTTACTTGCGATTTTCTCATTATTCCTTTAAAGTCAATATTGTATTCTAATAATGATAGTATTTTTGGGGAAAATTACTCCTTAAAATGTAAATCCGTTGGGTCTTGTTAATAGACTTCTTTTATTTAGAAAATATAGGATTTTCTGGAAAAGGACACTAATACACCGTAGATTCTAAAACTACTATCTTACATAAAGTTATTTTGAATAAAAATGCGTATTTATACAAATGACACTAAATACTTATGAACACACCAGCATTATAAAAATGCTTATACTCGCTTTCTTAATAACTTGTATACTCAGGTCAGCGATAGACAGGTACACCCCGGGAGCTTTTGTGAAGTCAACCTAGAACCGAGCTGCAACTATATTATTCCTTGTATTAATTTCATGTTGCTATGAAATTTAACTTATGAAAAACTATTAATATTAATGAAATGGTTGTTGTACTTTGATTACTATACTGCATATGTTGTGATACTTGACATGACATCATCCACCCCAGAACGTTTCCGGCGTTCCAGTTTTGGGGTGTGACAGATTGGTATCAGAGCATTGTTTGTAGTGAGCTCAGTATATCAATTCATAAAAGATATACAACCTATAAATACATAGGGATAAAACACTCTGACCAAGAAATATACTTTAAAATATAACCATATTTTACCAAAGTATAAGAACATCCAGAATCTAAATACCCCAACAAAGTATCACAAGAAGAACAAATAAAATTCTTCGGATGTTGAGCATTACCGTCAAACCTGGGCAGTTATGTAATCGTAAGTTGGAATAAATGTAACCCGATCAACAACATTTATTCAAGATGCGATGAACGTGTGCTTGGGAGTGATGGTGGTGTTGCAACAGGTCTGAATGTCACACCCCAAAACCAAGAACGGCGGAAACGTTCTGGGGCGGAGGACGTCATGTATAGTATCACAACACAGTAAATGTAAATAAGTAAACAACATCATCCATTGCATTAAATATATAATTTTAATACAAGTGTGTTCTGTACAGATATAGACACCAAAAGAATGTATAACAAAATAATATGAGATGAGGCTTGAATGCACTCCATCTTCTCAAAAGCTGGCCTCGGTACCTGTCTACTGATGACCTGAGAATACAAGTTATTTTGAAAGAGTTTATCAGCATTAAGCTGGTGAGTTCATAAGTATTTTAGTGTCAATGTTTCTTGTAAAAACATTTGAACCTGTCTCAATGTATAAGTTTGTAAAAGTGTAAGTAAATATTTGAAAGTGTTTGTAAAAGTTTGAATCTCTCAGAAAAACCTATATTTTCTATTAAAGTAACCTTCTACCAAGGCTTAGATGTTTGTATACTCGCTCATTGTAAAAGTATGTGATTTCCCAAGTGTAACTATCATTTGATAAAATATAGTATGTACATTAATGCTTAAGTGAGGTCATCACTAAAATATGTAATGGGTAAATCATTGTAGTACTGTAGTTTTGTATAATAAGAACTATTGCTGTACTATTTACTACTACCTTAAACCGGATTTATATTAAGGTATAATGTGATAAATTGCACCATGCTATCGACTGGTAACAACGACATAATGAATGGTCGTAATAAAAGAAATGACGTTTGGCACCCGCAGACCTGCAGGTCCGGCTGTAGCTAGCAGCAAGGTGTAGGATAGTCAATCCAGTATAGATCTATACGCAAACTCATGCTCTCCCTCCGAGAGAATTCTGGCTACAACTCGGGACATGACATTTAAGGCATGCACCGATACAGTGGATCACAATTGTTAATGTATTCTCGTATATGTAATGTTTCTCGTTTCTAGTATAGCTGTATATGTACTTGTTTCTAGTATAACGGTATATGTACTTGTTTCTAGTATATCTGTATATGTACTTGTTTCTAGTATATCTGTATATGTACTTGTTTCTAGTATATCTGTATATGCACTTGTTTCTAGTATATCTGTATATGTACTTGTTTCTAGTATATCTATATATGTACTTGTTTCTAGTATATCTGTATATGTATGATCCTGTGTTACCCCGATGGTAACTAACTAATGATGTACTGATAAGTATGAATATGGATGTACTTTTATGTCTATACATGTATATTTGATATATAAGTAATATGGAAACGACCTTCGGATGGTCACCCGAAATCCCACCAGACCACATCCAAATCGAGAAAAAGGAAATAGGGCGGATGGCCTTCCTAAGCCCTTTAAACATTATTTATATATCTATACATATATGGGCATGCAATTGGATATATAAAAGCATAAATAAGTTTTCATAAAACATTTGAAGCATAAATATAATTTCAAGAGAAGATCGACTTGATGTCGATCTATAAAACAATTTGAAGGCATAAGTTGATAAAACAGTTTAAGTATAAGAAGCATTTGTTTGAATCACAGTCTATAAATAAGTTTGGATAGTAAAAGAGTTTGTAAAACATTTCAAAGTAAAGCGGTTTGATAAACAGTTGAACAGTGGTAAAAATCGTTGTTTTCCTAGTTATTAATCACATGTGATTAAATGCAATCACATGTGATTGAAACAATAACTATAAGTATTTGACTTGTATCCCCCCCCATAAAGTATTTTAAACATTTAAAATCATTTCAAAGGTTGATTCAAGGGGTATGAACTCACTTGTGGTGAGTCGTTTGAATTGCAGTGTCGGATACCGTGCTAGGTGGCAAACGGAGACTTGTTTACACGCACGAGCCTAGTTATCATATAATAAGCATATATATAACTAATTAGACAAATAATAACTCAAATAAATAAGTTAAGACACCTAGGAAACCTGTAAACACTTTTATGAGTGCTTAAGGTCCAAATGGTTGCATCTAAGTTGCTACGGGACAAGGCAAAAGGGTTTGAAACATCAAATGGCCTTGCATAGGAGTTCACCACCCAACAAACCCCACACTTTGGAGTTTACGGCCGTAAAATCATAGGTTTATGGCCGTGAACTCCTCAAATGGTGGTTTTGGGTGTTTTATGGTGCTATCTTGATCCTAGTACACTCCTAGCTTTGTTGGAATAACACATGAAGTAGTTTAAGGCTCTAGAATACTCCATAGGGGAGTTTACGGCCAAAAGTCCATTCACCCTAGAGTTTACAGCCGTAAACTCCTATGGGGTGATGGCTTTTAATTGTTTTGAGGCACTAAAACATCAAGGATGGCTTCCATGAATTTATCTAAGGCTAATGGGGATAAGAGGCACACTTTTGTGCCTTCACTTGGAGTTTACGGCCCAAGATATGTTCCTTGGCCGTAAACTCCTTTCAAGGAGTGATTATTATGTGCTTAACTCTCCATTCAAGTCTCATGTGTTCAAGGTAAATTGTCTTAAGGCCTAAGGTGTGTTTGCGGTGCATTTAGCCTTTGGAAAAGGGGTTTACGGCCCAAGAGAGGTTCTTGGCCGTAAACTCCTATAAACTTGTGATTTTGAAGTGTTTTGAAGTCCTAAATAAGCACAAGTAATTGAGGGTTAAAGTCCTTAAGCATTTGGGGAAGTTTAGGGCACTAAATGCCCTTGAAAAAGGGGTTTACGGCCCAAGGAAGTTCCTTGGCCGTAAACTCCAATGACTTGTGGTTCTTGGTTGCTTTTTAGTCCCTAATGATTATACACTAACCCCTAAACAAGTTGTCTAACAAGGAATCAGGACTAGGAAGCCATAATGTTCCATTTTGGAGTTTACTCCCCAAGAACGTTCTTGGGCGGTAAACTCCCGGATCTTGAAATCTAAGCATGTTATTGATGTTAATAAGCACCTAACAAGTATTGAAACACATATAGAAAAGTAAACTCACAATATGGGATGAAAACCCGAAGATCCGTCAGAGAGAATATGGCTTTTCTCTATTTGGAATTGTGAATAATGAATTAATTTAATTCAGAAAACTATTTATAGTCCTGGAATATTTTGGCAGAAAATATTTTTATTCCTGATACCGGACTGTAACATTATGAAACTTGAAATGCCCAAATTTCACAAAACCAGGAGCATCCACTCTCCTGATATCACCTAAAACATAAACCCTAAAGTATACAAACTTGTTCGGAAAAGCTTGAAAATCACTGAAACTGAACTAGCTTCTATTGAATAGATGATGTTCGTACAAATGGAAATTTCGGGTTGTCACACTGAAACTTACCAACTAGGAATGTTGGAGCCAAACATAAAGTTTAAAATACTATGGTATTATTTTGGAATACTAAAAGACTCACATTAATCCCATAATCATAGTCAGAAGTTAAGAATCAAACAAGAAATTAAAATACCATAGGGGTATTTTAGGATCCATAGATAACCTTGTGTGAAGAACTAAAAAGATCCCTTATTGATATACCTATGATTGAAGAGGGTATACTTCCAAGGTTATATATAAGAAGGATCCCATTGACTAAGAATGTGTGGTTTCGCTCTATTTCCTTTTCCTCGTTGGGATGTGGATATAGAGTAGTATCACATATTCGAAGGCCTATCGGATCTAAGTTATATATAATTTGTGTACCCTATGTAACTGTAGCAGGACTCAATATGGATCACCCAGTGGAATGTTTTAATAATCTCTTAGGATTCTTTAGACATCTCCATTCTCGCACGAACCCTATAGAAAACCTTATCCACTTCAGTGTTCGACAGAAGAGTTGATTAAGACCCAGAAGAGGTTCATTGAGAAGATTTCCAGTTCAGAAATAAACGAACTAGGACGAGACTATCGAAACCACCAAGTGCCTATACCTTCTAGGGACATTGGTGTGAAATCCGCCTGAACTCCTGAAGATTTCTAGTCATCCACCATACAGCGATGACACTCAGAGTCAGAATCGGAAGTAAGGCGGAGTAGAGATTCAGTATGTCTACAAGAGAGGAGAACCCTAGGTAACTACCCGAAGAGAACCAATTCCGGTCCCAATTAAGGATAAGAGGTAATCAGAGGGAGCCAGTATATGGAACCCGAGAAGTGTCTTTTCCTCGTTATAGTCGCGCTAATACACCCATAAAATAATACAATTTAGTGAGTTAATGATTACACTACTCACACTATGTGTTAGGTAAATCGCCTTTCCCCGTCGCAAGTAATACGATTAGATCGGATTTCAAAACCTCGATTGAGAATGCTTAGCCATAAGCCTTCATGAGCCTCTTCTTCTGTGATTTTCGTTCCGAACATCCTTCAAATATTTCCAAAGCCGGAGAGTGAACCTTTCCAGCATAAAGATAACTTAGTAGGAAGGATTCCAATCTTATGGCTTTCCGATACTCTTACTCCTACCTTGAATACCCAGACTACATCATAGGGATGTAGGTCGACACTTAGATAAACAATATCCAAGGCGCGGGAAAATTTACGCCTATCATAGTAAGGATAGATACGTCTAGAGTTGAACATCGTCTCTCATCAGCTTGTGTTCCTTTCCGTGTAGGAAAACCATGCCTCCGAAGAAACGTAACCAATCCGCTGGCAAGAAACCGACTCTCCTATTCGATGTAGCTACTTTCCAAGCTGCAGTCTCAGCAGTCGTAGCAGCTATCATGACTCATCTGAATACTAACAACGCCAATGTTAGCAAGAGCCCTATCGGGATTCCCGATCCTAGCAATGGATGACAACAACCAACTTCTACGTACCCAACCACCCAAGAACCTCAACCAACTCTACTGAAGAGAAAGTTCAAGAACCAGGAGGGAAGTACCTCGGCTCAAGGACCTTCCGAAGGGCAACGAGCTGAGTCAGTCAATATCCCTGCCAACCTTGCCATCCCGACACCTGGAAGACCATACCAAGGAAACCTTCTCTGTTGCATCAAATGCAGCTACCATCATCATGGTATCTGCCGGGAACTCTTTTGTGCTAGGTGCAACAGGAAGGGGCATACCTCTCGTACCTGCAGAGCCCTGGTTGAGTTCATTACATCAACCACCAATGTGGCGACCATTCCAGTTTGCCATCTGTGTGGTGAAATTAGGCACTTCAAGCGGGACTGCCCAACGGAAAGAAACGACAAAGGTGCAAGAGGAGTCTAGCTCTAATTCCTAGGAAGAAGCATCAAGGAACCCGATAGAATTTTGGTACGTCTCTCAAATCCTAAATAACTGACCAAAAACATTAAATAACTAATTCCAATTTGTGATTACCCTCCCGTTAAGGCGAAAGTCCTAGCACTGTAGTAAGAATTCAAAATTTTCATCAGGTAAAGCTATAATGGCTCGGTATATACGTTAAAGCCATTTATAATTAAGATGGATAGACCTCGAGTGAGTGATGCTGCATTATTTCCTGTTCCTCGTTTGGTTGTGGATTTAGGGCGGAGTCGCTCAGTCAACAGTCCTTCCCACCTTAATTATACATGACCATTGTATACTAAGAGATTATAGAGAGACCTCGTGAGAATCCATTCATGAAAAGTACATTATTCTGAAACCTCATGACCCTCTATAGTTTCCACGTCGACTCTATCAGTCTAAGTATCCGTGATAGTGATACACGGGACGAAATCCGAGACACCAAGAACTTGTGTTCCCGTTTAGCACATGGCCCTAACGACCCTCATTCTATATCATGTAGATGTATGCAAACTTCGACGTCTCTATCAATCATGGTTCGACTTAGTGCAACGATGTGTAAATTCCAAGTGCTGTGTAAAAAGAACTTTCACCGTAGCCATTTCGGAAAATAAAGGTCCTTCCGAACCTAATAATAAAACCTAATGCAATCTGTCAGTTGTCTCTCTTATCTAAAACTATCCAAAATACCCCTGAGTAGGGTATCGCGTGCTGTTAACCAACCCTTTCTTAGATAGATAGAACCCGAAGTGAAAGATAATGCAGGTATTCCAAAAGACGATAACCACCCGAAGCTTACTCCATAGATCTCCCAGAAAGACCCTTAACACCTCACAATCAGGTTCGTGAATCAAGAGGAAAGAACTCATGGGACTGACTACTATGACTGAGTATATGCATAAGGGCAGCATATAATTGAGATCAAAAAGATTTATGATGTGTGCTTCCTCCCTACTCCCTATTCCTTGTTGGGTTGTGGGTCTGGGGTGGAGTCGCACAACTGAACATCCAGTCGACCTCAATTATATACAGCTTGCATACAACAAGTATTAGTGGTTAAGCCAAGTATGAGCTCTACCACGAACCTCATAGTAAAACCCTTCATCCTGTCCCATAGAATAGGAACTAGAGTGAAGAGAACCACTGCGGGTTGAGCTACTATAATGACCACAAATCCGAAATTTGTTATCATCCCGGTTAAGCCAACATAGTAGCTAACACCCTCAGTTGATAAAGGAATCTGAGTTGTAAGAGTCGAGGAAATTGACTACGACCATCCATTCATGCTTAATCCCACGAATAAAGCATCTCAGCGGATATCCCGGAAACCTGGAAGCTGCGATAAGTTAAGTTATGAGAAGAGTGGATGAGGATATTAGAGTTCGGAGTGACGGAACCCTATACTCTCTAGATTTGACCTAGATCGAGAAAACTCAGAACCTTCAGAAGAGTAGTTGCAAAATACGCTCGCACTACTCAGGCACTTCTTCCACCCCGTTACTGATGAGTAGTGCCTAGGACACTCCACCTCCCCACGTGGAAGAAGTCACCGCCGCCCTGTAGACAATAGACTGCATTCTCCGAAGTGAATCCTAGAATGCCAAGAACCACAGGATAAACTCCGTATCCAAGAATACTTAAATAAAGTGCGAAAGTAGGTTGCCTTAAGCCTTATAACCCAGATCCCGAAGAGATTATAGACTTGACACCAGTCTAGGTGTTAGTCGATGGGTTATACAAGAAAACGCGCTTTTTGGAACTGGAATAAACCGACACCTTGGACAATAGAGAATGTCTTAGAGATTCATTTGACTACTAGGTGTTCCAAGAATACTATCTCACACAGAAATAGCAGAACCACCTCCCGAGATAGTCCAACACTTCAGAAAATCTCTAAGGATTGAGTTAGCCCTGAGCAGAGCTTGCTATTCATGAAATAGCAAAGCAAGTAAGAGCATGATTCATTCCCGATAAGAATCATAATGAGAAAGCATCACCTAGACGATGATGAAAAGGTTAAAAACTTTCTAAACACTCGTCTGGTAAAACCCTATCTCACTGACTACGAAGGTTTTCATTATAAACACAATAAGAGTTAGAGTGCAGGTCCATCTTTGCACTAAATCAAGATAGATGTCCCGTAACCAATAGATGCCAGAGTGTAGCCGATACATCTGATGATCCAGAAAAACCTCCGAGGGCCAATCTGTAGGAAACACGAATCCGAGGATAACCTGAACCTTCTAGGAACCAACCTGAAGGACTACACTCCCAGTATGAAAGAACGTTTGGAATTTCAGAATGGCGATCGCGCCAATGATGATCTCGCCATAGAAGTACACTATGTTCTAAAAATGGAAAAGCTCTACCTTTCTGAGAGCTTAGGAACATCTGAGATTCTTTACAAAAATTGGTCCAACCCATGTCAGACCACGACTACTTTCGGAAATTCCATAAGTTTCACCCCAAATCAATCCACTTCTTAGAATTGAAAAGTGTTTTCCCGACGTCACTCTTTGTATCCCACTCATCTTGATAGAAATCATTGGGAACCCTAACTTCGTAGAGGAACCTGTAGGAATCGCTAACTGAACGAAACGGAATCCGCATCCCGTAAGTGAATGTTTTTTAGAACGCCAAGCGAAGGCCGGAGTTCACTTGGGAGCGCGAGGACCAACCAAATAGGAACTACCTCATCTCTCTACCCGACTGTTCTTGCCACTTCCTTGGCAAAACCCAAATTCCAAGATGAAATTCCCTCTAACGGGGGGATGATGTGACAACCCGAAATTTATCCCGTCATTTTTAACCTCTTCTTCCGTTAATAAAACCCGCTTTATTAAATTGTTCGTTAACCTTATGGATTAGGTTAATTAAAATTGGGACTTTTTATAACTTCATAAGGGTGGAACAAATTAGAAACACCCTCAATATTCCCTTGAAAGAAAAAAAAATTAGTTTCAACCAAGTCAAATTATGACCATTTAATCCGGTGCAACCAAAAGCCCCGTATAACATTAATATCGGGTAGATTTCCACTAATCCACAAAGTCAAACCCTATATAAGGGTGAGTGGACTCCATTTGAAACTTTCCACCCTCTCTCTACTCTCTCTCTCTCTACAAGTTTGCCTTCGATCCAAAAACGCCTTTTTCAAGCCCCAAACTAGTTAGTGATCTACTCTAACTTGTTTTTTAACTCATTTAACATGAAAATTCGTGTTTAAGACATCCAAAAGCCTCAAAATCTTGTGTTTATGGCCCAAGAACACTCTTGGACCGCAAACAGCCACAAGTGGGGTTTTGAAGCCCCAAAACCCTTCTAAATCACTCCTAGGGCTTAGATATGACTTGTGGACTTGCACATATGAGCTTAGAACACCAAAACCTTATCATATGGAGAGTAAACAAGAGTTTATGGCCCAAGAACACTCTTGGAGCATAAACCCCTCCTCATGAGCCGTGAACACCTTTTAAGGTGTTAATTTACCCTTAAACACCTCCTAAGGCTTGGGTAAATGTCTAGAATCCACCACAAATGAAGTAGGGCCTTTAAACATTAAAGAAACCAAGGACCTAGGAGTTTACGGCCGTAAATCCCCCAAGGATTGGTCCATGGGCCGTAAACAACCATAAAGAAGCCAAATGATGCCCTAACTTCTCCATTTGACATGGAAAAATGCATAGAACTTTATACTCTTTCATTTAAGACCATAATTCATGAAGGGAATAACCAAGTGAGATTTTACGGCTGTAAACTCTAAGTTAACAGCCGTGAACTCCCTTAAATAGTCCATTTGGAGCCTTAAACCCTTCTTATGCCCTAAATGTGAACCTAGCCAAATTCTACGAGTGATACAAGACCTTAAAACATCCAAAAACACACCACGCATGAGTTTACGGCCGTAAACTCATGGGGATATGGTCTTAGGGCCAAAATCTACATAAAGAGTTTACTCTTGAAGAGTAAAATCCCTAACTTGGCCATACACTCCCTTATTTCAACCCAATAGCCTCCTAGCACTTGACCAAAGTGTTTTCCGCACATTAGGATGCTTATACGTGCTTAAATAGTATTATAAACACTAATTGTATGTAAACATATGTCTTCATATGTTACTAGGTCATTAAGTATGTTCAAGTCTTCACTTCACATCGAGCACCCAACCGACACCTCCATCCGATCCACTTACAACAGGTGAGTTCGTACCCCTGAATTAACCTTTTAAATGATTTTACTGCTTTTATAGGGGGAATACAAGTTGAACTGTACAGTTATTAGATAAATCCCATGTGATTAATAACTGTATAGCAAAATAGATTTTGCATATCAAACTGTTTATCCAGCTTAAAGATTCCAAATTATGCTTTCAACTCTTGACAAAGTATGAATTTCTCTTTTAGATTATCATAAGTATTTCAAAGGTTTTCATAAGGTTTTCCAATGGTTTCCAAAGGTTTTCTTCACTTAATCTGTTTTTATAAAAATCATCTCCAAAGCTGTTATGAAAGGAGTTTCAAAGGATTCCAAAGATTTTCAAAACTTGTTTTACAAACTGACATCTAGTCGTAAATTTCTTATGTTTAAAGGTTTTCCAAAGTTTTCATCAGAGTTTTCTTCTATGCTTTTATTTCGTTAAATGCATGCATGTATTTGTATAGTTATATAAATAATGTTTAAAAGACTTAAGAAGGCTAGTTCGCCCTATTTCCTTTTCCTCGTTGGGATTTGGTCTGGTGGGTATCGGTTATCCATCTGAAGGTCGTTTAAACATTAGTTATATATCATGTATACATGTATAGACATAAAAGTTTCCATTGTACAGTTCATTTCCCTTGGGTAGCAAGGGCATCCTTCCAGTCATCGTTCATAGACCCAAGATACTAGTAACTATTATATGAATAGTTAGGAGATTCTATTTACTCTTTCTAGTACGAGAATTTCAAAGGAGTCAGTTCATTCGTGTGTCTATATCATTAGTCCAACACCCCTAATAGAATTCAAAATACAAGATGCATCTTCTGGACACAGATTTTCCCCGATGTCAAGTTGGTAACCAAAGTCTCCTGGAGAAAGAGCGGCATTGTGTGTATAGATATATACGGGACTGACATTCCCACACCCTGACTGGTAGCTACTGTCCCCGACCGACCAAGACAAGGGGTGACAAATGTCACATTCATTCCGACGCTTGCTAGCTGTATCGTTCATTTGATACTGGCTCGAGTCTGTATTTTCTCGTTTTAGACTTTGCTAGTTGTATCGTTCATTTGATACTGTCTGGAGTCTGTATTTTCTTGTTTTAGACTTTGCTAGCTGTGTCGTTCATTCGATACTGTCTGGAGTCTGTGCTTCCTTTTGTTAGACTAAGCCAGGCATATCATTCATTCGATACTCTCCTGGAGTCTATGATTTCTTTTGCCTTAGTCAGCAGTATTACTGCTAAGGCATTTGTTATTTTCCCCTGGCATTTTTACTTGCGATTTTCTCATTATTCCTTTAAAGTCAATATTGTATTCGGATAATGATAGTATTTTTGGGGAAAATTACTCCTTAAAACGTAAATCCGTAGGGTCTTGGTAGAAGACTTCTTTTATTTAGAAAATATAGGATTTTCTGGAAAAGGACACTAATACACCGTAGATTCTAAAACTACTATCTTAAATAAAGTTATTTTGAATAAAAATGCATATTTAAACAAATGACACTAAATAGTTATGAACTCACTAGCATTATAAAAATGTTGATACTCGCTTTCTAAATAACTTGTATTCTCGGGTCAGCGATAGACATGTACACCTCGGGAGCTTTTGCAAAGTCAGCCTAGAACCAAGCTGCAAATATATTATTCCTTGTATTACTTTGATGTTGCTATGAAATGTAACTTATGAAAAACTACTAATATTAATGCAATGGTTGTTGTACTTTGATTACTATACTACATATGTTGTAACAGTTGACATGACGTCATCAACCCCAGATAGTTTCGCCGTTTCGGTTTTGGGGTGTGACACTGAGAACCTTCAGCAGTTGGAGAAGGGGGATCTTGATGAACATGCTGATCAGCAACAGTTTGTTGAGCTTGTTGAGCTTTGGCTGCCATTGCAGACATCCATTCTTGAACCTTCAGGATATTGACTACGGTATTGGCATTCTTGATTGCATCTGCCAAATACTTTGCTACTGCTTGAATCTCTTGTTCTTTTAGCTGTTGTTGTTTGATCTGCTGATCCTTGCGAGCTTGAAATGCCCTACGAAAAGCGACATATTTCTTGGATTCAACCTCGTTAGAGGGTTGATATCTGCTCCAAGAATCATAAGAGTCTTCTTCATCAATTCCTGAAAAACACACCAAGGTGTCCCTTAGGTTCACGGATCCTTAGACATTTGTGCTCACCGTGCCTAAACCACCTGAATGTAATGTAAGCAGAGTAGGATTTCCTGAGCTTCCTTGGTCTCCTTGACCCATGGTCAAATTTGGCCTCGGCTCAATTCTGGCAAAGGCGGAAGAAGTGCCTTGCGGATGGGACTGTGTTTGGAGTGTATGGGTGACGTTCAAGAGGATGGAGTTCAACTCCTCGGATGAAAAAATATGCAGTTGGGAAGCCCTGGAGACTTTAGGGCGAAAACCAGTAATATCCCTTTGGGAATGTCTTTGAGGGGAGTCTCCTCTCTATTCTGATTCAAACTCACTTTCTGAGTCTGAAAGGAAAAGGATGGTGTTGAAAAATGGATATGCAGGCATCTCAAGGACTACCAGAGCCTATGGACAGGATGGGGTATCGGTCCGGTCATGCATTAGGCTAGTGGGATCATCTTTCCTTTTCTTAAGGATAGAGATAGGTTGGTTGTCTTCTTCAGAATCACTACCAGAGTCATGGTGACTCGGTTCAGCAGTTATAATAACTGGTGGTGATTTTCTCTTCTTTGATGGTTTGGATGGTTAGGTGGCATCCTTTTTGGGAGTGCTAGCTTTCTTTGTGGTGCGGGGACCATGAAGAAAAGAAACCTTATGTTTACGTCGCTGAGAGACATTGGAAAGAGTGGTAGAAGAAGGGATTGCGGTACCTTCAGGGTTTAAGGCTGCGGATGGAAGAGACGGGGTAGGAAGGTATGGGACAATACCTTCCATAGCCGCAACGTGGTCTAAGACATCAGCAGTCTCGAGACCAAGGGAAGTAAGGATGTGGGTAGGGAGTCTGCGGATGGGACCAAAAATAGTTTGATCAGAGGAAGGTTTGTACCTTTTTAAGTCTCTGGTGACAAAGAAATTGATGTCGTCACCCATGTGAATCTTGGCATCCGCATGCAGATCTGATATGCACAAGGACCAAAATCGAGCAAAAGTAAGCTCGGATGGGTTCTGCCTTGGGCTCTCCTTGGGAATGCACTGGAGAAAATCGTCCGATAGAATCTGACCGTAGTTCACATCACGGCCGGTGAAGATGCTCCAAACCAGTTCTAGAAGCTTTAATCTCATGTTGTATGTGCCTCTGGTTCTGCCGGACAAACTACAGATGATAAAGTGATAGACAAATTGCCATACCGCAGGCAATTGATTCTTCTTGAATTCACCAATACCTTTTATCTTCTTCTGATAGCCCATTTGGTACAGTGTAGTGGTGACATCTGCCATTGATGGAGTGAAGAACTTCACAGATGGATGAATCAGAAGATTGATTGCTGAAAGGAACTTTTTTTTGGTGAAGATGACCAAAGCATCATTAACAAGGTTGAGATGAACTTCTTGAGGATTATCGACTGGGCGATATGCAGAAAAGGCATACTTGTAGAGAGTGGATAGTGGAACAAAGTCTATAAATGCATCAAAAGGTCCAAAAAGGGGATGATTCTTCAAGAACTTGATCATTAGTTTGGTTGGTGCATTGTAAGTGGGTTGATCATCGAACACAGCTCTGAAATTGCTCGAGGCAATCGTGGGAGAGTCTGAACCAGTTGGGTTCGCTGATCCAGAAGCTTTGGATTGTTTCTTGGAAGCACCAGATTTCACCATTGTTGAGTTTGAAAGAGATTGAAGAATTCAGAGAAAGATTGAGGGTTTTGAGAGCGTAAAGGTTTCTTTGTGGAGAGGAAAAGGGTTTTATAGTGATTTGTAGGAGCGGGAAACGTTAAGGTTTTTGACCTAGGTGAAATTGGGTAAAAAAAATGGTTTATCTGTGAAAAAGGTATCTTTAATCTTAACCAGATATTAACAAAAAGGGATAAAGATTAAGATTGGGATTAACCAAAAAGAACGCCGCATTTAATGAAATGTCAGGTCACGTCTTGAGAACATGTGGAGGGGGTGAGAAAAATCCGTTGGATAAATTAGAAGTTGTAACAGATGGGATGTTTTGGGTAATAGGAAGAGATATTTTAGAGGATTTGATTTGGAAAATCTTTTATTTTGTCATCATACGTAAAATAGGTCTGACACAAGGTTTTGGGAGAGAAGAATGTGACAGTTTCTCAAAGGAATGTTTTTATTTAATGAAGGATTAGTAAATAGCACACTAAGTTTTTTTTGTGTTTCAAAGAGAATGAACCGTCTGTAAAGTAATTAATGTGACTGCGGATGAACACATCATTACGGATGGTTTCTTTGATATTGCGGATGACAATACTGAGAGACACTGAGAAGAGCAGTTGTACAATACTTAGTAATAACAAACAAGAAACACCCATGAAAGATAGATATAATATATGGTTGCGGTACATTGGCTGCGGTACACAAAATGTTCCAAAACCATCTATTATTAATAACTTTCAGTTAGAACCACAATGGAGACCAGGAAGGTCTACGGTGTCTGTTAATTAGAGAAAAATTTTGGGTTAGGATTCATCATTCCCAACATTTGTAGGAACACATTGAGTTTTGTAGATTCAAGTGTTTTTGTAAAAACATCAACAATCTCTTCACGAGTAGGGACAAAGATGAGTTCAATATTACCTTTTAGAATGTGGTCTTTGATGAAGTGATACTGAAGTCATTGCCTGCAGGGTACCATAGACCAAGAGATTTGCTTCCTTTTAGGTACCGATGAATTTGTTTGGCTGCGGTCATGTGTGACACTTTTGGGTCAGCCTGATACCTTGCACACACACCAGTTGCAAAGACAATGTCCAGTCGGCTTCCGGTGATATACATTAAGGAGCTAATGATACCTCTATAAGTCTTGTGATCCACAGATTCTCCAGAAGGATCAGCAGAGATCGTATATCCGAAGGCCATAGGAACCTTAGCCGAGGAACCGTTATCCATAGAGTATTTCTTCAAAAGTTCAGTAGTGTATTTCTCTTGATGAATGAATATCCCTTGCTGAATTTGTTTGAATTGAAGACCTAGAAAGAAGTTAATCTCTCTATTCATGCTCATTTGAATTTTTTTTGTCATGAGCTTAGCAAATTCATCCACCGTTCCTTGATCCGACGATCCGAAGATGATATCATCCACATATATTTGTACAAGTATAAGGTGAGAACCGTTTTGCTTTTCTAAATAGTGTGGGATCAATCACTCCTCTTTTGCAGCCTGAAGAGACTAAGAATTAAGAAAGAGTCTAATACCAAGCTCTAGGGGCTTGCTTCAGTCCATAGACTGCTTTTTGAAGCTTGTAGCAGTGATCAGGGAACTCGATACTTTCAAAGTCGGGAGGTAGTTGAAGATAAACCTCTTCTTTCAATTACCCATTGAGAAAAGCACTCTTAACGTCCATTTGGTGTACTTTGATGTTTTTACGGGAAGCATATGCTAAGAAGATTCAGATTGCTTCCATTCTAGCCATCGGAGCATATGTTTCATCGTAGGCAACACCTTCCAGTTGACTATAGCCTTTAGCAACTAGTCTTGCCTTATTTCTGATAACCGCACCAGATTCATCTAGCTTGTTCTCGAATACCCATCTTGTACCAACAATACTATGACCTTGTGGAATGGGAACAAGTTGCAACACTTTGTTTCTTTCAAATTCTTCCAGTTCTTCTTGCATTGTAGAAATCCAATAATGCTTCATTGATAGATCGAGGCTTGAATGCGGACGTAAATACTGCATAGTGACAATCATCAGATAAATCTTTAACATATCGAGTTTGGATACCTGCATATGGGTTGCCAATAATTTGGCCTGGAGGGTGATCCTTCATCCATACATGTAGATGAGGCAACATATGATCAGCAGCTGCGATCGAAGGAATGTTTTCAATATCAGAGGTTGCTTCGGATAGGGAAGGAAGTTCCTACTGGATTTGTGAATAGCCTGCTGAATCATCTTGACTTGTTGGAGTGAGAATGAAAATTTCTTGAGTAGTTTGGAGAGGTTCCCCCTGGATTGCTAAAGGGTGTTCTTCTGGAACTTGAGAAGGTTCCCCCTGGACTGCTAATGCGAGAGGAATGATCCCTGAGTAGGTTTGTGTGTCAAAATGCTCTATGATTTCATCATCCGAATCCGAATATACATTTGATGGAATTGATTTTCTGAGAGTGGGAGCTTGAGCATCGTCAAGTACTGGAACCTCGATGATTGTAGTATGAACTGGAGTAGAGCTTTCCCCTCAACAGGAGAGGTGAAAGTATTAAGAGATGCTACTTCGGGTAGAGATGGACCATAAACATCCGTGTGTTTTTGTTGAGCAGTTGGTGATACCAGAACTTCGGATAGTTTTGCCATTTCAACAGGGTCGAAGAGATCATCATAATTTACTTCAACTAGATTTATAGGTCCTAAAGAAACAGGAATGTCGCTTTCCATGATGGCAGTGGTTTCATTAGATGGAACGGTGTTGCGGATGTAAGAGTCATCGAACTTCACATCAAAACTTTCAATGATTAACCTTGTACGTCTGATGAGAACCCGATACGAAAACTTATTTGTGGGGTAACCGAGAAAGATGCCTTCATCAGACTTCGGTGCAAATTTGTTCAGTTGATCTCTGTTGTTGATCACAATACATCTACACCCAAAGATGTGAAAGAAACGAACATTTGGCTTTCGGTTGTTGAGACCCTCATATGGTGTCTTGTTGAGGCGTTTGCACACAATGCTTCAGTTCTAAACAAAGCATGCAGTGGCTACAGCTTCAACCCAAAAGTAAAGAGGAAGATGGGCGAAGTTGAGCATGGATCTGGCTGCTTCAACAAGGGTGTGGTTCCTTCGGTCTACTACATCATTTTGTTGAGGTGTATACGGAGCTGAAAAGTTATGTGAAATACCTTTTGACACTAAGAAGTTGTTGACAGGATGATTATTGAATTCAGTACCATTGTCACTGCGGATGAATCCTACAGGAAGCTTGATCTGAAGTTCTATTTCTTTGATGAAATTTATTAGAATCTACGGTGTTTAGGATTTGAGTATGAGGAAGAATACCCAAGTGAAGCGAGTGAAGTCATCAACTACAACCAGTATATATTTTTTATGATGAAGACTGGCTACGGTTGATGGACCGTAGAGATCAATGTGGAGAAGTTCGAGTACTTCGGATATGGAGGAGTCAATCACCATAGGGTGGCTTACTTTTGACTGCTTACCACATTCACAAGCAGGACATAGAGTGTCATTTTTGAGCTTGAGAATGGGTAGACCTCTGACCAATTCTTTAGTGACTAAGGTGTTGATGTATTTGAAGTTGAGATGAGCGAGCTTGCGATGCGATAACCAGCTAACTTCAGATACATTTTTTGAGAGAAAGCACAGTTACGGTTTACCAATTATCAGAGAGACATCCAGAGGATACATGGTGCCTTCGGATCATGACTTGATTAAGCAAGTGCTTATATCACTTGTCATTATGTAACAGAATTGATCATCAAACTCCACTCGATGGCCTGCCTTACATAGTTGGCCAACACTGATGAGATTATGTTTAAGGCTTTCTACATAGGCAACCTTCTGGATTGAGAAATTCCCCGTAGTGAGTACACCATAACCTCGTATAATTCCATTCGCATTGTTGCCGAATATGACATTTCCACCATTGCATATAGGCCTGAAACCCCGAAGGTACTCTTACCTTCCAGTCATGTGCAAGGAGTAGGCACTGTCGATCAACTATTCTTCTTCTTGATCCTCCTTGCACAAAGCCTATAGAAATTAAGTGGTTAATTTAGGCACCCAAACGAGTTTGGAGCCTGGAGTCATATATGATGTATTAATTGATGCATGATGCGATGTGTCAGGGACAGGTTTTAAGTCAAATTTCAAGCCTAGTCCTGGGTGTTTGAAATTCTTTGGAGTTTTGTGAGATTGTGGATAGTTACGAGTTTTTTGAGAACGGTGAGATTTGTCATGAGAGAAGATCTTTTGACACTGACATTTACATGTGAACTTTTTGTCATTTCCCCTGACATTTGACTTAGTCTTACGTTTTGAAGAGAAAGTATGCTTTTGTCCAGTCCGAGGATTGTGACATTTGACCTTTTTGTTTGTGTGTTTTGAAAAGGAGATTTGTGCAGGTCTTGCAGGTGTGTAGACACGTGCAGACCTTTTTTGATGTGATTTCTTAAACTCTTGAGATGACCTTTTGAGTGCCGGAGCTGGCAAAATTCCTTTCAATTTTTGAGTTTTTGAAAGTGACATTGGAAGGGTTGGAGTAGGTAGAATACCATTCCATTTTGGATTATCTAGTGAATAGACTTGAAAACCATTTGATCGAAAAGACTTATCCTTAGAGTTGGATGTTTTTTTGAGTATTGTCAGAAACAGTGAACTCCTTCTTTTTTGTTTTCATGGAAACAGTTTTCTTGAAATGATAATTTGAGAAAGCAAGTTTTTCTGGACTCTTTGACTTTGGACATTTCACAGATTTCTTTTGTTTTGAATGAATTTCCCGTTGCTTCCCACGGGAACGAAATTCTTCTTTAAAAGCTCTTTTTGCTTTGGTCTTAGGAGAACCATAGTCAGTGACATTTAATTGCGGTTTCCTTAAATCTTTTGAGGATTTTGAGAAATAGAGACTTGCTTCATCCGAACTGGAGAAGTCAGGACTTTGAGAACATTGACCAAATTCAAAATTTTCAATTGGTCATTCATGATTAATTGGTTCAATAGTCACAGAACTTTTGACTATGGTCTGCAGTGTAGTGCTTTGGACTACTGCAGAGTAAGTCTTGGTGGACACTTTAGTGTGACATTTGATACTAGGTAACGGGACGGATTGCAGTTCATGACTACGGTTAGAAACACTACTGTCAAACTGCAAAGATGGGAAGTCTAATGATGTAACATCCCAAGTTCAGGAGTGTAAATTCAGGGTTCAAAGTGTATGTATGAAAGGGGAACTCGGTGAGTCCATGGGTGGACTCGGTGAGTACGGTCGCGACTCTCATCACGTGTTAAGTGGCTTACTCGGCGAGTCGGAGGCTGGACTCGGCGAGTAGGTGTTGAGTGGAGAAAACCCTAATTTGGGAGGATGAGCCCTATATAAAGGACATTATACCCTCTCCCCATCCTCTTTACCCTCTCTTGAAGTCCAGAAAACCCTAAAACGTGATTGTGAGGGATTTGAGTGCATTTGAACCTTGGAGAAGAGATTTTGGAAGAAGATCTTGGAGAGTTAGGACGCTTGGAGCAAGTGGCTTTGCTAAGATTCGGTTTTCTCTTCTGTTTGGGCTTCCTTTTGAGGTATTACTTCGTTTGTTGGGCTGTTATTCTTCTAGATTCTTCATTTTGGGATGAGTGGAAAGTTTTGCTCGTGGTATTTCGAGTTTGAAGGTTAGATCTGAGGTTGCTACCTCAGATCTGGAATGGAGAAGGTCTAGAGTGCATTAAAGTCCCTGTTCTTGAGTCTTTGCTGAAGTCATCTTGTCCCAAACCCTAGCCCTAGAGTGTGTAATGCATAGATCTCTTTGGATTCACGTAAAGTTTTCCACTTTACGTGATGGATGGGTTGTATAAGGGTAGATCTATGTTTTGTATCAACTGCATGGCTTGGAAGGCTTCTGTATGGGTTAAGATCTAGAGGCACTCGGCGAGTCACAAAGGTGTACTCGGCGAGTTGGAAGAACAACTCGGCGAGTAGGTTGAAGATAGCCTTGGACTCGGCGAGTCTGTTCTTGGACTCGACGAGTCTGGTCGTGACGACCTAACCTTTCTTCTGGGTGAGCTGTGAATCGGTGAGTCGAGGGATGACTCGGTGAGTCGAGTGTGAAAGGACTCAGAGTTGTTGGGCTCGGCGAGTCTCAGGGTGACTCGGCGAGTTGAGTCGTGGTTTGGGGAAGTGCTGTGCATGGGGACTCGGCGAGTCATCGGGTTGACTCGGCGAGTAGAGTCAGTCAGGGGTTGACTTTGACTTTGACCAATGGTTGACCAGTTGATTCCATGGGCATTTTGGTAATTGTTGGCTATTGTTTTGAGTTTAGAGTTTTGGTGATTGGCCAGTGTTGGAGATCGTATCAGTGGTCGGAGCAGCTTGGGTTTTTCTGTTCAGTCGGCAGTTGCGAGGTGAGTTATCCTCACTATATCAACAGGGTCTAAGGCACCAAGGCCGACCCTTTTATCGGACTGAGATCCGGGTATCGTTGTTATGTTATTGCTTTGCTGTGTTTGCATCCTGGTAGTTAGGATGGTGTTATGTTAAAGACCTGGTTAAGGTTGATATCCTGGTATATAAGATGATGCTATGCTAGTGACCGGTTAGGTCGGTATCCTGGTAGGGAGAATGTTATGTTATATGATCTGTTAGATCGGTTGATTGAGGGTAAATTGTGATATGCTTGAATGTTTATGTGCACATGGTTGTTGGATTGGGGTTGGGTTGAGGCGGGTCCTGCTTTGTGTTGTAGGCCAACATACCCAGGGTGGACCGGTTGTCCCGAAGGCCCAACGAGCGGTTCGGATAGGCTGTAGGCCCCAAGAGGGCGGACTAGACGTGCCGAGGCTCGGAGAGTGGACCAGGCCGACTGATGGCCCAGTGCGGGCGGATCAGTCATACTATAGTCTAAGAGAGTGGACCAGGTGGATTGAAGGCTCGGTGCGGGCGGACCAATCACACTGCAGACTCGATGTATATGGCTAGAATCGGAGGGTGGACCATGTGGACTGTTGGCCGGTGCGGCGGACCAGTCACACAGTAGACCCGAAGTGCATGGTTGTTCTATGTTCTGATATGATATGGCATGTTATGCGTGTATGGTATATGTGGTTGGTATTTTGGGGGTATCTCACTAAGCTTTCGGGCTTACAGTTGTGGTTTATTGTTTTTCATGTTCTTCAGGAGACCGTGGCAAGGCAAAGGCGTGATCGTACCGCTCCTCATGATTATGTTTTGTGATGTGGTTCTAGGAAGACTCTTATAATAATTGTACTGAAAACCTTTTTGTAATAACATTATGAAATTGGGTTGTTTTTGAAAAGTTAAAAATTGGTTGAAATTTTATGGTCGTTACAAGTTGGTATCAGAGCCTTGGTTTGAGTGAATTGGAGGAACATTCGTGTGAATCCAGTCTCAAATCAGCGAGAGTTTTTTTTTAAAACACAATTTAAAATGGTTTTCAAATTGAGTAAAAGGAGGACGCGGTGGTACGATTAGCCGGAGCCAGTAGGTAATCCCAAAATACCATACATGATATTCGTTTTTGAGCTTTGATAGAACAGCATGCTAGTACTAGGCTATAGATCTTCAGGATTTCATGAAAGTGTTGCCTGATTTATGATGCTTGCTAGCCTAGGGTTCCTCTGTGGGAGATTTTCGGTGTTCCTTTAGGAGTGAGGGTTGAGCGCTTGTTTTGTATGTTTTCACTAGGGTGTTGTGGTAGTACTTCATACAAATATGGGTAGGTGTGGAATGTAGTATGGGCCCGTAGTACTGGAAGCACATGACCCATACCCGTATCAAGGAAACCATGACCTCTAGGGTTGGGCTGGGAGTTGGTTCCTAGGATAGTGGGAAGTATCTGAGATCTTGTGGTGTTTTTCAGTATGGTGGTCACGAGTCATGCTGAGAGAGGATCCGGGTCAGGATCGGGAGCCGGAGAGGGTAGTCAGGGTGGGTCAGTACCGCCAGAGGTTATTGGTCAGATGAGCATAGGAGAGTTGGATGCTAGGATTCGTGAGATCCTACATGATGAGGTTGCTGCATTGTTCCGGGCCGAGTTGCCGGAACTGTTTGGGTCGATCAAGACTGCCATGATTGAGTATTTTGATGAGCGCTATGCGGCCCTCACAGAGACGGCTGCCGCGACGGCTATAGCGGCTGTACCAGCGGCAAGGGGAGGAGTCGGTCAAGGTTTTCAGTATCGGGACTTTGATAATACAAAACCTCATACCTTTGATGGAGTTCAGGACCCGATTGTTGCTATGAGATGGTTGTCGGACGTGGAGGGGTGTTTCTTCACGTGTTCGTGCCCTGCTGATCAGAGGGTGAGGTTTGCTCTGAACTTGTTGAGGCTTGGGGCGAAGGATTAGTGGAGATTGACCATGGGGTCATATTCGGATGCGCAGAGGGTTGCGGTTTCATGGGATCAGTTTCGAGAGATGTTCAGCACTCATTATGTTCCGCGGGTTGAGAGGGAGAGATTAGCTCAGGAGTTCCTTGAGCTGAAGCAGGATTTGGAGTTGGTGACGGAGATCACCAGGATGTTCACTGAGAGGGCGATGTTTTGCCCCGAGTTTGCTTCGGAGCAGGCTCAGATGTCCCGATACCTGAGTATGCTCAAGAGGGATATCAGGCAGTTTGTGTCTACGCAGAGGTGTGAGACCTTGTTAGAGTTGCAGGAGGCCGCCAGGCTGCGTGAGTTGGAGATTGAGTTGTAGTTGCGAGAGCTGAGGCATGCTCTGGCACAATAGCAGCCAACGCCGAAACGTTCCAAGACAGCTGATTCTAGGGTGGGAGGTCATTGCAGCCACACTTGTGGGAAGTGTGGGAAGGGTCACACCGGAGGTTGTAGGTCCGGTGGTGCATGCCACAAGTGCGGAAAGTAGGGGCACTATGAGAGGGATTGTCGGCAGTCAGCCCCCGTTCGGGATTTGAGGATTTGTTATCATTGTCATCAGATTGGGTACTGGAGGGTCAATTGTCCATAGTTTGTTGCAGGACCGGTGCAGGCTCTAGCACCGGCCACATTGAGGATCATGGGTGGAGGTCAGGGTGGAGCGGAGCCCCCAAGGGCTCAGGGTCGTGCTTTGCAGCTTACAGCAGAGGAGGTCAGAGTGGTGCCAGATGCAGCTGCGGGTATGTTTCTTTCTTTATGTCTTGTTATCTTGTGATTATTGTGGAGTATTATTTATCTGCTAGTCTCGTTGTGTGGTTCTCGGTATTGTATTCGTTGTTCTTTGAGGGTTAAGGTATGGATATGGGTTTAGTGTTGGAAGTCTCGATTAGTTATCATTCATGACGGTTAATAATGGAAGTCTGGTGTTTGGTCTGAATGTCGGGTAGCATCTGCAGTTTGAGGAGTGGTTAGCTGAAGGTCAGGTTTCTTTCAAGGTGAGATGATCCGTTCTAATATGTGACTTCATGAAGGGTGCTCGTATTTATGGGAATCAGTTCGCATGTAAGTGTTTGTGTTGTGTAGAGTTGTTGAGGGAGGTCGGTGATGGCGACCGGTGGTTGATAGTCAGTGCTCTAAGTGGGGGAGAATTGGAGAATTCTCCGGAAGATTGATGAACATGAGAGGTTTTTTAGATGCATGGGATTCAACAGTGTTTCTGTCAGCCAAGAGCGTAGGCTGGTATGAGTAAGTGGCAGGCATGATGGGCGGGATATAGACCGAGGGTATTTGATTGTGAAGGGCCTGGGATCGGGGTGGGATTGAGTATGTAGGATGGAGATAGAGTTCGAAACCCCTAGAGGGATAGAACAGTATGCATGGGAGGGTTTCCGTGAGAGATAACTCAGAATGATGAATGCCAGTTGAGCGGTCCGGGTAGACTAAAGGCTGGTAGGCGTACCCGTCAGGCCGAAGGCTCGGAGAACGGTCCATCCAGGCTGAAGGCCCTGGAGGGCGGTCCAGATCGGTTGAAGGTTCTGAGAGTGGTCCAGATTGGCTGCATGCCTGGTAAGGCGGTCCAGTCATGCTGAAGACTCTACAGGTGTCGTTAGATCGGTTCGAGGAAATGAATTGAGTATGTCGCGATGTGTTAGCGTTAGAAGGTCTGGCCCCGGGTATTTATCTTGATTAGTGGTGATAGTGCATGGACTCGAGAGTCCTTGCGATCAAATTCAGAGCATGTGTGGTGCATGGGATAGCGGTTAAGTTATATGGAAATGGTGTAGTATCGAGTGAGCACCGTGGCACTTGTGGTAGTGACAAGGCAGCCAAGTGGTTTTCCTTAGTAAGGAAAGGGAAAAGAATGTAGCTCCGAGAGGGAGTGTAAGTTCATGGAAGTGAAAGCAGTAGTGCAGATTTGTGATTGGAGTGTTCCAATTATGGTCATTGAGCAACGTGTTGCGGAAGTGGTATGGAATCACATCCGGATTGGATGTCTGCTGAGGTTGCGGAAGGAATTCCGAGGGTGTAGAGCCAAGAGGCTCGGAAAGGATGCAGGGATGGAGTCTTGGATTACTAACTTGATTTTGATCAAGGATTTGTGTATGTAGTGGTAATTCATCCCGGGGGATGTTTAGATGTGTCGTCAGTGCATCGGGTTTTCCCAATCCGAGGATGTTAGAATCAGTCAGTCAAGGGTATAAGATTGCGTAGGAGAACTCATGGGAGTTGCTCTAAGACTGAAGGATGTGTCCTTCTGACAACCTGGAGTGGATAGAGTTGGACTCAGATCGGGATTCCGGTGGTTCATGGTTATTTATAGCTCATATGGGTCGAGTGATTGTCGTGATTTGGAGCAAGTGATGTATCATGGAGTGATACTTAGTAATAAGTGTGGATGAGGCCGATGGCCGGCTTGAAGCGGTGGTCAGAACACCGCAAAAGGAAAAATTCGGTTTTGGGTTTCGGTGGTTGTGCCTTGAGTAACCTGGTCTGGTTAATGCCAGGTGGTGCGTTACGGGAGTAGTTTTGGAGTTGAGTTGCCGCACGCTTCGAGGACGAAGCCTAATTTAAGTGGGGGAGAATTGTAACATCCCAAGTTCAGGAGTATAAATTCAGGGTTCAAAGTGTAAGTATGAAAGGGGAACTCGACGAGTCCATGGGTGGACTCGACAAGTAGGGTCACGTCTCTAGTGACGTGTTAAGTGGCCTATTCGGCGAGTCGGAGGCTGGACTCGGCGAGTAGGCGCTGAGTGGAGAAAACTCTAATTTCGGAGGATGAGCCCTATATAAAGGACATTATACCCTCTCCCTAGCCTCTTTACCCTCTCTTGAAGTCCAGAAAACCCTAAAACGCGATTGTGAGGGATTTGAGTGCATTTGAACCTTGGAGGAGAGATTTTGGAAGAAGATCTTGGAGAGTTAGGAGGCTTGGAGCAAAGGGCTTTGCTAAGATTCGGTTTTCTCTTCTGTTTGGGCTTCCTTTTGAGGTATTACTTCGTTTCTTGGGTTGTTATTCTTCTAGATTCTTCATTTTGGCATGAGTGGAAAGTTGAGCTCGTGGTATTTCGAGTTTGAAGGTTAGATCTGAGGTTGCTACCTCTGATCTGGAATGGAGAAGGTCTAGAGTGCATTAAAGTCCCTGTGCTTGAGTGTTTGGTGAAGTCATCTTGTCCCAAAACCTAGCCCTAGAGTGTATAATGCCTAGATCTCTTTGGATTCACGTAAAGTTTGCCACTTTACGTGATGGATGGGTTGTAGAAGGGTAGATCTACGTTTTGGATCAACTGCATGGCTTGGAAGGCTTCTGTATGGGTTAAGATCTAGAGGCACTCGGCGAGTCACAAAGGTGTACTCGGCGAGTTGCTTGAAGATGGACTGGAACTCGGCGAGTTGGAAGAACAACTCGGCGAGTAGGTTGAAGATAGCCTTGGACTCGGCGAGTCTGTTCTTGGACTCGACGAGTCTCGTAGTGAGGACCTAACCTTTCTTCTGGTTGAGCTGTGAATCGGTGAGTCGAGTGTGAAAGGACTCAGAGTTGTTGGACTCGGCGAGTCTCGGGGTGACTCGGCGAGTTGAGTCGTGGTTTGGGGAAGTGCTGTGCATGGGGACTCGGCGAGTCATTGGGTTGACTCGGCGAGTAGAGTCAGTCAGGGGTTGACTTTGACTTTGACCAATGGTTGACCAGTTGATTCCAGGGGCATTCTGGTAATTGTTGGATTTTGTTTTGAGTTCAGAGTTTTGGTGATTGGCCAGTGTTGGAGATCGAATTAGTGGTCGGAGCAGCTTGGGTTTTTCTGTTCAGTTGGCAATTGCGAGGTGAGTTATCCTCACTATATCAACAGGGTCTAAGGCACCAAGGCGAGCCCTTTTATCGGACTGAGATCCAGGTATCGTTGTTATGTTATTGCTTTGCTATGTTTGCATCCTGGTAGTTAGGATGGTGTTATGTTAGAGACCTGGTTAAGGTCGGTATCCTGGTATGTAGGATGATGCTATGCTACTGACCGGTTAGGTCGGCATCCTGGTAGGGAGAATGTTATGTTATATGACCTATTAGATCGGTTGATTGAGGGTAAATTGTTATATGCTTGAATGTTTATGTGCACATGGTTGTTGGATTGGGGTTGGGTTGAGGTGGGTCCTACTTTGTGTTGTAGGCCAACATACCCAGGGCAGACCAGTTGTCCCGAAGGCCCAACGAGTGGTCCGGATTGGCAGTATGCCCCAAGAGGGCGGACCAGACGTGCCGAGGCTCAGAGAGTGGACCAGGCCGACTGAAGGCCCGGTGCGGGCGGACCCATCATACTGTAGTCTCAGAGAGTGGACCAGGTGGATTGAAGGTCCGGTGCGGGCGGACCAATCACACTGCAGACTCGATGTATATGGCTAGACTCCGAGGGTGGACTAGGTGGAGTGTTGGCCGGTGCGGCGGACCAGTCACACAGTAGACCCGAAGTGCATGGTTGTTCTATGTTCTCATATGATATGGCATGTTATGCGTGTATGGTATATGTGGTTGGTATTTTGGGGGTATCTCACTAAGCTTTCGGGCTTACAGTTGTGGTTTAATGTTTTTCAGGTTCTTCAGGAGACCGTGGCAAGGCAAAGGCGTGATCGTACCGCTCCTCATGATTATGTTTTGTGATGTAGTTCTGGGAAGACTCTGATAATAATTGTATTGAAAACCTTTTTGTAATAACATTATGAAAATGGGTTGTTTTTGAAAAGTTAAAAATTTGTTGAAATTTTATGGTCATTACAAATGAGACTTCAAGACTTTCAATAACAATTTCCTCATCGGCTACGGATGATGTCTGAGAATCTGAATGAACTATGTTATCAACATGAGTCGAAAATTCAGGGAGAATTTCCTCTATAACACAATTATTACTCAGATCATGGATTTTACCAAAATTATCTTGGATATCCTCAGCAAATGTTTTGTCATTCACTGGGAACAAGAAGTTGTGGTATGGAGGGATATAGGGACGTTCCAGAGTGAACCGAGCTGACAAGTACATTACGATTGGGTAACCATTGGACCAACCCCAATTAAAAGTGTAATCAACATTCTTATTATTAACAAGATTCTCAAAGGCCTCAGTTTCATTAAAAAGATTTTCAATTAAAAGATTTAAGCGTACAATTTCACTCTGTGCTAAATCGCTCTGATTCAAGGCTATTTCTAGTTGTGTTTCACTTAACATCCTAGCATCTTTTTCTAGCATCAAGTCCTTCTCTAACATTAACATTTTGAGTCTATTATTGCCCAAATTTCCTCTAACGTGGAACATCTCTTGTGAAGCGATGTTCTTCTCATCTAAGGCTTTATTGTAGTCTGTAAGGACGGCAGCACATGTGTCATTGACTGTGTCTATGAAAGGTTGACAATCATGCATGTTGTAATTTAAAGTTTGAGTCATAAGTTTTACTTGATCCACAATGCTGAGAGTTCCATCTTTTGCTATATAGCAATGGTTCTTCTTTAGATTGGTTGAGTCGTCTTCATCAACATGTAACACCGTAAATTTCAAAACAATTTTTCGCATTTTATAAAAGCATAATTCATTTAGTATTCATAAAAATATCATTTTTTGAAATTCAAATCCATAACATAATAAAAATCTCGAGATCTCATAACATAAAAATCCTGCGTGTGTACTGATCAGGTTGTCGCCTTCCCACGATCCTCACTAGTACCTGAAACACATAACACAAAACACTGTAAGCACAAAGCTTAGTGAGTTCCACAAAATACCACATATAACCCACATTAGCCACTCGAGGCTATAACTATGTGGGTCCATGCACCCAAACTCTATGAACCCTCAGGTTCTAACTCTGATACACATGCACAACATAAATCAGATAGAAGAATGCAGTGCAACACATACACATATATATAGCATACAAACACTGCATCACATAACTCTAATTACCTACTCAAGGTAAAGTATAGTGAGAAGACTCACCTCGCGTATCTCGGTAACTCGCAAATCCCTGAAATCACTAGTGCTCGATCCCCCGAGCTATAGTCCTCCTATAACACAATACATCTCTAATTAACACTTTCCCAACTACGGTTGACTAACCCTAACAATTCAACACCGGTCAACTCTGGTCAATGGTCAACTCAACTCGCTGAGTTTGGCGTGGACTCGCCGAGTCTCTACGGGAACCCAAACCAAAACCTCCATGGATTCATAAAAACCTCCATGGATTCATAAAAAGCTTGGATAGAGGGACACTCTGGACCTCCAAGGGTCCCGATCCAGAACCTAACTCACTTAAGGGACCAAGGAAGCACTAGATCTAGCCACAAAAGGGCTCATTAAGCCCTAAATCAACAAGAACATCACCTTAACAGAAAATGGTTCGAAAATAGTACCTCAATCGCGATGTTCTGGACCTCAAATCTTCAGGAAGTTGATCCTCTTGCTTCCCCCTTGGCTATAGCTTCCTTTCCCTTGCTAGATAACACCTCCAAGGACAACAATGGCTCCTTATCACACTCCAAGCACTCAAGCTCACTAGGGTTTCACTCTGGGGACTGGTGAGCACAAATGACGGCCATAAGGCCCTTTAAATAGGCCCCAAACCCGAGAAATTAGGGTTTCATTAAACAGCGCAGACTCACCGAGTCCACCAATGCGACTCGTCGAGTCCGGTCATTAATCCATATGAGAAATCGCGTCTCTACTCGGCGAGTCTACGCACCAACTCGCCGAGTTCTTCCACAGAACTCAAAATAAAATGAATAAATATAATACCTGAAATTCCGGATGTTACACAACAGTTGCTACCATACAGATCTTGCTTTTTCCTTTACTGAGATCATCTTCATCTTCATCTCCTGATGACCACACTTGATGATTCCTTTTCACTTGAGCAACGTAGGCTTTTCCCTTTTCTTTGTCTTCTAGTTCTTGAGCCATTCTGAGATAGAAGTCTCTATCATACACTACATTTGCCTTGCAATCTTTGGCAAAATGGTTTTCTTTGTTGCACTTGTGACATATAAAAATGTCACTCTTGTCTTCTAAAGAGGTACCGAAGTCAGTTGATTGGGACTGCGGTGGTACATCTATAGACTGTGTTAGCTGAGGCTGCGGTGGAGGGAGAGGATTCTTGGTGGAACGAAAGTGATTGTTTTGAAAGTTGCGGTTGAAAGGTGGTCGATTGTATTTGTAACACCGTGAATTTTCAAAATAATTTTTCTGAAATATAAAAACATTTCTCATTTAATTTCATAAAACATTAAGTTTAAAATCCCAATTCACATCATACAAAATCCCAAGATCACATATATATCAAAGAATCCCATGCGTGTGTACTGATCAAGCCGGCGCCTTCCCACGGTCATCGCTAGTACCTGAAACAACAACACTAACACTGTAAGCACGAAGCTTAGTCAGTTCCCCAAAATACCACACACATAACACATATTAGCCACTCGAGGCTATAACTCTATGGGTCCGTGCACCCAAACTCTGTGAACCCCCAGGTTCTAACTCTAGGAACCTTCCGGTTCCAACTCTATAAACATGCACATCATAAATCACATAGAAATAATGCAGTACAACACATCACATACACATAGCATACAAATACTCTGATCACATAACTCTGGTTACCTACTCAAGGTAAAGTATAGCGAGAAGACTCACCTCACGTATCTCGGTATCTCACGAATCCTGGAAATCCCTCGTGCTCGATCCTCCGAGCTCTAATCCTCCTATAGCATCATATGTCTCTAATTAACACTTTTATCAGTAAGGTTGACTATCCCTAAGAAGTCAACACAGGTCAACTCTGGTCAACGGTCAACGTTCAACGGTCAACTTTGACCCGACTCGGCGAGTTCACTAGGGCGACTCGGCGAGTCTAGACGTTTTCACCAACTCTCTAGGATTCCCTTTTTGACACGTCGAGTACTCCCCCGACTCGACGAGTTCCACCTGGAAGAATCGCGGGGCCACCCCGACTCAACTCGCCGAGTCTCAAGAACAACTCGGCGAGTTCCAGTTCGACTCAATACACCTGTCAACCCTCTCTAACTCTCCCTGACTCACTGAGTTAACCCATAACTCGGCTGGATTGCTCACTGAGCAATTTAAGG
Source organism: Lactuca sativa (assembly GCF_002870075.4). Taxonomy (NCBI): domain Eukaryota; kingdom Viridiplantae; phylum Streptophyta; class Magnoliopsida; order Asterales; family Asteraceae; genus Lactuca; species Lactuca sativa. Next base: position 82,657,857 of record NC_056624.2, read on the forward strand.
GCAATCTTCAAGCTACTCGCCGAGTCTGTTCGTCGAACTCGGCGAGTCCATGCCATGCAACAACTCAAACTTGCTTCTGAGGTCATATCCGCTCCAACAATTCATAGATCTGGCCTTCCTAAGTTGATTCATCACGTAAAGTCCTTATCTTGGTGTTCATAACACACCCCATGGCTCATAAATGGTGATTTGACCTTAGGCATAAGGATTGCAATCCAAAACCCCCATGGATTCACAAAAAGCTTGGCCAAATGGACACTCTGGACCTCCAAGGGTCCAGATCTATAATCTAAATCGCTTAAGGGACCAAGGAATCACTAGCTCTAGCCACAAAAGGGCTCAATAAGCCCTAAATCAATATAACATCAACATGGCAGAGAATAGCTCGAAGATAGTACCTCAAATGTGATGTTCTGGACCTCAAACGCTCAGGAAGTGGCTCCTCTTGTTTCCCCTTGGCTGATTCTCCCTTTCCCTTGCATGATGACACCTCCAAAGTCAATAATGGCTTCCTACTTTGCTCCAAACGCTCACACTCGCTAGGGTTTCACTCAAGGGACTGGTCAGCACAAATGACGGCCATAAGGCCCTTTAAATAGGTCCCAAACCCGATAAATTAGGGTTTCATTAAACAGCACGGACTCGCCGAGTCCATACCTTGGACTCGCCGAGTCCAGGCGCGAACCCGCGTCCAGAATCGCGATCCTACTCGGCGAGTCTGAGCTCCAAATCGCCGAGTCCCCTCACAATACATCAAAATTGAAAGCATAAAAGATACCTGGAAATCCGGACTGTTACAACTCTCCCCCACTAGAACTAGACTTCGCCCTCGAAGTCTCGCTCTGAAAATAGCTCCGGATGCTGCTCACGCATCTCACGCTCCGTCTCCCAGGTCATCTCTGATCCCTTCCGATGTTGCCACTAAACCAACACCAAGGGTACCTCCTTGTTCCTTAGAACCTTGATCTTCCGATCTCTGATGGCCACCGGCCTCTCGGCATAATTCAGGCTCGCATCTACCTGAATATCCTCTAATGGAACCACTGCTGACTAATCGGCTATACACTTCCTCAGCTGTGACACATGAAAAGTGTTGTGAATCTACCCCAACTCTGCTGGCAAATCCAAATGATAGGCTACCCGGCCTACCCTCGCGATCACACGGAATGGACCAATATATCGGGGCCCCAACTTGCCCCTCTTCCTGAATCGAATCACTCCTTTCCAAGGAGAGACCTTCAGGAGAACGAGATCGCCGACCTGAAACTCAAGCTAGGACCGGCGTCTGTCCACATAACTCTTCTGTCGGCTCTGGGCGGTCGACAACCTCTGTCTGACCTGCTGAATCTGCTCTATCGTCTGAAGCATGATCTCTGTACTACCCATCACTCTCTGCCCAACCTCTCCCCAACAAATGGGGGTCCGACACCTCCTCCCATACAATAGCTCAAAGGGTGGCATACCAATGCTCGAATGATGGCTGTTGTTGTAGGAAAACTGTGCCAAGGGTAAATATGCATCCCAACTACCCCCGAAATCCAACACACATGCTCGGAGCATGTCCTCAAGCGTCTGAATCGTCCGCTCACTCTGGCCGTCTGTCTGGGGATGATATGCGGTACTAAAATGCAGTTTAGTACCCAACTCCTCATGAAATTTCTTCCAGAATCTGGAAATGAAACGCACATCACGGTCTGAAACAAACGAGATCGGCACCCCATGCCGAGATACCACTTCCCTCACATACACCTCCGCCAATTTCTCCGCTGAAGAACTCTCACTGATGGCAAGGAAGTGAGCGCTCTTCGTCAACCTGTCCACAATCACCCAAATTGCATCAACTCCTCTCGCAGTCCTCGGCAATTTGGTTATGAAATCCATAGTGATCTGTTCCCACTTCCACTCGGGAACCTCTAATGGCTGCAACTTTCCATGCGGCCTCTGGTGCTCGGCCTTAACCCTACGGCAGGTCAAGCACCTCTCCACAAACCATGCGACGTCCCTCTTCATACAGGTCCACCAATACTCCTTCCTCAAATCCAAATACATCTTCGTAGCCCCGGGATGAATCGAGAATTTCGATCGATGCGCTTCCTCCATCAAAGTAGTATGCGTACCGCCCACAAACGGTACCCAAATCCGACCCTGAAAAGTCATAAGCCCTCGACCATCCGTAACGAACTCCGAAACCAACCCAACGACCTGTTCCTTCTTCTGCATCTCAGGTTGCACAGCCTCGGCCTGTGCCCCACGAATGGCATCCAGTACCGGAGCTATCACGGTCAATCTCAAACATACATCCTGCAGTGGAGTGCTCTCCACCCTGCGGCTCAACGCATCGGCTACCACATTAGCCTTGCCTGGGTGGTACAGGATCTCACAATCATAATCCTTGACCACATCCAACCACCTCCTCTGCCGCATATGTAGGTTGGGCTGATCCATCAAGTACCTCAAACTCTTATGGTCCGTGTATATCGTAAACCGAACCCCATACAAGTAGTGACGCCAAATCTTGAGGGTGAACACTACTGCCCCCAACTCTAGATCATGGGTGGGATATCTCATCTCATGAGGCTTTAGCTGCCTCGATGCATATGCTATCACATGCCCCTTCTGCATCAGCACCGCTCCCAGCCCCAAAATCGATGCATCACAATATACCACACAATCCTCCATCCCTTCCAGGAGAGCTAATATCGGGGCTTCGCACAACCTTTGGTGAAGTGTCTCAAAGGAGGCTTGCTGCTCGGGACCCCATGAAAGAGCAACACCTTTCCGGGTCAATCTGGTGAGTGGCACTGCAATCCTGGAGAAATCCCTGATAAATCTCCGATAATACCCCGCCAACCCTAGGAAACTCCTGATCTCAGAAGGTGACTTCGGCACCTGCCAACTCATCACCGCCTCAACCTTGGCCGGATCGACCAATATCCCTTCTTGGTTAACAAGATGTCCTAAGAACTGGACCTCCCGCAACCAGAAATCACACTTGGAGAACTTTGCATAAAGCTTCTCCGATCTCAGAACCCCAAGGACCTCCCTCAAATGCTCCTGATGCTGCTCTCTAGATCTCTAATATACCAGAATGTCATCGATAAATACAATCACCGACCGATCCAACATCAGCCTACATACTCGGTTCATGAGATCCATGAACACTGTCGGGGCATTGGTGAGCCCAAAAGGCATCACCACACACTCATAATGCCCATAACGCGTCCTGAACGCTGTCTTCTGGACGTCCTCATCCCGCACTCTCACCTGATGATATCCAGACCTCAAATCGATCTTGGAGAACCAAGATGCTCCCTGCAACTAATCGAACAAATCGTCGATCCTCGGTAACGGGTAACGGTTATTGATCGTCAGCTTGTTCAGCTCCCGGTAATCAATGCACATCCGGTGTGAACCATCCTTCTTCTTGACGAACAAAATAGGTGCTCCCCATGGGGAGCTGCTCGGCCGAATAAATCCCTTCCCCAGCAGCTCCTGAAGCTGCGAGGATAACTCTTGCATTTCTGGAGGTGCAAGGCGATAAGGCACCTTAGCGATAGGCACGGCCCCCGGAACCAAATCAATACTTAACTCCACTTGCCTCATAGGAGGCACACCCGGCAACTCCTCAGGAAAAACATCTGGAAACTCACGCACCACCGGAACCTCCTCAACTGAACTCGGTCTCTCGGAAGCCACTCGCGTATCCATCACATACGCCACAAAACTCTTACAGCCCTGCTGTAGACACTGCCTTGACCTAGCGGCCGAACAAAAAGGTGATCCCGAACGTGTACCCTCGCCGTACATCGAAAGAACTCCCCCACTAGGGTCTCGTATGGTCACCAACTGACGCTCGCAGTCGATAACTGTGCCGAATCTGCTCAACCAGTCCATGCCCACAATGACACAGACGTCACCCATCGCGATAGGAACCAGATCAATCGGGAACTCAACACCGAAAATCTCTGACACGCATCCCCAGAGAACCTCCGTGGCATAAATCACTTGCTCGTCAGCTATGGAAACTCTTAGAGGCCGACTCAACGCCTCACGACTAACACTGATATGTTGACTAAAGGCCAAAGATACAAAAGACCGACTCGCACCCGAGTCAGATAACACTAAAGCAGGTACAGAGTTCACGAGGAAAGTACCTACGCATAACATAATATAAGCATAATATCTCAACATCAATATAAATACACGAAAGAGAACATACCCGCCACAACATCGGGCGCAGCGCAGACCTCCTCCGTAGTCAGCTGAAAGGCTCTCACTCGAGCTCTCGGCGCCTCGGCCTTCATAGGCCAACTTTCTGTAGCTCTGATGGCGGCAGGAGCAGATCCCTGAGATGCTCCTCGCAACTGCGGACACTCCGCCTTCCGGTGTCCGGTCTGGTTGTAGTGAAAACACACTGCAAACCCCTTGGGGCAGTCCTTGGCCATATGCCCCTCCTTGCCACATTTGTAGCAAGATCCCGCTCGGCAGACTCCATCATGACCCTTGCCACACTTCCCGCAAGTGCAGCCCTTCTGGCTCCCTGGTTTGGGATCAACGGGCTTGGCTCGCTTGGCTGCCGGCTAAGACTGTGTGTCGGTCGCCGATCCCTCCCCTGAGACTCTGCCTCCTCTCTGGCCTGAGTCTCAAGCTCAATCTCCCTCTTCCAGGCATTTGCATGAAGCTCGGCAAATGTCCGGTACAAGGAGTTCGCCACGAACTCCCGAATGTCGCGCCTCAAGATACTCAGATAGCAGCTCATGCGTGCCTGCTCCGTAGACACGTGCTCAGGGCAGAACATCGCCCTCTCGTGGAACATCCTGGTGATCACCGTAACCGACTCAGTACCCTGCTTGAGGGTCAGAAACTCCTAGGCCAAACGCTCCCTCTCCACCTGGGGAACATACTCATCTCGGAACATGGTAGTGAACCTCTCCCAGGTCACTACCACAATCTCAGCAGGCGTGAAATGCGCCGTCACAAACTTCCACCAGTCCTTCGCTCCCAAGCGAAGCTGGTTCAGCGCGAACCTAACCTTCAAATGCTCAGGACACGAGCAAGTGAAGAAACACCCCTCAATATCAGATATCCACCTCATAACTGCCACCAGATCCTGAGTCCCATCAAATTCTGGTGGTTTTGTGTTGCTGAACTCACGGAACAGCAACGCATCACCACCTTGCGGCCACGCGGCAGCAATGGCTGCGGTGGCCGCTGCAACAACGACCTCAGAAAGAGCGGCATAACGCTCGTCAAAAGTCTCTATCAGCGTGGTCTTAATGGACCCAAACATCTCCGGTATATCTGCCCTGATGGCCACAGCCACCTCCTCATGAATGATCCGGCGGATCTCCTCATCACTGGTACCACTACTCTCAGGCATCAAGCGTGTCCTCACCATGATCTACCTTTGAAATACAACATACGATAAATTAGAACCCCTACGAGCATACTCACACTCGTCAACTCTTCCTCCTCGAGCCTTGGTATTCCAAAGATTCTTACTTGGGCTGCACACAGCTCCGGTGCTTTCAGTAGTATGGGCCCAATACTACTGTCCGCACCGCATCAGAATACACCCCAAGTCCTCCTCTTCAGATCCCAAATCCCAAGTACTCTATCATGCGTAGACCACTCTCTAATAGATCTCTCATAAGCCCCTCGCTGCTACCTACTCACTCTCAAGCATCTCATAGCAGCTCACCTCTTCCTAGGCTAAGGCATCACAAATCAGACCACTCTAGTCCTAATAGTAACACCTAGCCTACTCTATCATGCGAATACATCATATCAATATCAATATCACATAATATAAAGGTATTTTGGGAAACCACCGTCCGGGCGCGGACTGATCGTACACACATCTCTGCTCTACGTTTTTCAAAAATCTTTTACTCTTTTTGAAAATAAATCTCAAATCCTCAGTTTGATTACAAATACGCCCGAACGTGTACTCGAATCCCTCAAACCAAGGCTCTGATACCAACTTGTAACACCGCGAATTTTCAAAATAATTTTTCTCAAATATAAAAACATTTCTCATTTAATTTCATAAAACATTAAGTTTAAAATCCTAATTCACATCATACAAAATGCCAAGATCACATATATATCAAAGAATCCCATGCGTGTGTACTGATCAAGTCGGCGCCTTCCCACGCTCATCGCTAGTACCTGAAACAACAACACTAACACTATAAGCACGAAGCTTAGTGAGTTCCCCAAAATACTACACACATAACACATATTAGCCACTCGAGGCTATAACTCTATGGGTCCGTGCACCCAAACTTTGTGAACCCTCAGGTTCTAACTCTGGGAACCTTCCGGTTCCAACTCTATAAACATGCATAGCATAAATCACATAGAAGTAATGCAGTACAACACATCACATACACATAGGATACAAATACTCTGATCACATAACTCTGGTTACCTACTCAAGGTAAAGTATAGTGAGAAGACTCACCTCACGTATCTCGGTATTTCACGAATCCTAGAAATCCCTTGTGCTCGATCCTCCGAGCTCTAATCCTCCTATAGCATCATATGTCTCTAATTAACACTTTTATCACTAAGGTTGACTCTCCCTAAGAAGTCAACACAGGTCAACTCTGGTCAACGGTCAATGGTCAATGGTCAACGGTCAACTTTGACCATACTCGGCGAGTGCACTAGGGCGACTCGGCGAGTCTAGACGTTTTCACCAACTCTCTAGGATTCCCTTTTTGACACGTCGAGTACTCCCCTGACTCGACGAGTTCCACCTGGAAGAATCGCGAGGCCACCCCGACTCAACTCGCCGAGTCTCAAGAACAACTCGGCGAGTTCCAGTTCGACTCAATACACCTGTCAACCCTCTCTAAATCTCCCTGACTCACTGAGTCAACCCATAACTCGGCTGGATTGCTCACTGAGCGATTTAAGGGCAATCTTCAAGCTACTCGCCGAGTCTGTTCGTCGGACTCGGCGAGTCCATGCCATGCAACAACTCAAACTTGCTTCTGAGGTCAGATCCGCTCCAACAATTCATAGATCTGCCCTTCCTAAGCTGATTCATCACGTAAAGTCCTTATCTTGGTGTTAATAACACACCTCATGGCTCATAAATGGTGTTTTGACCTTAGTCATAAGGATTCCAATCCAAAACCCCCATGGATTCACAAAAAGCTTGGCCAAATGGACACTCAGGACCTCCAAGGGTCCAGATCTATAATCTAAATCGCTTAAGGGACCAAGGAAGCACTAGATCTAGCCACAAAAGGGCTCAATAAGCCCTAAATCAATATAACATCAACATAGCAGAGAATAGCTCGAAGATAGTACCTCAAATGTGATGTTCTGGACCCCAAACCCTCAGGAAGTGGCTCCTCTTGTTTCCCCTTGGCTGATTCTCCCTTTCCCTTGAAAGATGACACCTCCAAAGTCAATAATGGCTTCCTACTTTGCTCCAAATGCTCACACTCGCTAGGGTTTCACTCAAGGGACTGGTGAGCACAAATGACGGCCATAAGGCCCTTTAAATAGGTCCCAAACCCGAGAAATTAGGGTTTCATTAAAAAGCGTGGACTCGCCGAGTCCATACCTTGGACTCGCCGAGTCCAGGCGCGAACCCACGTCCAGAATCGCGTTTCTACTCGGCGAGACTGAGCTCCAACTCACCGAGTCCCCTCACAAAACATCAAAATTGAAAGCATAAAAGATACCTGGAAATCCGGGCTGTTACAGCATTGTTGGTTTTTACAAAATGAAGGTGGTAAGCAATTGAATTTTTTATTAATAAGAGCGATGGCATTCTGAAACTCTTCTTCATCGTCATATTTTGAGTCAGCTTCATATGACTGCGGTGGTGACTCATACGAAGTGGGATAGGTTTGAGTGTGAGGTGATTATACTACTAGTGCAAGTGGACCTCCGAAGTCTAAGCAGTCCTTGAGTACGGTGGACTCTTGAGCTTCCAACTCTCAATAGAGCTTATAGAGAGATAACGAGTGAATCTTCCTGTCACCTTGTACAATAATTTTGGCTGTTGTCCAGTGTCTTCCCAAGCCATTAAGGAACTATAGATTTGTTTCATGATTGCTGCGGATGGTACCCGCATTGGACAATTTTGTGACAATCAGGTTGAATCTCTTAAATGAGTCTTCCAACCTTTCACCGGAGTGGGCTTTGAAGTTGTTGAATTCATTAAGTGCTGTAGTGAGCTTCTTGTCTTGAGCCTGCTCTGAACCTTCGTACAAGTTTTTGAGAACATCTCAAAACTCCATTGCTGATTTGCAGTTTATGATGATGTCGAAGTTTTCAGGAGAAACTCCACAAGATATTTCATAAAAGGCAATAGCATCATTTTCCATCTTGTCTAGATCATCTTTGGTGGGACGGTTCAAAGCTGGTTGACCTCCTCCTAGCCTTGATGTGGCTCCATCAGTTTGGACTGGTGTAAGGACTGGGACATAGGGTCCTTCTTCTACGGATCTCCAGACATCTGTACCAAGTCATGTGAGATATCTTTCCATCCTTTGAGACAAGTGATGATACTCATTCGCAACCAGTATTGGGGCTCGATTAGAACCACCAACACTGGTGGAGACATTCAGTGATAACGATTGTGTCATTTTGAAGATTTTTTTGTTTAGAAATGAGCTTCAGTGGTATAGAAAGCTCTTCGAAAAATCAGAGTTCCAATTTTCAAAAAGCAACCACTATGGCTTTGATACCAATTGTTGAGAGAAAAACTTTGAGACACACTTGAACAAAAAGGTTAGAACAAGTATATAGCGGAATAGTTAATCTTGAAGGATCTGTTAGCTCAACAATAATATTAAGAGTTAGAAGTTAGTGAGTTAGATGTGGAAAAGTAAAGAAATGTAAATGACAACAATTGTTATATCAAGTATACACAAAAGCAGATTCATAACAAGGAATGCATTCAAACCGAGTTAGTAAGTGAGATCTAGCTTAGTGATTAAGTCACAAGAGACTTGCTCTTCGAAGAGAGATGATGAGAGTAAGAAGCTTTTATAAGTAAGATAGAATCAGAATTTAAAGATGTATATTAGAATTTTATAAGAGATTCACACACACTGAATACATTAGAAATGATCTTTATTCATAGAGAAGTTTAAAACTCTAATAGTAGCCATGTAAGGCATACTGGATATTAGAGTGTATTACAAAACATACAAAAAAAACTAAGTAAAGATATAGACTACGGTGCTGAAGACTTCGGATAGCAATTGATGAATAGGTTGCTTGACTACGGTGGCTTGGGCGCTGCGGTAGCAAAAGTTCAAGAGGGTCACTTTTTGATTCAACAATACCTTGTTATTGTATGATAATGGTAGGGGGTGAAATAGTCCCCAATTACCGGTTGAAATATAACGATGACAGATACCGACCGAAAGATACTGATGACAGTTACCGGTTGAAAGATACCGATGATAGATACAGGTTGAAAGATACCGATGATAGTTATCGGTTGAAAGATACCGACGATATTATATGGTATGTGGTATGATGGGGGAACTCACTAAGCTTTGTGCTTACGGTTTTAGGTTTGGTTCAGGTACCTCTTCGTCTAAGGGGAAGGAGCCAGCGGTGTAGCAGCGCATCACACATTCACACATGATTTCCGCAATGAGCTTCTGGGATTGTACTCTGATTTCCATCACTTATGATGTTATTATTTTGAGACACAACATTGTGGTTTAAATCTGATGTAATATTGAAAATGTTTTGGTAACATATTTTATGACTTCCTTAATTTAAAAATAAATTTTTGGCCTCAAATTTTGGGATGTTACAGAATTTATCGAAATCTTTATAAAGGACTAGGCATCGTGTTCCGAATTTTTCCTTTCAATCAAATTAACTATTTTTATTGTGATTTTTATATTACCAAAGGAAAATTTAACTTATCATGTTCACAATGACAAAGGTTCGTGGTTCTAACTTTTTTTTCATTTGGTATTTATTCTTTCTAATTGGTTTTTGTTTGTTCATTTAATGATTTCACATAGGTTGCAAGTTCTGGTGCATGGATACTACCTGTTCAAGAAAAAAATTATAACCATGTTGTATGTCCATGTCCAAGAGACCTACAAAAAGCACAAGTATAATTTTCTCTGTAAATAATTGTCCCCTTTCTCTGTTATGATCGCCATCAGCATGCATCACCATTTATTTCAAATCCTTCCATCCATTTTGTGGTATGTTCTTAATCTATATTACACTCCATAATCTCTATTTAAAGTTTCTTCTTTCTGAAGGTGATGTGAAGTACTAGAAATGAAACTCCTCTTTGGTGAATGATGACCTTTTTCTGGACATCAGGTCATATCAATTATTATATAAATTGATGAATATTTTGATTGATTTACTTATTTAGTAGTGTTGTACTACAAACTACTTTTGGATTGGGATTCAATAGCTCTTGCTCTCTCGATTTAAGTTCAACTCTCATCCATATTATTGATTTTATTATGTGGTAACATTCTCATGTTCCCTTACATATGAATTGACTTCATTTGTATGATCTTTAGACTGTAAAACACATGAAAATATAGGATGGGGATATGATTATGTCAAATGCATTTTTGCGTCTAACAATCGGAACATCAATCTATCCAACTTCATGGATCTAACTTTCATTTTTCAATAATAAAAAGGTGCACGAAGTGGAGTATTGTCCACGAAGGAAATTAGGAAAAACAAGGTGCTCCTAGTGGACTAGGTTTATTGGTTGGCTATGTAAATGGAAATGATGTTGTGATGGTAGTGTAGAAGTGGAGTCTAAGAAATTTTAGTTAGGGTCTATCTATGAAATTGTCTTGAGAGCATTTATTATTAAGCTGAAACAATGTATTTGAATCCCTTAATTAATAACTAGAAAAGGGACCCCCGCGTTGCGGGGGTCAGATTTCGATTAAACCATTTCCAAAAGGTTTGTTGTGTTTTTAGGTTTTTAGCAATTCAAGTTGTTGCAAGACGGTGTAATCAAAAAATCCAACCATTTGCTCTAGTATAGACATCTACTTAGAGAGATAAGTACATCAAGTGTACACTATCTATGTTTTGAACAAACAACATAAGGAATCGAGTAAACAACACCACACAATAGTATCTTGAAGTGTTATATGTTCGTTTCAACCGATGTGTTGATCAACATAATTCGACCGTGGGAAAAATTCAGTAAAGTGTGAAGATAGACAAAACTCACAGATTATTGACATTAGTGCAAAACCTACTATTAGATAGTTCTACTATCCCTAACTTTGTCCTCTCTTTCCTGATTTTTTCTTCCAACATGAGAAGATGGAACTTCCTAAGGGTGTCAACGCCATCCTACTTTAGTAGGAAAAATGGTGTTCTAACTCTCTCCAACCTATGATAGATTAAGTTATATCAATATCCTCCAACTGTAGTGGATCACTCTGTAGATTTTACTTTTTTGCCCTTAGTAGATTTAGATTGTACTTCAAACTAAATTTCCTTCACAGAAAAACACAAAAAGTACATTGTAAGTTATTTTTGTACTGAAAAAAATGGGATATTAAACTAACCTGCTCTTATGAAGTCAGATAGACCGAAATCTATAGCCTACAAGTGGGATTCATCTTTCCTTGACTTGAAAGAAAATTCTACAGAAATACAAAATCAATACAAATCACAATGTTAAATTTGTCTTTTTGGAAAATGATCTATGATGGCATGTATGTTTTTTCTAACCTTTCTAACTATGTTTTCTTTTCACTGGAACAATAAATTTCTAAAGATAATCAAAGAAGCCATCCTAGTTTTAACAAAAAACAATGGTTAAATAAATAAGATTTGGTCGAATATCAGGGAAGCTATTAGTGGCCACAAATCCAGGGCAACATATTGATGTTCATCACGAAATCACAGATTTCATATTGTAATCCTTGACTCACTAAAAAATTATCATATTACACATTTATATTTATACTTATATTGTTAGATTGATAAAATGTGTGAATACATACAAAAACTAACAAACTATTTATCACACTGCGAATCTATAAAGGAAGCTAATGCATTCTGTTTTTTAAGAGAAAATAAAGTGTTTCTTCTATGTGACGGGTCAATCACAGGTAAGGTAACATCTCCATAAGACTGATTGATTGACCCCTACAGAAACAAAAATCATAAGTCAAACCAACCGAGCTGCAACCCTAAAACATATCATCGAAGCCAAACCAACTGAGCTGCAACGTGATACCAATTCTATATGTTTCAAAAAGTTTTTAAAAATATATTTTTACCTTAAAATTAAGACAAATAAACAACGTAGTACTAATATTGTGTCAAACCCCAAAACCAAGAATGGTGGAAATGTTCTGGGGCGGAGGACGTCATGTAAAGTGTCACAACAGTGCAAAGTAGTAAACAAGCAACAAGATCATCCATTGCATTAATAGTAAAATTTTAATACATGAGTGTTGTTTTATAGAATAAGGCATGATAAGTAATCAAAATGAAAGACGAGTCTTGACTGCTCCATCTTCTCAAAACCTAGTAATCGTAGCTATCTACTGGTGACCTGAGAATACAAGTTATTTTGAAAGCGTAGATCAGCATTTAAGCTGGTGAATTCATAAGAATTTTAGTGTCATTGCATAGATTATACTACTAGTGCAAGTGGACCTCCGAAGTCTAAGCAGTCCTTGAGTACAGTGGACTCTTGAGCTTCCAACTCTCAATAGAGCTTATAGAGAGATAACGAGTGAATCTTCCTGTCACCTTGTACAATCATTTTGGCTGTTGTCCAGTGTCTTCCCAAGCCATTAAGGAACTATAGATTTGTTTCATGATTGCTGCGGATGGTACCCGCATTGGACAATTTTGTGACAATCAAGTTGAATCTCTTAAATGAGTCTTCCAACCTTTCACAGGAGTGGGCTTTGAAGTTGTTGAATTCATTAAGTGCTGTAGTGAGCTTCTTGTCTTGAGCCTGCTCTGAACCTTCGTACAAGTTTTTGAGAACATCTCAAAACTCCATTGCTGATTTGCAGTTTATGATGATGTCGAAGTTTTCAGGAGAAACTCCACAAGATATTTCATAAAAGGCAATAGCATCATTTTCCATCTTGTCTAGATCATCTTTGGTGGGACGGTTCAAAGCTGGTTGACCTCCTCCTAGCCTTGATGTGGCTCCATCAGTTTGGACTGGTGTAAGGACTGGGACATAGGGTCCTTCTTCTACGGATCTCCAGACATCTGTACCAAGTCATGTGAGATATCTTTCCATCCTTTGAGACAAGTGATGATACTCATTCGCAACCAGTATTGGGGCTCGATTAGAACCACCAACACTGGTGGAGACATTCAGTGATAACGATTGTGTCATTTTGAAGATTTTTTTGTTTAGAAATGAGCTTCAGTGGTATAGAAAGCTCTTCGAAAAATCAGAGTTCCAATTTTCAAAAAGCAACCACTATGGCTTTGATACCAATTGTTGAGAGAAAAACTTTGAGACACACTTGAACAAAAAGGTTAGAACAAGTATATAGCGGAATAGTTAATCTTGAAGGATCTGTTAGCTCAACAATAATATTAAGAGTTAGAAGTTAGTGAGTTAGATGTGGAAAAGTAAAGAAATGTAAATGACAACAATTGTTATATCAAGTATACACAAAAGCAGATTCATAACAAGGAATGCATTCAAACCGAGTTAGTAAGTGAGATCTAGCTTAGTGATTAAGTCACAAGAGACTTGCTCTTCGAAGAGAGATGATGAGAGTAAGAAGCTTTTATAAGTAAGATAGAATCAGAATTTAAAGATGTATATTAGAATTTTATAAGAGATTCACACACACTGAATACATTAGAAATGATCTTTATTCATAGAGAAGTTTAAAACTCTAATAGTAGCCATGTAAGGCATACTGGATATTAGAGTGTATTACAAAACATACAAAAAAAACTAAGTAAAGATATAGACTACGGTGTTGAAGACTTCGGATAGCAATTGATGAATAGGTTGCTTGACTACGGTGGCTTGGGCGCTGCGGTAGCAAAAGTTCAAGAGGGTCACTTTTTGATTCAACAATACCTTGTTATTGTATGATAATGGTAGGGGGTGAAATAGTCCCCAATTACCGGTTGAAATATAACGATGACAGATACCGACCGAAAGATACTGATGACAGTTACCGGTTGAAAGATACCGATGATAGATACAGGTTGAAAGATACCGATGATAGTTATCGGTTGAAAGATACCGACGATATTATATGGTATGTGGTATGATGGGGGAACTCACTAAGCTTTGTGCTTACGGTTTTAGGTTTGGTTCAGGTACCTCTTCGTCTAAGGGGAAGGAGCCAGCGGTGTAGCAGCGCATCACACATTCACACATGATTTCCGCAATGAGCTTCTGGGATTGTACTCTGATTTCCATCACTTATGATGTTATTATTTTGAGACACAACATTGTGGTTTAAATCTGATGTAATATTGAAAATGTTTTGGTAACATATTTTATGACTTCCTTAATTTAAAAATAAATTTTTGGCCTCAAATTTTGGGATGTTACAGAATTTATCGAAATCTTTATAAAGGACTAGGCATCGTGTTCCGAATTTTTCCTTTCAATCAAATTAACTATTTTTATTGTGATTTTTATATTACCAAAGGAAAATTTAACTTATCATGTTCACAATGACAAAGGTTCGTGGTTCTAACTTTTTTTTCATTTGGTATTTATTCTTTCTAATTGGTTTTTGTTTGTTCATTTAATGATTTCACATAGGTTGCAAGTTCTGGTGCATGGATACCACCTGTTCAAGAAAAAAATTATAACCATGTTGTATGTCCATGTCCAAGAGACCTACAAAAAGCACAAGTATAATTTTCTCTGTAAATAATTGTCCCCTTTCTCTGTTATGATCGCCATCAGCATGCATCACCATTTATTTCAAATCCTTCCATCCATTTTGTGGTATGTTCTTAATCTATATTACACTCCATAATCTCTATTTAAAGTTTCTTCTTTCTGAAGGTGATGTGAAGTACTAGAAATGAAACTCCTCTTTGGTGAATGATGACCTTTTTCTGGACATCAGGTCATATCAATTATTATATAAATTGATGAATATTTTGATTGATTTACTTATTTAGTAGTGTTGTACTACAAACTACTTTTGGATTGGGATTCAATAGCTCTTGCTCTCTCGATTTAAGTTCAACTCTCATCCATATTATTGATTTTATTATGTGGTAACATTCTCATGTTCCCTTACATATGAATTGACTTCATTTGTATGATCTTTAGACTGTAAAACACATGAAAATATAGGATGGGGATATGATTATGTCAAATGCATTTTTGCTTCTAACAATCGGAACATCAATCTATCCAACTTCATGGATCTAACTTTCATTTTTCAATAATAAAAAGGTGCACGAAGTGGAGTATTGTCCACGAAGGAAATTAGGAAAAACAAGGTGCTCCTAGTGGACTAGGTTTATTGGTTGGCTATGTAAATGGAAATGATGTTGTGATGGTAGTGTAGAAGTGGAGTCTAAGAAATTTTAGTTAGGGTCTATCTATGAAATTGTCTTGAGAGCATTTATTATTAAGCTGAAACAATGTATTTGAATCCCTTAATTAATAACTAGAAAAGGGACCCCCGCGTTGCGGGGGTCAGATTTCGATTAAACCATTTCCAAAAGGTTTGTTGTGTTTTTAGGTTTTTAGCAATTCAAGTTGTTGCAAGACGGTGTAATCAAAAAATCCAACCATTTGCTCTAGTATAGACATCTACTTAGAGAGATAAGTACATCAAGTGTACACTATCTATGTTTTGAACAAACAACATAAGGAATCGAGTAAACAACACCACACAACAGTATCTTGAAGTGTTATATGTTCGTTTCAACCGATGTGTTGATCAACATAATTCGACCGTGGGAAAAATTCAGTAAAGTGTGAAGATAAACAAAACTCACAGATTATTGACATTAGTGCAAAACCTACTATTAGATAGTTCTACTATCCCTAACTTTGTCCTCTCTTTCCTGATTTTTTCTTCCAACATGAGAAGATGGAACTTCCTAAGGGTGTCAACGCCATCCTACTTTAGTAGGAAAAGTGGTGTTCTAACTCTCTCCAACCTATGATAGATTAAGTTATATCAATATCCTCCAACTGTAGTGGATCACTCTGTAGATTTTACTTTTTTGCCCTTAGTAGATTTAGATTGTACTTCAAACTAAATTTCCTTCACAGAAAAACACAAAAAGTACATTGTAAGTTATTTTTGTACTGAAAAAAATGGGATATTAAACTGACCTGCTCTAATGAAGTCAGATAGACCGAAATCTATAGCCTACAAGTGGGATTCATCTTTCCTTGACTTGAAAGAAAATTCTACAGAAATACAAAATCAATACAAATCACAATGTTAAATTCGTCTTTTTGGAAAATGATCTATGATGGCATGTATGTTTTTTCTAACCTTTCTAACTATGTTTTCTTTTCACTGGAACAATAAATTTCTAAAGATAATCAAAGAAGCCATCCTAGTTTTAACAAAAAACAATGGTTAAATAAATAAGATTTGGTCGAATATCAGGGAAGCTATTAGTGGCCACAAATCCAGGGCAACATATTGATGTTCATCACGAAATCACAGATTTCATATTGTAATCCTTGACTCACTAAAAAATTATCATATTACACATTTATATTTATACTTATATTGTTAGATTGATAAAATGTGTGAATACATACAAAAAATAACAAACTATTTATCACACTGCGAATCTATAAAGGAAGCTAATGCATTCTATTTTTTAAGAGAAAATAAAGTGTTTCTTCTATGTGACGGGTTAATCACAGGTAAGGTAACATCTCCATAAGACTGATTGATTGACCCCTATAGAAACAAAAATCATAAGTCAAACCAACCGAGCTGCAACCCTAAAACATATCATCGAAGCCAAACCAACTGAGCTGCAACGTGATACCAATTCTATATGTTTCAAAAAGTTTTTAAAAATATATTTTTACCTTAAAATTAAGACAAATAAACAACGTAGTACTAATATTGTGTCAAACCCCAAAACCAAGAATGGTGGAAATGTTCTGGGGCGGAGGACGTCATGTAAAGTGTCACAACAGTGCAAAGTAGTAAACAAGCAACAAGATCATCCATTGCATTAATAGTAAAATTTTAATACATGAGTGTTGTTTTATAGAATAAGACATGATAAGTAATCAAAATGAAAGACGAGTCTTGACTGCTCCATCTTCTCAAAACCTAGTAATCGTAGCTATCTACTGGTGACCTGAGAATACAAGTTATTTTGAAAGCGTAGATCAGCATTTAAGCTGGTGAATTCATAAGAATTTTAGTGTCATTGCGTAGTAAAACTGTAAAGAAAAGACTAGTAAATGTTTAGTGAAAAAGTTTGTATATGTATGAAAACCCTAGAAAATCCTATATTTCCTATTAGTATAAAAGTAGTCTTCTACCAAGACCCGACTGTTTTGAAGGTTTGCCTCTCTGTAAGAATGAAGGTTTTTCACATGTAGAACTATAATTATCAAATATAGCCTTACATTACCCTTTATGAGAGAAGATCACAATTTGAAAATAATGGTAAAATGTATATGTGTACTACAGTATTATTTGTATTAATCACTAAAGTAATAACTACCTTAAAACCAATGGTTTAAGGAAAAATGTGATAGGATTGTTACCATACTAATCTGACTAAAACACGACGATGAAGGACATCGGAAGAAATGACATTTGGCACCCGTAGACTTGCAAGTCCCACTGTAGCGAACAGAAAAGGTGTAGGATAGTCAATCTAGTATAGATCTATACAAAAAAACTCATGCTCTCCCTCCAGGAGATTCTGGTTACAACACATAACGAAATGGTCGATGTGTCATGAAGTAGTACCTCACATTATGTTATCTCCGAATCTAGTTATAGTAATAGTATTCTTTGTAGAGTATTCTCTATATAGTATTCTTTGTATAGTATACTGTCTAGTATTCTCTGTCCAGTATTCTCTGTTACAGTATGTAATACTATCTCTTCATATAGTATGTTATAGTATCTCTTCATATAGTATGTAGTATATTTGTATAGACTCATGAATGAACTGACTCTTGTGTGATTCCTTGTACTTGGAATAGTAAATAGTGTCTCCTAAACTATACTTGTTATAGTTACTAGTAATGTATGTATATGACTGAATGTATGCCCTTGCTACCTAAAGGTACTGAATTGACTGATAGAACTTTTATGTCTATCTATGTATACATAATATATAACTAATATTTAGATGACATTCGGACAAATAACCGATACCCTAAAGCCACATCCAAACAAGGAAAAGGAATTAAAGCGAGCTAGCAGTCCTAAGTCCTTTAAAAATTACTTATATAACTATACATATATAGGCATGCATTTGACAATATAAATATTTAAAAGAAGTTTTGTAAAACATTTGAAAAGTTTAATAATAAGAATTAATGACTTGATGTCAAATGATAAAACCTTTGTTTGAAACACAGTTGTAACAGAGTTTGAAAGGAAATATATAGTATGTAAGACATTTTGATAAAGAGTTTAACATGTAAAAACGTTTGAGAAAGTCATTTTAAAGTGGTATGCTTGGTAAAACAGTTAAAAGCGTAGTAAATCCATAGTTTGATAGTTATTAATCACATGTGATTAATATAATAACTAACATGATTCAACTTGTATCCACCCCCCCCCCCATAAAAGCATTTAAAAACATTTAAAAGGTTCATTAAGGGGTATAAACTCACCTGTAGTGAGTGGTTTGGATGAACGGATGGTATATGATGCTAAGTGTCAAGTGAAGACTTGAGCATACAAACGGATCCTATTTAACATATATTGACACATATATGTATCTTATTAGTCAATTAACAACTAATAAATCAAATAAAGACACCCTAAAACATGGATAACACTTTGATTCAAGTGATAGGAGTACATTAGGGTTGCATCTAAGGGGTGTAGGGCTTCTTAAAGGAGTTTATGGTCCAAATGGTAACAACTCATGAGTTTACGGCCCATGGTCATTTCCCCATGAATTTATGGCCATAAAATCATGGTACTAAGTACTATTTTGTGTTTTCAGGTCTTATAAGTCCTAAAGAAGTATCTTTACTTCAAGTCTAAGCCTTCGGAAGCATTAGTGGCACAATAGCACCACTTTATAGAGTTTACGGCCCATAGATCATTTCTCTATGAGTTTACAACTGTAAACTCTATGTAAGCTTGGTATTTTTGATGTTTAAGGTCCTAAACACTTCAAGGAAGTGATCTAGACTAGTATCCAAGGCTAAGGAAGGGACTAGGGTGCACTTTGCCCCATCTATTAGGGTTTCCAGCCGAAGAACATGCCTTGGCCGTAAACACCTTTCATCTTGTGTTTCTTTTTGTTTTCTAGTTGAATAAGAAGTGAAACAAGCCTTATAACACACTAGGGTAAGAATACTTACAATAAAGGAGCTTGAAAGGGTGTTTAAGGTCCAAGAACACTAGTGTGTGTTCTTGGTGTTCTTGGTGTTTCTTGAAGATCTAAACAAACATGATTTTGATGGATGAAATCAATGAATGAAGTTAGTTAATAAGGTGTATCAAATAATCAAGGGATAGAACATGCCTTGGCCGTAAACACCTTTCATCTTGTGTTTCTTTTTGTTTTCTAGTTGAATAAGAAGTGAAACAAGCCTTATAACACACTAGGGTAAGAATACTTACAATAAAGGAGCTTGAAAGGGTGTTTAAGGTCCAAGAACACTAGTGTGTGTTCTTGGTGTTCTTGGTGTTTCTTGAAGATCTAAACAAACATGATTTTGATGGATGAAATCAATGAATGAAGTTAGTTAATAAGGTGTATCAAATAATCAAGGGATAGAATACTTACACCTTTGATGATCTAAGGATGGAATGTGGATGATACTTGAGAGCAAACCAGAGTTGTAGGCTTGAAATGGCAAGAATGAATCAGAATGGCTAAGTTTTTCTTATATAGGTCATGGAGTTTACGGGCCCAGTACCATTTGAACCGTAAACTCCAAACTCTTGGAGTTTTGGAAATTAAATGTTGTACACTTTACCCTAAAGTATCATCTCTCCAATTGTCTCTTGCAGTAGTAGGCTTTATGATAAGTTAAAAACTAACTTGAAGATCGATTAGATCTATAAAACAGGTAAAGTAATAAACGAGTAAACAGCAAGAACACAAGAATGGATCAAAGATGTTGAATTATTACTTAACAATCCTCAGCAGAGCTCGATAAAGAACTTCTACTATAGAGGATTTAGGGTTTACAAGAACGATGAAGAAATAATTTTGTGAAGCTATCGTAATTACTATCGTAATCTCTATCAAACGTTAACCTAATATGCATGCAAGCACATTAATTTATACTAAACCCTATCAGCACACGGTTGGACAGGCCCAAACCGGAGTAACAAAACTTGGACTATTAACTTAGCCCAATTTACGCAATACATCAAAAATGCTACGCTCCCCAACAATCTCCCTCTTTGCGTCAAATTGGAGCGAGATCACTTTGTCTTCTTACTTAGGCCAGCAGTAGCAGGAACCTTCTTCTTTACAGTCTCAAACAGACGAGAGATAAGTGCGAGAATCGTCTGTCTGAACCGAATGTACCATTGTATCATATCATCAAAATACTTGATATCACCCGCTATATTTTCCTTGAACCTGTGGATGATCCCCAACACATGCTCAAGACAAGCAGTGGTATAAAGATGTTTATCAGCTAAGGCAAAGAGAAATTTCTGTCCTTCACTCCTAGTGAACATGACGGAGTTTCGCCTCGGGTCAATTTTTCCCATCTTCATCTGGTTTAGATCACTGGCCGAGCCAACAGGAGATATCTTCGGTTTCTTCTTGAAGACATTTGCAATCTCCTGATCCATTAGGGCGACCTCCATGATATAGCACACCAACATCCTCTTGAGATGGTCAATGATCGGACCATATTAAACTTCATTAGTCAGTAGGATGTTGTGCAGGACGATCGAGTCATGGGGGTTGAGGTTTGGTAGATCTGCTAAAGAGATGGCATGTTCGGTTTTTGCAGATCCTCTGACGACCTTGAACCGAACGTTGATAAATCTCCCTTCAGTGTATGGTTTCAGGACCCGAACGTTGATGATCTTCTGAGCGCTCCAGGTTTGATACTGAGGTTGAGCAGCCTTCAGATAGAATTCAATCAATTCCCGATCAACCTCCGGATGAGGATGAGGGAACTCAGCAACGTTGGCGAAGGAGTGAAAGATGAACGCCTTTCGGGTTAAGGGCATGTCGAACTGAGAGTCAACGGAGTTGTAGCAGTCAAAAGAGATTACCGGTTCAAGCCATAAGATGCTTGGAGTATCGATTGCCTCTTTTATCATCCTCTCGAGAGTCCAGGCAGGAAAAAGAGTCTTCCTACTCTCGAGAAGGTCGTGGGCTTCTTTCTTTTTGCGTTCTGCTTCTTCAGTTTCTCTTGCCACACGAACATTATCATCTTCATCATTGCATCGACTTTTGCATTTTAGCAAGTCGGCAATGGTTTCATTGTCTTCTTCTTCATCCTCATCAGCAAGTTTCTTGCCTTTATCCTTCACACCCGAACCAGAGGCTTGGCCTACAGGAGGAGGTTTGGTTGTGTGAGTTGCCTTTGAGGAATGAGGTGGTTGCGATCCAGACTCCTTTTCTCCCCCTTGTTTCGGATTGGACACGAAATCGGGTAGCCCTTCAATTTTACTAAGCAGATCCAGGGCAGGAGCGAGCTTCTCTGCAAGGGCACGCCTCACAGAATGATTTAGGATTGGATCATGCGCTTCGAGGATGTTGGATATGGCTGAGTGTACATCCGAAACACATGTCTTGATGACCTCCCGTTCGGATCGAAGAGCGTCAATTTGTTGTTGAGAATTGGAAAGTTGAGCACTCTTAACCTTTAGGGCAGTGGTCTTCCTTGCCAAGACATCCATCAACGAGTTCTCAGCAGCCAGATCCTCTTGGAGTTTAGAGAGGCGCTCGTCAATAGATGCACGGAAGGCAGAGTTGTCATATGTCAGAGATTGACGAAGTGTGGCAAAGGACTTCAACTCTGTGGAGACAAACGTGGCCAACTGTTGAACAATTGGTTCCAACGTTGTCTTGGTGGCAATGGCACTCTCCTGTAAAGATTGTAACAGGGTAGAGGCATCAGAGAATAGTTTATCGACTTTTGCAGTCGCGGCCTCACAGGCTTTCGTCGAGGCATCAATGGCGGCGGTTGCAGAAGCGACCGAATCTTGCTGAGCCCTTAAGAAGGCATCAACAATCTTCTGAAGAGCAGCTTCAGAGAGAGATGATTGAGAGTTGGAGGAAGAAGCAATGAGCAAGTCAACCTTGTCATGTAGCTCCTTAAGATGTTTCTTTGTTACCGGAGCATCCTCATCATCGTCGCTTTGCACTTGAAACGGACTGTAATAGACCGAATCAAATGTCATTTGTTCCCCGCCAAGGAAAGGGTTATCTCCGTTAGAGACATGATCGGGAGATGGTGGTGGTGGTGAAGTTGGGGGTGTAGTGGTATGAGTAGGTTCAGGTTGAGTGGGGTGTAGGTGTAGGTGTAGGTGCAGGTTCGGTTTGTTTTTGAGTAGGGGTAGGTTCGAGTGCTTTTTGGGTTTCGGTTGTGTGTATGGGTTCGGTTGCTGGTGGAGGTTCGGTTGCATCGGTATGAACCCCCGTATCAGATACGTTGGTTGTAACCTTTGCAGTGGATGTTGTTGTTGCATCGGTGAAGATGGGTGGTGGCATAGGGAATGAGGTTTTTGGAATATGGGTAAAAGGGTTTATGGTGGGAATAGAAGTAGGAATTGTTTGAGTAGGAGAGGGAATTGGAGAAGTATGGATTTGCATTTCAGGGGTAGATGATATGGGTGGTGTGTTGCCTCTTGGAGGTGTGTTGCCTCTTGGAGAGTCGTCAGAATCCGAACTCTCACCCTCCGATTCACTGGAAGAGGAAGCGATAATAAGCTTTCGCTTTGGTTGTGTCTTTCGCCTCTTCTGCTGCGGTGACTGAGCAGCTTTGGTAGATTTCCTCTTCTTAGGAGAAGGGCCTTTAGCCCCTTTCGCCATCTGTTTGCCTTTGTCAGCCTTTTTGCCTCTCAGAGCAGGCTTATCGGCATCGTGAATTGATTTGAGCATCTCCGGCGTGAGATCCCTCGGACCAGATTTCTTGAACTCCTTGTAGGTCCGGATGATCCTGCTGTCAGCTGGAACATCAGCGTACATGGTTTCCAGAATGGAACCACTGAAAGGGAATTTTCAAGCATCGGAGACGATGATCTTCGTGGTATGGAATGTACCAATCGAAGACATCGGTGCGCCGGCGACAGTGGGAATGCTGTATTTGTCCATGACCCACTTCGTAATGAGGGTCCAAAACCTGGCATACGACACCTCAGAATGCCGTGAACAGGAGGATAAACTCTGGATGAGTTGCTGCCAGAGAACAAACACATAATCAACGTTAATACCGTTGTAGACACCGTACAAGATGGACAGGAATAGTCGACTGGAGCCATCTGAACCAGAGCTTCTTTCTGAAAGACCCTTGAATAGCACAGTGAACATTCCGTTCCACTATGGCGGCAAACACGATTTCTTGAACTTAGCGACGGAAGTTAGCGCCTCCGTATACCCCATATTGTAGAACATGTTGAAGAGGTGCCCCATGGGAATAGTCTCTGGATTAACCCTTGAAGGGTCAGCTTCAAACCCTAGCAGTGAGCCAAATCGTTGCTTGGAGATAGAGGCTTTGTGATGAGAAACTTCGAAGAAGATCCTGTCAACGACTTTGTCGTAATGAGCCGTCGCGTAGATCTGTGAGAGAAACTCCATGGGAACTGATTCCACCCTTGAAAGTGCAGGTGCAATTGGTGAATACTTTAAGCACTCGATGATTGGGAACATGTAGGAATCATAGGCGTGAGGGGTTAAGTCAATGATGAGACATTGCTGAGGGCGAATGGGAAGGATGTGAGAAGTAGCATGAACAAAGGATGAATCGGCCATTGTTGAAGAGAGGGAAGAAGATGATGAACAGTTAGGGTTCAGGAAATTCTTGCTTTCTTGGGAATTTTGATTACAGTAAAGAGGTAAATGGTAGAGGATGTCACCTTTTATAGTGGGTTTAAGGAGAGAGAAAGATCTGCCCAAATCTTCTATCGAAATACCAAGAGTTTTCCGGAGGTGACTGATGCGTGACAGTTGGGGAACCGATGATCACGCATGAGAGAGAATGTCAGATTCCGAAGAACACGCCTCCCATCAGGCGCCGTTTCTGATAAACCGTTTCAAATTCACACGCGCCTTTCTGTGCCAGAGGAGAACCGTTTCAAATTCGCACACGCGTCTGCGACGTCAGATAGAGATTAGACGCTTAAAATTCGCACGCGTTCCCTATTCCGCCGGTTGAAATCAAATCAATTAATCTCCCGCCTGAGTCAGCAACTCCTCATCTTATCCCTTTAAAGTGGAACGACATCTTTTGAATAATACGCCCACGTGGATTAACATTGACCACAACTTATAATCAACCACCAATCCAATGAAATAGCCTGTAATTATTAGAACCAGAATCTTGGAAAATCAAAGATTTTCGTGCTAAGGGTGTAAAAAGAAAAGAAATAAAGCAAATCTTTTTAGGAATAATTGTGATGTCAATAATGACACGAAACAAATGATCCCGGACACGAATCTCTTCCTTCAAAGTCAAGAGAGACCTTAAAGTGTTAGTGTGGGTTCCCGTTGAATAACGATCAAACACTTATTAAGAAGTGTTGAAAGGCTTCTTTTAATTAGGCTTCTTAGGGTGGCTTTAGCTTTGATTCATCAGTTCTAATCTTGAAATAAGATAGAAAGTGAACAAAGTACTTGTGAGACCGGTGTAGTCTGTTGAACAAGTAGGTAGGAAATAATTTTTAAAGTGGCTTGGAAAATATAAAATCTCAACAAAAAATTAAAAACTGGATCCCAAGGGAAGAAATGTTATGGTGTTTAACAATTTCATAGGAATCACACAAAATAAAAATTTGAGATTTCATGTAGATACGTCCGTCAATTCGTTAGTGAAAACTTGAGCAAATTAATTGTTCACCGTCAATTCAGATTTGGTATTGAATTTTGGGTTTCACTCAGCTCGTAGTGGCACGAAACTATGATCATAAACGCAGTTTTTGAGTAACCATAAACCTCAGTGGTAATTTCTGAGAGTCTCAAGGGTTACGTAGGTGAAACGAATTTAATGGAGAAATGTAATAGAGATGGTGTAAGAAATCAAAGTACCTCTGCTGCGAAAAGTAGGACCAAGCAGAAAACTCTTATCTCATGTGAGAAGAGAGTTAGGTAGCTCACGATTAGAATAAGTGTGGTAGCCTAATTGGGAAGACAAGGTTTGTGTATACCATGTCATTAAGGCTATTATTCAGAATCTGATGAGGCTTTGGGCACATACAGCAGCATGCTTCTAGGGACACTTAACTAATTCTACAATTTCCCCATAAGCGAACACACAAATAAAATAAAATTAAAGACAAAAAGCAAATAAAGAACAAAATATTTTTGGTGTTTTTGATATTTGAAGAAAAGATATATTTTTGGAATTTTTGATATATAAAAAAAATAAATGATAAAAAAAAATAAGACTGAGAAAGAAAATAAAAAGATAAAAAAAAAACTTTGGAAAACTTTGGAACCGAACCCGAGCGTTCGGTTGATTTCGGTTGAGAAAAATTTTGAAAAACCGAACCCGAGCGTTCGGTTGATTTCGGTTTTGAAAATTTTTGAAAAACCGAACCCGAGCGTTCGGTTGATTTCGGTTTTGAAAAATTTTGGAAAAGCGAACCCGATCGTTCGGTTGGTTTCGGTTTTGAAAAATTTTGGAAAACCGAACCCGAGCGTTCGGTTGGTTTCGGTTTTGAAAAATTTTGGAAAGCCGAACCCGAGCGTTCGGTTGGTTTCGGTTTTGAAAAATTTTGAAAAACCAAACCCGAGCGTTCGGTTGATTTCGGTTTTGAAAAATTTTGGAAAAGCGAACCCGAGCGTTTGGTTGGTTTCGGTTTTGAAAAATTTTGGAAAACCGAACCCGAGCGTTCGGGTGGTTTCGGTTTTGAAAAATTTTGGAAAACCGAACCCAAACCTTCGGTTGGATTCGGTTTTGAAAAATTTTGAAAAACCGAACCCGAACGTTCGGTCTATTTCGGTTACCAAAGAAATTAGATTTTCAAATAGGAAATACTTTTGACAAAAAGGAATGAAATAGAAACACTTATACATGAAATTTACAACCAAGAAAACCACCTTTGATTGATGAGCGAAGTGCAGATTATCTAACCGAACCCGAGCGTTCGGTTCATTTCGGTACATGAGTACAAAAACCGAACCCGAACGTTCGGTCTAGTTCGCTTCTTACTTGTGAGATTGAGAGGTAGTTTGTGGTACTGACTCTGATTCCATCATACCTAGCCCTTGTAGAATTGTGTTGAATGACGCTTCAGGAAGAGCTTTGGTAAAGACATCAGCCAGTTGATCAGTGGTTCTAACAAAGTGAATTTAAACGTTTCCATCTTCCACATGATCTTTGATGAAGTGATACCTCAGTGCTATGTGCTTAGTTTTGGAGTGTTGCACTGGGTTATGACAGATCCTAATTGCACTTTCAGAGTCACAATATAGTGGGATCTTTTTCATATTGAGTCCATAGTCTCGGAGTTGACTCTGGATCCAAATCACTTGAGAGGTACAGGATGCTGCTGCTATGTATTCTGCTTCAGCTGTAGACAAAGACACACACGTTTGTTTCTTCGATTGCCAGCTAACCAACTTCCCATCAAGAAATTGGCAGCCTCTAGTGGTGCTTTTTCTGTCCAGTCCACAACCTCCAAGGTCTGCATCTGAGAAGGCTTGAACGAAGAAGCCTGAGTTGGGAGGATACCATAGACCTAAAGAGGTAGTTCGCTTGAGACATCGTAGAATGTTCTTTGCTGCAAGCATGTGAGGTTCGCATGGGTTGGCCTGAAATCTAGCACAGTAACAAACAGAAAACATTATGTCAGGCCTGCTAGCAGTGAGATACATCAGAGAACCGATCATCTGGCGATAAAGCGTTATATCAACAGCCGGTTTATCCAAGGATGGAGTGAGCTTGGTGCCGAACGCCATTGGAACTTTGACTTTTGAGTCTCCCATCATGCCAAATTTTGCAAGGAGAGTCTTCGTGTAAGCTTCCTGATTAATAAAGATGCCTTCGGGTCCCTGTCTAATGTTTAAACCAAGGAAAAAGTTAATAGGACCCATTGAGCTCATTTCAAATTTAGTCTCCATCAGCTTTCTGAATTCAGCCGTTAAGCTAGGATTCGTTGAGCCAAAGATGATATCATCGACATAAATTTGAACAATCATAAGGTGGTTACCTTCCTTCTTACGGAAGAAGGTTGGGTCAACCGAACCTTGTTTGAATTTGGACATCTTTAAAAATTTATTCAGCGTTTCATACCAGGCTCTCGGAGCTTGTTTCAGAGTTTGGAATCTGGGCTTATGGGGCTTGACAACGTGCGAACGATTGGAATCTGGGCTCGCTCTCGTTTTCTCCCATGCATTTTCAGAGTTTGGAATATTTAGGTTCGTGGTCGATATTTATTCGCATTGGAACTGTGGTCGATTGATTAGGAGCGAAAGAATTTGGAATTGATTTATGGCCTCGATCTAACTTGGGTTCACGTGATTATGCTTGGAACGAAAGAGGTAAGGACCGAAAGCGAACCTGTTCTCGAACCGAACATGGTTTCGGTTCAATGAACCTGGACCGAACTTGGTTTCGGTTGCTTGTACTTGGAACGAATGGTCGATTTGCATCTCACATTTCTCAAACGATCCTAGTACTTGGAACGAAAGTATGATTCGCGAGTATTAATTTTGGGGTCTTGCATTTGTTCCAGTCGTTGCATCCCTTTTATCAGGCGTCTAAATTGGGGAAGAAGATAAACATATTACACTTATGGTCCCTGAAACTTCGGTGATTTGACTCCTTTGGTCCCTATGCATTTCATGCCTTGGCAGTTTTGCACCAATTCCAGATTTTGTTGCAAATAAAGGGGTTTATTGGTGCACGATTACAATTTCAGCCCCTGAGTTTCTGGAAAGTGATAATTTCAGCCCATTTTTTGAAAAAGTTTATAATTTTAAGGGCTGGTGAACAGTTTTTAATTCTTTAATGCATATATTTTTTCGTGAACAGAAAATTATGGATTCCATCAAGTCTTGGCGGTTCGGAAAGTCGTTTTTCGTGATAACGTCAAATTTTCACGACTTTTTTCGGATTTTATACTTTATTGTGTATATCATTTTGTCACGGGGGAGCATAGTAAATTTTTATCCATTCAAGATCATTCTCATGACCATTTGAAGGCTTTATAATCATGTTTTTGATTATAAATCGGCGGAGAATTTGGTATGGTCATTCGAAATTGGATTTGTGACTTTTCAAAGTTGAAGATTTTTTATAAAGCTTGTGGTAGAATTAAGAAGGTAGCTTTTACAGCGGAAGTTCTTCATCGAGCTCTGCTAAAGCTTTTATAGAGAAGTATCCTTTACAGCGGAAGTTCTTTATCGAGCTCTGCTAAGGACTTGTTATATCTCTGACTTCTTGTATTTTCTCGATCAAGTGGCGTTACGAATCTTAAAGTTTGGGTTGTTACATGATATTTTTTGATGGATTATATCATTAGCTTATTTGAAGATCATTGTGACTTGGAGGGGGAGCTCTTCAAAGACAAGAAGTGATTTGGTTTCTTTATTCTGAAATGGGTTTTTATGGCGGGCTTGGTTTTCATGAAATTTTTTTTTAGGATTACATTCGAAAATGAAGTTTAAAGACATTACTTCAGTGCTTGATTTATATATCCTAGAGCTCGTGTTTGAAGACTATTGAAGAATCAAGATTCATGGACTGCTTCATCTATTCCTCGTTGCAAGATCTTTTTATTCGCTAGATGCTTGTTTTGGAAATTAAAGCATTGTCATCCATTCCATACTTTGAGGGGGAGATTCTAGGGTTTCAAAGCACTCCATGGATGATGGAAATGGGCCCCTTGATGAAGTGTAGGTTAAAAGCCCAAGACTTGTCTTTTCCCTATAAATAGTCATGTATTATTCACAATTAGGGTTAAGAGTGAGGCAAAATGTAGCCGCCACGTGAGGTTTCTTATGTAGTGTTAGATTCTTTAGTCTATGTTGAAAGTGTAATTTATTCCTCATATTTGAATAAATCGAGTGATCATTCAACATAATCTTCATAATTGTGTTTGTTCTTATTTTCCGCATTTTGTTCATCAAATCTCAATTAGGGTTTTATTCCCAACACTTTAGAACACTCAAACCGACTCCAAAAAGCTTAAAAGTTAGCAGAAACAGTTTTGACTTCCAATGGAGTGCTTGACTGAACAGGATAGAAAATTTCGGGTTGTCACATCATCCCCCTTAGAGGGAATTTTGTCCCGAAATTAGATTTTAAGCAAGGAAGTAGCAGGAACAATCAAGTAAAAAGGGATGAGGATATTTCAGTTTTACTGATCCTCGCACTCCCATGTGAATTTCGGTCCTCGCTTCGCGTTCCAGTGAACCTTCATCTATGGGATGCGGCTTTGCTTCGTCCGCTTGATCTTTCGCTTCATGGTCACTACGGTTCTTCCACAAAGGTGAGGCTCTCGTTGAACTCGATCTTGTCGAGTGGGATTACAAGAGTCTCGTCGAACAGACACTTTCTCAAGTTCGAGACGTGGAAGGTAGAATGTACATTGTTAAGTTTGCGGGGTAGGTTGAGTCGTAGAGGCTTCTAAGCTCTTTCTTACTACGAGAGTAGATACGTAGGTCATTTATAATGACAATAACAAACTGATGCAAGTAAGGACGACATGCCCTATTCATTTAGACCATGAATACTGTGGCACATTTGTCTTATCCGAGGGGTATCACTACGGACTCGTAGCGTCCACATCGAGTTCGGAAGGTCGTCCTCAGGACATCCCTTCTCTAACACTCGTAACTAGTGATATTCAGATCTCAGGTCCATCTCCGAAAGGTAAATCGTTTCCTTGTGGTTGGTCAACCAATTCATCTATGCGAGGCAGAGGGTAACGATCACTAATGGAAATCTTTTCGAGGTCTCCATTAGTCGATGCACATACTAACTAATCCGTCTTTCCTCTTGACGAACCAAACTGGAGTTCCCCATGGTGAGAAACTTGGTCTTATAGAGCCATTGCTGAGCAGTTCATTAAGTTGACCGGACAGTTCTTGCATCTCTGTAGGTGCTACACTATAGGGCGATTTGGTTACAAGGGTAGCATTTGATTGGACTCTAAGTTATTCGCATGATAGCATGATTACTCGTAGTCTTGAGTAGTGTCTGTCCTGAAGTTCATTTTAGGAGTCATATTTGGTTCATCAATCACAGCTTCATGCATACGAGTCGTATATAATTAAGAATAAAAAGGCAGTCGAATAAATGATTCTTCTTTAAGCTCACATCCAAACAAGGAAAAGAAGTTAAAGTGGAATCATCAATTCTAAACCTATAGAACCTTGATTATATATCACCCTTGTGTATACATGCTTCAGCGATAGATCAACCGTATGGGTCTTCGGATTGAACTTGACGTACTGTACGAGTGGTATTCCTGGAAGGTTTGCTGAGGTTTCTTCGGGAGGGACACAAATCATAAGGTATTCTATGCATGAGTACCTCGGAGTTCTAGAATGACGGTTTCGCTGGGAAGGCGATTACAGAGAAAGAGATGTACACACAAAACTGGTATTATGAGGTTCGAATTGACCCAATTTGTACGATAATGTCAGACTATTCGGAATAAGAGGCATTAGACTTAGATCATAAACGATGTTACAAATATCACAGCAGTGCAACTTCTAACAGAGTTTCAGTACTTTAGATTAACTACAAGACAACTGTTGCGAACAAGGTATACTATAAAAACCAAGTATACGCAGCACGAGAGCCCCTTGCACCAGCATCGGTTGTGGAAGTGATGTGTCGGGTCGGAGTTATGTGGACGTGGGTGCTTTCGTTGTTCCTCCTTTTCAAACAATTCCTTTTAAAGTGACCTATTTCACCGCAACCATAGCAAGCTTGGTTGACTCCGATGTCAGGGATTTGAGTAATGGGTCGTGCCGGTGCTCCATAGCTACGAGCATGGTGCCTTATTTTGTCGCGATTGTAGCATTGCATTTCATGGAAAGCCCCAATATGATGAAAGATGTGACAACCAAAAATTTCCGTTAGTTTTAACGTCAAAGTTAACGTCGCAGTTAACGTCGAAATTAGTTACGTCAAAAATTAGCCAAATTTATCCCGAAAATATTTTTGACCGGACTTAAACCCGTTGGAATATTTTAATTAATATTCGTCAAGCGAAAATAAATTCACGTAAATAATCTTTCCATATATTTGGAAAAAGTTTATTTTTATTTACAGCCATTTAACCGGGTAAAATTTTTTAAACCCCGTTAAACATAAGTATCGGGTAGTCGTATACCGGGTACAACACCCAAGCCCTATATAAGGGTGGGTGGACACTCCTTAGAAACCTTTTACCACCTTAGACCCTCTCTCTCTCTACTTTGTCTCTCTACAAACGGGTTTTGGTCAAAAATCGTCCCTCCGAGCCTCAAATCGGTAAGTAAACCTCCCTAGCTTGTTGTTCAACACATCTATCTTCCAAATTCGTGACTTAATCATCTGGAAACCTCAAGAACATGATTTTACGGTCTTGGGAGCCTCCCAAAACCGTAAACCCCTTGGATGTGGGTTTTAATGCTCAAAAACCCTTCCCAAACACTTCTCATGCTTAGCAATGGCTTAGAGACTTACCCGAAAGGACTTAGAACACCAAAATTGGACCAAATGGGGAGTAAACATGAGTTTATGGTCTAAGGATGTTGTTAGACCATAAACCCATGTTCATGGGCCATAAACACCTTTTATGGGGTCAAGCTACCCCTCAAACACCTCCAACGGCTTCCATGTACTTCCTAGAGTACATAGAACCTTGTTTTCCTTCATTTTATGCACCAAAGCATACAAAATCATGTTACACTTGAGTTTACAGCCCAAGAAGGGTCTTGGACCGTACACACACATCCTTAGACCATAAACACCCCCAAAGGGTGTTAAAGTGCCCTCAACACTTTGTATGGTTTGGAATTGGACCTAGAACTTCGTATGCTTAACCTACAACCACAAAAACGCATGATTTAGGGACTAACATGAGTTTATTTCCGTAAACTCATGTGTTTAAGGTAGCAAACTCCCCAAGTGTATCTCCTTAGAGCGTAAACACCTTTCCAAGGTGTTTAAGTGCCCTAAACACCTTCCTATGCCTCTAAAAGCCACTAGAACCTTACATACATGAGTTTACGACCGTAAACTCATGTGTTTACGGCCGTAAACTCATGTGTTTACGGCCGTAAACTCCTCAAGGAGTAAACATTGGACCGTATACTCCACTTTGTGCCCATTTTGAGCCCCAATCACTTCCTTAGCCCTTGATTCAACTCTAGCATGACTCCATGAGTGAGTTAAGACCTTAAGCATCCCATGACACTACTACCATGAGTTTACGGCCGTAAACTCATGGGGGAAAGGGTCTTCAAACCGTAGACACCCATAAGGGCCTTTATTTGAGGAGTAAACTCCAAAGTGAGCCCACACACACCTTCTATGCAAGCCTTGACACTTCTAGCACTTGTAGCAAAGTGTTTTTATGACGTATGACCTCCTTACTTGCTGAATTAGTCATTAAATGACTAATTGGATACTTAAATGTATCATTACATGTTAAATAGGATTCGAGTGTGTGGTCAAGTCCTCACTTGACACTTAGCATCCTATACCGGGACCTTCACCCGATCCACTTACAACAGGTGAGTTCACACCCCTTAATGAACCTTTTTAAATGTTTTTACATGTTTTAGGGGGGAGGGGAATACAAGTTAAAACATGCCAGTTATCATATAAATCACATGTGATTGATAACCCGCATGCACAAGGATTTATTACACTGTTAACTGTTTTACTAAGTATGATACTGTAAATGGTTTTCTAAAATGTTTTCACTTGTTCAAAGCTCTTCTCAAATTTGTCTCTCGCGTTGTATGTTTTATTTTAAATTTAGTTACAGCAGCATTTTAAACAAATGTTTTCTTTACCTAAAATGTTTTATCAAAGTTTCATTTAGAACTTATTTTACAAAAGAATACCAAAACGTGATTTGCTCAAGTATAAAAGTTTCCCCAAGTTTTTCATCAAAGTTTTCTTCCATGTTTTTATACTCCTACTTTGTTAGATACTACTGCTTCGTTATACTTCCTCGTAGTTAATGCTACTACTTTGTTAACACTTATACTTCGTGAGACACTTTTACTTCACGATACGCTTTTACTTCATGATACGCTTATACTTCATGATACGCTTATACTTCATGATACGCTTATACTTCACGATACGATTATGCTCCACGCTACGCTTATACTTCACGATACGCTTCTGCTTGTTAACACTTATACTTTGTGAAAAACGTCTACTTCGTTAAACACTTAAACTTCGTTAAATGCTTCTACTTAGTTAAATGTATGCCTGTGCTTGTATATATATATATATATATATATATATATATATATATATAATGTTTAAAGGACTTAGGAAGGCTTGTTCGCCCTATTTCCTTTTCTTCATTGAGATGTGGTCTGGTGGGATCGACTGTCCGTCCGAAGGTTGTTTGATCATTAGTTATATATTATGTATACAAGCATAGACATATCGGTTTACATTAGCCAGTTCAGTTGTGAGTCTCTATCATTAGTCCAGTATTTTACATCAGATATCACTATACGAGATACATCCTCAATACACGGCCTTCTCTGTTGTCATGTTGGTAACTAGAATCTCTTGTAAGGAGAGCGGACATTGTGTGTATAGATCTATACGTGATTGACACCCCCGCACCCTGACTGCTAGCTACAGTCCACGGCCTACCAAGCCAAGGGGTGACAAATGTCACACTTACACTGACGCTTACAGGGCGTCAAGTTTTCTAGTGTCTATTAGTATGGTTACAAGTATCTTGAGGTTACCTTATAATTCATGGCCTTAAGGTAATGGGTTTTAACACTGTATTCATTGTTTTTAGACCTTGCTAGACGTATCATTCATTTGATACTGTCTGGGGTATGTATTCACTGTATTCACTGTTTTTACACCTTGCTAGACGTATCATTCATTTGATACTGTCTGGGGTCTGTATTCACTGTATTCACTGTTTTTAGACCTTGCTAGACGTATCTTTCATTTGATACCATCTGGGGTATATGTCTCCCTTTTGTTAGACTGAGCCAGGCGTACCGTTCATTTGATACTCTCCTGGAGTCTATGATTTCTTTTTGCCATAGTCAGCAGTCTTCACTGCTGAGGCATATGTTATTTTCCCTGATATTCTCCTACTTTCTTTCAGAATCAATACGACATTTTGATAATGATAGTGTTAAGGAAAAACTACTATTTACCACATAACTCTGTCCAGTCTTGGTAGAAGGCTGCTTTTAATTAGAAAATATAGGATTTTCTAGAAAGGACTCTAATTGACTGTATACTTTAAAACTAATACTTATATAAAGTGATTTGAATAAAATGACACTAAATACTTAAGAACTCACCTGCATTTGTAAAAATGTTGATACTCGCTTTCAAATAACTTTTATTCTCAGGTCAGCAATAGACAGGTGCATCTCAGGCGCTTTTGGTGAAGACAGTGTAGTACCAAGTTGCACCTATATTATTACTTGTATTGCTTTGATGTTTCTATGTAATGTAAACCATGTAAAACTATTACTGTTAATGCAATGCTTGTTGTACTTTGATTACTATACTGCATATGTTGTGATACTTGATATGACGTCATCCACCCCAGAACGTTTCCGCCGTTCCGGTTTATGGGTGTGACAGATTGGTATCAGTGCATTGTTTATAGTGAGCTAAGTATATCAATTCATAAAAGATATACAGCCTATAAATACATAAGGATAAAACACTCTGACCAAGAATTATACTTTAAAATATAACCATATTTTACCAATGTATAAGAACATCCAGAATCTAAACACTCGAACACAAGTATCACAAGATGAACAAGAATAAAATCTTCGGATGTTGAGCATTACTATCAAACCTGGGTAGTTATGTAATCGTAAGCTGGAATAAATGTAACCTGATCAACTACATTTATTCGAGATGCGATGAACATGTGCTTGGGAGTGACAGTGGTGTTGCAACGAGTCTGAAACTTACCAACTAGGAATGCTAGATCCAAACATAAATCTTAAAATACTATGGGAGTATTTTGGAATACTAAAAGACTCACATTAATCCCAGAATTATATTCAGAAGATAAGAAACAAACAAGAATTAAAATACCATAGGGGTATTTTAGCATCCATAGATAACCTTGTGTGAAGAACTAAAAAGATCCTTATTGATATACCTACAATTACAGAGGGTATAATCCCAAGGTTATATATAATAAGGATCCCATAGGCTAAGAATGTGTGGTTTCGTTCTACTTCCTTTTCCTCGTTGGGATGTGGATATAGAGTAGTATCACGTATTCGAAGGCCTATCAGATCTAAGTAATATATGATTTGTATACCCGATGTAATCGTAGCAGGACTCAATATGGATCACCCAGTGAAATGTTAATAATATCTTAGGATTCTTTAGACATTTCCATTCTCGCACGAACCCTGTAGAAAACCCTATCCACTTCAGTGCTCACCAGAAGAGTTGATGCAAATCCAGGAGAAGTTCATTTTGAAGATTTCCAGTTCGGAAATAAATGAACTAGGTAGAGACTATTGAAATCACCAAGTGTCTACATCTTTTTAGGGACATCGGTGAGAAATTCACCTAAACTTCCCAGATTTCCAGTCATCCATCATGAAGTGATGACACCCAGAGTCAGAATCGGAAGTAAGACAGAGTAGAAATTCAATATATCTATAGGAGAAGAGAACCCTAGGTAACTACCCGAAGGAAACCAATGCTGGTCCAAGTCAAAGATACGAGGTAGACAGAGGGAGCCAATGCATGGAACCCTAGAAGTGTCTTTTCCTCGTGTCCGTCACGCTAATACACCCATAAAATAATACAATTTAGTGAGTTAGTGATTACACTACTCACGCTATATGTTAGGTAAATCGCCTTTTCCCATTGCAAGTAATACGCTTAGAATGGATTCCCCACACCTCTATTGAGGTTGTTTAGCCATAAGTCTTCATGAGCCTTTCTTCCCGCGGACTTCGCTCTGAACTGTTCTCAAATCTTTCCAAGCCGGAGACTAAAACCTTCCCAGTACAAAGGTAACTTAGTAGGAACGACTCCCATCTTATGGCTTTTTCCGATACTCACACTCCTACCTTGTACACCAGGACTATGTCATAGGGATGTAGGTCGACACTCAGATAACCAATATCCAAGGCACGGGAAAAATTTAGGCCTAACATAGTAAGGATAGATATATCCAGGGTTAACCATCGTCTTTCATCAGCTTGTGTTCCTTTCCGTGTAGGAAAACCCATGCCTCCGAAGAAGCGTAACCCATCCACTGGCAAGAAACCGACTCTCCTATTCGATGAAGCTACTTTCTAGGCTGCAGTCTCAGCAGCCGTAGCAGCTGTCATGGATCAACTAAATGATAGCAACGCCAATGTTAGCAAGAGCCCTATCGGAAATTCCGATCCTAGCAGTGGATAGCAGCGACCAACCTCTACATACCCAGCCACTCAAGAACTTCACTAAAATCCACTAAAGAGAAAGATCAAGATTGAGGAGGGAAGTACCCTGGCTCAAGGACCTTCCGAATGGCAACGAGATGAGGTAGTCAATACCCCTGCCAACCCTTCCATCCCAACGTCTAGGAGACCGTACCTAGGAAACCTTCCCCACTGCAGCAAGTGTAGCTACCATCATCATGGTGTATGCCGGGAGCTCTATTATGCTAGGTGCCACATGATAGGGCATACTGCTCGCGTTTGCAGAACCCCGGTTGAGTTTAAGACATCAAGAAGTTGTCGTCTATGTGGTGCGATTGGACACTTCAAGAAGGACTGCCTAACTGAAGGAAAAGACAAGGACACAGGAGGAGTCTAACTATAATGCTTAGGGAGAAGCATCAAGGAAACCGGTAGATTTTGGTACGTCTCTCGATCTTAGATAACTAACCGAGAACATAAAAAGGCTTCCTCCCTACTCCCTGTTCCTCGTTGGGTTGTGGGTCTGGGGTGGAGTCGCACAACTGAACATCCTACCGACCTCAATTATATACGACTTGCATACACCAAGTATTAGTGGTTAAGCCAAGTATGAGCTCTACCACGAACCTCATAGTAAAAACCTTTATCCTATTCCATAGAATAGGAGCTAGAGTCAAGAGAACCCTGGTGGGTTGAGCTACTATAATGACCACAAATCCGAAATTTGTTGTCATCCCGGTTAAGCCAACATAGTAGCTAACACCCTCGGTTGGTAAAGAAATATGAGTCGTAAGAGTCAAGGACATTGACTGCGACCATCCACTCACGCTTAATCCCCTGAATTAAGCATCGCAATGAATATCCTGGAAATCCGAGAGCCGCGATAAATTAAACTCTGAGAAGAGTGGATGAGGAGATTAAAGTTCCGAGTGATGGAACCCTATACTCACTAGATTTGACCTAGACTGAGAAAACTCAGAACCTTCAGAAGAGTAGTTGCAAAATACGCTCGCACTACTCAGGCACTTCTTCCACCCCGTTACTGACGAGTAGTGCCTAGGACACTCCGCCTTCTTGCGTGGAGGAAATCACCGTCACCCTGTAGACGATGGACCGCATTCTCCGAAGTAAACACTAGGATACCCAGAACCACAGGATAACCTCCGCAGCCATGAATACTTGGATAAAGTGCGAGAGTAGGTTGCGTTAAGTCTTATAACCCAGATCCCAAGGAGATTATAGACTTGACACTAGTGTAGGTTTTAGTCGATGGGTTGTGCAAGAGCACGCACTTTCTGCAACTGAAACAAACCAATGCATTGGAGATTAGGACATGTGTTAGAGATTCATTTAACTACTAGGTGTTCCACGAATACTATCTCGCAAAGAAATAGTAGCACCACCTCCTGAGATAGTCCAACACTCGTCTGGTGAAACCCTATCTCCCTGACCCTGAGGGTTTCCATTAGAAATATCTCATGAAACAGAAGTGCAGGGTCATTTTGCACAATATTGAGATAGACACACAGCAACAAACAGATACCCGTAGACACACAATCCATCCGACGATCTAGAAAACCTCTGAAAGCCAAATAGTAGAAACACGAAATCCAAGGACAACCCGAGCTTTCTAAGAACTAACCTGAAGGACTACACTCCCAGTATGAGAGAACGTTTGGAACTTTGGAATGGTGATCACGCTAGTGATGATCTCGCCATAGAAGTACACGATGTTCTAAATACTGAAAAGCTCTACCCTTTCGAGAGCTTAGGACCATCGGAGATTCTTTAAGGAAATTGGTCCAACCCTTGTCAGACCACTACTACTTTCGGAAATTCCACAAGCTTCACCACAGATCAATCCACTTCTTAGACATAATAAGTGTTTGGCCGACGTCACCCTTTGTATCCCACTCGTCTTGATAGAAACCATTGGGAAAACTAACTTCGTAGACGAACCTGTAGGAATCGCTAACAGCACAAATCAAATTCCACATCCCGTAACTGAAGGTTCGCTGGAAGGCCAAGCGAATACCGAAGTTCAATTGGGAGTGCGAGGACCAACCAAATAGTAAGTACCCTCCTACCTTTACTCGGTCATTCATCCCTACTTCCTTGCCTAAACCTGAATTTTGGGACGAAATTCCTTCTAACGGGGGGATGATGTGACAACCCAAAAATTTCCGTTAGTTTTAACGTCAAAGTTAACGTCGCAGTTAACGTCGAAATTAGTTACGTCAAAAATTAGCCAAATTTATCCCGAAAATATTTTTGACCGGACTTAAACCCGTTGGAATATTTTAATTAATATTCGTCAAGCGAAAATAAATTCACGTAAATAATCTTTCCATATATTTGGAAAAAGTTTATTTTTATTTACAGCCATTTAACCGGGTAAAATTTTTTAAACCCCGTTAAACATAAGTATCGGGTAGTCGTATACCGGGTACAACACCCAAGCCCTATATAAGGGTGGGTGGACACTCCTTAGAAACCTTTTACCACCTTAGACCCTCTCTCTCTCTACTTTGTCTCTCTACAAACGGGTTTTGGTCAAAAATCGTCCCTCCGAGCCTCAAATCGGTAAGTAAACCTCCCTAGCTTGTTGTTCAACACATCTATCTTCCAAATTCGTGACTTAATCATCTGGAAACCTCAAGAACATGATTTTACGGTCTTGGGAGCCTCCCAAAACCGTAAACCCCTTGGATGTGGGTTTTAATGCTCAAAAACCCTTCCCAAACACTTCTCATGCTTAGCAATGGCTTAGAGACTTACCCGAAAGGACTTAGAACACCAAAATTGGACCAAATGGGGAGTAAACATGAGTTTATGGTCTAAGGATGTTGTTAGACCATAAACCCATGTTCATGGGCCATAAACACCTTTTATGGGGTCAAGCTACCCCTCAAACACCTCCAACGGCTTCCATGTACTTCCTAGAGTACATAGAACCTTGTTTTCCTTCATTTTATGCACCAAAGCATACAAAATCATGTTACACTTGAGTTTACAGCCCAAGAAGGGTCTTGGACCGTACACACACATCCTTAGACCATAAACACCCCCAAAGGGTGTTAAAGTGCCCTCAACACTTTGTATGGTTTGGAATTGGACCTAGAACTTCGTATGCTTAACCTACAACCACAAAAACGCATGATTTAGGGACTAACATGAGTTTATTTCCGTAAACTCATGTGTTTAAGGTAGCAAACTCCCCAAGTGTATCTCCTTAGAGCGTAAACACCTTTCCAAGGTGTTTAAGTGCCCTAAACACCTTCCTATGCCTCTAAAAGCCACTAGAACCTTACATACATGAGTTTACGACCGTAAACTCATGTGTTTACGGCCGTAAACTCATGTGTTTACGGCCGTAAACTCCTCAAGGAGTAAACATTGGACCGTATACTCCACTTTGTGCCCATTTTGAGCCCCAATCACTTCCTTAGCCCTTGATTCAACTCTAGCATGACTCCATGAGTGAGTTAAGACCTTAAGCATCCCATGACACTACTACCATGAGTTTACGGCCGTAAACTCATGGGGGAAAGGGTCTTCAAACCGTAGACACCCATAAGGGCCTTTATTTGAGGAGTAAACTCCAAAGTGAGCCCACACACACCTTCTATGCAAGCCTTGACACTTCTAGCACTTGTAGCAAAGTGTTTTTATGACGTATGACCTCCTTACTTGCTGAATTAGTCATTAAATGACTAATTGGATACTTAAATGTATCATTACATGTTAAATAGGATTCGAGTGTGTGGTCAAGTCCTCACTTGACACTTAGCATCCTATACCGGGACCTTCACCCGATCCACTTACAACAGGTGAGTTCACACCCCTTAATGAACCTTTTTAAATGTTTTTACATGTTTTAGGGGGGGAGGGGAATACAAGTTAAAACATGCCAGTTATCATATAAATCACATGTGATTGATAACCCGCATGCACAAGGATTTATTACACTGTTAACTGTTTTACTAAGTATGATACTGTAAATGGTTTTCTAAAATGTTTTCACTTGTTCAAAGCTCTTCTCAAATTTGTCTCTCGCGTTGTATGTTTTATTTTAAATTTAGTTACAGCAGCATTTTAAACAAATGTTTTCTTTACCTAAAATGTTTTATCAAAGTTTCATTTAGAACTTATTTTACAAAAGAATACCAAAACGTGATTTGCTCAAGTATAAAAGTTTCCCCAAGTTTTTCATCAAAGTTTTCTTCCATGTTTTTATACTCCTACTTTGTTAGATACTACTGCTTCGTTATACTTCCTCGTAGTTAATGCTACTACTTTGTTAACACTTATACTTTGTGAGACACTTTTACTTCACGATACGCTTTTACTTCACGATACGCTTATACTTCACGATACGCTTATACTTCATGATACGCTTATACTTCACGATATGGTTATACATCACGATACGCTTATACTTCACGACACGATTATACTCCACGATACACTTATACTTCACGATAGGCTTCTGCTTGTTAACACTTATACTTTGTGAAAAACTTCTACTTCGTTAAACACTTAAACTTCGTTAAATGCTTCTACTTAGTTAAATGTATGCCTGTGCTTGTATAGGTATATATAAATAATGTTTAAAGGACTTAGGAAGGCTTGTTCGCCCTATTTCCTTTTCTTCGTTGAGATGTGGTCTGGTGGGATCGGATGTCCGTCCGAAGGTCGTTTGATCATTAGTTATATATTATGTATACAAGCATAGACATATAGGTTTACATTAGTCAGTTCAGTTGTGAGTCTCTATCATTAGTCCAGTATTTTACATCAGATCTCACTATACGAGATACATCGTCAATACACGGCCTTCCCATTTGTCAAGTTGGTAACCAGAGTCTCTTGTAGGGAGAGCGGACATTGTGTGTATAGATCTATACGGGATTGACACCCCTGCACCCTGACTTCTAGCTACAATCCACGGCCTACCAAGCCAAGGGGTGACAAATGTCACACTTACACTGACGCTTGCAGGGCGTCAAGTTCTCTAGTGTCTATCAGTATGGTTACGAGTATCTCGGGGTTACCTTTTAATTCATGGCCTTAAGGTAACGAGTTTTAACATTGTATTCACTATATTCACTGTTTTTAGACCTTGCTAGACGTATCATTCATTTGATACTGTCTGGGGTCTGTATTCACTGTATTCATTGTATTTACTATTTTCAGACCTTGCTAGACGTATCATTCATTTGATACTGTCTGGGGTCTGTATTCACTATATTCATTGTATTCACTGTTTTTAGACCTTGCTAGATGTATCTTTCATTTGATACCATCTGGGGTCTGTGTCTCCCTTTTGTTAGACTGAGCCAGGTATACCGTTCATTCGATACTCTCCTGGAGTCTATGATTTCTATTTGCCATAGTCAGCTGTCTTCACTGCTGAGGCATATGTTATTTTCCCTGATATTCTCCTACATTCCTTCAGAATCAATACCATATTTTGATAATGATATTGTTAAGGAAAAACTACTTTTTACCACATAACTCTGTCTAGTCTTGGTAAAAGGCTGCTTTTAATTAGAAAATATAGGATTTTCTGGAAAGGACTCTAATTCACTGTATACTTTAAAACTACTACTTATATAAAGTTATTTGGATAAAATGACACTAAATACTTATGAACTCACCAGCATTTGTAAAAATGCTGATACTCGCTTTCAAATAACTTGTATTCTCAGGTCAGCAATAGACATGTACATCTCAGGTGCTTTTGGTGAAGACAGTTTAGTACCAAGCTGCACCTATATTATTACTTGTATTGCTTTGATGTTTCTATGTAATGTAAACCATGTAAAAGTATTACTATTAATGCAATTGTTGTTGTACTTTGATTACTATATTGCATATGTTGTGATACTTGATATGACGTCATCCACCCCAGAACGTTTCCGCCGTTCCGGTTTTGGGGTGTGACAAAAGATACACTTGATACACTTCGGGAGTTTTCCCTTGTATGGTCTGATCGGTGCTGAAATGGCGTGGGTTGTCACTTGTTGCAGTTGGATGGCATGTCTTTGGGATCGCTTGCGCTCCTTTTGGGCTTGACGCTTTCGTTTCCTCTTCTCGTTTTACGGCTTTGCAAGCCTGTGACTGTTATCATTTGTTGATTTCCCGGATCGATACAACGATCGGTATTGTTAACCCCCTTTCCAGCCTTGTTTGCGTTGCCAGGGCTGAGGTTTACAAGGACAGCTGTTACTGCGGCTTGGAATGTAGCGGCGTCAATATGAAGGATAGGGGTTTCATAGCTCGGTTGATTATTTATGGATGACGACATGATTTTGTTATACAAAAGAAAAGGAGTTTGTGAGTGATTATGGGTGAACCTAGATGTATTTCGAT
This sequence comes from Lactuca sativa, assembly GCF_002870075.4. NCBI lineage: Eukaryota > Viridiplantae > Streptophyta > Magnoliopsida > Asterales > Asteraceae > Lactuca > Lactuca sativa. The sequence continues at coordinate 82,701,132 of NC_056624.2, forward strand.
CATTCATGTAAAGAGTAGAAGTATGTTCCCGAGGGTTTGACCTACATCCCTATGATGAAGTCCTAGTAAAGAGTAGGAGTGAGTTCATAGAATGGTCACAAGACGTTTGTCGTCCGAACCGGGGTACCATTGGTTGGTGGATAACATGATCCGACCTTTAAAAGAGAATTAGAAATGATCCCGGATCTAAATTACCATAGTCCAATAACTTGACTAGAGTGAGTTGCAGATAGACTCCAACGACAGTATGATGAAAGTATTTGAACAAAGAGTGACACAGGAATTAGCCAACTGTCAATATCATTGATATTTATGATGTAATAAGTTTGGGAAAATTGACCTTGTAAAGGGTCTTACATCATATCCGGAGTAGGAAAGTTTTGATAACATAAAGGCCCAACTAAAAGTACTTACAGTACTGGGGTAGATACATAGAAAAGTGCTACATAGGGCATAGACAAAAAAATGATTCCTTATAACAAGGAAAGAAAGTATAGCATCTCCTACTGGTGACGCTCATCCCTCTGGTGAACCCTTAGGTCATCCAGTTGACGTTCCATATCCAGCATGTGTCTTTCGTACACCCTTTGGCGCACTCGGAGCTCTATGACTTCGGCTCGGGTTTCAGCTAGTGCTTGCAGTAGGGCCTCATGATCTCTCCCAGACCTCTCACGAGCGTCTTCAAGATGGGTGGTATGGATGGTATGCATTCTTGCATTGGCATCAACCTCTGTGATGCGATGGAGAGCTGTCGTGCCCTGTATTTCGTTTCGGGCCACCCTGCGGACCAGGATAGGCAGAACCCATTTTGCTGAGCTTCCCTCGCTCTGTTTATAGTAGCTTCGGTCTCCATTGAATGGCATGGGCTGATCTTGCTCTTCACTCGATGTCTCCAAACATTCTACCCAAGGAAGCGTCAGGCCTTGAAAAGTCGGACAAGGGTTAGGATTTGGGTTGGGAGCCATGGGGGGTAGGTTCCCAACCTCGGGCTCGGAGTTAGCACCATCCGAAAAGCCTTTAGCATGGTGATCATCCAAAGGGATTTGATGGTCATCTTCTGGCTCTTCTTCAAACCATCCATCATTGCCTTCGTTCGGAAGGTACGGGTCGCCGTGGGGATGGAGTCCAGCCATGTTATCTATGCAAGAATTGGGGTAACGAAATAATTATTAGATGTAGTAACTAGACAATTATAAGATAATCTTCATTAGTTACTTCACTATTTGTAAAGTGCATACTAGTCATATGTAATCAAAGTAGGATAGGCCTTCGAATAAGTGACCTTAACTCCAAATTCACAAGTAACAGGGGTAAAGCAAAAATTCACAGATTCTAAGTCTATGTCATCCTAGTTACATATAACCTTAGTGTACCCACTTATCAATTATTGACCTACTAATGAAGATCTTTTTAGTTCCCAACTAAGTAATTATAGTAACATAGGATACACCTAATGTCTTCATTGTGGTAGTATTGGTAAGTTTTTAGACTTGTTGCCATATCACAACCATTCTTGGGCATATGCTAATCACTCCTCGGACTAGCATAGTTGATCTGGCTATACCATTCTCAGGACTGACCATACATCCCCGAGCTTACTTGTGATATTCAACATTCATAATATTTTGGTTTTCGTCATTGTCACACTTATTTTAGTATGAATGCAGGCATGTAAACTTAGTTAAATATTTTATTATTTAAAAGTAGAAACTGTCACACCCCCAAACCAGAACGGCGGAAACGTTCGAGGGCGGATGACTTCATGTAGTATCGCAACAATTGAATACATAGTAAAGAAAGTAATACAACCATCATATATATAATTTAAAAGTTAACATTGTTGAAAGGTACTTGTTTCAAAAGAAATTACAATATAATGTCAAACTGAAACCAAACTGACACCACAACGTCCCTTCTTCAAAAGTTGTTTATTTACCTGTCTTACTGAATTCCTGAGAAATACAAGTAGTTTTGAAAGAGTAGATCAGCATTTAAGCTGGTGAGTTCATAAGTATTTAGTAATAATATTTATATGAAATAGAATGAAATGGTTTGTACATGTTTGAATGTTTCTAGAAAATCCCATATTTTCTACTATAGTAGATGGTAGTTTATGTGACAACCATCAAATTCCAGTCAAGTCAAAGTCAAATAAGTAAACAAGTCAAACCGGTCACCTCAGTTAACCCTTGTATACTAGGGTTTACGTTATGTAATTACTAAACAACGCGTTATTTTTATGAGAAAACATCAATTGGAAAAATCGTATGTTTGAATTTCCATAGCCGTGAATATGCTAAACATCGAACCAAAGCGATAAAACACTTTTGCACACTAATTGGGAGTGTGTAGGACCTTAAAACATGGCTTAACGGGGCTTACGGACCTTGCATTGCGGAGCCAAACACTCACAAATGTCACACACAAAACCTCTCTCAATCGTTTTCACTCTATCTCTCTTTATCTAGAATCTCTCCAAGTATGTCAAATCTCTCCCAAATCTCTCCAAGAATGTGAAATCTCTCCCAAATTTCTCTTTTTATGAGAAATCTCTCCAAGAATATGAAATCTCTCCCAAATCTCTCTTTGTATGAGAAATCTCTCCAAGAATGTGAAATCTCTCCCAAATCTCTCTCCGTATGAGAAATCTCTCCAAGAATGTGAAATCTCCCCCAAATCTCTCTTTGTATGAGAAATCTCTCCAAGATTGTAAAATCTCTCCCAAGATCTTTCTCCAAGATTGGAAAATAGCCCCTTAGGGTCGAAGCCTCTCTACAGGGGCCAAGTCCTCTTGGATCTGAGGCCACTTGAACTGAGTCTGAGGCCTTGAGCAGCCGCAGTCTTCGAACCGCAATGGAGTTGCCGTAGCAAGCTGACAGCAGCCAACGAGCCGCAGCAAGCCGACCGCAGCCAGCGAGCCGCAGCCAGCAAAGCCCCGCAGCTAGCATCACCTCGGACTGCAACTCCCTTTTTCCTTTAAATCCGCCTTTGCGACCAAGACCTCCCTCCAGATTCCAAGGCTGCTGATGACCGAGCCTTAGCACCTGCGGCCCTGAACTTCGGATTTCAGCACTTCCTACCCGGTTTTCAGTATTTTTAGCATTTTAAGCCCGTTTTTAATTATTTTAATGCGGGATTTTCTCCTAAAATCATATTTTAACATATAAGACCCTAAATATTCATAATTTAAACATATTTTGATAGAAATATTTATTAAGAATAAAATCTATTAAGTGAGATCTTGAGGTGGAGTGTGGATCTTGCCATAATATTTGACACAAACAACCACCCCATGCCCATTTCTTTGACCAACTATTGTACTCCTCACCACTCCTTGTCACCTCTTGGTACTACGCCACTCATTTCCCAGCAACTCACGTCCAAATGAGTTGGGAAATCATCTCTCTCACTCTTCACTTCACTCATTTCCCTCATTTCCACCAAGTATCAAACACCACTTTTCTCTCAAATCCTCTCACTAAAATTCGAGACTTAAGGGCTGGTCATCAAGTTTTCTCTCATTTTTGGTAAGTTTCATCAGCCTCCTTATGGTTATTACACTCCCTTTTACTCAAATCATTGATTCCTTACACAAACATCATCACACTCATGTTAGATCTTCGAATCTGCAAGTGATCCTTCAAGTGTTCTTGAGTTGAACACTTCCCTTCTTAAACACTCATCTACTGAAACCACTCAAGGTGAGTTCATACCCCTAAATTTTCATGTTTTCCTAAGTTTTAAGGGGGGGGGGGGGGGGAATACAAGTTAAAACACCAAGAACACAACTAAACTCATTTAACAGCCTTCATCAGAAACATTCAACTCCATTCACGGACTATTTTGGGCAACTTAAACATTTTAGTTTTCAAAACTGGTTTAGGTGCATGTATTTCCAGTTCTTAGCTTTAAAATGACTACTTCCACATCTCCACACGATTTTTCTGTAATTTATGGTGATATTTGCAAAACAGACTATCATTTCAAGAACAAATTCGGACTAGTCTGTGCATATGGACATTTTAACACACGTTAAAGACTTCCAAAAATCATGATAAAAATTATGAGTAAACTATACACATTTTAAGAACTCGCAGAATTTACGGATTTAGTTTTCAACATCGTATGATTTTTCTATGACTTTTCTAAAACAGCGCAGAAAGGTTAAAAACTAGTTAACAGCTTATAACTTTCATGACACTTTGTATTATGTTGTGTAAAATGTATAACAATGAGTTCTAAATATATTGAATGTGTTTCCTTGTTAGTTTATCATCATAAACTGAAACTTAGTCGTTCATGATAAGATTATTCATTCATTTAGAACACATATATTAAGCTATAATAAGCATAGTTTGTGGATTCATAACACTGATGTGTTTTCATAAAAGAGTTCTTATACATTACAAACGTTTTGGATAAACTAGAATAAGTATAGTTTATGTATAATTTACATTTCAAACTTATTTATCAAAGGATTTCAGTTTAGTTCACGTAAATCTATTAATGAATAAATTTGTGAGTCATTCGCTTCGGGTTACTTCCAAACTAACAAAGTCAAAAAGTCCTGTAAATTGTAACCAGAGTCTCTTGTAAGGAGAACGTGATAGTTGTGTATAGATCTATATTGGGTTTGCCAAATTCACACCTGAGCTGCTTGCGTCTGCTAGACCGGCAGGTCTATGGTGACAAGTGTCATTTAACGGCGACGCCTGAAGAATGTCGTATTACGAGGCCGTCTATGTCAAGTATGGTTATGATAGCTCACATGTGGTATTAACAAATCATAAGATTTACGGGTTCTACTTTTAAATTAGCGAGTTATGTCGATTTAGCTCATAGAAATTACCTTAAGTACAGATATTAATGTACACTTTCAGTCTTGGTATTTAAGACTACATGTCATTCATTACGGGATTTTCCCTCAAATTAAAAAGGGTTTTATGCTGATTTAAAACCACGATTATATCATTAAGTATAGAAAATACTTGTTTATTCTTGGTTCTAGGATTTAGGACCACAGACTTTATAAAGGAAAATATTGGATTTTTCTTGGTGACACACAACACATTACAAAGAACGGTTTCCAAACTATTTATCTCAAAAACTTATGAACTCACCAACCTTTGTGTTGACACTTTTTCAAACAACTTGTATTCTGAGGAATTCAGTGAAATAGGAAATCAACAGCGTTTTGAGGATGGGACGATAAATTGTTAAGCAGTTCATTTTGTCATCATAATGTAATTGATTTGAATCAAGTAAACATATACTTTGGTGTCACTTTTTCAATTAAATTTATGATGGTTGTATTTACTTTTAGCACTATTATACTCGTTGTTGTGATACTATACATGAAGTGCGCCACCCCGGGACGTTTCCGCCATCCTTGGTTTGGGGGTGTGATAGTTTAATTGTTCCAAAACGTGTAGTGCAATAGTGCTTTTTATGCCTAATATAGTAGGTTTATGCATAAATCGCTAAGGCATTTGAAAAAAACCTCGTAAATCAATGTGTTTTTTATACTCCATGTGAGTCTTATAACCATGCTATTTGACCAGGATGCCTATAACAATGCTCTTCAAGCGTTGGAAAGTTATGACATTTGTCACCCCAGGCATGTCGGCCTAGCTGTAGCTAACAACTTAGGTGTGAGATTGTCAATCTCGTATAGATCTATACACAAGTATCCTTACAAGGGATTTTGGTATATAATACAGGACTTAAAATGCATACTCAAAAGTACATGAAATGTCTCACAAAACTTAGTATAAAACAGATTTACGTATGAAAATGTCCATTTGTTCTTGTATATGAAAATATCTCTTTGATATATTGTTTCTAGTATGTAAATGTTCATGATTTTCTCGCAACTATACCTATTATAGTTTTTCAAAGTGTGTTTCGTTCGTTATCATAAACCCTAGTGTAATGCTCACTTGATATGTAAAGTGTATTAATGATAGTGACATCAGTGATTACCTATACCTAAAGTATAAATAAAGTGTGTGATTCGAGTATATATACATATATATATATATATATATATATATATATATAAACATGTTTTATTTCCAAAAGACAAGATGTTATCGAGAATATATATAACACATACGAAAGTTCTCATGTAGTAGTTATGAATCACATATGATTTGCTTGATAAAAAGAGTATATAGTCAAACTTTATGCTACACATGATAATAACCATGTGTTTACTTGTATTCCCCCCACCCCTTTAAATGTGTATAAAAAGCATTTATAAAACATTTGAAAGTGTAGTTTATAGGGGTATGAACTCACCTGATAGATCGAAGAAGGTGAGACGAAAACCGAGCAGAACTTTGACTCGAGAAAGTGGATTTTCTCGGGATTCTCATGAATCTTGGGAGTGTAAACTTCCTTTGGGGCTTGGGTATGAAAACCGCAGCTTCGGGATATTTCTTGCACGTAAAACGGAGTAAAAATGCAAGAAAAAGGAGTGAAACTGAGCAATTTACCCAGAACCCTCGCATCCCTTTTATAGGGGCTGGGAACCGCCTCGGTACGCTGGGCGTACGGGGTTACGCGGGGCGTACCCGTACGTCATGCGTGACCGCATCCTCGGTTGCCGGAACTTCGGACAGGACAGGGAATAGGGGAGTAGAGGGGCGACGTGGACGTTCCGAGGCCTATCACCTAAGTACGTTGGGCGTACGAGGGTACGCTGGGCGTAACTCGGATTGGTCCGGTAACTCCTCCTTCGGATAATACCGGATTTTGAATTTAATTTATATTTTAATTATTTAGTAAACTTCAAAAACTCATATCTTTTTGTTACGAACTCCGTTTTTTACGTTCTTTATATCCACGCGTAGGTGGGACTACGCTCTACAAATTTCGTTTAGACTCTGTCGGCAAATTTTGAAATTATTTTTATTATTTATTTTTAAAAGGTCGGGGCAGGAAAAGTTCGTTTAAAATCCATAACTTCTTCATCCAATGTCTGTTTTCGCCACACTTTTTACCGTTGAAATACCATCGTCGAAACCTTCGATTCTCATTTAGGTCATTCCAGCCAAAAGTCGCTCAATCTCTGTTTCGAGTTTTTAGCTGTCTACCGCTATACCGAACTTCGAAAATTTATAACTTCCTCATACGAGGTCAGATTTGGGCGTTCTTTTTATGTATGTTCATGGTTTAATGATAACTACGACTTTTATTTAAATACCTAAGGCTAATAAGTATTTTATTAAAATTTCTCATTTTATGTTTAACCGTAATGACGGTTTTTGTTGTGAATCTTTGGTTGGTCATAACTTCTTCGTTATGACTCAGTTTTCAGTGTTCTTTATATTTCTGAAAATCTTGACATGATAATTATCATTTTAGGAAATCCCATAGAGACTTTTGAATATTTTATTTTCGATGCTAATTTCATTATATCAAAAGAGATTACAAGACCTGACTTTTTAGGTCATTACATAGAGTCGAAATATCGGGTTGTCACATAAACTCTTGGTCAGAGTAATTTCAATCCCATTCTATTTATAGTCTGTATATCTTTAATGGGTTGATATACTCAATTCACTATAAAAAATGCTTTGATACCAATCTGTTACACCCCAAAACCAAGACCGGCGGAAACCTTCTGGGGCGGAGGACGTCATGTAAAGTATCACAACAATGCAAAGTAGAAAACAAGCAACAACATCATCCGCTGCATTAATAGTAAAGTTTTAATACATGAGTGTTCTTTTATAGAATAACACATGATAAGTAATCAAAATGAAAGACGAGTCTTGACTGCTCTGTCTTCTCAAAACGTGGTCATTGTACCTGTCTACTGGTACCTGAGAATACAAGTTATTTTGAAAGCGTAGATCAGCATTTAAGCTGGTGAATTCATAAGAATTTTAATATTATTGCTTTGTAAAACTATAAAGAAAAGATTAGTAAATGTTTAGTGAAAAAGTTTGTATAAGTAGGAATACCCTAGAAAATCCTATAATTCCTATTAGTATAAAAGCAGTCTTCTACCAAGACCCGACTGTTTTGAAGGTTTGCCTCTCTGTAAGAATGAAGGTTTTTCCCATGTAGAACTATTATTATCAAAATATAGCCTTATATTACCCTTTATGAGAGAAGATCACAATTTGAAAATAATGGGAAAATGAATATGTGTACTATAGTATTATATGTATTAATCACTGAAGTAATAATTACCATAAAACCAATGGTTTAATAGAAAAATGTGATGTGACTGTTACCATACTAATCTGACTAAAACTCGACGATGAAAGACGTCGGAAGAAATGACATTTGGCACCCGTAGACTTGCAAGTCCCACTATAGCGAACAACAAAGGTGTAGGATAGTCAATCTTGTATAGATCTATACGCAAACTCACGCTCTCCCTCCAGGAGATTCTGGTTACAAAACGCGACATAACGAAATGGTCAATGTTGCATGAAGTAGTATCTCACATTATGTTATCCCTGAATCTTGTTATAGTAATAGTATTATATGTAGAGTATTCTCTGTATAGTATTCTTTGTATAGTATACTCCGTTATAGTATTCATTGTCTAGTATTCTCTGTTATAGTATGTAATAGTATCTCTTCATATAGTATGTAATAGTATCGCTTCATATAATATGTAGTATATCTGTATAGACTCATGAATGAACTGAATTTTGTGTGATTCCTTGTACTAGGAATAGTAAAATAGTATCTCCTAAACTATAACTATTATAGTTACTATTAATGTATGTATATGACTGAATGTATGCCCTTGCAACCCAAAGGTACTGAATTGACTGATAGAACTTTTATGTCTATATATGTATACATAATATATAACTAATATTTAGATGACATTCGGACAAATAACCGATACCCTAAGGCCACATCCAAACAAGGAAAAGGAATTAAAGCGAGCTAGCAGTCCTAAGTCCTTTAAACATTACTTATATAACTATACATATATATATATATATATATATATATATATATATATATATATATATATATATGCATGCATTTGACAATATAAAAGCTTAAAAGAAGTTTTGTAAAACATCTGAAAAGTTTAATAATAAGAATTGATGACTTGATGTAAAATTATAAAACGGTTTAAAAGCAGTTTGCTTGATATAAGCAGTTTAAAGTATAGGAAATCTTTTGTCTGAAATACAGTTTGAAATACATGAAAACCTTTGTTTGAAACACAGTTGTAACAGAGTTTGAATAAAAAAGATACAGTATGTAAGACTGTCTGATAAAGAGTTTAACATGTAAAAATGTTTGAGAAAGTCATTTTAAAGTAGTATCCTTGGTAAAACAGTTAAAAGTGTAGTAAATCCGTAGTTTGATAGATATTAATCACATGTGATTTATATAATAACTAACATGATTCAATTTGTATCTCCTCCCATAAAAGCATTTACAAACATTTAAAAGGTTAATTAAGGGGTATGAACTCACCTGTAGTGAGTGGTTTCGATGAACGAATGGTATAGCATGCTAAGTGTTAATTGAAGACTTAAGCACACAAACGGATCATATTTAACATATATTGACACATATATGTATCCAATTATTCAATTAACAACTAATAAATAATATAAAGACACCCTAAAACATGGATAACACTTTGATTCAAGTGCTAGGAGTACATTAGGGTTGCATCTAAGGGGTGTAGGGCCTCTCAAAGGAGTTTATGGTCCAAATGGTAACAACTCATGAGTTACGTCCCATGGTCATTTCCCCATGATTTTATGGCCGTAAACTCATGTTACTAAGTACTATTTTGTGTTTTGAGGTCTTATAAGACCTAAACAAGTATCCTTACCTCAAGTCGAAGCCTTAGGAAGCATTAGTGGCACAATGGCACCACTTTGTAGAGTTTACGGCCCATGAACCATTTCGCTATGAGTTTACGGCCGTAAACTCTATGTATGCTTGGTATTTTTGATGTTTAAGGTCCTAAACACTTCAAGGAAGTGATCTAGACTAGTATCCAAGGCTAAGGAAGGGACTAGAGTGCACTTTGCCCCATTTAGTAGGGTTTACGGCCCAAGAACATGCCTTGGCTGTAAAAACCTTTAATCTTGTGTTCCTTTGTGTTTTGTAGTTGAACAAGAAGTGAAACAAACCTTATAACACACTAGGGTAAGAATACTTACAATAAAGGAGCTTGAAAGGGTGTTTAAGGTCCAAGAACACTAGTGTGTGTTCTTGGTGTTTCTTGAAGATCTAAACAAACATGATTTTCATGGATGAAATCAATGAATGAAGCTAGTGAATAAGGTGTATCAACTAATGAAGGGATAGAATACTTACACCCTTGATGATCTAAGGATGGAATGCGGATGATACTTGAGAGCAAACCCGAGTTCTAGGCTTGAAATGCCAAGAATGAATCAAAATGGCTATGTTTTTATTATATAGGTCATCGAGTTTACGACCCCAATACCATTTGAATACTTGGTATTGTAACTTTGCCACACGTTCTTTTAATTCAGTAACATAAAATTTTATGCTTTGAATATTATCTTCACCTGTTGTTTTAGACATCATTTGAATCTTTTTCAGATTTGGTTTGCTTTGATGCAGCAGCAGCAGAAGTAGTAGTAGTACAAATATTTTTATACCTTTCACTCTGTTGATTGTATGGAGCGATGTTCACAATGTTAGCCAAATACCCTTGCACAAACAAAATACATTACAAATTATATTAAAAGACTAATTTCATAGCATCTAACGTCCATTACTATGTAAATAATGAAAGATATAGAATAAAGAAAACCATAATTAACACCGTTTTGGTTAGCAAACTGATAGAAGTATACTAAGGAAATCATAATTCCAATGACAGCCGCTATAACAAAACAAACATTTATAGGGAATGGATGAATTATGAATTCATGCGGCTGGAATAAAAACAGAAAATGTGTTTACTAAAGCGAATCACCCATATTCTGATGTATACCCTTAAGTTTAAAAACCCAAAAAAATGCAACTCACATTGACATTAAATCAAGCACCTAGTGGGCATAACAACAATAAGAAAAAATCATTGATTCAAGTAATTGGATTTTCATAGTAAAATATTGTAACAATTAACATAGAAGGAATGATTTCTTATGATGAAAAGCCCAACCGATGGAAGGTCAGTCCTGTTCTCTTTTGCAATCTAGAAAAATAAGAAACATGAACAGTAAAAAGTGTTAGAAAAAATGACATAATTAGGGCCTCACACAATATGTAAGAAAATTATAAATTCTAGAGTATTTATAGGTACCAAATAGATGCAATCATGGTGCTCACATGACATGATAACATTCTCAATGCCGCATCCTTGTGAGTATTTTCTGTGACAACCCAAAATTTCCATTTTGTACGAACATTATCAAGTCAATAGAAGTTAGATCAGTTACAGTAAAGTTTCAAACTTTTCCGAATAAGTTTGAGTATTTCAGGGATTACATTTAAGGAGATATCAGGAGACTGGATGCACATGGGTTGTGCAACTCGAGTATTTCAAAACTTTATGAAATTAGAGTTCATTTCTTGAATAATAATATTTTCTGCCAAAAATCCATTTTCTCTCTCACGGATCTTCAGGTTTTCATCCCAAATTGTGAGTTACTCTCTCTAGTTCTATTCTATAGCTAGTAATGTGCTTAATAACATAGATTTCATATCAAAACAGCAAGATTCGAGAGTTCACCGCCCAAGAACACTTGGGGAGTAAACTCTTTTATAAGAATAAAATGATGCCTAGTCTCTTCCCCTTGTTTAGTAACTACCTTAGACTTGCATATAGGTGTATTTGAGACAAGAAATCATCTATGAACACCAAGATTTAGGTGTTCACGGCCCAAGAACTTCTTGGACCGTGAACTCCAAACTCAAGGGCCAAAGAGTGCTTTAATCACTCCTAAAGCCTAGGACAATTACCTTGACTTACTACTAGCTAATTTAAGGACTTTAAATCATCGAACACCACCCCAAAGAGAGATTACGGCCGTAATCTCTTATGGTTTTGGTCATTGGGGCCGTGAACTCCTCAAAGGAGTGTACCTAAGCCCTAAACCCTTCCTAGGATTAAAACACCAAGTAGGAATGCTTCTAGGAATCATTTAGAACTTCAAAACAACAAAAGACATGAAGCTTAGGAGCTAACGCCCGTAAAATCAAGAGTTTACGACCGTAAACTCCTTGTGTGAGGATTCTTGGAGAGTAAACTCATGTACAGGGTCCTTTGGAACCCTAAACTCACTAGTCGGGTCCTACAACAACTTAGATGCAATCCTTAGGGCTTATAACACTTATATAAAGTTTTTAACATGTTCTAGGAAGTCTAAACAATTTCAATTAGTAGTTTAAAGCTAATTGGGTACACAAATGTGTGATTATATGTTAACTAGGGTCATAGCGTGTGTTCAAGACTTCACTTGACACCTAGCAATCCTACCTCTTCAGAACATCCGTACCACTCACTACAGGTGAGTTCATACCCCTTAATCAATAGTTTAAATGTTTTTAAATGATTTTATGGGGGGGGGGGGGGAATAAAAGCCAAATGTTTATAGTTATTGCATCAATCACATGTGATTAATAACTACAAAACCAGTGATTTCCTTAATGTTCAAATTGTTTATCAAACTGTTTTGCTTCCAACTGTTTTACAACTCTTTTACTTATCAAATACTTTTACTTAAACTCTATTATACTTATTAGCAATTGCATGTCCATGTATGTATAGTTATATAAGGAATGTTTAAAAGGCTTAGGAAGGCCTGCCTGCCCTATTTCCTTTTCGCGCTTGAGATATGGTCTGGTGGGATATCGGGTGTCCATCCGAAGGTCGTTTAAATATTAGTTATATATCATGTATACATACATAGTCATAAAAGGTCCTTCCAATCAATTCAATACCCTTGGTTAGCTAGGGTATACTTCCATATTCGTTCATACAAATTATATTACCAGTAAACTACAATAGGCGTAGTTTAGGGTTTTACTAATACATAATACATAGTAATGAGAAATAAACATAATACATAGTAATGAGAAACAAACATAATACATAGTGATGAGAAAAAAACATAAAACATAGTGATGAGAAACAAACATAATACATAGTAATGAGAAACAAACATAATACATAGTGATGAGAAACAAACATAACACATAGTGATGAGAAACAAACATAATACATAGTGATGAGAAATAAACATAATACATAGTGATGAGAAACAAACATAATACATAGTAATGAGTAACAAACACAATACATAGTGATGAGAAACAAAACATACATGCTAGACAGAGGAAGAACACACAATACAGCTAGCACATACATTACATATACATTACGTTAAATTATGTGAGCTATTAAACGGGTGATGACACTACCTGCCATGACCCTTTTTGTATCTAGAACCTCCTTAATTGGGGAGCGTATGAGTTTGCGTATAGATCTATACTGGATTGACTATCCTACACCTTGCTGCTCGCTACAGTGGCACTTGCAAGTCTACGGGTGCCAAATGTCATTTCTTACGGCGTCTTACATCGTCATTTTACTATTGAGTCGGTCGCAGGGTACAGGCCGATCACATTGTACTTTAAATAACAATTGGTTTAAGGTAGTTAGTACAACAATATTTACCTAATACAACACTATAGTACTCTAATATTTATCCCATTAGATTCACTTCATGAACTTTCACATGATGCACGGTAATGTAAAAACTATATTTTTGGTTAATGATAGTCGGATTTGGGAAAATACACACTGTTACAAGAGGCACATACACGGTTACTAGATGCCTTGGTAGAAGGCTACTCTTAGTAGGAAACATAGGGTTTTCTAGGATAGTTCAAACAAACACAAACTTTACAAAACTTATACATTACAAATTACAAACATCTTACAAATGCTTTCATACAAACTAAGACACTAATATACTTATGATCTCATCTGCTTTAAAGCTGATACTCGCTTTCAAAATAACTTGTATTCTCAGGTCACCACTAAACAGGTGCAGGTGCGAGGCTTTTGAGAAGATGGAGTTTGTTCAAGACTCGTCTTTTATTTTGATATGTATATTTTTGGTGTCTATAACTTGGACAGAACACACATGTATGAAATTATATTATTAATGCAATGGATGATGTTGTTGCTTGTTTACTATTATTCATTGTTGTGATACTATACATGACGTCCTCTGCCCCAAAATGTTCCCGCCGTTCACGGTTTTGGGGTGTGACATATTGGTATCAGAGCATTGTTTATAGTGAATTGAGTGTATCAACCCATAAAAGATATACGAACTATAAACACAAGCGGGATTAAAATACTCTGATTAAGAGTTTATACTTTAAATAATAAAATATTTAACCAAGTATACATGCCTGCATTCATGCTAAAATCAATGTCACTAAGACAGTACAAAAGTATTACGATTGTTGGACAACACAAGTAGACTTAGAGACGTATGGTCAACCCTGGGAAGATGTAGCCTGATCAACTACATTATCCGAGGAGCAACTAGCATATGCCTAAAAATTGTTGTGAGGTTGCAACAAGTCTAAAAACTTACCAACACTACAACAATTAGAAAAGTAGAACATAACATGAAGCTTAAAATACTATAGGAGTATTCAGTGTTACTATGATTATTTACCAGAGAACTGAAGGTCTTTATTAGTAAGCCCAAGTCAAGTATTGGGGTAATTGATGGAGATCACCTAATAATTATCTAGTTAGCTCATCTATTAACTATTTCCTTACCCCTTTTTCTCGCATAGATATCATGGTTGGATTCCATCATCACGACGACCCATACTTTCCACCCAACAGCAATGCGGGATGGCTTGAAGTAGAGTCCGATGATGAGCATCAAATCCCTTTGGATGATCATCAAGCTGAAGGCTTCTCGTATGGATCTGAATCCGAGCGTGAAGTCGACCACCTACCTCAAGTAGGTCAAGCTCCGAATAACAACCCCCGACCCGCATTTGAAGGACCCACACCTCTATGGGAAACAAACTTGAATAACTGGAGCCATGTATAGGGTCAACCCATCCCCTACAATGGAGACATAAGTTTCTACAACCTCACTGATGGAGGTTCTGCTGACAGAGTCCTACCCATCATGGTTAGTAGGATGTCTCGGAACACGATACTAGGTCAATCGCCTATAAATCGAATCTTGGAGATTGATGCCAACACTGGTGTTAACACTGTCCATATTCGCCTGCTAGAGTCTGCTCATGAAAGGGCTCTGGTTCGTAATGCAGCTCTTCAGAGAGAACTCACTGAAATGTGAGCTGAAGTCCGGGAACTTCGAGCTCAGCAAGCAAGAGCTGACAGGCGCATGAGGGACATAGAACGTCTCCTATCAAGGTCAAGAACTCACTCTAGTAGTTCTCATCACCGATAAATTATCTTCAACTTCTCTATTTTGGATATAAACTAGTCATGTAAAACTCTGGTCTAATTCCATATCTTTGTAAATCGTAGGCCTGTTAGGTCTTAGCTAGGTTGTAATTCTGTCAAAATTTTCCCATTTTGGTTAATGTAAGGCCTATTTCTGTTAGCTGTCTTCCCGAACTTTTTACATCTGTAATTCCAGTAATATTGACAGGTACCTAATCTTATGGGGATTATTATCCAAATATGATCATCTGTTAGTTCTAGATTTCCATTCAATCGTATCAATGGGCTATGGAAAGTTAGTCCATGAGTCATTCTCATCAATGCGTCCATTAAATTCTTATCAATATTCTCATATTCATAAATTATAGATCAAAAATGTCGCCTCGCAGAAATCCGCGGAGAAACCTTAATAATGAAACACCACCTCCTCCACCTCCTCAACCACCTACTCCTCAGTTCGACACTGCAGCCTTAAATGTTGTTGTAGCTGTAGTTGTGGCCACGACCATGGCTCAGTATCAATCATCTGGTTTCGTCAGAGGTGGAACCCCTGTTCAGTCTGTTCAGGTTGAAGCTCCTGTGCGCTCGAGATAGTGCTCCTATAAGGACTTCACGAACTGTAAGCCCTTGTACTTTAGGGGAACTGGCGGAGTCATTGCCCTCTCGCAATGGTTCGAGAAGACCGAATCAGTTTTCAAAATATGCTCTTGTTCCGAAGAGAGCAAGGTGAAGTACGCTGCTTGCACATTTGAAACCAAATCTCTAACATGGTGGAACGGCCATTTCAAGTCACTATCTCTTTTAGTGGATAACGTTATGGGCTGGGATACTTTGAAAGACCTCATGATTGAGGACTACTGCCCGAGGGGCAAGATCCAAAAGCTGGAGGAAGAGCTACGGAGCCTAACCATGAAGGGCTCCAACATAACTGTTTATACCGCCAGATTCTGCGAACTGGTGGCCCTCTGTCCCAACATGGTTCATACAGGGGGAAAGAAGATTGAGCATTACATTTGGGGACTGGTGCCACCATATCAGGGAAATGTCTTGGCATCACACCCCACTACATTTGATAGTGCCAAGCGATTGGCACAGCGGCTCATATACCATGGGGTTCGTACCCCCGCCCCAATAACAACAACTACCCTGGCCGTCTCATAACCTGCAAGAATTGTTGACTCCAAGCGGAAGTTCTAAGATGACAAAAAGAAAGCTAAGGCTGCCAAAAAGCAGTAGGTCGTGGCAGTGCATGCTGCGATAGCACCTGCCGCTGCTGCTTCGGTAAAGTAGTACTCTAGAAGTTTGCCCAAGTGCAACAAATGCAACTTCCATCACATCGGCGCCTTCTGGGAAATGCAGTGTATGAACTACAACAGGAAGGGGCACATTGCCCGTTTCTGTAAAGCTCCAGCGAGACCAATCAACCAAGTCGCTGGTGCAGGAGTGGGCCAAGCTTGCTACGGATGTGGCGAAGTAGGCCACTACAAAAGGAACTGCCCGAAGGCAGGGATTGCCGGTGGAGCGGCAAGAGTTCTGGCCATAGGCCATAAGGAAGCAGTTGCCTACCCCACAGTCGTCACTGGTACATTCCTCCTAGATAACGCTTATGCATGCATTCTATGTGATAGTGGAGTGGAGAGGAGTTTCGTGAACCGAAAATTTGCTCATTTACTTAAGCAAAAATCACGAGCACTTAATGAAACGTTCACTGTAGAAATGGCTAATGGGAAGACAGAGAGCACTAACAGTATATTCATAGGGTGTACCCTAACTTTAGATAACCATTCATTTTCCATCGATCTCATGCCGGTCTCAATTAAAAGTTTTGACGTCATTATCGGCATGGATTGGTTGAGTCTTCATCGTGCCGATATCATGTGTTATGAAAAGGCAGTTCACCTAAATCTATCGTCTGGCAAAACCTTAATAGTTTATGGCAACAAACCCAGCACGAACCTTCGTATCATATCGAGCATCCAAGCTCGGAAATTCTTACGGAAGGAATGTAAAACATTTCTTGCTCATGTAGTCGATGTGAGCCAAGAAATGAAGGACATTCAGAGCATTCCAGTAGTACGCGACTTTTCCGAAATCTTTCCAGAAGAACTCCCAGGATTACCTCCGCAACGACAAGTCGAGTCCCGAATCGACTTAGTTCCAGGGGCTACCCCCGTAGCCAAATCGCCCTATCGTCTAGCACCTGCAGAGATGCAAGAATTGTCCTGTCAACTTAACGAACTGCTCAGCAAGGGCTTTATAAGACCAAGCTTCTCACCCTAGGGAGTTCCAGTCTTGTTCGTCAAGAAGAAAGACGCATCGTTTCGTATGTGCATCGACGACAAGGAGCTCAACAAGCTGACAGTCAAAAATCGTTATCCTTTACCTCGGATCGACGATTTGTTCGACCAACTCCAAGGGGCGAACTTCTTTTCAAAAATCGACTTGAGATCCGGATATCACCAACTATGGGTGCTAGAGGAGGATGTTCCAAAGACCGCCTTCCGGACTCGCTATGGACACTACAAATTCGTAGTGATGTCGTTCGGATTGACTAACGCACCCGCGGTATTCATGGACTTAATGAACATGGTGTGTCGTCCTTACTTGGATCACTTCGTCATCGTCTTCATCGATGACATACTTATCTACTCTCGAAGTAAGGAGGAGCATAGTCAATATCTGCGACAAGTCCTTGAAACTTTACGTTCGGAGAAGCTCTACGCGAAGTTCTCGAAATGCGAATTTTGGATTCGATGATTCAAATTATTAGGGCACGTGGTTTGTGAAGAAGGTATACATGTGGACCCTTCCAAAATCAAGGCCATTGAGAACTGGTCAGAACCAAAGACGCCTACAGAAATTCGTCAATGTCTAGGCCTCGCTGGCTATTATCGTAGGTTCATTCAGAACTTATCCCGCATAGCGAAACCTCTTACAACACTGACCCAGAAGGGCGTGGCCTTTAACTGGGAAGAAAAGCAGGAGAGAGCATTTGAAACGCTCAAACGAGCCTTGTGCACCGCACCAATACTATCCCTTCCCAATGGAATAGAAGACTTCGTTGTCTATTGCGATGCATCAAATCAAGGACTCAGATGTGTTCTGATGCAGAGAGGTAAGGTCATCGCCTATGCCTCGAGACAGCTGAAGAAACATGAGGTCAACTACACGACCCACGATCTTCAACTAGGAGCAGTTGTGTTTGCTCTGAAGATCTAGAGACATTACTTGTACGGAACAAAGAGCACTATCTTTATAGACCACAAGAGCTTACAACACATATTCGAACAGAAGGAGCTCAACATGAGATAACGACGGTGGGTCGAGCTACTCAGTGATTACGAATGTGAAATTCGTTATCATCCGGGTAAAGCCAACGTAGTAGCTGACGCCCTGAGTTGGAAGGAATATTCTGGTCGTAGAGTCAAATCATTGACAATGACTATCCATTAACACTTGTCCACATAAATTAAGGCAGCTCAGCTTGACGCTTTGAAGCCCGAAAATGTGGCGAGTGAATCCCTAAGAGGGATGGATAAGAACTTAGAGGTTAAGGGTGGTGGAGCTTATTATTTCATGGACCGAATTTGGACCCTGAAACTAGGTGGTTTCAGAGACTTGGTCATGAACGAGGCGCACAACACTCGTTATTCTGTGCACCCAGGATCAGATAAGATGTATCTGGACCTCAAAAAGTTATACTCGTGGCCTAACATGAAAGCATAGATTGCTACCTTCGTGAGTAAATGCCTTACTTGTGTAAAGGTCAAGCTCAAATACTAGAAACCCTCCGGTCTTCTACAACAGTCTGAGATAACGGAATGGAAGTGGGAGCGGATAACTATGGATTTCATAACCAAGTTGCCTAAGACGATGGGTGGACTTGATTCCATATGGGTCATCGTCGATAGACTGACCAAGTCTACACACTTCCTGCCAATCAAAGAAACAGACAAGATGGAGAAACATACAAGAATTTACATTAGAGAGATTGTAAGACTGCAAGGTGTTCCCCTATCCATTATCTCGGACAGAGATAGTAGATTCACTTCGAGGTTCTGGCAGTCATTACAAAGTTCCCTAGGAACTAGGCTGGACATGAGTACAGCCTACCATCCACAGACCGACGGGAAAAGTAAGAGAACTATCCAAACATTAGAAAATATGTTGCGAGCCTGTTTCATTGACCTTGGGAAAGCTTGGGATACTCATTTACCCCTTGTAGAATTTTCCTACAACAACAGTTATCACACGAGCATAAAGGCAGCTCTGTTCGAGGCCCTCTATGGCCGAAAGTGTAGATCCCCTCTGTGCTGGGTTGAGGTGGGTGATACCCAGTTAGCTAAGGGACTAGTTCCCGAAAGAAC
Organism: Lactuca sativa; assembly: GCF_002870075.4. Classification (NCBI taxonomy): domain Eukaryota; kingdom Viridiplantae; phylum Streptophyta; class Magnoliopsida; order Asterales; family Asteraceae; genus Lactuca; species Lactuca sativa. Next base: position 82,720,929 of record NC_056624.2, read on the forward strand.
TCTCACGGGTACGGAGTTCATTCGGGAAACAACAAAGAAGATCGTTCAAATTCGTGAACGATTGAAAGCCTGTAGAGACCGACAGAAAAGCTACGCTGACAAGCGAAGGAAACCGTTGGAATTCCAGGTGGGCGACCGAGTTCTATTGAAGGTCTCACCCTGGAAGGGCTTCATAAGCTTCGGAAAGCGTTGAAAGCTAAATCCAAGGTACATTGGGCCTTTAGAGATTCTTGCAAGAATCGGCCCAGTAGCTTACAAACTTAACTTACCGCGCGAACTTAGTAACGTACATTCTACCTTCCACGTATCGAACTTGAAAAAGTTTTGTCCGACGAGACTCTTGTTATTCCACTTGACGAGATCGAGATCAACGAGAGCCTCAACTTCGTGGAGGAACCAATAGAGATCATGGACCAAGAGGTCAAGCAAACGAAACAAAGTCGTATCCCGATAGTGAAGGTTCACTGGAACGCCAAACGAGGACCGAAATTTGCATGGGAGCGTGAGGATCAGATGAAACTGAAATATCCTCGTCTTTTTACTTAGTTATTTGTAACTACTTATTTGCTTAAATTCTAATTTCAGGACGAAATTCCTTCTAAGGAGCGGATGATGTGACAACCCGAAATTTCCATTTTGTACGAACATTATCAAGTCAATAGAAGTTAGATCAGTTATAGTAAAGTTTCAAACTTGTCCGAATAAGTTTCAGTATTTCAGGGATTACATTTAAGGAGATATCAGGAGAGTGGATGCACATGGGTTTGTGAACTCGAGTATTTCAAAACTTTATTAAATTAGAGTTCATTTCTTGAATAATAAATTTTTCTGCCAAAAATCCCAGGACTATATATATGATTATTAGCCAAATTATTTCATTAGTTACATTTCCAACTAGAGAAAAGCCATTTTCTCTCTCACGGATCTTCAGGTTTTCATCCCAAATCGTGAGTAACTCTCTCTAGTTCTATTCTATAGCTAGTAATGTGCTTAATAACGTAGATTTCATATCAAAACCACAAGATTCGAGAGCTCACCGCCCAAGAACACTTGGGGAGTAAACTCTTTTATAAGAATAACATGATGCCTAGTCTCTTCCCCTTGTTTAGTAACTACCTTAGACTTGTATATAGGTGTATTTGAGACTAGAAATCATCCATGAACACCAAGATTTAGGTGTTCATGGCCCAAGAAGTTCTTGGACCGTGAACTCCAAACTCAAGGGCCAAAGAGTGCTTTAATCACTCCAAAAGCCTAGGACAATTACCTTGACTTACTACTAGCTAATTTAAGGACTTTAAATCATCAAACACCACCCCAAAGAGAGATTACGGCCGTAATCTCTTATGGTTTTGCTCATTGGGGCCGTGAACTCCTCAAAGGAGTGTACCTAAGCCCTAAACCCTTCCTTGGATTAAAACACCAAGTAGGAATGCTTCTAGGAATCATTTAGAACTTCAAAAAACCAAAAGACATGAAGCTTAGGAGCTTATGGCCATAAACTCAAGAGTTTACGACCATAAACTCCTTGTGTGAGGATTCTTGGAACCCTAAACTCACTAGTCGGGTCCTACAACAATTTAGATGCAATCCTTAGGGCTTATAGCACTTATACAAAGTGCTTAACATGTTCTAGGAAGTCTAAACAATTTCAATTAGTAGTTTAAAGCTAATTGGGTACATAAATGTGTGATTATATGTTAACTAGGGTCATAGCGTGTGTTCAAGACTTCACTTGACACCTAGCAATCCTACCTCTTCAGAACATCTGTACCACTCACTACTGGTGACTTCATACCCCTTAATCAATAGTTTAAATGTTTTTAAATGCTTTTACGGGGGGGGGGGGGGGGGGAATACAAGCCAAATGTTTATAGTTATTACATCAATCACATGTGATTAATAACTACAAAACCAGTGAGTTCCTTAATGGTCAAATTATTTATCAAACTGTTTTGCTTCCAACTGTTTTACAACTCTTTTACTTATCAAATACTTTTACTTAAACTCTATTATACTTATTATCAATTGCATGTCCATGTATGTATAGTTATATAAGCAATGTTTAAAAGGATTAGGAAGGCCTGCCCGCCTTATTTCCTTTTCGCGCTTGAGATGTGGTCTGGTGGGATATCGGGTGTCCATCCGAAGGTCGTTTAAATATTAGTTATATATCATGTGTACATACAAAGTCATAAAAGGTCCTTCCAGTCAATTCAATACCCTTGGGTAGTAAGGGTATACTTCCATATTCATTCGTACAAATTATATTACCAGTAAACTACAATAGGCGTAGTTTAGGGTTTTACTAATACATAATACATAGTGATGAGAAACAAACATAATACATAGTAATGGGAAACAAACATAATACATAGTGATGTGAAACAAACATAACACATAGTGATGAGAAACAAACATAACATATAGTGATGAGAAACAAACATAACACATAGTGATGAGAAACAAACATAACACATAGTGATGAGAAACAAACATAATACATAGTGATGAGAAACAAACACAATACATAGTGATGAGAAACAAAACATACAGGCTAGACAGAGGAAGAACACACAATATAGCTAGCACATACATTACATATACATTACATTAAATTATGTGAGCTATTAAACGGGTCATGGCACTACCTGCCATGACCGTTTTTGTATCCAGAACATCCTTAATTGTGGAGCGTATGAGTTTGCGTATAGATCTATATACTGGATTGACTATCCTACACCTTGTTCCTCACTACAGTGGGACTTGCAAGTCTACGGGTGCCAAATGTCATTTCTTACGGCATCTTACATCGTTGTTTTACTATTGAGTCGGTAGTAGGGTACAGGCCGATCACATTGTACTTTAACTAACAATTGGTTTAAGGTAGTTAGTACAGCAGTAGTTACCTAATACAACACTACAGTACTATAATATTTATCCCATTTCATTCACTTTGTGAACTTTCACACGATGCACGGTAATGTAAAAACTATATTTTTGGTTAATGATAGTCGGATTTGGGAAAATACACACTCTTACAAGAGGCACACTCACGGTTACTAGATGCCTTGGTAGAAGGCTACTCATAGTAGGAAACATAGGGTTTTCTAGGATAGTTCAAACAAACACAAACTTTACAAAACTTTTACATTACAAATTACAAACATCTTACAAATGCTTTCATACAAACTAAGACACTAATATACTTATGATCTCACCTGCTTTAAAGCTGATACTCGCTTTCAAAATAACTTGTATTCTCAGGTCACCACTAGACAGGTGCAGGTGCCAGGCTTTTGAGAAGATGGAGTTCGCTCAAGACTCATCTTTTATTTTGATATGTATATTTTTGGTGTCTATAACTTGGACATAACACACATGTATGAAATTATATTATTAATGCAATGGATGATGTTGTTGCTTGTTTACTATTATTCATTGTTGTGATACTATACATGACGTCCTCCGCCCCAGAAAACAATTGCAGCTTACGTAAAGGGAGAATTTAGAAATCACAAATATACACATATCTCAACTCCTGGGGACATCAAAAACCTGACTTTTTTCTAATAATCGTCATCCCACATGACAAAAACACCGATTTTATACATACACAAATATACACATACCCAACTATTAGCTGGTTAATTTTCTGATTTGTTAAGTAGGAGGGAATTTAAAATCAATAACATGTATTTTGAGTAAAAAAGACAAATACATGAATATATACATAAAGGAATTTAACATCAATAACATAGATTTGAGTAAAAAAAGAAAATTACAGGGGTCCAAAGCTTCATTAAGAAGATAGGGATATCACCTCCGATCCTACCAAAATCGCCTTTCTTGTATACATCAACAAATCTCCATTGACCACATTTCCGATTCGTCTGTAAATGGGAAGAAGGCTACAACCAACAACCGGTTTCCACCATCAGTTTTCGCCACCTCCTGCATCATCGGTTCCTCCGGTGGTGGTGTCGATCTTAACAGGTAAGCCAAACAAAAACTCTAGAAAATCAGAAAAAAAAAAACTTTATGGAGCAGATCTAAATATCAACGAAACATCGAACGGTGATGGGGATTGACGTTGTGAAAGATGTTCAGCAGAGAAAAATGGAAGCCCTAACTGAATATTAGAAGGTCAAGAGGTCTTTGAAGTCGCCGATTGAAAGAAACGATCTATGATGGTGGTGGAGGACAATGGTTGATACGCTGGAAGCAGCCAATGAAAAGGGAAGAGTGGAATCATAACATATTTGATAAGAGAGGCGGTGGGAAGTATCGGGAAGCGGCAACCATTGCAACAATAACAATCAAAATATCATTGGGCGAGAAAACGGTGAAACAAAGCACAAACACGTGGACAAAATCTATTTACAAAACGGCAAATACTGCCCACAATACAAACCAACATCCTACAAAAACGAAGGCCAGAAAAAAAAAACAAATAAAAATCAAGTAAAGACAAAGGGATGAAAGTAGAAGAGGAAAAACAGACAAATGGGAAGCAACTTCACTGTAGCTAAGGGAGGATAAGTTTAATATATATATATATATATATATATATATATATATATATATATATATATATATATATATATATATATATATATATATATATATACACTTTGTCCATCGTATATATGACCATTAAAATGACAAATAACAATTCTTTGTAATGGGAATTGCTTGTTGTTATAATACATAGAAAATATACCCTTTAAAATAAGAATTTGGTTTATATTTATTATTAACTAATATGCTTTCATATTTATATTTTAAAATTTTTATTGCAATCATCTTTTCAAGTTCCATTAAAATTTTAACTACTTTTTTATACACATGCATTTTATTTGAATGTAGAGCCATATTATATGGAGTACTGAAAAGTTAATATAGGCAGTTTATTCAAATATGGTTGATAGAAAGTGGGGTTAGAGTTAATAACAAGTATTTTCTACTAAAGCATGTCCATATCTATTGTTATTGCTACCATGGTTGCGACACAGGACTTTATATGATATACATTGATGAAATTATGTGAAACTTCGATTTTAGTGGTATATGTGGTGAAAAAAATAAACTTATTGGAAACTAAAAATGAAAAACTAGAGAACATGTCTAAGAACTTCAATATTCAATGGTGTGCGGTAGTTTAAATTATGGGATAGATCAAATATTCACTTGTATATAGTCACTTGACAATATTTGATATTAATGGATAATTGGGTCATATCATTTATATTGAAATACATTCGAGCTCAACAAATGTATACAATAATAATTTGTGTCCGAGAACATTACGCGGTTACAAGCTATTCACCATCGGGTAAGAAAATCTAATCGTCGAAATGAAACTATTTTTCGTTTGATGCATTACGCATACGGATATAACATATTTCCTAAAGGAAACTATTCAACACAAGGTACTTATTGCTTTAAGACATTAGCCACTGTTTCCGTTTTCTATTTTAATATCATCTTCACATGGTTAATCACATCATTTTATAGAGATTGAAATGTGGATAACTGAAACATGTTACCACTGAACCGATAAAGAAAGCTAGAACAACAATTGAAATATGTGTAAAAGCGCATAATTACCATTTCTTACAATCTTTCATCACTTAATGTAGACCATACCCTCTCCATACTAAATGTTCCACCTGGGATCACACATCTAACAACAATACCACTAATTTTGGTTAAACTCTATAGCTAAAACCGAAAATCAAAAACCTAGAACCACCCTTAAGGAAACTATTTTTTAGATACACATACACTCTTTGTTGTTTGTAATATGTCATGTTTTGGAAAGGGAAGCTAATTGTAGAAAAGAAACTATTTTCCGAAACAACATATTCGCCACCGCCGCTTTGCGCGAGTCACAACTGGTGTGTGTGTGTGTGTGTATATATATATATATATATATATATATATATATATATATATATATATATTGAATTTGAATAAAGTTCACTAAGCATGAATTGATATGTATTAAACTATTAGCGGTAGAGTCCTCATACCAAATTACACTCGTAATTCTAAGAGGTTGTCAATCGTCAGTTTGCTTGATGATCCGTATACCAAATCATCACTTCTTGATTTGATAGCTTATTAAACTAGAATTATTTTTGCTTTTTTATTTATTTTGCGTGATGCGAGTTTATTATAATAAATCGGGGATGGGTTGGGGGTGAGTCAAGGAAAAGCCAAAATATAAAAGGTAGATGATTTGATTCCCTACATTTGTCGGGATGAGAGGAGTTAGGGATGAGGTTAGACATTCGAGAATGGGGACCGATCGGTAATGGGGACAAAGATGGTCAACCCCATCCATCTCCACCCTATTTGCTTCCCTAATTATATATATATATATATATATATATATATATATATATATATATATATATATATATATATTAAATCTAAAGGGCCTTAGATACAGGAATGTTTTGGCCTTTAGGTTGTTGCCACAAAAAATTGGTAAATTTGACACTTTTCGTCCCTAAAGTCAAAACGTTTACTTTTTTGTTTTGATTGAGTTTTAGTGCCTTTAGTTTTTTTGCCACAAATCTTTACAGACTTTGACACTTTTAGTCCTCACAGTCAACGTTTTACATTTTGATGTTGAATGTATTGGCCTTTAGGTTGTTGCCACAAAACCTTGGTAAATTTGACATTTTTCGTCCCTAAAGTCAACACTTTTACTTTTTTGTTTTGATTAAGTTTTAGTGCGTTTAGTTTTTTTGCCAGAAATCTTTACTGACTTTGACACTTTTAGTGAACATCACAAAAATAAAAAAAAATCAATACAAACTATGTTATTGAAAAATTAGTGAACATCGAATATGTTTGTTCAAAATGGTTTTAATGAATTGAACTATTAAAAAACTCACGCTACACAACTTTTGGGGTAAGATGGGAAAAATAAGTAATCTTTAAAAGCTATGTATTGAAATTGTAAATCACGACAAAAAGGGGAGAAAGTCGACAACACCTTAAATTAGATGTCAAAAGTGTACAACCAAAGAAGGGACAATGGTGGAGAAAATTCAAAATGTTGTCGCAATAATATTAACGTTGCCAAAGTTGGAAAAATATGGTGACAAAATTCAAATAGAGGTTTTTTTATGTTTTTTATGTCAAAATGTAAAAGTTTTGAGTGTAAGGATGAAAAGTGTCAGATTCATTAAAGATTTGTGGCAAAAACATCAAAATGTTAAACTTTTGACTATGAGGACTAAAAGTGTCAAAGTTAGTAACGATTTGTGGCAAAAAACTAAACGCACTAAAACTTAATCACAACAAAAAACTAAAAGTTTTGACTTTAGGGACGAAAAATGTCAAATTTACCAAAGTTTTGTGGCAACAACCTAAAGGCTAATACATTCAACATCAAAATATAGAACTTTTGACTGTGAGGACTAAAAGTGTCAAAGTCTATATACATTTTTGGCAAAAAACTAAAGGCACTAAAACTTAATCAAAACAAAAAAGTAAAAGTTTTGACTTTAGGGACGAAGTGCCGAATTTACCCAAGTTTTGTGGCAACAACCTAAAGGCCAAAACATTCCGGTTGCTATGCCCTTTAGATTTAATATATATATATATATATATATATATATATATATATATATATATATATATATATATATATATATATATATATATATATATATATATCAAGGTTCTAAAAAACTCACCATGGCTCCGCCATGGCGCGCCACGACTCCAAGACTTGCATCTACCGTCAAGCTTTGCCAAAACGCCACCTTAACTCATATATGTGTATAAAAATGAATAATAGTTGAAAATACATATAAAAATATTAATTATATAGAAAATTACCGCCTTAAGTCACGCCTTACGTTATTTAGAATATTGATATATATATATATATATATATATATATATATATATATATATATATATATATATATATATATATATATATATATATATATATATATATAATTAGAGTTGGAATACATTTGGACACACAGGCCGAACATTTTTCGTAGAGTGTATTATGTGGATGGTAAATCATAAAATACTAACAATAATAGGACCAACAATATTCTTAGTACATATTATCAAACATATTGTTTCAAAATTACCTTTTCAAATTACCTACTCTTGAATTCTTCTAATAATTCATCACTTTTGACTAATTTTAATTAGACTTACTAATATAAAATATTAGTTTTGCTAGAAAAATATTAAAAGAACAATTTAATAGATATATTGTCAATAATTTAGACCCTTATCAAATATCTGTATTAGTTAACTTCAATATATTTAAACCAAATGGTTATAATTAATAAACTTTATAAAATATTAGTATATATAGCATTGAAAATTCTTTTACTTAAGTATACAATGACTTCTTTTTTATTATTTGTCAATTGTCAAGTTGATATGTTTAACTCGAGAAAAATCAAAGTTAAGATGATTTCTAGATGACCGGTGCATTAATTTCTCTTCCAAAAGCCCTTTTATGGTTTTAATTGTTTGGGTTGAACAAGAGGTCCTCCATCTCTATGAATGGCTAAGAATGATACAACACGGAGGGACATGTGAGCTTATTTATGACGATCAACTGCTCCACAATGACAATTGTTTTTTTCTCCATAACGCATAAGACCAAGCTACTATATGTGGACTTTGCTTCCTCCGTATGATATGCCTATACAATGAGAATCACGTTTTATCCTATTAAAAAACTTTTTAAATAATATTTGGTAGAACTTTGTAAATATTATATTTTACGGTTTTGGCCAAATTGTATAAAAAATATTAAGTTTGCATAAAATTTCAATTTTGACACTGTAATTTTATTTTTATAATTTTGACACTAAATTTTCATAAAAAAGTAATTTTGACAATATATTTTTCAATTTGTTTTAATGTTGAATCTTTGATTGATCAACCGAGTTGCCAACTAATGTGCATGGTGATGAGTCAATATTTGATGATGTGACGATGAAATGAAATCATGACATGAATTTTTTTGGTAACATCACAAAATGTGTAGTGATTTATTTAAAAAAACACAATGTTATAATTTAACTTTTATTAAAACTTAGTATCATTTATATAATTTCTCCTTATTATAACATAATAATCATGGCTTATTGAGCATTGGAGTCCTTTTGTGGAAAAACTTTTCAAGCAAAACAACAAAACAAAATTGGCATCTAAACTTGTAGTGCCATAATGTTATTTCTATTTGTTGGGATACATATTTATATAGATTTGATGATGCAATATATATATATATATATATATATATATATATATATATATATATATAGGTTTGTATGTTCATTGTAAACAGTCAGTCATTTTTAAGTAAGTGTAAATAATATATATTAGACAAAATGATTTGTCAGAGTTTGTTTAGTTAGTTAATATGAAGATATGTTGATAAAAGTCTATATGTTGAAGACTAAAGATCATCCCCTGAATAGCAAAAGACCGTAAAGACTCTATCGGCACCAAAGACACCAAAAGTATTATTACCACAAAGAGCATTCACTAAAGACCTCATCAGTATGTCCATACGCTGAGCTCCTTACACTAAAGACACACTGATTGTATGATACGCTAATATACTGAAGACTGATGTATATTGATGGTCATACACCATAAGTTGAAGCTGAACCTGCTTGAGCTGAAGCTAAAGCTTGGTGCCGATGTCTGAATCTAGAGTCGTTAAGATTTACTTGGTAAAAAAGCATGGTGCTGCTTGAGCTGAAACTAAAGCTTGGTGCTGATGTCCTTAAACCAGATCCATATTTATCTTGAAGATTCAATCCCATCAAATCAAGGATTTGATTTAATTATAAGATCTGGTGAATCTGCAGAAGTTTTATCTCCTAGGTTTAGACTAGTATTTATACTAACCATTCTCATTAGTTGAGAGTTGATGATTTGTATTATATTCCGAGAGTTAGAGTTTCTATAGAGATAGATCAGAGAGTTCTTGGTGGGTTATTAGATTGTAGTCGTCGTCTTTGTGACCTGCTTTGTGAACCCGCTCTCTTCATGAGAACCTTTCTTAGTGAAAGACATCTAAAACATCCCAAAATCATGACACAAATTTTCATTTTTGATATAACAACTCATAAAACAATTTTAAGAAAACATCATCAAATTAATTCATTTCATTGAAGCTAAAGTCATATGTTTAAAAACATGCCATAGTATAGTAACAACGTCAGAGTACAATCCCAAGAACATCAAGTCATATGTTTAAAAACATGCCATAGTGTAGTAACAACGTCTTTGTGATCTACTTTGTGAACTCGTTCTCTTCGTGAGAACTCTTCTTAGTGAAAGACATCTGAAACATCGCAAAATCATGACCAAAATTTTCATATTTGATATAATAACTCATAAATTTTTTTAAAGAAAACATCATCAAGTTAATTCATTTCATCAAAGCTAAAGTCATATGTTTTAAAATATGCCATAGTGTAGTAACAACGTCAGAGTACAATCCCAAAAATATCAAGTGCGGAAAATAGTGGTGTGATTCTCTGCTACCATGTCGGCTCCTTTCCCTTCGAAGAAGAAGGACCTAAAACAAAAACTGTAAACCGTAAGCATAAAGCTTAGTGAGTTCCCCCATCATAGCACATACCAAAAACATATAATGCCTATCTCTCTATATCTTTCAACTGGTATCTGATTGGCATAACCGGAAGCTAGACTTCCATTCGATATCTTTCAACCGGTAGCCTAGAGATGACCTCCCATTCCGTATCTTTCAACTGGTAACTGGGAGCTGACCTCCCCTTCGGTATCTTTCAACCGGTAACCGGGGACTATTTCACACCTACCACTACCACATAATAACATAACATGAACATACTTCTAGGCATGCATGGGTACTGTCTACCCTTTCGGTATCTTTGAACTGGTAACTGGAAAGTATTTCACCCCTACTACTACTAACACATATATCATAGCATCCTAGCACATAAAGCTTAATAGATAGTGGCATACCAGATAATTATCACAAGGACAATCATCTAACAACAACTCCTACTTAGTGGGCTAGCATTGTGGCCTTAGACCCACTTCTACTGGAAGGTAACTCACCTCAATGTCGTGCAGTAACTGAACTGTCATCGGTGCAGGGATCAACTCTCCTAAAACTCATACACATAACATCTCTTTTAATTACACTTTCAAACATATAAACCCCTTTAAGGGTCAACTCTGGTCGATGGTCAAGTCAAAGGATAACACCCTGGTCAAAGTCAATCTTCTAGTCCAAGTCAACACTCTGGTTGACTCGACTCGCTGAGTTGGTCCATCAAATCGTCGAGTTCTATAATTCAGAGAATCTCGAGTTCGCGATCTGACTCGTCGAGTCACCCTCTAACTCGTCGAGTTTCTCTTATGACAAGATCGGGACTTTCCATTTGAACTCGTTGAGTCTTTCCTTGGACTCGTCGAGCTTTACTTAATACAAGTTAGGACATTTTCTCATTGACTCGCCGAGTTCATCCTTGGACTCGTCGAGTTCTCGACCTTTAAGTCCAAAACACATCTAACTGGATGCGTAACCTCCTAGACTCAACAAGTTGCTAAGTAACAGAGAAGGTTTGGGAACCACGACCCAACTCGTCGAGTCCCAAGAATGACTCGTCGAGTCCCCCATTATCCAAATCTACCCAGTCAATTTTAGTCGGGCTTAATGCATTTAAAACATAGATCTGGCCTCCTAGGATCGATATATCACGTAAAGTTTCAAACTTTACGTTCATGCATGGGATATTTAGCTTAAAAAGCCCTAAAAAGTGGTTCATAAGATGCATGGGACTCCCATAGCCATAAAGTTTGCACCTTTATGCCATGGAGTCCCTCTAAGACTCTGGATCTGAAGTCAATATCCCAAAACATGATTGCATCAACAAATGGCTCCTTAAAGCCCTAAACTACTCCAAGAAGAAATCTAATAGATGAATGGTCAAGGTATAAACTTTATACCTGAAATGTGTTGGAAATGGAATAGAACCTCTGGATCTACTTGCTTCCTCTTGAACTACTAAGCTTCTTCTTCCTTCTCAAGCTTCAAAACCTCCAAAAACACACAAAAATGGATCAAGAGCACTCACAATGGGTTAGGGTTTCAAATTAGGGTTTTCTGGACTAAAGGAGGCGATGAGGGAGGCCACAATGGGGTGTTAAGCCATTTAAATTGGGTGCAAACCCTAAAAATTAGGGTTTCACTCTAACAGACCTATTCGTTGAGTCGAGGCTCCTCAACTCGTCGAGTAGGCTTCATGTCTCGGGTCCAACATATCCAATTCCTACTTAATGAGTTTCGGGCCTCCAACTCATCGAGTCCCTTAGCAAATATAAATAATTCTTATTTAAATACGTATCCGGAACCGAGCGTTACAACATCTTTGTGATAATTCTATTATTCTTACTTGTTTGTATCCGATCAAAGAACCATCAAGTGGTATCAGAGCGAGTTTTCTGATACATTCAAGACTCAGAAGTTCAGGCATTTTCAGAAACTCGAAAATCAGAAGAAGAATTTATCTTATACAATCATCCATATATGAAGGACACATCTGGCATTTAGATGAGAGATTATGGTATGATCTCTTATATTTGGTACTATCTAACTACATCATGTATGCATGGTCCCAATAGAATCTATCAAATGAGAGAACTATTCTTATGTTGAAGGATAGAAAAGAGATACAAATGTGCTTGATGATGAAGAACAAAATAATAGTTTGAAAAATAAAAGGGCAGTTGATGTCTGTCCTTTGTCATGTTTTCCTAAACTAATGTATGATCCAAAGGCTCCTTTACCTGTCTTCTTTGTTACTGAACAAGATCAGAAAAACAAAGTTGTTAATCGGAAACAACTAAATATTAAAGTGTTGAAGAAAGATCTGATTGAAAGGGAGAATGCAATATCATATCTGAAGGAGGCGATAAAAGGAAAATATGTGAAGAAGAAAAGCTTTGTCTATAAGTGTCCAAATAGAAGAATGTTCATCATCAAGAAACCCTAGTTTTCATACTGATAAGCATCACAACTGCTTTCAAACTGCCAAGTCAGTTCACGCTGAAGAGTCAAGTCTTGCTTCCCAGTTTGTTCACACTATAAGGACTCTTTGCACTGTGAAGACATTTCAAGCTGTAAAGAATACATCTCACCATGTCAAGACCCCAGCTCCGTCTAAAACTCCGAACATTAGTAGAGCTCAATCAGATAAATTCAATGATGTATGTTCTTGTTTTAATAATGCATCTTACATGGACAATCAGTCAAAGGAAAGAAAGAAAAGACCTCAAACAAAGAATACTTGGGTTCCAAAGAAGACGTCTTTAGAATCTAGAAATATGAAGCAAGTTTGGGTTCCTAAGAGTACATCTCCTGATCTTGAAACAAATCCTGTCATTGGAGATAGAAAGAAACATTGAAATCAAAAGTCTCCATGAAAGAAGAAGATGGTTTCGAAACCTAAAGTTGGTTATTCTTTTTTCTGATTAGATATTTTCAGAATAAGGTGTGTTCCAAAACCCATTATTAAATGGGTCCCGAAATGTTATTGTTAATTTTGAAGCAATGGGAGAGGCTCCAAAATCCTCTAACTTAGTTTTTAGATGTCTCTCTTATTAAGAAAAAGAATGAAAAAGGTGTATCTATATTTTTTATTTTTAAATTTTATTTCTATTATTAAAAGATTTTTGGAGTATTATGTGAAGTCTTTGTCAAGGAACAAGTTGTAGTATTAGGTAGTATAGTAGACAAAGATGGTGTTCAGCTACTATATATTGTTGTTTATAGATGGAAAGGTCATGGGTATATTTGTGACAAGAGAAAATAGAAAATGTCAAAGCCTTGTTTATTGTACTCTTTCCCTATCTCAATGTCTATCTCACATTACAGTGAAAATTCTATGACAAAACCGATAACATCATAGAGAAAGAAATCAACAAAGAGAGACTCAACCTTATGGTCTTGAAAAGAGGAAGAAAGTGACAAATAATACTCTATAGGGGTATTTTGGTTATTTTTCGAAAAAAAAGGAATGGTCAGAAGCTGTCATAATGTATCTGAGTCTTGATCTTGTTCAGATAATGAGCCACCACCTTATGTGTGACAACCCGGAATTTCTTTCTTGTACAAGAGACCAATTGAATCCAAGTTAGACTCATTTTGTTAGCTTTTAACACTGTTTGGGGTCTAATGGAGTGTACTAAACCTAGTACAAATAAGGTAGGCACCTAGAAGCGGGATAACACAATGCATATCAAGCAAAATTTGGCCAAACACTCCAAAACATGGAGTGTGTGGCCGCGCACTGGAGTATACGGCCACACATAGGTGTGTGCGGCCGCACACCCATGCCAGCCACACACCCTCACCTATATATACCACACTTAGTCATTTTCAACACTTTTTCCCACTCCTTCAAGCTAGAACTCGAAATCCTCTCAAGTATCATTCCACTTTTCACTCCAATATTCAAGCAAGTAAGTGATTCATCCCTTGATTAACTGTTACATGACCTTATCTAGCCTTATTCCCTGCTATGATCCATGAAAAACACATTTTTGGTGTTAAATCTTCAAGAACACCAAGAACACACACTAAGTATTGGACCCTAAAACACCCTTTTCTAGCATCTATAACACATATATACTTGTTATAAATTGTTTAAGGCCAAGAAAACTTGAAGATATACCTACAAAACGTTATTTCTCATGATCTTCAAGTGTGTACGGCCGCACACACCAAGTGTACGGACGTACACACCTTGTGCAACCGCACACACCCCTTTTTAGGTCCCAAAAGGGAAATAAACTTCATATAAGTCTAAGGCATGAAGAATAAAATCTTCCTAGATATTCCTTATAGCTTAAAATCACGTTTTGATGCACTCCATAAGGAGTGTGCAGCCGCACACACCTCCTGGCCGCACACCCTGGCCGCACACCCACATTTCTTGTGCATTTTGACCATACACTCCCTTGTATAGTCATATACCACTCATATACAATCTTATATGGTTGTAACACATCATAATAAGTTTTTACTAGTCCATAAGGTGATCCAAATTCAATAATTAGTTGTTTCAAACACTAATTGCACACAAACACACACACACACATACACACACACACACACACACATATATATATATATATATATATATATATATATGTGTCGTGATATGGTTAATATGATCCGTTTGTGCTCAAGTCCGCGATTGACACTCAACCTCCTAAACCAATCCTACCGTCGCATCACTCACTACAGGTGAGTTCATACCCCTTAACTAACGTTTGAAATGCTTCTAAATGTTTTAAATGCTTTATGTTGGGGGGATACATGTTGAACCATCTTAGTTATTAGATCAATCACATGTGATTAATAACCAACTTACAAATGGATCTTCATGCTTTAAACTGTTTTACCAAGCAAATGATTTTAAACTGTTATCAAACTATTTTACATGTCAAACTTTTTATAAAATTCACTTTTATACTAAACCTTCCTTTTAGAGTTTTCAAACTTATATATTGTTAAAACCATGTCTACTACATATATAGTTATATAAATAAGGCTTGAAGGACTTAAGAGAGATAGCCCACTTTACTTCCTGTCCTCGTTTGGTTGTGGTCTTAAAGTACCCAGTTTTTTGTCCGAGCGTCGTTGAATCCTTACTTATATACTATGTGCATATGTATAGATATAAAGACTTTATCTCAGTTCAGTACATTCAATCATTCAACAAGTTTACTAATAAACTATAAGAGGTATAGTTTAGAGTTATACTACTTACTACTTCTAGTTCAATGAAGCATAAAAGAGTCAGTTCATTCATGAGTCATTACTTATTACCATGAGAACATATACAACTATACTATGATGAGAACATATACAACTATACTATGATGAGAATAGACACAACTATACTAGAAAGAGAACATATACAATGATACTATGAAGAGTAACAATACATTACATATACAAGTATACGATAACATAAATATGATCCACTGTATCGAAACATGCCTTCATTGTCATGGCCCGATTTGTAGGCAGAATCTCCTGGAGGGAGAGCGTGAGTTTGCGTATAGATCTATACTGGATTGACTATCCTACACCTTGCTTCTAGCTATAGCCAGACCTGCAGGTCTGCGAGTGCCAAACGTCATACCTTTTTACGACTTACAATGTCGTTCTTTCCGTCGATAGTATGGTACAATTAATAACATAATACCTTGATATAAATCTGGTTTAAGGTAGTTAGTACAATAGTAGTTCCTATAATACACCACTACAATACATCATTAATTTATGCTTTACATTTATTTAGTGATCATTTCACTTAAACAGTAATGTACAAACTATATTTTGATAATGATAGTTACACTTGGGAAAATTACACACTTTTACAAGAATCAGACATACAAAACAGTTGTGCCTTAGTAGAAGGCTACTTTTAGTAGAAAATATAGGATTTTCTAGGAGTTACAAACTTTTACAAACACTTACAAACATTCACATACTTTTATTACGAACGTTTACAAACTCATACTTCAAACAATAGTTCAAACATTTTGATACAAACATAGACATTAAATACTTATGAGCTCACCAACTTTGATAACTAAAGTATTACGATTGTTGAATATCACAAGTAAGCTCGGGGATGTATGGTCAGTCTTGGGGGTGGCATAGCCTGATCAACTATGCTGGTCCGAGGAGTGATTAGCATATGCCCTAGAGTGGTTGTGATATGGCAACATGTCTAAAAACTTACCAATACTACTATAATGAAAGCACTAGAGTAGAACATAAGTTTAAAATACTATAGGAGTATTTTGTGTTACCATAATCACTTATCTGAGAACTAAAAAGGTCTTTATCAAGTAGGTGAATAGTCGTTAAGTGCATACGCTAAGGTTATATGAAATTCAGGTGTTATAGACTAAGAATCTGTGATCTTTGCTTCACTTCTTGTCCTTGTTTGGTTGTGGATTTGGAGTTAGGACCACTTATTCGAAGGACTATCCTACCTCGATTTCATATAACTAGTATACACTACACAAGTATTGACATAACTGATAAATATCATCTTATAATTATCTTAAGTGGTACGTCTATTGTCATAAGCTTCTTATACCCCTTTTCTCACGTAGATATCATAGCTGGATTTCATCATGGCGACCCGTACTTTCCACTTCAAGGCAATGCTGGATGGCTTGAAGAAGAGCCCGAAGATAAGCATCAAATCCCTTTGGATCATCACCTCGCAGAAGGCTTCTCGGATGGATCTGACTCCGAGCCTGAAGTCAACAACCTACCTCAAGAAGGTCAAGCCCCAATTAACAACCCCCGACCAGCATTTCAGGGTCCCACAACCTTGCGGGCAACAAACTTAAATCACTGGAGCGATGAGCAGGGTCAACCTTTACCCTACAACAGGGACCGAAGCTTTTACAACATAAGCATGGGTGGCTTGGCTGACAGAGCCCTGCCTATCATGGTTTGCAGGATTTCTTGAAATATTGAGCAAGGTCGAGTAGCCATCGACCAAATCATGGAAATTGATGCGAACACTGGTGTCAACACAGTCACCATTCACCGTCTCGAAGAAGCAGTGGAAAGGACTAGAAGGACCAATGAGACTCTGCAGCAACAGCTGGCTGCCTCCCAAGCTAAAGTCACAGAAGTTCGAGTTTGCCAGAGGGCTCATGAGCGACACCTTCAAGAGGTGGTTCATCAGGTGGCATATCTTAGGGTTCACCCGAGGAATTCCCATCGCCATTTGAAGATGTCTAGCACATCTTTTCTTTTGATTTAGGGATAGAATTTTCTTACCTGTGCTCATGAGCTACCTAGTCTACTAAGTTGTCAAACATTTTCCCTTATATGGTTTGATGTAAGACCTACTGTTAGGTCGTTTTTCCCAAAATCATTTACATCCGTAATACCAGTATTATTGGCAGTTATCTAATCTAATGGAAAAATCAGTACTCTTGTGTTTTTCCTAGTCTTCCGCTATACAGTGTGACAACCCGAAATTTCCATTCTGAACAAACCATATCAAGCCAATAGAAGTTAGAACAGTTACAGGGAAATTCCAGACTTTGGGTATAAGTTTGAGTTTTTCACAATTTACACTTCAGGAAATATCAGGAGAGTGGATGCACTAGGGTTTTGTGCAACACTGTTATTTCGATACTCTATGATATTAGAGTTCATTCCGGGAATAAAATATTTTCTGCCAAAAATCTCAGGACTATAAATAGAAAACTGAACCAAATAATTCATTAGTTACATTTCCAAGTAGAGAAAAGCCAAATTCTCTCTCACGGATCTTCGGGTTTTTATACCAAAACATGAGTAACTCTTTCTAGTAGTGCTAGAAAGCTTATTATGTAGTTATAACATGGTTTAGTTGGCTAAATCACTAGATTTAGGAGTTTACTCCCCAAGGTGTTCTTGGGCGGTAAACTCCCGAAACAAAGCCTAGACCTTCCCTTGTGATATGCTACTACCTTGGACACATATAGAAGTGTATTATGGACAAGAAAACAACCAAGAAACTCAAACACATGGGAGTTCACGGCCCAAGATGATCTTGGACTGTGAACTCCAATAAATTGGATCAAAGGGTGCTTTTAAGGCACCTAAAGCCCTAGAGATTTACATAGAATTGTTCCCACTTAATTGAAGGATTAAAACACATCAAAATCACCCCCTTTAAGTGAGTTCACGGCCCTAATAAGGTTCTTGGGCCGTGAACATCAAACAAAGGCACCAAAGTGTGCCTAAGGCCTTCATATGCTTGGAATAAAAGTCTAGAACCTATACCACTTGTGCAAGAGACTTGAAAGCATCAAAAACACCCATCCTTAAGAGTTTACGGCCGCAAAATCTAAGGGAAATGGCCTCAGGGCCGTAAACTCCTCAAAGGAGTATTTCTATGCCTTAAACCCTTCCAAGAATTTAACCACCAAGTTGCAATAATTCTAGGGATCATTTAGGACTTCAAAACGCAAAATGTCACCAAGATTGTGAGTTCACGGCCGTAAACTCAAGAGTTTACAACCGTGAACTCCATGTGTGATGATATATGGAGAGTAAACTCATATATCGGGTCTTTTGGAACCCTAAACCCAAGTACCTTGTCCCACAATAGCTTAAATGCAATCCTTAGGGCTTAAAACACTTATCTAAAGTGTTTATTATGTTCTAGGATGTCTTATCATTATCAATTAGTAATTTAAGTCTAATTGAGTGCATATATATGTGTGATTATATGTTCATTAGGATCTTAGTGTGTGTACAAGTCCTCACTTGACACCTAACAATCCTACACCGTCCAGTTCTTCCAAACCACCATCTACAAGTGAGTTCATACCCCTTAATCAATATTTTAAATGATTTTAAATGCTTTAATGGGGGGTGATACAAGTAGAAAACAGTATGTTATTAAATCAATCTTATGTATTTTATAACTATGTTTTCACTCAGTAGATTTCACATACTTCAAAAGGTGACACATGAAATGGTTTTCTATCTTAAAATACCTTGATAACAAAAGTATTAGTTTTGAAATGTTTATTAAAATGACATCAAGTCACTCTTAATTATTGTTCAAAACTCCTAGATATCTTGCAAAACCATTATTTTTACCTTCTTGAGCAAAACTACACTTATACGCATATGTTCTTATATATGTATTGATGTTATAGTGTCCATCCTTCGTTCAGTTTCCCACACCCTGGTGTATCGAGGGTGCATAAATCTACTTGAACAGTCAATTACTTTCCAGTTAATTATCATAGGGATAGTTAGATGAAACAAAACATTATTCCTATTACAAGGAATCACACAAGAGTCAGCTCATTCATGAGTCTATACCAGTACCTTACATGATACATGAGTACAATTACCTAGGATTACATGATACATGAGTACGTTTACATAGCTACATTTATCTGAATACGCTTACATGAATACCATACATGAATACTGCTACTTAGATACGCTTACATGAATACCATACATGAATACTGTTACTTAGATACATTATATAGTATTCACTTACCTGGATACTTGTACCTAGAGTTATTAGGATGATTTAATCGTACCTTCTATGTAAATTTTCCTGCCTATCCTTGTTCGATGGGATGTCTATACGGGACTAACCATTCCGGAACCCAGCTATTAGCAACACTGGGTGATGAACATCTACGGATGTCTAAGGTTGTTTCTGATATTAGAAGTCAGTTATGGAACTAACCATTCCTCCATCTACTGTTGCAACAGAGGATGAGATGAAATTCTTCAGATGATTATTAGGTTAACGGTTATATTAGGAGTCAGTTACGGAACTAACCATTCCTCCATCCAACTGTTACAACAGAGGATGAGATGAAAGTCTTTGAATGATTATTAGGTTAACGCTTATATTAGGAGTCAGCCATGGGACTAACCCTCCCTCCACCCTGCTGCCGCTACAGAGGGTGAGGGGACAATCTTCGGATGTTCATAGGGTATACCTTTCGCTTCGGCGATGTCGTGTTAATCCTGGTCACCTAGGGATAACACTTACATGATTATGCTCTTTCCTGTTCACTTTATTTTGTGATAAATTCACATAAATGATGAGTTAGACTACGTACTTTTAGTACTAGTCATTAGAAAGGAAAAACTACCATTTTACTTACAGAATATTCGGGTCTTGGTAGAAGACCACATTTCTTACTTATATCAACTGTTCTATTTAAAGATTTATACGACATTCTTAACGGCTTTCCAAAACAGGACAATAACACTTAAATACTTACGAATTCACCAGCTTTAGGCTGATACTCTCTTTCAAAATAACTTGTATTCTCAGGTCACCAGTTAGACAGGTACGATGTCCAGGCCTTGAGAAGACAGAGCACCGTCAAGACTCGTCATATTTTGATTATTCATTTTTATTGTTGTACATTATGAAAGAACACACATGTATTAAAACTATACCATTTAATGCAATGGATGATGTTGTTGCTTGTTTACTACTTTACACTGTTATGATACTTCACATGACGTCCTCCACCCTGGAACGTTTCTGCCGTTCCTGGTTTTGGGGTGTGACAGATTGGTATCAGAGCATTGTTTATAGTGAATTAAGTATATCAACCCATAAAAGATATACTAACTATAAATACATTGGGATTAAAACACTATGTCTAAGAGTATGTACTTTTAAATAACAAAATATTTAACAAAGTATACGTGCCTACATTCATACTAAAATCCGTGTCACAATGACAAGAACAAAAGTATTGCAATTGTTGAATATCACAGGTAAGCTCGGGGATGTATGGTCAGTCTTGGGAGTGGCATAGCCTGATCAACTATGCTGTTCTGAGGAGTGATTAGCACATGCCCAAGAATGGTTGTGATATGGCAACAGGTCTAAAAACTTACCAACATTACCACAATGAGAACATTATAACAGAACCTAAGTCTAAAATACCATAGGGGTATTTTGTGTTACTATAAGTACTTTATACTTGAGAATAAAAAGGGAATCTTACGCTAAATTTATATGTAACTAGGATGTTACAGACTTAGAATCGGTGAAATTTTTGCTTTACCCCTATTCCTTGTGAATTTTGAGTTGAGGTCACTTATTCGAAGGCCTATCATGTGTTGATTACATATAACTGGTATGCACTTTACAAATAGTGATGGAACTAATGAAGATTTCCTAAATAATTATCTAGATAGTTCGTCTAATAATTATTTTCTTACCCCAATTCTCGCGCAGATAACATGGCTGGATTCCATCCCCACGACAACCTGTTCCTCCCGAACGAAGTGATTGCTGGATGGTTTGGAGAAGAACCAGATGATGATCATCCAATCCGTCTGAATGATCACCATGCTGACGACCTTTCAGACGATGCCATCTCCGAACCCGAGGTTGAGAACCTACCCCAGGCAGCTCCCTTTCCGATTCCTAACCCTCGTCATACTTTTCATGGCCCGACGCCTGAGTGGGTGGAATGTTGGGAAACATGGAGCCAAGGACAAGATCAGCCCATGCCATTTAATGGTGACCGAAGCTTCTATGACCTGAGCAATGGGGGCTCAGCAGACAGAATCATGCCAATTCTGATCCGAAGAGTTGCCCGAAACGAAATTCAGGGCAGGACAGCTCTACAATGTATCACAGAAGTTGATACAAATGGAGGAATGCATATGCTTCACACCAATCGCCTTGAACATGCTCATGAGAGGTCTGAGAGAGACCATGAAACCTTGCTGCAAGCACTGGCTGAATCACGAGCCGAAGTCATGGAACTTCGAGTATGCCAGAGAGTGTACGAAAGACACCAGAGGGATGACCGTCACTAGTAGTAGATACTTTACTTTATATTCCTTGTTAGAAAGGAATCTTGTTCCTGTCTATGCCCGATGTGGCATTTTCTATTAAACTATCTTGTACTGTAAGTACTTTAGTTAGGTATTTATACTGTCAAGAACTATCTTCTCTGGATCTGATGTAAGACCTTTTACAAGGTCATTTTCCCGAACCTGTACGTCATGAATGTCAAAGATATTGACAGTCAGCTAACTTATGTGTCATTCCTTATTCAAATACTCTTATCATACTTTCATTTGAGTCTAATTGAAGCATGCTCTAGTCAAGTCATTGGACTATAGCCATTTAACTCCGGAGTCATCTCCGAGTCTCTTTTAATGGCTGGATCACATTATTCGCCAACCAACGATACCTCGGCTAGAAAGACAAACATCTTGAGAGCTTTGCATGAACTTACTTCCGATCTTTGCTAGGACTGCATCATAGGGATGAAGGTCAAACCTTCGTGAACATACTTCCATTCCGTAATAGGACTGCATCATAGGGATGTAGGTCGAACCTTAGAGAACATACTTCTATTCTTTACATAAGCGATTATGACACAACATGTGTAGACGATAATTTTGTTATGTTGTTTTACACCAAAACCTTCCCCACAAAGGTTTTTCAACCCTCCAACAAGTCTTGATTATTACGTTATAATAAGGGTAACTTGCATAAAAGCCGTCAATTAAGTCACTATATTGTATTTTATTTTTCAATTTTCACACCTAGAAAGTTTCATCACCAAAAATGTCATGTCATCATGTCATGTCAACACCACATCATCAGAGGCTGATACGTCAACATCTGATGTCAGTTGACAACTGGATTGACCGACCAACTGGTTAAACGTAAAACAAATTGAAAAATATATTGTTAACATTACTCGTAAAAACTTAGTGTCTTAATTGTAAAAGAAACTAATGCAATTAGCCCTATATTTTAATTAAAAAAAATCTACACACATCATAATTTTGTAATGATTATTTTGAAATACCTATATATATATATATATATATATATATATATATATATATATATATATATATATATATATATATATATATATATATATATATATTGGCCTCATAATCGATTTAGTCCCTGTATATTTTTTTTATTCAATTAAGTCCTAAAAATCGGCAATCGTATTCAAATTAACCCCTTGACCCGGTCAACAGGTCATCTAACTTTCGAAAATTACATTTTTGGCCTATTTTTAAAAATTTATTACAAATTTGGTCCAAAATTTACACTTTTGGCCTAGATTTTAAGTTTTTTTTTTCACAAATTTGGTCCACAATATACCCTTGTGGCCCAAATTTTAGAATTTTGTTATGAATTCATCATAATTTTAGTTATTTTTACAACTTTTTGTCTTCAAAAAAAATTTGAATGTTTTTTCTTTATGAATTCGAATGTTTTGCGTTTGGAAGCATAGTAATTAATAAAAATAAAAAAAACTGTAATCTTTTTAGTTATATTTAGCATTAAAAATAGATGTTCAGTACTTTCAAAATTATACCAATGAGTTTTATTAATATTTTCTTTTTTAACTTGTTTAATATGTTAAACAATATATATTTTTTGTTCTATGTTCAACATAAAAACATATGATAAATAAATAAAGAGTTAAATGCAAGAAATAATAGTGTGTTTAATTTCATTGATTTTTATTATAGCATTGTATTTTGAACAACCTACCTAACCATAAACCAAATACAAAGATTTTTTTTTTTAAATACAACAAAGATATTAAAGCACAACATCATTAGGTAGACTTTTTAAAGGACGTTGTCTTAGTTAATAGCTCAATAAATAAATGTGGGTTATATTTATAAACGTTTCAAAGTTTATCAATAGTGTCGCTAGGTTTACAAATGGTAGAGTTTTATGTATGGTTGACATGGTACATTTTGACGGTTTCTAGAGCATTTCCAATAACATAAGATATTAAGTATGTTTCTTTTTGTCTGTAAAAACAATGCTTTTTGTGTGTTATACTACTACGATGACATTGTTATACTGCTACATTGACATAAATGGCTTATTTTCAACAACAATGTACTTATTAGTCCTTTTTGGCTCTTAAACTTAATAGTATACTTCAAAAAAAAAACAATGATACAAAAAGTTGTTTTTTACTATTTTAAGTCTCTTTATTGTGTGAAAATAATGTTTATTTGTGTGATAACAATGCCACAACATGAATGACCTATTATTAGCATTATGTAACTGTCGATTTAATGTAAATTATTATATTTTCTACCTAAATTCATAGTACACTTCAAAAATAGTAGAAGATAAAGATGAGTACATTTTTTTGAAGAAAAAAAGTTGTAAAAATTACTAAAATTAGGATGAATTCATAACAAAATTCTAAAATTCAGGCCAAAAGGGTATATTTCGGACCAAATTTGTAAAAAAAATTAAAATCTGGGCCAAAAGTGTAAATTTTGGACCAAATTTGTAATAAATTTTGAAATCTGGGCCAAAAATGTAATTTTTTAAAGTTGGATGACCTGTTGACCGGGTCAAGGGGTTAAAGTGAATACGATTACCAGTTTTTGGGACTTAATTGAATAAAAACATATATAGGGACTAAATCGATTATTAGACCAATATGTAAGGACTTTATTGCAGTTTTCCATATATATATATATATATATATATATATATATATATATATATATATGATAGGTTTTATAAGTTACAAAAAAAATTCATGTGGCAGAAAATAACTTAACGCTTAAGTTCACATGCGGTTTGGATCTATGTTTTCACTGTTGAAAACTATAAGCTATGAACATCAAAAGAACCCTATAAAAACCCTAGAAGTTTCGAAATACATAAAAAGGTTAGAGTTTACAAAGCTTTTAGTTATAGTTATAAATAACTAATCAAAACATTCTTCAATAGCTCTTGGAAGCAAGCACCAGAAATCTCGTGCCTCTAATGGTTCACACCCAAACCCTAGCAACTAGGAAACTTGAAGAGAGAGGACAGGTGAAGTATAACTTTTGGAATTCTTCTTGGAATTATTAGTGGCAGAAAATCATAATTTTAGGACCCCTATTTATAGCTGGTAGGAAAACCCTAGATAACGATAATTTTGAATATAATGCTATTATTTCAAATTAGGTAATTATTCATTCTTATAATTATCTAGTTTCCTTATTATACGTAATATCTATTTGGAACATTCCAGAAACCCTAAGGAAGCCTCTAAATTTTGGCCAACCTAGGATTATTTTAGAATTCCTCTTTTGCTCAACTATTGAACAATTACAACTTTAGTTCCTACACTTTTAATTAATCCAATTATTCAAACAATTAATTCTAATTAACTTCTGATTAATTCTTAATTAAATAATAGTTATTTCTAATTAATATTTTCATAATATATTAATAAATCATTTATTGTAATTTATCTCTCTCTAAAAGTAATCATATTTAATTACTAGGTTTGGGGTCAACCCAAAATGACGTTGCTAATAGTCAAATATATAACAATTTAGTTATTGGCTTTGACACCTAATTCAAAAGTCTCCCACTTGGATAAGTCTATAACTACAATTTGCAATATAACTTCTAAAATAACAGCAAATGGTCCTTCCCAGAGCAACTCCAGTCTCTGATTTGACATTAGTCATAAGATAAGTGATCAAATATTCCTTCATTTTAAAAGATATCGTATGGACATAAGACATGGATTAGAATCAAATTTCATCGTCCAAAGTTCTATTTCCCGATGTCTCGATTTGTGATGGCCTCATAAGACTTACCACTTGAACACATCAATTTTGTCCTGGCTGGGCCCTACACTATAAGTCAACACCAAATCACTAAGGAGCCCAAAGATATCGCTTTTCCCATTGGGGAAAAAGGAGCGAATAAATTTTAACTCATACGCTTGTATCCTTTACGCACCAAATCGTACATGACACTGCGTTTTATAAACTCAAGTTACTGATGCGTTTTTGTAACACCAATGCACAACCGAGTTGTAAATTACAACTCATATATCTCAATTTTAATAATATAAGATATTATTGTCTCAAAATTACTCGTGACAAAATCCATGAAGTAATTCTCTGAGCGTCGGTTTATCCAATACTCAAATCACCTATTTCTAAGTACTCATGAATGTTGTAGCAACACAATTGATATTTTTAAACTCCTTAGACAATCTACGATCCAATTCATGGCAATCTTTGTTCACTACTTATTTCCTAAAGTATGAGCGGCTGTGGAGTTTCAAATAATCAAATTATTCAGGAAGTAAAACATGCAAAATGAAATACAAGAATAAATAATTGACAAAGGTATTAAAAAAACTCTTAAATAATCTCTATTATTGAATCACCAAAATCAATTACATTTATTATGTTACAAGTTTCAACCTAACCCTCTAACTACTAAAACTAACATCATCTCTCAAACCTATGCTCCTACCATGAAGACTATGCTTAACCCTACTCAGATTCTTCGTGAAAGGATCTGCATGATTGTCTTCTGACGAAACTCTCTGTATTATGAGATGACATTTTTCAACTCTGTGTTTTATATAATGGTACTTTCTGTCAATTTGTCTTGATTTACCATGATCTCTCAGTTCTTTGGTCGGAACTACTCCGAGATCACCGATGAAATTATTTAGCCAAGCCGCTTCCTTTAATGCTTCACCTGCTCAAAGATTCTCTGATTCACAAGTAGAATCAGCCAATGTGTCCTGATTTGAACTTTTCCAAGTGACTGTTCCTCTATTTAATAGAAACACCTAGCCATATTGAGAATGAAGGGTTTCTCTATTTGTTTGAAAAACTGGCATCACTATACCCATATACTCTTAACGTATCACTGCCACCAAGTAATAGAATTAGATCCTCGCAGATACTTGGGAATGTTTATTATTGCTGTCTAATGAGCTCTACCAGGATTTCCATAAAAGTGACCAACCATGCTTAAAGCAAAAGATACATCAGGGCAAGTATATGTCATAGCGTAAATGTTCAATCCAACAACCGAAACATTTGGGACTCGATTCATTTCCGCTACCTCTTCATTTGTACTAGGTATTTGAGTCTTACTCAACTTGGCATTACTCTGAATAGGTAGCTCTCCTTTCTTGGCATTTTCCATACTAAATCATATTAGTACTACTAACATGCTGTCGCGCGCGTATTAAGCAAATAAAATTTTCATTGTTGGTTGCACTAATAATATAGCACAGTAATCCTCGGGGACACGACCCAATGGTCAATTCTTTTTTGCATCAGGCACATTCTAGTAAAAAAAAATTATAAAAGGGGGATTTTGCATTAACTAAAAAAAAATAAAATTGTAGTGAAAATAAATTAAACGAAAATCAATAATAAAAACGATTTTAGTTATATTATAAATTTCCTAATCATGCAATCGATTTGGATCTGGTTATTCGGAATGCGTTCTATCTAAGCTGGTACTAAGAAAAACTAACAAGCTCTAATATAACCTCTTATACGTAAATTATTTAACCAAAACAAGCCCTTTGAATTAACCCTAACTTTTTTCATTTTAATTAAAATAACTCTTAATTAAATCAGAAAAGTAGCTTTATGATTTGTGTAAAATTGTCAGAAATACCCAATACTTCTCACATGCTCGGAAACATAAATATATGATTGTTACAGTTTATATCAAAGTTAAATCCCAAACAAGGAACCAATATGATACTTGTTACTTTTTACTAGACAAGAAAAATTATGAATTCTATTAACTGATTAATTGGAATGCTAAAACCCCTTTCTAGGTGATCAAACTAACAAGAATTAAAAATCAAACATTCATTAAACTCAAAACTAAAAAAATCTAGATGGAAACACAAAAAGAAAACCAGATCTGAAAACTAATCCATGAAAAGTACTAGTCTATGTCGAACTGAAAACTAAGGTTTTAGCCAGATATGGCTAAAAACAAAACAAAACTTGATAAAAGATAAGTTAACTGAATAATCTAGATAAAATAAATGTGTGACATGATTCACAGCCTTCAGATCTTCAGAAATTGTTGAAAGATATCATAAATTGTCTTCTGAAGGGTTCTTCGGTCGTCTGGAACCATCTTACCTCCGGATCTGATAATGAGGGTCTTATTTATATGCAAGACGGGAACTTCCAGAGAAAGAAACCTTAAAATGATCGCATATTCTGAAAATACGATCGCATATTTTTTCATTTTTTCCAGATTTACCCCTGAATGATGTAGGATGCTATTTTCAATGTTTTTAGGACTTCTGGAGAAAAATGCGATCACATATTTTGGTTTTTTTCTTCAGATGACTTCCAAATGACTTATTTCAACTCTGGGAAACTTCGTGGCAAAAATGTGATCGTAGAAAAGAAAATGTGATTACTTATATGATCACATTTTTGGCCTATGTGATCATATTTTCTTTTCCTTTTTCATAAACACAAACGTCGTCCGGATTTTATCTAGTTTTCAGAAAATTTTGATTCTCGTCAATCGGAGTTACGAGTCATCAGATATGGTCAAAATACTGACAGAGTGCCAAAGATGCCAGCAACACACTTTAGGATTTAAATTGTAGCAATCTATCTTTGTGTGATTGGTTCAATCAAATTTCTCTTGACCAAAACATCTTCCAAGCATTCCTCAACATCCTCCTCCAGTTCCAAGTCTATTTAGGCTCCAAATATTCATCCATCTTCTCCCAAAGTACTGCTCCACTCGAACTATATGAAAATGAGACAAAAATGCTAACAGTACGAGAATTCTGAGAAAAGACATGAGCAAAACATTATTTAAAAAAATGACATGAAAATGAACAAAATATGATGCTAAATTATAATAAAAACTACCGTAAAAGATGGATAAAATGGCTTCTATCATATACCTTATCCAAGTATGTACTCTGACTAAGACCAATTAGTCTTTTCTTTCTATCCCTTAAGATTCTTATCTCAAGAATATAAGCTGCCTCTCCTAGATGCTTCATAGCAAAACACTTTCTAAGCCAAGACTTTACATCTTGGAAATTTGGAATGTCGTTTCCTATAAGGAGTATGTCATCAACATACAATACTAGAAAAGTTAATATACTCCTACTATCCTTGACATACATACATGACTCATATTCACTCCTAGAGAAACCAAATTCTTTAAATTTCTCATGGAAGCCAAACTTCCAACTACGAGATGCTTGCTTCCATCTATAAATGGATTTCTCAAGCTTATAAACTCTATTATGAAACTTTGCATCTACAAAACCCTCTGGCTGACTCATGTAAACATGCTTAACCAACTTCTCGTTAAGGAAATGTGACATCCCCAAAATCACGGCCAGAAAAAACCGTTTTAATTTATGCTTTTAAAATAATTTTAGAGTAAATCCATTGATTTAAAAGAGTCGTGTAATTTGTTCCCAAAACAAAATATGATAAAATAAAGTTTATCAAAGCATTTCATCAAGAGATGCATTTTCATTAGATAACAATATTCGGGATGTCATGTTCTGATTAACAGACCAAAAGCATAAAGAACAAAACATAGACTACACAACAGTTACATATAACAATTGGCCTAATATCAAAAGATCTTGGTAAGTCATCCAACTTATGCTCTCGCGCCACTACCTGTAATACAAAAAAACTGAGTGGGTCAGACTTGGGAGCCTGGTGAGCATATAGGGTTTTCAACCCACAATAAATAATTATATTTAATTTCACCAAACAACAATAACCCGATTACCCATTCCCGTTATCCTCACTTTATGCCCCTAAAACAACATCTATCTCAAGGGACCTGATCTAGGAATTTCATCAGGATGGACTTTACCACGAGGGGTTTCCTCAACAATAAAAGTCCTAAGGCAACCATGAGGGGGATAGAGTACACCGGTGAACACAACGTTCACAACACCTACAGGTTATGAACTTGCTAGCGTTCCACAGGACTGTCTAGAAAGAGTCTGTGGTCGTTATCCATACTCCATTGATTAACTAGATCAACAACAACAACATCGAGGCCTCTCATCTGTTTATCACACATCAACTATCTATCCATGTTGTACCCAACATATTAGTAGATAAAAATATATATATTTTTATACATAGTTTAAAACCTGTATAGCATTCTCATTCAATACATATTCCAAACAACAGATAAGAGACATACACAGAACACATATTTCATAGACAATAAATCATATCTATGAGATAGAAAAAAGTGAATATACATTCACACATACAACAACAAAATATACACATAACACGTATTTTGTATAAAATACTTCATAATTATGCGTTAGAAGAAAGCAACTACACACTCACTTGATCAAAAGGTGATCGGACAGCACTACGACTTGTAAAAGTAGTATTCTTCGGTAGATCTGGAAGATCTTCACAAAAATTGGCTTCTCGCGGGCAGAGCTTCGGCTCGGGAATTGCACTCCTCGTGATCTTTGGGGCTTCGGGACTTTCTTCGGGGTTCGGGAATGGTATCGGGGCTTGGGGTATAAGTTGCACATTAAACGATGCAAAACGGGAGAGAGAGAAGAGATTTTGGCAAAAGAAGCTGGCCGCCCACGCATGCCTTTTATAGAGGCTGAAGCCTCGCATTACGATGGGCGTAATGCTTCGGTACGCAGGGCGTACTCCGGATTTCGTCACTGCATGCGTCATTGGAGCACTTGAGTGCGAGGCGGGTCACGCTTCGGTGTACGCTGGGCGTAGTTCATATCAGATCGGTGACTCCTTCGATATCCATCCGAATTAAATATTAAATAATAAATATTAATTATTTAAAAACATCAGAAATTCATATCTTCTTCATTCGAACTCTGTTTTCGACATTCTTTATATACACGCGCATGTGAGACTACACTCTACAACTTTTGTTTAGAATCCGTTGGCTAATTTTGACTTTATTTTTATTATTTATTTTTAGTTGGCCGGGAAAGGAAAACTACATTATAAATTCATAACTTCTTCATCTGACGTCCGTTTTCGTCTGTCTTTTCACCAATGGAACGAGATCTTCGATTCTCGTTTAGATTGTTTCGACCGACAATCACTCGGTCTCGAATTCGAGTTTCGGGATACATACTGCTAAGCTGAAACTTAGAAAAATCATAACTTCCTCATACGATGTCAGATTTGGGCATTCTTTTTATGCACGCTCTCGGTTTAACGAACTATATGACTTTCTTTTAGATCACTAAGGTTAAATATCGCTCTAACATAAATTCACTTTTTACGTCATCCAACGTCGTGCTGGTTCTGTCGCGAAACTTCGACAGATCATAACTTCTTCATTATAACTCGGATTTCAGCATTCTTTATATATTCAGAAACCTCGTTTCGACTGCTACAACATTATCCATAGATATCGGCTTTATCTAATATTTCATTTTGATGCTTATTTTTATTCTTAATTCAATTAAGACACACAATTAAGCACAAAACACAAAATACTCAAATAATACACTTCTATTATTTCAAAATGAGTTACAAAGGTTAACCTCGACTACCATATCAACATTAATGACAAGCCTAGAAACACAGGCATTACAATTATCTCTACATTAGAATGATTCCCTCCCCGGAATCATACACCAACAAACAAATGCGGATAGCAACCCATCATGTCACTCTCCGTCTCCCAGGTGAGATTCGGCTCGTTCGTGTGTTTCCATCGGACAAGCAGTAACTCGACCGTCTTGCGTCACAACTTGTTACTCTTTCGGTCAACGATTGCCTCTGATTCTTCAATCAACCTTTTGTTCTCATCGATTCTTAACTCCAAAAGTGGAATCAAGTCGGAACTTCTCCGGTGAACTTCCTCAAATAACATGCATGGAAAGTGTTATGAATTCCATTCAGTTCTTCTTCTAGGTCGAGCTTGTATGCTTGGTTCCCAATCCTCTGAAGAACTTTAAAAGGTCCAATAAACCTTCGACTTAATTTTCCCCTATTACCAAATCTTATAAGTCCCTTCCACGGCGAGACTTTAAGCAAAACCGAATCTCCAACTTCAAAAGTCATCGGTCTTCGCTTGTTGTCAGCATAGCTCTTTTTACGATCCTGAGCTGCTAACATTCTCTCCCTAATTATTTTCAACTTTTCAGCAGTTTGATGGACTATCTCCAGTCCGATAAACAGCTTTTCCCCAGCCTCAAGCCAACAAGACGGCGTACGGCATTTCTTTCCATACAAAGCTTGATAAGGTGCCATCTTAATGCTCGAGTGGAAACTATTATTGTAGGAAAATTCTACCAAAGGTAAATGTTCACCCCAATTACCTTTGAATTCCATAGTACATGCTCTCGGCATATCTTCAAGTGTTTGTATTGTTCTTTCGCTCTGACCATCAGTCTGTGGATGGTAAGTTGTACTCAAACACAACTTGGTACCCAATTCCTCTTGTAAACTTTTCCAAAATTGTTAGGTAAAACAGCTGTCATGATCTGACACAATCATTAATGGAACACCGTGAAGCCTCATAATTTCTTTCATGTAAGAATTCGCAAGCTTATCCATTGACCATTTCTCCTTGGCTGCTATGAAATGTGCACTCTTAGTGAATCGATCAACGACCACCCAAATCATGTCGTGACCATTCTTTGTTCTGGGTAGTTTAGTGACAAAGTCCATAGCAATGTCTTCCCATTTACCCATAGGCACAGGTAAAGGTTCTAAACTCCCATATGGTTTCTGATGCTGTGTCTTGAATCTTGCACAAGTCACACACTCGGCCACATACTTTGCAACATCAAGCTTCATCGTCGGCTACCAGTAATAGGGTTTCAGGTCCCTATACATTTTAGTGTTATTGGGATGAATTGAGTACATGGTTTTGTGAGCTTCTTCCATCAGAATATCTCTGACTCCTCCTATCTTAGGTATCCAAATCCGATCTTGGAACACCTTTAGTCCATGACTGTTTACACCGAACACTAATGTTTTGCCCAAATGTTCTCCCTTTCGGTCATTCTTCTCAGAAGCTTCTTCTTGAGCTTTCTTTATACTTTCCACAATAGTCAAGAGAAGTTCTATTCTCAACGCTCTTGTCCTTTTTCTTTCTAGATTGACTTTCCGACTGAGAGCATCAACAACAACATTTGCTTTACCGGGGTGGTAAAGCATCTCACAGTCGTAGTCCTTAAGTAACTTTAGCTAGCATCGTTGCCTCGTATTCAATTCCTTCTGACTAAAGAGATATGGAGACTCTTATGATTAGTGAAAAGTTTGCACTTCGTGCCATAGAGGTAATGCCTCCATATCTTTAGAGCGAAAACCACCACTGCCAACTCCAAGTCATGAGTCGGGTAGTTCTTTTCATGCTCTTTCAACTGTCGAGACGCATATGCGATCACCTTTTCCCTTTGGGTCAAAACACAACTCAATCCAAATCCGGACGCATCGCTATAAACAACGAAGTCTTCAACTACGTCGGGTAGAGAAAGTATCGGTGCCTCGCATAGCTTCTTCTTTAGCTTCTCGAATGCTTCTTTATGCTTATCAGTCCAAGCATAAGTAGCTCCTTTGTGGGTCAAAGCTGTTAATGGACTAGCGATCGAAGAAAAGCCTTGGATAAACCTTCGGTAATATCCGGCTAATCCTAAAAAGCTTCGGATCTCCATGGGACTTTTCGGTTGTTCCCACTTCATCACAGCTTCGATCTTTCCCGGATCAACCGTTATCCCTTCTTGGTTGACCATGTGACCCAAGAATTGGACTTCTCGAATCCAAAAATAACATTTGGAGAACTTAGCATACAACTTCTCCTTCTTCAAGACTTCTAACACTTCTCGCAAGTGTCTGCCATGATCCTCTTGGCTTTTCGAATAAATCAGAATGTCATCTATTAACACTATCACAAATTTATCTAGGAACGGATTGTTGGGTTTTGAGCATTCTAACACTCCTAAGTGTACATGCAACCCTAAATACCTTGGATCTATGTTTTCTCTATTATACATACAAATAAGAACATCCAAGGTATAATCCTAATCTAGCATACAAAAACAATGAATGTAACAAGATAGAATACATACCTCTTTGATGTAGAAAGTCTTCATGAAGCTTGAGTGCCTAGCCCCAATAGTGTGGAAGCCTCAAATGGAATCACAATCACCAAAACACATAGAATAACTTGAGAGAATTCTACAACTCATGAAATCGGCTAGCCCTTTTTTTCATACTCTAGTGGCCGATTTTGGTCAAGAATAAGATGCTTATATAGTTAGGGTTACACCATGTAAACCCTAATTGACATGGCCTTTCATTTCCATGATCCATGGGTACAAATACACCATGGAGCATCCATAGACCATCCTATGGGTTTTAGCCCAACTTGATTATCCATGGAGCATTAGCCCACTATACAAGTATGGATGATTTACACAATCAACCCATATATTTAATTAGTCTTCTTCTGATCACTTAATTAATCCTAGATTAATTCTTGATCAATACTAATTAAATAATCTTATTATTCTTATTATTGATATACTAGAACTTATAATATATTAATAACCATAAGTGTCTTATTTCTCTCATTATAGTCTATCCAAGTGCATGATGGTATGCAACCCAAATGGACCATGTCGGGTCGGGTCAAGTCTTACCAATTATAGTTATGGACTTAGACATTAATCCAAAAGTCTCCCACTTGGATAAGTCAAAAACTATTATTGCGTATGACTTCAGGAACCAACTGGCAATCGTAGCTCTCAAAAGCTTCTGTCGAACTCTGACCTTGTAGATGAACTCTGACCTTTGTCAATGACTTGTCCATTAGATAAGGGATCATATATTCCTCCATTCTAGATATCATATGGACTGAGACATGGATTATAATCATTCTCTCTGTCCATTTGTTGTTTCCCAATTTCCGATTTATGACGACTGACTAATTGAACAAATCAAATCAGTCCTGGCCTGGCCGAGCACTTCCATTTGTCATCATCAAATCATCGAGGGGCCCACAGATATCGCTTTTATCCCGAAGGTAAAAGGAACGGATAAACTTCGACTCATATGGCTTGTTCTACTACTTGTTGAATCATACACAAAGGCACGTTTTATAGCACCGAGTTACCAAATGTGTTTTCGTGCAATCAATGTACTATCAACTCATAGTAACAACTCATATCTCTAGGTTTGAAGAATATAAGATATTATCGTCTCATGATCACTCGTGATAAAATCCATGAAGTGATTCCAATGAGCGCGGGTTGAATCCAATACTCAGAACTTATGAGCACTCATGAGTGTTGTAGCCCTTTGTCCAACACCTTAGACCTCTACAAGCCAACTCATGACAGTCTTAATTCATATCTACTTCCAACATATGACCGACTGTGGATGGTTTGAATAACTTAGTCATTCCGGAAGAATAACCCAGTTTATTCGGGAAGTCAAAACATGCAAAATGAAACACAATTATAATTGAATCCAATATGGTATCAACCCTTTGAACATAAATAAAACACCTTTTATTTATGACCATATGATTACACATTATTCATTGTATACTGTTTCAGCTATCAACTTTATTCTTGAATTTAAAACAATAGTTGTCCCATGCTCCAAGCATGTACACTATGTTTTCTAAACACTAGTCATGCCATACACCAAGTATGCATACTATGTTTGTCTATGACCTTTACTTTGTGAACTAGATCAATTGAACATAACTTCAATGATTCTCTTTTCACACTCCCAAATCCTTACCACAAATGCAAGAATTCCAAATTCATGCCATTTACTGAAATCTATTAGATTCTAAACTTATATGCATTGATCCTCTTGTAATGATTATGCACAAAGTCATAAAGGCTTGACAACAAACATTACAGAGCATTCCAAAGGAGATCAGTTCCTTGGAAACATCCTTCTTGCATTAAGTTTCCTTAACCTTACACAGATTGAAAATTCTAACTTTGAAACATTTCCAGATTCCATTTTTGACTATCACTTCTGACCAAGAGTTGCCCCCTTATGTCAATATGGTCCTTCCAGGATTATCACTACACTTCCAACTATCCTTGAGCAACCAATCTTTGGTAAACCTTAGATTGTTCTCGACAATTGTTTAATCCTTTTTAGTCATATCCAGTTCCAAACCTTTTCCCTTCTTAATGCCCCAGGCATTTGGAAAATTTTAGAAAGGATGAATATAGCACATGTAATCGATCCTATATCCGAAGCATATGGGACACGATTCATGATGTCTCACATAAAGACTAAACCAATCTTTTGCTATAACATTTCCATTTCTATTTGCCAAGTTCTCATAATTCAGATTATGAAAAGGGATGCCGTCATCATAATCGAATTTTAGAACGCAAATAATGGACCCGTATACATAATTTCCTTATGTTGAGCCATTCCAACATGAAATTCATATATATCCTTGACTAAATGATTAAAACCTCACGATCTAAGCTTATAGATTTGAGATGAAGTATAATTTCCTCTCCCTTATTTATAGCAAAACAACCTTTTCCCAATTGAAACCTTTTGTTTTCTATAATTAACATTGTTAGCTTGCAATACTTATCATAATTATCATGCTCCCACTAACATGATGATTATTAGCATAACACTTATGCTCCCACTAGCTTTGACATGTTCTCAGAAATCACCTGGACTTCTAGAAATCAATACTTCATTGACTTTCTTACCAAAGTTCGGATTTCTGATACTAGATTGTTTTGATAAAACTTTATCAAACTCATACACCTTCCCTTAGATAGCACACTTGTGTGTCTAAACAATTATGAAGAGGTATGTCGTAATCATAATGGTTAGACCTTTTTGCCATTTCTCACAAGTCCAGGTTAGTGTGCCGGTAAACCACACACGCTCCACTAACGACTTTGAGAATGCAAATGTCACAGTTGCTATCTAGCTAAAATCTACTTAGTGAAAGTGTTTCCTCACCATCATTTTCATGAATCGGAGACAAACCTTATGACACTTAGATTTACTGGTGTATGTGTTCTTATCCATGTGAATTGTCAAAATCATAGTCACAAGACAAGGATAATGACAAATCCAAACTCATATAGACTGAACTCAATCTTAATTTCTTGCCACCTGGCAGCTCAAGGGCCTACCATTGCTTCCAAGTTGTTGTGCAACAAATTGAGAAATCTAAGAACTCATATGCATAGCCAAATTTACCGGAATGGGCACAGAATATGTCAACACGATAGGTTGTAAACCTCAAGTCGTGTGCTAGTGAAGAACTTCAGGTTTTATTCTTGATTAGTTCTTGAGACCTTTAAGACTCCCACTGTCCTCTTGACCTATAAGACTCCCTTGTCAAACATCCAAGAGATAGTGCGGATTCTAATCAAGACAAACACTTCACAACATTGGCCTTAGTTGGTCTTTGTTTTATCCAAAACATCACAACTTACCAATTTCAAATGTACAAGAGTAGGAAACTTTTACTCTTACATTTGACAAGTGTTTTACACCTTCTTTAAGACATGTCACTCAAGTTACAATCTTGGAATATGACTCTAAGACTTGTATTGGAACGAAGTATGACTCATCTTCTTGATTTAACCATTTCAACAATTCAGGTTCCTCTTCTTAGTCATAAGAATGCACTAAGATTTCCTTTGAGAAATAATTTTGATATGGTTTCTTAATCATTAAGATGATCACAAAACTGATACTAAAGTACTCTCCCATCTTTTCAGATTTGAGAAACTTTTATCCTTCTGCCTAAGTTGATTCTTCTTATTCGCTCTGCCATACATTGGAACCTTTTTCCAATGTCTCAGAATTACACTTAAGCATGTAAGTATAATCATATTTACTGAGCTTTAGTAAACTATGACGAATAGTCTTATCAAACTTTTGTGGTGGACTTAATCAATGCACAAGAATGTGTACTCGATCCTTAGTCCTTTACTTGACTCACACATCCATGTGAACAAGTACTTAGTCTTAATTTTCCAAAACTTGAAAGTTCTCATTCATCATGCTATACAACTTGCATGATTCCAAGTTTCGGTCCAATTGAAACTTGGGTGATGAGAGTCTTTCCTTATTTGGTAAATCTAGACATTACCACAAATAAAAGAATCAATTTCATATTTCCACTCTTGCTCTTAATGGAATCATATAAGCAACAATTTTTCCTCAAATGCCATTGTAAGGATATTTTAAAATAAATAAAATCAAAAATTTTTCTTTTATTTTAAAACTTTGCGGAAAAACTTATCCTTAAAATCCATATGAAAACTTGTTGTTATCTATTCCTAAGCAATATCTCATAACTCCTAAGAAGTAGCTCAAGAATCCGATTTTCAAACTATGCGATAGAAATCCATCTATGCGATCAGATTCAACATATTCTTTCTTTAAGTTTCTTCACTTTTCTTTGATTCTTGAAACATCACCATGTGACCCAGTCACATCATGTATCAAGAATCTAAGAATAGAAACTTAACAGAGTTAGATAGTGGACTTTACCTGAAGTAAAGTCAAACTTATTGACTTTAACATCCTTAGGTAAATTTGGCAGCTTCGCAACCAATGCCCCTTTCTTTGGCGATATAAACATATGGACCCTTTGATAATGGTACACGAGACTATCACAGACATAGCTTTTCTCTTTAGCATTTGGTCAACCGAGTTGACTATGGCCGATCCCTTTCCTTTGGGAAGAGAATGTTTTTCTGGATTTCCTGTGTCACTATTGTGAATGTCCATAAAGTTTTAGGAAGTTAATCTTAGCAAATAGATAAGATCATTAAGGGTCTTGTCATAGTCTGTTTCATAGGTGTTCCAAAAGAACTCACTATGTGACTTAGAAAGTAGTTGAACCACCAACTTTCTCAAGACTTTGACACCCAACTCTCCCGGCTTGTCAATATGTGAGTACATCTCCAAGATGTGACCACACCTAGACCTTGCCTTGCCAATTGGGCTTGAGTGAATTTAAACCTTTTCAAGAACTTGTGGGTTAGGGAGAATAATTGGAGGAGGAGAAAAAGTATGATATCCATGGGACATCATCTTCATTAGGAAACCTTATTTCAAGAGATTTGGGAAGATCATAGGTGTCTAAACCAGACATCTTTTGGGAGATATTCAAGATAGTTGATTTTAAGTCCTTAATATGACACCCAATATGAAATATT
Organism: Lactuca sativa; assembly: GCF_002870075.4. Taxonomy (NCBI): domain Eukaryota; kingdom Viridiplantae; phylum Streptophyta; class Magnoliopsida; order Asterales; family Asteraceae; genus Lactuca; species Lactuca sativa. The sequence goes on from NC_056624.2 coordinate 82,760,532, forward strand.
AAGGCTAGGACCCAACAAAATATTTTATAACTTAGAAGAGGTATGCCGTAATCCAAGCTATAAAATATTTGAAGGTAGGTGAATGACGATTCACCAATTTCCACCAAGATAAACGAAATGTATTATTAGCTTTTAATTGGTTTTGAAACTCCTAGATCTTTGAGATTCATTGAACTATTCAAAGGCATGTTTCAATCTCGAGTGTGCCCTTCAGGTTTTGTGACTGGGATGCCGAGGATCACAAAACAAGGTGTGAAGTAACCATGCAAATTACTTATTAACCTTAAGTGTTTACCCCTTAATCGATGTGCCGGTTAACCACACACGCTCCATCGATACTATGATAAACATTAAGTTACCCTTTGCCTACCTTGTTAAATACGAGTTAGTGTGCCGGTTAACCACACACGCTCCACTAACCGACTTAAACAAAGTGCAAAGTGAAATTTCATGGATTAGCACCTTATTCACTTTTTCCTAAGTAACTAAGATTGGGTATTATTAAGAGTTTAGTTACTTAGTATTTATCATTAATACTTTTAATGAAGGGAGAATTATAGTCCTGTCAAACCCGTTCGGCTAACAACCCTCCACCAGTCAAGCAAGCGGTGGGTGAGAGTGGACACCCATTAAGTTGCCATTTTATAGGCAACAAGCTTATACCCACCTTATAGACCGGCTTCGTGAATGAGGCGTACTAGCGGTAAGACTGACTTTACTCTTATATATATATATATATATATATATATATATATATATATATATATATTATTAACTTATAATATTATAAAGTATAAAGGTTGAATTTTAACTTTTAAAATTCTAAGGGCTTGGGATTAAAGTATTCATAAGTGAAAACTTTTCAAATTCGAAAACTTGAGGGCAAGTTTTGAAACTATTCAAAACTAATTAATTGCATAACTTATGTGTTTAAAGTAGTTTTAATCCAAAAACTCTTCAAGTTCCATAACTTGAGGACAAGTTATGGAAGACTTTAAACTAATAAAAGAATTAACTTTTCTTTATTTTATAACTTATGAAATTAATTAAGCTTACACTTTATTTATTTATTAATGAAGTGACTCTTGAACCTCCATAACTTAAGGACAAGACTCTTCATCTTTTGTAAGCATTGCCAACTTTTATGAGTTTTATGAAACTTAAATGTGACTTTTCATATAACTTGAGGACAAGTTACAAAAACACATTTTAGAATCAACTCTTAGATTAATTTGGATTGAAAACACTAATTTCACATAACTTTCTATTAATCTAAGAAACTCATAAGTACAAGATAATTCAAATTAAACTTTTTCATGTAATTAGTCTAAACCTTAAACTAATACAAAACATGAATCTATTGACAATTATCTTTGAAAATGGATTAGCATGAACATTACCACATCAAAAACAAGTTTATAAGTTCAAAAACAACTTAGGGTAATGTTCCTAGTCCATTTCTAGCCAAAAACCTCGAAAATATGCTGTCTGGGGCTCCTACTCGGCGAGTGCATGAACCTACTCGGCGAGTAAGATGATTTTACTCATGCACTCGGCGAGTTCATCAGTGGACTCGGCGAGTCTAGTGCCCAGAAAGCCAGAAAATGGAGTTTTTCAGCATTTTTCAGCAATTTGCATCAAGTATAATAGAAAACAAGCCTAGGCTCTGATACCACTATTGGGTTTTGAGCATTCTAACACTCCTAAGTGTACATGCAACCCTAAATACCTTGGATCTATGTTTTCTCTATTATACATACAAATAAGAACATCCAAGGTATAATCCTAATCTAGCATACAAAAACAATGAATGTAACAAGATAGAATACATACCTCTTTGATGTAGAAAGTCTTCATGAAGCTTGAGTGCCTAGCCCCAATAGTGTGGAAGCCTCAAATGGAATCACAATCACCAAAACACTTAGAATAACTTGAGAGAATTCTACAACTCATGAAATCGGCTAGCCCTTTTTTTCACACTCTAGTGGCCGATTTTGGTCAAGAATAAGATGCTTATATAGTTAGGGTTACACCATGTAAACCCTAATTAACATGGCCTTTCATTTCCATGATCCATGGGTACAAATACACCATGGAGCATCCATAGACCATCCTATGGGTTTTAGCCCAACTTGATTATCCATGGAGCATTAGCCCACTATACAAGTATGGATGATTTACACAATCAACCCATATATTTAATTAGTCTTCTTTTGATCACTTAATTAATCCTAGATTAATTCTTGATCAATACTAATTAAATAATCTTATTATTCTTATTATTAATATACTAGAACTGATAATATATTAATAACCATAAGTGTCTTATTTCTCTCATTATAGTCTATCCAAGTGCATGACGGTATGCAACCCAAATGGACCATGCCCGGTCGGGTCAAGTCTTACCAATTATAGTTATGGACTTAGACATTAATCCAACACGGATTACAAACCCTGTTCATTAAATCCATGAATGTTGTTGGAGCATTGGTTAGTCCAATTGACATAACCAAAAACTCGTAGTGTCCATATCGCGTTCTGAATGCAGTCTTCTCTATATCCTGCTGTTTTACCTTCAGCTCATGATATCCTGACCTTAGGTCGATCTTTGAAAAATAACTTGAACCTTGTAGTTGATCGAACAGGTCATCAATCCTCGGCAACGAATATCTATTCTTTATTGTTGCCTTGTTCCGCTCTCTATAATCGACGCACATTCTCATACTTCCATCTTTCTTCTTCACGAATAACACTGAAGTACCCCAGGGTGATGAACTAGGACTAATGAAACCTTTGTCTAATAATTCTCAAAGTTGTATCATCAGCTCCTTCATCTCCGTCGGTGCTAATCGATAAGGTGCTTTTGCTATTGGCGTCGTCCCTGGTAACAAGTCTATTTTAAACTCCACTTGTCTATCAGGCGGTATTCCAGGAAGATCTTTGGGAAATACTTCTGGATAATCACACACGACAGGAATGATCCACATCTCCTTTTTCTCCTTCTTAGCATCGATCACGAATGCTAGATACGATGTACATCCTTTGGCCAAACACTTTCTTGCTTTCATCAATGAAATGAGTCCAGAATTTACTCTATGTTTATCTCCATACACCATAAACGACTCTTTCCCAGGCGGGTTTACTTTGACTATCTTGTTCTTGCACAATATCTCGGCGTCATTAGCACTAAGCCAATCCATTCGAAGCACGATGTCGAATCGTTAAGTGCGATAGGCAATAATCCCTCGTGGAACTTATTCCCATTCAAGTCAATTAAGATGTTTTTCATACGATGACTAACAGGTACAAACTTGCCACTAGCAACTTGGACTTATAAAGCATTATCTAGTCTATCGACAGGCAAAGCTAGTTTTCTACCAAATTCATGCGAAATAAAGGAGTAGTTGGCTCTAGAATCAAATAAAATTTGGGCAGGCAATTTGTTAACGAGAAAGGTACATGAAGCGACATCAGCTTCATCTTTAGCAGCTTCCAGTGTCATCTGGAAGGCTCTTGCCTTCGGCTTTTGCGGAATATTGGGTCTTGCTGCCTCCTTTTTCGGGCAGTCCCTCGACATGTGTCCCTCCTCACCACAACCATAGCAAACTTTCTTGGTGAGTGTGCATTCGTTAGCATAGTACCCTAGCTTTCCACATTTAAAACATGTGGCAACTACCTCACATTTTCCATGATGCTTCTTCTTACATTTGTCATACCATTTCGCTTTGCCTCCTCGTCCTCTCAAACTAGACTTTGAGAACTTGTTTTTCTTGTTGGACCTTGAAGGTCCATCAAATTTCCTCTTTTCACCAACCTCTATCCTTTCCAGACCCTTTTCCTTTTGCTGGGCCTCCACATTCTTAGCTACACGAACAACTGTTTTCAGAGTGGTTGCCATCTTGACTGTCCGGCCAAAGTCGGCAGGCAGTCCATTAGTGAACCTCTCAAACTTGGAGAGTTCTGTTGGCACTAGGTTCGGAAATAACTTCATTTTCTCAATAAATGTAGTAGCATATTCATCTATGCTCATCCTCCCCTTCTTCAAGTTTTTGGTCTCATTGTTCAGATCAATCAGATCTATCACTAAACAATACTGCACCGTTAGTTGTTCCAGTAACTCCTCTAATGACATTTTCAGGGCTTCTCCTCGTGGCGTAGTATCTGCCAACAACTTCCACCAACTCAAGACTCCAGTCTTCAGTTGTCTAACTGCAAATACATTCTTCTGTTTGTTGCTACAGTCGCATCTTTCAAATACGATCTCCATTTCGGAGATCCAATCCATAATCTCAACAGGCTTTGGGCTCCCAGAAAGACTTGGCGACTTGGCGCCCAAGAAATTCTTATACATTCGCCCATCCTTGTTTTTCTCCATTCCGGGTCATTCCTTCGTTCTTCTTGAGTCCCAACTTGACTCAAAATGCGACTATTATTCCCTTCTTCCGATTGATCAGGAACCAGTTCGGGTTCCACAACGGGTATGATAGGTTCATACCTATTTTCATGTAACATCTGTCACATTTCTTCCCTTTATATCGATAACATAGGCCGAATCATAGCTTGCACCCCAGCCATTGTTATTGGCTCTAGTGCAGCAGCTATGACAGGTATTTGCTCAATCACCGGTGGTTGATTCCTGTTTTCATCCGCGTTTCCAACGCCACTTCTGTTTCTTACCATTTTTGATCTACACACCGAATAAGATGAAATTAGATCCTCATCTATGATAGATAATTACATCATCCTTATCACTCCGAAACGTTTATATGTTAGTTCTAATACTGTAGATGTACGCTTAGAATCCTACACACATAAGGTTTCCAGATCCGGTTGGCAACATACCATAGATCCGAACAAATTATACCATATATGGCAATATATAACATTTAGCACATCAAAGCATTTTAGGCAGCTTGCTAAAAGATACTAGTGCTCGTGTCTATAATATAACAGACACACATCTCACAATCTCCACTTAGCATTCTAAGTTTAAGTCTAGAAATCCTACAAATTCCTAGTTCGTTTAAACTAATGCTCTGATACCAACTGTGACATCCCCAAAATCACGGCCATAAAAGACCGTTTTAATTTATGCTTTTTAAAATAATTTCAAAGAAAATCTATTGATTTAAAAGAGTTGCAGAATTTGTTCCCAAAACAAAATATGATAAATAAAGTTTATCAAAGCATTTCATCAAGAGATGCATTTTCATTATATAACAATATTCGGGTTGTCATGTTTCGATAAACAGACCAAAAGCATAAACAACAAAAGATAGACCATACAACAGTTACATATAAGAACTGGCCTAATATCAAAAGATCTTGATAAGTCATCCAACTTATGCTCTCGCGCCACTACCTGTAATACAACAAAACTGAATGGGTCATGCTTGGGAGCCTGGTGAGCATATAGGGTTTTCAACCCACAATAAATAATTATATTTAATTTCAACAACCAACAATAACCCGATTACCCATTCCCGTTATCCTCACTTTAAGTCCCTAAAACAACATTTATCTCAAGGGACCTAATCTAGGAATTTCATCGGGATGGACTTTACCACGATGGGTTTCCTCAACAATAAATGTCCTATGGCAACAATGAGGGGGATAGAGTACACCGGTGAACAAATCGTTCATAACACCTACAGTTTATGAACCTGCTAGCGTTCCACAGAACTGTCTAGAAAGAGTCTGTGGTCGTTATCCATACTCCGCTGAATAACTAGATAAACAACAACAACATCGAGGCCTCTCCTCTGCTTATCACACATCAACTATGTACCCATGTTGTACCCAACATATTAGTAGATAAAAATATATATATATTTTTATACATAGTTTAAAACCTGTATAACATTGTCATTTAATACATATTCCAAACAACAGATGAGAGACATACACAGAACACGTATTTCATAGACAATAAATCATATCTATGAGATAGAAGAAAGTGAATATACATTCACACATACAACAACAAAATATACACATAACACGTATTTTGTATAAAATACTTCATAATTATGCGTTAGAAGAAAGTAACTACACACTCACTTGATCAGAAGGTGATCGGATAGCTCTACAGCTTGTAAAAGTAGTATTCTTTGGTAGATCTGGAAGATCTTCACAAAAATTGGCTTCTCGCGGGCAGAGCTTCGGCTCGGGAATTGCACTCCTCGGGATCTTCTGGGCTTCGGGACTTGCTTCGGGGCTCGAGAATGATATCGGGGCTTCGGGACTTGCTTCGTGGCTAGGGAATGATATCGGGGCTTCGGGGTATAAGTTGCACATAAAACGATGCAAAATGGGATATAGAGAAGAGATTTTGGCAAAAGAATCCGGCTCCCCTCGCATGCCTTTTATAGAGGTTGAAGCCTCGCATTACGCTGGGCGTAATGCTCTGCTACATGGGGCTACTCCGAATTTGTTCACTGCATGCGTCATCTGAGCACTTGAGTGCGAGGCGGGTCACGCTTCGATGTAGGCTGGGCGTACTCAACTACGTTGGGCGTAGTTCAGATTAGATTGGTGACTCCTTCGGATATCCATCTGAATTAAAGATTAAATAATAAATATTAATTATTTAAAAAATTCATAAATTCATATCTTCTTCATTCGAACTCCGTTTTCGATGTTCTTTATATCCACGCGTAGGTGAGACTACGCTCTACAACTTTCTTTTAGACTCCGTCGGCTAATTTTGACTTTATTTTATCATATTTTGTTTTGGCAACAAATTCCGCAACTCTTTTAAATCGATGGATTTACTCTGAAATTATGTTAAAAGCATAAATTAAAACAGTCTTTTCTGGTCGTGATTTTGGGGATGTCACGGGAAAGCAGTTTTGGCATCGAGCTGCTATATTTCATAATCATGAAAGATAGCTATGGAGAGCATAATCCTAACATACTTTATCATGGCCACTAGTTAGAAGGTCTCATCATAGTCAATCCATGGGGTTTGAGTAAAGCCCTTCACAACCATTCGTGCCTTGAATGTGTGTACCTTTCCATTCATGTCGGTCTTCTTTCTTGAAGGTCCATTTTCAACCAAATTTCTTTCGACCAGGTTCTTGATCAAACAAATTCCAAACTTGGTTATCATACATCGACTTAATCTCACTATCCATTGCCTATTTCCACTTGGCACCTTTAGGGCCTACCATTGCTTCCTCTGTAGGTTTATGGAAACCATAAAACTTAGGTGGCATGCTAACTCTACTAGAATGTCTAAGAGGTAATTAATTGTCAATTGGCTCAATAGGATTATCATCGTCTGGTTGAGTTCTAGTAGCTTCTAAAGTTCCTTCACTAGCTGACTCTTGAATCTCTTCAAGGTCAATTGTTCTCCCACTGTCCCTCTTTGCATATGGGCTCTCTCTCGTGAAAGACCCGTCATCATATTAGAAAGACCATGTTCTCACACTAGTTCAGTAGAACAAATATCCAAAAGACTTATATGGGTAGCCAATGAAAATACACCTTTCACTTGTAGGTTCTAGCTTGTCATGAGTCTCTCGTCCAACGAAAGCTTCACAACCCTAGACCTTGATATGTTCTAATGAAGGAACTTTCCTTGTCCATATCTCGTAAGGTGTTTTGGTAACTTTCTTGGTAGGGACAAGATTTAGGATATGGGCGGATATCTCTAAGACATAGCCCTAGAAAGAATTGGGAAGAGAGGCTCGACTCATCATGGAATGAACCATGTCTAACAAGGTCCAATAACGCATCTCAACCACACCGTTAAGTTGTGGTGTCCAAGGTGGAGTGAGTTGTGACACAAATCCACAGTCCATGAGATAGTCATGGAACATGATACTAAGATATTATTCTCCTATGTCAGATCAGGGCATCTTTATCTTCCTACCTAATTCATTCTCCACTTAATGTTTAAACTTTTTGAATTTTTCAAAGGTTTCTAATTTATGATTGATTAAGTAGATATAACCATATCTGCTATAGTAATTTGTAAATGTCACATAAAACAAATTAGTATCCCTGGTGCTGGATCTGAAGGATCCATATACATCTGTATGTATGAGATCAAACAAACCCTCATCTCTTTCACAAGATCTAGTGAAAGGTGATTTTTTCATCTTGCACAAAAGACAAGATTCAAATTCATCATTTGGCCTTAAGCCAAATGATTTCAACACTCCATCATTTTGGAGTTGGGAGATGCATTTCTTGTAATGTGCCTAAGACGAAAATGGCACAAACATGCCTTGTCTAAACCATTAGATTGATCAATATGGAATACATTATTTCCTAAACTATCAAACCAAATCAAAATTTCATACACACTATTACAAGGTAAAGGTTCAAACATAAAAATGCTATTCATATAAACCAAAATCAATCCATTCAGAACTTTAATATATCGAAACCTTGTCTAAAAAGGGCATGAAAAAAAATAATGTTTCGCATCTTTTCTGATGAATAACAACAATTAACTATTTGTAACGCTTGGAAATGAAGATTTTCCTTGTTGCCCTTTGAAATTGAAAGAATGGCATTATGGCCCTTGTAAGTAGTACGCGGGGCATACAACAACTTACGCTGGGCATACCTCTGGTGTACGCTTAGCGTACTAGTGGATGTTGGTCGCGGGCCTGTAGCCTCGTACGTTGGGCATATGAGGGGGAGGTAGAAAACCCTAATTTTTCGTGTTTTACCCTATATAAGCTTTATGTTAGCCTATTTTGATCATTCCCTAGCCAGCCTCCATAACCTAAAAAACCCTAATTCATTCCATAGTCCATGTTTGGTGATCTTGAGCTCTTGTGAGGTGTTTGTGGAGGGTTTTGGTGATCTAGAAGAAGAAATTGAACTCAAAGACTAGTTCTTTGAAGAAAGGCTTCGAGATACAACATTAAAATCTCCTTTTGGTCGCTTGGAAGGTATAATGTTCAAACCTTGCCATTATAGTTCATGGATCTACTTCTTAGCACATTTTTTGTCATTTTTATCCTTTTGGTTGATGATTCGGAGTTAAGGTCATTTTGGAACTTGTCTTCGTAGATCTGGATATTTTATGGATTCCTTGGGCATAAAGGTGAAAAGTTTATGGTGGTTTTGGTCCCCATGCATGTATTAAGTCAAGTATTAAGCTCCTTTGAGTTCTAGAGTCCCATTTAGCCATGCATGCGCATAAAGTTGGCAGCTTTATGTGACTAACCACCTTGGGGAAGTTAGATATGAGTTTGGATCAAAGTCTTAATGGATTAAGTGCTGATTTTGGAAAGTTGACCATGGTTGGTGCATATTTACGTCGTAAAAGTTTGAATGTTGCATGTACAAGCCTTTCATGCATTACGCTAAGCGTACAGGCTGAGTACGCCCCGCGTACTCAGCTGGCTTGGACTTCTTCATTTTGGGCTTCGATTTTCGGCTTTGGTGTCTTGGTCCATGTTGGGCTATCTTGATTTTATGGTTGGGTTTTGTGACTTTATTTCGCTTTCTTGGGTGAAGGCCCATGAAAGGAATTGGGCCTAATTTGGAAAATTGGGCCATATTTGGGCCTTAGATGCTTATTTTGGATTTTTGGCTTTTGGTCACCTATTTTGGGCCTTGGCCTTGGGCCAAGTTTGACGAAGGGTAAAAAGGTATTTTACCCTACTTTGGACTCATAGTGTGAGTCAGGAGCTAGTTATTAATGTGTTGTCATTTTAGTGTTTGGTAGCGCGTGGACTTTAGCGAATCCGTAGTCAGAGATTTATTCGTGGGTTCAGTTGTTGAGGTGAGTGTCCTCACGGTACTATGGGTCAAAAGCACCAATTTTGGCCATTTGGTTTATCTCTTATAGGAAGACTAGGGGGTGACCCTTGTCATTTGCATGAAAAACCTTGAGGTTGCTCCTGGAAAATCCGTATGCAAGACCAGAGTTTGGACTCTGGTAGTTAACTAGATAAGTAGTTGTAGATTGTATGCAAGTTGTCTTTGTGATGCGTTCATGCAAGAGCAGCAGGTGGCTGCTAAGACTTGTCTATAAGAACCATGGATTTGTTCCCCGGTCTGACAAGGAAAGACCATGATACGGCTGGTGGCAAAATGGAAAGACTATGGTTGGCACATAGCACCTCTTATTGCATGTTTGATAAGTATGACTTGTATGTTATTCATGTTATGTGGTATTTGGGGAAATTACCAATATTTGTGCTTACATGTCACACCTCCAAACCAGAATGCCCGAAACGTTCGGGGGTGGAGGACATCATATTCAGTATCATAACAGTTCATAGTAAGGAAAGCACACACCACCATACATATAAAAGGTTTCAAAATGTAAGCCATTCCAAAGTTCGTGCGTTTCCAAGAAAATCCCTTATTTTCTTCTAAAAGTATGAAATGCATATGAATGTTCCTGTTATGAATTGTAAATCGTTGCACCAGGAAAATCCCTTATTTTCCTATTAGTTGTTTGTTTTAGATACAGGAAAATCCCTTATTTTCCTAAAGTAACAGGCAGTCTCTAATGTCCAAGACCGAAAATCGCAAGCAACTGACATGCTTAAAAGGTTGAGGCATAGTTTTATATAATAAAGCTATCAGAAGATCGCACTTGTTAGATCAAGAATAGTTTTAATAACTACTCAATCAAAAAATCAGAATACCATAATAATTGTCTATCCGGTGAGTTTTATATCCATACTAAACATAATATGCCTGTGGCGACGGTCTTCAGACGTCGAAACATTTATGACAAACTGTCACCCAAAGGACTGTAGCTAACAGTCAGGGCGCTGGATCATGACTTCCTGTATAGATCTATACACATTTGACACGCTCTCCCACGGGAGACTCTGGTTATAATAGACATGACTTTAGGTAGTACCTTTTAACAAAAAGGTAGCATTGAAGATATAATCGTCTCACGGATTCTCAACAAAGTCTGTATTAAATTAATAGTTTTGTATGCAATGTTTATCCTCTTTCACAATGTTTGACAAAGCATAAATAACAAATTCTTTGAATGCATAGAATGGTTTAACAAGGACGGCTACCCTTGACACTATGCATTTTGTATAAATCTAATGCATGCAAAGAATAACAAGAGTTTTCACGTTTTCACTTGGGATTAACCGGGTGTTTACTTGTATTCTCCCCCGAAATGTATTAAAAGTACATTACAAAGTATTTGAAGGTGTATAAAAGGGGTATGAACTCACATGATGGCTAACAAAAAGTTTACGAGTAAGATGATGAAAAATCGTTTGTATGAAATGATTTCCTTTTCTACCGGGTTACAAAGGCATGATGATGAGTTGAGTTTTCTTGTAAAAGCATCATGTTATAGTTGAAAATGGTTACCCTTGATATGATGTAGTATGCAAACGTATAAATGAAACATATTTCTATTTATAAAGCATATTGTATCCCAAGAGGGTAAGGTTGTGTTGTGAGGTATTTTGCATGATAACAACTTCATATGATAGTTAAAACAACAGTATGAAAAGTACAGCAAAAGATCGATGTTTCACACGATTTTAGCCTTATGTTTACATATATCCCCCCCCTTAAAAGTGTTTAAAAGCAGTTAAAAATGTATTTAAAGTTTGGTTGTAGGGGTATGAACTCACATGATTGAAGTGGTTGTTTTGAAGTAGTCGAGAGAAGAATCGAGCAGAACTTCGACAGGAGAAAACCGAAATCTCGGGATTCTCGGGAATCTCGGGAGTATAGAACTTCCTTCAGATCTTAAGTATAAAACCCGAGGCTTCACACAGCTAGTACTTTGACTGGAGTGAAGCAGTGTCTCGGGAACTTCGGGGCATCGGGTCTTGCGTCTTGTTCCAGGAGTGTTATCGGGGCTTCGGGCTGGTTTAGAGGGGCTTAACAGAGTGTTCAAGTAGGAAAGAGGATAGGAATGAGCAACCAAACTCGGAAGGCTTCGATTTCTATTTATAGGCAAGATTTCAGCTCTCACGTCATGAGTTTTCATAACTCACATCGTGAGTTTGGTCCCGTTTCGCTCATGGCATGCGTCACTCATCAACTTGCTCTAGAAGGCTCATTCAGACTATTCACATCGTGAGTTTTAAGGCTCACGTCGTGAGTCCTATACGTAGATTTGACTTCTGCATTCTAGGCCTGAAAACTGGTGATTTGACTCCTCACGTCATGAGAAATGATGCTCACGTTGTGAGTTCGGTTAAATTAGGGTTTCTGACACGCGTCTTGCTCTCAGACAACTGTATCTTCGGAAGGCCATAACTTTTGTATACGAGCTCTGTTTTGGACGTTCTTTATATCCACATGAAGGTGGAGACATACTCTACAACTTTTATTGAAATTATTAAGGCTAAAAAGTAGTCTACCTTAAACTCACTTTTTACACTAAAGTACGTTTTGTCGGTTTTGTCGCAGATCTTTGATTGGTCATAACTTTCTTCGTTATAACTTGGATTTTAGTGTTCTCTATAGTTCTAAAAACCTTGTTACGGAATCTACCACTTGGTATATCCAAATTATGGCTGTATAGAAGTTAAAATTTGACCCTAATTTCGCTTGTGATACATTATCCCCCCATTAGAGCGAATTTTGTCCCGAAATTCGCATTTCCACTGGGAATTCAATTGTTTGAGGGAGGATGTGGGCACTTGTGTTCCATTTTCTCTACTTGTTCTCTAGTGAATCTAGATTCTAGTGTGGGTGTTCCAGCGGACATTCATTATCCTGTCTATTGTTTTGATCGGTATAGGTTATGTGGATTCGGGTTTATTTACTTATGTTCATCCAAATGTTAGCATGTTTACTCGTAGTATAGGTCGGCTTCATCTGGAAGTTGATGGTTGAATTCTTACCTGGTTCGCCTATCACCACCTTGTGTACACAAGTCACATACACACTTTGTAGTGATAGGTTAGCCATAATCATTCCTAGCCTCAACATTTGAATTTGACTCGTTGTACGCGTGTTATTCCTAAATAGTTTGTCGATAATACTTCAGGAAGGTTGCAAAAGGTATAGTACTCCTCACATGTGTACTTTGGGATTTTGAACTAGAGAAGATTTGGAAGTTTGTGTCGGGTTTCGTCATTACAGATCGAAAGTTTTCTTTAGTCAACGGTGAAAACGAAGGGTATTTCTATAGCACGTGGAATTGGTATGGTGAAGACCAAGCCAATCCATTTCTAGTAGCTATTTGGGAACTTCTTATCGTAACAAGTGCGAAACCGATCGGAAAAAATGTTCGGACGAGGAAGTAATTTATAATTACTTGTTATCTGGTACTTGTTTTAATAAAAGTTAAGTTCTATATTTATATTTTACTGGAAAAGGCATACCGTTGTTGATAGGGGTTCCGAAGTAGTCTCTCCTGCGGTGATCACTAAGATTCTTCCATCTTCGCTAGAGTTCCTTGTTATTGGACAAGCCCTCTGGAAGTGTCCAGTTTCGCCACACCTATAACAGCCAGGAATCTGCGAGATAGGTTGTGTTGGTACTCTACAGAAATGAGTAGTGTGTCCCTTCTATTGCAGTTCTTGCAATGCATTCTCTGACAAGCTCCCGTGTGATGAAAGTTACACTTATCACATTTCAGAAGTCTTCCAGCATACCGTCTAGTAGGTACTGGAGTGGTAGGTGTTGTGACAGGGTGAACAGAAACCTTTTGTTGTCATCTGGTCGACCCTTATTTTGAAATGCTCCCTTTCTCACTCATGAACTTTCGTTTCATATTGCTAGGTTTGTGTTTTGGAGTATTCTCGTTGGTACACTCGTTGGTTTCTCTGATTGCTGCAAGGATTTGAAGTGTCGACATCATTTCCATTTTCACTAGTGTTACTTGCGTTGAGTTGTGTCATAATGACTTTTATGGCGTCTGTGACCGCAGCTTGAAAGGTAGCCGAGTCTATATGTAGGAGGGGAGTTTCGGCGGCTGGTCAGTCATTTCCATGTGAAGACATGATTCTATCTCATAGTGTGAGTAATATAATTACCAACTCACTAGGTAATATTAAATATTAGTATGGCACCTCATCTTCTCTACCACTTCACATGCTTTACGAGTGGTTTCCACTGTTCTCTGCACTATCCTCAGTGGTAATGATTCGTTATCTCCCGGTATCCGTATATAGGGTGTCCTTGCCTTTCTTCATCCATGTTGGATCTCTGCCATTGTTTTTATTGCTCTAGTTGAAGTTGTAAGGATTCGTCATCCTATGAGAATTGTCTTTTCTCTTGAGGGTGTAGGTGATAGAAAGGTTGGATTTATCGAAGGATTGAGTCTGTTTAAATAGCGAGAAGGCATTTCCAGTTATAGGGTTAAAGATGAAATGGTGGCAAGACTTCGCCAGAGATGTCGAGTTTAGTAACGTTGAACTACAATAGATTAGATCGACAGGGATAGTGTAGTGAGTTGCTATAACAGTTTATGACATGAACTACTTACATAGTCAGAGTATGAATTGATAGTGATGATCATTAAAGGAAGAAAGAGGTTTGTCATATTACTTGGTATAAAGTTACATAGAATTCGGAAAATTTGACCTTGGGGTAGGTCTATAATATACCACACAGGGAAACCTGACAGTACAAAGATTTAACGAGGTAGTACTTGCTAGACAGGAATAATTATATGAAAAGAGTACTACTTAGAGTACATATTAAGTTTATTTCACAACCCAAAATGAGGAGTGAGTAGAGTATCTTCTACTTGCTACGGGAACTGGTTGGACGAGTCTTAAGTTCTGCCATTTGATGCTCCATTTCGAGCATGCGCAATTCAAACCTTGCCTGGTGTGCTCGAAGTTCTCTGACTTCAGTTTGAGTTGCAGTTAGATCTCTCTGCAAAGCATCATTTTGATTTATGGTTCTTCCACAAGTAGACTCTAACTGTCGGATGCGAACTATATTAACTCCAGTGTTCGCATCATTCTCCTCGGTTCGATGGATAGTCACCTTTCCTTGTTCGTCAATGCGAGCTATCCAGCGAACCAGTATAGGAACAAATCTGTCTGCCGATCCTCCCATGCTCAGATTGTAAAAGCTTCGGTCTCCGTTGAACGGAGGGGGTTGACCCTGTTTGCGCCTCCACCTATCGAAGTTCATTGCATAGAGGCATCGGGCCATGAAGTCTCGGTCGAGGATTTGGATTTTGGCTCAAAGTTGCTAAGGGTAGGTCATTATTCTCAGGGTCTGAGTCTCGGTTTGCTTGCATTTCTTCCTTGAATTCCTCTTTCGGATCATTCTCTACCCCGCCTCCGATGACTTGGTTCGGGTAGTAGGGGTCGCTTGGTAGATGGGATCGAGCCATTGCGTCCACACGAGAATAGGGTTAAGAATTTGACTATAACTAAGGCACGTAAATTTAGCATTGAGTTTAAACTACTGTTGTTACCAAATACTCCTATAGTATTGTTAATGATATTCTCTTGGTAAGTTTTAAATTTGTTGTTCAATGCAGACACTCCCTAGCATACGTTAGTCGGCTCTTGGACAAATATAGTTGATCAGGCTATATTCATCCCAATTCCGATTACATGTCCCAAGGCACACCTGCACTGCACAATTTATTTATAATACTTCTATACTGATCTATTTATGATACTGTTATTAATATGAAATGAATGCATGCCTACTTTACAAAAATTAAATAGATTTAATTTTAAAAGTATGACTCTTACTCAGAGTGTCTTTGCCCAGTTGTGTTTATAGTTGTATACCAAAAATGGTTTTGATATACTTAATTCACTATAAACTATGCTCTGATACCAATCAGTCACACCCCCAAACCAGAATGGCGGAAACGTTCGGGGGCGGAGGACGTCATATTTCGTATCATAACAGTTCAGAGTAAGGAAAGCACACACCACTGTATATATAAAGGTTTCAAAATGTTTACATAATTGTATTTGTTACATGTTCAAAAGATAAATACATAAACATCTTTCAAAAGAAGTAATTAACCTTAGAGTGTTAATCCCAAAAGTTGGTTTCCAAACCTGCTTAGCGCTTCCCTGAGAATACAAGTTATTTCAAAGAAAAAGTGTCAAAAATTAATTTGGGGAGTTCATAAGCGGTTTTGAGAAAAATGTAAGTCATTCCAAAGTTCGTGCGTTTCCAAAAAAAATCCCTTATTTTCTTATAAAAGTATGAAATGCATATGAATGTTCGTGTTGTGAATTGTAAATAGTTGCACCAGGAAAATCCCTTATTTTCCTATTAGTTGATTGTTTTAGATACAGGAAAATCCCTTATTTTCCGAAAGTAACAGGCAGTCTCTAATGTCTAATACCGAAAATCGCAAGCAATTGACATGCTTAAAAGGTTGAGGCATAGTTTTATATAATAAAGCTATAAGAAGATCGCACTTGTTAGATGAAGAATAGTTTTAATAACTACTCAATTATAAAATCAGAATACCATAATAATTGTCTATCCGGTGAGTTATATATCCACACTAAACATAATATGTCTGTGCGACGGTCTTCAGGCGTCGAAACGTTTATGACAAACTGTCACCCAAAGGACTGTAGCTAACAGTCAGGGCGTGGGATTGTCACACCCCCAAACCGGAACGGCGGAAACGTTCGGTGGCGGATGACTTCATGTGGTAACGTAACAAATGAATACATAGTAAAGAAATCAATACAACCATCATATATATATATATATATATATATATATATATATATATATATATATATATAATTGAAAGTTTACATTGCTAAAAGGTACATGTTCAAAACCAATTACAATATGATGCCAAAATATGAATTTAAACTGGCGTCGTAGCGTCCCTTCTTCAAAAGCTGTTTGTTACCTGTAATTACTGAATTCCTGGGACATACAAGTAGTTTTGAAAGAGTAGATCAGCATTTAAGCTGGTGAGTTTCATAAGTATTAAATGACAATGTTTGTATGAAATGAAATGTTTTGTTTTTGTTTGTTTGTTCCTAGAAAATCCCATATTTTCTACTAGCATAAATGTAGCCTTCTATCAAGACCAATGTTTGTTTCTAGAAAATGTATGCACGTATAAAATTTCCAATACGTCTGAAAAACCCCGTAAATCAATCTTTTTTTAATACTCCGTGTGAGTTTTATAACCATGCTATTGACTAGAATTGCCTATACACAACGTTCTTCAGGCGTTGGAATGTTCTGACGTTTGTCACCCCAAATGGTGGACTGTAGCTAACAGTCAGGGCACGGGTTGTCAAGCCCGTATATATCTATACACAAACACCATGCTCCCCCTCCAAGGGATTCTGGTATATAATACAGGACTTGAAATGCGTACTCGAACGTACGAGAAGTTGATGTCTCACAAAACTTAGTATACAACAGATTTACGTGTGAAAATGTTCGTTTAAATGATCATCCCCTAAGACTGGGATAGCTATGAAAAATGACGTGAAATCTTTAGATATGCATTTGACAATATTTTACCCTTTGCTCAACAGGATACAAATGGAGTAGAGTTTTGTAAACTATATATGTATATTTTTGATGTAGAAGACAAGTTTGTAAACAAAACATATATATGTATATTTTCGATGTAGAAGAAAAGTTTGTAAACAAAACATATATATGTATATGGTTATATATATGTATCAATTTTAAAAGATGATTTGGTATGTTTCGTAATTGTTGTTCATATTCTTACGTTTTTATTAGAAACTTTGCATGAAATAATCCTTAAGTTTAATACTAAAGATCTTTTTGTACTTATCACTTTTGTAAAAATGGTACTTAAACATATTTAAATGATTGTGTTTTAACTTCCTCAATGTATAAACATTGCTCAAAAATGTTAAAAGGTGTTAATAAATCTATAAACCACTTTTGATAGTTTTACCCTTTACTGTCCCTGTTTTTAGAAAACTCAAAGAAAAATCATCGTAAGTCAAAAACTGAATCCGTCACCTCTGAGAGTTTATAAAATGAGTTTACGTTGTTCCTAATTTTCATTATGATTTTTAGTGGTCTCAAACTAGTGTGAAAATGAACATCTTCACAGACTGGTCCGAAATCACTTCTGAAATGACAGACAGTTTTATAAAAATCGCCATAAATTGTAGAAAAATCGTATGAATACGTGAGAGTGGTCCTTAGAAAGGTATAAACTTGAACTATTTGCATATTGTACAGTTTTGAAAGATATTAAGTTTAAGATGGTCAAAACAGTCCGTGACCATAACTCAACTTTTCAGTAGAAAGCTGTCATTTAAATTTAAGTTATGTTTAGTGTTCTAACATGTATTCCCCCCCTTAAAACTTGAAGAAAACATGAAAATGTAGGGGTATGAACTCACATTATGTGAATACTTGAAGAATGGAAGGTTGAAGATGAACTCTTGGTTGTTGGTTTGATGCTCCAAAACAGCCACTCTTTTGGCTATGTTGCTGTCATGAAAATTTCACAGCAAAAGAGCAAGAAAAAGGGTAGTTTACTCACTATTTTGAATCAATTATTTTGAGTATCATAACAAGTAACTTCCAGGGGTATTTGGTGGTAAAAATATCAAGCAAAAAGGAAGGTGTAGATGGGTGAAATGGTGGCTGAAACACAAAAGGGACAGCAACCCTTTAGTTCATGGTTTTGATGGCTTTGGAAGGAAGTTCTTGTGCTTGAAAAAGAGATGAAGGTTGAGAGTAATTCCCTGGAGTATTGGCTGGTCAAATGAGGGTAAAATGACGAGGAAATTTCGTGGATATGAAGGAGGAAAGAGTGGAAGAGGATAAGGAGAGGGAATGTCTTAATCTCGAAAATTAGAAGAGGGATTAAGAAGCATTCTTAGTAAAATGTCTTAAGTGATTAAACACTTATTAATTAAGTTGGCACTTATCTCCACCAATTCTCTTATCTTAATTGATTTAGACATCATAAAACTTACATGAAATCACGTTAAGTCATGACCCATAACTAGTCATTCACTAGTTAATAATACATATATACAAATACATACATGTACTTGGTATAAAATAACAATGTAGTTTTTGTGTATTTGAACTTTAATGTTTATGTTTTATTCCTTTTATTCAAAAACACTTAAATACATTTTAATTATACCTTATAATAATTCATTTTATATTTTAATTTATTTAAATATAAAATTTATTGACCAATGTATAATTTCGTGACATTTAACCGGTTAACCATATCGTTAAACACATTTTGTCACTTTGGTTCGTATATTTGTCAAATTTAGATCCTCCACGTCTATTAAGCAAACGTTTTACATAGAACCTAAGTTACTTATCAACTAGAGAAATGCTGATACAAAAATTAAGTTTGTTGCGTTTAAATGATGTTATATGCTAATTTCACAAACCGGTGATGGTTCGTAGCCATACATCATAACGAAATTTATCAATAGCTACTTGTTTTATATTTCACAATAACTTATTTAAATAAAAGAGGTTAAATTCCTTCAACCATTCTTGATAAAATACTCATATGGCTTAATAATCAAAACATAGCATCATACAATCGTTCCTATTTTTACCAATTGTTACAGGGATCATGACTTCCCGTATAGATCTGTACACATTTGACACGCTCTCCCACGGGAGACTCTGGTTATAATAGACATGACTTTAGGTAGTACCTTTTAACAAAAAGGTAGCATTGAATATATAATCGTCTCACGGATTCTCAACTAAGTCTGTATTAAAGTAATAGTTTGTATGTAATGTTTATCCTCTTTCACAATGTTTGAAAAAACAGAAATCATAAGTTCTTTGAATGCACATAATGGTTTAACAAGTACGGCTACCCTGGACACTATGCATTTTGTATAAATCTAATGCATGCAAAGTATAACAAGAGTTTTCACGTTTTCACTCGGGATTAACCGGGTGTTTACTTGTATTCTCCCCCGAAATGTATTAAAAGTACATTACAAAGTATTTGAAGGTGTATAAAAGGGGTATGAACTCACATGATGGCTAACAAAAAGTTTACGAGTAAGATGATGAAAAATCGTTTGTATGAAATGATTTCCTTTTCTACCGGGTTACAAAGGCGTGATGATGAGTTGAGTTTTCTTGTAAAAGCATCATGTTATAGTTGAAAATGGTTACCCTTGATATGATGTAGTATGCAAACTTATAAATAAAACATATTTATATTTATAAAACATATTGTATCCTAAGAGGGTAAGGTTATGTTGTGAGGTGTTTTGCATGATAGCAACTTCATATGATAGTTAAAACAACATCATGAAAAGTATAGCAAAAGATCGATGTTTCACATGATTTTATGCGTGTGTTTACTTGTATTCCCCCCCCCCCCCTCGAAAAGTGTTTAAAAGCAGTTAAAACGTATTTAAAGTGTGGTTGTAGGGGTATGAACTCACTTGATTGAAGTGGTTGTTTTGAAGTAGTCGAGAGAAGAATCGAGCAGAACTTCTACCGGAGAAAGCCGAAATCTCGGGATTCTCGGGAATCTCGGGAGTATAGAGCTTCCTTTAGATCTTGAGTATAAAACCCGAGGCTTCACGCGGGCAGTACTTCGACTGGAGAGAAGCAGTGTCTTGGGAACTTCGGGGCGTCGGGCCTTGCGTCGTTTTCTTGGAGTGTTACCGGGGCTTTGGGGTGGTTTAGAGGGGCTTAACAGAGAGTAGAAGTAGGAGAGAGGATAGGAATGAGCAACCAAACTCGGAAGGCTTCGATTTCTATTTATAGGCAAGATTTCGACTCTCACGTGGTGAGTTTTCATAACTCACGTCCTGAGTTTGTTCCCGCTTCGCTTATGGCATGCGTCACTCATCAACTTGCTCTAGAAGGGTCATTCAGACTATTCACATTGTGAGTTTTAAGGCTCACATCGTGAGTCTTATATGTAGATGTCACACCCCCGAACCAGACGGCGGAAACGTCCGAGGGCTATTGTGACTCAATTGAATACCATCACAATGATTATACATGAATCATAACATCATTCATCACCATGCATTGAAATATTACAACTAATATTGTTTACATTCAGTACATTGTTTTAAACAATACATTTCCATAACTTAAACCGTTCGATACTAATTTAAACAAAACACCATGACATCACTGGATACATATGCTTCGGTTTACCTGTTACCTGAGAATACAAGTATTTTGGAAAAACATCAACATATGAGATGTTGGTGAGTTCATAAGTCATGTTTGAAAAATAATGATTTTTGTGTAGTTTGAAAACCCAGAAAATCTGATATTTTCTTAAACGAGTATTGTATATAAGAAAAAAAAGTGTGGAGATGCGTAGTATGCTTGTCGATTTTTGTAAACGTGTATAATTGTTAAACCTTGTATACATCACATAGGTAAAAGTGTTGAACTTCCCGAGAAAACCTGATGTTTTCCTCATACATAAAATTTCATGTCTTATTTATGGTTATACCGATACGACGATTGTTTCCAAAATTCCAGGTGACATTGGATTAATTATGGGTTGTGAGTCATTATAATCACGCATTAATGAAAATGACAAGTTTATAACTACCAAATACAAACGATCCCTTAGGCTTTGTCCGTACTACTCACTTAATCTAACGACCCTGACTTCTCATAGCCCCACAACCGAGGAGAAAGGAGGGTACGAAGCCCCCATTATTTCCATAAGTCGTTCAAGGCTATCGGGAATGCGAAAGGCACTTGGCCTAACTCGCATTTGACTTCCCTACTTTGCTAGTAGTACCAATGGGCCCTTGGGGCCCAACAGCACAATAAAGCTATTGAAAGTCCTTTTACATGGAATTAGGTCATAGAAGGCCCAATAACATGTTAGCGCGTTCCCTTCGGGCCTAAAGATCATGTTATTGGCTAGCTAGGCCCAACAAGTACAATTTGAAACTTTCAAGCCCAAAGATTGAATATTGACTTCTCGTAAATTTCACGTGTTTATTGAAGTACAATTGTTTATTAATTTTTGATTCGTTATTGATTTGAGACTGAATCAATTCGTTTGGTAACGATATTGGTGTTGAAAGTGTATTTGTTATTACGTTTTGTCGGTAGTCGTGGTGCTCGTATTTTATCTTAAGGGATTTATTTGTTTAAAAATGAGAGTTTACCTTTTTATGACCCTTCTTGGATAAAATTTACACTTTTAACTATTTATATAAAAGAATGGATCAAAACTTCCAAACTGTGAAAACAACAGCGACCAAAAATGTCAATTTGCTGAAGTTGCATGGACCAAAACTGAAACATTGAGTTATCTTCCCCATTTAGATGCAGATGAATAAATACAGCGACATAACTCACGACTAACCTATGAATCCAAGAAATCGACATCCTCCAAATTTACACTTTCGTTCCAAGCACAAGATGTGAATCTTGTCAACCGGAAGTGAATCTTAGGTTCGCTTCAAATTTTCGCGTCTATGACCTTCGCTTCTATGAGTTTCGCTTGTGATTGTAAGGTTCGTTTGATTACACACCCAAAAAGCGAACCCAACCGAACCTTCGGTTTCATTCGGTTCTAAGCATGATCACGCGAACCCAAGTTCATTCCAGGTTGGTTCCAAGGCCGTCGATTATACCCCAAACCCAAAAGCATATTTTCTTGTGAATCACAGTCAACGAATGTTCGTGGGTGAAGAACGAGCCTAGTTTCGTTCGTTCGTAATTTGGAATTTGCAGATCATCAATTTTAACATTTCGATTTTGACCAATATTCATCCAGACAAGATCGATTCGTTCTTCATTTGTTCACAGGTAAGAACTTTTCACAGCAATTTTGGCCTTGAAGTTTGACCACACTTCCGATTTAAGCCCCAACATACCAAACACATGCTTGTTTACGAGACCTCATTCAATATATGCTGATTGTTCTAAGCACTGATTGCAAGACCAACTTGGCGATACGAACAAAACTTCAAAGAAATTCAGAACGCAGTGAACTTCCGATTTTAACATC
Source organism: Lactuca sativa (assembly GCF_002870075.4). Classification (NCBI taxonomy): domain Eukaryota; kingdom Viridiplantae; phylum Streptophyta; class Magnoliopsida; order Asterales; family Asteraceae; genus Lactuca; species Lactuca sativa. Next base: position 82,783,405 of record NC_056624.2, read on the forward strand.
CAATCTTATCAGAAATTCCGACTATGGTTCAAGTGCCGAACATATCCACATCAATTCCATCATCCAAATTCCAAATGGTTCCGATTTTGACTTTTTCAATTTTGACCATCGACTCGAGATATGGTGTTGTTCATCCGTTCGTCATCAGTTCATCATAAGAATTCGAAATTTCCATTGGATAAACACCCAATCAATATATGGAACAGATTAAGAAAATTAATTCAAACATCATAATCACATAAAATCAAAATCGACTGTGAGAAATAAACTGTTTAGAAACTTTGACTCAAGAACAGAAGTTGATAACAAATGATTCAATACAGTCATGAATCATGAATTCAATTAGAATACGAGAACGATTTGCGAAATCGAGATACAACATTCACAGACCTGTGATGTGCCGACGCGTAAATCTGAATGTGCGGCGTCAAAGAACCACATATGGGTTTATTCAATGAACAAAAATCAATATAGGTGGGCTTAAAACACATGAACAGTAATCGGAAGAAACTTGGATTAAGAACAGTTCAAAGAACAAATCAATGGGCTAAAACAAGGAAATAGAACTGTCAACATCAAACGAATGACCAGATCTAAAAAAATATATGAACACAAAAACGATACCAGATAAACAGCAACACAATATAAGTCTCCATAACAGCCGCCAAAACACCAATAATCTTCAATATATGTGTAGAAAATCATCAAATCAAGAATCGATACTTCAAAAATCAATAGATCTTCAAAGACCCGCTCTGATGCCACTTGTTGGGATTAAAACCCTAATTGAGATTTGATGAACAAGATGCGGAAAATAAGAACAAACACAAATATGAAGATTATGTTGAGTGATCACTCAATTTATTCAAATATGAGGAATAAATTACACTTTCAGCATAGACTAAAGAATCTAACACTACATAAGAAACCTCACGTGGCGGCTATATTTTGCCTCACTCTTAACCCTAATAATGAATAATACATGACTATTTATAGGGAAAAGACAAGTCTTGGGCTTTTAACCTAGAATTCATCAAAGGGCCCATTGCGATTATCCATGGAGTGCTTTGAAACCCTACAATATATATATATATATATATATATATATATATATATATATATATATAATCATGCATTATAAACTTGATATTTTTAACCCAAACAAGTAAAAACCGAAAACAAGGGGGTATGAACTCACGTTGAGGTTTATGGGTTCGGTTTTGAGAAGAAATAGAAGAAGATGATATAGTTTTTGACCTCTTCCTTGGACTTATCCACTATGTGTTGCGAGAAGGCCGTTCACCTTCATCTCCCTAACCACGAAACCTTAATTATATACGGAGACAAACCTAGTATGAACCTTTGTATTATATCGTGTGTTAAGGCACAAAAGTATCTACAAAAGAAGGACTTGGCGTTTCTGTCTCACATAGTGGATAAGTCCAAGGAAGAGGTCAGTATTCGAGACATCCCAGTGGCTTGTGATTTCACGGATGTCTTTCCTGAAGATCTTTTGGGGATACCCCTAGAAAGACAAGTCGAGTTCCGAATTGACCTTGTACCGGGAGCTACACCCATTGCCAAATCACCCTATAGGTTGGCTCCTGCAAAGATGCAAGAACTGTCAAGCCAACTCAGCGAACTCTTGAGCAAAGGATTCATCCGACCTAGTTTCTCACCCAGTGGAGCTCCAGTCCTTTTTTGTTATGAAAAAGGACAGATCCTTTAGGATGTGTATCGATTACAAAGAACTAAATAAGCTCACTATAAAAAATCACTACGAACTTCCGCGAATCCACGATCTATTTGATCAGCTTCAAGGAGCAAAATACTTCTCTAAGATAGATCTGTGATCTGGATACCACAAACCCAAGGTCCGGGAAGAGGATATCCCCAAAACCGCTTTCTGAACTCGCTATGGAAATTATGAATTTGTTGTAATGCCCTTCGGTCTAACGAATGCCCATGACGCATTCATGGACCTGATGAATCGAGTCTGCCGACCATTCCTCGACAACTTCGTCATTGTTTTCATCAACAATATCCTAGTCTATTCTCGAATCGAAGAGGAGCATAGCCGACATCTCCGGGAAATCTTGGAAACCCTACGAACCGAGAAGCTATACACAAAACTTTGTAAGTCTGTGTTCTGGCTCCGTAGCATAAACTTTTTAGGTCATCTTGTCAGTCAAGAAGGGATACATGTGGACCCTTCTAAGATCAAAGCCATTGAAGGATGGGCAGTCCCAACGATACCCACGGAAATTCGTCAATATTTGGGTATCGCAGGCTATTACAGGAGATTCATTAAGAACTTCTCCAAAACAGCCAAGCCACTTAACATGCTTACACAAAAGGGTGTGCCATTCGAATGGACAGAAAAGCAGGAGGTTCCTTTCCGAACTCTGAAGCGAGCTCTTTGTAGTGCAACAGTACTATCATTACTGTAGGGTTGCAAAGCACTCCATGGATGATGGCAATGGACCCCTTTGATGAAGTGTAGGTTAAAAGCCCAATAGTTGTCTTTTCCCTACATATAGTCATGTATTATTCATTATTAGGGTTAAGAGTGAGACAAAATGTAGCCGCCACGTGAGGTTTCTTTTGTAGTGTTAGATTCTTTAGTCTATGCTGAAAGAGTAATTTATTCCTCCTGTTTTCAATAAATCGAGTGATCATTCGACCTAATCTTCATATTTTGTGTTTGTTCTTATTTTCCGCATCTTGTTCATCAAATCTCAATTAGGGTTTTATTCCCAACAAGTGGTATCAGAGCGGGTCTTTGAAGATCTATTGATTTTTGAAGTATCGGTTCTTGATTTGGTGATTTTCTACACAAATTATTGAAGATTATTGGTGTTTTCGCGATTTGGAATCAAAGTTTTTTTCCTACCATTCATGGAGATGCTTCCACTGTTCATCTGAAAAGTCAAATAAATGACAAACGACGTTGAGGCTTAAATTGGCTTCTAGGAGTTTCAAATGAATAGTCTCGCAATTTAGTCCTTCACATACTCTTGGTTCGCAGTGTAATGGGTTTTGCAATAGGGGCTTAAATCAATCGGAACCGATAAAATTGGATTCGCAATCAGAAGTGTAATGATCGAAATGAATGAATTTGAAATTGAAACTTAATCGGGATGGACGAACTGTTGGTCAAAGTATGTAAACTCAAATTTGACTAAGATTCGGGGTGAACACGGGACGAATGACCAATTGACGCTATATTTGGAAGAAGATGGTAAAGTTTCATTTTTGACCCCTGCAACTTCAGCGAATTCACACTTTTAGTCCATATTGCTTTCATGCCTTGGCAGTTTTGGACCATTTCCAGATTTTGTTACAAATTAAGGGGTATATTGATGCTGAATTACCATTCCAGCCACTGTGTTTCAGCAAAAAAATAAAGATTCCATCAAGTCTTGGCGGTTCGGAAAGTCGTTTTTCATGATAACGTCAAATTTTCATGACTTTTTCGGATTTTACACTTCATTGTGTATATAATTTTGTCACGGGGGAGCATAGTAATTTTTATCCATTCAAGATCAGTCGCATGACCATCAGAAGACTTTATAATCATGTTTTCGATTATAAATCGGGGGAGAATTTGATATGACCATTCGAAATTGGATTTGTAACTTTTCAAATTTGAATATTTTTTATGAAGCTTGTGGTAGAATTATGGAGGTAGCTTTTACAGTGGAAGTTTTTCATCGAGCTCTGCTAAAGCTTTTACAGAGAAGTATCCTTTACAGCGGAAGTTCTTTATCGAGGTCTGCTAAGGACTTGTTATATCTCCGACTTCTAATATTTTCTCGATCAAGTGGCATTACGATTCTTAAAGTTTGGGTTGTTACATGATATTTTTTGATGGCTTATATCATTAGCTTATTTGAAGATCATTGTGACTTGGAGGGGGAGCTCTTCAAAGACAAGAAGTGATTCGGTTTCTTTGTTCTGAAATGGGTTTTTATGGCGGGTTTGGTTTTCATGAAGATTTTTTTGGGGATTACATTCGAAAATGAAGTTTAAAGACATTGCTTCAATGCTTGATTTATATATCCTAGACTCCGTGTTTGAAGACTATTGAAGAATCAAGATTCGTGGATTGCTTCATACATTCCTCGTTGCAAGATCTTTTTATTTGCTAGATGCTTGTTTTGGAAGTTAAAGCATTATCATCCATTCCATACTTTGAGGGGGAAATTGTAGGGTTGCAAAGCACTCCATGGATGATGGCAATGGACCCCTTTGATGAAGTGTAGGTTAAAAGCCCAATACTTGTCTTTTCCCTACAAATAGTCATGTATTATTCATTATTAGGGTTAAGAGTGAGACAAAATGTAGCCACCACGTGAGGTTTCTTTTGTAGTGTTAGATTCTTTAGTCTATGCTGAAAGAGTAATTTATTCCTCCTGTTTTCAATAAATCGAGTGATCATTCGACCTAATCTTCATCTTTTGTGTTTGTTCTTATTTTCCGCATCTTGTTCATCAAATCTCAATTAGGGTTTTAATCCCAACAATTACCATAGGGAACTAAGTAAGAAAGAGTTTTTCATGTTAAGAGGAAAGAAGACGCTTGTATTTTGACAAAAACTTACCAAATATTGGTATGACTTGATAAAGATCCTCAAGGCTCTAGCAAAATTTTCTAGATTTTTGGAAGATGATGAAGGATGATCTTTGGCAGGGTGGGGAGAGAATTTTTGAAGAGTGTGTGTGTGTGTGTGTGTGTGTTTGAGGCTTAAATCCGAGAAGAAGAAGAGGGAGAAGGGAAGAGAAATAAATGAAGTGATGGATCCATGGGGATGAGAGAAATCTAGCATGGATATCCAAGATGTAAAAATGATGTGTCTTCCTCCCATAATTCCACATTTTTCTTTTATTTATTTATTATTTTTTTCTCATTGAGCCAGTTGGGCTAAAAGAGAGGGAAAGGAGTCATTCTGGGCCCATGCTCGAATTTTTGATGGTCAAATAAAAGTTTTCGGCCCATTGGTCCTCTAGGGTGTCTCGCGGCCTAATTGACTTAGAAGAATAGGTTTTATGGCCCATAATAATCAAATTAGGTTAGTTATGGCCCAATGAGGCCAATTAGGGTAAACCATTTCATTTTAATCCCATTATGGTCTAAAATGTTAAGTTTATGAAAGTAGGTCCAATTAGGGTCCATTTAAGGGTCCTAAGCCCAAAATAGTCAAATTGAAAGCTTATTGGCCCATTAGGCCCAATAAGGAAACCCTAGTCCATAATTGACTTAAACCGGGATTTTTAGGGTTTCCAATCTTTTGTTGACCATTTCAAGTGATTGCATAGAGTGTTTGATGGAATTTTGTTGTCATTGAATAAACATCATGCATGTTTTCAAGTTTTAGTCACAAATGTCATCATTGCTAATGTTTACAAAAGCATTAGAATTCGTAGCTGTGACATATGAGTTAATTTAGATTAATGAAAAAACTGTGTTAGTTGTTTTCAATCCAAATTAATCTACAAATTGTTCATAAAATGTTTTTTTGTATCTTGTCCTCAAGTTATATGAAAAGACACATTTATGAAGAGTTTTTTTTTTCTCATAAATAGTTTTTTATGAACTCCATAACTTGTTCTCAAGTTATGGATGTTCAAGAGTCTCTTCATTTAAATCTCTAAAACTTTAATTAAACTCATAAGTTATGAGAATCAAAGAGTTTTGAATAGTTTCAAAACTTTCCCTCAAGTTTTGAAATTTGTAAAGTTTCCCCTCATGAATACTTTTATTCCAAGTTAAGCCCTTAGAATTTTAAAAAGTTAAAATTCAACCCTTATACTGTATAGTATTATAAGTTAATAATATATATATATATATATATATATATATGTGTATGTATGTATAAGATCAAGTTAGTCTTACCGTTAGTAGGTCTCATTCACGAAGCCGGTCTATAAGCGGGGTATAAGGTTACTGCCTATAAAATGGTAGTTTAATAGGTGTCCACTCTTACCCATCGCTTCCTTGACTGGTGGAGGGTCGTTAGCCGAACGGGTAGGACAAGGACTATAATTCTCCTTTCATTAAAAGTATTAATGATAAATACTAAGTAACTAAACTATTATGAATTACCAATCTTAGTTACTTATGAAAATGCGAATTTGGGCTAACCCATGAAATTACACTTTGCACTTTGCTTAAGTCAGTTAGTGGAGTGCGTGTGGTTAACCGGCACACTAGCTTGATTTAACAAGGTTGGCAAAGGGTAACTTAATGTTTATCATAGTATCAGTGGAGCACGTGTGGTTAACCGACACATCAATTGAGGGGTAAATATTAAGGGTACCAAGTATATTTGCATGGTTATTCACACATTGTTTTGTGATCGTAGGCATCCCAGTCACAAAACTTGAGTGGGCACAATCAAGATTGAGACATTCCATTGAAAAGTTCAATGAATCTCAAAAGATCTAGGAGTTTCAAATCCAATTAAAACCTAATAAATTATTTTTTTTTCATGGTGGAAATTGGTGACTCGTCATTCCCCTACCTTCAAATATTCTATAGCTTGGATTATGGCATCCCTCTTCCAAGTTATAAAATATTGTGTTGGGTCCTACCCTTAATATTTCATACTGGGTGTTATGTTAAGGACTTTAAATCAACTATCTTGAATATCTCCCAAAAGATATATGGTTTAGACATCTATGATCTTCCCAAAAAACTTTTGGAACAAGCTTTCATAAAGAAGATGATGTCCCATAAATCATTCTTAACTCCCTCCACCTCCTCCAATTATTCTCCCTAACCCACAAATTCAAGGTCACTCAAGCCCTAATGGTAAGCAAGGTCTATGTGTGCTCATATCTTGGAGATGAAGTCACATATTGACAAGCCGGGAGAGTTGGGTGTCAAAGTCCTGAGAAAGTTGGTTGCTCAATCACCTTCTAAGTCTCATAGTGAGTGTCCTTTGGGTCTACTATGTAAAAGACTATGACATGACTCTTAATGATCTTATCTATTTGCTTGGTGCTGCTGAATCAGGAATGATTTGGAGCTCTGGTAGAGCAAATTTGATTAAGAAGATCAACTTCCCAGACTTCCATGGATATTGAAAATGGTAACATTGAATATCCAAAAAAGCTTTCTCTTCCGAATGGAAATGGATCAGCCATAGTCAACTCGGTTGACCAAATAGTAAAGAGAATGGCTAAGTCTGAGATAGTGCCATGTACCATTCCCAAAGGGTCCATATGTGTCTATTTCCAAAGGAAGGGGCATTGGTTGCGAAGCTGTGTTAACTATCTGACAGATCTGAGAGAAGGTCTAATCAAAAAGCTTGACTCTGCTTCAGGTAAGTCCACTATCTAACTCTCTTAAGTTCTTGCTTGATGATTCTTAGTACATTTTTAATGTATGGAAGGATCAAGCAAATGGAAGGGAACTTAGAAAAAGAGTATGTTGAATCTGATCGCGAAGATGGATTCCAATCGCATGGTTAGAAGATCTGATTCTTGAGCTACTACTTAGAGAGTTACGATAGATTGCTAGGAAATACGTAATAGCATAGTTTCCATTTAAAGTTGCATTGTAAGGAAAGTTTTTCCGCATTTGATAAATAAATAAAATTTTGTTTTATTTTAGATATCCTTGCAATGGCACTTATGGAAAATTGATGTTTGTATATCTCTAGCAATAATGGAAATTCTATATATGAGTCCATTATTTGCGTTTTAAAATTCGATTATGATTACGGCATCCCTTTTCATAATCTGAATTATGAGAACTTGACAAACAGAAATAGAAATATTATAGCAAAAAGACTTGTCTAGTATCATGTCTTTATGTGATAGATCATGAATCGTGTCCCATATGCTTCAGATATAGGATCGATTGTATGTTCTATAATATTCATCTATTCTAAATTTTTCCAAAAGCCTAGAGCATTAAAAGGGAAAAAGTACTAGAACTAAATATGACTAATTTGATTAAGGAATTATCGAGGAAAATCTAAGGTTTACGAAATATTGGTTGTCCAGGGACAGTTGGAAGTATAGTATTAAATTTTGGAAGGACCATATTGACATATTCTGAAAAGAGGAAACTCTTGTTCAGGAGTCATAGTCAAAATGGGGATATGGAAATGTTCCCATAGGTGGAAGTTATTCATTAAATCTATGTAAGATTAGGAAACTTAATGTATGAAGGACGTTCAAAGCAATGTACATTGAATATGAGACTTTGTTTCCATGGAGTTGATCTCCATTCGAATATTCTATAATGTCTGTTGACAAGTCTTCGTGACTCTGTGCATAATCGTCACACAGATTCAAAGAATGACTTCCACTTGTGGAGAAAATTCCATATTACCATTTTGACCATCACTTCTGAACAAGAGTTGCCTCTTTTCAAAATATTTCAATATGGTCCTTACTCTATACTTCTAATTGTCCATGAGCAACCAATCTTTGGTAAACCTCAGATTGTCGTCGATAATTTGCTTAATCATTTTAGTCATTTCCAGTTCTATTCCTTTTTCCCTTCTTAATGCCCTAAGCATTAGGAAAATTTAGAATGGATGAATATTATAATACATGCAATCGATCCTATATCCGAAGCATATGGGACACGATTCATGCTATAAAATTTTTATTTGCCATGTTCTCAGAATTCCAACTATGAAGAGGTATGTCGTAATCATAATCAAATTTTGAGAACGCACCATATATAGAATTTCCTTATGCTGAACCATTTTACATAACATTCATATATATTCTTGACTAAAGTAGACTAAAATGTCAATCTAAGGTTGTAGAATTGGAGTGAAGTATAAAATCCTCTCCCTTAATTATAGCAAAACAACTTTTCAAAGCAAATTGAAACTTTTGTTTTCTATAATTAACATTGCTAACTTGCAATACTTAACATAATCATCATGCTCCCACTAGCATAATGATTACCAGCATAACACTTTATGCTCCCACTAGCTTTGACATGTACTCAGAAATCAACTGGACTTCTAGAAATCAATACTTTATTGACTTTCTTACCAAAGTTCATATTTCTGATACTAGATTGCTTTGATAAGACTTTATCAAAAACATACACCTTTCCTTAGATAGCTCATATGTTTGTCTAGATGTTTTGCAATTCTCACTAGTTAGTGTGCCAGTTAACCACACACGCTCCACTAACTATATGAGAATGCAAATATCACAATCGCTATCTACTTAAGCTCTTCTTAGTGGAAGCGTTTCCTTACCATCATTTTCATGAATCAAAGAGAAAACTTATGACACTTAGATTTTATGGTGTATGTCTTCTTTTCCATGTGAATTTTGTCGAAACCATAATCACAGGACTAGGTTAGTGACACTTCCAAATTCATATGGACTGAACTTGTGCAATCTCAATTTCTTGCCACCCAACAGCACAAGGGCCTACCATTGCTTCCAGGTTGTTATGCGAACAGTTGAGAACTCTCAGAACTCCAATGCAAAGCCAACCTTAACCGGGATGAGCACAGAATATGTCAACACGATAGGTTACAAACCTGAAGTTGTGGGCTAGTGATTAACAAAACTCTTGATTAGTTGTTGAAACTATTTCAGAATCTTTTAGACTCCCACTATCCTCTTGACATATAAGACTTCTCTTTGTCAAGAACCATTCCTTGACAATACAAATATTCAAGATCTAGTGCGGATTCTTATCAAGTTAAACACTTCTCACTATTGGTCTTAAATGTACAAGAATAGGAAACATCTTACTCTACATTTGACAAGTGTTATGAACTTTCTAAAGACTATGTCATTCAAGTTACAATCTTGGAGTATGACTCTAAGACTTGATTTTGATGTATGATTTATCTTTTGATTTAACCATTTCAACAACTCATGATTCCTCTCCTTAGCCAAACAAATGAACTAAGGTGTCCGTAGAGGATCAATTGTGATATGGTTTCATAATCACTAAGATAATCATAAAACAAAATACACAAGTACGCTCCCATCTCTTCAGATTGGAGAAACTTTTATCTTTCTGCCTTATTTTATTCTTCTTATTCATCCTGCCATACATTGAAACTTTTCTAATGTTTCAGAATTACACTTAAACTCGTAAGCATAACCATATTTACTAAACTTTAGTAAATCATAATGAATAATCTTATCAACCTTTGTGGTGGACCTAAACAGCACACAACCAAGTGTACCCAATCTTTTAGTCCTTCACTTGACTCACATGTACATGTGAACAAGGAATTAGTCTTAATTTCCCAAAGATGAAAACTTCTCATTCATCACGCAATACAACTTGCATGATTCCAAGTTTCTATCCAACTGAAACTTGGGTGATGAGAATCTTTCCTTATTTGATAAATTATGACACTACCACTAATGAAAGAATCAAATCCATTTACCCATATTGCTTATCAATGGAAACATATAAGCAACAACCCCTTTCTCACAAATGCCATTGTAAGGATACTTAAAATAAACAAAATCAAAACCATTTTCTTTTATTTTAAAAATTTGCGGAAAACTTATCGTTACAATCCATATGGAAAACTTGTTGTTATCTATTCCTAAGAAATATATCTAACTCTTATGTAACAACTCAAAATTCTGATCACCGAACCATGCGATCGAAATCCATCTTCACGATCAGAATCAGCATATACTTCCTTTAAGTTTCTTCACTCTTCTTTGATTCTTAAACATCAATATGTGACCCAATCACATCATGCAATAAGAATCTCATAATAGAAACTTAATAGAGTTGGACAATGGACTTTACCTGAAGTAGAGTCAAACATTTGACTTTACTATCCTTATGGACTTTTTAGGTAAATTTGGCAGTTTCGCAACCAATGCCCTTCCTTTAGCAATAGAAACATATGGACTCTTTGGATACGGTACACGGGACTATCACAGACTTAGCCTTTCTCTTTACCATTTTGTCAACCGAGTTGACTATGGCCAATCCCTTTCACTTGGGAAAAGAAAGTTTTTCCGGACTTCCAATGTTACCATTGTCAATGTCCATGGAAGTTTGGGAAGTTGATATTCCAATCAAATTTTGCTTTACCAATGCTCCAAATCATTGCTGACTCAACATCATCAAGCAAATAGGTAAGATCATTAAGGGTCATGTCGTGATCTGTCATTAGGGAGTGACCAAGTCAACAGCCAGCTACCTTGAGACTTCGACACCCGACTCTCCCGACTTGTCAATATGTGACTTAATCTCCAAGACCTAAGCACATATAGACTTTGTTTGCCAATAGGGATTGAGTGACGTAGAACTTATCATTTCTTGAAACTTGTGGGATAGGGAGATTTATTGGAGTAGGTGAAGGAAGTGAAGTATGATTTTCAGTCCCACTAATGCACAACAAAGGGATTGATCTTTCACCTTAATTGCCATTCGGGATATCATCTTCATTAGGAAGCTTCTTCCTAAAGATTTGGGAAGACCATAGCTGTCTAAACTAGACATCTATATTGGGAGAAATTCAAGTTAGTTGATTTAAAGTCCTTAATATAACACCCAATATGAAATATTAAGGCTAGGACCCAATAACCTATTTATAATTGGAAGAGGGATGTCGTAATCCAAATTAGAAAATAGTTAAAGGTAGATAAATGACGATTTACCAATTTCCACCATGAAAAAAGAAATATAATTACGTTTTAATTGGATTTGAAACTCCTAGATCTTTTGAGATACATTGAACTTTTCATTGGCATGTTTGAATCTCGAATGTGCCCTCTCAAGTTTGTGACTGGGATGCCGAGGATCACAAACAACGTGTGAATAACCATACAAATTGACTTGGTACCCTCAACAATATTACCTAATCGATGTGCCGGTTAACCACACACGCTCCACCGATCTTTAATAAAGTCAAGTTACCCTTTGCCACATTTACTAGTCCGTGTTAGTGTGCCGGTTAACCACACACGCTCCACTAACGACTTGGTAAGGTACAAAGTGTAATTTTATGGGCTACCACTAATTTCACATTTTCCTAAAGTAACTAAGATTAGGAATTTATAACGTATAGTTACTTTATAATTCATTATACTTTTAATGAGTATTTAAAGTCGTATCCTACCCGTTCGGCTAACGACCCTCCACCGATCAAGGAAGCGGTGGGTGAGAGTGGACACCCATTAAGTCACCATTTTATAGGCAACAACCTTATACCCCCCTTATAGATTGGCTTCAGGAATGAGGCCTACTAACGGTAAGAATGACATATTCTTATACATATCTATATAATAAAATTATAATAATATTATAAGTGTTGGTTTTTAAACTTTTTAAAAATCTAAGGTTTAATTTGGAATTAAAGTGTAAGACTTTTCAAATTCCAAAACTTGAGGGCAAGAATTGAAACTATTCCAAGTCTCTTCAATTTGTAACTTATGAGTATTAATGGTTCATAAAAAATGAAAACTCTTCATTTTATGAAACTTCTTTAGTTATTTAATCACAATTTAAAGAGGTGACTTTTGGTTATCTATAACTTGAGGACAAGTTATGGACACCATTATTGCCATTAAGATCATGAATTAAACACACATGGAGGTTACACATAATTCTTATGATCTTCTAAAAACTCATAAGATCACAAATTCATGTCAAGCAATTTCAAGAAATCATATAAACATATACAATACTTGAAAATTAATAAAAGTCATGTAAAATGGGTTAACATAATCATTATCAATTTTGAAAAACAGATTTTACAAGTCCAAAACAGATTGGGATAATGATTTTAATCCATGTCCAGCAACAAAACACGAAAAGTTGCCCAACTCGCTCCTACTCGTCGAGTGCAAGATCCTACTCGACGAGTAGGATGAATTTGTTCATGGACTCGGCGAGTCCTCCCCATGAACTCAGTGAGTCTAGTCGTCAGTGAGCAGATTTCGATTTTCAAGCAGTTTTGCATCAAGTATACAGAAAACAATCCTAGGCTCTGATACCACTGATGGGTTTTGAGCATTCTAACACTTCCTAAGTGTACATGCAACCCTAATAACCTTGAATCTATATTTTTATCTATATACATGCAAATTTCTTTTTCAAGGTTATTTCCTAACTAGCATGGCATGGGGATTACATAAAACATAAAAACTAGTAGAAATACATACCTTGTTGTTGCTTGGATTCCTTCAAGACTTTGTGAGCCTAGCACCCCAAATGTTGTGCCTCAAATGCTTCACACAACACCACAAAACTTGGAATAACTTGACAGAATACTTCTTGCACTCAAAATCGGTTATGCCCTCTCTAGTAACACTAGGTTTCAATTTTGCTAACCAAAGGGTTCCTTTTATAGTGGTGTCACAATTAGGGTTTCATTAAGAAGACCCATAATTGTCATGACTCTTCATTTCTCATGACCCATGGGTTTGTAACTCCCATGGACTATCCATGGAGCTCAAAATGGTTACAGCCATAACCCATAAACCATGGATCATTAATCCACCATAAAAGAATTGATGATTGCAATAATCAACCCTATACATTTAATTAGTCTCACTTTGATCACCAAATTAATACTAGATTAATACTTGATCAATACTAATTAAATAACACTATTATTAATATATTAGAACTTATAATATATTAATAATCATAAGTGCCATATTCTCTGATTTAGTGTATCCAAGTATTGCAATGCCATGCAACCCAAATGGACCATGTCGGGTCAGGTCAAGTTCATACCAAATAAAGTTATGGACTTAGACACTATATCCAACAACAAAAAGTAGTAGAACAAGCATATGAGTCTAAGTTCATCCATTCCTTTTACCCTTGAAGGGATAAAAGCGATATTTGTGGGCCCTTTAATGATTTAGTTATGACACCCCAAAGTGCTTGGCCAAGCCAGGACTAATGTGATTTGATCAATTAGTCGGTCATCATAAATCGGAAATCGGGAAACAACAAATGGACAGAGAGAATGATTATAATCCATGTCTCAGTCCGTATGATATCTAGAATGGAGGAATATGTTCCCTTATCTAATGGATGCATCATTGATTTGTTCAGAGTTCGACAACAACTTTCAAGAGCTATGATTTTTAGTTGGGTTTCGAAGTCATACGCAATAATTGTTTTAGACTTATCCAAGTCGGAGACTGTTGGATTAATGTCTAAGTCCATAACTATAATTAGTATGTACTTGACCCGATTGGCATGGTCCATTTGGGTTGCATGGCATCAGAACAATTTGGATAGAGTTTTGTGAGAAAAGGATAATTATGATTAGTTAATATATTATAAGTTCTAATATATTAATATGAAATCATATTATTTAATTATTATTGATCAAGAATTAATTTGAAATTAATTATGTTATCAAAAGGAGACTAATTAAATATATGGGGATTGATTGTGTAAATCATTCATTCTTATATATGTGGGCTTATGATCCATAGTTCTTCATGTTGGGATAAACACATGGAGTAACCCATGGATACTCCATGGAGGTTTTAACCCATGGAACATGAAGAATGTGGAAAGACATGAGTTACATGGTGTAACCCTAATAGCCACCATATATAAGGACCCCATGGCTCAAGAAATTGGCACTAGTGTGTGTACACATGGGGGCCAGCCAATTTGAGCATATGAACCTTTTCTCTCAAGTTATTCCAAGATGTTGGTGATGTTGTGTGAACCATTTGAGGTGTCACACTTGAGGCACTAGGCTCTTAAGCTCCATGTAATCAAGCTACAACAAAGAGGTATGTAATTCTAGTAGAATTTATATTATATGTTCTTCATATTATGCTAGTTAGAACAATACCTTGGAAAAATTGATACTTGCGTGTATAATAGAGAAAACATAGATACAAGGTATTTTGGGTTGTATGTGTACCATAGGATGTTGTATTATACCAAAAACCCAGCAACATCGTCGCAATGTTTCTTGTAGTAGGCTATTTCTTCAAGAGTAATGGTAGCCTCATCGATCTCAACATGTTGTTTCTCGAGAACATACTCTAGTCCCTCGTATCGAAGAGCCATCTTGATGTTACGTATCCAATCGTTGTAGTTGGTGCCATCTAGTGTCACCTTGGACATGAACGAGAGGTATGAAAAGTTGTGGGAAGAGTACTAAGAAGCATAAGCATCACAAAAAGTAGACATATATAGGGAAAAAGAATTTTTTATTAGATAACAATAATTCTTAATATTTTAATCCATAATTAATATATAAGTCTAGGATCCAATGTAACAATTCGTATTTATTGCGAGTTTATGAAAGGTAGGTAAAAGAATTTGACCAATTTTGAACTATGAAATCCGTAGATCTTTTAAGATACATTGAATTTATAAATGACATGTTTAATCTTAGTTTGTGGTCTTCTTTTTATGACTGGGATGCCGAGGATCACAAACAGTATGTTAATAACCATAAAAATATGCTTGACACTCTTGATGTCATTTATTATCTCCAATTAATGTGTCGGTTAACCACACACGCTCCATTAACAATGATACTTTTTGAGATGCCCATTCTTAATCTTGATAGTGTAACAGCCCGGATTTCCAGGTACCTTTTATTCATATATTTTGGTGTTTTGTGAGGGGACTCGGCGAGTTGGAGCTCAAACTCGCCGAGTAGGATCGCGGTTCTGGACGCGGGTTCGCGCCTGGACTCGGCGAGTCCACGCTGTTTAATGAAACCCTAATTCCCCGGTCCTAATCCCTATTTAAAGGACCTTATGGCCCTTCATTGCGGCTACCTTGACCTTGAGAGCACCTAAAGCAGCTGAGGTGTCACAATTGGAAATTTTGAGCCATGTAATCTATACATTCAAGTTAATGTGAATCAAAAACTTCAATCAAATACATCATACAAGTACTACAAATAGTCATCAAACAATTGGAAACCCTAAAAGTTCTTGTTTAGGCACACCTTGGACTAGAACTTCCTTATTGGATCCAAATGGACCAATAAGCTTCCAAATAGACTATCATGGGCTTAGAACCCTAATTGGGCTCTAATTGGACCCACATTTTTTTATTTCAACATTTTGGGCCATGTTGGGCCTATAATGAAATGAATTAAAAGCCTTGATACATGAATAACCTAAACTAGTCCAATAAAAATATAAAAATCCTACTACATTCTTTTAAGCTTAAAACATACCCAAGATTAACTCTAATAGTGGGCTTAGGGGCAAAGGCCCAAATTTTTCCTTTCTCCCTTCACATTCTCGGCCCAAGGCCCAAATCCAAGGAGATAAGAGATGAAGTTGACTTTGGTTGCCACCTCATCTTTACCCATAGGATATCCATGCAATATAGTTCATGTTTCCATGCAACATCACTTCAAAATCACTTCTTTCTTCTCTCCTCTCTCATTCTCGGCCACAAGCACACACACACACACCACAAATCTCTCACAAATCCTCTCTAGATCACTCAAGAACAACTCTCCCTCTCCACTCAAAAATCTCGAGTTCTAGGAAGCATTCAAGAGGAAATCTCCACAAAATTCTTCATCTAAGGTAAGATTATGCATAGATCTATGATTTAAATTCTTTTTGTTATCAAAATCCTTTCCTAAACTATGCAAAAATCGTGATCTTGCACCCTAGAACCATCTCAAACTCGAGATCTACCAAGGAAAGGTGCTAAGGCCAAAAGTCATCAAGTTTTCTTCCATCTTTTCTTCCAAAAACCGAAACCACACCCAAGGTGAGCTTCATACCCCCTATTTTCTGTTTTTATGAGTTTTGTAGGGGGGGGGGGAATACAAGTGAAAGTGTAGATCTATATGTGTTTTGTATGCCTTGTATGATTTCCATGCTTATATGTATGCTTTTGTGTGTTATAATGTTGGATCTAGCCATAAAACCCCTCAAAACCGAGATATATCTTGTGTGAAATGATTTTAGCTTCAAATATATTTCTACATACAAAGGGTTTCAAGAAAAATGGCTAAGTGGTTTAGTAATAATTTTCTTTGGGTTAAAAACACAAATTTTGGGCCTAAAATGTGAAAAATACAAAATTAAGGGTCCAAATTGGCATATCACGAATTCTGCTGGATGAAGTGTGCCAAAACAGTTTCCATAAATCAATTTCTGGAAATATACTCATTTAGGGGATTAAAAACATAAATTCCAAGCTTAATGGGCTAAAAATGACTTTTTGGCCCAATAAGGCCCATTATGCGAATTTTTCTGTTTTGGAGGGCCAAAACTGTGATTTTCTGTAAAACAGTGGACTATAAGTGTTCCAAATCCTTTTCAAAGGTTTAAAATGCTTTTTAAATTTAAAAAGGACCAAAGTTGCAAAAATTTTCCAATTTGGGCCAAAATTGCCAAAGTTGCGAAAAAGAAGGGTTAAAACCGAGAAAACTGCATTTTCAGGCACTTAAACTGTTTTCTATGAAAAATATGCTGAAAAATATTAATTTCAATAATTTTTGGTGTTAAAATGTCAAGAAAATTTGTTTAAGGACCAAACCGGGAAGTATTTAATAAAAGGGTTGAAAATGTAAATTTTAGAAACAATGAGGGGCTGAAAACAGAAAAATTTCATGGCTAATTCAATATACACAATTTGATCAAATAATGGCACCGCGGCTTTCGACGAAATACAATACATTACAATACCAAAAGTCGTTGTTAAACGAATTGGCTCGGTGTCGAACCAATAGAAATCTACAACTACTAACACTACGACACTACTACACTACGGTTCATACAAATAACGTTTGGGAACTTAGCTTACATACGAGTGTGCACAGACGTCTACGCACCATCTTCGGGCCCCAAAAGTGTAAAATCTTGCTTGTTGGGCCTAGCTAGCCCAATGACCTGATCTTAAGGCCCGAAGACGCATATTTTCTACGAAGTGTTGAGTTTCACCGACTTGGCACAACGTAGAGGGACTTTCAATGGCTTGTATACCACTGGTCCCCAAGGGTCCTTGGTATTGCTAGAAGAGTCTGCATATTTTGCGAGGCGGGTCGGGGACCCCTCGTACGCATATTATCCCCAACCGATTAATAGAGTCATCGAGGCCTTCGTGTCCTCTTACTCTTCGGATGTGGGACGACACATAGTCAGGGCGGCTGGATAACGTGATTTGTACGAACGACGCCTTCGGGATCGTTAGTATTACTATGAACTGGGCGTTTGTGTAATGCGGGTTTGTAGTAAATAATCATGCTCAAAAATAATCCAACGTCGCCTGAGAATGACACTCCTATCTTTGTAATGGTTTCAACGCAACTTAACGGATTTCAAAGGATTAGGAAAACATCGGGTTTTCCTAGGTTTTTCAAAACATATCGGATTCGAAACGCATATAATTTTTTATAAACAATTTTCACAAGTATAGAAACAAACAGGCATACCTATGGATCTTCACAACATTTTCGAAAGTCTTTCTTTTCAGAAAATATCGGATTTTCTGGTGGTTTTCAAACAATACAAACATTGGATTTCAAACACTACTTATGAACTCACCAACATTTCATATGTTGATGTTTTTCAAAATACTTGTATTCTCAGGGAACCAGTGAATCAAAGGAAATCATATTCAGTGACGGTTGCAGTTTATTTACGTATGAATCAAACAATTCAATTTTTTTTTGGGGATGTAATGTTTAAACAATGTATTTCATGTAAACGCTACTGGTTGTACTGTATTGATGAATGGTGACGAATGTTGTTATGTTTCATATATATTCAATGTTATGGTATACAATTGAGTCACGACAGCCCCCGGACGTTTCCGCCGTCTGGTTCGGGGGTGTGACAGGTTGGTATCAGAGCTTTGTTTATAGTGAACTAGCATGTCGAGCCATACATTGATATGCAACTATAAACCAAAAAGAGGGACTAACATAACTCTGAACAAAACAAGTAAATAAAACACACTTGCTTGCATTAGGAATAAGGACCTAACGCTGAATCAAACACAATAACACTGGTATCTCGGTTAATTCGGGACTGTTCTTAGTGATACCAAGGAGTGAATGTAGCCTGATCAACTACATTCTCTCCAAGGTAAAACTAACACACGTCTTGATGAGATCGGGATAGCTAGGGAACCTAAAATTATACCCTTTATCACCAAAAAGAGAACGTTCGCTTAACCTATATAATAGTCGTAGCACCTAGGAATAATGTTAGCATATTCACGTACTCGCGCAGACAGCATGGCTGGTTTTCATCACCCTGGAGACCCCTACTTCCCTAATCAGGGAAACAACGGGTGGCTAGAGGAGGAGGAGGAGCCTGAGGAGGAGCAGCAGGGTATCCAGTATCATTAGGCCTTAGTAGCTCACGGGATGCTTGTGGATGAGCCAGGAGAGAATCCAGGTGAAGCACACGATGTCGGACCCGACGAATACGTAGACACTGACTACGAGTTTGGAGGAATCGACAGTGACGACGAGGAAGGTCAGGCTGGGGACCAGGACCCCATCCCGCCATGCGAGGACGAGGCACAACCAGACCACCCCGCTCCACCAGCGAACCTCCCAAGAGAGAACCGTTCCCTCGAAGCTGAGATCGCCGCACTGCGACAACAGCTGTATGCTATGGAGGCTCGGGCAGTGCAAGCAGAGCATGAGAGGGATGAGGTTATAGGAGACATGGCAGAGATGGCGCAGCTACTGGCACAACATTTCGGCATATGACCCCGGCACCACCTCCTGACGCAGCTCATCGCGGTTAGGGATAGACTTATCATAGTAGGTTATTAGGAACTATGTTATGTACTCCGACTCTATGTTTAAGTGACTACACTACTCATGGAGCCGTTATGCTGTCGGATTAGTGTCACATATGTATGCTCCTACGAGCAAATTTTCTTGTATTAAATGCGGATAATATTAATAAACCTTGTGTGTTTTGTTATGATATTACCAGTTGTTATGTGTTGAGACGTTATGATTGTATGCCCGATAGTAGTAAAGTTTAGGTTCGTACCATACACCTAGTTAGTAGGATCACAACCTCACAGAAACCACGAACACTCAACATCTTTCCGTTCCATGACAGAAAGATGCCTCGCCCAGCTACTTGCGGAAATCCTGAACCAACCCCACCCGAAGTTGACTCCACTGCTTTCCAGGCAGCCGTGTCTGCTGCGGTTACAGCAGCTATGGCACAACTTCACCGAGGGAACAACGGAGGAGGTAACGGGCAAGGATCCAGAAGTTCGAACAACGGGACGAACCAAGGACTCACTAAAACGTGCACCTACAAGGATTTTGCGAACGCTAAACCCCGAACTTTCAACGGCACTGGAGGAGTGATCGCTCTAAAGCGATGGATCGAGAAGGTAGAGTCGGTATTCGAGATATGCGAGTGCCCCGAGCAGATGAAGGTGAAGTTCGCGGCCTGCACTTTCGTGGACCAAGCACTCACTTGGTGGAATGGTCACGTAGAAGCTATGACACTCTCTGTCGCCAACTCTATTCCCTGGGCAGAAATGAAAGAAATGTTAATGGCGAAGTACTACCCCCGAGGCGAAATACAGAAGATGGAGCAGGAACTATGGAATCTCACGGTGCAGAATGGGAACATCGATGCTTACATATCGAGATTCAGTGAACTATCTCTGTTGTGCCCGGGTATGATCACATCAGAGGGAAAGAAGATTGAACGATTCATCTGGGGACTAAGATCCCCCATTCAAGGGAATGTGATAGTTGTGAACCCTGAAACTTTTGACAGTGCGAAGAGATTGGCAAAGAGGCTATATGATCATAACCACAAAAAGGGCGAGAAACCGGTAGAGACTGAGAAGAAGAAGGAGAGTGATGGTAAGAAAGGATGGAACAACAAGAGAAAGGGGCGTCAGGGCCCCGAGACCTCTAAAAAGCAGCAAACGGTGGCAGTTAACGCTGTCACTGCGCCGGTTCCAGTCACATCACATGCTCCAGCCTCAGCTGCTTCAAATGCTTCAAGACCCTATTCCGGTAATTCTCCCAAGTGCAATAAGTGCGGGTTCCATCACCATGGAGAATGCAAGGAGTTCCATTGCACCGGTTGCAACCGAAGGGGACACACTGCAAGGTTCTGCAGGACTTATCCTTCTCAGAACCAGAGTCAGGGAAACAACCAGAACAACAACAACCCCCGCAATAACATCAACACCAATACCGGCGGCAACAACGCAGGGCCTAGCCACACCTGTTTTGGGTGTGGAAGGACGGGGCATTTCCGTCGAGATTGCCCTAACAACAACAACTCAGGAAACAGAGGAGCAGGAAGAATGCTGACTATGGGTCAGAGTGATGCAGTTCAGGACCCCGCAGTTGTGACCGGTACGTTCCTCCTAAACCACACTTATGCATGCATCTTATTTGATACCGGAGCGGAGCGAAGTTTCGTAAGTGAGAAGTTTAAACATTTATTAAAACAACAACCCCAGAAGCTAAATGAAACCTATACGGTGGAAATGGCCAATGGGAAAACCGAATCCACTAGGGAAATCTACATCGGATGTACCCTAACCCTCAACCAACACGCCTTACGAATAGATCTGATGCCAGTATCAATTAGGAGTTTCGATGTGATTATCGGCATGGATTGGTTAAGCCCCCACCATGCTGAGATTATGTGCCATGAGAAGGCCATTCGCCTTCGTCTCCCAAATCACGAAACCCTAGTAATTTACGGAGATAAACCCAGTACGAATCTTCGTCTCATTTCGTGCATCAAAGCACAAAAACACTTGCGAAAGAACAATTTGGCGTTCTTTGCTCACATAGTGGACAAGACCAAAGAAGAAACTAACATCCAAGACATTCCAGTAGCGTTTGAATTTCCGGACGTGTTTCCCGAAGATCTTCCAGGAGTACCCCCAGAGAGACAGGTTGAGTTTTGAATCGACCACGTTCCAGGAGCAACTCCTCTCGCTAAATCACCATATCGGTTGGCTCCTGCTGAAATGCAGGAATTGTCCAGCCAACTCAGTGAGCTTCTGGACAAGGGATTTATCCGACCTAGCTACTCGCCATGGGGAGCTCCGGTGCTCTTTGTCAAAAAGAAGGACGGATCTCTCAGAATGTGTATCGATTACAGAGAGTTAAATAAACTCACTGTTAAAAACCGCTACCCACTCCCGCGAATCGACGATCTATTCGACCAGCTCCAAGGAGCTAGCTATTTTTCAAAAATAGATTTACGGTCCGGATACCACCAACTCAAAGTCCGAGAAGAGGATATTCCTAAAACCGCTTTCCGAACCCGCTACGGACATTATGAATTCGTTGTAATGCCCTTCGGTCTAACAAATGCACCTGCCGCATTTATGGACCTAATGAATCGAATCTGTCGACCGTTTCTGGACAACTTCGTCATTGTGTTTATCGATGACATCCTCGTCTATTCTCGAAGCAAAGAGGAGCATGGCCAACATCTCCGACAAGTCCTAGAGACGCTGCGATCGGAAAAGCTTTACGCCAAACTCTCTAAGTGTGAGTTCTGGCTACGGAGCGTGAATTTTCTAGGTCACGTAGTTAGCCAAGACGGAATTCATGTGGATCCCTCTAAGGTCAAAGCCGTGGAAGGATGGGCAACTCCGACTACGCCCACAGAAATTCGTCAGTTCTTAGGCTTAGCAGGCTACTATAGGAGATTCATCCAAAACTTCTCTAAGATCGCCAAGCCGCTTACCTTGCTTACGCAAAAGAGCGTGCCATTCAAGTGGACAGACCGACAAGAGATTGCGTTTCGAACCTTGAAGCAAGCTCTCTGTAGCGCTCCTGTGCTATCTCTACCCGAAGGAACGGAAGATTTTGTAGTCTACTGTGACGCGTCGAATCAAGGCCTAGGTTGCGTTCTCATGCAACGTGGAAGAGTGATAGCATATGCGTCCCGCCAACTAAAGACGCACGAAGTAAATTACACGACCCATGACCTAGAACTGGGAGCCGTGGTCTTCGCTCTGAAAATTTGGAGGCACTACCTGTACGGCACAAAGTGCACCATCTTCACGGACCACAAGAGCCTCCAGCACATCTTGAATCAGAAGGAGCTGAACATGAGACAACGAAGATGGGTGGAATTGTTAAACGACTACGAATGCGAGATCAAGTACCATCCAGGCAAGGCCAACGTAGTAGCCGATGCCTTAAGTCGGAAGGAGTACTCTAATCGCCGTACGAAAACGCACTCGATAACCATTCAGTCTCATCTGGCCACTCAAATTGCATCAGTCCAGGCAGAGGCTATGAAAGCGGAAAATAGAACTAGCGAGGTATTACGTGGAATGGAGAAGAACCTGGAAGTCAAAGAGAATGGGGTATACTACTTCATGAACCGTATTTGGGTCCCAAAAATCGGAGGATTTAGGGAGACCGTTATGAAGGAAGCCCACAAGACACGATACTCCATTCATCCCGGTTCGGACAAGATGTATTTGGACATCAAGCAACACTATTGGTGGCCTAACATGAAGGCGGAAATCGCGACTTATGTTGGTAAGTGCCTTACGTGCGCCAAAGTAAAAGTGGAGTACCAGAAACCTTCCGGATTGTTACAGCAACCGGTCATCCCTGAGTGGAAATGGGAGGGGATTTCTATGGACTTCGTGACCAAACTGCCCAAGACGTCGGACAGACTGGACACCATATGGGTAATAATCGACCGACTGACGAAATCTGCCCATTTCCTACCAATCAAAGAGTCCTACAAGATGGAGAGACTGACGCAGTTGTACCTACGAGAGATCGTAAGACTCCATGGAGTGCCAAAATCTATCATCTCGGATAGGGACAGTAGGTTCACATCGCGGTTTTGGCAATCACTCCACAAGGCAATGGGAACTCATCTCGATATGAGCACCGCGTATCACCCACAAACGGACGGTCAGAGTGAACGAACCATTCAGACGCTTGAAGACATGCTTCGTGCTTGTGTGATAGACTTTGGAAAGTCTTGGGATACCCACCTACCGTTGATCGAATTCTCATATAACAATAGTTACCATTCAAGCATCAAGGTGGCTCCTTTCGAAGCACTGTACGGGCGTAAATGTAGATCACCGTTATGTTGGGCTGAAGTAGGTGACACCCAGCTAGCAAGAACGCATACGTCGGATAGGGCAATGACAGGACCGGAGATTATTCGCGAAACCACAGAAAAGATCGTTCAGATCAGAGCCCGATTACAAGCGTCGCGTGACCGACAAAAGAGCTACGCTGACAAACGACGAAAGCCCTTAGAATTCCAGGTCGGTGATCGAGTATTGTTGAAAGTCTCACGCTGGAAAGGGGTTATACGTTTCGGAAAACGCGGAAAGCTGAACCCGCGATACATTGGACCTTTCGAAATCGTCGCCCGAATAGGTCCGGTAGCCTACAGACTACAACTACCCTCGGAACTAAACGGTGTACACCCTGTATTTCATGTCTCTAATCTGAAAAAGTGCCTATCAGATGAAACCCTCGTCATTCCTCTTGACGAAATCGAAATTAATGAGAATCTCCTGTTCGTCGAAGAACCAGTCGAAATCATGGACAAGGAGGTGAAGCGTACTAAACAGAGCCGCATCCCGATCGTGAAGGTACGGTGGAACGCGAAGCGTGGGCCAGAATTCACGTGGGAACGCGAAGATCAAATGAAGCAGAAGTACCCTCACCTATTCTAGCATTCTTAGATCTAGCTTTCAAACAGAATTTCGGGACGAAATTCCCTCTAACGGGGGGATGATGTCACAACTTGAAATTTTGAGCCATGTAATCTATACATTCAAGTTAATGTGAATCAAAAACTTCAATCAAATACATCATACAAGTACTACAAATAGTCATCAAACAATTGGAAACCCTAAAAGTTCTTGTTTAGGTACACCTTGGACTAGAACTTCCTTATTGGATCCAAATGGACCAATAAGCTTCCAAATAGACTATCATGGGCTTAGAACCCTAATTGGGCTCTAATTGGACCCACATTTTTTTATTTCAACATTTTGGGCCATGTTGGGCCTATAATGAAATGAATTAAAAGCCTTGATACATGAATAACCTAAACTAGTCCAATAAAAATATAAAAATCCTACTACATTCTTTTAAGCTTAAAACATACCCAAGATTAACTCTAATAGTGGGCTTAGGGGCAAAGGCCCAAAATTTTCCTTTCTCCCTTCACATTCTCGGCCCAAGGCCCAAATCCAAGGAGATAAGAGATGAAGTTGACTTTGGTTGCCACCTCATCTTTACCCATAGGATATCCATGCAATATAGTTCATGTTTCCATGCAACATCACTTCAAAATCACTTCTTTCTTCTCTCCTCTCTCATTCTCGGCCACAAGCACACACACACACACACCACAAATCTCTCACAAATCCTCTCTAGATCACTCAAGAACAACTCTCCCTCTCCACTCAAAAATCTCGAGTTCTAGGAAGCATTCAAGAGGAAATCTCCACAAAATTCTTCATCTAAGGTAAGATTATGCATAGATCTATGATTTAAATTCTTTTTGTTATCAAAATCCTTTCCTAAACTATGCAAAAATCGTGATCTTGCACCCTAGAACCATCTCAAACTCGAGATCTACCAAGGAAAGGTGCTAAGGCCAAAAATCATCAAGTTTTCTTCCATCTTTTCTTCCAAAAACCGAAACCACACCCAAGGTGAGCTTCATACCCCCTATTTTCTGTTTTTATGAGTTTTGTAGGGGGGGGGGGGGATACAAGTGAAAGTGTAGATCTATATGTGTTTTGTATGCCTTGTATGATTTCCATGCTTATATGTATGCTTTTGTGTGTTATAATGTTGGATCTAGCCATAAAACCCCTCAAAACCGAGATATATCTTGTGTGAAATGATTTTAGCTTCAAATATATTTCTACATACAAAGGGTTTCAAGAAAAATGGCTAAGTGGTTTAGTAATAATTTTCTTTGGGTTAAAAACACAAATTTTGGGCCTAAAATGTGAAAAATACAAAATTAAGGGTCCAAATTGGCATATCACGAATTCTGCTGGATGAAGTGTGCCAAAACAGTTTCCATAAATCAATTTCTGGAAATATACTCATTTAGGGGATTAAAAACATAAATTCCAAGCTTAATGGGCTAAAAATGACATTTTTGGCCCAATGAGGCCCATTATGCGAATTTTTCTGTTTTGGAGGGCCAAAACTGTGATTTTCTGTAAAACAGTGGACTATAAGTGTTCCAAATCCTTTTCAAAGGTTTAAAATGCTTTTTAAATTTAAAAAGGACCAAAGTTGCAAAAATTTTCCAATTTGGGCCAAAATTGCCAAAGTTGCGAAAAAGAAGGGTTAAAACCGAGAAAACTGCATTTTCAGGCACTTAAACTGTTTTCTATGAAAAATATGCTGAAAAATATTAATTTCAATAATTTTTGGTGTTAAAATGTCAAGAAAATTTGTTTAAGGACCAAACCGGGAAGTATTTAATAAAAGGGTTGAAAATGTAAATTTTAGAAACAATGAGGGGCTGAAAACAGAAAAATTTCATGGCTAATTCAATATACACAATTTGATCAAATAATGGCACCGCGGCTTTCGACGAAATACAATACATTACAATACCAAAAGTCGTTGTTAAACGAATTGGCTCGGTCTCGAACCAATAGAAATCTACAACTACTAACACTACGACACTACTACACTACGGTTCATACAAATAACGTTTGGGAACTTAGCTTACATACGAGTGTGCACAGACGTCTACGCACCATCTTCGGGCCCCAAAAGTGTAAAATCTTGCTTGTTGGGCCTAGCTAGCCCAATGACCTGATCTTAAGGCCCGAAGACGCATATTTTCTACGAAGTGTTGAGTTTCACCGACTTGGCACAACGTAGAGGGACTTTCAATGGCTTGTATACCACTGGTCCCCAAGGGTCCTTGGTATTGCTAGAAGAGTCTGCATATTTTGCGAGGCGGGTCGGGGACCCCTCGTACGCATATTATCCCCAACCGATTAATAGAGTCATCGAGGCCTTCGTGTCCTCTTACTCTTCGGATGTGGGACGACACATAGTCAGGGCGGCTGGATAACGTGATTTGTACGAACGACGCCTTCGGGATCGTTAGTATTACTATTAACTGGGCGTTTGTGTAATGCGGGTTTGTAGTAAATAATCATGCTCAAAAATAATCCAACGTCGCCTGGGAATGACACTCCTATCTTTGTAATGGTTTCAACGCAACTTAACGGATTTCAAAGGATTAAGAAAACATCGGGTTTTCCTAGGTTTTTCAAAACATATCGGATTCGAAACGCATATAATTTTTTATAAACAATTTTAACAAGTATATAAACAAACAGGCATACCTATGGATCTTCACAACATTTTTGAAAGTCTTTCTTTTCAGAAAATATCGGATTTTCTGGTGGTTTTCAAACAATACAAACATTGGATTTCAAACACTACTTATGAACTCACCAACATTTCATATGTTGACGTTTTTCAAAATACTTGTATTCTCAGGGAACCAGTGAATCAAAGGAAATCATATTCAGTGACGGTTGCAGTTTATTTACGTATGAATCAAACAATTCAATTTTTTTTTGGGGATGTAATGTTTAAACAATGTATTTCATGTAAACGCTACTGGTTGTACTGTATTGATGAATGGTGACGAATGTTGTTATGTTTCATATATATTCAATGTTATGGTATACAATTGAGTCACGACAGCCCCCGGACGTTTCCGCCGTCTGGTTCGGGGGTGTGACATGAGGGTTCCTATGAGTGAGATAAGAGGCCATGGGGAGCTTGGATCAACTTCCATTTCGTCAGGGGAGCTTCTTGAGGTATCATTCAGAGCTTATTTCTGTGTTTTTGGTTGATATGGTTAGATCTAGGGTTTCTTCATGCCTTGTTTGCATTGTAATTGAAGTGTGAGAGGTCCCATGGGGATATGGTGCCTAGATCTGGACCTTAGCAGGTCTATAGAGTCCTTAATGCCATGCTTTATGTCCTCCCATTTGGGTTGGAGACTAGGGTTGCCATCTTAGAGGTCATTTCTTCAAAAAGAGCCTTGTAGGTGTTGCATGGTAGCCAAGACTGTGACTTTACGTGATGAATGAGCTTAGGAGGGCCAGATCTATGAGTTGTTGGAGCGGATCTGACCTTAGAAGCAAGTTTGAGTTGATGCATGGCATGGACTCGCCGAGTCCGAAGAACAGACTCGTCGAGTAGCATGAAGATTGCCCCTAACCACTCAGCGAGTGGTCCTGCCGAGTTATGGGTTAACTCAGTGAGTCAGGGAGAGTTAGAGAAGGTTGACAGGTGGACTGAGTCGAACTGGAACTCGCCGAGTTGTTCTTGAGACTCGGCGAGTTGAGTCGGGGTGGCCCCGTGATTCATGCCAGGTGGAACTTGTCGAGTCAGGGGAGTACTCGACGTGTCAAAAGAGAATCCTAGAGAGTTGTTGAAAACGTATAGACTCGCCGAGTCGCTCTAGTGCACTCGTCGAGTCCGGTCAAAGTTGATCGTTGACCAAAGTTGACTAGTGTTGACTTGATAGGGGTAGTCAACCTTAGTGGTAAAAGTGTTAATTAGAGATATATGATGTTATAGGAGGATTATAGCTCGGAGGATCGAGCACGAGTGATTTCCAGGATTCGCGAGTTATCGAGATATACGAGGTGAGTCTTCTCACTATACTTTACCCTGAGTAGGTATTTAGAGTTATGTGACAGAGTATGTGTATGTTATGTGTATGCTATGTGTTGTACTGCATGATGTCTATGTGATTTATGCTGTGCATGCTTATAGAGTTGGAACCGGAAGGTTCCCAGAGTTAGAACCTGAGGGTTCACAGAGTTTGGGTGCACGGACCAACAGAATTATAGCCTCGAGTGGATAATATGTGTTATATGTGGTATTTTGGGGTACTCACTAAGCTTTGTGCTTACAATGTTAGTGTTGTTTGTTTCAGGTACTAGTGATGACCGTGGGAAGGCGTCGGCTTGATCTGTACACACGCATGGGATTTTTATGATATATGATCTTGGGATTTTATTTGATGTGAATTGGAATTTTAAACTTGATATTTTATGAAAATTAAATGAAAAATGTTTTTATACTTTGTGAAAAATTATTTGGAAATTCACGGTGTTACAGATAGTCACTATTGGTGTGCCAGTCAACCACATATGCTCCACTAACTACATATAAAATATAATGTGTAATTTTATGGATTAGCATATTGTTCGGCTAACGACCGTCCACCATACAAGAGAGCGGTGGGTGAGTGGATACCCAATGTCGGTCATTTTATAGGCTGCTTCCTTAAACTCCCCTTTTAGTATGGCTTCGTGAATGAGGCACTAGTGATTTGACTGACTTGTTTTCTACATATAATATGTTAATATTTTAATTATATATAGTATAATGTGTATTTTAAAACTTTTCTAAAATACTGGGTTTAAATTAAATTTTTGAAATTAATAAAAAATATTAATTTAATTTAAAACGAAACCAATTATGATTTAATCTATATCTTCTAATCAAATATTAATTCAATTAATTTAAATCATATAAGGATTAATAATTTACTATGAATCTATTAATTCAATAATTTGAATTTAATCCTAATCCTTACCCTTCTAGGTTTATCGAAAATTGAGGGGTATAAGGATTATTCAGTTATAATTATTGCATTTTAAGCAGTTAAAAGAATAATTATCACATAAGGAAACCCTAAGATCCCTACCATATTTTTTAAACTAAAGGCGGAAGCAAGGCTTTCGGGAACCCTTGCTTGAGTCGAAATTTGTATCCCTTAGGGTTTAATTTTTAATAAACCCTAATTTGATCTATTCACCTATTATGCAAATCAACTTAAAACATGTGGCTCTAATACCACTAATAGGTTTTATTAGGTTACAAAAAAAAAATTCATGTGGTGGAAAATAACTAACCCTTAAGTTCACATGCAACCTAATTTGGATCTATGTTTTCACTGTTGAAAGCTAAACTATGAACATCAAAAGAACCTTATAGTAACCCTAGAAATTTCGAAATGCATAAAAAGGTTAGGGTTTACATGCCTTTTAGTTATTGTTATCAATAACTAATCAAAACCACCTTCAATATCTCTTGGAAGCAAGCACTAGAAATCTCGTGCTCCTAATGGTTCACACCCAAACCCTATAAACTAGGAAACATAAACAGAGAGGATAGGGGAAGTATAATTTTGGAATTCTTCATGGGATTATTAGTGGCCTAAAATCATAATGCTAGGACCCCTATTTACAGCTGGTATGAAAACCCTAGATAACTCTAATTTGAATAGACTACTATTATTTCAAATTAGGTAATTATCGAATCTTATGATTATCTAGTTTCCTTATTATCCATATTATCTATATGGAATATTCCAAAAACCCTAAGGAAGCCTCTAAATTTCGGTCAACCTAGGATTTTTGTAAAAATCCTCTTTTGCTCAACTATTGAACAATTATAGTTTTAGTCCCCTCACTTTTAATTAATCCAATTAATCCAAAAAATAATTCTGGTTAATTTCTATTTAATTCTGATTAAATAATTCTTTTTTATAATTAATATATGATTCTCATTATATATTAATAATTTATTTATTTATATTTATTATTTTACTAATACATCAATAAATTAGTCTCTCTCTCTATCTGTATCTCTCTATCTCTCTCTCTCTCTCTCACTCTCTCTCCCTCTCTCTCTCTCTCTCTCTCTAAAAGTCATTCTATACAATTACTAGGTTTGAGGGAAACCCAAAAGGAATTTGCTAATAGTTCAAGTATATATCAATTTAGTCAATAATTAATTGATAATTAATTTTGTGGCTAAAAGAGATTAATTAAACTTAAGGGACTAGAACAGTAATTATAAGATAATTGCAATTGGGCTATGGATTACTTAATAATATATAAGTTGGACAAATTCTATGGAGAAGCCCATTAGAAAGCGTCCAAGGGATATGCTAAAGCAATCCTTGGGCTGCTTAGGGCTTAAGCAGTCAGATTAAGGTTTCCTAGTTGAAAACCCTAATAGCCTACATGTATATATAGCACCCTTAAGCCCCAAAAACGTGGCTAACAGTTCCTCTAGGGTTTTGAACGTTTTTGGGCAGCCTCCTCTCTCCTTGTTCTTCATCCTCTTGCTCTTGGTGTTTATAAGCCATTAGAGGAGTGACAATTGTGACTCTAAGCTTTCTAAAGTCATTACAAGGTGGATTTGAGATTTTTATTGCTACATAACAATCAAAGGTAATTCTCTAAACCCTAATTTCAGTTTATAATATGTTAGATATAAGATTCTAAGTCTTGGATACATTGCATATACAATAGAGAAACCTAGATCC
Organism: Lactuca sativa; assembly: GCF_002870075.4. Taxonomy (NCBI): domain Eukaryota; kingdom Viridiplantae; phylum Streptophyta; class Magnoliopsida; order Asterales; family Asteraceae; genus Lactuca; species Lactuca sativa. Next base: position 82,814,709 of record NC_056624.2, read on the forward strand.
AAGCATTAGGGTTTGCATGAGCATACAGGATGTTCTTATGGCTAAAACCCATCAGTGGCATCAGAGCCTTGATTGGTTTCTGTTGTATGTGATATTGTGTTGAATTATTAACTGAAAATCGATTTTTTGGCCTCTGCCCGACCTGAGTCGGCGAGTCAGTGGATGAACTCGGCGAGTCCACTCCCTGACTCGGCGAGTCCAAGGGTCAGACAGAGGGAATATTGGGATTTCTTGCTGTTTTGCTGAAGGATTAACACCAAAAACATATTTTTATGATAAAATCCAAATTTTATTATATTTGGATGATTATCCTTCATAAAACAAAAGGTTATTTCAAATCTTTTGAATAATAGTTTCCTTATATGATAAATATGGATTATTTAAATTATTTGGTAATTATCTTATGGGATTAGGTCAAATATAGATAATGACAAAATTAATTGTCTGATTTCTATTATTTGTTATTTGATCCTTGTGTTGTGAAAAAGTTTCAATTGTGCCCATGTAAGTTTTATGGTTTAAATTTGAACTTAAAGGTTTTGTTTTGAAATTTAAATAGTTAAAACCCTAATGTTTTGAAATGTTTCAAAACTTTCGCTCAAGTTTTGGAATTTAAAAAGTTGATTAAAAGTTTAATTTAGAAATGCTAAATTTTGAAACCCTAGTATTGTTTTGAAAAGTTCAAATCATACCCTTATGGTTTTATTAGTTAATTAAAGTGTATAATTAAAGGAGGTTTAATAAATCCATAAAGTTTTGGTTCACAATTTAATTAAATTAAAAGTATAACTGTTAAATTTGACCACCTAGTATTTTAATAAGTGTAAAATACACCCTATACTATATATAGCATTGAAAGTCTAACATTATATATATGTATGAGTAAAAGTAAGTCTTACCGTTAGTTGGCCTCATTCACGAAGCTGGTCTATAAGGGGTGTTTAAGGAAATTGCCTATAAAATGGTGATTGAATGGGTATCCACTCTTATCCACCGCACTCTTGACTAGTGGAGGGTTGTTAGCCGAATGGGTAGGATAGGACAGAAACCTTCCATTATAAGTATAATGAAGTACAAAAGTAACTCCATGAAATTACACTTTGTACCCTTGCAAAGACGTTAGTGGAGCGTGTGCGGTTAACCGGAACACTAAATGGTTCTAAGCAAATGTAGCAAAGGGTGACTCAATGTTTGTCATAGTTCGGTGGAGCGTGTGTGGCTAACCGGCACATTGAATAGGTGATTGTAACATATGGGGGCACCATGTAAGTTTGCATGGTTATTCACACCCTGTTTTGTGATCCTCGGCATCCCAGTCACAAATCGAGGGGCATATCGAGATTTAAACATGCCATTGAAAAGTTCAATGAATCTCAAAGGATCTAGGAGTTTTCGAAGCATTTAAAACTTAATCTGTTTTTCATTTTTCATAGTGGAAAATTAGTGAATCATCATTCACTTACCTTCAAATGTTATGCAATTTGGGTTACGACATCCCTGTCTCAGTTTGTAGAATATTGTGTGGGGTCCTAGCCTTAGTATCTCATTTGGGTGATTTATTAAGGACTCAATCAATCAACTAACTTGAATTTATTTTTCTTCCGTTTTGTAGATGTCAAAGTACGACAACTATGGTATTCCCAAATCCCGTGGAACAAGCTTTCCACATGAAGATGATATTCCACGATTCGATCAAGGAACAAGAGATGATGCTTCACTTCATCCACCTCCTCCAATTATTCTCCCTAACCCACAAGTTTGAAGGCTTGAAAACTTCAAGCTTACTCAAGCCCTTTTGGCAAGTAAACATGAAGAAGGAAGGTCGGTGTGTGCACACGTCCTAGAGATGAAGTCACACATTGATAGGTTAAGAATGTTGGGATCCGTTGTTTGTGAGGAGCTGGCTATTGACTGGGTTCTTCAGTCGCTTCCTAACTCATATACTGAGTTCGCAAGAGAGTATTGTATGATGAACCACGACGTGACCCTTATAGATCTCACCTACATGCTTATTGCTGCTGAATCAGCAATGGTTTGGCGCACTGGAATAGCAAAGTTGATTGGTGAATCTGCCTTCCAAACCTCTATGGATATAGGCAATGGAAATGAAAGGCATGCCATGATCGAAAAGTTTTATCATAAGAGAAAGGTAAAGTCTGAAGTAATTCCATGTGCTGTTCCGAAAGAGTCAATTTGCTTTTATTGCCAAGAGAAGGGGCATTGGAGACGAAGCTGCCATATTTACCTAAGAGATCTAAGAGATGGGAGAGTCAAAACGTATGGCTCCGCTTTAGGTAAAACCCATTAACTAACTCTTTTAAGTTCCTATTCTAGATTCTTAATACATAATGTGATAAGATTACAATTGATGTTTTGTAGGATCAAAGAAAAGAGAGGAAGCTTAAGGGAAGAAGTGAGCGGAATCTAATCATGAAGAAATGGATTTCGATCGCATTGCTTGAAGATTGGATTCTTGAGATACTACTTGGAGTTAAAATAGATTTCTATGAAATATGTATTAACATAGTTTTTCAATGAATTGCATTGTATGGACAAATTTTTCCGCAATAAAAGAAATTTCGATTTTATATTATTTATTTATCCTTGCAATGGCGTATATGAAAAATTGATGTTTGAAGGTTTCTATTATTAGCAATAATGGATTTGATTCTTAATTATGTTATTTGTGTTACCAAATAGGGATAGTTTTGTTGGATTAATGTCTAAGTCCATAACTATATTTGGTAAGACTTGACCCGACCCGACATGGTCCATTTGGGTTGCATACCATCATGCACTTGGATGAGAGAAATAAGACACTTATGGTTATTAATATATTATAAGTTCTAGTATATTAATAATAAGAATAATAAGATTATTTAATTAGTATTGATCAAGAATTAATCTAGGATTAATTAAGTGATCAAAAGAAGACTAATTAAATATATGGGTTGATTGTGTAAATCATCCATACTTGTATAGTGGGCTAATGCTCCATGGATAATCAAGTTGGGCTAAAACCCATAGGATGGTTCATGGATGCTCCATGGTGTATTTGTACCCATGTATCCAAGGAAATGGAAAGTCATGACAATTAGGATTTACCCTAATCGTAACACCATATAAAGATATTATTCTTGACAAAATTGGCAACTAGAATCACACTAGTGTGTGAAGTAAAAGGGCTAGCCGATTTTGATGAGTGTAGAATTCTCTCAAGTCATTCCAAGTGTTTTGATGATTGTGATTCCTTTTGAGGTGTCACACTTGGGGCACTAGGCACTCTAGCTTCATGAAGACTTTCTTCTCCAAAGAGGTATGTATTCTATCTTGCTATAGTCATTGTGTTTGTATGCTAGATTAGAATAATACCTTGGAAGTTCTTATTTGTAAGTATAATAGAGAAAACATAGATCCAAGGTATTTAGGGTTGCATGTACACTTAGGAGTGTTAGAATGCTCAAAACCCAACAGTGGTATCAGAGCCTAGGCTTGTTTTCTTGTTATACCTGCAATAGAAGCTGAAAAAACGAATCTGGTGCTGTCTGGCCATCAGACTCGGCGAGTCCATCAGGAGACTCGACGAGTCCATGCCTAAAAAGTGATGAATTCGATCCAACTCGCCGATTTGTTCATGCACTCGACGAGTTGGACCCCCAGACAGCATATTTTCGAGTTTTTGGCTGGAAATGGACTAGGAACATTACCCTAAGTTGTTTTTGATCATATAAACTTGTTTTTGATGTGGTAATGTTCATGCTAATCCATTTTCAAAGATAATTGTCAATAGATTCATGTTTTGTATTAGTTTAAGGTTTAGACTAATTACATGAAAAAGTTTGATTTGAATTATCTTGTTCTTATGAGTTGCTTAGATTAATAGAAATGTTGAGTGAAATAGTTGTTTTCAATCCATTTTAATCTAAGAGTTGAGTATAAAATGTGTTTGTGTAACTTGTCCTCAAGTTACATGAAGAGTCACATTAAAGACTCATAAAATTCATAAGAGTTGGCAATGGTTACAAAATGAAGAGTCTTGTGTCATTGAATAATTTTTATGACTCCATAACTTGTCCTCAAGTTATGGAAGTTCAAGAGTCACTTCATTAAAGGAAAATATGTAACCATAATTAAATCCATAAGTTATAAAATAAAGAAAAAGTTAGTTCTTTTATTAGTTTAAAGTCTTCCAAACCTTGTCCTCAAGTTATGGAACTTGAAGAGTTTTTGGACTAAAACTACTTTAAACACATAAGTTATGGAATTAATTAGTTTTGAATAGTTTCAAAACTTGCCCTCAAGTTTTGGAATTTGAAAAGTTTTCAAGTATGAATACTTTAATTCCAAGTTAGCCCTTAGAATTTTAAAAGTTAAAATTCAACCCTTATACTTTATAATATTATAAGTTAATAATATATATATGTATAAGAGTAAAGTCAGTCTTACCGCTAGTACGCCTCATTCATGAAGCCGGTCTATAAGGTGGGTATAAGGTTGTTGCCTATAAAATGGCAACTTAATGGGTGTCCACTCTCACCCACCGCTTGCTTGACTGGTGGAGGGTCGTTAGCCGAACGGGTTTGACAGGACTAGAATTCTCCCTTCATTAAAAGTATTAATGATAATACTAAGTAACTAAACTCATAATAATACCCAATCTTAGTTACTTAGGAAAATGTGAATAAGGTGCTAATCCATGAAATTACACTTTGCACTTTGTTTAAGTCGTTAGTGGAGCGTGTGTGGTTAACCGGCACACTAACTTGGACTTAACAAGGTAGGTAAAGGGTGACTTAATATCTATCATAGTATCGATGGAGCGTGTGTGGTTAACCGGCACATCGATTGAGGGGTAATTTATTATGGGTACCAAGTGATTTGCATGGTTACTTCACACCTTGTTTTGTGATCCTCGGCATCCCAGTCACAAAACCTGAAGGGCACACTCGAGATTGAAACATGCCTTTGAACAGTTCAATGAATCTCAAAGATCTAGGAGTTTCAAAACCAATTAAAACCTAATAATACATTTCGTTTATCTTGGTGGAAATTGGTGAATCGTCATTCACCTACCTTCAAATATTTTATAGCTTGGATTACGGCATACCTCTTCTAAGTTATAAAATAGTTTGTTGGGTCCTAGCCTTAATATTTCATATTGGGTGTCATATTAAGGAATTTAAATCAACTATCTTGAATATCTCCCAAAAGTTGTCTGGTTTAGGCACCTATGATCTTCCCAAATCTTTTGGAACAAGGTTTTCTAATGAAGATGATGTCCCATGGATATCATACTTCTTTCTCCTCCTCCAATTATTCTCCCCAACCCACAAGTTCTTGAAAAGTTTAAGGTCACTCAGGCCCTATTGGCAAGGCAAGGTCTAGGTGTGGTCACATCTTGGAGATGTAGTCACATATTGACAAGCCGGGAGAGTTGGGTGTCAAAGTCTTGAGAAAGTTGGTGGTTCAATCACTTTCTAAGTCACATAGTGAGTTCCTTTGGGACACCTATGAAACAGACTATGACAAGACCCTTAATGATCTTATCTATTTGCTAAGATCAACTTCCTAAAACTTTATGGACATTGATAATGATGACATTGGATATCCAGTAAAGCATTCTCTTCCCAATGGAAAGGGATCGGCCATAGTCAACTCAGTTGACCAAATGGTAAAGAGAAAAGCTAAGTCTGTGATATTCTCATGTACCATTATCAAAGGATCCATATGTTTATATTGCCAAGGGAAGGGGCATTGGTTGCGAAGCTGCCAAATTTACCTAAGGATGTTAAAGTCAATAAGTTTGACTTTACTTCAGGTAAAGTCCACTATCTAACTCTGTTAAGTTTCTATTCTTAGATTCTTGGTACATGATGTGACTGGGTCACATGGTGATGTTTTAAGAATCAAAGAAAAGTGAAGAAACTTAAAGAAAGAATATGCTGAATCTGATCGCATAGATGGATTTCTATCGCATAGTTTGAAAAATCGGATTCTTGAGCTACTTCTTAGGAGTTATGATATATTGCTTAGGAATAGATAACAACAAGTTTTCATGTGCTTATGGATTGTAAGGATAAGTTTTTTCCGCAAAGTTTTAAAATAAAAGAAAAATTTTTGATTTTATTTATTTTAAAAATATCCTTACAATGGCATTTGAGGAAAAAATTATTGCTTATGTGATTCCATTAAGAGCAAAAGTGGAAATATGAAATTGATTCTTTCATTTGTGGTATTGTCTAGATTTACCAAATAAGGAAAGATTCTCATCACCCAAGTTTCATTTGGACCGGGACTTGGAATCATGCAAGTTATATAGCATGATGAATGAGAACTTTCAAGTTTTGAAAAAAAAATTAAGACTAATTACTGGTTCACATAGATGTGTGAGTCAAGTGAAGGACTAAAGGATCGAGTACACAGTCTTGTGCACTGATTAAGTCCACCACAAAAGATCGATAAGATTATTCGTCATAGTTTACTAAAGCTCAGTAAATATGATTATACTTACATGCTTAAGTGTAACTCTGAGACATTGGAAAAGGTTCCAATGTAAGGCAGAGCGAATAAGAAGAATCAAATTCGGCAGAAGGATAAAAGTTTCTCAAATCTGAAAAGATGGGAGAGCACTTTAGTATCAGCTTTTGTGATCATCTTAATGATTAAGAAACCATATCACAGTTAGTTCTCTAATGAAATCTTAGTGCATTCTTATGACTAAGATGAGGAACTTGAATTGTTGAAGTGGTTAAATCAAGAAGATGAGTCATACTTCGTTCCAATACAAGTCTTAGAGTCATACCTCAAGATTGTAACTTGAGTGACATGTCTCAAAAGAAGGTTTAAAACACTTGTCAAATGTAAGAGTAAAAGTTTTCTATTCTTGTACATTTGAAATTGGTAAGTTGTGATGTTTTGGATAAAACAAAGACCAACTAAGGCCAATTGTGTGAAGTGTTAGTCTTAATTAGAATCCACACTATCTCTTGGATATTTGACAAGGGAGTCTTATAGGTCAAGAGGACAGTGGGAGTCTTAAAGGTCTTGAAAGTCTCAAGAACTAATCAAGAATAAAACCTGAAGTTCTTCACTAGCACACGACTTGAGGTTTATAACCTATCGTGTTGACATATTCTGTGCCCATTCCAGTTAAAGTTGCCTTTGCATATGAGTTCTTAGAGTTCTCAGTTTGTTGCACAACAACTTGGAAGCAATGGTAGGCCCTTGAGCTGCCAGGTGGCAAGAAATTAAGATTGAGTTCAGTCCATATGAGTTTGGATTTGTCATTATCCTTGTCTTGTGACTATGATTTTGACAACTCACATGGATAAGAACACATACACCAGTAAATCTAAGTGTCATAAGGTTTCTCTCCGATTCATGAAAATGATGGTGAAGAAACACTTTCACTAAGTAGATTTTAGCTAGATAGCAAGTGTGATATTTGCACTCTCAAAGTCGTTAGTGGAGCGCGTGTGGTTAACCGGCACACTAACATGGACTTGTGAGAAGTGGAAAAAAGGTCTAAACATTATGATTACGGCATCCCTCTTCATAATTGTTTAGATACACAAGTGTGCTATCTAAGGGAAGGTGTATGATTTTGATAAAGTCTTATCAAAACAATCTAGTATCAGAAATCTGAACTTTGGTAAGAAAGTCAGCTGATTTCTGAGTACATGTCAAAGCTAGTGGGAGCATAAGTGTTATGCTAATAATCATCATGTTAGTGGGAGCATGATAATTATGTTAAGTATTGCGAGCTAGCAATGTTAATTATAGAAAACAAAAGTTCCAATTGGGAAAAAGTTGTTTTGCTATAATTAAGGGAGAGGAAATTATGCTTCATCTCAAATCTATAAGCTTAGATCGTGAGGTTTTAATCATTTAGTCAAGGATATATATATGAATTTCATGTTGGAATGGCTCAACATAAGGAAATTCTGTATATGAATTTCATGTTGGAATGGCTCAACAAAAGGTCTAAACATTATGATTACGGCATCCCTTTTCATAATCTGAATTATGAGAACTTGGCAAATTGAAATGGAAATATTATAGCAAAAGACTGGTTTAGTCTTTATGTGAGACATCATGAATCGTGTCCCATATGCTTCGGATATAGGATCGATTACATGTGCTATATTCATCCGTTCTAAAATTTTCCAAATGCCTGGGGCATTAAGAAGGGAAAAGGTTTAGAACTGGATATGACTAAAAGGATTAAACAATTGTCGAGGACAATCTAAGGCTTACCAAAGATTGGTTGCTCAAGGACAGTTGGAAGTATAGTGATAATTCTGGAAGGACCATATTGACATAATCTGTAAGGAGGCAACTCTTGTTTAGAAGTGATAGTCAAAAAATGGAATCTGGAAATGTTTCAAAGTTAGAATTTTCAGTCTGTTTAAGATTAGGAAACTTAATGCAAGAAGGATGTTTCCAAGGAGCTGATCTCCTTTGGAATACTCTGTAATGATTGTTGTCAAGTCTTTCTGACTTTGTGCATAATCATTACAAGAGGATCAATGCATATAAGTTTAGAATCTAACAGATTTCAGTAAATGGCATGAATTTGGAATTCTTGCATTTGCGGTAAGGATTTGGGAGTGTGAAAAGAGAATCAGTGAAGTTATGTTCAATTGATCTAGTTCACAAAGTAAAGATCATAGACAAACATAGTATGCATACTTGGTGTGTGGCATGACTAGTGTTTAGAAAACATAGTGTACATGCTTGGAGCATGGGACAACTATTGTTTTAAATTCAAGAATAAAGTTGATAGCTGAAACAGTATACAATGAATAATGTGTAATCATATGGTCATAAATAAAAGGTGTTTTATTTATGTTCAAAGGGTTGATACCATATTGGATTCAATTATAATTGTGTTTCATTTTGCATGTTTTGACTTCCCGAATAAACTGGGTTATTCTTCCGGAATGACTAAGTTATTCAAACCATCCACAGTCGGTCATATGTTGGAAGTAGATATGAATTAAGACTGTCATGGGTTGGCTTGTAGAGGTCTAAGGTGTTGGACAAGGCTACAACACTCATGAGTGCTCATAAGTTCTGAGTATTGGATTCAACCCGCGCTCATTAGAATCACTTCATGGATTTTATCACGAGTGATCATGAGACGATAATATCTTATATTCTTCAAACCTAGAGATATGAGTTGTTACTATGAGTTGATAGTACATTGATAGCACGAAAACGCATTTGGTAACTCGGTGCTATAAAACGTGCCTTTGTGTATGATTCAACAAGTAGTAGAACAAGCCATATGAGTCGAAGTTTATCCGTTCCTTTTACCTTCGGTATAAAAGTGATATATGTGGGCCCCTCGATGATTTGATGATGACAAATGGAAGTGCTCGGCCGGGCTAGGACTGATTTGATTTGTTCAATTAGTCAGTCGTCATAAATCGGAAATCGGGAAACAACAAATGGACAGAGAGAATGATTATAATCCATGTCTCAGTCCATATGATATCTAGAATGGAGGAATATATGATCCCTTATCTAATGGACAAGTCACTGACAAAGGTCAGAGTTCATCTACAAGGTTAGAGTTCGACAGAAGCTTTTTGAGAGCTACGATTGCCGGTTGGTTCCTGAAGTCATACGCAATAATAGTTTTAGACTTATCCAAGTGGGAGACTGTTGGATTAATGTCTAAGTCCATAACTATATTTGGTAAGACTTGACCCGACCCGGCATGGTCCATTTGGGTTGCATACCATCATGCACTTGGATGAGAGAAATAAGACATTTATGGTTATTAATATATTATAAGTTCTAGTATATTAATAATAAGAATAATAAGATTATTTAATTAGTATTGATCAAGAATTAATCTAGGATTAATTAAGTGATCAAAAGAAGACTAATTAAATATATGGGTTGATTGTGTAAATCATCCATACTTGTATAGTGGGCTAATGCTCCATGGATAATCAAGTTGGGCTAAAACCCATAGGATGGTACATGGATGCTCCATGGTGTATTTGTACCCATGGATCCAAGGAAATGGAAAGTCATGACAATTAGGATTTACCCTAATTGTAACACTATATAAAGATATTATTCTTGACAAAATTGGCATCTAGAATCACACTAGTGTGTGAAGTAAAAGGGCTAGCCGATTTTGATGAGTGTAGAATTCTCTCAAGTCATTCCAAGTGTTTTGATGATTGTGATTCCATTTGAGGTGTCACACTTGGGGCACTAGGCACTCTAGCTTCATGAAGACTTTCTTCTCCAAAGAGGTATGTATTCTATCTTGCTATAGTCATTGTGTTTGTATGCTAGATTAGGATAATACCTTGGAAGTTCTTATTTGTATGTATAATAGAGAAAACATAGATCCAAGGTATTTAGGGTTGCATGTACACTTAGGAGTGTTAGAATGCTCAAAACCCAACAAGTTTCTCATCGCCCAAGTTTCAATTGGATAGAAACTTGGAATCATGCAACATGGTTGCATGATGAATGAGAAATTTCATATTTGGAAATTAGACTAATTCATTGACAAAGTGTCAAGTGAAGGACTAGGAGATCGAGTACACAAAGCTGTGTGTTGATCAAGTCCACCACAAGAGTGATAAAGATATTCGTCATGATTTACTAAAGGTTTAGTAAATATGATTATACTTACAAGATTAAGTGTAATTCTTAATTGATTGAAAGAGTTTAAATCAATAGCAGAACGAATAAGAAGAATCAAGTAGGCAGAAAGATAAAAGTTTCTCTATTCTAAGAAGAAGGGAGAGTACCTTTTATTATGTTTTATGATAGGACTTAATGATTAAGAACCATAACTCAATTGATCCTCTAAGTGAGTCTTAGTACAATTGTATGTCTGAGAAGAGGAATCAAGAATTGAAGAAATGGTTAAATCAAAAGGCCAATCATACTTTGTTCCAAAACAAGTCTTAAAGTTAAGATTGTGACATTGAGTGACAAGTATTTGGAAGGTTTATAACATTCATCAAATGTTGAAAGTTGTGATGTCTTGGATAAGACAAAAACCAACTAGGACCAATTTTATGAAGTGTTTTGTTTTGATAATAGCTACACTAACTCTTGAATATTTGTTTGTCAAGAAATGTTTATTGACAAGAGAATCTTATATTTCAGGGAGTCAGTGGGAGTCTTAATGGTCTTGAAAGGTTTCAATAACAAGTCAAAATTAAACCTTATCGATCATCACTAGCACACAACTTGAGGTTTACAACCTATTGTGTTGACACTATCTTGTTTCTGTGCGATTCCAATTGAGTTAATTATGCATGTGACTTCTTTGAGTTCTCATTTGAATACATAAAAGGCAAGGACCTTGATCAATGAAAAGTACATTGATAGGAAAGGGTGAGCTGCTTAACTACTTGGAAGAAATGGTGGGCACTCGTGTTACCATAAGGCAAGAAATCAAGATTGAGAAGGTTCGGTCCATATGAGTTTGGATTTGTCACAAACATTGGTTTTGACAAATTCACATGGATAGGAACACATACACCATTAAAATCTAAGTGTCATAAGATTCCCTCCTTCATGAAAATGACTGTGAGGAAATGCTTTCACTGGGAGAGATTTTAAGAAGATAGTGAAAATTCTATTCTCGAATTCGGTTATGGTTACGGTATCCCTTTCCATGATTCGAATTGTAAGATTTGGAAATTAGTCTGAATTTTTTAGATACACATATGAGCTATCTAAGGCAAAGGTGTATAAGATTATGAAGCTTTGATAAAGGATTATCAAAGCATTAGGTATTAGAAATATGAACTTAACAAATTCAATAGGTATTGTTTTTCTGGAAGTTAAGCTGTTTTTTGAATACATGTCAAAGCTAGTGGGAGCATAAGTGTTATGCTTATGTGATAAATAATCATCATAGTGGGAGCATAAATGTTGTGCTTGTATGATTATTATGGCAAGTATTGCAAGTTAACAATATTAATTATAGAAAACAAGAGTTATACTTTGCAAAGTCGTAAGGGTTCAAAAGTTGTTTTGCTATAATTAAGGGAGAGAATATTATGCTTCATTTCAAATCTAAAGGCTTAGGTTGTGGAATGTTAATAGATTTAGTCAAGGATACATAGTGCGTTCTCAAATTTCGATTATGATTATGGCATCCCTCTTCATAGTTCGAATTGTGAGAACGTGACACATAAAATATTATGGAAAAAGATTGATAAAGTATCGTATCCTTATATAAGACATTATGCATCGTGTCCCATACGCTTCGGGTATAGGATTGATTGAAAATTCTATGATATTTGACCATTCTAAAATTTTCCAAATGTCTAGCGCATTTATAGGGAAAAAGGACAAGAATCAGTTTGACTAAGATAATTAAACAACTATCAAAGGACGATCCAAAGCTCGCTGAGGATTGGTCGCTTGTGAGTAGTTGGAAGTATGATATTGGATGGACCATATTGTGACAACCCGAAATTTCCATTTGTACAAACATCATCTATTCAATAGAAGCTAGTTCATTTTTAGTGATTTTCATACTTTTCCGAACAAGTTTGTGTTCATTAGGGTTTATGTTTTAGGTGATATCAGGAGAGTGGATGCTCCTGGTTTTGTGAAATTTGGGCATTTCAAATTTCATAATGTTACAGTACAAAATCAGGAATGAAAATATTTTCTGCCAAAATATTCCAGGACTATAAATAGTTTTCTGAATTAAATTAATTCATTATTCACAATTCCAAATAGAGAAAATCCATATTCTCTCTGACGGATCTTCGGGTTTTGATCCCATATTGTGAGTTTACTTTTCTATATGTGTTTCAATACTTGTTAGGTGCTTATTAACATCAATAACATGCTTAGATTACAAGATCCGGGTGTTTACCGCCCAAGAACGTTCTTGGGGAGTAAACTCCAAAATGGAACATTATGGCTTCCTAGTCCCGATTCCTTGTTAGAGAACATGTTTAGGGGTTAATGTATAGTCATTAGGGACTAAAAAGCATCCAAGAAACACAAGTATTTGGAGTTTACGGCCAAGGAACTTCCTTGGGCCGTAAACCCTTTTTAAAGGGGCATAAGTGCCCTAAACTTCCCCCTAATGCTTAAGGACTTTACCCACTAATACTTGTGCTTATTTAGGACTTCAAAACCCATCAAAAACCACAAGTTAGTAGGAGTTTACGGCCAAGAACCCCTCTTGGGCCGTAAACCCCTTTTCTAAGGGTAAAATGCACAACAATCACACCTTAAGCCTTAAGACAATTTACCTTGAACACTTGGGACTTAAATGGAGAGAAAAGCACATCAAAATCACTCCTTGAAAGGAGTTTACGGCCAAGGAACATATCTTGGGCCGTAAACTCCAAGTGATGGCACAAAAGTGTGCCTCTTGTCCCCATTAGCCTTAGGTAAAATCATGGAAGCCATCCTTGATGTGTAAGGGCCTCAAAACAATTAAAATCCAAGAGTTTACGGCCGTAAACTCTAGGGTGAATGAACTTTAGGCCTTAAACTCCCCTATGGAGCATTCTAGAGCCTTAAACTACTTCATGTGTTATTCCAACAAATCTAGGAGTGTACTAGGACCAAGATAGCACCACAAAACACCCAAAACCACCATTTGAGGAGTTCACGAAAATAAACCCATGATTTTACGGCCGTAAACTCCAAGGTGTGGGGTTTGTTGGATGGTGAACTCCTATACAAGGCCATTTGATGTTTCAAACCCTTTTGCCTTGTCTCGTAGCAACTTAGATGCAACCATTTGAACCTTAAACACTCATAAAAGTGTTTACATGTTTTCTAAGTGTCTTAACTTATTCATTTAAGTTATTATTTTTCTAATTAGTTATATATATGCTTATTATATGATAACTAGGCTCGTGCGTGTAAACCAGTCTCCGTTTGCCACCTAGCACGGTATCCGACACTGCAATTCAAACGACTCACCACAAGTGAGTTCATACCCCTTGAATCAACCTTTGAAATGATTTTAAATGTTTTAAACACTTTATGGGGGGGAATACAAGTCAAATACTTATAGTTATTGTTTCAATCACATGTGATTGTATTTAATCACATGTGATTAATAACTAGGAAAACAACGACTTTTACCACTGTTCAAACTGTTTATCAAACCGCTTTACCTTGAAATGTTTTACAAACTCTTTTACTATCCAAACTTATTTATAGACTGTGATACAAACAAATGCTTCCTATACTTAAACTGTTTTATCATTTTATGCCTTCAAATTGTTTTATAGATCGACATCAAGTCGATCTCCTCTTGAAATTATATTTATGCTTCAAATGTATTATGAAAACTTATTTATGCTTTTATATATTCAATTGCATGCCCATATATGTATAGATATATAAATAATGTTTAAAGGGCTTAGGAAGGCCATCCGCCCTATTTCCTTTTTCTCGATTTGGATGTGGTCTGGTGGGATTTCGGGTGACCATCCGAAGGTCGTTTCAATATTACTTATATATCATATATACATATATAGACATAAAAGTACTTCCATATTCATACTCATCAGTACATCATTAGTTAGTTACCATCGGGGTAACACAGGATCATACATATACAGATATACTAGAAACAATACATATATAGATATACTAGAAACAATACATATACAGATATACTAGAAACAATACATATACAGATATACTAGAAACAATACATATACAGATATACTAGAAACAAGTACATATACAGATATACTAGAAACAAGTACATATACATATACAGTCATACTAGAACGAGAAACAATACATATACATAAATACGTTGATAATCATGATCCACTGTGTCGGAGCATGCCTTAAATGTCATGGCCTGAGTTGTAGCCAAAATTCTCTTGGAGGGGGAGCGTGAGTTTGCGTATAGATCTATACTGGATTGACTATCCTACACCTTGCTGCTAGCTACAGCCGGACCTGCAGGTCTGCGGGTGCCAAACGTCATTTCTTTTATTACGACCATTCATTATGTCGTTGTTACCAGTCGATAGCATGGTGCAATTTATCACATTATACCTTAATATAAATCCGGTTTAAGGTAGTAGTATTTAGTACAATAGTAGTCTTATTATACAAAGCTACAGTACTACAATGATTTACCAATTACATATTTTAGTGATAACCTCACTTAAGCATTAATGTACAAACTATATTTTTAACAAATGATAGTTATACTTGGGAAATTACACACTTTTACAATAGACAAGTTTACAAAACCGTTTAGCCTTGGTAGAAGGTTACTTTTATAGAAAATATAGGATTTTCTGAGAGATTCAAACTTTTACAAACACTTTCAAACATTTACTTACATTTTTACAAACTTATACATTGAGACAGGTTCAAACGTTTTTTTTACAAGAAACATTGACACTAAAATACTTATGAACTCACCAGCTTAATGCTGATAAACTCTTTCAAAATAACTTGTATTCTCAGGTGATCAGTAGACAGGTACTGAGGCCAGCTTTTGAGAAGATGGAGTGCATTCAAGACTCATCTCATATCATTTTGTTATACATTATTTTTGGTGTCTATAACTGTACAGAACACACTTATATTAAAATTATATATTTAATGCAATGGATGATGTTGTTTTCTTATTTACATTTATTGTGTTGTGATACTATACATGACGTCCTCCGCCCCAGAACGTTTCCGCCGTTCTTGGTTTTGGGGTGTGACACATATCGACATTATTATGAATAGATAAGATTCTATTAAGAATAAGTTGTCATATGGAAAATATGGAAATTTTTCCATATTAGGAGTTAGATATTGAGAGTCTATGTCTAGATTAGATAACTTTATGCGAAAGGATGTTCAAAGAAATGTACTTTGAGTGAGAGAGATCACGTCTATGGAGTTGTATTGTAACAATCTCAAATTGAGAACTTTGTAATTTCATTGGCAATAGTCGTTGTGATTTTTGTGCTATGACATTATGAAAGGATCATTGCATAAAATGTTAGAATCTACCATATTCTATAAGTGGCAAGAATTTGATAGTCTTTCACTTGTGAAAAGGATTGGAAGTTGTGAAATGAGTATGATTGGAAATGCGTTCATTTGATCTATTTCACAAAGTAAGAACTGTAGGTAAACATTATGTGCATGCTAAGAGCATGGGACAAGTGTAGTAATAATTCAAGTAAGAAGTTGATTACTCGAAACCACAAATAATGAGTAATCAATATGGTGAATAAATAAAATGTTTACTTATACCCAAAATTTGGGGCCATATGGGATTAGTATTATTCTTGTGTTTCACTTTGCATGTTTTGACTTCCTGAATAATTAATTATTTCAGAATAATCAAATTGTTCAAACGGACCACAGTCGTTCATATGTTGGAAGTAGGTATGAATGAAAATTGTCATGAATTGGTGTGCAGATTGTCTAAAGTGTATTAGACATAAGCAAATGTTTGCTGCAACGTTCATGAGTGCTTATGAATACGATTTGAGCATTGGATTAAACCCACGCTCACTTGGATCACTTCATGAATTATATCACGAATGATTGGTGAGATGATAACATCTTATATTCTTGAAACCGAGATGTGTGAGTTGTTTCTTGCGAATCGGTTGCACATTGAGAAGATGTAAACGCACCAGTAACTTGATGTTATAAAACATATTGTTGTGTGTGATTCGGTAAGTGAGTGCAAGCGAGCATTGAGTCAAATTTTATCCGTTCCTTTTATCCATAGTAGGATAACAGCGATATCTTTGGGCCCCTCGATGATTTAGTGATGGCACCTAAGTGCTTGGCCAAGCCGGGACTAAACTGATGGTTCAATTGTAGTCTGTTGTCAGTTATCATAAATCGGAAGTCGGGAAATAGTATCGAGAAAATTATAAAGTTCATGTCTCATATCTATACGATATCTAGAATGGAGGAATATATGATCCCATATCTAAAGGACACGCGTATCTGATAAGATCAGAGTTGACAACAACTTTGGAAAGCTACGATTGCAGATCAGGATCTGAAGTCATATGCAGAATAGTTATTAGACTTATCCAAGTGGGAGATTGTTGGATTAGTGTCTAAGTCCATAACTATTTTGGTATGTACTTGATCCGATGGTGCATGGTCCTTTTGGGTTGCCTTCACCAAAGCAACTTGATAGGATGAATTATGGAGAGAAAGGATTAATTATGATTTATTAATATATTATGAGAATAATATATTAAAGGAGAAATCATATTGTTTAATTAATATTAGTCAAGAATTAATTGATAATTCATTTTGTGGCTAAAAGAGATTAATTAAACTTAAGGGACTAGAACTGTAATTATAAGATAATTGCAATTGGGCTATGGATTACTTAATAATATATAAGTTGGACGAATTCTATGGGGAAGCCCATTAGAAATCGTCCAAGGGATATGCTAAAGCAATCCATGGGTTGCTTAGGGCTTATGCAGTCAGATTAGGGTTTCCTAGTTGAAAACCCTAATAGCCTACATGTAGATATAGCACCCTTAAGCCCCACAAACGTGGCTAACAGTTCCTCTAGGGTTTTGGACGTTTTTGGGCAGCCTCCTCTCTCCTTGTTCTTCATCCTCTTACTCTTGGTGTTTGTAAGCCATTAGAGGAGTGACAATTGTGACTCTAAGCTTTCTAAAGTCATTACAAGGTGGATTTGAGATTGTTATTGCTACATAACAACCAAAGGTAATTCTCTAAACCCTAATTTTAGTTTAGAATATCTTAGATCTAAGATTGTAAGTCTTGGATACATTACATGTACAATAGAGAAACCTAGATCCAAGCATTAGGGTTTGCAAGAGCACATAGGATGTTCTTATGTCTAAAACCCATCAAGTGCAACCACTATATGATATGTTTTAGGCCATAAACATTCCACCTTTTTGTCTTCTAACCACTACATGATATGTTTTTGGCCATATACATTCCACCTTTTTGGGGGTGGGGTGAATTTTTTTGGAGGGAGTTGACTTTTTTTGGCGGTTAACGGCTGCCCCTTTGACCCATCTGACCACTGCGATCCGTGAAGTGCTATTTGGGTCGTATTCAATTCGTTCAACTACAATTACTGCTAAAGTGTTGCGTTTTAGGTCAATTGTTCTTTGTGACCGTTTTGCTCCTCCCCCTCTGTGGAAAATTGTAATACGACCCTTTGAATTTTTACCTGCTGACTTGTCCTTACCTGTAACAAATTGCCTAAGTGGCCATTCAGAGCTCACATTTTGAGCACCTGTAGGAATATGATGAAGTCAGTAAAACTGTTTTTTTTGGATAAATCATAGATGAATTTCAGATAACAATATAATCAATAATGTTCAAATCCTAAGCACCACATCTCTACAATCAAATTAAGAAAGATGGAAATGACATCTCTCTGGTAATGATTATCCATCTTGAATTGAAAATATGCAGCTTTAAATACAATTTTCTTTTTTACTTTATCAACATGTGATTCATTCTTTCAATATAGTTGCATTTTTACATGTACAAATAAATGTTTACTGAAATGTACATGAACAAAATCAACTCTTTTTATCTGAAAGAGTATAACAGGGTCTAGGAATGCCAAAGAAAGTTTCGCTTCTAATGTCAAAAGGTTGTTTCTTATTGTAAAATTGAAGTTAGGGTTCAACAAGAAGAGCAACAAGCAAACAAATTCATAAAGTCACATGTTTCATCAACAATTCATAAAACACGTGTTTTCGGCATTACTATTACCAAATTAACACTATGAGAGAACTAATATCCCAGCAAATCAGAAACCTCAGAAACATAACATTGCCTTGGGTGACTACCGATACGCTTAAGCATTTTGACCTTATACAAACGTAGGTTTTGAGGGTAGAGACACACAGACGACATTCGAACATGTAATCATTCGAAAGAGCTAGGTTTGACATCAAAACTGGAACAAAGAATCTGTATTTGAACATTAATTCCGACATCAAATTCAATCTTCATTGATCCCCTTTTTCATATTCATTTCTCTTGAACATGACAATTTGAACTTCGAATTTGAATTTAAAAAAAAAACTTACGGTTGATAGAGTGCTCGGATCTCATCTAAAAGCTGCTAATCCTTGAAGTAATCTCAAGCGAGTGGTGAGGACAGAGGAGATAAAGAGAGAACATGGTGGCTTTCTGTCACTAAAAAAGTGATGCGAGAGCACAGTAGGTGGCGGCGACGGCGATTAGATACATGATAAGATATTAAATAAACATGAAGATCGATTAGATCTTTGTAACAGGTAGTGCGAAGAAGATAAACAATAAACAAGACTAAGTTGAATCACAATATGTTGAATGATTAATTCAAACAATCCTCAGCAGAGCTCAACTAAGAACTTCCGCTGTAGAGGACTTAGGGTTACATAACGATAATGAAACTACTCTGATCGATCTATTCTTTTGTTACTATCGTTTCAGTCGTTAACCTAAGATGCATGCAAGCACCTATATTTATAAAAAACCCTATCAAGCTCACGGTTGGACAGGCCCAAACCGGAGTTACAAAACTGGACTAACTAGCAAGCTCAATCGACGCAATACTTAACAAAACACGACCCAACAATCTCCCCCTTTGCGTCAAATTGGAGCGAGACTACTTCTTCTTCTTGCTTGGGCCAGCAGTAGGAACTTTCTTCGTGGTATCAAAAAAACGAGAGATTAGCGCAAGGATCGTCTGTCTGAACCGAATGTACCAATATATCATGTCGTCGAAGTACTTGATATCATCCGCTGTGTTTTGCTTGCATCTGTGGATGATCCCCAACACATGCTCTAGGCAAGCAGTGGTGTATAGATGTTTATCAGCTAAGGCAAAAAGACATTTCTGTCCCTCGTTCCTAGTGAACATGACTGAATTCCGTCTCGAGTCAATTTTGCCCATCTGCATTTGGTTCAGATCACTGGCCGAGCCAACAGGAGATATTGTTGGTTTCTTCTTGAAGACGCTTGCAATTTCCTGATCCATCAATGCAACTTCCATGATGTAGCACACGAGCATCCTTTTGAAATGGTCGATAATCGGACCGTATTCAGCTTCGTTGGTTAGAAGGATGTTGTGCAAGATTATCCAATCATGAGGATTGAGGTTCAGAAGATCTGCTAAAGAAATGGCATGTTCGGTTTTGGCAGACCCCCGAAGCACCTTGAACCGAATGTTGATGAAGTTCCCTTCACTGTACGGCTTCAAGACCCGAACGTTTATAATTTTCTGAGCGCTCCAAGTCTGATATTGAGGATGAGCAGCATTCGGATAGAAATTAATCAAGTCCCGATCAACCTGTGGATGAGGATGAGGGAACTCTGAAACGTTGGCGAAGGCGTGAAAGATGAACGCCTTTCGGGTCAGAGGCATGTCGAATTGAGAGTCGACAGTGTTGGAACAATCAAGCGATATAACAGGTTCCAGCCACAAGATGCTTGGAGTGTCGATGGCTTCTTTTATCATCCTCTCGAGAGTCCAGACAGGAAAAAGAGTTTTCCTACTCTCAAGAAGGTCGTGGGCTTCCTTCTGCTTTCTTTCTGCTTCTTCAGCTTCTTTAGCCACACGAGCACTGATATCAACATCATCGACTCGATGTTTTCGCTTTAAAAGATCAGCGATAGTCTCTTGATCTTCATCTTCATCCTCAGCAATATTCTTGCCTTTATCTTTCACACCAGAACCTGAGGCTTGACCTACTGGAGGAGGTTCGGTTGTGTGAGTTGCCTTTGAGGATGGAGGTGGTTGAGACATGGACTCCTTCTCTCCCCCTTGTTTCGGAATGGAAACGAAATCAAGAAGCCCTTCAATTTCGCTTAGCAGGGCAAGGGCGGGAGCGAGCTTCTCTGCAAGGTCTCACCTCACAGTGTAGTTCAGGATGGGATCATTTGCTTCAAGGATGTTGGATATGGCAGAGTGGACATCCAAAACACACGACTTAATCACCTCCCTTTCGGACCGAAGAGAATCAATTTCCTGTTGAGAGTTAGAGAGTTGAACACTCTTGACCTTCAGAGCGGTGGTCTTCCTGGCTAAAACATCCATCAACGAGTTCTCAGCAGCCAAATCGGCTTGGAGCTTTGAGAGACGCTCGTCAATAGTAGCACGAAATGCTGAGTTGTCGTCTGAGAGCGTTTGACGAAATGAAGCGAAGGACTTCAACTCAGTGGAGACAGACATGGCCAACTGTTGAACAATTGGTTCCAACGTAGTCTTAGTGGCATTTGCACTCTCCTGTAAAGACTTTAACAGGGCAGAGGCATCAGAAAATAGTTTATCGACTTTTTTGGTCGCAGCCTGACAGGCTTTTGTTGAGGCATCAATGGCGGAGGTTGCAGAAGCGAGAGAATCTTGCAGAACCTTTGAGAAAGCATCAACAATCTTCTGAACTGCAGCTTCCAGAAAGTGATGATTGAGACGTGGAAGAAGAGGCAATGAGCAAGTCAACCTTGTCATGGAGCTCCTTGAGATGTTTCTTTGTAACTGGAGCGTCATCATCATCATCGCTCTGTACTTGAAACGGACTATAGTAGACCGAGTCAAACGTCATATTTTCCCCGCCAAGGAATGTTTCGTCTCCCTCGGAGGCGTGACCGGGAGATGGTGGTGGTGAAGAAGTTAGTGGTACAGTAGTATGGGTAGGTTCGGGTTGGGTTGTTTCGGGTGTTGGTGTAGGGGTAGGTTCGGGCGTTTTGGTAGTTTCGGGTGCGTTGGTGGTTTCGGGTGCTTGAGTGGTTTTGCGTGCAGCAGTATGAACCCCCGTATCAGATACGCCATTTGGAGATAAGACGTTTCCAATTCGCACGCGGTCTCTTTTAGCGCCGTTTGAAATCAAATCGATTAGACTCCCGCCTGAGTCAGCATGTCATCATCTTATCCTTTTAAATTGTAACGACATCTTTTGAACAATGCTCCCACGTGGATTAGAATTAACCACAACTTGTAATTAACCACCAATCCAATGAAAATACCTGTAATTAATAGAACCAGAATTTTGGAAAATCAAAGATTTTCGTGCTAAGGGTGTAAAAGAAAAGAATTAAAGCAATACTTTTTAGGAAAAATTGTGATGTCAATAAAGACACGAAACAAATGATCACGGGCACGAATCTCTTTCTTCAAAGTCAAGAGAGACTTTAAAGTGTTTGTTTGGTTTCCCGTTGGAATAACGATCAAACACTTATTAAGAAGTGTTGAAAGGCTTCTTTTAATTAGGCTTCTTAGGGTGGCTTTCACTTTGATTCAATAGTCCTAATCTTGAAATAAGATAGAAAGTGAACAAAGTACTTGTGAGACCGGTGTAGTCTGTTGAGCAAGTAGGTTGGTAATAATTTTAAATTTGCTAGGAAATCTAAAATCTCAACAAAAATTAAAAACTGGATCCCAAGGGAAGAAATGTTATTGTTTTTAACAATTTCATAGGAATCACACAAAAGAAAATTTTGAGATTTCATGAAGATACGTCCATCAATTCATTAGTGAAAACTAGAGCAAATTAATTGTGCACCGTCAATTCAGATTGGGTATTGAATTTTGGGTTTTACTCAGCTCGTAGTGGCACGAAACTAAGATCATGAATGCAGTTATTGGGTAACCATAAACCTCAGTGATAATTTCTGAGAGTCTCAAGGGTTACGTTTGTGAACTGAGTGGGATGGAGAAATGTAATGTAGATGGTGTAAGAAATCAAAGTACCTCTACTGTGAAAGATAGGACTAAGCAGAAAACTCTTATCTCTTGTGAGAAGAGAGTTAGGTAGCTCATGATTAGAATAAATGTGATAGCCTAATTGGGAAGACAAGGTTTGTGTATACCAAGTCATTAAGGCTATTATTCAGAATCAGATGAGGCTTTGGACACATACAACAGCATGCTTCTAGGGACACTTAACTAATTCAACAATTTCCCCATAAACAAACACACAAATAAAATTAAAGCCAAAAAGGAAATAAAGAACAAAATATTTTTGGAGTTTTTGAAATTATATATTCAGAAAAATATTTTTGGAATTTTTGATAAATAATAGTGAAATAAAAAATAAATAAAAAAAATAATAAAAAAATAAAAAAATAAGACTGAGAAAGAAAATAAAAAGTAAAAAAAACTTTGGAATCGAACCCGAGCGTTCGGTCTATTTCGGTTGTGAGAATTTGAGAAACCGAACCCGAGCGTTCGGTCTATTTTGGTTGTGAAAAACTTTGGAACCGAACCCGAGCGTTCGGTCTATTTCGGGTGAGAAAAATTGAAGAACCGAACCCGAACGTTCGGTCTATTTCGATTACCAAAGAAAATAGATTTTCAAAAAGGGAATACTTTTGAAAATAAGATAAATCAATTTGGAACAATTGTACATGAAATTTACAACCAAGAAAACCACCTTTGATTGATGAGCGAAAAGCAGATTATCCAACCGAACCCGAGCGTTCAGTTCATTTCGGTACATGAGTACAAGACCCGAACCCGAACGTTCGGTCTATTTCGCTTCTTACTTTTGAGTTTGAGAGGTAATTTGTGGTACTGACTCTGATTCCATCATGCCTAGCCCTTGTAGAATTTTGTTGAACGACGCTTCAGGAAGGGCTTTGGTGAAGACATCAGCCAGTTGATCAGTGGTTCTAACAAAATGAATTTCAACGTTCCCATCTTCCACATGATCTTTAATGAAGTGATACCTCAGTGCTATGTGCTTGGTCTTGGAGTGTTGTACTGGGTTATGACAGATCCTAATTGCACTTTCAGAGTCACAATATAGTGGGATCTTTTTCATATTGAGTCCATAGTCCCGGAGTTGACTTTCGATCCAAATCACTTGAGAAGTGCAGGAGGCAGCTGCAATGTATTCTGCTTCAGCTGTAGACAAAGACACACAAGTTTGTTTCTTTGATTGCCAGCTAACCAACTTCCCGTCAAGGAATTGGCAGCCTCCAGTGGTGCTTTTCCTATCTAGTCCACAACCTCCAAGGTCTGCATCTGAGTAGGCTTGAACGAAGAAGCCTGAGTTGGAAGGATACCATAGACCTAAAGAGGTAGTTCGCTTGAGATAACGAAGTATGTTCTTCACTGCAAGCATATGAGGTTCACGTGGATTCACCTGAAATCTAGCACAGTAGCATACAGAGAACATTATATCAGACGTGCTAGCAGTAAGATACATGAGAGAACCGATCATCTGGCGAAATAGTGTAATATCAACCGCTGGCTTATCCAAGGATGGAGTGATCTTGGTGCCGAACGCCATTGGAACTTTAACCTTTGAATCTCCCATCATGCCAAATTTTGCCAGGAGAGTCTTTGTGTAAGCTTCCTAATTAATAAATATGCCTTCGGGTCCCTGTCTAATATTTAAACCAAGGAAAAAGTTAATTGGACCCATTGAGCTCATTTCAAATTTAGTCTCCATCAGCTTTCTGAATTCAGCCGTTAAGCTAGGATTCGTTGAGCGAAATATGATATCATCGACGTAAATTTGAACAATCATAAGGTGGTTACCTTCCTGCTTACGAAAGAAGCTTGGGTCAACCGAACCTTGTTTGAATTTAGACATCTTTAAAAACTTTGTTAGCGTTTCATACCAGGCTCTCGGAGCTTGTTTCAGTCCATATACGACTTTGTCCAAAATATAACAATGATTAGGGTACCTTTCATTTACGAATCCAGGAGGTTGCTCCACATACACTGTTTCTTCAAGTTCTCCATTTAGAAATGCACACTTGACATCCATTTGGTAGACTTCAAAGTTTTTGTGTGCAGCATAGACAAGAAATATTATAACGGATTCCAGCCTAGCTACAGGAGCAAAAGTTTCTTCATAGTCAATTCCTTCCTCCTGACAGTATCCTTTCACCACCAGACGTGCTTTGTTTCGTATCACATTCCCTTCCTTGTCCATTTTGTTTCTGAATACCCATTTGAGACCAACAACTGAGGCATTTTGAGGAGTTGGAATGAGGCGCCAAACTTTGTTCCTTTCGAATTCATTTAGTTCGTCTTGCATAGCTTGAACCTAATCGGAGTGATTAAGAGCAGTGTTAACTGTCTTTGGTTCTACTTTTGAAAATAAGGAAGTTTGTTTTGCCTTAAGTTGTGATCGGGTCAGAACTTTTTCAGAGACATTACCGACAACTTGAGAGACAGGATGATCTCTCGTCCATTTGACAAGAGGAGGGTAATTTGGATCATAGGATGGATCCAATTCAGCGTTTACCATCTCTTCTAGTTCGGATTGACTTTCATCATCATAAAGCATATCAGCATTCTCCCCCTCGACAGATAAGCTTTCAGGTATTTCTTGAGTATCAAGAGCTACAGAGGTTTCTGGTGGTGCTGAGCTTTCGGGTGTTGATGCACCTTCGGGTGGTGAGGCACTTTCGGTTGTTGAAGAGCGTTCGGGAGCAGCTTGAGAACTGTTCTCCCCCTCAACATGTGAGCTCGGCTGTGATGACGAAGATGGATCCTCCCCCTCGACTGAAGCATTGTGCTGTGGAGATTTGTTGGAACTGGATACTCCTTCATTCATTCGCGTTGTAGCATCTTCGACAAGTTGTTGATGATCTCATAAGGAGTGAGAGTGAATCGCTTATTGAGATATGACCTGTTCTGTGTAAAACAAGCTGCAGAGATAGCATCAGCCTAAAAATATAAAGGTAAAGAAGCAAAACTTAGCATGGTTCGGGCCGCTTCACACAAAGATTGGTTTCGTCTTTCGACAATTCCGTTTTGTTGAGGTGTGTAAGGAGCTGAGAAGTTGTGACTGGTTCCTTTTTCTGCCAAGAATTCTTCGAATTCTTTATTTTTGAACTCCAGCCCATTGTCGCTCCTGATGTTGCGAACGACTTTCTTCAGCTGTACTTCAACCTGCTTGATGAACATCTTTAGCTTGTGAGTCGCTTCAGATTTAAGCTTCAGAAAGAACACCCATGTAAAACGTGAAAAGTCATCAACAATAATAAGAATGTACTTGCTACCGCCGATGCTTTCAATAGATGATGGACCACACAAATCAATATGAGGTAACTCTAGTGGTTCAACAACTTTAGTGTTTATTATTGATGGATGACTTTGACGACACTGCTTCCCCATTTCACATGAAGCACACAAATGTTCTCTATCGTACTTGAGCAATGGAAGACCTCGAATATGACCTCCAGTGACAAGTTTGTTGATATCCTTAAAGTTGAGATGTGAGAGCCTTCGGTGCCACAGCCAGCTTTCGTCAGATTGTGCTTTGGATAATAGGCAGATAGCTGGATTCCCTTTGATGGGTTTGAGGTTCAGGGGAAACATTTCACCTTTGCGCTCCGACTTGAGAGTAACTTTTTTCGTCTTCTTCTCAATTATTTATGAACCCTCATCGTCGAATGAAACCTTGAGACCGGTACCTCCAACAAGCTGAGATACACTGATGAGGTTATGTTGTAGTCCTTCTACGTATGCAACCTTCCTAATCGTGAAATCACCGTTTGTAACCATTCCATAGCCTTTTATGGTGCCGAAGGAGTTGTTCCCGAACTTGACATATCCACCGTTTGAAAGAGACCTAGATTCCCTTAGCTCTTCCTTCCTTCCTGTCATGTGACGCGAGCAGCCACTGTCAATGTACCATTCTTCGTCAAACTGCTCATCACTGATAACCTGCAAAAATTAAGCAGATTTAGGAACCCAAAGTTTCTTGGGTCCACGTGAGCCTTTCACAAGAACAGAAATAGTAAGAGAGATGTCAACAAGAAATGTTCTTTTTATTAGTGTTGTTTCATCTTTCTTTTTGATGGTGAAAACCTTAATTTTATTGGGATTTGTTGCTTTTGGTTTGGACTCAGGTTTAACTGACGAAACCTTTAATTTTCCTTTCAGATCAGTTGATGATTTAGGTTTTTGAGAGCGAACAGAATAGAATTTAGAATGTGGTTGAGAGGAATTAGAAGAATTGAAAGAATTAGAAGAGTTAGAATGAGAGAATTTAGACTGAGATGATTTCTTGACTTGAGATTCTAGGTGACCCTTTTGTTTTTGATCATCAGTGGGACCGAACCTAGAATTTTGGTCGCTTTTGCTCTCAGAACCGAATCTTTGCTTTCGGTAGATAGTGTTCTCTGAACCGAACCTCTGCTTTCGGTTGATATTGTTCTTTGAACCGAACCTCTCCCTTGGGTTGTTATTGCTCTCTTGTGATCTAACAGTACTTTTCTCTGACTTTAAATTTCTGTCACGATATGAGAAATAGGCATTTTGAGATTGCGAAAACTGTTTTCTTTCAGAGAGATTCTTCTTGTATCTCTGATTCCTTTGCTGTTTTTGATTTCTCACCTGCTTCGGCTGATGATGGATATTTGCTTTTGGTTTTTGTTTTCCGTCAGCTGGTTCACTCCGAACTGATGATGTTTCGCTTAAAGGAGTGACTTCTTTTGCAGGAATTCCTTTTTCTTCAGGAACATCTTTTGTACCACTAGTACTTGGCACGTCGAAGCTATTAGGCTTGTTCAAAGGTTCTGGCACATATCTGCCTTTAGTTTTCCATGATGTCCTTTGTGACAGACCAACTGTTTCGTCAGCATTGTCGATAGGAGCTGACCAGAAGAACTCATCGCAGCCATCAGCATTATCTTCGTTTACAATGGTTGTGAGTTCAGCTGTCTGATGTTCGGTTACACCTATGACCTTATACACCTGATTTGGAGTGGTTCTAACCTTTTGGTATACTACAACCTTTTCTTCAAGGATCGGGGACTTTTGTTGGGACAAACGAGCAAACTCCACAGAATTTTCTGAAATAAGATTCTTGTGGTTTTTGGGTTCGCTCTTGACAAACTCAGAATAGTCAACTACGTCCTCTACATAAATTTCACTCATATCATCATCATCATTCAGCTCAGATGCATTCTCAACATCAATTTTATTTTCTGAGCTCAAGTTGGTACTCAATGAGTCAAACTTTTGTATCGTTTCGGTCCTTAGTTTCAGTTTATCATTTTCATCCAAAAGGTTTTTCAGCATGTCCTTATGGTCCTTGGACTTTATGAAAGATTCAATTTTGTCTAGACCATACATATATGTCAGATTAACATCCTCAGACGAAACAACACTTTCACAATTATACGCTTCAGCATCAATTTCATCCTCCTTAACTCAAGGAAGGGCAAAATCATGCGATGAATTTTCTGTCCTACTTCACAATCCAAATGAAGCTGAGTGATATTAGTATAAAGACGCTTAACAATTAAACAATAGACATTTCTCTGTTTTAAAAGTTTTAAATTGTCTCTTTGCAAATAAATGTTTTCATCCTTGGTTTTGATTAACTCCGATTCCTTCAGTTCGATCCACATCCTCCGTTCCTCACTCTTTGAAGACACCCTGCTTATTTGGTCAGTTAGGTTAGAATTGGTGACTCGTGTTTGAGTTAAACTGTTGTCTAGATGAGAGATTCTTGAATTAACATTTTTTAATTCTTTTTCATATGAACTTTGTGGGACTTTGAATGCAATAAAAACGGATTGTACCTTCTTGATTAATTCCTCAAGTTCGTTGAACTGCACGCTGAGCGGTTTTGTTGTGAAGCACAAGTCCTCTCGCTCCTTTGTGTCTTCATTCCCACCATCTGTGTTGTATCCCCTCATCTAAGATACATCAGACACCATCAAGCATTTTGCACCGCTACCCTCATCTTTCGCCACATAAGCTTTTCAATGAGAAGGCTTCCTTACTTCATCATCCTCAGAGTCGGTTGACCAGACCTCCATGCCACCGAACTCATCATTCGCTACCGAACCCTGGATAATTAAAGCATTCATAGAAGGGTTATCAGTAGATTTCTTTCTCTTGATCTCTTCCAGCTTTTTCAACAACACTGCTTTTTCATCTTTCTCCTCATCCTTTTCTGCCATTTTCTTAAGAACACAATCTTTGGCATAGTGGTTCTTTCCTCCACAATAATAGCAGCTCACTCCCGAATCTCCTTCAACTTTCGGTTCCTTCTTTGGTTCTTCTGCCTTCGGTTCTTCCCTGACCTTTTCCGAACTATAACTTCCCTGCCAATTTCGGTTCTTATGGGTGGGGAACCTTTTCTTGATGAACCTTTTTGGGTTTGACACCATCATTGCATAGCCTTCAGAGGTAAGGTCATAATCCTCTAGGTTGAGGTCTTCATCTTCCATCACAGCCTTGCTTTTGGACAGAAGGGCCAATGAACCCAAGCTTGAAACCACATTTTTCTCCTGTAACACGATCTTTTCTTGAGATTTCAGAATGCCTACCAGTTTCGCCAAAGAGTAAGATTTGAATTGCTCATGCGCTTTAACTGTGGACACAACCGCTCTCCACTCAGATTTGAGACCGTTTAAAAAGGTAACCTTTTGTTCAATCAACTTCCTTTCAATATCATGTTTAATCATTTTACTGAGAAGATGATTGAAGCGATCGAATGTCTAAGTTACAGTTTCTTCAGGACTCTGCTTGAATTCACCAAACTCGGATAGTAGCAAGGTTTGAATGGAATGCTCAAGATCCTCGTCCGTAGAATACAATTCTCGTAGCCTATCCCATATTTCTTTGGTAGTTGTGCATGAACTCACCAGCCTGAAATTGTCAGATTGAAGAGCGAATCTGATTAATCTCAATGCTTTAATATTGCACTGAAATTTATCTTTTTCGTCTTGAGCAATATCTTTAACGTCTTTCAAAAGATCATTATACTCCTTCTGAGTTTTAATAATTCTTGAAGTTGCTGAATGAGCGAATGGTCCAGATACGATTGCTTTCCAGATGATATATCCATTGTCCTCAGATCTGATGACATAATCTTCAAAATGATGTGCCCAGACTTCGTAATCCTGAGTATAAAGAATGGGAATCTTTGTCGTTGATCCAATGCTGTTTGAAATGTTAATGGGATTGGATTGTCACTCGTCCATGCTTGATCGAATAACCTGTTAAAAAGATCAGACTTGTAATGTATTAAATTAGGGCAAAACAAATAAATGCTGAGTTACGTCAATTATGGGATGACGGCTCAATAAATATTGATTAATGCGGAATAACCCTAATCGCAACCTTTTTCACAGAAAAGATGTGTATGAATTACACAGTCTCCTGCTCTGATACTAATTGATAAGATATTAAATAAACTTGAAGATCGATTAGATCTTTGTAACAGGTAGTGCGAAGAACATAAACAATAAACAAGACAATGTTGAATCACAATATGTCGAATGATTAATTCAAACAATCCTCAGCAGAGCTCCACTAAGAACTTCCGCTGTAGAGGACTTAGGGTTACAGAACGATAATGAAACTACTCTGATCGATCTATTCTTTTGTTACTATCGTTTCAATCGTTAACCTAAGATGCATGCAAGCACCTACATTTATAATAAACCCTATCAAGCTCACGGTTGGACAGGCCCAAACCGGAGTTACAAAACTGGACTAACTAGCGAGCCCAATCGACGCAATACTTAACAAAACACGACCCAACAATACAGATACAGTGAGTGGTGCAAGGTTGGAGAGTGGGTGGTGATTCACTACCGATGGTGATGATGACGATGAGTTAGGCGGATGAGGTGTGATGTCGGCTTTTCAATATAGGGTTTTTGCTATTTCTTTTAGGGAAAATGAGAGTGTAGAGGATAGAGGAGAAAAATAGTATCTTTACTATTTTGATTCAATTTATGAAACGTCAATGTTAATGTCAATATTAATGCCATTAATTTGTCAAACGAAAATGTGAATATTTAATGCAATTAATTTGTAAAACAGAAATATGATAGGAGTATTAAAAGGTATGAATAAATTGGTTGTATATTATGTAGTAGGTGTAGTACCTCTTAAATTTTAATAAATGGACAATATTCATAATAATATAGTAAAGATATATATATATATATATATATATATATATATATATATATATATATATATATATATATATATACTCGATTCAATTGATGCAAAATAAGGTTAGATTCATTTTTTTTAATGTTAGGTTCTATGTTGATATTTAGGTAATAAAAGACCTACTATTACTAATTTTTATTCTTGATTTTAAGATTTGAGGGTCAAAGTATATATTTTCATTCAAAAGTGAACTACAAAGATTTTTATATTCGTTGACTTTATATGAGCAATATCGGTTATGGAACAACATGCAGTAAATAT
The DNA here is from genome assembly GCF_002870075.4 of Lactuca sativa. NCBI lineage: Eukaryota > Viridiplantae > Streptophyta > Magnoliopsida > Asterales > Asteraceae > Lactuca > Lactuca sativa. The sequence goes on from NC_056624.2 coordinate 82,845,868, forward strand.
AGAATCTATAATGCATATTGATTGTGGAGAAACTGCAAACAAAAAAAAATAGAATAAAAAAGTAATGATCAATGTAATTTTCTTATAAATAACAATGTTTTTTTGTACAACATACATATATTAAATATTATAGTATGGATCTCTAGTATTGTTGAATCACAAAAACAATATAATGGAAGATATGATATTTAATTATAATCAACAATCAAGTGTAACTTTCAACATTTCTTCTTTATTTCAAATTGTACAAATAATGAAATGTACAAGGAAACAATGGATAAAGGAGGATTATAGTGCAAAAAATGATATGGTTTTTCACACATGATCCTATGGTTACACCACCTATTTATAATGTTCGGTTGTAGGTAGATATGACAAATCATCCAATAATAGAGAGACACGTCGAGCATAGTACGTTACCAAATCTCAATAGAAAAGATTTTCGAAAGCTTTGGAATCATTTTTATGTAGATACACACGTGGATCATAATACGTGTGAAGAGTTGTGAAGGAGTATCTTGATATGAGGTTCTATTACTTCATAAATGTACAAAAGAATATGTGAAACATTTTGCTGTTTAGTAAACATAACTTTCTCCACATAATAGAACAAAGACTTATATATAGACATTCGTAAAGACATACAAAAAAAATTATATACTCGACAATCTCGCCTTTGTGTTAAGCCTTTAGATGGTATTGAATCTTGAGTTGATGTATTTGTTTGAGTAGTTATAAAAGGATCCGTCTTTGTCCTCAAAATTTTCTTGAAGGTAAGGCATTGAGTTCGCACACACATGTAACATTCGAGAAGATTTTCCATCTCACGAGAATTGTGACGGAGTTTCTGGAAGATGGATAATGATGCTTCTCAAACAGGTGTAAAAAGATTGGGATGCCTTATTTGAATACTAACACAACTCCTAGATCTGGTTTTAGTACAATTTCTCTAGTAGTGCAACACTGGATGTATTCAAGTGTTCATTTTTAAGGAGGGCTTTTCAGGTTAAAGTATTTTCCAAGCTGAAAATCCTTCTTGGCTATATCTTTGATGTAACGTATTACATAAATTCTACCAAAACTTATCTCCTTTGTGATCTTTTAGTAATTCCTTCAACATCATCAGATCGGATGGGTTCATGTTAGGATATTCTACATATGTGATCTTATAAATCATTATGTCACACTTGAAGACTGTAAAGAGTACATTAAAAAACCCGTCTTCAAATCGTGATATTTCCTTGATTTCTTCAATATTTTCAGTCTTCAAAAAGCTTCAAACGGAATAAATTTTTGAGCAAGCAAAGTGTAGAATCAAGTTAATCTCTCAAAGTAATATACTTGAGATGGATTTAAGTTATCAACACATAGAACATGAGAATATCCAAATGTTTTAGATATGATAGGCTTATCAACAATTTCTCCTGCTCCATGTTTTGCATTTGTATCTTTTATATGAAAATGAGAAATTGAAGTTGGACCATTGATTACTTCACAAAAATTGTTGATCCTCACAATAATTTCCTTTTAACTTAAAGAAATATTCACATCATATGTATTTTGTTGAATCATGTAACATCTTAATTTTTCTGGCATTCTCTTTTCACCCTTGGGTTGTGATTTGTTTTCAAAATTCATCCCCAATTGCAATTTCGTTTTTTTTGACCATTCATGAGTACACTTGGCGTACTCTGAGTATGTTGGGCGTACATAGCCAGGGTGCAAACCCTAATTTTTAGGTTTTGGATCCTATTTAAACATCTTTATGGCCTCATGTATCCTCTTAACTCCAGCCTCATTCCTCATTTCGAATCCCTGAAGTGTGTGAGTGTCTTGTGAAGCTGGAAGAGCCTTTTGATGCCATTTTGGAGCTTTTAGAAAAGAAGGAAGAACCTCGAGGTTGTGCTGTTTCACTCAAGGCCTTGGATGCAACATCTACATTCCTTTATGCATCTTCTGGAGTTATAAAGCTCCAACCTTAATGAGCATTTCTTTTAGATCTAGTTTTAGCTTAAATTTTGTCTATTTTTGTCCCAAATCATAACTTTTGTGAGCATGGAATGCTCCAAGACGTTTGAGTTGTTCTTTCAAATGTTTGGGGGTGTGTTAAGTCATAAAAATGGGATCTTGGACATTGGTTTCTTCCCATGCATGGTCTAGGTTGTCTTAATCAGTCAAGAAGATAGGTTTTTGTTATTAAGGTCTTAATAGCTATGAAAAACCATAAAGTTGGAAACTTTATGGTTAATATCACCTTTTATGGTTTGGATATGGATTTTGGGCAAAGTTGCTTAATTATTAATCACTTAATGGGTTGATTTGGTTGGCATCCGCGTGCGCTGGACGTACCAAAGGGTACGCTGCACGTATGTAGTCATCCCCTCATTTTTGGTCAAACTCATGGTACGCCCCACTTACCTGTTGAGTACGCCGATTGTACTCACTGAGTCGACTCGGTTGACTAAGTCGACTTTGATGTGGATTTTGACTAGGGTTTGAACTAGGGATATTTTAGGTATTTTGATATGTATGTTGAGATTGTTGTCACTAAATACATTAAGATGACTGGTAAAGTTGATCTTGGAGCGGCGTGCTATTCAGTTTTAGCATCTGTCTGTGATGTGAGTTTTCTTACTGTATCAATGGGTCAAAGGCATAATTTCTGGCCCATTATTGTGTTATTTAGGCTGATATATGTTGTGCGATTTACATGAGTTTCTATGATGGGTTGAAATAAACCTTAGGGCGGGGCCCATTATTGTATGTTTGGGTTGAAATAGTTCGCAGGGCGGGGCCCACTATTGTATGTTCGGGTTGAAAGATACCCCAGGGCGGGGCCCATATATGTATATTGGCTTGGTTAATCCCCAGGGTTAAGCCTAATTGTATGTTTTAGTATGTGGTACTTTTGGGAAGTCACTAAGCTTTCTACTTATAGTTTATGTTATGGTTTCAGGTACATTTGGTTCAAAAGAGAAGGGCCCGACGTGATGGCACAATATCCTCCCCTCATGATTTCCGCATACTGAATAATTATACTCTGATGTTTTGAATATTATGAATTGGTGTTTGATTTTAAACAATTATTGAATAAATTGATAAGCTTCCAAATGAAAATTTTTATTAATATTTTTGGGACGTTACAAGTTGGTATCAGAGCCTTTGTTTGAGGGATTCGGGCACACTTTCGGGTGTGTGAGAACTCAAACTAAGGAAATGGTAATCTTTTTAAAAGAAAAAGAAATTGGATTATTTAAAGATTTTTATTAAGTAGAAAGGGGGAGTGCAATGTGTGCAATCATCTGAGCTCAAGTAAGTGGTTCCCAAATTACCCATACCTATGTATTATGAGTAGTATTGTTGATATGTGAATTTCACTAGAGTAAGGCTAAGGATACGTTCAGGAGTCATATGATAGAATTGCCTGATTTGCGTGATGCCTTATAGCATAGTGGAACTTAATTCTATTTATTACTTGGATTTGATATCGACTCATTTAATTGCTAAGTGTATTCTTTCAAAGTTGAATACAATTAGGATTGGATAGCCCTAGAATGATCGATTTGGACTCATTTGTTGTTCCTTGTTTAGTAGTGGACATAGGGTAGAATCATCATTTGACAATCTTTGTGATCCTATTTTGTGTATAACTCGCATGCATAAGGCAACCAATGCTGTTGATCGAGGTTCTTGGTATTGCGAGCGGTGAGAGTTGATATTTCCTAGGAGACTCTTGGATGTGTATGTTGTGTAGCATAGGATTGTTTTATGGTTAGTATGGTGACATAGAGGAATCATGCCTATTCTTGAGGAAGGTACATGTAGGTGTGAAAGGCAGTATTCATCACATACTACTAGAAGCACATGATTTGTACCTGAGACGATAACGTGCCTGAGAACTCTAAGGAGGCCTTTTTATTGAAAATCCGCTCGAGTAATATGCTGATTGTTTATATGTTGTACTTCTGTTTGAGGATGGTGATGATTACTCGAGGAGGTTCTGGATCTGGTTCTAGTTCAGGTTCTATCTCTGGCACAAGACCGATTATTGAGCGACTGTGCGAGTTCATTTCAATTACGGTTTCTCGTGGTATCTTTGATGCTACTCCCGTGATGTTCGATACCATCAATTAGGGGATTATGGAGTTGATGGATTAGTGTCTTAGTTTGTTTCCAGCTGAGATTGATGCGGGTCAGATAGGAGCTTTAACTCCCTCATTTCGGGAGTTCAAGGCATGTGGAGCTCCTGAGTTTTTTGGGGCTAAGGACCCCATCGCTAGCCGATGCTGGATCAATGACATGGAGAATGTTCAACGGATGAGGTTTTTCCATGATGGGCACAATATGGGATTTGCATCCTGCCTGCTTAGGAACCGAGCACGAGACTGGTGGGAGGAGGTTACCCGAGCTGTAGGGTCAGCGGTAGTGGTAATCGTGACCTGGGAGGATTTTGTTCAGAGGTTCTAGAGGGAGTTTGCATCACCTATTGATGTGCAACAGTTGGCGAAGGAGTTCCAGGACCTTTTCCAGACTACTGAGATTGTGGTGGAGCTTACTGTCAAATTCAGGGATAGGGCATTGTTGGTGTCGTAGTATGCTGTGGATTAGGAGATGGGACGAGATAGTATGACATGTTGAGAGAAGATATTAAGGAGTTCGTGAGCTCTTTCATGTGCAACACCCTGAATGATATAATCGAGAAGGCCAATGAGCGGGAGGTTGAGTTGGAGCTCCGGACGATGCGGAAGTCATAGTAGGTACATATGGCGGTGGGCCAGGCCAAAAGGCCCAAGACTTCCAATTCACATGTCAGAGGCTCGCAGGGCCGTAGCCGGTGAGGTTACTGTGGCAAGACGCACAATGGGGTTTGTCGAGTGTTGGGTTCTGGTGACGGGTTCTGTATGTTTTGTTTGTGGTCAGCCGGTCAACATGAGTAGGGACTACCCCAGGAGTGCTCTAATTTGCCTTCATTGCAATCAGACTGCCCATTAAAGGTTGATTGTCCGAGATTGTCCAGAGGAGCAATGACGGCGACTGCGCCAACCGCCTTGGGGATCACTGATGGCCGCCAAGGTAAGGTATAGGCACTTATGGTGAAGAGCAGGGCATTGCAGTTGACCACCGATGAGGCCCGTGTAGCGTCATATGTCGTTATTGGTATGTGACTTATCTTTATCTTTTATTTCTTTCCGTATTTATGCTTATGATTATTTTGATATAGTATAGGGACCTTTGCATTAAATGGCATGACTGCTAATGTTCTGTTTGATTCGAGTGCTACCCGATCCTTTGTATCTCTTGCACTTAGCAAGAAGTTTTGTGCTGCTCCTGGGATTTTAGATTTCCCACTAGAGGTGGATATTGAGGATGATCGTACTGTGAGTGCTTTGAGGGTTCATTGTCGGTGTGTTCTGAATTTCTTTAGCGAGATGTACTTTATTGATTTGGTGCCGATTCCCCTGCGGGGATCAAAGGTTATTATCAAGATGGACTGGTTGGGACCCAATGGGCCATGATTGAATATGAGCGACGGTTAGAGAAGGTTTGAACCCCAAGTGGGGGAGAGCTGGTTATTCTTGACGAGGGAGCCTCACATGGATCGTCTCTTTGTTCAGTTGCGAGGGTCTGGTGATATCTTCAGCAGGGTTGTTCTCAGTTCCAAGTTTATGTTGCAGACACTTGAGTTGAGGGTTCAACAGGGTTGAGTGGGGTACCTATTGTTCATGATTTTCTGATGTACTTCTTGAGGATTTTCCATGAGTGCCTCCCGAGAGGTAGGTCGAGTTTTGGATTGATCTGGTTCCTGATACGGCTCTGATAGCGAAGGCACAATATCGCCAGGCGCCACCTAAGATGCAGGAGTTGTCTAGACAACCTAAGGAGCTGCTAGACAAGGGTTTTATTTATCCACGCGTATCTCCGTGGGGAGCACCGATTCTGTTTGTGACGAAGAAGGACAGTTCACATAGAATTTGCATTGATTACCAGGAATTGAGTACGCTAACTGTGAAGAACCTTTACCCACTTCTGAGGATTGATGGTTTGTTTGTTATGCTTCGGGGTGCATCTTGGTTTTCCAAGATTGATTTGCGATCAGGGTACAATATGATGAGGGTTAGAGATTAGGATGTGCAAAAGACAACCTTCAGGACTCACTATAGTCATTATGAGTTCATGGTGAAGCCCTACGGGCTCACCAATGCACCAGCAGCATTCATGGATCTCATAAGACGGATTTGTAGGCCGGTGTTGGATCAGTCAGTGATAGTATTTATAGATGATATTCTGGTCTACTCCAAGACCAAGGAGAAACATGATGAGCATTTACATGAGGTGTTGGAGACCCTTAAGAGGGAAGGGCTTTATGCCAAATTCTACTAATGTGAGTTCTGGTTGTGAGAAGTGCAATTCTTGGGCCACATTGTCTACTAGAGGGGTATATTGGTTGACTTGGCCAAGATCGAGGCCGTGATGCGATGGGAGGTTCCAAGGAACCCATCTGATATTCGTAGCTACCCAGGCTTCGTAGGGTATTATCGTAGAATTATCCCGGACTTTTCCAAGATTTCAGTGCCCTTGACCTGCTTGACGAAAAAGAATGTTGTTTTTTTATGGGGGCCTGATCAACAGTTGGCTTTTGAGACTCTGAGGAAAAGCTTGTGCGAGGCCCCGATTTTCGTGCTTCATGTGGGTTTGGTTGATTTTGTGTTCTATTGTGATGCCTCTATTTTGAGTTTGGGACCTGTCCTTATGTAGAGGGGTCACATGATTGCTTAACTTCGAGGCAGCTGAAGCCTCATGAGGTGAATTATCCTATGCATAATTTGGAGTTGGCGGTGGTGGTTTTTTCCCTAAATATTTGGAGGCACTATCTATATGGGGTTAGGTATACTATTTACACTGACCACAAGAGTTTTAGATACTTTATGGATCACTTGAATTTGTATATGTGACAACGGAGATGGTTGGATGATTGCCAGATCCTATACCTCCATGGGAATGCCAGTATGGTGGCCGATGCTTTCAGCCGTAAGGCCGTGAGTTCTCCTATCAAGGATATCTGCTTGATGATGGTTGTCAATTCGCCTTTGTTGGATTCAATCAAAAAGGATCAGGTGGGGGGATTGAAAAAGGAGAACTGGATGAATGAGCGAATAAGGGGATAAATTCTCTTATATGTCTAGAGGAGGGACATAAGTCAAAGTTTTAAACCATCTAAGGGCCACAAAGATGTATAAGGATCTAAGGTTGAGTTATTCGTGGCCATGTATGAAAAGGGAAATAAATTGGTTTGTTGAGCGGTGCCTAACTTGCATTAAAGTTAAGGCGGAACATCAGAGACCCCGCTGCAAGATGCAACCCTTACCCATTCCCATGTGGAAGTGGGAATAGATCACCACAAATTTCATCATAAAGCTACCAAGCACGACACATGGAGTTGATTCTATATGGGTCATTGTTGATAGATTGACCAAGAGTGTGCATTTCTTACCGATTGCCAAGGGCATATATGCTGAGAAGTTAGCTGACATCTACATTTGGGACGTGGTAGTTCGGCATGGGTTCCATTTTTGGTGGTTTCGGACCGGGATGTTTGTTTCACCTCCAGGTTTTGGAGGAAGTTTCATGAGGAATTAGGTACATAACTGCATTTTAGTATATCATACCACCACCAGACTAACAGCCAAAGCGATCAAACGATTTAGATTCTCGAAGATATGCTCCAGACTTGTGTACTAGATTTAGGAGGGAGTTGGGATACTTACCTTCCATTGGACGAGTTCACCTATAACAATAGTTATCATGTCGATATTGACCAACCCTCATTTAATATGTTGTATGGAAGGACGTGCAAGACTACCCCAATTTGATGGGGGGAGGTCGGGCATCGGGTAATGGGGAGTATTGAGGTTGTACTTAAGACCACTGAGTTGATTCAACAGGTAGGCGACAGGTTGCGAGTGGTGTAGAACCGACAAAAGAGTTATGTAGATCAGTAACGTTCGAACCTCGAGTTTTAGGTAGGAGATTTGGTGCTTTCGAAGGTGTTACTTTGGAAAGGTGTCATCCGATTTCGGAAGCAAGGCAAGTTGGGCCCCAGATTCATTGGTCCTTTCAAGATATCCGCCCGGGTAGGCTAAGTTGCATACCGAATGAATTTTCTTGATGAGCTCAGCCATATCTACAACACCTTCCATGTGTCTCAGCTTTGAAAGCGTGTGGCCGATGAGTCTGTGGTTTTTCCTCTGGATGACATTCAAGTTGATGATCACCTGAATGATGTGGAGAAAACAGTGGCGGTCTTGGACCAGAAGATGTGTTTAAGGCGGAGATGAGAGAGCACTAGCCCAATTTATTCGCAGCAGCAGAACTTGAGGACGAAACCTAGATCAAGTGGGGGAGAGCTGTAACATCTTAATTTTTCAGGTATTCTCTTTTGACCCTTATATTGTGATGTGTTTTCAAAATTGGTCCCCAATAGCATTTTCATAATTTTTTTCCATGCATGAGTACGATGGGCGTACTCTGAGTATACTAGGTGTACGTAGCCATGGTGCGAACCCTAATTTTTAGGGTTTGGACCCTATTTAAGCATCTTTACGGCATCATGCACCCTCTTAAGTCTAAGCTCCTTCCTTATTTCGAAACCCTAAAGTATATGAGTGCCTTGTAAAGCTTGAAGAGCCTTTTGGTGCCATTTCGGAGATTTGGAGAAGAAAGAAGAACCTTGAGGTTGTGGTGTTTCACTCAAGGCTTTGGATTCAACATCTACATTCCTTTGTGCATCTTCCAGAGGTATAAATCTCCATCCTTGATGGATATTACTTTTAGATATAGTTTTAGCTTAAAGTTGGCCCCTTTTTGTCTCAAATCTTGACTTTTGTGAACATGGAATGCTCCAAGATGTTTGATTTGTCCTTTCAGATGTTTTCGGGTATGTTAAGTCATAAAAAATGGGATCTTTGAAATTGGTTTCTTTCCATGCATGGTCTAGGTATCTTAATGGCTCAACAAGCTAGGGGTTTTTTTATTAAGGTCTAGATAGCCATGAAAAACCATAAAGTTGGAAAATTTATGGTGAAGATCACCTTTTAGGGCCCGGATCTGGCTGTTGGGTGAAGGTGCTTAAGGATTAAGCACATAATAGGTTGAGTTATTTGGCAGTCGTGTGTGCTGGGCGTACCAAAGTGTACGTTGTACGTACGCGGTCAACCCCTCGTTATTGGTCAAATGTGTGGTACGCCCCACATACCTTTTGAGTACGCCCACTTTACTCATTGGGTCGACTTGGTCGACTCAATTAACTTTGACCTGGATTTTGACTAGGGATTAACCTAGGGGTATTTTAGGTATTTTGATCTCTATGATGAGATTGTTGTCACTAAATTCATTATGGTGACCGGTGTTGGGTTTTTTGAGCATTCTAACACTCCTATGTGTACATGCAACCCTAAATACCTTGGATCTATGTTTTCTCTATTATACATGCAAATATGAACATCCAAGGTATTATCCTAATCTAGCATACAAAACAATGAATATAACAAGATAGAATACATACCTCTTTGATGTAGAATGTCCTCAAGAAGCTTCAGTGCCTAGTGCCCCAAGTGTGACACCTCAAATGGCTCACACAACTTCAATTGCTTTTGGAATAACCTTTAGAGAAATGTAGAACACTTGAAAATCAGCTAGCCCTTTTCTTCTTCACATTGGTGCCGATTTTGCCAAGAGTATGATCTTTATATAGTGTTACAATTAGTGTAAACCCTAATTGTCATGACTTTCCATTTCCTTGGATCCATGGGTTCAAATATACCATGGAGCATCCTATGGGTTTTAGCCCAACTTGAAAATCCATGGAGCATTAGCCCACTATACAAGTATGGATGATTTACACAATCAAGCCATATATTTAATTAGTCTTCTTTTGATCACTTAATTCATTCTAGATTAATTCTTGATCAATACTAATTAAATAATCCTATTAATATATTAGAACTTATAATATATTAATCAACCTTAAGTGTTATTTCTCTCATTATAGTCTATCCAAATGCATGATGCCATGCAAACCAAATGGACCATGCCGGGTCGGGTCAATTCTTACCAATTATAGTTATGGACTTAGACATTAATCCAATAGTCTCCCACTTAGATAAGTCTAAAACTATTATTGCGTATGACTTCAAGAACCAACTGGGAATCGTAGCTCTCAAAAGCTTCTGTGGAACTCTGACCTTGCCGATGATCTCTGACCTTTGTCACTGACTTGTCCATTAGATAAGGGATCATATAATCCTCCATTCTAGATATCATATGGACCGAGACATGGATTGTAAATCATTCTCTCTGTCCATCTGTTGTTTCCCGATCTCCGATTTATGACGACTGACTAATTGAACAAATCAAATCAATCCTGGCTTGGCCAAGCACTCACATGTGTCATCATTAAATCATCGAGGGGCCCACAGATATTGCTTTTATCCCGAAAGTAAAAGGAATGTATAAACTTCGACTCATATGGCTTGTTCTGCTACTTGTTGAATCATACACAAAGACACGTTTTATAACATCGAGTTACCAATGTGGTTTCATGCGATCAATGTATAACCAACTCATAGTAACAACTCATATCTCTAGGTTTGAAGAATATAAGATATTATCGTCTCATGATCACTCGTGATAAAATCCATGAAGTGATTCAAATGAGCATGGGTTTAATCCAATACTCAGAACTTGTGAGCACTCATGAGTGTTGTAGCACATCTTTGTCCACCAACTTGGACCTCTACAAGCCAACCCATGACAGTCTTGATTCATATCTACTTCCAAAATATGACCAACTGTGGCTGGTTTAAATAACTTAGTCATTCCAGAAGAATAACCTAGTTATTATGGAAGTCAAAACATGCAAAGTGAAACACAAGAATAAATGAATCAAATATGGTATCAAACCCTATGAATATAAATAGAAAACTTCTATTTATCACCATACTGATTACTCATTATTCATTGTTTCGGTTTTATCAACTTTATACTTGAATTAAAAACACTAGTTGTCCGATCCTCCAAGCATGTACACTATGTTTTCCTAAACAATAGCTTTGCCATACACCAAGTATGCACCCTATGTTTATCTATGATCCTTACTTTGTGAAATAAACCAATTGACCAAACTTTCAATGATTCTAATTTCACACTCCCAAATCGAAATCTGTTAGATTTTAAACTTAAATGCACCACCCTCTTGCAATGAGTGTGTACAAAGTCACAAAGACTTGTCAACAACCACTACAGGGTATTCCAATGAAGACCTACTCCATGGTCACAAAGCCTTTTGTTCAAAGTATGCATTGCTTTGAACATGCTTCTTGCACTAAGTTCTTTCTAATCTTACGCAGATTCCTTCTATCTATAGAGACAACTCTATATTCCTATTTTGACTACTACTTCTGAACAAGAGTTGCCTCTTTTCAGACTATGTCAATATGGCCCTTCCAAAATTCACACTATACTTCCAACTGTCCTTGAGCAACCAATCTTTGGTAAACCTTAGATTGTCCTCGACAATTGCTTAATCACTTTAGTCATATCCAATTCTAGACGTTCTCCTCCTTAATGCTCCAAGGCATTTGAACATTCATAAAGAATAACTATTATAAGACATGTAATCGATCTTGTACCCAAAGTAAATGGGACACTAATGAGTTATAATAACTCTTGATCAATTAGATCTTTGTAACAGGTAAATAAAGAAGGTAAAAACAGTAAAATAAAACACAAGTATGGATCTGAATGAGTCGAATGATTAGATTACTCGATCCTCAGCAGAGCTCGACTAAGAACTTCCGCTATAGAGGATACTAGGGTTACAAAATCAGAACGATGAACACGCTTGAAAATACTTATCTAATCATTACCTTCTAGAATGCATGCATGCATCTATTTATAATAAACCCTAAACAAAACTCACGGATGGACAGGCCCATACCGGAGACAAAACTTAGACTTAGCTAACGAGCCCAAAAGACGCAATACAAAACTAGTCCTAACAATCTCCCCCTTTGCATCAATTTAGAGAGAGACTATTATTTCTTCTTGCTTGGACCAGCTGCTGGAACCTTTTTGGTTGTATCAAATAGACACGGGATAAGGGAGAGGATTGTCTGTCTGAAGCGAATGTACCATTGAATCATATCGTCAAAGTACTTCTTGTCATCCGCTGTGTTTTGCTTGCACCGATGGATGATCCCTAAGACATGTTCCAGACATGTAGTGGTATAGAGATGTTTGTCTGCCAAAGCGAAAAGACATTTTTGACCTTCGTTTCTGGTAAACATGAAGGAGTTTCTCTTTGGGTCTATCTTCCCCATCTGCATCATGTTAAGATCACTGGCAGAGCCAACAGGAGATATGGTAGGCTTTTTCTTGAATACACTCGCTATCTCCTAGTCCATCTGGGCAACTTCCATGACATAGCATACAAGTATCCTCTTAAAGAGGTTAATGATCGGACCGTATTCTGCTTCGTTTGTAAGAAGGATGTTGTGCAAGATAATCCAGTCATGTGGACTTAAGTTGGGAAGATCTGCAAGTGAGATGGCATGTTCGGTCTTGGCAGATCCTCTTAGTATCTTGAACCGAACGTTAGTGAAGTTTCCTTCCCTGTATGGCTTTCGGACCCGAACATTGATGATTTTCTGAGTGCTCCATGTTTGGTACTGTGGTTGAGCGGCCCTCAGATAGAATTCGACTAAGTCCCGGTCAACCTTTGGATGAGGATGAGGGAACTCAGCAATGTTGGAAAAGGCATGAAAAATGAACGCCTTGCGGGTCAGTGGCATATCGAACTGAGAATCGATAGTGTTAGAACGATCTAAAGAGATCATCGGTTCTAGCCACAAGATACTGGGTGTTTTGATGGCTTCTTTCATCAACTTCTCAAGAGTCCAAGGAGGAAAAAGAGTTTTCCTGCTCTCGAGAAGGTCGTGAGCTTCTTTCTGTCTTCGTTCGGCTTCTTCAGCCTCTCTAGCTACACGAGCGCTGATGTCAGCATCTTTATCACGACCTTGCTTCTTCAGAAGGTCGGCAATGGTCTCCTTATCATCATCGCTCTCCTCAGCAATTTTTTTGCCCTTGTCTTTTACACCCGAACTTGAGGCTTGGCCTGTAGGAGGAGGTTCGGTTGTGTGAGTTGCGGTTGAAGAAGGAGGCGGTTGAGACACATTCTCTTTTTCTCCCCCTTGTTTCGGAATGGATACGAAATCAAGGAGCCCTTCAATCTTGCTTAGGAGAGATAGGGCAGGAGCAAGCTTTTCCGAAAGGTCACGCCTCACAGAATAGTTGAGGATCGGGTCATGTGCTTCCAGGATGTTAGAAATAGCTGAGTGGACATCCGAAACACACGATGAAATTATCTCCCTTTCAGATCGAAGAGACTCAATCTCCTTCTGAGAGTTGGAGAGTTGAATACTCTTGACCTTCAGAGCGGTGGTCTTCCTTACAAGAGCGTCCATGAGGGAGTTCTCAGCCGTTGGATCTTCTTGAAGCTTGGCTAGGCGCTCCTCAATGGTCGTCTTGAATGCTGAGTGGTCGTTTGAGAGAGTTTGACGAAGAGAAGCAAAAGACTTCAGCTTTGATGTAACGGAGGTAGCCAGCTGGTTGACAATGGGTTCCAACTTTGTTTTGGTGGCTTCAACATTCTCCTGTAATGACTATAACAAAGACAAAGCATCAATGAATAGTTTATCGACTTTTTCGGTCGCAGCCTCACAGGCTTTGGTTGAGGCATCAATGGCTGCAGTGGCGGAGTCAAGAGAGACTTGATGAGCTTTGGAAAAAGCATCAACAATCTTCTGAATGGCAGCCTTAGAGATGTTAGAGTGGGATGTAGAGGAGGAGGCGATGAGCGAATCAATTTTATTGTGAAGCTCCTTGAGATGCCTCTTTGTGACAGGAGCATCGTCATCGTCATCACTCTGAACTTGATACGGACTATAATAGACCGAATCAAAGGTCATGTCCTCCCCACCGAGGAATGGTTCTTCACTCTCTGTTGCATGAGCAGGAGATGAGGGGGTGGTAAGGGTGGAGGCTCGATAGTTGTAGTAGGTTCGGGTTGGGTTGTATGTTTGGTAGTTGGTGGTGGTTTGGGTGCGTCAGTAGGAACCCCTGTATCAGATACATTGGTTCGTACTTTTGCGGTGGTGGTTGTTGCCTCGGTAAAGATAGGAAGGGTATTGGTATGGAGGTAGGTGGTATTTCAGTGGTGGAAGTTATGGGGGGGAATAGAAATAGGAATGGTAACTGGTGGAGAGGAGATTGGAGAAGTGGAAAAGTGAACTTTTGGGGTGGGGATCGTGGTGGAGTGTTACCATAAGGAGAGCCTTCAGAAGTAGAACTCTCTTCCTTGGATTCGCTTGAGGATGAAGTGATGATCAGCTTTCGCCTCGGTTGGGTTTTTCTCCTCTTCAGCGGAGGGGATTGGACAGCCTTGGTGGTTTTTCGTTTCTTGGGAGATGGGCCTTTCGCTCCCTTAGCAATCTGCTTGTCTTTGCCCTTGTAAGTCTTCTTTCCTCTTGGGGCAGGCTTGTCAGCCTCATGGATTGACTTGAGCATCTCTGGAGTAAGCTCTCTCGGACCAGAGCGTCAAAACTCCTTGTATGTTTTAATAATCCGGCTGTCGGCAGGAACATCGCCATACATCGTTTCAGGGATTAAACCGTTGAATGGAAATTTTGAGGCATCTGAAACAATGATCTTCGGTGTATGAAAAGTACCAATCGAAGACATTGGACAACCAACAACAATGGGGATGTGGTATTTGTCCGTCACCCATTCAGTAACGAGAGTCCAAAATCGAGCATAGGAAATCTCGGAATGCCGAGATGTAGAAGACAGGCTCTGAATGAGCTGTTGCCATAGGACTGACCCGTAGTCCAAATTGATACCGTTGTAGATCCCGTACATAATCGATATGAACAGACAACTTGCTCCGTCCGATCCAGCACTGCATTCAGACAGCCCCTTGAACAGCACTGTAAACAACCCATTCCACTGAGGAGGCAGGCACGATTTCTTGAATTTTGTGAGTATAGTTAGCACCTCAGTATACCCCATGTTGTAGAACATATTAAAAAGATGACCCATTGGAATGGTTTCAGGGATAACCCTAGATGAATCGGGTTCAAATCCTAAGAGTGAGCAGAATGTCTGCTTTGAAATTGACGCCTTGTGATTAAACACATCGAAGAAAATCCGATCGACGACCTTGTCGTAGTGAGCAGTGTCGAAAATCTGTGGTAAGAACTCCATAGGAACTGCTTCAACTTTGGTGAGAGCAGGAGCAATCGGCGAGTACTTCAGGCATTCGATTATCTGGAACATGAAAGCGTCGTATGCATGGGGAGTAAGATCAATGATCAAACTCTATTGGGGACGAATCGGCAAGATGTGTGAAGTAGCATGAACTGATGAAGAATCCGCCATTGTTGTGAAGAGGTTGGGAGAGAAGAAGAACAGTAGAATACTTGAAGGTTTTCTTGCTCTCTAAAATTTGGTTGCAGTAAAGAGGTAAACAATGGTTGAAGTTACCTTTTATACTGTTGGTAGATGAGAGAGAAGAATCTGTCCCAAATCTTCGGGGAAATACGAAAAGTTTTTCGGAGGTGATTGACGCATGACAGTTGGTATCACCGATGATCACGCATGAGAGAGAGTGTCCTCTTTTCCACCATCAGTATTGTATCCCCTCATGTGAGATACATCAGTCACCATCAAACACTTCCCACTGCTTTCGTCACCTCTTGCAACATATGCCTTTCCATGTGAAGGCTTTCTCACCTCATCATCCTCTGAGTCAGTAGACCACACCTCCACACCACCGAACTTGTCATCCGCTGCCGAACCCTGTACAATAAGAGCATTCATAGAAGGGTTAGTAGCAGCTTTCTTCCTCTTGATTTATTCAAGCTTTCTCATTAACACAGCCTCTTTATCTTTTTCCTCATCTTTCTCTGCCATTTTCTTCATAACACAATCTTTAGCATAATGGTTCTTTCCTCCACGGTAATAGCAGCTAACGCCAGAATCTCCTTCAACTTTCGCCTCTTTCTTTGGTTCTTTTGTCTTCGGCTCCTCCCTAACTTTTTCAGAACTATAGCTTCCCTGCCAATTTCGGTTCTTATTGGTAGGGAACCTTCTCTTGATAAACCTTTTTGGATTAGACACCATCATTGCATAATCTTCAGAAGTAAGATCATAGACTTCTACGTTCAGATCTACATCTTCCACTGCATTCTTGCCTTTTGATAGGAGGGCCAACGATCCCAAGCTTGAGACCACATTCTTTTCTTGCATAACAATCTTTTCTTGGGATTTCAGAATTCCCACCAGGTTTTCCAATGAATAAGACTTGAACTGCTCATGAGCTTTAACTGAAGACACGACAACTCTCCATTCAGATCTTAGGCCATTCAAAAAGGTGACCTTCTGTTCAATCAACTTCCTTTCTATATCATGTTTGATCATCTTGCTAAGAAGATGATTGAATTCAAAACATATTCTGAGTGCTCCATGTTTGGTACTGTGGTTGAGCGGCCCTCAGATAGAATTTGACTAAGTTCTGGTCAACCTTTGGATGAGGATGACGGAACTCAGCAATGTTGGAAAAGGCATGAAAAATGAACGCCTTGCGGGTCAGTGGCATATCGAACTGAGAATCGATAGTGTTAGAACGATCTAAAGAGATCACCGGTTCAAGCCACAAGATACTGGGTGTTTTGATGGCTTCTTTCATCAACTTCTCAAGAGTCCAAGGAGGAAAAAGAGTTTTCCTGCTCTCGAGAAGGTCGTGAGCTTCTTTCTGTCTTCGTTCGGCTTCTTCAACCTCTCTAGCTACACGAGCGTTGATGTCAGCATCTTTATCACGACCTTGCTTCTTCAGAAGGTCGGCAATGGTCTCCTTATCATCATCGCTCTCCTCAGCAATTTTCTTGCCCTTGTCTTTTACACCCGAACCTGAGGCTTGGCCTATAGGAGGAGGTTCGGTTGTGTGAGTTGCGGTTGAAGAAGGAGGCGGTTGAGACACATTCTCTTTTTCTCCCCCTTGTTTCGGAATGGATACGAAATCAAGGAGCCCTTCAATCTTGCTTAGGAGAGATAGGGCAGGAGCAAGCTTTTCCGAAAGGTCACGCCTCACAGAATAGTTGAGGATCGGGTCATGTGCTTCCAGGATGTTAGAAATAGCTGAGTGGACATCCGAAACACATGATGAAATTATCTCCCTTTCAGATCGAACAGACTCAATCTCCTTCTGAGAGTTGGAGAGTTGAATACTCTTGACCTTCAGAGCGGTGGTCTTCCTTACAAGAGCGTCCATGAGGGAGTTCTCAGCCGCTAGATCTTCTTGAAGCTTGGCTAGGCGCTCCTCAATGGTCGTCTTGAATGCTGAGTGGTCGTTTGAGAGAGTTTGACGAAGAGAAGCAAAAGACTTCAACTTTGATGTAACGGAGGTAGCCAGCTGGTTGACAATGGGTTCCAGCTTTGTTTTGGTGGCTTCAACATTCTCCTGTAATGACTATAACAAAGACGAAGCATCAATGAATAGTTTATCGACTTTTTCGGTCGCAGCCTCACAGGCTTTGGTTGAGGCATCAATGGCTGCAGTGGCGGAGTCAAGAGAGACTTGATGAGCTTTGGAAAAAGCATTAACAATCTTCTGAATGACAGCCTTAGAGATGTTAGAGTGGGATGTAGAGGAGGAGGCGATGAGCGAATCAATTTTATTGTGAAGCTCCTTGAGATGCCTCTTTGTGACAGGAGCATCGTCATCGTCATCACTCTGAACTTGATACGGACTATAATAGACCGAATCAAAGGTCATGTCCTCCCCACCGAGGAATGGTTCTTCACTCTCTGTTGCATGAGCAGGAGATGAGGGGGTGGTAAGGGTGGAGGCTCGATAGTTGTAGTAGGTTCGGGTTGGGTTGTATGTTTGGTAGTTGGTGGTGGTTTGGGTGCGTCAGTAGGAACCCCTGTATCAGATACATTGGTTCGTACTTCTGCGGTGGTGGTTGTTGCCTCGGTAAAGATAGGAAGGGTATTGGTATGGAGGTAGGTGGTATTTCAGTGGTGGAAGTTATGGGGGGGAATAGAAATAGGAATGGTAACTGGTGGAGAGGAGATTGGAGAAGTGGAAAAGTGAACTTTTGGGGTGGGGATCATGGTGGAGTGTTACCACAAGGAGAGCCTTCAGAAGTAGAACTCTATTCTTTGGATTCGCTTGAGGATGAAGTGATGATCAGCTTTCGCCTCGGTTGGGTTTTTCTCCTCTTCAGCGGATGGGATTGGACAGCCTTGGTGGTTTTTCGTTTCTTGGGAGATGGGCCTTTCGCTCCCTTAGCAATCTGCTTGACTTTGCCCTTGTAAGTCTTCTTTCCTCTTGGGGCAGGCTTGTCAGCCTCATGGATTGACTTGAGCATCTATGGAGTAAGCTCTCTCGGAACCAGAGCGTCAAAACTCCTTGTATATTTTAATAATCCGGCTGTCGGCAGGAACATCGCCATACATCGTTTCAGGGATTAAACCGTTGAATGGAAATTTTGAGGCATCTGAAACAATGATCTTCGTGGTATGAAAAGTACCAATCGAAGACATTGGACAACCAGTAACAATGGGGATGTGGTATTTGTCCATCACCCATTTAGTAACGAGAGTCCAAAATCGAGCATAGGAAATCTCGAAATGTCGAGATGTAGAAGACAGGCTCTGAATGAGCTGTTGCCATAGGACTGACCCGTAGTCCAAATTGATACCGTTGTAGATCCCGTACAGAATCGATATGAACAGACAACTTGCTCCGTCCGATCCAGCACTGCGTTCAGACAGCCCCTTGAACAGCACTGTAAACAACCCATTCCACTGAGGAGGCAGGCACGATTTCTTGAATTTTGTGACCGTAGTTAGCACCTCAGTATACCCCATGTTGTAGAACATATTAAAAAGATGACCCATTGGAATGGTTTCAGGGATAACCCTAGATGAATCGGGTTCAAAACCTAAGAGTGAGCATAATGTCTGCTTTGAAATTGACGCCTTGTGATTAAACACATCGAAGAAAATCCGATCGACGACCTTGTCGTAGTGAGCAGTGTCGAAAATTTGTGGTAAGAACTCCATAGGAACTGCTTCAACTTTGGTGAGAGCAGGAGCAATCGGCGAGTACTTCAGGCATTCGATTATCTGGAACATGAAAGCGTCGTATGCATGGGGAGTAAGATCAATGATCAAACTCTATTGGGGACGAATCGGCAAGATGTGTGAAGTAGCATGAACTGATGAAGAATCCGCCATTGTTGTGAAGAGGTTGGGAGAGAAGAAGAAAAGTAGAATACTTGAAGGTTTTCTTGCTCTCTAAAATTTGGTTGCAGTAAAGAGGTAAACAATGGTTGAAGTTACCTTTTATACTGTTGGTAGATGAGAGAGAAGAATCTGTCCCAAATCTTCGGGGAAATACGAAAAGTTTTTCGGAGGTGATTGACGCATGACAGTTGGTATCACCGATGATCACGCATGAGAGAGAGTGTCCTCTTTTCCACCATCAGTATTGTATCCCCTCATGTGAGATACATCAGTCACCATCAAACACTTCCCACTGCTTTCGTCACCTCTTGCAACATATGCCTTTCCATGTGAAGGCTTTCTCACCTCATCATCCTCTGAGTCAGTAGACCACACCTCCACACCACCGAACTCGTCATCCGCTGCCGAACCCTGTACAATAAGAGCATTCATAGAAGGGTTAGTAGCAGCTTTCTTCCTCTTGATTTATTCAAGCTTTTTCATTAACACAGCCTCTTTATCTTTTTCCTCATCTTTCTCTGCCATTTTCTTCAGAACACAATCTTTAGCATAATGGTTCTTTCCTCCACGGTAATAGCAGCTAACGCCAGAATCTCCTTCAACTTTCGCCTCTTTCTTTGGTTCTTTTGTCTTCGGCTCCTCCCTAACTTTTTCAGAACTATAGCTTCCCTGCCAATTTCGGTTCTTATTGGTAGGGAACCTTCTCTTGATAAACCTTTTTGGATTAGACACCATCATTGCATAATCTTCAGAAGTAAGATCATAGACTTCTACGTTCAGATCTACATCTTCCACTGCATTCTTGCCTTTTGATAGGAGGGCCAAGGATCCCAAGCTTGAGACCACATTCTTTTCTTGCATAACAATCTTTTCTTGGGATTTCAGAATTCCCACCAGGTTTTCCAATGAATAAGACTTGAGCTGCTCATGAGCTTTAACTGAAGACACGACAACTCTCCATTCAGATCTTAGGCCATTCAAAAAGGTGACCTTCTGTTCAATCAACTTCCTTTCTATATCATGTTTGATCATCTTGCTAAGAAGATGATTGAATTCAAAACATATTCTGAGTGCTCCATGTTTGGTACTGTGGTTGAGCGGCCCTCAGATAGAATTTGACTAAGTTCTGGTCAACCTTTGGATGAGGATGACGGAACTCAGCAATGTTGGAAAAGGCATGAAAAATGAACGCCTTGCGGGTCAGTGGCATATCGAACTGAGAATCGATAGTGTTAGAACGATCTAAAGAGATCACCGGTTCTAGCCACAAGATACTGGGTGTTTTGATGGCTTCTTTCATCAACTTCTCAAGAGTCCAAGGAGGAAAAAGAGTTTTCCTGCTCTCGAGAAGGTCGTGAGCTTCTTTCTGTCTTCGTTCGGCTTCTTCAACCTCTCTAGCTACACGAGCGTTGATGTCAGCATCTTTATCACGACCTTGCTTCTTCAGAAGGTCGGCAATGGTCTCCTTATCATCATCGCTCTCCTCAGCAATTTTCTTGCCCTTGTCTTTTACACCCGAACCTGAGGCTTGGCCTATAGGAGGAGGTTCGGTTGTGTGAGTTGCGGTTGAAGAAGGAGGCGGTTGAGACACATTCTCTTTTTCTCCCCCTTGTTTCGGAATGGATACGAAATCAAGGAGCCCTTCAATCTTGCTTAGGAGAGATAGGGCAGGAGCAAGCTTTTCCGAAAGGTCACGCCTCACAGAATAGTTAAGGATCGGGTCATGTGCTTCCAGGATGTTAGAAATAGCTGAGTGGACATCCGAAACACATGATGAAATTATCTCCCTTTCAGATCGAACAGACTCAATCTCCTTCTGAGAGTTGGAGAGTTGAATACTCTTGACCTTCAGAGCGGTGGTCTTCCTTACAAGAGCGTCCATGAGGGAGTTCTCAGCCGCTAGATCTTCTTGAAGCTTGGCTAGGCGCTCCTCAATGGTCGTCTTGAATGCTGAGTGGTCGTTTGAGAGAGTTTGACGAAGAGAAGCAAAAGACTTCAACTTTGATGTAACGGAGGTAGCCAGCTGGTTGACAATGGGTTCCAGCTTTGTTTTGGTGGCTTCAACATTCTCCTGTAATGACTATAACAAAGACGAAGCATCAATGAATAGTTTATCGACTTTTTCGGTCGCAGCCTCACAGGCTTTGGTTGAGGCATCAATGGCTGCAGTGGCGGAGTCAAGAGAGACTTGATGAGCTTTGGAAAAAGCATTAACAATCTTCTGAATGACAGCCTTAGAGATGTTAGAGTGGGATGTAGAGGAGGAGGCGATGAGCGAATCAATTTTATTGTGAAGCTCCTTGAGATGCCTCTTTGTGACAGGAGCATCGTCATCGTCATCACTCTGAACTTGATACGGACTATAATAGACCGAATCAAAGGTCATGTCCTCCCCACCGAGGAATGGTTCTTCACTCTCTGTTGCATGAGCAGGAGATGAGGGGGTGGTAAGGGTGGAGGCTCGATAGTTGTAGTAGGTTCGGGTTGGGTTGTATGTTTGGTAGTTGGTGGTGGTTTGGGTGCGTCAGTAGGAACCCCTGTATCAGATACATTGGTTCGTACTTCTGCGGTGGTGGTTGTTGCCTCGGTAAAGATAGGAAGGGTATTGGTATGGAGGTAGGTGGTATTTCAGTGGTGGAAGTTATGGGGGGGAATAGAAATAGGAATGGTAACTGGTGGAGAGGAGATTGGAGAAGTGGAAAAGTGAACTTTTGGGGTGGGGATCATGGTGGAGTGTTACCACAAGGAGAGCCTTCAGAAGTAGAACTCTATTCTTTGGATTCGCTTGAGGATGAAGTGATGATCAGCTTTCGCCTCGGTTGGGTTTTTCTCCTCTTCAGCGGATGGGATTGGACAGCCTTGGTGGTTTTTCGTTTCTTGGGAGATGGGCCTTTCGCTCCCTTAGCAATCTGCTTGACTTTGCCCTTGTAAGTCTTCTTTCCTCTTGGGGCAGGCTTGTCAGCCTCATGGATTGACTTGAGCATCTATGGAGTAAGCTCTCTCGGAACCAGAGCGTCAAAACTCCTTGTATATTTTAATAATCCGGCTGTCGGCAGGAACATCGCCATACATCGTTTCAGGGATTAAACCGTTGAATGGAAATTTTGAGGCATCTGAAACAATGATCTTCGTGGTATGAAAAGTACCAATCGAAGACATTGGACAACCAGCAACAATGGGGATGTGGTATTTGTCCATCACCCATTTAGTAACGAGAGTCCAAAATCGAGCATAGGAAATCTCGAAATGTCGAGATGTAGAAGACAGGCTCTGAATGAGCTGTTGCCATAGGACTGACCCGTAGTCCAAATTGATACCGTTGTAGATCCCGTACAGAATCGATATGAACAGACAACTTGCTCCGTCCGATCCAGCACTGCGTTCAGACAGCCCCTTGAACAGCACTGTAAACAACCCATTCCACTGAGGAGGCAGGCACGATTTCTTGAATTTTGTGACCGTAGTTAGCACCTTAGTATACCCCATGTTGTAGAACATATTAAAAAGATGACCCATTGGAATGGTTTCAGGGATAACCCTAGATGAATCGGGTTCAAAACCTAAGAGTGAGCATAATGTCTGCTTTGAAATTGACGCCTTGTGATTAAACACATCGAAGAAAATCCGATCGACGACCTTGTCGTAGTGAGCAGTGTCGAAAATTTGTGGTAAGAACTCCATAGGAACTGCTTCAACTTTGGTGAGAGCAGGAGCAATCGGCGAGTACTTCAGGCATTCGATTATCTGGAACATGAAAGCGTCGTATGCATGGGGAGTAAGATCAATGATCAAACTCTATTGGGGACGAATCGGCAAGATGTGTGAAGTAGCATGAACTGATGAAGAATCCGCCATTGTTGTGAAGAGGTTGGGAGAGAAGAAGAAAAGTAGAATACTTGAAGGTTTTCTTGCTCTCTAAAATTTGGTTGCAGTAAAGAGGTAAACAATGGTTGAAGTTACCTTTTATACTGTTGGTAGATGAGAGAGAAGAATCTGTCCCAAATCTTCGGGGAAATACGAAAAGTTTTTCGGAGGTGATTGACGCATGACAGTTGGTATCACCGATGATCACACATGAGAGAGAGTGTCCTCTTTTCCACCATCAGTATTGTATCCCCTCATGTGAGATACATCAGTCACCATCAAACACTTCCCACTGCTTTCGTCACCTCTTGCAACATATGCCTTTCCATGTGAAGGCTTTCTCACCTCATCATCCTCTGAGTCAGTAGACCACACCTCCACACCACCGAACTCGTCATCCGCTGCCGAACCCTGTACAATAAGAGCATTCATAGAAGGGTTAGTAGCAGCTTTCTTCCTCTTGATTTATTCAAGCTTTTTCATTAACACAGCCTCTTTATCTTTTTCCTCATCTTTCTCTGCCATTTTCTTCAGAACACAATCTTTAGCATAATGGTTCTTTCCTCCACGGTAATAGCAGCTAACGCCAGAATCTCCTTCAACTTTCGCCTCTTTCTTTGGTTCTTTTGTCTTCGGCTCCTCCCTAACTTTTTCAGAACTATAGCTTCCCTGCCAATTTCGGTTCTTATTGGTAGGGAACCTTCTCTTGATAAACCTTTTTGGATTAGACACCATCATTGCATAATCTTCAGAAGTAAGATCATAGTCTTCTACGTTCAAATCTACATCTTCCACTGCATTCTTGCCTTTTGATAGGAGGGCCAAGGACCCCAAGCTTGAGACCACATTCTTTTCTTGCATGACAATCTTTTCTTGGGATTTCAGAATTCCCACCAGCTTTTCCAATGAATAAGACTTGAACTGCTCATGAGCTTTAACTGAAGACACGACAACTCTCCATTCAGATCTTAGGCCATTCAAAAAGGTGACCGTCTGTTCAATCAACTTCCTTTCTATATCATGTTTGATCATCTTGCTAAGAAGATGATTGAAGCGATCAAACGTCCGAGTGACAGTTTCATCAGAATTATGCTTAAATTCACCAAACTCAGACAAAAGCAATGTCTGAATAGAATGCTCCAAATCTTCATCTGTGGAATATAGCTCTCACAACCTATCCCAAATTTCTTTAGCGGTACTGCAGGAACTCACCAACCTAAATGTATCAGACTGTAGAGCAAATCAGATCAGTCTCAATGCTTTAATGTTGCACTGAAACTTTTCCTTTTCATCTTGAGCAACGTCTTTTATGTCTTCTAGCAGATCATTATACTCTTTCTGAGTTTTAATGATTTTAGATGTTCCTGAGTGAGCAAATTGTCCAGATACAATTGCTTCCCAAATAAGATACTCATTATCTTCAGATCCGATTACATAGTCTTTGAAATGATGCGCCCAAACTTCATAATCCTGGGTGTAAAGAATAGGAATTTTTGTCGTTGATCCAATGCTGTTCGATATGTTGATAGGATTAGATTGAGACTCATCCATGCTTGATCGTTTAACTTGTTTGAAAGATCAGACTTGTAATATGTAATATTAGGGCAAAACAAATAAATGTTGAGTTACATCAATTATGGAATGACGGCTCAATAAATATAAGTTAATGCGGAATAACCCTTATCATTTCTTTCACATAAAAGATGTGTATGAATTACACAGCCTCCTGCTCTAATACTAATTGATTGGATTAAAACCCTAATTGAGATTTGATGAACAAGATGCGGAAAATAAGAACAAACACAAATACGAAGATTATGTCCAATGATCACTCGATTTATTCAAATATGAGGAATAAATTACACTTTCAGCATAGACTAAAGAATCTAACACTGCATAAGAAACCTGGCTCTAATACCAATTGATGAATTATAATAACTCATGATCGATTACATCTTTGTAATAGGTAAATAAAGAACGTAAAAACAGTCAAATAAAACACAAGTATGGATCTGAATGAGTCGAATGATTAGATTTCTCGATCCTCAGCAGAGCTCGACTAAGAACTTTCGCTGTAGAGGATACTAGGGTTACAAAATCAGAACGATGAACACGCTTGAAAATACTTATCTAATCGTTACCTTCTAGAATGCATGCAAGCATCTATTTATAATAAACCCTAAACAAAACTCACGGATAGACAGGCCCATACCGGAGACAAAACTTGGACTTAGCTAACGAGCCCAAAAGACGCAACACAAAACTAGTCCTAACAGACACGATTCATGATGTTTCACATAAAGACATGGTTCTAGACCATTCTTTTGCCATAATAATTTTTGTTTGCCATATTCTCAAAATTTTACTATGAAAAGGGATGTCGTAATCATAATCAAATTTTGAGAACGCAATATATAGAATTTTCTTAAGTTGAACCAATCCAACATGAAAATCATATATATATTCTTGACTAAAGGTGATTAAAATCTCAATATAAGATCTTTAGAATGATTATAAACTCAATCTAAGCTTTTCATAATTGAAATGAAGGTTAATTTTCTCTCCTTTAATTATAGCAAAACAACTTTTTCAACCCCTGCAACCTCACGAATTGAAACATTAGTTTTCTATAATTAACATTGCTAACTTGCAATACATATCATAATTATCATGCTCCCACTAACATGATGATTATAAGCATAACACTTATGCTCCCACTAGCTTTGACATGTACTCAGAAATCAGCTATTGACTTTTTTTTACCAAAGTTCAGATTTCTGATACTCGATTGCTTTGATAAGACTTTATCAAAATCATACACCTTATCTTAGATAGCTCACATGTGTGTCTAAACAATTTCAGAACTATGAAAAGGGATTCTGTAATCATAGTCGTAATTGTTTAGGCCTTTGCTATTTCTCATAAGTCCATGTTAGTATGCCTACTAACAACTTTGAGAATGCAAAGATTACTATCTACTTACAAATCTACTTAGTGGATGTGTTTTCCTCACCATCATTTTCATGAATCGGAGAGAAACCTTATGACACTTAGATTTTTATGGTGTATGAGTTCCTACGCATATGAATTTGTCAAAACCATAATCACAAGACAAGGTTAGTGACAAATCTAAACTTATATGGATTGAACTTGTGCGATCTTTAAGTTCTTGCCATTTGGCAGCACAAGGGCCTGCCATAGCTTCCAAGTTGTTATGCAACCAATTGAGAACTCTAAGAACTCATATGCAGAGCCAACTTTAACTGGAATGGGCACAGAATATCTCAACACGATAGGTTATAAACCTCATGTCGTGTGCTAGTGAAGAACCTTAGGTTTTATTCTTGATTAGTTCTTGAGACTTTCAAGACCTTTAAGACTCCCACTGTCCTCTTGACATATAAGACCCTCTTGTTAAATACTCAAGGGATAGTGCGGATTCTTATCAAGACAAACACTTCACACAATTGGTGTAAGTTGGTCTTTGTTTTATCCAAAACATCACAACTTACCAACTTCAAATGTACAAGAGTAGGACACTTTTACTCTTACATTTGACACGTGTTTTTAAACCTTTCATTAAGATATGTCACTCAAGTTACAATCTTAGAGTATGACTCTAAGAATTTTTTTGGAACGAAGTATGACTCATCTTCTTGATTTGACCACTTCAATAATTCATAACTCCTCTTCTTAGCTATCAGAATGCACTTAGAGGATGAATTGTGATAAGGTCTCTTAGTCATTAAGATGATCATATAACATGATACTAAAGTACTCTCTCATCTTTTCAGATTTGAGAAACTTTTATCCTTCTGCCTAATTTGATTCTTCTCATTCGTTCTACCATACATCGAGACTTTTCCAATGCTTCAGAATTATACATAGACTTATAAGTATAACCATATTTACTAAACTTTAGTAAATCATGACGAATAGTCTTATCGATTATTTTTGGTGGGCTTGATCAGTGCACATGATTGTGTACTTGATCCCTTTAGTCCTTTACTTGACTCACACATCCATGTGATCAAGTAATTAGTCTTAATTTTCCAATGCTTGAAATTTCTCATTCATCAAACTATACAACTTGCGTGATTCCAAGTTTCGGTCCAATTGAAACTTGGGTGATGAGAATCTTTTCTTATTTGGTAAATTTAGACATTACCACAAATGAAAGAATCAATTTCATATTTCCAGTCTTGCTATTAATGGAATCTTATAAGCAACAAAAATTTTCACAGATGCCATTGTAAGGGTATTTTAAAATAAATAAAATCAGAAATTTTCCTTTTATTTTAAAACTTTGCAGAAAAACTAATGCTTACAATCCATATGAAAAACTTGTTGTTATCTATTCCTAAGCAATATCTCATAACTCCTAAGAAGTAGCTCAAGAATCCGATCTTCAAACTATGCGATAGAAATCCATCTACGCGATCAGATTCAGCATATTATTTCTTTAAGTTTCTTCTGTTCTCTTTGATTCTTAAAACATCAACATGTGACCCACTCACATCATGTATCAGGAATCTCAGAGTAGAAACTTAACAGAGTTAGACTATGGACTTTACCTGAAATAAAGTCAAACCCATTGACTTTACCATCCTTAGGTAAGTTTGGCAGCTTCGTAACCAATGCCCCTTCCTTTAGCAATTTAACATATGGGCTCTTTGATAATGATACATGGGACTATCACAGACTTAGCATTTCTCTTAACCATTTGGTCAACCAAGTTGACTATGGCCAATCCCTTTCCATTGGGAAGAGAATGCTTTTTCTGGATTTCCAGTGTCACCATTGTCAATGTCCATAAAGTTTTCGGAAGTCGATCTTCTAATCAAATTTGCTTTACTAGCCTTCTAAATCATTGTTGATTCAGCAATACCAAGCAAATAGATAAGATCATTAAGGGTCTTGTCATAGTCTGTTTCATAGGAGTCCCAAAGGAACTTACTATGTAACTTAGAAACTCATTGAACCACCAACTTTCTCAAGACTTTGACACCTAACTCTCCCGGTTGTCTATATGTGACTTTATCTCCAAGATGTGATCACACCTAGACCTTGCCTTGCCAATAGGGCTTGAGTGACCTTGAACTTGTGGGTTAGGGAAAATAATTGGAGGTGGAGGAAGTGAAGTTCCAATAGATTTGGGAAGATCACAGATGTCTGAACTAGACATCTTTTGGGAGATATTCAAGTTTAGTTGATTTAAAAGTCCTTAATATAACACCCAATATGAAATATTAAGGCTAGGACCCTACAACCTATTTTATAACTCGGAAGAGGGATGCCGTAATCCAAGTTATAAAATAGTTTAAGGTAAATGACGATTTACCAATTTCCACCATGAAAAACGAAATATAATTAAGTTTTAATTGGATTTGAAACTCCTAGATCTTTTGAGATTCATTGAAGTTTTCAATGGCATGTTTCAATATCGAGTGTGCCCTTCAGGTTTTGTGACTGGGATGCCGAGGATCACAAAACAAGGTGTGAAGTAACCATGCAAATCACTTGGCACTCTTAAATGTTTATCACCCAACCGGTGTGCCGGTAAACCACACACGCTCCACCAGCCTATGATAAACTTTAAGAAAACCCTTTGCCTACCTTGTTAAATCAAGCTAGTGTGCCGGTAAACCACACACGCTCCACCAACCGACTTAAGCAAAGTGCAAAGTGTAATTTCATGGGCTAGCACCTTATTCACATTTTCCTAAGTAACTAAGATTGGGTATTTATAAAAGGTTTAGTTACTTAGTATTTATCATTAATACTTTTAATGAAGGGAGAACTTAAAGTATTTGTCCTACCCGTTCGGCTAACGACCCTCCACCATTCAAGGAAGCGGTGGGTGAGAGTGGACACCCATTAAACTGCCATTTTATAGGCAGTAACCTTATGCCCCCCTTATAGACCGGCTTGGTGAATGAGGCCTACTAACGGTAAGACTGACTTTTACTCTTATACATATATATATATATATATATATATATATATATATATATATATATATATATATTATTAACTTATAATATTATAAAGTATAAGGGTTGAATTTTAACTTTTTAAATTCTAAGGGCTTGACATGGAATTTAAGTATTCGTAAGAGAAAACTTTTCAAATTCCAAAACATGAGGGCAAGTTTTGAAACTATTCAAAACTAATTAATTCCATAACTTATGTGTTTAAAGTAGTGTTAATTAAAAGACTTCAAGTTCCATAACTTGAGGACAAGTTATGGAAGACTTTAAACTAATAAAGAATGTAACTTTTCTTTATTTTTATCACTTATGGAACTAATTAAGGTTACAGTTATTTATTTATTTATTATTTAATGAAGAGACTCTTGGTCCTCCATAACTTGAGGACAAGTTATGGAGTCATAAAACCATTTAATTAGAAATAGACTCTTCATTTTTGTAACCTTTGCCAACTTTTATGAGTTTTATGATTCTTAAATGTGACTTTTCATATAACTTGAGGACAAATTACAATAACACACTTTGGAATCAACTCTTAGATTAAAACGGATTGAAATCAACTATTTCACACAACTTTTCTATTAATCTAAGCAACTCATAAGAACAAGATAATTCAAATCACACTTTTTCATGTAATTAGTCTAAACCTTAAACTAATACAAAACATGAATCTATTGACAATTATCTTTGAAATTGGATTAGCATGAACATTACCACATCAAAAACAAGTTTATTAGTCCAAAAACATCTTAGGGTAATGTTCCTAGTCTAATTCCAGCCAAAAAAAGTCAAATTTATGCTGTCTGGGGGTCCAACTCGTCGAGTACATGAACCAACTTGACGAGTTGGATCGATTTTGACCACTTTTAGGCATGGACTCGCCGAGTCTCCTGATGGACTCGCCGAGTCTAATGATCAGACAACAAATAGCTTCGATTTTTTGAGCATTCTAACACTCCTAAGTGTACATGCAACCCTAAATACCTTGGATCTATGTTTTCTCTATTATACATGCAAATATGAACATCCAAAGTATTATTCTAATCTAGCATACAAAACAATGAATATAACAAGATAGAATACATACCTCTTTGATGTAGAATTTCCTCAAGAAGCTTGAGTGCCTAGTGCCTCAAGTGTGACACCTCAAATGGCTCACACAATATCAATTGCTTTTGGAATAACCTTGAGAGAAATGTAGAACACTTGAAAATCGGCTAGCTCTTTTCTTCTTCACACTAGTGTCGTTTTTGCCAAGAGTATGATCTTTATATAGTGTTACAATTAGTGTAAACCCTAATTGTTATGACTTTCCATTTCCTTGGATCCATGGGTTCAAAGATACCATGGAGCATCCATGGAGCATCCTATGGGTTTTACCCCAACTTGACAATCAACCCATATATTTAATTAGTCTTCTTTTGATCACTTAACTAATTCTAGATTAATTCTTGATCAATACTAATTAAATAATCCTATTAATATATTAGAACTTATAATATATTAATCAACCTTAAGTATTATTTCTCTCATTATAGTCTATCCAAATGCATGATGCCATGCAACCCAAATGGACCATGCCGGGTCAGGTCAAGTCTTACCAATTATAGTTATGGACTTAGACATTAATCCAATAGTCTCCCACTTAGGTAAGTCTAAAACTATTATTGCGTATGACTTCAAGAACCAACTGGGAATCGTAGCTCTCAAAAGCTTCTGTCGAACTCTGACCTTGCCAATGATCTCTGACCTTTGTCACTGACTTGTCCATTAGATAAGGGATCATATATTCCTCCATTCTAGATATCATATGGACTGAGACATGGATTGTAAATCATTCTCTCTGTCCATATTATTTAACTAGTATTGATCAAGAATTAATTTAGAATTAATTAAGTGATCAAAATGAACTAATTAAATATGGACTCTTATATATATGGAATGGGCCAAGTTCATTTAGGTTAGGCTAAGCTTTCATGGATAGTCCATGGAGTGTTTCACCCATGGATCATATGAAATGAAAGGTCATGGGTTTAACCCTAGTCTCCATACTAGATAAAGATGTCCTTGGTTGGTGAAATTGGCACTAGTGTGGTTACACTAAGAGGGCTAACCGATTTCACTAGAGAGAACCAAGTATCCATATTCTCTAAAGTCTTCCAAGGTGTTTTGGTGATTTGTGATTCCACTTGAGTCTTCCACACTATTGGGGCTAAGCTCTTAAAGTTTGAAGACATCAAGCTACATTAAAAGGTATGTCATCTAACTAGTACTCTGTAGTATAAGAGCTTCATAATATGCTAGTTAGGATTTAAGCCTTGGAAAGTTCTTATTTGCATGTATAATAGAGAAAAACATAGATCCAAGGTTTATAGGGCTGCATCTACACCATAGGGGTGTTAGAATGCTGAAAACCCAACAGTGGTATCAGAGCCTAGGCTTGTTTTCTTGTTATCCTTGCAAAGCTGCTTAAAAAATCGAGTTTTTATGCTGTCTACTCAGCACACTCACCGAGTCCACTGATGGACTCGCCGAGTCCAAGACAAAATGCATCCAACTCGCCGAGTTCATTCGTGCGCTTGTCGAGTTGGACCCCCAGACAGCATAAATTCGACTGTTTTGGTTGGAATTGGACTAGGAACATTACCCTAAGATGTTTTTGGACTTATAAACTTGTTTTAGATGTGGTAATGTTCATGCTAATCCAATTTCAAAGATAATTGTCAATAGATTTATGTTTTGTATTAGCTTAAGTGTTATGCTAATTACATGAAAAAGTTTGATTCCAATTATCTTGTTCATATGAGTTACTTAGATTAATAGAAAGGTTGATTGATTATGTGTCTTTGATCCATTTTTATCTAATAATTGATTTTAAAATGTGTTTGTGTAACTTGTCCAAAAGTTACATGAAAAGTCACATTAAAGATTCTTAAAACTCATGAAGGACGGCGAAGGTTACAAAAATGAAGAGTCTTGTCTCATTGAATGGTTTTATGACTCCATAAATTGTCCTCAAGTTATGGAAGTTCAAGAGTCACTTCATTAAGTAATAAAATGTGTAGCCTTAATTAATTTCATAAGTTATAAAATAAAGAAAAGTTAATTCTTTTATTAGTTTAAAGTCTTCCATAACTTGTCCTCAAGTTATGGAACTTGAAGAGTTTTTTTAATTAAAACTACTTTAAACACCTAAGTTATGGAACAGAAAAGTTTGAAAGTTACAAATCTTGCCCTCAAGTTTTTGAATTTGAAAAGTTTTCTCTTATGAATACTTTAATTCGAAGTTTAGCCCTTTGAATTTTAAAAGTTAAAATTCAGCCCTTATACTTTATAATATTATAAGTTAATAATATATATATATATATATATATATATATATATATATATATATGTATGTATGTATGTATAAGAGCAAGTCAGTCTTACCGTTAGTAGGCCTCATTCACGAAGCCGGTCTATAAGGGGGGTATAAGGTTACTGCCTATAAAATGGCAGTTTAATGGGTGTCCACTCTCACCCACCGCTTCCTTGACCGGTGGAGGGTCGTTAGCCAAACGGGTAGGACAAGGACTATAATTCTCCCTTCATTAAAAGTATTAATGATAAATACTAAGTAACTGAACCTTTTATAAAAACACAATCTTAGTTACTTAGGAAAATGTGAATAAGGTGCTAATCAATGAAATTACACTTTGCACTTTGTTTAAGTCGGTTAGTGGAGCGTGTGTGGTTAACCGGAACACTAACTCGTATTTAACAAGGTAGGCAAAGGGTAACTTAATGTTTATCATAGTATCGATGGAGCGTGTGTGGTTAACTGGTACATCGATTGAGGGGTAAACACTTAAGGGTACCAAGTAATTTGCATGGTTACTTCACAACTTGTTTTGTGATCCTCGGCATCCCAGTCATAAAACCTGAAGGGCACACTTGAGATTGAAACATGCCATTGAAAGTTCATTGAATCTCAAAGATCTAGGAGTTTCAAATCCAATTAAAACCTAATAAATTATTTTGTTTTTCATGGTGGAAATTGGTGAATTGTCATTCACCTACCTTCAAATATTCTTTAGCTTGGATTACGGCATCCCTCTTTCAAGTTATAAAATAGTTTGTTGGGTCCTAGCCTTAATATTTCATATTGGTGTTATATTAAGGACTTTAAATCACCTATCTTGAATATCTCCCAAAAGATGTCTAGTTCAGACATCTATGATCTTCCCAAATATCTTGGAACTTCACTTCCTCCACCTCCTCCAATTATTCTCCTTAACCCACAAGTTCAAGGTCACTCAAGCCCTATTGGCAAGGCAAGGTCTAGGTGTGATCACATCTTGGAGATGAAATCACATACTGAAAAGCCGGGAGAGTTGGGTGTCAAAGTCTTGAGAAAGTTAGTGGTTCAATCATTATCTAAGTCACATATTGAGTTCCTTTGGGACTCCTATGAAATAGACTATGACGAGTCCCTTAATGATCTTATCTATTTGCTTGGTGCTGCTAAATCAGAAATGATTTAGTGTACTAGTAAAGCAAATTTTATTAGGAGATCAACTTCCCAAAACTTTATGGATAGGGACAATAGTAACACAGGAAATCTGGAAATGCATTCTCTTCCCAATGGAAAGGGATTGACCATAGTCAACTTGGTTGACCAAACGGTAAAGAGAAAGGCTAAGTCTGAGATAGTCCCATGTACTATTACCTAAGGGTCCATATGTTTCTATTGCCAAAGGAAGGGGCTTTGGTTTTGAAACTGCCAAACATACCAAAGGATGGTAAAGTCAATAAGTTTGACTTTATTTCAAGTAAAGTCCATTGTCTAACTCTATTAAGTGCCTACTTGGAGATTCTTATTACATGATGTGGCTGGGTCACATGTTGATGTTTTAAGAATCAAAGAAAAAGTAAAGAAACTTAAAGGAAGAATATGCTGATTCTGATCGCGAAGATGGATTTCAATCGCATGGTTCGGTGATCAGAATTTTGAGCAGGTAGTTAAGAGTTATGATAGATTGCTTAGGAATAGATGACAACAAGTTTTCATATACATTTGCATTGTAACGATTAATTTTTCCGCAAAGCTTTAAAATAAAACAAAAGTTTATAATTTTATTTATTTTAAAATATCCTTACAATGGCATTTGTGGAAAAGAAGTGTTGCTTATATGATTCCATTAATAGAAATATTGGAAATATGAATTTGATTCTTTCATTTGTGGTAGTGTCTAAATTTACTAAATAAGGAAAGATACTCATCACCCAAGTTTCATTTGGATAGAAACTTGGAATCATGCAACTTGTATAACATGATGAATGAGAACTTTCAAGCATTTGAAAATTAAGACTAACTACTTGTTCACATAGATGTGTGAGTCAAGTGAAGGACTAAGGGATCAACTACACCTTCTTGTGCACTTGGCAAAGTCCACCACAAAAGATGGATAAGACTAGTCATCATGATTTACTAAGGTATAGTAAATATGATTATACTTACAAGCTTAAGTATAATTCTGAAACATTGGAAAATTTTCAATGTATGAGAGAACGAATAAGAAGAATCAAATTAGGTAGAAGGATAATAGTTTCTCAAATCTGAAAAGACGGGAGAGTACTTTAGTATAATGTTTTAAGATCATCTTAATGATTTTGATACCTTATCACAATTCATCCTCTAAGTGCATTCTGATAGCTAAGAAGATGAGCTATGAATTATTGAAGTGGTCAAATCAAGAAGACGAGTCATACTTTGTTTCAAAACAAGTCTTAGAGTCATACTCCAAGACTGTAAGTTGTGTGACATATCTTAAAGAAAGGTTTAAAAGACTTGTCGAATGTAAGAGTAAAAGTTTTCTACTCTTGTACATTTTAAATTGGTAAGTTGTGATGTTTTGGATAAAACAAAGACCAACTTAGGCCAATTGTGTGAAGTGTCTGTCTTGATTAGAATCCACACTATCTCTTGAATATTTGGCAAGAAAGTCTTATGGGTCAAGGAGACAGTGGGAGTCTAAAAGATCCTGAAAGGGTTTCAAGAAGTAATCAAGAACAAAAACTTGTATTTCATCACTAGCACACAACTAGAGGTTTATAACCTATCGTGTTGACATTTATGTGCCCATTCCAGTTAAGTTGACTATACATCTAAGTTCTACATGTTCTCAATTGTTTGTATAGCTACTTGGAAGCAATGGAAGGCCCTTGAGCTACCAGGTGGCAAGAAGTTAAGATTGCACAAGTGCAATCCATATGCATTAGGATTTTTTACTAACCTAGTCCTGTGATTATGGTTTTGACAAATTCACATGGATAGGAACACTTACACCATAAAATCTAAGTGTCATAAGGTTTCTCTTCGGTTCATGAAAATGATGGTAAGGAAACTCTTTCACTAAGTAGATTTTGAGTAGATAGCAGTTGTGGGAATGACAAAAGGTCTAAACATTATGATTACGACATCCCTCTTCATAATTGTTTAGACACACATGTGAGCTATCTAAGAGAGGTGTATGATTTTGCTAAAGTCTTATCAAGGCAATCTAGTATCAAAAATCTGAAGCTTGGTAAGAAAGTCAATAAAGTATTGATTTCTGGAAGTCTAGTTGATTTCTGGGTACATGTCAAAGCTAGTGGGAGCATAAGTGTTATGATATTAATCATCATGTTAATGGGAGCATGATAATTATAATAAAGGTTGCAAGTTAGCAATGTTAATTATAGAATACAAAAGCTATCAATTGGGAAAAAGTTGTTTTGCTATAATTAAAAGAGAGGAAATTATACTTCATCTTAAATCTAAAAGCTTAGATTGAGGTTTTAATCATATTTAGTGAAGAATGTATATGAATTTCATGTTGGAATGGCTCAACATAAGGAAATTCTATATATGGGTTCATTATTTGCATTCTAAAATTCGATTATGATTACGACATCCCTTTTCATAATCTGAATTATGAGAACTTGGCAAATAGAAATGCAAATATTATGGCAAAAGACTGGTTTAGTCTTTATGTGACACATCATGGATCGTGTCCCATATGCATCGAATATAGGATCGATTACATGTGCTATATTTGTCCTTTCTAAAATTTTCCAAATGCCTAGGGCATTAAGAAGGAAAAGGTCTAGAATTGGATATGACTAAAATGATTAAGCAATTGTCGAGGACAATCAAAGGTTTACCAAAGATTGGTTGCTCAAGGACAATTGGAAGTATAGTATTAATTCTGGAAGGACCATATTGACATAATCTGTAAGGAGGCAACTCTTGTCCAGAAGTGATAGTCAAAATGGAATATGGAAATGCTTCAAAGTTAGAAAGTATTCAATCTGTATGATTAGGAAACTTAATGCAAGAAGGATGTTTCCAAGGAGTTGATCTCCTTTGGAATACTCTATAATGATTGTTGCCAAGTCTTTGTGAACTTGTGCATAATAATCACAAGAGGATCAATGCATATAAGTTTAGAATCTAACAGATTTCAGTAAATGGAATGAATTTGGAATTCTTGCATTTGCAGTAAGGAATTGGGACTGTGAAATGAGAATCATTGGAGTTATGTTCAATCGATCGAGTTCACAAAGTAAGGATCATAGACAAACATAGAGTGCATACTTGGTGTATGGCAAAGCTATGGTTTTAGAAAAAACATAGTGTACATGCTTGGAGCATTGGACAACTAGTGTCTTTTAATTCAAGTACAAGGTTGATAAAACCGAAACAATGAATAATGAGTAATCAGTATGGTGATAAATAGAAAGTGTTTTATTTATATTCATAGGTTTTGATACCATATTAGATTCATTTATTTTTGTGTTTCATTTTGCATGTTTTGACTTCCATAATAACTAGATTATTCTTCCGGAATGACTAAGTTATTCAAATCATCCACAGTCGGTCATATGTTGGAAGTAGATATTAATCAAGACTGTCATTGTGACAACCGTCAATTTTCGGTCAAGTCAAAGTCAACTAAAGTCAACAAGTCAAACTGGTCAACTCAATTTGCCGTGAGTACTAGAGTTTACGTTATGTAATTTCTAAACAACTCTCTATTCTAATGAGAGATCATAAATCGAAAAGTGCGTACATCTGGATCTCCTTAACCTAAAACGGTGGTACGTGGAGAGTCAAACCGATAAAACAATGTTACATACTCATCGGGAGTATGCAAGATCCTTAAACAAGGCTTAACGGGGTTTACGGACCTTGTAGTGCGAAGCCGGACACTCAAAAAGGTCAGCAATGAAACCTCTCTCAATCATTTTCACTCCATCTCTTCTTATCAGAAATCTCTCCCAAATCTCTCCAAGAATGTGAAATCTCTCCAAGTATGTCAAATCTCTCCCAAATCTCTCTAAGAAAGTGAAATCTCTCCCAAATATCTCTCTGTATGTGAAATCTCTCCAAGTATGTCAAATCTCTCCCAAATCTCTCTAAGAAAGTGAAATCTCTCCCAAATATCTCTCTGTATGTGAAATCTCTCCAAGTATGTCAAATCTCTCCCAAATCTCTCTAAGAATGTGAAATCTCTCCCACATATCTCTTTGTATGAGAAATCTCTCTAAGAATGTGAAATCTCTCCCACATATCTCTTTGTATGAGAAATCTCTCCAATAATGTCAAATCTCTCCCAAATCACTCTAAGAATATGAAATCTCTCCCAAATATCTCTCTGTATGTGAAATCTCTCCAAGTATGTCAAATCTCTCCCAAATCTCTCTGAGTATGTGGAATCTCTCTCAAATCTCTCTCGAAATCTCTCCCAACTTTCTATAATCACTCGGGGCATTCCGACCCTCAAATTTGGCGAAAACAGCCCAAAAACGGAAGTCTACGCGAAAAACGGACTTAAGGAGCCGAAACCACTCTTAGGAACCGAAACCCCTCTTAGGAACCGAACCCTTCTGAGCCGAAGGCTGCTGAACCGAACCCGAAAGGTCCTCTCGGGCCCGAACCTCGCATGCCTCAACCGAACCCAAACGTTCGGCACCTTTCGGATCTGACCTCTTCTCTTCTAATGGCTACCGAACCTTCCCTTCTGACCACCTTCGCTTCTAACCCTCGCTTCTGAGCTTCGGACCGAACCCTCGGCCTAGGACCCTTCGCATCTCGCCTCTGGTTCGCATCTCGCTTCCGGCTCAGCACCAACCATGACCGAACCTCGGCCTAGGGACCGAACCTCGGCCTAGGACCGAGAGGCCTCGCTGGGAAGCCTTTTTCTCCCGGTTTTCGATTAAATTCGCGTTTTAAGCCTGTTTTTAATTATTTTAGCACGGGATTTTCACCCAAAACTTTATTTTAACATATAAGGACCTTTAATTATTAATTAATCATGTTTTAAAAATAAAACCTTATCCAAGAGAGTGGGTGAAGTACAAAGGTAGAGTGTTGACTTTACCTTATTTTATGACACAAGCAACCACTCCCATACCCACTCCATCTCACTATTCACCACCAGCCTATCCCTAGTCACTTCATAGGTCCTTTCTCACTATTTTCAACTATTCCCACGTTCTTAGGGCTGGAACATCTATCCTCTCTCCTCACACTTTAATCATTTTCTCATTTTTACCAAGAATCACACTCCAAACTCTCTCATCTTTTTTCTCTCTAATTCGAGAATTTCAAGACATACTCCAAGACTCTTCTCCTACAATTAGTAAGTATCATCATCTTTCTTATGATTATTACACATCCTCCTACTCAAAATCAAAGATTGCTTACACAAACATCATCACATTCTTGTTAGATCTTCGAATCTTCAAGTGATTCTTCAAGTGTTCTTGGGTTGAACACTTCTCTTCTTCAACACTTACCTACGGAAATCACTCAAGGTGAGTTCATACCCCTATATTTTCATGTTTTCTCATGTTTTTAGGGGGGGAATACAAGTTAAAACACCAAGAACATAACTACACTTTTCTAACAGCCTTCATCAGAAAAGTTCAACTCCATTCACGGACTGTTTTGGAGCACTTAAACATTTTAGTTTTCAAAACTGTTTTAGGTGTAAGTAGTTCCAGTTCTTAGCTTTAAAATGACTACTTGCATATCTCCATACAATTTTTCTACAATTTATGGTGATTTTTACAAAACTGCCTATCATTTCAAACACCAATCCGGACCAGTCTGTGATTATGGACTTTTTCACCCAAGTTGGAGATCATTAAAAATCATGATAAAAATTATTAGTAAACTAGACTCATTTTAGGAACTCTCAGAATTTACGGATCTAGTTTTCGAATTCGTATGATTTTTCTATGACTTTTCAAAAACAGTGTAGAAAGGTTGAAAATTTGTTAACAGCTTATAACTTTCTTAACACTTTGTATTATGTTGAGCAAAGTGTATAACGATAAGTTCTAAATATTGAATGTGTTTCCTTGTTAGTTTATCATCATAAAATGAAACATAGTCATTCATGATAAGATTATTCATTATTTTAGAACACGTATATTAAGCTATAATGAGCATAGTTTATGGATTCATAGCATTAAGGCATTTTCATAAAAGAATTCTTATACATTACAAACGTTTTGGATAAACTATAATAGGTATAGTTTATGTATCATTTACTTCTCAAACTTATTTACCAAAGGTTTTCAATTTAGTTCACGTAAATCTGTTAATGAATAAATTTGTGAGTCATTCCCTTCGGGTTACTTCCAAAGTAACAAAGTCAAAAAGTCCTGTAAATTGTAACCAGAGTCTCTTGTAGGGAGAACGTGATAGTTGTGTATAGATCTATATTGGGTTTGACAAACCCACACCAGAGCTGCTTGCAACAGCTAGACCGGCAGGTCTGTGGTGACAAGTGTCATTTAACGGCGACACCTGAAGAACGTCGTATTACGAGGCCGTCTATGTCAAGTATGGTTATGATAGCTCACATGTGGTATTAACAATCATAAGATTTACGGGTTCTAACTTTAAATTAGCGAGTTATGTCTATTTAGCTCACTGAAATTACTTTAAGTATGGAAAAATACTTATACGCCTTCATATCAAAAAGGGTTTTATGTCGATTTAAAATCACTTTTACATCAACAATTACATACTTTATTGTATACTTTCGGTCTTGGTATTTAAGACTAGACATCATTCATTACGGGATTTTTCTCACATCAGAAAGGGTTTTATGCCGATTTAAAACCACTTTTATATCTTTAAGTATGACAAATAGTTGTTCATTTTCGGTCCTGGTATTTAGGACTACATAACTTTTGTAAGGAAAATATTGGATTTTTCTTGGTATCATACATCTCTTTACAAAGATCGATTTTCAAACTCTTACTGTCAAAAGCTTATGAACTCACCAACCTTTGTGTTGACACTTTTCAAAACTACTTGTATTCTCAGGAATTCAGTGAAACAGGAAATCAACCATGTTTTGAGGATGGGACGATAAATCGTCGAACAGTTCATTTTGTATCATTATGTAATTGATTTGAATCATGTAAACATATATTTCGGTGTAACTTTTTCAATTATATTTATGATGGTTGTATTTACTTTGAGCACTATTATACTCGTTGTTGTGATACTCTACATGAAGTCCTGCACCCCCGGACGTTTCCGCCATCCTTGGTTTGGGGGTGTGACAGTCATGGGTTGGCTTGTAGTGGTCCAAGTTGGTGGACAAAGTTGTGATACAACACTCATGAGTGCTCATAAGTTTTGAGTATTGGATTCAACCTGGGCTCATTTGAATCACTTCATGGATTTTATCACGAGGGATCATGAGACGATAATATCTTATATTCTTCAAACCTAGAGATATGAGTTTTACTATGAGTTGATAGTACATTGATTGCATGAAAACGCATTGGTAACTCGATGTTATAAAATGTGCCTTTGTGTATGATTCAACAAGTAGCAGAATAAGCCATATGAGTCGAAGTTTATCCATTCCTTTTGACTTCGGGATAAAAGCGATATTTGTGGGCCCCTCGATGATTTAATGATGACACATGTGAGTGCTTGGCCAAGCCAGGACTGATTTGATTTGTTCAATCAGTCAGTCATCATGAATTGGAAATCGGGAAACAACAAATGGACAGAGAGAATGATTATAATCCATGTCTCAGTCCATATGATATCTAGAATGGAGGAATATATGATCCCTTATCTAATAGACAAGTTCGTTGACAAAGATCAGAGTTCGACAGCGGCTTTAAGAGCTACGATTGCCAGTTAGGTTTTGAAGTCATACTCAATAATAGTTTTAGATTTATCCAAGTGGGTGACTGTTGGATTAATGTCTAAGTCCATAACTATATTTGGTATGTACTTGACCCGACCCGACATGGTCCATTTGGGTTGCACTTCACCAACACACTTTATATGGATAATCTTTTGAGAATAGTATACTTATGATTAATATTAATATATTATAAGTTCTAATATATTGTCACACCCCCAAACTGGAACGGCGGAAACGTTCGGGGGCGGATGACTTCATGTGGTAACGTAACAATTGAATACATAGTAATGAAAGCAATATAACCATCATATATATAATTGAAAGTTTACATTGTTAAAAGATACATGTTCAAAACCAATTACAATATGATGCAAAAATATGAATTTAAACTGGCATGGCGCCGTATCGTCCCTTCTTCAAAAGCTGTTTTTTACCTATAATTACTGAATCCCTGGGACATACAAGTGGTTTTGAAAGAGTGGCTCAACATTTAAGCTGGTCAGTTTCATAAGTATTAAATGAAAACGTTTGTATGAAATGAAATGTTTTGTTTTTGTTTGTTTGTTCCTAGAAAATCCCATATTTTTTACTAGCATAAATGTAACCTTCTATCAAGACCAATGTTTGTTTCTCGAAAATTTATGTTTTTCCGTATGTGGTTAGTGGTTTGGAAGTTCCAAAATTGTATCATAATAAGATTTTTCATGCCTAAAGTAGTTAATTTATGTATGTATAAAATTTTCAATACGTCTGAAAAACCCCGTAAATCAATGTATTTTTAATACTCCATGTGAGTTTTATAACCATGCTATTGACTAGAAATGCCTATACACAACGTTCTTCAGGCGTTGGAATGTTCTGACGTTTGTCACCCCAAATGGTGTACTGTAGCTAACAGTCAGGGCGCGGGGTTGTCAATCCCGTATAGATCTATACACAAAGACCATACTCCCCCTCCAAGGGATTCTGGTAT
Source organism: Lactuca sativa (assembly GCF_002870075.4). NCBI lineage: Eukaryota > Viridiplantae > Streptophyta > Magnoliopsida > Asterales > Asteraceae > Lactuca > Lactuca sativa. The sequence continues at coordinate 82,888,269 of NC_056624.2, forward strand.
ATAATACAGGACTTGAAATGTGTACTCGAACGTACATGAAGTTAATGTCTCACAAAACTTTGTATAAAACAGATATACGTGTGAAAGTAACTTCTTGAAATAGTGTTTCTAGTATGTAAAAGTTCGTGATGTTCTCGTAAGACTATACCTATTATAGTTTTCTAAATGTGTGTCTCGTCTGTATTGTAAACCTTAGTGAAATTCTCCCTTGTTATGAAAAGTATAACTTTTGTAGTACCAAAAATGGACACATATACATACAATATAAGCAGAGTGTTTGATTTATATATATAACAACATTTTTCATTTCAAAAGACAAGATGTTATCGTGATATGTTCTGCATAAGAAAGTTTCCCTATAATAGTTATAAATCACATATGATTCCATTCATAAAAAGTGTATAATGAATCTTTATATAACACACGATAATAATCTTGTGTTTTACTTGTATTTCCCCCCTTAAAAGCATATAAAAGCATTTATAAAACATTTAAAAGTGTGGATTATAAGGGTATGAACTCACTTGAAAGATCGAAGAAGGCGAGATGAAAACCGAGCAGAATTTCGACACGAGAAAGCGGATTTTCTCGGGATTCTCGGGAATCTCGCGAGCAGAAACGACCTTTGGGACTTGAGCAAGGAAACCGGGCTTCGGGATAGCACGTGCACGGAAAATGAGGCAAGAATGCAAGAAAGTTGAGAGAAATTAAGCCATTTCTTCGGAACCCTTGCATCCCTTTTATAAGGGCTGGGAACCGCCTCGGTACACTGGGCGTACGCGAGTATGCTGGGCGTACGTGTGCGTCATGCGTGACCTCCTCCTCGATTGCCTCGGAGCTTCGGATGCGACGGGGCATAGCCTCGCATAGGGGCGACGTGGACGATCCGAGGCCTAGTCCTCGAGTACGCTGGGCGTACGAGTGTACGCTAGGCGTAACTCGGATCGACCTGGGGACTCCTCCTTCAGATAATACCGAGATTAAATAATAAAATTTATATTTTGTTTATTTTATAAACTTCAAAAATTCATAACTTCTTCATATGAACTCTGCTTTTGACGTTCTTTATATGCACGCATAGGTGAGACTACGCTCTACAACTTTCGTTTAGATTCCGTCGGCAAATTTTGAAATTATTTTTATTATTTATTTTTAAAAGGTCGCGGTAAGAAAACTTCATTTAGAAATTCATAACTTCATTATCTGACGTCTGATTTTGCCAGACTTTTTACCGTTGTAATACCATTGTCGAGACCTTCGATTCTCATTTATGTCATTCCGGCCAAACGTCACTCTATCTCCGTTTCGAGTTTTTAGTTGTCTGTCGCTACGCCGAACTTGGAAAAATCATAACTTCTTTATACGAAGTCAGATTTGGGCGTTCTTTTTACGTACGATCATGGTTTAATGTCATCTAACATAGTAGGTAATTAATTTGATATTTTTAAACATTTTATTTTCGAAGTTAATTTTATTATATCAAAAGTGGTTACAATACTTGACTTTTTAGGTCATTACATAGAGTTGAAATATCAGGTTGTCACATCATCCCCCGTTAGAGGGAATTTCGTCCCGAAATTTAAAGTAAGAAAGATACTTGTGAATTAGAGAAAAAGATGTGGGTACTTTTGTTTCATCTGATCTTCGCGTTCCCATGTGAATTCAGGTCCTCACTTGGCATTCCAGCGAACCTTCACGATGGGTATGCGACTTTGTTTCGTTTTTTTGACCTCTCGGTCCATGATTTCTACTGGTTCTTCCACAAAGTTGAGGCTCTCGTTGATCTCGATCTCGTCGAGTGGAATAATAAGAGTCTCATCGGACAGACACTTTCTCAAGTTAGAGACATGGAAGTTTGGATGTATGTTACTAAGTTCACGTGGTAGATTAAGCTTGTACGCTACAGGGTCGATTCTGGCGAGAATCTTGAAAGGCCCTACATACCTTGGATTTAGCTTTCCATGCTTTCCGAAGCGTATCAAGCCCTTCCAGGGTGAGACCTTCAATAGAACACGGTCTCCTACCTAGAATTCCAAAGGTTTCCTCCTTTGGTCAGCATAGCTTTTCTGTCGGTCTCTAGAGGCTTTCAACCGTTCACGAATCTGAACGATCTTCTCTGTCGTTTCCCGTATGATTTCCGGACCGTTGAGAGTGCTTTCAGGAACTCGTCCTTTAGCTAACTGTGTGTCGCCAACTTCAGTCCAGCACAGAGGGGACCTGCACTTACGGCCATAGAGGGCTTGAAATGGAGCAACCTTTATGTTCGTATGATAACTATTGTTGTATGAAAATTCGACAAGGGGTAAATGGATATCCCATGCCTTTCCAAAGTCAATCACACAGGCTCTCAGCATATATTCTAAGGTTTGTATCGTTCTCTCACTTTGCCCGTCTGTTTGTGGATGGTAGGCTGTACTCATGTCTAGCCTAGTCCCTAGGGAACTTTGTAGTGACTGCCAGAACCTTGACGTGAATCTACTATCTCTATCGGAGATAATGGATATCGGAACACCATGCAGTCGCACTATTTCCTTTATGTAAGTTCTTGTAAGTCTCTGCATCTTGTCAGTCTCTTTGATTGGTAGAAAATGCGCGGATTTGGTCAATCTGTCGACGATGACCCATATGGTATCGAGTCCATCCGTTGTCTTGGTCAACTTGGTTATGAAGTCCATAGTAATTCGTTCCCATTTACATTCCAGTATCTACGGTTGTTGCAGTAATCCTGAAGTTTTCTGATACTCGACCTTAACCTTAGCGCAAGGAAGGCATTTACTTACGAAGGTAGCAATTTGTACTTTCATGTTAGGTCAGCAGTACAGTTTCTTAAGATCCAGATACATTTTATCTGAACCTGGGTGAATGGAATACCTCGTGTTGTGTGCTTCGGTCATGACCACGTCTCTGAAGCCACCATGTCTCGGTGTCCAGATACGGTCCATGAGATAATATGCTCCCCCACCCTTGATTTCTAGATTCTTTTATGTTCCTCTCAGGGATTCACCCGCCACATGTTCAGGTTGCAAAGCTTCCAGTTGAGCCTCCTTAATTTGTGTGGATAAGTGGGAATGGATAGTCATAGTCAGATATTTGACTCTCCGACTAGTGTATTCTTTTCGACTGAGGGCGTCATCTACTACATTGGCCTTGCCAGGATGATAACGAATATCACATTCGTAGTCATTGAGTAGCTCGACCCATTGTCATTGTTGCATGTTGAGCTCCTTCTGATCGAAAATGTGTTGAAGGCTCTTGTGGTCGGTGAAAATAGTACTTTTTGTTCCGTACAGGTAGTGAATCCATATCTTCAAAGCAAATACCACTACTCCTAACTCAAGATCGTGTGTAGTATAGTTTAATTCGTGTATCTTAAGCTGACGGGAGGCATAGGTAAAAACCTTCCCTCTTTGCATAAGAACACAAACAAGTCCTTGATTTGATGTATCGCAATATACTATGAAATATTCTATCCCTTCGGGGAGGGATAGTATCGGTGCGGTGCACAAGCCCTGTTTCATTGTTTGGAACGTTTTCGCTTGTTTTGCTTCCCAGTCAAAGGCCACGCCTTTCTGGGTTAATGTAGTAAGAGGTTTCGCAATGCTAGAGAAGTTCTTTATGAGTCTGCGATAGTAGCCAGCGAGACCCAGAAATTGACAAATCTCTGTAGGCGTCTTTGGTGTCGACCAGTTCTCAATGGCCTTAATTTTGGAGGGGTCCACGTGTATCCCTTTTTTGCAAACTAGGTGACCTAGAAATTCGACTCTTCGAATCCAAATTTCGCATTTAGAGAACTTCGTATACAGCTTCTCCGATCGTAGTGTTTCTAAGACTCTTCATAGCTCTTGACTATGTTTTTCCTTACTTCGGGAGTAGATAAGTGTATCATCGATAAAGACGATGACGAACTGATCCAAGTAAGGACGGCACACTATAACAACGTGAATTTTCAAAACAAAATTTTCATTTCTTAAAACATGTTTTCATCCAAATCAAGTCATAAAAATCCAATGTATCATATCATAATAGAAAACATATAAATCCCAAGATCATAAATCCTCCATTAGTGTGTACAGATCACGCCGACGCCTTCCCACGGTCCTCGCTAGTACCTGAAACACATAACACAACAACTGTAAGCATAAATGCTTAGTGAGTTCCCCAAAATACTACTTACGCACATACGCCTTTCCAGGCCATGACCTTCCGGTCCATGTGTCTCAGGGGACTTCCGTCCTGACCCGGTAAACCTTCCGGTCCTACCCGCGTCGACCTTCCGGTCCACATCACAATGCCTTCCGGCCCATGACATAAATGCCTTCCGGCCCATAACTCAATGCCTTCCTGCCCATATCAAGCATAGCATACATAGCACATACAAACGGTTAACTTAATTACATATAATGCATACAACTCATAACATATTCGACCTTCTGGTCACACATAGATACCCTTGCGGGTACAGTATAGTGAGAAGACTCACCTCGTAGGAAAACTAGAATCTCACGTGCTCACTATCTCCGAATCTCGAAATTAAGACCCAACCCCGCCTAATCATAACGAAATATCATTCTAATTAATATAGGCTTCCAAGACAAGCCTACACCCTTTTCATTATCCCACAGAGGGGTAAATAACCATTTCACCCCTCCTTGACTCAAAGTCCACATGTTGACCAAAACCCTAAAAGTCAACAAAAGTCAACAGACCACAGTACGCGGGGCGTACCAGCTTCTGTACGCGGGGCGTACATCGATGAACCACAATCGGGGGTCGCAACCCCTTACGCTGTGCGTACTGGGAGTTACGCCAGCGTAAATCCCTGATTCAAGCATACCATATTTCTTTGTCTTAAATGGTTAAGACGCTCCTTCAAGTTCCAGATCTGGCTCTCTTTAAGTCTCCTAACCCATAATGTCGGAACCTTTAAGCCTTGACATGGCTGTAAAGGCTCCTACACCCTCTAATACCTTTCTTTTCACCTCCAAAGATCTAGATATCATGCATTGCTAAATATTTACGTCCAAGATTACATTTTTATGAACATACAACTCAAATAGTACTGGAATATGATAGATCTAAGCCAATGGAGACTACTTGCTCATAAAATCTCCATCTTTGGGACCAAAAACCCTAGAAATTGGTCCAAGAAGCATATGATAAGAACTACAAGGCAAGATCTGAACTTTTTACCTCAGGAAGAAGCTCCAACCTTTGTTATCCTCGGATCTACACTTGTCCACCAGCTTCTAACCTCCACAATGGACTTCTCTTCTCTTTTGCTACCTTGAAATGACACTTTGAAGCTTAGAACACTCACACCCAAGCTATAAACGAAGGAAAAACTCTCTTATGGTTTCTTTCTAAAGGAGGGTGGCCGAGGGACAAAGCCATCTCATTCCTTTTATAGCCATCAAGCCAAGTTAGGGTTTTGGGTCTGGACCGGTTACGCCCGGCGTAACCTTGGGTATGCCCAGCGTAACCGGGTGACAACGCGTTCAAGAAGGCGCGCAACGTACTCTTTGTACGCCCAGCGTACTCTCCCAACACAAAGGCCAAAAATAACAATTATTTAAAAGATGAAGGGCTAATTGGTTGTAGCTGAATTTCGGGCAATTCCGGATGCTGCTCCCGCATCTCCGACTCGGACTCCCACGTCAGCTCGGACCCCTTCCGATGCTGCCACTGCACTTGCACCAAGGGCACTTCCTTGTTCCTCAGAACCCTAACCTCTCGATCCCTAATTGCCACCAGTCTCTCAACATAGTTCAGGCCCGCGTCCACCTGAATATCCTCTAATGGTACCACGGCCGACTCGTCGGCAATACACTTCCTCAACTGCGACACATGAAAGGTGTCGTGAATCTGACCCAGCTCTGCAGGTAGATCCAAACCGTAGGCTACCCTGCCTACCCTCGCGATTACCCTGAAAGGTCCAATATATCGAGGCCCCAACTTGCCCCTCTTCCTGAATCAAATTACTCCTTTCCAAGGAGAGACCTTTAAGAGTACAAGGTCACCAACCTGAAACTCGAGCTCGGACCGATGCCTGTCTGCAAAACTCTTCTGGCGACTCTGAGCGGTCAACAATCTCTGCCTGACCTGTTGTATCTTCTCTGTCGTCTGAAGCACAATCTCCATACTACCCATTACCCGTTGCCCCACCTCTCCCCAGCAGATGGGGGTCCGACACCTCCTCCCACACAACAGCTCAAAGGGTGGCATACCAATGCTCGAATGATGGTTGTTGTTGTACGAAAACTCTGCAGGGGTTAAATAGTGTTGGATTAGGTGTGTAAGCCCATAACTATAATTGGTATGTACTTGAATTGATAGCAGCACAGTCCTTTTGGGTTGCCCTCTAACCTAGCAATCGGACAAGGAAATTATGAAAGGAGAGATATTAATTTATTATAAGATTAATAAATTAATATAAATGAATTTATTAATATGTTAAAAGATTAATATATTAATAAGAAATCATTTATTTTAATTAATTGTTAGCCAGAAATTAATTAGAATTAATTTCGGGGTTAAAAGAATTAATTATAAGGTGTAGGGACTAGTTTGCAATTATCTAATAGTTGAGTGGAAGGCTCTAGAACCCCCTTGGATAAGGGTGGACGAAATCTTTAGGGGAAACCCTAATAATTTCGTCCATAGGGGCTTGGATAAGGCCCTTGGGTTTGCTTAGGCCCTAAGCAAAGGATAACTAGGGTTTCCCCTAAACCCTAGATCCCTCAGCTATATAAGGAGCCTCCTGGTTCATTTTTTGGTCACTCTTTTCTTTTGAAGAAACCCTAAGGGCCGAAATTTTGCATACTTCCTCTTCCCTCTCTCATCTACTTTCCTTCTTGCTAGTTTGGGTGTGATTCCATTAGAGGCATTACACTTGTGGTGCTAAGCTTCCAAGAAGATCAAGATCAAGATCAAGGGAATCATCAATTGTTTACTATAACAATTGAAAGGTATGTAATTACTAAACCCTAGTTTGTAAATTTCGATTATAGCCTCTCTCCTCTAGGGTTCTTGTTTTGCAATTCAAAGTTGTATGTTCAATAGATAAAACATAGATACAAAGTAGGTTGCATGTGAACTTAGGAATTGTTTCCTAGTTTATTTGTTTTACCTAAAACCCATCAGTGGTATCAGAGCCTGGTTTGTTTTAAATTGAATTGTTATAATTGTTGAATTGAAAATTAGGGTTTATAGCTATTAAACCCTAAAGGCCATTTTTTCGATTTTTAGGGTTGTGGATCTAAGGGTTTTTGAAAACCCTAGCCTGCAAAGAACCCTAATCGGAATTAGGGTTAGGGTTTTGAAAACCCTAGCCTCCTCCCTTGGAAATTTCAAAATATGCTATAAATATTAGGGTTTCTTTGTTTTGGATAATAGTTGCCTTATTGGATAATTAAGAAAAATAAGGAAATTATCCTATCCCCATATTTTCGAAATTTAGAAGGGATATGGATTAGGATTAAATTAATTGTTTAATTTAATTAGATAATCCTTAAAAGATTTAATAAATTAATTAAAAGTTAATTAATAGATAAATATTAAATCTAATTAATTGGTTTATTTAAATTTAAAAATTTAATAGTTTAAATTTCAAAAAAAAAATATTTATATAAACCCTTGGAGTTTTAAAATGTTTTAAAACACACCTTATATATATACTGTAGATAAAAGTTAAATATTATATATGTATAAGAATATGGTCAGTCAAATCGCTAGTATGCCTCATTCACAAAGCTAGTGTATAAGGGGGGTATAAGGAAACTGCCTATAAAATGGTAGTTGAATGGGTGTCCACTCTCACCCACCGCTTCCTTGATTAGTGGAGGGTCGTTAGCAGAACGGATTTGATAGGACAACTACTTCCCATTAAAAGTATAATGCTATTAAAGAAAGTACTAGAACACCATTTTTTCAAAATCCCAACTCTAGTTACTTTAGGAAAAATGTGAAAAGTATGCTAATCCATGAAATTGCACATTATGCTTTATTGGTCATTAGTGGAGCGTGTGTGGTTAACCGGCACACTAAAAGGCATTAATAAAGAGTAGTAATGGGTATCTTATAATTATCATTTTGATGGAGCGTGTGTGGTTTACCGGCACATCAATAGTTAATGATAAAGACAATAAGGTTACCAAGCACATTTACATGGTTATTCACATCTAGTTTGTGATCCTCGGTATCCCAGTCACAAATAATAGAGCGTAATACGAGATTAAAACATGCCATTAAATAGTTTTAATGTATCTCAAAAGAATTAGGAGTTTCACTCGTTTATTTTTCCTAATGGTGGAATTGGTGAATTGTCATTCACCTACCTTTATGAGATTTGAACTTGGATCTCGGCAACCCATTTCTAAGTTGTAAATCGTCATAGTTGGGTCCTAACCTTGATATGATATCTTTGGGTTATTATATTGAGGTGTCTTGTAATCTAACTAAAACTATCTTTCTTTTCAGATGTCTACTCCTGGAAACACTTCTGCTTCATCATCCTCCAGCCACAACTTCTCTCTACTAAACATCTGCTCCAAAGTCGTTATGGATGGATCCAACTATAACGATTGGATGCGTAACATCAAGATGGCGCTTAGATTCGAGGACAAAGAGTATGTCCTTGAAAAGGAGCTCAAAGAACTTGATGAGTCAAAAGTCACTCCTGAAGAGTATGCTGCCTACAAGAAACACTATGATGATGCTACCAAAGTGGCATGCATCATGGTTGCAACCATGTCCCCAGAGTTGCAGAGGTATTATGAGGACTACTGGCCTTTTGAGATGAACAAGGACCTTATGGAAAAGTACCATAAGCGAGCTCGTCAAGAAAAGTTTGAGGTAGTCAAGTCACTCAAGGCTTGCAAGATGAAAGAGGGGGAATCGGTTGTATCTCATGTGAAAAGAATGCAACGCTACATAGAGCGTTTGGTCAAGCTCAACATTCACTTCGATGATGAATTGGCCATTGACATGGTCTTGAACTCGTTGCCTGATTGTTATGGTCAGTTTATCTTAACTTACCATTTGAACAACACTGAGCAGACTTTGGCCCAACTGCACAACTTGTTGCAGACAGCTAAGGCAGGGATGAAGGGTAAAAGTATACCCTCCACACCTGCAAGTGCCCCAGTCTTGGCCATTGGACAGGGAAAGGGGAAGAAGAGGAAAGGTCCTCCCAAGAAAAACTAGAAGAGCAAGGCTCAAGCTGTGTCATCTAGTAATGGCCCGAAGGCGAAGCCCAATGGTTCCACTCCCCATGTTTCTGATCCAAAAGAGGCCATTTGCTTTTACTACAATCAAAAGGGGCATTGGAAGAGATCTTGCCCACAATATCTGCAAGATATCAAGGATGGCAAAGTGAAGCCATCCTCGGCAGGTATTTACACTATTTCTGCTAATAACTCATTATCTTCTCGTTCATGGGTCCTTGATACAGGATGTGGTTTTCATATATGTTCTGATTTGCAGGGGCTAAAGGAAAGTGAGGAGATAGAGCATGGGAGGATAAACTTGATCATGGGGAACAGAAAGTCTTCACCAGTGACCAAGATCGGAGTTTATCAACTATTGCTTAGTAATGATGTTAGATTAGACTTAATAAATTGTTGCTATTCGTCTGAGATGACGAGAAACATTATTTCATTTCATGCATTGTTCAGACAAGGTTTTAAATATTCTTTTAATGATTTGAATGGTTCAATTTCTGTTTATAAGAATGGTGTTTTTGTGTTTGAAGCTCTACCTTGTGATGGTGTGTATGAAACAGTGACTTGTGTTGATAGCTTAGGAAATAGTGTACTTAATATTGACTTGTCTAATAGTGTAGACAAGGCATGCTTGTGGCATTGTCGTCTTGGACACATTAACAAGAAACGCATAGCCCAACTCCAAAAGGATGGAGTGTTGGAATCATTTGACCTAAAATCAGATGATATGTGTGAATCTTGTCTTTTGGGAAAGATAACAAAATCACCATTCACAGGGTCTTGTGAAAGAGGTGAAGGTCTGTTGGATCTCATACACACAGATGTGTGTGGGCCCTTCAGATCAACCACAAGGGATGCTAATCGATTCTATGTGACTTTCACTAACGATTATAGCAGATATGGTTACATCTACTTGATCAAACATAAGTCAGAAACCTTTGAAAAGTTCAAAGAGTTTAAGCATGAAGTCGAAAATCAATTGGGCAGAAAGATCAAGATACTTAGATCCGATAGGGGCGGGGAGTATCTTAGTACCGAGTTCAATGACTATCTGAAAGAATGTGGGATAGTCTCACAATTGACTCCTCCTAGGACACGACAGTTAAATGGTGTAGCTGAGAGGCGCAATCGAACCTTTTTAGACATGGTTCGTTCTATGATGAGTCGTGCCTCGCTTCCTATTCACTTCTGGGGGTATGCCTTAGAGACAGCTGCCCACATCCTCAATCTTGTTCCTACAAAGAAGGTTGCCAAAACACCTCACGAAATGTGGACAGGGAAAGTTCCCTCGTTAGCACATATTAAAGTCTGGGGTTGTGAAACTTTCATAAGACGAGAGACTCACGACAAGCTAGCAGCTAGAAGTGAGAAATGTGTTTTCATTGGTTATCCAAAGCAGTCTTTTGGATATTTGTTCTACAGACCTAGTGAAAACGTGGTGTTTGTAGCTCGAAGATGAGTCTTTCTGGAAAGAGAGCTCATATTCAAAGAGGACAGTGGGAGTACCATTGACCTTGAAGAGATTCAAGAGTCAACCAATGAAGGAACCTTAGATGACACTAGCACTCAACCAGAGGAAACAGTTCCTGTTGAACCGGTTGATAAATCATTACCGCTTCGAAGATCCACTAGGGTGAGTGTGCCACCTGAGTTGTATGGTTTTCATATTACTTCAGATGGTGACACATTCATAAGTGACAGAACACTGGTAAAATTAGATGAACCAGTCACTTATAAGGAAGCAATGGCAGGCCCAGAGGCTTCCAAGTGGAAAGATGCAATGGACAGCGAGATTAAGTCCATCTATGACAACCAAGTTTGGAATTTGGTTGATAGTGCACCAGGTTGGAAGACAGTTGGGTGCAAATGGATCTTCAAGAAGAAGACAGACATGGATGGTAATGTGCATACGTTCAAGGCTCGACTGGTTGCAAAAGGTTTCACTCAAACCCCAGGGGTTGACTATGATGAGACTTTTTCGTCGGTGGCTAAGATTAAATCTGAAGAGATTAAAAACCTTTAATCAATGAAGATCGATTAGATCTTGAACAAGTATATAAATATAAAACTGTAAGAACGCAATAAAAAGAACAAGACAAGATTGAATCAAACGAGTCGAATGATTAAAACAAAATCCTCAGAAGAGCTCGATTAAGAACATCAACTGTAGAGGATTAGAAGGTTACAAGAACGATTAAAGAAACCTGTTATTCTCTAGAGTAATCGCTAATATCTTTTTAATCGTTTCTATCGTTGTAAATCCTTAACCTAATATGCATGCAAGCATTAACTTATATACAATGCATAAAAGGCTCACGGTTGGACAGGCCCAAACCGGAGTGTACATGGCTAAGCTATCGAGCCCAAAAGATGCAACATCAAAATGAACTTCAGCCCAACAAAATCTATTAGGATATTGCTCGCCATAGCTGCCTTTCATGACTATGAAATCTGGCAGATGGATGTCAAGACTGCCTTCAGAATCTGAACTTCCTCCCTCAGAGTTGCTTGAAGAAGAGGGAATTACAAGCTTTCGCTTCTGTTGTGTCTTCCTCCTCTTCGGCTGTGGAGACTACGCAGCCTTCAGTTGTTTCCTCTTTTTGGGAGAAGGGCCCTTTGGTGCTTTGGCCGCTTGCTTCCCTTTTTCACCCTTTTTGCCCCTGTTGGTCGGTTTATCAGCATCATGGATAGACCTGAGCATATCCGGTGTCAGTTCCCTGGGACCAGTTGGCCTGAACTCCTTGATCGTCTGGATCAGTCTGCTGTCGGAGGGCACATCTGCATACATTGTCTCTGGGATGGAGCCAATGAAGGAAAATTTTGATGCATCTGAGACGATGATCTTCTTGGTATGGAACGTACCAACAGAAGACATCGATGCACCGTCAGCAGTGGGAACATTGAACTTGTCCATGGCCCATCTTGTAATCAAGATCCAGAACCGGGCCAACGACACCTCAGAGTGTCGGGATGATGAAGAGAGGATCTGGATGAGCTGTTTCCATAGGACCAACCCATAATCCAGGTTAATCCCGTTGTAGACCCTGTACATTATCGACAGGAACAGACGACTTGCACCGTCGGACCCTGAGCTCCTTTCCGACAAGCCCTTGAAAAGGACTGTAAATAGGCCATTCCACTGTGGCGGCAGGCAAGATTTCTTAAACTTAGTGACAGAGGTGAGAACCTCTGTGTATCCCATGTTGTAAAACATGTTAAACAGCATCCCAACCGGAATCGTCTCCGGGTTAATTCTCGATGGGTCAGCAGCAAACCCAAGCATGGTGCAGAAACGGGGGCGAGAAATGGAAGTCTTGTGTTCTGCAATCTCGAAGAACACCCGGTCGACTGCCTTGTCGTAGTAAGCAGTCGCATAAACCTGCGATAGGGCCACCATTGGCACAGTTTCAATTCTTGAGAGTGCAGGAGCAAGTTGGGAGTACTTCAAGCATTCGATGACCGGCGACATGTAGGAGTCGTACGCCAGTGGGTTGAGATCAATCACCAGACATTGCTGAGGACGGATGGGGAGGATCTGAGAAGTAGCATGAACAGAAGAAGATTCAGCCATTGTTGAAGAATTGGAGAATATGATGAACAGTGAAGCTTTTTAGGAGTTTTCGCTCTTGAGAAATTTCGGAGGCAGTAAAGAGGTAAAAGGTTTTGTGGACTGCCTTTTATAGTGAGGGATTGGAGAGAGAAAAATCGTTTCATATCTTCTATGTGATGATCACGTAGGAGAGAGATTGTCAGAATCCTAGGATCACGCTACCCAACAAGCGCCGTTTCAGAAGAAAATCGCTTCAAATCCGCACGCCCCTTTAATTGCCAGAAAGATGACGCTTGGATTTCGCACACGTGTCCATAAGTGTCAGTAAAAGCGCGGCCGTTTCAAATTCACACGCGCCTCCTTTTTACCGTCGTTTGAATTTCAAACCCTTTAACTCCCGCCGAGTCAGCAACCTTTCGTCTTATCCCTTTTTAAACGGCATTATTGAATTAATGACCCACGTGGATTGTTTTTGACCACAACGTCAGAATTATCCACCAAGTAACAATACAACTTGTAAATAATTAGTAACAGAATTTTGGAAAATCAAGGATTTTCGTGCAAAGAGTGTAAAAGAAAAAGAAATAAAGCAACTCTTTTAAGGATATTCTGTGATGTCAATAATGACACGAAACTGATGATCCTGGGCACGAATCTCTTCCTTCAATGTCAAGAGAGACCTCAAAGTGTTAGTGTGGAATCCCGTTGAATTACGATCAAACACTTATTAATAAATGTTGAAAGGCTTCTTTTAATTAGGCTAATTAAGGGTGGTTTCGCTTTGATTCATCAATTCTATTCTTGATATAAGAAAGAAAGTGAACAAAGTACTTGTGAGACCGGTGTAGTCTGTTGAACAAGTAGGCAGGAAATTTTTATTTGAAAGTGGCTTGGATAAATATAAAATCTCAAAAAAAAAATTAAAAATTGGATCCCAAGGGAAGAAATGTTATGGGATTTAACAATTTCATAGGAATCACGCAAAAGAGAATTGAGATTTCATGAGGGTACATTCGTTAATTCTTTGGTGAAAGCTTGAGCAAGTTAATTAATTGTTCACCGTCAATTCATTAGGTGTTGAATTTTGGGTTTCACTCAGCTCGTAGTGACACGAAACTAAGATCATAAACACAGATGTTTTGTAACCATAAACCTCAGTGGTAGTTTCTGAGAGTCTCAAGGGTCACGATGATGAACCGAATGTAATGGAGAAGTGTAATGGGGATGGTGTAAGAAAACATAGTACCTCTGCTGCGAAAATAAGGACCAAGCAGGAATCTCTTAACTCATGTGAGAAGAGAGTGAGGTAGCTCACGACTAGAATAAATGTGTTAGCCTTATTGGGAAGACAAGGTTTGTGTATACCAGGTCATGAAGGCTATTATGCAAAATCTTATGAGGCTTGGGACGCATACAACAACATGCTTCTAGGGACATTTAAGTAAATCGTCAATTATATTCCCATAAACAAACAAACACACACAAAAAAATATCAAAAAAGATAAAAGAAGTTAAAAAAATAAGTAAAAATAAGACTTAAAACAAACTTTGGAAAAAAAATGATAAACCGAACCCGAGCGTTCGGTTGGTTTCGGTTCCAGAAAATTTTGAAAAACCGAACCCGAGCGTTCGGTTGGTCTCGGTTCCAGAAAATTTTGAAAAACCGAACCCGAGCGTTCGGTTGGTTTCGATTCAACAGAATTTTGAAAAACCGAACCCGAACCTTCGGTAGGTTTCGGTTTTGGAAAATTTTAAGAAACTAAGGAGTTTAGGCATGCAGATAGGAAAAACTTTTCACACAAAGAAAAATAATTTTGTACAAGAAATATACAACATTGAAAAACTACCTTTGAAGTAATGAGCAAGTCAGATGGTTGAACCGAACCCGAACGTTCGGTTGGTTTCGCTTCTTACGTTTGAGGTTGAGAGGTAGTGTGAGGTACTGACTCTGATTCCAACATACCTAGCCCTTGCAATATTTTATTGAATGATGCTTCAGGAAGAGCTTTGGTAAAGACGTCGGCCAGTTGATCAGTGGTTCTTACGAAGTGAACTTCGACGTTTCCATCTTCCACGTGATCTTTAATGAAGTGATACCTCAGTGCTATGTGTTTGGTTTTAGAGTGTTGCACTGGGTTATGACAGATCCTAATTGCACTTTCAGAGTCACAATATAGTGGGATCTTCTTCATGTTGAGTCCATAGTCTCGAAGTTGACTTTGGATCCAAATCACTTGTGATGTGCAGGATGCAGCGGCAATGTATTCCGCTTCGGCAGTAGACAACGACACACATGTTTGTTTCTTGGATTGCCAGATGACCAACTTCCCGTCAAGGAATTGACAGCCGCCAGTTGTGCTTTTTCTGTTGAGTCCACATCCTCCAAGGTCAGCATCAGAATAGGCTTGAACGAAGAAGCCTGAGTTGGATGGATACCATAGACCTAAGGAGGTGGTTCGCTTGAGATAGCGTAAGATATTCTTCACTGCCAACATATGAGGTTCGCGAGGGTTTGCCTGAAATCGAGCACAATAACACACAGAAAACATGATATCAGGTCTGCTAGCAGTTAAATACATCAGTGAGCCTATCATTTGACGATAGAGCGTGATATTGACAGCCGGTTTGTCTAGAGATGGGGTAAGCTTGGTGCCGAATGCCATTGGGACTTTGACTTTGGAGTCTCCTATCATGCCAAACTTCGCTAGGAGAGTCTTCGTGTAAGCTTCCTGATTAATAAAGATTCCTTCGGGTCCCTGTCTTATATTTAAACCAAGGAAAAAGTTAATAGGACCCATTGAGCTCATTTCAAACTTAGTCTCCATCAACTTTCTGAATTCAGCTGTTAAGCTAGGATTCGTGGAGCCAAAGATGATGTCATCGACGTAAATTTGAACTATCATAAGGTGGTTACCTTCCTTTTTGCGAAAGAAGGTTGGGTCAACCGAACCTTGTTTAAATTTAGACATCTTTAAAAATTTAGTTAGCGTTTCATACCAGGCTCTCGGAGCTTGTTTGAGTCCGTACACAGCTTTATCCAGAATATAGCAATGGTTTGGATACTTTTCGTTCACGAACCCCGGAGGTTGCTCCACATACACAGTTTCTTCGAGTTCTCCATTGAGAAATGCACACTTGAAGTCCATTTGGAAAACTTCAAAGTTTTTGTGAGCAGCATAAGCCAGAAATATTCTAACAGATTCTAGCCTAGCTACTGGATCGAACGTCTCTTCATAATCTATCCCTTCCTCCTGACAGTATCCCTTTACAACCAGACGAGCCTTGTTCCTTATTACATTACCTTCTTTATCCATTTTGTTCCTGAAGACCCACTTGAGACCAACAACCGAAGCATCTGGTGGAGTTGGAAAGAGGCGCCAGACTTTGTTCCTTTCAAATTCATTCAGTTCGTCTTGCATTGCTTGAACCCAATCGGAGTGATCGAGGGCAGTGTTAACTGTCTTCGGTTCAACTTTTGATACGAATGAGTTAAACATACAAAACTCAACCTTTGAAAATAAGGATGTCTGTTTTGCTTTCAGTTGTGATCGGGTCAGAACCTTTTCAGATACATCACCAACTACTTGAGAGATAGGATGATCTCTGGTCCATTTGGTAAGAGGAGGGTAATTCGGATCAAAGGTTGGGTCTAGTTCAGCATCGATCATTTCTTCTGGCTCAGATTGGCTATCGTAATCAATTGTCATATCATCATGCTCCCCCTCAATTGATGAGCTTTGAGAAACATGAGGTTCAGGGGTTTCTTGTGGTGCTGAGCCTTCAGGCGTTGAAGCACCTTCGGTTGGAGGGGTATCTTCGGTTGGAGAAGCACCTTCGGTTGGTGAAGGACCTTCGGTTGAAGTTGTAGAACCAGGCTCCCCCTGGACTTGTGAGCTTGGCTCCCCCTCGACATGAGAACTTGGCTCCCCCTCGACTGAAGCACCGTTGGATGGAGAGTCATCAGTGGGCGATTCTCCTTCATGCATTCTTCTTGCAGCATCTTCGACAATCCGCTTCATATGATCAACTTTGTTGTCAGCTGCACCTGCTTCTGAGAGAGAAGCTTTTTCCGGTTCGCCAAAGAGTTCCAAAAATTTCTCGTGTAAATTGGCGATTGAGACTGTGACTTGGCCAGTTTGAGGAAAGATTTCCCCAGCAGTGTCTTCTTTGGCCTGTAGCTTCTTGATATAGCTATCATCAAAGGTCACATAGTATGTCTCTTCAATCTTTCTCGAACGCTTGTTTAGGACCCTGTACGCCTTGGATGTGAGCGAGTAACCCAGAAAAATTCCCTCGTCGGCTTTGACATCAAACTTGTTGCGGTGTTCTTTAGAGTTAAAGATAAAACACCTTGAGCCAAACACATGGAAAAATTTCACATTGGGCTTCCTGTTGTTTAGTATCTCATATGGTGTGAGCGTGAATCGCTTGTTGAGATAGGACCTGTTCTGTGTAAAACAAGCAGCAGAAATAGCGTCAGCCCAAAAATAAAGAGGTAAAGAAGCGAAACTTAGCATAGTTCGGGCAGCTTCACACAAAGATCGGTTTCGTCTTTCGACTATTCCGTTCTGTTGTGGTGTGTAGGGAGCTGAGAAATTGTGACTAATTCCCTTATCTGCAAGAAACTCTTCAAACTCCCTATTCTTGAATTCAAGACCATTGTCGCTCCTGATGTTGCGAACAATCTTCTTGAGCTGTACTTCAATTTGCTTGATAAACACTTTCAGCTTTTGAGTCGCTTCAGATTTGAGCTTTAGAAAGAACACCCATGTAAATCGTGAAAAGTCATCAACAATAACAAGAATATACTTGCTACCACCGATGCTTTCGATAGATGAAGGACCACACAAATCGATATGAAGTAATTCGAGTGGTTCAACAACTTTTGTGTTGATTATAGATGGGTGACTTTGACAACTCTGCTTCCCCATTTCGCATGCAGCACATAGATGCTCTCTGTCGAACTTGAGCAATGGAAGACCCCTAACATGACCTCCAGTGACAAGTCGGTTGATATCTTTAAAGTTGAGATAAGAGAGTCTTCGGTGCCACAACCAGCTTTCATCGGATTGAGCTTTTGATAACATGCATATGGCTGGGTTTCCTTTGATGGGTTTCATGTTCAGAGGAAACATTTCACCCTTTCGCTCTGACTTCAGAATCACTTTCTTTGTCTTTTTCTCTATGATTTCAGAACCTTCATCATCGAATGAGACTTTGAGACCTGTACCTCCAACAAGCTGAGATACACTGATGAGGTTGTGTTGTAGTCCTTCCACATAGGCAACCTTCGTTATTGTAAAGTCACCATTTGTTATCATCCCGTATCCCTTTATGGTGCCGAAAGAATTATTTCCAAACTTGAGGTTGCCACCATTTGCAAGAGATCTGTATTCCCTGAGCTCCTCTTTCCTCCCTGTCATGTGACGTGAGCAGCCACTGTCGATGTACCATTCTTCGTCGAACT
Organism: Lactuca sativa; assembly: GCF_002870075.4. NCBI lineage: Eukaryota > Viridiplantae > Streptophyta > Magnoliopsida > Asterales > Asteraceae > Lactuca > Lactuca sativa. The sequence continues at coordinate 82,906,504 of NC_056624.2, forward strand.
GCTCGTCACTTATAACCTGCAAAAATTAAGCAGATTTAGGAACCCAAAGTTTCTTGGGTCCACGTGAGCTTTTCATGGGAACAGGAACAGTAAGAGAGATGTCGACTAGATATGTTCGTTTTATGAGAGTTGTTTCATCTTTCTTTTTAATGGTAAACACTTTTATCTTATTAGGATGGGATGTGTTCGATTTGGACTCTGGTTTAGATTCATTGACCTTCTGTTTGCCCTTTTGTTCAGCGGATGGATGAGATTTTTGAGAATGAACAAAGTTAGCTTTAGAGCTAGATGAAGATGAATTGGTAGAGGTAGAAGATTTAGAAGAAGTAGAAGAAGTTGATTCAGTAGAAGAATTGGAAGTAGTGGGAGAAGTGGGTTTAGATGGAGAGAAGTTCTTGGCTGCAGACTCTAGGTGATCCTTTTGCTTTTGATCATTTGAAGGACAAACCTTAAAGTTTTGATCTCTTTTAACTTCAGAACCGAACCTTTGCTTTCGGTTGAAATTGTCTTGTGAACCGAACCTTGGCTTTCGGTTGAAGTCTTTCTCAGAACCGAACGTTTGCTTTCGGTTGGTGTTTTCTTGTGAACCGAACCTTGGCTTTAGGTTATTGTGACTCTCAGGTTTTCCTACAGGATTGTTTTCATACTACAAATTCTTGTCTTGATGTGAGAAGTATGCATTCTGAGATTGCCAAAATTGTTTCCTTTCAGAAAGGTTCTTCCTGTATCTTAGGTTCCTTTCTCTCTTCCTATTCCTCATCTGCTTTGGTTGATGATGAACGTTAGCTTTCGTTTTCGGTTTTTCCTTGGCTGGTTCCTTTTGAACTGAAGGAATTTTACGTTGAGCCGAGGGAGCAGAGGGAGAGTCTGAAGGAGTTTCACTTTGAGCTGAAGTATCGTCTTCTTTTGCTGATCTTTCATCCTCCTGAGGAATATCTTTCGTATCATTGGTGCTTGGCTCATTGAAATTATCCGGCTTATTCAAGGGTTAGGTATGTATCTTCCTTTACTCATCCAGGAGGTTCTTTCAGATAAGCGAACGGTTTCGTTTGCATTATCTATTGGAGCTTCCCAGAAGTACTCATCACAGCCATCAGCATTGTCCTCGTTTACAATAGCCGTGAGTTCAGCTGTTTGATGTAAGGTCACTCCAGTCACCTTGTATACTTGATTCGGAGTGGTCCTGACCTTTTGATTCACAACGCCTTTCTCTGCTAATTTCGGGGACTTTTGTTGGGACAATCGAGCGAACTCCACAGAATTTTCAGAAATAAGATTTTTGTGGTTTTCAGGTTCGCTTTTAACAAATTCTGAGCAGTCAACCATGTCCTCTAAAAACATTTCACTCATGTTGTCGTCCTCGTTAAGCTCAGATGCATTTTCAACATCAATTTTGTTTTCTGAGCTTACGTTGGCATTTAAAGAGTCAAATTTTTGTATGGTTTCGGTTCTCAGTTTAAGTCTATCATTTTCATCCAAAAGATTTTTTAGCATGTCCTTGTGGTCCTTGGATTTAATGAAGGACTCAATTTTGTCCAGTCCATACATGTAGGTCGGATTGATATCATCAGACGATATCACACTCTCACAATTGTAGGCTTCGGCATCGATTTCATCCTCCTTAAACTCTAGGAAGGGCAAAATCAGGCGATGGATCTTTTGGCCTATTTCACAGTCTAGGAGAAGCTGAGTAATATTAGAATATAGACGTTTAGCAATTAAACAAAAAATATTCCGTTGTTTTAACAATTTTAAATTGTCTCTTTGCAAATAAATGTTTTCGTCTTTAACTTTAACTAATTCCGACTCCTTTAACTCGATCCACATTCTCCGCTCCTCACTCTTCGACGCCACCCTGCTTAATTGATCAGTTAGGTTAGAATTGGTGACTCGAGTTTGAGTTAAGCTACTATCTAGATGAGAAATTCTTGTATTAACGTTTTTTAGTTCTTTCTCATATGAGGATGGTGGTACTTTAGATGAAATGAAAACAGATTGTACCTTCTTTATCAGTTCATCAAGCTCATTGAACTACTGGCTGAGTGGTTTGGCCGTAAAGCACATGTCCTCCTGCACCTTCGGTCCATCGCTTCCACCATCAGTGTTGTATCCCCTCATTTAAGATACGTCAGTCACCATGAAGCATTTTCCTCCACTGCTTTCCTTCTTAGCCACATAAGCCTTTCCATGAGTAGGCTTCCTCACTTCATCATCTTCTGAGTCAGTAGACCAAACTTCAGTGCTACCGAACTCGTCATCATTAACCGAACCCTGCACAATAAGAGCATTAATAGAAGGATTAGCGGTAGACTTCTTCTTTCTCAACTCATCCAGTCTCTTCTGCAACACAGCTTCCTCATCATTTCCATCATCCTTTTCAGCCATGTTCTTGAGAACACAGTCCTTAGCATAGTGGTTTTTCCCACCACAGTAGAAACAGCTTACTCCGGAATCGCCATCCACCTTCGGTTCCTTCTTGGGCTCCTCAGCCTTCGGTTCATTGTTCATCTTTTTAGAGCTGTAACTCCCCTGCCAGTTTCGGTTTTTGTTGCTAGGGAATCTCTTCTTTATGAACCTCTTAGGATTGGACACCATCATGGCATAATCCTCAGACGTGAGGTCATATTCCTCCAAGTTGAGGTCTTCATCCTCCATCACAGCTTTACTTTTAGATAGGAGGGCCAACGAACCAAGACTCGAAACGACGTTCTTCTCTTGCACCACAATCTTCTCTTGGGACTTAAGAATACCCACCAGTTTCGCCAAAGAGTATGATTTAAACTGCTCATGGGCTTTGACTGTGGAAACCACTGCTCTCCATTCAGACCTCAGTCCATTCAAGAAAGTAACCTTCTGTTCGATAAGCTTCCTTTCAATATCGTGTTTGATCATCTTGCTGAGAAGATGATTGAAGCGATCAAACGTCTGGGTCACTGTTTCTTCGTCCCCTCGCCTGAATTCTCCAAACTCAGATAGAAGCAAGGTTTGGATAGAATGTTCAAGATCCTCGTCTGTAGAATACAGTTCACGAAGTCTATCCCAAACTTCCTTTGCCATCGTGCATGAGCTGACCAATCTGAATGTGTCGGACTGAAGGGCGAATCTTATCAACCTTAACGCCTTAATATTGCACTGGAATTTATCCTTTTCATCTTGTGCAATGTCCTTCACGTCTTTTAGCAGATCATTGTACTCTTTTTGTGTCTTAACAATCCTGGACGTTGCAGAATGAGAAAACGGTCCATTGATGATGGCTTCCCATATGAGGTACCCATTATCCTCTGATCCAATCACATAGTCTTCAAAGTGATGCGCCCATACTTCATAGTCGTGGGTGTATAAGATTAGAATCTTTGTCGTCGAACCGATGCTGTTGGAAATATTAATAGGGTTTTATTGCGTCGCGTCCATTATGGTCGTAAAAACCTATTCAAAGATCAGACTTGTAATAAAGCAGATTAGGGCAAAACAATAAATATCAAGATACGTCAATAATGAGATGACGGCTCAATAAATATCGATAGTTGCGGAAAAACCCTAATGGAAATCTTTTTCACAGAAAAGATGTGTATCGATTACACAGCCTCCTGCTCTGATACCAATTGAAGAGATTAAAAACCTTTAATCAATGAAGATCGATTAGATCTTGAACAAGTATATAAATATAAAACTGTAAGAACGCAATAAAAAGAACAAGACAAGATTGAATCAAACGAGTCGAATGATTAAAACAAAATCCTCAGAAGAGCTCGATTAAGAACATCAACTGTAGAGGATTAGAAGGTTACAAGAACGATTAAAGAAACCTGTTATTCTCTAGAGTAATCGCTAATATCTTTTTAATCGTTTCTATCATTGTAAATCCTTAACCTAATATGCATGCAAGCATTAACTTATATACAATGCATAAAAGGCTCACGGTTGGACAGGCCCAAACCGGAGTGTACATGGCTAAGCTATCGAGCCCAAAAGACGCAACATCAAAATGAACTTCAGCCCAACAAAATCTATTAGGATATTGCTCGCCATAGCTGCCTTTCATGACTATGAAATCTGGCAGATGGATGTCAAGACTGCCTTCCTTAACGGGAAGTTGGCTGAGGATGTTTACATGAGTCAGCCAGAGGGTTTTGTTGATGCAAAGTTTCCCAATAGAGTATGCAAGCTTGAGAAATCCATTTATGGATTGAAACAAGCATCTCGCAGCTGGAATCTTTGCTTCCATGAGAAAGTCAAAGAGTTTGGTTTCTCTAGAAGTGAAGATGAGTTTTGTGTGTATATCAAGGCTAGTGGGAGTATAGTAACTTTTCTGGTGTTATATGTCGATGACATATTACTCATTGGTAACGACGTTCCAACCTTGAATGAAGTTAAGTCTTGGCTTGGAAAGTGTTTTTCCATGAAAGACCTAGGAGAAGCCGCCTATATTCTTGGGATTAGAATATTGAGAGATAGAAAGAAGAGACTAATTGGACTTAGTCAAAGCACATACTTGGATAAGGTACTAAAGAGGTTTAGTATGGAAAATTCCAAGAAGGGAGAGGTACCTATCCAGAGCAATACCAAATTGAGTAAGACTCAATGCCCGAGTACAGATGAGGAAATAGATGACATGAGTTGTGTACCTTATGCTTCCGCTGTCGGATCGATCATGTACGCTATGACATGTACTCGCCCTGATGTGTCATTTGCTTTGAGCATGGTCAGTCGCTATCAGGGAAACCCAGGTAGAGCTCACTGGATAGCCGTGAAGAATATACTCAAGTATTTGCGAAGAACGAAGGACTGGGTCCTTGTACTTGGTGGCAATGATACTTTGAGAGTAGATGGTTATAGTGATGCCAGCTTTCAGACGGATAGAGATAACTTCCGTTCTCAGTCAGGCTGGGTATTCTTATTAAATGGAGGAGCAGTTACTTGGAACAGTTCCAAGCAAGATACGGTGGCTGATTCTACTTGTGAATCAGAGTACATAGCAGCAAGTGAAGCGTCGAAAGAAGCAGCTTGGTTGAGGAACTTCATCGGGGATCTTGGAGTTGTTCCAACCATCCATGAGCCTATGGAACTGTTCTGCGATAATGAAGGAGCGGTTGCCTTGACAAAGGAACCGAGAGATCATGGTAAAACCAGACATATCGACAGAAAGTACCATTTCATCAGACATAGAGTAGAAGAAGGCCATCTTATAGTGAAGAGGGTGTCATCTGAAGATAACCCAGCAGATCCCCTCACAAAGGGTCTGAGTAGGGCTAAGCATATTCAGCATGCTCGGAGCATAGGACTGAAGGATGATATTAGTTTTAGTAGTTAGATTAGTTTTGTTTTGAAACTTGTAACAAAGTAAATGTAATTGACTTTTGGTGATTAAATAATAAAGTATTATTTATAAGTTTGGGTTCTACCTTTTGTCAATTATTGTGTTTCATTTTTGCATGTTTTACTTCCCAAATAATAAGATTATTCAAACTCCACAGTCGCTCATACTTTTGGAAGTAAGTAGTGAATCAAGACTGTCATGAACTGGATTGTAGATTGTCTAAGGATAGACATGGCAATAGATTTTGCTGCAGCGTTCATGAGTACTCAGAAATTGAGATTTGAGTATTGGATAAACCGTCGTTTAGAGTATTACTTCATGGAGTTCATCACGAGTAATACTGAGACGATAATATCTTATAATCTTGAAACAGAGATATATGAGTTGTAATTTGCAAGTCGGCTATGCATTGGTAATACGAAAACGCATCAGTAACTTGGTGTTATAAAACGTATTATCATGTATGGTTTGATGAGTAAAAGATACAAGCATATGAGTCAATGTTTATTCGTTCCTTTTTCCTTAATGGGAAAAAGCAATATCTGTGGGCCCCTCGATGATTTGGTGTTGACTTATGTGCTGGGCCCAGCCAGGACTAAATTGATGTGTTCAATTAGAAGTCCTACATCATCACTAATCAGGAATCGGGAAACATAGATTCTGGACAAAGAGGTTGATTGCATTCCATGTCTTTTGTCTAGGGATATCTAGCAGAACGAAGGATTATATGATCACTTATCTTAGGACACGTAACTGACTGGGTCAGAGTTCGGCAGCAGCTTTTTTGAAGCTACAATTACTGGTCAAATTTAGAAGGCATACTAGCAATTATAGTTACAGACTTATCCAAGTGGGAGAATGTTGGATTAGGTGTCTAAGCCCATAACTATAATTGGTATGTACTTGAATTGATAGCAGCACAGTCCTTTTGGGTTGCCCTCAAACCTAGCAACCGGACAAGGAAATTATGAAATGAGAGATATTAATTTATTATAAGATTAATAAATTAATATAAATGAATTTATTAATATGTTAAAAGATTAATATATTAATAAGAAATCATTTTGTTTAATTAATTGTTAGCCATAAATTAATTAGAATTAATTTCGGGGTTAAAAGAATTAATTATAAGGTGCAGGGACTAGTTTGCACTTATCTAATAGTTGAGTGGAAGGCTCTAGAACCCCCTTGGATAATGGTGGACGAAATCTTTAGGGGAAACCCTAATAATTTCGTCCATAGGGGCTTGCATAGGGCCCTTGGGTTTGCTTAGGCCCTAAGCAAAGGATAACTAGGGTTTCCCCTAAACCCTAGATCCCTCGGCTATATAAGGAGCCTCCTGGTTCATGTTTTGGTCACTCTTTTCTTTTGAAGAAACCCTAAGGGCCGAAATTTTGCATACTCCCTCTTCCCTCTCTCCTCTACTTTCCTTCTTGCTAGTTTGGGTGTGATTCCATTAGAGGCATTACACTTGTGGTGCTAAGCTTCCAAGAAGATCAAGATCAAGATCAAGGGAATCATCAATTGTTTACTATAACAATTGAAAGGTATGTAATTACTAAACCCTAGTTTGTAAATTTCGATTATAGCCTCTCTCCTCTAGGGTTCTTGTTTTGCAATTCAAAGTTGTATGTTCAATAGATAAAACATAGATCCAAAGTAGGTTGCATGTGAACTTAGGAATTGTTTTCTAGTTTATTTGTTTTACCTAAAACCCATCAAATAGGTGTCCCAACTCCCTCCAAAATCCAAAACACACCATCGGAGCATATCCTCGAGCGTTTGAATCGTCCGCTCACTTTGCCCGTCCGTCTCTGGGTGGTATGCGGTACTAAAATGCAGCCTCGTACCCAACTCCTCGTGAAACTTCTTCCAAAATCTGGAAGTAAATCGTACGTCTCGATCTGAAACAATCGACATTGGAACCCCATGCCGCGATACCACCTCCATCACATACAACTCTGCTAAATTGCATCGACTCCTCTCGCAGTCCTTGGTAATTTGGTGATAAAATCCATGGTAATCTGTTCCCACTTCCACTCGGAAATCTCCAACGGTTGCAGCATACCATGCGGACGTTGGTGCTCGGCCTTAACCTGGCGACAAGTTAGGCACCTCTCGATGAACCATGCAACATCCCTCTTTATACAGGGCCACAAATACTCCTTCTTTAGGTCCAAATACATCTTAGTAGCCCCGGGATGGATTGACAACTTCGATCGATGCGCCTCTTCCATCAAAATGGTACGCGTCCCGCCCACAAATGGTACCCAACTCCGACCCTGAAATGTCATAAGTCCCCGACTATCAGTAACGAACTCCGATACCTGCCCGACAACCCGCTCCCGCATTCGGTTTTCTGGTCTCGCAGCCTCAGCCTGGGCTCATTGGATGGTGTCCAATACCAGAGTCATCACCGTCAACCTCATACAAACATCTCGGATCGGGGCGATCTCCTTCCTACGGCTCAAAGCATTGGCTACGACATTAGCCTTGCCCGGGTGGTACAGGATCTCACAATCATAATCCTTCACCACATCCAACCATCTCCTCTGGTGCATATTCAGGTTTGGCTGATCCATCAAGTACTTCAGACTCTTGTGGTCCGTGTATATGGTACACCGAACCCCATATAGATAGTGCCGCCAGATCTTGAGGGCAAACACCACAGTCCCCGACTCCAGATCGTGGGTGGGATATCTCGAATCATGAGGCTTCAGCTGCCTCGATGCATACGCTATAACGTGCCCCCTCTGCATAAGCACTGCCCCTAACCCCGATATTGATGCATCATAATATACCACAAAATCATGCATCCCCTCCGAGACTGCGAGCACCGGGGCTTCACACAACTTCTAGCAAAGTGTCTCAAATGAGGACTACTGCTCCGGACCCCATGAAAATGCAACACCCTTCCGGGTCATCTTGGTAAGTGGCACGACGATCTTTGAGAAATCCCAAATAAACCTTCGATAATAGCCGACCAATCCCAGAAAGCTCCTGATCTCAGTGGGTGATCTCGGCACCTCCCATCTCATCACCGCCTCAATCTTGGCCGGATCGACTAATATATCTTTCTCGTTAACAAGATGCCCAAGGAATTGGACCTCTCGTAACCAGAAATCACACCTGGAGAATTTGGCATACAGCCTCTCCGATCCCAGAACTCCAAGGATCTCCCTTAAATGCTCCTCATGCTACTCTCTAGACCTCGAATATACCAAAATATCATCCATGAATATGATCACCGACCAATCCAGCATCAGCATGCACACCCTGTTCATGAGATCCATGAACGCAACTGGGGTATTGGTGAGCCCGAAAGGCATCACCACAAACTCGTAATGTCCATAACGAGTTCTGGATGCAGTCTTCTGGGTATCTTCATTTCGAACCCTCATCTGATGATAACCCGACCTCAAGTCTATCTTGGAGAACCAAGATGCCCCCTGCAACTGATCGAACAGATCATCGATCCTAGGTAACGGATACCGGTTCTTGACCGTCAACTTGTTCAACTCCCAGTAATCAGTACACATTCGGTGTGAACCATCTTTCTTCTTGACAAAAAGGATCGGTGCTCCCCAAGGTGAGCTACTCGGTCGAATAAACCCCTTCCCCAACAGCTCCTGAAGCTGCGAGGATAACTCCTACATCTCTGATGGCACGAGGCGATAAGGCGCCTTGGCGATAGGTGCTGCTCCCAGAATCAAATCAATACGGAACTCCAATTGTGTTTCCGGAGGCACAACCGACAGTTCCTCGGGAAAAACATCCGGGAACTCGCACACTACCGGAACCTCGTCAACCGAACTTGGCCTCGCTGCGGCCACTCATGTGTGTTGGATTAATGTCTAAGTCCATAACTATAATTGGTAAGACTTGACCCGACCCGGCATGGTCCATTTGGGTTGCATGGCATCATGCACTTGGATAGACTATAATGAGAGAAATAAGACACTTATGGTTATTAATATATTATAAGTTCTAGTATATTAATAATAAGAATAATGAGATTATTTAATTAGTATTGATCAAGAATTAATCTAGGATTAATTAAGTGATCAAAAGAAGACTAATTAAATATATGGGTTGATTGTGTAAATCATCCATACTTGTATAGTGGGCTAATGCTCCATGGATAATCAAGTTGGGCTAAAACCCATAGGATGGTCCATGGATGCTCCATGGTGTATTTGAACCCATGGATCCAAGGAAATGGAAAGTCATGACAATTAGGGTTTGCCCTAATTGTAACACTATATAAAGATCTTATTCTTGACAAAATTGGTGACTAGTATCATTCTAGAGAGGGCTAGCCAATTTCATGAAGTGTAGATTTCTCTCAAGTTAATCCATGTGTATTTGGTGTTGTGTGAACCATTTGAGGTGTCACACTTGGGGCACTAGGCACTCAAGCTTCATGAAGACTTTCTACACCAAAGAGGTATGTATTCTATCTTGCTATAGTCATTGTCTTGTATGCTAGATTAGGATAATACCTTGGAAGTTCTTATTTGCATGTATAATAGAGAAAACATAGATCCAAGGTATTTAGGGTTGCATGTAGACTTAGGAGTGTTAGAATGCTCAAAACCCAACAGTGGTATCAGAGCATAGGCTTGTTTTCTTGTTATACCTGCAATAGAAGCTGAAAAAACGAATCTGGTGCTGTCTGATCATCAGACTCGGCGAGTCCATCAGGAGACTCGACAAGTCCATGCCTAAAAAGTGATGAATTCGATCCAGCTCGCCGAGTTTGTTCATGCACTCGACGAGTTGGACCCCCAGACAGCATATTTTCGAGTTTTTTGGCTAGAAATGGACTAGGAACATTACCCTAAGTTGTTTTTGAACTTATAAACTTGTTTTTGATGTGGTAATGTTCATGCTAATCCATTTTCAAAGATAATTGTCAATAGATTCATGTTTTGTATTAGTTTAAGGTTTAGACTAATTACATGAAAAAGTTTGATTTGAATTATCTTGTTCTTATGAGTTGCTTAGATTAATAGAAATGTTGAGTGAAATAGTTGTTTTCAATCCATTTTAATCTAAGAATTGAGTATAAAATGTTTTTGTGTAACTTGTCCTCAAGTTACATGAAGAGTCAAATTAAAGACTCATAAAACTCATAATAGTTGGCAATGGTTACAAAGTGAAGAGTCTTGTGTCATTGAATAAGTTTTTATGACTCCATAACTTGTCCTCAAGTTATGGAAGTTCAAGAGTCACTTCATTAAGGAAAAAATATGTAACCATAATTAAATCCATAAGTTATAAAATAAAGAAAAAGTTAGTTCTTTTATTAGTTTAAAGTCTTCCATAACTTGTCCTCAAGTTATGGAACTTGAAGAGTTTTTGGATTAAAACTACTTTAAACACATAAGTTATGGAATTAATTAGTTTTGAATAGTTTCAAAACTTGCCCTCAAGTTTTGGAATTTGAAAAGTTTTCAAGTATGAATACTTTAATTCCAAGTTAGCCCTTAGAATTTTAAAAGTTAAAATTCAACCCTTATACTTTATAATATTATAAGTTAATAATATATATATGTATAAGAGTAAAGTCAGTCTTACCGCTAGTACGCCTCATTCACGAAGCCGGTCTATAAGGTGGGTATAAGGTTGTTGCCTATAAAATGGCAACTTAATGGGTGTCCACTCTCACCCACCGCTTGCTTGACTGGTGGAGGGTCGTTAGCCGAACGGGTTTGACTGGACTAGAATTCTCCCTTCATTAAAAGTATTAATGAAAAATACTAAGTAACTAAACTCTTAATAATACCCAATCTTAGTTACTTAGGAAAAATGTGAATAAGGTGCTAATCCATGAAATTACACTTTACACTTTGTCTAAGTCGTTAGTGGAGCGTGTGTGGTTAACTGACACACTAACTTGGACTTAACAAGGTAGGTAAAGGGTGACTTAATATTTATCATAGTATCGATGGAGCGTGTGTGGTTAACCGGCACATCGATTGAGGGGTAATTTATTAAGGGTACCAAGTGATTTGCATGGTTACTTCACACCTCGTTTTGTGATCCTCGGCATCCCAGTCACAAAACCTGGAGGGCACACTCGAGATTGAAACATGCCTTTGAAAAGTTCAATGAATCTCAAAGATCTAGGAGTTTCAAAACCAATTAAAACCTAATTATACATTTCGTTTATCTTGGTGGAAATTGGTGAATCGTCATTCACCTACCTTCAAATATTTTATAGCTTGGATTATGGCATACCTCTTCTAAGTTATAAAATAGTTTGTTGGGTCCTAGCCTTAATATTTCATATTGGGTGTCATATTAAGGACTTAAGATCAACTATCTTGAATATCTCCCAAAAGATGTCTGGTTTAGACATTTATGATCTTCCCAAATCTCTTGAAACAAGCTTTCCTAATGAAGATGATGTCCCAGGGATATCATACTTCTTTCTCCTCCTCCAATTATTCTCCCCAACCCACAAGTTCTTGAAAAGTTTAAGGTCACTCAAGCCCTATTGGCAAGGCAAGTTCTAGGTGTGGTCACGTCTTGGAGATGTAGTCACATATTGACAAGCCGGGAGAGTTGGGTGTCAAAGTCTTGAGAAAGTTGGTGGTTCAACTACTTTCTAAGTCACATAGTGAGTTCTTTTGGAACACCTATGAAACAGACTATGACAAGACCCTTAATGATCTTATCTAAGATCAACTTCCTAAAATCTTATGGACATTGACAATGATGACATTGGATATCCAGTAGAGCATTCTCTTCCCAATGGAAAGGGATCGGCCATAGTCAACTCGGTTGACCAAATGGTAAAGAGAAAAGCTAAGTCTGTGATATTCTCGTGTACCATTATCAAAGGGTCCATATGTTTATATTGCCAAAGAAAGGGGCATTGGTTGCGAAGCTGCCAAAATTTATCTAAGGATGTTAAAGTCAATAAGTTTGACTCTACTTCAGCTAAATTCCACTATTTAACTCTACTAAGTTTCTATTATGAGATTCTTGATACATGATGTGACTGGGTCACATGGTGATGTTTTAAGAATCAAAGAAAAGTGAAGAAACTTAAAGAAAGAATATGCTGAATCTGAAGGCGTAGATGGATTTCTATCGCATAGTTTGAAGATCGGATTCTTGAGCTACTTCTTAGGAGTTATGAGATATTGCTTAGGAATAGATAACAACAAGTTTTCATATGGATTGTAAGGATAAGTTTTCCGCAAAGTTTTAAAATAAAAGAAAATTTTTGATTTTATTTATTTTAAAAATATCCTTACAATGGCATTTGAGGAAAAATTGTTGCTTATATGATTCCATTAAGAGCAAGAGTGGAAATATGAAATTGATTCTTTCATTTGTGGTAATGTCTAAATTTACCAAATAAGGAAAGATTCTCATCACCCAAGTTTCAAGTGGACCGGAACTTGGAATCATGCAAGTTGTATAGCATGATGAACGAGAACTTTCAAGTTTTGGAAAATTAAGACTAATTACTTATTCACATGGATGTGTGAGTCAAGTAAAGGACTAAGGGATCGAGTACACATTCTTGTGCACTGATTAAGTCCACCACAAAAGGTTGATAAGACTATTCGTCATGATTTACTTAAGTTCAGTAAATATGATTATACTTACAAGCTTAAGTGTAATTCTGAGACATTGGAAAAAGATTCCAATGTATGGCAGAGCGAATAAGAAGAATCAATTTAGGCAGAAGGATAAAAGTTTCTCAAATCTGAAAAGATGGGAGAGTACTTTAGTATCAGCTTTTGTGATCATCTAAATGTTTAAGAAACCATAGCACAATTAGTTCTCTAAGGAAATCTTAGTGCATTCTTATGACTAAGAAGAGGGATCTTGAATTGTTGAAAGGGTTAAATCAAGAAGATGAGTCATACTTCGTTCCAATACAAGTCTTAGAGTCATACTCCAAGATTGTAACTTGAGTGACATGTCTCAAAAGAAGGTTTAAAACACTTGTCAAATGTAAGAGTAAAAGTTTTCTACTCTTGTACATTTGAAATTGGTAAGTTGTGATGTTTTGGATAAAACAAAGACCAACTAAGGCCAATTGTGTGAAGTGTTTGTCTTGATTAGAATCCACACTATCTCTTGGATATTTGACAAGGGAGTCTTATAGGTCAAGAGGACAGTGGGAGTCTTAAAGGTCTTGAAAGTCTCAAGAACTAATCAAGAAGAGAACCTGAAGTTCTTCACTAGCACACGACTTGAGGTTTATAACCTATCGTGTTGACATATTCTGTGCCCATTCCAGTAAAAGTTGGCTTTACATATGAGTTCTTAGAGTTCTCAATTTGTTGCACAACTACTTGGAAGCAATGGCAGGCCCTTGAGCTGCCAGGTGGCAAGAAATTAAGATTGAGTTCAGTCCATATGAATTTGGATTTGTCATTATCCTTGTCTTGTGACTATGATTTTGACAATTCACATGGATAAGAACACATACACCAGTAAATCTTAGTGTCATAAGGTTTCTCTCCGATTCATGAAAATGATGGTGAGGAAACACTTTCACTAAGTAGATTTTAGCTAGATAGCAATTGTGATATTTGCATTCTCAAAGTCGTTAGTGGAGCGCGTGTGGTTAACCGACACACTAATATGGACTTGTGAGAAGTGGCAAAAAGGTCTAACCATTATGATTACGGCATGCCTCTTCATAATTGTTTAGACTCACAAGTGTGCTATCTAAGGGAAGGTGTATGATTTTGATAAAGTCTTATCAAAACAATCTAGTATCAGAAATCTGAACTTTGGTAAGAAAGTCAGCTGATTTCTAAGTACATGTCAAAGCTAGTGGGAGCATAAGTGTTATGCTAATAATCATCATGATAGTGGGAGCATGATAATTATGTTAAGTATTGCAAGCTAGCAATGTTAATTATAGAAAACAAAAGTTTCAATTGGGAAAAAGTTTTTTTGCTATAATTAAGGGAGAGGAAATTATGCTCCATCTCAAATCTATAAGCTTAGATCGTGAGGTTTTAATCATTTAGTCAAGGATATATATGAATTTCATGTTGGAATGGCTCAACATAAGGAAATTCTGTATATGGGTCCATTATTTGCATTCTAAAATTTGATTATGATTACGGCATCCCTTTTCATAATCTGAATTATGAGAATTTGGCAAATTGAAATGGACATATTATAGCAAAAGACTAGTTTAGTCTTTATGTGAGACATCAAGAATCGTGTCCCATATGCTTCGGATATAGGATCGATTACATGTGCTATAATCATTCGTTCTAAAATTTTCCAAATGCCTAGGGCATTAAGAAGGGAAAAGGTTTAGAACTGGATATGACTAAAAGGATTAAACAATTGTCGAGGACAATCTAAGGTTTACCAAAGATTGGTTGCTCAAGGACAGTTGGAAGTATAGTGATAATTCTGGAAGGACCATATTGACATAATCTGTAAGGAGGCAACTCTTGTTCAGAAGTGATAGTCAAAATGGAATCTGGAAATGTTTCCAAGTTAGAATTTTCAATCTGTGTAAGATTAAGGAAACTTAATGCAAGAAGGATGTTTCCAAGGAACTGATCTCCTTTGGAATGCTCTGTAATGTTTGTTGTCAAGTCTTTATGACTTTGTGCATAATCATTACAAGAGGACCAATGCATATAAGTTTAGAATCTAACAGGTTTCAGTAAATGGCATGAATTTGGAATTCTTGCAATTGCGGTAAGGATTTGGGACTGTGAAAAGAGAATCATTGAAGTTATGTTCAATTGATCTAGTTCACAAAGTAAAGATCATAGACAAACATAGTATGCATACTTGGTGTGTGGCATGACTAGTGTTTAGAAAACATAGTGTACATGCTTGGAGCATGGGACAACTATTGTTTTAAATTCAAGATTAAAGTTGATAGCTGAAACAGTATACAATGAATAATGTGTAATCATATGGTGATAAATAAAAGGTGTTTTATTTATGTTCAAAGGGTTGATACCATATTGGATTCAATTATTATTGTGTTTCATTTTGCATGTTTTGACTTCCCGAATAAACTGGGTTATTCTTCCGGAATGACTAAGTTATTCAAACCATCCACAGTCGGTCATATCTTGGAAGTAGATATGAATTAAGACTGCCATGATGGGTTGTAGAGGTCTAAGGTGTTGGACAAGGCTACAACAATTATGAGTGCTCATAAGTTCTGAGTATTGGATTCAACCCGCGCTCATTGGAATCACTTCATGGATTTTATCACGAGTGATCATGAGACGATAATATCTTATATTCTTCAAACCTAGAGATATGAGTTGTTACTATGAGTTGATAGTACATTGATTGCATGAAAATGCATTTGGTAACTCGGTGCTATAAAACGTGCTTTTGTGTATGATTCAACAAGTAGAAGAACAAGCCATATGAGTCGAAGTTTATCCGTTCCTTTTACCTTCGGGATAAAAGCGATATCTGTGGGCCCCTCGATGATTTGATGATGACAAATGGAAGTGCTCGGCCGGGCCAGGACTGATTTGATTTGTTCAATTAGTCAGTCGTCATAAATCGGAAATCGGGAAACAACAAATGGACAGAGAGAATGATTATAATCCATGTCTCAGTCCATATGATATCTAGAATGGAGGAATATATGATCTCTTATCTAATGGACAAGTCACTGACAAAGGTCAGAGTTCATCTACAAGGTCAGAGTTCGACAAAAGCTTTTGAGTGCTACGATTGCCAGTTGGTTCCTGAAGTCATACGCAATAATAGTTTTAGACTTATCCAAGTGGGAGACTGTTGGATTAATGTCTAAGTCCATAACTATAATTGGTAAGACTTGACCCGACCCGGCATGGTCCATTTGGGTTGCATGGCATCATGCACTTGGATAGACTATAATGAGAGAAATAAGACACTTATGGTTATTAATATATTATAAGTTCTAGTATATTAATAATAAGAATAATGAGATTATTTAATTAGTATTGATCAAGAATTAATCTAGGATTAATTAAGTGATCAAAAGAAGACTAATTAAATATATGGGTTGATTGTGTAAATCATCCATACTTGTATAGTGGGCTAATGCTCCATGGATAATCAAGTTGGGCTAAAACCCATAGGATGGTCCATGGATGCTCCATGGTGTATTTGAACCCATGGATCCAAGGAAATGGAAAGTCATGACAATTAGGGTTTGCCCTAATTGTAACACTATATAAAGATCTTATTCTTGACAAAATTGGTGACTAGTATCATTCTAGAGAGGGCTAGCCAATTTCATGAAGTGTAGATTTCTCTCAAGTTAATCCATATGTATTTGGTGTTGTGTGAACCATTTGAGGTGTCACACTTGGGGCACTAGGCACTCAAGCTTCATGAAGACTTTCTACACCAAAGAGGTATGTATTCTATCTTGCTATAGTCATTGTCTT
Source organism: Lactuca sativa (assembly GCF_002870075.4). Lineage (NCBI taxonomy): Eukaryota > Viridiplantae > Streptophyta > Magnoliopsida > Asterales > Asteraceae > Lactuca > Lactuca sativa. The sequence continues at coordinate 82,923,229 of NC_056624.2, forward strand.
GTATGCTAGATTAGCATAATACCTTGGAAGTTCTTATTTGCATGTATATTAGAGAAAACATAGATCCAAGGTATTTAGGGTTGCATGTAAACTTAGGAGTGTTAGAATGCTCAAAACCCAACAATGTGTCCATCACATAGGCTATGAATCCACTGCAGCCCTGCTGCAAACTCTGTCTCGCCCTGGCAGCCGAACAAAACACTGACCCACACCGGGTCCCCTCGCCATACACAGTAAGCACTCCCCCACTAGGGTCTCGTATAGTCACCAGCTGTTTCTCGCAGTCAATGACCGCTCCAAACTTACTCAACCAGTCCATGCCCACGATGACATAGACATCTCCCATCGCGATAGGAACTAGATCTATAGGAAATTGACACCAAAAATCTCGAGCACACATCCTTGAATCACGTCGGTGGCATATACCGCTTTCTCATCAGCTATGGAAAGCCTCAGGGGTCGACTCATCACCTCTCGATCAATACTGATGTGCTGACTAAAAGCCAGAGATACAAAAGCCCGACTCGCACCCGAGTCAAATAACACCAAGGCAGGTACAGAATTCACAAGAAAAGTACCTACGCATATCATAATATAAGCACAACATCTCAGTATAAAAGTAAATACACGAAAGAATACATACCAGCCACGACATCGAGCGCCGTGCGGACCTCCTCCGCAGTCAACTGAAAAGCTCTCCCATGAGCCCTCGGAGCCTCGGCCATCACCGGTCGAGTCTCGGTAACCCTAGCAGTAGGCGCAGATCCCTGTGCTGATCCCTGGTGAAGGTGCTGACACTCGGCCTTCCGATGGCCGGTCTGGGTGCAATGGAAGCAAACCGTAAATCCCTTGGGGCAATCCTTGGCGATATGCCCCTCCTTGCCACATTTGTAGCAAGCACCCGATCGACAGGCCCCCTCATGACCCTTGTCGCACTTTCCGTAAGTGCGGCACTTCTGGCCACCCATCCTCAAATTGGCGGACTTGGTCCGCTTGGATGCCAGCTGAGACTGAGCTGGCCGCCGATCCATCCTCTGAGACTCGGCCTCCTCCCTGGCCTGAGTCTCCAACTCGATCTCCCTCTTTCGGGCATTTTCCTGGAGCTCAGCAAATGTCTGGTATGTCGAGTTCGATACGAACTCCCGAATGTCCCTCCTCAGAATACCCAAATATCGGCTCATCCATGCCTGCTCAGAAGAAACCTGCTCAGGGCAGAACATCGCCCTCTCATGAAACTTTCGGGTGACCACAGCAACTGAATCATTACCCTGCTTGAGGGTCAAGAACTCCTGAATCAGTCGTTCCCTCTCCACCGGGGGAACATACTCATCTCTGAACATGGTGGTGAATCTCTCCCAAGTCACTGCTGAAATCTCTGCAAGAGTGAAGTTCGCCATCATGAACTTCCACTAATCCTTCGCTCCTAGGCGGAGCTGATTGAAAGCGAACCGTACCCTCAGATGCTCCGGACATGAACACGTATAGAAGCATCCCTCAATGTCAGCAATCCATCTCATCGCAACGATCGGGTCCTGCGTCCTATCAAACTTGGGTGGCTTCATGTTGCTGAACTCCCGGAACAACAATGAGTCACCTCCCTGAGGTCTGGCAGCAGCCACAGCTGCTGTAGCTGCAGCGGCTGCAGCCTCAGTCACCGCGGCGTACCGCTCATCAAAAGTCTCCAACAGCGTGGTCTTGATAGACCCAAAGATCTCCGGAATCTCAGCCCGAATTGCCGCAGCCATCTCATCGTGGATCATCTGACGAAGATCCTTGTCGATCACACCGCTCGTCCCAGGTCTGTGGCGTGTCCCAACCATAATGCCTCTCAAATACAACATAAAAATGTCAGAGACTCGATCGAGCATACTCGCACTCGATAACGCAACCCTACTCGGACTCCGATACCCAAAGGATTCTTACTTGGGTTGCCCACTGATCTGGTGTCTTCAGTCGTATGGGCCCTATATTACTGATTACACCGCATCAGCATTCACCCCAAGTCCTCCTTCTTGGACCCCGGAACGCGAATACTCTATTCTTGCTATGCATAGGCTACCTACTTGCTCTCAAAGCATCTCTTAGCAGCAGGATTCGCCTAGACAAAGGCATCACAAATCAGGCCACTTTAGTCCTAATATGAATACCTAGTCTACTCTAGCATGCGTAACATATAATAGCATATCCCATAACACATATTGTAAGGGTATTTTGGGGATTTTACCATTCGGGCACTGGCTGACTGTACACACTGCTTCATCCTTGGTTATCGCAAAATCTCTTATAAAATTTTATGCTTTTTTTATTGAAAATTTTTCTCAAATCCCCGGTTTGAGTTCAGTTACGCCCGAAGGTGCACCCGAATCCCTCAAACCAAGGCTCTGATACCAACTTGTAACAACGTGAATTTTCAAAACAAAATTTTCATTTCTTAAAACATGTTTACATCCAAATCAATTCATAAAAATCCAATGTATCATATCATAATACAAAAACATATAAATCCCAAGATCATAAATCCTCCGTTAGTGTGTACAGATCATGCCGGCGCCTTCCCACGGTCCTCGCTAGTACCTGAAACACATAACACAACAACTATAAGCATATATGCTTAGTGAGTTCCCCAAAATACTACTTACACACATATGCCTTTCCAGGCCATGACCTTCCGGTCCATGTGTCTTAGGGGACTTCCGTCCCGACCCGGTAATTCTTCCGGTCCTACCCGCATCGACCTTCCGGTCCACATCACAATGCCTTCCGGCCCATGACATCAATGCCTTTCGGCCCATATCAAGCATAACATACATAGCACATACAAACGGTTAACTTAATTACATATAATGCATACAACTCATAACATATCCGACCTTCTGGTCACACATAGATACCCTTCCGGGTACAGTATAGTGAGAAGACTCACCTCGTAGGAAGTCTAGAATCTCACATGCTCACTATTTTTGAATCTCGAAACGAAGACCCAACCCCGCCTAATCATAACGAAATATCATTCTAATTAATATAGGCTTCCAAGACTAGGCTACACCCATTTCATTATCCCCTAGAGGGGTAAAAGACCATTTCACCCCTCCTTGACTCAAAGTCCACATGTTGACCAAAACCCTAAAAGTCAACAAAAGTCAACATACCACAGTATGTGGGGCGTACCAGCTTCTGTACGCGGGGCGTACATCGATGAACCACAATCGGGGGTCGCAACCCCTTACGCTGCGCGTACTGGGAGTTACACCCAGCGTAAATCCCAGATTCAGCCATACCATATTTCTTTGTCTTAAATGGTTCAGACGCTCCTTCAACTTCCAGATCTGGCTCTCTTTAAGTCTGCTAACCCATAAAGTCTGAACCTTTAAGCCTTGGCATGGCTGTAAAGGCTCCTACACCCTCTAATACCTTTCTTTTCACCTCCAAAGATCTAGTTCTCATGTATTGCTAAATATTTACGTCAAAGATTACATTTTTATGAACATACAACTCAAACAGACCTGGAATATGATAGATCTAAGCCAATGGAGACTACTTGCTCATAAAGTCTCCATCTTTGGGACCAAAAACCCTAGAAATTGGTCCAAGAAGCATACGATAAGAACTACAAGGCAAGATTTGAACCTTTTACCTCAGGAAGAAGCTCCAACCTTTGTTATCCTCGGATCTACACTTGTCCACCAGCTTCTAGCCTCCACAATGGACTTCTCTTCTCTTTTGCTACCTTGAAATGACACCTTGAAGCTTAGAACACTCACACACAAGCTATAAACGATGGAACAACTCTCTTATGGTTTCTTTCTAAAGGATGGTGGCTGAGGGACAAAGCCATCTCATTCTTTTTATAGCCATCAAGCCAAATTAGGGTTTTGGTTCTGGACCGGTTATGCCCGGTGTAACCTTGGGTATGCACAGCGTACCCGGGTGACAATGCGTTCAAGAAGGCGCGTGAGTACGCACAACGTACTCTTTGTACGCCCAGCGTACTCGCCCAACGGCATCACCGTTGGTCCATGAGTACCGTTGGTGCGTTGGTTTATCCGAACGACATCACTACAAATTTGTAGTGTCCATAACGGGTTTGGAAGGCTGTCTTGGGAATATCCTCCTCTAGTACTCGTAATTGGTGATATCCGGATCGTAGATCTATCTTCGAGAAGTAGTTTGCTCCTTGAAGTTGATCATATAGGTCGTCAATGCGGGGCAGAGGGTAATGATTTTTGACAGTAAGTTTGTTCAGTTCTCTGTAGTCAATGCACATATGGAATGATCCATCTTTCTTCTTTAGAAACAAGACCGGTGCTGACTGGAAAGTTGTTGCATCTCTGCTGGTAATCCTGGTAGTTCTTGCATCTCTGCTGGTGCCAGATGATAAGGCGATTTTGCTACTGGGGTAGCCCCTGGAACTAAGTCGATTCTAAACTCGACTTGGCGTTGCGGTGGTAATCCCGGTAGTTCGTCTGGAAAGATATCGGAATAGTCGCCTACTTCTTGAATGCTCTTAATGTCCTTTACTTCCTGACTCGTATCGACGATGTGTGCATGAAATGCATGATAATCCTTCCGCAAACACTTTCGAGCTTGGATGCACGAAATGATGCGAAGGTTTGTACTTGATTTGTCGCCATAAATCAATAATGTTTCGTCGTTAGGGAGATTAAGACGAACTGCTTCTCAAAGCACATGATGTCGGCGCGAAGAAGACTTAACCAATCCATGCCGACTATGACGTCGAAACTTTTAATTTGTACTGGCATGAGGTTTATTGGGAAAGAATGACCGTCTAAAGTTAATGTACAACCCATGTATATGCGGTTAGTGTTTTCCGTTTTTCCGTTTTCCATTTCTATAGTGAATGGTTTGTCTAACATGCTAGGTTTGTGTTTAGGTAAGTGAATACAATTTTGACTCACGAAGCTTCTCTCTGCTCCAGTATCGAATAGTATGCATGCATATGAATTATCGAGAAGAAACGTACCAGCAACTACTGTAGGATCAGCTACGGCTTCTTCGTGGCCTATAGCCAAAACTCGTCCCACCTTGCAGGTATTCGCTGCCTTCGGGCAGTTTCTTTTGTAGTGGCCCACCTCGCCACAACCGTAGCAAGCTTGGCCTACACCAGCGTTAGGAAGTTGAGTGATCGGCTTTACGAGGGCTTTGCAGAAATGGACAGTGTGTCCCTTTCTGTTGCCGTTGGAGCACTGCATTTCCCGACAAGGTCCATGGTGGTGGTAAGTGCATTTGGTGCACTTTGGAAGGCTACCCACATAAGGCTTTGTTGGGTAGAGATTTGTAGGAACGGTAGTAGGTACAGTAGCATCATTCACTGTAGCTAGTTGTTGTTTCTTCGAGGATTCTTGGGAAGACCCACTTTTCCCCTTATTCCATCCTCTCTTCTTGTTATTGTTGTTGTTGTTTCCCTTTTGTGGTTCTGGTGCAGAAATTGTTGAGTTTTGATGACTTCCGTGATCAATAAGAGATTGTGCCAGTTCTTTGGCACTTTCAAAAGTGTCAGGGTTTGAAGCTAACACGCTTGACTGAATTTGGGGCGACAGTCCCGAAATGTATCTCTCTATTTTCTTGCTCTCAGGAGGAATCATGTTTGGGCAAAGGATTGCCAGATCGCAGAATCTGTTGGTATAAGTTGTAATGTCGATACCAATCATTCCAAGAGTCCAGAGTTCGTGCTCGAGTTTTTGAATCTCTCCTCATGGACAATAGTCTCTCATCAGCATGATTTTTAAGCTCTCCCAGCTTATTGAATTCGCCACTATCAGAGTAAGTACCTTAACATGGCCATTCCACCAAGTTAAATCTCTATCAGTAAGCGTGTAAGTTGCAAACTTGACTATGCTGTGCTTGGTACATGAGCAGATTTCAAAGACTGATTCTGTCCTTTCGATCCACTGCCTCAAAATCATCACACCACCAGTTCCATTAAACATCTGGGGTTTGGCATTCATAAAGTCCTTATAGGTGCATTCTCAGGGTTGCCCATGACTCTCGTCATGGTTGGAAGGAAGTGTGCCAATTCCCGAACCAGTAGTAACAGGGGTATTGATTTGTGACATGGCAGTCGCTACAGCTGCGGTGACTGTTGCTTGGAACATGGCAACATCAAATTGAGGAGGTGGAGGCGGTGGTGGTATCGGTGCTTCCCCACCGTTGTTTCGTCTCGGGTTTCTATGCGGAGGCATCCTTCAACTATAGATTGAAAAGACAAAGGTAAGAAAAATTCATAGCATAGAAAATGGATGTGCCTCATGAACTAAATCGCTATAGATCAACAACAGATGATAGTAAGAGTTTCAAAGATAGAAGAATGGAAGTTATTCGTTAATCCGAATATATTAAACAAACGTATGGTTTCTCCATAATATTTTAAGGATTGAACGAAATACACAATGTAGTAATAATAGCATGCCAATTATATTAATATAATAGTTGATACAACGATCATGAAAATTTGACCCCTATAAGGGTCTCCGGTTACAAAGTTAAAGAAAAATAAAACTTTTAGCCGAGGTCCTAACTTATAACAAAATTTGGGATTTGGCAAGCACTACTTGCGTCGTAGGTTGCGCTTGGAGCTTGACTCCGCATCCGATTGCTTTGATTCCATAAGACGCCTATCGATGGCGGCTTGTTGTTCCCTCAATTCAGAGAGGCTTGCAATCATTTGCGCTTGGAATGCTTCTGTTTGGAGTTGGGCATTGTCCTGAGATCTGTCCAGCCTACGGATGTCGAAAGTATGAACCTATACTTCCACGTTGACTTCCCGAATCCGGCTAGCTTGAACTCCGGATTGGTAGGACTGGTTGGCTAGTTTGCCCACCATGACTGGGAATGCTCGATCGGATGAACCTCCGCCACGGACATCGTAGAAGTCTCGACACATGCCGTAGGGAGGGCGTAGACTTTGTTGTTGGCTCCAATGGTGGAGGTGACTTCCCCAAACGGGAGTCGGTCCTTGAAAGTTTCTCATGAAGACGGGAGGTTGTGCGGGTGGTGGGTTGATTACTTCCGGTTCTGAGTCGGTACCGGAGTCCTCCTCTTCATCCAATTCTATGGATTCTTCGTCCTCCTCGGGATCCTCTTCGATCCATCCCCCGTTTCCTTGGTTCGGATAGTAGGGGTCGTCGGGGTGGTGAAATCCAACCATTTGACTGTATGAGAATAGGGTTATAAGAATTGAATAAAATTTGGAACATGTAAGACTAAACATGTAAGTTAAACTAGTTTATGTAACAAATACTCCTGTAGTATTTAAATTCGTGTGTTTGATTCTTGTGATGTTATGGTAAGTTTTGACTTGTTGCTCACTACAAGCATTCCTCGATATACATTGGTCCGATCTCGGACAAATATAGTTTTGACTTGTGATGTTAGAAAGTATTCAATCTGTATGATTAGGAAACTTAATGTAAGAAGGATGTTTCCAAGGAGTTGATGTCCTTTTGAATACTCTGTAATGATTGTTGCCAAGTCTTTGTGAATTTGTGCATAATAATCACAAGAGGATCAATGCATATAAGTTTAGAATCTAACAAATTTCAGTAAATGGAATGAATTTGGAATTCTTGCATTTGCAGTAAGGAATTGGGACTGTGAAATGAGAATCATTGGAGTTATGTTCAATCGATCGAGTTCACAAAGTAAGGATCATAGACAAACATAGAGTGCATACTTGGTGTACGGAAAAGATATTGTTATAGAAAAACATAGTGTACATGCTTGGAGCATGGGACAAATAGTGTTTTTTAATTCATGTATAAAGTTGATAAAACTGAAACAATGAATAATGAGTAATTAGTATGGTGATATATAGAAAGTGTTTTATTTATATTCATAGGTTTTGATACCATATTAGATTCATTTATTCTTGTGTTTCAATTTGCATGTTTTGACTAGCATAATAGCTAGATTATTCTTCCGGAATGACTAAGTTATTCAAACCATCCACATTCGGTCATATGTTGGAAGTAGATATGAATCAAGACTATCATGGGTTGGCTTGTAGAGGTCCAAGTTGGTGGACAAAGTTGTGCTACAACACTCATGAGTGCTCATAAGTTCTGAGTATTGGATTCAACTTGCGCTCATTTGAATCACTTCATGGATTTTATCACGAGGGATCATGAGACGATAATATCTTATATTCTTCAAACCTAGAGATATGAGTTGTTACTATGAGTTAATAGTACATTGATTACATGAAAACGCATTGGTAACTCGATGTTATACAATGTGCCTTTGTGTATGATTCAACAAGTAACAGAACAAGCCATATGAGTCGAAGTTTATCCATTCCTTTTACCTTCGGGATAAAAGCGATATTTGTGGGCCCCTCGATGATTTAATGATGACACATGTGAGTGCTTGGCCAAGCCAGGACTGATTTGATTTGTTCAATCAGTCAGTCATCATGAATCGGAAATCGGGAAAAAAACAAATGGACAGAGAGAATGATTATAATCCATGTCTCAGTTATGATATCTAGAATGGAGGAATATATGATCCCTTATCTATTGGACAAGTTCGTTGACAAAGATCAGAGTTCGACAGCGGCTTTAAGAGCTACGATTGCCAGTTAGGTTTTGAAGTCATACTCAATAATAGTTTTAGACTTATCCAAGTGGGAGACTATTGGATTAATGTCAAAGTCCATAACTATATTTGGTATGTACTTGACCCGACCCGGCATGGTCCATTTGGGTTGCACTTCACCGACACACTTTATATGGATAATGTTATGAGAATAGTATACTTATGATTAATATTAATATATTATAAGTTCTAATATATTGTCACACCCCCAAACCAGAACGGCGGAAACGTTCGGGGGCGGATGACTTCATGTGGTAACGTAACAATTGAATACATAGTAAAGAAAGCAATATAACCATCATATATATAATTGAAAGTTTACGTTGTTAAAAGATACATGTTCAAAACCAATTACAATATGATGCCAAAATATGAATTTAAACTGGCGCCGTAACGTCCCTTCTTCAAAAGCTATTTGTTACCTGTAATTACTGAATCCCTGGGACATACAAGTAGTTTTGAAAGAGTAGATCAGCATTTAAGCTGGTGAGTTTCATAAGTATTAGATGACAACATTTGTATGAAATGAAATGTTTTGTTTTTGTTTGTTTGTTCCTAGAAAATCCCATATTTTCTACTAGCATAAATGTAGCCTTCTATCAAGACCTATGTTTGTTTCTAGAAAATTTATGTTTTTCCGTATGTGGTTAGTGGTTTGGAAGTTCCAAAATTGTATCATAATAAGATTTTTCATGCCTAAAGTAGTTAATTTATGTACGTATAAAATTGCCAACACGTCTAAAAAACCCCGTAAATCAATGTATTTTTAATACTCCGTGTGAGTTTTATAACCATGCTATTTACTAGAAATGCCTATACACAACGTTCTTCAGGCATTGGAATGTTCTGACGTTTGTCACCCCAAATGGTGTACTGTAGCTACCAGTCAGGGCGCGGGGTTGTCAATCCCGTATAAATCTATACACAAACACCATGCTCCCCCTCCAAGGGATTCTGGTATATAATACATGACATAAAATGTGTACTCGAACGTACGTGAATTTAATGTCTCACAAAACTAAGTATAAAAAAGATTTACATGTGAAAATGTTCGTGTGTTCTTGTATGTGAAAGTAACTTCTTGAAATAGTGTTTCTAGTATGTAAAAGTTGGTGATGTTCTCGTAAAACTATACACATTATAGTTTTCTAAAAGTGTGTCTCGTTTGTATTGTCAACCTTAGTGAAATGCTCCCTTGTTATGAAAAGTATAACTTTTGTAGTGCCAAAAATGGACACATATACATACAATATAAGCAGAGTAAGTGCGCTAATAAGTAGTGTAACTTTTGAAGCATTTACCGTTGAGATGGTTAGAGGTGAGAATAAGTGCGCTGATAATTTATTCCTAAGATGTACCCTTACCTTGAGTAATCATTCTGTCCTCATTAATCTAATGTCAGTTTCACTAAAGAGCTTTGAGGTTATCCTTGGTATATATCGATTGAGTTCCGATCGTGTTGATATGAGTTGTTATGAAAAACCTATTTGTCTCAATCTCCCCTCTGACCAGACTCTCATGATCCATAGCGATAAACCTAACTCTAACCTTCGTATCATTTCTTGCATCCAAGCTCAAAAGTTGCTTTGAAAGGAACGTCATGTATTCATAGCCCATGTAATCAGCGAGAAACAGACAGTTAAAGACCTCGAGAGCGTTCCCGAAGACTGTAATTTTCCTGATGTCTTTCTTGAAGAGCTCGCGAGAGTACCTTCCGAACGTCAAGTCAAGTCTTGTATCAACTTAACCCCTGGAGCTAGCCCTGTAGCCAAATTTCTGTATCGCTTTGCTCCAGCAGAAATACAAGAGTTATCCAGTCGGCTTAATGAATTAACCGTCAAAAACCAATATCCTCTTTCCCCAATTAGATGACTTCCTCGATCAAATTCAGCGAGCCAACTACTCCTCGAAGATAAACCTTAGGTCAAGACACCATCAGCTACAAGCTCGTGAGGACAATGTTTCTAAGTTAGTATTCAGGACTCGATATGATCACTATAAGATTGTAGTGATAATTTCCGGTCAAACCATTTTTCCCCGGTCATGTAGTAGACGATGAAGACATACGTGTGGAACCTCCTAAGGTTAAGGAAATAGAGAAGTGGTCGGTACCGAAGACACCCATAGAAAACCTGTCAATTCTTGGGTTTCACCGGTTATTATCGCAGACCAATTTAGAAATGTTTTTCCAAAAATCACCAAACCCTTAACCACTCCGACACAGAAAGGTGTACCCTTTTTTTGGAGTAAAAGTAAGATACGTCATTCCAAGCATTGAAGTAAGATTTATGCATCACACTTATTTTGTCCCTGCCAGAGGGAACAGATATTTTCGTTGTCCATTGCATTGCATTCAATTAGAATTTAGACTATGTAGTTAGGCAGGAAGGAAAAGTTATCGTTCACGCTTTGAGACAAACAAAAGGCATACAAAGTTAACTACATAACTCATGAATTGGAATTAGGAACAGCAGTTCCTGCACTGAAGAATTAGAGACGTGATCTCTATGGAACCAAGTATGCGAATTTCACTGACCATAAGAGACTACAACATATCTTCGATCAGAGAAACATAAACATGAGGTGTCCTTAGCTGAAAGGAAAGCTCAGACAACGAGACTAAGACATTGAGAATGACCATCTAACCCCGTTCACTCGCTCAAACCTAAGAAGTCTAGTAAGAAACTCTTAGGATTGCTCCAGCAGCCCGAGATACCTGAATGGGAATAGGAGATGACTATTATAGATTCCATCGTCAAGTTACCCAGATTCCCAAGTAGGTACAATACCATTTGGAGTAATCGTCGATCCTTTGATAAAATCCGCTAACTTCTTTCTGATCATAGAATCATTCAAGATTGAAAGACTCATGTGAAACCACATCCAAGAAGTAGTTTGATTGCATGGTATACCTGCGTACATTATCTCTGATTGAGATAGCAGGTTTACCTCAAGGTTATGGCAAGTCTCTTCGGAAAACTCACAGAACCAAGTTAGACATGAGTACAACTTATCATCCCTAGATAATTGAACAGAGTGATAGAGTTAACTAAAAATCATGAAAGACATGCTGGGAGTATGTGTCATAGATTACAGAGTGACTTAGGATACTCATTTACCTTTGATCGGGCCTTTGTATAACAACAGTTATCGCACCAGTATTCAAACTACATCATTCAAAACCCTCTTCAGTCAAAAGTACAAATTCCCTCGTATTAGGTTGAGGAAGTAGACACGCACCTAGCCAAGAATTGATTCCCTGGTAGCACCCTCACTGGTTTTGAAAAGAGTTACGCAGATAATCGCCGGAAAACCTCTGGAATTCAAAGTTGGAGACCATGTCCTATTGAAGGTCTCGCCCTGGAAAGATATGGTACGCTTCGGAAAGCGTGAGAAAATTTATACGAGGTACATTGGACCCTTCGAGATCCTCGCCAGGATCAGTCCTGTGGCCTATAAACTTCGATTACCCATGAACTCAGCAACATGCATCCCTTCCTCCATGTTTCAAATCTCAAGAAGTGCTTATCTGATGAAACCCTAGTGATTCCCTTAGACGAGATCGAGATCAATGAAAACCTGAACTTAGTGGAGGAACCGATAAAAATCATGGATCGGGAGATCAAATGTATGAAAAAAAGCCGCATCCTGATAAGTGAAGGTTTGCTGGAATGTCAAGTGGGGACCGGAATTCACTTGGGAGCGTGAAGACTTAATAAAACAGAACTATCTGCATCTCTTTCCAGATCCATGATATGTATCTTAGTTCTGATATGTATCCATGATATGTATCTTGTACATCAATTGTAACCCTTTTCGTAACCCTTTTGTGTTAATCCATTCGCCGTTTTCTTTTCGTTTCCGTTTACGTCATTTAATTAAGTCATTAATTTGAAATTATTATTATGACTTAATGGGTGTCCCAATGCCTTTAGAACTCATTTTAACACCCTATTCTAGTAATCGGAAATTTTTTAGAATTAACCATGTCGGGTTACGGCAACTTGATCGGGTGCGACTGAAAGCCCCGTCTAACGCCGGTATCGGGTAGAATTCCACTGTGTCCAAATCTTAGACACTATTTAAAGATGATTAAGCTTCCATTTGAAGCTTTTGCTCTCTCTCACTACTCTCTCTCTAACCTCTCTCCTCAACCAAGATTCAATGTCCAAAAACATAGAATTAAGGCTCCAAATCTTTGAGGTAACTTCTCTAACTTGTTGTTCAACCTCTTAGGCCTTCAAATTCGTGTTTAAAACTTGAAAAAGGACCATATTCATGTGTTTACGGCCCTGGAACATGCTTGGGCCGTAAACTCAAGTAAAATGGGTTTTTATGCCTTAAAACCCCTCCAAACCAATTTTGGGACTTAGATATTAATTAATGACATACCAATTCGGACATAGAACACCCTAAACATGGTTTTAAAGAGTAAACATGAGTTTACTACCCAAGAACATGCTTGGGTCGTAAACTCATCATTCATGGGTAGTAAACTCAAAAACAAGTGTTTAAAAGCCATTTAAACACACCATTAGCCTTGGAATAAATCCTAGAACCAACCACAATCAATTTCGGGGCCTTAAACATGATGAAATCCTTTCATTTGGGTGTTTACGTCTATAACTCCCCAAGAATAAGTTCCAGGGCCGTAAACTCATTATCACATGTTAAATGGTGCCCTAAACACATTCTATGGCTTGTAAAAATTGTTGGAATCACATGTGATTGTCCTAGCATCACCAAATAAATTAAGGAATGAGTATGGGGGAATTTACGGCCGTAAACTCCATGTTTACTGCCATAAACTCCAATAAATGGTCCTTAAGTGAGTTTAATCCATTCCAAGGCCCTAGATTTAATCCTAGCTAATTTTCCCAAGTGTTATCATGAAATTTAGCACCATAAAACCCCTAACCATGAGTTCACGGCCGTGAACTCATGTGGTTATGGTATTAGGGCTGAAAAGTCCATAAGGAGTTTACTCTTGAAGAGTAAACTCATTTCCTAAGTCCCACACGTCCGTAAATGTCACCCGGGTCACTCCAAACACTTGTTTTGAAGTGCTTTCGCTCATTGGAGTGTATTATCATATCTAATTAGTGAGTTAAAGTATAATTAGATACATTTGTATACCATTTCATATTACATAGGAACCTCGCGTGTTATCAAGCCCCGAACCAACATTAGCATCCAAACAGTTGCATTTTCTTGTCTGGTGAGTTCATACCCCTACCCTTTTTTCACTGTTTTTCATTGTTTTCAGGGGGGAATACAAGAAAAGTACAAGGGATTACTTGTACTCAAAACTTGTTTTACATGTGTGTGTTTCATATCTCATATGCTTTTTAACACTGATTGTTATAACTGATAATCGTTTGAACATGCAGAGCACGTAAACATATATTTTTGAAATGGGTTATAAACTGTTATGTTTTATATATTTCACAAATGGTTTTCCATATTTTATCAGTTAAAAGCATGACATTTGAACCTTTAACATAAAAGTTAGTACACTGTTTTGTCCTCGGTAACACTCCACAGAGATACGCGAGTGGAGGATAATCATATTATTACTAGTAAATTTGTTAATCCTATATAGTTGGAGACACGTCCTCGGTGAACACTCCACAGAGATACGCGAATGGAGGACCGCACCCGTAACCAGAATCTCTTAGATAGGGAGCGTGACTTGAGTGAATAGATCTATACGGGGCTGACTATCCCACACCTGGCTGCTAGCTACAGCTGAACCGAAAGGTTCAAGGGTGACGAAAGTCATAAGGTGATGCGGATTACTTATTGCCATATCTAGTCTATCGTATGGTTATGGAACTCGCAATTAGGATAGCAGAGATTTACTTAATAGTAATAATGAATAAAGTAATTAATTTACTTTGTAAATATTACTTTTATATATGTGTTAAAACTAATACATTTTACAAGGATAACCAGGTTTTCAGTATACATCTTTCACGTTTGGTAACCAACATTCAGGAAAATATGGGATTTTCCTGGGGAACATTTGTACATAACCAGAAAAGTGTAACAAACTAGATACCTTTACATTTCACAAGGGTAAACATGTTTTCAGTGAACATATTTACATCACATTTTGGGATTTAATAACCAAATTTTAAGAAAATATGGGATTTTCTTGGTGTGTAACATTTTCAGAAACGGAAAGGAACTTTTACATTTTTCACAAATCAAAACCGCTTATGAACTCAACAGCTTTATGCTGATTTTCAAACCGCTTGTATTCTTTTGGCAAAGACGGAGGGCGAAGAAGGCTCGTGTCACTTTTGTTTATATGTACTATGTATCACACTTGTACAACTTTACTTTTGAAACAAATGTAAACTTTTATATATGTATTGTAATGGTTGTTTACTTTACTTACTATGTGCATTGGATTTGATACTCAACATGGAGTCAACCCCGGAAATGTTTCCGCCTTCGGTTTTCGGGGTGTGACAAATTGGTATCAAATCCCTTGTTTATAGTGAATAAAGTATACCAGACCTTACATGGTATAAGACTATAAACTCTAAGGGGACTAAGTGCTCTGAACTAAAAGTATACCTCAAAGTATAAGTATATTCAAAAGTATACAAGTATACCGAACCGTCGAAATTCGTAGCTACAAGAAGAACAAAACATATGTAAATTTGGTGTCGTACGCTAAGGTTAAACCTGGGCAGTTATGTAGTCGTGTCTAGGATCAATATAGCCTGGCCAACTATATTCATTCGAGACATGGCCAACATGTGCTTGGGAGTGACTACGGTATGCGGCATGCCTAAAACTTACCCTAATACCACAAACATCGAGCCAGTGTCATAGCGAATCATGAAATACTATGGGAGTATTTCACAGGCCAATCCTTTGTAGAAATCCTCGTTTATGCGTTGTTCCTTGATCATTCCTTTAGCGATAATTTATCTGCTTCGATAACTCTTCCTTACTTTATCGCTTATTCGGAATAAATAACTGTGATATCTCTTGATTCAATTCAGAGGACTTACCATCCTCTCTCATTCTTGATCTTATTAGATCAAGATGCCTCCAAGAAAAAGACCCAGCTCAAAGACCAACAACTCTCCGCCACCATACTCTTATTCGTTCGATCTCATCTTGTTTCAAACAGCAGTTACTACTGAAGTGACGGCTACAATAACGCTTTTGAATCCTGGTAAGTCTAGTGGACTGGGAAGTAGCACTTATCCCCAAAACCATGAAAATAATCAGGAACACCCGAATGAATGTGATAAGAGAAAGAAGGTTATCTGTAAAAAGCAAAACTGTCAGAGTTCACAAAGACCCTATAAGAGGCATGAAACCATGGCAGTTCAAACTGTCACTACCCCTGTTGCTACATCAACAGCTCAAACACCTATAAATGGGTATGCTGGCAACCTCCCTTGGTGCAACAGGTGGAGATACCACCATCGTATTCCAGGTCCATGATGTGAAAGGAATTGTATCAGATGTGGCAAGAAGGGCCACCTTACTCGAAGCTGCAGAACACCAGCCCAACTAATCAATCAAGCTTCTGAATCGAGTACTGATCAGGCCTGTTATGGTTGTGGAGAGATTGGGCATTTCAAGCGAAACTGCCCAAAAGTAACAACCACCAACAACACCAACAACGCTGAGATGGTCTTAGCTACGAAGGAGGAGGAGGCAGCCATTGATCCCACCATCGTCGCGGTTACATTTCTTCTTGACAATTCTTATACTCGCATCCTTTTCGAATCTAGTGCTAAGGAAAGTTTACTTGTCATTAATTCAAATATCTATGTAAACCAAGTCCACGTCTAATAACTGAAGCATTTACCGTCGAGATGGTTAGAGGTGAGAATAAGTGCGCGAATAATTTATTCCTAAGCTGTGCCCTTACCTTGAGTAATCATTCTGTCCTCATTAACCTAATGTCAGTTTCACTAAAGAGCTTTGAGGTTATCCTTGGTATATATCGATTGAGTTCCGATCGTGTTGATATGAGTTGTTATGAAAAAGCCATTTTTCTCAATCTCCCCTCTGACCAGACTCTCATGATCCATGGCGATAAACCTAAGTCTAACCGTCGTATCATTTCCTACATCAAAGCTCAAAAGTTGCCCTGAAAGGAACGTCATGTATTCGTATCCCATGTAATCAGCGAGAAACAGGCAGTTAAAGACGTCGAGAGCGTTCCTGAGGACTGTAATTTTCCTGATGTCTTTCTTGAAGAGCTCGCGAGAGTTCCTTCCGAACGTCAAGTCAAGTCTCGTATCAACTTAACCCCTGGAGCTACCCCTGTAGCCAAATTTCCGTATCGCTTTGCTCCAGCAGAAATACAAGAGTTATCCAGTCGGCCTAATGAATTAACCGTCAAAAACCGATATCCTCTTTCCCCAATTAGATGACTTCCTCGATCAATTTCAGGGAGCCAGCTACTCCTAGAAGATAAACCTTAGGTCAAGACACCATAAGCTACAAGCTCGCGAGGACAATGTTTCTAAGTTAGTATTTAGGACTCGATATGATCATTATAAGATTGTAGTGATAATTTCCGGTCAAACCATTTTTCCCTTGTCATGTAGTTAACGATGAAGACATACGTGTGGAACCTCCTAAGGTTAAGGCAATAGAGAATTGGTCAGTACCGAAGACACCCATAGAAAGCCTGTCAGTTCTTGGGTTTCACCGGTTATTATCGCAGACCCATTCAGAAAAAAATTTCCAAATATCACCAAACCCTTAACCACTCCAAAATAGAAAGGTGTACCCTTTTGTTGTATTAAAAAGCAAGATACATCATTCCAAGCATTGAAGTAAGACTTATGCATCACACTTATTCTGTCCCTGCCAGAGGGAACAGAGAATTTTGTTGTCCATTGCATTGCGTTCAGTTAGAGTTTAGACTATGTACTTAGGCAAGAAGGAAAAGTTATCGTTCACGCTTTGAGACAAACAAAAGGCACACAAAGTTAACTACACAAGTCACGAATTGGAATTAGGAACAACAGTTCCTGCACTGAAGAATTAGAGACATGATCTCTATGGAACCAAGTATGCGAATTTCACTGACCATAAGAGACTACAACATATCTTCGATCAGAGAAACATAAACATGAGGTGTCCTTAGCTGAAAGGAAAGCTCAGACAGCGAGACTAAGATATTGACATTGACCATCTAACCCCGTTCACTCGCTCAGACCTGAGAATTCTAGTTAGAAACTCTTAGGATTGCTCTAGCAGCCCGAGATACCTGAATGGGAATAGGAGATGACTATTATAGATTCCATCGTCAAGTTACCCAGATTCCCGAGTAGGTACAATACCATTTGGAGTAATCATCGATCCTTCGATAAAATCTGCTAACTTCTTTCTGATCAGAGAATCATTCAAGATGGAAAGACTCACGTGAACCCACATCCAAGAAGTAGTTTGATTGGTTCTAAAAAAACATCGATGTTATTTCCCAGGTATCCCGATATTAAAATCGAAAGAATAATAAACTTTCTTTTCAGACACAACCATGGAGGAAGTTTGTGTACGAGAGTTAAAACTGGACACACACTATATGGCCTATTTCCTTCGTTGACATCAACCCATGAAAAAATACTCCAAGTTGTATATTTCTTGGATCTTTGGCAATTTTAGAGAACTTTTCATGGATGTGGTACGCCATGCCAATGAATCTACGGGGTGACATAAGACACCCTCTATTATTTTCCTTGTCGGGTTCCATCTTAAATCTTTAGAGATACTTTGGATCTTAAACAATCATTGGAGTTTTGGTATGATTGGAAAATACCACATCACTTTGGCTGGAAAGTTTTTATAGACTTTCTTTGTCTTGTCATCCATGTAACACCGTAAATTTCAAAACAAATTTTCATTTAAAAATAATCGTTAATTCTTAGAAACACTTTTCTTAAAATTCCAGTCATAATCAAATTACAAAAACATAACTCCATTTTCACTTGCTTAGTGAATCCCCAAAAATACCACACATAACACATATTAGCCACTTGAGGCTATAACTCTGTGGGTCTGTGGACCCTAATCTATGAACCCTCTGGTTCTAACTCTGTGAACCTTCCGGTTGTAACTTTGGGAACCTTCCGATTCTAACTCTGCAAACATGCACAAGATAAATCACATAGAAATAATGCAGTAAAACACATAACATACATAGCATACAAATACTCTGTCACATAACTCTGGTTACGTACTCAAGCTAAAGTATAGTGAGAAGACTCACCTGGCAAGCAGAAAGCAGATATCCCCACACTTGAATCTCGAACTCGCCACCGCCTAACACATAAGGCAAATACTCTCATGAATATAACTCTCCAGACTAGATTCAACCCTCTCTTGGCACCCTCTTAAGGGTAAAAGTCCATTTTACTCCTCTCTTGGCCCAAAGGCCACATCGCTGACCAAACCCTAAAAGTCAACAAAAGTCAACGGTCAACTTTGACCAGACTCGGCAAGTGCACTAGGGCGACTCGGCGAGTCTACACGTGTCCACTGAGTCCCTTGGATCTTGTCTTGACACGTCGAGTATTTCTCTGACTCGGCGAGTTTCACCTGGCATAAATCGCGGGGCCACCATGACTCAACTCGCCGAGTCTCAAGAACAACTTGGCGAGTTCCTGCTTGACCCAGTCCCCCCGGACTCTCCCTGACTCACTGAGTCGACCCCTCAACTCGACAAGACCACTCGCTGAGTGGTTACGGGCAAACTTCATGCTACTCGCCGAGTCTGTTCTTCAGACTCGGTGAGTCCATGCCATGCATAACTCAAACTCACTTCTGAGGTCAGATTTGTTCCATACAATCATAGATCTGACCTCCCCAGGCATGATAATCACGTAAAGTCCAAACCTTGGTGCTCAAACAACAACTATTTGCTCCTAGATGATGTTTTAGCCCCATATCTCATAACTCTAGGTCAAAACTCCCATGAATCCTCATAAAGCTTAAGGAATAAAGCTTCTTTGGACCTCTATGGATCTCATCCCAAGCCTCATCAGAAATAGGGACGAAATGGACAACAAATCTAACCAACAAAGGGGTCAAGAAACCCTAACGCCCATGTTTATCATGACAACAGAAAACAAAGCCAAAATATACCTCCAAGATGATGCTTTGAGCTCCAAAATCGAAGGATGTCCACCTCCCTTGCATCCTCTTTCCTAGAATCTCCTTTGCCTTGCCAAACAAAGCTTCAAAGCTCAACAATGGCCTCTTCTCTCTCCCAAAATGCTCAAAATCTCTTTAGGGTTTATCTCTCGAGTTGGTGGCCGCAAATGACGGCCATAAGCCCCTTTAAATATGTCTCAAACCCTGGAAATTAGGGTTTCATTAAACAGCGTGGACTCGCCAAGTCCAGACACGAACCCGCGCACAAAATCGTGATCCTGCTCGGCGAGTTTGGACTCCAACTCGCCGAGTCTCCTCACAGTCACCCAAAAATAAAAGAATAAAATAATACATGGGAATCTAGGGTGTTACAATCCTCCCCCACTAGAATTAGACTTCGCCCTCGATGTCTCACTCTGTAAATAACTCCGGATGCTGCTCATGCATCTCACGCTCCGGCTCCTAAGCTAACTCTGACCCTTTCCGATGCTGCCACTGGATCTGCACCAGTGGCACCTCTTTATTCCTCAGAACCTTAGTCCTTCGATCTCTGACCGCCGCTGGTTTCTCAGCATAATTCAGGCTTGCATCCACTAGAATATCCTCTAGTGGCACTACTGCTGACTCGTCGGCTACGCACTTTTGCAACTGCGACACGTTGGAAGTGTCGTGAATCTTACCCAACTCTGCTAGCAACTCCAAACGATAGACTACCCTGCCTACCCTCGTGACCAACCTGAATGGACCAATATATAGGGGCCCCAACTTGTCCCTCTTCCTGAATCGAATCACTCCTTTCCAAGGAGAGACCTTCAGGAGCACAAGGTCGCCGATCTGGAACTCGAGCTCGGACCGGCGCTTGTCCGCATAACTCTTCTGACGACTCTGAGCGGTCAATAACCTCCGCTTGACCTGCTGAATCTGCGCAGTTGTTTGCAGCCCAATCTCCGTACTAACCAGAACACGCTGCCCGACCTCTCCCCAGCAAATGGGGGTCCGACACCACCTCCCATACAACAGCTCAAAGGGTGGCATACCAATGCTCGAATGATGGTTGTCGATATGGGAAAACTCAACCAAGGGTAAATACGTGTCGCAACTCCCTCCGAAATCTAATACACATGCCCGAAGCATATCTTCGAGCGTCTGAATCGTTCGCTCGCTCTGAAGTGTCCTCAGACATCACCATGATAAGCTCTAGCTCATTTCTCATATCCCTCTTCGAGACTGAGCACCAAGTCAGCTTTTGACTCCACAGCTGAGCCTCCAAAGGTCACCCATATCATGATCGAAATATCCCACTAACTTCCTCCCCATGACCACTATCCCGGCCCAATGACACGCAAGACATGAAATTCTGTTTTCCTTATGCGAGAAAAATACAATCCAACCGAGGATCGTCTCAACTCTGATCTCTGGTGTCTGCTGCGCATATCCCTTGCGCATCTCGCCGCATCTCCCGACAGAGACGGAGACCCCAGTCTCGCCCCCGGTTCAACACCTATGCTCCAAAAACTCAATACTAGGGCTACTCAAGCCCAAAACTCTTCCACATCATACACTGATCGGAGAACACTCCATCATCACATTCTCCTGCCATCTAGTGAGTACTATGGTTCCCCGCTACATCATGATGATCTCTCAATGACTAGCGTGTACTACGTCTCCCCGTAGTGTCACAACACTCTCTGACTAGTGAGTACTACGGCTCCCCGCAGTATCACAACACCCTCTGACAAGTGAGTACTAAGGCTCCCCGCAGTATCACAACACCCTCTGACTAGTGATTACTACGGCCCCCCGTAGTATCACAACACTCTCTGACTAGTCAGTACTACGGCTCCCCGTAGTATCACAACACCCTCTGACTAGTCAGTACTACGGCTCCCCAGAGTATCACAACACCCTCTGACTAGTGAGTACTACGGCTCCCCACAGTATCACAACACTCTCTACCTCCACTAACTCCTGCTCCGCAGACTATCATAGGTAGCTACGCATACTGGACTCGAATATGCATCACAAACTCTGGAGGCAATCGACATAGCAAAATGCCTACCCTTGCGGAGATCCACTCTCTTAAATAATCCCTCTAGATGCCAATACTCGATGGGCTCCCACTAGATCCATAGATACTTGATATACCACAAGTCGTCTCAACTCAAGATTCACGAATAACTCCGAAATCAAGATATCATACCCGGATACCTCGGAACACCCCAACAGAACATCACAAGATCCTGCCACAACCACTGATCTCATGCCCCAAGCATCATATAGATACAATAATACATTTCCTCTGAACCCCATAATTAGATCTTCATTTTTCCCAAATTGCAACTTCGGTGTATCCAATTACTCAATTGGAATACGAGAAAATGCTAACTCTACGGAATACGTTGATAATTCTCCCAAACCCTTTTTCCTACCGCTCAAAATCCAAGCAAGAATACGCATACCGACCTGGGAGTTGGCTGCCCAATCATTCTCTACCTACTTGCAACAACACTGACCACTACCAGGTTCCTGACCATTAACCAGCTGCCGTGGAGACATTCATCCTTCTCAAACAAGTACTTCGTACATTAACACACTCTGACCCCTTTCCTCGATCACCAACATCTCTGGTCTCATGAATTCTTACCGCAGATCTCTATACTCCACTTATAACCGCTCTTGACAAATCTCTGCTTTCTTCCATACGGTACCCGGTTCTCCCCAACTCAGGGTTCGAACCATCACAAATTGGCAGACAACCATCCCAGAAACTATTTTCACCAGCAAAATCGCACCTGCCCCAGGAAAGTGCTACACAACGCCCGATAGTCCCCTTTAAGGAAATCAATCGACCTCATATACTCTGAACCTCAGATGAAATCCTCAAGAACTTCCCATCACGACTGCCTTTAGTCGCTCCAAGTCTCGTACCAATCCAATACCAAACAACTCAACTGCCCAATAACATCACTGACTCATACACTGAACCACAAAATCATCGTACCCCCCACCTCAACTCATCAACCAACGTTCCAACACATGGATCATCCCAAGAACAGGGACCCACTCCCATATTCCATACCCACATAGATAGAAAACCCACTGCACTACTAAACTCGACTGAACCCCCCACTGATACCACTACAATACACCCTACTAAACTCAAATAGCTGTAATGTGGTCCTCGAATATCTCCGTCCCAACTAACTATCTGTTCATGATAAATCACTGCCTTGCGGCACACATGCTACCTGATACTCTGGTGGAAAATCATCATCATTTACTACCTGCAGGGTTTACCTCCAAACCCAAAACATAAACATCATGCTTCTCATGTTTTGCACACGAACATAATTAGTACCACCCAGATCAGAGAAGGTGACATCTCCTCTATTGACTGATTGCTCAACTCAGACCGAAATTTTCCCCTCTCTCTGACTCCTTACTAAAATACTCTGAGAGGCTCTCGATCTCCCTCTCAAGGGACGCCTCTTCGAACTCAATCATGACCGGATAACCGGAGAACCACAAGCATCTTTCACTACGAACCATGGTACTCATTCCATGACATCTCTTCTCAATATGCTCCAGTGTATGGTTCCCAAACCATAACATCACTCCTCAATCCACTCCGATGTATGGTACCCGAACCATAACATCACTCCTCAATCCGCTCCGATGTATGGTACGCGAACCATAACATCACTCCTCAATCCGCTTCGAAGTATGGTACCTGAACCATAACATCACTCCTTAATCTGCTCTGATGTATGGTACCCGAACCATAACATCAGTCCTTAATCTGCTCAGATGTATGGTACCCGAACCATAACATCACTCCTTAATCTACTCCGATGTATGGTATTCGAACCATAACATCACTCCTTAATCGGCTCCGATGTGTGGTACCCGAACCATAACATCACTCCTTAATCCGCTCCGATGTATGGTACTCGAACCATAACATCACTCCTCAATCCGCTCCTTAGAACCTCTAGAATACTCCCTGTATCAAGTATGGGTCCTCTGCTTTCAGTAGTACGGGCCCATACTACCTGCCACATCTACACATACTTTCCATACGGACTATCCCGGAGCTCCTAAGTAGCTGCTCGACCTGCTCTTTCACCAATCCCATCGCGCGTGCTCGCTCTCCAGCGAAATTCTCCACCCTGCCAGCGCACTCATCTGGCTAAGGTTACTCCCTAGGCTTTTCCTAGATTCTCACACTTCTCTGCCATCAGCTGCTGAAGAGCTCTTAATGATGCCAACCGTCTACCTCCTGAATATCGTCATATTCACTTAGTAGCTGACTCCCATCATCGAGTGAAAGACCCTGTAAAATGGTTTGGTCTAGGCATAGTCGTAGATAGCAGTAGATATGTAATTGTTTGTGTTTTGTGTTGTGTTTACGGTCAGAATGGGTTTACGGCCGTAAACTCTTTACGGCCGTAAACACCTTACGGTCTCTAGCCAGGTCTTTAAATAGCGAGTTGCGCAGTCATTATGGGTTGTTGATGCTCTCGTATACTTCCAAGTTGTATCAGACGTTTTATTGTATTAAAGCGTATGCAAGCTTGGTCTTTTGCTCTTTAATTGTTTATTAATTCGTGTTTTCATCTGTTATTATCTTTGATCATTGGTAGATCTAATTTTCGGGACTTTACAATTGGTATCAGAGCAAGACCAGTGTCAAAGGCGTTCAACAGCTGCGTTTTCAACTAAATCGACATTCACTGCAGTATAGAGAGATTTATTTCAGTCGAAATCAAAGTTTCTAGAAGTTTACGGCCTTAGTTTACGGCCGTAAACTCCTCTTCACGGCCTCAACTGCATTCTTCGAAAACGATAGTTTTTCACATCATTCAAGCCTTCATAATCACATATTAGTTCTGGGATTTAATTGAGTTGTGTTTTAAAAATAAAAATCGAACTTTTTATTTGAATTTCATTGACCGTAAACTAAAGCATTCACGAAAAATTGATTTTCTGTTAATCGAAGTTTACACCATTATTTTTCGGAGTTTAAATCAATAAGTATACTTGGACCGTAAACTCGAGTTTACGGCCTACGAGTTTACGGCTTAAGAGTTTACGGCTAAGTCAGTTAATTTTATAAATTGAAATTAATTCTTGAGTTAGTTTTAAAAACAAAATAATTTTTGACCGTAAACTCCAGTTTACGGCCGGGAGTTTACGGCCTAAGCTTACACGAGAAAAAAAAAATTAAAAAAATAAATTTACAGCCTTAAAATTTTTTAGTAATAATTTTTAAAAATATGGATACACAAAATTCAACTCAATACCAAGAGCTTGATGCTGTGATGGATACAACCACACGAATTCCAAGACTTATGTCAGCTGATGGTTTCCCCGAGTGGAAATATAGAATTGAGAAGTATATAAAGATGAAAGACTTTAAGATTTGGAAATATGTTTTAAAGGATCCAGTCAGAATCACCACTACAGTTGGGGGAAAGGTGGTCGACAAGGCAATCGAAAACTACACTGATGAAGACTTTGAGAGTGTGGAAGAACAAGAAAAGGCATTGGCCATTTTGACTATGGCTTTATCTCCAGACATTGCTCAAGGATTCAGAGAGTATACTTCTGCCAAAGCTCTGTGGGAAGCTCTTATTGAAGTATATGAAGGAAATGAAGACATGCGGGAAAGTCGCCAAGATATGCTGAGACAACGCTTCAATATGTTTAATTATGTTCCTGGAGAGACTCTCGAAGCTCAATTGCAGAGATTTACAACTCTCAACACTGAGATGACTGTGGCAGGGATTTTCTATACAAAGTCAGAAATTAATAAGAAGCTACTAAATGCACTCCCAAAATCTTGGGACATGAATGTAGCAGTAATCAAGAAGACTAAGGATCTTAATCGCCTTTCCCTAGCTGAAGTGATGGCTGTCATCAAAGCGTGTGATATTGATGACAAGCAGGGAGAGATCAATCATGTGAACTCATACTCATATGCCAATCTTGGCATTTCAGCTAATAATGCTCTCTCTTCTTTCTCCTATACTTCTGCAAGTTCATCTTCCTCTGCACCGGTCATTCCTTACCCACAAGGCTAGCCTATTACATCTACCCAAAATGTTTCATCCTCTAATGTGGCTTCTTCACCAAAGGGAAAGGAGGGTGATGAAAACCTTGTCTTTGCAGCAGGGCTTGTGAATTGCTACAATGCTCTTGTAGCTGGGGAACTTCCTCCTCAGTTGTCATTTGTAGATCTTGATCAAATCCATCCAGAGGATGTTGAGGAAATGGACATCATATGGCAAATTGCCATGGCTGTATTTAGGGCAAAACAGTTTGCCAAAAAGACAGGGAAGAATAATTGGGGAATGAGTGCTGACAAGAAGGTTGGATTCAACAAAGGAAAGCTTCGATGTTTCAATTGCCACGAGCCAGGGAATTTTGCTCGTGATTGCCCACACCCTGATAGGATTGGTCAAGCAAACAATGAAAAGGCTATGGTTGCACAATCATTTGACTAGGATGATCAAATACAAGCTCTAAATTTGTCTGGACTAGAAAATGCTCATCTAGCACAAGTGAGGGATGACGCTCAAGCAAGGACTGCAGCAGCTGAAGACAACATGATGAAACTACAATTTGGCTTGATGGTATCCTCCTCCCATGAACCTAATTCATCCAAGGTAAGTCTTCCATCATGCTCTAAGGCTTGTATGGATTATGTGAAAACTTTACAGGATAAAATTGAGACATTAGGTGATGAAGTAGAAAATCTTAGGATTCTTCGTGAACTCAATGAAAAATTAATAAGAGACGTAGAAGACCTTAGATATGAAGGGTACCGACTTCGAAAAGGACAAAAACCACTTAAAGCTCAACTAGAATAAAAAATTAAAGACTTTAGGAGACTCCAGGAAGACTACAACAACAAATGTGAAAATTACAATTATGTAGTCAAACAAAATGCTGAGCTTGTAGCTGAAGTTGAATCCTTGAAAGGAAACTTTGAGACCGCCAAACTTGATGTCAGAAAATATGATTTCTCAATTGAGGTGGTTGCAAATATGATAGACCAAAGTATGCAGTTTAAAAGAAATCAATCAAAAGGTCTAGGGTATAAACTTGTACCTCCTCCTTTCAATCATTCATACGTGTCCAAGCCCTTGTCCAAAGAAGAGATTGCCAATGAATCATTTATGATTTATGGCAAGCCCTCCGGTTTTGTTTCGGGAGGATTTATTAATGTTGAAAGTACTAACATTTCTACTTCTCCTGCAGATCAATCCTTGAATCAGTCAAAGCACAAAGTTGAAGGATGTGTTTCTGAAAATAAAATCGAGTCCAAATCTGAAGCTTTTATTTTAAATAAAGACAATTCTTTGTTAAATGTTTTAAGTGACAATTTTTCTTGTGGTGTTTTTAATTATTCTGATACAGTAGCTGCTACCTCTGATACAGTTTTGAATGTTTCTAATATGTCTGATAAATCTTTGAACAATTTGGTTGACAATTTAAACGTCTGTGATAAAAATGTTGAAATACCATTAGTCTCACAACCGTCAATAAATATAGCACCCTCACTTGCCTCACAACTTGATAATATTGCATGTTTTTGTGAGACAAGCAAGGGTGTTTGTGGGGAAAACAAATCTGACAAATGCAGCACAAGTTCTAACAATAACTATCAGATTTGTTTTAATTGTGGCACTAAGGGTCATATTGCTAGAAATTGTCTTAATCGAATGTTTGTGAGTTATAATCTTCCAAGAGGAGAGAACGAATTCAGAGGAAGATCTTTAAATAGAAATTCCTCTAGAAGTCGCTCTCGAAATGATTATTGGGTAGATAAAAGAAATAGAAAAAGGGATATCTTTCACAGTCATAAAAGGTTTTTTAATCACCTTGCCCTGAACAGTCTGCCAAAAAGGAGCATAGCCATGCAAAGGTCAAGCTCATCCCAAAGCAATAATGGATCTTCAACCAATTCTGGTAGAAGTAACACATGCTTTAAGCAGATCGTCAGACATAAAATGACAAAGTTGATTGAATTTTTCAAAAAACCTAATTATATATGGAAACCCAAATCTTCTCCCAATACATCATCTGTATCCTCCGAGAAGTTCATGTGCAATAAATCTGAAAAAGCATCGGAATCACCCAGGAAGATCATGACCTGGGTGCCTAAATCTAATTAAACCCACCCATTTTGCAGGGGCAGTTGTGGGGAAATGTCGTCAGACCATGGTTCGTCGACAGCGGCTGTTCCCGACACATGACAGGAGACATCACCCAATTGAACGACATTCAATCATTTAATGGGGGATACGTCTCTTTTGCGGGTGGAGATGGAGGACAAATTACACAAAAGGGCACGGTATCAAATGGAGTTTTGAGTTTTGAAAATGTGAATTTCGCTCCAGAGCTAAAACACAGCCTGCTAAGTGTTTCGCAGATCTGTGACAAAGGCTATTCTACGCATTTCACTGACAAGGAATGCATGATCTTAAAGCCAGGTTTTGTCATCCCTGAAGAATGGATTCTCGTAAAGTCAAAAAGGGATGGAAATGCTTATATTATTGATATGAATAGTAATCTCCCAAAGCAAGTTACTTGTTTGTTCTCCAAGATCTCTGAGCAAACCGCAATGTTATGGCACCGAAGATTAGGTCACGCCAATGCCAAAAATCTCAATCGTCTTGCAAAGAATGAGATGGTCCGTGGATTACCTGTCAAAGACTTTATCACGTTTGAGAAATGTGTGTCTTGTGCTCAAGGAAAGCATCATCGAAAGCCACATTTACCGAAGGAAGTTAACTCAATAAGTCAGGTTCTACAACTTCTTCACATGGACCTATTTGGTCCAGTGAATGTGCTAAGCATCAATAGGAGTTCCTACTGTCTAGTGTGATTGATGATTTTTCTCGTTTTACGTGGGTTTTCTTTCTATCCAACAAAGCTGGCGTCGCTGAATTGATCAAGAGGTTCATCATACTTATTGAGAATCAGACCAATCATAGGGTGAAGGCTCTTCGCACTGATAATGGAACGAAATTCAAGAATTCTGTTCTCAATCACTTCTGTTCTGGGAAGGGGATCCTACATCAATTTAGTTCCGCTCACACACCTCAACAAAATGGTGTTGCTGAGAGGCGAAACAGAACACTTAAGGATGTAGGAAGGACTATGTTGTGTGACTCCAAGCTCCCTGTTTTCTTTTGGGCAGAGGCAATAAACACTGCCTGTTATGTTCAAAATCGAGTACTCATCAACAAAGCTCAAATGAAAACTCCATATGAAATTTACTATGGTCACAAACCGTCAGTTAGTCATTTTCGAGTATTTGGCTGTCCTTGCACCCTTCTTCACCTAGATGCCAATCCGAAGTTTAATGCCAAAGCTGATGACTGCTATTTTGTTGGGTATGCTGCACGTACCGCTTATAGAGTCTACAACAAGAAAACCAAACAGATTGTGGAATCCTATGACGTGCGTTGGTTGGAAGAGAATGAGACAGACGCAAGAGTGGGTCCGGACTGGTTATTTGATTACACGTCACTTTTCAAATCCTTAAACGTGTACTCAAATGATGTCTCAAGAACTGATTCGCATTTGAAGAGTATCTCTGAAGATGAAGTCGAAGAAGTTGTATACAAACCTGTATCTAAAACTTCCAATTCACTGAAAGGAAAGTCTAAAGCTTCAACCGAATGGGGTCCTCCGACTCGCACAAAGGAGAATCTTCTGCTCCATTTGAGGGGGAGTCTTCTGCTTCATCTGAGGGGGAGCCGTCTGCTGAAATTGAAGGGGAGTCTTCTACAACATCTTTCAATAAGTCTTCTGCTACTTCTCAAGGGAGGCCGTTATTGGAACATGTCAATCCTCAATCTGACCACATTGATTCTTCGGATGTTGAATCAAGACCTCCCACATTATTAGAGAAAGAGTTCATTCCAAATGATGCTTCCGCTGTCTCTTCAACCCTGATGGAATTACTCTTTCCTGACCTTATTGCAGATGAGTATGTTGCAGAACCATCTAGTTCTACTCAACAAGCAAATGAAGGAGGTCTTAACATTCACACTCTACCTGTCTCCATCAATGACATCAGCCAAGACATACCCTCTAGGATTCAACGAGATCATCCGCTCGAGAACGTTATCGGCCAGCTAGATAGTGGCGTTAAAACCAGAAGTCAAAATGGAGACATGAATACATGTCTGTATTCTTATTTTATCTCTCAAATTGAGCCCAAGAATGTAGAAATGGCTCTAAATGAACATAGCTGGGTGGATGCGATGCATGAAGAATTGCATCAATTTGAAAAACTAGGTGTTTGGAAGTTAGTTGAGTTACCAAAGGGCAAAAAGTCTCTTGACACACGGTGGGTTTATCGTAACAAGCAGGATGATTCAGGGGTCATTGTCCGAAACAAGGCCAGACTGGTAGTTCGCGGGTTTCGACAAGTCGAGGGTCTTGACTACACTGAGGTTTATGCTCCTGTAGCTCGCTTGGAGGCCATTCGTATCTTCTTGGCGTACGCTTCGTATATGAACTTCACTGTTTTTTAAATGGATGTCAAGACTGCCTTCTTGTATGGCAAGATGAAGGAAGAAATCTACGTTGATCAACCTCCAGGGTTTGTCGACCCGAAGTTTCCTAATCATGTCTACAAGTTGGATAAAGCGTTGTATGGGCTGCATCAGGCTCCTAGAGCATGGTATGCAACTCTAACAAAGCATTTGCTCGAACATGGCTATACATGTGGTACTATCGATCAAACATTGTTTATAAAGCATGTCGACAAGGACCAGATACTTGTTCAAATATACGTCGACGACATAATCTTTGGTTCAACAAGCCAACAACTTTGCAAGGAGTTCGAAAGTGTAATGAAGAAAAGATTTGAAATGAGTTCTTTGGGAGAAATGACCATGCTTTTGGGGCTTCAGGTTAAACAGAATTCAACCGGCATCCTTCTTCATCAGGCCAAGTACGTGGATGATATTCTTGAGAAGTTCGCACTTCATGATGCTAAATCTGCCTCAACACCGATGGCTGAACGACCCCTCCTGACTCCAGATCCAGAAGGCGAACCCGTAGATCAAACTCTTTATCGATCGATGATCGGATCCCTAATGTATCTTACTGCAAGTCGACCAGACATTATGTTCGCAGTTTGTCAATGCGCACGCTATCAGGCTAATCCTAAACTCTCTCATCTTATTGCTGTTAAAAGAATTTTTCAATATATCAAAGGAAGCCCTAAATTGGGTCTTTGGTATCCGAAGAATTCTGAATTTAATCTTTATGCTTTTACTGACAGTAATTATGGAGGTTGTGAGCTTGATAGGAAATCAACTTCAGGAGGATGTCAATACCTAGGTGACAGACTAGTTTCATGGCAATGCAAGAAGCAGCACACTGTCTCGACTTCGACAGCAGAGGCAGAATATGTGGCAGCATCAGCTTGTTGTTCTCAAGTTATTTGGATCCAACATCAGCTGTTGGACTACGGTTTGAATTACTCAGAAACCACTATCTATTGTGATAATGAGGTTGCCATACAAATTGCTAAGAACCCAGTCCAACACTCTAAAACCAAGCACATCGATATTAAAATTCACTTTATCAGAGACTGTTATGAACGATCTTTAATTCGAATCGAACAAGTCCACACTGATAACAATGTGGCTGACTTGTTCACAAAACCTTTTAACAAAGCTAGTTTTGATGTGCTTGTGGGATTTCTGAAAATGATACGTTTTGAGGATTAAGTTTTTTTCTTTTCTTTTCTTTTTCTTTGTTTGTTTTTAGTTTTTTTTTAATTTTTAATTTTATTTTATTCTTGGTCTTCTTAGTCTATTTTCAAATTTTACTAAGTTTGTCTTCAATTTTTGTTAGGTATGTTTAAATTTGTGCACTTTTCTTTTGTTTAAAATTCTCAACCATGCACAAATTTAGGGGGAGAAAGAAAATCCAAAAACAACAAAAATTACAAAAATCCAAAAATAGTGTCATTTCAGTAAAGAATCCAAAATAGGGTTATTTCAAATCAGAAATTTAAAAATTTCGTTTGTTAGCAGCCTTCGTTGTAAGTACTGTGATGGGAAATGATATTAATAAGTGATAAAGGACGACCTGAATCGGCGTAACGTACCTAAGTTGAATCGTCTACGCTCTGTGCTCGATGTGCTGGTAGGCGCGAAAGATTTTAAAAAGGGGACTTGACTAGGAAAGTTGAACCTAATGAATTTAAGGACTCGACAAATTTTGACCTAGTTAGATCCATTTAATCTGACATCACGACGCTCAGATAGGTTGGGCAGGGAGATAAACACGAGAATCTACTCGTCACAATAATTGAACCCGTACTTGGAACCGTGGCTTAACTTTTCCTCGATGTGCGGATTCTGTCCTTAATTTCGGTTGGATGGGGCGACTGGTAAATTCCGATAAATTAGGTCTGTAGAAAATCGTTTTCTTTCTTTCTTTCTGTTAGTCATATGTTGTCTCCTTTGCGCGACTTCTAATCCGACCTGGTACACAACATATGCAACTCCATTTCTCTGTAGGAAATATATATGTGCTTGAAATATATGTGTGAAATGTATGTGTGAAAAACTTCTCATCTGTTAGCCACATGCTGTCTCCTTTGCGCGACTTCTAATCCAACCTGGTACACAGCATATGCAACCTTCTTCTTCTCAACCCCTCTGAAGTAGGTAGAAATAGAGTTTTGTATCTCTTCTCTCTCTGAATGGTTGTCTGCTCACCCGGTGTAAGGAGTACTCTGGAAGTTCTTGATGGCTGGGGCATATCAGGAAGCGGGAAACACGTTCCAGTACACCTAAAAATTGAACTCATACAGATTGTCTGTAGATCTCGCTGCTCAATTTAGGTGGACAACAATATCCCTGGTTGTAGTCAATTAAATGGTCATAAGGTAATTTCACGTAAGATTTAGGAGTTATAATAATTACCAAAAATTTACAATTAGGTATATGCCCAAATCATGTCATTGGTAAAAGGTCCAAAATGTCACAAATCCTTCGCGTTTAACTGGACCACAATACTGGCAATCGGTCAGACGAAGATGTGAAAATAAGGGTACCGACAAGTAGAATAAGACCGTCCAATAACTTTGATCCAAGCATCACAAAAGAAGTGGTAGTTAAAGTGTTTCTTAATTTATTTGACGTTGATTTTTTTTATTTTTTATTTTATTTTTAATTTTACTTTTAATTTTTATTTTTATTTAATTTTTTCAACTTAAAATTTTATATTAATTTTATTTTACTTTTATTTTTCTAGCATTTAAAAATTATGGTGTGTTAGCTTTTATTTTAAAAGTTTTTTTTAAAATTAAATTAATCCTCAAAAGGTTTTATTTTTATTAATTGGCGAAAAATTAGAAAGACTGGGTAGCTATCAGGCAGGAGGGTAAGAAAGGTGGAAAGGTAAAAAGATAAAAAGGGGGAGTTCACGGCCGGAATCTCCCCACTCAACAGTTTACGGCCGCAAACCACTCCCAAAAGCTCTCAAGGTGTCAAAAAAAATTTCTTCAATTTTCAGAAAAACGAGTATATCATTGTGAAGGTAGCATCGTGTAGATCTTGAATATATATTTTGTTTCACGTAATCACATCGCATTTTGTTTAAAAATTAAATAAACTCAAGTCGAGGAGTTTACGGCCGTAAGCTTAGGCCGTAAACTCTGAAACTTGATGATTTGGATTCGAAACTATTTTATTATGATGCTATTTCTCGTTATGTTCACGACTATGTGCTTTTCGTTCGTCATTTCAAAGAGAAAGACCAATTTTTAGCCTTTTTTCGGTGTAGACATTCATAGGCCGTAAACTCCCAGTTTACGGCCTGTGAATTCGAGTGTAATTATTCTGGACTGTTTGAAATATCTCTATGATAATTGTGCATCGTGTTTTCGAAGTAATTTCTAGGCCGTAAACTGGAGTTTACGGCCCAAGAACAATTGTCGATTCAAGCTGTTATTTTGACTGGGTAACGATTGCATGTTTTCCTCGCTTAAACCGTGAACCAAAATTTTTTTTAGGGTTCCTTAGGCCGTAAACAAGAGTTTACGGCCCAAGAACCAAAATTGTCAAAAGGTTTAATTTTTTTCAGTAAACATACATCATTAATAAATAATTTTTATTTTGATCAAAATTTTATTGTCATATTTTTTTGTCAAAATAACTTTTATTATTGGTGTCGGTTTCTTACAGGTTGCGTGCAGGAAAATGGCAAATCTCAAGTTTGCAGACATGCACAATCTGGCGATAGTTCTTGCTGATCCACCTGTTGTTCATTCCGATATGCTTTCAATGATTCACAGGTTGCGTGAATGCTGTGTTGCATCAGCATTGACAGTCAATCCGGTGATCTATCAGAACATCGTTCGTGAGTTTTGGGAGACGTCAAGGACGCAGATGGATGATGATGGAAATTTCACAGTCGCGGCGAAGGTGCAAGGACGAGATATTGTAATCGATGATTGATGATCAACCTAACTATCCGACGGAAATTGGCATAGAAGATGTTCAGAGAATACTACGACGGATGAGTTATGAAGGAACCTACCCGCCAACGTTGAAAAAGTTGCTTCATCCGTATTGGAGATTTCTGGCTCATGTGTTCGTAAGTTGCATATCCGGTAGAAGGAGTGGGGCTAATGAAATTTCTCAACGCACAACTGGTGCATTGGTATCTTTGGCCTCTGGAATTCATTTCAATTTCTCAAAGTTCATCCTAGAGGAATTTGTCATAAACATCCGGGCTTCTACAAGGGATACCTTTCTCCAATATCCTCGCTTCATTCAATTGTTTGTCGAGATGCAGTTTCCTGAGGTTAGAAAGTCAGGAGACACCTTGGATATGAAATCTTTGGGTCCATACACTGTGGGACTCATTAAGCAAAACCGAAGAGGAAAATTTGTCTTTCGAGGGCGTTATCGATTGGAAAAATTCGGAAAGTTTACAGAATTGGATGAGACGCCAGTGTCATACGAATCATCAGAACCGACTTCTTCTGAGAAAACGTCTACTGAGGGTTCGACTCCAGCAAACTTTGTGATAGACGTGACTCAAGATGATGAAGATTCACCAACTCAGAGAGATCAAAGTACTTCTAGTCATGAACATGAGTCGAATGAAAGACAGGATGAAAGGGAAATAGGTATCGGTGATGATGGACATGACTCATTTGAAGATCTTGATCTTACGGGGTTTGATAATGATGATATTGCGGCTTCTTTAGCTAGTAGTGCTAATGTTGTGTCCTACGAGATATTTGACACGATTTTTCAAAATGTCGATGATAGTGTTTTGCCGTTAACTGAGATGAGAAAATCGAGCGAAACTCTTACTCCAACTTCCGAGCAGATGGTGTCAACTTCAATTCCAATGGAGGTAGTTGTTGGATGTTCCCCTCCCGTGTCTATTTCTCCTACATCTGAACCATTTGTTAGTGTAATCCCTCCACAGGCCGACCAACCTCAATCTAAGAGGAGAAGACTTGATGAAAGACAATCCGAGCTAATTACTAGTTTGGTCAGTGGTCTTCCTACACCACCAATTACTACTGCTACAACACGACTTTCCGCAACAAAGATTTTTGCAACTGGACCTAGTTCAGTTTTTGATGTTGGTGGCCCTTCAGCTCCGCCTGGTTTTCCTGTTCCAAGATTCAATAGGGATTCCGCTTCTGAGAGACTAGCTTTGCATATGGCAGAAGAATAGCTTCGTTCGCCTAGTCCTCAAGGAAAGAACATTTCTATGAGTGAAGGGGGTGCTCCTGATGATGATTCATCTATTGATAGTTTACGAAAGGAGATCTCTGTATTAAGTTAGAAGAATATAGAGCTTGACATTCAAGTAGCTGAACTTCGTGCTCAGAACATTGAGCTTCGTACCCAGGTGTCTAAACTTCAGTCAGATAGAGCTTATCTTGGCGGACAACTTGCAGAAGTTAAAAAGGATAGGAAAGTAAAAAATTAGCAGATTTCTGACCTTCAAGAACATTTCAATCTGCTGACCTCAAGCTAATTCGAATTGAAAAAGAAACTGGAGGATGATTTTGGTGAGAAGTATAAAACAAGCGTAGAAGAACAAAGAATAAATTTACATGTGCAAGCGTATCCAGTAGATGTGCCAGCTGGTCAATCTTCTGGTTCTGCTAAATGTATTGGAGCTGTTCCTCCTATGGCTTCTCATATTCAGGAGATCATTCGGAAAAATCAAGAAGATGATACTGAAAGGGGGCAGTTATTATTCAAACGAAATGTTACTCAGAGCAATTATAAAGGGGAATCCTTGATCACTGTCACTGATCTTGAAATTGTTCGGTTCAGAGATACTTTTGGAGATCGATCGGGTATAGCTGCTTGGGGATTTCATGATCCTCTTCGACTTTGAATTATTATTCGCAAGAGCGGTAATTCAGAGTTGTATAAGGATATTCGTGCTTTTAGTTCATTAAAAAGGGTTGATCTTGCGGAGTTATCACAAGCTCCTTTTATCAATCTATTAAACAATCCTCAGGTTTCGCAGTTCAAATTCTTTCTAGATGAGCAAGTAAAGAAGGGATTTCCTACAATGCCAACTGCTGAGTCAGTCATTCTGGAACATCCAGATGTGTTTGAAGCTTCTTCTGATAAACCTTTACAGTTGGTTATGTGGCCACCCACGACTCAAGTTAAACAATTTCCCATTGTTCAAGGTTATAAAGATGGATCGCTCGGTTCTATGGAGTGCTGGGTTTATGATGAAAGTACTTGTGGTGCAGTCATTAAGCTCAAGAATGGGTGCATATGGTTGTATGAACGAAGAGACCTTCTGCAGTTCAGGAAATGGGATATTCATTATCTGAGCAATTTTCAAATCAAAGTGGTTGAAGATATCTATGAGCAAGGAGCCAAGGCGTATACCAGGATGGTTGCTAAGATTTTGAGCAAAAAGATGTGGAATGGCGCTATGGGCCAAATGGATGTCATGCTGGTAAAGAAAGGAATGGGGCCGAGCAAGTCCAAACCAAGGGGGAGATTGAAAGACCCTGTAAAATGGTTTGGTCTAGGCATAGTCGTAGATAGCAGTAGATATGTAATTGTTCGTGTTTTGATTTGTGTTTACGGTCAGAATGGGTTTACAGCCGTAAACTCTTTATGGTCGTAAACACCTTACGGTCTCTAGTCAGGTCTTTAAATAGCGAGTTGTGTCAGTCATTATGGGTTGTTGATGCACTCGTATACTTCCAAGTTGTATCAGACGTTTTATTGTATTAAAGCGTATGCAAGCTTGGTCTTTTGCTCTTTAATTGTTTATTAATTCGTGTTTGCATCTGTTATTATCTTTGATCA
The DNA here is from genome assembly GCF_002870075.4 of Lactuca sativa. Classification (NCBI taxonomy): domain Eukaryota; kingdom Viridiplantae; phylum Streptophyta; class Magnoliopsida; order Asterales; family Asteraceae; genus Lactuca; species Lactuca sativa. The sequence continues at coordinate 82,960,335 of NC_056624.2, forward strand.
TTGGTAGATCTAATTTTCGGGACTTTACATCGAGAGTTCCACAAAGCACGAAGCAAGCAGCATTCGGGCATTGAAGCGTCCGCTTCAGCATGAAAAACCTCCTTAGGTTATTATCCACTCACCTTCCTCATTCGTGATGGATATCACTGAATGCTAACAACTCCGCCCCACGTGGGCATCTGGCTACCCTTTCGGCAAGCTCCTCATATGCTCATATAGATACCTCTTCCATATTACTTCCCTGCACAAATCCCCTAAAAATTTCCTGCTGGACACCCTCGCTCAGCACATACTCAAAAGCACATCACATATATCACCAACCCTAGGCTAAGGCATCACAAATCAGGCCACTCTAGTCCTAAAATATGAATTGCCTAGCCTGCCTCTAGCATGCACACTATCTCATAAAATATATCACAAATATCTCATAACACAAAATAAGGGTGTTTTGGGAAATGCTTATTCTCTTTATAAAAACACATTTCTTTTTGAAAAATTTTCTTAAATCCTCAGTTTGAGTCCAGATTTACCCGAAGGTGCATCTGAATCCCTCAAACCAATGCTCTGAAACCAACTTGTAACACCGTAAATTTCAAAACAATTTTTCTTTTAAAAATAATCGTTAATTCTTAAAAGCACTTTTGTTAAAATTCCAGTCATAATCGAATTACAAAAACATAACTCCATTTTCACTTGCTTAATAAACTAGGATCCTCAAAACATGATTCTTTCTCTGGTGTGTACAATCGAGCCGGTGCCGTCCCGTGATCCTGAGAGAAACCTGAAACACATAACACAAAACACTATAAGCACGAAGCTTAGTGGGTCCCCCAAAATACTACGCATAACGCATATTAGCCACTCGAGGCTATAACTCTGTGGGTCCGTGGACCCTACTCTATAAACCCTCTGGTTCTAACTCTTGGAACCTTCCGGATCTAACTCTGTAAACATGCACAACATAAATCACATAGAAATAATGCAGTACAACACATAACATACATAGCATACAAATACTCTGTCACATAACTCTGGTTACCTACTCAAGGTAAAGTTTAGTGAGAAGACTCACCTGGCAAGCAGAAAGAAGATATCCCCACACTTGAAGCTCGAACTCGCCACCGCCTAGCACATAAGGCAAATACTCTCATGAATATAACTCTCGAGACTAGATTCAACCTTCTCTTGGCACCCTCTTAGGGGTAAAAGACCATTTTACCCCTCTCTTGTCCCAAAGGCCACATCGCTGACCAAACCCTAAAAGTCAACAAAAGTCAACGGTCAACTTTTACCGGACTCGGTGAGTGCACTAAGGTGACTCGACGAGTCTACATGTGTCCACTGACTCATTTGGATCCTCTCTTGACACGTCGAGTATTTCTCTGACTCGATGAGTTTCACCTGGCATAAATCACGGGGCCACCACGACTCAACTTGCCGAGTCTCAAGAACAACTCGGCGAGTTCCGGCTTGACTCAGTCCCCCCTGACTCTCCCTGACTCACTGAGTCAACCCCTGAACTCGACAAGACCACTCGCTGAGTGGTTTCGGGCAAACTTCATGCTACTCGCCGAGTCTGTTCTTCAGATTCGGCGAGTCCATGCCATGCATAACTCAAACTCACTTCTGAGGTCAGATCTGTTCCATACAATCATAGATCTGGCCTCCCCAGGCATGATAATCACGTAAAGTCCAAACCTTGGTGCTCAAACAACAACTATTTGCTCCTAGATGATGTTTTAGCCCCATATCTCATAACTCTAGGTCAAAACTCCCATGAATCCTCATAAAGCTTAAGGACTAAAGCTTCTCTGGACCTCTATGGATCGCATCCCAAGCCTCATCACAAATAGGGACGAAATGGACAACAAATCTAACCAACAAAGGGGTCAAGAAACCCTAACCCCCATATTTATCATGACAACAGAAAAGGAAGCGAAAATATACCTCCAAGATGATGCTCTGAGCTCCAAAATCGAAGGATGTCCACCTCCCTTGCCTCCTCTTAGCTAGAATCTCCTTTGCCATCCCAAACAAAGCTTCAAAGGTTAACAATGGCCTCTTCTCTCTCCCAAAACACTCAAAATCTCTTTAGGGTCTCTCTCTCGGGTTGGTGGCCGCAAATGACAGCCATAAGCCCCTTTAAATAGGTCTCAAACCCTGGAAATTAGGGTTTCATCAAACATCGTGGACTCGCCGAGTCCAGACGCGAACCCATGCACAAAACCGCAATCCTACTCGGCGAGTTTGGACTCCAACTCGCCGAGTCTCCTCACACTCACCCAAAAATAAAAGAATAAAATAATACATGGGAATCTGGGGTTTACGATCCTCCCCCAGTAGAATTAGACTTCGCCATTTCTGAAGCAAAATTAGTATTGTCACTAAACTCATTTCTTGCATTAACGGGCTTCAAGGCACTTGTAGATAGATCATCATTTTCACGATATTCATTACAGTTTGGGCAGGCTTCATGAACACCATTTCTAAATAAATGGAGCTTCACTTCCTCCAATGTAAAACTTAAGTGGTTTACAGATATTTTACAAGGGCATGGCATTTTAATACGTTGCCCATCAACTCCTGGGTCAATTTTCCTCATCTTGCGAATGTTGAGTATTATGTAATCAATAAACGTTGATGCTCATTTCAAATAAGGTTCAGTGTTCCTCTTGATTCCCATCAAATATTTTTCCATCGTTAGATTACAATCGAACTAATAGAAAATGTGAAACTAGGGTTTGAAACAAGTGATTACCTTAATCTCTTTGCTGCGTATTAAATTCGAGAAAATAAAACCCTTGTCAATAATTAATCTAGTACACTTTAATTAATTAATAAAGTGTGTTTTAAAAGGAATAAAATATAGATTAGGTCTAATAATATTAATTGGTCTTATTTAATTCCTAGGCATTGTTTTTGAATTTTTTTACAATATGCCTACACTTATAGGCACCATTATATCAGAACCCATCTCCATGGCGTTTGAATTCCCAGATCATCTTCTCTCTGTATTTGGTCTAAAGAAATTAAAATAGTTCCGATCAATTTACCAAGAAACACAATAATTTGACAATCTTCATCCCAATCAGATAACACAAATCGATGGTTGCATCCACCTCAAGAATAATGGCAACAAGATTACAACCAAGAACATCGCTCTATGAAGTACCGAAAGATGCTTTTACAAAGATAATGGTGCTTCTGCGGAGCAACTCATCTATTGATGTCATCAAATGTAGGACTATGTAAGTTTCTTTGACAACCTTTGTATTATATGATTCAATTTTCTGCGTACATTAAGCATTTGAATTTTAATTTGTGTAAAAACTATGCATTTGAGTTTTATTTAAATGCATGTACATTACGTAGTTCCATAACCTACAAAGATTGATGTAAGATGGATGAGCTGTATAGGACAATGGAGATTGATAGTTTAACGACGTGAAGGTTTTGGGGGAGGATTTACCGAAATGCAGTGCCTAGAGGAACGCTAACATTAAATTTGTTGTTGGAATGGTACCCTGTTTAATGTATGTTATTCTACATTATTTGTTGATTTCTTTTCACTGGTCTTAATTTATTATACATGTTTGGTAGTGTCTTTCAAAACAAGTATTTTTATCTTGGTGATGATGCTGGAAAACAGATGCTTAAAGAGGCATCTAGGGAAAGACAAAGAGATGCTACATTTTCCATGGGAGTGCTTATGTTGGCAGAGGGCCAACATATGAAAAAACAAGCCTTGTAGTTGTTGAGTGATGCGTTCGCCTATTCATCACCAAGAACTCAGATTGTCAAACAAACCATCAGGACGGTTGAATGCCTTTTGGCTAGGGACATGAGGAAAATCAGATTCCATGGTTGCTTTCTCATATGTGTACATCATCTCTTTGGAAGGGATCAAGGTTTCCTCACAAGAACCAAATGGCTATTTGAGTGTGATGTTTGTTTGTGGGAAGCATGTTTCATGAGATTCAGTAGGATTTTGGGAAGGAGTATGGGGATAGGGTTAGGATTTAAGTTGTTGGACAATGTTTATTTAAAACCAATTCTTTTTGTGTTTATTTTGAATGTATAAAAATTGTAATATACTATGTTTTGTGGTAATCAGTCATACTTTGTTGGTTATATTCATATTGTTGTTTTTGGTAATTAATATTACATATTAATCCATATAATAGTTACAATATCTGTTTCGGAATTTAGCTAGACATATACATATAATTAAGTATAGACTTTCGTTTAATTTGTGACTCTATATAGTTACTATGTGGGTTTGATCATTAATTAGACAACACAGTTATAACAACTTATTTGTTAGTTTTGAAAAGTTTGGGGGAAATTTAAAACTCCAAAACTTATATGGGGTAAAACGAAATGTTTACCCTTAACAAAGCTAATAGGGGTGAAAAGTGAAAATTCCTAAACTTCAGGGGGTATAAAGAAAAAATTACAGAGACCCTTATTTGTTTGTGTTTAATTTAGAAGTCATACAGGTGACACTTGTAAGCCTTAATCAACTACAAAACATTTTCAGACAAAACTTAAGTATAAATATACAGTTATTAAAATATATGGTTTTTGTTTGCCACAAACTAGGGTTTTAAAGGCAACGGTCTGAAATTAGGGTTTGTTCTCTATCGTCAGTACGCACACACGGTTGGGAAATACTTGCATTTATTATTACCTAGCAGGGTTCATAACCCACAACACTAAAGTTTACAAACAAGGTTTAAAAATAATATGGTTGTACGTGTTGGACACAGACTACGGTATAGAAAGCAACTGTCCGAGTCTAGGATTTGTTCTCTATCATGCTTATCTACACATACTTGACAAATAATACCTAATTTCTCATTTAGATAGGTTTTGTTAGCCACATTTCTAAACTTTAGAAACAAATTTTAGGGTACGTACATTGTACACACGTGTTGGCCATAAAGATATCGACTAGGGTACTTATAGAAATGGTCCTAAATTAGAGTATGATCTCTATCATGATTACTATACATAACTATGCATAGTCTTATAATTTCATAACCTTCATCCTCCAGCTTCTTTTTCATGTTGTCTTCACCAATCAAATTATGTTACTCTATTTTTGTGCTGGTAGCTATAGATCGACGTGACAATCCAATTTATTGGATTCATTGATATATGTTAATTAATATTCATCATTACATCTCTCCATCATCAAAATACATACTGATGGTGTCCCATGAACATCAATCTTGCTAATTCCTGTATTCATGAATGGGGGTTTACAGTTTAGGGGTTAGGCTAAATTTAGGGTTTATTAGGTTTAGACTTTCACATTTTTTAAATACATTTTCATATTAACTATAACTTTAGAAAATGTAAATATTTTATAAAATTAATATCTTTTTTTAAATGTAGATCTATTAATTATATATTATTATATTACAATGTTAATATTTGTAAAGGAGGTAATTGTTAATTATGCCTTGGAGCCAAAATTTGGACGAAAATTTTGAATTCAACAATAATTGACTATTTCGTTTCCTAATTTTACGATCGTCAACCTATTATATCATCAGTTAGAGATGAAAACTTCAACTTTGTTCACTTTCTCCGCCAAAGAATTCAAGAACACTCTTCAAAATTGCACGCGTCAACCAAAGTTTCATGTTTTTTCGACGAATTTAAATTCAGCACTCCATGCCGATCATGAACCTACTTATTATTTATTCTTAAACAAGATTTTGTCAGAAGCTTTTTATACCATTACCAGATATTCGATCCTTTCCTAAAACCCTAACAAAAGAGTCTTATTTTGTTTTAGTAATCTATCTTGTCAATAATCATGTAACCTTTAGCCGATAATGTACACATTACAATATATAAGGATCAGGACAATCACTCAGAGGAGGAAGTTGATGATGAGGCTGGAAACAATGACATAGGGGTGACAAATGTAGTTAAGAGAGGAGTAACCAGGCTACATAAGTTTCAAAATGAGCATGGTAAAGGAGTAAAGATACCTCTCACAATCAATGACATGGGTAGGATATCAGGGACAAACCGAGTAGTGTTTGCTAGTTTTTTTGGAGACCTAGTTCGTCAGCGTACAGGTTTAAAAGTTGTATCCTAGAAGAAAATGGAGTTACCACCAAGAGACGACATATGGAGTGAAATCATGGTATTGAACACATTATATAATGTTGTCCTGAATTATGCATATATTCATTTTCATTATGTCCAACTACTAACAACATTATGTTAAATCTTGCAGCGATATTTTGATCTTGACAACACATTTAGAAAGTCAATAATGCATTGTCTTGGTTACAGAAGGAAACTTTGAGAAAGATATATTTTGCCCAACAAAGAAACATCTACAACACCTAAGCCAACGAATGAAGTCCCTGCAAAGTGTACATCAATTGTTGATGACTCACATTGGGCCGCTTTTGTAACACACAAAACTCTGAGGCATACAAGGCTTAATTCATTTCTAAAGATTTGATTATTTTTATTCCATATATATATATATATATATATATATATATATATATATATATATATATATATATATATATATATATCAAAATATTGTGTTGGCATGTAAATAGTGTACTTTTGATTTTCCAATGTGGTTAGGCGAACTTAGAAGCAACAAAAAAAGCGTGTAAAAAGACTGTTTATAAAGATACGATGGGAAGAGGTGCATACATACGTGTGTAATAGAAGATGGTAACAAAAATCGTTCTTTTTAGTTAATAGCAACATAGATTCATTTATGTTGGTTTCAATTTATTAATTTTCTATTTAATGATTACAAGATCGAAGCCAAAGAAATCGAACCAGAAGAAGAACCCTCGCTCTATATGATGTGGTTGAAGGGGAGGCTAAACATTGACGAAAATTTTCAAAATGATGAGCTTAGAGATTAAATAGTAAGATTGACTGTAAATTTTGATTCGATTTCAACGATGTTTAATTATATGTAAATACTTTAATATTTCCTTACATTGTGTAGAAGCCAACTGACGATCAGATCAAATACATGACCCTACATGTTGACCATAGCACTGATGCCATGACAATTGTGTTTGGAAAGGACAACGGAGGTTATGCAAAAGGAGTGGGAAGTCGAGTGACCTACAACAAGTATTTTTTGATCTTCCTTGAACCAAGTCATCAGACGCAAGAGTTACATTACTTGAATGCCAACTTGAAATTGAGAGACGGGAGAATGAAAACGAGAGATGTGAACATGAAGCGAGTGATAGACAAGAGTGTGAAGAAAAAGAAAAAGAAATCAAGGACTTGAACTCCAACATGGCACAAACATATGGAATGGTTTCTCTTTTGGTGAGTCAACTAGTTTCCTAAAGGGTGAAGCTAAATCCAAATGGACATGTAACATCATTAGTAAGTATTAAACCTTTTTCAATTACATGCTTTTATTTAATTATTTCTACCTTTCATAGGAAGTTCAAATATATACATAACTTTTCTCACATGTTTTATATAAACATACGAAATTCAGAAGTCTATGATAGGTATACATACGTTGGAACAACAAAAAAATGTTAGATTAGTGTCTAAGTCCATAACTATAATTGGTATGTACTTGACTCGACTCGGCATGGTCCATTTGGGTTGCATGGCATCGGAACATTTGGATAGACCGTTTGTGAAAAAAAGACATTTGTGACATATTAATATATTATATGTTCTAATATATTAATATGAAAGCATGTTATTTAATTAGTATTGATAAAGAATTAATTTGTACTTAATTTAGTAATCAAAAGAGACTAATTAAATATATGGGGATTGATTGTGTAAATCATTAATTCTTATATATGTGAGATTATGATCCAAGATTCCTTATGTTGGGTTTAACCCATGTGGTGACCTATGGATACTCCATGGAGGTTAAAACCCATGGAGCATAAGGAATGGGTAAAGTCAAGAGTTACATGGTGTAACCCTAATAGTCACACTATATAAAGACCCCTTTAGCTCAAGAAATTGGCACTAGTGATACATATATGAGGGCAAGCCGATTTGAGCAAAAAGTGTCTTCTTCTCATGGTTATTCCAACTGTTGATGATGTTGTATGAACCATTTCAGGTGTCACACTTGGGGCACTAAGCTCTCGAGCTTCATGGAGTCAAGTCACATCAAGAGGTATGTATTCTAACTTGTTATATTACCTAAGTATTAAAAGATTGTATGCTAGATAGGGTAATACCTTAGAATATTCATATTTTCATGTATAATAGAGAAAACATAGATCCAAGGTATTTAGGGTTGCATGTACACTTAGGAGTGTTAGAATGCTCAAAACCCAATAGTTGTATCAAAGACATGGAATATTTTCTGTTATATTGATGCAAATGTTTTATTTGCAAAGTTGATTAAAAAAAGAAAAAAAAAAACATGACATTTGTCAAATTTTAAGATAATTACTTGTTTTTGTGTAAAACTAATTATTTGTAAAATTTGAATCATTTGCTATTTGAGTTAAATTAGGTCAAATTTAGTAAAATATAAAATGATATGATTATTTTATTAGTTTTAAAAGTTTGATCTAAAGAGTTTTTTGAATCCTCCATAAGTTATGGATATGAAAAGGTTTTAAAAAATTGATTCAAAGTTTTTTATGGATTTACAAAATTGGTGTTAATGTTTTTAAATAATTACATAACTTGTTCTTAAGTTATGGAACTCTTGACTTGTCCATTAAACTCCATAAGTTATGGAATCCAAAAGTTTTTTGTGTTACCTTGTTTTATGAGTTATTTTTTAGATTAATGAAAGATATGTGTTAGTTGTTTTCAATCCAAATTAATCTAAAAGTTGTTCATAAAATGTGTTTTTTGTAACTTGTCCTAAAGTTATATGAAAAGTCATATTTATGAATCTTAAAAAGTCATAAAAATGCCTTAGGTTACAAAAACTGAAGAGTCTTTTCTTATAAATAGTTTTTATGGCTCCATAACTTGTCCTCAAATTATTGTTGTCCAAGAGTCTCTTCATTAAAAGTTTTAAAGCTTTAATTAAAACTCATAAGTTTTGAAAATCCAAGAGTTTTGAATAGTTTCAAAACTTGCCCTCAAGTTTTGGAATTTGAAAAGTTTTCTTTAATGAATACTTTAATTCCAAATTAAACCCTTAGAATTTTAAAAGATCAAATTCAACCCTTATACTTTATAATATTATAAGTTAATAATATTTATATATATATATATATATATATATATATGTATAAGAGCAAGTCATCTTACCGTTAGTAGGCCTCATTCACGAAGCCGGTCTGTAAGGGGGGTATAATGTTACTACCTATAAAATGGCAGTTTAATGGGTGTCTACTCTCACCCACCGCTTCCTTGGCCGGTGGAGGGTCATTAGCCGAACGGGTAGGACAAGGACTATAATTCTCCCTTCATTAAAAGTATTAATGATAAATACCAAGTAACTAAACTCTTATTAATACCCAGTATTAGTTACTTAGGAAAATGTGAATTTGGTGCTAACCCATTAAATAACACTTTGCACTTTGCTTAAGTCAGTTAGTGGAGTGTGTGTGGTTAACCGACACACTAGCTTGATTTAACAAGGTAGACAAAGGGTAAATTAATGTTTATCATAGTATCGGTGGAGCATGTGTGGTTAACCGGCACATCGATTGAGGGGTAAATATTAAGGGTACCAAGTATATTTGCATGGTTATTCACACCTTGTTTTGTGATCCTCGGCATCCCAGTCACAAAACCAGAAGGGCACACTCGAGATTGAAACATGCCTTTGAAAAGTTCAATGAATCTCAAAAGAATCTAGGAGTTTCAAAACCAATTAAAACCTAATAATACATTTCGTTTATCTTGGTGGAAATTGGTGAATCGTCATTCACCTACCTTCAAATATTGTATAGCTTGGATTACGGCATCCCCCTTCCAAGTTATAAAATAGTTTGCTGGGTCCTAGCCTTATAATTTCATATTGGGTGTTGTATTAACGACTTTAGATCAACTATCTTGAATATCTCCCAAAAGATGTTTAGTTCAAACATCTATGATCTTCCCAAATCCCTTGGAACTTCACTTCGTCCACCTCTTCCAATTATTCTCCCTAACCCACAAGTTCAAGGTCACTCAAGCCCGTCACACCCCAAAACCATGAACGGCGGTAAGGTTCTGAGGCGAAGGACGTCATGTACAGTATCACAACAATGAATAGTAGTAAACAAGAAACAACATCATCCATTGCATTAATAATATAATTTCATACATGTGTGTTCTGTCAAGTTATATAGACACCAAAATATACATATCAAAATAAAAGATGAGTCTTGAACGAACTGCATCTTCTCAAAAGCCTGGCACCTGTACCTATCTATTGGTGACCTTAGAATACAAGTTATTTTGAAAGCGAGTATCAGCTTAAAGCTGGTGAGATCATAAGTATATGAATGTCTATATTTGTATGAAAGCATTTGTAAGATGTTTTGTAAAATGTTTTGTGAAATGTTTGAATTCTCCTAGAAAACCCTATGTTTCCTGCTAACTGTAGCCTTCTACCAAGGCATCTAGTGTCTGTGCGTGTGTCTCTTGTTAGAGTGTATGTTTTCCCAATTCTGACTATCATTAACCAAAAAATATAGTTTTTACATTACCGTGCATCGTGTGAATATTCACGAAGAGAATGTAATAGGAAAATATTATAGTACCATAGTATTTGTATAAGTGACTACCATTGTACTTACTACCTTAAAAAAAAGGTGCTCAAGGAAAACTCCATAAGGAAAACTCTAGTAAAACGCCGATGTAAGGTGCCGTAAGAAATGACATTTGGCACCCGTAGACTTGCAAGTCCCACTGTAGCGAGCAGCACGGTGTAGGGTAGTCAATCCAGTACAGATCTATATGAAAACTCATACGCTCCCCAAATAAGGATATTGGGGATACAAGAACGGTCATGGCAGTAAGTACCATGACTCGTCTAATGGTTCACATAATTGTATGAATCTATATGTAATGAATGTATTATCTGTAAGTGTACTCTTTCGCTGTCTAGCCTGTATGTACTGTATTGTTCTACGTGTGCTAGTTGTAATGTATGTTCTCTCTCTATCTAGCATGTATAGTAATGTACTGACTCATGAACGAACTGACTCATTGTATGTATCATTGTTCTAGTAACAGTATTAGTATCCTCCTGTGCTACCCCTATGGTAACTGGTACGTATGAACATGGAAGTATACCCATGCTACTCAAGGGTATTGAATGGACTGGAAGAACATTTATGACTATATATGTACACATGATATATAACTAATAGTTAAACGACCTTCAGATGGATACTCGATATCTTACCAGACCACATCCCAACATGGAAAAGGAAATAAAGCGAGCTGGCCTTCCTAAGCCTTTTAAACATTGCTTATATAACTATACATACATAGGCATGCATTTGATAATAAGTATAACAGATCTTAAGTAAACGTATTTGATAAGTATAAGAATTTGTAAAACAGTTTGAAACAAAACAGTTTGAACAGTAAGAAAATCACTAGTTTTGTAGTTATTAACCACATGTGATTGATGTAATAACTATAAGTATTTAACTTGTATCCCCCCATAAAGCATTTAAAAACATTTAAACCATTGATTAAGGGGTATGAACTCACCTGTAGTGAGTGGTACAGATGAACTGAAGATGTTGGATTGCTAGGTGTTAAGTGAAATCTTGAACACACTCTATGATCCTAGTTAACATATAATATCACCTATATGTATCCAATTAGTGTTTAAACAACTAATAAACAAAGTCAAGACATCCTAGGACATGATAAACACCTTATACAAGTGTTACAAGTCTCAAGGATTGCATTTAAGTGTTGTAGGGAAAGGCTAGTGTGTTTGGGGTTCAAGGAAAACTCCATAAGGGAGTTTACGGTTTTGTGGTCATAAGCAAAAGGGTTTACGGTCGTAAACCCTTGGGTTTACGATCGTAAGCTCCTCCCCTTGGTGACCATTTGTTATTTGAACCCTTCTAAGCTAATCCAATCATTCCTACTTAATGTTTAAGCCTTAGAAAGTGTTTTGTGGCATCAATACACTCTTAAATGGAGTTTACGGTCCATGGACCATTTCTCCATGAATTTACTGTCGTAAACTCCTATGGAACATGGTTTTATGGTGTTTTCAAGTTCTAAACACTTCAAGGTAATAGCCTAGGTTAGATTCTAGGCAAAAGGAAGGAGTATGGGGCATTTATACACCTTTTGGGCTGTTTACGGTTTTGGGAGATGTTCAAACCGTAAACACATTTAAATGTGAGATTTTTGCGCTTTTTGTGTGATAAACTCATCAAGGGTGGATCTAGACAAGTCCCTAAGGCATTGTGAAGCATCTAGCACCCTAAGGCACCTTACTTGGTGTTTATGGTTTTGGGAGCCTCCTAAAATCGTGAACACCTTGTTCTTGTTGTTCTTGAGGCATTTACTTGATATTAAGATGTATGACAAGCTTTAAAAGACTCTAGGATAGAAGTACTTACTTTGTGGAAGCTTGTAATGAACTAAAAGTCTAAGAACACTAGTGTGTGTTCTTGGTGTTTTGGAAATCTAATCAAAACATGAAATTTGATGGATTAAAGGATGTATAATCACTAGTTGTTGTGATCTAACAACAAATCAAGCCAATAAGTACTTACATTTTAGGGAAATCGAGTGAAAACCGGGATGATAGTTGAGAGTGTTTGGAGTTTACTCTTTAGGTTGAAAATGAGAAGTGATGTGTTTTGGGGAGTAAACTCATGCTTAAGCATGGGTTTACGGTTTTTGGGGTACTTTACGGCCCAAACATAAAAGTTTGGCCGTGAACTTCTAAGCTACGTGGTATTCGCGGTTTTGAAATTTCAAGACCCGAGACGGCACATCCTTTCAACCGTTCGTCTAAAGAATAATTACTATAATAGTCAAACAAAGCATAAATTTGTTAAAAAAACAAATAGAACTAAAATTGACTTATAATATGAAGTGATTGACTTTTAGGGTTTGACCGAATGAAAATTTCGGACTGTCACATCATCCCCCTGTTAAAGTGAATTCCGTCCCGAAATTAATGTCTAAGAAAATAAAGTATTTACAGATAACTAAACAAATAGAAGAGGATATTTCAGTTTCATCTAATCCTCATGCTCCCAAGTGAAATCTAGTCCTCGGTTGGCGTTCCAGCAAACCTTCACAATTGGGATGCGGCTTTGTTTCGTTTGCTTGACCTTTTGGTCCATGATCTCTACTGCTTCCTCCACAATGTTGAAGCTCTCGTTGATCTCGATCTCGTCGAGTGGAATAACAAGAGTCTCGTCGGACAGACACTTTTTCAAGTTCGATACGTGGAAGGTAGAATGTACATTACTGAGTTCGTGCGATAAGTTAAGTTTGTAAACTACAGGGTCGATTCCGGAGCGAATCTCGAAAGGGCCAATGTACCTTGGATTTAGCTTTCCACGCTTTCTGAAGCATATCAAACCCTTCCAGGGTGAGACGTTCAATAGAACACGGTCACCAACCTGGAATTCCAACAGTTTCCTACGTTTATCAGCGTAGCTTTTTTGTCGGTCTCTGGAGGCTTTCAATCGTTCACGGATCTGAACGATCTTCTCCGTCGTTTCCCGTATGATTTCCTGCCTTTGAGAGTGCTTTCAGGAACTCGTCCTTTAGCTAACTGGGTATCACCCACCTTAGCCCAGCACAGAGGGGATCTGCACTTTCGGCCATAGAGGTCCTCGAATGGAGCAACCTTTATGCTCGTGTGATAACTGTTGTTGTAGGAAAATTCGACAAGGGGTAAATGAGTATCCCATGCTTTCCGTAAGTCTATCACACAGGCTCACAACATATCTTCCAATGTTTGGATAGTTCTCTCACTTTGCCCGTCGGTCTGTGGATGGTAGGCTGTACTCATGTCCAACCTAGTTCCTAGGGAACTTTGTAACGACTGCTAGAACCTCGAAGTGAATCTACTATCTCTATCCAAGATAATGGATAAGGGAACACCGTGCAGTCTTACAATCTCCCTACTGTAAGTTCTTGTGAGTTTCTCCATCTTGTCTGTTTCTTTGATCGGCAGGAAGTGTGCAGACTTGGTCAGTCTATCGACGATGACCCATATGGAATCAAGTCCACCCGTCGTCTTGGGCAACTTGGTTATGAAATCCATAGTTATTCGTTCCCACTTCCATTCCAGTATCTCAGGCTGTTGTAGTAGACCGGAGGGTTTCTGGTATTCGACCTTGGCCTTTGCGCAAGTAAGGCATTTACTCATGAAGGTAGCAATCTGTGCTTTCAAGTTAGGCCACCAGTATAGCATTTTGAGATCCAGATACACCTTATCTGAACCGGGGTGCACGGAATAACGAGTGTTGTGCGCCTCGTTCATGACCAAGTCTCTGAAACCACCGAGTTTCGGGGTCCAAATCCGGTCTGTGAAATAATAAGCTCCGCCACCCTTAACCTCCAAGTTCTTACCCATCCCTCTTAGGGATTCACCCGTTAGATTTTCAGGCCTCAAAGCATCAAGCTGAGCTGCCTTAATTTGTGTGGACAAGTGTGAATGTATAGTCATAGTCAATGATTTGACTCTACGACCAGAATATTCCTTTCGAATCAGGGCGTCAGCTACTACGTTGGCTTTACCCGGATGATAATGAATTTTGCATTCGTACTCACTGGGTAGCTCGACCCACCGTCGTTGTCTCATGTTGAGCTCCTTCTAGTCGAATATGTGTTGTAAGCTCTTGTGGTCTATAAAGATAGTGCTTTTCGTTCCGTACAAGTAATGGCTCCAGATCTTCAGAGCAAACACAACTGCTCCTAGTTCAAGATCGTGGGTCGTGTAATTGACCTCATGTATCTTTAGCTGTCTTGAGGTATAGGCGATCACCTTACCTCACTGCATCAGAACACATCCGAGTCCTAGAATGGACGCATCGCAATAGACAACGAAGTCTTCTATTCCTTCAGGTAGGGATAGTATTGGTGCGGTGCACAAGGCTCGTTTGATTGTTTGAAACGCTCTTTCCAGCTTCTCCTCCCAGTCAAAGGCCACGCCCTTTTGGGTCAGTGTTGTAAGAGGTTTCGCTATGCGGTAGAAGTTCTGAATGAACCTGCGATAGTAGCCAGCGAGGCCTAGAAATTAACGAATTTTTGTAGGCGTCTTCGGTGCTGACCAGTTCTCAATGGCCTTGATTTTGGAAGGGTCCACATGTATTCCTTCTTCGCTAACCACGTGCCCTATGAATTCGACTCGTCGAATCCAAAATTTGCATTTCGAGAACATCACGTAGAGTTTCTCCGAACGTAATGTTTCGAGGACTTGTCGCAGATGTTGACTATGCTTCTCCTTACTTCGAGAGTAGATAAGTATGTCATTGATGAAGACGATGACGAACTGATCCAAGTAAGGATGACACACCCTATTCATTAAGTCCATGAATACTTCGGGCGTGTTTGTTAAATCAAACGGCATCACTACGAATTCGTTGTGCCCATAACGACTTTAGAAGGTTGTCTTTGGAACATCCTCCCGTAGCACTCGTAGTTGGTGACATCTGGATCTCAAGTCGATTTTTGAAAGGAAGTTCGCCCCTTCAAGTTGGTCAAATAAATTGTCGATATGAGGCAACGGATAACGATTTTTGATGGTTAGCTTGTTGAGCTCCCTATAGTCGATGCACATACGAAACGACCCGTCTTTCTTCTTGACGAACAAGACTGGAGCTCCCCAGGGTGAGAAGCTTGGTCTTATAAAGACCTTTTCTGAGAAGTTCGTTAAGTTGACCAGACAGTTCTTGCATCTCCGTAGGTGCTAGACGATAGGGTGATTTCGGTACTCGGGTAGCCCCTGGTACTATGTCGATTCGGAACTTGACTTGACGTTGCGGAGGTAATCCTGGGAGTTCTTATGGAAAGATGTCGGGAAAGTCGCATACTACGGGAATGTTCTGAATGTCCTTCGTTTCTTGACTCACATTGACCACATGAGCAAGCAATGCATGACATTCCTTCCGCAAGAATTTCTGAGCTTGGATGCTCGAGATGATATGAAGGTTCGTGTCGGGTTTGTCACCATAAACTACTAGGGTTTCGCCAGACAACAGATTAAGGTGAACAGCCTTTTCGTAACACATGATATCGGCACGATGAAGACTCAACCAATCCATGCCGATAATGACGTTGTAACTTTTAATTGAGACCGACATGAGATCGATAGAAACTAAATGGCTATCTAATGTTAGGGTACACCCTATGAACATACTGCTAGTGCTCTTTGTCTTTCAATTAGCCATTTCTACAGTGAACAGTTCATTAAGTGCTCGTGATTTTTTCGTAAGTAAATGAGCAAAATTTTGGTTCACGGAACTCCTCTCCGCTCCACTATCAAAGAGAATGCATGCATAAAATTTATCGAGGAGGAACGTACCAGTGACCACTGTGGGGTCGGCAACCGCTTCCTCATGGCCTATGGCATGAAATCTTGCCGCTCCACCGGAAAACCCTGCCTTCGGGCAGTTTCTCTTGAAGTGGCCTACCTCGCCACATCCGTAGAAAGTTTGGCCCACTCCAGCACCGGGGGCTTGATTAATTGGCTACACCGGAGCTTTACAAAAACGGGTTGTGTGCCCCTTCACGTTGCAGTTCAGACATTGCATTTCCCGGCAGGCGCCAACGTGATGGAAGTTGCACTTGTTGCACTTAGGCAAACTTCCAGCATACTGCTTTACCGGAGCAGCAGCGGCAGGTGCTATCACAGCATGTACTGCCATGTCTTGCTGCTTTTTGGCAGCCTTTTCCTTCTTCTTGTCATCCCAAAACTTATGCTTGGAGTTAGCAGTTCTTGCAGGTTCTGAGATGGCCAGGGTAGTTGTTGCGGCCAGGGTACGAAACCCATGATCTATGAGCCGCTGTGCCAATCTCTTGGCACTATCAAATGTAGTGTGGTGTGATGCCAAAACATTTCCCTAGTATGGGGGCACCAGTCCCCATATGTATCTCTCGATCTTCTTTCCCTCTGAAGGAATCATGTTGGGACAAAGGGCCACCAGTTCACAGAACCTGGCTGTGTAGGCGACTACGTTGGAGCCCTTCATGGTTAGGCTCCATAGCACTTCCTCCAGCTTTTGGATCTCGCCCCTCGGGCAGTACTCCTCAATAATGAGGTCTTTCAAAGTTTCCCAGCCCATAGCATTAGCCACTATAAGAGATAGTGACTTAACATGGTGTCACACCCCCGAACCAGACGGCGGAAACGTCCGGGGGCTGTCGTGACTCAATTGAATACCATAACATTGAATATATATGAAACATAACAACATTCGTCACCATTCATTAATATAGTACAACCAGTAGCGTTTACATGTCATACATTGTTTAAACATTACATTCCCAAAAATTAAATTGTTCGGTTCGTACATAAATAAACTGCAAGCCGTCACTGAATATGATTTCCTTTGATTCACTGGTTCCCTGAGAATACAAGTATTTTGAAAAACGTCAACATATGAAATGTTGGTGAGTTCATAAGTAGTGTTTGAAATCCAATGTCTGTATTGTTTGAAAACCACCAGAAAATCCGATATTTTCTGAAAAGAAAAAAGCTTTTGAAAACGTTTGTGAAGATCCATAGGTATGCTTGTTTGTTTCTATACTTGTAAAAAAAAAATGTTCATTGAAGTTGTATGCATTTCAAATCTGTATGTATTGAAAACCCTAGGAAAACCCGATGTTCTCCTAGTTCCTTGAATTACATGAAGTTACATTGAAACCATTGCATAGCGTATAGTGTCAGTCCCAGGCGACGTTGGAAAGTTCTTGAGCATGATTATTTACTACAAACCCGCATTACACAAACGCCCAGTTTATAGCTATACTAACGATCCCGAAGGCGTCGTCCGTACTAATCACGTTATCCAATTGCCCTGACTAGGTGTAGTCCCACATCCGAAGAGAAAGAGGTCACAAAGACCCCGATGACTCCATTAACCGGTTGGGGATAAAAATGTACGAGGGGTCCCCGACCCGCCTCGCATAAAATGTAGACTTTACTAGCTATACCAAAGGACCCTTGGGGACCAGTAGTATACAAGCCATTGAAAGTCCATTTACGTTGTGTCGGATCGGTAAAACCCAACACTCCGTAAAAAAAATGTCTTCGGGCCTTAAGATCAGGTCATTGGGCTAGCTAGGCTCAACGAACAAGATTTTACACTTTTGGGGCCCAAAGATGGTGCGTAGACGTCTGTGCACACTCGCATGTATAATGTATTACCAAACGTTACTTGTATGAATCGTAGTGTCGTAGTGTTAGTAGTTGTAGGTTTCTATTGGCTCGAGACCGAGCCAATTCGTTTAACAACGACTTTTGGTATTGTAATGTATTGTATTTCGTCGATAGTCGCGGTGCCATTATTTGATCAAATTGCGTATATTGAATTAGCCTTGAAATATTTCTGTTTTCAGCCCCTCATTATTTGTAAAATTTACATTTTCAACCCTTTTATTGAATATTTCCTGGTTTGGTCCTTAAATTAATTTTCTTGATATTTTAACACCAAAAATTATTGAAATTAATATTTTTCAGCATATTTTTCATAGAAAACAGTTTAAGTCCCTGAAAATGCAGTTTTCTCGGTTTTAATCCCTTCTTTTCGCAACTTTGACAATTTTGGCCCAAATTGGAAAATTTTTGCAACTTTGGTCCTTTTTAAATTTAAAAAGCATTTTAAACCTTTGAAAAGGACTTGGATCACTTATGGTCCACTGTTTTACAGAAAATCACAGTTTTGGCCCTCCAAAACAGAAAAATTCGCATAATGGGCCTCCTTGGGCCGAAAATGTCATTTTTAGCCCATTAAGCTTGGAATTTATGTTTTTAATCCCCTAAATGAGTATATTTCCAGAAATTGATTTATGGAAACTGTTTTGGCACACTTCATCCTTCAGAATTCGTGATATGCCCATTTGGACCCTTAATTTTGTATTTTTCACATTTTAGGTCCAAAATTTGTGTTTTTAACCCAAAGAAAATTGTTATTAAACCACTCAACCATTTTTCTTGAAACACTTTGTATTTAGAAATATACTTGAAGCTAAAATCATTTAACACAAGATATATCTCGGTTTTGAGGGGTTTTATGGCTAGATCCAACATTAAAACACACAAATGCATACATATAAGCATGGAAATCATACAAGGCATACAAAACACATATAGATCTACACTTTCACTTGTATTCCCCCCCCCCCCCCCCACAAAACTCATAAAAACAGAAAATAGGGGGTATGAAGCTCACCTTGGGTGTGGTTTCGGTTTTTGGAAGAAAAGATGGAGGAAACTTGATGATTTTTGGCCTTAGCACCTTTCCTTGGTAGATCTCGAGTTTGAGATAGTTCTAGGGTGCAGGATCACGATTTTTGCATAGATTAGGAAAGGATTTTGATGACAAAAGAATCTAAACCATAGATCCAAGTATAATCTTACCTTAGATGATGATTAACTTGCAAGATCCTCTTGAAAGCTCCTAATTTTCGAGATTTTTGGAGAGGGGAGGAAGGAGATGTTCTTCAAGATTTAGAGAGAGTAGAATAGATTTTTGTGAGTGTGTGTGTGTTGTGTTTGGCCGAGAGTGAGAGAGGAGAGAAGAAAGAAGTGATCTTGATATGATGCTTGCTTGGAAACATGAGTTATGTGCATGGAAATCCAACATATAAAAGTGAGGTGGCAACCCAAGGTCAACTCTCCCTTTTTCCTTGGGCTTGGGCCGAGAATGGGGAGAGAAGAAAGGATTTTTGGGCTTTTTGCCCCTAAGCCCAATATTAGAAGTAGCTTGGGTGTTTATTGGCCTTATAAAATAAAATTGTGATTTTTATGCTTTAATAAACTAGATTAGGTTAATCATGGATCAAAGCTTTCAATTCATTTCATTTTAGGCCCAACATGGCCCAAAATGTTGAATTAAATAAATGTGGGTCCAATTTGGATCCAATTAGGGTTCTAGGCCCTTGATAGTCAAATTGGAAGCTTATTGGTCCATTAGGCCCAATAAGGATGTTCTAGTCCAAAATGGACCTAAATGAGGACTTCTAGTGTTCCCACTTGATTGATGACTATTTGTAGTACTTGTATGATGTATTTGATTGAAGTTTTTGATTCACATTAACTTGAATGTATAGATTACATGACACAAAATTTCCAGTTGTGACATCATCCCCCCGTTAGAGGGAATTTCGTCCCGAAATTCTGTTTGAAAGCTAGATTTGAGAATGCTAGAATAGGTGAGGGTACTTTTGCTTCATTTGATCCTCACGTTCCCACGTGAATTCTGGTCCACGCTTTGCGTTCCACCGTACCTTCACGATCGGGATGCGACTCTGCTTAGTACGCTTCACCTCCCTGTCCATGATTTCGATTGGTTCTTCGACGAACAGGAGATTCTCATTGATTTTGATTTCGTCAAGAGGAATGACAAGGGTTTCATCTGATAGGCACTTTTTCAGGTTAGAGACATGAAACACGGGGTGTACACCGTTTAGCTCCGCGGGTAGTTGTAGTCTGTATGCCACTGGGCCTATTCGGGTGACGATTTCGAAAGGTCCAATGTATCGCGGGTTCAGCTTTCCCCGTTTTCCGAAACGTATAACCCCTTTCCAGGGTGAGACTTTCAACAATACTCGGTCACCGACCTGGAATTCTAAGGGTTTTCGCCGTTTATCGGCGTAGCTCTTTTGTCTGTCACGCAACGCTTGCAATCGAGCTCTGATCTGAACGATGTTTTCTGTGGTTTCGCGAATAATCTCCGGTCCTGTTAGTGCCCTGTCCGACGTATGCGTTCTTGCTAGCTGGGTGTCACCTACTTCAGCCCAACATAACGGTGATCTACATTTACGCCCGTACAATGCTTCGAAAGGGGCCACCTTGATGCTCGAATGATAACTATTGTTATATGAGAATTCGATCAACGGCAGGTGGGTATCCCAAGACTTTCCAAAGTCTATTACACATGCACGAAGCATGTCTTCAAGCGTCTGAATGGTTCGTTCGCTTTGACCGTCCGTTTGTGGGTGATACGCGGTGCTCATATCGAGATGAGTTCCCATTGCCTTGTGGAGTGATTGCCAAAAGCGCGATGTGAATCTACTATCCCTATCTGAGATGATAGATTTTGGCACTCCATGTAGCCTTACGATTTCTCGTAGGTACAAACGCGTCAGTCTCTCCATCTTGTAGGATTCTTTGATTGGCAGGAAATGGGCAGATTTCGTCAGTCGATCGATTATTACCTATATGGTGTCCAATCCGTCCGACGTCTTGGGTAGCTTGGTCACGAAGTCCATAGAAATCCCCTCCCATTTCCAGTCAGGGACTGCCGGTTGCTGTAACAATCCGGAAGGTTTCTGGTACTCCACTTTTACTTTGGCGCACGTAAGGCACTTACTAACATAGGTCGCGATTTCTGCCTTCATGTTAGGCCACCAATAGTGTTGTTTAATGTCCAAATACATCTTGTCCGAACCAGGGAGAATGGAGTATCGTGTCTTGTGGGCTTCCTTCATAACGGTCTCTCTAAATCCTCCGATTTTTGGGACCCAAATACGGTTCATGAAGTAGTATACCCCATTCTCCTTGACTTCTAGGTTCTTCTCCATCCCGCGTAATGCCTCGCTAGTTCTATTTTCCGCTTTCATAGCCTCTGCCTGAACTGATGCAATTTGAGTGGCCAGATGAGACTGAATGGTTATCGAGTGCGTTTTCGTACGGCGATTAGAGTACTCCTTCCGACTTAATGCATCAGCTACCACGTTGGCCTTGCCTGGATGGTACTTGATCTCGCATTCGTAGTCGTTCAGCAATTCCACCCATCTTCGTTGGCTCATGTTCAGCTCCTTCTGATTCAAGATGTGCTGGAGGCTCTTGTGGTCCGTGAAGATGGTGCACTTTGTACCGTACAGGTAGTGCCTCCAAATTTTTAGGGCGAAGACCACGGCTCCCAGTTCTAGGTCATGGGTCGTGTAATTTACTTCGTGCGTCTTTAGTTGGCGGGACGCATATGCTATCACTCTTCCACGTTGCATGAGAACGCAACCTAAGCCCTGATTTGACGCGTCACAGTAGACTACAAAATCTTCCGTTCCTGCGGGTAGAGATAGCACAGGTGCGCTACAGAGAGCTTGCTTCAAGGTTCGAAACGCAATTTCTTGTCAGTCTGTCCACTTGAATGGCACACCCTTTTGCGTGAGCAAGGTAAGCGGCTTGGCGATCTTAGAGAAGTTTTGGATGAATCTCCTATAGTAACCTGCTAGGCCTAAGAACTGACGAATTTCGGTGGGCGTAGTCGGAGTTGCCCATCCTTCCACAGCTTTGACCTTAGAAGGATCCACATGAATTCCGTCTTGGCTTACTACGTGGCCTAGGAAATTCACACTTCGGAGCCAGAACTCGCACTTGGAGAGTTTGGCGTACAGCTTTTCCGTTCGCAGAGTCTCTAAGATTTGTCGGAGATGTTGGCCATGCTCCTCTTTGTTTCGAGAATAGACGAGGATGTCGTCGATAAACACAATGACGAAGTTGTCCAAGAACGGTCGACAGATTCGATTCATTAGGTCCATAAATGCGGCGGGTGCATTTGTTAGACCGAAGGGCATTACGACGAATTCATAATGTCCGTAGCGGGTTCGGAAAGCGGTTTTAGGAATATTTTCTTCTCGGACTTTGAGTTGATGGTATCCGGACCGTAAATATATTTTAGAAAAATAACTAGCTCCTTGGAGCTGGTCGAATAGATCATCGATTCGTGGGAGTGGGTAGCGGTTTTTAACAGTGAGTTTATTTAACTCTCTGTAATCGATGCACATTCTGAAAGATCCGTCCTTCTTTTTGACAAAGAGCACCGGAGCTCCCCATGGCGAGTAGCTAGGTCGGATAAATCCCTTGTCCAGAAGCTCACTGAGTTGGCTGGACAATTCCTGCATTTCAGCAGGAGCCAATCGATATGGTGATTTAGCAAGAGGAGTTGCTCCTGGAACGAGGTCGATTCGGAACTCAACCTGTCTCTCTGGGGGTACTCCTGGAAGATCTTCGGGAAACACGTCCGGAAATTCACATGCTACTGGAATGTCTTGGATGTTAGTTTCTTCTTTGGTCTTGTCCACTATGTGAGCCAAGAATGCCAAATTGTTCTTTCACAAGTGTTTTTGTGCTTTGATGCACGAGATGAGGCGAAGATTCGTACTGGGTTTGTCTCCGTAAATTACTAGGGTTTCGTGATTTGGGAGACGAAGGCGAACGGCCTTCTCGTGGCACATAATCTCAGCATGGTGGGGGCATAACCAATCCATGCCGATAATCACGTCGAAACTCCTAATTGATACTGGCATCAGATCTATTCGTAAGACGTGTTGGTTGAGGGTTAGGGTACATCCGATGTAGATCTCCCTAATGGATTCGGTTTTCCCATTGGCCATTTCCACCGTATAGGTTTCATTTAGCTTCTGGGGTTGTTGTTTTAATAAATGTTTAAACTTCTCGCTTACGAAACTTCGCTCCGCTCCGGTATCAAATAAGATGCATGCATAAGTGTGGTTTAGGAGAAACGTACCGGTCACAACTGCGGGGTCCTGAACTGCATCACTCTGACCCATAGTCAGCATTCTTCCTGCTCCTCTGTTTCCTGAGTTGTTGTTGTTAGGGCAATCCCGACGGAAGTGTCCCATCCTTCCGCACCCGAAACAGGTGTGGCTAAGCCCTGTATTGTTGCTACCGGCATTTGTGTTGTTGTTATTGCGGGCGTTGTTGTTGTTCTGGTTGTTTCCCTGACTCTGGTTCTGAGAAGGATAAGTCCTGCAGAACCTTGCAGTGTGTCCCCTTCGGTTGCAACTGGTGCAATGGAACTTCCTACATTCTCCTTGGTGATGGAAACCGCACTTGTTGCATTTGGGAAGATTACCGGAATAGGATCTTGAAGCATTTGAAGCAGCTGAGGCTGGAGCATGTGGTGTGGCTGGAACCGGCGCAGTGACAGCGTTGACTGCCACTGTTTGCTACTTTTTAGAGGTCTCGGGGCCCTGACGCCCCTTTCTCTTGTTGTTCCGCCCTTTCTTGCCATGATCCTCCTTTTTCTTCTCAGTCTCCACTGGCTTCTCGCCCTTTTTGTGGTTATGATCATATAGCCTCTTTGCCAATCTCTTTGCACTGTCAAACGTTTCAGGGTTCGCAGCTATCACATTCCCTTGAATGGGGGATGTTAGTCCGCAGATGAATCGTTCAATCTTCTTTCCTTCTGATGTAATCATACCCGGGCACAACAGAGATAGTTCGCTAAATCTCGATATGTAAGCATCGATGTTCCCATTCTGCACCGTGAGATTCCATAGTTCCTGTTCCATCTTCTGTATTTCGCCTCGGGGGCAGTACTCAGCCTTTAACATCTCTTTCGTTTCTGCCCATGGAATAGAGTTGGCGACAGGGAGCGTCATAGCTTCTACGTGTCCATTCCACCAAGTGAGTGCTTGGTCCACAAAAGTGCAGGCCGCGAACTTCACCTTCATCTGCTCGGGGCACTCGCATATCTCGAATACCGACTCTACCTTCTTGATCCATCGCTTTAGGGCGATCACTCCTCCAGTGCCGTTGAAAGTTCGGGGTTTAGCGTTCGCAAAGTCCTTGTAGGTGCACGTTTTAGTGGGTCCTTGGTTCGTCCCGTTGTTCGAACTTCCGGATCCTTGCCCGTTACCTCCTCCGTTGTTCCCTCGGTGAAGTTGTGCCATAGCTGCTGTGACCGCAGCAGACACGGCTGCCTGGAAAGCAGTGGAGTCAACTTCGGGCGGGGTTGGTTCGGGATTTCCGCGAGTAGCTGGGCGAGGCATCTTTCTGTCATGAAACGGAAAGATGTTGAGTGTACGTGGTTTCTGTGAGGTTGCGACCCTACTAACTAGGTGTATGATACGAACCTAAACATTACTACCATCGAGCATACAGTCATAACGTCTCAACACATAACAACCGAGAATATTATAGCAAAACACACAAAAGTTTATTAATATTATTCGTGTTTAGTACAAGAAAATTTGCTCGTAAGAGCATACATAAGTAACACTAATCCGACAGCATAACGACTCCATGAGTAGTGTAGTCACTTAAACATAGAGCCGGAGTACATAACATAGTTCCTAATGATCTACTACGATGAGTCTATCCCTAACCGCGATGAGCTGCGTCAGGAGGTGGTGCCGAGGATGTGGATGCTCCCTGAAGACGAGCCACTAGGCGTTCTGCGTCCTAAAGTCGAGACTCCCACCTCACCTGCCTCATGTGAAACTCCCGGAGGACGTCACGCGTCTCCTGTTCCGCACGCTCGACCCTAGTCCACAACTGGCGTACTTGATCAGCGGTGCCCTGAGCAAGGTCGCCGGTGTCCCGTAATCGTCTCACCATGACCGGTAGTGCTCGGTCGGCCGGTCCTCCGTCCCTCAGGTCGAAGAACTCACGTGACATGCCAAACGGGGGTCGCTGTCCCTGATGTCTGCTCCATCTCCAGAGATCAATGCCCCAAGGAGGGGTAGGTCCAGTGGGGCCCACACGGTAAGCAGGCACCCTGATCGGGTAAGGGGGGTCGATGACCTCGGACTCTGCGTCCGAGTCACCCCCTTCGCTGTCATCAAGCTCCTCTCCGAAAGGTTCTTCATCTTCTTCGGGTTCGGCAGGCTCGCCCTCGACTTCTGCCTCCGGTTCCCCGTCAGATTCCTCTTCAAGGTCCTCCTCAGGTTCCTCTTCAGGCTCTTCCTCAGGTTCCTCCTCCTCTAGCCACCCGTTGTTTCCCTGATTAGGGAAGTAGGGGTCTCCAGGGTGATGAAAACCAGCCATGCTGTCTGCGCGAGTACGTAAATATGCTAACATTATTCCTAGGGTACTATGACTATTATACAGACTAAGCAAACATTCTCTTTTTGGGTGATAAAGGGTATAGTTTTAGGTTCCCTAGCTATCTCGATCTCATCAAGACGTGTGTTAGTTTTACCTTGGAGAGAATGTAGTTGATCAGGCTACATTCACTCCTTGGTATCACTAAGAACAGTCCTGAATTAACCGAGATACCAGTGTTATTGTGTTTGATTCAGCGTTAGGTCCTTATCCCTAATGCAAGCAAGTGTGTTTTATTTACTTGTTTTGTTCAGAGTTATGTTAGTCCCTCTTTTTGGTTTATAGTTGCATATCAATGTGTGGCTCGACATGCTAGTTCACTATAAACAAAGCTCTGATACCAACCTGTCACACCCCCGAACCAGACGGCGGAAACGTCCGGGGGCTGTCGTGACTCAATTGAATACCATAACATTGAATATATATGAAACATAACAACATTCGTCACCATTCATTAATATAGTACAACCAGTAGCGTTTACATGTCATACATTGTTTAAACATTACATTCCCAAAAATTAAATTGTTCGGTTCGTACATAAATAAACTGCAAGCCGTCACTGAATATGATTTCCTTTGATTCACTGGTTCCCTGAGAATACAAGTATTTTGAAAAACATCAACATATGAAATGTTGGTGAGTTCATAAGTAGTGTTTGAAATCCAATGTTTGTATTGTTTGAAAACCACCAGAAAATCCGATATTTTCTGAAAAGAAAAAAGCTTTTGAAAACGTTTGTGAAGATCCATAGGTATGCTTGTTTGTTTCTATACTTGTAAAAAAAATGTTCATTGAAGTTGTATGCATTTAAAATCTGTATGTATTGAAAACCCTAGGAAAACCCGATGTTCTCCTAGTTCCTTGAATTACATGAAGTTACATTGAAACCATTGCATAGCGTATAGTGTCAGTCCCAGGCGACGTTGGAAAGTTCTTGAGCATGATTATTTACTACAAACCCGCATTACACAAACGCCCAGTTTATAGCTATACTAACAATCCCGAAGGCGTCGTCCGTTCTAATCACGTTATCCAATCGCCCTGACTAGGTGTAGTCGCACATCCGAAGAGAAAGAGGTCACGAAGACCCCGGTGACTCCATTAACCGGTTGGGGATAAAAATGTACGAGGGGTCCCCGACCCGCCTCACATAAAATGTAGACTTTACTAGCTATACCAAAGGACCCTTGGGGACCAGTAGTATACAAGCCATTGAGAGTCCATTTACGTTGTGTCGGATCGGTAAAACCCAACACTCCGTAAAAAAAATGTCTTCGGGCCTTAACATCAGGTCATTGGGCTAGCTAGGCTCAACGAACAAGATTTTACACTTTTGGGGCCCAAAGATGGTGTGTAGACGTCTGTGCACACTCGCATGTATAATGTATTACCAAACGTTACTTGTATGAATTGTAGTGTCGTAGTGTTAGTAGTTGTAGGTTTCTATTGGCTCGAGACCGAGCCAATTCGTTTAACAACGACTTTTGGTATTGTAATGTATTGTATTTCGTCGATTGTCGCGGTGCCATTATTTGATCAAATTGCGTATATTGAATTAGCCTTGAAATATTTCTGTTTTCAGCCCCTCATTATTTGTAAAATTTACATTTTCAACCCTTTTATTGAATATTTCCCGGTTTGGTCCTTAAATTAATTTTCTTGATATTTTAACACCAAAAATTATTGAAATTAATATTTTTCAGCATATTTTTCATAGAAAACAGTTTAAGTCCCTAAAAATGCAGTTTTCTCGGTTTTAATCCCTTCTTTTCGCAACTTTGACAATTTTGGCCCAAATTGGAAAATTTTTGCAACTTTGGTCCTTTTTAAATTTAAAAAGCATTTTAAACCTTTGAAAAGGACTTGGATCACTTATGGTCCACTGTTTTACAGAAAATCATAGTTTTGGCCCTCCAAAACAGAAAAATTCGCATAATGGGCCTCCTTGGGCCGAAAATGTCATTTTTAGCCCATTAAGCTTGGAATTTATGTTTTAATCCCCTAAATGAGTATATTTCCAGAAATTGATTTATGGAAACTGTTTTGGCACACTTCATCCATCAGAATTCGTGATATGCCCATTTGGACCCTTAATTTTGTATTTTTCACATTTTAGGTCCAAAATTTGTGTTTTTAACCCAAAGAAAATTGTTATTAAACCACTCAACCATTTTTCTTGAAACACTTTGTATTTAGAAATATACTTGAAGCTAAAATCATTAAACACAAGATATATCTCGGTTTTGAGGGGTTTTATGGCTAGATCCAACATTGAAACACACAAATGCATACATATAAGCATGGAAATCATACAAGGCATACAAAACACATATAGATCTACACTTTCACTTGTATTCCCCCCCCCCCCCCACAAAACTCATAAAAACAGAAAATAGGGGGTATGAAGCTCACCTTGGGTGTGGTTTCGGTTTTTGGAAGAAAAGATGGAGGAAACTTGATGATTTTTGGCCTTAGCACCTTTCCTTGGTAGATCTCGAGTTTGAGATGGTTCTAGGGTGCAAGATCACGATTTTTGCATAGATTAGGAAAGGATTTTGATGACAAAAGAATCTAAACCATAGATCCAAGTATAATCTTACCTTAGATGATGATTAACTTGCAAGATCCTCTTGAAAGCTCCTAATTTTCGAGATTTTTGGAGAGGGGAGGAAGGAGATGTTCTTCAAGATTTAGAGAGAGTAGAATAGATTTTTGTGAGTGTGTGTGTGTTGTGTTTGGCCGAGAGTGAGAGAGGAGAGAAGAAAGAAGTGATCTTGATATGATGCTTGCTTGGAAACATGAGTTATGTGCATGGAAATCCAACATATAAAAGTGAGGTGGCAACCCAAGGTCAACTCTCCCTTTTTCCTTGGGCTTGGGCCGAGAATGGGGAGAGAAGAAAGGATTTTTGGGCTTTTTGCCCCTAAGCCCAATATTAGAAGTAGCTTGGGTGTTTATTGGCCTTATAAAATAAAATTGTGATTTTTATGCTTTAATAAACTAGATTAGGTTAATCATGGAGCAAAGCTTTCAATTCATTTCATTTTAGGCCCAACATGGCCCAAAATGTTGAATTAAATAAATGTGGGTCCAATTTGGATCCAATTAGGGTTCTAGGCCCTTGATAGTCAAATTGGAAGCTTATTGGTCCATTAGGCCCAATAAGGATGTTCTAGTCCAAAATGGACCTAAATGAGGACTTCTAGTGTTCCCACTTGATTGATGACTATTTGTAGTACTTGTATGATGTATTTGATTGAAGTTTTTGATTCACATTAACTTGAATGTATAGATTACATGACACAAAATTTCCAGTTGTGACACATGGCCGTTCCACCATGTTAGGGCTTTAGTTTCGAAGGTGCAAGCAGCGTACTGCACCTTGCTCTCCTCGGAACAAGGGTAGATTTCGAAAACCGATTCGGTTTTCTCGAACCATTGCGAGAGGGCAATGACTCCGCCAGTCCCTTTGAAGGACAATGGCTTGCAGTTGGTGTAGTCCTTATATGAGCACTCTCTCGAGCGCACATGAGCTTCAACCTGGATAGACTGAATAGGGGTTCCTACTCCAGTGGAACCAGATGAATGATACTGAGCCATAGCTGTAGCCACAGCTGCAGCTATAGCAGCATTTAAGGTTGTCATGTCAAACTGAGGAGTAGGTGGTTGAGGAGGTGGAGGAGGTGGTGTTTCATTATTCAGGTTTCTCCTTGGATTTCTGCGAGGCAGCCCCTTTCATCTATAGTTTATGAGGATGAAAAAATTAATAAGATTTCAATGGAAGATTTGATGAGAATGACTCATGGACTAATTCTCCATAGCCCAACGATACGATTGAATGGAAATATAGAACTAATAGATGATCACATTTGCATAATAATTCCCATAAGATTAGGTACCTGTCAATATTACTGGAATTACAGATGTAACAAGTTCGGGAAAAACGGCCAACATAAATAGGCCTTACATCAATGAAAATGGGAAAATTTTGACAGAATTACAACCTAACCAAGACCTACCAGGCCTACAATTTACAAGATAGAGAATTAGACCAGAGTTTTTTACATAACTAGGTTATATCCAAAAGAGAGAAGTTGATGAGAATATAACGGCGACGAGAACTACCAGAGTGAGTCCTTGATCCCGACAGAAGATGTTCTATGTCCCTCATACACCTATCAGCCCTAGCTTGCTGAGCTCGAAGTTCTCTGACTTCAGCTCGTGTTTCAGTGAGTTCCCTCTAAAGAGCTGCATTGTAAACCAGATCCCTTTCATGAGCAGACTCTAGTTGGCGAATGCGGATAGTGTTAACACCAGTGTTGGCATCAATCTACAAGACTCGATTGATAGTTGATTGACCACTATCGTGTTCCAAGAAATCCTACGAACCATGATGGGTAGGACTTTGTCAGCAGAACCTCCATTAGTGAGGTTGTAGAAACTTTTGTCTCCATTGTAGGGAATGGGTTGACCCTATTCATGGCTCCATGTATTCAAGTTTGTTGCTCACAGAGGTGTGGGTCCTTGAAATGTTGGACGAGGGTCAGGGTTTTGATCAGTTGGGGGCAGGTTGTTGATTTCTGGCTCTGAGTCAGAACCATCAGAAAAGCCTTCAGATTCATGATCATCCAAAGGAATTGGGTGATCATCTTCAGGTTCATCTTCTAGCCATCCTGCATTTCCATGGTTGGGATAGTACGGGTCTCCGGGAATGTGGAATCCAACCATTTAGTCTACGCGAGAAGGGAGGTATAAGAATCGAACACATAATTAACTTATAGTAATGCAAAATACTCATATAGTATTTTAAGTTTTGGTTCTATTGTTCTCATTGTGGTATTGTGGTTAAGTTTTTAGACTTGTTGCAACCTCACAACCACACTTAGGCACATGCTAGTCAACCCTCGGATAATATAGTTGATCAGGCTATATCTTCCCAGTTTTTACCATATGTCTCTAAGTCTAATTGTGTTGCCCAACAATCATAATACTTTTGTACTGTCTTAGTGACATTGATTTTAGTATGAATGCAGGCACGTATACTTAATTAAATATTTTAATATTTCAAGTATAAAGTCTTGGTCAGAGTATTTTAATCCCAATGTATTTATAGTTAGTATATCTTTTTTGGGTTGATTTACTCAATTCACACCCCGAAACCATGAACGGCGGAAACGCTCTAGGGCGGAGGACGTCATGTACAGTATCACAACAATGAATAGTAGTAAAAAAACAACAACATCATCCATTGCATTAATAAAATAATTTCATACATGTGTGTTCTGTCAAGTTATATAGACACCGAAATATACATATCAAAATAAAAGATGAGTCTTGAACGAACTCCATCTTCTCAAAAGCCTGGCACCTGTACCTGTCTGTTGGTGACCTGAGAATACAAGTTATTTTGAAAGCGAGTATCAGCTTAAAGCTGGTGAGATCAGAAGTATATTAATGTCTATGCTTGTATGAAAGCATTTGTAAGATGTTTTGTACAATGTTTTGTAAAATTTTTGAACTCTCCTAGAAAAACCTATGTTTCCTACTAATTGTAGCCTTCTACCAAGGCATCTAGTGTCTGTGTGTGTGTCTCTTGTTAGAGTGTGTGTTTTCCTAATTCTGACTATCATTAACCCAAAAATATAGTTTTTACATTACCGTGCATCGTGTGAATATTCACGAAGTGAATGTGTCACACCCCGAAAACTAAAGGCGGAAACGTTCCCGGGGTTGACTCCATGTTGTGTATCAAATCCAATGTACATAGTAATCACAGTAAACAACCATTACATTACATATATCTGAAAGTTTACATTTGGTTCAAAAGTAAATTGTACAAAAGTTATACATATATCATATAAACAAAACGAGACGAGTCTTCACAGCACTCCGTCTTCACCAAAAGATATCGCCGGGTACCTGTCTAACTTGGACCTGAGAATACAAGTAGTTTGAAAATCAGCATAAAGCTGGTGAGTTCATAAGCGGCTTTGTTTTGTGAAAATGTATCGGTTTCCTTTAGTTTTCCGAAAAGGTTTGTTATCCAAGAAAATCCCATATTTTCTTATGTAAAGTTAGTTTAGTTATCTTTCATTACAGTTCTGTTACACGTTATAAGTTAACCCCAGGAAAATCCCATATTTTCCTAAATACAAGATTGATTAAATAACACAGAGTATAGTTTAATACACAAAACTATATTTTGAAAATCATAGGATTACTATCCCGAATACGATATGAAATGCCCTAATATACACAAACTGTAGATAGAAAGTAGTTTGAAAACCTTGGGACTAACATCCCGAACCAGTTACAAGATAGTTTGATAAAGACCATGGGATCACTATCCCGAAACTAGATATAAGATAGATTGATAAAATCATGGGATTATCATCCCGTATAAGATTTAGTTTCAAAACCATGGGATTAGCATCCCGAACAAGATATAGACACGAAACCATGGGATTACTGTCCCGAACGAGATATAGACACAAGATCATGGGATCATCATCCCGAACGAGATATGGATTCTAAACAAAATCCTAGCTGTGAATAAGTTTATATTAATACGTATTGTGAGTCGGGTAAACATGCTGATACGACAACGAGACCTCCTTGACGTTAGTCAGACGTCAGACGATATATAAAATTTTGTCACCCCAGGCGTGCCCGCCTAACTGTAGCTAGCAGTTAAGGTGTGGGATTGTCAGTCTCGAATAGATCTATTCACAAATTCCTCGCTCTCCCTCCAGGAGATTCTGGTTACACTTCCAGGGAGGATTTACTGATCATCCATAAAGGGTAGTGACTATCTCACAAACTAGTATTAAACTATTCACAGGATTCTCATACGATATCGAACTCACAAGGATCTTAAGACATGATACAGTGAAAATAGATACATACAAGAAACTATCTGGCAATACATTCAAATGATACAGAGATAAACTGAATCAGGCATAGTTTATCTAGTAACTTTATACAGGTATCAATACATGATATAAAGAGAAATATAGAACCCTAAATTATTCCCATAATAATTTGATTAGTTTGGTTATTTTCTTAACTAAAATCCATTTAGTTGAAATTGATAAATCATTCCTTATGCTCAACATAATACATAAGGAGTAAAAGAGTTTATAAGTTTGCCAGATATTATTTGAAATACATCAATGTTATAATTCGAAAACAGTTATAGTTTGCTTGTATTCCCCCCCCCCCCTGAAAACATTGAAAAACACGGAAAAAGGCGTAGGGGTATGAACTCACCGGACGAGAAATGTGTCGATTTGGACGCTAAGAGTTGATCTGGGGCTTGTAAATACACGAGGTTCCTAATTATAATGTAAAGATACACATTTGTATCTAATTAGGACTTATATTGGTTATTTGATAAGGACAACTGTTTCTAGTCGCGAAAACACTCCGATACAAGTGTTTGGAGGGACCCGGGTGGCGTTTAAGGACGTGAAATGACACTAGGGACTTGGGACTTGAGTTTACTCCCCATGAGTAAACTAATATATGAGTTTTTGGTCTAAAACACCCATTCCCCATGAGTTTATGGCTGTAAATTCATGGTGGGGTGAGTTATGGCACAAAATGGCTTCAAACACTTAGGGGATAATTTCTAGGCTTGGTTTAAGGACTTGGAATGATTTTAAAACATCAAATAGACCCATTTAAGGGAGTTTACGGCCTAGCATAGGCTCCTGGCCGGAAACTCCTAAATACCTAAGAAAAATTGTGTTTTTGGTTTCCAAACAAATCACATGTGATTGCTAGAATTATTCAAAGGCCTAACATGAGTTTTTATGGGACATTTGAGGGGTTTCTGGAGTTTACGGCCTAAGAGACCCCCCTCATGGCCGTAAACTCTTCTATAGGGTGATACAAGATGTTTTAAGGCTAAAAACTTGCATGGAAGGGCTTCTAAAATTCATCTAAGGGCTTTAGGGGTGTTTAGTTGGCATTCTAACACCATGAATCAAGGAGTTTACGGCCCAAGAACAAGTCTTGGCCGTAAACTCATAGAAATCCATCAAATAATGTGTTTAAGGTCCTTAAACTATTTTTGGTTGGTCCTACGATTTATTCCAAGGCTTTTGGTGGTGTTGGATGGCTTTCTAACACCTTGAAATTGAATTTATGCCATGTTTTAAGGAGTTTACGGCCCAAGCACATGCCTTGGCCGTAAACTCACATAAGTCCCCCAAAAATCATGTTTCAAGTGTCCAAATGCTAAAACCAATATTCCATAATTCATATCTAAGCCTTATTTGTGTTTTGGAAGGGTTTAAGGTCAAGAAAACCCCAATAATATGAGTTTACGGCCGAAGCTTGTGCCTTGGCCATAAACTCCTTCAAAGCCTTCAAAATTCATGTTTTAAATGTTCTATGTCCATATCATGAAGTCCTTTAGCCATATCTAGAGTCCAATTGAGTTTAGGAAGCGATTTAAGGGCTAAAAACCCTTCAACTTGGTGTTTACGGCCTAGGTAGCTTCCCGGGCCGTAAACTCGTATATTGTGTCCCATTTCATGATTAAATCTCGAATTTGGAAGCCAAATATGCTATAGATTAAGGCTAGGAAGGTACCTTAGGGATTTGAGGCCTTAAAATTGAGTTTTGGACCCTTAAACTTTGGATTTAGGAGAGAGGTTAGAGAGAGAGTAGAGAGAGAGTAGAGAGAGAAGGAAAAAGCTTCAAATGAAAGGTTTAACACGTTTATATAGTTCCTAAAACTTGGACACGGTGGAATTCTACCCGATACCGGCCTTAAACGATGCTTTAAGTCGCACCCGATTAAGTTTCCGTCACCCGGCAGGGACGTTTCTGAAACTTATGAAATAAATGTTTTGGGTTAATTTCATGTGTTCCTAAGGGTTTGGACACTCATTGGATGACAATAAACATATATTTTTAATTAACTAAACCCAAAAACGATATCGGGACATTTCGATCTACGACGAGTTATACAGGTAGAATGGGTTTTCGGCGATGAACAACTTTGGGTTGTTACATAATGTAATGGGAAAATATTATAGTACCTGTGACAACCCAAAATTTCCATTCAGTCAAACCCTAAAAGTCAACCACTTTGTATGATAAGTCAATGTCATTATTTCTTATTTTTAAGAAATAAAAAGTTCGTTTGATTATTTTAATATTATTTTTAAACGAACGGGTGAAAGAAAGTGTCGTCTCAGGTTTTGAATTTTAAAAACCGCAAACACCTTGCGTCTTAGAAATTCCCGACCAAACTTGTATGTTTTGGGTGAAAAATCACCCAAAAACCATGAACTCATACCTATGTATGAGTTTACTCCCCAAAAAGTCTAGTCATTTGTGTTTACTCCCCAAGTTCACAAAAGAGTAAACTCCAAAAACTCTTTCAAGTATCATCCTAGTTTTGATTCCAAATCTTCAATCCTTTAAGTGTTCTAACCATTTCAAGTTAGTAAAACACTTAATCTAGTGTTTATACATCTAATCATCCACTCATATATGTATTTTGTCTAGATTTCCAAAACACCAAGAACATACACTAAGTGTTCTTGGCCTTTTATCTCAAATCCAGCCTTCTAATAGTAAGTGCTTCCATCCTTGAGTGATTTTAAGCTAGTATTACATTTAAAAATCAAGAAATTATGTCAAGAACACACTATTAGAGGTGTTCACGGTCCAAGAATGCTCTTGCGCCGAAAACACCATAAATGGCACCAAAATGTGCCTAAGCACCTATTGCTAGATCAATGAGTCAGTTCATTCATGAGTCAGTACGTATTACTATGAGGACATATACATTACATTACTAAGAAGAACATATACAACTAAACTAGAAGGAGAACATATACAACTATACTCGAAGGAGAGCATATACAACTATACTGCAAGGAGAACATATACAACTATATTAGAAAGACAACATATACAACTATACTAGAAAGAGAACATATACAACGATACTAGAACGAGTAACAATACATTACATATACATGAATACGTTAACAATTGTGATCCACTGTATCGGAGCTTGACTTCAATGTCATGGCCCGAGTTGTAGGCAGAGTCTCTTGGAGGGAGAGCGTGAGTTTGCGTATAGATCTATACTGGATTGACTATCCTACACCTTCTTGCCTGCCACAGCCGGACCTGCAGGTATGCGGGTGCCAAACGTCATTTCTTTTTACGAACTACATTAGTCGTTGTTACCCAGTCGATATTATGGTACAATTAATCACATGAGACCTTAATATAAATCCGGTTTAAGGTAGTTAGTACACCAGTAGTTCCTATAATACAACACTACAGTACCTCAATAATTTACCCTTTACATATATTTAGTGATTATTTCACTTAAACATTAATGTGCAACTATATTTTGTTAATGATAGTTACACTTGGGAAATTACACACTTTTATAATAAGCGAACATACAAAACAGTTACGCCTTGGTAGAAGGCTACGTTTCCGCCATTCTTGGTTTTAGGGGTGTGACAGATTGGTATCAGAGCATTGTTTATTATGAATTGAGTGTATCAACCCATAAAAGATATACTAACTATAAATCCATTTGGGATTAAAACACTCTTTAAAACACTTTGACCAAGAGTCAATACTTTAAATATTAAAATATTTAATTAAGTATACTAGTCTGCATTCATACTAAAATCAGTGTCACAACGACAAGAACAAAAGTATTGCGATTGTTAAATATCACAAGTGAGCTCGGGGATGTATGGCCAGTCCTGGAAATGGCATAGCCTGATCAACTATGCTGGTTCGAGGAGTGATTAGCATATGCCCTAGAATGGTTCTGATATTTTAACAAGTCTAAAAACTTACCAACAATACCACAAGGAGAACAGTAGAACCTACACTTAAAATACTATAGGGGTATTTCTTGATACTACAAGCTATTTATACACTAGATTCTTATACCTTTCTTCTCGCGTAGATTAAATGGTTGGATTCCATCATGGCGACCCATACTTTCCAAATGACGGTAATGTTGGGTGGATCGAAGAAGAGCCAGAAGATGAGCATCCAATCCCTTTGGATGATCACTTCGCAGAAGGCTTTTCTGATGGATCCGACTGTGAGCCTGAAGTCAACAACCTACCGCCAGTAGCTCAAGTCCCAAACAACAACCCCCGACCAGCTTTCCAAGGTCCTACACCTTTGTAGGCAACCAACTTGAATCACTGGAGTGATGAACAGGGTGAACCCTTACCTTACTTTGGGGACCAAAGCTCTTACAACCTCAGCGAAGGTGGCTCTGCGGATCGAGCTCTGCCCGTCATTATCCACAGGATAGCTCGTAATAGTGAACAAGGTCGAGCAGCCATCGACCGAGTCATGGAGATTGATGCCAACTCTGGTGTCAACACAGTCCGCATCCGCCGTCTAGAAGAAGAAATGTAAAGGACCAGGAGGACCAACGAGACCCTGCAGCAACATCTGGCTGCCTCCCGAGCCGAAGTCATGGAACTTCGAGCCCGTCAAAGAGCTCACGAGCGACACCTTCAAGAGGTTTTTTGTCAAGTGACAGACCTCAGGATTCGCCTGAGGAATTCCCATCGCTGTTAGAAGATGCCTAGTACATCTTTGTCTTTTGGTTAAGGATCAGCATTTAGTATCTGTGCTCTAAGTACCACTTGTCTGTAAAATATTCCTAACTTTCAGTACTCTAATTAGGAATCTAGGAACTGTCAAACTTTCCGTATGGTATGATGTAAGACCTACTGTTAGGTTGATTTTCCCTGAACTTATTACATCAGTAATACCACTATTATTGACAATTACCTAATATGTGGCAAAAATCTGTACGCTTGTGTTTTCCTACTAATCTTCCTTGTTGTGATCTCAAACACTCATTCATCTGTTGGGCTATGGTTAGTTAGTCCATGTGTCACTCTCACCCCACTTACGATTGGTTCTTACCATTTTGTTTATCTTTATAAACTTATAGCTGAAAGATGCCTCCTCGCAAATCTCCCAGGAATAACCCTGCACCTCCACCGCCTCCTCCTCCTCCGGTCATCGATACTGCAGCCTTGAATGCTGTCGTAGCTGTAGCAGTGGCAACTGCCATGGCTCAGTATCACTCTATTGATGCCAGCAGAGGTGGAACCCCTTTTGACTCTATTCCTGCTGAAATCCATGTACGCTCGAGAGAGTGCTCCTACAAGGATTTCACCAACTGCAAGCCGAAGTCCTTTTAGGGAACCGGCGGAGTCATTGCCCTCTCGCAATGGTTCGAGAAGACTGAATCTGTCTTTAAAATTTGTTCATGCCCTGCTACGAGCAAAGTCAAATATGCCGCATGCACCTTTGAAGGAAAAGCCCTGACATGGTGGAGCGGCCACGTTAAAGAGCTAACTCTAGTAGTGGCGAATGACATGGGTTGGGAAACCATGAAGGACCTCATGATTGAGGAATACTGCCTGAGGGGCGAAATCCAGAAATTGGAACAGGAGCTTTGGAGCCTAACCATGAAGGGCACCTATGTAGTCGCATATACCGCCAGATTCAGCGAACTGGTGGCTCTCTGCCCCAAAATGGTTCCCACTGAGGGGAAAAAGATCGAGAGGTACATATGGGGGCTAGGGCCTCTATATCAGGGGAATGTCCTATCATCAAACCCTGCTACCTTCGATAGTGCCAAGCGACTGGCACAGCGACTCATTGACCATGGAGTCAAAACCTCTCCAATAACAACAACCCTAGCCATCCCGGAACCCTCCAAACCCGCTGACACTATGCGGAAGTTCTGGGAGGAGAAGAAAAAACAACGAGCTGCCTAAAAAGCAGCAAATTGTGGTAGTTCATGTCTCAATAACCCCTGCTGCTGCTACTGCTCCGGTGGGGCAGTATGCTGGAAATTTGCCTAAGTGCGGGAAATGCAATTACCACCACAAAGACCCCTGCCGTGAAATGCAGCGCTCTAACTGCAACAGGAAAGGACACACAGTCCGTTTCTATAAATCTCCGGCAAGGCCGATTACCCAAGTCCCCGGCTCTGGCGTGAGCCAGAGCTGCTATGGATGTGGCGAGGCGGGCCACTATAAGAGGGACTGCCCCAAAGCGAAGAATGCTGGCAGAGCAGGGAGAGTACTAGCAATAGGCCATGGGGAAGCAGTTGCTAACCCGATGGTGGTGACTGGTACGTTCCTCCTCGATAACTCCTATGCATGCATTTTGTTCGATAGTGGAGCGGAGCGAAGCTTCGTGAACCCTAAATTTGCTCGCATGCTTAAACAAAAACCACACACACTTAAAGAACAATTCACAGTAGAAATGGCTAATGGAAAAACTGAAAGCACGAATAGCATATACTTAGGATGTACCCTAACTCTAGATAACCATTCATTCCCAATCGACCTTATGCTGGTCTCGATTAAAAGCTTCGACGTTATCATCGACATGGATTGGTTAAGCCTTCATCGCGCCGACATCATGTGCTATTTTAAAGCAGTCCGTCTAAACCTCCCGTCTAACGAAACTCTTATCATCTACGATGACAAACCTGGTGCGAGTCTTTGTATAATATCAAGTATTCAAGCACAAAAGTATCTACATAAAGAATACCATGCATTCCTTGCTCACGTCGTCGATACGAGCCTCAGAACGAAAGAACTAAAGAACATTCCAGTAGTGAGCGAATTTCCCGACATTTTCCAAGAAAAGCTACTAGGATTACCTCTGCAACGACAGGTCGAGTTCATAATCGACTTGGTACCAGGAGCTACCCCAGTAGCCAAGTCGCCCTACCGATTAGCACCAGCAAAGATGCAGGAACTATCTGGTCAACTTAACGAACTGCTCAACAAGGGCTTTATAAGACCGAGTTTCTCGCCTTGGGGAGCACCGGTCTTGTTCGTTAAGAAGAAAGACAGATCATTCTGTATGTGTATCGACAATAGAGTGATGGGTTTTTGAGCATTCTAACACTTCCTAAGTGTACATGCAACCCTAATAACCTTGGATCTATGTTTGTCTAATTATCATGCAAAGTTGAATTCCAAGGTTATATTCCTATCTAGCATACATGGGGAAACAATTTTAACTTGAATCATAGATAGAATAACTTACCTTGTTGTTTCCTGTGTTCCTTGAAACCTTATGAGCCTAGCACCCCAAGTGTGATGCCTCAAATGCTTCACACAACACCAAATGCTCTTGGAAAGACTCTTGAGATAATACACACTTCTTAAAATCGGCCAAGCCCTCTAGTTTCTTAGTGTAGTCGATTTTGGTGGAGAATGGTATCCTTATATAGTGTTGACACATCTAGGGTTAGACCATGTAAACCCTAATGTGTCATGACTCTTCATTTCCATGACCCATGGGTTTGTAACTCCCATGGAGCATCCATGGAGCATCCTATGGGTAGAACCCAACTTGATAATCCATGGAGCCTCTTAGCCCACTATACAAGATATGGATGATTTACATAATCAACCCATATATTTAATTAGTTCTCTTTTGACCACTTAATTAATTCTAAATTAATTATTGATCAAACTAATCAAATAATATTATTAATATATTAGAACTTATAATATATTAATAATCTCCAAGTGTTATTTCTCTCATTTAGTCTATCCAATTGCATGGTGCCATGCAACCCAAATGGACCATGCCGGGTCGGGTCAAGTACACACCCGAAATAGTTGTGGACTTAGACACCTTATCCAACAGTCTCCCACTTGGATAAGTCTCATAACTATATCTCTAGTACTTCAGGAACCGACCTGCAATCGTAGCTCTTTCAAGGTTTCTCGGAACTGAGAAGATGATGGTACGCCATTTAAGATAAGTGATCATATAATCCTCAGTTCTAGATATCAGCCGGACAAATACATGGAACATTTGTCTTGCTTATTGTCCAGCATTTGTTTCCGATTTCCGATTTGTTTGACAAAGAACTCAATTGAACACATCAACTTAGTTCTGACCGGGCCGGGTACATGGGTCAAAACAAAATCATCGAAGGGCCCAAATATCAGCTTCTAATCCAAGATGGAGCAGATAAACTTCGACTCATATGTTTGTTCTACCACTCATTGAATTACACACAAGAGCACGATTTATAACATCGAGTTACCAATGCGTTTTCTCGTACAATCAATGCGTAACCAACTTGTAAGTAACAAATCATATCTCTAGGTTTGAAGATTTATACGATATTACCGTCTCACGATCACTCGAGATAGAATTCCATGAAGTGATTCCAGTGAGCGTGGGTTGAGTCCAATGCTCAGAACTTATGAGCACTCATGATTGCTGTAACCTTGTCTAAGACCTCTACAACCAAACATGACAGTCTTGATTCATACCTACTTCCAACATATGACTGACTGTGGAGGTTTGAATAATATGTGATACCAAACAAAATTATTTTGGAAGTCAAAACATGCAAAAGAAATATAGTAAACGATCGACAAGAGATAGCAACACCTTACTCATAAATAAAACATTTTTATTCATCATCAAATGTCAATTACACTTTACAAATTTCGAGGTTATCTAACTACTAAATCTAATATCATCATTCAGCCCTATGCTCCGAGCATGCTGAAGATGCCTAATCCGAGTCAGTCCCTTTGTGAGGGGATCTGCCGGATTCTCATCTGATGATACCCTCTTTGCCACGAGGAGTCCTTCTTCGATCCGATGTCTGATGAAATGGTATTTTTTGTCGATGTGTCTGGATCTCCCGTGATCCCTTGGTTCCTTGGCTAAGGCAACAGCACTTTCACTATCACAGAAAATTTCCATTGGCTCTTTAATAGCTGGTACAACTCCAAGGTCTCCAATGAAGTTCTTCAGCCACATTGCCTCCTTTGCCGCCTCGCTAGCTGCAATATACTCTGATTCACAAGTAGAATCAGCCACTATTTCTTGCTTGGAACTCTTCC
Organism: Lactuca sativa; assembly: GCF_002870075.4. Classification (NCBI taxonomy): domain Eukaryota; kingdom Viridiplantae; phylum Streptophyta; class Magnoliopsida; order Asterales; family Asteraceae; genus Lactuca; species Lactuca sativa. The sequence continues at coordinate 83,002,222 of NC_056624.2, forward strand.
AAGAAATTGCTCCTCCATTCAGGGTAAAGACCCAGCCCGACTGAGAGCGGAAATTATCCCTATCAGTCTGGAAGCTAGCATCACTATACCCTACTACTCTCAAGTCATCACTCCCACCGAAGGTAAGGACCCAGTCCTTAGTCCTCCGTAGGTACTTGAGGATATTCTTTACCGCAGTCCAGTGTGCCTTGCCAGGGTTCGCCTGATACCTGCTAACCATGCTCAGGGCATAGGCTACATCGGGTCGAGTACACGTCATAGCATACATGATCGATCCTACAGCCGAAGCATAAGGTGTTCGACTCATTTCTGCTATCTCAGCCTCAGTGCTAGGGCTTTGTGTCTTACTCAATCTGGTGTTACTCTGGATGGGTAACTCTCCTTTCTTGGAATCCTGCATGCTGAATCTCTTCAGCACCTTATCCAAGTAGGTACTCTGACTAAGTCCAATTAGTCTTTTACTCCGATCTCTCAAGATCCTTATCCCTAAAATATAGGCAGCTTCACCAAGGTCCTTCATAGCAAAACACTTCCCAAGCCAGGACTTTACTTCCTGTAGGGTTGGAATGTCGTTTCCTATGAGTAGTATGTCATCCACATACAATACCAAAAAGCTAACTATACTCCCACTAGCCTTGACATACACACAAGACTCATCTTCACTCCTAGAAAAGCCAAATTCCTTGACCTTCTCATCAAAGCAAAGATTCTATCTGCGAGGTGCTTGCTTCAATCCATAAATGGACTTCTCAATCTTACACACTCTATTAGGGTACTTGTTGCTGACAAAACCCTCTGGCTGACTCATGTAAACATCTTCAGCCAACTTTCCATTAAGGAAAGCGTTTTTGACATCCATCTGCCATATTTCATAGTCATGAAATGCAGCTATGGCTAACAGAACCCGAATAGACTTAATCTTGGCTACCGGAGAAAAGGTCTCATCATAATCCACTCCAGGAGTTTGAGAGAAGCCCTTTGCAACTAGTCTAGCCTTATAAGTGTGTACTTTACCATCCATGTCGGTCTTCTTCTTGAAGACCCATTTTCACCCTACTGTCTTATGACCAGGTACATTTTCAACCAAGTTCCAAACTTGATTGTCATACATGGATTGTATCTCGCTATCCATAGCCTCTTTCCATTTAGCAGACTCGGGGCCTGCCATGGCTTCCTCGTAGCTGTTAGGGTCATCTTGACCTACTAGTGTCCCATCACTAATAAGTGTCTCACCTTCTACAGTAATATGAAATCCATAGTAATGCTCAGGTGCACTCCTAACTCTCGTGGAACGCCTCAGAGGTACAGGTTTGTCAATTGGCTCAACATGAGTTTCCTCCTCAAGTTGAGGGCTAGAGTTTGAAGTTCCTTCACCACTTGATTCTTGAATTTCTTCAAGATCAATTTGCCTCCCACTGTCTCCTTGGCTTATAAACTCTCTTTCTCGAAAGACTCCTCTTCTTGCTACAAAGACCACATTGTCACTAGGTCTGTAGAAGAGGTAACCAAAGGATCGATGTGGGTAACCGATGAAAATACACCTCTCGCTTCGAGGTTCGAGCTTATCATGAGTCTCGCGTCTCACAAAAGCCTCGCAACCCCAAATCTTGATGTGGTCTAGTTTAGGTACTTTACCAGTCCACATCTCGTGAGGAGTTTTGGTAACTTTCTTTGTAGGGACTAGATTAAGAATATGGGCTGCAGTCTCTAAGGCATACCCCCAGAATGAGATTGGTAGCGTAGCTCGACTCATCATGGAACGAACCATATCTAACAAGGTTCGATTACGCCTCTCAGCCACACCATTCAACTGTGGTGTCCTGGGAGGTGTCAATTGTGAGACTATCCCACATTCCTTTAGATAGTCAAGGAACTCTGAACTAAGATACTCACCACCACGATCGGATCGAAGCATCTTAATGTTCCTGCCCAATTGATTCTCGACTTCCTGTTTAAATTCCTTAAACCTTTCGAAAGTCTCTGACTTATGCTTGATCAAGTAGTCATATCCATATCTACTATAATCATCAGTAAAAGTCAAATAATAACGATTAGCATCCCTTGTGGCATGTTTGAATGGTCCACACACATCCGTGTCTATAAGGTCCAACAAACCTTCACCCCTTTCACACGAGCCTGTGAAGGGTGACTTTGTCATTTTTCCAAGTAAGCATGATTCACAACTATCATCTGACTTTAGGTCAAACGACTCCAAGACTCCATCCTTTTGGAGTTGGCCTATGCGTTTCTTGCTTATATGTCCAAGACGACAATGCCATAATGATGCTCTATCCAAGTTATTATTATTCATAGAATCAATACACGAAACATTATTTCCTAAGTTATCTACAACAGACACAACTTCATACACACCTTCACAAGGTAATGCTTTAAAATAAAGAACATTATTAAAGAAAGCATCAATAGAACCAATTTCATTATTAAACGAAAAGGTAAACCCTTGTTTGTACAAATCATGAAAGGAAATAATATTTCTTTTCATTCCTGGCGAGTAAAAACATTTATTCAAATCTAAACTAAACCCACTACTTAGCGATAAAGTATAAACTCCAATCTTGGTGACAGGTGAAGCTTTACTATTCCCCATGATCAAGTTTATTCTTCCTTGCTCCACATCCTCACTTCTTCTTAGTCCCTGCAAGTCACAACAAATATGAATACCACAACCGGTATCAAGGACTCAAGAATTAGAATGGGGTGAGTTATTAGAAATGATAGTGTAAATACCTGCATGGTTGGGTTTGACTTTCCCATCCTTCACATCCTGCTGGTACTTTGGGCAGTTCCGCTTCCAATGAGCCTTTTCATGGCAATAGAAGCATTCAGCCTCTTTTGGGTCAGAAGAAGGAGTAATGAAACCTTTCTTGGTTCCACTCGAGGAAGAGTCATCAAGGGTCCGAGCCTTGGTACCCTTCAAAGATCTTTTTCTCTTCCTCCCTCGACTTTTCCCGATTGCCAAAACCGGAGTTGAGTTTGGAGTAGGAGTGATAGCAACCAACTTCCCGTTAAGACCTGATTTTGCGGTCTTGAGAAGTCCCTGAAGTTTGCTGAGGGTGACTTCTTCCTTGTTCATGTGATATGTCATGCGGAATTGATCATAGCACGATGGTAAGGAGTGCAAAATGATATCTATTGCAAGATCCTCCGGGAAGTTCACATTAAGCTTCAGCAAACGATCCACATACCTTTGCATTTTCTGCATGTGGCTCGTGACGGATTCCCCGTCCTTCATCATGGTTGTTATCATGGAGCAGATGATTTCATACCTCTCTTGTCTTGCACTTTGATGGTATCTTTCCATCAAATCGTGGTGCATTTCATAAGGGTAGAAATCCTCATAAGACTTTTGGAGTTCCGCTGTCATCGTGGCCATCATGATGCAAGCCACTTTCATAGCATCCCTCTCATGTGCCCGAAAGTCAGCGATCTCCTGAGGAGTTGCAGTGGTCTCATCAATCTCCTTAAGCTCCTTGTCAAGGACATATTCTTTGTCCTCGTAGCGGGTAATCATCCTGATGTTTCTGATCCACTCATTGAAGTTGGATCCATCAAAGGTGACTTTCCCACACAAGTTCATAAGGGTAAAGGAGCCATTAGGATTAGAGCCAGAAGCATTGTTGAAAGACATCTGAAGAAAAGAGAACAAGATTAGTTTAGATATAAGAAAGTCCTTAATAAAACACCCCAATGTAATATTAAGGCTAGGATCCAATGACAATATAATATAACTTAGAAGAGGTATGCCGTAATCTAAGCTATACATATTTGAAAGGTAGGTGAATGACGATTCACCAATTTCCACCACGAAAACCGCAATATTTTAGTATTAGGTTTTTGAATGGTTCTTAGAAATTCCTAGATTCTTTGAGATTCAATGAACTTTTCAAAGGCATGTTTCAATCTCGAGTGTGCCCTCCAAGTTTTGTGACTGGGATACCGAGGATCACAAAATGAGGTGTGAAGTAACCATGCAAATCACTTGGTACCCTTAAAGTTTATCACTCAATCGATGTGCCGGTAAACCACACACGCTCCATCGATACTATAATAAACCCTAAGTCACCCTTTACCTACCTTGTTAAGTCCAAGTTAGTGTGCCGGTTAACCACACACGCTCCACCAACGACTTAATCAAAGTGTAAAGTGTAATTTCATGGAATAGCACCTTATTCACATTTTTCCTAAAGTAACTAAGATTAGGAATTTAATAAAACATTTAGTTACTTTATAATATTCATCATACTTTGAATGAGAATTTGTAAGTCCTTGTCTTACCCGTTCGGCTAACGACCCTCCACCGGTCAAGCAAACGGTGGGTGAGAGTGGACACCCATTAAGTCACCATTTTATAGGCAACAACCTTATACCCACCTTATAGACCGGCTTCGTGAATGAGGCGTACTAGCGGTAAGACGACTTTGTTCTTATACATATATATAATTATTAAATCATAATAATATAAGTATAAGGGTTGAATTTTAACTTTTAAAATTCTAAGGGTTGGAACTAAAGTTTTAACTTAACTTTACTTGTTCCAAAACTTGAGGGCAAGTTTTGTAAACTTAAAACTTTTCATTTCTTGTAACTTATGAGTTTAATAGAGTAATAAAATGAGGACTTTTCATTTTTCCTAACTCTAGTGTTCTTTTAATGGTTCTTAAATCCAAGAGACTTTTGGTTTTCCATAACTTGAGGACAAGTTATGGACTCCATTAAAACACATTATGATCATGAATTAATCTACCACATAGGTTACAAATAATTCCTATGATCATCTAAACATCATAAGAACAAGAATATGAATATGAACACCTTCAAGAATCAAAATCACATTTAATCTTTGTAATTTTGATAACTAGTTGTTGTAAATGAGTTAGAAAAGATATTACACCTTCTAAAACAAGTTTTCAAGTACCAAAAAAATTTAGGGTAATGTTTCTAATCCATTTCCAGCAACTGAAGTCGAAATTCTGCACTCTGTCGACCCTACTTGCCGAGTGCATAAACCTACTCGCCGAGTAGGTTGAAGATACAAGTGAACTCGACGAGTCCTCCCCATGGACTCGTCGAGTCCATCAGTCAGACAGCAAGAATTTCTACTTTCTTCAACTTTTAAGCACAAATAACAAACAAACAAGCCTAGGCTCTGATACCACTGATGGGTTTTTGAGCATTCTAACACTTCCTAAGTGTACATGCAACCCTAATAACCTTGGATCTATGTTTGTCTAATTATCATGCAAAGTTGAATTCCTAGGTTATATTCCTATCTAGCATACATGGGGAAACTATTTTAACTTGAATCATAGATAGAATAACTTACCTTGTTGTTGCTTGTGTTCCTTGAAACCTTATGAGCCTAGCACCCCAAGTGTGATGCCTCAAATGCTTCACACAACACCAAATGCTCTTGGAAAGACTCTTGAGATAATACACACTTCTTAAAATCGGCCAAGCCCTCTAGTTTCTTAGTGTAGCCGATTTTGGTGGAGAATGGTATCCTTATATAGTGTTGACACATCTAGGGTTACACCATGTAAACCCTAATGTGTCATGACTCTTCATTTCCATGACCCATGTGTTTGTAACTCCCATGGAGCATCCTATGGGTAGAACCCAACTTGATAATCCATGGAGCCTCTTAGCCCACTATACAAGATATGGATGATTTACATAATCAACCCATATATTTAATTAGTTCTCTTTTGACCACTTAATTAATTCTTAATTAATTATTGATCAAACTAATAAAATAATATTATTAATATATTAGAACTTATAATATATTAATAATCTCCAAGTGTTATTTCTCTCATTTAGTCTATCCAATTGCATGGTGCCATGCAACCCAAATGGACCATGTCGGGTCGGGTGAAGTACACACCCGAAATAGTTGTGGACTTAGACACCTTATCCAACACAGAGAACTCAGCGAACTAACGGTCAAGAATCGTTACCCTCTGGCTCGCATAGATGATTTATTTGACTAACTGCAAGGGGCAAACTACTTTTCCAAAATTGATCTAAGATCCGGATATCACCAGTTACGAGTGCTAGAGGAGGCTGTTCCAAAGACAGCCTCCAAACTCGTTACGGAGACTACGAGTTCGTGGTGATGCCATTCGGATTGACCAATGCGCCTGCAGTATTCATGGATCTGATGAATAGAGTATTCCGACCTTACTTGGATTAGTTCGTTATTGTCTTCATCGATGACATCCTAATCTACTGCCGAAGTAAGGAAGAGCATGGAGATCATCTATGACAAGTTCTAAGAACTTTACGGACGGAGAAGCTCTATGCGAAGTTCTCTAAATGTGAATTTTGGATCTGAAGAGTCGAATTCTTAGGACACGTGGTAAGTGAAGAGGGAATCCACATGGACCCATGCAAAATTAAGCCCATTGAGAACTGGTCAGCACCGAAGACGCCTACAGAAATTCGTCAGTTTCTAGGTCTCGCTAGCTACTACCGCAGGTTCATAAAAGACTTCTCCCGAATTGCGAAACCTCTTACAACACTGACTCAGAAAGGCGTGGCCTTTGACTAGGAAGGGAAACAGGAGAAAGCGTTCCAAATGCGCAAGCGAGCTTTGTGCACCGCACCAATACTATCCCTCCCCGAAGGGATAGAAGACTTCGTAGTCTATTGCGATGCATCGAATCAAGGGCTCAGGTGTGTTCTGATGCAGCTAGGTAAGGTCATCGCCTACGCCTCGAGACAGTTGAAGACACACAAAGTTAACTACACGACCCACAATCTTGAGCTAGCAGCAGTTGTGTTTTCTCTGAAGATCTGGGGACATTACTTGTATGGAATGAAAAACACTATCTTTACCGACCACAAGAGTTTACAACACATATTCGATCAGAAGGAGCTCAACATGAGACAATGACGGTGGGTTGAGCTACTCAGTGACTACAAATGTGAAATTCGTTATCATCCGGGTAAAGCCAACGTAGTAGCAGACGCCCTAAGTCGGAAGGAATATTCTAGTCGAAGAATCAAGTCATTGACAATAACCATCCATTCACACTTGTCTAAGCAAATTCAGGCGGCCAGGTTGAAGCCATGAAACCTAAAAACGTGACGAGTGAATCCGTTAGAGGAATGGATAAAAATTTAGAAGCCAAGGGTGGCGGAGCCTTATAAAAATTTAGAAGCCAAGGGTGGTTTCCGAGACATGGTCATGACCGAGGCGCACAATACTCGGTATTCCGTCCACCTAGGTTCAGATAAGATGTATATGGATCTTAAAAAGTTATACTGGTGGCCTAATATGAAAGCAAAGATTGCTGCCTTCGTAAGTAAATGCCTTACTTGCGCAAAGGTTAAGGTCGAGTACCAGAAACCCTCCGGTTTACTACAACAACCAGAAATTCCAGAATGGAAGTGGGAGCGGATCACTATGGATTTCATAACCAAGTTGCCCAAGACAACGAGTGGACTTGATACCATATGGGTCATCGTCGATAGAGTGACCAAGTCTGCATAGTTCTTGCCTATCAAAGAAACTGACAAGATGGAGAAGCTTACGAGAACATACATAAGGGAAATCGTACGACTACATGGTGTACCTATATCCATCATCTCCGATAGAGATAGCAGGTTCACCTCAAGATTCTGGCAATCCCTACAACATTCCCTGGGAACAAGGTTGGACATGAGCACAGCCTACCATCCACAGACCGACGGACAAAGTGAGAGGACCATCCAAACACAGGAAGATATGTTGAGAGCCTGTGTGATTAACTTTGGAAAGGCATGGGATACTCGTTTACCCCTTGTCGAGTTTTCCTACAATAACAATTATCACACGAGCATCAAGGCTGCTCCATTTGAAGCCCTCTATAGCTGAAAGTGCAGATCCCCTCTGTGCTGGGCTGAGGTGGGTGATACCCAATTAGCTAGGGGACAAGTTTCTGACAGTACTCTCACAGGCCCAACAATCATTCGGGAAACGACAGAGAAGATCATTCAGATACGTGAATGATTGAAAGACTCTAGAGGCCGACAGAAGAGCTACGCTGATAAGCGAAGGAAACCTTTGGAATTCCAGGTGGGAGACCGAGTCCTTCTTAAAGTCTCACCCTGGAAGGGCTTGATACGCTTCGGTAAGCGTGGAAAGCTTAATCTGAGATATATAGGGCCCTTCGAGATTATCGCAAGAATCGGCCTAGAAGCTTACAAAATCAATCTACCTGACGAACTTCGTAACGTACATTCTACATTCCACGTGTCTAATTTGAAAAAGTGTCTGTCTGACGAGACTCTTGTAATCCCACTCGACGAGATCGAGATCAATGAGAGCCTCAAGTTCGTGGAAGAACCAGTAGAGATCATGGACCGAGAAGTCAAGCAGACGAAGCAAAGTCGTATCTCGATTGTGAAGGTTCGTTGGAACGCCAAGCGAGGACCGGAATTCACTTGGGAGTGTGAGGATCAGGTGGAACTGAAATACCCTCATCTTTTCGCTTAGTTATTTGTAACTACTTTATTTGTTTAGACTTTAATTTCAGGACGAAATTCCCTTTAATAGGGGGATGATCTGACAACCCGAAATTCCATTCAGTCAAACCCTAAAAGTCAACCAATTTGTATCATAAGTCAATGTCATTATTTCTTATTTTTAAGAAATATAAAGTTCGTTTGATTATTTTAATATTATTTTTAAACGAACGAGTGAAAGAAAGTGTCGTCTCAGGTTTTGAATTTTAAAAACCGCAAACACCTCGCGTCTTAGAAATTCCCGACCAAACTTTTATGTTTTGGGTGAAAAATCACCCAAAAACCATGAACTCATACCTATGTATGAGTTTACTCCCCAAAAAGTCTAGTCATTTGTGTTTACTCCCCAAGTTCATAAAAGAGTAAACTCCAAAAACTCTTTCAAGTATCATCCTAGTTTTGATTCCAAATCTTCAATCTTGTAAGTGTTCTAACCATTTCAAGTTAGTAAAACACTTAATCTAGTGTTTATACATCTAATCATCTAAGTGTTCTTGGCCTTTTAGCTCAAATCAAGCCTTCTAATAGTAAGTGCTTCCATCCTTGAGTGATTTTAAGCTAGTATTACATTTAAACATCAAGAAATTATGTCAAGAACACAAGATTAGAGGTGTTCATGGTCCAAGAATGTTCTTGGGCCGTAAACACCATAAATGGCACCAAAGTGTGCCTAAGCCCCTAATCTAAGTCCTAGTTGATGTATAAACCATCCTTGACATGTTTAAACCTTTCCTTATTGTGTTTAAGCCTTGAAAAACATCAAACACCATCAATCATAGGTCCCAAAACCGTAAACACCCTAAAGGGTGTTTAAGTTGGTCATTTTCCTTCCTTAGGCTTAGAAACTAGCATATACACTTACCTAATTGTGTTAAGGACTTGAAAACATGGAAATACCCTTTTCCATAAGGATTTATGGTAGTAAACCCAAAGGGAAATGTTCATGAGACCGTAAACTCCTCCAAGGAGTGTTTTTGATGCCCTAGTCCCTTCCAAAGGCCAAATCACTTAGTAGAAATGCTTCAATAGGCTTGTTAAACAACAAAACAACACATGGTCATTAGGACTAGAGTTTACGATCGTAAAATCTAGATTTTACTGTCGTAAACTCCCTAGGTCCTGAGAATCAAAACCGTAAACTCCAAGGGAGTTTACCCTTGGACTCCAAACACACTAGCTTTGCCCTACCAACACTCGGATGCAATCCTTGTGATCTTTAACACTTGAAAAAAAGTGTTTTCATGTTCTAGGGTGTCCCAACTTAATTTATTAGTTATGAATTGGCTAATTAGTTATATATATGTTCATTATATGATAACTAGGCTCGTGCGTGTGTACAAGTCTTCATTTGTCACCTAGCATCGTACCCGACACTTCAATCCAATCCACTCACCACAAGTGAGTTCATACCCCTTTAACTAACCTTTGAAATACTTTTAAATGTTTTAAATGCTTTAATAGGGGGGGAATACAAGTTGAATACTTGTAGTTATTACATCAATCACATGTGATTAGTAACTACAAAACCAATGATTTTATTACTATTCAAAGTGTTTATCAACCTGTTTTACTTCAAATTGCTTTACAAACTCTTTTACTTATCAAATGCTTTTACTTAAGCTTTGTTATAATTATTATAAATTTCATGCCCATATATGTATAGTTATATAAGCAATGTTTAAAAGGCATAGGAAGGTCGTCCTCCTTATTTCCTTTTCCTCGATTTGGATGTGGTCTGGTGGGATATCGGATAGCCGTCTGAAGGTCGATTCAATATTAAATATATATCATCTATACATATATAGTCATAAATGTTCTTCCATATTCATGCGTACTAGTTACATCATTAGTAAGTTACCATCGGGGTAACACAGGACCATACTTATACTATTGCTAGATAAATGAGTCAGTTCATTCATGAGTCAGTACATACTACTGTGAGAACATATACATTACATTACTAAGAAGAACATATACAACTATACTAGAAGGAGAACATATACAACTATACTAAAAGGAGAACATATACAACTATACTGGAAGGAGAACATATACAACTATCCTAGAAAGAGAACATAAACTATACTAGAAAGAGAACATATAACTATACTTTAAAGAGAACATATACAACAATACTAGAATGAGTAACAATACATTACATATACATGAATACATTAACAATTGTGATCCACTGTATCGGAGCATGACTTCAATGTCATGGCCCGAGTTGTAGCCAGAGTCTCTTGGAGGGAAAGCGTGAGTTTATGTATAGTTATATACTGGATTGACTATCCTGCACCTTGCTACTAGCTACAGCCGGACCTGCAGGTCTGCGGGTACCAAACGTCATTTCTTTTTACGACCTACATTAGTCGTTGTTACCCAGTCGATAGTATGGTACAATTAATCATAAGATACCTTAATATAAATCCGGTTTAAGGTAGTTAGTACACCAGTACTTCCTATAATACAACACTACAGTACCACAATAATTTACCCTTTACATATATTTAGTGATTATTTGACTTAAACATTAATGTGCAACTATATTTTGTAAATGATAGTTACGCTTAGGAAATTACACACTTTTACAATAAACGAACATACAAAACAGTTACGCCTTGGTAGAAGGCAACTTTAATAGAAAATATAGTTTTTTTTGAGAGATTCAAACTTTTACAAACACTTACAAACATTCACATACCTTTTACAAACTCATACCTACAACCATGTTCAAACGTTTTGATACAAACACCGAGACTAAAATACTTATGAACTCACCAGCTTAATGATGATAAACTCTTTCAAAATAACTTGTATTCTCAGGTCGACAGTAGACAGGTACCGAGGCCAGCTTTTGAGAAGATGGAGCGCATCCAAGACTCATCTTATTATTTTGATTTACTTTTTGGTGTCTATAACTGTACAGAACATGTGACAACCCGAAGTTTGTTCATCACTGTAACCCATTCCATCCATAAAATTTGTCTCATTCGAATTGTTTCCATTTAAGTTTTAAATTAAGTCATTATTGTTGAGATTTATGTTATGACTTAATGGATGTCTAAACATGTTTAGAACTCATTTTAACACTCCATATTAGTAATCGGAAACATTTTAATTTCAACCATATCGGATTACGACATCTTAATCGGGTGCGACCAAAAGCCATGTCTAACGTCGGTATCGGGTAGAATTTCATCGTGTCCAAAACTTAGAACATATTTAAAGGGGATTAAACTACCATTTGAAGCTTTTTATCCTTCTCACTACCCTCTCTCTCTAACCACTCTCCTCAAACCAAAGAACTAGGTCCAAAAACTCCAATTTAAGGCTTCAAATCTTTGAGGTAACTTCCCTAACTCATAGTATAGCACCATTAGCCTTCAAATCCGAGTTTAATCTATGAAAATGAACCTCAAACATGAGTTTACGGCCAAGGAGCATGCTTGGGCCGTAAATACCTAATAAGAGGGTTTTGCTGCCTTTAAACCCCTCCAAACCAATTTTGGGACTTAGATACGACTATAGGGCTTACCATTTCGGACTTAGAACACCTTATACATGAATTTTGAGGAGTAAACATGAGTTTACTGCCCAAGATCATGCTTGGGCCGTAAACTCATCATTCATGGAGAGTAAACTCATTTCAAGTGCTTAAAATGCCATTTAAACACACCATTAGCCTTGGAATAAATCCTAGAACCAACCAAAATTAGTTTGGGGACCTTAAAACATGTTAGAACACTCCCCTAAGGAGTTTACGGTGATGAGGTGGAGTCATGGGCCGTAAACTCCAAAAACCATGTCAAAAGTCACTCTAAATTCCATATAAGGCTTGTAGAATTAATTGGAATCACATGTGATTGATTAAGGACCCAAAACATCAAGGATTTAGTGTGAGGGGGAGTTTACGGTCGTAAACTCCATGTTTACTGCCGTAAACTCCAATAAATGGTTCCTAAATGAGTTTAATTCATCCCAATGCCCTAGATGTAATCCTAGCTAATTTATCCATGTGATATGAAGCCATTTAGCAACCAAAAGTACCCTACCATGGGTTTACGGCCATAAACTCATGGTTAATATGTCATTAGGGCCGAAAACTCTAGTAAGAGTTTACTCTTGAAGAGTAAACTCCATATCCAAGCCTTATGTGTCTTCAAATGCCACTCGGGTCCTTCCAAACACTTGTAAGGGAGTGTTTCCGCAACTAGAAGTGTTTGTCCCTAACAAATAAATAATTTAAGTCCTAATTAGATACAAATGTGTATCTTTTCTTTATACATAGGAACCTCGTGCGTTTGCAAACCCATAACTGACATTTAGGATCCAAGCAGACAAATTCCTCATCCGGTGAGTTCATACCCCTACCCTTTTTCAATGGTTTTAGAATGTTTTCAGGGGGGGGATACAAGCAAAATAGAAATGTTTTCAAAACCTTAAATTGATGTATTTCAATAAATATCTGGCAAACTTATAAATATCTTTACTCCTTATGTATTATGCTGAGCATAAGGGATGTTTTATTAATTACAACTATATGGATTTCAGTAAAAGAAACAATCAAACTAATCAAATGATTATGGGAATAATTTGGGGATTTCATAAATTATGTCTGATTCAGTTTATCTCTGTTTAAGTTCAGAATATATATTGCCAGATAATTTCATTGTATATAACTTTATTCATTGTATTATGTTTCATATCATTTAGTATGTTTGATATCGTTTGAGAATACCGTGAATAATTTAGTACTAGTTTGTGAGATTTGTCATTACCCTTTTTGGGTTATTAGTAAATCCTCCCCGGAAGTGTAACCAGAGTCTCCTGGAGGGAGAGCGTGGAATTTGTGAATAGATCTATTCGGGACTGATAATCCCACACCTTAACTGGTAGCTACAGTTAGGATGGCACGCCTGGGGTGACAAATTCTGGATATCGTCTGACGTCTGACAAGCGTCAAGGAGGTCACGTTGTTGTATCAGCATGGTTACCCGACTCACAATACGTATTAATATAAGTTCATTCATGACTTTGGTTTAGGATTTGATTTTGTATGAATCTTCTATCTTTAAATCTTATATCTAGTACGGGATGGTAATCCCTTGGTTTTTAGTCTATAGGTTTCATATCTAGTGAAGGATGTTATTCCTATGGTTAGAATCTATATCTACTTTGGGATAGTAATCCCATGGTTTTATCAAACTATCTTATGTCTAATTCGGGATAGTAATCCCATGGTTTTCAATATATAGTTTTATGTTTTAAACTATACATTGTAATATTCAACTAAACATTACTTTAAGGAAAATAAGGGTTTTTTCCTGGGATAATTGAATTGTACATAACTGAAAAGTATGATAAACAGAAAACTAAACTGTACTTATAAGAAAATATGGGATTTTCTTGGATAACAACCCTTTTCAAGAAACTAAAGGAAACTTGTACATTTTTCAGAAAAACAAACATCTTATGAACTCACCAGCTTTATGTTGATTTTCAAACCGCTTGTATTCTCAGGTCCACATTAGACAGGTACCCGATGATCTCTTTTTGCGAAGACGGAGTGCGCAGAAGACTCGTCTTCACTTTTTTTCATATATACATATGTATAACACTTGTACAATTTACTTTTGAACAAATGTAAACTTTTATATGTAATGTAATGGTTGTTTACTTTGCTTACTATGTACATTGGATTTGATACTCAAAGTGGAGTCAACCGCGAAAATGTTTCCGCCTTTGGTTTTCAGGGTGTGACAGATTGGTATCAAAGCCCTTGTTTATAGTGAACTGAGTATACAAGACCTTACATGGTATAAGACTATAAACACTAAGGGGCCTAAGTGCTCTGAACTAAAAGTATACCTTAAAATATAAGTATTTTCAAAAGTATACAAGTATATCGAACCGTCGAGATCCGTAACTACAAATAGAACAAAACATAAGTAAATGGGTGTTATATGCTGCGGTTAAACCTGGGCAGTTATGTAGTCGTGTCTAGGATCAATATAGCCTGGCCAATTATATTCATTCCATACACGGCCAACATGTGTTTGGGGGTGACTGTGGTGTGCGGCATGCCTAAAACTTACCCTAATATCCCAAACATCGAACTGTGGTCGTAGCAAATCATGAAATACTATGGGAGTGTTTCTCGAGCCAATCCTTGTTAGAAATCCTCAATCGAGCATTGTTCCTTGATCATTTCTTTAGCGATAAATTATCTGTTTTGCTAACTCCTTCCTGTTTTATCGCTTATTCGGAGAACATAACTGTCATATCTCTTGATTCAATTCAGAGGACTTATCATCCTCTCCTTCCTGATCTTATTAGATCAAGATGCCTCCAAGAAAGAGACCCAACTCAAAGACCAACAACAACCCTCCTCCGCCACCACCTTCTCTTCAAATCGATCTAGCGACCCTTCAAACACTTTTTATTGCCGCAGTGACAACAACCATGTCACAAAAGAACCCCAGTAGTTCAGGAGGTGGTCCCCGGCCCCAAAACCCAGAAGATAACAAGGGACACCGAAAAGAGGGTTCCTATAAAGATTTCATGAACACGAAACCCACATTCGGTGATGGCACTGGAGGTGTCATTTCCCTCACCCGATGGTTCGAGAAAATCGAATCAATCTTTGAAATATGTGCCTGTTTTGAATTTGACAAAGTAAAGTTTGTCGCCTGCACCTTCCTTGACAAAGCCCTGAATTGGTGGAACAGCCGAGTCAAATCCTTAACTCTACCTGTAGCAAATGATATGGGTTGGGAAGTTATGAAGGAGCTTTTGCTTGTAGAGTATTGCCCTCGGGGTGAGATGCATAAATTAGACCATGAACAATGGAATCTAAAGATGCAAGGTTCCGACATAGCCACCTAAACTTCAAGGTTTGACGAATTGGCGCTACTCTGCCCGGGACTGGTTACCCCGGAGAGTAAGAAGATAGAGAGATTTTTCTGGGGGTTGACCCAGCCAACAAAAGGAAATGTCTTAGCTGCGAGATCGGATACTTACGACAGCGCCAAATGCCTTGCGCAAATTCTGATTGACCACGAAGATAACCCTGATGAGGAGGCCGCCGCTCCGGAGCTAACTAAGAGTAGTGGTTGAAGTAAAAAGAAATTCTGGAACAAGCGAAAGGCACAAAGAACACAGGGATCTTCTAAGAAACAGCAAACAATAGCAGTCCATGCTGCTACTGTCCGTACTGCCATCACAGCCATTGGATCTACAACTCAGACTCCTACCTGTGGATATACCGGTACCCTTCCTTGGTGCGATAAATGTAGCTATCATCATCGAACTCCTGGTCCATGTCGTGAAAGATTCTGTGATAATTGTGGCAAGAAGGGCCACCTTACTCGAACCAGCATAGGACCAGCCAAATCAACAAACCAATAATCTGGAGCAGGTGTCAGTCGAGCATGCTACGGTTGCGGCGAAGTAGGGCATTTCTGTTGGAATAATGTCTAAGTCCATAACTATATTTGGTAAGACTTGACCCGACCCGGCATGGTCCATTTGGGTTGCATACCATCATGCACTTGGATGAGAGAAATAAGACACTTATGGTTATTAATATATTATAAGTTCTAGTATATTAATAATAAGAATAATAAGATTATTTAATTAGTATTGATCAAGAATTAATATAGGATTAATTAAGTGATCAAAAGAAGACTAATTAAATATATGGGTTGATTGTGTAAATCATCCATACTTGTATAGTGGGCTAATGCTCCATGGATAATCAAGTTGGGCTAAAACCCATAGGATGGTCCATGGATGCTCCATGGTGTATTTGTACCCATGGATCCAAGGAAATGGAAAGTCATGACAATTAGGGTTTACCCTAATTGTAACACTACATAAAGATCTTATTCTTGACAAAATTGGCAACTAGAATGTGACTAGAATCACACTAGTGTGTGTGAAGAAAGGGCTACCCGATTTTGATAAGTGTAGAATTCTCTCAAGTCATTCCAAGTGTTTTGATGATTGTGATTCCATTTGAGGTGTCACATTTGGGGCACTAGGCAATCAAGCTTCATGAAGACTTTCTACATCAAAGAGGTATGTATTCTATCTTGCTATAGTTATTGTTTTGTATGCTAGACTAGGATAATACCTTGGAAGTTCTTATTTGCATGTATAATAGAGAAAACATAGATCCAAGGTATTTAGGGTTGCATGTACACTTAGGAGTGTTAGAATGCTAAAAACCCAACAGTGGTATCAGAGCCTAGGCTTGTTTTCTTGTTATACCTGCAATAGAAGCTGAAAAAACGAATCTGGTGCTGTCTGGCCATCAGACTCGACGAGTCCATCAGGAGACTCGGCGAGTCCATGCCTAAAAAGTGATGAATTCGATCCAACTCGCCGAGTTTGTTCATGCACTCGACGAGTTGGACCCCCAGACAACATATTTTCGAGTTTTTTGGCTAGAAATGGACTAGGAACATTACCCTAAGTTGTTTTTGAACTTATAAACTTGTTTTTGATGTGGTAATGTTCATGCTAATCCATTTTCAAAGATAATTGTCAATAGATTCATGTTTTGTATTAGTTTAAGGTTTAGACTAATTACATGAAAAAGTTTGACTTGAATTATCTTGTTCTTATGAGTTGCTTAGATTAATAGAAATGTTGAGTGAAATAGTTGTTTTCAATCCACTTTAATCTAAGAGTTGAGTATAAAATGTGTTTGTGTAACTTGTCCTCAACTTACATGAAGAGTCACATTAAAGACTCATAAAATTCATAAGAGTTGGCAATGGTTACAAAATGAAGAGTCTTGTGTCATTGAATAATTTTTTATGACTCCATAACTTGTCCTCAAGTTATGGAAGTTCAAGAGTCACTTCATTAAAGAAAAATATGTAACCATAATTAAATCCATAAGTTATAAAATAAAGAAAAAGTTAGTTCTTTTATTAGTTTAAAGTCTTCCATAACTTGTCCTCAAGTTATGGAACTTGAAGAGCTTTTGGATTAAAACTACTTTAAACACACAAGTTATGGAATTAATTAGTTTTGAATAGTTTCAAAACTTGCCCTCAAGTTTTGGAATTTGAAAAGTTTTCAAGTATGAATACTTTAATTCCAAGTTAGCCCTTAGAATTTTAAAAGTTAAAATTCAACCCTTATACTTTATAATATTATAAGTTAATAATATATATATGTATAAGAGTAAAGTCAGTCTTACCGCTAGTATGCCTCATTCACGAAGTCGGTCTATAAGGTGGGTATAAGGTTGTTGCCTATAAAATGGCAACTTAATGGGTGTCCACTCTCACCCACTGCTTGCTTCACTGGTGGAGGGTCGTTAGCCGAACGGGTTTGACAGGACTAGAATTCTCCCTTCATTAAAAGTATTAATGATAATACTAAGTAACTAAAGTCTTAATAATACCCAATCTTAGTTACTTAGGAAAAATGTGAATAAGGTGCTAATCCATGAAATTACACTTTGCACTTTGTTTAAGTCGTTAGTGGAGCGTGTGTGGTTAACCGGCACACTAACTTGGACTTAACAAGGTAGGTAAAGGGTGACTTAATATTTATCATAGTATCGATGGAGCGTGTGTGGTTAACCGGCACATCGATTGAGGGGTAATTTATTAAGGGTACCAAGTGATTTGCATGGTTACTTCACACCTCGTTTTGTGATCCTCGGCATCCCAGTCACAAAACTTGGAGGGCACACTCGAGATTGAAACATGCCTTTGAAAAGTTCAATGAATCTCAAAGATCTAGGAGTTTCAAAACCAATTAAAACCTAATAATACATTTCGTTTATCTTGGTGGAAATTGGTGAATCGTCATTCACCTACCTTCAAATATTTTATAGCTTGGATTACAGCATACCTCTTCTAAGTTATAAAGTAGTTTGTTGGGTCCTAGCCTTAATATTTCATATTGGGTGTCATATTAAGGACTTAAAATCAACTATCTTGAATATCTCCCAAAAGATGTCTGGTTTAGACACCTATGATCTTCCGAATCTCTTGAAACAAGGTTTCCTAATGAAGATGATGTCCCAGGGATATCATACTTCTTTCTCCTCCTCCAATTATTCTCCCTAACCCAGAAGTTCTTGAAAAGTTTAAGGTCACTCAGGCCCGATTGGCAAGGCAAGGTCAAGGTGTGGTCACATCTTGGAGATGTAGTCACATATTGACAAGCCGGGAGAGTTGGGTGTCAAAGTCTTGAGAAAGTTGGTGGTTCAATCACCTTCTAAGTCACATAGTGAGTTCCTTTAGGACACCTATGAAACAGACTATGACAAGACCCTTAATGATCTTATCTGTTTGCTAAGATCAACTTCCTAAAAACTTTATGGACATTGACAATAGTGACACAGGAAATCCAGAAAAGCATTCTCTTCCCAATGGAAAGGGATCGGCCATAGTCAACTCGGTTGACCAAATGGTAAAGAGAAAAGCTAAGTCTGTGATAGTCCTGTGTACCATTATCAAAGGGTCCATATGTTTTTATTGCCAAAGAAAAGGGCATTGGTTGCGAAGCTGCCAAAATTTACCTAAGGATGTTAAAGTCAATAAGTTTGACTCTACTTCAGGTAAATTCCACTATCTAACTCTGTTAAGTTTCTATTATGAGATTCTTGATACATGATGTGACTGGGTCACATGGTGATGTTTTAAGAATGAAAGAAAAGTGAAGAAACTTAAAGAAAGAATATGTTGAATCTGATGGCGTAGATGGATTTCTATCGCATAGTTTGAAGATCGGATTCTTGAGCTACTTCTCAGGAGTTATGAGATATTGCTTAGGAATAGATAACAACAAGTTTTCATATGGATTGTAAGGATAAGTTTTTTTTCTGCAAAGTTTTAAAATAAAAGAAAATTTTTGATTTTATTTATTTTAAAATATCCTTACAATGGAATTTGAGGAAAAATTGTTGCTTATATGATTCCATTAAGAGCAAGAGTGGAAATATGAAATTGATTCTTTCATTTGTGGTAATGTCTAGATTTACCAAATAAGGAAAGATTCTCATCACCCAAGTTTCAATTGGACCGGAACTTGGAATCATGCAAGTTGTATAGCATGATGAATGAGAACTTTCAAGTTTTGGAAAATTAAGACTAATTACTTGTTCACATGGATGTGTGAGTCAAGTAAAGGACTAAGGGATCGAGTACACATTCTTGTGCACTGGTCAAGTCCACCACAAAAAGATTGATAAAACTATTCGTCATAGTTTACTAAAGCTCAGTAAATATGATTATACTTACAAGCTTAAGTGTAACTCTGAGACATTGGAAAAAGGTTCCAATGTACGGCAGAGCGAATAAGAAGAATCAAATTAGGCAGAAGGATAAAAGTTTCTTAAATCTGAAAAGATGGGAGAGTACTTTAGTATCCGTTTTGTGATCATCTTAATGATTAAGAAACCATAGCACAATTAGTTCTCTAAGGAAATCTTAGTGCATTCTTATGACTAAGAAGAGGGATCTTGAATTGTTGAAATGGTTAAATCAAGAAGATGAGTCATACTTCGTTCCAATACAAGTCTTAGAGTCATACTCCAAGATTGTAACTTGAGTGACATGTCTCAAAAAGAAGGTTTAAAACATTTGTCAAATGTAAGAGTAAAAGTTTTCTACTCTTGTACATTTGAAATTGGTAAGTTGTGATGTTTTGGATAAAACAAAGACCAACTAAGGCCAATTGTGTGAAGTGTTTGTCTTGATTAGAATCCACACTATCTCTTGGACATTTGACAAGGGAGTCTTATAGGTCAAGAGGACAGTGGGAGTCTTAAAGGTCTTGAAAGTCTCAAGAACTAATCAAGAATAAAACCTGAAGTTCTTCACTAGCACACGACTTGAGGTTTATAACCTATCGTGTTGACTTATTCTGTGCCCATTCCAGTTAAAGTTGGCTTTGCATATGAGTTCTTAGAGTTCTCAATTGGTTGCACAACAACTTGGAAGCAATGGTAGGCCCTTGAGCCGCCAGGTGGCAAGAAATTAAGATTGAGTTCAGTCCATATGAGTTTGGATTTGTCATTATCCTTGTCTTGTAACTATGATTTTGACAATTCACATGGATAAGAACACATACACCAGTAAATCTAAGTGCCATAAGGTTTCTCTCCGATTCATGAAAATGATGGTGAGGAAACACTTTCACTAAGTAGATTTTAGCTCGATAGCAATTGTGATATTTGCATTCTCAAAGTCGTTAGTGGAGCGCATGTGGTTAACCGGCACACTAATATGGACTTGTGAGAAGTGGCAAAAAGGTCTAAACATTATGATTACGGCATCCCTCTTCATAATTGTTTAGATACACAAGTGTGCTATCTAAAGGAAGGTGTATGATTTTGATAAAGTCTTATCAAAACAATCTAGTATCAGAAATCTGAACTTTGGTAAGAAAGTCAATGAAGTATTGATTTCTAGAAGTCCAGCTGGTTTCTGAGTACATGTCAAAGCTAGTGGGAGCATAAGTGTTATGCTAATAATCATCATGTTAGTGGGAGCATGATAATTATGATAAGTATTGCAAGTTAGCAATGTTAATTACAGAAAACAAAAGGTTTCAATTGGGAAAAGTTGTTTTGCTATAATTAAGGGAGAGGAAATTATACTTCATCTCAAATCTATAAGCTTAGATCGTGAGGTTTTAATCATTTAGTCAAGGAAATATATATGAATTTCATGTTGGAATGGCTCAACATAAGGAAATTCTGTATATGGGTCCATTATTTGCGTTCTAAAATTTGATTATGATTACGGCATCCCTTTTCATAATCTGAATTATGAGAACTTGGCAAATTGAAATGGAAATGTTATAGCAAAAGACTGGTTTAGTCTTTATGTGAGACATCATGAATCGTGTCCCATATGCTTCGGATATAGGATCGATTACATGTGCTATAATCATCCGTTCTAAAATTTTCCAAATGCCTGGGGCATTAAGAAGGGAAAAGGTTTAGAACTGGATATGACTAAAAGGATTAAACAATTGTCGAGGACAATCTAAGGTTTACCAAAGATTGGTTACTCAAGGACAATTGGAAGTATAGTGATAATTCTGGAAGGATCATATTGACATAATCTGTAAGGAGGCAACTCTTGTTCAGAAGTGATAGTCAAAATGGAATCTGGAAATGTTTCAAAGTCAGAATTTTCAATCTGTTTAAGATTAGGAAACTTAATGCAAGAAGGATATTTCCAAGGAGTTGATCTCCTTTGGAATGCTTTGTAATGATTGTTGTCAAGTCTTTCTGATTTTGTACATAATCATTACAAGTAGATCAATGCATATAAGTTTAGAATCTAACAGATTTCAGTAAATGGCATGAATTTGGAATTCTTGCATTTGCAGTAAGGATTTGGGAGTGTGAAAAGAGAATCATTGAAGTTATGTTCAATTGATCTAGTTCACAAAGTAAAGATCATAGACAAACATAGTATGCATACTTGTTGTGTGGCATGACTAGTGTTTAAGAAAACATAGTGTACATGCTTGGAGCATGGGACAACTATTGTTTTAAATTCAAGAATAAAGTTGATAGCTGAAACAGTATACAATGAATAATGTGTAATCATATGGTGATAAATAAAAGGTGTTTTATTTATGTTCAAAGAGTTGATACCATATTGGATTCAATTATTATTGTGTTTCACTTTGCATGTTTTGACTTCCCGAATAAACTGGGTTATTCTTCCGGAATGACTAAGTTATTCAAACCATCCACAGTCGGTCATATGTTGGAAGTAGATATGAATTAAGACTGTCATGGGTTGGCTTGTAGAAGTCTAAGGTGTTGGACAAAGGGCTACAACACTCATGAGTGCTCATAAGTTCTGAGTATTGGATTCAACCCGCGCTCATTGGAATCACTTCATGGATTTTATCACGAGTGATCATGAGACAAT
The DNA here is from genome assembly GCF_002870075.4 of Lactuca sativa. NCBI lineage: Eukaryota > Viridiplantae > Streptophyta > Magnoliopsida > Asterales > Asteraceae > Lactuca > Lactuca sativa. Next base: position 83,024,676 of record NC_056624.2, read on the forward strand.
AATATCTTATATTCTTCAAACCTAGAGATATGAGTTGTTACTATGAGTTGATAGTACATTGATAGCACGAAAACGCATTTGGTAACTCGGTGCTATAAAACGTGCCTTTGTGTATGATTCAACAAGTAGTAGAACAAGCCATATGAGTCGAAGTTTATCCATTCCTTTTACCTTCGGGATAAAAGCAATATTTGTGGGCCCCTCGATGATTTGATGATGACAAATGGAAGTGCTCGGCCGGGCCAGGACTGATTTGATTTGTTCAATTAGTCAGTCGTCATAAATCGGAAATCGGGAAACAACAAATGGACAGAGAGAATGATTATAATCCATGTCTCAGTCCATATGATATCTAGAATGGAGGAATATATGATCCCTTATCTAATGGACAAGTCACTGACAAAGGTCAGAGTTCATCTACAAGGTCAGAGTTCGACAAAAGCTTTTGAGAGCTGCGATTGCCGGTTGGTTCCTGAAGTCATACGCAATAATAGTTTTAGACTTATCCAAGTGGGAGACTGTTGGATTAATGTCTAAGTCCATAACTATATTTGGTAAGACTTGACCCGACCCCGCATGGTCCATTTGGGTTGCATACCATCATGCACTTGGATGAGAGAAATAAGACACTTATGGTTATTAATATATTATAAGTTCTAGTATATTAATAATAAGAATAATAAGATTATTTAATTAGTATTGATCAAGAATTAATCTAGGATTAATTAAGTTATCAAAAGAAGACTAATTAAATATATGGGTTGATTGTGTAAATCATCCATACTTGTATAGTGGGCTAATTCTCCATGGATAATCAAGTTGGGCTAAAACCCATAGGATGGTCCATGGATGCTCCATGGTGTATTTGTACCCATGGATCAAGGAAATGGAAAGTCATGACAATTAGGGTTTACCCTAATTGTAACACTATATAAAGATCTTATTCTTGACAAAATTGGCAACTAGAATGTGACTAGAATCACACTAGTGTGTGTGAAGAAAGGGCTAGCCGATTTTGATAAGTGTAGAATTCTCTCAAGTCATTCCAAGTGTTTTGATGATTGTGATTCCATTTGAGGTGTCACATTTGGGGCACTAGGCAATCAAGCTTCATGAAGACTTTCTACATCAAAGAGGTATGTATTCTATCTTGCTATAGTTATTGTTTTGTATGCTAGACTAGGATAATACCTTGGAAGTTCTTATTTGCATGTATAATAGAGAAAACATAGATCCAAGGTATTTAGGGTTGCATGTACACTTAGGAGTGTTAGAATGCTAAAAACCCAACAATTTCAAGAGAAGTTGCCCTAAAGTAGCGGCAGCTGGCGACGCTATAAGAGTCCTAGCTATAGGAGAAGGTGGGGCAGTCGCCGATCCTACCATTACCACAGGTATATATATTCTTCCTCGACAACTCTTATACTCACAATCCTTTTTGATTATGTGGTCGAAAGAAAATTTGTTATCCATTCAATTAAAACATCATGTTAACCATAGTCCCCCATTAGTAACCGAAATGTCAACCGTCGAGGTGTCTAACAACGACAAAGAGATCATTAACGATATAATTGTGGGTTGAACTCTTATCCTCAGCAATCATTCTTTTCCTATCGAGCTTATGCTGATTTTGCAATTAAGAACTTTGAAATATTCATTGGCATGGATTGATTGAGTCTCAATCGTGCTGATATCCTTGTTCCGAAAAATCTATCTATCACAGCCTTCCCCTGGCCAAACTCTCAACATCGGAGACGATAAACTTAGTTCCAGTTGTTGTACCATTTCATATGTCAAAAGCCCGAAGGGCTTCTCAAAGGAATGTGCCATAATTTCCTAGCCTAATTGACCATTGAGAAACAGGAAGTGCATCCCCGAAGACTACAATTTTCCTGGCGTCTTTCCCCGAAGAGCTTCCAGGAATTCCTCCCGAGTGTGAAGTCGAGTTTCGCATTGACCTTATTCCTGGAACTACCCTCATAGTCAAACCCCCATGTCAATTAGCGTTAGCAACAATGCAAGAGTTATTTAGTCAGAGAACCAACCTTCGCATCATTTCATGCATTGAGGCTTAAAAAGTTTTCTTGATAGGAGTGCCATGCATTCCTCGTCCGTGTGATCATCGGGAAACGAGAAGTCTACAGCTCTTTCTCTAATGTCTTTCCCGAAGAATTCCCAAGAATTCCTTATGAACGTCTAGTCAGGTCTCGCAACTGCATAATCCCTAGGACTACCTCGTAACCAAACCACAGTACAGATGACGTGTCCAAGACAGTGACCAAGGCTTGATATGATCACTACGAGTTAGTAGTGGTGCCCTTCGGTCAAACCATTTTCCTTTGGTCATGTAGTAGACAATGAAGACATACGTGTGGAATCCCCATAAGATCAAGAAAATAGAGAAGTAGTCGGCACCGAAGATACCCATAGAAACCCATCAATTCTTGGGTCTCGCTGGCTACTATTGCAGGTTCATCCAGAAATTTTCCTGAATCGCCAAAACCCTAACCATTCTGACACAAAAATGTGTACCCTCTTGTTGGATGTCTTACTCTTGAAAGACATAGTATGCCTTGGGAAGTGCGGAAAACCTATCTCGTGGTACATTAGACCCTTCGAGATCCTCGTTAGGAATCGATTCTGTAGCCCTCTCCGAGCTATCTTCAGAACTCAGCAACAACCATCTGGTATTCCACGTCTCTATTCATAAGAAATGCCTACTCGACGAAACCCTAGTAATCCCCTTCAATGTGACCGAAAGCAGCGAAAGTCTGAAACTCATGGAGAAATCAATCGAAACCATAGATCGAGAGATTAATCATATGAAACAAAACCGTATCCCAATAACGAAGGTTCGCCGGAATGCCATACGAAGACACGAATTTATTAGGAACGTAAAGATCCATTAAAATAGAAGTATCTGTACCTCTTTCAAAATCCTTGATTCGCATTTAAAGTTTGAATTTCGGGACGAAATTCCCTCTAATGGGGGGATAATGTGACAACCCGAAGTTTGTCCATCACCGTAACCCATTCCGTCCATAAAATTCATCTCTTTCGAATTTTTTCCATTTAAGTTTTAAATTAAGTCATTATTTTTGAGATTTATATTATGACTTAATGGATGTCTAAACATGTTTAGAACTCACTTTAACACTCCATATTAGTAATCAGAAACATTTTAATTTCAACCATATCGGATTACGACATCTTAATCGGGTGCGACCAAAAGCCACATTTAACGTCGGTATTGGGTAGAATTTCACCGTGTCCAAAACTTAGAACATATTTAAAGGGGATTAAACTTCCATTTGAAGCTTTTTCTCCTTCTCACTACTCTCTCACTAACCTCTCTCCTCAAACCAAAGAACTAGGTCCAAAAACTCCAATTTAAGGCTTCAAATCTTTGAGGTAACTTCCCTAACTCATAGTATAGCACCATTAGCCTTCAAATCCGATTTTAATCTATGAAAATGAACCTCAAACATGAGTTTACGGCCAAGGAGCATGCTTGGGCCGTAAACACCTAATAAGAGGGTTTTTATGCATTTAAACCCCTCCAAACCAATTTTGGGACTTAGATACGACTATAGGGCTTACCATTTCGGACTTAGAACACCCTAAACATGAATTTTGAGGAGTAAACATGAGGTTACTGCCCAATATTATGCTTGGACCGTAAACTCATCATTCATGGAGAGTAAACTCATTCCAAGTGTTTAAAATGCCATTTAAACACACCATTAGCCTTGGAATAAATCCTAGAACCAACCAAAATTAGTTTGGGGACCTTAAAACTGTTGGATATAGTGTCTAAGTCCATAACTATATTTGGTATGTACTTGACCCGACCCGGCATGGTCCATTTGGGTTGCACTTCACCCGAACAATTTATGGATAATATTTGAGAATAGTACAAGTTGTGATTTATTAATATCTTATAAGTTCTAATATATTAATATAAGATCATATTATTTAATTAGTAGTGATCTATAATTAATCTTGGATTAATTTAGTGATCAAAGATATTACTAATTAAATATGGGCTTTTATATTTATATAGTGTGGGCTTATGCTTATTTGGAATGGGCTAGGCTTGGATGGAGAAGTCCATGGATACTCCATGGAGCTTTAACCCATGGATCTCATGGAAATGAAGAGACATGGGTATTAGGGTTTACATGGATGTAACCCTAATCCACCACACTATATAAAGGAGGCTTTGGCTCTTGAAATCAATCTAGTTGTATCTAGTGAACACTAGTTGACACATGTTGAGGTGAGGGCTGATTTCAAGAGAAGTGTGACTATTCTCTCAAAGTTCCAAGTTTGTGGTGATTTGTGACTTTCATTTGAGGCATCCACATTATTGGTGCTAGGCTCTAAAACTCCAAGGAATCAACTACAACTACAAGGTAAGTGTTTCTACTAGCTTTATTTGATTCAAGTTCCCCATGCCATGCTAGTTAGGATATAAGCCTTGGAAAAATAATTATTTGCATGTATCTTAGACAAACATAGATCCAAGGTTTATTAGGGTTGCATGTACACTTAGGAAGTGTTAGAATGCTCAAAACCCATCAGTGGTATCAGAGACTAGGCTTGTTTGTTTGATACTTGTTGCAATATGCTGGAAAAAGTCGAAATCTTGCTGTCTGACTGATGGACTCGCCGAGTCCATGGGGGGACTCGCCGAGTCCACTTGTATCTTCAACCTACTCGTCGAGTAGGTTCATGCACTCGGCGAGTAGGGTCGACAGAGTGCAGTTTTTCGACTTTAGTTGCTGGAAATGGATTAGAAACATTACCCTAAACTGTTTTGGTACTTGAAAACTTGTTTTAGAAGGTGTAATGTCTTTTCTAACTCATTTACAACAACTAGTTATCAAAATTACAAAGATTAAGTGTGATTTTGATATATGAAAGTGTTCATGTTCATGATCTTGTTCTTATGATGTTTAGATGATCATAGGAATTATTTGTAACCTATGTGGTAGATTAATTCTTGATCATAATGTTATTTAATGGAGTCCATAACTTGTCCTCAAGTTATGGAAAACCAAAAGTCTCTTGGATTGAAAACCAGTAAAAGAACACAAGAGTTAGAAAAATGAAGAGTCTTCATTTTATTACTCTATTAAACTCATAAGTTACAAGATATGAAAAGTTTTGAATGTTTACAAAACTTGCCCTCAAGTTTTGGAACAAGTAAAGTAAAGTTAAAACTTTAGTTCCAACCCTTAGAATTTTAAAAGTTAAAATTCAACCCTTATACTTATATTATTATGATTTAATAATTATATATATGTATAAGAACAAAGTCGTCTTACCGCTAGTACGCCTCATTCACCAAGCCAGTCTATAAGGTGGATATAAGGTTGTTGCCTATAAAATGGTGACTTAATGGGTGTCCACTCTCACCCACCGCTTGCTTGACTGGTGGAGGGTCGTTAGCCGAACGGGTAAGACAAGGACTTATAAATTCTCATTCAAAGTATGATTAATATTATAAAGTAACTAAATGTTTTATTAAATTCCCAATCTTAGTTACTTTAGGAAAAATGTGAATAAGGTTCTAATCCATGAAATTACACTTTACACTTTGTTTAAGTCGTTGGTGGAGCGTGTGTGTTTAACCGGCACACTAACTTGGACTTAAAAAGGTAGGTAAAGGGTGACTTAGTGTTTATTATAGTATCGATGGAGCGTGTGTGGTTTACCGGCACATCGATTGAGTGATAAACCTTAAGGGTACCAAGTGATTTGCATGGTTACTTCACACCTCGTTTTGTGATCCTCGGCATCCCAGTCACAAAACCTGGAGGGCACACTCGAGATTGAAACATGCCTTTGAAAAGTTCATTGAATCTCAAAGAATCTAGGAGTTTCTAAGAACCAATCAAAACCTAATACTTAAATATTTCGGTTTTCGTGGTGGAAATTGGTGAATCGTCATTCACCTACCTTTCAAATATGGTATAGCTTAGATTACGGCATACCTCTTCTAAGTTATATTATATTGTGATTGGATCCTAGCCTTAATATTACATTTGGGTGTTTTATTAAGGACTCTCTTATATCTAAACTAATCTTGTTCTCTTCTCTTTAGATGTCTTCCAACAATGCTTCTGGCTCTAATCCTAATGGCTCCTTTACCCTTATGAACTTGTGTGGGAAAGTCACCTTTGATGGATCCAACTTCAATGAGTGGATCAGAAACATCAGGATGATTACCCGCTACCAGGACAAAGAATATGTCCTTGACAAGGAGCTTAAGGAGATTGATGAGACCACTGCAACTCCTCAGGAGATTGCTGACTTTCGGGCACATGAAAGGGATGCTACAAAAGTGGCTTGCATCATGATGGCCACGATGACAGCGGAACTCCAAAAGTCTTATGAGGATTTCTACCCTTATGAAATGCACCAAGATTTGATGGAAAGATACCATCAAAGTGCAAGACAAGAGAGGTATGAAATCATTTGCTCCATGATAACAACCATGATGAAGGACGGGGAATCCGTCACGAGCCACATGCAGAAAATGCAAAGGTATGTGGATCGTTTGCTGAAGCTTAATGTGAACTTCCCTGAGGATCTTGCAATAGATATCATTTTGCACTCCTTACCATCGTGCTATGATCAATTCCGCATGACATATCACATGAACAAGGAAGAGGTCACACTCAGCAAACTTCAGGGACTTCTCAAGACCGCAGAATCAGGTCTTAATGGGAAGTCGGTTGCTATCACTCCTACTCCAAACTCAACTCCGGTTTTGGCAATTGGGAAAGGTCGGTGGAGGAAGAGAAAGAGGTCCTCGAAGGGTACCAAGGCTTGGACCCTTGATGGCTCTTCTTCAAGTGGAACCAAGAAAGGTTCCATCACTCCTTCTTCTGACCCAAAAGAGGCTGAATGCTTCTATTGGCATGACAAATCTCATCGGAAGCGAAACTGCCCAAAATACCAACAGGATGTGAAGGATGGGAAAGTCAAACCCAACCATGCAGGTATTTACACTATCACTTCTAATAACTCACCCGATTTTAAATCTTGGGTCCTTGATACCGGTTGTGGTATTCATATTTGTTGTGACTTGCAGGGACTAAGAAGAAGTGAGAATGTGGAGCAAGGAAGAATAAACTTGATCATGGGGAATAGGAAAGTTTCACGTGTCACCAAGATTGGAGTTTATACTTTATCGCTATGTAGTGGGTTTAATTTAGAATTGAATAAATGTTGTTATTCACCAGGAATGGCAAGAAATATTATTTCCTTTCATGCTTTGTACAAACAAGGGTTTACCTTTTCATTTAATAATGAAGTTGGTTCTATTGATGCTTTCTATAATAATGTCTTTTATTTTAAAGCATTACCTTGTGATGGTGTGTATGAAGCTGTATCTGTTGTAGATAACTTAGGAAATAATGTTTTGTGTATTGATTCTACTAAAAATAATAACTTGGATAAAGCATCATTATGGCATTGTCGTCTTGGACATATAAGCAAGAAACGCATAGGCCAACTCCAAAATGATGGAGTCTTGGAGTCGTTTGACCTAAAATCAGATGATAGTTGCGAATCATGCTTACTTGGAAAAATGACAAAGTCACCTTTCACAGGCTCGTGTGAGAGGGGTGAAGGTTTGTTGGACCTTATACACACGGATGTGTGTGGACCATTCAAACATGCCACAAGGGATGCTAATCGTTATTATTTGACTTTTACTGATGATTACAGTAGATATGGATATGTCTACTTAATCAAGCATAAGTCAGAGACTTTCGAGAGGTTTAAGGAATTTAAACAGGAAGTCGAGAATCAATTGGGCAGGAACATTAAGATGCTTCGATCCGACCGAGGAGGTGAGTATCTTAGTTCAGAGTTCCTCGACTATCTTAGGGAATGTGGGATTGTCTCACAATTAACACCTCCCAGGACACCACGTTTGAATGGTGTGGCTGAGAGGCGTAATTGAACCTTGTTGGATATGGTTCGTTCCATGATGAGTCGAGCTACGCTACCAATCTCATTCTGGGGGTATGCCTTAGAGACTGCCGCCCATATTCTTAATCTTGTCCCTACAAAGAAAGTTGCCAAAACTCCTCACGAGATGTGGACTGGCAAAGTACCTAAGCTAGACCACATCAAGATTTGGGGTTGCGAGGCTTTCGTGAGACGCGAGACTCATGATAAGCTCGAACCTCGAAGCGAGATGTGTATTTTCATCGGCTACCCACAGCAATCCTTTGGTTACCTCTTCTACAGACCTAGTGACAATGTGGTCTTTGTAGCAAGAAGAGGAGTTTTTCGAGAGAGAGAATTTATAAGCCAAGGAGACAGTGGGAGGCAAATTGATCTTGAAGAAATTCAAGAATCAAGCGGTGAAGGAACTTCGAACACTAGCCCTCAACTTGAGGAGGAAACTCCTGTTGAGCCAGTTGATGAGCCTGTACCTCTGAGGCATTCCACGAGAGTTAGGAATGCACCTGAGCATTATTATGGCTTCCATATTACTGCGGAAGGTGAGACACTTATTAGTGATGAGACACTAGTAGGTCTGGATGAACCTAAAAGCTACACGGAAGCCATGGCAGGCCCTGAGGCTGCTAAATGGAAACAGGCCATGGATAGCGAGATACAATCCATGTATGACAATCAAGTTTGGAACTTGGTTGAGAATGTACCTGGTCATAAGACTGTAGGGTGCAAATGGGTCTTTAAGAAGAAGACCGACATGGATGGTAAAGTACACACTTATAAGGCGAGACTGGTTGCAAAGGGCTTCTCTCAAATTCCTGGAGTAGACTATGATGAGACCTTTTCTCCAGTAGCCAAGATTAAGTCTATTCGGGTTCTATTAGCCATAGCTGCATTTCATGACTATGAAATATGGCAAATGGATGTCAAATCCGCTTTCCTTAATGGAAAGTTGGCTGAAGATGTTTACATGAGTCAGCCAGAGGGTTTTGTCAACAACGAGTACCTTAATAGAGTGTGTAAGCTCGAGAAGTCCATTTATGGATTGAAACAGGCACCTCGTAGGTGGAATCTTTGCTTTGATGAGAAAGTCAAGGAATTTGGGTTTTCGAGGAGTGAAGATGAATCTTGCGTCTATATCAAGGCTAGTGGGAGCATAGTCAGTTTTTTGGTACTGTATGTGGATGACATACTACTCATAGGAAATGACATTCCAACCCTGCAGGAAGTAAAGTCCTGGCTTGGGAAGTGTTTCGCTATGAAGGACCTTGGTGAAGCTGCCTATATCCTAGGGATAAAGATTTTGAGAAACAGGAGTAAAAGGCTAATTGGACTTAGCCAAAGTACCTACTTGGACAAAGTGTTGAAAAGATTCAACATGCATAACTCCAAGAAAGGTGAGTTACCCATTCAGTGTAACGCCAGATTGAGTAAGACACAAAGCCCTAGTACTGAGGCTGAGATAGCAGAAATGAGTCGATTTCCTTATGCTTCAGCTGTAGGATCAATCATGTATGCTATGACGTGCACTCGAACTGATGTAGCCTTTGCTTTGAGCATGGTTAGCAGGTATCAGGCAAACCCTGGCAAGGAACACTGGACAGCGGTAATGAATATCCTCAAGTACCTGTGAAGGACTAAGGACTGGGTCCTTACCTTCGGTGGGAGTGATGACTTGAGAGTTGTAGGGTATAGTGATGCTAGCTTTGTGACAACCTGAAATTTCCATTTGTACGAACATCATCTATTCAATAGAAGCTAGTTCAGTTTCAGTGATTTTCAAGCTTTTCCGAACAAGTTTGTGTACTTTAGGGTTGATGTTTTAGGTGATATCAGGAGAGTGGATGCTCCTGGTTTTGTGAAATTTGGGCATTTCAAGTTTCATAATGTTACAGTCCGGTATCAGGAATAAAAATATTTTCTGCCAAAATATTCCAGGACTATAAATAGTTTTCTGAATTAAATTAATTCATTATTCACATTTCCAAATAGAGAAAAGCCATATTCTCTCTGACGGATCTTCGGGTTTTCATCCCATATTGTGAGTTTACTTTTCTATATGTGTTTCAATACTTGTTAGGTGCTTATTAACATCAATAACATGGTTAGATTTCAAGATCCGGGAGTTTACCGCCCAAGAACGTTCTTGGGGAGTAAACTCCAAAATGGAACATTATGGCTTCCTAGTCCCGATTCCTTGTTAGACAACTTGTTTAGGGGTTAGTGTATAATCATTAGGGACTAAAAAGCAACCAAGAACCACAAGTCATTGGAGTTTACGGCCAAGGAACTTCCTTGGGCCGTAAACCCCTTTTCAAGGGCATTTAGTGCCCTAAACTTCCCCAAATGCTTAAGGACTTTAACCCTCAATTACTTGTGCTTATTTAGGACTTCAAAACACTTCAAAATCACAAGTTTATAGGAGTTTACGGCCAAGAACCTCTCTTGGGCCGTAAACCCCTTTTCCAAAGGCTAAATGCACCACAAACACACCTCAGGCCTTAAGACAATTTACCTTGAACACATGAGACTTGAATGGAGAGTTAAGCACATAATAATCACTCCTTGAAAGGAGTTTACGGCCAAGGAACATATCTTGGGCCGTAAACTCCAAGTGAAGGCACAAAAGTGTGCCACTTGTCCCCATTAGCCTTAGATAAATTCATGGAAGCCATCCTTGATGTTTTAGTGCCTCAAAACAATTAAAAACCATCACCCCATAGGAGTTTACGGCCGTAAACTCTAGGGTGAATGGACTTTTGGCCGTAAACTCCCCTATGGAGTATTCTAGAGCCTTAAACTACTTCATGTGTTATTCCAACAAAGCTAGGAGTGTACTAGGATCAAGATAGCACCATAAAACACCCAAAATCACCATTTGAGGAGTTCACGGCCATAAACCTATGAGTTTACGGCCGTAAACTCCAAAGTGTGGGGTTTGTTGGGTGGTGAACTCCTATGCAAGGCCATTTGATGTTTCAAACCCTTTTGCCTTGTCCCGTAGCAACTTAGATGCAACCATTTGGACCTTAAGCACTCATAAAAGTGTTTACAGGTTTCCTAGGTGTCTTAACTTATTTATTTGAGTTATTATTTGTCTAATTAGTTATATATATGCTTATTATATGATAACTAGGCTCGTGCGTGTAAACAAGTCTCCGTTTGCCACCTAGCACGGTATCCGACACTGCAATTCAAACGACTCACCACAAGTGAGTTCATACCCCTTGAATCAACCTTTGAAATGATTTTAAATGTTTTAAATACTTTATGGGGGGATACAAGTCAAATACTTATAGTTATTGTTTCAATCACATGTGATTGCATTTAATCACATGTGATTAATAACTAGGAAAACAACGATTTTTACCAGTGTTCAACTGTTTATCAAAGCGCTTTACTTTGAAATGTTTTACAAACTCTTTGACTATCCAAACTTATTTATAGACTGTGATTCAAACAAATGCTTCTTATACTTAAACTGTTTTATCAACTTATGCCTTCAAATTGTTTTATAGATCGACATCAAGTCGATCTTCTCTTGAAATTATATTTATGCTTCAAATGTTTTATGAAAACTTATTTATGCTTTTATATATCCAATTGCATGCCCATATATGTATAGATATATAAATAATGTTTAAAGGGCTTAGGAAGGCCATCCGCCCTATTTCCTTTTTCTCGATTTGGATGTGGTCTGGTGGGATTTCGGGTGACCATCCGAAGGTCGTTTCCATATTACTTATATATCAAATATACGTGTATAGACATAAAAGTACATCCATATTCATACTTATCAGTACATCATTAGTTAGTTACCATCGGGGTAACACAGGATCATACATATACAGATATACTAGAAACAAGTACATATACAGATATACTAGAAACAAGTACATATACAGATATACTAGAAACAAGTGCATATACAGATATACTAGAAACAAGTACATATACAGATATACTAGAAACAAGTACATATACAGATATACTAGAAACAAGTACATATACAGTTATACTAGAAACAAGTACATATATAGCTATACTAGAAACGAGAAACATTACATATACGAGAATACATTAACAAGTGTGATCCACTGTATCGGTGCATGCCTTAAATGTCATATCCCGAGTTGTAGCCAAAATTCTCTCGGGGGGAGGGCATGAGTTTGCGTATAGATCTATACTGGATTGACTATCCTACACCTTGCTGCTAGCTACAGCCGGACCTGCAGGTCTGCGGGTGCTAAACGTCATTTCTTTTATTACTACCATTCATTATGTCGTTGTTACCAGTCGATAGCATGGTGCAATTTATCACATTATACCTTAATATAAATCCGGTTTAAGGTAGTAGTAAATAGTACAGCAATAGTTCTTATTATACAAAACTACAGTACTACAATGATTTACCCATTACATATTTTAGTGATGACCTCACTTAAGCATTAATGTACATACTATATTTTATCAAATGATAGTTACACTTGGGAAATCACATACTTTTACAATGAGCGAGTATACAAACATCTAAGCCTTGGTAGAAGGTTACTTTAATAGAAAATATAGGTTTTTCTGAGAGATTCAAACTTTTACAAACACTTTCAAACATTTACTTAAATTTTTAAAAACTTATACATTGAGACAGGTTCAAACGTTTTTACAAGAAACATTGACACTAAAATACTTATGAACTCACCAGCTTAATGCTGATAAACTCTTTCAAAATAACTTGTATTCTCAGGTCATCAGTAGACAGGTACCGAGGCCAGCTTTTGAGAAGATGGAGTGCATTCAAGACTCATCTCATATTATTTTGTTATACATTCTTTTGGTGTCTATATCTATACAGAACACACTTGTATTAAAATTATATATTTAATGCAATGGATGATGTTGTTTACTTATTTACATTTACTGTGTTGTGATACTATACATGACGTCCTCCGCCCCAGAACGTTTCCGCCGTTCTTGGTTTTGGGGTGTGACAGATTGGTATCAGAGCATTGTTTATAGTGAATCAAGTATATCAACCCATAAAAGATATACTAATCTATAAACCCAAATAGGATTAAAACACTCTGACCAAGAGCCTATACTTTAAATAATAAAATATTTAATTAAGTATACTAGTCTGCATTCATGCTAAAATCAGTGTCACAATGACAAGAACAAAAGTATTACGATTGTTGAATGTCACAAGTGAGCTCGGGGATGTATAGTCAGTCCTGGGAATGGCATAGCCTGATCAACTATGATGGTCCTAGGAGTGATTAGCATATGCCCTAGAATGGTTGTGATATGTTAACAAGTCTAAAAACTTACCAACAATACCACAAGAAGATCAGTAGAACTCAAACTAAAATACTATAGGTGTATTTTGTGCTACTAGTTACACGTATACTATATTCTTATACCTCTCTTCTCGCGTAGATCTAAATGGCTGGATTCCATCATGGCGACCCGTACTTTCCCAATGAAGGCAATGCAGGGTGGATCGATGAAGAGCCCGAAGATGAGCATCCAATCCCTTTGGATGATCACCTCGCAGAAGGCTTTTCGGATGGATCCGACTCCGAGCCTGAAGTGAACAACCTACCGCTTGTAGGTCAAGCCCCGAACAACAACCCTCGACCAACGTTTCCAGGTCCTACTCCCATGTAGGCAAACGACTTAAATCGCTGGAGTGATGAGCAGGGTCAGCCCTTACCATACTTTGGGGACCGGACCTTTTACAACATCGGCGATGGTGGCTCTGCTGACAGAGTTATGCCGGTAATCATCCATAGAATAGCTCGTAATGTCGAGCAAGGTCGAGCAACCATCGACCGGGTCATGGAGGTTGATGCCAATTCAGGTGTCAATACAGTCCGCATCCGCCATCTTGAAGAAGACATGGAACGGACCCGGAGAACCAACGAAACTCTGCAGCAACAGCTGGCTGCCTCCCGTGCTGAAGTCTTAGAACTTCGAGCTTGTCAAAGAGCTCAGGACCGACACCTTCAAGAGGTGTTTCGCCAAGTGTCCGACCTCAGGGCTCGCCCGAGGAATTCCCATCGCCATTAGATGATGTCTAGAACATCTCTATCTTTTGATTCAGGGATAGCCTTGAACTTATGTGCTCTAAGTAGCACTTGTCTGTAAAATATTCCTAACTTTCGATACTCTAATTAGGAATCTAGGACTGTCAGTCTTGTCCTTATGGTATGATGTAAGACCTACTGTTAGGTCGATTTTCCTTGAACTTATTACATCAGTAATACCCGTACTATTGAAATCTATCTAATCTGTGGGAAAAATTTGTACACTTGTGTATTCCTACTAATATTTCTTATTGTGATTTCAAACACTCATTCAAACTGTTGGGCTATGGTTAGTTAGTCCATGAGTCACTCTCACGTTGCTTACAAATTGATACTTACCATCTTTCTTATCTTTATAAACTTATAGTTGACGGATGCCTCCTCGCAAATCTCCCAGGAATAGGAATAATCCTGCACCTCCACCGCCTCCACCACCTGCAGTCATCGATACTGCAGCCCTAAATGTTGCAGTAGCTGCAGCAGTGGCAACTGCCATGGCTCAGTATCACTCATCGGATGCTAGCAGAGGTGGAACCCCTGTTGAATCTATTCCAGTCGAAATCCCTGTGCGCTCTAGGGAGTGCTCTTACAAGGATTTCACAAACTGCAAGCCGAAGCCTTTCTATGGCACCGGCGGAGTCATTGCTCTCTCGCAATGGTTCGAGAAGACTGAATCAGTCTTCGAAATCTGTTCGTGCCCTGCTGCATTTAAAGTGAAATATGCCGCATGCACCTTTGAGGGTAAAGCCCTAACGTGGTGGAACGGCCACATCAAAGCCCTAACTCTCGTCGTGGCTAACGACATGGGCTGGGCAACAATGAAGGACCTCATGACTGAGGAATACTGCCTGAGGGGCGAAGTCCAGAAGTTAGAACATGAACTCTAGAATCTGACCATGAAGGGCACCGATGTGATCGCTTACACTGCCCGCTTTAGCGAACTGGTGGCCCTAAGCCCCAATATGGTTCCCACTGAAGGGAAGAAGATTGAACGGTATGTATGGGGGCTAATGCCTCCGTACCAGGGGAATGTCTTAGCATCCAACCTCGCTACCTTCGACAGTGCCAAGCGATTGGCACAAAGACTCATTGATCATGGAGTCAAGACCCCTGCAACCACAACCACCCTAGTCATCCCAGAACCCTCTAAACCCGCTGGAACCAAGCGGAAGTTTTGGGATGAGAAGAAGAAGCAACGAGCTTCAAAGAAACAGCAAATCGTGGCAATACATGCTGCGGTAACCCCTACTGGTGTTACTGCTCCGGGGAAGCAGTATTCTGGAAGTTTGTCGAAGTGCAACAAATGCAACTTCCACCACACGGCGCCTACCGTGAAATGCAGTGTACTAACAGCCACAGAAAAGGACACACTGTCCGATTCTGTAAGTTCCCGGCGCAACCGATCTCCCAAGTTCCTGGCTCAGGCGCGAGCCCAACTTGCTATGGATGTGGCGAAACAGGCCACTTTAAAAGGGACTGCCCCAAGGCGAGGAATGTAGGAGGAGCAGGGAGGGTACTAGCTATAGGCCACGGGGAAGCAGTTGCTGACCCGACAGTGGTGACTGGTACGTTCCTCCTTGATAACTCCTATGCATGCATTTTGTTCGATAGTGGAGTGGAGCGAAGCTTCGTAAACCACAAATTTGCTCGCATGCTTAAGCAACAACCACACGCACTTAATGAACAATTCACAGTAGAAATGGCCAATGGGAAAACTGAAAGTACTAATAGCATATACTTAGGTTGTCTTCTAACCTTAGATAACCATTCATTCCCAATCGACCTTATGCCGGTCTCAATAAAAAGTTTCGACGTTATTATTGGCATGGATTGGTTAAGTCTTCATCGCGCCGACATCATGTGCTACGAGAAAGCAGTCCGTCTAAACCTCCCGTCTAACGAAACTCTTATAGTCTACGACGACAAACCTGGTGCGAGTCTTCGCATTATATCTAGTATTCAAGCACAGAAATACCTGCGCAAAGAATACCACGCATTCCTTGCTGACGTCGTCGACACGAACCTAGAAACGAAAGAACTACAGAACATCCCAGTAGTGAGCGACTTCCCCGACATTTTCCCAGAAGAGTTACCCGGATTACCTCCGCAACGACAAGTCGAGTTCAGAATCGACTTAGTCCCAGGAGCTACCCCAGTAGCCAAGTCGCCCTACCGTTTAGCACCAGCCGAGATGCAAGAACTCTCTGGTCAACTTAACGAACTCCTCAGTAAGGGCTTTATAAGACCAAGTTTCTCACCTTGGGGAGCACCGGTCTTGTTCGTTAAGAAGAAAGACGAATCATTCCGTATGTGTATTGACTACAGAGAACTCAACAAATTGACGATCAGAAATCGTTATCCTCTGCCACGCATAGACGATCTATTCGACTGTGACAACCCCAAATCTAATTCCGTTACAAATCCCATTTTCACTAATGGAACGTGTCACTATACGTTATTTTGTGTAATATTTGGAATCGTCAATATCCGAATATCTAAATTTATGCATGGCTTAATATTACCATAAGAAATATAACTCATATGTGTTAACCCTGTTTAACCTAATAGAGTTGTATTACCTTTTCAACCACTTCACCCAGGTAAAAAGTTTTAACCCAGTTAACTTTAAACATCGGGTAGCCGTGTATCGGGTGCGATACCCGAGACATATGCAATGGGTGTGCACAACATTTGAGCACTTATTTACCACACATCCACTTTCTCTCTCTACTTTCTCTCTCTAGACTCGAAATCGGCCCCGATTCCGCTAAATTCCGACTTCCAAACGTAAGTACTCATCCTCTATCTTAATCTAGTCATGCTTCATTGAATTTAGGGGCCAAAATCATAGGAATCAAGAACCATAAAGGAGTTTACGGCCTAAGAAGCTCCTTAGGCCGTAAACCCCCAAAACCATGCCAAAGATCAAGTTTTTCCTTCTTTTAAGCTAGTATACTAATTAAGGCATATATCTAGAAGTGTTTACGCACTAAAACACAAGGATTTGACATGTAAAAAGGAGTTTACGGCCCAAGCTTGTGCTTAGGCCGTAAACACCTCAAACACCACCCCAAAAACACTTCTAGGATGTTTGGTAAATTAGACTTGACTCCAAGGAACACTTAAATGCATCAAACAACTCCATTTAAGGACAAAATGAGGAGTTTACGGCCTAGCTTAAGCTTGGGCCGTAAACACCCAAAAATTTGTGTCAAACAAGTCCCTAAACTACTCAAGTGCATGTAAGGAATTTATCTAAGGCCATTGGAGGGATGTTGTACCATTAAACTTCACATTTGGATACAAAATGAAGAGTTTATGGCCAAGGATGTTCTTGGGCCGTAAACTCCCCTAAAATTCATGCCAAATTGTTCCAAAGTCACTATAGGGCCTTCTAGGATTTATCTAAGGCATATGAGACCATGTTGTACAAGTAAAACCTACATCTTGAAGGATCTATAGGAGTTTACGGCCCAAGAACAAGTCTTGGCCATAAACTCCCCAAAAATGTCACAAATTATGATGTTTAATCCTTCCCTTTGGTCCAAAACACACACCACTAAATTAAGGAAGTGAATCAAGGCCCAAAACATACATTTTGGAGTGTCACAAGAGTTTACGGCCAAGCCTAGGGGGCTTACGGCCGTAAACTCCCAAAAGATGGCATTTTAGGCCATAAACTCTAAGAGAGTGAGCTCTTGGACCCTCCCGTAAATCATTCATGGCCTTGTACCACTCCCGGGAACCCTTTCTAGGCCTTAAAACCCCGAAAACGATGCTAGAATGTCCAAATACTATAATGAAAAGCATAAGATGATTAACTTCTTGTAAAATACATATTTCATATGACATTAGGGTCCTAAAAGGTGCTCAAGTGGTTATTTGGTACCAAACGCTCAATCGACACTTTTACCCGATTTACCCGATTCACCCGATTTCCGCGATTTCAGGTGAGTTCATACCCCTTTAATGAACCTTTCAAATGTTTTAAATGTTTTAGGGGGGAGATACAAGTCGATTATAAATGTTTATGTAAAGTTTATAGAACGATTTCCGCGTTACAAGGGTGAATCACATGTGATTCACTACCCTTAGTTCAAATCACATGTGATTTGTCCCTATGCCTTAAAAACGGGTTTTACCCTTCTCAAACTATTTTTAAACAGTGAATCAGAATTTAAATGTTCTTTTGGAAGAATACTTTTATTTAATCATTTTACTTATAAAATGTAACCACTCTGATATATATATAACTAAGACTTGGAGGACTTAGGACCGATATCTCGCCTTATTTCCTGTTCTTGTTTGATTGTGGGCTTAGGGTAGTGGTTATCCGTCCGACTGTCGTTGATTTCTTAGTTATATATCTGTATATCAGTATGGGATACAAATGTTACTGCTTTCACTTAACGATAAAGTCACTGACGTGCTAAGAACCATCCCCACTAAGATAACCATAATAGGTATGGTTATGGTTGCTACAGCTACTATTCGCTAAAGTCATTACTATCTACACTATAATACTCACTATTACTAGACGATACACTAGTAAGAGAATACACTATGATCAATACTAAGAGATTACTACACTATAACAATAGAGAAAACACTAAACAAACAATAATACACTAACCCGCTACGAGGTACTCTATTCGCTATCCACTACGCCCGGAGTTTTCCAGCAGGAAGACGACTCTAAATGTATAGATCTATACGAGGCAGACGCTATTACATCCCGACTGTTAATCTCAGTCCGCGTCGTACAGGCCCAGGGATGCCACTACTTCACTATATTGTGCATGACTGGGAAGGTCATGGGATTTTCTATTATGCTCACTATTAGTAAACAAGGAATACACTATAACTACTCTAAAATACTACACTAAATGTTATACTATATCCCGAAGTAAGTAAGTATCTATCACTAAAGGAAGCTTGCACCTCTATCATTGAATTCAGGCTTAACCTAATCTATCACATTTGTTATTTGGAGATTTGCCAATATACTTTACTATAAACGGTTTCAAAGAAATGAAGAAATGTATACTTTTCACAGATTGTTACTTACAATACATTTTCTGGAAAAATATGGAATTTTTCTAAGTTTCTACTACTTATGAATATAAATGATACATTCTTTTTGCACTAATACTTTGTATACAAAAACTCACACTAAACTCTTATGAACTCACCAGCTTTATGCTGACAATCGTTTTCAAAATAACTTGTATCTTCAGGTCAAAGATAGACAGGTACAGACACGGCATTTTTGGAGAAGGTGGAGCACACAAGACCCATCTCTTATTTTTGATTTACTTTTGGGTGATTGTTAAACATTACAAAACACACTTGTAATTAAATTCACAATGTAATGTTATGGTTGTATGTTTCTTGTTTCTACTATTATGCAATTGTGATGATACTGTTCACTACGTCATCCACCCCGAAACGTATTCCGCCATTATCGGTTTTGGGGTGTGACATCGACCAACTGCAAGGGGCGAACTATTTTTCCAAGATTGATCTGAGATCTGGATATCACCAGTTACGAGTGCTAGAGGAGGATGTGTCGAACACAACCTTCCGAACTCGTTACGGACACTACAAGTTCGTGGTGATGCCATTCGGATTGACCAATGCGCCCGCAGTCTTCATGGATCTAATGAATAGAGTATGCCGACCTTACTTAGATCAGTTCGTCATCATTTTCGTCGACGACATCCTGATCTACTCCCGAAGTAAGAAAGAGCATGGTGATCATCTGCGACAAGTTCTAGAGACATTATGAAAGGAGAAACTTTATGCGAAGTTCTCGAAATGTGAATTTTGGATCCGAAGAGTCAAATTCTTAGGACACATGGTAAGAGAAGAGGGAATCCACGTGGACCCATCCAAAATAAAAGCCATTGAGAACTGGTCAGCACCAAAGACGCCTACAGAAATTCGTCAATTTCTAGGTCTCGCTGGCTACTACTGCAGGTTCATTCAGAACTTCTCACGAATAGCGAAACCTCTTACGACCCTGACCCAGAAAGGCGTGGCCTTTGACTGGGAAGAGAAGCAAGAAAGAGCGTTCAAAACGCTCAAACGAGCCTTGTGCACCGCACCAATACTATCCCTTCCAGAAGGAATAGAAGACTTCGTAGTCTATTGCGATGCATCCAATCAAGGACTCGGATGTGTTCTGATGCAACGAGGTAAGGTCATAGCCTACGCCTCGAGACAGTTGAAGACACACGAGGTTAACTACACAACCCACGATCTTGAACTAGGAGCAGTAGTGTTTGCTCTGAAGATCTGGAGACATTACTTGTATGGAACGAAGAGCACTATCTTTACCGACCACAAGAGTTTACAACACATTTTCGATCAGAAGGAGCTCAACATGAGACAACGACGGTGGGTCGAGCTACTCAGTGACTACGAATGCGATATTCGTTATCATCCGGGTAAAGCCAACGTAGTAGCAGACGCCCTAAGTCGGAAGGAATATTCTGGTCGCAAGGTCAAGTCATTATCAATAACCATCCATTCACACCTGACTAAGCAAATTCAGGTGGCTCAACTTGAGGCTATGAAACCTGAACATGTGTCGAGTGAATCCCTTAAGGGAATGGACAAGAACTTCGAAGCCAAGGGTGACGGAGCTTTATATTTCATGAACCGGATCTGGACACCGAAACACGGTGGTTTCCGAGACTTGGTCATGACCGAGGCGCACAACACTCGGTATTCCGTCCACCTAGGTTCAGATAACATGTATTTGTATCTTAAAAAGCTATACTGGTGGCCTAATATGAAAGCAAAGATTGCTACCTTCGTGAGTAAATGCCTTACTTGCGCAAAGGTTAAGGTCGAGTACCAGAAGCCCTCTGGTTTACTGCAACAACCAGAGATTCCAGAATGGAAGTGGGAGCGGATCACTATGGATTTCATAACCAAGTTGCCCAAGACAACGGGTGGACTTGACACCATATGGGTCATCGTTGATAGGTTGACCAAGTCTGCACACTTCCTGCCTATCAAAGAAACCGACAAGATGGAGAAACTTACGAGAACATACATTAGGCAAATTATACGGTTGCATGGTGTACCGATTTCCATTATCTCCGATAGAGATAGTAGGTTCACCTCAAGATTTTGGCAAGCACTACAACATTCCCTAGGAACAAGGCTGGACATGAGCACAACCTAGCATCCACAGACCGACGGACGGAGTGAGAGGACCATCCAAACACTGGAAGATATGTTGCGAGCCTGTATGATTGATTTTGGGAAGGCATGGGATATTCATTTACCCCTTGTCGAATTTTCCTACAATAACAGTTATCACACAAGCATCAAGGCTGCTCCATTCGAAGCTCTCTACGGCCGAAAGTGCAGATCCCCTTTGTGCTGGGCTGAGGTGGGTGATACCCAATTAGCAAGAGGGCAAGCTTCCGACAGTACTCTCACTGGTCCGAAAATCATTCGGGAAACGACAGAGAAAATCGTTCAGATCTGTGAACGATTGAAAGCCTCTAGAGACCGACAGAAGAGCTACGCCGATAAACGAAGAAAACCTTTGGAATTTCAGGTGGGAGACCGAGTCCTTCTCAAGGTCTCACCCTGGAAAGGCTTGATACGCTTCGGCAAGCGTGGGAAGCTTAATCCGAGGTACATAGGGCCTTTCGAGATTCTTGCCAGAGTCGGCCCCGTAGCCTACAAACTCGACCTACCCGACACACTTCGTAACGTACATTCTACATTCCACGTATCTAACTTGAAAAAGTGTTTGTCCGACGAGACTCTCGTAATCCCACTCGACGAGATCGAGATCAACGAGAGCCTCAACTTCGTGGAAGAACCTGTAGAGATCATGGACCGTGAGGTCAAGAAGACGAAACAAAGTCGTATCCCTATCGTGAAGGTTCGCTGGAACGCCAAGCGAGGACCGGAATTCACTTAGGAACGCGAGGATCAGATGAAGTTGAAATACCCTCATCTTTTCGCTTAATTGTTTGTAACTTTTATTTGCTTAAATTCTAATTTCGAGACGAAATTCCCTCTAACAGGGGGATGATGTGACAACCCGAAATTTCCATTTGTACGAACATCATCTATTCAATAGAAGCTAGTTCAGTTTCAGTGATTTTCAAGCTTTTCCGAACAAGTTTGTGTACTTTAGGGTTTATGTTTTAGGTGATATCAGGAGTGTGGATGCTCCTGGTTTTGTGAAATTTGGGCATTTCAAGTTTCATAATGTTACAGTCCGGTATCAGGAATAAAAATATTTTCTGCCAAAATATTCCAGGACTATAAATAGTTTTCTGAATTAAATTAATTTATTATTCACACTTCCAAATAGAGAAAAGCCATATTCTCTCTGACGGATCTTCGGGTTTTCATCCCATATTGTGAGTTTACTTTTCTATATGTGTTTCAATACTTGTTAGGTGCTTATTAACATCAATAGCATGCTTAGATTTCAAGATCCGGGAGTTTACCGCCCAACAACGTTCTTGGGGAGTAAACTCCAAAATGGAACATTATGGCTTCCTAGTCCCGATTCCTTGTTAGACAACTTGTTTAGGGGTTAGTGTATAATCATTAGGGACTAAAAAGCAACCAAGAACCACAAGTCATTGGAGTTTACGGCCAAGGAACTTCCTTGGGCCGTAAACCCCTTTTCAAGGGCATTTAGTGCCCTAAACTTCCCCAAATGCTTAAGGACTTTAACCCTCAATTACTTGTGCTTATTTAGGACTTCAAAACACTTCAAAATCACAAGTTTATAGGAGTTTACGGCCAAGAACCTCTCTTGGGCCGTAAACCCCTTTTCCAAAGGCTAAATGCACCACAAACACACCTTAGGCCTTAAGACAATTTACCTTGAACACATGAGACTTGAATGGAGAGTTAAGCACATAATAATCACTCCTTGAAAGGAGTTTACGGCTAAGGAACATATCTTGGGCCGTAAACTCCAAGTGAAGGCACAAAAGTGTGCCTCTTGTCCCCATTAGCCTTAGATAAATTCATGGAAGCCATCCTTGATGTTTTAGTGCCTCAAAACAATTAAAAGCCGTCACCCCATAGGAGTTTACGGCTGTAAACTCTAGGGTGAATGGACTTTTGGCCGTAAACTCCCCTATGGAGTATTCTAGAGCCTTAAACTACTTCATGTGTTATTCCAACAAAGCTAGGAGTGTACTAGGATCAAGATAGCACCATAAAACACCCAAAACCACCATTTGAGGAGTTCACGGCCATAAACCTATGAGTTTACGGCCGTAAACTCCAAAGTGTGGGGTTTGTTGGGTGGTGAACTCCTATGCAAGGCCATTTGATGTTTCAAACCCTTTTGCCTTGTCCCGTAGCAACTTAGATGCAACCATTTGGACCTTAAGCACTCATAAAAGTGTTACATGTTTCCTAGGTGTCTTAACTTATTTATTTGAGTTATTATTTGTCTAATTAGTTATATATATGCTTATTATATGATAACTAGGCTCGTGCGTGTAAACAAGTCTCCGTTTGCCACCTAGCACGGTATCCGACACTGCAATTCAAACGACTCACCACAAGTGAGTTCATACCCCTTGAATCAACCTTTGAAATGATTTTAAATGTTTTAAATACTTTATGGGGGGATACAAGTCAAATACTTATAGTTATTGTTTCAATCACATGTGATTGCATTTAATCACATGTGATTAATAACTAGGAAAACAACGATTTTTACCACTGTTCAACTGTTTATCAAACCGCTTTACTTTGAAATGTTTTACAAACTCTTTTACTATCCAAACTTATTTATAGACTGTGATTCAAACAAATGCTTCTTATACTTAAACTGTTTTATCAACTTATGCCTTCAAATTGTTTTATAGATCGACATCAAGTCGATCTTCTCTTGAAATTATATTTATGCTTCAAATGTTTTATGAACACTTATTTATGCTTTTATATATGCAATTGCATGCCCATATATGTATAGATATATAAATAATGTTTAAAGGGCTTAGGAAGGCCATCCGCCCTATTTCCTTTTTCTCGATTTGGATGTGGTCTGGTGGGATTTCGGGTGACCATCCGAAGGTCATTTCCATATTACTTATATATCAAATATATGTGTATAGACATAAAAGTACATCCATATTCATACTTATCAGTACATCATTAGTTAGTTACTATCGGGGTAACACAGGATCATACATATACATATATACTAGAAACAAGTACATATACAGATATACTAGAAACAAGTACATATACAGATATACTAGAAACAAGTGCATATACAGATATGCTAGAAACAAGTACATATACAGATATACTAGAAACAGGTACATATACAGATATACTAGAAACAAGTACATATACAGTTATACTAGAAACAAGTACATATACAGCTATACTAGAAACGAGAAACATTACATATACGAGAATACATTAACAATTGTGATCCACTGTATCGGTGCATGCCTTAAATGTCATGTCCCGAGTTGTAGCCAGAATTCTCTCGGAGGGAGGGTGTGAGTTTGCGTATAGATCTATACTGGATTGACTATCCTACACCTTGCTGCTAGCTACAGCCGGACCTGCAGGTCTGCGGGTGCCAAACGTCATTTCTTTTATTACGACCATTCATTATGTCGTTGTTACCAGTCGATAGCATGGTGCAATTTATCACATTATACCTTAATATAAATCCGGTTTAAGGTAGTAGTAAATAGTACAGCAATAGTTCTTATTATACAAAACTACAGTACTACAATGATTTACCCATTACATATTTTAGTGATGACCTCACTTAAGCATTAATGTACATACTATATTTTATCAAATGATAGTTACACTTGGGAAATCACATACTTTTACAATGAGCGAGTATACAAACATCTAAGCCTTGGTAGAAGGTTACTTTAATAGAAAATATAGGTTTTTCTGAGAGATTCAAACTTTTACAAACACTTTCAAACATTTACTTACATTTTTACAAACTTATACATTGAGACAGGTTCAAACGTTTTTACAAGAAACATTGACACTAAAATACTTATGAACTCACCAGCTTAATGCTGATAAACTCTTTCAAAATAACTTGTATTCTCAGGTCATCAGTAGACAGGTACCGAGGCCAGCTTTTGAGAAGATGGAGTGCATTCAAGACTCATCTCATATTATTTTGTTATACATTCTTTTGGTGTCTATATCTATACAGAACACACTTGTATTAAAATTATATATTTAATGCAATGGATGATGTTGTTTACTTATTTACATTTACTGTGTTGTGATACTATACATGACGTCCTCCGCCCCAGAACGTTTCCGCCGTTCTTGGTTTTGGGGTGTGACAAGCTTCCAGACTGATAGGGATAATTTCCGCTCTCAGTCAGGCTGGGTCTTTACCCTAAACGGAGGAGCAATCTCTTGGAAGAGTTCCAAGCAGGAGACAGTGGCTGATTCCACTTGTGAATCAGAGTATATAACGGCAAGCGAGGCAGCAAAGGAGGCGATATGGCTAAAGAACTTCATCGGAGACCTTGGAGTTGTACCAGCTATAAAAGAGCCAATGGAGATTTTTTGTGATAGCAATAGTGCGGTTGCCTTAGCCAAGGAACCAAGGGATCACGGGAGATCCAGACACATCGACAGAAAATACCATTTTATCAGACATCAAATTGAAGAAGGACTCCTCGTGGCGAAGAGGGTATCATCGGATGAGAACCCAGCAAATCCCCTCACGAAGGGACTGAGTAGGGTTAAGCAACTCCAGCATGCTCGGAGCATAGGGCTGAAGGATGATATAATTTTTAGTAGTTAGATAACCCGGAAATTTGTAAAGTGTAATTGACATTTGATGATGAATAAAAGGTGTTTTATTTATGAGTAAAGTGTTACTATCTCTTGTCGATCTTTTACTATATTTCTTTTGCATGTTTTGACTTCCAGAATAATTTTTTGTTTGGTATAACATATTATTCAATCCTCCACAGTCGGTCATATGTCAGAAGTAGGTATGAATCAAGACTGTCATGATGGGTTGTAGAGGTCTAAGGTGTTGGACAAGGCTACAACAATCATGAGTGCTCATAAGTTCTGAGCATTGGACTCAACCCACGCTCACTGGAATCACTTCATGGAATTTTATCTCGAGTGATCGTGAGACGGTAATATCATATAAGTCTTCAAACCTAGAGATATGATTTGTTACTTACGAGTTGGTTATGCATTGATTGTACGTAAACGCATTGGTAACTCGATGTTATAAAACGTGCCTTTGTGTGTAATTCAATGAGTGGTAGAACAAACATATGAGTCGAAGTTTATCTGTTCCTTCTTGGATTAGAAGCTGATATATCTGGGCCCCTCGATGATTTTTTTGACCTATATACCGGGCCCGGTCAGAACTAAATTGATGTGTTCAGTTAAGTTCTATGTCAAACAAATCGGAAATCGGGAAACAAATGCTGGACAATAAGCAAGACAATGTTCCATGTGTTTGTCCGGCTGATATCTAGAACAGAGGATTATATGATCACTTATCTAAATGGTGCGTTCTAGTTCAACAGAGATTAAAGAGCTACGAGTGCTGATCGGTTCCTGAAGTTATACTTGCAAATATAGTTACTAGACTTATCCAAGTGGGAGACTGTTGGATATAGTGTCTAAGTGCATAACTATATTTGGTATGTACTTGACCCGACCCGGCATGGTTCATTTGGGTTGCACTTCACCCAAACAATTTATGGATAATATTTGAGAATAGTACAAGTTGTGATTTATTAATATATTATAAGTTCTAATATATTAATATAAGATCATATTATTTAATTAGTAGTGATCTATAATTAATCTAGGATTAATTTAGTGATCAAAGATATTACTAATTAAATATGGGCTTTTATATTTATATAGTGTGGGCTTATGCTTATTTGGAATGGGCTAGGCTTGGATGGAGAAGTCCATGGATACTCCATGGAGCTTTAACCCATGGATCTCATGGAAATGAAGAGACATGGGTATTAGGGTTTACATGGATGTAACCCTAATCCACCACACTATATAAAGGAGGCTTTGGCTCTTGAAATCAATCTAGTTGTATCTAGTGAACACTAGTTGACACATGTTGAGGTGAGGGCTGATTTCAAGAGAAGTGTGACTATTCTCTCAAAGTTCCAAGTTTGTGGTGATTTGTGACTTTCATTTGAGGCATCCACATTATTGGTGCTAGGCTCTAAAACTCCAAGGAATCAACTACAACTACAAGGTAAGTGTTTCTACTAGCTTTATTTGATTCAAGTTCCCCATGCCATGCTAGTTAGGATATAAGCCTTGGAAAAATAATTATTTGCATGTATCTTAGACAAACATAGATCCAAGGTTTATTAGGGTTTCATGTACACTTAGGAAGTGTTAGAATGCTCAAAACCCATCAAAAACATGTTAGAACACTCCCCTAAGGAGTTCACGGTGATGAGGTGGAGTCATGGGCCGTAAACTCCAAAAACCATGTCAAAAGTCACTCTAAATTCCATACAAGGCTTGTAGAATTAATTGGAATCACATGTGATTGATTAAGGACCCAAAACATCAAGGATTTAGTGTGAGGGGGAGTTTATGGCCGTAAACTCCATGTTTACTGCCGTAAACTCCAATAAATGGTTCCTAAATGAGTTTAATTCATCCCAATGCCCTAGATGTAATCCTAGCTAATTTATCCATGTGATATGAAGCCATTTAGCAACCAAAAGTACCCTACCATGAGTTTACGGCCATAAAATCATGGGTAATATGTCATTAGGGCCGAAAACTCTAGTAAGAGTTTACTCTTGAAGAGTAAACTCCATATCCAAGCCTTATGTGTCTTCAAATGCCACTCGGGTCCTTCCAAACACTTGTAAGGGAGTGTTTCCGCAACTAGAAGTGTTTGTCCCTAACAAATAAATAATTTAAGTCCTAATTAGATACAAATGTGTATCTTTTCTTTATACATAGAAACCTCGTGCGTTTGCAAACCCATAACTGACATTTAGGATCCAAGCAGACAAATTCCTCATCCGGTGAGTTCATACCCCTACCCTTTTTCAATGGTTTTACAATGTTTTCAGGGGGGGGGGGGGGGAATACAAGCAAAATAGAAATGTTTTCAAAACCTTAAATTGATGTATTTCAATAAATATCTGGCAAACTTATAAATATCTTTACCCCTTATGTATTATGCTGAGCATAAGGGATGTTTTATTAACTACAACTATATGGATTTCAGTAAAAGAAACAATCAAACTAATCAAATTGTTATGGGAATAATTTGGGGATCTTTAGTTCTTGTTCAAATGCGTACTGATATATATAAAGTTATTAGATAAACTATGTCTGATTCAGTTTATCTCTGTTTAAGTTCAGAATATATTGCCAGATAATTTCATTGTATATAACGGTATTCATTGTATTATGTTTCATATCGTTTAGTATGTTTGATATCGTTTGAGAATACCGTGAATAATTTAGTACTAGTCTGTGAGATTTGTCATTACCCTTTTTGGGTTATTAGTAAATCCTCCCCGGAAGTGTAACCAGAGTCTCCTGGAGGGAGAGCGTGGAATTTGTGAATAAATCTATTCGGGACTGACAATCCCACGCCTTAACTGCTAGCTACAGTTAGGCGGGCACGCCTGGGGTGACAAATTCTGGATATTGTCCGACGTCTGACAAGCGTCAAGGACGTCTCGTTGTTGTATCAGCATGGTTACCCGACTCAAAATATGTATTAATATAACTTCATTCATGACTTTGGTTTAGGATTTGATTTTATATGAATCTTCTATCTTTAGATCTTATATCTAGTACAGGATGGTAATCCCATGGTTTTAATCTATAGGTTTCATATCTAGTGCAGGATGTTATTCCTATGGTTAGAATCTACATCTACTTTGGGATAGTAATCCCATGGTTTTATCAAACTATCTTATATCTAGTTCGGGATAGTAATCCCATGGTTTTATCAAATTATCTTATATCTAATTCTGGATAGTAATCCCACAGTTTTCAATATATAGTTTTATGTTTTAAACTATACACTGTGATATTCAACTAAACTTTACTTTTAGGAAAATAAGGGTTTTTTCCTGGGATAATTGAACTGTACATAACTAAAAAGCATGATAAATAGAAAACTAAACTATACTTATAAGAAAATATGGGATTTTCTTGGATAACAAACCTTTTCAAGAAACTAAAGGAAACTTGTACATTTTTCAGAAAAACAAACATCTTATGAACTCACCAGCTTTATGCTGATTTTCAAACCGCTTGTATTCTCAGGTCCACATTAGACAGGTACCCGATGATCTCTTTTGGCGATGACGGAGTGCGCAGAAGACTCGTCTTCAATTCTGTTCATATATACATATGTATAACACTTGTACAATTTACTTTTGAACAAATGTAAACATTTATATGTAATGTAATGGTTGTTTAATTTGCTTACTATGTATATTGGATTTGATACGCAACCTGGAGTCAACCCCGAAAATGTTTCCGCCTTTGGTTTTTGGGGTGTGATAGAACACGCTTGTATTAAAATTATATATTTAATGCAATGGATGATGCTGTTTGCTTAGTTACTGTTATACTGTGTTGTGATACTTTACATGACGTCCTCCACCCTGGAACGTTTCCGCCGCTCTTGGTTTTGGGGTGTGACAGTACCGTAGTATTTGTAATAAGTGACTACCGTTGTGATCGACCAGTATCCTGCTACCGACTCTAGTAAAACTACGATGTAAGACGCCGTAAGAAATGACATTTGGCACCCGTAGACTTGTATGTCCCACTCTAGCGAGCAACAAGGTGTAGGATAGTCAATCCAGTATATATATATATATATATATATATATATATATATATATATATATATATATATATATATATATATATATATATATATATATATATATATATATATGCAAACTCATACGCTCCCCAATTCAGGAGATTCAGGATACAAAAACGGTCATGGCAGGAAGTGCCATGACCCGTCTAATGATTCACATAACTGCATGAATATATATGTAATGAATGTATTATCTGTAAGTATACTCGTTCTCTGTCTAGCCTGTGTGTATTGTATCGTTCTGCGTGTGCTAGCTGTAATGTAGGTGCTCTCTCTATCTAGCATGTATTGTAATGTACTAACTCATTAATTAACTAACTCATTGTATGTTTCATTATTCTAGTAACAGTATTAGTATCCTCCTGTGTTACCCCTATGGTAACTTACTAGTGATGTAACTGGTACGTATGAACATGGAAGTATACCCTTGCTACCCAAGGGTATACAATGGACTAGAAGAACCTTTATGACTATATATGTACACATGATATATAACTAATAGTTAAACGACCTTCCGACGGATATCCGATATCTTACCAGACCACATCCCAACGGGGAAAAGGAAATAAAGCGAGTTGGCCTTCTTAAGCCTTTTAAATATTGCTTATATAATTATACATACATAGGCATGCATTTGATAATAAGTATAACAAAGCTTAGGTAAACATATTTGATAAGTATAAGAATTTGTAAAATAGTTTGAAGCAAAACAGTTTGATAAACTGTTTGAACTGTAAGAAAATCACTAGTTTTGTAGTTATTAACCACATGTGATTGATGTCATAACTATATGTATTTAACTTGTATCCCCCCATAAAGCATTTAAAAACATTTAAACCATTGATTAAAGGGTATGAACTCACCCGTAGTGAGTGGTACGGATGAACTGAAGATGTAGGATTGCTAGGTGTTAAGTGAAATCTTGAACACACTCTATGATCCTATTTAATATATAATATCACATATATGTATCCAATTAGTGTTTAAACAACTAGTAAACAAAGTCAAGACATCCTAGCACATGCTAAACATCTTATACAAGTGTTACAAGTCTCAAGGATTGCATCTAAGTGTTGTACGGGAAAGGCTAGTGTGTTTGGGGTTCAAGGAAAACTCCATTAGGGAGTTTACGATTTTGTAGACATACGCAAAACGGTTTATAGTCGTAAACCCTTGGGTTTACGGTCGTAAGCTCACCCCCTTGGTGACCATTTGTTGTTTGAAGCCTTCTAATCCAATCCAAGCATTCCTACTTCATGTTTAAGCCTTAGGAAGTGTTTTGTGGCATCAATACACTCCTAAATGGAGTTTACAGTCCATGGACGATTTCTCCATGAGTTCACTACCATAAAATCCTATGGAACATGGTTTTATGATGTTTTCAAGTTCTAAAGATTTCAAGGTAATAACCTAGGTTAGATTTTAGGCAAAAGGAAGGAGTATGGGGCATTTATACACCTTCTGGGGTGTTTACGGTTTTGGGAGGTCCCCAAAACCATAAACACATATCAATGTAAAATTTTTGTGCTTTTTTTGTGATAAACTCATCAAAGATGGATCTAGACAAGTCCTTAAGGCATTGTGAAGCATCTAGGCATCCTAAGGCACCTTACTTGGTGTTTATGGTTTTGGGAGCCTCCTAAAATCGTGAACGCCTTGTTCTTGTTGTTCTTGAGGCATTTACTTGATATTAAGATGTATGACAAGATTTAAAAGACTCTAGGATAGAAGTCCTTACTTTCTGGAAGCTTGTAATGAACTAAAAGTCCAAGAACACTAGTGTGTGTTCTTGGTGTTTTGGAAATCTAATCAAAACATGAAATTTGATGGATTAAAGGATGTATAATCACTAGTTGTTGTGATCTAACAACAAATCAAGCCAATAAGTACTTACGTTTTAGGGAAATCGAGTGAAAACCGGGATGATAGTTGAGAGTGTTTGGAGTTTACTCTTTAGGTTAACAATCAGAAGTGATGTGTTTTGGGGAGTAAACTCATTCTTAAGCATGGATTTACGGTTTTTAGGGTACTTTACGGCCCAAACATAAAAGTTTGGCCGTGAACTTCTAAGCTACGTGGTATTCGTGGTTTTGAAATTTCAAGACCCGAGACGGCACATCCTTTCACCCGTTCGTTTAAAGAATAATTATTATAATAGTCAAACGAACCTTAAATTTGTTAAAAAACCAAATAGAACTGAAATTGACTTATAATATGAAGTGATTGACTTTTAGGTTTGACCGAATGAAAATTTCGGATTGTTACAAGCCCTATTTGCAAGGAAAGGTCTATGTGTGATACCATCTTGGAGATGTAGTCACATATTGACATGCCAGGAGAGTTGGGTGTCAAAGTCTTGAGAAATTTAGTGGTTCAATCACTTTCTAAGTTACATAGTGAGTTCGTTTGGGACTCCTATGAAACAGACTATGACGAGACCCTTAATGATCTTATCTATTTGCTTGGTGCTGCTAAATCAACAATGATTTGGTAGGTCAGTAAAGAAAATTTAATTAGAAGATCGACTTCCCAAAACTTTATGGACATTGACAATGAAGACACTAGAAATCCAGAAAAAGCATTCTCTTCCCAATGGAAAGGGATCGGCCATAGTCAACTTGGTTGACCAAATAGAAAGAGAAAGGCTAAGTCTGTGATAGTCCCATGTACCATTACCAAAGGGTCCATATGTTATATTGCCAAAAGGAAAGGACATTGGTTGTGAAGGTGCCAAATTTACCTGAAAGATCATAAGGCTGGTAAAGTCAATAAGTTTGACTCAACTTCAGGTAAAGTCCACTATCTAACTCGATTAAGTTTCTATTAAGAGATTCTTATTACATGATGTGATTGGGTGAAATGTTGATGTTTTAAGAAACAAAGGAAAAGTGAAGGAAACTTAAAGAAAGAGTATGTTGAATCTGACCGCGAAGATGGATTTCTATCGCTTGATTGAAGATTAGATTCTTGAGATACTTCTTAGGAGTTATAATAGATTGCTAGTAAACATGTAATAACATAGTTTTCATTTCAAGTTACATTATAAGGGAAAAGTTTTTTCCACATTTTAAATAAATAAAAGTTTGTTTTACTTTATTTTATCTCCTTACAATTACATTCATGAAAACTTGATGTTTGTATGTTTATAGCAATATTGGAAATATGGATTTGATTCTTTCATTTGTGGTATTATCATAATTTACCAAATAAGGGAAGATTCTCATCACCCAAGTTTCAGTTGGATAGAAACTTGGACTCATGCAAGTTGTATTGTGGGATGAATGAGAATTTTCATCTTTGGGAAATTAAGACTACGTCCTTGTTCACATGTATGTGTGAGTTAAGTGAAGGACTACAGGATTAGGTACACTTTGTTGTGCACTAGTCAAAGTCAACTACAAAGGATCAATAAGACTATTCATCATGATTTACTAAAGTTTAGTAAATATGGTTATGCTTACAAGTTTAAGTGTAATTCTAAAAGATTGGAAAAGTTTCAATATATGGTACAATGAATAAGAAGAATCAAATAAGCCAGAAAGATAAAAGTTTCTCCAATCTGAAGAGATGGGAGAGTACTTGTGTATCTTGTTTTATGACTATCTTAGTGATTATGGAACCATATCACAATTGATCCTCTAAGGACACCTTAGTGCATTTGTTTGCCTAAGGAGAGGAATCGTGAATTGTTGAAATGGTTAAATTAAAAGATAAATCGTACTTCGTTCCAAAAACAAATCCTGGAGTTATACTCCTAGATTGTAACTTGAGTGACATGGTCTTTAGAAAGTTTTTAACACTTGTCAAATGTAGAGTAAGATGTTTCTTATTCTTGTTCATTTGAGATTTGTAAGTTGTGTTGTTTTGGATAAGACAAAGACCAACTAAGATCAATTGTGATAAGTGTTTAACTTGATAAGAATCCGCACTAAATCTTAAATATTTGTTTTGTCAAGGGATGGTTCTTGACAAAGAGAATCTTATATGTCAAGAGGACAATGGGAGTACTGAAATAATTTCAAGAACTAATGAAGAGTATTGTTAATCACTAGCCCATGACATTCTGTTCATCTGTGTTTGGATTTGCCACTGACCCTGTCTTGTGATTATGGTTATGACAAATTCACATGGATATGAACTCTTACACCACATAAAATCTAAAGTGTCATAAGGTCTCTCTCCGATTCATGAAAATGATGATGAGGAAACGCTTTCACTAAGTAGATTTTAAGTAGATATCAATTGTAATCTTTGCATTCTCAAAGTCGTTAGTGGAGCGCGTGTGGTTAGCCGGCACACTAACATAGACTTGTGAGAAATGGCAAATGTCTAAACAATTGAGACTATGATTACGGCATCCCTTTTCATAGTTCTAAAATTGTTTAGACACACCTGTGAGCTATCTAAGAGAGGTGTATGATATTGATAAAGTTGTCTCAAGGCAATCTAGTATTAGATATCTGAAGTTTAGTAAGAAAGTCAATAAAGTATTGACTTCTAGAGGTCCAGCTGTTTTCTGGATACATGTCAAAGCTAGTGGGAGCATAAGTGTTATGTTACTAATCATCATGTTAGTGGGAGCATGTTAATTATGGTAAGTATTGCAAGTTAGCAATGTTAATTATAGAAAACAAAAGTTTCAATTTGTGAGGTGGTAGGGGTTGAAAAAGTTGTTTTGCTATAATTAAGGGAGAGGAAATTATACTTCATCTCAATTATAAAAATCTTAGATTGAGTTTATAATCATTGTAAAGATGTTATATTGAGATTTTAATCACCTTTAGTCAAGAATATATATATGAATTTCATGTTGGATTGGTTCAACATAAGAAAAATTCTATATATTGCGTTCTCAAAATTCGATTATGATTAGAGCATCCCTTTTCATAGTCAAATTTTGAGAATATGGAAAACAAAAATTATTATGGCAAAAGACTGGTCTAGAACCATGTCTTTATGTGAAACATCATGAATTGTGTCCCATTTACTTTGGGTAAAAGATCAATTGCATGTGCTATAATATTTATCCTTTCTAAATTCTTTCAAATGCTTAGGGCATTAAGAATGGAAAAGTCTAGAACTAGATATGACTAAAATGATTAAGCAATTGTCAAGAACAATCTATGGTTTACCAAAGATTGGTTGCTCACGGATAGTTGGAAGTATAGTGTTAATTTTGGAAGGACCATGTTGACATATTCTGAAAAGAGACAACTCTTATTCAGAAGTGATAGTCAAAATTGGAATATGGGAAGGTGGAACTTGTTCAATAAATCTGTGTAAGTTTAGGAAACTTAATGCAAGAAGGATGTTTCCATTGAGTTGATCTCCATTGGAATGCTCTATAATGTTTGTTTTCGAGTCTTTGTGACTTTGTGCATAATCATTACAAGAGGATCAATGCATATAAGTTTAGAATCTAACATATTTCGACAAATGGCATGAATTTGGAATTCTTGCATTTGCGGTAGGAACTTTGGACTGTGAAATGAGAATCATTGTAGTTATGTTCAATCAATCTATTTCACAAAGTAAAGATCATAGAAAAACATAGTGTGCATATTTGGTGTATGGCAAAGCTATTGTTTAGAAAAACATAGTGTACATGCTCGAAGCATGGGACAACTAGTGTTTTTTAATTCAAGAAGAAAGTTGATAGTTGAAACAGTATGCAATGAATAATGTGTAATCATATGGTGATAAATAAATGGTGTTTTATTTATATTCATAAGTTCTGAGACCATATTGGATTCAATTATTCTTGTGTTTCGTTTTGCATGTTTTGACTTCCAGAATAACTAGGTCGTTCTTCCTGAATGACTAAGTTATTCAAACTCTCAACAGTCAGTCATACTTTGGAAGTAGGTATTGATTTAAGACTGTCATGAATTTGGCTTGTATGATTTGTCTAAGCTGCTTTAGACATAGCAATGGTTGCTACAACATTCATGAGTGCTCATAAGTTCTAAGAATTGGATTAAACCCACGCTCATTTGATTCACTCCATGGATTTTATCACTCGTTAATCATGAGACGATAATATCTTATATTCTTCAAACATAGAGATATGAGTTGTTTAATATGAGTTGGTTATACATTGATTGTACGAAAACGCATTGGTAACTCAATGTTATAAAACGTGCCTTTATGTATGATTCAACAAGTAGTCAGTACAAGCATAGGAGTCGAAGTTTATCCCTTCCTTTTACCCTCAAAGGGATAAAAGCGATATATGTGGGCCCCTTGATGATTTAGTGATGAAAACATGTAAGTGCTTAGCCGGGCTTGGACGGATTTGATTTGTTCAATTACTCAGTCATCATGAATCGGAAATCAGGAAACAACAAATGGACAGAGAGAATGATTATAATCCATGTCTCAGTCCATATGATATCCAGAATGGAGGAATATATGATCCATTATCTAATGGACAAGTCATTGACAAAGGTCAGAGTTCATTGGCAAGGTCAGAGTTCATTGGCAAGGTCAGAGTTCGATAGAAGCTTTTTAGAGCTACAATTGCTAGTTAGGGTTTGAAGTCATACTCAATAATAGTTTTAGATTTATCCAAATGGCATACTGTTGGATTAGTATCTAAGTCCATAACTAAAATTCGTATGTACTTGACCCGACTCGGCATGGTCCACTTGGGTTGCATGGCATCGGAACATTTGGATAGACCGTTTGCGAGAAAAAGACATTTGTGATATATTAATATATTATAAGTTCTAATAGATTAATATGAAAGCATGTTATTTAATTAGTATTGATCAAGAATTAATGTGGACTTAATATAGTCATCAAAAGAGACTAATTAAATATATGGGGATTGATTGTGTAAATTATTAATTCTTATATATGTGGGCTTATGATCCAAGATTCCTTATGTTGGGTTTAAACCATGTGGTGACCTATGGATACTCCATGGAGGTTAATACCCATGGAGCATAAGGAATGGGTAAAGTCATGAGTTACATGGTGTAACCCTAATAGTCACACTATATAAAGACCCCTTTAGCTCAAGAAATTGGCACTAGTGATACATATATGAGGGCAAGCCGATTTGAGCATAAAGTGTATTCTTCTCATGGTTATTCCAAGTGTTGATGATGTTGTGTGAACCATTTGAGGTGTCGCACTTGGGGAACTAGGCTCTCGAGCTTCATGGAGTCAAGTCACATCGAGAGGTATGTATTCTAACTTGTTATATTACCAAGTATTAAAAGATTGTATGCTAGATAAGGTAATACCTTGGAATATTCATATTTGCATGTATAATAGAGAAAACATAGATCCAAGGTATTTAGGGTTGCATGTACACTGAGGAGTGTTAGAATGCTCAAAACCCAACAAAAAACACGTCTCTAAGTTCATACTCTCACTCGTAACATAATCTGTCTCTAATAGTAACGCCAAAAGTATGTATATCCATCAAAATGTTCATATATTATTTACTTTGACTCCATTCTGTTGCCTATATGCCAATATTGGTTATTTGATAGAAAATTAGGAGTAAACTGTGGCACAATAGTATAACACAAATGATTGATATTGGAAAAGTATAAATCACAAATGGAAACCAAATGCTTCATCACAAACCACTCCCAAAAACCTGCTATAGAGTGTCAATTGAAGAATTGTTGGTGGATGCAGCAAGAATACCAGACATGGGAAATAACAGTTTCAAAACCGTTAAGGAAACAGTAAGTTGTTTTGTGGCATGGCCAAGAGATCATGTTATTTTAATTAATCAAGAAAAGATACACATATGTATATATTTTATCAACCTACATCTATATTCTAATCCATCATGATTTATTTAATGTTCAATACTGAAGGATGGTCAGAAAACAACTATATATATATATATATATATATATATATATATATATATGTATATATATATATATATATATATATATATATCTGTATAGAGTTAGGTTATTTTGTTTTCACTATCTATTGTGTGAATGTATGATTGATTCTGGACCAATTATTTTAGTTATTTTAAGAAAATAATTAATACAAATTACATGTTGAAGATATAATGGATATTAATTACATCTTCAGCATTTTCTATGCATTAATTACTTTCTTAAAATAACTAAAATGATTGGTCCATAATTAATCATACATGCACACAATAGATAGTGAAAACATTTGAACCTAAGTCTATATATATATATATATATATATATATATATATATAATCATTTTTATCACACAAATAATGGATTTTGTTAGAGTAACCAAATATATCAAATGCCACACAATCGTTGTGTCACCATTGCTTAGTTGTAAGTCACTAAATCCCCCGAAAAAACCAATGGTGTTGTCACCAAATATATAAAATGCTACACAAACATCATATTCATATGACAATTGGATGGAATAATGTCACTAAAAACACATTTTTTTCAAGATTATTAATATATTTCACCACTCTTTTTAATACCTGATGCCACTCATTGCTTAATTGTAAGTGATGAAATCCCCCAAAAAAATCAATGGTTGTGTCACCAAAGACACAAAAGGCTACAAAAACATCATATTCATGTGGTTATTATATGGACTAATTTCATTCAAAATTCACTTTTTCAAGATTATGAATACATTTGGCCACTTTTTTTAACACCATAGGCCACTTATTTCTTAATTCTATGTGACAAAATCCCCCAAAATAACCAATGGGTGTTTCACCAAATATGCGTAAGGCTACACAAACATCATATTCATGTGTGGCAATTAGATGGACTAACATAACACAAAATACACTTTTTCATGACTTTTGAAACCATTTAGTCTCGCATTTTATTCCTTTCGCCACTCTTTTTAAATGGATACAACCACTAACGCGCAATGTGACCATATGTACTTTATCTCAGTCGACCTTCAGTCATACATGTAGTGAAAAAGTTTATGTATCTGTATACATATAGTCACTCATTTTTCGTGTGGCGGAAGCACATTTTTGTATGAGTGAACCATACCCAAAGGGTGAAGTACCAGTAGATCTAACGAAATAATGAATTTGAGTTGTTAATAGAAACGTCCTTATGAATGACAGAAAGTGAACATATTAAATCAATACACAACTAGATCAACAAAACTTCCAAAGTTATCCAGAATTGCCGCAAAAATCTTGGTCGGATGAATCCAAATACCAACCCTTCCAACATGACATTCAAAAATATTGATTCTACATAGAACAAAAGCCACACCTGGAA
Organism: Lactuca sativa; assembly: GCF_002870075.4. NCBI lineage: Eukaryota > Viridiplantae > Streptophyta > Magnoliopsida > Asterales > Asteraceae > Lactuca > Lactuca sativa. The sequence goes on from NC_056624.2 coordinate 83,063,849, forward strand.
AACTAAACAACACCGCTCTAACATCCCAATTCCCAACAACCAAGGACAACTGCCAAACCCAAGCCAACTATGAACAATACTTACATAAACAATAATTGACGGTACCCACACCTAGAAACCAAAATATACAACATATAGATTTTGTCGATAGCTTGACGTATTTATTAAACTTCAACTGATAATGCTTGAAACTTTCGAAGTACCTCAGCTATTAACGATGAACGAAATGACCAACGATCGAGAAATCATGACAAGTAATTCAATAACCCAATACACTATTGAACAAAAAGCCATATGGAACTAAATATGTAACATCCGGAATTTTAGGGACATTATTCTGTATGTTAATCTTGAGATGGAAGGAGGGACTCGACGAGTTGAGGGACCAACTCGTCGAGTCGAGTCGAGCTGATCGCATGGATTTAATGAGTGGACTCGACGAGTCAGAGGAGGGACTCACCGAGTAGGTACTGGGTAGAGGAACCCTAATTGTCCGGGTTTGTGACCTATTGAAAGGCCCTTATGGCCTTCATTTGCGGCCACACTTTCCCTTGAGAGCCTAAGAGCAACCCTTAAACCGTTCTAACCTTGGTGAAGTGAGTGTATGATCATTTTGGGCAATCTTGGTGCATTTCTATGAAGAAGGATGAAGAGCTTCATGATGGGCAACAAAGGAAGGTAGTGGATCTGTGGTATTGAGTGTTTCAGCTGCTAACAGAAGGTACAAAGTCCTCATCTTGCTCATTTGTTGTGCTAGATCTCATTTTGGGTGTTTTAGGGCTTTGCTTCCATCCTTTTGAATCTATGAGTTGAATGAGACATGGTTTGAGGTTGGATACCTCTGATCTGGACCTCCTAAGGTCCTTAGAGTCTAGGTGTCCCAGCTTTAATCGTTCAAATGAGGGTTGATGAGCAAAATCCTTCATCAAAGGCATATATTAGCATTTTGGAGGAATAACCTCATGTATGAACGTAAAGATCGAAGCTTTACGTGATTATTGAGCCTTGGGATGATAGATCTAGTGTTTGGAGTGATAGATCTAATTGAAATCGTCTGAATGAACATTTGGTCTGAATGAACTCGCCGATTCGATGAGCCGACTCGACGAGTTGGTTAGGGTTTGTCCCGAAGAACTGAATCATGCGATAGCTCGACGAGTTGGGAGTTACCTCGACGAGCTGACTTGGACTGTCACGAGACTTCTGAGGAAAATAAGTGAACTTGATGAATCGCAAGGGTGCACTCGGCGAGTCGGGTCAAACATGGACTGTTTACTTGCGTTTGACTTTTGTTGACTTTGGGGCTTTGGTCAACATGAGTAGTAGAGACCACGGAGCGGTAAAATGGTCTTTTATCCACTTTAAATAGTGAAAGAGATGAAGAATAGCCTTCGGTCATTAGATTTGTGATTAGAGTATCACTTAGAGATATTCATCCCTTGTGTTAGGCGGAGGCTAGTTCGAGATTCGGGAGCGATGTCTTTACTTGCTACATGGCAGGTGAATCTTCTCACTATACATTACCTTCAGTGGTAGTTATGTGTGATCGTAATGTCTGATGTGCTTACATTGAGCATTATGTTATCATGTTGTATGTGGTATGCTATGCATTATGACTTTGTGATTTATGTTTTACGGAGTTTATAGTCCGGACCGAAGGGTCCAACGATCCGTGAGGTCGGAAGGCTCACAACCAGACTGGACCGGAGAGTCCAACGAGCTAGACAGGACCGGAAGGTCCAACGAGCTATGGGGCTGGAGGATCCCGCTGAGACACATTGACCGTAGGGTCTTACAGAATATAGCCTCGAGTGGCAAATTCTTGTGCGTGGTATTTTGGGAACTCACTAAGCTTTGTGCTTACCGTGTATGTGTTATGTGTTTCAGGTTTCTTAGGATCTCGGGACGGCACTAGCTTGATTGTGCACACCTGAGAAAGAATTATGAGGATCATGGATTATTAATGGAGTTCTGTTTTGTAAATTGAATAAACGAGATTTTTATACAATATGTTATGAAAAGTATGAGATTTTTAAATGAAAATTTTGTTTGAAAATTCACAGTGTTACAAGTTGGTATCAGAGCCTTGGTTTGAGGGATACAGATGCACCTTCGGTTAAATCTGGACTCAAACTGGGGATTTGAGAAAAAAATTCAAAGAAATGGTTTTGCTAAATGCGAACGAGAGTTTCAAAGGGAAAACGAGAAAGAGCAGTGTGTACAATCAACCAGAGCCCGAACGGTGATTTCCTAAAATACCCTTAATTTGTATTATGAGATGTTTATGAGGTATTATGCATGCTAGAGATAGGCTAGGTATTTCATATTTTAGGACTATAGTGACCTGATTTGTGATGCCTTAGCCTAGGAGTTGTTGTTATCTGTGATGTGTTTTCGAGTATGCGTTGAGTAAGAGTATCCAACATGAATTTTTTTTAGACAGAGAATTGAGTAGAGGAGTCAGCTAGGAGAGATACCTAGATGAACATTTGTGGAGTCTTCTGAGAGAGTAGTTAGATGCCCGCAACGGGGTGAAGTCGCTTTAGTTCGGTGGTATCTGTGACAACCCGAAATTTCCATTCTGAACAAACCATATCAAGCCAATAGAAGTTAGAACAGTTTCAATGAAATTCCAGACTTCGGGTTTAAGTTTGGCAGTTTTCAGGATTTACACTTAAGGAGATATCAGGAGAATGGATACATTAGGGTTTTGTGCAACACTGTTATTCCAATACTCTAGGATATTAGAGTTCATTCCGGGAATAAAATATTTTCTGCCCAAAAATCTTAGGACTATATATAGAAATCTGCACCAAATAATTCATTAGTTACATTTCCAATTAGAGAAAAGCCAAATTCTCTCACACGGATCTTCGGGTTTTTATCCCAAATCGTGAGTACCTTTCTCTAGTTGTATTATATGGCTTATAATGTGCTTAATAACATCAATTTCATAACAAAACAACTAGATTCGGGAGTTTACTGCCGAAGAACACCTTGGGGAGTAAAATCCTAAAAAGATGCGTAGTCCTTCCCCCGTAATTTGTAACTTCCTTAGGCTTGTATGCTAGTGAGGATATGACTAGAAAACATCAAAATCGGACCAAAACCCCAAGATTTGGCAAATTACCGCCCAAGAACACTTGGGGAGTAAACTCCATTTTAAGGGCAAAGTGTGTCCCAATGACCCCAAAGCTTTAGAACTCAAACTAGAAGCCTTCATTACAATGTTTAATCCTCAAAACAATTAAGAATCAAGGGTGAAAGTGAGTTCACGGCCAAGGAAGTTATTGGGTCGTGAACTCCATTTTAGGTTGCCAAAATGCCTTAAAAACCCTCCTTAAGCCAAGAGACTAAAAGGGACATGTACCTAAATGAGTTTAGGACAAGCTAACACACTTAGAACACCAAGAGTAAGGTGTTCATGACCCAAAAGATTCTAGGGCCGTGAACTCCATAAAATGGTGCCAAATGGTGCCATAAACTCTTCTATAGCCTAGTACAAAAGCCTAGTTTTAATCCTAGTGAAATTAAGGACTTGAAAACACCTTAAACATCCTCCCAAGGGAGATTACGGCCGTAATCTCCAAGGGATATGGTCCCAAGGCCGTAAACTCCTAAAAGGAGTTATATTATGCCCTAAACTCTTCCATAGACCAAGCCATTAAATAGAAATGCTTCTTAGAGTCTTGTAGAGCATCCAACACAACATGGTCACCTAAGTATGAGCTTACGGTCGTAAACTCATGAGTTTACGACCGTAAACACATTTGGTAGTGTTATTAGGGCCGTGAACTTCATGGTGGAGTTTTCCTTGAGCCCTACACAGAATAGCTTCCCCTACAAACACTTAGATGCAATCCTAGAGGCTAATAACACTTGATAAAGGTGTTTAGCATGTCCTAGGGTCTCTTGACTTGTTTATTAGTTGTTTATAGACTAATTTGTTACATATATGTGAAATTATATGTTAACTAGGATCATAGAGTGTGTTCAAGACTTCACTTGACACCTAGAAGTCCTACCTCTTCAGTTCATCCGTATCACTCACAACAGGTGAGTTCATACCCCTTAATCAATGATTTAAATTTTTTTAAATGTTTTATGGGGGGGATACAAGTAGAATCATGCTAGTTATTATATCAATCACATGTGATTAATAAGTAGCATATAAATGATTTGCTACACATTAGCTCTTTTACCAAACTATTGTTATTTAAAGGATTTTCATATACGTTTTATATGTTTAAAACTCCTTATTTAATTGTTCATTATACATTGTATGTTTCATTTCAAACTCATTTACAATTGTGTTTCAAACAAATGTTTCTTTGTATTTTAAACCGTTTTGTTAGATAAATACTTCCAACCCATCTTATAGATTGACATCAAGTCGATCTTTTCTTAGATAATAATCTTGTTCAAAATGTTTTAGAAAACTTATTTTATGATTTTATATTGTCCATTGCATGCCTATATATGTATGGTTATATAAGAAATGTTTAAAGAACTTAGGAAGGCTATTCACCCTATTTCCTTTTCGCGCTTGAAGGTCGTTTAAATATTAGTTATATATCATGTGTACATATATAGTCATAAAGGTTCTTCCAGTTCAGGTCAATACCCTTGGGTAGCAAGGGTACACATCCATGTCCATCCGTACCAGTTACATTACTAGTAAGCTACCGTATGGGTAGTTTAGGAAGATACTAGGACTATTATTAGAACACGATATCATACAATGAGTCAGTTCATTCATGAGTCAATACTTGCTAGATAGAGAGACATACGTTACAACTAGTACACACAGTACATTACTATACATGCTAGATAGAGAGAGAACACATGTTACATCTAGCACACGCAGAACATTACAGTACATTACTATAGTATTACATAGATATGTTTTACATGATTACGCTTACATGTGTACGTTTACATATATTCGTTTACATGAGTGCGGTTACATATACTTTGATAGGACAGACATCATTAGGTGCTATAGCATAGAACAAGTTCAGGATATAACTTTACCAATGAATCACAACGCATTGTGGTAGTTATATCGGGTATACATGATCATAGTAATGTGGATGTTCAAGGCTTGCATACAGGCAGGCGTCGTGTAAAGGTCCCAAAATCCCTTTGACAGGGGAGCATTTAGCCTGGGGTCTAGCCATCACATTAGGCCTTATCCCTCAAATAAGGCAATAGGAGTATGGAGGTAGTCACTTATTACAAATACTACAGTACATACGAGATTACCCTAGACTTAAGGTAATTAGTACGGTTGTAGTTCGACACTACACTATAGTACTATATATTTTTCCCATTAACATTCACTTTGTGAATTTTCACACGATGCACGGTAATGTAGAAACTATATTTTTGGATAATGATAGTCAGATTTGGGAAAATACATGCTCTTACAAGAGACACACACAGACACTTGATGCCTTGGTAGAAGGATGCAATTAGTAGGAAACATAGGGCTTCCTAGGATCATACAAAACATTTTCATACTTATACAAGCTTTCTTTCAAAACAATGTCAAGTCATTAATTACAAGTTTTACAAATTAAGACACTAAAATACTTATGATCTCACCAGCTTTAAAGACGATACTCGCTTTCAAAATAACTTGTATCCTCAGGTCAACCATAGACAGGTACCGATGCAAGGTTCAGAGAAGATGGTGCTCGTTCAAGACGCATCTTTCATTTTGAATTATTCTTTAGTTTCTATTATAATTTGACAGAACACACTTGTATTAAAATTATATTATTAATGCAATGGATGATGTTGTTGCTTGTTTACTACTTTTCATTGTTGTGATACTATACATGACATCATCTGCGCCAAAACGTTTCCGATGTTCTTGGTTTTGGGGTGTAACAGATTGGTATCAGAGCATTGTTTATAGTGAATTAAGTATATCAACCCATAAAAGATATACTAACTATAAATACATAAGGGATTAAAAATACTTTGACCAAGAGTTTATACTTTAAATAATAAAATATTTAAGTAAGTATACGTGCTGCATTCATACTAAAATCAGTGTCACTAGGACAGTACAAAAGAATTACGATTGTTAGGCAACGCAAGTGGACTTAGAGACATATAGTCAAAACTTGGAAGATATAGCCTGATCAACTATATTATCCGAGGGTTGACTAGCATGTGCCTAAGTGTAGTTGTGTGGCTGCAACAATGCTAAAATCTTACCAACCCTACCACAATGAGAACAGTAGAACATAACATTAAATTTAAAATACCGTAGGGGTATTTTGTGTTACTATAAGTACATTATACTTGAGAACTAAAATGGGACCTTCATTACTAAGTTGATAATTGCTAAGTATACACTAAGGATATATGTAATTAGGATGTTATAGACTTAGAATTTGTGAAATTTTACTTTACCCCTATTATGTCTCAATATGGAGTTAAGGTCACTTATTCGAAGGCCTATCCTGTTTTGATTACATATAACTGGTATGCACTTCACAAATAGCGATGTAACTGATGAAGATTTTCTAAATAATTATCTAGATAGTTCATCTAATAATTATTTTCTTACCCCAATTCTCGCGTAGATAACATGGTTGGACTCCATCCCCATGGCAACCAGTACCTCCTGAATGAGGTCATTGCTGGATGGTTTGGAGAAGAGCCAGAGAATGATCATCGTATCTCTGTGAATGATCACCATGATGAAGACCTTTCGGACGATGCTAACTCCGAACCCGAGGTTGAGAACCTACCTCAAGTAGCTCCCTTTCCAATTCCTAACCCTCTTCCGACTTTTCATGGCCCGACGCCTGCGTGGGTGGAATGCTTGGAAACATGGAGCGAAGGACAAGATCTGCCCATGCCATTTAATGGTGACCGAAGCTTTTATGACCTAAGCAATGGGGGCTCAGCAGACAGAACCTTGCTAATCTTTGTCCGCAGGGTGGCCCGAAATGAGATTCAAGGCAGGACAGCCCTACATCAAATTACCGAAGTTGTCGTCGATGCAAGAATGCATACCCTTCGCACCATTCGTCTAGAAGATGCTCGTGAGAGATCAGAGAGAAACCATGAAACCCTGCTGCAAGCACTGGCTAAATCATGAGCCAAAGTCATAGAGCTCCGAGTACGCCAAAAGGTGTACGAAAGACATCTACTTGACATGGAATGTCAACTGGCTGAACTGAGAGTTCACCAGAGGGATGACCGTCGCCAATAGTAGACGCTTTACTTTATTTTCCTTGTTAAAAGTATCGTTTTCTGTCTATGCCCAATGTGGCATTTTCTATGAAACTATCTTGTACTGTAAGTACTTTTGGTTAGGTCTTTATGCTGTCAAAAACTATCTTCTCTGGATATGATGTAAGACTTTTACAAGGTCATTTTCCCGAATCTTTACGTCGTGAATATCAAAGATATTGACAGCAGGCCAACTTTTGTGTCACTCTTTATTTAAGTACTCTTATCATACTTTCATGGGAGTCTATCTGAAACATGTTGTAGTCAAGTCATTGGACTATAGTAATTTAGCTCCTGAGACATCTCCAAGTCTCTTTTAGTGGTTGGATCATGTTATTCACCAACCAACGATACCTCGGCTTGAACGACAAACGTCTTGAGACTAGTGTTCAATCTTACTTCCACTTATCACTAGGACTGCATCATAGGGATGTAGGTCAACCCTTCATAAACACACTTCAACTCAGTACTAGGACTGCATCATAGAGATGTAGGTCAAACCTTCGCGAACATACTTCCATTCCGTGCTAGGACTGCATCATAAGGATGCAGGTCAAACTTTCGAGAACATAGTCTCACTCTTTTCATGAACAATCGAATTACCTCTAGGGTCAATTATAACCGCTCAAAACAATAAATCAGAGTTCAAGAAACAAAAACGTCAAGCTCAAGTAGAACGCAAGCGTTTTCAGAGAATTGCCATGCAACAACCCCAAGTGGAAACCTTTGCCTTCCCAGTACTGAGCAGACCATATGAACGGACACTCCCGAAGTGCGACCAGTGCAACTACCACCACAAGGGAATTTGTCGAGCCTGGTGATGCAATAATTGCAACAAGATGGGGCATATTGCTCGTTTCTGTAGAACTACCTCCACCACTGGAGCAAGCCTTGTTTGCTATAGTTGTGGTGAGGCAGGGCACTATTACAGAAATTTTCCAAAAGAGAAGATCAACGAAAGCAACCGTGTCCCCATAACTCCTACTCAACACTTCACTTCCTCCACTGATGCTGGTGTTGTCCAATTATGTCACAAATGCGGTGAAATTGGACACCTCAAGAAGGATTGCCCGATAGCGCAGAACTTTGGCGCAGACGGGAAGATTCTTAGGATCACAACTACAGCAGAGCCTAATCCGGAATCCTCGTTAATGTAACTTAGGCGTGTTGTTGTAACAGACTTATAAACTATCAAGAACTAGTGCAACTAGAGTCTTATCTTTTGCGGGATCCTGTTGGTTTAGGGATGCTCGTGCTGCGTATACTTGTCTTTTGTAGTATATCTTATTCACAACAATAGTCTGGTAGCAAATCTAAAGTACTGTAACTCTGTTCATGGTTTCACGGTTGTGTTTTGTCTGTAAATGTCTAATGCTCAAATCTAATGTCTTTAAGTTTCAGTATGATTCCGACATTATCATACAACTCGAATAAATTCGATCCTCGCAATACCAGCTTCATACATACATCTCTTTCTCAGTAAACGTCTTTTAGCGAAGCCGTCATTACAGAACACCGAAGTACTCATGAATAGAGTACCTCATAGTTCTTTTTCTTTCCGAAGAAATCCCCGAAGTACCACTCGTAGAGTATGTCAAGTTCAAATCCAAAGATCCATACGGTTGACCTATCGTTGAAGAATGTATACATAGGGGTGATTTATAATCAAGGTTCTACAATTTTAGAATTGACGATTCCACTTTAACTTCTTTTTCCTAGATGGGATATGAGCTTAAAGAAGAATCAGTTATTCGACTACCTTTTCAATCTTAATTATATACGACTCGTATACACGATATTGTGATCGTTGAACTAAGTATGAATTCTAATATGAACTTCAGGACGGAGGCTGCCCAAGATTACGAGTTTCGCATCGTCATGTGAAGAAACTTAGAATCCAGTATGACTCCTATAAACAGATCACCCTACAGTCTAAACACCTACGGAGATACAAGAACATCCCGGACAACTTAGCGAACTATATAGAAATAGAATTAGAAGACTAGGCTTCTCACCTTGGAGAACCCCGGTCTTATTCTTCCAGAGATCGACGGATTGTTGCATCGTATGTTCCTCGACTATCGAGGACTCCATCAAGATTTCCATTAGAAATCGTTATCTCTACATCGCATAGATGAATTGGTTGAGCAAACACAAGGAACGAATTACTTTCAGGAATGGACCTAAGATCCGAATATCACCAGTTTGAGTGTAAGGAAAGGATGTCTGAGAGACTTCCTTCCAAACTTGATGCGGACACTTCGAGTCCGTAGTGATACCCCTCGGATAGGACCAATACGCCCATGGTATTCATGAGTTTAATGAGTAGGGTACGTCTTTCTTATATGGACCAGTTCGTCATTTCTCCACATAATGACTTACTTATCTACCCTCGTAGTAAGAAGGAACCCATGGAAACATTACCTTCAGAGGAACTTTTGCGAAGTTCTCTAAGCACAAGTTTTGAAATTGAAGAGTTAAATTCCTATGACACACTGTTAGTGATGTGGTAAATTTTAAGTACTCTTACAATTTGTCAAAATCGTTGAGAATTTGTCGACACCAGAGACGCCGACAGTCATTCTCCAAATTCTAGGTCTTGCAGACCTACTGTCATAGTTCATCCAAAAACCCTCGCAAATCACAAGAAACCTTGAAGATTCCAAGTGAGAGACCAAGTTCTTTAGCAAGTTTCACTCTGGGAACGGCTTAATACGCTTCGTAAAGCGTGGAAAGCTAAATCCAAGATAGACAAGACCTCCGAGATTCTTACCAGAATCGGTTCTGTATCTCGCAGACTAGATCTACTCCGCGAACTCAGTAACGTACATTCTACTATTCGCGTCTCGATCGTAAAAACATACCTTTCTGTTAGGACTCTTGTAAGTCCACTCGTCGAGATGCTCGCCTTCGTATTAGAACCGTAGTAACGCTCGACCGAGAGGTCAAGCGGATGAAGCAACGTCGTTTCCAGTTAGTGAAGGTTCGTTAGGATACCAACCGAGAACCCGATTTCACTCAGGAGCGCTAGAACCAATCGATTAGGAAGTTTCCTCCTCATGACTCGATCATTCATAGCTACTTCCTTATCTAAATTCTAATTTCGGGACGAAATTTCCTTCAACAGGGGGATGATGTGACAACCCGAAATTTCCATTCTAAACAAACCATATCCAGCCAATAGAAGTTAGAACAGTTTCAGCGAAATTCGAGACTTCGGGTTTAAGTTTGGCAGTTTTCAGGATTTACACTTAAGGAGATATCAGGAGAGTGGATGCACTAGGGTTTTGTGCAACACTGTTATTCCAATACTCTAGGATATTAGAGTTCATTCCGGGAATAAAGTATTTTCTGCCCAAAAATCTCAGGACTATATATAGAAATCTAAACCAAATAATTCATTAGTTACATTTCCAATTAGAGAAAAGCCAAATTCTCTCTCACGGATCTTCGGGTTTTTATCCCAAATCATGAGTACCTTTCTCTAGTTGTATTATATGGCATATAATGTGCTTAATAACATCAATTATATAAGAAAACAACTAGATTCGGGAGTTTACCGCCCAAGAACACCTTGGGGAGTAAACTCCTAAAAAGATGCCTAGTCCTTCCCCCATAATTTGTAACTACCTTAGGCTTGTATGCTAGTGTGGATATGACTAGAAAACATCAAAATCGGACCAAAACCCCAAGATTTGGGAGTTTACCGCCCAAGAACACTTGGGGAGTAAACTCCATTTTAAGGGCAAAGAGTGTCCCAATGACCCCGAAAGCTTTAGAACCCAAACTAGAAGCCTTCATTACAATGTTTAGGCCTCAAAACAATTAAGAATCAAGGGTAAAAGTGAGTTCACGGCCAAGGAAGTTCTTGGGCCGTGAACTCCATTTTAGGTTGCCAAAATGCCTTAAAAACCCTCCATAAGCCAAGAGACAAAAAGGGACATGTACCTAAACGAGTTTAGGACAAGCTAACACACTTAGAACACCATGAGTAAGGTGTTCACGGCCCAAAAGGTTCTAGGGTTGTGAACTCCATAAAATGGTGCCATAAACTCTTCTAATGCCTAGTAGAAAAGCCTAGTTTTAATCCTAGTGAAATGAAGGACTTGAAAACACCATAAACATCCTCCCAAAGGAGATTATGGCCGTAATCTCGAAGGGATATGGTCCCACGCCGTAAACTCCTAAAAGGAGTTATATTATGCCCTAAACTCTTCTAATGCCTAGTAGAAATGCTTCTTAAAGTCTTGTAGAGCATCTAACACAACATGGTCACCTATGTATGAGCTTACGGCCGTAAACTCATGAGTTTATGACCGTAAACTCATTTGGTAGTGTTATTAGGGCCGTGAACTTCATGGTGGAGTTTTCCTTGAGCCCTACACAGAATAGCTTCCCCTAAAAACACTTAGATGCAATCCTAGAGGCTAATAGCACTTGATAAAGGTGTTTAGCATGTCCTCGGGTGTCTTGACTTGTTTATTAGTTGTTTATAGACTAATTTGTTACATGTATGTGAAATTATATGCTAACTAGGATCATAGAGTGTGTTTAAGACTTCACTTGACACCTAGAAGTCCTACCTCTTCAGTTCATCCATATCACCCACAACAGGTGAGTTCATACCCCTTAATCAATGATTTAAATGTTTTTAAATGTTTTATGGGGGGGATACAAGTAGAATCATGCTAGTTATTATATCAATCACATGTGATTAATAAGCAGCATATAAATGATTTGCTACACATTAGCTGTTTTACCAAACAGTTGTTATTTAAAGGATTTTCATATACATTTTATATGTTTAAAACTCCTGATTTAATTGTTCATTATACATTGTATGTTTCATTTCAAACTCATTTACAATTGTGTTTCAAACAAATGTTTCTTTGTATTTAAAACCGTTTTGTTAGATAAATACTTCCAACCCATCTTATAAATTGACATCAAGTCAATCTTTTCTTAGATAATAATCCTGTTCAAAAGGTATTACAAAACTTATTTTATGATTTTATGTTGTCAATTGCATGCCTATATATGTATAGTTATATAAGAAATCTTTAAAGAACTTAGGAAGGCTATTCACCCTATTTCCTTTTCGCGCTTGAGATGTGGTCTGGTAGGATATCGCGTATCCGTCCGAAGGTCGTTTAAATATTAGTTATATATCATGTGTACATATATAGTCCTAAAGGTTCTTCCATTTCAGTTCAATACTCACTTTCAAAATAACTTGTATCCTCAGGTCAACCATAGACAGGTACCGATGCAAGGTTTAGAGAAGATGGTGCTCGTTCAAGGCGCATCTTTCATTTTGAATAATTCTTTCATGTCTATTATAATTTGACAGAACACACTTGTATTAAAATTATATTATTAATGCAATGGATGATGTTGTTGCTTGTTTACTACTTTTCATTGTTGTGATACTGTACATGACGTCCTCCGCCCCAGAACGTTTCCGCCATTCTTGGTTTTGGGGTGTGACAGTATCCTACGAGTATGAGGAGAGCAAGTAGGAAAATAGCCTACAAGGGTTTTACGTGGTAGTGGAGATTATTCGATGCCCTAATGCTGCTTGCATCGTGCTTTGTGGAACTCTCAATGATGGGAGTTAGCTACTAAGTGAATATGACGATATTCAGGAGGTAGATGGATGTCATCATTAGGAGTTCTTAAGCAGCTGATGGCAGAGAAGTGTGAGCACCTAGGAAGAGCCTCATGGGTGACCATGGTCACATGTGTGCGCTGACAGGGTAGAGTATTTAGATGGGGAGTCAACACGAGTAACAGGATGGATGAGCGAGAAGGTTGAGCAGCTACTTAGGAAGTCTGGGATGGTCCGTGTGGAAGGTATGGGTAGATGTGGCAGGTAGTATGGGCTCGTCCTACTGAAATCAGAGGACCCATACTTGATGCAGGGAATATTCTGGAGATTCTAAGTAGCAGATTGATTGGTGATGTCTTGGTTCGAGTACCATGCTTTGTAGCAGGCTGAGAAGAGAGAACATGGTTTGAGTACCACGATTCGTAACAGATTAAGAGTAGATAACATGGTTCGAGTACCATGACTCATGGCGGTTAGTGTTACTGGTTCTACCAGTTATTCTGTTGTAATTCGTTAGACCGAGATCGGATGCAATAGAGTATGAGGTCAGAGGGCCATGTGGAACAACCTCCAGCAAAGCATCCCTTGTGGGGGAAGTCGAGATGACTCCAAGGTATTTTTGGTGAGATGTCAGAAGAAGTCGCAAGACTCAAGGATGAGTAGAGATGGCGTTTATGGAGGATTGTGGCATGAGTTGAGCAATCAGCCGATAATCGAGATGTTACCTTTTGTAACTTGGGTGGTGTTATTTCCGTTTCCTGTAGGAAACATAAGAGGTGTCAAGATTTTGGTTTCTAACCTTGAGGGTAAAATCCTGCGGGTTAGCATTGATGGTGACCCTCCGTTAGAATATTTGGGCACTATGTCTACCGAGAGGTAATGATAGAGCATGAATAGGTTGTCAGTGGGGACTGAGATGGCTAAGGACACGGATACACCCTATTTAAGCATAGTATGGCATGTATCAGTTGCAGAGGCGGGCGATCAAGAAGAGGTTATTGGGGAGGTGGCTCTTATTGCCTTTGATGAGTATCAATTGTGGTACTGAGGTCCCTGCTCTTATTATAATCCACGTGATGGAACGTTGGTAGAGGAGTCGAGGATGAGGAGTATGATAGTTCATTATTTTCAGATTAAGAGTCAGAGCTACTACTAGACAATTGAGATGTCCGATAATGGGATGACATGAGATTCTGTATGATTAGAGGCAATCATGATGAGAAGTTTCTGAGGATTTCTTTTAGGCTTCAGGGTATTTGGATTTGCGGGGTCTTTATCGGGGAGACCACCAAGCATTGTGCAGTACATTCCAAGAGTAAGTGTGATGTACCAGGTGGAAACAGTCTGTGGAACAGATTATTAGTGCGCCAATTGGTGATGGTTAGAACCCAAAGTGGGGGAGAACCAGGTATTTTATTGAGACGATCAGTGATTTGTTCAAGAGTGGTTAGGGAGCTAGATAGAGACATGCACTATGGATTCATGAGACAAGGGTTATTGGTGGTCAAGGTGAGTTGCAGAAGGAGTTAATTCATGTGGTATGCGCTCAAGAAAGGATGAGTGTTTGCACGGCTGGTGGCCGTTGGTCAGAGGCCTTGTAGTAGATAAGAATTTTTCGAGGTTATTGGTTCGTAGGGATACTTCGACAGTTGGGAATTTTGGTTAGATAGATAGATTGTTCTATGCTCTTTGGAAAGTGTAAGAGATGATCGGGCAGCCAATTTCCGGGTCAGCATACTTAATCTCGCTTGATTTGAGCAATAGTGGAAAGAGTTTCGAAGGGTCATCCTTGTGTTCTGAGTCATTGGCCATTTCTCTGTGTACAATTGGGAGATGGAGTATTCCGCGGATTACAAGTGGCACGAGAGAAAGATCGGTTGCAAGATTCCGAGGAAGCAATGCAATATCTAAGTATGATGCCTTGAGTATGAGATCAGTGGTAGAGTCAAGACACTGTGAGACGATGTGACGGTGTACCGGGGTATCTGAGTTTAATGTCCAAAATCTCAAATTACTTTGAGTTTCGAGATGGCAAGTGGTGTATCAAGTGTCTACGGTTCCAGTGGGAGCCCTTGGGCCAATTAGCATCAAGCGAGATTATTCAAGAATAAGGAGTGCAGCACGGAAAGGTGTTTTGTTATGGCAGATGTCGGCAGAAATAGCAATGCATAATTTGGGTAAGTGTGTACACCTCTCTTTGGTTGGTCCGTAGGGCATGAGTTAATGATTGCAGTGTGGCGTCTACCTGAGGATGAAATTGTGAAGTGGTAAGAGCAAGTGTGGTAAGATTGTGGGAAGCTGCAGTCTCAATGAGTTAGTGAAAAAAGGGGTGTGGTAATGCTACGGGGAGCCATAGTACTCAATATTAAGTGAGGGATGTGGTGATGCTATAGGGAGCCGTAGTACTCGCTATTCATTGAGAGGTTGTGGTAACGCTATCAGGAGCCGTAGTACTCACTATCCAGTGAGAGGTTGTGGTGATGCTACGGGGATCCGTTGTACTCACTATTCAGTGAGAGGTCGTTGTGATACTGTGGGGAGCCATAGTACCCACTAGTCAGCGAGAGAATATTGTGATGAAGTACTCTCTAATCATAGCATGACGCATAAGAGTTTTAGGCTTCGGTGGCCCTAATATTTGAGTTTTGGGAGCCTGGTGGTCGAACCATGGGTGAGACTGGGGTCTCCATATTTGTCGGCAGTCGTTATATTCTGAATTGAGTAGTGGTTGTCGCAACCAAACGGAAGTGGATAAGTGGGGTACGCATGGGTTGCGGGTCATGAGTCATGAGTTGAGTGGTTCATTCGGATGAGTGGTTCCAACTATGGGTCAGACCAAACTCTCGAGTTTGAATTTGGCTCTGGTAATGCGTCGGGTAGGCGAGATGAGATTCCAGATTCGGATATGAGTTCCATGTAGAAGGGTATTGGTTGTCATCTGGCATCTTAGACCAGTATAGGTCAGTGCTTGGTTCGGGTGGCACCGCGAGATCCATGGATTCCATATTCGCTTGAGGTAAAGTGAACTTCATGACTGGTGTGTCACAGTTGACCGAGATAAATGTATTTATAAGGATGTCGGTGAGACGTTTTGGTACATGCGATGGGTAACCTTTGGAGATTCAACTTCTGGATCAGGAGATGACTTGGTGCTCAGTCTTGAAAGGGATATTGAGAAGAGAGTTGAGGTTTATGTTTGTTAGATGTCGGGGGACGCTTTTGAACAAGCATGATCATTTTTCGTGCCTAAGGTCAGGGTGTGGAGGGTTCGCTGTTGAGAAGGGTTGTGATTGCAGTACAGTGGATGGATCCCTGGTGTTATGTGATCCTTTCATTCCTTGTTATATGATCTGGACAATTTATCATGTCTGGGACGAGTGATCGGTAGCCAGTTTTGGGCATTGACTTGTTTTTATCGGTCCCCACTAGAGAATCAGAGGGGCAGTGAGTTATCGGGGTTTGTTATTCGAGGAGCAAATAACGTGGTGATATCTTGAGAGGGCGGTCTGGCTTTGTGTCATGCTACTAGAGTTTCAATATTCTTGAGAGTCAGAAGGGGTAGCGTAGTGGCAGATGGGTCTGTCCTTTTCCAGAGAGGAGTTCTTGTTTTGATTCAGGTGTCCAGAGAGGAAGATAACTTTGTGATATGAGATCCTTTCGATGGTACTGTTCGGTTATAGGATTAGATCTATTTGTTGTTGAGGAGCGATTTCGAGGGCGAAATCTAATTCAAGTGGGGGAAAATTGTAACATCCGGATTTCCAGGGACATTATTGTGGATGTTAATCTTGAGATTGAAAGAGGGACTCGACGAGTTGAGGGACCAACTCCCCAAGTCGAGTCGAGTTGATCGCGTGGATTTAATGAGTGGACTCGACGATTCAGAGGAGGGACTCTCTGAGTAGGTACTGGGTAGAGAAACCCTTATTTTCTGGGTTTGTGACATATTTAAAGGCTCATATGGCCTTCATTTGCGGCCACACTTTCCCTTGAGAGCCTGAGAGAAACCCTTAAACCGTTCTAACCTTAAGCGAGTGTGTGATCATTTTGGGCAATCTTGGTGCATTTCTATGAATAAGGATGAAGAACTTCATGATGGGAAACAAAGGAAGGCAGTGGATCTATGGTATTTAGTGTTTCAGCTACTAAAAGAAGGTACAAAGTCCTCATCTTGCTCGTTACTTGTGCTAGATCTCATTTTGGGATTTTTAGGGCTTTGCTTCCATCCTTTTAAATCTATGAGCTGAATAAGAAATGGTTTGAGGTTAGAAACCTTGTCTAGACCTCCTAAGGTCCTTAGAGTCTAGGTATCCCAGCTTTAGTCGTTAAAATAAGGGTTGATGAGCTAAATCCTTCATGAATGGTATATATTAGCATTTTGGAGCAATAACCTCATCTATGAACGTAAAAATCGAAGCTTTGCATGATTATTGAGCCTTAGGATGATACATCTAATGTTTGGAGTGATAGATCTGATTGAAATCGTCTGAACGAACATTTGGTCTGAATGAACTCGCCGAGTCGTTGAGCCGACTCGACGAGTTGGTTAGGGTTTGTCCCGAAGAGCTGAATCATGCGATAGCTCGATGACTTGGGGGTCAACTTGATGAGCTGAGCTGGACTGTCACGAGACTTCTGAGGAAAATAAGTAAACTCGACGAGTCGCAATGGTGCACTCGGCGAGTCGGGTCAAACATAGACTATTGACTTGAGTTTGACTTTTGTTGACTTTGGGGCTTTCGTCAACATGTGTAGTAGAGACCATGGAGGGATAAAATGGTGTTTTATCCACTTCAAATCGTGAAAGAGAGGAAGAACAGCCTTCGGTCATTAGATTTGTGATTAGAGTATCACTTAGAGATATTCATCCCTTCTGTTAGGCGGAGGCTAGTTCGAGATTCGGGAGCGAGGTCTTTACTTGCTGCTTGGCAAGTGAGTCTTCTCACTTTACATTACCTTGAGTGGTAGTTATGTGTGATCGTAAGGTTTTATGTGCTTACATTGAGCATTATGTTATCCTGTTGTATGTGGTATTCTATGCATTATGTCTTTGTGATTTATGTAATGCGAAGTTTATAGACCGGACCGAAGGGTCCAACGATCCACGAGGCCAGAAGGCTCACAACCAGACCGGACCGGAGAGTCCAACTAGCTAGACCGGACCGGAAGGTCCAACAAGCTATGGGGTTGCAGGGTCCCGCTAAGACACATTGACCGGAGGGTCTTACAGAGTATATCCTCGAGTGGGGAATTGTTGTACGTGGTATTTTGGCGAACTCAATAAGCTTTGTGCTTACAGTGTATGTGTTATGCATTTCAGGTTTCTCAGGATCGCGGGACGACACTGGCTTGATTGTACATGCCAGAGAAATCGTTATGAGGATCCTGGATTATAAATGGAGTTGTGTTTGGTAAATTGAATAAACGAGATTTTTATACAATATGTTATGAAAAGTATGCGATTTTTAAATTAAAAGTTTTTTTGAAAATTTACGGTGTTACAAAATAAACCTAACTCTGAAGTTGATTTACCTATCAATAACTTCCCAACCTCGACTATATATATCAATCTATACGACGAGCTGACAAATTCTTCAACAATCGATACTCAACCTGAGCGACCCAAACACCTCTTGATTTATTCATAGGCATTCTCGAAAGGAACCACTCCCTATAATTTTTGGGTTTTGAGCAATCTAACACTCCTAAGGTGTTCATGCAACCCTAAAACCTTGGATCTATGTTTTACTAAGAATATATGCAACTTTGTTTTTCCAAGGTTCATACCATATCTAGCATGGCATGGGGAACATTAAACATAATGGCTAGAAGGATTACATACCTTTCAATTTGTGAGTTGATTCCTTGGAGTTTGAGAGCCTAGCACCAATAATGCGAGTGCCTCAAATGTAAATCACAAATCACCACAAACCTGGAAAAACCTTATAAGAGTGTATGTAGCTTATAGAAACTGGCCACAACTGCTAACACACACAACTAGTGCCATTTCAAGCATGACAAGCTCCTTTATATAGTGTAGAGGATTAGGGTTACATCCATGTAAACCCTAATACCCATGACTCTTCCTTTCCAAGTATCCATGGGTTAAAAGCTCCATGGACTATCCATGGACTCCCATGCATGCTAAGCCCATTCCAGATGAGTATTAGCCCACACTTATATAAATACAAGATCCCATATTTAATTAGTCACCTTTTTTATCACCAAATTAATTCTAAATTAATTTATGATCAATACTAATTAAATAATATGATTTCATATGAATAATTATAAGTTATAATATATTAACAAATTATATACATACATTTCTCAAAAGGTTTAACCATAAATATTTCGGGTGAAGTGCAACCCAAATGGACCATGTCGGGTCGGGTCAAGTATATACCAAATAAAGTTATGGACTTAGACACCTTATCCAACAGTCTCTTACTTGGATAAGTCTAATAACTATATTTTCCTATATTACTTCAGGAAGCAACCGACAATCGTAGCTCTCAAAACCCTGTTGAACTATGAAGTGCCATTTTAGATAAGTGATCATATAATCCTCTATTCTAGATATTAGCCGGAAAAATACATGGAATAATGTCGTACTTATTGTCCAGATGCTTGTTTCTCGATTTCCTATTTGTTTGACATAGAACTTAATTGAACACATCAACTTAGTTCTGACTGGGCACGGTACATGGGTCAACACAAAATCATCGAGGGCCTAGATATCGCTTCAAATCCAAGAAGGAATAGATAAACTTCGACACATATGCTTGTTCCACTACTTGTTGAATTATACACAAAGGCATGTTTTATAACATCGAGTTACCAATGTGTTTAAGTACAATCAATATATAATCAACTCATAGGCAACAAGTCATATCTCTAGGTTTGAAGACTTATAAGATATTACCGTCTCACGATCACTCGAGATAAATTCCATGAAGTGATGCCAGTGTGCGTGGGTTTATTCCAATACTCATAACTTATGAGCACTCATGAATGTTGTAGCAACCATTGCTATGGCTAAACACCTTTAGTCATCTACAAACCCAATTCATTACGGTCTTAATTCTTACCTACTTCCGACGTATGACCGACTGTGGAAGTTAGAATAAAGTAATTTGTTCTAGAATCAAAACATGCAAAGCTGAAACAGTAGTAAATAATTGACAAAGACAGTAACACCTTACACATAAATAAATACACCTTTTATTCATCATCAACTGTCGATTACATTTTACAAGTTTTAGAAATAGCTATCTAATCTGTAAAACTAATATCAGCCTTCAGACCTACGCGTCTTGCATGCTGTAAGTGCCTAACCCTTGTCAGTCCCTTCGTAAGGGTATCTGTTGGATTCTCTTCTGATGATTCCCTATTTCCCACGAGGAGTCCTTCTTCTATATTGTGTCTTATGAAGTGGTATTTTCTGCCAATGTGTCTGGATCTGCCATGATCTCTCGGTTCCTTGGCTAAGGCAACCGTACTATTGTTGTCACAGAAAATCTCCATAGGCTCCTTAATAGCTGGTACAACTCCAAGGTCTCCGATGAAGTTCTTCAGCCATATCACCTCCTTTTTCTGCTTCACTCGTTGTGATGTACTCTGATTCACAGGTAGAATCGGCTACCATCTTCTGCTTGGAACTCTTCCAAGTGATTTCCCCTCCGTTTTGGGAAAAGACCCAACCCGACTAAGAGCGGAAGTTATCCCTATAAGTCTGAAAGCTAGCGTCACTATACCCTACTACTCTTAAGTCATCACTCCCACTAAGCGTAAGAATCCAATCCTTTGTCCTTCGTAGGTACTTGAGAATATTCTTTACCGTAGTCCAATGAGCCTTGTCAGGGTTCCCCTGATATCTTCTGACCATGCTCAATGCAAAGACCACATCAGGGCGGGTACAAGTCATAGCATACATGATCGAGCCAACAGAAGAAGCACACGGCAATCGACTAATCTTAGCTATCTCTGCGTTTGTACTCAGGCTCTGTGCCTTGCTCAGTTTGACATTGCTTTGGATCGGTAATTCTCCTTTCTTAAATTTCTACATGTTGAACCTTTTCATCACCTTATCCAAGTAGGTGCTCTGACTAAGTACAATTAGTCATTTACTCCTGTCTCTTAATATCCTTATCCCTAGGATATAGGCAGCCTCTCCAAGGTCCTTCATAGCAAAACACTTCCCAAGCCAGGACTTCACATCCTGCAAAGTTGGGATGTCATTTCCAATGAGCAGAATATCATCCACATACAGCACCAAGAAGCTCACTATACTCCCACTAGCTTTGACATAAACACAAGACTCATCTTCGCTTCTTGAAAAGCCAAACTCTTTGAGTTTGTCATCAAAACAAAGATTCCATCTGCGAGGTGCTTGTTTCAATCCGTAGATGGATTTCTCAAGCTTATACACTCTATTCGGGTGTTCTAACTGACAAAACCCTCTGGCTGACTGATTGAAACATCTTCAGCCAACTTCCCTTTTAGGTAAGCGGTTTTGACATCCATTTGCCATATTTCATAGTCATAAAATGCAGCAATGGGTAACATAACCCTAATAGATTTAATCTTTGTTGCTGGTGAAAAGGTCTCGTCATAATCAACTCCCGGAGTTTGAGAAAAACCCTTTGCTACCAGTCGCTCCTTATAGGTGTGTACATTACGATCCATGTCACTCTTCTTCTTGAAGATCCACTTGCACCCAAGTGTCTTACAACCTAGTAGATTGTCAACCAAGTTCCAAACTTGGTTGTCATACATGGATTGTATCTAGCTGTTGTCACACCCCATAACCAAGAACGGCGGAAACGTTCTGGGGCGGAGGACGTCATGTATAGTATCACAACACAGTAAATGTAAATAAGCAAACAACATCATCCATTGCATTAAATAAATAATTTTAATACAAGTGTGTTCTGTACAGTTATAGACACCAAAAATAATGAAACACAAAATAATATGAGATGAGTCTTGAATGCACTCCATCTTCTCAATAGCTGGCCTCGGTACCTGTTTACTGACGACCTGAGAATACAAGTTATTTTGAAAGAGTTTATCAGCATTAAGCTGGTGAGTTCATAAGTATTTTAGTGTCAATGTTTCTTGTAAAAAGTGTTTGAACCTGTCTTAATGTATACGTTTGTAAGAATGTAAACAAATGTTTGAAAGTATTTGTAAAAGTTTGAATCTCTCAGAAAATCCTATATTTTCTATAAAAGTAACCTTCTACCAAGGCTAAAATGTTTTGTAAATCTGTCTGTTGTAAAAGAGTGTGATTTCCCAAATATAACTATTATTTGTTAAAAATATAGTTTGTACATTAATGCTTAAGTGAGATTATCACTAAAATATGTAATGGGTAAATCATTGTAGTACTGTAGCTTTGTATAATAAGACTACTGTTGTACTAAATACTACTACCTTAAACCGGATTTATATTAAGGTATATCGTGATAAATTGCACCATGCTATCGACTGGTAACAACGACATAATGAATGGTCGTAATAAAAGAAATGACGTTTGGCACCCGCAGACCTGCAGGTCCGCCTGTAGCTAGCAGCAAGGTGTAGGATAGTCAATCCATATAGATCTATACGCAAACTCACGCTCTCCCTCCAAGAGAATTCTGGCTACAACTCGGGCCATGACGTTTAAGGCATGCTCCGACACAGTGGATCACAATTGATATCGTATTCATGTGTATGTACTTGTTTCTAGTATATCTGTATATGTATTGTTTCTAGTATATCTGTATATGTATTGTTTCTAGTATATCTGTATATGTATTGTTTCTAGTATATCTGTATATGTATTGTTTCTAGTATATATGTATATGTATTGTTTCTAGTATATCTGTATATGTATTGTTTCTCGTATCTCTGTATATGTATTGATCCTGCGTTACCCCGATGGTAACCAGCTAATGATGTACTGATGAGTATGAATATGGAAGTACTTTTATGTCTATACATGTATATATGATATATAAGTAATATGGAAATGACCTTCGGATGGTCACCCGAAATCCCACCAGACCACATCCAAATCGAGAAAAAGGAAATAGGGTGGATGGCATTCCTAAGCCTTTTGAACATTATTTATATATCTATACATATATGGGCATGCAATTGTATATATAAAGCATAAATAAGTTTTCATAAAACATTTTGAAATCATAAATATAATTTCAAGGGAAGATTGACTTGATGTCGATCTATAAATCATTTTGAAGGCATAAGTTGATAAAACAGTTTAAGTATAAGAAGCATTTGATTTGAATCACAGTCTATAAGAAATTTTGGATAGTAAAACAGTTTGTAAAACATTTCAATAGTAAAGCAGTTTGAAAAACAGTTTGAACAGTGGTGAAAATCGTTGTTTTCCTAGTTATTAATCACATGTGATTAAACACAATCACATGTGATTGAAGCAATAACTTATAAGTATTAGACTTGTATTCCCCCCCATAAAGTGTTATAAAACATTTAAAATCATTTCAAAGGTTGATTCAAGGGGTATGAACTTACTTGTGGTGAGTCGTTTGAATTGCAGTGTCGGCTACCGTGCTAGGTGACAAACGGAGACTGGTTTACACGCACGAGCCTAGTTATCATATAATAAGCATATATATAACTAATTAGACAAATAATAACTTAATAAATAAGTTTATACACATAGGAAACATGTAAACACTTTTATGAGTGTTTAAGGTCCAAATGGTTGCATCTAAGTTGCTACGGGACAAGGCAAAAGGGTTTGAAACATCAAATAGCCTTGTATAAGAGTTCACCATCCAACAAACCCCACACCTTGGAGTTTACGGCCATAAACTCATGGGTTTATGGCCGTGAACTCCTCAAATGATGGTTTTGGGTGTTTTGTGGTGCTATCTTGCTTCTAGAACACTCCTAGCTTTGTTGGAATAACACATGAAGTAGTTTAATGCTCTAGAATACTCCATATGGGAGTTTACGGCCTAAGTTCATTCACCCCAGAGTTTACGGCCGTAAACTCTTGGATTTTAATTGTTTTGAGGCTCTTAAACATCAAGGATGGCTTCCATGAATTTATCTAAGGCTAATAGGGACAAGAGGCACACTTTTGTGCCTTCACTTGGAGTTTACGGCCCAAGATGTGTTCCTTGGCCGTAAACTCCTTTCAAGGAGTGGTTTTTATGTGTTCTACTCTCCATTCTAGTCCCAAGGTTTCAAGCTAAATTGTCTAAAGGCTTAAGGTGTGCTTGGAATGATTTTTACCCTTCAAAAATGGGTTTACGGCCCAAGAGGAGTTCTTGGCCATAAACTCCTACTAACTTGTGGTTTTGATGAGCTTTTGATGTTCTAAATAAGCACAAGTACTAGTAGTTAAAGTCCTTAAGCATTTGGGGAAGTTTAGGGCACATTATGCCCTTGAAAAGGGGTTTACGGCCCAAGGGAGTTCCTTGGCCGTAAACTACTAGAACTTGTGTTTCTTGGATGCTTTTTGGCCTATAAAGATCATACCCTAACTCCTAAACAAGTCTTCTAACAAGGAATCGGGACTAGGAAGCATTAAAGTTCCATTTTGGAGTTTACTCCCCAAGAACGATCTTGGGCGGTAAACTCCCGGATCTTGTAATCTAATCATGTTATTGATTTCAATAAGCATCTAACAAGATTTGAAACACATTTAGTAAAGTAGACTCACAATGTGGGATGAAAACCCGAAGATCCGTCAGAGAGAATATGGCTTTTCTCTATTTGGAATTGTGAATAATGAATTAATTTAATTCAGAAAACTATTTATAGTCCTTGAATATTTTGGCAGAAAATGTTTTTATTCCTGATGTTGGACTGTAACATTATGAAACTTGAAATGCCCAAGTTTCACAAAACCAGGAGTATCCACTCTCCTGATATTATCTAAAACGTAGACCCTAATGTACAAAAACTTGTTCGGAAAAGCTTGAAAATCACTGAAACTGAACTAGCTTCTATTGAATAGACGAGGTTCGTACAAATGGAAATTTCGGGTTGTCACAGCTGTCCATAACCTCTTTCCATTTAGCAGCCTCAGGGCCTGCCATGGCTTCTGTGTAGTTGCTAGGTTTATCCAGATTTACCAGTGTACTATCACTGATAAGAGTATCACCTTCCACAGTAATATGGAAACCATATTAATGCTCAGGTGCATTCCAAACTCGCATGGAATGCCTCAGAGGTACAGACTCATCAGTCGAATCAATGTGAGTTTCCTCCTCAGGTTGATTGCTAGGATTTGAGGTTCCTTCACCACTTGACTCTTGAAGTTCTTCAAAGTCAATTTTCCTCCCACTATTTCCTTGGCTCATGAACTCTCTTTCACGAAATACCCCTCTCCTTGCTACAAAGACCACATTCTCATTGGGTCTACAGAAGAGGTAACCAAAGGATTTCTGTGGGTAGCCGATGAAAATACACCTCTCACTTCGAGGTTCGAGCGTATCGTGAGTCTCGCATCTCACAAAAACCTCGCAAACCCCAAATCTTGATGTGGTCCAAGTTGGGAACTTTCCCAGTCCACATGTCATGAGATGTTTTGGAAACCTTCTTTGTAGGGACTAGATTAAGGATATGGGCGGCAGTCTCTAAGGCGTACCCCCAAAAAGAGATTGGTAGCGAAGCTTAACTCATCATAGAGTGAACCATGTCCAACAAGTTCCACTTACGCCTCTCAGCCACACCATTCAACTGTGGTGTCCTGGGAGGTGTCAATTGTGAGACAATCCCACACTCCTTAAGATAGTCGAGGAACTCTGTACTAAGATACTCACCACCTCAATCAGATCGAAGCATCTTAATGTTCCTGCCCAATTGATTTTCTACTTCCTGTTTAAACTCTTTAAACCTATCAAAAGTTTCTGACTTATGCTTGATTAAGTAGACATAACCATATCTACTATAATCATAAGTAAAATTTAGGGAGTAGCGATTAACATCCCTTGTGGCAGTTTTGAAGGGTCCACATACATCGGTATGTATAAGGTCCAACAAACCCTCACCTCTTTCACAAGAACCAGTGAAGGGTGATTTTGTCATTTTTCCAAGCAAACAAGATTCACAACTATCATCTGAATTTAGGTTAAATGACTCCAAAACTCCATCCTTTTGGAGTTGGCCTATCCATTTTTTGTTTACATGTCCAAGACGACAATGCCACAATGATGCTTTATCCAAGCTAGTAGAAGAATGAATACACAATACATTATTTCCTAGGTTATCTACAACCGAGACAGTTTCATAGACACCATCACAAGGTAATGCTTTAAAATAAAGAACATTATTAAAGAAAGCATTAATACTACCAATTTCATTATCAAAAGAAAAGGTAAACCCCTGTTTGTACAAACTATGAAAGGAAATAATATTCCTCGCCATTTCAGACGAGTAAACACATTTAGTCAAATCTAACTTTAACCCGCTATCTAGCAACAAAGTATAAACTCCAATCGTGGTAACAGGTGTTACCTTCTTGTTCCCCATGATTAAGATTATCTTTCCGTGCTCCACATCCTCACTTCTTCTTAGGCCCTACAAATCACAACATAAGTGAATACCACAACCTGTATCAAGAACCCAAGAATTAGAGTATGGTAAGTTATTAGACAATATAGTGTAAATACCTGCATGGGATGGTTTCACTTTCCCATCCTTGACATCCTGCAAGTACTTTGGGCAGTTTCGCTTCCAGTGCCCCTTGTTCTGGCAATAGAAGCAATCAGCATCCTTAGGGATGGCAGAAGGAGTAACAGAACCACCTTTGGTTCCACTTGACGAGGATCCATCAAGAGACTTTCCCTTGGTACCCTTCGAACAGATCTTCCTCTTCTTCCCTTTGCCTTGCCCGATAGCCAAAACAGAGGTAGTTGTAGGAGTAGGAGTAGTAACAACCGACTTACCTTTAAGACCACTTTCGGCGGTCTTTAGAAGTCCTTGAAGCTTGCTGAGTGTAACTTCCTCCTTGTTCACGTGGTATGTCATGCAGAATTGATCATAACATGAAGGTTAGGAGTGCTAGATGATGTCAATTGCCAACTCCTCAGGGAAGTTCACATTCAATTTATGCATGTGGTCCACATACCTTTGCATTTTTTGCGTGTGGCCCGTGATGGGTTCACCATCCTTCATTTGGGTTGTATCATGGAGGAGATGATTTAATATCACTCTTGACGAGCACTCTGATGGTAGCGGTCCATCAAATCTCGGTGCATCTCAAAAGGATAGTAGTCCTCATAGGACTTTTAGAGCTTGGCTGTCATAGTGGACATCATGATGCATACCACTTTTGTAGCATCTCTTTAATGTGCCTCATATGCAGCAACCTCCTCAGGAGTTGCGGTAGGCTCAAGATCCATAAGCTCCTTGTCGAGGACATATTCCTTGTCCTCATAACGAGAGACCATCATGATGTTCCGGATCCAATCCATAAAGTTGGAACCATCGAAGATGACTCTCCCACAAAGGTTTATGAGAGAGAAGTAGCCAGTAGGGTTAGAACCTGAACTATTGTTGGAAGACATCTGAAAAGAAGAAAGACAAGTTTAGATTAGATATATAGAGTCCTTAATAAAACACCCAAATGTAATATTAACGCTAGGACCCAACACAAGATATTATAACATAGAACAGGGATGTCGTAATCTAAGCTATAATATATTTGAAGGTAGGTGAATGACGATTCACAAATTTCCACCATGAAAATGAAATGAATTATTAGGTTTAATTGGTTTGAAACTCCTAGATTCTTTTGAGATTCATTGAACTTTTCAATGGCATGTTTCAATCTCGAGTGTGCCCTTTAAGTTTTATGACTGGGATGCCGATGATCACAAAACAAGGTGTGAATAACCATGCAAATCCACTTGCTACCGTTAATATTATCACCTAATCGATGTGTCGGTTACCCACACATGCTCCACCGATCTATCATAAACATTAAGTCCCCCTTTGTTATCCTTACTAGTCCAACTTAGTGTGTCGGTTAGCCACACACGCTCCACCAACGACTTCGTAAGGTACAAAGTGTGAATTTCATGGGTTAACACCATTTTCACATTTTCCTAAAGTAACTAAGATTGGGAATTCCTAAAACATTTAGTTACTTTATAATAATCATTATACTTTTAATGAAAATTAAAGTCATTGTCCTACTCCTTCAGCTAACGACCCTCCACCGATCAAGGAAGCGGTGGGTGAGAGTGGACAACCATTAAATTGTCATTTTATAGGCAACAACCTTATACCCCCCTTGTAGATCGGCTTTGTGAATGAGGCCTACTAACGGTAAAAGGACTTTATCTTATACATACATACATACATATATATATATATATATATATATATATATATATATATATATATATATATATAAAGCATTAATCTTATAATAGTATAAGGGTTGAATTTCAACTTTTAAAATCCTAAGGGTTGGAATCTAAAGTGTATGTGTCTTTACAAATTCCAAAACTTGAGGGAAACTTTTGAAACTCTTCAAAACTTTTCATTTCATAACATATGAGTTAAGGGTTCATAAAAGCGAACACTCTTCATTTTTATGTAACTTATGTGTTTAAATGTTCATTAACAGAGGTGACCTTTGGAAATCCATAACTTGAGTACAAATTATGGATTTCATTAAACCACATAATTGATCAAGAATTAATCATTAAACAATTTAGCAAGTAATTCCTATGATCTAACAATATCTCATAAGAACATGAATATCCATATCAAAATTTCAAGAACATATGAACAAATATAAACATGGAATTTTGATATTGGCCATTGTAAATGGATTAGAACAACCATTACACCATCTAAAACAGATTTGAAAACATCAAAACAGTTTAGGGTAATGTTTCTAGTCCATTTCCAGCAACAAAAGTCGAAAAACTGCATTTTGTGCCTCCTACTGGTCGAGTGCACAAACCTACTCGACGAGTAGGATGAATTTGTGCTTGGACTCGTCGACTCCCCCCATGGACTCGGCGAGTCCACTGCCCAGACAACTCAATTTTGGCGACTTTTCAACAGTTTGCATAAATTATTCAAGAAAACAATCCTAAGCTCCGATACCACTGTTGGGTTTTGAGCAATCTAACACTCCTAAGGTGTTCATGCAACCCTAAAACCTTGGATCTATGTTTTACTAAGAATACATGCAACTTTGTTTTTCCAAGGTTCATAACCTACCTAGCATGGCATGGGGAACATTAAACATAATGGCTAGAAGAATTACATACCTTTCAACTTGTGAGTTGATTCCATGGTGTTTGAGAGCCTAGCACCAATAATGTGAATGCCTCAAATGGAAATCACAAATCACCACAAACTTGGAAAAACCTTATGAGAGTGTATGTAGCTTATAGAAATCGGCCACCACTTCTAACACACACAACTAGTTCCATTTCAAGCATCACAAGCTCCTTTATATAGTGTGGAGGATTAGGGTTACATCCATGTAAACCCTAATACCCATGACTCTTCCTTTCCAAGTATCCATGGGTTAAAAGCTCCATGGACTCCCATGCATGCCAAGCCCATTCCAAATAAGTATTAGCCCACACTTATATAAATACAAGAGCCCATATTTAATTAGTCACCTTATTGATCACCAAATTAATTCTAAATTAATCTATGATCGCTACTAATTAAATTATATGATTTCATATTAATATATTATAACTTATAATATATTAACAAATCATATACATACATTTCTCAAAAGGTTTAACCATAAATAGTTCTGGTGAAGTGCAACCCAAATGGACCATGCCGGGTCGGGTCAATTATATACCAAATAAACTTATGGACTTACACACCTTATCCAACAATAATGAGCTCATTGTCCAACATCTTCCTGCCGTGAAGACAAGTCATGCATTACTTAGCACGTACATCTAATGGCAACTTCCTCTACATCCCCTCCCCCCCCCCCCCCGCCTGTCTTGACCAAATCTTGAACTAAAGTCTCGCATACCCGAACCACAGATCCTTATGACCCATTCTTCTGAAACTATAACATCCTAAATATCACAATAAATTTTTTTAATTTTTAACTTAAAAGAAACCATTGTTTCCAACCAAAACTATATCAAATCAAGTATCAAATAAAACTATCCCCAAGATCCATGTATCATAAATTCTCCCTAAACATATCATCAAAGGATGTATACGATCACGCCTTCGCCTTTCCCTAGTCATCCGAAGTACCTGCAACATAAAACTGAAACTGTAAGCCAACACTTAGTGAGTTCCCCCAAAGTACCACATAGCACAACAAAAAATATATACAACATGCATGTTAGATACACAACCTCCCGATTGGCATACCTGATGGGTTTTGTACAAACAATCCTATGTGTGCATGCAACCCTAGATTTGGAACTATGTTTTCACTATTAAATACACAACATTATAAACACATGAAGAACCCTAGCATACTCCTAGTATTTTCGAAATTCACATAGAAAGATAGATCACATACCTCTTGTTGTTATATTGCAATAACAACTCAAATCATTGAACCCTAAGTCTTGAAAGCAAGTACCACAAGTGTAGTACCTCTAATGGCTCACAAACACCACAAGCAAATGGATAGGCAATAGAGAGAGAAGAGAGGAGGTAGAAATGGCTCTAGGAACCCTAGGGATTAAGTGGTACGATTTCTATGGCCTTTGGGGTCTTTATATAGGGTAGAGATTAGGGTTTCAGTCCTTATCCTTATCTAGTTGCTTGCCCACCAAGTAACCATAAGATAAGCCTTGATAACCTTTATCCTCGGACGATTTCAAAGATTCCTTATCCCTTGAATTCGTCCAATCTATATCTAGGGTAACCATTGCCCTACATTGCAACTATCATATAATTACAATTCAGCCCCTCTAGTTTAATTAATTACACTTGATCACAAAATTAATTCTTAATTAATTATTGACCAATATTAATTAAACAAATATGATTTCTCCTTTAATATATTATTCTTATAATATATTAATAAATCATAATAACCTCTTTCTCTATTTATTTCGCCAGTCAAGTTGCTTTGGTGAAGGCAACCCAAAAGGACTATGCACAACCGAGTCAAGTACTTACCAAATATGGTTACGGGCTTAGACACTAATCCAACAGTCTCCCACTTGGATAAGTCTAGTAACCACAAATGAAAGTACAACTCAATTAGCAATCATAGCTCTCAAAGACGATGTCAAACTCTGATCTTATCAGTAACTAGTCTTTTAGATAAGGGATCGTATAGTCCTCTGTTTAGATATCATGCGGACAATCTCATGAAACGTGGTCATACTTATTGTCCAGCAGTTTGTTTCTCGATCTCAAATTCATTTGACATAGAACTTAATCAAACACATCAATTCAGTCCTGACCGGGCCTGGCACATAAGCCAAATCAAATCATCAAGGGGCCCTGATATCGCTTTTGCCCTCTTAGGATAAAAGTAATTGATAAACTTCGACTTATATGAATTCACTATTCACTAATCAATTATACACAACAATGCATTTTATGACAACAATTTACTGATGCGGTTTCGCATTATCAATGCACAATTAATTAGTAAACAATAAACCATATATCTTGGTTTTAAGACCATATGATATTATCATCCTGCGATCACTTGTGGTACATTCCATAAAGTGATTCTAGCAAGCACGGGTTTATTCCAATGCTCAGACCTTTTTTTCATATGCACTCATGAATGTTGTAACAAACTTTTGTAATGTCTAATACCTTTCAGACAATCTACACACGAATTCATGACAGTCTTCATTCATACCGACTTCCAACATATGAACGACTATTGACCATTTGAATGATTCGATTATTCTTAATAAACTCAATCATTCTGGAAGTTAAAACATGGAAAGTGAAACGATAGCTAAACAATTAACATAAGACAGAAACCATTAAATAACATTCCTTTATTTCATCATCTAATGTCAATTACATTTAACTATTAAAAGTTTCCAAACTATCTAATCCAAACTAATATCGTCCTTTAGCCCAATGCTCCTAGCGTGCTGCAAGTGCTTAACCCTACTCAGTCCCTTTGTAAGAGGATATGTTGGGATATCCTCTTAACTATGAGGTGTCCTTCTTCTCCTCGATATCTAATAAAGTGATATTTCCGTCGATATGTCGACATCTACATGAACCCTTGGTTCCTTGGTTAAGGCAACCACTCCTTCATTATCACAGAAAATTTCCATAGGCTCCTTTATGGCAGGTACAACCCCAAGGTCTCCAATGAAGTTCTTCAACCATATCGCCTCCTTTGATGCTTCGCTCGCTGCAATGTACTCGGATTCGTACGTTGAATCAACTATGGTTTCTTGCTTGGAACTTTTCCAAGTCACTGCTCCTCCATTAAGGGTAAAGACCCAGCTCGACTATGAACGATAGTTGTCTCTGTCGGTCTGGAAGTTGGCGTCACTATACCCCCGCACCTTTAAGTCATCACTCCCTCCGAGGACCAATAACCATTCCTTGGTCCTCCGAAGCTACTTAAGGATATTCTTAACCACGGTCCAATGCGCTCTGCCAGGGTTCCCTTGATATCTACTGACCATGCTCAAAGCAAAGGCCACATCAGAGCGAGTACAAGTCATAGCATATATGATTGAGCCAACTGCGAGGCGTAAGGTACTCGGCTCATCTCTTCTATCTCAGCTTCGGTACTCGAACTTTGAGTCTTACTCAACTTGGCATTACTTTGTATTGGTAATTCTCCCTTCTTCGAGTTTTCCATACTAAAACGTTTTAGTACTTTATCCAAGTGAGTATTCTAACTAAGTCCTATTAGTCTCTTACTTCTCTCTCTCACTATCCTTATTCCCAAAATATAGGAAGTTTCTCCGAGGTCCTTCATAGCGAAGCACTTCCCGAGCCAGGACTTAACCTCCTGCAGAGTCGAGATGTCGTTTCCTATAAGTAGTATGTCATCGACATACAAAACGAGGAAGATAACTATACTCCCACTGGCCTTGACATATAAACATGATTCATCTTCACTTTGTACAAATCTAAACTCTTTGACTTTCTCATCAAAGCAAAGATTCCATCTGCGAGATGCTTGCTTAAGTCCATAAATGGACTTCTCAAGCTTGCACACTCTATTGGGATGCTTCGTATCGACAAAACCCTCTGGCTGAGCCATGTAAACATCCTTAGCCAACTTCCCATTAAGGAAAGAGGTCTTGACATCCATCTGCCATATCTCATAATCATGAAATGCAGCAATGTCTAGCATCACCCTAATAGACTTTATTTTAGCAACTGGTGAGAAGATCTCATCATAGTCAACTCCAGGAGTTTGAGTAAAGCCCTTCACAACCAATCGCGCCTTATATATGTGCACATTCCCATACACGTCGTTCTTCTTCTTGAAGATCCATTTGCACCCAATCGTCTTACGTCCAGGCACATTGTCAATTAAATTCCAAACTTGGTTGTCATACATGGACTGAATCTTGCTGTCCATCGCCTCTTTCCATTTTGCAGACTTTGGGCCTGCCATGGCTTCCTTATAGTTATTAGTTTCATCAAGATTTATTAGTGTACCATCACTAATATACGTGTCCCCTTCGGTAGTAATATGAAAACCATAAAACTGGGGTTGAACTCTAACTCTTTCGGAATGTCTAAGAGGTAAGGACTCGTCAATCGGTTCAACCGGAGTTTCCTCCTTGGGTTGAGCGCCAGCGATAGAGGTTCCTTCATCACTCGACTCTTGAATCTCTTCAAGATCGATTTGCCTCCCACTGTCTCCTTGGCTTGTGAGTTCTCGCTCTAGGAAAACCCCTATCCTCGCAAAGAAGACAACATTGTCACTCGGTCTATAGAAGAGATATCAAAAGGATTTATGTGCGTAGCCGATGAAAATACATCACTCAGTATAAGGTTCAAGCTTGCCGTGAGTCTATCATCTTAGGAAAGCCTCGCAACCCCAAACCTTGATATGTGCCAACGAGGGAGCTTTCCCTGTCCACATCTCGTGAGGTGTTTTGGCAACCTTCTTTGTAGGGACTCGGTTAAGGATATGGGTGGTAGTCTCTATGGCATATCCCCAAAATAAGATAGGTAGTGAAGCATGAATCATCATGGAATGAACCATGTCCAACAAAGTTCAATTACGCCTCTTTGCGACACCATTCAACTATGGTGTCCTAGGTGGCGTCAATTGCAAAACTATTCTGCATTCGTTGAGATAGTCGTGGAACTCAAGACTTACGTACTGTCCTCCTTGATCGGATCGAAGCATCTTGATTTTCTTGCCCAATTGATTCTCCACTTCTTGTTTGAACTCTTTGAACTTTTCAAATGTTTCTGACTTGTGCTTGATTAAGTAAATATACCCATATCTACTATAATCATCTGTGAAAGTCACATAGAAGTGGTTTGCATCCCTTGTGGTGGATCTAAAGGGCCCACATACATCGGTGTGTATGAGATCCAATAAACCTCACCCCTCTCACAAGTGCCAGTGAAGGGTGACTTTGTCATCTTTCCAAGTAAACAAGACTCGCACGTGTCATCTTTCCTAAGGTCGAATGACTCCAACACTCCATCCTTTTGGATTTGGGCTATGCGCTTCTTGTTGACATGTCCAAGACGACAATGCCACAAGCATGCTTTATCCATGCTATTGGAAGAATCCACACACAATACATCATTCCCTAGGTTATCTACAACCATAACAGTTTCATAAATTCCATTAAAAGGCAATGCTTCAAAATATAAACACCATTTAGATAAGCATAAATCGAACCATTCTCATTATTAAACGAATATCTAAATCCTTGTCTAAACAAACCATGAAATGAAATGATGTTTCTTGCCATATCTGGCGAGTAGCAAATATTATTTAATTCTAAACCTAATCCATTACTAAGCACTAGAGAATACACTCCAATCTTGGTGACAGGCGACGATTTTCTTTTCCCCATGATTAGATTTATTCATCCACGCTCCACATCCCTATTTCTTCTTAGTCCCTGCAAATCAAAACATACGTGATAACCACATCCTATATCAAGAACCCAATAAATAGCATGCGATGAATCATTAGATTTAATTGTGTAAATACTGGCGAAAGATGGCTTGATCTTCCCATCCTTGATGGCTTGCAGATATTCCGGGCATCTTCTCTTCCAATGCCCTATTTTGTGGCAGTGGTGGCACTCTGCCTCCTTTGGGTTCGAGTTGGGCTTGGTGGGACCAACTTTGGTCCCACTAGAAGAGGAACCATCTTGGAACTTTCCCTTGTGGTGGCTCTTTGAAGGAGCCTTCCTCTTCTTGCTCCTCCCTTGCCCAATAGCCAAAACAGGAGCAGCGGGTGGAGTGGGAGTTAATGCAACAGACTTGTCCTTGAGGTTGCTCTCAGCAATCCTTAGGAGCCCTTGGAGTTTACTTAGGGTGACCTCTTCCTTGTTCATGTGGTAGGTCATCCTAAGTTGGTTGTAGCACGAGGGAAAGGAGTGAAGAACGATGTCTATTGCCAAATCTTCCCTAAAGTTAACATTTAACATGCGAAGACGATCAACATACCTTTGCATCTTTTGCAAGTGCACGGTTAGAGACTCTCCACTTCCCATCTTAATGGTGATCATGTTCGTGATGATCTCATAATGCTCTTGCCTTGCGCTTTGGTGGTATCTCTCCATTAAGTCTTGATGCATTTCGTACGGATACATGTCCTCATAGGACTTTTGGAGTTCGGGGATCATTGTGGCTAGCATAATGCAATGAACTTTTGTCGCATCATGCTCATGGGTCTCAAAGACAGCCATTTCAACGGGAGTAGCGATTTCCTGATTGATCTTTTCAAGCTTCTCGTCGAGGACATACTCTTTGTCCTCATAGCGAGCGATCATGCGAATGTATCTTATCCATTCGCTAGAGTTTGATCCATCAAATGTCACCTTTTGACATAGGCTCATTAGCGAGAATGAGGTAGAAGTAGTATTGTTTACGTTAGACATCTACAAATAGAAAGGAACAAAGTTTGATTAGAATTAAATCCCTAATTAAAGACCCAAAATGGAAAATTAGGGCTAGGACCCAACAACATTATTTACACATTAGAAAAGGGATGTCGTAATCCAACATTCAAATATTTTGTAGGTAAGTGCATGACGATTCACTAATTCTTCACCATGAAAAACATAATGCTCAAGTTTTAAATGTATTGAGAATTCCAAGATTTCCTTATAGATTCATTGAACTTTTCAATGGCATGTTTAAATCTCGATATGCCCCTCTCGTTTGTGACTGGGATGCCGAGGATCACAAAGTGGGTGTGAATAACCATGAAAATCTACATGGTGCCCTCATTGTTACAATCACCTATTCGATGTGCCGGCAAACCACACACGCCCTGTTGGGCTGCAAAGAGTTTTGATGTTGCGTCTTTTGGGCTCGTTAGATTAGCCTTTTATTCTCCGGTTTGGGCCTGTCCAACCGAGAGCCTTTTATGTATTGTATATAAGTTAATGCTTGCATGCATATTAGGTTAAGATTCTAGAGATTATCGATATAGCGATTAATCAAGAGTACAATATTTTCCAGTAATCGTTCTTGTAATCTTCCAATTCTTTACAGTTGATGTTCTTAATCGAGCTCTTCTAAGGATTTTATTTAATCATTCGACACGATTGATTCAAGCTGTTTTGTTCTTAATATTGCATTCTGCTTTGTTTTTAATATTGTGTTCTTGCTGTTTCATATTCATATACTTGTTCAAGATCTAATCGATCTTCATAGATTAAAAGTTGTTTTAATCTCATCAATTGGTATCAGAGCAGGAGGCTGTGTAATCGATACACATCTTTTCTGTGAAAAAGATTTCCATTAGGGTTTTCCGCAATCATCGATATTTATTGAGCCGTCATCTTAATTGACGTATCTTAGTATTTATTGTTTTGCCCTAATCTGCTTTATTACAAGTCTGATCTTTGAACAGGCTTTTACGATCATTATGGACGCAACGCAATCAAACCCTATTAATATTTCCAACAGCATCGGTTCGACGACAAAGATTCCAATCTTGTACACCCATGACTATGAAGTATGGGCGCATCATTTTGAAGATTACGTGATTGGATCGGAGGACAATGGTTTTCTCATATGGGAAGCCATCATCAATGGACCGTTTTCTCATTCTGCTACATCCAGAATCATTAAGACGCAAAAAGAGTACAACGATCTGCTTAAGGACGTGACGAATATTGCGCAAGATGAAAAAGATAAATTTCAGTGCAATATTAAGGCACTAAGGTTGATCAGATTCGCCCTTCAGTCCGATACATTCAGACTGGTCAGCTCATGCACTACGGCAAAGGAAGTGTGGGATAGACTTCGCGAACTGTATTCCACAGACGAAGATCTTGAACATTCTATCCAAACCTTGCTTCTATCTGAGTTTGGAGAATTCAAGCAAGGGGCCGAAGAAACAGTGACCCAGACGTTTGATCGCTTCAATCATCTTCTCAGCAAGATGATCAAACACGACATTGAAAGGAAGCTCATCGAACAAAAGGTTACTTTCTTGAACGGACTACGATCTGAATGGAGAGCAGTTGTTTCCACAGTCAAAGCCCATGAACAGTTTAAATCATATTCTTTGGCGAAACTGGTGGGTATTCTAAAGTCCCAAGAGAAGATTGTGGTTCAAGAGAAGAATGTTGTCTCAAGTCTTGGTTCGTTGGCCCTCCTATCCAAAAGTAAAGTTGTGGTGGAGGACGAAGAGCTCGACTTGGAAGAATATGACCTCTCAACTGAGGATTATGCCATGATGGTATCCAATCCTAAGAGGTTCATAAAGAAGAGATTCCCCAACAACAAAAACCGAAACTGGCAGGGGAGTTACAGCTCTGAAAAGGCGAACAATGAACCGAAGGCTGAGGAGCCCAAGAAGGAACCGAAGGCAGATGGCGATTCCGGAGTAAGCTGCTTCTACTATGGTGGCAAGAACCACTATGCTAAGGACTGTGTTCTTAAGAAGATGGCTGAAAAGGACGATGGAAAGGATGAGGAAGCCGTGCTGCAGAAGAGATTGGATGAGTTGAGAAAGAAAAAGTCTACCGCTAACCCTTCTATTAATGCTCTTATTGTGCAGGGTTCGGTTAATGACGATGAGTTCGGTAGCACTGAAGTTTGGTCTACTGACTCAGAAGACGAAGAAGTGAGGAAGCCTACTCATGGAAAGGCTTATATGGCTAAGGAGGAAAGCAGTGGTGGAAAATGTTTCATGGTGTCTGGCGTATCTCAGATGAGGGGATACAATACCGATGGAGGAAGCAATGGACCGAAGGTGCAGGAGGATATGTGCTTTACGGCCAAACCACTCAGCCAACAGTTCAATGAGCTCGATGAACTAATAAAGAAGGTACAATCTGCTTTTATTTCATCTAAAGTTCCATCATCCTCATATGAGAAAGAACTAAAAAACGTTAACACAAGAATTTCTCATTTAGATAGTAGCTTAACTCAAACTCGAGTCACCAATTCTAACCTGACTGATCAATTAAGCAGGGTGGCGTCGAAGAGTGAGGAGCGGCGTATGTGGATTGAGTTAAAAGAGTCGGAATTAGTTAAAGTTAAAGACGAAAACATTTATTTACAGAGAGACAATTTGAAATTGTTGAAACAACGAAATGTTTTTTGTTTAATAGCTAAACGTTTATATTCCAATATTACTCAACTTCACTTGGACTGTGAGATAGGCCAAAAGATTCATCGTATGATTTTGCCCTTCCTAGAATTTAAGGAGGATGAAATCGATGCCGAAGCTTATAATTGTGAGAGTGTGATATCGTCTGATGATGTCAACCCAACTTATAAAATTGGACTGGACAAAATTGAGTCCTTCATTAAGTCCAAAGACCACAAGGACATGCTCAAAAACCTCTTGGACGAAAATGACCGACTTAAACTGAGAACCGAAACCATACAAATGTTTGACTCTCTAAACGCCAAAGTAAGCTCAGAAAATAAAATCGATGTTGAAAATGCATCTGAGCTTAACGAGGACGAAAACATGAGTGAAATTTATGTAGAGGATACGGTTGACTGCTTAGAATTTGTTAAAAGCGAAACTGAAAACCACAAAAATCTTATTTCTGAAAATTCTGTGGAATTCGCTAGATTGTCCCAACAAAAGTCCCCGAAATTAGTAGAAAAGGCTGTTGTGTATCAAAAGGTCAGGACCACTCCAAATCAGGTATACAAGGTAACTGGAGTAACCGAACATCAAACAGCTGAACTCACAGCTATTGTTAACGAAGACAATGCTGATGGCTGTGATGAGTATTTCTGGGAAGCTCCTATTGATAATGGAAACGAAACCGTCGGCCTGTCTGAAAGAACCTCCTAGATGAAGAAAGGGAGGTACATACCTGAACCCTTGAACAAGCCCGATAATTTCAGTGAACCAAGCACCAGTGGTACCAAAGAAATTCCTCAAGAGGATGATCGTTTAGCAAAAGAAGACATTCCTTCAACACCTACAGCTCGAAGCGAAACTTCATCAGATACTCCTTCAACTTCCTCAGGGCAAACTGAATCTTCTTCAGATATTCCATCTGTTCCCTCTGCTCGAAGAACAACTCCTGAAGTTCAAAAGGAATCAGTCAAAGTGACAGCAAAAACAAGAGCGAACGTTCATCATCAACCTAAGCAGATGAGGGATAAAAAGATAGAAAGGAACCAAAGATACAGGAAAAATCTTTCTGAAAGGAAACAATTCTGGCACTCCCAGAACGCATACTATACACACAAGGACAAGAATCTGAAGTATGAAAAC
The DNA here is from genome assembly GCF_002870075.4 of Lactuca sativa. Taxonomy (NCBI): domain Eukaryota; kingdom Viridiplantae; phylum Streptophyta; class Magnoliopsida; order Asterales; family Asteraceae; genus Lactuca; species Lactuca sativa. The sequence continues at coordinate 83,103,565 of NC_056624.2, forward strand.
AATCCTGTACGAAAGCCTGAAAGTTCTTCCAACCGAAAGTCAAGGTTCGGTTCGCAAGAAGATAACAACCGAAAGTCAAGGTTCGGTTCTGAAAAGGATTTCAACCAAAACCGAAGGTTCGGTTCCAAGAACAACTCCAACCAAATGCAGAGGTTCGGCTCCGAAATCAAAAGAGAACAAGACTCGAAGGTTCGCCCCACCAACGATCAAAAGCAAAAGGGTCACCTAGAGTTATCAGCAAGGAAGACTTCTCCATCCAGATCCAAATCCTCTCTTCCTAATTCTTCTCGTTCTTCTACTTCCACTCATTCATCTCCATCTAGTTCCAGAACTAATCCCGCTTGCACTCAAAAACCTCATTCTTCAGCTGAACAGAAGGGAAAGCAGAAGGTCGATGAATCCAAATCTGAGTCCAAAACGAACATCCCTAATGTCAATAAAATAAAAGTCTTTACCATTAAAAAGAAAGATGAAACAACTCTAATTAAAAGAACATATCTAGTTGACATCTCTCTTACTATTCCTGTTCCCATGAAAAGCTCACATGGACCCAAGAAACTTTGGGTTCCTAAATCTGCTTAATTTTTGTAGGTTATATGTGACGAGCAGTTTGACGAAGAATGGTACATCGACAGTGGCTGCTCGCGTCACATGACAGGGAGGAAAGAGGAGCTCAGGGAATACAGATCTCTTGCAAATGGTGGCAACGTTAAGTTTGGAAATAACTCTTTCGGCACCATAAAGGGATACGGGATGATAACGAACGGTGATTTTACCATAAGGAAGGTGGCCTATGTGGAAGGACTTCAACACAACCTCATCAGTGTATCTCAGCTTGTTGGAGGTACAGGTCTCAAAGTTTCATTCGATGATGAAGGTTCTTAAATCATAGAGAAAAAGACAAAGAAAGTGATTCTGAAGTCAGAGCGAAAGGGTGAAATGTTTCCTCTGAACATGAAACCCATCAAAGGAAACCCAGCCATATGTCTGCTATCAAAAGCTCAATCCAACGAAAGCTGGTTGTGGCACCGAAGACTCTCTCATCTCAATTTCAAAGACATCAACCGACTTGTCACTGGAGGTCACGTTAGGGGTCTTCCATTGCTCAAGTTTGACAGAGAGCATTTATGTGCTGCATGCGAAATGGGAAAGCAGAGTCGTCAAAGTCACCCATCCGTAATTAACACAAAAGTTGTTGAACCACTCGAATTGCTTCATATCGATTTGTGTGGTCCTTCATCTATTGAAAGCATCGGTGGTAGCAAGTACATTCTTGTTATCGTTGATGACTTCTCTCGATTTACATGGGTGTTCTTTCTAAAGCTCAAATCTGAAGCGACTCAAAAGCTGAAAGTGTTTATCAAGCAAATTGAAGTCCAGCTCAAGAAGGTCGTTCGCAACATCAGGAGCGACAATGGTCTCAAATTCAAGAACAGGGAGTTTGAAGAGTTTCTTGCAGAAAAGGGAATTAGCCATAATTTCTCAGCTCCCTACACACCACAGCAGAACGGGATAGTCGAAAGACGAAACCGATCTCTTTGTGAAGCTGCCCGAACTATGTTAAGTTTCGCTTCCTTACCTCTTTATTTTTGGGCTGACGCTATTTCTGCTGCTTGTTATACACAAAACAGGTCCTATCTCAACAAGCGATTCACGCTCACACCATATGAGATATTAAACAATAGAAAGCCCAATGTGAAATTTTTCCACGTTTTTGGCTCAAGGTGTTTCATCTTTAACTCTAAAGAACACCGCAACAAGTTTGATGTCAAAGCCGACGAGGGAATTTTTCTGGGTTACTCACTCACATCCAAGGCGTACAGGGTCCTAAACAAACGATCAAGAAGGATTGAAGAGACATACTATGTGACCTTCGACGATAACTACGTCAAGAAGCTACAGGCCATAGATGACACTGCCGGGGAAATATTTCCTCAAACTGGCCAAGTCACAGTCTCAATCGCCAATTTGTACGAGAAATTTCTGGAACTCTTTGATGAACCGGAAAAAGCTTCTCTCTCCGAAGCAGGTGCAGCTGACAACAAAATAGATCATATGAAGCAGATTGTCGAAGATGCTGCAAGAAGAATGCATGAAGGAGAATCGCCCACTGATGACTCTCCAACCAACAATGCTTCAGTCGAGGGGGAGCCAAGTTCTCATGTCGAGGGGGAGCAAAGCTCTACAACTTCATCCGAAGGTCCTTCACCAACCGAAGGTACCTCTCCAACCGAAGGTGCCCCTCCAAACGAAGGTGCTTCAATGCCTGAAAGTCTAGCACCGCAAGAAACCCCTGAACCTCATGTTTCTCAAGACTCATCAATTGAGGGGGAGCATGATGATATGATGCTTGATTTTGATAGCCAATCTGAGCCCGAAGAGATGATCAATGCTGAACTATGTCCAACCTTCGACCCGAATTACCCTCCTCTCACAAAATGGACCAGAGATCATCCTATCTCTCAAGTAGTTGGTGATGTATCTGAAAAGGTTCTGACCCGATCTCAACTGAAGGCAAAACAGACATCCTTATTCTCAAAGGTAGAGTTTTGTATGTTTAACTCATTCGTATCAAAAGTTGAACCGAAGACAGTGAACACTGCCCTCGATCAATTTGATTGGGTTCAAGCAATGCAAGACGAACTGAACGAGTTCGAAAGGAACAAAGTCTGGCGCCTCATTCCAACTCCTCCAGACGCTTCGGTTGTTGGTCTTAAATGGGTTTTCAGAAACAAAATGGACAAGGAAGGTAATGTCATAAGGAACAAGGCTCGTCTGGTTGTCAAGGGATACTGTCAGGAGGAAGGGATAGATTACGAAGAGACGTTCGCTCCAGTAGCTAGGCTAGAATCGGTTAGAATATTTCTGGCCTATGCTGCTCACAAAAACTTTGAGGTTTTCCAAATGGACGTCAAGTGTGCATTTTTCAATGGAGAACTTGAAGAAACTGTGTATGTGGAGCAACCTCCTGGGTTCGTGAACGAAAAGTATCCAAATCATTGCTATATTCTGGATAAAGCTGTGTACGGCCTCAAACAAGCTCCGAGGGCCTGGTATGAAACGCTTACAAAATTTTTAAAGATGTCCAAATTCAAACAAGGTTCGGTTGACCCAACCTTCTTTCGCAAAAAGGAAGGTAACCACCTTATGATAGTTCAAATTTATGTCGATGACATCATCTTTGGCTCTACGAATCCCAGCTTAACAGCTGAATTCAGAAAGTTGATGGAGACTAAGTTTGAAATGAGCTCAATGGGTCCTATTAATTTTTTCCTTGGTTTAAATATAAGACAGGGACCCGAAGGCATCTTTATCAATCAGGAAGCTTACACGAAGACTCTCCTAGCAAAGTTTGGCATGATGGGAGACTTAAAAGTCAAAGTCCCAATGGCATTCGGCACCAAGCTTACCCCTTCTATAGACAAACCGGCTATCGACATCACGCTCTATCGTCAAATGATTGGCTCACTGATGTATCTAACTGCTAGCAGGCCTGATATCATGTTTTCTGTGTGTTATTGTGCTCGATTTCTGTAACAGCCCGGTATTTCAGGTATTGTTTTAAAACTATTTTTGGGGACATTTTAGGAAGGGACTCGGCGAGTTGGTGCCTGACTCGCCGAGTAGGACTACAGGGCTTGGTCGCGGATGCGCGACTGGACTCGACGAGTCCAGATAAGGACTTGGCGAGTCGACGCTGTTCAGCAGAAACCCTAGCCGTTTAGTTTGGAACGTATATAATGCCTCTTAGGCCGTCACTGTACGTTTTTTTGGCCGATTGTGAAGCACCTAGCATCTGTGGACGATTAGAGGAGAAGGGAAGGCTATTGGGGACCTTGAGGAGATTGTTAGGCAAGAAGAGGCAAGGTTTTGGTCAAAGGAAGATCAAGAGGATTGAGTTCTGAAGGTTGGGGACACAGAGATCACGTTCTCCAGGTAATCCTCGGCCCATTTCTGTTGTTTTGATGATGAGCACGAATTTAGGGTTTATGAAACCCATTTAGTGATTAGATAGGTTATAATGTTGTTACCAAGCGTTTAAATCCCAGTAATAGTATGCTTAGGGGTCCAGGAAGTCCCATGTGTATATATATATCGGAACCATGCGGATTACAGGAGGCAGTTGATCGACTGCATGGCATGGACTCGCCGAGTCCAATGATCAGACTCGGCGAGTAGCTTGAAGGCTCACTGGGACTCGCCGAGTTGTTCTTTAGACTCGGCGAGTGGAGTCGGGGTGGCCCCGCGATTCTTCCACGAGGATCTCGTCGAGTCAGGAGGGATACTCGACGGGTAGAAGGGGGAACAACAGGGAAGTTGGGGAGGACGTCTAGACTCGCCGAGTCGCCTTTGCACTCGACGAGTCCAGTCAAGTTGACCGTTGACCAGAGTTGACCTGCATGTAATTTCGTAGGGTCAGTTGTCTTGTTTGATAAGATTATTAATAAGGGTATGTGGCATTATAGGGAGTCTGCAGTTTGGCGGATTGAGTGCGAGTCGTTTCAAGAGTTCTAGCCTACATACTACGAGGTGAGTTTTCTCATTATACTCCACCCAGAAGGGTTTGACTGTGAGACCGGAAGGTCGTATATGATATGTGTTAATTATGTTATAAATAGGAAGATAGATGCTATGTAAGATATGTATGTTTATGTGGGCCGGAAGGCGACATATATTATGTGGCAGAAAGGTCAGGTATGATGTATGTGCTACGTGCTATGTGTGTTAAGTTAAATGTATTATGTGTTGTAAACCTACTATGGGCCGGAAGGCAATATGATACGGGCCGGAAGGCGATATGTCATGGGCCGGAAGGCAATTATGTTACGGGCCGGAAGGCAAAGTGTTGTGGACCGGATGGTCAGGGCCTGGAAAGGCGTATGTGTGTAAGTCGTATACTGGGGAACTCACTAACCATTTATGCTTACAAGTTGTATGTATGTGTTACAGGTACTAGCGAGGACCGTGGGAAGGCGCCGGCGTGACGCGTACACACTGCCATTGTTGGAGATCTTGGGGATCCTTTAAATTGTATTTTGAAATGAAATTTGGAATAAATACTATTGTTGAGTGAAATTGTTTTACTTTAAATGAAAATTTTATTTGAAAATTTGAGTTGTTACAATTGGTATCAGAGCCTTGGTTTGAGGGATTCGGGTGTACCTTCGGGTGTAACTGAACTCAAACCGAGGATTTGAGGAAAAATCTTTTAAAAGTAATAAAGACATACAATTTTATAAATGGTAAAGCGGTAAACAAGAACGGAGCAGTGTGTACGATCAGCCAGCGCCCGAACGGTAAAGATCCCCAGAATACCTTACAATGTTATGTTATGCACTGAATTATGAACTGTTGTGCATGCTAGAAGACTAGGGATACATGATAGGACTAGAATGGCCTGTTTTGCGATGCCTTAGTCTAGGGAGATTGCCTATATGAGATATTTGGTAGCGTGCAAGTAGATAGTGCATACTGGAGGTAGGGTGCTCATTATTCGGGGTTTGGGGAGGAAGATTTGGGACGAATACTGATACGGTGTGGTCGGTAGTATTGGGCCCGTACTACCGAAGACACCGGGTCGGTGGAAGACCCAAGTAAAAATCCCTGGATATCGGAGACTGAGTAGGGTGCGTTATCGAGTACAATTGTACTTGGTGGAGTCTCTGATAATTTTATGTTGTATTTCAGAGACATCATGGTTGTCACACGCAATGGGGCGAGTTCGAGCACTGTGAGTGACGAGGATCTTCGTCAGATGATCCAGGAGGAGGTGGCTGCAGCGATCCGGGCCGAGATCACGGAGATGTTTGGGTCTATTAAGACCACACTGATGGAGACATTCGAGGAGCGATACGCCGCACTGACTGAGGCTGCAGCTGCTGCCGCTACCGCAGCCGTGGCCGCTGCCAGGCCGCAAGGGGGCGATTCGTTGCTGTTCCGAGAATTCAGCAACACGAAACCCCCTGAGTTCGATGGGACACAGGATCTGATTGCGGCGATGAGGTGGATCGCCGACGTTGAGGGGTGCTTCTATACTTGCTCATGCCCGGAGCACCTGAGGGTACGGTTCGCCCTGAACCAGCTCCGACTGGGAGCGAAGGACTGGTGGAAGTTCGTGACGGCGAACTTCACTCTGGCGGAGATCACAGCGGTGACGTGGGAGAGGTTTACCGAGATGTTCAGGGACGAGTACGTTCCCCCGGTGGAGAGGGAACGATTGATTCAGGAGTTCTTGACCCTTAAACAGGGTACTGATTCCGTTGCAGTGGTCACACGGAAGTTTCATGAGAGGGCGGTGTTCTGCCCCGAGCTGGTATCTACAGAGCAGTCACGGATGAGCCGGTATTTGGGCGTGCTGGGGAGGGATATCCGGGAGTTTGTGTCAAACTCCACCTATCGTACTTTCACTGAGCTTCAGGCGAACGCCAGGAAGCGCGAGATCGAGTTGGAGACTCAGGTGAGGGGGGAGGCTGAGTCTCGGCAGGTGGAGCGGCGGCCGGCTCAGTCTCAGCTGGCAGCCAAGCGGATCAAGTCCGCTGATCCGAGGATGGGAGGTCCGAAGGGCCGCACTTGCGTGAAGTGCGGCAAGGGTCATGAGGGGGCGTGTCGAGCTGGTGGTTGCTACAAGTGTGGCAAGGAGGGACACATTGCCAGGGATTGCCCTAAGGGGTTTATGGTTTGCTTTCACTGCAACCAGACAGGCCATCGGAAGGCCGAGTGCCCGCAGCTTCGCCAGGGAGCTATACTTACTACCAGGACTACTGAGACCCGACCGGTGAAGGTCGAGGCCCCGAGGGCTCGCGGGAGAGCCTTTCAGCTGACTGCGGAGGAGGTTCGCGCTGCGCCCGATGTTGTGGCAGGTATGCTATCATTCATGTATTTACTTTAAAGTCGAAATGTTATGCTTATATTAATGTATGTGTAGGTACTTTTCTTGTGAACTCTATGCCTGCTCTAGTGTTATTTGATTCGGGTGCGAGTACATCTTTTGTATCGTTAGCTTTTAGTCAGCATATCGGCATTAGTCGTGAGCCGTTAAGTCGGCCTTTGGGCGTTTCTATTGCGGCCGAGAGGGTGGTTTGTGCTACGGAGGTTCTTCGGGGATGCGTGCTAGAGATTTTCGGGGTTGCGTTTCCGATTGACCTAATTCCTATTGCGATGGGGGATGTCTGTGTCATCATAGGCATGGACTGGTTGAGCCGATTCAGCGCCGTCATTGACTGCGAGCGTCAGCTAGTGACTATACGAGACCCTAGTGGGGGAGTTCTTACGGTATACGGCGAGGGTACCCGTTCGGGATCAGCTTTTTGTTCGGCTGCTAGGGCGAGGCAATGCCTACAGCAAGGATGTAAAGGTTTTGTGGCGTATGTGATGGATACGCGGGAGACTTCCGAGAGACCGAAGACAGTGGAGGAGCTTCCAGTGGTGCGCGAGTTTCTAGATGTTTTCCCTGAGGATTTGCCGGGAGTACCTCCTGCGAGACAGGTGGAGTTTGGTATCGATCTGGTTCCGGGGGCTGCGCCTATTGCGAAGGTGCCTTATCGTCTGGCACCTCCAGAGATGCAAGAGTTGTCCTCGCAACTCCAGGAGTTGCTGGGAAAGGGATTTATTCGGCCGAGTAGCTCGCCGTGGGGAGCACCGATTCTGTTCGTCAGGAAGAAGGATGGTTCACACCGGATGTGTATCGACTACCGGGAGTTGAACAAGGTGACGGTCAAGAACCGCTATCCGTTACCGAGAATCGATGATCTATTCGATCAGTTGCAAGGGGCATCTTGGTTTTCCAAGATCGATTTGAGATCAGGGTACCATCAGGTAAGAGTGCGGGATGAGGACGTCCAGAAGACAGCATTTAGGACGCGGTATGGGCATTACGAGTTCGTGGTGATGCCTTTTGGGCTCACCAATGCCCCGGCAGTGTTCATGGACCTCATGAACAGGGTATGCAGGCCGATGCTGGATCAGTCAGTGATTGTATTCATCGACGACATCCTGGTGTATTCGCGGTCTAGAGAGCAGCATGAAGGGCATTTGAGGGAGGTCCTTAAGGTACGGAGGTCGGAAAAGCTATATGCGAAATTCTCCAAATGTGACTTCTGGTTGCGGGAGGTCCAATTCCTGGGACATGTTGTTAATCAGGCAGGGATATTGGTTGATCCGGCCAAGGTGGAAGCAGTGATGAGTTGGGAGGCACCGAAGTCAGCTTCCGAGATCAAGAGTTTCCTTGGGTTGGCGGGGTACTATCGGAGGTTTATTAGAGACTTCTCCAAGATCGCGGTACCGCTCACTAGATTGACCCGGAAGGGTGTTACATTCTCATGGGGACCCGAGCAGCAGACTTCCTTCGAGACACTTCGTCAGAGACTGTGCGAAGCCCCGGTATTAGCTCTCCCGGAAGGGATGGAGGACTTTGTCGTATATTGCGACGCATCGATTTCGGGACTGGGTGCAGTGTTGATGCAGAGGGGCCATGTGATAGCTTATGCATCGAGGCAGCTGAAGCCTCACGAGGTGTGGTATCCCACGCATGACCTAGAGTTGGGGGCAGTAGTGTTCGCGCTCAAAATTTGGCGTCACTACCTGTACGGGGTTCGTTGTACTATATACACAGACCATAAGAGTTTGAAGTATTTAATGGATCAACCCAACCTAAATATGCGACAGAGGAGATGGTTGGACGTGGTTAAGGATTATGACTGTGAGATCCTATACCACCCAGGCAAGGCTAATGTGGTAGCGTATGTCTGAGGTTGACGGTGATGACTCCGGTATTAGATGCCATTCGTGGGGCACAGGCCGAGGTTGTGAGATCCGAGATGCAGAAGAAGGAGCGGGTCGTCGGGTTAATTTCAGAGTTCGTTAAAGATGGACGAGGACTTCTGACGTTTCAGGGTCGGATTTGGGTACCGTTTGTGGGCGGTACGCGTGCTACTTTGATGGAGGAGGCTCATAGATCGAAATTCTCGATCCATCCCGGTGCTACGAAGATGTATTTGGATCTGAGAAAGGAATATTGGTGGCCTTGCATGAAGAGAGACGTCGCTTGGTTCGTTGAGAGGTGTTTGACCTGCCGTAGGGTTAAAGCCGAGCACCAGAGACCGCATGGTAAGTTGCAGCCCTTGGAATTTCCTGAGTGGAAGTGGGAACTGATTACGATGGATTTCATCACCAAATTGCCGAGAACTGCTAGAGGAGTCGATGCAATTTGGGTGATTGTGGATAGGTTGACAAAGAGTGCACACTTCCTTGCCATTAGCGAAAGTTCATCAGCAGAGAAGTTGGCGGAGTTATACGTGAGAGAGATAGTATCTCGGCATGGAGTGCCGATCTCGATTGTTTCGGACCGCGATGTACGTTTCACTTCCAGGTTCTGGAAGAAATTCCATGAGGAGCTGGGTACTAAACTGCATTTTAGTACCGCATACCATCCCCAGACAGACGGTTAGAGCGAGCGGACGATTCAGACATTGGAAGACATGCTTAGAGCGTGTGTGTTAGACTTCGGGGGTAGCTGGGATGCGCATTTGCCTTTGGCTGAGTTTTCCTACAACAACAGCCATCATTCGAGCATTGGTATGCCACCTTTTGAGTTGTTGTATGGTAGGAGGTGTCGGACTCCCATTTGCTGGGGAGAGGTGGGACAGAGAGTGATGGGCAGTACAAAGATCGTACTTCAGACGACTGAGCAGATTCAGCAGGTTAGGCAGAGGTTATTGACCGCCCAGAGCCGACAGAAGAGTTATGCGGACAGACGCCAGTCCGAGCTCGAATTCCAGGTTGGCGACTTCGTCCTCCTAAAGGTTTCTCCTTGGAAAGGAATGATCCGGTTCAGAAAGAGGGGCAAGTTGGGGCCCCGGTTCATAGGTCCATTTCGTGTAATTGCAAGGGTAGGTCGGGTAGCTTATCGGTTGGAGTTGCCAGCAGAGTTGGGTCAGATTCACAATACCTTTCACGTATCACAGTTGAGGAAGTGTATAGCCGATGAATCGGCAGTGGTTCCGTTAGAGGATATTCAGGTGGATGCGAGCCTGAATTACACCGAGAGACCAGTAGCTATCAGGGATCGGAAGATCAAGGTTCTGCGAAACAAGGAGATACCTCTGGTGTTGATTCAGTGGCAACATCGGAGGGGATCGGAGATGACTTGGGAGCCGGAGCGTGAAATGCGGGAGCAACATCCGGAGTTATTCGCAGAGTGAGACTTCGAGGGCGAAGTCTAGTTCTAGTGGGGGAGAGTTGTAACAGCCCGGCATTTCAGGTATTGTTTTAAAACTATTTTTGGGGACATTTTAGGAAGGGACTCGGCGAGTTGGTGCCTGACTCGCCGAGTAGGACTACAGGGCTTGGTCGCGGATGCGCGACTGGACTCGACGAGTCCAGATAAGGACTCGGCGAGTCGACGCTGTTCAGCAGAAACCCTAGCCGTTTAGTTTGGAACGTATATAATGCCTCTTAGGCCGTCACTGTACATTTTTTTGGCCGATTGTGAAGCACCTAGCATCTGTGGACGATTAGAGGAGAAGGGAAGGCTATTGGGGACCTTGAGGAGATTGTTAGGCAAGAAGAGGCAAGGTTTTAGTCAAAGGAAGATCAAGAGGATTGAGTTCTGAAGGTTGGGGACACAGAGATCACGTTCTCCAGGTAATGCTCTGCCCATTTCTGTTGCTTTGATGATGAGCACGAATTTAGGGTTTATGAAACCCATTTAGTGATTAGATAGGTTATAATGTTGTTACCAAGCGTTTAAATCCCAGTATTAGTATGCTTAGGGGTCCAGGAAGTCCCATGTGTATATATATATCGGAACCATGCGGATTACAGGAGGCAGTTGATCGACTGCATGGCATGGACTCGCCGAGTCCAATGATCAGACTCGGCGAGTAGCTTGAAGGCTCACTGGGACTCGCCGAGTTGTTCTTTAGACTCGGCGAGTGGAGTCGGGGTGGCCCCGCGATTCTTCCACGAGGATCTCGTCGAGTCAGGAGGGATACTCGACGGGTAGAAGGGGGAACAACAGGGAAGTTGGGGAGGACGTCTAGACTCGCCGAGTTGCCTTTGCACTCGACGAGTCCGGTCAAGTTGACCGTTGACCAGAGTTGACCTGCATGTAATTTCGTAGGGTCAGTTGTCTTGTTTGATAAGATTATTAATAAGGGTATGTGGCATTATAGGGAGTCTGCAGTTTGGCGGATTGAGTGCGAGTCGTTTCAAGAGTTCTAGCCTACATACTACGAGGTGAGTTTTCTCACTATACTCCACCCGGAAGGGTTTGACTGTGAGACCGGAAGGTCGTATATGATATGTGTTAATTATGTTATAAATAGGAAGATAGATGCTATGTAAGATATGTATGTTTATGTGGGCCGGAAGGCGACATATATTATGTGGCAGAAAGGTCAGGTATGATGTATGTGCTACGTGCTATGTGTGTTAAGTTAAATGTATTATGTGTTGTAAACCTACTATGGGCCGGAAGGCAATATGATACGGGCCGGAAGGCGATATGTCATGGGCCGGAAGGCAATTATGTTACGGGCCGGAAGGCAAAGTGTTGTGGACCGGAAGGTCAGGGCCTGGAAAGGCGTATGTGTGTAAGTCGTATACTGGGGAACTCACTAACCATTTATGCTTACAAGTTGTATGTATGTGTTACAGGTACTAGCGAGGACCGTGGGAAGGCGCCGGCGTGACGCGTACACACTGCCATTGTTGGAGATCTTGGGGATCCTTTAAATTGTATTTTGAAATGAAATTTGGAATAAATACTATTGTTGAGTGAAATTGTTTTACTTTAAATGAAAATTTTATTTGAAAATTTGAGTTGTTACAATTTCAGGCTAACCCACGCGAACCTCACATGCTGGCAGTGAAGAACATCCTACGCTATCTCAAGCGAACCGCCTCCTTAGGTCTATGGTATCCATCCAATTCAGGCTTCTTCGTTCAAGCCTATTCTGATGCTGACCTTGGAGGATGTGGACTCGACCGCAAAAGCACAACTGGTGGCTGTCAATTTCTTGATGGGAAGTTGGTCAACTGGCAATCCAAGAAACAAACATGTGTGTCGCTGTCTACTGCTGAAGCGGAATACATTGCCGCTGCATCCTGCACATCACAAGTGATTTGGATCCAGAGTCAACTTCGAGACTATGGACTCCATATGAAGAAGATCCTGCTATATTGTGACTCTGAAAGTGCAATTAGGATCTGTCATAACCCGGTGCAACACTCTAAAACCAAACACATAGCACTGAGGTATCACTTCATCAAAGATCATGTGGAAGATGGAAATGTCGAAGTTCACTTCGTAAGAACCACTGATCAACTGGCTGACGTCTTTACCAAAGCTCTTCCAGAAGCATCGTTCAATAAAATATTGCAAGGGCTAGGAATGATGGAATCAGAGTCAGTACCTCACACTACCTCTCAATCTCAAACGTAAGAAGCGAAACCAACCGAACGTTCGGGTTCGGTTCAACCATTTCACTTGCTCATTACTTCAAAGGTAGTTTTTCTATGTTGTATATTTCTTGTGCAAAATTTGTTTTTCTTTATGTAAAAAGTTTTTTCATATTGCATATCTAAACTCCTTGGTTTCTTAAAAATTTTCCAAAACCGAAACCTCCAGAAGGTTCGGGTTCGGTTTTTCAAAATTTTCAAGAACCGAAACCAACCGAAGGTTCGGGTTCGGTTTTTCAAAATTTTCCTGAACCGAAGTCAACCGAAGGTTCGGGTTCGGTTTTTCAAAATTTTGTGCAACCGAAACCAACCGAACGTTCGGGTTCGGTTTTCCAAATTTTTCTACAACCAATTCCAACCGAACGTTCGGGTTCGGTTTTTCTTTTTCACCAAAGTTTTTTTTTTCTTTCGTATTTTTTTTCTTTTCACTCTTTTATTTTTATTATCTATCACAAATCCAAAAATATTTTTTTTAATCATATCAAAAATCCAAAAATGTTTTTATTGTGTGCTAATTTGTTTATGGGAATATATTCGATGCTTTACTTAAGTGTCCCTAGAAGCATGCTGCTGTATGTGTCCCAAGCCTCATAAGATTTTGAATAATAGCCTTCATGACCTGGTATACACAAACCTTGTCTTCCCAATAAGGCTAACTCATTTATTCTAATCGTGAGCTACCTCACTCTTTTCTCACATGAGTTCAGAGTCTCCTGCTTGGTCCTTTTGTTCGCAGCAGAGGTACTATGTCTTCTTTCACCATCTCCATTACATTTCTCCATTACATTCGTTTCATCACTGTAACCCTTAAGACTCTCAGAAACTACCACTGAGGTTTATGGTTACACAACATCTGTGTTAATGATCTTAGCTTCGTGCCACTACGAGCTGAGTGAAACCCAAAATTCAACACCAACGAATTGACGGTGACCAATTAACTTGATCAAGTATTCACCAATGAATTGACGAATGTACCTTCATGAAATATCAATTTCTTTTCTTTTTGCGTGGTTCCAATGAAATTGGTACACACCATGACATTTCTTCCCAAGGGATCCAGTTTTAAATTTTTATCTGAGATTTCATATTAATCCAAGCCACTACAAAATCAACTCAAACCTACTTGTTCAACAGACTACACCGGTCTCACAAGTACTTTGTTCACATTCGTTCTTATATCAAGAATTGCATTGTTGAATCAAAGCGAAACCACCATTAATTAGCCTAATTAAAAGAAGCCTTTCAACATTTCTTAATAAATGTTTGATCGTAATTCAACGGGATTCCACATTAACACTTTGAGGTTCTTCTGGACCTTGAAGGAAGAGATTCGTGCCCGGGATCATCAGTTTCGTGTCCTTATGGACATCACAGATTATCCTAAAAAGAGTTGCTTTACTTCTTTATTTTTTTTACACTCTTTGCACGAAAATCCAAGATTTTCAAAAATTCCGTTACTAATTATTTTACAGGCTGGATATTTACTGGATGGTTACAAATGAAGTTGTGGTCAAAAATAAGCCACGTGGATCATTAATTGGAAACAGCTGATTAAAAAGGGGAAAAGACAAAAAGTTGCTAACTCGGCGGGAGTTAAAAGGATAGAAATTCAAACGACGGTAAAAAGGAGGGCGCGTGAATTTGAAACGGCCGCGCTTTTTCTGACACTTGAGGACGCGTGTGCAATATCGAAGCGTCATATCTCTGAAGTTCCAGGCGCGTGTGGAAATGGAAACGATTTCTTTCTCTGAACCGGCGCTTATTGGGCGGCGTGATCCTAGGAATCTGACACTCTCTCTCCTACGTGATCATCGCACGTCCCAACTGTCACCAATCAGTCACTCCAAAAAACCCGTTTCGTATTTCCATAAGAGATTTGAAACGATTTTTCTCTCTCCTATCACCTACTATAAAAACCCATCAACACCACCTTTTACCTCTTTACTGCCCCATAATTTCCAAAGCAAAAATACTTCCAAACTCTCTCCCAGTTATCTTCTTCTCCAAACCTGCAACAATGACTGAATCCTCTTCCGTTCATGCTACTTCTCAGATTCTTCCAATCCGTCCTCAGCAGTGCCTCGTGATTGATCTCAACCCACTGGCGTATGATTCCTATATGTCGCCGGTCATCGAGTGTCTCAAATACTCCCAGCTTGCTCCTGCACTGTCACGGATTGAAACGGTGCCAATGGTGGCCTTATCTCAGGTCTACGCAACGGCTTAGTACGACAAGGCCGTCGACAGGGTCTTTTTCGAAGTGGCGGAACACAAGACGTCGATTTCTCGTCCCCGCTTCTGCACCATGCTTGGGTTTGCGGCGGACCCATCGCGTGTTCACCCGGAGACGATTCCGGTTGGTATGCTCTACAACATGTTCTACAACATGGGCTACACGGAAGTTCTTACCTCCGTCGCAAGGTTCAAGAAGTCCTGCCTACCGCCCCAGTGGAATGGGTTATTTACAGTTCTCTTCAAGGGACTGTCAGAAAGGAGCTCAGGATCGGATGGGGCCAGTCGTCTTTTCCTGACAATTATGTATAGGGTGTACAACGGGATCAATCTGGACTATGGATTTGTCCTTTGGCAACAACTGATTCAGAGCCTCTCTTCCTCTTCCCGACACTCCGAGGTGTCGCTGGCCCGGTTCTGGATCCTGATCACCAGATGGGCTATGGACAAGTTTAACGTTCCCACAGCCGACGGTGCACCGATGTCTTCTATTGGTACCTTTCATACCAAGAAGATCATCGTATCCGATGCCTCGAAATTCTCCTTCATTGGCTCTATCCCGGAGTCGATGTATGCTGATGTGCCAGCAGATAGCAGATTGATCAGAACTATCAAGGAGTTTCGCCAAACTGGTCCGAGGGAACTGACACCGGACATGCTGCGATCAATTCATGATGCCGACAAACCGGTGGCCAGGGGCAAAAAGGGTGACAAGGGAAAGCAAGTGTCCAAAGCTCCAAAGGGACCTTCTCCAAAGAAGCGCAAACAACAGAAACCTGCTTCATCCCCACAACCGAAAAGGAGGAAGACCCAACCGAAACGAAAGTTCCTCATACCCTCCTCTTCAAGCGAATCCGAAGGTGGGAGTTCGGACTCTGAGGGCTCACAAGGAGACGAATCTCCACAACGAGGCAACACACCCCCTCGGTCCCCAACCCCGGAGATGGAACCTCACCAATCCCCAGTTCCTTCCCCTCCACCCACAATACCTATTTCCATTCCCACCATAAACCCTACTATACCACCAACCTCATTCCCTATACCTCCACCCATATTCACCACATCAACCGAAACACCACCTGTAACCGAAACCCCTTCCGTAACCGAACCTCCACAAACCGAAACTCATACACCACCACCACCCGAAACTAACCCCCCACCCACTCAACCTGAACCAACCAAACCCACAACACCCCTAGCTTCACCACCACCTCAATCTCCAGAAGACGCCTCCGATGGCGATGATCAATACCTTGGTGGTGATCACATGAACTTTGATTCGGTCTACTATAGTCCGTTTCAAGTTCAGAGTGATGAGGAGGATGATGCTCCAGTGACAAAGAAGCATCTCCGCGAGCTTAACGAGAAGGTTGATCAACTTCTCGCCTCCTCTTCCAACCAGCAGTCATCCTTATCTGAAGCTGCCCTTCAGAAGATAGTTGATGCCTTCTCCAGGGCTCAACATGACTCAGTGGCCTCAACAACTGCTGCAATAGACGCCTCCACCCGAGCCTGTGAGGCGGCGACCAAAAAAGTCGATAAACTATTCTCCGACGCTTCTGACCAGCTGAAGTCTCTGCAGGAAAGCGCCAATGCCACAAAGACAACTCTGGAACCGATTGTTCAGCAATTGGCCAAGTTCGTCTCGACGGAGTTGACTTCGTTCGCTACCCTCCGACAAAATATAAGCGACGACAACTCGGCACTCCGTGCCTCCATCGATGCCCGCCTGGCAAAACTACAAGAGGATCTTGCGGCAGAGAACTCTCTGATGGACGTTCTGGCGAGTAAAACAACTGCCCTAAAGGTCAAGAGCACGCAGCTTTCCAACTCCGAACAACAATTGGAAGCTCTTCGATCCGAGAGGGAAGTCATAAATACGTGTGTTTCGGATGTCCACGCAGCTCTATCTAACATCCTGGAAGCACACGACCCCATCCTTAATCATTCGGTGAGGCGCACCCTCGCTGAAAAGCTCTCCCCGGCCGTGGACCTCTTAAGCAAAATCGAAGGTCTGCCGAGTTTCGTGTCCATTCCGAAACAAGGGGGAGATGAGAAGAAAGGATCGAAACCACCTCCGTCCTCCAAAGCTACTCACACAACCGAACCACCCCCAACTGGTCATGCCTCGGGTTCGGGTGTGAAGAACAAGGGCAAACACATAGCAGAGGATGAAGATGAAGATGAAGATGAAGACAAGAAGACCATTGCCGACTTGTTGAAACGGAAAAACAGTCGCAATGCTGAAGGCGATGCCAGTCGTGTGGCGCGTGAGGCTGAAGAAGCCGAACGAAAGCAAAAAGAAGCCCACGATCTCCTTGAGAGCCGAAAGTTGCTCTTCCCTGCCTGGACCAGGGATCGTTTGATAAAAGAGGCCATAGAAACTCCAAGCATACTATGGCTCGAGCCGGTGATATCGTTCGACTGCAACAACACCATCGATTCGCAGTTCGATATGCCACTGACTCGAAAGGCGTTCATCTTCCACGCCTTCTCCAACATTTTTGAAGTCCCGCATCCGAACGATGAGCTTGACAGGGAGCTCATTGACTTCTACCTGGAGGCCGCTCGCCCTCAATACCTTACATGGAGCGCCCAGAAGATTGTCAATGTTCGGGTGATGAAGCCTTTTGCCGTGGGGAGATTTACAAACGTCAAGTTCAAGCTTATCCGAGGATCTGCAAGAACTGCTCACATGATCTCTCTGGCAGATCTGCCCAATCTGAACCCTCATGATTGGATAGTCTTGTACAATATCCTGCTGACAAACGAAGCCGAATATGGTCCCATCTTAGACCATGTCAAAAGGATGCTGGCATGCTATATCATGGAGGTGGCCCTAATGGATCAGGAGGTTGCCACAGTTTTTAAGAAGAAACCGAAAGTCAAGCCTGTGGGATCGGCCAGTGATCTGAATCAAATGCAAATGGGCAAGATAGATTCGAGGCGAAACTCTGTGATGTTCACTAGAGCCGAAGGACAGAAATGTCTCTTCGCTTTAGCAGACAAACATCTTTACACTACAACTTGCTTGGAGCACATCTTATTCATCATCAAGCAATGTAAAGACAATTCGGCTGATGATATCAAGTACTTCAATGATATGATCAATTGGTACATCCGGTTTAGACAGACCATCCTTTCCATAACCAAGTGTCTGTTTAGCACCGTGAAGAAGAAGGTACCAGCTTCAGCCGCCGGCCCAAGTAGGAAGTGAAGGTCTCGCTCCAAATTGACGCAAAGGGGGAGATTGTTGGGCTGAAAAGAGTTTTGATGTTGCGTCTTTTGGGCTCATTAGATTAGCCTTTTATTCTCCGGTTTGGGCCTGTCCAACCGAGAGCCTTTTATGTATTGTATATAAGTTAATGCTTGCATGCATATTAGGTTAAGATTCTAGAGATTATCGATATAGCGATTAATCAAGAGTACAATATTTTCCAGTAATCGTTCTAGTAATCTTCCAATTCTTTACAGTTGATGTTCTTAATCGAGCTCTTCTAAGGATTTTATTTAATCATTCGACACGATTGATTCAAGCTGTTTTGTTCTTAATATTGCGTTCTGCTTTGTTTTTAATATTGTGTTCTTGCTGTTTCATATTCATATACTTGTTCAAGATCTAATCGATCTTCATAGATTAAAAGTTGTTTTAATCCCATCACGCCCCATCAAACTATGACAAACAATGAGTCACCCTTTTCCACCTTTGCTTAGAACCAATTAGTGTGCCGGTTAACTACACACGCTCCACTAACTTCTTAGCAAGGGTGCAAAGTGCAATTTCATGGGATTGCATTGCCTAAAGTAACTAGGATTGGGAATTTGTAAAAGCGTTTAGTTACTTTAC
Organism: Lactuca sativa; assembly: GCF_002870075.4. Lineage (NCBI taxonomy): Eukaryota > Viridiplantae > Streptophyta > Magnoliopsida > Asterales > Asteraceae > Lactuca > Lactuca sativa. The sequence goes on from NC_056624.2 coordinate 83,122,103, forward strand.
ATAGATTCATTATACTTATTAATGAAGAGAGGATTACCCTATTCTACCCATTCGGCTAACGACCCTCCACCAATCAAGGAAGCGGTAGGTAAGAGTGGATACCTATTAAATGGCCATTTTATAGGCCATAACCTTATACCCCCTTATAGATCGTCTTCGTGAATGAGGCCTACTAACGGTAAAACCATCATTTTAATTATATATATATATATATATATATATATATATATATATATATTAATCTTGTAATAATATAATAATAGTATAGGGTGTAGTGTAAACATTTCAAAAATACTAGGGTTTTAATCTCAATTTAAAATTTTCGAAATTTAATACCATTTAAATTAAAATTTTAAATATTAAAACTCTTGATTTAATAATTATCTTGAATTAAAATACTAATTTAAATTATTAAATCATAAGGGATTATTTAAATCATGAAGCATAATTACCAATTAAGCAATTAATTTATCCTAATCCTTTAATCCCTCTAAATTTCGAAAATCATGGATAGGATAATTCAAAATCTTTAATTACATTATCTAACCATTAAAGGATAATTACAAGATTTGGGATAATCCAAATCCCTAAAATTTAGGATCTTATCTTGGGGAGGAGGCTAATCTCGAAAATCCTAGGGTTTGCAAGCCCTAGATTTTGAAATCTTGGCACTAAAGGAAAGGATTTGAAAAATCCTTTCAAATTTTCGCAAATTAGATTTTAGGAACCCTAATCTTGAAAATATTGCCTCCTAGGGTTTATTGGCTATAAACCCTAATATGTCAAGTTCATACAATTGTATAATACTAATTGAAAACAAGTTAACCAAAGGCTCTGATACCACTGATGGGTTTTGTACAAACAATCCTATGTGTGGATGCAACCCTAGATTTGGATCTATGTTTTCACTATTAGATACACAACATTATGAACACATGAAAAAACCTAGCACGCTCCTAGTATTTTCTAAATTCACATAGAAAGATAGATCACATACATCTTGTTGTTATATTGCAATAACAACTCAAATCTTCAAACCCTAAGTCTTGAAAGCAAGTACCACAAGTGTAGTACCTCTGATGGCTCACAAACACCACAAGCAAATGGAGAGGTAACAAAGAGAGAAGAGAGGAGGTAGAAATCGGCTCTAAGAACCCTAGGGATCAAGTGGTACGATTTATATGGCCTTAGGAGTCCTTATATAGGGTATAGATTAGGGTTTCAATCGTTATCCTTATCTAGTTGCTTGCCCACCAAGTAACCATAAGATAAGCCTTGATAACCCTTATCCTTGGACGATTTCAAGGATTCCTTATCCCTTGAATTCGTCCAATCCATATCTAGGGTAACCATTGCCCTACTTTGCAACTATCATATAGTTACAATTTAGCCCCTTTAGTTTAATTAATTACACTTGATCACAAAAATGAATTCTTAATTAATTATTGACCAATATTAATTAAACAAATATGATTTATCCTTTAATATATTATTCTTATAATATATTAATAAATCATAATAACCTCTTTCCCTATTTATTTCTCCAGTCAAGTTGCTTTGGTGAAGGCAACCCAAAAGGACCATGCACAATCGGGTCAAGTACTTACCAAATATGGTTACGATCTTAGACACTAATCCAACAATACCCTGGTCCACAACATCCCGACTGCATTGCCTTGAAAATAACGTATTGGGTCTACAACCTCCCAGTTGGATTACCTTGGCCCACAACCTCTCGATCGGATTCTTGTGGCCCACAACCTCCCGGTTGCATGGGCCCGGGTTTGTTGACTGACCGCACAAAGCATTACAGTCTCAATTGAACCATATAATTTCGACATATGAAATATAATATATAATATATTCAAAAGACAGATAATCATATATCCAGGCAACATACTCATAGGCATATCTACCTATCAATCCCGTATAATAACATTCTATATAACATGACTCAGTTCTAACAGATTAATGCAACATAACAACATTCCCTAAACAAGCATACATAACTCAGTGGGACGACATTGGTGCCTTCGAACCATAAGTATAGTGAGTAAAACTCACCTCTCAATCTGAATAAGATCTCTGAATAGGATACATCTCCGAATGTTAGCTCAACCGATCACCTATTCATCAAGAAATGACAAATCTCAAATACCACTCAAAATACCCAAAATACCCTTAGTACTTGGTCAACCACTTTTCAAATTTCAAAGTCAACAAGTCGACTCAGCCAGTCGCCACGTCGTGGATAGCTCCAGCCACATCGTGGTGACTAGAGGACGAAACAGTCGTATGGCAGCCATCCACCACGTCGTGGTGACCATTCACCATGTCGCGGTGACTATTCAGACAAGCTTATTCCAATAAGCTATTAATCCATCGAACCAACCATTCAAACTTCCCATAATGCATTCTATCATCCATTGAACCATAAAAATTGTCTCTTTATAGACATTCATGTCCAATGCATGTCTTGAACTCAAACTAGGTTAAAATAGAATAAAAAGGGCCAAGATCATAAGCAAGAGATCAAAACTCTAAGAAATTCCAAATCCAACACTCCTAACTCCAAATGGACTACGGGGATCCATAAATATGAAAACTTTATGGAATTCCAACACCCCAATAAGTCCAAACATGAAGAATAAGACATAGAAACATAGATCTATGCACAAAGAACTAAAAAGCATGGAACTTGAGGACTTACAAACGTCTTGAAGATGCACAACAAGAAGATGAGAAGAGTCGCTTGCTAAATCCAAGCCCAAATGTCACCTTCTTCTTCTTCTAATACCCAAAAATCAAAACCAAAAGCTCAAAAAGCAAGTTGGAGGTTTGGGTTTGCTTGTAGGCTGAGGTTGAGCAACCCTACCTATCACACTCCGCTGAATAAGGGCACAAACCCCAGGGACTAGTGTTTATCATTAAACTGCCACCTCGCCAAGGTTATAGCCTGCCACGTCGTGGTGGTTATCTAAAATCCACGATTACAAAATGCTCTACCACATCTTGGTCATGCTCAACCATGTTGTGGCCACCCTAATTAAGATTTATACATGAAAGTTGATTTACACTTAGACTGAATGTCACAATTCTCCCCCACTTGAACTAGATCTCTGCCTTGGGTTCCAAGTCCACTCAGAACCCTTCTGATGCAGCCACTAAACCTTTATGAAGGACACCACCTTGTTGCGCAAGGACTTTGTCTTTCGATAAAAAGATCGCCACTGGTCTCTCAATATAATCTAGACAATCATCAACATGAAAATCATCCAAAGGAACAACCAGGGATTCATTAGCCACACACTTCGAAAGCTGCGAAGCGTGGAAGGTTTTGTGAACCTGAGTGAGCTCCTCCGGAAAATCTAGCCTATGAACCACCTTGCCAACCCTGGCAATCAATCGAAATGGCCCAATATACCGAGGAACTAACTTGCCCCTCTTCCTGAAGTGTATTACACCCTTCTAAGGTGATACCTTCAGCAAACCATGTCGCCAACCTAGAACTCCAACTCAGATTGATGCTTGTCGTCATATCTCTTCTTCCAACACTGAGCTCTCTGCAACATCTGTTTGATTTGATGAATAAGCTTTGTCATCTAAAGGACTACTTACGTCCCTCCCATAAACCTGTGACCAACCTCTCCCAGCACACTGGGGTACGACACTTCCTCTCATAGATGTGACAACCCAAAAATTTCCGTTAGTTTTAACGTCGAAATTAATTACGTCAAAAATTAGCCAAATTTATCCTGAAAATATTTTTAACCGGATATAAACCCGTTGGAGTATTTTAAATAATATTCGTCAAGCGAACCAAAATTTAGGCGGTATAATTTTAAAATTTGTCGTGATTAACGATAGTCGTGAAAAACCCGTTCGCGGTTGGTGTCAGGTGAACCCCAACAAGGCCATAAACTCCACCCTATATAAGGGTGGAGTGGGTTTCATTCCCACCTTTTCCCCACCTTAGACACTCTCTCTCTACTTTCTCTCTCTTAAAAACAGGTTTTGGTCAAAAATCGCCCCTTCGAGCTTCAAATCGGTAAGTTAACCTTCCTAGCTTGTTGTTTATCTAATCTAGCTTGCAAATTCGTGGCTTAATCATCCAAAAACCCCAAGAACAAGATTTTACAGTCTTGGGAGCATCCCAAAACTGTAAACCCCTTGGAAGATGGTTTTGATGCCCAAAAACCCTTCCAAACCACTTATGGAGCTTAGTTATGACGTAGGGGCATACATGAAAGGACTTAGAACATCAAAATCTTAGCAAATGGGGAGTAAACATGAGTTTATGGTCTAAGAACATCCTTAGACCGTAGACCCATCTGCATGCACCATAAACACCTTTTTGGGTGTTAAACTACCCCTCAAACACCTCCAAAAGCTTCCATGAGTGCCTAGAACCTTGTAATCCTTCGTTTGATGCACCAAAAACATGATTCACGGAATAAAATGAGTTTACTGCCATAAACTAATGTTTTTAAGGTACTAAACTCCCCAAGAACATCTTCATAGACCGTAAACACCTTTCCAAGGTGTTTAAGTGCCTTTAACACCTTCCTATGCTCATATAAGTGACTAGAACCTTGCGTGCATGAGTTAGAACCACCAAACAACAAAAGAAATGGGCAAAGATGATTTTACAACCGTAAACTCATGTGTTTACAGCCGTAAACTACTCAAGGAGTGGTCATGGACCGTAAACTCCCTAAAATGGTCCATTTGGAACCTAAACCACTTCCTATGCCCTAGAATTGAACGTAGCCTAATTCCATGAGTGAGATAAGACCTTGAAGCATCAAAGAACACACCACCCATGAGTTTATAGCCGTAAACTCATGGGGATAAGGTCTTAGGGCCGTAAACTCTATAAAGAGTTTACTCTTGAAAAGTAAACTCCCTATCTAGGCCATACACTCCCTTAGATGTTACCCGGGACACTCCTAGCACTTGACCAAAGTGTTTTCCGCTCATTAAGAAGCGTATATGTGTTTAATTAGTATTATAATTAAACTAATTGTATGTAAACATATGTCACCATATGTTAATAGGTCACTAAGCGTGTTCAAGTCTTTACTTGACACCGAGCACCCAACCAGCACCTCCGCCCGATCCACTTACAACAGGTGAGTTCATACCCTTGAATTAACCATTTAAATGTTTTTACATGCTTTTATGGGGGGGGGGGGAATACAAGTTAAAAACATGCCAGTTATCATATCAATCATATGTGATTAATAACCCGCATGCACAAGGATTTATTACACTGCCGGCTGTTTTACCAAGTATGGTACTATAAATGGTTTTCCAAAACGTCTTTACTTGTTTAAATCTTTTCTCAAATTGACTCTCGCGCTGTATGTTTTACTTCAAAACCAATTACGGCAATATTTTAAACAAAGGTTTTTCTTTACTCATATTTTTTTATCAAAGTTATATTCAAAACTTGTTTATGAAAGATTTTCAAGGATTTTTAAAGGTCTTCAAACTTATTTTACAAAAGGATATGAAGTCAGGATTTTCTTAAGTGTAAAGGTTTTCCAAAGTTTTCGTCAAAGTTTTCTTCCATTCTTATATGCTTCTACTTCGTTAAATGCTACTACTTCGTTAAGTGCTTCTACTTCTTAAAATCCTACTACTTCGTTAAGTACTTCTACTTCGTTAAATACTACTACTTTGTTAAGTATGTCACACCCCAAAACCAAGAACGGCGGAAACGTTCTGGGGCGGAGGACGTCATGTATAATATCACAACAATGTAAAGTAGTAAACAAGCAACAATATCATCCATTGCATTAATAATATAATTATTATACAAATGTGTTCTGTCAAATTTTGATAAACACTAAAGCATAAATCAAAATGAAAGATAACTCTTGAACAAGCTCCATCTTCCTTTCTCCTTGCATCGGTACCTGTCTATGATGACCTGAGGATACAAGTAATTTTTAAAGCGAGTATCACCTTTAAAGCTGGTGAGATCATAAGTATTTAGTGTCTTAATTTGTAAGTAAGTATTTGTATGTATGAATTTGTATGTAAGAATTTGTAAGTATATGAATTGTAAGTATTGAAAATGTTTGTAAAACAACTGTAAATGTTTGAAAAACCCTAGAAATCCCTATGATTCCGATTAGTAACAAAAGGAGTCTTCTACCAAGAATTAACTGTTCTTATGTAGTCTTTTACCAAGACCTATCTGTTCTGAATGTAGTCTTCTACCAAGACCTAACTGTTTTCAATGTTCGTGTCATGTAAAAGTGTGTAATTTTCCCTCGTATGTAACTATTATTAACAAAATATAGTTTTTACATTTATAGTTTAAGTGAATAGATCACTAAATATATGTACAGGGAAAATTAATGTAGTACTGTAGTGTAGTGCTGTAAAACTACCGTTGTACTAACTACCTTAAACCAGATTTATATTAAGGCATCATGTGATAAATTGCACCTTACTATCAACTAGTAACAACTACATAATGAATGGTCATAATAACGGAATGACGTTTGGCACCCGCAGACCTGCAGGTCCGGCTGTAGCTAGCAGCAATGTGTAGGATTGTCAATCCAGTATAGATCTATACGCAAACTCACGCTCTCCCTCCAAGAGACTCTGGCTACAACTCGAGTTATGACATTTAAGTCATGCTCCGATCTAAATCACAATAATTAGTGTATTCTTGTATATGTAATGTAATGAACTATTCTAGCTATAATGTACGTGCTCTCTTCCTAGCAAGTATAGTAATGTAATCATTCTAGTATAGTTGTATATGTTCTCTTCCTAGTATAGTTGTATATGGTCTCTTCTTAGTATAGTTGTATATGTAATGTACTATAATGTTCTAGAAAGTATTGACTCATGAATGAACTGACTCATTGTATGATATCGTGTTCTAGTAATTGTTCTAGTATCTTCCTAAACTACCCCTATGGTAGTTTACTAGTAATCTATCTGGTACGTATGAACATGGATGTATACCCTTGCTACCCAAGGGCATTGGATGAACTGGAAGGACCTTTTATGACTATATATGTACACATGATATATAACTAATATTTAAACAACATTCGGACGAGTACCCGATATCCCACGAGACCACATCTCAAGCGCGAAAAGGAAATAGGGTGGATTGCCTTCGTAAGTCATTTAAATATTTCTTATATAACTATACATATAGAGGCATTCAATTTATAATATAAAAGCATAAATAAGTTTTGTAAAACATTTGAACATAAATATTATTTTAAGGAATGATCGACTTGATGTCAATCTATAAACCAGTTTGAAGGCATAAGTTTGATAAAACAGTTTAAGTATAAAGAAACATTTGTTTGAAACACAATTGTAAATAAGTTTGAAATGTAATATACAGAGTAATATGTACAGTGTAATAAGGAGTTTAAAACATATAAAATGTTTATAAAAATCATTTGCAGGAAACTGTTTGGTAAAACGGCTAATGTGTAGCCAAATCGTTTGAATGTTGTATATTAATCACATGTGATTGATGTAATAACTAGCATAATTCTACTTATTAATCACATGTGATTGATATAATAAGTAGCATGATTCTACATGTATCCCCCCCCCATAAAACATTTTAAAATAGTTTAAAACATTAGTTAAGGGGTATGAACTCACCTGCGGTAAGTGACTGGAATTGAACGGACTGTTATCGTAAGGAAGGATCGGGTAAGTGCTTGGTGTCAAGTGAAGACTTAGACACACACAATGATCCTAATTACATATGAAAACATGTGTATATAAATAGTTAGTGATTAAAACACTAATTATACACGTGTAAACATTTAAACGCAAGGAAAACACTTTTGGTCAAATGCTAGGAGGCTAATGGGTTGCAACAAAGGTGTGCAATGCCCCTAATGGGAGTTTAAGGTCTAATGACCATATTCTTTGGAGTTTACAGCCCAGGGGAGTAAAATCCTGGCCGTAAACTCTCAACCAAGTCTCTAAATGAAGCTTAGAATTATTACAACTCATGTGGTGAATTGTTTCAAGGCTATAACAAGTGTTTGGGTGCCATATTAACTCCTTTAAGGAGTTTATGGCCTTGGGACCATATTCCCTTGGAGTTTACGGCCATAAACTCCCTTGGGAGGGTGGTTATGGTGTTTTCAAGTCTCAAACATTTCTAGGTAATGATCTATGTTGGGTTCTAGGCATAAGGAAGGAGTTAGGGTGTCATTTGACCCCTTTATAGGTGTTTACGGCCCAAGAGTTTGTCTTAGCCGTAAACCCATTTTTCCTTGTGATTCCTTATGTTTTATAGGCTATAAACACTTTAGAGTACTTGTCCTAAGTTAAGCCTAAGCCTTACGAAGTGTTTGTGGCATCAAAACACCCCTATTTAGAGTTTTCGGCCCATTAACCAATTGGCCATGTGTTTACGGCCGTGAACACCCCTAGGTGTTGGTATTTTGATTGCTTTGGGTCTTAGACACATGGAGTTCACGGCCCAAGAAGCTCCTTGGCCGGGAACTCACTTTCATCGATGTTTTGAAATGAGATCTGTGTCCTAAACATGAAATGAAGGTTTCTAGTTTGAGTTCTAAAGCTTTGAGGGTCATTGGAACCCTTTAGGACCTTAAAATGGAGTTTACTCCCCAAGTGTTCTTGGGTGGTAAACTCCCATATCTTGGGTTATCAATCCATTTTTGATGTTTTCTATTCTCTAATTTACTTACATACAAGCCTAAGTTAGTCACTTATCAAGGAAATGGGACTAGATAGTTCTTAAGCCACATTTTGGAGTTTACTCCCCAAGAACGTAATTGGGCGGTAAACTCCCGGATCTCACATATTTGACATGTAATCTATATTATTAAGCTTATAACAAGCATTATAAAACATCTAGAGAAGTGTACTCACGATTTGGGATGAAAACCTGAAGATCCGTGAGAGAGAATTTTGACTTTTCTCTAAATGGAATTCAACTAATGAACCAATTTGGTTCAGAATTCTATTTATAGTCCGGAGATATTTTTGACAGAAAATATTTTTATTCCTGGAACGAACTCTAGTGTCCTAGAGTATTGGAATAGCAGCGTTGCACAAAACCCTAGTGCATCCACTCTCCTAATATCTCCTTAAGTGTAAATCCTGAAAACTGCCAAACTTACACTCGGAGCCTGAATTTTCACTATAACTGTTCTACTTCTATTGGCTTGATATGGTTTGTTCAGAATGGAAATTTCGGGTTGTCACATCATCCCCCTGTTGAAGGGAATTTCGTCCCGAAATTAGAATTTAGGCAAGGAAGTATGCACGAATGATCGAGTCGTGAGGAGGAAACTTCCTAATCGATTGATTCTAGCGTACCTAAGTGAAATCGGGTTCTCGGTTGGAATCCCAACGAACCTTCACTAACTGGCGACGGCGTTGCTTCTTCCGCTTGACCTCTCGGTCGAGGGTCACTACGGTTCTAATACGAAGGTGAGGATCTTGGCGAGTGGACTTACAAGAGTCCTAACGGAAAGGTATGGTTTCACGATCGAAACGCGAAGAGTAGGATGTACGTTACTGAGTTCGCGGAGTAGGTCAAGTTTGTGCGAGGCACAGGACCGATTCTAATAAGAATCTCGGAGGTCCTAACTATCTTGGATTTAGCTTTACACGCTTTACGAAGCGTATTAAGCCGTTCCCGAGTGAGACTTCCTAAAGAATTTGGTCACTCACTTGGAATCTCCAAGGTTTCCTTTTCTTGATTAACTTCCCAGTCAATGGCCACCCATTGCTGGGTCAAAGTCGTACGGGTTTCTATAATTTGCGAGGAGTTCTGAATGAACTAAGTCGGTAGGTCGGTGAGACCTAGAATTTTGGCGAAAGACTGTCGGCGTCTCTGGTGTCGACAAGTGCTCATCGGCTTTGACAAATTGAAAGAGTACTCAAAATTTCCCACATTACTAACAGTGTGTCATAGAAATTTGACTCTTCAATTTCAAAACTCGCCTAGAGAACTTCACTAAAAGTTCCTCTGTAGGAATGTTGCCATGGGTTTTCTTCTTACTACGAGGGTAGATAAGTAAGCCATTACATGGAGAAATGAAGAAGTGATCCAAGTAACAAAGACGTACCCTATTCATTTAGCTCATGAAAACTATGGGCGTATTGGGCCTATCCGAAAGGTATCACTACGGACTCGAAGTGTCCGCATCGAATTCGAAAGTTAGTCTTCCGGACACCCTTCCATAACACTTGAACTGGTGATATTCGGATCTCAGATCCATTTCTGAAGGTAATTCTTTCCTTGCGTTTGCTCAACCATTTCATCTATGTGCGGAAGAGATAGCGATTTCTAATGAAAAATCTTGACGGAGTCCTCGATAACCGAGGCACATACGATGCAATCCGTTGATCTCTAGAAGAATATGACTTGGGTTCTCTAGGGTGAGAAACCTAGTCTTCTAATTCTATAGCTGTGTAGTTCGTTAAGTTGTTTGTACTGTTCTGGATCTCCGTGGGTGTTTAGACTATAGGGTGATTTGTTTACATGAGTCGCATTGGGTTCTATGTTTGTTTACATGACGATGTGATTACTCGTAGGCTTAGGCAGTTCTCCGTCCTGAAGTTCATATTAGAATTCATACATGGTTCACAATCACCATTTCATGTATACGAGTCGTATATAATTAAGATTGAAAAGGTAGTCGAATAACTGATTCTTCCTTACCCTCACATCCCAATGAGGAAAAGAGTTAAAGAGAAATCATCAATTCTAAACCTGTCGAACCTTGATTGTATTACACTCTTATTTATACATTCCTCAGTGATAGATCACCCGCATGAATCCTTGGATTGAACTTGACGTACTGCACGAGTCGTACTTCGGGGATTTCTTCGAAAAGAAAATAACTATGAGGTACTCCTGGCATGAGTACTTCGGTGTTTTGATGTGACGGCTTCGCTGGAAAAGTGATCAAGAAGAAAGAGATGTACGTATGAAGCTGTTTTTGTGAGGATCAAATTGAATCGAGTTGTATGATAATGTCGGAGTCATACTGAAACTTAAAAGCATTAGATTTGAACATAAGACATTTACAGACAAAACACAACCGTGCAACCATGAACAGAGTTACAGTACTTTAGATTTACCACAAGACTATTGCTGCGAATGAGATATACTACAAAAGACAAGTATACGCAGCACGAGAATCCCTATACAGACAGGATCTCGCAAAAGGTAAGACTCTAGTTGCATTAGTTCTAGATAGTTTATAAGTCTGTTACAACAACACGCCTAAGTTACATTTGATGTGGTTCCGGAGTAGGCTCTCCTGCAGCTGTGATCCTGAGAATCTTCCCATCAGCACCCGAGTTCTTTGCTATAGGGCAATCCTCCTTGGAGTGCCCTATCTCCCCGCATTGGTGTCATGACTGGCTAGTACTAGCTTTGGTGACGGGATTTCGGTGTTTAGCTAGTGTTATGTGGACACGAGTGCCTTCCTCGTTACTCCACTTTGAAAATTGCTTCTTAAATCGTTCGGCGTTATAACTAATCTTGTGTGTAGGGTTAGTCCCGACGAAAGGGACTTGAGTGATGGGTCGTGCCGGTGCTCCACAGCTACGAGCATGGTGCCCTATGTTTAGGCAATTGCAACATTGCATCTCATGGAAAGCCCCATGATGATGGAAACTACACTTATCACACTTCGGGAGTTTTCCCTCGTATGGCCTGCCCGGTACGGGGATGGCAGGGGTTTCCACTTGCTGCTGTTGTATAGCCAGCCTTTGGGATCTCTTGCGTTCTTTCCGGGCTTGACGCTTTCGTTTCTTGTTCTCTGCTTTTCGGCTTTGCGAGCCTGTGACTGTTACTGTTTGGCGGCTTCCTGGATGGATACCACGATTGGAAACTTCATTCCCATCAGCAGCATTGACTGTGCTGATAGCGCTATGGTGCGCAAGGACCACGGTTACGGCAGCCACCACTGCAGCTGTAACTGCTGTTTGAAAGGTAGCGGCGTCCATAGGAAAGGCGGAGGTTTTGCTGATCGACTGATTGCTTCCGGATGACGACATGATTCTGTAACACGAAAGATAAGGGTTTTGTGAGCGATTCTGGTTGACCCTTGATGTACTTAGATTTTTTATGTAAAGAGTACGACTATGTTCTTGAAAGTTTGACCTACATCTCTATGATGCAGTCCTAGTACTGAGTGGAGGTGTGTTCATGAAGGGTTGACCTACATCCCTATGATGCAGTCCTAGTAATGAAATGGAAGTATGATCGCGAAGGTTTGACCTACATCCCAATGATGCAGTCCTAGTAATGAGTAGAAGTAAGTTCTTAGAATGGTCTCAAGACGTTTGACGTTCGAGCTGAGGTATCGTGGGTTGGTGAATAACAAGATCCAACCACTGAAAGAGACATGGAAATGTCTCCGGAGATAAATCACTACAGTCTAATGACTTGACTAAAGCATGTTTCAGATAGATCCCAATGAAAGTATGATAAGAGTACTTGAATGAAGAATGACACAAAAGTTAGCCGGCTGTCAATATCTTTGATATTCACGATGTAAAGATTCTGGAAAATGACCTTGTAAAGGTCTTACATCATATCCATAGAAGAGAGTTCCTGACAGCATAAAGACCTAACTAAAGTACTTACGGTACAAGATAATTTCATAAAAAATGCCACATCGGGCATAGACAGAAAACACGATTCCTTTTTAATAAAGAAATAAAGTAAAGCGTCTACTACTGGCGACGGTCATCCCTCTGGTGAACTCTTAGTTAATCCAATTGACGTTCCATGTCAAGTAGGTGTCTTTCGTACACCATCTGGCGTACTCGGAGCTCTATGACTTCGGCTCGTGATTCAGCCAGTGCTTGCAGCAGGGTTTCATGATTTCTCTCTGATATCTCGCGAGTATTTTCTAGACGAATGGTGCGGAGGGTATGCATTCTAGCATAGGCGACCACTTCGGTAATCTGATGTAGGGCTGTCTTGCCTTGAATCTCATTTCGGGCCACTCTGCGGACCAAGATTGGCAAGACTCTATCTGCTGAGCCCCCATTGCTCAAGTCGTAAAAGCTTCGGTCGCCATCACATGGCATAGACTGATCTTGTCCTTGGCTCCATGTTTCCAAGCATTCCACTCACTCAGGGTCAGGCCATGAAAAGTCGGACGAGGGTTAGGAATTGGAAAGGGAGCTGCTCTGAGTAGGTTCTCAACCTCTGGTTCGAAGTTAGCATCATACGAAAGGTCTTCATCATGGTGATCAATCAAGGGCAACAGGATGATCATTCTCTGGTTCTTCTCCAAACCAACCAGCAATGACCTTATTCGGAAGGTACTGGTTGCCGAGGGGATGGAGTCCAACTATGTTTTCTATGCGAGAATTTAGGGTAAGAGAATAATTATTAGACAAACTATCTAGATAATTATTTAGAAAACCTTCATTAGTTACATCGCTATTTGTGAAGTGCATACCAGCTATGTGTAATCTAAATAGGATAGACCTTCGAATAAGTGACCTTAATTCCAAATTCACACAGAATAGGGGTAAGGCAAAATTATCACAGATTCTAAGTCTATAACATCCTAATTACATATAGCCTCAGTGTATCCACTTAGCAACTATCAACTTAGTAATGAAGATCCCGTTTTAGTTCTCAAGTATAACGTACTTATAGTAACACCAAATACTCCTATAGTATTTTAATTTTAATGTTATGTTCTATTGTTCTCATTGTGGTAGGGTTGGTAAGATTTTAGCATTGTTGCAACCACACAATTAAACTTAGGCACATGCTAGTCAACCCTCGGACAATATAGGTGATCAGGCTATATCTTCCCAGTTTTGACCATATGTCTCTAAGACCACTTGTGTTGCCCAACAATTGTAACTCTTCTGTACTGTCCAAGTGACACTGATTTTAGTATGAATGCAGGCACGTATACTTTAATAAATATTTTACTATTTAAAGTATAAACTCTTGGTCAGAGTATTTTTAATCCCTTTTGTATTTATAGTTAGTATATCTTTTATGGGTTGATATACTTAATTCACTATAAACAATGCTCTGATACCAATCTGTCACACCCCAAAACCAAGAACGGCGGAAACGTTCTGGGGCGGAGGACGTCATGTATAATATCACAACAATGTAAAGTAGTAAACAAGCAACAACATCATCCATTGCATTAATAATATAATTATTATAAAAATGTGTTCTGTTAAATTTTGATAAACACTAAAGCATAAATCAAAATGAAAGATAAGTCTTGAATAAGCTCCATCTTCCTTTCTCCTTGCATCGGTACCTGTCTATAATGACCTGAGGATACAATTTTGAAAGCGAGTATTAGCTTTAAAGCTAGTGAGATCATAAGTATTTAGTGTCTTAGTTTGTAAGTAAGTATTTGTATGTATGAATTTGTATGTAAGAATTTGTAAGTATATGAATTGTAAGTATTGAAAATGTTTGTAAAACAACTGTAAACGTTTGAAAAACCCTAGAAATCCCTATGATTACTATTAGTAACAAAAGGAGTCTTCTACCAAGACTTAACTGTTCTCATGTAGTCTTCTACCAAGACCTATATGTTCTGAATGTCGTCTTCTACCAAGACCTAACTGTTCTCAATGTTCGTGTCATGTAAAAGTGTGTAATTTTCCCTCGTATGTAACTATTGTTAACAAAATATAGTTTTTACATTTATAGTTTAAGTGAATAGATCACTAAATATATGTACAGGGAAAATTAATGTAGTACTATAGTGTAGTGCTGTATAACTACTGTTGTACTAACTACCTTAAACCGGATTTATATTAAGGCATCATGTGATAAATTGCACCATACTATCGACTAGTAACAATGACATAATGAATGGTCGTAATAACGGAATGACGTTTGGCACCTGCAGACCTGCAGGTCTGGCTGTAGCTAGCAGCAATGTGTAGGATCGTCAATCCAGTATAGATCTATATGCAAACTCACGCTCTCCCTCCAAGATACTCTGGCTACAGCTCGAGTCATGACATTTAAGTCATGCTCCGATTTTTATCACAATAATTAACGTATTCTTGTATATGTAATGTAATGAACTGTTCTAGCTGTAATGTACATGCTCTCCTCTTAGCAAGTATAGTAATGTAATCATTCTAGTATAGTTGTATATGTTCTCTTCCTAGTGTAGTTGTATATGTTCTTTTCCTAGTATAGTTGTATATGTAATGTACTGTAATGGTCTAGAAAGTATTGACTCATGAATGAACTGACTCATTGTATGATATCGCGTTCTAGTAATTGTTCTAGTATCTTCCTAAACTACCCCTATGCTAGTTTACTAGTAATATATCTAGTACGTATGAACATGGATGTATACCCTTGCTACCCAAGGGCATTGGATGAACTGGAAGGACCTTTTATGACTATATATGTACACATGATATATAACTAATATTTAAACGACCTTCGGACGAGTACCCGATATCCCACCAGACCACATCTCAAGCGCGAAAAGGAAATAGGGTGGATAGCCTTCCTAAGTCTTTTAAATATTTCTTATATAATATAAAAGCATAAATAAGTTTTGTAAAACATTTGAACATAAATATTATTTTAAGGAATGATCGACTTGATGTCAATCTATAAAACAGTTTGAAGGCATAAGTTTGATAAAACAGTTTAAGTATAAAGAAACATTTGTTTGAAACACAATTGTAAATAAGTTTGAAATGTAATATACAGATTAAGATGTACAGTGTAATAAGGAGTTTAAAACATATAAAATGTTTATAAAAATCATTTGAAGGAAACTGTTTGGTAAAACGGCTAAGCTGTAGCCAAATCGTTTGAATGCTATATATTAATCACATGTGATTGATGTAATAACTAGCATAATTCTACTTATTAATCACATGTGATTGATATAATAAGTAGCATGATTCTACTTGTATCCCCCCCCCCCCCATAAAACATTTAAAAATAGTTTAAAACATTAGTTAAGGGGTATGAACTCACCTGTAGTAAGTGACTGGAGTTGAACGGACTGTTATCGTAAGGAAGGATCGGGTAAGTGCTTGGTGTCAAGTGAAGACTTAGACACACACAATGATCCTAATTACATATGAAAACATGTGTATATAAATAATTAGTGATTAAAACACTAATTATACACGTGTAAACATTTAAACGCGAGGAAAAGACTTTTGGTCAAGTGCTAGGAGGCTAATGGGTTGCAACAAAGGAGTGCAATGCCCCTAAAGGGAGTTTAAGGTCTAATGACCATATTCATTGTAGTTTACAGCCCAGGGGAGTAAACTCCTGGCTGTAAACTCTCAACCAAGTCTCTAAGTGAAGCTTAGAATTATTACAACTCATGTGGTGAATTGCTTCAAGGCTATAACAAGTGTTTGGGTGCCATAATAACTCCTCTAAGGAGTTTATGGCCTTGGGACCATATTCCCTTGGAGTTTACGGCCGTAAACTCCCTTGGGAGGGTGGTTATGGTGTTTTCAAGTCTCAAACATTTCTAGGTAATGATCTATGTTGGGTTCTAGTCATAAGGATGGAGTTAGAGTGTCATTTGACCCCTTTTTAGGTGTTTACGGCCCAAGAGTTTGTCTTAGCCGTAAACCCATTTTTCCTTGTGATTCCTTATGTTTTCTAGGCTATAAACACTTTAGAGTACTTGTCCTAATTTAAGCCTAAGCCTTATGAAGTGTTTGTGGCATCAAAACACCCCTATTTAGAGTTTTCGGCCCATGAACCAATTGGCCATGTGTTTACGGCCGTGAACACCCCTAGGTGTTGCTATTTTGATTGCTTTGGGTCTTAGATACATCAAGGTAATGTGCTATGCTAGTCTATTAGTTCAATGAGGACATTTAGGGCACTTTGGGCAATTAACATGGAGTTCACGGCCCAAGAAGCTCCTTGGCCGGGAACTCACTTTCATCGATGTTTTGAAATGATTTTTGTGCCCTAAACATGAAATGAAGGTTTCTAGTTTGAGTTCTAAAGCTTTGAGGGTCATTGGAACCCTTTAGGACCTTAAAATGTGTGACAACCTGAAATTTCCAACTGTATAAACATCATCTATTCATCAGAAGATAGTTCAGTTTCAGTGATTTTCAAGCTTTTCCGAACAAGTTTGTGTACATTAGGGTTAATGTTTTAGATGATATCAGGAGAGTGGATACTCCTGGTATTGTGAAACTTGGGCATTTCAAGTTTCATACTGTTACAGTCCAACATCAGGAATGAAAATATTTTCTGCCAAAATATTCCAGGACTATAAATAGTTTTCTGAATTAAAATAATTCATTATTCACAATTCCAAATAGAGAAAAGCCATATTCTCTCTGACGGGTCTTCGGGTTTTCATCCCAGATTGTGAGTCTACTTTTCTATATGTGATTCAATACTAGTTTAATGCTTGTTAACACAAATTACATGTCTAGATGTCAAGATCCGGGAGTTTACCGCCCAAGATCGTTCTTGGGGAGTAAACTCCAAAATGGAACATTATGGCTTCCTAGTCCCGATCCCTTGATAGAAAACTTGTTTAGGAGATAGGGTATGATCTTTATAGGCCAAAAAGCATCCAAGAAACATAAGTTCTAGGAGTTTACGGCCAAGGAACTACCTTGGGCCGTAAACCCCTTTTCAAGGGCTTAAATGCCCTAAAACCTTCCCCAAATGCTTAAGGACTTTAACTACTAGTACATGTGCTTGATTAGAACACCAAAAGCCCATAAAAGCCATAAGTTTTTAGGAGTTTACGGCCAAGAACTCTCTTGGGCCGTAAACCCCATTTTGTGGGACAAAAATCATTCCAAGCTACCCTTAAGCCTTTAGACAATTTACCTTGCACCTTTGGGACTAGAATGGAGAGTAGAACACATAGAAATCACTCCTTGAAAGGAGTTTACGGCCAAGGAACATGACTTGGGCCGTAAAATCCAAGTGAAGGCACCAAAGTGTGCCTCTTGTTCCCATTAGCCTTAGATAAAATCATGGATGCCATTCTTGATGTTTAAGTGCCTCAAATCAATTTATTTCTTAGAGTTTACGGCCGTAAACTCTAAGGTGAAGGACCTTAGGCCGTAAACTCCCATATGGGGTGTTCTAAAGCCTTAAACTACTTCATGTGTTATTCCAATAAAGCTAGGAGTGTTCTAAATACAAGATACCACCACAAAACACCCAAAAACACCATTTGAGGAGTTCACGGCCATAAACCTATGAGTTTACGGCCGTAAACTCCAAGGTGTGGGGTTTGTTGGATGGTGAACTCCTATACAAGGCCCTTTGATGTTTCAAACCCTTTTGCCTTGTCCCGTAGCAACTTAGATGCAACCATTTGAACCTTAAACACTCATAAAAGTGTTTAAATGTTTTCTAAGTGTCTTAACTTATTTATTTAAGTTATTATATGTCTAATTAGTTATATATATGTTTATTATATGATAACTAGGCTCGTGCGTGTAAGCCAGTCTCCGTTTGTCACCTAGCACGGTAGCCGACACGGCAACTCAAACGACTCACCAAAAGTGAGTTCATACCCCTTGAATCAACCTTTGAAATGATTTTAAGTGTTTTAAATACTTTATGGGGGGGGGGGAATACAAGTCAAATACTTATAGTTATTGCTTCAATCACATGTGATTGCATTTAATCACATGTGATTAATAACTAGGAAAACAACGATTTTTACCAGTATTCAAACTGTTTTCAACTGCTTCACTATTGAAATGTTTTACAAACTGTTTTACTATCCAAACTTACTTATAGACTGTGATTCAATCAAATGCTTCTTATACTTAAACTGTTTTATCAACTTATGCTTTCAAAATGATTTATAGATCGACATCAAGTCAATCTTCTCTTGAAATTATATTTATGCTTCAAAATGTTTTATGAAAACTTATTTATGCTTTTATATATCCAATTGCATGCCCATATATGTATAGATATATAAATAATGTTTAAAGGGCTTAGGAAGGCTATCCGCCCTATTTCCTTTTCCTCGATTTGGATGTGGTCTGGTGGGATTTCGGGTGACCATCCGAAGGTCGTTTCCATATTACTTATATATCATATATACATGTATAGACATAAAGGTACTTCCATATTCATACTCATCAGTACATCATTAGCTGGTTACCATCGGGGTAACGCAGGATCATACATATACATAAATACTAGAAACAATACATATACAGATATACTAGAAACAATACATATACAGATATACTAGAAACAATACATATACAGATATACTAGAAACAATACATATACAGATATACTAGAAACAATACATATACAGAGATACTAGAAACAATACATATACAGATATATTAGAAACAATACATATACAGAAATACGAGAAACAATACATATACAGAAATACGAGAAACAATACATATACACGAATACTTAACAATTGTGATCCACTGTATCGGGCATGCCTTAAATGTCATGGCCCGAGTTGTAGCCAGAATTCTCTTGGAGGGAGAGCGTGAGTTTGCGTATAGATCTATACTGGATTGACTATCCTACACCTTGCTGCTAGCTACAGCCGGATCTGCAGGTCTGCGGGTGTCACACCCCAAAACCAAGAACGGCGGAAACGTTCTGGGGCGGACGACGTCATGTATAGTATCACAACACAGTAAGTGTAAATAAGCAAACAACATCATCCATTGCATTAAATATATAATTTTAATACAAGTGTGTTCTGTACAGTTATAGACACCAAAAATAATGAAACACAAAATAATATGAGATGAGTCTTGAATGCACTCCATCTTCTCAAAAGCTGGCCTCGGTACCTGTCTACTGAGGACCTGAGAATACAAGTTATTTTGAAAGAGTTTATCAGCATTAAGCTGGTGAGTTCATAAGTATTTTAGTGTCAATGTTTCTTGTAAAAAACGTTTGAACCTGTCTCAATGTATAAGTTTGTAAAAAATGTAAGCAAATGTTTGAAAGTGTTTGTAAAAGTTTGAATCTCTCAGAAAATCCTATATTTTCTATAAAAGTAACCTTCTACCAAGGCTAAACTGTTTTGTAAACTTGTCTGTTGTAAAAGTGTGTAATTACCCAAGTATAACTATCATTTGTTAAAAATATAGTTTGTACACTAATGCTTAAGTGAGATTATCACTAAAATATGTAATGGGTAAATCATTGTAGTACTGTAGCTTTGTATAATAAGACTACTGCTGTACTAAATACTACTACCTTAAACCGGATTTATATTAAGGCTTATTGTGATTAATTGCACCATGCTATCGACTGATAATCAACGACATAATGAACGGTCGTAATAAGAAATGACATTTGGCACCCGCAGACCTGCAGGTCCGGCTGTAGCTAGCAGCAAGGTGTAGGATAGTCAATCCAGTACAGATCTATACGCAAACTCACGCTCTCCCTCCAAGAGAATTCTGGCTACAACTCGGGCCATGACATTTAAGGCATGCCCGATACAGTGGATCACAATTGTTAAGTATTCGTGTATATGTATTGTTTCTCGTATTTCTGTATATGTATTGTTTCTCGTATTTCTGTATATGTATTGTTTCTAATATATCTGTATATGTATTGTTTCTAGTATATCTGTATATGTATTGTTTCTAGTATATCTGTATATGTATTGTTTCTAGTATATCTGTATATGTATTGTTTCTAGTATTTCTGTATATGTATGATCCTGCGTTACCCCGATGGTAACCAGCTAATGATGTACTGATGAGTATGAATATGGAAGTACCTTTATGTCTATACATGTATATATGATATATAAGTAATATGGAAACGACCTTCGGATGGTCACCCGAAATCCCACCAGACCACATCCAAATCGAGGAAAAGGAAATACGGCGGATAGCCTTCCTAAGCCCTTTAAACATTATTTATATATCTATACATATATGGGCATGCAATTGGATATATAAAAGCATAAATAAGTTTTCATAAAACATTTTGAAGCATAAATATAATTTCAAGAGAAGATTGACTTGATGTCGATCTATAAATCATTTTGAAAGCATAAGTTGATAAAACAGTTTAAGTATAAGAAGCATTTGATTGAATCACAGTCTATAAGTAAGTTTGGATAGTAAAACAGTTTGTAAAACATTTCAATAGTAAAGCAGTTGAAAACAGTTTGAATACTGGTAAAAATCGTTGTTTTCCTAGTTATTAATCACATGTGATTAAATGCAATCACATGTGATTGAAGCAATAACTATAAGTATTTGACTTGTATTCCCCCCCCCCATAAAGTATTTAAAACACTTAAAATCATTTCAAAGGTTGATTCAAGGGGTATGAACTCACTTTTGGTGAGTCGTTTGAGTTGCAGTGTCGGCTACCGTGCTAGGTGACAAACGGAGACTGGCTTACACGCACGAGCCTAGTTATCATATAATAAACATATATATAACTAATTAGACATATAATAACTTAAATAAATAAGTTAAGACACTTAGAAAACATTTAAACACTTTTATGAGTGTTTAAGGTTCAAATGGTTGCATCTAAGTTGCTACGGGACAAGGCAAAAGGGTTTGAAACATCAAAGGGCCTTGTATAGGAGTTCACCATCCAACAAACCCCACACCTTGGAGTTTACGACCGTAAACTCATAGGTTTATGGCCGTGAACTCCTCAAATGGTGTTTTTGGGTGTTTTGTGGTGGTATCTTGTATTTAGAACACTCCTAGCTTTATTGGAATAACACATGAAGTAGTTTAAGGCTTTAGAACACCCCATATGGGAGTTTACAGCCTAAGGTCCTTCACCTTAGACTTTACGGCCTAAGGTCCTTCACCTTAGAGTTTACGGCCGTAAACTCTAAGAAATAAATTGATTTGAGGCACTTAAACATCAAGAATGGCATCCATGATTTTATCTAAGGCTAATGGGAACAAGAGGCACACTTTGGTGCCTTCACTTGGAGTTTACGGCCCAAGTCATGTTCCTTGGCCGTAAACTCCTTTCAAGGAGTGATTTCTATGTGTTCTACTCTCCATTCTAGTCCCAAAGGTGCAAGGTAAATTGTCTAAAGGCTTAAGGGTAGCTTGGAATGATTTTTGTCCCACAAAATGGGGTTTACGGCCCAAGAGAGTTCTTGGCCGTAAACTCCTAAAAACTTATGGCTTTTATGGGCTTTTGGTGTTCTAATCAAGCACATGTACTAGTAGTTAAAGTCCTTAAGCATTTGGGGAAGGTTTTAGGGCATTTAAGCCCTTGAAAAGGGGTTTACGGCCCAAGGTAGTTCCTTGGCCGTAAACTCCTAGAACTTATGTTTCTTGGATGCTTTTTGGCCTATAAAGATCATACCCTATCTCCTAAACAAGTTGTCAATCAAGGGATCGGGAGTAGGAAGCCATAATGTTCCATTTTGGAGTTTACTCCCCAAGAACGATCTTGGGCGGTAAACTCCCGGATCTTGACATCTAGACATGTAATTTGTGTTAACAAGCATTAAACTAGTATTGAATCACATATAGAAAAGTAGACTCACAATCTGGGATGAAAACCCGAAGATCCGTCAGAGAGAATATGGCTTTTCTCTATTTGGAATTGTGAATAATGAATTATTTTAATTCAGAAAACTATTTATAGTCCTGGAATATTTTGGCAGAAAATATTTTCATTCCTGATGTTGGACTGTAACAGTATGAAACTTGAAATGCCCAAGTTTCACAAAACCAGGAGTATCCACTCTCCTGATATCATCTAAAACATTAACCCTAATGTACACAAACTTGTTCGGAAAAGCTTGAAAATCACTGAAACTGAACTAGCTTCTGATGAATAGATGATGTTTATACAGTTGGAAATTTCAGGTTGTCACATCATCCCCCCGTTAGAGGGAATTTCGTCCCGAAATTAGAATTTAAGCAAATAAAAGTTACAAACAATTTAAGCGAAAAGATGAGGGTATTTCAACTTCATCTCATCCTCGCGTTCCCAAGTGAATTCCGGTCCTCGCTTGGCGTTCCAGCGAACCTTCACGATAGGGATACGGCTTTGTTTCGTCTGCTTGACCTCACGGTCCATGACCTCTACAGGTTCTTCCACGAAGTTGAGGCTCTCGTTGATCTCGATCTCGTCGAGTGGGATTACGAGAGTCTCGTCGGACAGACACTTTTTCAAGTTAGATACGTGGAATGTAGAATGTACGTTATGCAGAGTGTCGGGTAGATCAAGTTTGTAAGCTACGGGGCCGACTCTGGCAAGAATCTCGAAAGGCCCTATGTACCTCGGATTAAGCTTCCCACGCTTGCCGAAGCGTATCAAGCCTTTCCAGGGTGAGACTTTGAGAAGGACTCGGTCTCCCACCTGAAATTCCAAAGGTTTTCTTCGTTTATCGGCGTAGCTCTTCTGTCGGTCTCTAGAGGCTTTCAATCGTTCACGGATTTGAATGATTTTCTCTGTCGTTTCCCGAATGATTTCTGGACCAGTGAGAGTACTGTCGGAAGCTTGCCCTCTTGCTAATTGGGTATCACCAACCTCAGCCCAGCACAGAGGGGATCTGCACTTGCGGCCGTAGAGAGCTTCGAATGGAGCAGCCTTGATGCTGGTGTGATAACTGTTATTATAGGAAAATTCGATAAGGGGTAAATGAGTATCCCATGCCTTCCCAAAATCAATCACATAGGCTCGCAACATATCTTCCAATGTTTGAATGGTCCTCTCACTCTGTCCGTCGATCTGTGGATGGTAGGCCGTGCTCATGTCCAGCCTTGTTCCCAGGGAATGTTGTAGGGATTGCCAAAATCTTGAGGTGAACCTACTATCTCTATCGGAGATAATGGAAATAGGTACACCATGCAACCGTACAATTTCCCTAATGTATGTTCTCGTAAGTTTCTCCATCTTGTCAGTTTCTTTGATAGGCAGGAAGTGTGCAGACTTGGTCAATCTATCAACGATGACCCATATGGTGTCAAGTCCACCCGTTGTCTTGGGTAACTTGGTTATGAAATCCATAGTGATCCGCTCCCACTTCCATTCTGGAATCTCTGGTTGTTGCAGTAAACCAGAGGGCTTCTGGTACTCGACTTTAACCTTCGCGCAAGTAAGGCATTTACTCACAAAGGTAGCAATCTCTGCTTTCATATTGGGCCACCAGTATAGCTTTTTCAGATCCAGATACATCTTATCTGAACCTGGGTGGACGGAATACCGAGTGTTGTGCGCCTCGGTCATGACCACGTCTCGGAAACCACCGTGTTTCGGTGTCCAGATCCGGTTCATGAAATATAAAGCTCCGTCACCCTTGGCTTCAAAGTTCTTGTCCATTCCCCTAAGGGATTCACTCGACACATTTTCAGGTTTTATGGCCTCAAGCTGAGCCGCCTGAATTTGCTTAGTCAGGTGTGAATGGATGGTTATTGATAATGATTTGACTTTGCGACCAGAATATTCTTTCCGACTTAGGGCGTCTGCTACTACGTTGGCTTTACCCTGATGATAACGAATATCGCATTCGTAATCACTGAGTAGTTCGACCCACCGTCGTTGTCTCATGTTGAGCTCTTTCTGATCGAAAATGTGTTGTAAACTCTTGTGGTTGGTAAAGATAGTGCTCTTCGTTCCATACAGGTAATGTCTCCAGATCTTCAGAGCAAACACTACTGCTCCTAGTTCAAGATCGTGGGTCGTGTAGTTAACCTCATGTGTCTTCAACTGTCTCGAGGCGTAGGCGATGACCTTACCTCGCTGCATCAGAACACATCCGAGTCCTTGATTGGATGCATCGCAATAGACAACGAAGTCTTCTATTCCTTCGGGAAGGGATAGCATTGGTGCGGTGCACAAGGCTCATTTGAGCGTTTGGAACGCTCTTTCTTGCTTCTCTTCCCAGTCAAAGCCCACGCCTTTCTGGGTCAGGGTCGTAAGAGGCTTCGCTATTCGGGAGAAGTTCTGAATGAACCTGCGGTAGTAGCCAGCGAGACCTAGAAATTGGCGAATTTCTGTAGGTGTCTTTGGTGCTGACCAGTTCTCAATGGCTTTTATTTTGGATGGGTCCACGTGGATTCCTTCTTCGCTAACCACGTGTCCTAAGAATTCGACTCTTCGGATCCAAAATTCACATTTTGAGAACTTCGCATAAAGTTTCTCCCTTCGTAACGTCTCTAGAACTTGTCGCAGATGATCACCATGCTCTTTCTTACTTCGGGAGTAGATCAGGATGTCGTCAATGAGAACGATGACGAAATGATCTAAGTAAGGTCGGCATACTCTATTCATCAGATCCATGAAGACTGCGGGCGCATTGGTCAATCCGAATGGCATCACCACGAACTCGTAGTGTCCGTAACGAGTTCGGAAGGCTGTCTTCGGCACATCCTCCTCGAGCACTCGTAACTGGCGATATCCGGATCTCAGATCAATCTTGGAAAAATAGTTCGCCCCTTGCAGTTGGTCGAATAGATCATCTATGCGTGGCAGAGGGTAACGATTTTTGATCGTCAACTTGTTGAGTTCTCTATAGTCAATACACATACGGAATGATCCGTCTTTCTTCTTAACGAACAAGACCGGTGCTCCCCAAGGTGAGAAACTTGGTCTTATAAAGCCCTTGCTGAGCAGTTCATTAAGTTGACCAGAGAGTTCTTGCATCTCGGCTGGTGCTAAACGGTAGGGCGACTTGGCTACTGGGGTAGCTCCTGGGACTAAGTCGATTCTGAACTCGACTTGTCGTTGCGGAGGTAACCCGGGTAGTTCTTCTGGGAAAATGTCAGGGAAGTCACTCACTACGGGGAGGTTCTTCAGTTCTTTCGTTTCTAGGTTCGTGTCGACGACGTGAGCAAGAAATGCGTGGTATTCTTTGCGCAGATATTTCTGTGCTTGAATACTAGATATTATGCGAAGACTCGCACCAGGTTTGTCGCCGTAGACTATAAGCGTTTCGTTAGACGGGAGGTTTAGTAGGACTGCTTTCTCGTAGCACATGATGTCGGCGCGATGAAGACTTAACCAATCCATGCCGATAATAACGTCGAAACTTTTTATCGAGACCGGCATAAGGTCAATCGGGAATGAATGGTTATCTAAGGTTAGAAGACAACCTAAGTATATGCTATTAGTACTTTCAGTTTTCCCATTGGCCATTTCTACTGTGAATTGTTCATTAAGTGCGTGTGGTTGTTGCTTAAGCATGCGAGCAAATTTGTGGTTTACGAAGCTTCGCTCCGCTCCACTATCGAACAGAATGCATGCATAGGAGTTATCAAGGAGGAACGTACCGGTCACCACTGTCGGGTCAACAACTGCTTCCCCGTGGCCTATTGCTAGTACCCTCCCTGCTCCTCCAGTATTCCTCGCCTTAGGGCAGTCCCTTTTAAAGTGGCCTGTTTCGCCACATCCATAGCAAGTTGGGCTCACGCCAGAGCCAGGAACTTGGGAGATTGGTTGCGCCGGGAACCTACAGAATCGGACGGTGTGTCCTTTCCTATGGCGGTTAGTACACTGCATTTCACGGCAGGCGCCGTTATGGTGGAAGCTGCATTTATTGCACTTCGGCAAACTTCCCGAGTACTGCTTCCCCGGAGCAGTAACAGCAGTAGGGGCTACCGCAGCATGTACTGCTACTATTTGCTGTTTCTTTGAAGCACGCTGCTTCTTCTTCTCATCCCAAAACTTCCGCTTGTTGCCAGCGGGTTTGGAGGGTTCTGGGATGGCTAGGGTGGTTGTAGTTGCAGGGGTCTTGACTCCATGGTCAATAAGTCTTTGTGCCAATCGCTTGGCACTGTCGAAAGTAGCAGGGTTGGATGCTAAGACGTTCCCCTGGTACGGAGGCACTAGTCCCCATACATACCGTTCAATCTTTTTCCCTTCAGTGGGAACCATGTTGGGGCATAGGGCCACCAATTCGCTAAAGCGGGCAGTGTAAGCGATCACGTTGGTGCCCTTCATTGTTAGATTCCAGAGTTCATGTTCTAACTTCTGGACTTCGCCCCTCGGGCAATACTCCTCATTCATGAGGTCCTTCATCGTTGCCCAGCCCATGTCGTTAGCCACGACGAGAGTTAGGGCTTTGACGTGGCCGTTCCACCACGTTAGGGCTTTATCCTCGAAGGTGCATGCGGCATATTTCACCTTGAATGCTGCAGGGCACGAACAGATTTCGAAGACTGATTCAGTCTTCTCGAACCATTGCGAGAGAGCAATGACTCCGCCGGTGCCATAGAAAGGCTTCAGCTTGCAGTTTGTAAAATCCTTGTAAGAGCACTCTCTCGAGCGCACAGGGATTTCAACTGGGATAGATTCAACAGGGGTTCCACCTCTGCTGGCATCTGATGAGTGATACTGAGCCATGGCAGTTGCCACTGCTGCAGCTACGGCAGCATTCAGAGCTACAGTATCGATGACCGCAGGTGGTGGAGGCGGTGGAGGTACAGGACTATTCCTATTCCGAGGATATTTGCGAGGAGGCATCCTTCGGCTATAAGTTTATAAAACAAGAAGGATGTTAAGAATCAATTTGTAAGCAAAGTGAGAGTGACCCATGGACTAAGCAACCATAGCCCAACCGTTTGAATGAGTGTTTGAAATCACAATAAGAAATATTAGTAGGAATACACAAGTGTACAAAATTTTCCCACAGATTATATAGATTTCAATAGTACGGGTATTACTGATGTAATAAGTTCAAGGAAAAATCGACCTAACAGTAGGTCTTACATCATACCATAAGGACAATACTGACAGTCCTAGATTCCTAATAGGAGTACCGAAAGTTAGGAATATTTTACAGACAAGTGCCACTTAGAGCACATAAGTTCAAGGCTATCCCTAATCAAAAGACAGAGATGTATTAGACATCATCTAATGGCGATGGGAATTTCTCGGGCGATCCCTGAGGTCGGACATTTGGCGAAACACCTCTTGAAGGTGTCGGTCCTGAGCTCTTTGACGAGTTCGAAGTTCTAAGACTTCAGCACGGGAGACAGCCAGCTGCTGCTGCAGAGTTTCGTTGGTTCTCCGGGTCCGTTCCATGTCTTCTTCAAGACGGCGAATGCGGACTGTATTGACACCTGAATTGGCATCAATCTCCATGACCCGGTCGATGGCTGCTCGACCTTGCTCGACATTACGAGCTATTCTGCGGATGATCACCGGCAGAGCTCTGTCAGCAGAGCCACCATCGCTGATGTTGTAGAAGGTTCGGTCCCCAAAGTATGGTAAGGGCTGACCCTGCTCATCACTCCAGCGATTCAGATTGTTTGCCCACATGGGGGTAGGCCCTGGAAACGCTGATCGAGGGTTGTTGTTCAGGGCTTGACCTACAAGCGGTAGGTTGTTGACTTCAGGCTCGGAGTCGGATCCATCCGAAAAGCCTTCTGCGAGGTGATCATCCAAAGGGATTGGATGGTCATCTTCGGGCTCTTCATCGATCCACCCGGCATTGCCTTCATTGGGAAAGTACGGGTCGCCATGATGGAATCCAGCCATTTAGATCTACGCGAGAAGAGAGGTATAAGAATATAGTATACGTGTAACTAGTAGCACAAAATACTCCTATAGTATTTTAAGGTTAAGTTCTACTGATCCTCTTGTGGTATTGTTGGTAAGTTTTTAGACTTGTTAACATATCACAACCATTCTAGGGCATATGCTAATCACTCCTAGGACCAGCATAGTTGATCAGGCTATGCCATTTCCACAACTGACCATACATCCCCGAGCTCACCTGTGATATTCAACAATCGTAATACTTTTGTTCTTGTCATTGTGACACTGATTTTAGTATGAATGTAGACTAGTATACTTAATTAAATATTTTATTATTTAAAGTATAGACTCTTGGTCAGAGTGTTTTAGTCCCTTTTGGGTTTATAGATTAGTATATCTTTTATGGGTTGATATACTTGATTCACTATAAACAATGCTCTGATACCAATCTGTCACACCCCAAAACCAAGAACGGCGGAAACGTTCTGGGGCGGAGGACGTCATGTATAGTATCACAACACAGTAAGTGTAAATAAGCAAACAACATCATCCATTGCATTAAATATATAATTTTAATACAAGTGTGTTCTGTACAGTTATAGACACCAAAAATAATGAAACACAAAATAATATGAGATGAGTCTTGAATGCACTCCATCTTCTCAAAAGCTGGCCTCGGTACCTGTCTACTGAGGACCTGAGAATACAAGTTATTTTGAAAGAGTTTATCAGCATTAAGCTGGTGAGTTCATAAGTATTTTAGTGTCAATGTTTCTTGTAAAAAACGTTTGAACCTGTCTCAATGTATAAGTTTGTAAAAAATGTAAGCAAATGTTTGAAAGTGTTTGTAAAAGTTTGAATCTCTCAGAAAATCCTATATTTTCTATAAAAGTAACCTTCTACCAAGGCTAAACTGTTTTGTAAACTTGTCTGTTGTAAAAGTGTGTAATTACCCAAGTATAACTATCATTTGTTAAAAATATAGTTTGTACACTAATGCTTAAGTGAGATTATCACTAAAATATGTAATGGGTAAATCATGGTAGTACTGTAGCTTTGTATAATAAGACTACTGTTGTACTAAATACTACTACCTTAAACCGGATTTATATTAAGGCTTATTGTGATTAATTGCACCATGCTATCGACTGATAATCAACGACATAATGAACGGTCGTAATAAGAAATGACGTTTGGCACCCGCTGTGACAACCTGAAATTTCCAACTGTATAAACATCATCTATTCATCAGAAGCTAGTTCAGTTTCAGTGATTTTCAAGCTTTTCCGAACAAGTTTGTGTACATTAGGGTTAATGTTTTAGATGATATCAGGAGAGTGGATACTCCTGGTTTTGTGAAACTTGGGCATTTCAAGTTTCATACTGTTACAGTCCAACATCAGGAATGAAAATATTTTCTGCCAAAATATTGCAGGACTATAAATAGTTTTCTGAATTAAAATAATTCATTATTCACAATTCCAAATAGAGAAAAGCCATATTCTCTCTGACGGATCTTCGGGTTTTCATCCCAGATTGTGAGTCTACTTTTCTATATGTGATTCAATACTAGTTTAATGCTTGTTAACACAAATTACATGTCTAGATGTCAAGATCCGGGAGTTTACCGCCCAAGATCGTTCTTGGGGAGTAAACTCCAAAATGGAACATTATGGCTTCCTAGTCCCGATCCCTTGATAGACAACTTGTTTAGAAGATAGGGTATGATCTTTATAGGCCAAAAAGCATCCAAGAAACATAAGTTCTAGGAGTTTACGGCCAAGGAACTACCTTGGGCTGTAAACCCCTTTTCAAGGGCTTAAATGCCCTAAAACCTTCCCCAAATGCTTAAGGACTTTAACTACTAGTACATGTGCTTGATTAGAACACCAAAAGCCCAAAAAAGCCATAAGTCTTTAGGAGTTTACGGCCAAGAACTCTCTTGGGCCGTAAACCCCATTTTGTGGGACAAAAATCATTCGAAGCTACCCTTAAGCCTTTAGACAATTTACCTTGCACCTTTGGGACTAGAATGGAGAGTAGAACACATAGAAATCACTCCTTGAAAGGAGTTTACGGCCAAGGAACATGACTTGGGCCGTAAACTCCAAGTGAAGGCACCAAAGTGTGCCTCTTGTTCCCATTAGCCTTAGATAAAATCATGGATGCCATTCTTGATGTTTAAGTGCCTCAAATCAATTTATTTCTTAGAGTTTACGGCCGTAAACTCTAAGGTGAAGGACCTTAGGCCGTAAACTCCCATATGGGGTGTTCTAAAGCCTTAAACTACTTCATGTGTTATTCCAATAAAGCTAGGAGTGTTCTAAATGCAAGATACCACCACAAAACACCCAAAAACACCATTTGAGGAGTTCACGGCCATAAACCTATGAGTTTACGGCCGTAAACTCCAAGGTGTGGGGTTTGTTGGATGGTGAACTCCTATACAAGGCCCTTTGATGTTTCAAACCCTTTTGCCTTGTCCGTAGCAACTTAGATGCAACCATTTGAACCTTAAACACTCATAAAAGTGTTTAAATGTTTTCTAAGTGTCTTAACTTATTTATTTAAGTTATTATATGTCTAATTAGTTATATATATGTTTATTATATGATAACTAGGCTCGTGCGTGTAAGCCAGTCTCCGTTTGTCACCTAGCACGGTAGCCGACACTACAACTCAAACGACTCACCAAAAGTGAGTTCATACCCCTTGAATCAACCTTTGAAATGATTTTAAGTGTTTTAAATACTTTATGGGGGGGGGAATACAAGTCAAATACTTATATTTATTGCTTCAATCACATGTGATTGCATTTAATCACATGTGATTAATAAGTAGGAAAACAACGATTTTTACCACTATTCAAACTGTTTTCAACTGCTTTACTATTGAAATGTTTTACAAACTGTTTTACTATCCAAACTTACTTATAGACTGTGATTCAATCAAATGCTTCTTATACTTAAACTGTTTTATCAACTTATGCTTTCAAAATGATTTATAGATCGACATCAAGTCAATCTTCTCTTGAAATTATATTTATGCTTCAAAATGTTTTATGAAAACTTATTTATGATTTTATATATCCAATTGCATGCCCATATATGTATAGATATATAAATAATGTTTAAAGGGCTTAGGAAGGCTATCCGCCCTATTTCCTTTTCCTCGATTTGGATGTGGTCTGGTGGGATTTCGGGTGACCATCCGAAGGTCGTTTCCATATTACTTATATATCATATATACATGTATAGACATAAAGGTACTTCCATATTCATACTCATCAGTACATCATTAGCTGGTTACCATCGGGGTAACGTAGGATCATACATATACATAAATACTAGAAACAATACATATACAGATATACTAGAAACAATACATATACAGATATACTAGAAACAATACATATACAGATATACTAGAAACAATACATATACAGATATATTAGAAACAATACATATACAGAAATACGAGAAACAATACATATACAGAAATAAGAGAAACAATACATATACACGAATACTTAACAATTGTGATCCACTGTATCGGGCATGCCTTAAATGTCATGGCCCGAGTTGTAGCCAGAATTCTCTTGGAGGGAGAGCGTGAGTTTGCGTATAGATCTATACTGGATTGACTATCCTACACCTTGCTGCTAGCTACAGCCGGACTTGCAGGTCTGCGGGTGCCAAACGTCATTTCTTATTACGACCGTTCATTATGTCGTTGATTATCAGTCGATAGCATGGTGCAATTAATCACAATAAGCCTTAATATAAATCCGGTTTAAGGTAGTAGTATTTAGTACAGCAGTAGTCTTATTATACAAAGCTACAGTACTACAATGATTTACCCATTACATATTTTAGTGATAATCTCACTTAAGCATTAGTGTACAAACTATATTTTTAACAAATGATAGTTATACTTGGGTAATTACACACTTTTACAACAGACAAGTTTACAAAACAGTTTAGCCTTGGTAGAAGGTTACTTTTATAGAAAATATAGGATTTTCTGAGAGATTCAAACTTTTACAAACACTTTCAAACATTTGCTTACATTTTTTACAAACTTATACATTGAGACAGGTTCAAACGTTTTTTACAAGAAACATTGACACTAAAATACTTATGAACTCACCAGCTTAATGCTGATAAACTCTTTCAAAATAACTTGTATTCTCAGGTCCTCAGTAGACAGGTACCGAGGCCAGCTTTTGAGAAGATGGAGTGCATTCAAGACTCATCTCATATTATTTTGTGTTTCATTATTTTTGGTGTCTATAACTGTACAGAACACACTTGTATTAAAATTATATATTTAATGCAATGGATGATGTTGTTTGCTTATTTACACTTACTGTGTTGTGATACTATACATGACGTCCTCCGCCCCAGAACGTTTCCGCCGTTCTTGGTTTTGGGGTGTGACAGATTGGTATCAGAGCATTGTTTATAGTGAATCAAGTATATCAACCCATAAAAGATATACTAATCTATAAACCCAAAAGGGACTAAAACACTCTGACCAAGAGTCTATACTTTAAATAATAAAATATTTAATTAAGTATACTAGTCTACATTCATACTAAAATCAGTGTCACAATGACAAGAACAAAAGTATTACGATTGTTGAATATCACAGGTGAGCTCGGGGATGTATGGTCAGTTCTGGAAATGGCATAGCCTGATCAACTATGCTGGTCCTAGGAGTGATTAGCATATGCCCTAGAATGGTTGTGATATGTTAACAAGTCTAAAAACTTACCAACAATACCACAAGAGGATCAGTAGAACTTAACCTTAAAATACTATAGGAGTATTTTGTGCTACTAGTTACACGTATACTATATTCTTATACCTCTCTTCTCGCGTAGATCTAAATGGCTGGATTCCATCATGGCGACTCGTACTTTCCCAATGAAGGCAATGCCGGGTGGATCGATGAAGAGCCCGAAGATGACCATCCAATCCCTTTGGATGATCACCTCGCAGAAGGCTTTTCGGATGGATCCGACTCCGAGCCTGAAGTCAACAACCTACCGCTTGTAGGTCAAGCCCTGAACAACAACCCTCGATCAGCGTTTCCAGGGCCTACCCCCATGTGGGCAAACAATCTGAATCGCTGGAGTGATGAGCAGGGTCAGCCCTTACCATACTTTGGGGACCGAACCTTCTACAACATCAGCGATGGTGGCTCTGCTGACAGAGCTCTGCCGGTGATCATCCGCAGAATAGCTCGTAATGTCGAGCAAGGTCGAGCAGCCATCGACCGGGTCATGGAGATTGATGCCAATTCAGGTGTCAATACAGTCCGCATTCGCCGTCTTGAAGAAGACATGGAACGGACCCGGAGAACCAACGAAACTCTGCAGCAGCAGCTGGCTGTCTCCCGTGCTGAAGTCTTAGAACTTCGAACTCGTCAAAGAGCTCAGGACCGACACCTTCAAGAGGTGTTTCGCCAAATGTCCGACCTCAGGGATCGCCCGAGAAATTCCCATTGCCATTAGATGATGTCTAGTACATCTCTGTCTTTTGATTAGGGATAGCCTTGAACTTATGTGCTCTAAGTGGCACTTGTCTGTAAAATATTCCTAACTTTCGGTACTCTAATTAGGAATCTAGGACTGTCAGTATTGTCCTTATGGTATGATGTAAGACCTACTGTTAGGTCGATTTTTCCTTGAACTTATTACATCAGTAATACCCGTACTATTGAAATCTATATAATCTGTGGGAAAAATTTGTACACTTGTGTATTCCTACTAATATTTCTTATTGTGATTTCAAACACTCATTCAAACGGTTGGGCTATGGTTACTTAGTCCATGGGTCACTCTCACTTTGCTTACAAATTGATTCTTAACATCCTTCTTGTTTTATAAACTTATAGCCGAAGGATGCCTCCTCGCAAATCTCCTCGGAATAGGAATAATCCTGTACCTCCACCGCTTCCACCACCTGCGGTCATCGATACTGTAGCTCTGAATGCTGCCGTAGCTGCAGCAGTGGCAACTGCCATGGCTCAGTATCACTCATCAGATGCCAGCAGAGGTGGAACCCCTGTTGAATCTATCCCAGTTGCAATCCCTGTGCGCTCGAGAGAGTGCTCTTACAAGGATTTTACAAACTGCAAGCCGAAGCCTTTCTATGGCACCGGCGGAGTCATTGCTCTCTCGCAATGGTTCGAGAAGACTGAATCAGTCTTCGAAATCTGTTCGTGCCCTGCAGCATTCAAGGTGAAATATGCCGCATACACCTTCGAGGATAAAGCCCTAACGTGGTGGAACGGCCACGTCAAAGCCCTAACTCTCGTCGTGGCTAACGACATGGGCTGGGCAACGATGAAGGACCTCATGAATGAGGAGTATTGCCCGAGGGGCGAAGTCCAGAAGTTAGAACATGAACTCTGGAATCTAACAATGAAGGGCACCAACGTGATCGCTTACACTGCCCGCTTTAGCGAATTGGTGGCCCTATGCCCCAACATGGTTCCCACTGAAGGGAAAAAGATTGAACGGTATGTATGGGGACTAGTGCCTCCGTACCAGGGGAACGTCTTAGCATCCAACCCTGCTACTTTCGACAGTGCCAAGCGATTGGCACAAAGACTTATTGACCATGGAGTCAAGACCCCTGCAACTACAACCACCCTAGCCATCCCAGAACCCTCCAAACCCGCTGGCAACAAGCGGAAGTTTTGGGATGAGAAGAAGAAGCAGCGTGCTTCAAAGAAACAGCAAATAGTAGCAGTACATGCTGCGGTAGCCCCTACTGCTGTTACTGCTCCGGGGAAGCAGTACTCGGGAAGTTTGCCGAAGTGCAATAAATGCAGCTTCCACCATAACGGCGCCTGCCGTGAAATGCAGTGTACTAACCGCCATAGGAAAGGACACACCGTCCGATTCTGTAGGTTCCCGGCGCAACCAATCTCCCAAGTTCCTGGCTCTGGCGTGAGCCCAACTTGCTATGGATGTGGCGAAACAGGCCACTTTAAAAGGGACTGCCCTAAGGCGAGGAATACTGGAGGAGCAGGGAGGGTACTAGCAATAGGCCACGGGGAAGCAGTTGCTGACCCGACAGTGGTGACCGGTACGTTCCTCCTTGATAACTCCTATGCATGCATTCTGTTCGATAGTGGAGCGGAGCGAAGCTTCGTAAACCACAAATTTGCTCGCATGCTTAAGCAACAACCACACGCACTTAATGAACAATTCACAGTAGAAATGGCCAATGGGAAAACTGAAAGTACTAATAGCATATACTTAGGTTGTCTTCTAACCTTAGATAACCATTCATTCCCGATTGACCTTATGCCGGTCTCGATAAAAAGTTTCGACGTTATTATCGGCATGGATTGGTTAAGTCTTCATCGCGCCGACATCATGTGCTACGAGAAAGCATTCTGACTAAACCTCCCGTCTAACGAAACGCTTATAGTCTACGGCGACAAACCTGGTGCGAGTCTTCGCATAATATCTAGTATTCAAGCACAGAAATATCTGCGCAAAGAATACCACGCATTTCTTGCTCACGTCGTCGACACGAACCTAGAAACGAAAGAACTGAAGAACCTCCCCGTAGTGAGCGACTTCCCCGACATTTTCCCAGAAGAACTACCCGGGTTACCTCCGCAACGATAAGTCGAGTTCAGAATCGACTTAGTCCCAGGAGCTACCCCAGTAGCCAAGTCGCCCTACCGTTTAGCACCAGCCGAGATGCAAGAACTCTCTGGTCAACTTAACGAACTGCTCAGCAAGGGCTTTATAAGACCAAGTTTCTCACCTTGGGGAGCACCGGTCTTGTTCGTTAAGAAGAAAGACGGATCATTCCGTATGTGTATTGACTATAGAGAACTCAACAAGTTGACGATCAAAAATCGTTACCCTCTGCCACGCATAGATGATCTATTCGACCAACTGCAAGGGGCGAACTATTTTTCCAAGATTGATCTGAGATCCGGATATCACCAGTTACGAGTGCTCGAGGAGGATGTGCCGAAGACAGCCTTCCGAACTCGTTACGGACACTACGAGTTCGTGGTGATGCCATTCGGATTGACCAATGCGCCCGCAGTCTTCATGGATCTGATGAATAGAGTATGCCGACCTTACTTAGATCAGTTCGTCAACGTTTTCATTGACGACATCCTGATCTACTCCCGAAGTAAGAAAGAGCATGGTGATCATCTGCGACAAGTTCTAGAGACGTTACGAAGGGAGAAACTTTATGCGAAGTTCTCAAAATGTGAATTTTGGATCCGAAGAGTCGAATTCTTAGGACACGTGGTTAGCGAAGAAGGAATCCACGTGGACCCATCCAAAATAAAAGCCATTGAGAACTGGTCAGCACCAAAGACACCTACAGAAATTCGCCAATTTCTAGGTCTCGCTGGCTACTACCGCAGGTTCATTCAGAACTTCTCCCGAATAGCGAAGCCTCTTACGACCCTGACCCAGAAAGGCGTGGCCTTTGACTGGGAAGAGAAGCAAGAAAGAGCGTTCCAAACGCTCCAACGAGCCTTGTGCACCGCACCAATACTATCCCTTCCCGAAGGAATAGAAGACTTCGTTGTCTATTGCGATGCATCCAATCAAGGACTCGGATGTGTTCTGATGCAGCGAGGTAAGGTCATCGCCTACGCCTCGAGACAGTTGAAGACACATGAGCTTAACTACACGACCCACGATCTTGAACTAGGAGCAGTAGTGTTTGCTCTGAAGATCTGGAGACATTACCTGTATGGAACGAAGAGCACTATCTTTACCGACCACAAGAGTTTACAACACATTTTCGATCAGAAAGAGCTCAACATGAGACAACGACGGTGGGTCGAACTACTCAGTGATTACGAATGCGATATTCGTTATCATCCGGGTAAATCCAACGTAGTAGCAGACGCCCTAAGTCGGAAAGAATATTCTGGTCGCAAAGTCAAATCATTATCAATAACCATCCATTCACACCTGACTAAGCAAATTCAGGCGGCTCATCTTGAGGCCATAAAACCTGAAAATGTGTCGAGTGAATCCCTTAGGGGAATGGACAAGAACTTTGAAGCCAAGGGTGACGGAGCTTTATATTTCATGAATCGGATCTGGACACCGAAACACGGTGGTTTCCGAGACGTGGTCATGACCGAGGCGCACAACATTCGGTATTCCGTCCACCCAGGTTCAGATAAGATGTATCTGGATCTGAAAAAGCTATACTGGTGGCCCAATATGAAAGCAGAGATTGCTACCTTTGTGAGTAAATGCCTTACTTGCGCGAAGGTTAAAGTCGAGTACCAGAAGCCCTCTGGTTTACTGCAACAACTAGAGATTCCAGAATGGAAGTGGGAGCAGATCACTATGGATTTCATAACCAAGTTACCCAAGACAACGGGTGGACTTGACACCATATGGGTCATCGTTGATAGATTGACCAAGTCTGCACACTTCCTGCCTATCAAAGAAACTGACAAGATGGAGAAACTTACGAGAACATACATTAGGGAAATTGTACAGTTGCATGGTGTACCTATTTCCATTATCTCCGATAGAGATAGTAGGTTCACCTCAAGATTTTGGCAATCCCTACAACATTCCCTGGGAACAAGGCTGGACATGAGCACAGCCTACCATCCACAGACCGACGGACAGAGTGAGAGGACCATTCAAACATTGGAAGATATGTTGCGAGCCTGTGTGATTGATTTTGGGAAGGCATGGGATACTCATTTACCCCTTGTCGAATTTTCCTATAATAACAGTTATCACACCAGCATCAAGGCTGCTCCATTCGAAGCTCTCTACAGCCGCAAGTGCAGATCCCCTCTGTCCGACGAGACTCTCGTAATCCCACTCGACGAGATCGAGATCAACGAGAGCCTCAACTTCGTGGAAGAACCTGTAGAGGTCATGGACCGTGAGGTCAAGCAGACGAAACAAAGCCGTATCCCTATCGTGAAGGTTCGCTGGAACGCCAAGCGAGGACCGGAATTCACTTGGGAACGCGAGGATCAGATGAAGTTGAAATACCCTCATCTTTTCGCTTAAATTGTTTGTAACTTTTATTTGCTTAAATTCTAATTTCGGGACGAAATTCCCTCTAACGGGGGGATGATGTGACAACCTGAAATTTCCAACTGTATAAACATCATCTATTCATCAGAAGCTAGTTCAGTTTCAGTGATTTTCAAGCTTTTCCGAACAAGTTTGTGTACATTAGGGTTAATGTTTTAGATGATATCAGGAGAGTGGATACTCCTGGTTTTGTGAAACTTGGGCATTTCAAGTTTCATACTGTTACAGTCCAACATCAGGAATGAAAATATTTTCTGCCAAAATATTCCAGGACTATAAATAGTTTTCTGAATTAAAATAATTCATTATTCACAATTCCAAATAGAGAAAAGCCATATTCTCTCTGACGGATCTTCGGGTTTTCATCCCAGATTGTGAGTCTACTTTTCTATATGTGATTCAATACTAGTTTAATGCTTGTTAACACAAATTACATGTCTAGATGTCAAGATCCGGGAGTTTACCGCCCAAGATCGTTCTTGGGGAGTAAACTCCAAAATGGAACATTATGGCTTCCTAGTCCCGATCCCTTGATAGACAACTTGTTTAGGAGATAGGGTATGATCTTTATAGGCCAAAAAGCATCCAAGAAACATAAGTTCTAGGAGTTTACGGCCAAGGAACTACCTTGGGCCGTAAACCCCTTTTCAAGGGCTTAAATGCCCTAAAGCCTTCCCCAAATGCTTAAGGACTTTAACTACTAGTACATGTGCTTGATTAGAACACCAAAAGCCCATAAAAGCCATAAGTTTTTAGGAGTTTACGGCCAAGAACTCTCTTGGGCCGTAAACCCCATTTTGTGGGACAAAAATCATTCGAAGCTACCCTTAAGCCTTTAGACAATTTACCTTGCACCTTTGGGACTAGAATGGAGAGTAGAACACATAGAAATCACTCCTTGAAAGGATTTTACGGCCAAGGAACATGACTTGGGCCGTAAACTCCAAGTGAAGGCACCAAAGTGTGCCTCTTGTTCCCATTAGCCTTATATAAAATCATGGATGCCATTCTTGATGTTTAAGTGCCTCAAGTCAATTTATTTCTTAGAGTTTACGGCCGTAAACTCTAAGGTGAAGGACCTTAGGCCGTAAACTCCCATATGGGGTGTTCTAAAGCCTTAAACTACTTCATGTGTTATTCCAATAAAGTTAGGAGTGTTCTAAATACAAGATACCACCACAAAACACCCAAAAACACCATTTGAGGTGTTCATGGCCATAAACCTATGAGTTTACGGCCGTAAACTCCAAGGTGTGGGGTTTGTTGGATGGTGAACTCCTATACAAGGCCCTTTGATGTTTCAAACCCTTTTGCCTTGTCCCGTAGCAACTTAGATGTAACCATTTGAACCTTAAACACTCATAAAAGTGTTTAAATGTTTTCTAAGTGTCTTAACTTATTTATTTAAGTTATTATATGTCTAATTAGTTATATATATGTTTATTATATGATAACTAGGCTCGTGCGTGTAAGCCAGTCTCCGTTTGTCACCTAGCACGGTAGCCGACACTGCAACTCAAACGACTCACCAAAAGTGAGTTCATACCCCTTGAATCAACCTTTGAAATGATTTTAACTGTTTTAAATACTTTATGGGGGGGGGAATACAAGTCAAATACTTATAGTTATTGCTTCAATCACATGTGATTGCATTTAATCACATGTGATTAATAACTAGGAAAACAACGATTTTTACCACTATTCAAACTGTTTTCAACTGCTTTACTATTGAAATGTTTTACAAACTGTTTTACTATCCAAACTTACTTATAGACTGTGATTCAATCAAATGCTTCTTATACTTAAACTGTTTTATCAACTTATGCTTTCAAAATGATTTATAGATCGACATCAAGTCAATCTTCTCTTGAAATTATATTTATGCTTCAAAATGTTTTATGAAAACTTATTTATGCTTTTATATATCCAATTGCATGCCCATATATGTATAGATATATAAATAATGTTTAAAGGGCTTAGGAAGGCTATCCGCCCTATTTCCTTTTCCTCGATTTGGATGTGGTCTGGTGGGATTTCGGGTGACCATCCGAAGGTCGTTTCCATATTACTTATATATCATATATACATGTATAGACATAAAGGTACTTCCATATTCATACTCATCAGTACATCATTAGCTGGTTACCATCGGGGTAACGCAGGATCATACATATACATAAATACTAGAAACAATACATATACAGATATACTAGAAACAATACATATACAGATATACTAGAAACAATACATATACAGATATACTAGAAACAATACATATACAGATATACTAGAAACAATACATATACAGAGATACTAGAAACAATACATATACAGATATATTAGAAACAATACATATACAGAAATACGAGAAACAATACATATACAGAAATACGAGAAACAATACATATACACGAATACTTAACAATTGTGATCCACTGTATCGGGCATGCCTTAAATGTCATGGCCCGAGTTGTAGCCAGAATTCTCTTGGAGGGAGAGCGTGAGTTTGCGTATAGATCTATACTGGATTGACTATCCTACACCTTGCTGCTAGCTACAGCCGGACCTGCAGGTCTGCGGGTGCCAAACGTCATTTCTTATTACGACCGTTCATTATGTCGTTGATTATCAGTCGATAGCATGGTGCAATTAATCACAATAAGCCTTAATATAAATCCGGTTTAAGGTAGTAGTATTTAGTACAGCAGTAGTCTTATTATACAAAGCTACAGTACTACAATGATTTACCCATTACATATTTTAGTGATAATCTTACTTAAGCATTAGTGTACAAACTATATTTTTAACAAATGATAGTTATACTTGGGTAATTACACACTTTTACAACAGACAAGTTTACAAAACAGTTTAGCCTTGGTAGAAGGTTACTTTTATAGAAAATATAGGATTTTCTGAGAGATTCAAACTTTTACAAACACTTTCAAACATTTGCTTACATTTTTTACAAACTTATACATTGAGACAGGTTCAAACGTTTTTTACAAGAAACATTGACACTAAAATACTTATGAACTCACCAGCTTAATGTTGATAAACTCTTTCAAAATAACTTGTATTCTCAGGTCCTCAGTAGACAGGTACCGAGGCCAGCTTTTGAGAAGATGGAGTGCATTCAAGACTCATCTCATATTATTTTGTGTTTCATTATTTGTGGTGTCTATAACTATACAGAACACACTTGTATTAAAATTATATATTTAATGCAATGGATGATGTTGTTTGCTTATTTACACTTACTGTGTTGTGATACTATACATAACGTGCTCCGCCCCAGAACGTTTCCGCCGTTCTTGGTTTTGGGGTGTGACAAAATGGAGTTTACTCCCCAAGTGTTCTTGGGCGGTAAACTCCCAAATCTTGGGTTATCAATCCGTTTTTGATGTTTTCTATTCTCTAATTTACTTACATACACGCCTAAGTTAGTCACTTATCAAGGAAATGGGACTAGATAGTTCTTAAGCCACTTTTTGGAGTTTACTCCCCAAGGACGTTCTTGGGCGGTAAACTCCCGGATCTCACATATTTGACATGTAATCTATGTTATTAAGCTTATAACAAGCATTATAAAACAACTAGAGAAGTGTACTCACGATTTGGGATGAAAACCCGAAGATCCGTGAGAGAGAATTTTGACTTCTCTCTAAATGGAATTCAACTAATGAACCAATTTGGTTCAGAATTCTATTTATAGTCCGGAGATATTTTTGGCAGAAAATATTTTTATTCCTGGAACGAACTCTAGTGTCCTAGAGTATTGGAATAGGAGCGTTGCACAAAACCCTAGTGCATCCACTCTCCTAATATCTCCTTAAGTGTAAATCCTGAAAACTGCAAAACTTACACTCGGAGTCTGAATTTTCACGGTAACTGTTCTACTTCTATTGGCTTGATATGGTTTGTTCAGAATGGAAATTTTGGGTTGTCACATCATCCCCCTGTTGAAGGGAATTTCATCCCGAAATTAGAATTTAGGCAAGGAAGTATGCACGAATGATCGAGTCGTGAGGAGGAAACTTCCTAATCGATTGATTCTAGCGTACCTAAGTGAAATCGGGTTCTCGGTTGGAATCCCAACGAACCTTCACTAACTGGCGACGACGTTGCTTCGTCCGCTTGACCTCTCGGTCGAGGGTCACTACGGTTCTAATACGAAGGCGAGGATCTTGGCGAGTGGATTTACAAGAGTCCTAACGGAAAGATATGGTTTCACGATCGAGACGCGAAGAGTAGGATGTACGTTACTGAGTTCGCGGAGTAGGTCTAGTTTGTGCGAGGCACAGGACCGATGTACGTTCCTGAGTCCGCGGAGTAGGTCTAGTTTCTTTGTTTTAGACCTTGCTAGTCGTATCGTACATTTGATACCGTATGGGGACTGTGTTTCCTTTTTTTAGACTTAGCCAGGCGTATCATTCATTCGATACTCTCCTGGAGTCTATGATTTCTTTTTCCTTAGTTAGCAGTATTCTGCTGAGGCATATGTTATTTTCCCCTAGTATTCTACTAGTGATATTCTCCTACTCTCTTTAAAGTCAAATATCATATTTTGGTAACAATAGTGTTCAAGGGAAAATTACTCTTTAAAACATAACTCTGTCGAGTCTTGGTAGAAGACTGCTTTTATTTAGAAAATATAGGATTTTCTTGAAAGGACTCTAATACACTGTAGACTCTAAACTACTACTTTTTATAAAGTTATTTTGGATAAAATGCTTACTTATACAAATGACACTAAATACTTATGAACTCACCAGCATTTATAAAAATGCTGATACTCGCTTTCAAAATAACTTGTATTCTCAGGTTAGCAATTAGACAGGTACACCCGGGAGCTTTTGTAAAGCCAGCCTAGAACCGAGCTGCATCTATACTAGTTTTTTTATTACTTTATTATCTCTATGAAATGTAACTTATGTAAAACTATTACTATTAAGGCAATGGTTGTTGTACTTTGATTACTATACTGCATATGTTGTGATACTTGACATCACGTCATCCACCCCAGAACGTCTCCGCCGTTCCGGTTTTGGGGTGTGACAATAGAGAAGGTCTAACGACAACGCACTGATATTTGAGTGATAACTGTAGCTTTTAGAAAACTCTACTAAAGGAAGCTAGGAGTCCTAACTCCCACCGAAATCTATGAAACAAATTCTCAACATATCCACACGTGTCTGTA
Source organism: Lactuca sativa (assembly GCF_002870075.4). Classification (NCBI taxonomy): domain Eukaryota; kingdom Viridiplantae; phylum Streptophyta; class Magnoliopsida; order Asterales; family Asteraceae; genus Lactuca; species Lactuca sativa. The sequence continues at coordinate 83,165,837 of NC_056624.2, forward strand.
TGGTCCTCTTACTAGTCCGTCATTATGAGGATGATAAGTAGTGATAAAATGTAACCTAGTACCCAGTTCCTCATGGAACTTCTTATTGGATTAGGTGTTTAATCTTATAACTATAATATGTATATATTAGAAGTGATGGTATCACAGTCCTTTTGGGTTGCTTCAAATGTAGCAATTGAACATGATCACTATTATAGAGAGAAGAATGATTTATTAATTTATTACTTGGTTAACAAATTAATTAGAAATCAAAATAAATGATTTATTAATGTATTATGAAAACAATATATTAATTAGAAATCATATTGTTTAATTAATATTTAATAAGAAATTAAATTGGAATTAATTTTGGGGTTAAAGGAATTAATTAAATGTTTAGGAACTAAAGGTGACAGTGTTCAATAGTTGAGCATTGGGCAATTCTAGAACCTCCATAAAGAGGGGGCAATAAAATCTAGAGTGCTCCAAGGGTTTACTTAGGCTCTAAGGGAGCCTTGGATGCCTTAGGGAGAAAGTAAAGGGATTAGGTTTATCTTGGAGATAGGTGCCTAATTCAATACCTTTCTAACACCTATATAAACCCTCCTTAGGGTTGAATTTTGTCTAAGACTTCTTTCAAAGTGCCTTGGACAAAATTTAGGCTTCTCCTCTCTCTCTCTCTCTCTCTCTCTCTATATATATATATATATATATATATATATATATATATATATATATATATATATAGTTTTCCTTGGTTGCTAGGCTTGTTTGTGAAACATTAGAGGCGTGACACTTGTGGCTCTTGCTACCAAATGTCTTTCAAGCAAGGATTCAAGATTGTTTACAATAAAATCTTAAAGGTATTTATCTAAACCCTAGTTTATTTTTAACTTCAAAAATAGTAGATGCCTTCGAGGTTTATTATTTTGTGTTCAATACTTGCATGTCCAATAGTTAAAACATAGATTCTACAAATTAGGGTTGCATGCACACATAAGGATTATTTGTTATGCTCAAAACCCATCAGTGTTATTAGAGCCTATGATCGTTTTCTATTGAATATGATGCAATTGGTCGAACTTGACAATTAGGGTTTATCGAAATTAAACCCATTGTAATTAGGGTTTTCGAAATTTAGGGTTTCTTAACCCTAATTTCGAAAATTTAACGCAATGATTGAAATCCTTGCCTTCCTCCCCAAGATTTGCCATATTATGGAAGTTTGAAATTTGGTGGGATTTTTTTTATTTTTGGTAATTATCTTGTTCTTGTTTATTAAGATAATTGGAAGATTTTGTAAGATCCTTCCCATATTTTCGTGATCTAGGGGATAGGGATTAAGTTAAATTAATTTGACTAATTTTAGTGGATAATCCTTAGATGATTTAATAAATTAAATCGAATTTCTTTTAAATTTAATTAAAGTTGTTTTTAATTTCAAAAATTTAACAGATTAATTAGCTAGTATTTTGAAAAGTTTAAAATACATCCTTATAGATTTTATTAATTTAATTAAGTGATTAATTAAAAGATAATTAATAAATCCATAAACTGGTTTAAATTTAATTAAATTAAAAGTTTAATTTATTAAAAGATTAAACCCTTGGAATTTTACAATGTTTAAAATTCACCTTATACTATATATATATATATATATATATATATATATATATATATATATTTATATATGTGTACATATATAAATATATATATATATATATATATATATATATATATATATATATATATATAATTAAGAGTTTAATATATATTATAGGTACAAGAAACGTCAGTCGAATTGCTAGTACGCCTCATTCAGGACGGTATACTATAAGGGGAGTTTAAGGAAGCGGTCTGTAAAATGACCGCTATTAGGTATCCATTCTTATCCACCGCTCTCTTGTATGGTGGAGGGTCGTCAGACGAACGGGTTCGATAGGACTATTAATCCTCATTAAACGTATAATGATAAAGTAACTAAACCATTTTCTAAAATCCCATTCTTAGTTACTTTAGGAAAAATATGAATTTGATGCTAACCCATGAAATTACGCAAATGGACCTTATTGGTCGTTAGTGGAGTGTGTGTGGTTAACTGACACACTAATATGAGACTAATACTGTTGGCAATAGGTGTCTCGTAACTTATCATTGAATTAATGGAGCGCATGTAGTTAACTGGCACGTTAATTTAAGATGATAAATGACATCGAGAGTACAAAACTCATTTGCATGGTTATTCACATCTCGTTTGTGATCCTCGGCGTCCCAGTCACAAAGTGAGAGCATAATCGAGATTAAACATGCCATTGAAGAGTTTAATGAATCTCAAATCTAGGAGTTTAATCATGTTGAAATTGGTAAATTTTATACCTACCTAAAATAGTTTTGAATTTGATTACGAAATCCCTCTTCAAAGTTCGAATTTAAAATATGGATCCTAGCCTTAAATTAAATTTTGGGTTCATAATTAAGGATTAAAATTAACTAAGTTAAATTCTCTTTTCTCCTATTAATGATGTCAAGTTCAGACAACCAGGGTCTTCCTTGTTCTTTGGGAATTTGGTTTTCCTCTTCTTTCTGAAGATGATCTTCCACATGTTGATCAAGGTGAAAGAATATCCCCTTCTTCAAGGAATGGTGGAACTCGAGATCATTCTTCTCCAACTCTTCCTACTCCTCCTATAGTGGCTCTCCCTAACTCAAGTATTCTTCAAGTTGAAAAGTACGAAACTACTCAAGCCCTATTAGCATGTAAACATCAAGATAGAAGTCTGTATGTGCGCATGCTCTAAAAATGAAGTCGCACATTGACAGATTGGGGATGTTGGGTGTTGTTTTCTAAGGGAGCTAAGCATTGACTTGGTTCTACTTTCTCTTCCTGAATCATATATACATATCATCAAAAACTCCTATATGAGGGACCACGGCGTGACCCTAATTGATCTAACATATATGTTGATTGCTACTGAAGCATAAATTCTTAAGAGAACAAGTCATGCAATAATGTTTGAAGGATCTGTTTCCAAAATTTCCATGGACATTCACAATGGAAACATTGGTAGTCCAGAAAAGGTTTCTCTTTACAATGGAAAGGGATCGGCCAAGGTCAAACCATTTGAACATATGGTAAAGAGAATGGTTAGTTCAAAGATAGTCGCATGTGCTACTCCTGAAAGTTCCATATGTTTCTATAGCTAACTAAAGGGGTGTTGGATGTGAAGTTGCCCAGACTACCTAAAAGATCATAGAGATAGTAAAGTCAAGTTGTGTGACTCTACTTCAGGTACATCGACTATCTAACTCTATTTTATTATGTTCCTATTCATAGATTCTTAATACATGATGTGATAGTCACATTTTGATGTTTTGTAGGATCTAAGAGAAAGAAGGAAGCTTGAGAAGAGTGAGCTAAAGTTGACCGTGAGAGATGGATTTCGATCGCAGATGATCAGATTTTGGAAGCTACTACTTAGGAGTTAGGATAGATTAATAGATTGCGTAGGAAATGTCTATATACATAGTTTTCACTTTATGCAATGTAAGGACAATTTTTTCCGCTTATTATCAATAAAAATGAATTTTGATTTATTTACTTTACATTTTCCTTACAATGACATTTATGGAATTTGGTGGTTACATTTCTAGCAATATTAAATATGGATTTGATTCTTAGTTATGTCAATTGTGGAAATGTCATAATCAACAAAGTGAAAAGGAATTCTCATAACCCAAGTTTCAATTGGATAGAAACTTGGAGTCATACAATCCAAATTATGTGATGTATGAGAATCTTGATCGTTGTAAGGTGATGAGTAGTTCATTGATCACATGTTTATGTGAGTCAAAGTGAAGGACTAGTCGATCTAGTAAACATAGATGTGGGCTATTGAGATTTGCTATAAAGGATGATAAATGTATTCATCATGATTTACTGATGCTTCAGTAAACATGGTTGTATTTATAAGATTAAGCGTAATTCTAACACTTTGAAAAGTTTTCATAGAGTAATAGAACGAATATGAAGAATCTATTAAGCAAAAAGATAAAAGTTTATCCAATGTGAAAGGAGAGGAGACTGCTTTACTATCATGGTTTATGATATCTTAATGGTTATGGAAAGATATCACAATTGATCCTCGAAGAACATCTAAGTGCAATTATTTGATTAAGAAGATGAATAATATATTGTTGAAATAGTTCAATCGAAAGATGTTTTACACTTCGTCTCCAATCAAGTTTTAGAGTCATACTCTAGTTACTTCGAATAGTATCTTAAAGCTTGTTTCGTACTAATAAGGATTATAACACCTCATGAAATGTGGAGTAATAATGTTTTATTACTATAGCACACTTGGAATTGGTGGTTGTGATGTTTTGGTTAAAACAAAGGATAAACTAACACCAATTCAGTGAAGTGTATTTCTTGTCAAAATCCATAACTTTTGAATATTGGTTTTTCTTGTGAAGGAATCTAACTTAAAAGAAAACTTTTCTATGTCAAGAAGTCAATGGGAGTCTTAATGATCATCAAGAGTTTCAGGAGTCAATCAAGAATAAAGGTTTTTTAATCACTAGCACACGACCTGAGGTTGATAACCTATTGTGTTAAGTTGACGCATTCTTGTTTCTGTGCACTTCCAGTTGAATTGGCAATGCTTATGAGTTCTATGGTTCTCATTTGACTAAAAAAGGTAGAGCATGTTGGTCATTGATAATACATTGGTTTATGAAATTGACTTGCTTAAACAACCCGGAAGCGCTGGTAGGCCCTTGAGCTACCAGAAGACGATAAATTAAGAACAAGCAAAGTTCAGTCCATGAAAGGAAAAACTAAATTTTATTTTAGTTGTGTCCTCAACCATATCTTATGATTGTAGGTTGGAATTGATAAATTCACATGGATGGGAAGACATACACTATTAAATCTAAGTGGTAAAAGGTTTTTCTCTAATTCATGAAAATGATAATCAGGAAGCACTTTCGCTAGTAGATTTTGGATGATCTGAGAAATATCATTAAGGTTAGCAGTTGTGGTAATTATGTTCTCAAATTTGCGTATGATTACGTCATCCCTTTTCATAGTTTGAATTGTGAGAAATGGCAAGAATAGTTTGAACATTTAGGACTTATAGCCATAAGTTATGAAAGGGTATAAACACACATATATGCTATCAAATGAAAGGTGTATGAGCTTGAGAAGTCTGTTTGAAGACTTATCAAAGCATTATGTATCAGAAATATAGACATTAGTAAGAAAGTAAAAAAGTATTGATTTCTAGAAGTCCAGTTGATTTCTGGATACATGTTAAAGCTAGTGGGAACATAACTTTTATGCTAGTGGGAGTATAATTGTTATGATAGCGGGAGCATAAGTGTTATATTTAGTGTTGCATGTTGGAAATACTACTTAAAGGAAACAAGTTTTTAATTTTCAAGTTGCGATATTTGAGAATTGTCTCGCTATAATAAGATTTGGGGGAGAGGACATTCATACTTCATTTCAAATCTAAAATTTTAATTAAACTTAGTCTTAAACATATATGAATATCGTGTTGAAATGATTCAACATAGGAAATTCGATATATCGAAATATTATAGCAAGAGACCGATCAGACATCAGGTCTCTATGTAGGACATTATGTGTCGAGTTCCATATGCTTCGAATATAAGATTGATCTCATATGCTATAATATTCACTTGTTCTGATTTATCCAAAATGCCTAGGTCATTGAGAGGGAAAAAGGACTTGAGAAGGATGTGACTAAAGTTGTGATAAAGTATCAAGAACATTCTGAGGTTTTTCCTGAAGATTGGTTGCTTCTGGATAGCGGTAAGTATATTATTAATTTGGAGGGACCATATTGAGATAATTTTGAATGAAGGTGACTCTCGTTCAAACATGATGGTCATATGGGAATATGGAAATGTTTCCATAGAGGATTTTGATAATTAAATCTACATGTGAGTCAGGGACTTTATTGCAAGGAAGGCGTTCAAGGATTGTATCTTGAATTTGAGAATTTGTTACCATGGAATTGTTTTAATGGAAGATTCTTTAATATCGTCAGCTAAGTCTCTGTGACTTTGAAGCTTCGGCATCACAGAAGGACATTTCATGTAAAGCTGAAATTCTAACACTTTTAGTAGTGACTAGAATTTGGAATTATGAAATGAGCATCATTGGAATAGTGTCCAATCGATATATTCACAAAGGAAGGACCATAGAGAGACATACATAACTGAAATTCTAACACTTTTACCAGTGCATGTGATAAACCAAGGAGCAGCAGTAGTAGCAGGAAAGAGCGCTTGTTATAGATGTTGAGAGGTTGAGAATTACAAGAGGTAATGCCCAAAGTTGAAAGGACATGAGGGAAATGCTAGATAACAGGCATTTGTAATAGGAGCAAGGTACGCCATCTTGGATCTGATAGTGGTTACGGGTAGGTTCTTAATTAATGATCTATATACAAACATAATTTTTGATTGTCGTGCCAATAGGAGCTATATTACCCCCGAGTTTAGGAAATTGCTAAATATGCATCTAGTAAGCTTACAGAAATGTATATAGTAGAAATGGACAATGGTAAAAATCATTAGCATCCAGGAAGTATTAGATAATTGTACTTTAGCATTACTTCATCTCATTTTTCTCATCAAACTCAGGCCTGTAGTCAATGGAAGCTTCAACGTCATAATATACATTGATTTGTTATCCCCTCGTTATGTCGAGATCTTATTCTTTGAGAAAGAAGTACATCTACCTTTGCCAAGTGGAAAATCCTTAATCGTCTAAGGAAATAAGCCTAGTAAAAACCTTAGGATTATTTCCTATACGAAGGCTAAGAAATACAATCAAAAGAAGTATTACGCCTTTGTAGACCACGTGATTGATAAAGCGGAGAAAGGACGAAAGAAATCAAGGAGGCACCTCATGTGTGTGATTAACTTGATCTATTCTATGAGGATACACCAAGACTACCATTTGCACGTCAAGTCGAGTTTAGGGTTGATATGATTCTAGGAGAGGCCCCTGTAGCAAATTCTCCTTAAAATTTGGCACTGTCAGCGGTACAAGAGCTCCCTAGCAAACTTCATTAAATTATTGACAAAGGATTAAGTTATTTCTCCAAGATAGACCAGAGATCGGGATACCACCAACTTCAAGCTATGGAATAGGACATTCTAAAGACTACGTCTAAAACCTGTTACAGTCATTATGAGTTTTTGGTCATTCCACTTGGATTGACCAATGCTCCCAACAAGTTTCATGGATCTCATGAACCGTGTATATAAACCCTGCTTGGATTACTTCATGATCGTATTTAGCGCTGATATTTTAATATGCTCACGAACCAAGGATGATCATGGGAAACTGTTGGGTTTTAAGCATTCTAACACTCCTAAGGTGTAAATGAAACCCTAAATACCTTGGATCTATGTTTTCTCTATTATACATGAAAATATCAATTTCCAAGGTATTTATCCTAACTAGCATATTATGAAGTACAAGTAATATAAAACTAGTAGAATTACATACCTCTTTGTTGGTGCTTGATTCTATGGAGCTCAAGAGCCTAGTGCCCCAAATGTGATACCTCAAATGGTTCACACAACATCATATGCACTTGGAATAACCTAGAGAGAAATCATCACTTCATGAAATTGGCTTGCCCTCCACACATGCACTTAGTGGCCGATTTTGACAAGACTGATATGTTCATATAGTGTGACACAATTAGGGTAAACCCTTATTGTCATGGCTTTCCATTTCCTTGGATCCATGGGTTCAAATACACCATGAATCATCCAAGGAGCATCCTATGGGTTTAGCCTACTTGATAATCCATGGAGCATTAGCCCACTATACAAGAATGGATGATTTACACAATCAACCCATATATTTAATTAGTCTTCTTTTGATCACTTAATTAATTGTAGATTAATTTTTGATCAATACTAGTTAAATCATCTTATTAATATATTGTAACTTATATTATATTAATAAACCTTAAGTGTTATTTCTCTCATTTTAGTCTATCCAAATGCATGACGTCATGCAACCCAAATGGACAATGTCGGGTCGGGTCAAGTATATACCAATTATAGTTATGGACATAGACACTAATCCAATAGTCTCCCACTTGGATAAGTCTAATAACTATTATTGCAAGTACGACCTCACAACCTGACCAGCAATCATAGCTCTTAAAAGCTGCTGCAAACTCTAAAGAAATCAATGACACTTCCATTATATAAGTGATCATATATTCCTCCATTCTAGGTATCATCTGGACTGAGACATGGATTATAATCATTCTCTCTGTCCATTTGTTATTTCCCCATTTCCGATTTATGATGACCGACTAATTGAACAAATCAAATAAGTCTAGGCTTGTGCCAAGCACTTACATTTTGTCATCTTTAAATCATCGAGGGGGCCACATATATCGCTTTTATCCCATTAAGGGTAAAAGGAATGGATAAACTTCGACTCATATGCTTGTACTAACTACTTGTTGTATCATACACAAAGGCTCATTTTATAACATCGAGTTACCAATGCGATTTCGTGCAATCAATGTATAACCAACTCATAGTCAACAACTCATATCTCTAGGTTTGAAGAATATAAGATATTATCGTCTCATGATTCACTTGTGATAAAATCCATGAAGTGATTCAAATGAGCATGGGTTTAATCCAATACTCAGGACTTATGAGCACTCATGAATGTTGTAGCAACCATTGCTATGTCTAATTCACCTTAGACAAATCTTACAAGCCAGTTTCATGACAGTCTTGATTCATATCTACTTCCAACATATTACCGACTGTGGATGGTTTGAATAACTTAGTCATTCAGGAAGAAAGAACTAGTTATTCTGGAAGTCAAAACATGCAAAGTGAAACACAAGAATAATACTTAATCCTATATGGCCCCAAACTCTAGAGTGTAAATAAAAACCCTTTTATCTAAGCACCATACTGATTACTCATTATTAATTGTTTCAATTTATCAACTTAATACTTGAATTGAAACAATAGTCATGCCATGCACCAGGCATGCATACCATGTTTACCTATGGTCCGTTCTTTTGTGAAATAGATCAATTGAATAAGACTCCAATAATGCTCATTTCACAATGCCAATCCCTATTGTAAATGTAAGAATACCAAACTCTTGCCATTTATTGTAATCTGTTAGATTCTAAAATTATATGCAATGATTCCCTTGTAATGACTATACACAGAAGTCACAAACACTTGCCAACAGACATTACAGAGTATTCCAATGGAAAGCATATCACAACTGGAAATTTTTTGTCATGTAATCTATACATTCAAGTTAATGTAAATCAAAAACTTCAATCAAATACATCATACAAGTACTACAAATAGTCATCAAACAATTGGAAACCCTAAAGGTTCTTGTTTAGGTACACCTTAGACTAGAACTTCCTTATTGGCTCCAAATGGACCAATAAGCTTCCAAATAGACTATCAAGGGCTTAGAACCCTAATTGGATCCAAATTGGACCCACATTTATTTAATTCAACATTTTGGGCCATGTTGGGCCTAGAATGAAATGAATTGAAAGCTTTGATCCATGATTAACCTAATCTAGTTTATTAAAGCATAAAAATCACAATTTTATTTTATAAGGCCAATAAACACCCAAGCTACTTCTAATATTGGGCTTAGGGGCAAAAAGCCCAAAAATCCTTTCTTCTCTCCCCATTCTCGGCCCAAGCCCAAGGAAAAAGGGAGAGTTGACCTTGGGTTGCCACCTCACTTTTATATGTTGGATTTCCATGCACATAACTCATGTTTCCAAGAAAACATCATATCAAGATCACTTCTTCCTTCTTATCTCTCTCACTCTCGGCCAAACACAACACACACACACTCACAAAAATCTATTCTACTCTCTCTAAATCTTGAAGAACATCTCCTTCCTCCCCTCTCCAAAAATCTCGAAAATTAGGAGCTTTCAAGAGGATCTTGCAAGTTAATCATCATCTAAGGTAAGATTATACTTGGATCTATGGTTTAGATTCTTTTGTTATCAAAATCCTTTCCTAATCTATGCAAAAATCGTGATCTTGCACCCTAGAACTATCTCAAACTCGAGATCTACCAAGGAAAGGTGCTAAGGCCAAAAATCATCAAGTTTCCTCCATCTTTTCTTCCAAAAACCGAAACCACACCCAAGGTGAGCTTCATACCCCCTATTTTCTGTTTTTATGAGTTTTGTGGGGGGGGGGGAATACAAGTAAAAGTGTAGATCTATATGTGTTTTGTATGCCTTGTATGATTTCCATGCTTATATGTATGCATTTGTGTGTTTTAATGTTGGATCTAGCCATAAAACCCCTCAAAACCGAGATATATCTTGTGTTAAATGATTTTAGCTTCAAGTATATTTCTAAATACAAAGTGTTTCAAGAAAAATGGTTGAGTGGTTTAAGAACAATTTTCTTTGGGTTAAAAACACAAATTTTGGACCTAAAATGTGAAAAATACAAAATTAAGGGTCCAAATGGGCATATCACGAATTCTGATGGATGAAGTGTGCCAAAACAGTTTCCATAAACCAATTTCTGGAAATATACTCATTTAGGGGATTAAAAACATAAATTCCAAACTTAATGGGCTAAAAATGACATTTTCGGCCCAAGGAGGCCCATTATGCGAATTTTTCTGTTTTGGAGGGCCAAAACTGTGATTTTCTATAAAACAGTGGACCATAAGTGATCCAAGTCCTTTTCAAAGGTTTAAAATGCTTTTTAAATTTAAAAAGGACCAAAGTTGCAAAAATTTTCCAATTTGGGCCAAAATTGTCAAAGTTGCGAAAAGAAGGGATTAAAACCGAGAAAACTGCATTTTCAGGGACTTAAACTGTTTTCTATGAAAAATATGCTGAAAAAGATTAATTTCAATAATTTTTGGTGTTAAAATATCAAGAAAATCAATTTAAGGACCAAACCGGGAAATATTCAATAAAAGGGTTGAAAATGTAAATTTTACAAATAATGAGGGGCTGAAAACAGAAATATTTCAAGGCTAATTCAATATACGCAATTTGATCAAATAATGGCACCGCGACTATCGACGAAATACAATACATTACAATACCAAAAGTCGTTGTTAAACGAATTGGCTCGGTCTCGAGCCAATAGAAATCTACAACTACTAACACTACGACACTACGATTCATACAAGTAACGTTTGGTAATACATTATACATGCGAGTGTGCACAGACGTCTACGCACCATCTTTGGGCCCCAAAAGTGTAAAATCTTGTTCGTTGAGCCTAGCTAGCCCAATGACCTGATCTTAAGGCCCGAAGACATTTTTTTTACGGAGTGTTGGGTTTTACCGATCCGACACAACGTAAATGGACTTTCAATGGCTTGTATACTACTGGTCCCCAAGGGTCCTTTGGTATAGCTAGTAAAGTCTACATTTTATGTGAGGCGGGTCGGGGACCCCTCGTACATTTTTATCCCCAACCGGTTAATGGAGTCACCGGGGTCTTCGTGACCTCTTTCTCTTCGGATGTGGGACTACACCTAGTCAGGGCGATTGGATAACGTGATTTGTACGGACGACGCCTTCGGGATCGTTAGTATAGCTATAAACTGGGCGTTTGTGTAATGCGGGTTTGTAGTAAATAATCATGCTCAAGAACTTTCCAACGTCGCCTGGGACTGACACTATACGCTTTGCAATGGTTTCAATGTAACTTCATGTAATTCAAGGAACTAGGAGAACATCGGGTTTTCCTAGGGTTTTCAATACATACAGATTTGAAATGCATACAACTTCAATGAACATTTTTTTTTACAAGTATAGAAACAAACAAGCATACCTATGGATCTTCACAAACGTTTTCAAAAGCTTTTTCTTTTCAGAAAATATCGGATTTTCTGGTGGTTTTCAAACAATACAAACATTGGATTTCAAACACTACTTATGAACTCACCAACATTTCATATGTTGACGTTTTTCAAAATACTTGTATTCTCAGGGAACCAGTGAATCAAAGGAAATCATATTCAGTGACGGCTTGCAGTTTATTGATGTACGAACCGAACAATTTAATTTTTGGGAATGTAATGTTTAAACAATGTATGACATGTAAACGCTACTGGTTGTACTATATTAATGAATGGTGACAAATGTTGTTATGTTTCATATATATTCAATGTTATGGTATTCAATTGAGTCACGACAGCCCCCGGACGTTTCCGCCGTCTGGTTCGGGGGTGTGACAGGTTGGTATCAGAGCTTTGTTTATAGTGAACTAGCATGTCGAGCCACACATTGATATGCAACTATAAACCAAAAAGAGGGACTAACATAACTCTGAACAAAACAAGTAAATAAAACACACTTGCTTGCATTAGGGATAAGGACCTAACGCTGAATCAAACACAATAATGCTGGTATCTCGGTTAATTCGGGACTGTTCTTAGTGATACCAAGGAGTGAATGTAGCCTGATCAACTACATTCTCTCCAAGGTAAAACTAACATACGTCTTGATGAGATCGAGATAGCTAGGGAACCTAAAACTATACCCTTTATCACCCAAAAAGAGAATGTTTGCTTAGTCTGTATAATAGTCATAGTACCCTAGGAATAATGTTAGCATATTTACGTACTCGCGCAGACAGCATGGCTGGTTTTCATCACCCTGGAGACCCCTACTTCCCTAATCCGGGAAACAACGGGTGGCTAGAGGAGGAGGAACCTGAGGAAGAGCCTGAAGAGGAACCTGAGGAGGACCCTGAAGAGGAATCTGACGGGGAACCGGAGGCAGAAGTCGAGGGCGAGCCTGCCGAACCCGAAGAAGACGAAGAACCTTTCGGAGAGGAGCTTGATGACAGCGAAGGGGGTGACTCGGACGCAGAGTCCGAGGTCATCGACCCCCCTTACCAGATCAGGGTGCCTGCTTACCGTGTGGGCCCCACTGGACCTACCCCTCCTTGGGGCATTGATCTCTGGAGATGGAGCAGACATCAGGGACAGCGACCCCCGTTTGGCATGTCACGTGAGTTCTTCGACCTGAGGGACGGAGGACCGGCCGACCGAGCCCTGCCGGTCATGGTGAGACGATTACGGGACACCGGCGACCTTGCTCAGGGCACCGCTGATCAAGTACGCCAGTTGTGGACTAGGGTCGAGCGTGCGGAACAGGAGACGCGTGACGTCCTCCGGGAGTTTCACATGAGGCAGGTGAGGTGGGAGTCTCGACTTCAGGACGCAGAACGCCTAGTGGCTTGTCTTCAGGGAGCATCCACATCCTCGGCACCACCTCCTGACGCAGCTCATCGCGGTTAGGGATAGGCTCATCGTAGTAGATCATTAGGAACTATGTTATGTACTCCGGCTCTATGTTTAAGTGACTACACTACTCATGGAGCCGTTATGCTGTCGGATTAGTGTTACTTATGTATGCTCTTACGAGCAAATTTTCTTGTACTAAATACGGATAATATTAATAAACTTTTGTGTGTGTTGCTATAATATTCTCAGTTGTTATGTGTTGAGACGTTATGACTGTATGCTCGATGGTAGTAATGTTTAGGTTCGTATCATACACCTAGTTAGTAGGGTCGCAACCTCATAGAAACCACGTACACTCAACATCTTTCCGTTTCATGACAGAAAGATGCCTCGCCCAGCTACTCGCGGAAATACCGAACCAACCCCGCCCGAAGTTGACTCCACTGCTTTCCAGGCAGCCGTGTCTGCTGCGGTCACAGCAGCTATGGCACAACTTCACCGAGGGAACAATGGAGGAGGTAACGGGCAAGGATCCGGAAGTTCGAACAACGGGACGAACCAAGGACCCACTAAAACGTGCACCTACAAGGACTTTGCGAACGCTAAACCCCGAACTTTCAACGGCACTGGAGGAGTGATCTCCCTAAAGCGATGGATCGAGAAGGTAGAGTCGGTATTAGAGATATGTGAGTGCCCCGAGCAGATGAAGGTGAAGTTCGCGGCCTGCACTTTTGTGGACCAAGCACTCACTTGGTGGAATGGACACGTAGAAGCTATGACGCTCCCTGTCGCCAACTCTATTCCATGGGCAGAAACGAAAGAGATGTTAAAGGCTGAGTACTGCCCCCGAGGCGAAATACAGAAGATGGAACAGGAACTATGGAATCTCACGGTGCAGAATGGGAACATCGATGCTTACATATCGAGATTCAGCGAACTATCTCTGTTGTGCCCGGGTATGATTACATCAGAAGGAAAGAAGATTGAACGATTCATCTGGGGACTAACATCCCCCATTCAAGGGAATGTGATAGCTGCGAACCCTGAAACATTTGACAGTGCAAAGAGATTGGCAAAGAGGCTATATGATCATAACCACAAAAAGGGCGAGAAGCCAGTGGAGACTGAGAAGAAAAAAGAGGATGATGGCAAGAAAGGGCGGAACAACAAGAGAAAGGGGCGTCAGGGCCCCGAGACCTCTAAAAAGCAGCAAACAGTGGCAGTCAACGCTGTCACTGCGCCAGTTCCAGCCACACCACATGCTCCAGCCTCAGCTGCTTCAAATGCTTCAAGATCCTATTCCGGTAATCTTCCACAATGCAACAAGTGCGGTTTCCATCACCAAGGAGAATGTAGGGAGTTCCATTGCACCAGTTGCAACCGAAGGGGACACACTGCAAGGTTCTGCAAGACTTATCCTTCTCAGAACCAGAGTCAGGGAAACAACTAGAACAACAACAACCCCCGCAATAACAACAACACAAATGCCGGTAGCAACAATACAGGGCTTAGCCACACCTGTTTCGGGTGCGGAAGGACGGGACACTTCCGTCGGGATTGCCCTAACAACAACAACTCAGGAAACAGAGGAGCAGGAAGAATGCTGACTATGGGTCAGAGTGATGCAGTTCAGGACCCCGCAGTTGTGACCGGTACGTTTCTCCTAAACCACACTTATGCATGCATCTTATTTGATACCGGAGCGGAGCGAAGTTTTGTAAGCGAGAAGTTTAAACATTTATTAAAACAACAACCCCAGAAGCTAAATGAAACCTATACGGTGGAAATGGCCAATGGGAAAACCGAATCCACTAGGGAGATCTACATCGGATGTACCCTAACCCTCAACCAACACGTCTTACGAATAGATCTGATGCCAGTATCAATTAGGAGTTTCGACGTGATTATCGGCATGGATTGGTTAAGCCCCCACCATGCTGAGATTATGTGCCACGAGAAGGCCGTTCGCCTTCGTCTCCCAAATCACGAAACCCTAGTAATTTACGGAGACAAACCCAGTACAAATCTTCGCCTCATCTCGTGCATCAAAGCACAAAAACACTTGTGAAAGAACAATTTGGCATTCTTGGCTCACATAGTGGACAAGACCAAAGAAGAAACTAACATCCAAGACATTCCAGTAGCATGTGAATTTCCAGATGTGTTTCCCGAAGATCTTCCAGGAGTACCCCCAGAGAGACAGGTTGAGTTCCGAATCGACCTCGTTCCAGGAGCAACTCCTCTTGCTAAATCACCATATCGATTGGCTCCTGCTGAAATGCAGGAATTGTCCAGCCAACTCAGTGAGCTTCTGGACAAGGGATTTATCCGACCTAGCTACTCGCCATGGGGAGCTCCGGTGCTCTTTGTCCAAAAGAAGGACGGATCTTTCAGAATGTGCATCGATTACAGAGAGTTAAATAAACTCACTGTTAAAAACCGCTACCCACTCCCACGAATCGATGATCTATTCGACCAGCTCCAAGGAGCTAGTTATTTTTCTAAAATAGATTTACGGTCCGGATACCATCAACTCAAAGTCCGAGAAGAAGATATTCCTAAAACCGCTTTCCGAACCCGCTACGGACATTATGAATTCGTCGTAATGCCCTTCGGTCTAACAAATGCACCCGCCGCATTTATGGACCTAATGAATCGAATCTGTCGACCGTTCATGGACAACTTCGTCATTGTGTTTATCGACTACATCCTCGTCTATTCTCGAAACAAAGAGGAGCATGGCCAACATCTCCGACAAATCTTAGAGTCTCTGCGAACGGAAAAGCTGTACGCCAAACTCTCCAAGTGCGAGTTCTGGCTCCGGAGTGTGAATTTCCTAGGCCACGTAGTAAGCCAAGACGGAATTCATGTGGATCCTTCTAAGGTCAAAGCTGTGGAAGGATGGGCAACTCCGACTACGCCCACCGAAATTCGTCAGTTCTTAGGCCTAGCAGGTTACTATAGGAGATTCATCCAAAACTTCTCTAAGATCGCCAAGCCGCTTACCTTGCTCACGCAAAAGGGCGTGCCATTCAAGTGGACAGACCGACAAGAAATTGCGTTTCGAACCTTGAAGCAAGCTCTCTGTAGCGCACCTGTGCTATCTCTACCCGAAGGAACGGAAGATTTTGTAGTCTACTATGACGCGTCAAATCAGGGCTTAGGTTGCGTTCTCATGCAACGTGGAAGAGTGATAGCATATGCGTCCCGCCAACTAAAGACGCACAAAGTAAATTACACGACCCATGACCTAGAACTGGGAGCCGTGGTCTTCGCCCTAAAAATTTGGAGGCACTACCTGTACGGTACAAAGTGCACCATCTTCACGGACCACAAGAGCCTCCAGCACATCTTGAATCAGAAGGAGCTGAACATGAGACAACGAAGATGGGTGGAATTGCTGAACGACTACGAATGCGAGATCAAGTACCATCCAGGCAAGGCCAACGTGGTAGTTGATGCATTAAGTCGGAAGGTGTACTCTAATCGCCGTACGAAAACGCACTCGATAACCATTCAGTCTCATCTGGCCACTCAAATTGCATCAGTTCAGGCAGAGGCTATGAAAGCGGAAAATAGAACTAGCGAGGCATTACGCGGGATGGAGAAGAACCTAGAAGTCAAGGAGAATGGGGTATACTACTTCATGAACCGTATTTGGGTCCCAAAAATCGGAGGATTTAGAGAGACCGTTATGAAGGAAGCCCACAAGACACGATACTCCATTCACCCTGGTTCGGACAAGATGTATTTGGACATTAAACAACACTATTGGTGGCCTAACATGAAGGCAGAAATCGCGACCTATGTTAGTAAGTGGCTTACGTGCGCCAAAGTAAAAGTGGAGTACCAGAAACCTTCCGGATTGTTACAGCAACCGGCAGTCCCTGAGTGGAAATGGGAGGGGATTTCTATGGACTTCGTGACCAAGCTGCCCAAGACGTCGGACGGATTGGACACCATATGGGTAATAATCGACCGACTGACGAAATCTGCCCATTTCCTGCCAATCAAAGAATCCTACAAGATGGAGAGACTGACGCGTTTGTACCTACGAGAAATCGTAAGGCTACATGGAGTGCCAAAATCTATCATCTCAGATAGGGATAGTAGATTCACATCGCGCTTTTGGCAATCACTCCACAAGGCAATGGGAACTCATCTCGATATGAGCACCGCGTATCACCCACAAACGGACGGTCAAAGCGAACGAACCATTCAGACGCTTGAAGACATGCTTCGTGCATGTGTAATAGACTTCGGAAAGTCTTGGGATACCCACCTGCCGTTGATCGAATTCTCATATAACAATAGTTATCATTCGAGCATCAAGGTGGCCCCTTTCGAAGCACTATACGGGCGTAAATGTAGATCACCGTTATGTTGGGCTGAAGTAGGTGACACCCAGCTAGCAAGAACGCATACGTCGGACAGGGCACTAACAGGACCGGAGATTATTCGCGAAACCACAGAAAAGATCGTTCAGATCAGAGCTCGATTGCAAGCGTCGCGTGACAGACAAAAGAGTTACGCCGATAAACGGCAAAAACCCTTAGAATTCCAGGTCGGTGACCGAGTATTATTGAAAGTCTCACCCTGGAAAGGGGTTATACGTTTCGGAAAACGGGGAAAGCTGAACCCGCGATACATTGGACCTTTCGAAATCGTCGCCCGAATAGGCCCAGTGGCATACAGACTACAACTACCCGCGGAGCTAAACGGTGTACACCCCGTGTTTCATGTCTCTAACCTGAAAAAGTGCCTATCAGATGAAACCCTTGTCATTCCTCTTGACGAAATCGAAATCAATGAGAATCTCCTGTTCGTCGAAGAACCAATCGAAATCATGGACAGGGAGGTGAAGCGTACTAAGCAGAGTCGCATCCCGATCGTGAAGGTACGGTGGAACGCAAAGCGTGGGCCAGAATTCACGTGGGAACGTGAGGATCAAATGAAGCAGAAGTACCCTCACCTATTCTAGCATTCTTAAATCTAGCTTTCAAACAGAATTTCGGGACGAAATTCCCTCTAACGGGGGGATGATGTCACAACTGGAAATTTTGTGTCATGTAATCTATACATTCAAGTTAATGTGAATCAAAAACTTCAATCAAATACATCATACAAGTACTACAAATAGTCATCAAACAATTGGAAACCCTAAAGGTTCTTGTTTAGGTACACCTTGGACTAGAACTTCCTTATTGGCTCCAAATGGACCAATAAGCTTCCAAATAGACTATCAAGGGCTTAGAACCCTAATTGGATCCAAATTGGACCCACATTTATTTAATTCAACATTTTGGGCCATGTTGGGCCTAGAATGAAATGAATTGAAAGCTTTGATCCATGATTAACCTAATCTAGTTTATTAAAGCATAAAAATCACAATTTTATTTTATAAGGCCAATAAACACCCAAGCTACTTCTAATATTGGGCTTAGGGGCAAAAAGCCCAAAAATCCTTTCTTCTCTCCCCATTCTCGGCCCAAGCCCAAGGAAAAAGGGAGAGTTGACCTTGGGTTGCCACCTCACTTTTATATGTTGGATTTCCATGCACATAACTCATGTTTCCAAGCAAACATCATATCAAGATCACTTCTTCCTTCTTATCTCTCTCACTCTCGGCCAAACACAACACACACACACTCACAAAAATCTATTCTACTCTCTCTAAATCTTGAAGAACATCTCCTTCCTCCCCTCTCCAAAAATCTCGAAAATTAGGAGCTTTCAAGAGGATCTTGCAAGTTAATCATCATCTAAGGTAAGATTATACTTGGATCTATGGTTTAGATTCTTTTGTTATCAAAATCCTTTCCTAATCTATGCAAAAATCGTGATCTTGCACCCTAGAACTATCTCAAACTCGAGATCTACCAAGGAAAGGTGCTAAGGCCAAAAATCATCAAGTTTCCTCCATCTTTTCTTCCAAAAACTGAAACCACACCCAAGGTGAGCTTCATACCCTCTATTTTCTGTTTTTATGAGTTTTGTGGGGTGTTGATTCGGTTTTTGAAGAAAGATTGGAAGAAATGAAGTGATTTTTGGCCTTTGCACTCCTTGATGAACTTTTCGAGATTATGGGGGTTTCTAGAGTGCAAGATCATGATTTTTGCATGGATTAGGAAGAGATGTTTGATAAATAAGGAATACAAGTCATAGATCCAAGCAAAACCTTACCTTAGATGTTGATTTTTGTGGAAGAACCTTCTTGAATGCTTCCTAATTTTCGAGATTTTGGATGGAGGGGGAGAGTTGTTCTTGAGTGATCTAGAGAGGATTTGAGAGATTTTTGTGTGTGTGTGTGTGGGTGTATGGCCGAGAGTGAGAGAGGAGAGAAGGAAGAAGTGATTTTGAAGTGATGTTGCATGGATACATGGACTATATTGCATGGATACCCTATGGACAATAATGAGGTGGCACACTTAAGTCAACTCTTCCTTATCTTCTTGGTTTTGGGCCCTTGGGCCGAGAATGTGAAGGAAAAAAAAGATTTTTGGGCTTTTTTCCCTTAAGCCCAATATTTGAGGTAGTTTGGGTGTTCATTGGCCTTATAAAATAAAATTGTGATTTTTATGCTTTATTAAGCTAGGTTAGGTTAAATTATGGATCAAAGCTTGTGATTTATTTCATTCTAGGCCCAATATGACCTAAAATGTTGAATAAAATAAATGTGGGTCCAATTAGAGCCCAATTAGGGTTTTAAGCCTATGATAGTCTAATTGGAAGCTCATTGGCCCATTTGGATCCAATAAGGAAGTTCTAGTCTAAAATAGACTTAACAAGAACTTCTAGGGTCTCCAATTGTTTGATGACTATTTGTAGTACTAGCATGTTGTGTTTGATTGAAGTTTTTGATTCACATTAACTTGAATGTATAGATTACATGGCTCAAAATTTACAGTTGTGACATCATCCCCCCGTTAGAGGGAATTTCGTCCCGAAATTCTGTTTGAAAGCTAGATTTAAGAATGCTAGAATAGGTGAGGGTACTTCTGCTTCATTTGATCTTCGCGTTCCCACGTGAATTCTGGCCCGCGCTTAGCGTTCCACCGTACCTTCACGATCGGGATGCGACTTTGCTTAGTACGCTTCACCTCCCTGTCCATGATTTCGATTGGTTCTTCGACGAACAGGAGATTCTCATTGATTTCGATTTCGTCAAGAGGGATGACAAGGGTTTCATCTGATAGGTACTTTTTCAGATTAGAGACATGAAACACGGGGTGTACACCGTTTAGCTCCGCGGGTAGTTGTAGTCTGTATGCTACTGGACCTATTCGGGCGACGATTTCGAAAGGTCCAATGTATCGCGGGTTCAGCTTTCCCCGTTTTCCGAAACGTATAACCCCTTTCCAGGGTGAGACCTTCAATAATACTCGATCACCGACCTGGAATTCTAAGGGCTTTCGCCGTTTATCAGCGTAGCTCTTTTGCCGGTCACGCGATGCTTGTAATCGAGCTTTGATCTGGACAATCTTTTATGTGGTCTCGCGAATGATTTCCGGTCCTGTTATTGCCCTATCCGACGTATGTGTTCTTGCTAGCTGGGTGTCGCCTACTTCAGCCCAACATAACGGTGATCTACATTTACGCCCGTATAGTGCTTCGAAAGGGGCCACCTTAATGCTCGAATGATAACTATTGTTATATGAAAACTCGATCAACGGTAGGTGGGTATCCCAAGACTTTCCGAAGTCTATCACACATGCACGAAGCATGTCTTCAAGCGTCTGAATGGTTTGTTCGCTTTGACCGTCCGTTTGTGGGTGATACGCGGTGCTCATATCAAGATGAGTTCCCATGGCCTTGTGGAGCGACTGCCAAAAGCGTGACGTGAACCTACTGTCCCTATCCGAGATGATAGATTTTGGCACTCCATGAAGTCTTACAATCTCTCATAGGTACAAACGCGTCAGCCTCTCCATCTTGTAGGACTCTTTGATTGGCAGGAAATGGGCAGATTTCGTCAGTCGGTCGATTATTACCCATATGGTGTCCAATCCGTCCGACGTCTTGGGCAGCTTGGTCACGAAGTCCATAGAAATCCCCTCCCATTTCCACTCAGGGATTGCCGGTTGCTGTAACAATCCGGAAGGTTTCTGGTACTCCACTTTTACTTTGGCACACGTAAGGCACTTACTAACATAAGTTGCGATTTCCGCCTTCATGTTAGGCCACCAATAGTGCTGCTTAATGTCCAAATACATCTTGTCCGAACCAGGATGAATGGAGTATCGTGTCTTGTGGGCTTCCTTCATAACGGTCTCCCTGAATCCTCCGATTTTTGGAACCCAAATACGGTTCATGAAGTAGTATACCCCATTCTCCTTGACTTCTAGGTTCTTCTCCATTCCGCGTAATGCCTCGCTAGTTCTATTTTCCGCTTTCATAGCCTCTGCCTGGACTGATGCAATTTGAGCGGCCAAATGAGACTGAATGGTTATCGAGTGCGTTTTCGTACGGCGATTGGAGTACTCCTTCCGACTTAAGGCATCGGCTACTACGTTGGCCTTGCCTGGATGGTACTTGATCTCGCATTCGTAGTCGTTTAACAGCTCCACCCATCTTCGTTGTCTCATGTTCAGCTCCTTCTGATTCAAGATGTGCTGGAGGCTCTTGTGGTCTGTGAAGATGGTCCACTTTGTACCGTACAGGTAGTGCCTCCAAATTTTTAGGGCGAAGACCACGGCTCCCAGTTCTAGGTCATGGGTTGTGTAATTTACTTCGTGCGTCTTTAGTTGACGGGACGCATATGCTATCACTCTTCCACGTTGCATGAGAACGCAACCTAAGCCTTGATTTGACGCGTCACAGTAAACTACAAAATCTTCCGTCCCTTCAGGTAGAGATAGTACAGGAGCGCTACAAAGAGCTTGCTTCAAGGCTCGAAACGCAATCTCTTGTCGGTCTGTCCACTTGAATGGCACGCTCTTTTGCGTAAGCAAGGTAAGTGGCTTGGCGATTTTAGAGAAGTTTTGGATGAATCTCCTATAGTAGCCTGCTAGGCCTAAGAACTGACGAATTTTTGTGGGCGTAGTCGGAGTTGTCCATCCTTCCACAGCTTCGACTTTAGAGGGGTCCACATGAATTCCGTCTCGGCTAACCACGTGGCCTAGGAAATTCACACTCCGAAGCCAGAACTCACACTTGGAGAGTTTGGCGTACAGCTTGTCCGTTCGCAGAGTCTCTAAGATTTGTCGGAGATGTTGGCCATGCTCCTCTTTGCTTCGAGAATAGACGAGGATGTCATCGATAAACACAATGACGAAGTTGTCCAAGAACGGTCGACAGATGCGGTTCATTAGGTCCATAAATGCGGCGGGTGCATTTGTTAGACCGAAGGGCATTACGACGAATTCATAATGTCCATAGCGGGTTCGGAAAGCGGTTTTAGGAATATCTTCTTCTCGGACCTTGAGTTGATGGTACCCGGACCGTAAATCTATTTTAGAAAAATAGCTAGCTCCTTGGAGCTGGTCGAATAGATCATCGATTCGTGGGAGTGGGTAGCGGTTTTTAACAGTGAGTTTATTCAACTCTCTGTAATCGATGCACATTCTGAAAGATCCGTCCTTCTTTTTGACAAAGAGCACCGGAGCTCCCCATGGCGAGTAGCTAGGTCGGATAAATCCCTTTTCCAGAAGTTCACTGAGTTGGCTGGACTATTCCTGCATTTCAGCAGGTGCCAATCGATATGGTGATTTAGCGAGAGGAGTTGCTCCTGGAATGAGGTCGATTTGGAACTCAACCTGTCTCTCTGGGGGTACTCCCGGAAGATCTTCAGGAAACACGTCCGGGAATTCACACGCTACCGGAATGTCTTGGATGTTAGTTTCCTCTTTGGTCCTGTCCACTATGTGAGCCAGGAACGCCAAATTGTTCTTTCGCAGATGTTTTTGTGCTTTGATGCACGAGATAAGACGAAGATTCGTGCTAGGTTTGTCTCCGTAAATTACTAGGGTTTCGTGATTTGGGAGACGAAGGCGAACGGCCTTCTCATGGCACATAATCTCAGCATGGTGGGGGCTTAACCAATCCATGCCGATAATCACATCGAAACTCCTAATTGACACTGGCATCAGATTTATTCTTAAGACGTGTTGGTTTAGGGTTAGGGTACATCCGATGTAGATCTCCCTAGTGGATTCGGTTTTCCCATTGGCCATTTCCACCGTATAGGTTTCATTTAGCTTCTGGGGTTGTTGTTTTAGTAAATGTTTAAACTTCTCGCTCACGAAACTTCGTTCCGCTCCGGTATCAAATAAGATGCATGCATAAGTGTGGTTTAGGAGGAACGTACCGGTCACAACTGCGGGGTCCTGAACTGCATCACTCTGACCCATAGTCAACATTCTTCCTGCTCCTCTGTTTCCTGAGTTGTTGTTGTTAGGGCAATCTCGACGGAAATGTCCCGTCCTTCCACACCCAAAACAGGTGTGGCTAGGCCCTGCATTGTTGCTGCCGGCATTGGTGTTGTTGGTATTGCGGTGGTTATTGTTGTTGTTCTGGTTGTTTCCCTGACTCTGGTTCTGAGAAGGATAAGTCCTGCAGAACCTTGCAGTGTGTCCCCTTCGGTTGCAACTGGTGCAATGGAGTTCCCTGCATTCGCCGTGATGGTGGAGGCAGCACTTATTGCAACTAGGAAGAGTACCGGAGTAGGGTCTTGAAGCATTTGAAGCAGCTGAGGCTGGAGCATGTGATGTGACTGGTACCGGCGCAGTGACAGCGTGAACTGCCACCGTTTGCTGCTTTTTAGAGGTCTCGGGACCCTGACGCCCCTTCCTCTTGTTGTTCCATCCTTTCTTACCATCACTCTCCTTCTTCTTCTCAGTCTCTACCGGTTTCTCGCCCTTTTTGTGGTTATGATCATATAGCCTCTTTTCCAATCTCTTCGCACTGTCAAAAGTTTCAGGGTTCGCAGCTATCACATTCCCTTGAATGGGGGATGTCAGTCCCCAGATGAATCGTTCAATCTTCTTTCCCTCTGATGTGATCATACCCGGGCACAACAGAGATAGTTCGCTGAATCTCGATATGTAAGCATCGATGTTCCCATTCTGCACCGTGAGATTCCATAGTTCCTGCTCCATCTTCTG
This sequence comes from Lactuca sativa, assembly GCF_002870075.4. Classification (NCBI taxonomy): domain Eukaryota; kingdom Viridiplantae; phylum Streptophyta; class Magnoliopsida; order Asterales; family Asteraceae; genus Lactuca; species Lactuca sativa. The sequence goes on from NC_056624.2 coordinate 83,190,221, forward strand.
TATTTCGCCTCGGGGGCAGTACTCAGCCGTCAACATCTCTTTCATTTCTGCCCAGGGAATAGAGTTGGCGACAGGGAGTGTCATAGCTTCTACGTGACCATTCCACCAAGTGAGTGCTTGGTCCACAAAAGTGCAGGCCGCGAACTTCACTTTCATCTGCTCGGGGCACTCGCATATCTCGAATACCGACTCTACCTTCTCGATCCATCGCTTCAGGGCGATCACTCCTCCGGTACCGTTGAAAGTTCGGGGTTTAGCGTTCGCAAAATCCTTGTAGGTGCACATTTTAGTGAGTCCTTGGTTCGTCCCGTTGTTCGAACTTCCGGATCCTTGCCCGTTACCTCCTCCGTTGTTCCCTCGGTGAAGTTGTGCCATAGCCGCTGTGACTGCAGCAGACACGGCTGCCTGGAAAGCAGTGGAGTCAACTTCGGGCGGGGTTGGTTTGGGATTTCTGCGAGTAGCTGGGCGAGGCATCTTTCTGTCATGAAACGGAAAGATGTTGAGTGTACGTGGTTTCTGTGAGGTGGTGACCCTACTAACTAGGTGTATGGTGCGAACCTAAACATTACTATCATCAAGAATACAATCATAACGTCTTAACACATGACAACTGAGAATATTATAGCAAAACACACAAAAGTTTATTAATATTATCCGCATTTAGTACAAGAAAATTTTGCTCGCAAGAGCATACATAAGTAACACTAATTCGACAGCATAACGGCTCCATGAGTAGTGTAGTCACTTAAACATAGAGCCGAAGTACATAACATAGTTCCTAATAACCTACTATGATAAGTCTATTCCTAACCGCGATGAGCTGCGTCAGGAGGTGGTGCCGAAGATGTGGATGCTCCCTGAAGACGAGCCACTAGGCGTTCTGCATCCTGAAGTCGAGATTCCCACCTTACCTGCCTCATGTGAAACTCCCGGAGGACGTCACGCGTCTCCTGTTCCGCACGCTCGACCCTAGTCCACAACTGGCGTACTTGATCAGCAGTGCCCTGAGCAAGGTCGCCGGTGTCCCGTAGTCGTCTCACCATGACTGGTAGGGCTCGGTCGGCCGGTCCTCCGTCCCTCAAGTCAAAGAACTCACGTGACATGCCAAACGGGGGTCGCTGTCCCTGATGTCTGCTCCATCTCCAAAGATCAATGCCCCAAGGAGGGGTAGGTCCAGTGGGTCCCACACGATATGCAGGCACCCTGATCGGGTAAGGGGGGTCGATGACCTCGGACTCTGCATCCGAATCACCCCCTTCGCTGTCATCGAGCTCCTCTTCGAAAGGTTCTTCGTCTTCTTCGGGTTCGACAGGCTCGCCCTCGACTTCCGCCTCCGGTTCCCCGTCAGATTCCTCTTCGGGGTCCTCCTCAGGTTCTTCTTCAGGCTCTTCCTCAGGCTCCTCCTCCTCCTCTAACCAGCCGTTGTTTCCCTGATTAGGGAAGTAGGGGTCTCCCGGGTGATGAAAGCCAGCCATGCTGTCTGCGCGAGTACGTAAATATGCTACATTATCCTAGGATGCTATGACTATTATACATACTAAGCAAACATTCTCTTTTTGGGTGATAAAAGGTATAGTGTTAGGTTCCCTGGCTATCCCGATCTCATCAAGACGTGTGTTAATTTTACCTTGGAGAGAATGTAGTTGATCAGGCTACATTCACTCCTTGGTATCACTAAGAACAGTCCCGAATTAACCGAGATACCAGTGTTATTGTGTTTGATTCAGCGTTGGATCTTTATTCCTAATGCAAGCAAGTGTGTTTTATTTACTTGTTCTGTTCAGAGTTATGTTAGTCCCTCTTTTTGGTTTATAGTTGCATATCAATGTATGGCTCGACATGCTAGTTCACTATAAACAAAGCTCTGATACCAACCTGTCACACCCCCGAACCAGACGGCGGAAACGTCCGGGGGCTGTCGTGACTCAATTGAATACCATATCATTGAATATATATGAAACATAACAACATTCGCCACCATTCATTAACATAGTACAACCAGTAGTGTTTACATATCATACATTGTTTAAACATTACATTCCCCAAAAAATTAATTTGTTCAATTCGTACAAAAATAAACTGCAACCGTCACTGAATATGATTTCCCTTGATTCACTGGTTCCCTGAGAATACAAGTATTTTGAAAAACGTCAACATATGAAATGTTGGTGAGTTCATAAGTTGTATTTGAAAACAATGCCTCGTATCGTTTGAAAAACCACCAGAAAATCCGATATTTTCTGAAAATAGTATAGTCAAAAAGGTGTGAAGATCCATAAGCATGCTTGTTTGTTTTCTATACTTGTAAAATATTGTTTATTGAAATCGTATGTATTCTGAATTTGTATGTATTGAAAACCCTAGGAAAACCCGATGTTTTCCTAATTCCTTGAATTCCATGAAATTACTTGAAACCATTGCAACGCATGGAGTTGTCATTCCAGACGACATTGGATCATTGATGAGCATGACTATCCGCCACAAACACGCGTTACACAAACGACTAGTCTATAGCAATACTAACGATCCCGAAGGCGTCGTCCGTACTAGTCACGCTATCCAACCGTCCTGTTGTCCCACATCCGAAGAGAAGGAGGACACGAAGGCCTCGACGACTCCATTAGTCGGTTGGGGATAAAAGGTACGAGGGGTCCCAGACCCGCCTCGCAAAAAAAGGCAGACTTTACTAGCGACACTAAAGGACCCTTGGGGACCAGTAGTCTACAGCCATTGAAAGTCCGGTTACGTTGTGTCGGGTTGGGAAAACCCAACACTTCGTAAGATGAAGTCTTTGGGCCTTAAGATCAGGTCGTCGGGCTAGCTAGGCTCAACGAACAAGATTTTACACTTGTGGGGCCCAAAGATAGTGCGTAGACGTCTGTGCACATGTATAATGTATTCCGAATCGTTATTTGTATGAATCATAGTATTGTAGTATCATAGTATCGTTGTGTTTGTGGTTTCGGATTTTTATTGGTTCGAGACCGAACCAATTCGTTTGACAACGACTTTTGGTATTATAGTGTATTGTATTTTGTCGATAGTAGTAGTACCATTATTTGATCATATTGCATGTATAGAATTAGTCTTGGAAATTTCCTGTTTTCAGCCCCTCCTCGTTTGTAAAATTTACCTTTTCAACCCTTTATTTAAAATATTTCCCGGTTTGGTGTTTAAATCAATTTTCTTGACATTTTAACACCAAAAATTATTGAAATAAACATTTTCCAGCATTTTTTTCATAGAAAACAGCTTAAGACCCTGAAAATGCAGTTTTCTTGGTTTTAATCCCTTCTTTTCGCAAATTTGACAATTTTGGCCCAAATGGGAAAATTTTTGCAACTTTGGTCCTTTTTAAATTTAAAAAGCATTTTAAACCTTTGAAAAGGATTTGGAACACTTATAGTCCACTGTTTTACAGAAAGTTACAGTTTTGGCCCTCCAAAACAGAAAAATTCGCATAATGGGCCTCATTGGGCCGAAATTTTCATTTTTAGCCCATTAAGCTTGAAATTCATGTTTTTAATCCTCTAATTAAGTGTAATTCCAGAAATAGTTTTATGGAAACTGTTTTGGCACACTTCATCCATCAGAATCTGTGAAATGTCAATTTGGGCCCTTATTTTTGTATTTTTCACATTTTAGGCCCAAAATTTGTGTTTTTAACCCAAAGAAAATTATTACTAAACCACTTAGCCATTTTTCTTGAAACTCTTTGTGTTTAGAAATATATTTGAAGCTAAAATCATTTAACACAAGATATTTCTCGGTTTTGATGGGTTTTAAGGCTAGATCCAACATTAAAACACATAAAAGCATACATATAAGCATGGAAATCATACAAGGCATACAAACACATATAGATCTACACTTTCACTTGTATTCCCCCCCCCCCCCCCACAAAACTCATAAAAACAGAAAATAGGGGGTATGAAGCTCACCTTGGGGTGTTGATTCGGTTTTTGAAGAAAGATTGGAAGAAATGAAGTGATTTTTGGCCTTTGCACTCCTTGATGAACTTTTCGAGATTATGGGGGTTTCTAGAGTGCAAGATCATGATTTTTGCATGGATTAGGAAGAGATGTTTGATAAATAAGGAATACAAGTCATAGATCCAAGCAAAACCTTACCTTAGATGTTGATTTTTGTGGAAGAACCTTCTTGAATGCTTCCTAATTTTCGAGATTTTGGATGGAGGGGGAGAGTTGTTCTTGAGTGATCTAGAGAGGATTTGAGAGATTTTTGTGTGTGTGTGTGGGTGTATGGCCGAGAGTGAGAGAGGAGAGAAGGAAGAAGTGATTTTGAAGTGATGTTGCATGGATACATGGACTATATTGCATGGATACCCTATGGACAATAATGAGGTGGCACACTTAAGTCAACTCTTCCTTATCTTCTTGGGTTTGGGCCTTTGGGCCGAGAATGTGAAGGAAAAAAAAGATTTTTGGGCTTTTTGCCCTTAAGCCCAATATTTGAGGTAGTTTGGGTGTTCATTGGCCTTATAAAATAAAATTGTGATTTTTATGCTTTATTAAGCTAGGTTAGGTTAAATTATGGATCAAAGCTTGTGATTTATTTCATTCTAGGCCCAATATGACCTAAAATGTTGAATAAAATAAATGTGGGTCCAATTAGAGCCCAATTAGGGTTTTAAGCCTATGATAGTCTAATTGGAAGCTCATTGGCCCATTTGGATCCAATAAGGAAGTTCTAGTCTAAAATAGACTTAACAAGAACTTCTAGGGTCTCCAATTGTTTGATGACTATTTGTAGTACTAGCATGTTGTGTTTGATTGAAGTTTTTGATTCACATTAACTTGAATGTATAGATTACATGGCTCAAAATTTACAGTTGTGACATAAATTTTACAAATAATGAGGGGCTGAAAACAGAAATATTTCAAGGCTAATTCAATATACGCAATTTGATCAAATAATGGCACCGCGACTATCGACTAAATACAATACATTACAATACCAAAAGTCGTTGTTAAACGAATTGGCTCGGTCTCGAGCCAATAGAAATCTACAACTACTAACACTACGACACTACGATTCATACAAGTAACGTTTGGTAATACATTATACATGCGAGTGTGCACAGACGTCTACGCACCATCTTTGGGCCCCAAAAGTGTAAAATCTTGTTCGTTGAGCCTAGCTAGCCCAATGACCTGATCTTAAGGCCCGAAGACATTTTTTTTACGGAGTGTTGGGTTTTACCGATCCGACACAACGTAAATGGACTTTCAATGGCTTGTATACTACTGGTCCCCAAGGGTCCTTTGGTATAGCTAGTAAAGTCTACATTTTATGCGAGGCGGGTCGGGGACCCCTCGTACATTTTTATCCCCAACCGTTTAATGGGGTCACCGGGGTCTTCGTGACCTCTTTCTCTTCGGATGTGGGACTACACCTAGTCAGGGCGATTGGATAATGTGATTTGTACGGACGACGCCTTCGGGATCGTTAGTATAGCTATAAACTGGGCGTTTGTGTAATGCGGGTTTGTAGTAAATAATCATGCTCAAGAACTTTCCAACGTCGCCTGGGACTGACACTATACGCTTTGCAATGGTTTCAATGTAACTTCATGTAATTCAAGGAACTAGGAGAACATCGGGTTTTCCTAGGGTTTTCAATACATACGGATTTGAAATGCATACAACTTCAATGAACATTTTTTTTTACAAGTATAGAAACAAACAAGCATACCTATGGATCTTCACAAACGTTTTCAAAAGCTTTTTCTTTTCAGAAAATATCGGATTTTCTGGTGGTTTTCAAACAATACAAACATTGGATTTCAAACACTACTTATGAACTCACCAAAATTTCATATGTTGACGTTTTTCAAAATACTTGTATTCTCAGGGAACTAGTGAATCAAAGGAAATCATATTCAGTGACGGCTTGCAGTTTATTTATGTACGAACCGAACAATTTAATTTTTGGGAATGTAATGTTTAAACAATGTATGACATGTAAACGCTACTGGTTGTACTATATTAATGAATGGTGACGAATGTTGTTATGTTTCATATATATATTCAATGTTATGGTATTCAATTGAGTCACGACAGCCCCCGGACGTTTCCGCCGTCTGGTTCGGGGGTGTGACAAAGCAGTTCCATGGAAATGAAGTCTCAAATTCAAAGTACATTCCTTTGAACATTCTTCATTGCATTAAGTTTTTTAATCTTACACAGATTCAAAGGAAAACTTCCACTTATGGAAATAATTCCATATTCCCATTTTGACCATCACTTTTGAACAAGATTTGCCTCTTTTTAAAATATGTCAATATCATCCTTACTCTATACTTCCAATTGTCCATGAGTAACCGATCTTTGGTAAACCTCAAATTTTCCTCGATAATTGCTTAATCATTTTAGTCATATCCAGTTCTATTCCTTTTTCCCTCCGAATGTCCTAGGCATTTTGAAAATTTAGAATGGATAAATATTATAACACATGTAATCGATCCAATACCCGAAGCATATGGGACACGATTCATGTTATAAAATTTTTATTTGCCATGTTCTCACAATTCGAACTATGAAAAGGTAAGTCGTAATCATAATCGAATTTTGAGAACGCAACATATATAGAATTTCCTTATGTTGAACCATTCCAACATAACATACATATATATCCTTGACTAAAGTTGATTAAAATCTCAATCTAAGCTTGTAGAATTGGAATGAAGTATAAAATCCTCTCCCTTAATTATAGCAAAACAACCTTTCAAACCCGAATTGAAACTTTTGTTTTCTATAATTAACATTGCTAACTTGCAACACTTAACATAATAATCATGCTCCCACTAACATGATGATTATTAGCATAACACTTATGCTCCCACTAGCTCTGACATGTATCCAGAAATTAGCTGGACTTCTTAAAATCAATACTTTATTGACTTTTTACCAAAGTTCAGATTTTTGAACGAGATGCTTTGATAAGACTTTATAAAAATCTGTTGGGTTTTGAGCAATCTAACACTTCCTAAGTGTGCATGCAACCCTAATAAACCTTGGATCTATGTTTGTCTAAATACATGCAAAATAATAATTTTCCAAGGTTCATAACCTATCTAACATGGCATGGGGTACTTTTAAACATAAAAGAATTAGATGAGATTACATACCTTTTGATGATGAGTTTGAATCCTAAGGAGTTTGAGGGCCAAGCACCAATAGTGTGAATGCCTCAAATGGAATCACAAATCACCACAAACTCTTGGAAAACTTTGAGAGAGTGTACACACACTATAAAATTGGCCACACACAAAGTCTCACACAACTAGTGCCACTAGTGGCTATTTCATGCAACATAAGCATGCTTATACAGTGTGCATGGTTAGGGTGAAACCCTAATAACCCATGACCTTTCCTTTTCCAAGGATCCATGGGTTAAAATCTCCATGGATCATCCATGGACTTCCATATAAGCCTAGCCCATTAACTAATGAGTATTAGCCCACACCACATAAAACAATAGCCCACAATTTAATTAGTCTTCTTTTTAATCTCTAAATTAATTCATAAGTAATTTAATACTAAAACTAATTAAATAACATGACTGCATATTAATATATTATAACTTATAATATATTAATAAATTGTAAGTATACAATTCTCATAAAATTATCCATAAATCATTTGGGTGAAGTGCAACCCAAATGGACCATGCCGGGTCGGGTCAAGTATGTACCAAATAAGTTATGGACTTAGACACCTTATCCAACAAAATCATACACCTTTCCTTAGATAGATCACATGTTTATCTAGACCTTTTGCAATTCTCACTAGTTATTGTGACAGTTAACCACATACGCTCCACTAACTATATGAGAATGCAAATATCACAACTACTATCCACTTAAAATCTTCTTAGTGAAAGTGTTTCCTCACCATCATTTTCATGAATCGAATAGAAACCTTATGACACTTACATTTTATGGTGTATGTGTTCCTCTCCATGTGAATTTGTCAAAACCATAATCAAAAGACAAGGTTAGTGACAAATCCAAACTCACATGGACTGAACTTGTTCAATCTCATTTTCTTGCCACCCGTCAGCACAAGGTCCTACCATTGCTTCCAGGTTGTTAGGCAAACAATTGAGAACTCATAGAACTCACAAGCATAGCCATCTTTAACTAGAATGGCACAGAAACAAGAATAAGTCAACACGATAGGTTATAAACCTTAAGTCGTGGGCTAGTGATTAACAATACTCTTGATCAGTTCTCAAAACTATCTCAAGACTCCCACTGTCCTCTTGACATATAAGATTCTCTTTGTCAAGAACCAAACCTTGACAAAACAAATATTTAAGAGTTAGTGTGGATTCTTATCAAGGAAAACATTTCTCACAATTGGTCTTAGTTGGTCTTTGTCTTATCCAAAACATCACAACATACCAATTTCAAATCTACAAAAGTAAGAAAACATTGTACTCTACATTTGACAAGTGTTTTAAACCTTTCTTAAGATTACGTCACTCAAGGCTCAATCTTGGAGTATGACTCTAAGATTTGATTTTGGAACGAAGTATGATTTGTCTTTTGATTTAACCATTTCAACAATTCATGATTCCTCTCCTTAACCAAACAAATGAACTAAGGTGTCCTTAGAGGATCAATTGTGATATGGTTTCATAATCACTAAGATAATCATAAAACAAGATACTCAAGCACTCTCCCATCTCTTCAGATTGGAGAAACTTTTATCTTCCTGCCTTATTTTGATTCTTTTTATCCGTTCTGTCATACATTCAAACTTTTCCAAAGCTTCAGAATTATACTTAAACTTGTAAGCATAACCATATTTACTAAACTTGAGTAAATCAAAATGTGACCAAGAATGTGTACTCGATCCCTTAGTCCTTCACTTTACTCACATATACATGTGAGCAAGGAATTAGTCTTAATTTTCCAAAGATGAAAATTTTCATTCATCATACTATACAACTTGCATGATTTCTAAGTTTCTATCCAACTGAAATCTTAGGTGATGAAAATCTTTCCATTTTTGGTAAATTACGGCACTGCCACAAATGAAAGAATCAAATCCATTTACCAATATTGCTTATCAATGGAAACATATAAACAACAATTTTTTCACAAATGCCATTGTAAGGATACTTAAAAAATAAATAAATAAAATTTCTTTTAGTTTACAACTTGCGGAAACTTATCCTTACAATGCAAATACATATGAAAACTTCTTGTTATCTATTCCTAGCAATATTTCATAATTCTTATGCAGCGGCTCAAAATGCTGGTATTCGAACTATGCGATCAGAATCAACACACTCTTTCTGTAAGCTTCCTTTGATTCTTCCAAAACATGAAAATGCAATTACATTGCATTATGTATTAAGAATCTCCAAACAGGATCTTAATAGAGTTAGGTAATGGGCTTTACCTAAAGTAGAGTCAAACATTTGACTTTACTATCCTTATGGACTTTTAGGTAAATTTGGCAGCTTCGCAACTAATGCCCCTTCCTTTGGCAAAAGAAACATATGGACTCTTTCGAAATGGTACACGAGACTATCACAGACTTAGCCTTTCTCTTTATCATTAGGTCAAACGACTTGACCATTGTCGCTCCCTTTCGATTGGGAAGAGAAAAATTTTCTGGACTTCAAGTGTTATCATTGTTAATGTCCATGAAAGTTTGGGAAGTAGATCTTCCAAGCTAATTAGCTTTACCAATGCTCTAAATCAATGTTGATTTAGCAGTATCAAGCAAATAGGTAAGATCATTAAGGGTCATGTCGTGATCTGTCATCAGGGAGTGACTGAAGAACCAAGTCAATAGCCAACTACCTCGAGACTTCGACACCCGACTCTCCCGGCTTGTCAATATGTGACTTAACCTTTAATATGTAAGCACATGTAGACTTCGCATGCCAATAGGAATTGAGTGAATTAGAACTTATCAAGTGCTGAAACTTGTGGGATAAGGAGATTTATTGGAGGAAGTAGAGGAAGTGAAGTATGATTTCAAGTCCCATTAATGCACAACAAAGGGATTGATCTTTCACCTTGATTACCATTTGGGATATCATCTTCTTTAGTAAAGCTTGTTCCTAAGGATTTGGGAAGACCATAGATGTCTTAACAAGACATCTATAATGGGTGAAATTCAAGTTAGTTGATTTAAAGTGCTTAACATAACACCCAATATGAAATATTAAGGATAGGATCCAACAACCTATTTATAACCAGAAGAGGGATGCCGTAATCCAAGGTATAAAATAGTTGTAGGTAGGTAAATGACAATTTAAGAATTTCCACCATCAAAACGAAATATGATGAAGTTTTAATTGGATTTGAAACTCCTAGATCTTTTGAGATACATTGAACTTTTAATGGCATGTTTGAATATCGATTGTGCCCTCTAAAGTTTGTGACTGGGATGCCGAGGATCACAAACAATGTGTGAATAACCATGCAAATTGACTTGGTAGCCTTAACTTTATCACCTAATCGATGTGTCGGTTAACCACACACGCTCCACTGATCTATAATAAAGTCAAGTTTCTCCAGTCTTACTAGTCCTTATTAGTGTGCTGGTTAACCACACACGCTGCACTAACGACTTGGTAAGGTACAAAGTGTAATTTCATGGGTTAGCACCTATTTCACATTTTCCTAAGTAACTAACATTGTGAATTTGTAAGTGTTTATTTACTTAGTATTTATCATTATACTTTTAACGAAGGGATAATTATAGTGCTTTCCTACTCGTTCGGCTAACGACCCTCCACCAGTCAAGGAAGTGGTGGGTGAGAGTGGACGCCCATTAAACGGCAATTTTACGGCAGTAACCATATACCCCCCCTTATAGACCGGCTTCGTGAATGAGGCCTACTAATGGTAAAATTGACTTTATCTTATACATATCTATATAATTAAAATTATAATAATAGTATAAGGGTTCAATTTTAAACTTTTAAAATTCTAAGGTTTTAATTTGGAATTAAAGTATTAGAGTATAAGAGTGTACAAATTCCAAAACTTGAGGGTAAGTTTTGAAACTATTTCAAGACTTTTCATTTCATAACTTATGAGTTTAATATACATTAAAATGAAGACTCTTCATTTTTATGTAACTCCTTATTCTTTAATAACACTTATAAAGAACTGACTCTTAAACATCCATAACTTGAGGACAAGTTATGGAGTTATAAAACAATTTAATGAAAAGGAATCCTCATTTTTGTGTAACCTATGACACATTTATGAGTTTTAAGATTCATAAATATGACATTTCACATAACTTGACAACAAGTTAGAAAAACATATTTTATGAACTTCTTTTAGATCAATATGGATTGAAAACAACTAACACATAATTTTTTTATTAATCTAAATCAACTCATCAACAAGGTAACAAAAAAACTTTTGGTAATCTATAATTTGAGGACATATTATGGAGTCCATACAGTTTCATTAAGATCAAGAATTACACTAACAAAACAATTTGTACATAATTCTAATGATCTAACAAAAAACTCACAAGCATGATCATTCATAATCAACAATTTTTCAAGAATTACATAAACATATATAAAATTAAAACTTTCATTATAGCATTGAAATTGGTTTAACATAATCATTACCACAATAAAAAAACAAGTTTTATAAGTCCAAAACAGTCAAATGTAATGATTCTAGACCAATTCCAGCTCCAAAACTCGAAGATATGCTGTTTGGAGGTCCAACTCGTCGAGTGCATGAACCAACTCGGCGAGTTGGATGAGTTTTCACTTGGACTCGTCGAGTCCCTTTATGGACTCGTCGAGTCCCCTGCCCGGACAGCACAAATCTTCTATTTTTTCAGCAATTTAAGCAAGTATAAGAAGAAAACAAGCCAAGGCTCTGATACCACTGTTGGGTTTTGAGCATTCTAACACTTCTAAGGTGTACACGCAACCCTAAATACCTTGGATCTATGTTTTCTCTATTATACATGCAAATATCAATTTCCACGGTATTTATCCTAACTAGCATATTATGATGTACAAGTAATATAAAACTAGTAGAATTACATACCTCTTTGTTGGTGCTTGATTCCATGGAGCTCAAGAGCCTAGTGCCCCAAATGTGACACCTAAAATGGTTCACACAACATCATATGCACTTGGCATAACTTAGAGAGAAATTATCACTTCATGAAATCGTCTTGCCCTCCACACATAGACTTAGTGGTCGAATTTGACAAGAATGATATGTTTATATAGTGTGACACAATTAGGGTAAACCCTAATTGTCATGGCTTTCCATTTCCTTGGGTCCATGGGTTCAAATACACCATGGAGCATCCATGGAGAATCCTATGGGTTTTAGCCCAACTTGATAATCCATGGAGCATTAGCCCACTATACAAGTATGGGTGATTTACACAATCAACCCATATATTTAATTAGTCTTCTTTTGATCACTTAATTAATTCTTGATTAATTCTTGATCAATACTAATTAAATAATCTTATTAATATGTTATAACTTATAATATATTAATAAACCTTAAGTGTCATTTCTCTCATTTTAGTCTATCCAAATGCATGACGCCATGCAACCCAAATTGACCATGTCGGGTCGAGTGAAGTATATACTAATTATAGTTATGGACTTAGACACTAATCCAACAGAAACATCAACGGATGATCCTGGAACTATTAAGAAAATAAAAGTGATGAGTTATAAAAACTCCTTGATCGATTAGATCTTTGTAACAGGTAAATAATGAACGTAAAAACAGTGAAATAAAACACAAGTATGGATCTGAATGATTCGAATGGTTAGATTACTCGATCCTCAACAGAGCTCGACTAAGAACTTCCACTGTAGACGATACTAGGGTTACAAAAACAGAACGATGAACATGCTTGAAAATACTTATCTTATCGTTACGTTCTAAGATGCATGCAAGCATCTATATATAATAAACCCTAAACAAGACTCACGGATGGACAGGCCCATACCGGAGACAAGACTTGGACTTAGCTAACGAGCCCAAAAGACGCAACACAAAACTAGTCCGAACAATCTCCCCTTTTGCGTCAATTTGGAGCGAGACTATTATTTCTTCTTGCTTGGACCAGCTGCTGGAACCTTTTTGGTTGTATCAAACAGACGCGGGATAAGGGCGAGGATTGTCTGTCTGAAGCGAATGTACCATTGAATCATATTGTCAAAGTACTTCTTGTCATCCGCTGTGTTTTGCTAGCACCGATGGATGATCCCTAAGACATGTTCCAGACATGCAGTGGTATAGAGATGTTTGTCTGCCAAAGCGAAAAGACAATTATGGCCTTCGTTTCTGGTAAACATGACGGAGTTTCTCTTTGGGTCTATCTTCCCCATCTGCATCATGTTGAGATCACTGGCAGATCCAACAGGAGATATGGTAGGCTTTTTCTTGAATACGCTCGCTATCTCCTGGTCCATCTGGGTAACTTCCATGACATAGCATACAAGCATCCTCTTAAAGTGGTTGATGATCGGACCATATTCTGCTTCGTTTGTAAGAAGGATGTTGTGCAAGATGATCCAGTCATGTGGATTTAAGTTGGGAAGATCTGCAAGTGAGATGGCATGTTCGGTCTTGGCAGATCGTCTTAGTATCTTGAACCAAACGTTGGTGAAGTTTCCTTCCCAGTACAGCTTTAGAACCCGAACTTTGATGATTTTCTGAGCGCTCCATGTTTGGTACTGTGGTTTAGCGGCCCTCAGATAGAATTCGACTAAGTACCGGTCAACCTTTGGATGAGGATGAGGGAACTCAGCAATGTTGGCTAAGGCATGAAAAATGAACGCCTTGCGGGTCAGCGGCATATCGAACTGAGAGTCGATAGTGTTAGAACGATCTAAAGAGATCACCGGTTCTAGCCACAAGATACTGGGTGTTTCAATGGCTTCTTTCATCAGCTTCTCAAGATTCCAAGGAGGAAAAAGAGTTTTCCTGCACTCGAGAAGGTCGTGGGCTTCTTTCTGTCTTCTTTCGGCTTCTTCAGCCTCTCTAGCCACACGAGCACTGATGTCAGCGTCTTTATCACGACCTTGCTTCTTCAGAAGGTCGGCAATGGTCTCCTTATCATCATCGTCGCTCTCCTCAGCAATTTTCTTGCCCTTGTCTTTTACACCCGAACCTGAGGCTTGGCCTGTAAGAGGAGGTTCGGTTGTGTGTGTTGTTGTTGAAGTAGGAGGCGGTTGAGACACATTCTCTTTTTCTCCCCCTTGTTTCGGAATGGCACGAAATCAAGGAGCCCTTCAATCTTGCTCAGTAGAGAGAGGGCAGGAGCAAGCTTTTCCGCAAGGTCACGCCTCACAGAATAGTTGAGGATCGGGTCATGTGCTTCAAGGATGTTTGAAATTGACGCGTGGACATCCGAAACACACGATGAAAGCACCTCTCTTTCAGATCGTAGAGACTCAATCTCCTTTTGAGAATTGGAGAGTTGAATACTCTTGACCTTCAGAGCAGTGGTCTTCCTAGCAAGAGCGTCCAGGAGGGAGTTCTCAGCCGCTAGATCTTCTTGAAGCTTGGCTAGGCGCTCCTCAATGGTCGTCTTGAATGCTGAGTGGTCGTCTGAGAGAGTTTGACAAAGAGAAGCAAACGACTTCAGCTCTGAGGCAACGGAGGTAGCCAGCTGGTTGACAATGGGTTCCAGCTTTGATTTGGTGGCTTCAGCATTCTCCTGTAATGACTATAACAAAGACGAAGCATCAGTGAATAGTTTATCGACTTTTTCGGTCGCAGCCTCACAGGCTTTGGTTGAGGCATCAATGGTTGTAGTGGTGGAGTCAAGAGAGACTTGATGAGCTTTTGAAAAAGCATCAACAATCTTCTGAATGGCAGCCTCAGAGATGGTAGACTGGGATGTAGAGGAGGAGGCGATGAGCGAATCAATTTTATTGTGAAGCTCCTTGAGATGCCTCTTTGTGACAGGAGCATCGTCATCGTCATCACTCTGAACTTGATACGGACTATAATAGACCGAATCAAAGGTCATGTCCTCCTCACCGAGGAGTGGTTCTTCACTCTCTGCTGCATGAACAGGAGAGGATGGGGTGGTGAGGGTGGAGGCTCGGTAGTTGTAGTAGGTTCGGGTTGGGTTGTATGTTTGGTAATTGGTGGTGGTTTGGGTGCTTCAATAGGAAGCCCCGTATCAGATACGTTGGTTCTTACTTCAGCTGTGGTGGTGGTTGCTTCGGTAAATATAGGAGGGGGTATTGGGATGGAAGTAGGTGGTATTTCAGTGGTGGAAGTTATAGGAGGAATAGAAATAGGAATTGTAACTGGTGGAGAGGAGATTGGAGATGTGGGAAAGTGAACTTCAGGGGTAGGGGATCGTGGTGGAGTGTTACCACGAGGAGAGCCTTCAGAAGCAGAACTCTCATCCTCAGATTCGCTTGAGGAGGAAGCGATGATCAGCCTTCGCCTCGGTTGGGTTTTTCTCCTCTTCAGCGGTGGGGATTGGACAGCCTTGGTGGTTTTTTGTTTCTTGGGAGATGGGCCTTTCGCTCCCTTTGCAACCTGTTTTTCTTTGCCCTTGTCAGTCTTCTTTCCTCTTGGGGCAGGCTTGTCAGCCTCATGGATGGACTTGAGCATTTCTGGAGTAAACTCTCTCGGACCAGAGCGTCGAAACTCCTTCTATGTTTTAATAATCCGGCTGTCGGCAGGAACGTCGCCATACATCGTTTCAGGAATTGAACCGTTGAATGGAAATTTAGAGGCATCTGAAACAATGATCTTCGTGGTATGGAAAGTACCAATCGAAGACATTGGAGCACCAACAACAATGGGGATGTGGTACTTTTCCATGACCCATTTAGTAACAAGAGTCCAGAACCGAGCATAAGAAATCTCGGAATGCCGAGATGTAGAAGATAGACTCTGAATGAATTGTTGCCAAAGGACCAACCCGTAGTCCATATTGATACCATTGTAGATCCCGTACATAATCGAGATGAAAAGACGACTTGTCCCGTCTGATCCAGCACTGCGTTTAGACAGCCCCTTGAACAGCACTGTAAACAACCCATTCCACTGAGGAGGCAGACACGATTTCTTGAACTTCGTGACCGTTGTTAGCACCTCAGTATACCCCATGTTGTAGAACATATTGAAAAGATGACCCATTGAAATGGTTTTAAGGTTAACCCTAGATGAATCAGGTTCAAACCCTAAGAGTGAGCAAAATCTTTGCTTTGAAATTGACGCCTTGTGATTAAACACATCGAAGAAAATCCGATCGACAACCTTGTCGTAGTGAGCAGTGGCGAAAATCTGTGATAAGAACTCCATAGGAACTGCTTCAAACCTTGGTGAGAGCAGGAGCAATCGACGAGTACTTCAGGCACTCAATTATCGGGAACATGAAAGCGTCGTATGCATGAGGAGTAAGATCAATGATCAAACTCTGTTGGGGACGAATCCGCAGGATGTGTGAAGTAGCATGAACTGATGAAGAATCCGCCATTGTTGTGAAGAGGTTAGGAGAGAAGATGAACAGTAGAATACTTGTAGGTTTTCTTGCTCTCTGAAATTTGGTTGCAGTAAAGAGGTAAACAATGGTTGAAGTTACCTTTTATACTGTGGGTAGAGGAGAGAGAAGAATCTGTCCCAAATCTTCGAGGGAAATACGAAAAGTTTTTCGGAGGTGATTGACGCGTGACAGTTGGTATCACCGATGATCATGCATGAGAGAGAGTGTCAGTTCCGATTCACACGCCTTCCCATCAGGCGCCGTTTGTAAATGAAACGGTTCCAATTCGCACGCCTGGCCTTCTAGCGCCATTTGAAATCAAATCGATTGGACTCCCGCCTGAGTCAGCAGCTTATCATCTTATCCGTTTAGATTTAACGTCTTCTTATAGCAAAATTGCCCACGTGGATCAATATTAACCACAACCCTTTCATTACTTCGCGTCGCATTAAAAATTATGCCTTGTAACTGATGAAACCAGAATGTTGGAAAATCAAAAAGATTTTCGTACTTAGTGTGTAAAAGAAAAAGAAATAAAGCAACACATATGAGGGATTTTGTGATGTCAATAAAGACACGAAACAATGGATCCCGGGCACAAATCTCTTCCTTCAAAGTCAAGAGAGACCTTAAAGTGTTTGTGTGGTTTCCCGTTGAATAACGATCATACACTTATTGAGAAGTGTCGAAAGGCTTCTTTTAATTAGGCTAAATTGGGTCGCTTTCGCTTCAATTCAGAATTCCTGATCTTGATATAAGACAGAAATCGAACGAAGTACTTGTGAGACCGGTGTAGTCTATTGAACAAGTAGGTTTGAAATAATTTAAGTGGCAAAGTAAGATAGTGTATGTAATATCTCAAGAAAAATTAAAACTGGATTCCAAGGGAAGAAATGTTATGGGATTTAACAATTTCATAGGAATCACTCAAACTGAAATTAGAGATTTCATAGAAATAAGTCTGTTAATTCATTAGTGAAATCTAGAGCAAATTTATTGTTCACCGTCAATGCATATTAGGTATTGAATTTTGGGTTTCACTTAGCACGTAGTGGCACGAAGCTAAGATCATAAACACAGAAATTGTGTAACCATAAACCTCAGTGGCAATTTCTGAGAGTCTCAAGGGTTACGTTTGTGAAGTGAATGAGATGGAGAAAAGTAGTGTAGATAGTGTAAACCAAAGTACCTCTGCTGTTAAAATAGGGACCAAGCAGAAAACTCTTATCTCATGTGAGAAGAGAGTTAGGTAACTCATGATTAGAATAAATATGAGAGCCTAATTGGGAAGACAAGGTTTGTATATACCAAGTCAGTAAGGCTATTATTCAGAATCAGGTGAGGCTTTGGACACATACAGCAGCATGTTTCTAGGGACACTTAACTAGTGAAATGATTTCCCCACAAATAGACACACAAAAAAAAATAAGATACAAAACAAAACAAAATAAAAAAATAAAAATATTTTTGGAGTTTTTGAATTCACGAAAAGAAAATAAGAAAAAAATATTTTTGGAATTTTTGATTTAAAGAAAAAGAAAAATTAAAAAAATTAAAAAAAATGAGACACACAAAAAAATATTGGAACCGAACCCGAGTGTTCGGTCTATTTCGGTTAGAGAAAAAAATTATGGAACCGAACCCGAGCGTTGGGTCTATTTCGGGTACCAAAAAAATAGGTTTGAAAAAGAAAAGAACTTTGAAAATAAGAGAAATGAATTTGTGAAAATAATACAAAAGGTTTACAACCAAAGAAACTACCTTTGAGTGGTAAGCGAAGATCAGATGATACACCCGAACCCAAGCGTTCGGTTCATTTCGGTATACCAGAAGAAGACACGAACCCGAGCGTTCGGTTCATTTCGGCACACATGAGACCCGAACCCGAACGTTCGGTCTATTTCGCTTCCAACTTTTAATTGTGAGAAGTAGTCTTTGGTACTGACTCCGGTTCCATCATTCCTAGCCCTTGTCGAATTTTGTTGAAAGATGCTTTAGGAAGAGCTTTGGTGAAGACATCAGCCAGTTGATCAGTGGTTCGAACAAAGTGAATTCCGACGTTCCCATCTTCCACATGATCCTTAATAAAGTGATACCTCAGTGCTATATGCTTGGTCTTCGAATGTTGCACTGGGTTATGACAGATCCTAATTGCACTTTCTGAGTCGCAATATAGTGGGATCTTTTTCATATTGAGTCCATAGTCCCGGAGCTGGCTTTGGATCCAAATCACTTGAGATGTACAGGAGGCAGCTGCGATGTACTCTGCTTCGGCTGTAGACAGAGATACACATGTTTGTTTCTTTGACTGCCACCTAACCAACTTCTCGTCTAGGAATTGGCATCCTCCGATGGTGGTTTTCCTGTCTAAAGTACAACCTCCAAGGTCTGCATCTGAGTAGGCTTGAACGAAGAAACCTGAGTTTGATGGATACCATAAACCGAGACAGGTGGTTTGTTTCAGATACCGGAGTATGTTTTTCACTGCAAGCATATGTGTTTCACGAGGATTTGCCTGAAATCTAGCACAATAACACACAGAAAACATTATATCAGGTCTGCTAGCAGTAAGGTACATCAAAGAACCAATCATCTGGCGATATAACGTAATATCGACTGCCGGTTTTTCCAAGGATGGTGTGAGCTTGGTGCCGAATGCCATTGGAAATTTAACCTTTGAATCTCCCATCATGTCGAATTTAGCAAGGAGAGTCTTGGTGTATGCTTCCTGGTTGATAAAGATGCCTTCGGGTCCCTGTCTAATATTTAAACCAAGGAAAAAGTTAATCGAACCCATTGAGCTCATTTCAAATTTAGCCTCCATCAGCTTTCTGAATTTAGCTGTTAAGCTAGGATTCGTTGAGCCAAAGATGATATCATCGACATAGATTTGAAAAATCATAAGGTGGTTACCTTCCTTCTTACGAAAGAAGGTTGGGTTAACCGAACCTTGTTTGAATTTTGACATCTTTAAGAACTTGGTCAGCGTTTCATACCATGCCCTTGGTGCTTGTTTCAGACCATAAACCGCCTTGTCCAGAATATAGCAGTGATTGGGGTACTTTTCATTAACAAAGCCTGGAGGTTGCTCCACGTATACCATTTCTTCAAGTTCTCCATTCAGAAATGCGCACTATACGTCCATTTGGTAGACCTCGAAGTTCTTGTGTACATCTTAGGCAAGAAATATTCGAACAGATTCCAGCCTAGCTACAGGAGCAAAAGTTTCCTCATAATCAATTCCTTCCTCCTGGCAGTATCCTTTCACCACGAGACGAGCTTTGTTTCAAATCACGTTGCCTTCCTTGTCCATTTTATTTATGAATAACCATTTGAGACCAACAACTAAGGCGTCTTTAGGAGTTGGAAAGAAGCGCCAAACCTTATTTCTTTAGAACTCGTTGAGTTCATCTTGCATAGCTTGAACCCAGTCAGAGTGATCAAGAGCAGTATTTACTGTCTTCGGTTCAACTTTTGAGACGAAAGAGTTATAGATGCAGAACTCTACCTTGGAGAATAGAGATGTTTGTTTTGCCTTCAGTTGAGATCGGGTCAGGACCTTTTCAGAGACATTACCCACTACCTGGGATACAGGATGATCTCTGGTCCATTTAACAAGAGGAGGGTAATTTGGATCATAGGATGGATCCAATTCAACATTCACCATTTCTTCTAATTCAGATTGGCTATCGTCATCATAGAACATGTCGGCATTCTCCCCCTCGACTGATGAGCTTCCAGGTGTAGCTGGACTTTCTGGTGCTACAGGACTTTCGGGTGCCGTTGAGCTTTCGGGTGGTGTTGAGCTTTCGGGTGGTGTTGGGCTTTCGGGTGCTACAGTACCTTCGGGTGTAGTGGAGCTTTCGGGTACTACAGTACCTTCGAGTTCAGTAGAGCTTTCGGGTGCAACTGGAATAGAGTTCTCCCCCTCAACTTGTGAGCTCGGTTGTTTTGAAGAAGATGGATTCTCACCCTCAACTGAAGCGCCTTGCTGAGGAGGTTCGTTTGGAACTTGTTCTCCTTCACCCATTTGTTTGGCGGCATCTTTGACAATTTGCTTCAGATGGTCGACTTTGTTCTCTGCTGCCTTGGCTTCCGAGTGACTAGCTTTCTCAGGTTCATCGAATAACTCCACAAACTGCTCAAACAAATTAGCAATCGAGGCCTTGACTTGACCTGTTTGAGTGAAAATCTCTCCAATTCCTTCTTCAGTAGCCTTTAGCTTTTTGACGTAGTTGTCATCGAAAGTCACATAATATGTTTCTTCGATCTTTCTCGAACGCTTATTTAAAACCCGGTATGCTTTTGAAGTAAGAGATTATCCCAGAAAAATCCCTTCATCAGCTTTAACGTCGAACTTGTTACCATGTTCTTTGGATTTGAAGATGAAGCATCGTGAGCTGAATACATGGAAGAATTTTACGTTCGGCTTCCTGTTGTTGATGGTCGCATAAGGAGTAAGAGACAAATGCTTGTTGAGATAAGACCTGTTCTGCGTAAAACATGCTGCAGAAATAGCGTCGGCCTAGAAATATAAACGTAGAGAAGTGAAACTTAGCATGGTTCGGGCCGCCTCACACAAAGACCGGTTTCGTCTTTCGACAATTCCGTTCTGTTGTGGGGTGTAGGGTGCTAAGAAGTTGTGACTGGTTCCTCTTTCTGCCAAAAAGTCTTCAAATTCTTTGTTCTTGAACTCCAGTCCATTGTCGCTCTTGATGTTGCGAACGACTTTTCTCAGTTGCACTTCAACCTGCTTAATAATTATCTTTAGCTTATGAGTAGCCTCAGATTTGTGCTTCAGAAAGAACACCCATGTAAAACGTGAAAAGTCATCAACAATAACAAGAATATACTTGCTACCGCCAATGCTTTCGATAGATGATGGACCATAGAAGTCAAAGTGAAGCAACTCAAGTGGTTCAACAACTTTAGTGTTTATAGTGGATGGGTGACCTTGATGACTCTGCTTTCCTATTTCACATGCGGCGCACAAATGTCTCGATCAAACTTGAGCAATGGGAGACCCCTAACATGACCTCCTGTGACAACCTTGTTGATGTCCTTGATGTTGAGATGTGAGAGCCTTCGGTGCCACAACCAGCTTTCGTCAGAATGAGCTTTGGATAGAAGACATATAGCTAGATTTCCTTTGATAGGTTTGAGATTGAGTGGAAACATTTCGCCTTTCCGTTTTGATTTGAGAATCACCCTTTTTGTTTTCTTCTCGATGATTTCTGAGCCTTCATCATCAAATGACACTTTAAGACTGGTACCTCCTACCAGTTGAGATACACTGATGAGGTTATGTTGTAGACCTTCAACGTACGCCACCTTTCTTATTGTGAAGTCTCCATTTGTTATCATCCCGTAACCCTTTAGCGTTCCATAAGAGTTGTTGCCAAACTTAACATTTCCACCATTTGGAAGAGATCGAAATTCCCTTAGCTCTTCCTTCCTTCCTGTCATGTGACGTGAGCAGCCACTATCAATGTACCATTCTTCGTCGAACTGCTCGTCACTGATAACCTGCAAAAATCAAGCAGATTTAGGAACCCAAAGTTTCTTGGGTCCACGTGAGCCTTTCACAGGAACAGGAATAGTAAGAGAAACATCAACAAGATATGTTCTTTTTATTAATGTAGTTTCATCTTTCTTTTTAATAGTGAATACTTTAATTTTGTTAGGATTTGTTACAGTCGGTTTGGATTCAGGTTTTGGCGTTTGGGCCTTGGACTGCTTTCGGTCATTCTTGACTGAGGATATCTTCGCTTTTCCTTTCAAATCTGTTGAATATTTTGGATTTTGAGCTGGAACAGAATTAGGTTTAGAATGAGAGGAATCAAGATGAGAGAATTTGGACTGAGAATTTTTCCTGCCTCGAGGTTCTAAGTGACCCTTTTGTTTTTGGTCATTGGAGGGACTGAACCTTGAAATACGATAGTTTTTGCTTTCGGAACCGAGCCTGTGCTTTCGGTTGTTGTCGTTCTCGGAACCAAACCTGTCCTTTTGGTTGTTAGTGCTCTCTGAACCGAACCTGTCCTTTCAGTTGTTGGTGCCCTCTTGCGGCCTGAAAGCACTTTTCTCTGACTTTGAATTTTTTTCATGATAAGAGAAATGGGCATTTTGAGATCGCCAAAACTGCTTTCGCTCTGAGAGATTCTTTTTGTATCTCAGATTCCTTTGCTGTTTTTGATCCTTCACTTGTTTCGGCTGTTTGTGGATGTTAGCCTTTTGCTTCTGCTTCTTGTTAGCCGGTTCACTTTTCACAGATGATGTTTCGCTTGTGGAAGTAACTTCTTCTACAGGAACATCTTTTGTACCACTAGTGCTTGGCACGTCGAAGTTGTCAAGCTTGTTCAATGGCTCTATTACATATCTGCCTTTGGTTTTCCAAGACATTCGCTCAGATAGACCAATAGTTTTGTCGGCATTATCTATAGGAGCAGACCAGAAAAACTCATCACAGCCATCCGCGTTGTCTTCGTTCACTATGGCAGTGAGTTCAGCTGTTTGATGTTCAGTTACTCCTGTGACTTTATACACTTGGTTTGGTGTTGTTCTCACCTTTTGGTACACAACAGCCTTTTCTTCAAGAATCGGGGACTTATTTTGGGACAAACGAGCAAACTCCATAGAATTTTCAGAAATTAGATTTTTGTGGTTTTCGGGTTCGCTCTTGACAAACTCAGAACAGTCGACTTCATCCTCTACAGAAATTTCACTCATATCATCGTCCTCATTAAGTTCATATGCGTTTTCAACATCAATTTTATTTTTAGAATTTAAATTGGCATTCAATGAGTCAAATTTTTGTATGGTTTCGGTCCTTAGTTTCATCTTATCGTTTTCATCCAAAAGGTTTTTCGGCATGTCCTTATGGTCCTTGGACTTTATAAAAGATTCGATTTTGTCCAGACCATACATGTAAGTGGGATTCACATCATCAGACGAAACAACACTTTCGTAGTTATATGCTTCAACATTGATTTCATCCTCCTTAAACTCAAGGAAGGGCAAAATCATGCGATGAATTTTCTGCCCTATTTCACAATTTAGATGCAGTTGAGTGATGTTAGCATAAAGACGTTTAGCAATCAAACAAAAAACATTTCATAGAAGCATTAGTAGCAGCTTTCTACCTCTTGATCTCTGCAAGCTTTTTCATCAAGACAACCTCTTCATCTTTTTCTTCATCTTTCTCTGCCATTTTCTTCAGAACACTATCCTTAGCATAATGGTTCTTTCCTCCACAGTAATAGCAGCTAACGCCTGAATCTCCTTCAACTTTCGCCTCATTCTTCGGTTCCTCTGTCTTCGGCTCCTCCCTAACCTTTTCAGAACTATAGCTTCCCTGCCAATTTCGGTTCTTATTGGTGGGAAACTTCCTCTTGATGAACCTCTTGCGATTAGAGACCATCATTGCATAATCTTCTGAAGTGAGATCATAGTCTTCTAGATTCAGATCTTCATCTTCCACTACATTCTTGCCTTTAGTCAGGAGGTCCAAGGACCCCAAACTTGAGACCACATTCTTTTCTTGCATGACAATCTTTTCTTGGGATTTCAGAATTCCCACCAGCTTTGCCAATGAATAAGACTTGAACTGCTCATGAGCTTTGACTGTAGACACAACAACTCTCCATTCAGATCTTAGGCCATTCAGAAAGGTGACCTTTTGTTCAATCAACTTCCTTTCTATATCATGTTTGATCATCTTGCTAAAAAGATGATTGAAGCGATCGAACGTTTGAGTAACAGTTTCATCAGAATTCTGCTTAAATTCACCAAACTCAGACAAAAGCAATGTCTGAATAGAATGCTCGAAATCTTCATCTGTGGAATAAAGCTCATGCAACCTATCCTAGATTTCTTTAGCGGTACTGCAGGAACTTACCAATCTAAATGTATCAGATTGAAGAGCAAATCGGATCAGTCTCAATGCTTTAATATTGCACTGAAACTTTTCCTTTTCGTCTTGAGCCACGTCTATTACGTCTTTTAGCAGATCATTATACTCTTTCTGAGTTTTAATGATTTTAGATGTTCCTGAGTGAGCAAATGGTCCAGACACAATTGCTTCAGATCCGATTACATATACCCAAATAAGATACCCATTATCTTCAGATCCGATTACATAGTCTTCAAAATGATGCGCCCAAACTTCATAATCCTGGGTGTAAAGAATACGAATCTTTGTCGTTGATCCAATGTTGTTTGAGATGTTGATAGGATTCGATTGAGACTCGTCCATGCTTGATCGTTTAACCTATTTGAAAGATCAGATTTGTAATATGTAATATTAGGGCAAAAGAAATAAATGCTGAGTTACGTCAATTATGGAATGACGGCTCAATAAATATCAGTTAATGCGGAATAACCCTAATCGATTCTTTCACAGAAAAGATGTGTATGAATTACACAGCCTCCTGCTCTGATACCAATTGATGAGTAATAAAAACTCTTTGATCGATTAGATCTTTGTAATAGGTAAATAATGAACGTAAAAACAATGAAATAAAACAC
This sequence comes from Lactuca sativa, assembly GCF_002870075.4. Classification (NCBI taxonomy): domain Eukaryota; kingdom Viridiplantae; phylum Streptophyta; class Magnoliopsida; order Asterales; family Asteraceae; genus Lactuca; species Lactuca sativa. Next base: position 83,215,255 of record NC_056624.2, read on the forward strand.
AAGTATGGATCTGAATGAGTCGAATGATTAGACTACTCGATCCTCAGCAGAGCTCGACTAAGAACTTCCGCTGTAGAGGATACTAGGGTTACAAAAATAGAATGATGAACACGCTTGAAAATACTTATCTTATCGTTACGTTCTAAGATGCATGCAAGAATCTATATATAATAAACCCTAAACAAAACTCACGGATGGACAGGCCCATACCGGAGAAAAAACTTGGACTTAGCTAACGAGCCCAAAAGACGCAACACAAAACTAGTCCTAACAAAAAGTTTATCTACGGATTGTCAATTCCTAGGTCTCGCAGCATATTACCAGAGATTCATCGAGAATTTCTCGCAAATAGCCAAACCTCTGACAACATTAACAAAGACAGAGATAAAGTTTCTCTAGGGAGACACAATAGAAGTCGCTTTTCGAAAGCTAAAGGAAATGTGTGTAGTGCACCAATAATGTCCCTTCTAGAACGCACCAAAGTTTTTGTTGTGTATTGCAACGCTTCACATCAAGGACCAAGAGGTGTATTAGTGCAAAGAAAGAAAGTTATAGCTTACGCCTCACGACAACTCAAGGTGCGTAAGAACAACTACACCACCCGCAACCTAGAGTTGGGAGGGGTAGTTTTCTCCATGAAGATATAGCGTCATTGTCTTTATGGAACAAAGTACACGATCTACATGGATCACATGAGTCTTCAGGACATATTCGATCAAAAAGAGCTCAACATGAGACAAAAATGATGGTTAGAGTTGTTGAATGATTATGAATGTGAGATCCATTATCACTCGGGAAAAGGCAACAAAGTGGCTGATTCCTTAAGCCATAACAAGTGAGTCAAACCTTGTAGAGTTAGAGCACTCACTGTGAACTCCATCCCACTCTAACCACACAAATTTAGGATTTGAAAATCGAGGCTCTCCTAGAAGAAAAAATAAGCGCAGAGTGTCTAAAAGGAATGGAAAAGAAACTCAAAATCATGTATGATGGAGCAACATATTTCATGAACCGAATTTGGGTCCTACAATTTGGTAGTACTAGGAAACTAGTAATAGATGAAGCTCATAAGACAATATATTCCATTCATCCAGGATCAGACAAATTGTACTTGGGTTTGAAGAATCTTTATTGGTGGCCAAACATGAAGGCTGAGATTTCTACCTATGTGAGCAAGTGCCTAACTTGCTCTAAGGTCAAAGTAGAACATCAGTGGCCCTCAAGATTATAGCAGCAACCAGAGATACCGAAGTGGAAGTGGGAACATATTTCAATTAACTTCATAACAATGCTACCAAGAACATCTAGTGGTTTTGACACTATATGGGTGTTGTCACACCCTAAAACCGAGAACGGCGGAAACGTTCTGGGGTGGAGGACGTCATGTATAATATCAACAACAATGTAAAGTAGTAAACGAGCAACAACATCATCCATTGCATTAATAAAATAATTATTATACAATTGTATTCTGTCAAATTTTGATAAACACTAAAGCATAAATCAAAATGAAAGATAAGTCTTGAATAAGCTCCATCTTCCTTTCTCCTTGCATCGGTACCTATCTATGATGACCTGAGGATACAAGTAATTTTGAAAGTGAGTATCAGCTATGAAGCTGGTGAGATCATAAGTATTAATGTGTCTTAATTTGTAAAATTTATAATTTTTAAGACTTGACATTGTTTTGAAAGAAAGCTCATTAAAAGTATGAAAATGTTTGTAGATCAGTTGTAAATGTTTGAAAAACCCTAGAATCCCTATGATTCCTATTAGTAACAAAAGGAGTCTTCTACCAAGACTTAACTGTGCTCTTTGTAGTCTTCTACCAAGACCTAATTGTGTTACTATTATTATCATTATAAGAAATTTGATCCTTTGTTACAAGGATACCTAAATATAATTTTTACCTCAATGGTTATGTGAATGAGTCACAAATATAGGTAATAATATAACTAACTTGAATCATACCCTTTGGTACAGTAAACGTTAACTTTAAGCCATCCGTAGACGTACTCTTTACCTCTGTTGCTAACAGCCGGGTATAGGAATAGTCAATCCCTCCTCGTGCACCTGAAAAGGTACCAACCTTTTGACATCCGTAGATGTACTTTTACCTCTGTAGCTAACAGAGATTCTAGGAATGGTCAATCCCCCAACTCGCATCCTCTATTACAAGGATAATAATCTATTCTATCTCGTCGATTATGTGATCTTATCACAAGGAAAAGGTAAGAACACAGATTTAAAAACGGAGTCGATACATATAAAATGTAATAGGACTCCTACTGATGTATCTATGCACATGTACTCCTATAAGTATAGTAATGTAAATATTATAGTAGAGTACGGTAAGGTTCTACGTGTACTAGCTGTAATGTATGTTCTCTCTATCTAGCAAGTATAGTAATATAAACGTTCTAGTATAGATGTATATGTTCTCGTCCTAGTATAGTTTGTACATGTAATGTATAGTAATGTTTTAGAAAGTATTGACTCATGAATGAACTGACTCATTGTATGATATCGAATTCTAGTAATGGTTCTGGTATCTTCCTGAACTACCCATATGGTAGCTTACTAGTAATCTAAGTGGTATGTATGGACATGGATGTATACCCTTGCTACCCAAGGGCATAGGATGAACTGGAAGGACCTTTTATGACTTTATATGTACACATGATATATAACTAATATTTAAACGACTTTCGGACGAGTATCCAATATCCCACCAGACTACATCTCAAGGCGCGAAAAGGAAATAGGGTGGATAGCCTTCCTAAGTCTTTTAAACATTTCTTATATAACTATACATATAGAGGCATGCAATTTATAATATAAAAGCATAAATAAGTTTGGTAAAACATTTGAAACATAAATATTAGTTTAAGGAAAGATCGACTTGATGTCAATCTATAAAACAATTTGAAGGCATAAGTTTGATAAAACAATATAAGTATAAGGAACATTTGTTTGAAACACAGTTGTAAATAAGTTTGAAATATGATCAACAGAGTAAGAGGTACAGTGTAATAAGGAGTTTAAAACATATAAAATGTTTATAAAAATCATTTGAAGGAAACTGTTTGGTAAAACGGCTAATGAGTAGCCAAATCTTTTGAATGTTGTATATTAATCACATGTGATTGATGTAATAAGTAATATACTCCTACTTACTAATCACATGCGATTGACATAATAAGTAGCATGATTCTAATTGTATCCCCCCCCCCCATAAAGCATTTAAAAGTAGTTTAAAACATTATTTAAGGGGTATGAACTCACTTGATTGAAGTGGTTGATTTGAAGTAGTCGAGAGAGGAATCGAGCAGAACTTCGACAGGAAGAGTTGAAAACGCTGGAAATCTCGGGATTCTCGGGAATCTCGGGAATCTCGAGAACACAAAACCTTCCTTCGGGACTTGAAGGTGAAAAACGGGTCTTTGGGAGGGTCTCGGGGGCTTAAACGCAGAGTTTCGGCGCGGGAAAGAAAGGAACTGAGCAATGGAGCTCGGAACCCTTGAAATCTACTTATAGGGGCATTTTTGGGGTGTGCCACGTCGTGGCAAGTGATGGCCACGTCGTGGGGAGTCAAACCTATCCTCTTCCATTGATTGGACGCCCTCAGTCACTTGCCGGGTCGCGGCAAGCTTGTGCCACGTCGTGGGGCCTGACAGCATCAGATTTTGGACCCCGAACTTGTAAAATCCATAACTTTCGCATACGAGCTCCGTTTTCGACGTTCTTTATATGCACGCGTAGCTAAAAACATGATCTACAACTCTCGTTTAGACTTCATCGGCAAATTTTGAATTTATTTTTAATTATTTATTTTTAACGGGCCGGGACACGAAAAGTCCGTTAAAATTCCATAACTTCTTCATCTGATGTCCGTTTTCGTCAGACTTTTCGCCATTGCGCTACTAATGTTGAGACCTTAGATTCTCTTTTAGGTTGTTTTGGTCAAAAGTATCTCGAGCTCTATTTCGAGTTTTTAGCTGTCTACTGCTATACCCGAATCTTGGAAAAATCATAACTTCCTCATACGAAGTCAGATTTGGACGTTCTTTTTATGTACGCTCACGGTTTGAGGTTATCTATAACTTTCATTTAGATACTTAAGGCTAAAAACTATTGCATCGAAATTTCTCATTTTTCGTTTAATCGTTGATGTCGGTTTTGCCGAGAATCTTCGGTTGGTCATAACTTCTTCGTTATAACTCGGATTTTAGGGTTCTTTATATGTACGAAAACCTTGATACGATTCCTACTACTTTATTTAACCCAAACAAGATTTTAGGAAAGTTATATTTTGACCTAAATTTGATTGGTTTAAATTACATTGTCTCGAAATATCGGGTTGTCACAGGTGTTGGTCAATAGACTAACCAAGTCCACCCACTTCCTACCAAAGTAGGAAATAAATAAAATGGAGAAGTTTACCATAACATATCTCTGAGAGATAGTTCAATTGCATTGAGTACCATTATCCATTATCCGTGACAAATATAGGAGGTTTACCTCTCAATTTTGGCAAATCTTACAAAAATCCCTTGGTACTCACCTGGATATGAGTAAAACATATCATCCTCAAACCGACGGTCAAAGCGAAAGAACAATATAGACACTGGAAAAAATGCTCAGAGCTTGCATAATAGATTCACAAATTGCATGTGTCACACCCCCAAACCTGAACGGCGGAAACGTTCGGGGGCGGAGGACGTCATATTCAGTATCATAACAGTTCATAGAAAGGAAAGTACACACCACCATAATATAAATATATTTGAAAAGTTTACATGATTGTATATGTTACATGTTTGCAAAAGAAATCAAATACAATATGGTGATCCAAAATATGTTACTAACGCCAGCGCGTTAGTCTTCAAAAGTAGTTGCTACCTGGTCTAGCGGTTTCCTGAGAATACAAGTTATTTCAAAGAAAAAGTGTCAACATTTAAGTTGGTGAGTTCATAAGTAGTGTTTTGAGAAGATGTATGCCATTCGAAAGTGTTTGCATGTTTTCCAGAAAAACCCTTATTTTCTTATAAAAGTATGCAATGCATATGAATGTTCGTGATGTAAATTGCAACTAATTGTACCGAGAAAATCCCTTATTTTCCTATTAGTTGTTTGGTTTGTATACAGGAAAAACCCTTATTCCCCTGACATAACTGGCAGTCTCTAAGACCGAAAATCGCAAGCAAGCGACGTGCTTGTAAGTTGTGTCATAGTTTTACATAGTAAAGCTATACGAAGATCGCACTTATTATATGAAGAATAGTTTTAATGACTACTCGTTCATAAAAGCATAATACCATAATAATTGTATATCCGATGAGTTTTATAACCATACTAAACATAATATGCCTGTAGCGACGTTCTTCAGGCGTCGTAGCGTTATGACAACTGTCACCCCAAAAGACGGACTGTAGCTAACAGTCAGGGCGCGGGATCATGACTTCCCGTATAGATCTATACACATTTGACACGTTCTCCGAACGGGAGACTCTGGTTATAGACAGGACTTGTTGCATTATTTTCTAATAAGAAAGTAACGTTTGAAGATATACACGACTCATGGATTCTCAACTAAGTCCGTAATAAGGTAGTAGTTTGTATGCAAAGTTTAACCTCTTTCACAATGTTTGACAAAGCATAATCATAAGTTCTTTGAATGCATGAAATGACTTAGTAAAGAATGTTACCCTTGATATGTTGTGTTTGTATGTAAACGTATAAATAAAACATATTTCTATTTATAAACATATTATATCCCAAAGAGGGTAAAGCTGTGTTGTGAGGGGTTTTGTATCATAATAACTTCACAAGATAGTTAAAACAACAGTATGAAAAGTATATCAAAAGGTTAATGTTTCACACGAATTTAGTCATGTGTTAACTTGTATTCCTCCCCAAAAAGAGTATAAAACATTTAAAATGTATTTAAAGAGTGTTCAAAGGGGATATGAACTCACTTGATAGTTTGAAGATTGTGAGGTGGAAAACCGAGCAGAGTTTCGTCTCGGGAAAATGATTTTTCTTGGGATTCTCGGGAATCTCGGGAGTAGAATCGGCCTTCGGGACTTGAGCCAAAAAGACCAGAGCTTCGGGTTTGAACGGACACGGAAAACGAGGAAATGCTGAGAGAGAGAGAAGAGAAATGAACCCTTTCTTTGGAAACCCTCGCATTCTATTTATAGGAAGGCAAGTCTGCCTCGGTACGCGGGGCGTACGCTCGTACGCGCTGCGTACGCGTACGTCATGCATGACCGAAGCCTCGACTGCCTCGGTTCGGATGGGACGGGTTCTTGGGTTATCGGGCCGGATGGGACGGGTTGCTGGGGAGGTGGGTCGGATGGGACGCCGGGTCGGATGGGACGTCGGATCGGACGGGTCGGACGGGTCGGACGGGTCGGCTTCCTCGGATATGGCGACGTGGACGATCCGAGGCCAATCCTCTCGGTTACGCGGGGCGTACAGGAGTACGCAGCGCGTACTTCGGAGAAGGACGCTGACTCCTCTTCGGATAATATCCGAATTTTGAATTAAATAATTAATTAATTTATTTAATAAACTTCAAAAATCCATATCTTCTTCATACGAACTCCGTTTTCGATGGTCTTTATATCCACGCGTAGGTGAGACTACGATCTACAACTTTCGTTTAGACTCCGTTGGCAAATTCCAAAAATTATTTTTATTATTTATTTTATAACTAATCGCTTTTAAGGAATTTCTTTGAAAAATCATAACTTCCTCATGCGAAGTCAGATTTGGACGTTCTTTTTGTGTACGCTCACGGTTTAATGTTATCTATGACTTTCATTTAGATACCTAAGGCTAAATGTTATCGTATTGAAACTTTGCGTTTTTCGTTTGATCGGTGTTGTCGGTTTTGACGGAAATCTTAGAATGGTCATAGCTTCTTCGCCATAACTCAGATTTTAGTGTTTCTTTATTTATTTGGAACCTTTAAGACGATATCTACTACATAGCGTACTCCAAATCAGAGCTTTTGAACAATTCATTTATCGATGATATTCCCATTACATTCAAAAGGGGTTACAAGACTCGGTTTATAATGCCCAGGATAACGGGTTGTTACATCATCCCCCCGTTAAACGGAATTTCGTCCCGAAATTTAATACAAGGTAAGAGTTTTAGGGGCTGAGGAAGAGATGCGGATACTTCTGTTGCATTTGGTCTTCCCGTTCCCATGTGAATTCGGGTCCTCTCTTAGCATTCCATCGAACTTTTACTATTGGAATGCGACTCTGCTTGGTCCTTTTGACTTCCCTATCCATGATCTCGACAGGTTCTTCCACAAAGTTAAGATTTTCGTTTAACGCGATTTCATCGAGTGGAATCACAAGTGTTTCGTCGGATAAACACTTTTTCAGGTTCGACACGTGGAATACTGGATGCACTTTGTTAAGCTCGATTGGAAGTTGGAGTTTGTAGGCCACTGGACCAACTCTCGAAATGATTTCGAAGGGTCCAATGTACCTGGGATTTAGCTTTCCGCGCTTCCCAAAGCGTATCACGCCTTTCCAGGGTGAGACCTTCAGTAGCACACGGTCGCCAATCTGGAATTCCAAGGGTTTACGTCTCCTGTCGGCATAGCTCTTTTGCCTATCCCTTGAGGACTTCAGTCGTTCTCGTATTTGCACGATCTTTTCGGTAGTTTCTCTGATGATCTCTGGACCAGTAAGGGTGCTTTTAGTGACTAGACCTTTTGCCAATTGGGTGTCGCCCACTTCCGTCCAGCACAGGGGTGATCTGCACTTACGGCCGTAAAGGGCTTCGAACGGAGCGGTCTTGATACTAGTATGATAACTATTGTTATAAGAGAACTCGACCAAAGGCAAGTGAATATCCCATGCCTTGCCAAAGTCGATTACACATGCTCGCAACATGTCTTCCAAGGTTTGGATCGTCCTCTCACTCTGTCCGTCAGTCTGAGGGTGGTATGCCGTACTCATGTCCAACCTTGTTCCCATGGATTTTTGCAGTGATTGCCAAAATCTGGAAGTGAACCTGCTGTCTCTATCTGAGATGATGGACATTGGTACTCCATGAAGTCGTACGATCTCCCGGATGTAGGTTCTTGATAGTTTTTCCATCCTATCGGTTTCCTTGATAGGTAAGAAATGGGCTGACTTGGTTAATCTGTCGACGATTACCCAAATAGTATCTTGGCCACTCTGAGTTTTGGGCAGTTTGGTTATGAAGTCCATGGAAATCTGTTCCCATTTCCACTCAGGTATTTCAGGTTGTTGGAGTAGGCCTGAGGGTTTTTGGTGTTCTATTTTTATTTTGGCGCAAGTTAAACACTTGCCCACATACGTAGCGATCTCCGCTTTCATGTTTGGCCACCAGTAGAGTTGCTTGAGATCTAGATACATCTTGTCTGACCCTGGGTGTACGGAGTATGGGGTCCTGTGTGCCTCGCTCATAACTACCTCTCTGAATCCTCCAAACTTTGGTGTCCAGATCCGGTTCATGAGGTAGCGTGCTCCGTCACTCTTGATTTCTAAGTTCTTGTCCATTCCCCTAAGGGCCTCACCTGCCACGTTTTCGGGTTTCAAGGCCTCTAATTGAGCTTCCTTGACTTGCGTTGATAGGTGCGAATGGATCGACATAGCTAATGACTTCACTCTCCGGCCTGAGTACTCCTTTCGACTAAGGGCATCGGCTACGACGTTTGCCTTTCCCGGATGATAGCGAATATCGCATTCGTAATCACTGAGTAGCTCGACCCATCGCCGTTGTCTCATGTTGAGCTCCTTCTGATCGAAAATGTGTTGTAAGCTCTTGTGGTCGGTAAAGATAGTGCTCTTCGTTCCATACAAGTAATGTCTCCAGATCTTCAGGGCAAACACTACTGCTCCTAGCTCAAGATCGTGGGTCGTGTAGTTAACCTCATGTGTTTTCAACTGTCTCGAGGCGTAGGCGATGACCTTACCTCGCTGCATCAGAACACATCCGAGTCCTTGGTTTGATGCATCGCAATAAACTACGAAGTCTTCTATTCCTTCAGGAAGGGATAGTATTGGTGCGGTGCACAAGGCTCGTTTGAGCGTTTGGAACGCTCTTTCTTGTTTCTCTTCCCAGTCAAAGGCCACACCTTTCTGGGTTAGGGTTGTAAGAGGCTTCGCTATTCGTGAGAAGTTCTGAATGAACCTGCGGTAGTAGCCAGCGAGACCTAGAAATTGGCGAATTTCTGTAGGAGTCTTCGGTGCTGACCAGTTCTCAATGGCCTTAATTTTGGATGGGTCCACGTGGATTCCCTCTTCGCTTACCACGTGTCCTAAGAATTCGACTCTTCGGATCCAAAATTCACATTTCGAGAACTTCGCATAAAGTTTCTCTTTTCGTAATATCCCTAGAACTTGTCGCAGATGATCGCCATGCTCTTTCTTACTTCGGGAGTAGATCAGGATGTCGTCAATGAAAACGATGACGAACTGATCCAAGTAAGGTCGGCATACTCTATTCATCAGATCCATGAAGACTGCGGGCGCATTGGTCAATCCGAATGGCATCACCACGAACTCGTAATGTCCGTAACGAGTTCGGAAGGCGGTCTTCGGTACATCCTCCTCTAGCACTCGTAACTGGTGATACCCGGACCTCAGATCAATCTTAGAAAAATAGCTCGCCCCTTGCAGTTGGTCGAATAGATCATCTATGCGCGGTAGAGGATAACGATTCTTGACCGTCAGTTTGTTGAGTTCTCTGTAGTCGATGCACATTCTGAACGATCCATCTTTCTTTTTCACAAACAACACGGGTGCTCCCCATGGTGAGAAGCTCGGTCTGATGAATCCTTTTCCCAGTAGTTCATTCAGTTGACTGGATAGCTCCTGCATCTCTGCCGGGGCTAATCGATAGGGTGCTTTGGCTACTGGGGTAGCTCCGGGAATCAGGTCGATTCTGAATTCGACTTGCCTTACGGGTGGTATCCCTGGAAGGTCCTCGGGAAATACATCGGGAAAATCGCATACGTCGGGCACATCCTTGATGTCCCGGACTTCGCGTTTCACGTCTACAACATGTGCAAGAAATGCGTGACACTCCTTTCGTAAGTGCTTCTGAGCTTGGATACTTGAGATGATTCTAAGAGTGGTACTAGGTTTGTCGCCCAAGACAAGGAAGGTTTCGCCGGTTGGCAGATTAAGGCGAACGGCCTTATCGTAACATAGAATGTCCGCACGATGTGAACTCAGCCAATCCATGCCAATGATGACATCGAAACTCTTAATCGAGACTGGCATGAGGTTGATTTGAAAGGGATTATCGTTTAGAGTTAGGGTGCAGTTTAAGTATATCTCTTTAGTGCCTTCAGTTTTCCCGTTGGCCATTTCTACTATGAACGGTTCACTTAATGATTGTGGTATTGGTTTTAGCATGCTTTTAAAGTCGTGACTCACAAAACTCCTTTCCGCTCCACTATCAAACAAAATGCATGCATACGAGTTATCGAGGAGAAACGTACCCGTAACAACAGTAGGGTCCGCAATGGCTTCATCTTGTCCCATTGCGAAAACTCGGCCTCTTCCGCCGGTATTCCTGTTGTTTGCCTTCGGGCAGTCCTTGCGGTAGTGCCCTGTGTTCCCGCACTCAAAGCAAGCGCGGCTTACTCCGGTATTAGCAGTGGGGGCGGATTGTTGGGTTGGCTCCTTGCAATAGCGGGCTGTATGACCCTTCTTATTGCACCTGGTGCATTGAAGGCCATGACAGAGACCGTGATGGTGGAAGTTGCACTGGTTACATTTCGGTAGCTTTCCATTGTATGAACTTGTGGGGGCAGAGTTGGTAGGTACGGTAATAGCGTGGGTCGCTATCACTTGTTGTTTCTTGGGGTTCTCCTGGAGGATTTGTCCCCTCCTCTTGTTCCAAGGCCTACTCTGTCCCTGAGTCTCCCTAGGTGGATTTGCGGCTGTTGTGATGGTACTCTGTTTCGCTCCGTGATCGATGAGTCGTTGCGCCAGGCGTTTAGCGCTGTTGTAGGTGATAGGGTTGGAGGCTAGAACATGCCCTTGAATCTGGGGTGACAACCCCTAAGTGTACCTTTCGACCTTCTTTGATTCTGGGTTGACCATGGTAGGGCACAAAGCAGCGAGATCGTTGAACCTAGCTGTGTAAGCGACTAGGTCAGATCCGACCATTTTCAAATTCCAGAGTTCCTGCTCAAGCTTTTGCACTTCACCCCTTGGGCAGTATTCTTCCAGTAGTAGTACCTTCAGTTCTTCCCAACTCATGGCGTTAGCGACAGTGAGCGTCACTGAGTTCACATGGCTTTTCCACCAAGTGAGGGCTCGATCTATGAAGGTGCAAGCAGCGAACTTAACCTTGCTTGTTTCTTGGCACGAGCAGATCTCGAAGACAGTTTCGGTCTTTTCGAACCATTGCATTAGTGCAATGACTCCGCCACTGCCATTAAAAGTCTTTGGCTTCGAGTTGGAGAACTCCTTGTAAGTACACTCTCTAACATGGCCCTGGCCGGTGCCACTATTGGGATGATTCGTGCTGCTTCCTGTACCTCCATTGGCATTGGAGTTTATTTGGGAGAGGGCTGCTGCTACTGCTGCTGTGATAGCAGCCTGGACCATTGCCGGATCATAAGTTAGTGGTGGAGGTGGTGGTGGGGTTGCGTTGGTACGTGCTGATCTACGAGGAGGCATTGCTCTGTCAAAAGGAAAAATGAGATATTATGAGTTTTGGTGGTTGTGAGTTGAATGGTATTGAGTTAACTACCTTAAATAGATTAAGAATTTGGTTTGATCAACAATGGGTTTTGAGCTTGATTTATTAATAACGTTTGAATGGATGCACTTATGAGTTTGAACGGAAACACATATTTAAAACCAGAAAAGGGGGGTATGCCCTATATATATATAACATATAGTTGTGTTACATCCGAGTTTAGACAAAACTTTGTGACCTTTCTAAAGGTCTCCGATTACAGAAAGTTTTAACGAAAAGAAAATTCTTATCCGAAGTCCTAATTTATAACAAAATTTGAAATCCTGGCAGGCACTACTTGCGACGTAGGTTGCGCTTGGAGCTTGACTCCGCATCTGATTGCTTCGATTCCATTAGGCGTCGATCAAAAGCGGCTTGTTGCTCCCTTAACTCGGCTAGGGCTGCAATTATCTGTGCCTGAAATGCCTCAGACTGGAGTTGGACATTATCTTGTATCTTGTCCAGTCTACGGATATCGGAAGTGTGAACCTGCACTTCCACGTTGATATCCCGGAGTCGGCTTGCTTGTACTCCGGACTGATAGGACTGATTGGCTAACTTACCAACCATTACCGGGAGTGCTCGATCAGCCGAACTGCCACCGCGGACATCGTAGAAGTCCCGACACATGCCGTAGGGAGGGCGTATGCCTTGTTGTTGGCTCCAATGATGTAGGTGACTTCCCCAGACGGGAGTGGGTCCTTGGAAGTTCCTCACATGGACAGGAGGTTGAATGGGTGGTGGATCGATCACTTCAGGTTCTGAGTCAGTACCGGAGTCATCACCCAATTCTATGGGTTCCTCATCCTCTTCTGGATCATCTTCGATCCATCCTCCGTTGCCTTGGTTGGGAAAGTAGGGGTCATTGGGGTGGTGAAATCCAGCCATTTGACTGTACGAGAAATAGGGTCATAAGAATTGAATAAAGTCGGAACATGCACAACATGTAAGTTAGTTTAAATAGCAACTACTCCTATAGCATTTAAATTATTGTGTTTGATTCTAATAACGGTTTGGTAAGTTTTTAAAATTTGTTGTCCACTGCAGACACCCCTCGGCACACGTTAGTCGGCTCTCGGACAAATATAGTTGATCAGGCTATATCCTTCCCAGTTCCGATTACATGTCCCAAGGCGTACCTGTACTGCACAACTCATTAATAATACTTCTAATATGGTACGATGTGGAACTGTTATTTATTACTAAATGAATGCATGCTTACTTACAAAAACTAAATAGATTAAATTTTCAAAAGCATGACTCTTCTCAGAGTGTTTTTGCCCAGTTGAGTTTATAGTTGTATAAAAAAAATGGTTTTGATATACTTAATTCACTATAAACGAAGCTCTGATACCAATCTGTCACACCCCCAAACCTGAACGGCGGAAACGTTCGGGGGCGGAGGACGTCATATTCAGTATCATAACAGTTCATAGAAAGGAAAGTACACACCACCATAATATAAATATATTTGAAAAGTTTACATGATTGTATATGTTACATGTTTGCAAAAGAAATCAAATACAATATGGTGATCCAAAATATGTTACTAACGCCAGCGCGTTAGTCTTCAAAAGTAGTTGCTACCTGGTCTAGCGGTTTCCTGAGAATACAAGTTATTTCAAAGAAAAAGTGTCAACATTTAAGTTGGTGAGTTCATAAGTAGTGTTTTGAGAAGATGTATGCCATTCGAAAGTGTTTGCATGTTTTCCAGAAAAACCCTTATTTTCTTATAAAAGTATGCAATGCATATGAATGTTCGTGATGTAAATTGCAACTAATTGTACCGAGAAAATCCCTTATTTTCCTATTAGTTGTTTGGTTTGTATACAGGAAAAACCCTTATTCCCCTGACATAACTGGCAGTCTCTAAGACCGAAAATCGCAAGCAAGCGACGTGCTTGTAAGTTGTGTCATAGTTTTACATAGTAAAGCTATACGAAGATCGCACTTATTATATGAAGAATAGTTTTAATGACTACTCGTTCATAAAAGCATAATACCATAATAATTGTATATCCGATGAGTTTTATAACCATACTAAACATAATATGCCTGTAGCGACGTTCTTCAGGCGTCGTAGCGTTATGACAACTGTCACCCCAAAAGACGGACTGTAGCTAACAGTCAGGGCGCGGGATCATGACTTCCCGTATAGATCTATACACATTTGACACGTTCTCCGAACGGGAGACTCTGGTTATAGACAGGACTTGTTGCATTATTTTCTAATAAGAAAGTAACGTTTGAAGATATACACGACTCATGGATTCTCAACTAAGTCCGTAATAAGGTAGTAGTTTGTATGCAAAGTTTAACCTCTTTCACAATGTTTGACAAAGCATAATCATAAGTTCTTTGAATGCATGAAATGACTTAGTAAAGAATGTTACCCTTGATATGTTGTGTTTGTATGTAAACGTATAAATAAAACATATTTCTATTTATAAACATATTATATCCCAAAGAGGGTAAAGCTGTGTTGTGAGGGGTTTTGTATCATAATAACTTCACAAGATAGTTAAAACAACAGTATGAAAAGTATATCAAAAGGTTAATGTTTCACACGAATTTAGTCATGTGTTAACTTGTATTCCTCCCCAAAAAGAGTATAAAACATTTAAAATGTATTTAAAGAGTGTTCAAAGGGGATATGAACTCACTTGATAGTTTGAAGATTGTGAGGTGGAAAACCGAGCAGAGTTTCGTCTCGGGAAAATGATTTTTCTTGGGATTCTCGGGAATCTCGGGAGTAGAATCGGCCTTCGGGACTTGAGCCAAAAAGACCAGAGCTTCGGGTTTGAACGGACACGGAAAACGAGGAAATGCTGAGAGAGAGAGAAGAGAAATGAACCCTTTCTTTGGAAACCCTCGCATTCTATTTATAGGAAGGCAAGTCTGCCTCGGTACGCGGGGCGTACGCTCGTACGCGCTGCGTACGCGTACGTCATGCATGACCGAAGCCTCGACTGCCTCGGTTCGGATGGGACGGGTTCTTGGGTTATCGGGCCGGATGGGACGGGTTGCTGGGGAGGTGGGTCGGATGGGACGCCGGGTCGGATGGGACGTCGGATCGGACGGGTCGGACGGGTCGGACGGGTCGGCTTCCTCGGATATGGCGACGTGGACGATCCGAGGCCAATCCTCTCGGTTACGCGGGGCGTACAGGAGTACGCAGCGCGTACTTCGGAGAAGGACGCTGACTCCTCTTCGGATAATATCCGAATTTTGAATTAAATAATTAATTAATTTATTTAATAAACTTCAAAAATCCATATCTTCTTCATACGAACTCCGTTTTCGATGGTCTTTATATCCACGCGTAGGTGAGACTACGATCTACAACTTTCGTTTAGACTCCGTTGGCAAATTCCAAAAATTATTTTTATTATTTATTTTATAACTAATCGCTTTTAAGGAATTTCTTTGAAAAATCATAACTTCCTCATGCGAAGTCAGATTTGGACGTTCTTTTTGTGTACGCTCATGGTTTAATGTTATCTATGACTTTCATTTAGATACCTAAGGCTAAATGTTATCGTATTGAAACTTTGCGTTTTTCGTTTGATCGGTGTTGTCGGTTTTGACGGAAATCTTAGAATGGTCATAGCTTCTTCGCCATAACTCAGATTTTAGTGTTTCTTTATTTATTTGGAACCTTTAAGACGATATCTACTACATAGCGTACTCCAAATCAGAGCTTTTGAACAATTCATTTATCGATGATATTCCCATTACATTCAAAAGGGGTTACAAGACTCGGTTTATAATGCCCGGGATAACGGGTTGTTACAGCATGGGATACTGATCTACCCCTAATCGAGTTCTTGTACAATTATATTTCTGACACTAGCATTAAGGTAGCACCATTCAAGGCTATTTATGGTCATAATGTCGATCACCTATATGTTGGGTAGAGGTTGGTGATCCCCAACTAGCAAATGAGCTGAAAGTAGATACATTGCTAACAAGCCTAAAAATTATCAAGGTGACCATAGAGAAAATCATGCAAATACGAGAGCGCTTGAAGACCGCTCGTAGTCGTTAAAAGAGTTACACTGACATTAAAAGAAAACCCCTTGAATTCCAAGTTGGAGAGTAGGTCATTCTAAAGTTTTCTCCTTGTAAAGGAGTTATAATATAATGTTAAGGAAACGAGGTAAATTTAATCCAGGGTACATAGGTGATGAGTTTTAAGGATTCTAACACTCCTATGGTGTGCATGCAACCCTAGAAACCTTGGATCTATGTTTTCTCTATTATACATGCAAACTTTCTTTTTCCAAGGTTTCATCCTAACTAGCATGAGATTGGGGTACATGTAATATAAAAATTAGTAGGATGACATACCTTTTCTTGTGGTTTATTGCTTGGAGCTTTAAGAGCTTAGCACCAATAATGTGAATGCCTCAAGTGGAGTCACAAATCACCAAAACAACTTGGAAGAATTTGAGAGAATATGATGCACTCTTGGAATTGGCACACCCTTGTTATCTCACACACTAGTGCTAATTTTAAGTGACAAAGACCTCTTTATATAGTATGGTGGATTAGGGTTACATCCATGTAAACCCTAATACCGATGACCTTTCATTTCCATAGGATTCATGGGTTAAAAGCTCCATGGACTTCCATTCAAGCTTAGCCCATCCTAAATGAACATACGCCCATTCTCTCTCTCTCTCTCTCTCTCTCTCTATATATATATATATATATATATATATATATATAGAAACATACGTACATATATATATATATATATATATATATATATATATATATATATATATACATATATATATATATATACATCTATATATAAGAGTCCATATTTAATTAGTTTCTATTTGATCACTAAATTAATTCCAAATTTATTCTTGATCAATACTAATTAAATAATACGATTTCATATTAATAAATTATAACTTATAGCATATTAATAAATCATAAATATACTATTCTCAAAAGACTATCCATATAAATTGTTCCGGTGAAGTGCAACACAAATGGACCATGCCGGGTCGGGTCAAGTACATACCAAATATAGTTATGGACTTAGACACCTTATCCAACAGTCTCCCACTTGGATAAGTCTGATAACAATAGTAGCAAGTATGACTTGAGGAATCGACCAGCAATCGTAGCTCTTAAAACTCTGTTGAACTATGATGTGCCATTTTAGATAAGTGATCATATAATCCTCTGTTCTCAAGATATCAGCTAGACAAATACATGGAACAACGTCGTACTTATTGTCCAACAGTTTGTTTCTAGATTTTTGATTTGTTTGACGTAGAACTAAACTGAACACATCAATTTGGTTCTGACAGACCCCGACACATAGGTCAAAAAAATCATCGAGGGGCCCAGATATCGCTTCTAATACTCCTAGGACTAAAACGAACAGATAAACTTCGACTCATATTCGTGTACTAACTACTTGTTGAATCATACACAAAGTCACGTTTTATAACATCAAGTTACTGATGCATTTTCATACATTCAATGTACAACCAACTCGTAGTCAACAACTCATATCTCTAGGTTTGAAGACTTATATGATTAACTATGGAGAGTTTTAATAAAGTAATTATTCTGGAAGTCAAAACTTGCCAAGTTGGAACAATAGTAAACGATTGACACAAGATACTAACGCTTTACTCATCCTTTAACCCGATGCGCCTCGCATGCTGCAAATGTTTAACCCTACTCAGTCCCATCGTGAGGGGATCTGTTGGGTTCTCTTCTGACGATACCCTCTTTTCCACGAGGAGTCCTTCTTCTATCTTCTTTCTTATGAAGTGATATTTTATGTCAATGTGTATGGATCTTCCATGATCTCTCGGTTCCTTCGCTAAGGCAACCACACTATTGCTGTCACAGAAAATTTCCATTGGCTCCTTTATAGCTGGTACAACTCCAACGTCTCTGATAAAATTCTTCAGCCATATCGCCTCCTTCGCCGCTTCACTTACTGCTACGTTCTCTGACTCACATGTCGAATCAACTACTGTCTCCTGCTTGGAACATTTCCAAGTAATTGCCCCTCCATTTAGGGTAAAGACCCAGCCTGACTGAGAGAGGAAATTATATATGTGGGTTTGAAAGCTGACATCACTATACCCTATTACTCTCAAGTCATAACTCCCACCAAGAGTATGGATCCAATCCTTAGTCCTTCGCAGGTACTTGAGAATGTTCTTTACCGTAGTCTAGTGAGGCTTGTCAGGGTTCCCATGATATCTGCTGGCCATGCTCAAAGCAAAAGCCACATCAGGGCGGGTACAAGTCATAGTATACATGATCGATCCAACAACGGAAGCATATGGTAATCGACTCATCTCAGCTATCTCAGCCTTCGTACTCGGACTCTGAGCCTTACTCAGCTTGGCATTGCTTTGGATCGGTAAATCACCTTTCTTGGAATTCTGCATGTTGAACCTTTTTAACACCTTGTCTAAGTAGGTACTCTGACTAAGTCCAATTAGTCTTTTACTCCTATCTCTCAATATCCTTATCCCTAGGGTATAGGCAACTTCTCCAAGGTCCTTCATAGCGAAACACTTCGAAAGCCAGGACTTAATCTCCTACAAAGTTGGGATGTCATTTCCTATGAGTAGTATGTCATCCACATATAGTACCAAAAAGCTAACTATACTCCCACTATCTCTGACATATACACAAGCATCATCCTCGCTTCTTGAAAACCAAACTTTTTGACTTTCTCATCAAGACAAAGATTCCAGCTGTGAGATGCTTGTTTCAATCCATAAATGGATTTCTCAAGCTTACACACTTTATCAAGGTACTTTGTATTCACAAAACCCTCTGGCTGACTCATGTAAACATCCTCAGCCAACTTCCCATTAAGGAAAGTGGTTTTGACATCCATTTTCCATATTTCATAATCTTGAAATGCAGCAATGGCTAGCATAAACCTAAGTTTGGGTGAAGCCCTTCGTAACCAATCGCGCCTTATAAGTGGGCACTTTCCCATCGGTCTTCTTCTTGAAGATCCATTTGCACCACACTATCTTATGACCTAATACATTGTCAACCAAGTTCCAAACTTGATTGTCATACATGGACTGAATCTCGCTATCCATAGCCTCTTTCGATTTAACAGACTTAGGGTCTGTCATGGCTTCCTTATAGTTGTTAGGTTCATCCAGCTTTACCTATGTACTATCACTGATAAATGTGTCACCTTCCGTAGTAATACAGAAACCATAATAATGCTCAGTCGGAATTCTAACTCTAGTGGAACGCCTCAGAGGTACAGACTCGCCAGTTGGTTCGACCGGAGTTTCCTCCTTAGGTTTATTGCTAGGGTTTGAGGTTCCTTCACCACTTGACTCCTGAAGCTCTTCAAGGTCAATTTGCCTCCCACTGTTTCCATGGCTTATGAATCCTCTCTCGCGAAAGACTCCTCTCCTTTCCACAAAGACCACATTTTCACTGGGTCTGTAGAAGAGGTAACCAAAGGATTTTTGTGGGTAGACGATGAAAATACATTGCTCACTTCAAGGTTCGAGCTTTTCGTGAGTCTCGCGCCTCACCAAAGCCTAGGAACCCCAAACCTTGATGTGGTCTAATGCGGGAGCTTTTGTAGTCCACATCTTGTGAGGTGTTTTGACTAAGGATATGAACGATAGTCTCTAAGGCGTACCCCCAAAATGAGATTGGTAATGAAGCTTGACTCATCATGGAATGAACCATGTCCAACAAGGCTCGAATGCGCCTCTCAGCCACACCATTAAGCTGTGGTGTCCTAGGAAGTGTCAATTGTGAAACAAATCCACATTCCTAAAGATAGTCAAGGAAATATGTACTAAGATACTCTCCACCTTGATCGTATCTAAGCATCTTAATGTTCCTGCCCAACTGATTCTCTACTTCCTATTCAAACTCTTTGAACTTTTGAAAGGTTTCTGACTTATGCTTGATTAAGTTAATATAGCCATATCTATTATAATCATCAGCAAAAGTCAAATAGAAATGGCTAGCATCCCTTGTGGCGGTTTTGAATGGCCCACACACATCTGTGTGTATGAGGTCCAACAAACCTTCACCCCTAGCACAAGTACCAGCGAAGGGTGACATTGTCATTTTACCATGTAAACAAGACTCGCAACTATCATCTGACTTTAAGTCAAATGATTCGAAGACTCTAGCCTTTTGGAGTTGGCCTATGCGCTTCTTGTTGACATGTCCAAGACGACAATGCCACAAAGATGTCTTATCCAAACTAGTGGAAGAATCAATATGCAAAAAATTATTTCCTAAGCTGTCTAGAACCGACACAGTTTCATATACATCATCACAAGGTAATGCTTTAAAAATTAAAATGAAAAACACCATTATAAAAAGCATTAATACCACCACATTCATTATCAAATGAAAAATTAAATCCTTGATTGTATAAACCATGAAAGGAAATAATAATGTAACAACCGTCAAATTCAAGTCAAAGTAAAATTCAACAAGTCAAAGTCAAGTCAACAATTCAAACCGGTCAAACTTATCTAATACTTATATGATTAAAAGTTACTCTATGAAAATGTACATTAGTATGTCAAGAATTCAAGTTTCACTGATATTTTATGTGCTTATCAATGTGAAACCCTAAAAGGGGAGTTAAACACATCAAAACACGACCAAGGACCCTTTCGGGGACTTAAAATAATCATAAACGAAGCATAACAGGGTTCACGAACCTTGCCTTACGAGGTGATACAATAATAATGGCTAAAATTAAATCTCTCCCTGATAAGATATTAAACTAACTTGATGATCGATTAGATCTTCTTAACAGGTAAGTGATGAATATAAAAACAGTAAGCAACACGAGTATGAATCAAGATGTGTCGAATGATTAGATTACTCAATCCTCAGCAGAGCTCGACTAAGAACTTCCGCTGTAGAGGATACTAGGGTTACAAAACAAGAATGATAAACTTGTTGAATAAAATCTCTAATCGTTATTAATCATCCTTTTTTCTAAGATGCATGCAAGCACCTATATAAACTAAACCCTACAAAACTCACGGATGGACAGGCCCACACCGGAGATACATATTAGACTAGCTAACGAGCCCAATAGACACAACACAAAATACGACCCAACAATCTCCCCCTTTGCGTCAAATTAGAGCGAGAGTACTTTTTCTTCTTGCTTGGGCTAGCAGCGGGAACCTTCTTTGTTGTATCAAACAGACGTGAGATCAGCGCCAGAATAGTCTGTCTGAACCGAATGTACCATTGAATCATATCATCAAAGTACTTAACATCATCCGTTGTGTTCTGCTTGCATCGATGGATGATCCCCAAAACGTGTTCCAAAGAGGCAGTGGTGTAGAGATGTTTGTCTGCCAAGGCAAAAAGACATTTATGTCCTTCGTTCCTAGTAAACATGACCGAGTTTCTATTTGGGTCAATCTTCCCCATCTACATCAAGTTGAGATCACTGGCAGAGCCAAAAGGAGATATGGTAGTTTTCTTCTTGAACATGCTCGCAATCTCCTGATCCATCAAAGCAACTTCCATGATGTACCATACAAGCATCCTCTTAAAATGGTCGATGATCGGACCATATTCAGCTTCGTTTGTAAGAAGGATGTTGTGCAAGATAATCCAATCATGGGGATTAAGGTTGGGAAGATCTGCAAGTGAGATGGCATGTTCGGTCTTGGCAGATCCCCGAAGTACCTTGAACCGAACGTTGGTGAAGTTACCTTCCCTGTACGGCTTCAGGACCCAAACATTGACGATTTTCTGAGCGCTCCAAGTCTGGTATTGGGGTTGAGCGGCCTTCAGATAAAAATCGATTAAGTCACAATCAACCTGTGGATGAGGATGAGGGAACTCTGCAATGTTGGAGAAGGCATGAAAAATAAATGCCTTTCGGGTCAGTGGCATGTCGAACTGTGAGTCGACAGTGTTAGAACAATCTAGAGAGATCATAGGTTCTAGCCACAAGATACTTGGTGTGTCAATGGCTTCTTTAATCAGCCTCTCAAGAGTCCAGGAAGGAAAAAGAGTTTTCCTGCTCTCAAGAAGGTCGTGGGCTTCTTTCTGTTTCCTTTCAGCTTCTTCAGCCTCTCTAGCCACATGAGCACTGATGTCAGCCTCTTTGTCTCGACCTTGCCGCTTCAGAATATCGGCAATTGGCTCTTTATCATCATCTTCACTCTCCTCAGCAATCTTTTTGCCTTTGGCTTTCACACCAGAACCGGAGGCTTGGCCTACTGGAGGAGGTTCGATTGTGTATGTTGCTGTTGAAGTAGGAGGTGGGTGAGACATAGTTTCCTTCTGTCCCCCTTGTTTCAGAATGGACACGAAATCAAGTAGCCCTTCAATTTTGCTGAGTAGAGAGAAGGCGGGAGCGAGCTTCTCTGCAAGGTCACGCCTCACAGTATAATTGAGGATTGGATCATGTGCTTCAAGGATGTTTGAGATTGCTGAGTGGACATCCGAAACACACGATTTGACCACCTCTCTTTCAGATCGAAGAGACTCAATCTCCTGTTGAGAGTTGGAGAGTTGAATGCTCTTGACCTTCAGTGCGGTAGTTTTCCTTGCAAGAACATCCATTAGATTGTTCTCGGCAGCCAAGTCTTCTTGAAGCTTGGAGAGACGCTCTTCAATTGTTGTTATGAAAGTTGAGTTGTCGTCAGAAATGGTTTGACGAAGCGAAGCAAACGACTTCAGCTCAAAAGCGACTGATGTAGCTAACTGGTTGATAATAGGTTCCAGCGTAGTCTTGGTGGCTTCGGCACTTTCCTGTAAAGATTTCAACAGGGAAGAGGCATCAGTAAATAGTTTATCGACTTTTTCGATCGCTGCCTAACAGGCTTTGGTTAAGGCATCTATGGCGGTAGTGGTTGAATCAAGGGAAACTTGCTGAGCTTTGTGTAACACCGTAAATTTCACAATAATTTTTCACAATTTATAAAAACATTTCCCATTAACTTTTCATAAAAACATCAAGTTTAAATCTCAATTCACATTATACAAAATCCCAAGATCACAAGTATAACAAAATCCCATGCATGTGTACGGATCAAGCCGGCGCCTTCCCACGGTCATCGCTAGTACCTGAAACAACAACACTAACACTGTAAGCACAAAGCTTAGTGAGTTACCCAAAATACCACACATAAAACACATATTAGCCACTCGAGGCTATAACTCTATGGGTCCGTGCACCCAAAGTCTGTGAACCCTCAGGTTCTAACTCTGGGAACCTTCCGGTTCCAACTCTATAAACATGCACAGCATAATCACAAAGAAATAATGCAGTACAACATATAGCATACATAACATACAATACTCTGTCACATAACTCTGGTTACCTATTCAAGGTAAAGTATAGTGAGAAGACTCACCTCGCGTATCTCGACGATTCACAAATCCTGAAATCCCTCGTGCCCGATCCTCCGAGCTATAATCCTCCTATAACATCATATGACTCTAATTAACACTTTTTATCTCTAAGGTTGACTATCCCTAAGAAGTCAACACAGGTCAACTCTGGTCAACGGTCAACAGTCAACTTTGACCGGACTCGGCGAGTGCACAAGGGCAACTCGGCGAGTCTATATGTTTTTACCAACTCTCTAGGATTCCCTTCTTACATGTCGAGTACTCCCCCTGACTCGACGAGTTCCACCTGGAAGAATCGCGGGGCCACCCCGACTCAACTCGCCGAGTCTCAAGAACAACTCGGCGAGTCCCAGCTCGACTCAGTCCACTTGACCACCCTTCCCTAACTCACCCTGACTCACTGAGTCAACCCATGACTCGACTGGACCACTCACTGGCCGATCCAAGGCAATCTTCAAGCTACTCGCCGAGTCTGCTCATCGGAATCGGCGAGTCCATGCCATGCAATCACTCAAACTCGCTTCTAAGGTCAGATCTGTTCCATCAATTCATAGATCTGGCCTTCCTAGACTGATTCACCACGTAAAGCCCCAAACTTGGTGTACATACAAGCTCTATATGTCCATATATGAAGAATTATCAACAAATATCACAACTCAAGGTCATAACCTCCATTGTTCTTCATAAAGCTTGATGAATGAGGCTCTCTGGACCTCTATGGATCCAGATCCAAAGCCTCATCACTAGCAAGGGACTATTTGGCCATCAAATCAACCCAGCAAAGGCCACAAGAAACCCTAAATCCAAATATACTTCACAAAACAGAAGATGAGGCGAAATCTTACCTTTAGATCGATGATCTAGGCTTTAAATCCATAGAATAGCAACCTCCTTTGCTTCCTCTTTGCTAGAACCTCCCTCTTCTTTGCTAAACAACACACAAAGGTCAAGAAATGCTTCCTTTCCCTCTCAAATCGCTAAAGCACTCTAGGGTTTCTCTCTATGGACTGCTGGGTACAAATGACGGCCATAAGGCCCTTTAAGTAGGTCCCAAACCCGAGAAATTAGGGTTTCATTAAACAGCGCGGACTCGCCGAGTCCATATCCTGGACTCGCCGAGTCTAGGCGAATCCCGCGTCCAGAATCGTGTCCCTACTCGGCGAGTCTGAGCTCCAACTCGCCGAGTCCCTTCTCAAAACACCAAAATCATAAACAATAAAGATACTTGGAAATCCGGGCTGTTACAATTCTCCCCCACTAGAACTAGACTTCGCCCTCGAAGTCTCGCTCTGAAAATAGCTCCGGATGCTGCTCCCGCATCTCGCGCTCCGGCTCCCAGGTCATCTCTGATCCCTTCCGATGTTGCCACTGAACCAACACCAGAGGTACCTCCTTGTTCCTCAGAACCTTGATCTTCCGATCTCTGATGGCCACTGGCCTCTCGGCATAATTCAGGCTCGCATCCACCTGAATATCCTCTAATGGAACCACTGCCGACTCATCGGCTATACACTTCCTCAATTGCGACACATGAAAAGTGTCGTGGATCTGCCCCAACTCTGCTGGCAACTCCAAACGATAGGCTACCCGGCCTACCTTCGCAATCACCCGAAATGGCCCAATATACCGGGGTCCTAACTTGCCCCTCTTCCTGAATCGAATCACTCCTTTCCAAGGAGAGACCTTCAGGAGAACGAAGTCGCCGACCTGAAACTCAAGCACGGACCGGCGTCGGAATGCATAACTCTTCTGTCAGCTCTGGGCGGTCAATAACCTCTGTCTGACCTGCTGAATCTGCTCTGTCGTCTGAAGCACGATCTCTGTACTGCCCATCACTCTCTGCCCAACCTCTACCTAACAAATGGGAGTCCGACACCTCCAACCATACAACAACTCAAAGGGTGGCATACCAATGCTCGAATGATGGCTGTTGTTGTAGGAAAACTCTGCCAAGGGTAAATACGCATCCCAGCTATCCCCAAAATCTAACACACATGCTCGAAGCATGTCCTCAAGCGTCTGAATCGTCCGCTCACTATGGTCGTCTGTCTGGGGATGATATGCGGTACTAAAATGCAATCTAGTACCAAACTCGTCATGAAATTTCTTCCAGAATCTGGAAGTGAAACGCACATCACGGTCCGAAACAATCGAGATCGGCACCCCATGCCGAGATACCACTTCTCTCACATATATCTCCGCCAACTTCTCTGCTGAAGAACTCTCACTGATGGCAATGAAGTGAGCGCTCTTCGTCAACCTGTCCACAATCACCCAAATTGCATCAACTCCTCTGGCAGTCCTCGGCAATTTGGTGATGAAATCCATAGTGATCTACTCCCACTTCCATTCGGGAACCTCCAATGGCTGCAACTTGCCATGCGGTCTCTGGTGCTCGGCCTTAACCCTGCGGCAGGTCAAGCACCTCTCAACAAACCAGGCGACGTCCCTCTTCATACAGGGCCACCAATACTCTTTCCTCAAATCCAAATACATCTTCGTGGCCCCCGGATGGATCGAAAATTTCGACCGATGAGCCTCCTCCATCAAAGTAGCACGCGTACCGCCCACAAACGGTACCCAAATCCGACCCTGGAAAGTCCTAAGCCCTCGACCATCCGTAACGAACTCTGAAACCAAACCAACGACCCGTTCCCTCTTCCGCATCCCCGGTTGCATAGCCTCAGCCTGTGCCCCACGAATGGCATCCAATACCGGATCTATCACGGTCAACCTCAAACATACATCTCGCAGTGGTGTGCTCTCCGCCCTGCGGCTCAACGCATCGGCTACCACATTAGCCTTGCCTGGGTGGTACAGGATCTCACAATCATAATCCTTGACCACATCCAACCACCTCCTCTGTCGCATATTTAGGTTGGGCTGATCCATCAAGTACTTCAAACTCTTATGGTCCGTGTATATCATACACCGAACCCCATACAAGTAGTGACGCCAAATCTTGAGAGCGAACACTACTGCCCCCAACTCTAGATCATGCGTGGGATATCTCGTCTCATGAGGCTTCAACTGCCTCGATGCATATGATATCACATGACCCCTCTGCATCAACACCGCACCCAGCCCCAAAATCGATGCATCACAATATACCACAAAATTCTCCATCCCATCCGGAAGAGCTAATACCGGGGCTTCGCACAACCTTTGGCGAAGTGTCTCAAAGGAGGTCTGCTGCTCGGGACCCCATGAGAACGCAACACCCTTCCGGGTCAATCTGGTGAGTGGCACTGCGATCTTGGAGAAATCCTTGATAAATCTCCGATAATACCCTGCCAACCCAAGGAAACTCCTGATCTCAGATGGTGACTTCGGCACCTCCCAACTCATCATTGCCTCAACCTTGGCCGGATTGACCAGAATCCCTTCCTGGTTAACAAGATGTCCAAGGAATTGGACCTCCCGCAACCAGAAATCACACTTGGAGAACTTTGCATAAAGCTTCTCCGATCTCAAAACCCCAAGGACCTCCCTCAAATGCTCCTCATGCTGCTCTCTAGATCTCGAATATACCAGAATGTCATCGATAAATACAATCACCAACCGATCGAACATCGGCCTGCATACCCTGTTCATGAGATCCATGAACACAGTCGGGCATTGGTGAGCCCAAAAGGCATCACCACAAACTCGTAATGCCCATATCGCGTCCTGAACGCTGTCTTCTGGATGTCCTCATCCCGTACTCTCACCTGATGATATCCCGACCTCAAATCTATCTTGGAGAACCAAGATGCTCCCTGCAACTGATCGAACAAATCGTCGATCCTCGGTAACGGGTAACGGTTCTTGACCTTCAGCTTGTTCAACTCCCGGTAGTCAATGCACATCCGGTGTGAACCATCCTTCTTCTTGACGAACAGGATAGGCGCTCCCCACGGTGAGCTGCTCGGCCGAATAAACCCTTCCCCAACAGCTCCTGAAGTTGCGAGGATAACTCTTGCATCTCTGGAGGTGCAAGACGATAAGGCACCTTAGCGATAGGCGCGGCCCCCGGAACCAAATCAATACTGAACTCCACTTGCCTCACAGGAGGCACACCCGGTAACTCCTCGGGAAAAACATCTAGAAACTCACGCACCACCGGAACCTCCTCAACTGAACTCGGTCTCTCGGAAGCCACCCGCGTATCCATCACATACGCCACAAAACCCTTACAGCCCTGCTGTAGACACTGCCTCGCCCTAGCGGCCGAACAAAAAGTTGATCCTGAACGTGTACCCTCGCCGTATACTGAAAGAACTCCCCCACTAGGGTTTTGTATAGTCACCAGCTAACGCTCATAGTCGATAACCGGGCCGAATCGGCTCAACCAGTCCATGCCCACAATGACACAGACATCACCCATCGCAATAGGAATCAGATCAATTGGAAACTCAACCCCGAAAATCTCTAATACACATCCCTGGAGAACCTCCGTGGCACAAATCACTCTATCGTCAGCTATGGAAACTCTCAGAGGCCGACTCAATGCCTCACGGCTAACACTGATATGCTGAATAAAGGCCAAAGATACAAAAGACCGACTCGCACCCGAGTCAAATAACACTAAAGCAGGTATAGAGTTCACAAGAAAGGTACCTACGCATAACATAATATAAGCATAATATCTCAATATCAAAATAAATACATGAAAGGAAACTTACCAGCCACAACATCGGGCGCAGCGCGGACCTCCTCCGCAGTCAGCTGGAAAGCTCTTCCTCGAGCTCTCGGCGCTTCGACCTTCACAGGCCGACCCTCCGTAGCTCTGATGGCGGCAGGAGCAGATCCCTAAGATGCTCTGCGCAACTGCGGACACTCGGCCTTCCGGTGTCCGGTCTGGTTGCAGTGAAAACACACTGCAAACCCCTTGGGGCAGTCGTTGGCCATATGCCCCTCCTTGCCACATTTGTAGCAAGATCCCGCTCGGCAGACTCCATCATGACCCTTGCCGCACTTCCCGCAAGTGCGGCTCTTCTGGCTCCCTGGTTTGGGATCAGCGGGCTTGGCCCGCTTGGCTGCCGGCTGAGACTGTGCCGGTCGCCGATCCCTCCCCTGAGACTGCGCCTCCTCCCTGGCCTAAGTCTCAAGCTCAATCTCCCTCTTTCGGGCATTTGCCTGAAGCTCAGCGAATGTCCGGTACGAGGAGTTCTCAGCGAACTCCCGAATATCCCGCCTCAAAATGCTCAAGTAGCGGCTCATACGTGCCTGCTCAGTGGACACGTGCTCAGGGCAGAACATCGCCCTCTCATGGAACATCCTCGTGATCGCTGTAACTGACTCAGTACCCTGCTTGAGGGTCAGAAACTCCTGCGCCAAACGTTCCCTCTCCACCTGGGGAACGTACTCATCTCGGAATATGACAGTGAACCTATCCCAGGTCATTGCCGCAAGCTCAGCAGGCGTATAATACGCCGTCACAAACTTCCACCAGTCCTTCGCTCCCAAGCGAAGCTGGTTCAGTACGAACCGAACCTTCAAATGCTCAGGAGACGAGCAAGTGAAGAAACACGCCTCAATATCAGATATCCACCTCATAGCTGCCACCGGATCCTGAGTCCCATCAAACTCTGGTGGTTTCGTGTTGCTGAAGCGGAACAGCAACGCATCCCCACCTTGCGGCCTCGCAGCAGCAATCGCTACGGTAGCCGCTGCAGCAGCAGCCTCAGAAAGAGCGGCATAACGCTCATCAAACGTCTCAATCAGTGTGGTCTTTATAGACCCAAACATCTCCGGTATCTCCGCCCTGATGGCCGCAGCCACCTCCTCCTGGATGATCCGGCGGATCTCCTCCTCACTGGTACCACTGCTCTCGGGCATCAAACGTGTCCTCACCATGATCTACCTCTGAAATACAACATACGAAAATCAGAATCCACACGAGCGTACTCACACTCGACAACTCTTTCCTCCTTGATTCTTGGTATTTCAAAGATTCTTACTTAGGCTGCACACCGCTCCGGTGCTTTCAGTAGTACGGGCCCAATACTACTGTCTGCACCGCACCAGAATACACCCCAAGTCCTCCTCTTCGGATCCCAAGTCCCAAGTACTCTATCATGCGTAGACCACCCTCTAATAGATCTCTCATAAGCCACTCGCTGCTACCTACTCACTCTCAAGCATCTCATAGCAGCTCACCTCTCCCTAGGCTAAGGCATCACAAATCAGGCCACTCTAGTCCTAATAGCAATACCTAGCCTACTCTAGCGTGCAGATACATCATATCAATATCAATATCACATAATATAAGGTATTTTGGGAAATCACCGTTCGGGCGTTGACTGATCGTACACACATCTCTTGCTCTGCGTTTTTCAAAAATCTTTTACTCTTTTTGAAAATACATCTCAAATCCTCAGTTTGAGTTCAAATACGACCGAAGGTGTACTCGAATCCCTCAAACCAAGGCTCTGATACCAACTTGTAACACTGTAAATTTCAAAATAATTTTTCAAAATTTATAAAAACATTTCCCATTAACTTTTCATAAAAACATCAAGTTTACATCTTAATTCACATTATACAAAATCCCAAGATCACAAGTATAACAAAATCCCATACATGTGTACGGATCAAGTCGGCGCCTTCCCACGGTCATCGCTAGTACCTGAAACAACAACACTAACACTGTAAGCACAAAGCTTAGTGAGTTCCCCAAAATACCACACATAAAACACATATTAGCCACTCGAGGCTATAACTCTATGGGTCCATGCACCCAAACTCTGTGAACCCTCAGGTTCTAACTCTGGGAACCTTCCGGCTCCAAATCTATAAACATGCACAACATAATCACAAAGAAATAATGCAGTACAACATATAGCATACATAACATACAATACTCTGTCACATAACTCTGGTTACCTATTCAAGGTAAAGTATAGTGAGAAGACTCAACTCGCGTATCTCGACGATTCACAAATCCTGAAATCCCTCGTGCCTGATCCTCCGAGCTATAATCCTCCTATAACATCATATGACTCTAATTAACACTTTTTATCTCTAAGGTTGACTATCCCTATGAAGTCAACACAGGTCAACTCTGGTCAACGATCAACGATCAACTTTGACCGGACTCGGCGAGTGCACAAGGGCAACTCGGCGAGTCTAGACGTTTTCACCAACTCTCTAGGATTCCCTTCTTACATGTCGAGTACTCCCCCTGACTCGACGAGTTCCACCTGGAAGAATCGCGGGGCCACCCCGACTCAAATCGCCGAGTCTCAAGAACAACTCGGCGAGTCCCAGCTCGACTCAGTCCACTTGACCACCCTTCCCTAACTCGCCCTGACTCACTGAGTCAACCCATGACTCGACTGGACCACTCACTGGCCGATCCAAGGCAATCTTCAAGCTACTCGCCGAGTCTGCTCATCGGACTCGGGGAGTCCATGCCATGCAATCACTAAAACTCGCTTCTAAGGTCAGATCTATTCCATCAATTCATAGATCTGGCCTTCCTAGACTGATTTACCACGTAAAGCCCCAAACTTGGTGTACATACAACCTCTATATGTCCATATATGAAGAATTATCAACAAATATCACAACTCAAGGTCATAATCTCCATTGTTCTTCATAAAGCTTGATGAATGAGGCTCTCTGGACCTCTATGGATCCAGATCCAAAGCCTCATCACTAGCAAGGGACTATTTGGCCATCAAATCAACCCAACAAAGGCCACAAGAAACCCTAAATCCAAATATACTTCACAAAACAGAAGATGAGGCAAAATCTTACCTTTAGATCGATGATCTAGGCTTCAAATCCACAGAATAGCAACCTCCTTTGCTTCCTCTTGGCTAGAACCTCCCTCTTCTTTGCTAAACAACACACAAAGGTCAAGAAATGCTTCCTTTCTCTCTCAAATCGCTAAAGCACTCTAGGGTTTCTCTCTATAGACTACTGGGTACAAATGACGGCCATAAGGCCCTTTAAATAGGTCCCAAACCCGAGAAATTAGGGTTTCATTAAACAGCGCGGACTCGCCGAGTCCAGGCGAATCCCGCGTCCATAATCGCGTCCCTACTCGGCGAGTCTGAGCTCCAACTCGCCGAGTCCCTTCTCAAAACACCAAAATCATAAACAATAAAGATACCTGGAAATCCGGGCTGTTACACTTTGGAAAAAGCATCAACAATTTTCTGAATTTCAGCTTCAGATATGGATGACTGAGAATTAGATGACGAGGCGATGAGCGAATCAATTTTGTCATGTAGCTCCTTGAGATGCCTTTTGGTGACCGGAGCATCGTCATCGTCATCACTTTGAACTTGAAACAGGCTGTAATAGATCAAGTCAAACGTCATATTCTCCCCGCCAAGGAGTGGTTCTTCTTCCTCTGATGCGTGAGCAGGAGAAGATGGTGGTGGTGAAGCTGGTGGTTCGGTAGTAGTAGTGGTTTCGCGTTGGGTTGTGTGTTTGGGTGTTGGTGTGGGTTCGGGTGTTGAGGTGGATTTAGGTGCTTTAGTATGAACCCCCGTATCAGATATGTTGGTTCTAACGTCTGCAGTGGTGGTGGTTGTTGCTTCGGTAAAGATTGGTGGAGGTAATGGGATAGAAGTGGGTGGTATTTGAGTGGTGAAGTTATGGGGGGAATAGAAATAGGAATTGAAATGCGTGGAGATGGAATAGGAGAAGTAGAAACATGAACTTCAGGGGTTGGAGATCGTGGTGGAGTGTTACCACGAGGAGAGCCTTCAGAATCAGAACTTTCTCCCTCAGATTCGCTTGAGGATGAAGCGATAATTAGCTTTCACCTTGGTTGAGTTGTTCTCCTCTTCTGCTGTGGAGATTGAGCAGCCCTGGTGGTTTTCCTCTTCTTGGGAGATGGGCCTTTTGCCCCCTTGGCCACCTGTTTTCCCTTATCAGCCTTCTTGCCTCTTGGAGCAGGCTTGTCAGCATCATGAATTGGTTTCAGCATCTCCGGAGTAAGATCTCTCGGACCAGAATGTTTGAACTCCTTGTACGTTCTGATAATCCGGCTGTCAGCAGGAACAACACCAAACATCGTTTCCGGGATAGACCCGTTGAAAGGAAACTTAGAAGCATCCGACACAATGATCTTCGTGGTATGGAAAGTACCAATCGAAGACATTGGAGCACCAGCGACAATGGGGACGTGGTACTTGTCCATCACCCATTTCGTAACAATAGTCCAGAACCGGGCATATGAGATCTCTGAGTGTCGGGAAGTGGAAGAGAGACTCTGGATAAGTTGTTGCCATAGGACTGAACCGTAGTCCATGTTGATGCCATTGTAGATCCCGTACATGATGGAGAGGAACAGACGACTTGCCCCATCGGATCCAGCACTTCTTTCTGATAAGCCCTTGAATAGAACAGTGAACATCCCATTCCACTGAGGGGGTAGGCACGACTTCTTGAATGTCGTCACCGTAGTAAGCACCTCAGTGTACCCCATGTTGTAGAACATGTTGAACAAATGACCCATAGGAATGGTTTCCGGATTAACCCTCGAAGAATCAGCGTCAAACCCTAACAGCGTACAGAACCTTTGTTTGGAAATCGACGCCTTGTGCTCAAAGACATCGAAGAAAATCCTATCGACGACCTTGTCGTAGTATGCTGTGGCAAAGAATTGGGACAGGAACTCCATTAGAACAGCTTCAGCCCTGGTAAGAGCAGGAGCGATGGAGGGGTACTTTAGGCATTTGATGATGGGAAACATGAAGGCATTGTACACCTGAGGAGTGAGATCAATGATCAAACTCTGCTGTGGGCGAATGGGCAAGATGTGGGATGTTGCGTGAACTGATGAAGAATACGCCATTGCTATGAAGAAAGTGGGAGAGATGATGAACAGTAAAGGTTGAAGGTTTTCTTTCTCTCTAAAAATATAGGCGCAGTAAAGAGGTAAATGGTGGTTTACATTGCCTTTTATACTGAGGGTAAAGGAGAGAGAAAAATCTTTCCCAAATCTTCGATTGAAAAACAAAGGGTTTTTCGGAGGCAACTGACGCGTGACAGTTGACGTTACCGATGATCACGCATGAGAGAGAGTGTCGTGCCCTAATTACATGCATTCCCATCAGGCGCCGTTTGGAGATGAAACGGTTCCTATTCGCACGCTTTTCCCTCTTGCGCCGTTTGAAATCAAATCGATTGGACTGCCACCTGAGTCATCATGTCGTCATCTTATCCCTTTAGAATAAAACGACATCTTTAAAATAAAATCGCCACGTGGATCAACATTAACCACAATGTTTTATAACAACCAATCCAATTAAAATACCGTGAAATTAATGAAACCAGAATTTTGGAAAATCAAAGATTTTCGTGCTGAGTGTGTAAATGCAAAAGAAATAAAGCAACGCTTTTTGAGGGATTATGTGATGTCAATAAAGACACGAAACAATGGATCCTGGGCACGAATCTCTTCTTTCAAAGTCAAGAGAGACATTAAAGTGTTTGTGTGGTTGCTCGTTGAATAACGATCAGACACTTATTAAGAAGTGTTGAAAGGCTTCTTTTAATTAGGCTTATGAGGGTGGCTTTCGCTTCGATTCAGAATTCCTAATCTTGATATAAGACAGAAATCGAACGAAGTACTTGTGAGACCGGTGTAGTCTGTTGAACAAGTAGGTTGGAGATAATTTTAAGTAGCAAGGTAAACTAATATATGTGAAATCTCAAAAAAAATAAAACTGGATCCCAAGGGAAGAAATGTTATTGGATTTAACAATTTCATAGGAATCACTCAAAAGAAAAATAGAGATTTCATGTTGTACCACCATGGATAAGTCCGTCAATTCATTAGTGAAAGCTAGAGCAAATTAATTGTTCACCGTCAATGCATCTTGGGTATTGAATATTGGGTTTCACGTAGCACGTAGTGGCACGAAGCTAAGATCATAAACGCAGAAATTGTGTAACCATAAACCTCAGTGGTAATTTCTGAGAGTCTCAAGGGTTACGTTTGTGAAGCGAATAAGATGGAGAAATGTAATGTAGATGGTGTAAAGAAACTAAAGTACCTCTACTGTAAAAATAGGACCAAGCAGAAAACTCTTATATCATGTGATGAGAGAGTTAGGTAGCTCATGATTAGAATAAATATGAGAGCCTAATTGGGAAGACAAGGTTTGTTTATACCAAGTCAGTAAGGCTATTATTCAGAATCAGGTGAGGCTTTTGACACATACAGCAGCATGCTTCTAGGTACACTAAGCCAGTGAAATGATGTACCCACAAGTAGACATAAAAAGATAAAAGCCAAAAAGAAAATAAATAACAAAATATTTTTGGAGTTTTTGAATTTATGAGAAAAAAATATTTTTGGAATTTTTGATAATAAAAAAAATTAGACATAAAAAAATGAATAATAAAAAAAAAATTGGAACCGAACCCGAGCGTTCGGTCTATTTCGGGTGAGAAAAATTTAGGAACCAAACCCGAGCGTTCGGTCTATTTCGGTTGCCAAAAAAATAAGTTTGAAATATAAAAGAACTTTGATAATAAGATAAATGAATTTGAAAAAATAATACAAAAGATTTACAACCAAGGAAACTACCTTTGAGTGATAAGCGAAGATCAAATGTTACAACCGAACCCGAGCGTTCGGTTCATTTTGGTACACCAGAACAAGACCCGAACTCGAGCGTTCGGTCTATTTCGGCATACAAGAGACCCGAACCCGAACGTCCGGTCTATTTTGCTTCTTACTTTTGATCTTGAGAGGTAATTTTTGGTACTAACTCCGATTCCATCATTCCAAGCCCTTGTAGAATTTTGTTGAAAGAAGCTTCAGGAAGAGCTTTGGTGAAGATGTCAGCCAGTTGATCAGTGGTTCGAACAAAATGAATTTCGACGTTCCCATCTTCCACATGATCTTTAATGAAGTGATACCTCAGTGCTATGTGCTTAGTCTTGGAGTGTTGCACTGGGTTATGACAGATCCTAATTGCACTTTCAGAGTCACATTATAGTGGGATCTTTTTCATATTGAGTCCATAGTCCCGGAGCTGGCTTTCGATCCAAATCACTTGAGAAGTAGAGGAGGCAGCTGCGATGTATTCTGCTTCAGCGGTAGACAGAGATACACATGTCTATTTCTTTGATTGCTAGCTAACCAACTTCCCGTCAAGGAATTGGCAGCCTCCAGTGGTGCTTTTCCTGTCTAGTCCACAACCTCCAAGGTCTGCATCTGAGTAGGCTTGAACGAAGAAACCTGAGTTTGATGGATACCATAAACCGAGAGAGGTAGTTCGTTTGAGATACCGGAGTATCTTCTTCACTGCAAGCATATGAGGTTCACGAGGATTCGCCTGAAATCTAGCACAGTAACAAACAGAAAACATTATATCAGGCCTCCTAGCAGTAAGGTACATTAAAGAGTCGATCATTTGGCGATATAGCGTAATATCAACTGCTGGCTTATCTAAGGATGGAGTGAGCTTGGTGCCGAACGCCATTGGAACTTTAACCTTTGAGTCTCCCATCATGCCGAATTTAGCGAGGAGTGTCTTGGTGTAAGCTTCCTGGTTAATAAAGATGCCTTCGGGTCCCTGTCTAATATTTAAACCAAGCAAAAAGTTAATCGGACCCATTGAGCTCATTTCAAATTTAGTGTCCATCTTTCTGAATTCAGCCGCTAAGCTCGATTTCATTGAGCCAAAGATGATATCATCGACATAGATTTGAACAATCATAAGGTGGTTACCTTCCTTCTTACGAAAGAAGGTTGGGTCAACCGAACCTTGTTTGAATTTGGACATCTTTAAAAACTTGGTTAGCATTTCATACCATGCCTTAGGTGCTTGTTTCAGTCCATAAACCGCTTTGTCCAGAATATAGCAGTGATTGGGATATTTTTCATTGACGAATCCCGGAGGTTGCTCCACGTACACCGTTTCTTCGAGTTCTTCATTTAGAAATACGCACTTTACGTCCATTTGGTAGACCTCAAAGTTCTTGTGTTCAGCATAGGCAAGAAATATTCGAACAGATTCCAGCCTAACTACAGGAGCAAAAGTTTCTTCATACTCGATTCCTTCCTCCTAGCTGTATCCTTTCACCACTAGACGAGCTTTATTTCTTATCACATTGCCTTCCTTGTCCATTTTATTTCTAAAGACCCATTTGAGACCAACAACAGAGGCATCTTGAGGAGTTCGAATGAGGCGCCAAACTTTATTTCTTTCGAACTCATTAAGTTCGTCTTGCATATCTTGAAACCAATCAGAGTGATAAAGAGTAGTGTTTACTGTCTTAGGTTCAACTTTTGAGACGAAAGTGTTAAACATATAGAATTCTACTTTTGAAAATAAAGATGTTTGCTTAGCCTTCAGTTGAGATCGGGTCAGGACCTTTTCAGAGACATTACCCACAACCTGTGAAACAGGATGATCTCTAGTCCATTTGACAAGAGGAGGGTAATTTGGATCGTAGGATGGATCTAATTCAGCATTTACCATATCTTCTAATTCAGATTGACTGTCATCGTCATAAAACATGTCGGCATTCTCCCCCTCGACAGATGAGCTTTCAGGTAAATCTTGACTTTCCGAAGCTACAGGAGTTTCAGGTGGTGACGAGCTTTCGGGTATTGCAGTACCTTCAGGTGCAGTAGAGCTTTCGGGATCTACAGTACCTTCGGGTGCAGTAGAGCTTTTGGGATCTACAGTACCTTCGGGTGAAGTAGAGCTTTTGGGTGCAACTGGAGAAGAGTTCTCCCCCTCAACTTGTGAACTTGGCAGTTTTGAAGAAGATGGATTCTCCCCCTCAACTGAAGCACCGTGCTGAGAAGGTTCAGTTGGAACTGATTCTCCTTCGCCCAGTCGTTTGGCAGCTTCATCGACGATTTGCTTAAGATGATCAACTTTATTGTCTGCTGCATTGGCTTCTGAGAGAGTAGCCTTCTCCGGTTCATCGAACTACTCCACAAACTGCTCAAACAAATTTGCAATCGAGGCTGTGACTTGGCCTGTTTGAGAGAAGATTTCTCCAACTGTTTCTTCTATGGCCTTCAGCTTCTTGACATAGCTATCATCAAAAGTCACATAATACGTTTCTTCAATCTTCCTCGAACGCTTGTTTAAAACCCTGTATGCTTTCGAAGTGAGAGAGTATCCCAGAAAAATTCCTTCATCGGCTTTGACGTCGAACTTGTTACGATGTTCTTTAGAGTTGAAGATGAAGCATCGTGAGCCGAAAACATGGAAGAATTTGACATTTGGCTTTCTGTTGTTGATGATCTCATAAGGAGTAAGAGTGAAACGCTTATTGAGATAGGACATGTTCTGCGTAAAACAAGCTGCAGCAATAGCATCAGCCCAGAAATATAGAGGTAGAGAAGCGAAACTTAGCATGGTTCGGGCCGCCTCACACAAAGATTGGTTTCCTCTTTCGACAATCCCGTTTTGTTAAGGGGTGTAGGGAGCTGCGAAGTTGTGACTGGTTCCTTTTTCTGCTAGAAAGTCTTCAAATTCTTTATTCTTGAACTCCAGCCCATTGTCGCTTCTGATGTTGCGAACGACTTTCCTCAGCTGCACTTCAACCTGCTTGACAAACATCTTTAGCTTGAGAGTTGCCTCAAATTTGTGCTTCAGAAAGAACACCCATGTAAATCGTGAAAATTCATCAACAATGACAAGAATATACTTGCTACCGCCAATGCTTTCAATAGATGATGGACCACACAAGTCAATGTGAATTAACTCTAGTGGTTCAACAACTTTAGTGTTTATAATCGATGGGTGACTTTGACGACTCTGCTTCCCCATTTCACACGCAGCACACAAATGTTCTCGATCGAACTTGAGCAATGGAAGACCCCGAACATGCCCTCCAGTGACAAGTTTGTTGATATCCTTGAAGTTGAGATGGGAGAGCCTTCGGTGCCACAACCAGCTTTCGTCAGAATGTGCTTTGGATAACAGACAGATAGCTGGATTCCCTTTGATAGGTCTGAGATTGAGAGGAAA
Source organism: Lactuca sativa (assembly GCF_002870075.4). Taxonomy (NCBI): domain Eukaryota; kingdom Viridiplantae; phylum Streptophyta; class Magnoliopsida; order Asterales; family Asteraceae; genus Lactuca; species Lactuca sativa. The sequence continues at coordinate 83,253,339 of NC_056624.2, forward strand.
CATTTCGCCTTTGCGCTCTGATTTGAGAATTACTTTTTTCATTTTCTTCTCTATTATTTCCGAACCCTCATCATCAAACGAAACTTTTAGACTGGTACCTCCAACAAGCTGAGATACACTGATGAGGTTATGCTGTAGTCCTTCAACATATGCAACCTTTCTAATCGTGAAGTCTCCATTTATAATCATCCCATAACCCTTAATTGTACCGTATGAGTTGTTCCCAAATTTGACATTCCCGCCGTTTGGAAGAGACCGATATTCCCTCAGCTCTTCCTTCCTCCCTGTCATGTGACGTGAGCAGCCACTGTCAATATACCATTCTTCGTCGAACTGCTCGTCACTGATAACCTGCAAAAATCAAGCAAATTTAGGAACCCAAAGTTTCTTGGGTCCTCGTGAGCCTTTCACAAGAACAAGAATAGTAAGAGAGATGTCAACAAGATATGTTCTTTTTATTAAAGTAGTTTCATCTTTCTTTTTAATTGTGAAAACTTTAATTTTGTTGGGATTTGCTACAGACGGTTTAGGTTTAGGTTTTGGCGTTTGAGCCTTAGAAGGCTTTTGATTATTCTTGACTGAGGAAACCTTCGATTTTCCTTTCAAATCTGTTGAAGATTTTGGATTTTGAGTTCGAACAGAATTGGACTTAGAATGGGGTTGAGAAGAATTAGAAGAATTAGAACGAGAGAAGTTAGACTGAGAAGTTTTCTTGACTTGAGGTTCTAGGTGGCCCTTTTGTTTTTGGTCATTAGTGGGACCGAACCTTGAACTTTGGTCGCTTTTGCTCTCGGAACTGAACCTTTGCTTTCGGTAGCTGGTGTTCTCTGAGCCGAACCTTTCCCTTCGGTTGTTATTCCTTTTAGAACCGAACCTGTCCTTTCGGTTGTTATTACTTTCTTGCTGCCTAACAGCACTTTTCTCTGACTTTGAATTTCTGTCATGATAAGAGAAATGGGAGTTTTGAGATTGCCAAAACTGTTTTCGCTCTGAGAGATTCTTTTTGTATCTCAAATTCCTTTGCTGCTTTTGATCATTCACTTACTTCAGCTGTCAATGGATGTTGGCCTTTTGCTTTTGCTTTTTGTCAGCTGGTTCACTTTGAACTGATGATGTTTCGCTTGAGGAGTGACTTCTTCTACAGGAACTTCTTTTTCTTCAGGAACTTCTTTTGTACCACTAGTACTTGGCACGTCGAAGTTGTCAGGTTTGTTTAGTGGCTCTGGCACATATCTGCCTTTGGTTTTCCAGGACGTTCGTTCTGACAGACCAACGGTTTCATCTGCATTGTCTATAGGAGCAGACCAGAAGAACTCATCACAACCATCTGCATTATCTTCATTTACAATGGCTGTGAGTTCGGCTGTCTGATGTTCGGTTACTCCTGTGACCTTATATACCTGATTTGGAGTCGTCCTTACTTTTTGGTATACAACAGCCTTTTCTGCAAGAATTGGGGACTTATTTTGGGACAAACGAACAAACTCCACAGAATTTTCTGAAATAAGATTTTTGTGGTTTTCAGGTTCGCTCTTGACATATTCAGAACAGTCAACTTCATCCTCTATAGAAATTTCACTCATATCATCATCCTCATTAAGCTCAGATGCGTTTTCAACATCAATTTTATTTTCTGAGCTTAAGTTGGCATTCAAAGAGTCAAATTTTTTTATGGTTTCGGTCCTTAGTTTCAGTTTATCATTTTCATCCAAAAGGTTTTTCAGCATGTCCTTATGGTCCTTGGACTTTATAAAAGATTCGATTTTGTCTAGACCATACATATATGTCGGATTCACATCATCAGACGAAACTACACTTTCGCAATTATAAGCCTCAGCATCGATTTCATCCTCCTTAACTCAAGGAAGGGCAAAATCATGCGATGAATTTTCTTCCCTATTTCACAGTTCAAATGAAGTTTAGTGAGGTTAGAGTAAAGACGCTTACCAATTAAACAAAAAACATTTCTTTGTTTCAAAAGTTTCAAATTATCTCTTTGTAAATAAATGTTTTCGTCTTTGGATTTGATCAGCTCTGACTCCTTCAGCTCTATCCACATCCTCCGTTCCTCACTTTTTGATGACACCCTGTTTATTTGGTCAGTTAGGTTAGAATTGGTGACCCGTGTTTGAGTTAAACTACTATCTAGACTTGAGATTCTTGAGTTTAAGATTTTTAATTCTTTTTCATATGAATTTTGTGGGACTTTGAATGAAACAAAAACGGATTGTACCTTCTTGATTAATTCATCAAGCTCATTGAACTGCACGCTGAGAGGTTTTGCTGTGAAGCATAAGTCCTCTCGCTCCTTCGTGTCTTCATTCCCACCATCTGTATTGTATCCCCTCATTTGAGATACATCCGTCACCATCAAGCACTTCCCACTGCTTTCTTCACCTCTAGCCACATACGCCTTTCCATGAGATGGCTTCCTGACTTCATCATCTTCTGAGTCGGTTGACCAGACCTGCACGCCACAGAACTCATCATCCGCTGCCGAACCCTGCACAATTAAAGCATTCATCGAAGGATTAGTGGCAGCTTTCTTTCTCTTGATCTCTTCAAGCTTTTTCATCAACACAGCTTCTTCATCATTTTCGTCATCCTTCTCTGCCATTTTCTTTAGGACACAGTCTTTGGCATAGTGGTTCTTTCCTCCACAGTAGTAGCAGTTCACACCAGAATCACCTTCAACTTTCGCCTCTTTCTTTGGTTCTTCTACCTTCGGTTCCTCCCTAACTTTTTCAGAACTATAGCTTCCCTGGCAATTTTGGTTCTTATTGGTAGGGAACCTTTTCTTAATGAACTTCTTTGGATTTGACACCATCATTGCATAATCATCAGAGGTAAGATCATAATCTTCTATGTTGAGATATTCATCCTCTACCACACTTTTGCTTTTAGACAGAAGGGCCAAGGAACCCAAGCTTGAGACCACATTTTTCTCTTGCAAGACAATCTTTTCTTGGGATTTCAGAATCCCTACCAGCTTTGCCAATGAGTAGGATTTAAATTGCTCATGAGCTTTAACAGTGGACACAACCGCTCTCCACTCAGATCTAAGGCCATTTAAAAAGGTAACCTTTTGTTCAATCAGCTTCCTTTCTATATCGTGTTTGATCATCTTACTAAGAAGATGATTGAAGCGATCGAACGTCTGAGTAACAGTTTCATCGGGATTCTGCTTAAATTCGCCAAACTCAGACAAAAGTAAGGTCTGAATGGAATGCTCCAGATCTTCATCTGTGGAATATAGCTCTCGCAGCCTATCCCATATTTCTTTAGCAGTGCTGCATTAACTCACTAGCCTGAATGTATCGGATTGAAGAGCGAATCGAATCAGTCTCAATGCTTTAATGTTGCACTGAAACTTTTCCTTTTGGTCTTGAGCAACATCCTTTACGTCCTTTAACAGATCATTATACTCTTTCTGAGTTTTAATGATTTTTGATGTCGCTGAATGAGCAAATGGTCCAGATACGATTGCTTCCCAAATAAGATAACCATTGTCTTCAGATCCGATGACATAATCTTCGAAGTGATGTGCCCAAACTTCATAATCCTGGGTGTAAAGAATAGGAATCTTCGTCGTTGATCCAATGTTGTTTGAGATATTGATGGGATTTGATTGTGACTCGTCCAGGCTTGATCGTTTAACCTGTTTTAAAGATCAGACTTGTAATGAATAATATTAGGGCAAACAAATAAATGCTGAGTTACATCAATTATTGAATGACGGCTCAATAAATATTAGTTAATGCGGAATAACCCTAATCGCAAACTCTTTCACAGAAAATATGTGTATGAATTACACAGTCTCCTGCTCTGATACCAATTGATAAGATATTAAACTAACTTGATGATCGATTAGATCTTCTTAACAGGTAAGTGATGAATATAAAAATAGTAAGCAACACGAGTATGAATCAAGATGTGTCGAATGATTAGATTACTCAATCCTCAGCAGAGCTCGACTAAGAACTTCCGCTGTAGAGGATACTAGGGTTACAAAACAAGAACGATAAACTTGCTGAATAAAATCTCTAATCGTTATTAATCGTCCTTTTTTCTAAGATGCATGCAAGCACCTATATATACTAAACCCTACAAAACTCACGGATGGACAGGCCCATACCGGAGATACATATTAGCCTAGCTAACGAGCCCAATAGACGCAACACAAAATACGACCCAACACTCCCAAATCTCTCTCAAAATCTCTCTTAACTTTTTATAATCAACCGGGTCATCCCGACCCTTAACTTGGCCAAAAATCACGCAAAACCGGAAGTTAAATGTAAAAATAGCTAAATAGGACCGAAGCCTCTTAGGAACCGAAACCCCTCTATTAGGACCGAAGTCAGCATCTCGGACCGAACCATGTACGAACCGAACAAAACTGAGCTTCGCCTTCGGCCCATTTCGCTCCTCTTGCACCTTTAGTCCCTCCTTGTGCCTCTCTCAGTCCTCAGCTATAAGCACCAAACCCCTTGCAGGTTCGCTTCCTTCTTCCGGTTTTCAACTACTTTCGCCTCCTAAGCCCGTTTTTGACGGGGATTTTCCACCAAATTCATATTTTTATCATTATAAACCCCTAAAACTCATATTTTATTTATTTCTCAAGGATTTATTAATTAAAAGTCATTATTTCTTTTATAGAAATATTTAAGGATATTTTACCCCACAAGTGGGTTAAGTATGCCCACTTGCCTTCCATGTGTCACTTCCTCAATAGAAATCACACAAACCAGGGTAAACATCCCTTCAACCTTGAAAGTTGCTCCAACAACATTTATATAAAGAAATCCCTGGAGGATTTCTTGGTTCACTTTGATCAATCCTTCACCTACACACTTCTCAAACCACCTCAAGAAAACTCTTTTCACTCTACCTCCCACTACTTTGTGCTAGTGTTATTGAGCTACTACTTCACTTTTGGTAAGTATTTCATCTAAACTCAAGTGTTATTCTATGTTTCCATAACATCCTTGAAACATCTACACACATTTTAACACCAAAAATCGTTCTTAGGATCATCCAAACTTTCACGTGTTCATCAAGTGTTCTTGACTTGATACTCCTCGTCTTCGACCTTCCACTCTTCCAAGAATCACTCAAGGTGAGTTCATACCCATACATTTTCTAGTTTTCTTTAGTTTTCAGGGGGAGGGGAAACAAGTTAAAACACCAAAACATATTTGAAACTTAACTTGACAGCTTACAACAGAAAAGTTGTGACCTCTTCACGAACTGTTTTACCCAACTTAAACTTAATATTTTTCAAAACTGTTCAACATGAAAATATTTCAGGGTTATACCTTTAAAATGACTACTTGCACATCCCCATACGATTTTTCTAGAATTTTTGGTGATTTTTAGAAAATTGTCTATCACTGCAGCAACGAAATCGGACCAGGTTGTGAAGACGAACATTTTCACACTCGTTTGAGGCCACCAAAATTTATAAGAAAATTTATGAATTCAGTAGACTCATTTTCCAAACTCTCCGAGTTTACGGATTCAGTTTTCGACTTACAATAATTTTGCTATCAATAATCTAAAATAGTGACAGTTAAGAGTTAAATTGTTAAAACGAGTCTAAGAGTTATTCACACTTTGTAACTTGTTGATCAAGTTGTGTGAGGTTTTATACTTAGCATTTCCAATGTCATTTTATTGAAATACAAGCTCATGCATAACAAGGTTTTCATTTACAACATAAAACATTTTTGATAAACTATAATAGGTATAGTTTGGACACCTCGTTTAACAAAGAAATGGTAATACAATCGATTTACAAAGTGGGTATTTTATTACAAACTACGTGAACATGTTAATGAATAAATTTGTGAGACATTTACCTTCGGAGTACTCTTTAGTACAATAGTAAAGTCTTGTAGGTATTGCCAGAATCTCTTGTAGGGAGAGCATGATAGTTGTGTATAGATCTATATTGGTTTTGACAACCCGCACCTAAGCTGCTTGCAACAGCTAGACCGACAGGTCTGGGGTGACAAGTGTCATAACATTCCGACGCTTGAAGAACATCGAGTACGAGGTCTTTGAGTCAAATCATGGTTATAACAACTCACATGGGGAATTAACAAAACACACAGTTCATGAAAATTTAATGATTTCACAAAAAGGAGTTTTATTTAATTATAAAACCACATATAAGTATGATGATTTACTTACATGTACTAAGTCTTGCTTCAGTTAAGACTACAACAAACCTTTTAGAAAATATTGGAATGTCTGGAAACAATCTTGCAACAAAACTTTAAGGAACAACATTCATTTTTCATTCATAAATTGCTTATGAACTCACCAGCTTTAATGCTGACACTCTTTCAAAAACAACTTGTATTCTCAGGTATTCAATAATACAGGTAACCACAAGATTTTGAAGGCAAGACGCTAAGGCGTACATTTCTTTTGAACTATTTTGACATCATATGTAATTTATTTGGAATCATGTATTTTTGCAATGATGTAATCTTTTAAATTATATTTATGATGGTTGTGTTTACTTTCTTCACTAAGGTTATGATACTGAACATGACGTCCTCCGCCCTCGAACGTTTCCGTCGTTCCGGTTTGGGGGTGTGACAAATATTTCTCGCCATTTTAGACGATTAACAACATTTATTCAAATCTAACATTAACCAACTACTCAGTAATAAAGAATAAACTCCAATGTTGGTGACAGGTGAAGGTTTCCTATTCCCCATGATTAAGTTTATCTTCCCGTGCTCCACATCCTCATTTCTTTTTAAGCCCTGCAAATCAGAACACATGTGAATTTCACAACCTGTATCAAGGAACCAAGAATTAGTATGTGGTGAGTCATTAGACAATATAGAGTAAATACCTACATGGGTGGGTTTTACTTTCTCATCCTTAACATCTTGCAAGTACTTTGGGCAGCTTCGCTTCCAGTGCCCCTTATCATGACAATAGAAGCATTCAGCTTCTTTAAGGTTGGAAGAGGGAGTATCAGGACCACCTTTGGTTCCACTTGAAGAGGAACCATCAAGAGACTTTCCCTTGTGACCCTTTGAATGGGTCTTCCTCTTCTTCCTTTTACCTTTCCTGATTACCAGAACAGGGGTGGTGGTAGAAGTAGGAGTGGTAACAACCGACTTACCTTTGAGACCACTTTTAGCGGTCTTCAAAAGTCCTTGAAGCTTCTTGAGTGTGACCTCCTCCTTGTTCATATGATAGGTCATTCGGAACTAATCATAACATGGAGGTAAGGAGTGCAGAATGATGTCAATAGCCAGCTCCTCGGGGAAGTTCACATTTAACTTCAGCAAACGGTCCACAAACCTTTGCATTTTCTGCATGTTGCTTGTGATGGGTTCACCATCCTTCATTCGGGTTGTTATCATGGAAGAGATGATTCCATACCTCTCTTGACGAGCACTCTAATGGTATCTATCCATCAGGTATAAAATTATGAGCTTCTATTAATATTCAAAATAATATCATTACGCGAATAAAGAAAAGTACAAAATTGTGAGCTTCTATTAACCTCTAACAAATATTATCATATATAAATCAAAGGTCGCAAAGAAGTCACGGTGATAAAGCACACAACTAACAAACAAGAATTCCAAGAGGCATGAAACTTAAGTGTGAGGTTCTACAACTTAATCACCAACCTAATCTGAAAACTCCATAATATAATTTGCGAAAACAAGGCAATATGGGACTAGCCTACTTGGTAGAGGCTTTACCTCTTAGATTGAAGGTCATGGGTTCAAATCCTAGCATTGGTGATTTCTATTAACTTGGTGATACTAACTTTTAACCACTAACTATTCGTTAACAAAAAAACTCATGAAAACAAGGTGCCAAACCCCCTTACTAGGTTCATGAAAATTAATTACACAAAAATACAATTCCTAACCCACCCGATTTCATATTTGAACTAACACCCCGTTCCTGAGCTCCACTTAACGAGAGAAAATAAAGGAAATGAGAAGAAAATAAAAAAAATCGGTGTTCCCAAGTTTCATTAAAAGAAGTAGAGAGAAATTGAATGCTCGTTTTCCCTCCTAAATTTCCTTCCGATTTAGAAGGATTTGGAAAGAATGAACAAAATAAATAATATTTCTTCCACTTATTTCCAACTTGGGAACACAAAAGAAAACTTTCTTTTCCTTTCCTTTCTCTTATTTTCTCTCCTTATTTTCTTTTCTTTTCTTTTCTTAAACTCTGGAACTAGGCGTAAGTCTCATCATAAGCAACCTAAAATCCTAAGTGTCATCCTTACCTAGTTATTCGATCAACATTAAAATTGATCCTGTTGAGATTCAACGAAGTTCCACATAGTGAAATAGTCTGGCTAATAGTCAACGACATAAAGGATAGTGACCGCGTCGGTCTCTTTCATTGGCAACACCTAGAAAACGCGTGTCGTTTGCATATTTCTTGATTTCCTTACAAACGTCAATCCATCAACATGATTTTCTCTCTATTGTGTCAATCATTATTTTCGAATACAATTCTTTTTTCAAAATACATCCCATCAAGACACCTTCCCTAGTTCTCATCTCTATCCATTCTGTCTTGCACACAACTACACCCATGTTAAGACATTAATGGACAATAGCATTGTTGGAGATGGCGGGTGGCGACGATGAAGCATCATGTTTATGATATCAGAGTCAAAAACTCAAATTTCACAATTTAGAAGTAGAGATAACATGGTCGGATATTATATATTTGTAGCAATTTTAAAATATAAAAAATATTATAAAACATGAAAAATGAATTCGAAAAAATATCTTATTTCAAAAGCTTATGAAAAAATAAGTATAAAATATAAAATTTAAATTAGTTAAATATAAATTTTCATTTATATATTTTAGTATCCTCCTTAATAAATAAAGGTTTTTTTTGCCACATGTCAATCTCTCATGAGTTTTGACACTTGTCATTTTGTAGTATTTTTGAAATATATATTATCCACTTGTCAATTTTTGATTTGTTTCAATTTTTAAAATTAAAATTATATATATGTAAAGTATTAAACACGTTAATTCCCTTCTTATTTTAAAGTTGTATATTAAAAAATATTTTCACTTTACACTTTAGTTTAATATTTCATTTTTTTAAATCAACCCGTGTAATACACGGGTCTCACACCTAGTAACGTATAAAATACTTCTTATTTTTTTTTTCTTGAAACGACGTAGGCCTATATATGCACAACAAAAAGTCGTCACACGTAGAGTTCAATAACCAAAACAATATTTTTTATGATCATATCTAACCAAATTAGATATATGCCATAGACACAATTATTTATTCCTACCAGAATGATTTATTTAATTACATATTCCATTATTATATATTTTTCCACATGACCTTAAATGATATGATTTTAATTTCATATATATATTTTTTAGTATTTTTGATAATTACTATTCAAACAAATATAACGGCTGCATGCATGCCCTGTCAAAATGTGTAGTTTTTTATCTTTTACTTTTTGATATTATTATTTTTTTGAAAAGTTCGTGGTCGATGATATACTAAACATATTAACACCATAATTATGTTTTAATCATAATTTTTTTGCCATTCAAATATGAATAATTGTAAAGTTTTAAATTAAAACACCTATAACACACTGCACACATAATCATGTACTATATGTACTATTATGTGTTTGTTTATTTGTTATCAATGTTACTTCTCATATAAATATATCAATTGAAGAAGTTTTATATAAACCTAGCAGGTAAACGAACAATAAGTTATGTAGTAACCTATTTTTTATGGCAAAACTAGTGTTTTTAGAAACAATTTTTATAGATCTTAGGGTTATAACATTACTATGCATGATCCGTTGGACTCCATTGAGGAACTCCATAGCTTCTGGCGTAAGGAAACCGAAAATATCAAATGCAAAAAAGCATAAACGTGTGTTGAGTTTTCATTCATGTTTTCTCATGTTATGCCACTTTATCCCATAATGAAAACCCCACTCCTCAAGCTCATAAGAGGGGAAAACCTCTTAGATCCACACATACATGATTTCCTTCAGCCTATCCAAATACTAAAATATCAACTGATTTAAATTCTGATCTTCCTTGTAAGAAGTCGGTCAGAAAGTTCACAGGTACCTCTTTCTTTGCAGAAACCCCGCGCGTCTAAATATGTCGAAAACAACACCTCTAATCAGACTATGTCGGTACTTGAAACCCGTGAGCTCTCTACCATAAACTTCATGCTCCCAAAGAATTCAAAGCATGCCTTGCGACAAATAGGGAAAGTATCATCAAATGGAAATAAATGGTTCATAAGGCCTTGATTATGACATGTTAGCCAAGTTGGTCAATAGGAATAATAATAAGCCATACAAATAATCACATATTCACACATCGATTTTTTTAGAAAATCTTAACCAAAGCTACGACACCAATATGCTACCTTTTTTTTTTGGCACCGAACTAATAAACATTAAGCATTTCAATGTCCATGATACGGATTATAGACTGAATCGAAGATCTCAAGGATATATTTGACTGACAAGTGAGTGATTGACCTGATGAGTCGTCAATGCATATATTTCTTGCTATCAAAACCTCCATAGAACTCAAAATCACGAAGCACAGAAGCAACTCCAAAAACAAACCAACTCGACCAATTCCCCTACCATACAGAACTCAATGTCGAGAAATTGAAACATTGCATCTATGTGAAAGTGAGTACAACTTGTTGAACTTTAATGCATATAGACAAGGAAAACTAACCAGGAAGTGGGAGTCGTACCTACCAAAAAGTGAAATATTGTCTCTGCATGCACCTATCTTTCCTAGACTATATATAAATTGTTGAGTGAGATGAAAATTTTTAACAGATCTTGATCGATTTTAGAAATGTTTGTCCATATAACCGTTTTGTAGTTCATGAGAATAACACGCTTGAAGGGTTAATCATTACTTTCCATATAAACCGTCTTTATTAAGTACAGTTAGCTAGCTATCTTTTAAGTGAAGTAGTTATCAAGCAACGCAAGTGAAGGTATACAATTCAATATAACTGGTATTAAACAAATATATTCAATCTTTGATGTACAAGTATTACAACCTTCACAGAAATGCAACGGTGATCCCCGAAGAAGTTGGCTAGAACGAATGAAGGTTTAGTTACTATTTAATTAATTTCATAACTTGTTAACAATTAACACATATACTTATAGTTATGTAATCAACATCATTGAAAGAACGTATGCTAAGAATAAATAAACATAATTATTGATCTATTTCAATTTTCTTTGTATCCTTAAATATAGTTAGTTTTTTTCATTCTAGTTAATACATTTCATACTTAATAGATAATCGGTTATTCTTCTACATACATCTTATCATTCAAAATTCACTAAACAAAACTTGTAATATATATCCACATAAATACAATAATTAACAACTTATCATTCAAAATTCACTACACAAAACTTGTAATATATATCCACATAAATACAATAATTAACAAGATAATGTAAATTAATAAAAAGTGATTAATTAGTTAGTTTATACTAATTACTAGGCATTGTATTCTTTCTCCTTCGGTTACAAGCCTATCAATTTATAAGGAGAATACCTAATCCTGTTATGCTCTGAAATAGTCTCAAGCTTAGGTGACCAGGTTTGATCCTTGGACCCAACCAACTGTTCGTATTGCTTCTTTAACTCAGGTGTACTACACAAGAACCCATTTACTGCGTTCCCACTTTCATTCTCACTTTCTTGACCCTCACCACCACCTCTTCTGGTAAGAATTCTTGTCATAAACCCAGACGATACTTTGATCAACACCCTTCCATTCGATCCCTTTATGTACTCGAAAGGACACTCTTTGAGATTGATTGGGGTGCGATTAGGCGTTGATGAAAGCAAGGCTGATATTGAAGAAGCTGAGAGGGTCTTTGAAGAAAAGATGTCGAGAGGGAGAACAAAGTAGGTCTGACCAGGATTAAGCTGATCATCAATGGATAACGCTGGGACTGGTTGACCGATGAAGAAGCTGTCTGCGTCACAAACCATGCTATCTGGAAACTCGAACATGAGCTCTCCGGCTAACCATCGTTTTCCTGTTAGCGTCCTTGTGTTCCCTTCCCAGTAAATTACCTTCACAGATGATCCTTCACTTGTTAGGTAGCAACAAGCCATTGCATTTCCCATGGTTACAGAAAGAGAGAAAGAGGATGAATGTAGAAATGAGGAAGATGAAGGTGTCGTTGTTAATTATATAAAGAGAGAGGATGGTTGACCTTTTTGATGAGGTCTTTCATTGGTCGGTGGTCAGCAAAAGACAGCCTTGAACATGGTAAAGAAGCGTATAATATGTGTTTTTATTGTTAATTGATGCAAATTTCCAGTAAGCAAACCCTACGAAAGTCGCCGGTGTACCTAAAACTGCAATATTAACGTTGACCCTGTCATAAATTAAATCATTTAAAAACAGTTAACTAGTAATTAATGAGGCGCAATTTATTCGCATATTTTGGAAAGGTTTAATTGCTATAAATGTATTTAAGTCATGGGCGTGATTCTTCCACATGAGATTGTTATTCATCGAAGGAAAATGTTTTTGCATTGACAATTTGACATTTATACTCTTTTATATAATCATAATTAATCGATAATCAATAATAAAATAATACAACAAGTTTCCATTTTCCTTACAGAATCACAATAAAAATATCCATATGTTAATCCATCCTGCAAATTGATAGATTCATCAAACTATAAACTTGTATCCTACAAATTCAAAGATTTATCGTAGTAGAAATTTACCATTGCAAAGAAATTAATTCAATGATTCTATCGTTTTAGAGATCTATCTTCGCAAAACAACGACAAAAATTATTCAATCCACATGACACAACATTGAAAAAGAAAACAATTTTTCTAAGAACCTTTGCAGGGTGTTAGAAACATAACCGATCAATTAAGAATACCAATTAGATGTTAAAAAAAGAATATCTCATAATCACAGAGCAACCTACTTATCCAATGAACTTCAGATTAACACGCAAACACACAAATAATAATCGATAATTAAAGATGAACACACACCGACAGGAATTATAAACACTCCATCGAGTGTTCTAGTGTAACATCCCAAAATATAGGCGAAAAATTTTATTTTTTATATAAGTGATTTGCAAAACGTTTGTAACAAAAATATCATACGATCATATCATTTAATAAAAATATGTTTCGTAACTGTAAACCAAAACGTAAAACATAATATTGTCAGAGTACAAATCCCAGAATATCTCATAGTGCGGAAAACAAAGAGCGTGTGTGTGATATGTCGCTACCGCGCCAGCTCCTTCCCCTTAGCTGAAGAGGCACCTGAAACAACAACTGAAAACCATAAGCACGAAGCTTAGTGAGTTTTCCCCATTGTACCACATACCATATAACCACATAACATACATATATTGTCAGGCATATCTGGGTGTCCGACCTACCCCTTCGGTCCTCTCGACCGGACACTAAGTAGCATATCTGGGTGCTGGTCCCCCCTTCGCCCTCTCGACCAGATGCTGACTAGCATATTTGGGTGCTGGTCTCCCTTTCGGTCCTCTCGACCGGATGCTGGGGACTATTTCACCCCCTACTGCTACCACATAACACATATAAGATAATCTATCTAGCATGGTTGGGCATGACTGCCCCTTCGGCCTTATCGACCAGTAATCTGGGGACTATCTCCCCTACTGTCACTAGCACATAACATCATACCATACTAGCACATAAACATATCACAGTTAGTAGCAACCCTAGATGAATATCACGGAGACAATCATCTAATCATACAACTCCTACTGGTGGGCCGGCATTGTGGCCGTAGACCCACTGCTACTGCAAGGTAACTCCCCTCGAAAAGTAGCTGCTAAAAGTCTCCTTGCTAAGCGCCTGACTGCTGAACCGGTAATCCTCCGGCTATAAATCATAAACATAGATTAGCCACTCATAAATACCCTTAGGTCAGATGCCTGACCCACCCCTGGTCCAAGGTCAACTCCTTGCTCAAAGTCAATTTCCAATTGACTGGACTCGCTGAGTCATGACACAGACTCGCCGATTCCTTTTCCTACTAACCCGGTCCTACTCGACAAGTCCCTTTTCCCACTCACTGAGTCACCCTTAACTCACTACTTGGGACGATAGAACCGACTCGCGATCCGACTCGCCGAGTCCAAGAACAACTCGCCGAGTCCCCATGAGCAGATCTCCTACCCGCTTCCAAATCCTCACCATAGCATCCTTTATGAGGATTTAGGTTTCTGGGACTATTGCTACACGTTAAATTGCTAATTCTGCGTGCAGGTACGAAGGGTTGGACCTTCAACACCTAAACCCCTCTTACTCAGAAACAGTTCATATGACTCGTCGAGTTTGAAGAACAACTCATTGAGTTCCAGGAAATCTTCATAGGACTCACCGAGTTGTTCATCCAACTCGCTGAGTCTGAGACCATCTTCATAGAACTCGCCGAGTTCCAGTTTGGGACTCGCCGAGTCCCTATGACCCATTTCCCATATAGACCAAATCTGAGACATGCAATGCCTCCAAACCATAGATCTATGTTCCTAGGGCATGCTTATCACGTAAATTTGCAAACTTTATGTGCATGCATGGCCCTATAAGCTCCAAAAGGAAAATCCAAGATCTTTATGAGGTCATACACTCAATAGGGACCTCAATCATTTCATCCACAGAGACTTTATACTTCTAATATGTCCATAAGGTCTAGATCTGAAGTCCTTTCGGATCATAGGGAACAAACACATGGAGTTTGGTGTTTTAGGGCTTGAAAACCACCAATTACGGAAAAAAGGGGATCTAATGAATTAGTGATCAAGGTAGGGACTTTTCTACCTGAATGGAAGCCTCTTGCAGGGTAGATGTCGGATCTACTTCCCCTCCTTGCACTCTTTGTCACACCCCAAAACCAAGAACGGCGTAACGTTCTGGGGTGGAGGACGTCATGTAAAGTATCACAACACAATAAATGTAAATAAGCAAACAACATCATCCATTGCATTAAATATATAATTTTAATACAAGTGTGTTCTGTACAGTTATAGACACCAAAATAATGTAACACAAAATAATATAAGATGAGTCTTGAATGCACTCCATCTTCTCAAAAGCTGGCCTCGGTACGTGTCTACTGATGACCTGAGAATACAAGTTATTTTGAAAGAGTTTATCAGCATTAAGCTGGTGAGTTCATAAGTATTTTAGTGTCAATGTTTGTTGTCAAAACGTTTGAATCTGTCTTAATGTATAAGTTTGTTAAAATGTATGTAAGTGTTTGAAAGTGTTTGTAAAAGTTTGAATCTCTCAGAAAAACCTATATTTTCTATTAAAGTAACCTTCTACCCAAGGCTTAGATGTTTTGTATACTCGTTCGTTGTAAAAGTATGTAATTTCCCAAGTGTAACTATCATTTTAATAAAATATAGTATGTACATTAATGCTTAAGTGAGGTTATCACTAAAATATGTAATGGGTAAATCATTGTAGTACTGTAGTTTTGTATAATAAGAACTAATGTTGTACTAACTACCTTAAACCGGATTTATATTAAGGTATAATGTGATAAATTGCACCATGCTATCGACTGGTAACAACGACATACGAATGGTCGTAATAACGGAATGACGTTTGGCACCCGCAGACCTGCAGGTCCGGCTGTAGCTAGCATCAAGGTGTAGGATAGTCAATCCAGTATAGATCTATACGCAAACTCACGCTCTCCCTCCAAGAGAATTCTGGCTACAACTCGGGACATGACATTTAAGGCATGCACCGATACAGTGGATCACAATTGTTAACGTATTCTCGTATATGTAATGTAATGTTTCTAGTTCTAGTATAGTTGTATATGTTCTCGTAGTATAGCTGTATATGTTTATGTTTCTAGTATAGTTGTATATGTTCATGTTTCTAGTATAGTTGTATATGTTCATGTTTCTAGTATAGCTGTATATGTTCCTGTGTTACCCAGATGGTAACTAACTAATGATGTACTGATAAGTATGAATATGGAAGTACTTTTATGTCTATATATGTATATATGATATATAAGTAATATTGAAACGACCTTCGGATGGTCACCCGAAATCCCACCAGACCACATCTCAAGGCGCGAAAAGGAAATAGGGCGGATGGCCTTCCTAAGCCCTTTAAACATTATTTATACATCTATACATATATGGGCATGCAATTGAATATAATAAAGCATAAAATAAGTTTTCATAAAACATTTGAAGCATATATATTATTTCAAGAAAAGATCGACTTGATGTCAATCTTTAAAACAATTAGAAGGCATAAGTAAATAAAACAGTTTAAGTATAAGAAGCATTTGTTTGAATCACAGTCTATAGATAACTTTGGATAGTAAAAGAGTTTGTAAAACATTTTAAAGTACAGCAGTTTGGTAAAAAGTTTGAACAGTGGTAAAAATCGTTGTTTTCCTAGTCATTAATCACATGTGATTAAATGCAATCACATGTGATTGAAGCAATAACTATAAGTATTTGACTTGTATTCCCCCCATAAAGTATTTAAAACATTTAAAATCATTCCAAAGGTTGATTAAAGGGGTATGAACTCACTTGTGGTGAGTTGTACGAATCGCAGTGTCGGATACCGTGCAAGGTGGCAAACAGAGACTTGTTTACACGCACGAGCCTAGTTATCATATAATAAGCATATATATAACTAATTAGACAAATAATAACTTAATAAATAAGTTAAAACACTTAGGAACATGTAAACACTTTTTATAAGTGTTATAGGTCCTAAAGGTTGCATCTAAGTTGCTACGGGACAAGGCAAAAGGGTTTGAAACATCAAATGGCCTCGCATAAGAGTTCACCACCCAACAAACCCCACCCTTTGTATTTTACGGCTGTAAACTCATGGGTTTATGGCCGTGAACTCCTCACATGGTGGTTTTGGGTGTTTTAAAGTGTTATCTTGATCTTAGTACACTCCTAGATTTGTTGGAATAACACATGAAGTAGTTTAAGGCCCTAGAATGCTCCACAGGGGAGTTTACGGCCTAAAGTCCATTCACCCTAGAGTTTACGGCCGTAAACTCCTATGGGGTGATGGCTTTTAATTGTTTTGAGGCACTTAAACATCAAGGATGGCTTCCATGATTTTATCTAAGGCTAATGGGGACAAGAGGCACACTTTTGTGCCTTCACTTGGAGTTTACGGCCCAAGAGGTGTTCCTTGGCCGTAAACTCCCTTTAAGGGATGTTCTTGATGGTTTTTCCTCCTCGTTAAAGTCCTAGGTGTTCAAGGTAAATTGTCTTAAGGCCTAAGGTGTGTTTGGAATGCTTTTTACCCTAGAAAAAGGGGTTTACGGCCCAAGAGATGTTCTTGGTCGTAAACTCTTATAAACTTATGATTTTGATGTCCTAAATAAGCACAAGTATTTGAGGGTAAAGTTCCTAGGCTTACGGGGGTGGTTTAAGGCACTAAATGCCCTTGAAAAGGGGTTTACGGCCCAAGGAAGTTCCTTGGCCGTAAACTCCAATGACTTGTGTTTCTTGGTTGCTTTTTAGTCCCAAATGATTATACACTAACCCCTAAACAAGTTGTCTAACAAGGAATCGGAACTAGGAAGCCTTTAGGCTCTGTTTTGGAGTTTACTCCCCAAGAACGTTCTTGGGCGGTAAACTCCCGGATCTTGTAATCTAAACATGTAATTGATGTTAATAAGCATCTAACAAGTATTGAAACACATTTAGTAAAGTAGACTCACAATATGGGATGAAAACCCGAAGATCCGTTAGAGAGAATATGGCTTTTCTCTATTTGGAATTGTGAATAATGAATTAATTTAATTCAGAAAACTATTTATAGTCCTGGAATATTTTGGCAGAAAATATTTTTATTCCTGATTTTGGACTGTAACATTTTGAAACTTGAAATGCCCAAATTTCACAAAACCAGGAGCATCCACTCTCCTGATATCTCCTAAATCATAAACCCTAATGTACATAGCCTTGTTCGGAAAAGTATGAAAATCACTGAAACTGAACTGGCTTCTATGTAATAGATGATGTTCGTACAAATGGAAATTTCGGGTTGTCACATCATCCCCCTGTTAGAGGGAATTTCGTCCTGAAATTAGAATTTAAGCAAATAAGAGTTACAATCAATTAAGCGAAAAGATGAGGGTATTTCAACTTCATCTGATCCTCGCGTTCCCAAGTGAATTCCGGTCCTCGCTTGGCGTTCCAGCGAACCTTCACGATAGGGATACGGCTTTGTTTCGTCTGCTTGACCTCACGGTCCATGATCTCTACAGGTTCTTCCACGAAGTTGAGGCTCTCGTTGATCTCGATCTCGTCGAGTGGGATTACGAGAGTCTCGTCGGACAGACACTTTTTCAAGTTAGATACGTGGAATGTAGAATGTACGTCACGAAGTGTGTCGGGTAGGTCGAGTTTGTAAGCTACGGGGCCGACTCTGGCAAGAATCTCGAAAGGCCCTATGTACCTCGGATTTAGCTTCCCGCGCTTGCTGAAGCGTATCAAGCCCTTCCAGGGTGAGACCTTGAGAAGAACTCGGTCTCCCACCTGAAATTCCAAAGGTTTTCTTCGTTTATCGGCGTAGCTCTTCTGTCGGTCTCTAGAGGCTTTCAATCGTTCACGGATCTGAACGATTTTCTCTGTCGTTTCCCGAATGATTTCCGGACCAGTGAGAGTACTGTCGGAAGCTTGCCCTCTTGCTAATTGGGTATCACCCACCTCAGCCCAGCACAGAGGGGATCTGCAGTTTTGGCCGTAGAGAGCTTTGAATAGAGCAGCCTTGATGCTCGTGTGATAACTATTATTATAGGAAAATTCGACAAGGGGTAAATGAGTATCCCATGCCTTTCCAAAATCAATCACACAGGCTCGCAACATATCTTCTAGTGTTTGGATGGTCCTCTCGCTCTGTCCGTCGGTCTGTGGATGGTAGGCTGTGCTCATATCCAGCCTTGTTCCTAGGGAACGTTGTAGTGATTGCCAAAATCTTGAGGTGAATCTACTATCTCTATCGGAGATAATGGAAATAGGTACACCATGTAGCCGTACAATTTCCCTAATGTATGTTCTCGTAAGTTTCTCCATCTTGTCGGTTTCTTTGATAGGCAGGAAGTGTGCAGACTTGGTCAATCTATCAACGATGACCCATATGGTGTCAAGTCCACCCATCGTCTTGGGCAACTTGGTTATGAAATCCATAGTGATCCGCTCCCACTTCCATTCTGGGATCTCTGGTTGTTGCAGTAAACCAGAGGGCTTCTGGTACTCGACCTTAACCTTTGCGCAAGTAAGGCATTTACTTACGAAGGTAGCAATCTCTGCTTTCATATTAGGCCACCAGTATAGCTTTTTAAGATCCAGATACATCTTATCTGAACCTGGGTGGACGGAATACCGAGTGTTGTGCGCCTCGGTCATGACCAAGTCTCAGAAACCACCGTCTTTCGGTGTCCAGATCCGATTCATGAAGTATAAAGCTCCGTCACCCTTGGCTTCAAAGTTCTTGTCCATTCCCCTAAGGGATTCACTCGACACATTTTCAGGTTTCATGGCCTCAAGGTGAGCCGCCTGAATTTGCTTAGTCAGGTGCGAATGGATGGTTATCGATAATGACTTGACCTTGCGACCAGAATATTCTTTCCGAATTAGGGCGTCTGCTACTACGTTGGCTTTACCCGGATGATAACGAATATCGCATTCGTAGTCACTGAGTAGCTCGACCCACCGTCGTTGTCTCATGTTGAGCTCCTTCTGATTGAAAATATGTTGTAAACTCTTGTGGTCGGTAAAGATAGTGCTCTTCGTTCCATACAAGTAATGTCTCCAGATCTTCAGAGCGAACACTACTTCTCCTAGTTCAAGATCGTGGGTCGTGTAGTTAACCTCGTGTGTCTTCAACTGTCTCGAGGCGTAGGCGATGACCTTACCTCATTGCATCAGAACACATCCGAGTCCTTGATTGGATGCATCGCAATAGACTACGAAGTCTTCTATTCCTTTAGGAAGGGATAGTATTGGTGCGGTGCACAAGGCTCGTTTGAGCGTTTGGAACGCTCTTTCTTGTTTCTCTTCCCAGTCAAAGGCCACGCCTTTCTGGGTCAGGGTTGTAAGAGGTTTCGCTATTCGGGAGAAGTTCTGAATGAACCTGCGGTAGTAGCCAGCGAGACCTAGAAATTGACGAATTTCTGTAGGCGTCTTTGGCGCTGACCAGTTCTCAATGGCTTTTATTTTGGATGGGTCCACGTGGATTCCCTCTTCGCTTACCACGTGTCCTAAGAATTCGACTCTTCGGATCCAAAATTCACATTTCGAGAACTTCGCATAAAGTTTCTCCTTTCGTAATGTCTCTAGAACTTGTCGCAAATGATCACCATGCTCTTTCTTACTTCGGGAGTAGATCAGGATGTCGTCAATGAAAACGATGACGAACTGATCTAAGTAAGGTCGGCATACTCTATTCATCAGATCCATGAAGACTGCGGGCGCATTGGTCAATCCGAATGGCATCACCACGAACTCGTAGTGTCCGTAACGAGTTCGGAAGGCTGTCTTCGGCACATCCTCCTCTAGCACTCGTAACTGGTGATATCTGGATCTCAGATCAATCTTGGAAAAATAGTTCGCCCCTTGCAGTTGGTCGAATAAATCGTCTATGCGTGGCAGAGGGTAACGATTTTTGATCGTCAATTTGTTGAGTTCTCTGTAGTCAATACACATACGGAATGATCCGTCTTTCTTCTTAACGAACAAGACCGGTGCTCCCCAAGGTGAGAAACTTGGTCTTATAAAGCCCTTGCTGAGCAGTTCGTTAAGTTGACCAGAGAGTTCTTGCATCTCGGCTGGTGCTAAACGGTAGGGCGACTTGGCTACTGGGGTAGCTCCTGGGGCTAAGTCGATTCTGAACTCGACTTGTCGTTGCGGAGGTAATCCGGGTAGCTCTTCTGGGAAAATGTCGGGGCAGTCCCTTTTAAAGTGGCCTGCTTCGCCACATCCATAGCAAGTTGGGCTCGCGCCAGAGCCAGGGACTTGGGTGATAGGTTGTGCCGGAAACTTACAGAAACGGACGGTGTGTCCTTTTCTATTGCAGTTTGAGCACTGCATTTCACGGCAGGGTCCGTTGTGGTGGTAGTTGCATTTGTTGCACTTGGGCAAACTTCCAACATACCGACTCACCAGAGCAATAGTAGCAGTAGTAGGGGTTATTGCGGCATGCATTGCCACAATTTGCTGCTTTTTGGCAGCCTGCTGTTTCTTCTTTTCAGCCCAGTATTTCCGCTTAGTGCCAGCGGGTTTAGAGGGTTCTGGGATGGCTAGGGTGGTTGTGGTTGCAGGGGTCTTGACTCCATGGTCAATGAGTCTTTGTGCCAAACGCTTGGCACTGTCGAAGGTAGCGGGGTTCGATGCTAAGACATTCCCCTGGTACGGAGGCACTAGCCCCCATACGTACCGTTCGATCTTTTTCCCTTCAGTGGGAACCATATTGGGGCATAGGGCCACCAGTTCGCTAAATCGGGCAGTGTAAGCGATCACGTTGGTGCCCTTCATGGTCAGGTTCCAGAGTTCATGTTCTAACTTCTAGACTTCGCCCCTCGGGCAGTATTCCTCAGTCATGAGGTCCTTCATCGTTGCCCAGCCCATGTCGTTAGCCACGAAGAGAGTTAGGGCTTTGACGTGGCCGTTCCACCACGTTAGGGCTTTATCCTCAAAGGTGCATGCGGCATATTTCACTTTGCACGCAGCAGGGCATGAACAGATTTCGAAGACTGATTCAGTCTTCTCGAACCATTGCGAGAGAGCAATGACTCCGCCGGTGCCATAGAAAGGCTTCGGCTTGCAGTTTGTGAAATCCTTGTAGGAGCACTCCCTCGAGCGCACAGGGATTTCGATCGGAATAGATTCCACAGGGGTTCCACCTCTGCTGGCATCTGATGAGTGATACTGAGCCATGGCAGTTGCCACTGCTGCGGCTACGACAACATTCAGGGTTGCAGTATCGATGACCGGAGGCGGTGGAGGCGGTGGAGGTGTAGGATTATTCCTATTCCTGGGAGTCTTGCGAGGAGGCATCTTTCAGCTATAAGTTTATAAAGATGAGAAAGATGGTAAGAATCAATTTGTAAGTAACGTGAGAGTGACCTATGGACTAACTAACCATAGTCCAACAGTTGAATGAGTGTTTGAAATCACAATAAGAAATATTAGTAGGAATACATAAGTGTACAATTTCTTCCCACCGATTAGTTAGATTTCAATAGTATAGGTATTACTTATGTGATAAGTCCAAGGAAAATCGACCTAACTGTAGGTCTTACATCATACCAAAAGGATAAGACTTACAGTCCTAGATTCCTAATTAGAGTATCGAAAGTTAGGAATATTTTACAGACATGTGCTTCTTAGAGCACATAAGTTCAAGGCTATCCCTAAATCAAAAGACAGAGATGTGCTAGACATCATCTAATGGCGATGGGAATTCCTCGGGTGAGCCCTGAGGTCGGACACTTGGCGAAACACCTCTTGAAGGTGTCGGTCCTGAGCTCTCTAACGAGCTCGAAGTTCCAAGACTTCAGCACGGGAGGCAGCCAGTTGTTGCTGCAGAGTTTCGTTGGTTCTCCGGGTCCGTTCCATGTCTTCTTCAAGACGGCGGATGCGGACCGTATTGACGCCTGAATTGGCATCAATCTCCATGACCCGGTCGATGGCTGCTCGACCTTGCTCGACATTACGAGCTATTCTGCGGATGATTACCGGCAGAGCTCTGTCAGCAGAGCCACCATCGCTAATGTTGTAAAAGGTTCGGTCCCCAAAGTAGGGTAAGGGTTGACCCTGTTCATCACTCCAGCGGTTCAGGTTGTTTGCCCACATGGGTGTAGGACCTGGAAACGCTGGTCGAGGGTTGTTGTTCGGGGCTTGACCTACAAGCGGTAGGTTGTTGACTTCAGGCTCGGAGTCGGATCCATCAGAAAAGCCTTCTGCGAGGTGATCATCCAAAGGGATTGGATGCTCATCTTCGGGCTCTTCATCGATCCACCCAACATTGCCTTCATTGGGAAAGTACGGGTCGCCATGATGGAATCCAACCATTTAGATCTACGCGAGAAGAGAGGTATAAGAATATAGTATACGTGTAATTAGTAGCACAAAGTACACCTATAGTATTTTAAGTTTAAGTTCTACTGATCTTCTTGTAGTATTGTTGGTAAGTTTTTAGACTTGTTAACATATCACAACCATTCTAGGGCATATGCTAATCACTCCTAGGACCAGCATAGTTGATCAGGCTATGCCATTCCCAGGACTGACTATACATCCCCGAGCTCACTTGTGATATTTAACAATCGTAATACTTTTGTTCTTGTCATTGTGACACTGATTTTAGTATGAATGCAGACTAGTATACTTAATTAAATATTTTATTATTTAAAGTATAGACTCTTGGTCAGAGTGTTTTAATCCCATTTCGATTTATAGTTTAGTATATCTTTTATGGGTTGATATACTTGATTCACTATAAACAATGCTCTGATACCAATCTGTCACACCCCAAAACCAAGAACGGCAGAACGTTCTGGGGTGGAGGACGTCATGTAAAGTATCACAACACAGTAAATGTAAATAAGCAAACAACATCATCCATTGCATTAAATATATAATTTTAATACAAGTGTGTTCTGTACAGTTATAGACACCAAAATAATGTAACACAAAATAATATAAGATGAGTCTTGAATGCACTACATCTTCTCAAAAGCTGGCCTCGGTACCTGTCTACTGATGACCTGAGAATACAAGTTATTTTGAAAGAGTTTATCAGCATTAAGCTGGTGAGTTCATAAGTATTTTAGTGTCAATTTTTGTTGTCAAAACGTTTGAATCTGTCTCAATGTATAAGTTTGTAAAAATGTAAGTAAGTGTTTGAAAGTGTTTGTAAAAGTTTGAATCTCTCAGAAAAACCTATATTTTCTATTAAAGTAACCTTCTACCCAAGGCTTAGATGTTTTGTATACTCGTTCGTTGTAAAAGTATGTAATTTCCCAAGTGTAACTATCATTTTAATAAAATATAGTATGTACATTAATGCTTAAGTGAGGTTATCACTAAAATATGTAATGGGTAAATCATTGTAGTACTGTAGTTTTGTATAATAAGAACTACTGTTGTACTAACTACCTTAAACCGGATTTATATTAAGGTATAATGTGATAAATTGCACCATGCTATCGACTGGTAACAACGACACACGAATGGTCGTAATAACGGAATGACGTTTGGCACCCGCAGACCTGCAGGTCCGGCTGTAGCTAGCAGCAAGGTGTAGGATAGTCAATCCAGTATAGATCTATACGCAAACTCACGCTCTCCCTCCAAGAGAATTCTGGCTACAACTCGGGACATGACATTTAAGGCATGCACCGATACAGTGGATCATAATTGTTAACGTATTCTCGTATATGTAATGTAATGTTTCTAGTTCTAGTATAGTTGTATATGTTCTCGTAGTATAGCTGTATATGTTCATGTTTCTAGTATAGTTGTATATGTTCATGTTTCTAGTATAATTGTATATGTTCATGTTTCTAGTATAGCTGTATATGTTCCTGTGTTACCCAGATGGTAACTAACTAATGATGTACTGATAAGTATGAATATGGAAGTACTTTTATGTCTATATATGTATATATGATATATAAGTAATATTGAAACGACCTTCGGATGGTCACCCGAAATCCCACCAGACCACATCTCAAGGCGCGAAAAGGAAATAGGGCGGATGGCCTTCCTAAGCCCTTTAAACATTATTTATACATCTATACATATATGGGCATGCAATTGAATATAATAAAGCATAAAATAAGTTTTCATAAAACATTTGAAGCATATATATTATTTCAAGAAAAGATCGACTTGATGTCAATCTTTAAAACAATTAGAAGGCATAAGTAAATAAAACAGTTTAAGTATAAGAAGCATTTGTTTGAATCACAGTCTATAGATAACTTTGGATAGTAAAAGAGTTTGTAAAACATTTTAAAGTAAAGCAGTTTGGTAAACAGTTTGAACAGTGGTAAAAATCGTTGTTTTCCTAGTCATTAATCACATGTGATTAAATGCAATCATATGTGATTGAAGCAATAACTATAAGTATTTGACTTGTATTCCCCCCATAAAGTATTTAAAACATTTAAAATCATTCCAAAGGTTGATTAAAGGGGTATGAACTCACTTGTGGTGAGTTGTACGAATCGAAGTGTCGGATACCGTGCTAGGTGGCAAACGGAGACTTGTTTACACGCACGAGCCTAGTTATCATATAATAAGCATATATATAACTAATTAGACAAATAATAACTTAATAAATAAGTTAAAAGACTTAGGAACATGTAAACACTTTTTATAAGTGTTATAGGTCCTAAAGGTTGCATCTAAGTTGCTACGGGACAAGGCAAAAGGGTTTGAAACATCAAATGGCCTCGCATAAGAGTTCACCACCCAACAAACCCCACCCTTTGTATTTTACGGCTGTAAACTCATGGGTTTATGGCCGTGAACTCCTCACATGGTGGTTTTGGGTGTTTTATAGTGTTATCTTGATCTTAGTACACTCCTAGATTTGTTGGAATAACACATGAAGTAGTTTAAGGCCCTAGAATGCTCCACAGGGGAGTTTACGGCCTAAAGTCCATTCACCCTAGAGTTTACGGCCGTAAACTCCTATGGGTTGATGGCTTTTAATTGTTTTGAGGCACTTAAACATCAAGGATGGCTTCCATGATTTTATCTAAGGCTGATGGAGACAAGAGGCACACTTTTGTGCCTTCACTTGGAGTTTACAGCCCAAGAGGTGTTCCTTGGCCGTAAACTCCCTTTAAGGGATGTTCTTGATGGTTTTTCCTCCTCATTAAAGTCCTAGGTGTTCAAGGTAAATTGTCTTAAGGCCTAAGGTGTGTTTGGAATGCTTTTTACCCTAGAAAAAGGGGTTTACGGCCCAAGAGATGTTCTTGGTCGTAAACTCTTATAAACTTATGATTTTGATGTCCTAAATAAGCACAAGTATTTGAGGGTAAAGTTCCTAGGCTTACGGGGGTGGCTTAGGGCACTAAATGCCCTTGAAAAGGGGTTTACGGCCCAAGGAAGTTCCTTGGCCGTAAACTCCAATGACTTGTGTTTCTTGGTTGCTTTTTAGTCCCAAATGATTATACACTAACCCCTAAACAAGTTGTCTAACAAGGAATCGGGACTAGGAAGCCTTTAGGCTCCGTTTTGGAGTTTACTCCCCAAGAACGTTCTTGGGCGGTAAACTCCCGAATCTTGTAATCTAAACATGTAATTGATGTTAATAAGCATCTATCAAGTATTGAAACACATTTAGTAAAGTAGACTCACAATATGGGATGAAAACCCGAAGATCCGTCAGAGAGAATATGGCTTTCTCTCTATTTGGAATTGTGAATAATGAATTAATTTAATTCAGAAAACTATTTATAGTCCTGGAATATTTTGGCAGAAAATATTTTTATTCCTGATTTTGGACTGTAACATTTTGAAACTTGAAATGCCCAAATTTCACAAAACCAGGAGCATCCACTCTCCTGATATCTCCTAAATCATAAACCCTAATGTACATAGACTTGTTCGGAAAAGTATGAAAATCTCTGAAACTGAACTGGCTTCTATGTAATAGATGATGTTCGTACAAATGGAAATTTCGGGTTGTCACACTCTTCCACCTCCTCCTCTCTTCTCTTAAGCTTCAAACTTCCTTCACAAGGCCAAAATCACTCATAAGGACAAAAAGGGGGCTAGGGTTTCACTCTACAGCTCTTCTGGAAGTGTTAGGGACAAGTGAGGTCGAGTTAGAGTGTTTAAATAGGGTGCAAACACACGGGTTAGGGTTTTTTCCAAAATAGGGTCTACTCGCTGAATCTGGGAACCGACTAGCCGAGTCCAAAGCTTAGACCTCGTGTCTCATCCCGCTTCTAGTCGGCGAGTTGGTCCTTCAACTCCCCGAGTCCAAGGCAAAATGCATTATTTAAGAAATATTAGTTACAAGGAATATGTCACACCCCAAAACCATGAATGGCAGAAACATTCTGGGGCGGAGGACGGCATGTACAGTATCACAACAAGGAATAGTAGTAAACAAGCAACAACATCATCCATTGCATTAATAATATAATTTCATACATGTGTGTTTTGTCAAAGTTATAGACACAAAAAAATATACATATCAAAATAGAAGATGAGTCTTGAACGAACTCCATCTTCTCAAAAGCCTGGCACCTGTACCTGTCTAGTGGTGACCTGAGAATACAAGTTATTTTGAAAGTGAGTATCAGCTTTAAAGCTGGTGAGATCATAAGTATATTAGTGTCTTAGTTTGTATGAAAGCATTTGTAAGATGTAATGTACAAGTTTGGTAAAGTTTGTGTTTGTTTGAACTATCTTAGAAAACCCTATGTTTCCTACTAAGAGTAGCCTTCCACCAAGGCATCTAGTAACTGTGTGTGTGTCTTTTGTAAGAGTGTGTATTTTCCCAAATCCGACTATCATTAACCAAAAATATAGTTTTTACATTACCGTACATCGTGTGAATGTTCACGAAGCGAATGTAATGGGATAAATATTATAGTACTGTAGTGTTGTATTAAGTAACTACTGCTTTACTAACTACCTTAAGCAAATTGTTATTTAAAGTACCATGTGATCGGCTTGTACCCTGCTACTGACTCAATAGTAAAACGACGATGTAAGACGCCGTAAGAAATGACATTTGGCACCATTAGACTTTCAAGTCCCACTGTAGCGAGCAGCAAGGTGTAGGATAGTCAATCTAGTATAGATCTATACGCAAACTCATACGCTCCCCAATTAAGGAGATTCTGGATACAAAAACTGTCATGACACGTAGTGCCATGACCCGTTTAGTGGCTCACATAACTGAATTTAATGTATATGTAATGTATGTGCTAGCTGTATTGTGTGTTCTTCCTCTGTCTAGCATGTATGTTTGTTTCTCATCACTATGTATTTTGTTTGTTTCTCATCACTATGTATTATGTTTGTTTCTCATCACTATGTATAATGTTTGTTTCTCATCACTACGTATTATGTTTGTTTCTCATCACTATGTATTATGACTCATGTATGAACTGACTCTTTGTATGATTCATTGTTCTTGTATTAGTATTATTAAACCCTAAACTACGCCTATTGTAGTTTACTAGTAATATAACTTGTACGTATGAACATGGAAGTATACCCTTGCTACCCAAGGGTATTGAATTGACTGGAAGGACCTTTTATGACTATATATGTACACATGATATATAACGACCTTCAGACGGACACCCGATGCCCTACCAGACCACATCTCAACGGCGAAAAGGAAATAAGGCGGGCAAGCCTTCCTAAGCCTTTTAAACATTGCTTATATAACTATACATACATGGACATGCAATTGATAATAAGTATAACAGAGCTTAAGTAAATGTATTTGATAAGTAAAAGAGTTTGCAAAACATTTTGAAGCAAAACAGTTTGATAAACAGTTTGAACAGTAAGAAAATCACTGGTTTTGTAGTTATTAATCACATGTGATTGATGTAATAACTATAAGTATTCAACTTGTAAACCCCCCCCCCCCAAAGCATTTAAAAACATTTAAACCATTGAGTAGGGGTATGAACTCACCTATAGTGAGTGGTACGGATGAATTGAAGATGTAGGATTGCTAGGTGTCAAGTGAAGTCCTGAACACACTCTATGATCCTAGTTAACATATAATCACACATATATGTACCCAATTAGTTTTAAACTACTAATTGATAATGATAAGACCTCCTAGAACATGCTAAACACCTTACATAGGTGTTATTAGCCCTAAGGATGGCATCTAAGTTGTTGTAGGTCAAGGCTAGAGTTTTTGAGGTCAAAGGGTAAACTCCTTGGAGTTTACAGTTTTCATGAACATTACCCAAGGAGTTTACGGCTGTAAACTCAAGGGTTTACGGTCATAAACTCTACACTTTATGACCATAAGTTGTTTTGAGGTTTTACAAGTCCTTTGAAGCATTTCTACTTGGTGGTTAGGCCTTTGGAAGGGATTAGGGCATTATTACACTCCTTGGAGGAGTTTACGGCCGCAAGGCCATTTCCTTTTGGGTTTACTACCGTAAACCCATATGGAAAGTGGTATTTTTATGTTTTCAAGTCCTTAGCTCAACAAGGTAAAAGTCTGGTTTAGATTTTAGGCCTAAGGAAGGAATATGGTCCATTTATACCCATATTGAGGTGTTTATGGTTTTGGGAGATCCCCAAACCGTAAACACATAAAAATGATGGACTTTGGTGTTTTTCATGGCTTAAACACATCAAGGAAGGATCTAGACAAGTCCCTTAGGCATTGTGAAGCATCTAGACACCCTAAAGCACCACTTTGCACCTTATTTGGTGTTTACGGTTTTGGGAGCCTCGCAAAACCATGAACACCTTGATCGTCGTGTTCTTGGGACTTTTCCTTGATATTAATGTGTATAGCAAGCATTAAATGACTCTAGGATAGAAGTACTTACTTTGTGGAAGCTTGTAAGGAACTTAAAGTCCAAGAACACTAGTGTGTGTTCTTGGTATTTTGGAAATCTAATAAAAACATGAAATTTGATGGATTAAATGATGTATAATCACTAGATGATGTGATATAACAACTAATTAAGCCAAGAAGTACTTATGTTTTCGGGAAATCGGGCGAAAACCGGGATGATAGTTGAGAGTGTTTTGAGTTTACTCTTTTAGGGTGAAAATGAAAAGTGTCCTACTTTGGGGAGTAAACTCATGCTTAAGGCATGAGTTTACGGTTTTTGAGGGAGTTTACGGCCCAAACATAAAAGTTTGGCCGTGAACTTCTAACCTACGTGGTATTCGCCGTTTAGAAATTTCAAGACCCGAGACGGCCCATCCGTTCACCCTTTTGTTTAAAGATTAATTATTAAAATATTCAAACGGACTTTAATTTCCTAAAAACAAGTAAAAGTGAACTTGACTTATAATATGAAATGATTGACTTTTAGGGTTTGACTAAATTAAAATTCTGGGGTGTCACAGAATACGTACCAAGAACCTGGTGCTACAAATCTCCCCCACTTATTTTAGACTTTGTCCTCGAAGTCTGCTGCTCGATCCTGAAATAGCTCGGGGTAGTGCTCGATCATCTCTTCCACCGGCTCCCAAGTGCACTCCGATCCCTTCCGGTGCTGCCATTGCACCTTCACGAGTTCCACCCTCTTGTTCCTCAGGTCCTTCGACTTCCTGTCAAGGATTGCCACAGGCCGCTCAATGTAATTCAGGCTGTCATCGACCTGAATATCCTTCAAAGGCACCACTGCCGAGTCCTCCACCAAACACTTCCGCAACTGAGAGACGTGGAAAGTGATGTGGATCTGGTTGGGTTCAGCTGGCAGATCCAACCTATATGCCACCTTGCCCACCCAGGCTACAACCCTGAATGTCCCGATGTACCTTAGGCCCAACTTGCCTCGTTTTCTGAATTGAATGACGCCTTTCCATCGCGTCACCTTCAGAAGAACCATATCCCCGACTTGGAATTCCAAGTCCAAACGACGCTTGTCGGCATAACCTTTTTGCCGACTTTGTGCATTCTGAGGCCAGCTCTAAAGTTGCTGAATCTTCTCAATCGTCTTGAGCCCCACTTCGGTGCTCCCCTTGACCCTCTGGCCAACTTCACCCCAACATATTGGGGTCCTGCATCTCCGCCCGTACAACATCTTGAAGGGAGCACGGTCAATACTTGCGTGGTAGCTATTGTTGTATGAGAACTCAACTAGAGAAACATAGGTATCCCAACTACCACCAAAGTCTAGCACGCATTCCCGCAACATATCCTCAAGAGTCTGGATGGTCCGCTCACTCTGACCATCTGTCTGCGGGTGAAAGGTTGTGCTAAAATACAGACGAGTGCCTAACTCTTCATGAAACTTCTTCCAAAACCTGGAAGTAAAATGCACATCCCTATCTGAAATCACTGATACCGGCACCCTAGGGCACGCCACTATCTCCCTGATATAGATGTCGACCAACTTTTCGGCCGATATGCTCTCCTGAATTGGAATAAAATGGGCGCTCTTGGTCAATTGATCCACAATGACCCATATCGAATCCACTCCTCACGCGGTCCTGGGAAGCTTCGTGATAAAATCCATCGTAATATCTTCCCATTTCCACAACGGGATGTCCAACGGTTGCATCTTGTCGTGCGGTCTCTGATGCTCGGCCTTGACCTTCCTGTAGATCAAACACCGCTCAATGTAGTAAGCCACATCCCACTTCATGCAGGCCCACCAATAGTCTAGACGAAGATCCCTATACTTCTTTGTTGCCGCGGGATGAATGGAGAATCGGCATTTGTGTGCCTCCTCCATCAAGAGCAGGCGCACGCCTCCATGATACGACACCCACACCCTACGGTGTAGCGTCAATACTCCTTGGCTATCATAATTGAAGGAGGTAACTTGACCCACTATCCGCTCGCTCTTCCGAGGTTCCTCCTTCATAGCCTCCTGCCGAGCTTTCTGAATCTGCTCTAATAGGGGAGTCACCACCGTCATCCTCATGCACACGCCTCTGATTGGCGCTTCCTTGTGACTATTCGCATCGGCCACCACATTGGCCTTCTCTGGGTGATAAAGGATCTCGCAATCATAATCCTTCACCATATCCAACAACCGACGCTGTCTCATGTTCAGATTCGGCTGACCCATGAGGTACCTCAAAGTCTTGTGGTCCGTGTATATGGTACACCGAACCCCATATAGGTAATGACGCCAAATCTTGAGGGCGAAGACCACTGCCCCCAACTCTAAATCATGCGTCAGGTAGTTTGCCTCGTGAGGCTTCAGCTGCCTCGAAGCGTAGGAAATGACATGCCTTCTCTGCATCAGTACCACGCCCAACCTTGAAATGGACGCGTCACAATATACCACAATATCCTCTATGCCCTGTGGCAGCGCTAAGATTGGCGCCTCGCACAATCTCCGTCTCAGAACCTCAAACGTTGCCGGCCGCTCAGGCCCCCATCGAAGGACCAAGGCTTTCTTAGTCAACCGTGTTAGGGGTACGGCTATCTTGGAGAAGTCTTGAATGAATCTCCGATAGTAGCCCGCTAATCCCAGGAAACTCTGAATCTCAGATGGAGACTTCGGAACCTCCCATCTCATCACGGCCTCTATCTTGGCCGGGTCGACCAATATACCATTCTGGTTGACAAGGTGCCCAAGGAATTGCACCTCGCGCAACCAAAACTCTCACTTGGAGAACTTAGCGTACAAGCTCTCCCTCCTCAGGGTCTCCAAAACCTCTCTCAGATGATCCTTGTGCTCCTCCTAAGTCTTGGAATAAACCAAGATGTCATTAATGAAAACTATCACAGATCGATCCAGCATCGGTCTGCACACACAGTTCATGAGGTCCATGAACACGGCAGGAGCATTGGTGAGCCCAAACGGCATCACCACGAACTCATAATGGTCATAGCGCGTCTGAAACACGGTCTTCTGCACATCCTCCTCTTTGACCCTCATCTGATGATAACCTGAATGGAAATCGATCTTGGAGAATGAAGATGCTCCGTGTAACTGGTCAAAGAGATCATCAATCCTCGGGAGTGGGTAACGGTTCTTCACTATTACCTTGTTCAGCTCCCGATAATTTATACACATGCGATGCCACCCGTCCTTCTTCTTCACAAACAGAATCGGGGCTCCCCAAGGTGAACTGCTCGGTCTAATGAATCCCTTGTCTAACAGCTCCTGCAGCTGTGTAGACAACTCATGCATCTCGGGAGGAGCCAACCTGTATGGTGCCTTGGCTATACGATCCGCACCAACGACTAGGTCGCTCTTGAACTCTATCTTTCGCTTCGGAGATATTCCAGGAAGCTCCTCTGGGAACACATCAGCGTAGTCTTGTACCACCGGAACCTCACTCACCGTTGCCTTACCCGCCTCTCGGGTATCTATAACATACGCGACATATCCCGCGCAACCCTGTTGGAGGTAGCGCCTAGCTCTCCCTGCTGAACATACCGTGGATCACCAACTCTCCCCCACTTAGGTTCCTGATCTGCACCAGCTGATGTGCACAATCTATCACCGCCCCATTAGGGCTCAACCAATCCATGCCTATAATCACCTGGTTCCCACGCAACAGAATGGGAACCAAATCCACCAAGTAGCGCTCCTCAAACAACCTTAGAACACAATCTCTGAACACTGTTGATGCTCACACCGATCGATCTTAGGCAATCTCTACCTCTAAAGGGTAATCCAACATGCCCGAAGACTCAGTAAACCTCTTGCTAAGCGTAAGAGAAACAAACGATCGGGTGGCACCCGAGTCAAAAAACACCTGAACTGGGTTACCTTTCACATATGGAACGATCCCGTCACCACATTAGGTACAGCACGTGCCTCCTCGGTAGTCAGCTGAAATGCCCGGCTGCTCACCACCGGCCATCAGTAATCCGCAGGGACGCTGGAGCTGGCGGCTTCACTGGCACTGCTGCTGTCGACTGGGGGCAGTTGGCCTTCTTGTGGCTCCTCTGATTGCAATGGAAACATAGCAACTCGTATGTCTATATCACAGGTGTAGGGGAGGTATAATCCCTGCTGAAGTGCCCTAACTTGCCGCACTTATAGCAGCCTGACGATCCCAACTTGCACGCTCCCTCGTGCGTCTTGCCGCATTTCCTGCAGCAGCCTCGCCCTTGTTGGCCTTTCAGCCCGCATCTGGTCCCTTGCGCTTCTTCCCCGAAGCCCCCGCAACATGCCCCTCCTCTGCCTTCCTCTTCTGGATGTGCTCCAGATCTATCTCCCTCTCCCTTGCCCTGGAAATCATAGAATCCAGGGTAGGGCAAGCTGAAAAACTGACATGCTCCCGAATATCGGCTCGTAGCATGTCATGATAGCGGGTCCTCCTTGTGTCCTCATCACCCGCGTACTGGTGCACCAACAACGCCCTCTTCCAAAACTTGGCGGTGATCTCCGCCACAGTCTCCGTTGTCTGCCTCATATCTATGAACTCCCTAGCCAGCTGCTGAAGCTCGACAACCGGCGCATACTCTGCCTTGAACCTGGTCACAATGTTCGACCAGGTTATAGCCTCAACAACCGAGGCTCCCAACGAGTCACTGACAGACTCCCACCAATCTCTAGCTCGTTCTCGAAAACATCCTGCTGCAAATCTCACCTTCAACCCCTCAGGGCAGAAGCTAGTCAACCGGACAAACTCAATGTCTATAATCCATCCATCGCCTGGAAGCTATGGGGTCCTTCGCCCCGTGAAAATCTGGCACACCACTGCCTCTGAAGTCCTTAAAGGACAGTGTGCGAGATCCTGACTGGCTAGATGCCATGTCACTCCTGAACACCGTGAGGCAGTCCTCCATCAGCTCAACTATCCCTTCCTTGATCGACCCGAAAATGATGGGGGTCGACTCAAGGATGCCTCTGGTGATCTCTGACGCGATGAACTTGCGTAGCCTCTCATCTACTGGCTCGGAACCTGATCCCGAACCCGATCCCTCTCCAGAACTGCCACCTACTGGCCTCTGACGTAGTACCACCATTCTGCAAAACACACAGGCAACCATTAGTGATACTGATACTTCTAAAGATATCACATCTATTACAAGTTCCATGGTCTTGCCTCAGTCCTTCCTTAATTCGGGTACGGATCCTCTGCTTTCAGTAGTACGGGCCCATACTACCTTCCACATCTATCCGTACCTTCCTCAAGGACAGCCTTGACTCCACGAGATCCCTTTTTCCACTACTGACCCTCTGCTATTCCCATTCTAGGCTTGCCCTAGGGAAAAATCTCTAACTCCACCCAAACCGGTCCTCAGCCGCTGAAGGCCTCCTTGTAATGCCAGTTAGCCATTACCTGAATACCATCACATGTGATTAGGCCCAGATAATCTTTCGAGTAGCATACTCATCCCTACAACGGTTAGACTCAAACAAGAGCTGCACAATAGTGCCAAATCCAGTACTCTGAGATTATTCAACCCTGATCACATGTAATGTGACGTATTCACCTAATGACTAACTTCCATCACGCAGAGTCCCACGTAGCACAAAGCAAGCAGCATTCGGACGGAGGAAAACTACTCAATCAAATCTATCCTCAGCATGAGAAGCTGAACTAGCACATAATGCTAAGCTCATACTACCAGGCATAACCTAATTAGGCTATCCTACCACTGTCTACCCATTACTAGCATGTAATTCTCATAAGCTGAAGCACATGAAGCAAGCACATAAGGCATCATTCCTAGATCCTTATTCCTATTCTAGCATGTTGTTCTACTGAAACTGTTAAACATAACATAAACTTGTATGGGTACTTTGGGGAATACTTACTTGAGCTTGGACGGTCGCGCACATCACCCACTTCGTTCTTTCTTAAAACTCTTTACTTAATCCTTTAGAAAACTTTTTCCTTTTTGAAATTCCTTAATCCCTTGATTTGAGTTTAGACACCCCGAAGGTGTGTCTGAATCCCTCAAACCAGGGCTCTGATACCAACCTGTAACATCCCAAAATATGGGCCAAAAATTTTATTTTTTATTTAAGTGAATTGCAAAACGTTTGTAACAAAAATACCATACAATCATATCATTTAATAAAAACATGTCTCATAACTGTAAACCAAAATGTAAAACATAATATTGTCAGAGTACAAATCCCAGAATATCTCATAGTGCGGAAAAAAATAGCGTATGTGTGATATGCCGCTACCGCGCCAGCTGCTTCCCCTTGGCCGAAGAGGCACCTGAAACAACAACTGAAAACCGTAAGCACGAAGCTTAGTGAGTTTCCCCCACTATACCACATACCATATAACCATATAAAATACATATATTGTCAGGCATATCTGGGTGCCCGACCTACCCTTTCGGTCCTCTCGACCGGACACTGACTAGCATATCTGGGTGCTAGTCTCCCCTCGGCCCTCTCGACTGGATGCTGACTAGCATATTTGGGTGCTGTTCTCCCCTTCGATCCTCTCAACCGGATGTGGGGGACTATTTCACCTCCTACTACTACCACATAACACATAACACATAATCTATCTAGCATGGCTGGGCATGACTGCCCCTTCGGCCCTATCGACCGGTAATCTGGGGACTATCTCCCCTACTGTTACTAGCACATAACATCATATCATAGTAGCACATAAACATATCACATGTAGTAGCAACCCTAGATGACTATCACAGAGACAATCATCTAATCATACAACTCCTACTGGTGGGCCGGCATTGTGGCCGTAGACCCACTGCTACTGGAAGGTAACTCCCCTCGAAAAGTAGTTGCTGAAAGTCTGCTTGCTAAGCGCCTGACTACTGAACCGCTAATCCTCCGGCTATAAATCATAAACATAGATTAGCCACTCATAAATACCCTGAGGTCAGATGAATGACCCACCCCTGGTCTAAGGTCAACTCCTTGGTCAATGTCAACTTCCAGTTGACTGGACTCGCCGAGTCATGGCACAGACTCGCCGACTCCTTCTCCTACTAACCCGGTCCTACTCGACAAGTCCCCCTTCCCACTCAATGAGTCACCCTTAACTCACTACTTGGGATGATAGAACCGACTAGCGATCCGACTCGCCGAGTCCAAGAACAACTCGTCGAGTCCCCATGAGCAGATCTCCTACCCGCTTCCAAATCCTCACCAGAGCATCCTTTATGAGGATTTGGGTTTCTGGGACTATTGCTACACGTTAAATTGCAAATTTCGCGTGCAGGTACGAAGGGTTGGACCTTCAACACCTAAACCCCTCTTACTCAGTAACAGTTCATATGACTCGCCGAGTTTGAAGAACAACTTGTTGAGTTTCAGGCAATCTTCATAGGACTCGCCGAGTTGTTCATCCAACTCGCCGAATCTGAGACTATCTTCATAGAACTCGCCGAGTTCCAGTTTGGGACTCGCCAAGTCCCTTCAACCCATTTCCCACACAGACCAAATATGAGACATGCAACGCCTCCAAACCATAGATCTATGTTCCTAGGGCATGCTTATCACGTAAATTTGCAAACTTTACGTGCATGCATGGCCCTATAAGCTGCAAAAGGCAAATCCAAGCTCTTTATGAGGTCTACACTCAATAGGGATGTCAATCATTTCATCCACAGAGACTTTATACTTCTAATCTGTCCATAAGGTCTAGATCTGAAGTCCTTTCGGATCATACAACACAAACACATGGAGTTTGGTGTTTTAGGGCTTGAAAACCACCAATTAGGGACAAAAGGGGATCTAATGAACTAGTGATCAAGGTAGGGAATTTCCTACCTGAATGGAAGCCTCTTGCAGGGTAGATGTCGGATCTACTTCCCCTCCTTGCACTCTTCCACCTCCTTCTTCTTCTCTTAAGCTTCAAACTTCCTTCACGAGGCCAAAATCACTCACAAGGACAAAAGGGGGCTAGGGTTTCGCTCTATAGCTCTTCTGGAAGTGTTAGGGACAAGGGAGGCGGAGTTAGAGTGTTTAAATAGGGTGCAAACACCCGGGTTAGGGTTTTTTCCCAAACAGGGCCTCCTCTCCGAGTCCGGGAACCGACTCGCCGAGTCCAAAGCTTAGACCTCGTGTCTCATCCCGCTTCTACTCGGCGAGTCGGTCCTTTAACTCGCCGAGTCCAAGGAAAAA
Organism: Lactuca sativa; assembly: GCF_002870075.4. Taxonomy (NCBI): domain Eukaryota; kingdom Viridiplantae; phylum Streptophyta; class Magnoliopsida; order Asterales; family Asteraceae; genus Lactuca; species Lactuca sativa. The sequence goes on from NC_056624.2 coordinate 83,291,160, forward strand.
TGCATTATTTTAGAAATTTTAGTTACAAGGAATGCGTACCAGGAACCAGGTGCTACATCTAGGTCAAGGATGGGCCTTCGATTGAGCATACCGACGGGAATTGCAGATGAACACACACATAAACTGATAGATTCGAGCGTAAGCACGAAAACACACACATACATCGATCAATTTTTGGATGAATGACAGGAGGAAAGTGTCAATTTTTGGAGCATAGCGACGAGAATTCTAGATCAATGAGTGGTGTTGAAGTGGGAGGAAGAAGCAACATATATGTATTCATGTTCACTAACCATTTAAGAGTGGGAGGACGAAGCAGATGGTGTAGAGTGAAGAAGCATCGGTGACTGAAGAAGTATCGACGAAGGAGGAAGAAGGAATGAGGAATAATCGGACATTCTTGTACTCACTCACTTCATTATCTATTAATTAAATTAATATTAATTAAACTAAGGGGTATAAGTGTCAATATATAATTTTTTCAGTGGATGATTGAAAAGTCTCCGTGGAAAAATCACGACCTTTAAGTTATAAGTCGAACTTCTAATGAGTCATCCTGGATACGCACTTGTGTATATACTTGTTCAATTCATGGCTACAAAATGTACGAGATAAAATAGACATTGTTATTTCAATATGTTTGATAACCTGGTAGGTGTATTCGTAGAGTCGTACCCCTAGTAGGTGTACAGGCAACTACTTTGTTTTAAAGTTCCTTTTTCTTAACATATATATAATTATTAGTTTATTCAGAATATTTATGCCAAACGTAAAATATTACAGCAAACAAACAATAATCACATTTAAAAATGACATATTAGGATTAGTTTCATATCACTACTACAAACAAAAAGGTTTATAGGACCCAGTTAAATCAATTAAAGAACGTGGTTTTGAATCGGGTCTTAAGACCAATGAGTCCTATGTAAAAAATGTAATACACAACGGTTACAAAATCACGTCCTATCAATCTGAAAATAAATCGGACATATGAAGAGAATTGAATACATAAAAGCGGACCACACCAGGAGATTATATCGCGGTTTGATGACACAAAACCGGGTCATATAATTCAAATAGATCCCGTTTCAGATTCAAACAAAAAACCGGGTCGTGTTAGGTTTGTAAATATTGTTTTTTTGTAAACAATCGGGACGTATAATATTTAAAAAATGATGTCCTTTTACACATATCAAGGCCAGTTCCAGTTCTTATACAGGTAACAAGATTTTTTTTATTTGCATACAAACTAACAATAAAAATACACTTTCAAGATAATTAACCATGTTCTTTTTATTTGACTTTTGATAATGTTGTGTTAAAATTACTTACAATTGTTACATTGCTATTTTTTACATTTAAACTACATGAAGAAGCTACCAGGCTAATTTAAGTGTACTCCTATATATCAACATCTATTAACACATGATCTAACATGACCTACTTGTTAAAGATTGCTAGTCTAGCATCAATCAAACTTCTATACTAGACTACTGGTATATGTGTTGCCACAAATTCACATTGCATCTTTGACGCTACAGTTTGTGAAGAAATCAATGACTTGAATGATCCACACACTTATGCATTTGTTCATGGTTTTCCAACGTACATGTATCCATCTAATGCTCCAGAGATCCCCTATGGCTGCACAACCACAAACATGATCAATAAGTTGCACTAAGAAGTATAGATTTTTTCGATAAAGGTTATTATAACATTGTATTTTTCTTTTAGAAACCAAGTTTACCTTCATCAAAATCTGACTATCGTGAATCCCACAACATGCTCAGTTTGTCAGCATATAATTATTATGGAAGAGAAATGCAAATACAATTACTTTTAACATATAATCACCCTGATTCAGAAGGGACTCAAATGTTTCACAAAATAAACTTATAACTTTCATTATGATAAGCATTTCAAGTTATAAGAAACCAATAATTAAGATAATCTCCGCTGAAACAAAAATTATTATGAAAACATAGTGAAACTAAATGTTATGTCATAATGAAAGGCTGCAGATAAATATGTGAACATGCTTCAAATGAAAACAAAAACCAAAGCATTCATAATTCAATTCTTTGTCATAGTGAAGATATTAAGTGAAAGAATTAGTCAACAAAAGAGAAATAATTAAGAAAATAAAAGGAACTTAATGCTTGCATGTGCAAAGTCATTTATAGGTTAGTTAGTTCTTAATAACCAAAAAAGGACATTTATATGTGCGTTTGTATGTAAATGAATGCATTAAGTCCCCACTCAAAAGCAACTTCCATATCCATTGTTTGCATAAGGTACCCTGATATACACAATAAAAAAACCACCTAGAAACCATCATCAGTAGCTCACTTAAAACAAAAAAATTAAACGTTCATTGAAAACCATTGTCGGCTCCTCTATGTCAGGCACACATCAATTTATATTTTATATATCTACTATGTGTTCTCATTAAACTTTCATATGCCACCATGCGTAGTTGACGTGGAACTGATGATACCTACAACATGTAAACTGATCCAAATAATCAAGAAATTAACTTCAACATAGCAAATATGTTAACCTTATAAAACTGCGTTCTTTTATATTCTTTGTTGCAAATAAACATTATTCGTTAAAAGAAATCCAAAAACTACAAAATTCTTGCAAAATAGAAATTAAAAGACTTATAACAAAAAAAAAGACTAATTATCAAGTACCTTTTTGTCAAGAGTCAAAATGCGCCATGAAAATGCCCCTTTCTGCTCGAGTTTTACTAAATTGTCACAGATCAATCTTAATTGCTTCATTTTGACAAACTTGTCTCAATGTTCATCAACAAAGGTTTATAGATACCATTATCAACAAAGAAAATGAGTAAATATAGGAGAAAACCCGATGTGCAAACATTTTCCTCAAATTAGCAACATTTTTATCCACATACCTTTCCCCCAAGCATACTGTAAATGTTTTCATCAATTATTTATTACGTTGTGTTTGTGGAATGTATGTTTTGCCTTTTATCTTGAAATTGTCGTTGATTCTCCTCTAAAACTATAGTAGAATTCAAGATCATGGTTCCACATAGTTGTTCTACTATCAACTTGAAACATCCCAAAAGCACAGTCTGAAAATTTCGTTTAATTTAATAATAAAATACATAGTCGATAAACCTCATATAAAAATCATAGGCAATATATCTCAAAATATTATAACAAATGTCAAGTATATCAGAGTATAAACTGATGGGTTTTAGCCATAAGAACTTTCCTATGTGCGCATGCAAAACCCTAATGCTTGGATCTAGGCTTTCTAATAAACATGCTTTGAATCCAAGTCTTCTAATGACTAATTAGGTTAAATAACAACATTGAAACAGATCTAGAATCATACCTTTGAGTTCCTTGTTGATCTTGAGGTCTTGGAGCTTCAAGAGTCACAAATGTCACTCCTCTAATGGCTTATAAACACCAATAGCAAAGAAGATGATTTAGGAGAGAGGAGAGGGGAGGAATTCGGCCAGGGTTCTCTTACTTTAGAAGATGTACCGAATTCCCTATGCCATGGGGTCTATTTATACTTGTAGACTCCTTAAGGGTTACAACTTAAACCCTAATTGGATAACTTAGACTTTAAGTTAATCCATATCCTTTCCTTGATAACCCTTTGGACGATTTTGGCTTATCATAGCCCTAGAAATCGTCCAATCCTATATCAATAAGGATTTACAGTCTAAAGTTTAACTATCAAACAATTGACAGTTTATACCCCTTTATTTAATTAATCTCTTTAAGTCACCAAATTAATTCTAATTAATTCTATGACTTATGTTAATTATATTATTCATTATATTATTCTCATAATATATTAATAATATTTACTCTTTCTTAATAAATCATCCTATCAAGTTGCTATGGTGAAGGCAACCCAAAAGGACCATGCACAACCGGGTCAAATACTTGCCTAATATAGTTGCAGCCTTAGACACTATTCCAACAGTCTCCCACTTGGATAAGTCTAGTAACTATATTCACAAGTGCAATTCGGTTTGCAATCGTAGCTCTCAAAGACGCTGTCAACTCTGATCTAATCAATCTTGTCCTTTAGATAAGGGACGTACAGTCCTCTGTTAGATATGATGCTGACAATCCTATGGAATGGTTAGTCAAGCATTTAGGTTTCTCGATCTCTGACTTATTTGACATATAACTTAATCGAACACATCAATTCAGTTCTGACCGGGCCCGGCACATAAGTCAAATCAAATCATCGAGCGGCCGAGATATCGCTTTTACCTTCTTAGATAAAAGTTACAGATAAACTTCGACTTATATGCATTCACTTATTCATTAACCAACTATACACAACAATACGTTTTATAACACCAAGTTACTGATGCGTTTTCGTATTATCAATGTACAATCAATTAACAAATAGCAAATCATATATCTAGGTTTTAAGACCATATGATATTATCGTTTTGCGATCACCTTTTATATCGTATTCCATAAGGTGATTCCAGCAAGCGCGGGTTTATTCCAATGCTCAAAACTAGTTCATAAGCACTCATGAACGTTGCAACAATCCTTTGCTATGTCTAACACCATTTAGACATTCTACACACCAATTCATGAAAATCTTTATTCATATCTACTCCCAACATATGAACGATTGTGGACCATTTGAACAATTCGATTATTCGTAATAAACTCAATTATTCTGGAAGTCAAAATATGCAAAGTGAAACAATAGCTAAACAATTAACATAAGATAGTAACATTACTCATACATAAAACTCCTTTATTTAATCATCAAATGTCAATCACATTTATCTATTACACGTTTCTAATACTATCTAATCTATGCTAATATCATCCTTCAGCCCAATACTCCTAGCATGCTGTAAGTGCTTAACCCTACTCAGTCCCTTCGTAAGCGGATCTGCTGGGTTATCTTCTGATGATATCCTCTTCACTACGAGTTGTCCTTCTTCTACACGATGTCTAATGAAGTGATACTTTCTGTCGATGTGTCTTGATCTACCATGATCCCTCGGTTCCTTGGTCAAGGCAACCGCGCCTTTGTTATCACAGAAAATCTCCATTGGCTCCTTTATGGCAGGTACAACTCCAAGATCACTGATGAAGTTCTTTAGCCATATTGCCTCCTTCGACGCTTCGCTCGCTGCAATGTACTCTGATTCGCACGTTGAATCAGCTACGGTTTCCTGCTTGGAACTCTTCCATGTCACTGCTCCTCCATTTAGGGTAAAGACCCATCCCGACTGCGAATGGTAGTTGTCCCTGTTGGTCTGAAAACTGGCGTCACTATACCCTCGCACCTTCAAGTCATCACTCCCTCCGAGGACTAAGAACCATTCCTTCGTCCTCCGAAGGTACTTAAGGATGTTTTTCACTGCAATCCAATGTGCTTTGCCATGATTCCCTTGATATCTGCTAACCATGCTCAAAGCGAAGGCTACATCAGGGCGAGTACAAGTCATAGCGTACATGATTGAGCCAACTGCGGAAGCGTATGGTACTCGGCTCATTTCTGCTATCTCAGCTTCGGTACTCGGACTTTGAGTCTTACTCAATTTGGCATTACTTTGTATCGGTAGTTCTCCCTTCTTTGAGTTTTCCATACTAAAACGTTTTAGTACCTTCTCTAAGTAAGTATTCTGACTAAGTCCAATTAGTCTCTTACTTCTTTCTCTTACTATCCTTATTCCCAAAATGTAAGAAGCCTCTCCGAGGTCCTTCATAGCGAAGCTCTTCCCGAGCCAGGACTTAACCTCCTGCAGAGTCGGGATGTCGTTTCCTATGAGTAATATGTCATCGACATATAGAACAAGGAAGCTTACTATACTCCCACTGGCTTTGACATATACACAAGATTCGTCTTCGCTTCGTATAAATCCAAACTCATTGACTTTCTCATCGAAGCAAAGATTCCATCTGCGAGACGCTTGCTTAAATCCATAAATGGACTTCTCAAGCTTACACACTCTATTCGGATGCTTCGGATCCACAAACCCCTCTGGCTGAGTCATGTAAACATCCTCAGCCAACTTTCCGTTAAGGAAAGCGGTCTTAACATCCATTTGCCAAATCTCATAATCATGAAATGCGGCAATTGCTAGCATCACTCTAATAGATTTAATCTTCGCAACTGGTGAGAAGGTCTCATCATAGTCAACTCCGGGAGTTTGAGTAAAGCCCTTCGCAACCAATCGCGCTTTATATGTGTGTACGTTTCCATCCACGTCGGTCTTCTTCTTGAAGATCCATTTGCACCCAACGGTCTTACGTCCGGGCACATAATCAACCAAATTCCAAACTTGGTTATCATACATGGATTGGATCTCGCTATCCATTGCCTCTTTCCACTTTGCAGACTCCGGGCCTACCATGGCTTCCTTATAGCTATTAGGTTCATCAAGGTTTACTAGTGTACCATCACTAATATACGTGTCCCCTTCGGTAGTAATATGAAAGCCATAAAACTGGGGATGAACTCTAACTCTACCGGAACGTCTAAGAGGTAGGGATTCGTCAATCGGTTCAACCGGAGTTTCCTCCTCGGGTTGAATGCCAGCGGTAGAGGTTCCTTCATCTATCGACTCTTGAATCTCTTCAAGTTCGATTTGCCTCCCACTGTCTCCTTGGCTTATGAGTTCTCGCTCTCGGAAAATTCCTCTCCTCGCAACGAAGACAACATTGTCCTTCGGTCTATAGAAGAGATATCCAAAGGATGTCTGCGGGTAGCCGATGAAAATACATCGCTCACTTCGAGGTTCAAGCTTGTCGTGAGTATCTCGTCTTACGAAAGCCTCGCAACCCCAAACCTTGATATGTGCCAACAAGGGAGCTTTCCCTGTCCACATTTCGTGAGGTGTTTTGGCAACCTTCTTAGTAGGGACTCGGTTAAGGATATGGGCGGCAGTCTCTAAGGCATACCCCCAAAAAGAGATAGGTAGAGAAGCACGACTCATCATAGAGCGACCCATATCCAATAAGGTTCGATTACGCCTTTCTGCCACACCATTCAACTGCGGTGTCCTAGGAGGCGTCAATTGTGAAACTATTCCACACTCCTTGAGATAATCGTGGAATTCAAGACTTAGGTACTCTCCTCCTCGATCGGATTGAAGCATCTTGATTTTCCTGCCCAATTGATTCTCCACTTCATTCTTGAATTCTTTGAACTTTTCAAAGGTGTCTGACTTTTGCTTGATTAAGTAGATATACCCATATCTACTATAGTCATCGGTAAAAGTCACATAGAAGCGGTTCCCATCCTTCGTGGTTGATCTAACTGGTCCACATACATCGGTATGTATTAGGTCCAATAGACCCTCGCCCCTTTCACATGTACTCGTGAAGGGTGACTTTGTCATCTTTCCAAGCAAACAAGACTCGCATGTGTCATCTTCCCTAAGGTCGAATGACTCCAACACTCCATCCTTTTGGAGTTGGGCTATGCGTTTCTTGTTGACATGCCCAAGACGACAATGCCACAAGGATGCTTTATCCATACTAGTGGAAGAATCAATATTCAAAACATCATTTCCTAAGTTATCAACAATCATAACGGTTTCATATATTCCATTACATGGTATAGCTTCAAAGTAAAAGACACCATTTAGATAAGCCAAAATAGAACCATTCTCATTATTAAAAGAAAATCTAAATCCTTGTCTATATAAACCATGAAATGAAATGATGTTTCTAGCCATTTTTGGCGAATAGCAACAATTGTTCAAATCCAAAACCAAACTATTCCTAAGCACTAAAGAATACACTCCAATCTTGTTCACAGGCGACGATCTTCTGTTCCCCATGATTAGATTGATCCTTCCTTGCTCCACATCCCTACTTCTTCTTAGTCCCTGCACATTAGAACAAATGTGATAACCACAACCGGTATCAAGAACCCAAGAAATAGCATGATTAGAATCGTTAGATTTGATTGTGGATATACCTGCGAAAGATGGCTTGATCTTTCCCTCTTTGATTGCTTGCAGGTAATCTGGGCAGCTTCTCTTCCAATGTCCTATCTTGTGGCAGTGGTGGCACTCTGCCTCCTTTGGGTTAGAGCAGGGCTTAGCGGGATCAACTTTGGTCCCACTAGAAGAGGCACCATCTCGGGCTTTCACCTTGCGATAGTTCTTCGATGAAGCTTTCCTCTTCTTTCCCTTTCCTTAACCAATAGCCAATACAGGAGCAACGGACGGATTGGGAGTAGGTGCAACAGACTTGTCCTTGAAGTTGCTCTCAGCGACCCTCAAGAGACCTTGGAGTTTGCTTAGGGTGACCTCTTCTTTGTTCATGTGGTAGGTCATCCTAAATTGGTTGTACATCGGAGGCAAAGAGTGAAGCACCATGTCAATCGCCAAGTCCTCACCGAAGTCAACATTTAACTTGCGAAGGCGGTCGACATACCTTTGCATCTTTTGCAGGTGCACGGTAAGAGATTCTCCATGACCCATCTTCGCGGAAATCATGTTGGTGAAAATCTCATAACGCTCTTGTCTCGCGTTTTGGTGGTATCTCTCCAATAAGTCTTGGTGCATCTCGTACGGGTACATGTCCTCTTAGGACTTTTGGAATTCGGAGTTCATGGTAGCGATCATGATGCAATGTACCTTCGTTGCATCTCGCTCATGAGTTTCAAAGGCGGTGATTTCGGCGGGAGTAGCGACTTCGGGGTTGATTTTCTCGAGCTTCTCATCGAGGACATACTCCTTATCCTCATAGCGAGCAATCGTGCGAATGTATCTTATCCATTCGCTAAAGTTCGTTCCATCGAAGGTGACCTTTTGGCAAAGGCTCATCAACGTGAAAGAACTAGCAGCAGCGTTGTTTGCGTTCGACATCTACAATTAGAAAGGACAAAGATAGATTAGAATAAGAATCCCTAATTATCACCCAATAAGAAAAATTAGGGCTAGGATCCAACAATAACATTTACATACTAGAAAAGGGATGCCGTAATCTAACATGCAAATAAATTGAAGGTAAGTGAATGATGATTCACTAATTCTCCATCACAAAACTTAAACTATTAGTCCTAAGTGTTTTTGAGAACTCCTAGGTTCAGATGAGATTCATTGAAACTGTTCAATGGCATGTTTAAATCTCGATATGCCCCTCTTTTTTGTGACTGGGATGCCGAGGATCACAAAGCGGGTGTGAATTACCATGCAAATTCACATGGTGCCTTCATTGTAACGATCACCTATTCGATGTGCCGGTAAACCACACACGCTCCATCGAACTATGATAAACAATGAATCACCCTTTGCCACCTTCGCTTAGAACCAATTAGTGTGCCGGTAAACCACACACGCTCCACTAACTTCTTAGCAAGGTGCAAAGTGTAATTTCATGGGATTGCATCAATTCACTTTTCCTAAAGTAACTAGGATTGGGAAATTTTAAAAATATGTGTAGTTACTTTGTATTTCTTATTATACTTTTAATGAGATGATGAGGTTGCCCTATCCTACCCGTTCGGCTAACGACCCTCCACCAATCAAGCAAGCGGTGGGTGTGAGTGTACACCCATTAAGCGCCATTTTATAGGCTGCAACCTTATACCCACCTTATAGATCGACTTCGTGAATGAGGCCTACTAACGGTAAGACTAGCATTTAGTTATACATATATATATATATATATATATATATATATATATTATTCTAGTAATATCATATTAGTATAGGGTTGTATTTTAAAACTTTTAAAATCTAGGGTTTGAAATTTAAGTTGTCTAAATTAAAACTTTTAATCACAAATATAAATTTCAAAACTTGAGGGTAGGTTTTAAACATTTAAAACATGGAGGATCAAATAACAAATAATTCCAATTAACAATTAATATCCTAATTATCTATATTTGATTTTATTCAAGATAATTACCAAAATAATTAAAATAATTAATTAATTATCATATAAGGAAATTAAATATTTTATTAGTTGATAAATACCTTTAACTAGATCAAGATAATAGTCATATATATCAAAAAATCGGATTTAGATTGATCTATTATGATTAAGGTAAGTTTCCGTAAGATAATTATGAAAAAATCCCGAATCTGGCCATTCCTGACGCCTGGACTCGCCGAGTGCACAAGGGGACTCGCCGAGTCAGGCCTACTTGCCGAGTCAGTGACTCAGAAACCTAAAAATCGAATTTTGTAGGTTTGTTTCAGTTAATCAAGCAACAATTTAAAGAAAACCAAGCTAGGCTCTGATACCACTGATGGGTTTTAGTCATAAGAACTTTCCTATGTGCGCATGCAAAACCCTAATGCTTGGATCTAGGCTTTCTAATAAACATGATTTGAATCCAAGTCTTCTAATGACTAATTAGGTTAAATAACAACATTGAAACAGATCTAGAAACATACTTTTGAGTTCCTTGTTGATCTTGAGGTCTTGGAGCTTCTAGAGTCACAAATTTCACTCCTCTAATGGCTTACAAACACCAATAGCAAAGAAGATGATTTAGGAGAGAGGAGAAGGGAGGAATTTGGCCAGGGTTCTCTTACTTTAGAAGATGTACCGAATTCCCTATGCCATGGGGTCTATTTATACTTGTAGACTCCTTAAGGGTTACAACTTAAACCCTAATTGGATAACTTAGACTTAAGTTAATCCATATCCTTTCCTTGATAACCCTTTGGACGATTTTGGCTTATCATAGCCCTAGAAATCGTCCAATCCTATATCAATAAGGATTTACAGTTTAAAGTTTAACTATCAAACAATTGACAATTTATACCCCTTTATTTAATTAATCTCTTTAAGTCACCAAATTAATTCTAATTAATTCTATGACTTATGTTAATTATATTATTCATTATATTATTCTCATAATATATTAATAATATTTACTCTCTCTTAATAAATCATCCTATCAAGTTGCTATGGTGAAGGCAACCCAAAAGGACCATGCACAACTGGGTCAAATACTTGCCTAATATAGTTGCAGCCTTAGACACTATTCCAACATAAACATCCCATGCTGAACAAATGGTGAGTTCACTGCAATCTTCCCGAGCTCCACTTTAGAAAAACTGAGTACCTGAAACCAAAACTGAAACTGTAAGCACAAAGCTTAGTGAGCTCCCCCAAACTACCACATACCATACAATAACATATAAACCACATATTGGGCCTTGCCCAATGCATCGGATCGAAATCCGGAAACTGCATCGTACCGAATTCCGGAAACTGCATCGGACCAAAGTCCGGAAACTAACCAGAGCCTTGCCCTCTACATCGGACCGAAGTTCGGAAACTGCATCGGACCGAAGTCCGGAACTAACCAGGGCCTTGCCCTCTGTGTCGGACTGAAGTCCGAAAACTGCATCGGACCAAAGTCCGGAACTATCCAAGGCCTTGCCCTCTGCATCAGACCGATGTCCGGAAACTGACTGAACGTAGCATAGCATAATCATAACTACTAGCATAAACACATATACTGCATACTGCATCAGACCGAAGTCCGGAACACATTACACAAACACATGCTTGAATCACAAAGACATCAAGCACCCTGAACTACTACATCGGACCGAAGTCTGGAACTACTGTTAAACAAATGTGTCGGCATTGTGGCCGTAGACCCGTTCCTACTGAAAGGAAACTCACCTCACACTGCTAAAGTCCCACTGATAGAACCGTACCTGCTCGATGACAAATTCCCGATCTGTCAATATCAAAATAACACCCAATTAATAATTGGGTTCCAACACATATTCATAAATACATGCTAGGGATAAAAGACTACTTTACCCCCGCAACTTAGCTTGATTCAAGCCCAAGGCCCAAAAGTCTAATGATGGACCAAGGCCCAACTATGGCCCAATTTGGGGTAAAAGACTACTTTACCCCGCAACTTAGCTTGATTCAAGCCCAAGGCCCAAAAGTCTAATGATGGACCAAGGCCCAACTATGCAAATTGGGCCCAAACCTCTACATGGACTTCCTTTAAGGCCCAATTGTTCAGTCCAGTCCAACATGTCTCATTCTAAGGACCCAATATCATACAACCATCTAGGCCCAAACTATGGCCTAATTTTCCAAATTAGGCCCAATCCTTCATATGGGCCTTACCCTAAAGCCTAACTAATTACTCTAATCCATTTGATTATTCTTGGATGGTCCATTAATAACCAATTACCAAAGCCCAATCGAAAGGCCCAACTCAAGGCCCAAGTAAAACTAGAGTATCACATAAAATGGCGATTAGGGTTAACTGTTTCTTACTGAACCCATTAAGGACTTAATCCATTAAGCCCATCACTCTTCTAAATAAATCATATGGTGTGACTGGGCTTAACACACAATCCCATTTTAGAGGCCCAAAAGTGGGTCGCGATAGGTCCAAGCCCATAAATCCAATTTTAGGGTTTCCAGTCCCCATCTTAGCCTAATAGGCCCAATAGCTAGGTCCTTAAACCCATTAGGGTTTCCTAAGGTCAATTAGGGTCCACTCGACCCATTAGACACATGTTTGGGCTTTAATGTCAATTAGGGCTTCATTAGGCCGAATAGGGTTTCATTAAGCCCATTAAGGCTTCTTTGGTCCCATTAGGGTTTCTTAGCCCCTTTGACCAATCATCCAACGAGTTAAAATACCATCAAAGCACACCGCCACCCGACACGGCGGCCGATGGCGACAGGATGCGACAGCCACCACCTCACGGTGGTGGTTAGAGATTCTTTCTCATTATTTCATTTCCAATTACATTTTACAAGGCTAAAATCTCAAGATGACACATACACACTAAACAAAATAAGCAAACACAGGCGGCACATGGCAGCAGCCACCACCTCACAGTGGTGGTTGTGGTGGTGGTAGTGGCTGTTGTTGGTATTCCAACTAGACAAAACACACACACACATAAACTTCAGATTGTATCCAACACTCCAGCCACCCACCTGGTGGCTCAAGGCGGCAGTAACAACACCAAAACGACAGTAGCTGCGGTGGTTATGACGATAGCCACTACCGCAGTGGTTTTTCTTTGACCCCCGTCGAGCAAACATACACATTCACTCGTCAACAAGAGGTGGACACCGAATTACTCCCAACCTAGCCACTACGGTGTTAGGTGCCGATCGGAAACACCAAAAAAACGGTGATCTAAAACAATCGTCAGCCCCTATCGACATAAACTACTCCAAATCACAGAAAGAACGAAGAGAAAGGAGTAGATGGGTGGTTACGATCATTACCGAGAACTTTGTATCCATACACACGACTTGCACAGTGGCGAACATAGCTTGTTTCACCGGAGGAGGGTAGCGACAGCCTGCTGTTGGCATCCTTGTGCTTCTCTTCGTCGCTGGCAGCAGCTTCGCTGGTGATCTTGGGTGCAGTGGACTCCAACTTTAACGTCAAGGAGGCGGCGGTCAGACCCGACACCGATGTTGGCGACTAGGGGGTAGTTTCTTGTGGTGGCGACTGAGCATCAATTAGGGTTAGGGGTCCTGTTCCATTAAAATGAGAGGGAAGGAAGAGGCTCCGGGTATAAGTCCTGTATTATTGAAACTTTCACTCATTTACCCTTTTTAGTCCCTCCCCACAATATCTTCTACGCTTCAAATCTAATATTTACCCATTAGCCCCTGATATCATAAATTCCTTTCAAATCCAACCCATGAATTACCAAACAACCCCTAATATCTTAATTATGAAATATTCAACCCCTCCACCTCTTTTCCTTTTTAAATTAAATCCTAAATAATTACCACGGGGCCCTTAACTTCGTAAATATTTATAAACGGGGTCCAGAACTTACACTTTTAATCCCCGACTTCTAAAATTGCCAACTAACTCCTCGAAACCAACACCCTCCATATATAATTATTTATTTTAGAGCTACCATGCGTTCATTAATTAATTTATTTATCTAATAAATAAACAGGGTGTTACACAACTATGTAAACCAGTATAGTAATGGAAGTTAAATGTATGCGAGAGGAAGAAAACTGATTAACATACATAAATGTTATACGTCGGACGGCGAGTAAGGGGTTGAAGAAAAGCTTGTAGTGTTGTGCTCCTTTTAGGTTTTAGTTCAAAAATAGTTTCATAAACTTGAAAAATATGTCAATCGAAGACTTTATTTTTTGAAATAACATAAACATTTTGTACCCACCAAGGATCTTCTTGCAAGTTATAGAAAGATTAAACACCAATCAAAGGAAGGATGAAGAAATAACAACCTTTGTAGTTCTTTGGGTCGTCTTGGGAGGCTTGGAAGTTGATGAGGATGTGGAACCTTTGACACACCAACAATGACTCAACTTGATGTAGATACTAGTCCAAAACTCTTAAACCCTTAGGCTTTTAAGTTCATAACCAATATGAACTTAAAGAGTGCATGTGAAAGCAAGTAATCTCCAAGTATTCAAAGCAAAACTAGAGAGAATGAGAGAAGAATAACTTTCAGCCGCTTGCTACAAAGGAAGAGAATGAACAAAGAAGCCAAGTGCAAGCCCTCTTGTTTATATGTATAAAGTGAAGTTATTAACTATTAGTTTCTTCAATGTTAGAAAAACTTGTCTCCATGTCATAGTAGTGTCCATGCATGCTTCTAAATCATGATTTCTTTTCCTTCAAATAATCAAAAACCCATCACTAGCATGCTTGTAAGCATGCTCACGGTTTTGTATAAATAAAGAAGTTAAACATGGTAAATATTTATAAAATCCTTTATAAAATATAAACCTTAACCTTTTGGTAAAAGACAAAAATTCCTTTTGGTCCAAAATGTTATAAATGACTTAATAAATCATACTATATGATATATTATGTTACTTGTATTTCCTAGAAATAAATAATTACCAATTTAAATAAAGAGTTTTATTGAATATTTATTAATATCAATTTCTACTAAATAATCAAGTGTATCATGTTGTTGTTAGCGTGACCCATTAGTATCATATGTTATTTGACAATATCACTTTAATATGACTCTTAAGCATACTAGACCTTTCAATCTCCTACTTGCGCAAGACTCATATTAGACTGATATAGAAAGTGGTGAACGTCTAGCAACATTTCACTGCCCCTAAGACCATACGATTGTTTGTGCCATTCTATCAACGCCTAATTCCCAAAAATCTCAAAGCTACAATTGGTGTAGAAGGTAAGTTTATCAGTTATCCTTTTGCTACAGACATTATGTTGAACATGAGATTCGGATCGCGGTCAATCTTATTAGTTGTTTAACTTTTGTTAAGGTGCCTTAGATATCTAACTCTCAACACATAAGAGGAACAAATCTCATCTTGACTACATAATCCTCTTGCATAGTTCACACCATACCTGAAAAATGGCTTTTATAACTGCCCGTTTATGGAACAACATTTGACGATATCAAGCATAGTACTGCGTATACTTAAGTCTCACTATGTATCTCAGGTGTTAAGGATACAGAGATAGTACCTTTTAATCAAGTATTATTCACGATAGCGATGCATGAGATGATCTTGATGCGGGTCAGTTCATTACTTGTTCTCTGACAAGTACCTATGAAACTTGGTTACAACCACTTGCCTACTTTCATATATTGAGATTCAACCAATCCAATTCATATTAGTCTTACTTCATAATTGATCCCACAATTATAACCGACTATGAACCTTTATAATAATAACATTATTCATGGATTAAACATGTTAATATAGAAAACAACAAGTAATAATGTGATGACTATATCCGAATATATCATAACATTTTTTAATAGTTATTGTTATAATGTTCTAATATCCAAATACTAAATCAAAATCAAACAATCCTATTTATAAAATAATAAAGTCTTACAGCTGAATTGTGACCATTCCTACTTAGCTCAAAAGAATGACTTTATCAATGGATCTGTCAAAAAATTAATTTGTGTCAATTTTGTGAATACTATCATCTCCATACTTAACTTTACTTTTGGTATAGCAAAATATCTTGGAGAATATGATTGGTGTTCTTTGGTGACATAGAGTCTCTTAACTTGATTAAGTATACTCTCTAAGTTACAAATATTTCTATGTGATCCTTGAATGGCAGAAATCAACATAGTTTTTCAATCATCTCATTTATCCAATCATATTTCAATTCAACTTCTAAAGTAGTGTATTCTTATTTTGTAGTAGAATGTGTCATTATGTTTTGCTTTGACCTCATTACAATAAAAAATACCCATCATTCCATAACGAAGTCAAAATCCAATTACAAATCATAATTACTTACATTTATTTAGAAATTAACATCTTGTGTAGCTCTTTCCATAAAGATCCTTTCTAAACTGATTGTCTCATATACATTCTCTTAGTTCTTCTAAAGTACTCTTAGAATGCTCTCTCTTATTCATCCAGTGACTTAACCATGTATTCAATTAGTATCGTATGACATGCTTACAACATGATCAAATACCATGTCCTATGAATAATATGGCGTAAATGATGAATTCATTTTCCAAGCAAATAGAATATAAATCATTTCATCTAGTATAAGCCTATAAGCTATTTACTTTTGAGGCTAGCTCAAAATGATGCCATATGACAATGCCAAGAATTCTCCAAAAGAATCTTGTGTCTTGATCCCTTTCAAGATATTGCCAATATATGTATAATGACATGAAACTTTTAACGTTCAATTTATCTATCCCCTATAGATTTTACATTCCATGAATGTATCTTCTTTTTCCTAAGTCTTTCATTTTAGAAATGCTTTTCGATTCATGGTGAAAACGAACTTGCTAGTTAGAATTTGATTTCAAATGATTAAGTATGTATCATTCATATAAGATTAGGAATTTTACTATGCCCCCACTAGTTCTTAGTTAACACATATGTTCTATTCATTTTGATATAAAAACATACCTTGTCATTTTATATTGAAATGGTGATTGCATCATTGAGATGTTTACTTTATATCCACAAGTGGATCTTAAGTTCCACACATTTTGTTAGGATAATATGAATCAAGAAAACCTCCACGCTAATCTACATCGATATCTTCTAGTAGATGTCTATTAAGAAAAAGTGGTATTTCTTGAAATCTATTTACTATATCTCATATTAAGAATATGAAGTTATAGTAAATAATATCCTTTTTGACCTAATCATAGCTACTTATGAAAAAGGTTTGATCACAGTCAATGTCATGAGTATGATGAGGACCATAGTGAATGACATGAGTATAAGAAAATCCTTTTACTATAAGTCTTGCTATAAATGTGTATGGTTATCCATGTAATTTATTCTTTCTAGAAGAATCATTTACTCCTTCTATCCTTGCTATATGGATAAATTTTAATCATGTCCATACTTGATTCACATACATGGATTACATCTCATGCTCATGGCTCTAAGTCGTTTATTAGATTCAAAATCTGACATAGCATCTTGGTATTTGATGGATTTTTCAGAAACCATCAATAAAAATTTATCAATGAGAGATTCCACATTTCTCAAGATATAAATTATTTTACCATTAATGCGAATAATTTGTGTGTGTGAATAGCTATTATTCAAGTTTAACAATCCTTATTAAAACTAGTGCCAACTATTACTACATAAGGTTATGGTTCTTGAGATGCTTTAAGTTCCATGTACCTCTCACTTGCTTTGCCATAAGAAGCTTATTTTCTATTAAATTCGCTTTCACAAGAACAATAGGACTTATTCTTGGCGGGTTTGCATATAATAATCCAAGCCACATTTAGAGTATTATACAAATATGTATTTAGTCGATTTTGGATTTAGAAGCTTTAGTCCAACATCGTCTTCAAATCCATAAAACATTAAGTAAGATGAGGATGGAGCCCTTCCATACTAAATCTTATAAAGTGTTTAATCTACTTATTAGTTGGTATCTGTATTCAAGATACAATTAATAGTGATTGAAGTATTATCCCATAGAGATTAAAGAAGAATATTTGTACCGATTATAAAGTAAATCAAACCAAGTAAGATTTAATTCATCATTTATTATCATTAATCTCATATGTAACATCCCGACTCCTAGGTATAAAATTAAATTAATTTATATTCATTTTGACAGGGCAACTCGATGAGTTGGAGGCCCCAACTGGTCGAGTAGAAATTGAGATAGTCACGTGGGTTTTAGAGTCAACTCAAAGAGTGTGACAACCCGACATTTAGAGACAATATAACGTAACACCATTAAAATTTAGGTCAAAATTTCAGTTTCCAAAAATCCTATTTGGGTTAAATAAAGTGGTAGAAATCGTATCAAGGTTTTTGCACATATAAAGAACACTAAATCCGAGTTATAAGGAAGAAGTTATGACCAATCTAAGATATGCGACAAAAACCGCCAACGTTGATAGACGTAAAATGCAAAGTTTCAATACAATAATTTTTATCCATAGGTGTCTAAACGAAAGTCGTAGATTTCGTTAAACCGTGAGCATACTTAAAAAGAACACCCAAATCTGACTTCGTATGAAGAAGTTATGGTTTTTTTTCTAAGTTCCGAAGTGGCAGTAGACAGCTAAAAACTCGAAACAGTGATCGAGTGATTTGTCGCCGACACAACCTAAACGAAAATCGAAGATCTCGTCAATGGTAGCACAACGGTAAAAAGTCTGACAGAAATGGACATCGGATGAAGAAGTTATGGATTTTAAGCAAATTTTCCGTGTCCCAACCTATTAAAAATATATAATTAAAAATAAGGTCAAAACTAGCCGATGAAGGCTAAATGAAAGTTGTAGAGTACATTCTCACCTACACGTGCATATAAAGAACGTCAAAAACGGAGCTCGTATGCAAAAGTTACGGATTTTAGATGTTCGTGGCACACGCACCGAAACGATTTAAGTCCAGCATACTCGAATGCTAGGCTCTGGATTATCCATGTCGCCCCAATGCTTTGTCCGAGGATGCGGTAAGTAGTGACGCATGCAAACGCCCAGCTTAACTTCAGAGTACATCCAGCGTACGAGGTACGCCCCGCGTACTTCGGAGTACGCCTAGGGTACGAGGGAAAATTCAAACTCCTATAAATAACATGCGAGGGTTCCGAGCAAAGTTGCTCATTTCCTCTCCTTCTCTCACATTTTTTCCTTGTTTTGCATGACAACAATATCCGATAGTCCCGGTTTCATATCTAATCCCCGAAGAAGGTCCGAAGCCCGAGTTTCTGGAAAAACTCGTCACTTTCCTGTCGAGGTGCCGCCCGAGAAAATCTCGTTTTCTTCAAATCACGCACTTTCTTCGGTGAGTTCATACCCCTATAAACTACACTTTCAAATGTGTTATCAATGCTTTTTATACACTTTTAGGGGGGGGGGGGAATACAAGTAAACACATGGTTATTATCGTGTGTAACCTAAAGCTTCACTATATACTCTTTTTATCAAGTAAATCATATGTGATTCATAACTACTACATGGAAATTTTCGTATGCAAAATATATCACGATAACATCTTGTCTTTTGAAATTAAATATGTTGTTATATATATACAAATCAAACACTTAATTTGTACTTTGAGTATATGTGTTCCTTTATGTGACTACAAATGTTATACTTTACCTAACAAGTGAGCATTTCACTAGGGTTTACTATACAAACGAAACAAACTTTTGGAAAAACTATAATAGGTATAGTTTACGACAAAAATTTTTACATGTTAAAAACTCTTTATCAAACTGTCTTACATACTTTATGTTTCCTTTCAAACGCTATTAGAATCGTGTTTCAAACAAAGGTCTTCCTATACTTAAAACTATTCTTATCAAACAAACTGCTTTCAAATCGTTTTATAAACTGACATCAAGTCACCATTTCTTATTTATTAAACTTTTCAAAGGTTTTACAAAACTTCTTTTATATTTTTATATTGTCTAATGTATGCCTATATATGTATAGTTATATAAGTAATGTTTAAAGGACTTAGGACGGCTAGCTCGCTTTATTTTCTTTGCCTCGTTGGGATGTGGCTTTAGGGCATTGGTTATTCGTCCGAACGTCGTCTAAATATTAGTTATATATATATCATGTATACATATATAGACATAAAAGTTTCCATCAGTTGGTTTAGTACCTTTGAGTAGCAAAGGCATACTTTGGTTATACACATACAATACTAGTAACTATAATAGGTATAGTTAGGAGATACTACTTACCATTCCGAGTACAAGGAATCACACAAGAGTCAGTTTATTCATGAGTCTATACTAATACATTACATACTATATGAAGAGATACGATTACATACAATTACAAGGCATACAATTTCAAGACATACAATTACGAGAGATACGATTACATAAGATAGTGTACTAGATATTCATGAAATTTTACATACTACAAGTACTATATCAAGGAAATACTTTCATATACAAAAACAAAATGGACTTTAATATATAAATCTATTTAATACTAAGAATTATGAGACATTTCAGCTTCACATACATTCGAGTATGCAATTAAAGTCCTGTATTATATACCATAATATCTTGTTGGGAGAGCGTGATACTTGTGTATAGATCTATACGTGATTGACAATCCCGCACCTAAACTGTTAGCTACAGTTAGACCGGTAGGTATGGGGTGACAAACATCATAACATTCCAACGCCTGAAGAACGTTGTTACAGGCAGTCTGGGTCATTAGTATGGTTATAAAACTCACATGGAGTATTAAAAACACGTTGATTTACGGGGTTATCAAATACCTTAGCGATTTTATACGTACATAAATCTACTATTTTAGGCATGAAAAACACCATTGCATTTCATTTTTGGGACTTTTAAACTACCACCCACTTATGGGAAAATATTGGATTTCTAAAAGCAAACATTCAAAACAGTTGGGTCTTGGTAGAAGGCTACTTTTTATACTAGTAGAAAATATCAGATTTTCAAGGGTTTTCAAACGTTTACAATTACTTACAAACATGTTCATTGGTACAAACTTTCCTTCAAACATTTACATGTCTTTCTTTATAATTTTACAAATCAAAGTCACATAAATACTTATGAATTCACTAGCATTATTGCTGATACTCGCTTTCAAAATAACTTGTATTCTCAGGTCACAAATAGACAGGTATGACTACCATGTTATGTGAAGACTCGTCTTTTATTTTGAATATTCATTTTGTATTCTCAGGTCAAGACTCATCTTTTATTTTGAATATTAATTTTGTAGAATTATACTATGAAAGAACTCACATGTAATTAAAATTATACTATTAATGCAATGGATGATGTTGTTGCTTGTTTACTACTTTGCATTGTTGTGATACATTACATGACATCCTCCTCCCCAGAACGTTTCCAGCGTTCTTGGTTTTGGGGTGTGACAGATTGGTATCAGAGCATTGTTTATAGTGAATTGAGTATATCAACCCATAAAAGATATACAAACTATAAATACAATAGGAATTAAAATACTCTGATAAAGGGTCTATACTTTTAAATAATAAAATATTTAATTAAGTATACATGCCTGCATTCATACTAAAATCAGTGTCACTAGGACAGAACAAAAGTATTATGATTGTTGGGCAGCACAAGTAGACTTAGAGACATATAGTCAAAACTGGGATGATATAGTCTGATCAACTATATTCTCTGAGGGTTGACTAGCATGTGCCTAAGTGTGGTTGTGAGATTGCAACAAGTCAAAAAACTTATCCACAATACCACAATGAGAACAATGGAACATAAACCTAAAATACTATAGGAGTATTTTGTGTATTACTATAAACTACTTATGTGTTAGATTCTTATACCCCAATTATCGCATGGATAACATAGCTGGACCCCATCCCCACGGCAACCCGTACTTCTCGAACGAAGGCAATGCTGGATGGTTCAGAGAAGAACCAGAGAATGATCATCCAATCCCTTTTGAATGATCACCATGCGAAAGACCTTTCGGATGATGATAACTTCGAACACGAGGATGAGAACCTACCCCCGGTAGCTCCCAATTCAAATCCTAACCCTCGTCCAGCTCTTCATGGCCTGATGCCTCCTTGGGTAGAATGCTTGGAAACATGGAGCGAAGAGCAAGATCAACCTATGCCGTTTAAAGGAGACCGAAGCTGCTACAACTTAAGCGAAGGAAGCAGAGCAGACAGAGTTCTACCAATCCTGATCCTTAGAGTTTCCCGAAACGAAATTCAGGACAGGACGACTCTCCATTGTATCGAATAGGTTAAATGCCAATGAAAGAATGCATACCATCCGCACCAATCGTCTTTAAAACACTCGTGACAGATCTGAGAGAGACCATGAGACCCTGCTGCAAGCATTAGCTCAAACACAAGACGAAGTCATAGAAATACGAGTACGCCAGGGAGTGTACGAAAGACACCTGCTTGATAATGGAATTTCAATTGGCTGAACTGAGAGTTCACCAGAGGGATGACCGCCGCCAGTAAGAAATGCATTATTTTCCTTCCTTGTTTAAAGGAATCGTTTTCCTGTATATGTCCTATGTAGCATTTTTCTATGTAACTATGTTGTACTGTAAGTACCGTTAGTTAGGCCTTTATGCGGCCAAAACCTTTCTACTCTGGATATGATGTAAGACCTTCTTCAAGATCAATTTTCCCAACCTTATTATGTCAAGAATATCGATGTTGAAAGTCGGCTAACTTCGGTGTCACTCTTTGTTCAAATACTTTCATCATACTTTCGTTGGGATCTATCTAAAACCCACTCTAGTCAAGTTATTGAACTAGGGTAATTTAGCTTAGGGATCATTCCCAATTCTCTTTCAAAGGTTGGATCATGTTATTTACCAACCGATGGTACCCTGGTTTGAACGTCAAACGTCTTGAGACCGTTCTACAAACTTACTTTTACTCTGTACCAGGACTACATCATAGGGATGTTGGTCAAACCCCTGAGAACATACTTCTACTATTGACATGAACGATCGAAATACATCTAGGTTCAACCATAATATCTCACGAACTCCTTTTCTTTCATGTTATGGAATCATGTCGCCGAAGAAAATTAATCAACCCATCAGCCAAACACCAACTCTTCAGATTGATGCAGCTACCTTTCAAGCTGCAGTCTCCGCTGCCGTGACAGCTGTTCTGACTCACCTTAACGCTAACAACACAAATGTTAGCGAGATGGTTTTCAATAATTCCAATCCAAGTAACAACCAAGTACACCCACGAGTAACAAACTACCACGACACTCAAAACCTCAAACCAAAGAGCAATAAACAAAAATTCTGGGATAGAGTTAAAGGCAAATCACCTCGAGGGACAAACAAGAATCCATCACCGGTGGTAGCCTTCGCAGCCACGACATCTGCAACTCCTACCACCAACACTGCTAGTATACCAATTATCCCTAACCCAACCAGATAGTATACCGGAAATCTACCAAAGTGCAATTAGTGCAGCTTAGATCACCTAGGTAGTTGTCGTCTGTTGCACTGCTGTAACTGCAACAAGAACGGGCATACTACCCACTGCTGCAGGACTCAACTCCAACACATTACTTCAACCACCAATGTCGAAATTTCTCAGATATGCAATCTATGTGGTTTAATGGGACACTTCAAGAGGGCTGCCCATTAGAGAAGAATGATGGTGGAACAGGAGGAGTTTGACCTCAGAATGGAAAAAAGGCAACGAAGGACCCTACTATAATATGGGTTCACTTCCGATCGTCAGTATTAAGTATGCTTTTAAACATGTTTAAAAACTAGTGCAACTCGAGATGCCTTCAGTTAAGGGACCCACGTGCTGCGTATACTTGTCTTTTGTAGTATACCTTGTTCGCAACAGTATCCCTATAGTAAATATAAAGTACTATAACTCTGTTAAAAGATGCATTGGTTTTATCTGTAACGCCTTTGTGATCAAGTCTAATGTCTTTATTTCCATGTAAGTCCGATATTATCATACAACTTGAGTCCATTCGATCCTCACATACCAGTTCGTGCGTATACCTCATTCTCCGTAAACGTCTTTCTAGCAAAGCCGTCATTTCCGAACTCTGAAGTACTCAGGCGTAGAGTACCTCATGTTTTCTCTGTAGAAACCTCAGCAAGCCTCCCTGAAGTACCACTCGTATAGTATGTCATTTTCAAACCAAGGACCCTTACGGTTGATCTATCGCTGAAGAGTGTATACACGAGGATGGTATATAATCAAGGTTTTACAGGTTTAGAATTGATGATTCTGCTTTAACTTCTTTTCCTTGTTTGGATGTGAACTTAGAGAAGAATCATTTATCCGACAACCCTTTCAATCATAATTATATACAACTCGTACACTTGTGACTATGATTGATGAACCAGGTATGAGTTCTATTATGAACATCAGGACGGAGACTGCCCAAGACTACGAGTAATCGTGCTTCCTTGAGAATAAACTTAGAAGTACCTATCTTTTCTTCTTTAATTCATGAGTAATCATACTTTCTTTTATATCTTCACGACATCTAACCCACCCTAAGAATTTTGACGTCATAAACAGTATGAGCTGGTTAAGTCTATGTTGAACCGACATCATGTGCTATGATAGAGCAGCTCGTCCTAACCTCCCTAAACAACGAAACTCTAATTATTTGCTGCAACGAATCAAGTTCGAACCTTCTCATCATTTCGTTTATGCAAGCTCAGAAGTGCTTGCGAAACGTATGGCATACATTCCTTGCACACATCGTCGATACGAGCCAAGAAGTGAAAAACATTCAGAACCTTCCAGAAGTACGAACTCTTCCACCACAGTGCCAAGTCGAGTTTCAGAATCGACTTAGTTCCAAGGACTACCCCGGTATCCAAATCGCCTTATCGTCTAGCTCCAGCGGAGATGCATAGCCTTTCCAGTCAGCTTAACGAACTTTTCAAGAGGGGATTCATTAGGCCAAGCTTCTCACCATGGGAAGCATCGGCCTAGTTCATGAAAAGGAAAGACGGATCATTTCATCAATGACATCCTTATCTACTCCCAAAGTAAGGAGGAGGAGAGTCAACACCTCCAAGGAGTACTATATTCACAGACACGAGAACATGCAACACATCTGACCAGGAAGAGTGAAAGGTTCGTCGGAAGGCCATGCGAGGACCTGAATTCACTTAGGAACGCGAGGATCAAATGAAACTTCTATCCGTAGCGTAGTATCAATTCTGCTTAAAACTTAATTTCCGGACGAAATTCCCTCTAACAGGGGGATGATGTTACAACCCGACATTTAGAGACAATATAATGTAACACCAGTCAAATTTAGGTCAAAATTGAACTTTCCAAAAATCCTATTTGGGTTAAATAAAGTGGTAGGAATCGTATCATGGTTTTCGTACATATAAAGAACACTAAAATCCGAGTTATAACGAATAAGTTATGACCAATCTAAGATTCATGGCAAAAACCGGCAACGCTGATAGACATAAAACGCGAAGTTTCAATACAATAATTTTTAGCCTTCGGTGCCTAAACGAAAGTCGTAGATTTCGTTAAACCGTGAGCATAATTAAAAAGAACACCCAAATCTGACTTCATATGAAGAAGTTATGGTGTTTTTCTATGTTCCGAAGTGGCAGTAGACAACTAAAAACTCGAAACAGTGATCGAGTGATTTGTGGCCAACACAACCTAAACGAGAATCGAAGATCTCGTCAATGGTAGCACAACGGTAAAAAGTCTGACAGAAACGAACATCGGATGAAGAAGTTATGGATTTTAAACAAATTTTTCGTGTCCCGATCTATTAAAAATATATAATTAAAAATAAATTCAAAAATAGCCGACGAAGGCTAAATGAAAGTTGTAGGGTACATTCTTACCTATGCGTGCATATAACGAATGTCAAAAACGGAGCTCGTATGCGAAAGTTACGGATTTTACAAGTTCTTGGCACACACACCGAAACGATTTACTCCCAGCGTACCCTCCTACACCCAGCGTACTCGGATGCTAGGCTCCGGATTAACCACGTCGCCCCAATGCTTTGTCCGAGGATGCGGTAAGCAGTGACGCATGCGAACGCCCAGTGAAACTTCGGAGTACACCTAGCGTACGAGGGCAGACTCCAACTCCTATAAATAGCATGCGAGGGTTCCGAGCAAAGTTGCTCATTTCCTCTCCTTCTCTAACATTTTTACCTTGTTTTGCGTGCCAAAAATATCTGGTAGTCCCGGTTTCATATCTAAGCCCCGACGAAGGTCCGAAGCCCCGAGTTTCTCGAAAAACTTGTCACTTTCCTATCGAGCTGCCGCCCGAGAAAATCTCGTTTTCTTCAAATCACAGACTTTCTTGGTTGAGTTCATACCCCTATAAACTACACTTTCAAATGTGTTATCAATGCTTTTTATACACTTTTAAAGGGGGGGGGGGAATACAAGTAAACACACGGTTATTATCGTGTGTAACCTAAAGCTTCACTATATACTCTTTTTATCAAGTAAATCATATGTGATTCATAACTACTATATGGAAACTTTCGTACGCAAAATATATCACGATAACATCTTGTCTTTTGAAATTAAATATGTTGTTATATATATACGAATCAAACACTTTATTTATACTTTGAGTATATGTGTTCATTTATGTCACTACAAAAGTTATACTTTACCTAACAAGTGGGCATTTCACTAGGGTTTACTATACAAACGAAATAAACTTTTGGAAAAACTATAATAGGTATAGTTTACAACAAACATTTTTACATGTTAAACACTCTTTATCTGTCACACCCCAAAACCGGAACGGCGAAAACGTTCTGGGGGGGACGACGTCATGTCAAGTATCACAAAATATGCAATATATTAATCAAAGTACAACAACCATTGCATTATTAGTAATAGTTTTACATAGTTTACATTGCATAGAAACATCAAAGTAATACTAGTAATAATATAGGTGCAACTTGGTACAAAACTGTCTTCACCAAAAGCTCCTGGGATGTACCTGTCTATTGCTGACCTGAGAATACAAGTTATTTGAAAGCAAGTATCAGCATTTTTATAAATGCTGATGAGTTCAAAAGTATTTACTGTCATTTGTGTAAGTGATCATTTTATTCAAATAACTTTATAAAAGTAGTAGTTTAAAATCAACGGTGTATTAGAGTCCTTTCTAGAAAATCCTATATTTTCTAAATAAAAGCAGTCTTCTACCAAGACTCGATAGAGTTATGTTTTAAAGAGTAATTTTCCCTAAAATACTTGTTGGATTAATGTCTAAGTCCATAACTATAATTGGTAAGACTTGACCCGACCCGGCATGGTCCATTTGGGTTGCATGGCATCATGCACTTGGATAGACTAAATGAGAGAAATAAGACACTTATGGTTATTAATATATTATAAGTTCTATTATATTAATAATAAGAATAATGAGATTATTTAATTAGTATTGATCAAGAATTAATCTAGGATTAATTAAGTGATCAAAAGAAGACTAATTAAATATATGGGTTGATTGTGTAAATCATCCATACTTGTATAGTGGGCTAATGCTCCATGGATAATCAAGTTGGGCTAAAACCCATAGGATGGTTCATGGATGATCCATGGTGTATTTGAACCCATGGATCCAAGGAAATGGAAAGCCATGACAATTAAGAGTTTACCCTAATTGTAACACTATATAAAGATCACATTCTTGGGAAAACTCGGCCACTAGAGAGAGTAAGAAAGGACTAGCCGATTTTCATGAAGTGTAGAATTCTCTCAAGTCATTCCATTTGTATTTGGTGTTGTGTGAACCATTTGAGGTGTCACACTTGGGGCACTAGGCACTCAAGCTTCATGAAGACTTTCTACACCAAAGAGGTATGTATTCTATCTTGCTATAGTCATTGTTTTGTATGCTAGATTAGGATAATACCTTGGATGTTCTTATTTGCATGTATAATAGAGAAAACATAGATCCAAGGTATTTAGGGTTGCATGTACACTTAGGAGTGTTAGAATGCTCAAAACCAAACAGTGGTATCAGAGCCTAGGCTTGTTTTCTTGTTATACCTGCAATAGAAGCTGAAAAAACGAATTTGTTGCTGTTTGATCATCAGACTCGGCGAGTCCATCAGAGGACTCGGCGAGTCCATGCCTAAAATGTGATCAATTCGATCCAACTCGCCGAGTTGGTTCATGCACTCGATGAGTTGGACCCCCAGACAGCATATTTTCGAGTTTTTTGGCTAGAAATGGACTAGGAACATTACCCTAAGTTGTTTTTGAACTTATAAACTTGTTTTTTGATGTGGTAATGTTCATGCTAATCCATTTTCAAAGATAATTGTCAATAGATTCATGTTTTGTATTAGTTTAAGGTGTAGACTAATTACATGAAAAAGTTTGATTTGAATTATCTTGTACTTATGAGTTGCTTAGATTAATAGAAAAGTTCATTGAAATAGTTGTTTTCAATCCATTTTAATCTAAGAGTTGAGTATAAAATGTGTTTGTGTAACTTTTCCTCAAGCTACATGAAGAGTCACATTAAAGACTCATAAAATTCATAAAAGTTGGCAATGGTTACAAAATGAAGAGTCTTGTGTCATTGAATAATTTTTTATTACTCCATAACTTGTCCTCAAGTTATGGAAGTTCAAGAGTCACTTCATTAAAGAAAAATATGTAACCATAATTAAATCCATAAGTTATAAAATAAAGAAAAAGTTAGTTCTTTTATTAGTTTAAAGTCTTCCATAACTTGTCCTCAAGTTATGAAACTTGAAGAGTTTTTGGATTAAAACTACTTTAAACACACAAGTTATGGAATTAATTAGTTTTGAATAGTTTCAAAACTTGCCCTCAAGTTTTGGAATTTGAAAAGTTTTCCTTATGAATACTTTAATTCCAAGTTAGCCCTTAGAATTTTAAAAGTTAAAATTCAACCCTTATACTTTATAATATTATAAGTTAATAATATATATATGTATAAGAGTAAAGTCAGTCTTACCGCTAGTACGCCTCATTCACGAAGCCGGTCTATAAGGTGGGTATAAGGTTGTTGCCTATAAAATGGCAACTTAATGGGTGTCCTCTCTCACCCACCGCTTGCTTGACTGGTGGAGGGTCGTTAGCCGAACGGGTTTGACAGGACTAGAATTCTCCCTTCATTAAAAGTATTAATGATAATACTAAGTAACTAAACTCTTAATAATACCCAATCTTAGTTACTTAGGAAAAATGTGAATAAGGTGCTAATCCATGAAATTACACTTTGCACTTTGTTTAAGTCGGTTAGTGGAGCGTGTGTGGTTAACTGGCACACTAACGCGTATTTAACAAGGTAGGCAAAGGGTAACTTAATGTTTATCATAGTATCGATGGATCGTGTGTGGTTAACCGGCACATCGATTAAGGGGTAAGCACTTAAGGGTACCAAGTAATTTGCATGGTTACTTCACACCTTGTTTTGTGATCCTCGGCATCCCAGTCACAAAACCTGAAGGGCACACTCGAGATTGAAACATGCCTTTGAAAAGTTCAATGAATCTCAAAGATCTAGGAGTGTCAAAACCAATTAAAACCTAATAATACATTTCGTTTATCTTGGTGGAAATTGGTGAATCGTCATTCACCTACCTTCAAATATTTTATAGCTTGGATTACGGCATACCTCTTCTAAGTTGTAAAATAGTTTGTTGGGTCCTAGCCTTAATATTTCATATTGGGTGTCATATTAAGGACTTTAAATCAACTATCTTGAATATCTCCCAAAAGTTGTTTGGTTTAGGCACCTATGATCTTGCCAAATCTTTTGAAACAAGGTTTCCTAAATGAAGATGATGTCCTTTGGAAATCATACTTCTTTCACCTCCTCCAATTATTCTCCCTAATCCACAAGTTCTTGTAAAGTTTAAGGCCACTCAAGCCCTATTGGCAAGGCAAGGTCTAGGTGTGAACACATCTTGGAGATGTAGTCACATATTGACAAGCCGGGAGAGTTGGGTGTCAAAGTCTTGAGAAAGTTGGTGGTTCAATCACTTTCTAAGTCACATAGTGAGTTCCTTTGGGACACCTATGAAACTGACTATGACAAGACCCTTAATGATCTTATCTATTTGTTAAGATCAACTTCCTTAAAACTTGATGGACATTGACAATAGTGACACAGGAAATCCAGAAAAGCATTCTCTTCCCAATGGAAAGGGATCGGCCATAGTCAACTCGGTTGACCAAATGGTAAAGAGAAAAGCTAAGTCTGTGATAGTCTCGTGTACCATTATCAAAGGGTCCATATGTTTATATTGCCAAAGGAAGGGGCATTGGTTGCGAAGCTGCCAAATTTACCTAAGGATGTTAAAGTCAATGAGTTTGACTCTACTTCAGGTAAAGTCCACTA
This sequence comes from Lactuca sativa, assembly GCF_002870075.4. Lineage (NCBI taxonomy): Eukaryota > Viridiplantae > Streptophyta > Magnoliopsida > Asterales > Asteraceae > Lactuca > Lactuca sativa. The sequence continues at coordinate 83,321,462 of NC_056624.2, forward strand.
TCTAACTCTGGTAAGTTTTTATTCTGAGATTCTTGATACATGATGTGACTGGGTCACATGGTGATGTTTTAAGAATCAAAGAAAAGTGAAGAAACTTAAAGAAAGAATATGCTGAATCTGATCGCATAGATGGATTTCTATCGCATAGTTTGAAAAATCGGATTCTTGAGCTACTTCTTAGGAGTTATGAGATATTGCTTAGGAATAGATACCAACAAGTTTTCATATGGATTGTAAGGATAAGTTTTTCCGCAAAGTTTTAAAATAAAAGGAAAAATTTTTGATTTTATTTATTTTAAAATATCCTTACAATGGTATTTGAGGAAAAATTGTTGCTTATATGATTCCATTAATAGCAAGAGTGGAAATATGAAATTGATTCTTTCATTTGCGGTGATGTCAAAATTTACCAAATAAGGAAAGATTCTCATCACCCAAGTTTCAATTGGACCGGAACTTGGAATCATGCAAGGTGTATAGCATGATGAATGACAACTTTCAAGTATTGGAAAATTAAGACTAATTACTTGTTCACATGGATGTGTGAGTCATGTAAAGGACTAAGGGATCGAGTACATAGTCTTGTGCACTGATTAAGTCCACCACAAAAGATTGATAAGACTATTCGTCATGATTTACTTAAGTTCAGTAATATGATTATACTTACAAGCTTAAGTGTAACTCTGAGACATTGGAAAAGGTTTCAATGTATGGCAGAGCGAATAAGAAGAATCAAATTAGGCAGAAGGATAAAAGTTTCTCAAATCTGAAAAGATGGGAGAGTACTTTAGTATCAGTTTTTATGATCATCTTAATGATTTAGAGTCCTAATCACAATTCATCCTCTAAGTGCATTCTGATAGCTCAGAAGAGGAGCTATGAATTGGTGAAGTGGCTAAATCAAGAAGATGAGTCATACTTCGTTCCAATACAAGTCTTAGAGTCATACTCCAAGATTGTAACTTGAATGACATGTCTTAAAGAAGGTTTAAAACACTTGTGAAATGTAAGAGTAAAAGTTTTCTACTCTTGTACATTTGAAATTGGTAAGTTGTGATGTTTTGGATAAAACAAAGACCAACTAAGGCCAATTGTGTGAAGCGTTTGTCTTGATTAGAATCCACACTATCTCTTGAATAACTGACATGAAAGTCTTATATGTCAAGAGGACATTGGGAGTCTTAAAGGTCTTGAAAGTCTCAAGAACTAGTCAAGAATAAAACCTTAAGTTCTTCTCTAGCACACGACTTGAGGTTTATAACCTATCATTCTGACTTATTCTATGCCTATTCCAGTTAAAGTTGGCTTTGCATATGAGTTCTTAGAGTTCTCAATTGGTTGCACAACAACTTAGAAGCAATGGAAGGCCCTTGAACTGCCAGGTGGCAAGAAATTAAGATTGAGTACAATCCATATGGGTTTGGATTTGTCATTATCTTTGTCTTGTGATTATGATTTTGACAAATTCATATGGGTAGGAACTCATACACCATTAAATCTAAGTGTCATAAGGTTTCTCTCCGATTCATGAAAATGATGGTGAGGAAACACTTTCACTAAGTAGATTTTAGCTAGATAGCAATTGTGATATTTGCATTCTAAAAGTCGTTAGTGGATCGTGTGTGGTTTACCGGCACACTAACCTGGACTTGTGAGAAGTGGCAAAAAGGTCTAACCATTCTGATTACGGCATCCCTCTTCATAATTGTTTAGACACACAAGTGTGCTATCTAAGGGAAGGTGTATGCTTTTGATAAAGTTTTATCAAAACAATCTAGTATCAGAAATCTCAACTCTGGTAAGAAAGTCAGCTGATTTCTGAGTACATGTCAAAGCTAGTGGGATCATAAGTTTTATGCGAATAATCATCATGTTAGTGGGAGCATGGTAATTATGATAAAGGTTGCAAGTTAGCAATGTTAATTATAGAAAACAAAAGGTTTCAATTGGGAAAAAAGTTGTTTTGCTATAATTAAGGGAGAAGAAGTTACACTTCATCTCAAATCTATAAGCTTAGATTGTGAGGTTTTAATCATTTAGTCAAGGATATATATGAATTTCATGTTGGAATGGCTCAACATAAGGAAATTCTATATACGGGTCCATTATTTGCGTTCTAAAATCCGATTATGATTACGGCATCCCTTTTCATAATCTGAATTATGAGAACTTGGCAAATAGAAATGGAAATGTTATAGCAAAAGACTAGTTTAGTCTTTATGTGAGACATCATCAATCGTGTCCCATATGCTTCGGATATAGGATTGATTACATGTGCTATAATCATCCGTTCTAAAATTTTCCAAATGCCTGGGGCATTAAGAAGGGAAAAGGTTTAGAACTGGATATGACTAAAAGGATTAAACAATTGTCGAGGACAATCTAAGGTTTACCAAAGATTTGTTACTCAAGGACAATTGGAAGTATAGTGATAATTCTGGACGGACCATATTGACATAATCTGTAAGGAGGCAACTCTTGTTCAGAAGTGATAGTCAAAATGGAATCTGGAAATGTTTCAAAGTTAGAATTTTTCAATCTGTGTAGGATTAAGGAAACTTAATGCAAGAAGGATATTTCCAAGGAATTGATCTCCTTTGGAATACTCTGTAATGATTGTTGCCAAATCTTTGTGAGTTTGTGCATAATCGTTACAAGAGGATCAATGCATATAAGTTTAGAATCTAACAGATTTCAGTAAATGGCATGAATTTGGAATTCTTGCATTTGCAGTAAGGATTTGGGAGTGTGAAAAGAGAATCATTGAAGTTATGTTCAATTGATCTAGTTCACAAAGTAAAGATCATAGACAAACATAGTATGCATACTTGGTGTATGGCATGACTAGTGTTTAGAAAACATAGTGTACATGCTTGGAGCATGGGACAACTATTGTTTTAAATTCAAGAATAAAGTTGATAGTTGAAACAGTATACAATGAATAATGTGTAATCAAATGGTGATAAATAAAAGGTGTTTTATTTATGTTCAAATGGTTGATACCATATTGGATTCAATTATTATTGTGTTTCATTTTGCATGTTTTGAATTCCCGAATAAACTGGGTTATTCTTCCGGAATGACTAAGTTATTCAAATCATCCACAGTCGGTCATATGTTGGAAGTAGATATGAATTAAGACTTTCATGAGTTGGCTTGTAGAGGTCTAAGGTGTTGGACAAAGGGCTACAACACTCATGAGTGCTCATAAGTTCTGAGTATTGGATTCAACCCGCGCTCATTGGAATCACTTCATGGATTTTATCACGAGTGATCATGAGACGATAATATCTTATATTCTTCAAACCTAGAGATATGAGTTGTTACTATGAGTTGATAGTACATTGATTGCACGAAAACGCATTTGGTAACTCGGTGCTATAAAACGTGCCTTTGTGTATGATTCAACAAGTAGTAGAACAAGCCATATGAGTCGAAGTTTATCTGTGCCTTTTACCTTCGGGATAAAAGCGATATCTGTGGGCCCCTCGATGATTTGATGATGACAAATGGAAGTGCTCGGCCGGGCCAGGACTGATTTGATTTGTTCAATTAGTCAGTCGTCATAAATCGGAAATCGGGAAACAACAAATGGACAGAGAGAATGATTATAATCCATGTCTCAGTCCATATGATATCTAGAATGGAGGAATATATGATCCCTTATCTAATGGACAAGTCATTGACAAAGGTCAGAGTTCATCGACAAGGTCAGAGTTTGACAGAAGCTTTTGAGAGCTACGATTGCCAGTTGGTTCCTGAAGTCATACGCAATAATAGTTTTAGACTTATCCAAGTGGGAGACTGTTGGATTAATGTCTAAGTCCATAACTATAATTGGTAAGACTTGACCCAACCCGGCATGGTCCATTTGGGTTGCATGGCATCATGCACTTGGATAGACTAAATGAGAGAAATAAGACACTTTTGGTTATTAATATATTATAAGTTCTAGTATATTAATAATAAGAATAATGAGATTATTTAATTAGTATTGATCAAGAATTAATCTAGGATTAATTAAGTGATCAAAAGAAGACTATTTAAATATATGGGTTGATTGTGTAAATCATCCATACTTGTATAGTGGGCTAATGCTCCATGGATAATCAAGTTGGGCTAAAACCCATAGGATGGTTCATGGATGCTCCATGGTGTATTTGAACCCATGGATCCAAGGAAATGGAAAGCCATGACAATTAAGAGTTTACCCTAACTGTAACACTATATAAAGATCACATTCTTGGGAAAAATCGGCCACTAGAGAGAGTAAGAAAGGGCTAGCCGATTTTCATGAAGTGTAGAATTCTCTCAAGTCATTCCATTTGTATTTGGTGTTGTGTGAAACATTTTGAGGTGTCACACTTGGGGCACTAGGCACTCAAGCTTCATGAAGACTTTCTACACCAAAGAGGTATGTATTCTATCTTGCTATAGTCATTGTTTTGTATGCTAGATTAGGATAATACCTTGGATGTTCTTATTTGCATGTATAATAGAGAAAACATAGATCCAAGGTATTTAGGGTTGCATGTACACTTAGGAGTGTTAGAATGCTCAAAACCCAACAATACTATCATTACCAAAATACGGTATTTGATTTTAAAGTAAGTAGGAGAATAAACAATAGGGAAAATAACATATGCCTCAGCAGAAAAATACTGCTGACTAAGGCAAAAGAAATCATAGATTCCAAGAGAGTATCGAATGAACGACATGCCTGGCTCAGTCTAACAAAAGGAGACACAGACCCGAGACGGTATCAAATGTACGATATGGCTAGCAAGGTCTAAAACAAAGAAACACAGACCCCAGACAGTATCAAATGAAAGACACAGCTAGCAAGGTCTAAAATAGAGAGTAATTCTAAGAGTGTGTTTCCAGCATACAGTGTTAATTATCGTTACCTTAAGGCCATGAATTATAAGGTAAACATGGAGATACTCGTAACCATACTGATCAACACTAGAGTACTTGACGCACTGCAAGCGTCAGTGTAAATATGACATTTGTCACCCCTTGGCTTGGTAGGCCATGGACTGTAGCTAGCAGTCAGGGTGCAGGGGTGTCAGTCCCGTATAGATCTATACACACGATGCCCGCTCTCCCTACGGGAGACTCTGGTTACCAACTCGACGACGGGGAGATCCGTGTCTTGAAGATGCATCTCGTAAAGTGAATTCTGATGTAAGTGTTGGCCTAATGATAGAGACTCACAACTGAACTGACTCCTTTGGAATTCACATACTAGAAGGAGTGAAAAGAGCTTCCTAACTATTCCTATAATAGTTACTAGTGTCCCTGATCTATGAGTGATGAGTAGGAGGATGCTCTTGCTACCCAAGGGAAATAAACTGGCCGATGTAAACCTATATGTCTATACATGAATACATAATATATAATTAATGATTAAACGACCTTCGGACGGATATCCGATCCCACCAGACCACATCCAAACGAGGAAATGGAAATAGGGCGAACTACTTCCTAAGTCCTTTAAACATTATTTATATAACTATAAAAGCACAGGCATACATTTAACTAAATATAAACATTTAAAAAAGTAGAAGTGTTTAACGAAGTAGTAGTATTTAACTAAGTAGAAGTGTTTAACGAAGTAGTAGTATTTAACTAAGTAGAAGCGTTTAACGAAGTAGAAGCGTTAACAAGTAGAAGCGATTCACGAAGTAGAAGCGTTAACAAGTAGAAGCGTTTCACAAAGTAGAAGCGTTAACAAGTAGAAGCGTTTCACGAAGTAGAAGCATTTCACAAAGTAGAAGCATAACGAAGCAGTAGTATCTAACGAAGTAGGAGTATAACAACATGGGAGAAAACTTTGATGAAAACTTTGGAAAACCATTACACTTAAGAAAATCATGACTTGGTATTCTTTTGTAAAATAAGTTTGAAAACCTTTAGAAACCCTTGAAAATCTTTCATAAACAAGTTTTGATTGTAACGTTGATAAAACAATATAAGTAAAGAAAACCTTTGTTTATAATACTGCTGTAACTGAATTTGAAGTAAAACATATAGCGTGAGAGACAATTTGAGAAAAGATTTGAACAAGTAAAGACGTTTTGGAAAACCATTTATAGTATCATACTTGGTCAAACAGTTGACAGTGTAATAAATCCTTGTGCATGCAGGTTATCAATCACATGTGATTGATATGATAACTGGCATGTTTTAACTTGTATTCCCCCCCCCCAAAAAAAAAGCATGTAAAAACATTTAAAAGGTTAATTTAGCAGTATGAACTCACCTGTTCTAAGTGGATCGAACGAAAGTGCTGGTTGGGTGCTCGGTGTTAAGTAAAGACTTGAACATGCTTAGTGACCTATTAACATATGATGACATATGTTTACATACAATTAGTAAATATAATACTAATTAAACACATATACGCATCCTAAATTGCGGAAAACACTTTGGTCAAGTGCTAGGAGTGTCCCGGGGAACATCTAAGGGAGTGTATGGCCCAATTAGGGAGTTTACGGCCATAAACTCATGGGTGGTGTGTTCTTTGATGCTTCAAGGTCTTATCTCACTCGTGGAATTAGGCTAGGTTCAATTCTAGGGCATAAGAACTGGTTTAAGCTCCAAATGGACCATTTTAGGGAGTTTACGGTCCAATGGCCACTCCTTGAGGAGTTTACAGTCGTAAACACATGAGTTTATGGTCGCAAACTCATGTTTGCCCATTTCTTTTGTTGTTTGGTGGTTCTAACTCATGCATGTAAGGTTCTAGTCACTTATATGAGCATAGGAAGGTGTTAAAGGCACTTAAACACCTTGGAAAAGTGTTTACGGTCAAAGAGTTGTTCTTGGGGAGTTTACTACCTTAAACACATGAGTTTACAGCAGTAAACTCATTTTAGTCCATGAATCACGTTTTTGGTGCATCAAATGAAGGATTACAAGGCTCTAGGCACTCGTGGAAGCTTTTGGAGGTGATTGAGGGGTAGTTTAACACCTTAAAAGGTGTTTATGGTCCAAGAATATGGCTTTACGGTCTAAGGATGTTCTTAGACCGTAAACTCATTTTTAATCCCCATTTGTCCCGATTTTGGTGTTCTAAGTCCTTTCGTGTAAGCCTCTAAGTCATTGCTAAGCATTAGAAGTGTTTGGGAGGGTTTTTGGGCATCAAAAACCCACTTCCAAGGGGTTTACGGTTTTGAGATGCTCCCAAGACCGTAAACTCATGTTCTTGGGGTTTTTGGATGATTAAGCAACGAATTTGCAAGCTAGATAAGATAAACAACGAGCTAGCAAGGTTAACTTACCGATTTGAAGCTCGAAGGGGCGATTTTTGACCAAAACCCGTTTTGTAGAGAGAGAAAGTAGAGAGAGAGAGAGAGAGAGTCTAAGGTGGGAAAAAGGTGGGAATGAAACCCACTCCACCCTTATATAGGGTGGAGTTTATTGCCTGGCTGGGGTTCACCTGACACCAACCGCGAACGGGGTTTTTCACAACTATTATTAATCACAGCAAATTTTAAAATTATACTGTCTTAATTTTGGTTCGCTTGACGACTATTATTTAAAATATTCTAACGGGTTTAAATCCGGTCAAAAATATTTTCGGGATAAATTTGGCTAATTTTTGACGTAATTAATTTCGACCTTAAAACTAACGGAAATTTTTGGGTTGTCACATCATCCCCCCGTTAGAGGGAATTTCGTCCCGAAATTCAGGTTTAGGCAAGGAACTAGGTGTGAATGACCGAGTAATGAGATGAAGGTACTTCCTATTAGGCTGGTCCTCGCACTCCAAAGTGAACTATGGCCTTTGCTTGGCGTTCTAATCAAAACTTCACTTAGAGGATGCGGATTCCGTCTCGTGCCGTTAAGGATTCCTACTAGTTCGTCTACGAAGTTAGGGTTCCCAATGGTTTCTATCAAGATGAGTGGGATACAAAGAGTGACATCGGGCCAATGCTTATCAAGTCTAAGAAGTGGATGGATCTGGGGTGAAACTTGTGGAATTTCCGAAAGTAGTAGTGGTCTGACGAGGGTTGGACCAATCTCTGTATAGAATCTCGGATGGTCCTAAGCTCTCGGAAACGTAGAGCTTTTCAGTACTTAGAACATAGAGTACTTCTATGGCCACATCGTCACTGGCGTGATCGCCATTCTGAAGTTCCAACCGTTCTCTCTCATACTGAAAGTGTAGTCCTTCAGGTTGGTCCTTAGAAAGCTCGGGTTGTCCTTGGATTCGTGTTTCTTGTCAATTGGCTTTCAGAGGTTTTCTAGATCATCGGATGGATTGCATGTCTACGGGTATCTGTTTGCTGAAGGGTGGCTACCTGCACTTCTGATTCTTGAGATATTTCTAACAGAAACCCTCAGGGTCGGGGAGATAGGGTTTCACCAGACGAGTGCTTAGAAAGTTTTTAAACTTTACATTATCATCTAGTTAGCGCTTTCACAATATGATCCTTAACAGGAAAGGATCATGCTCTTACTTGCCTTGCTGTTTCATGGATAGCAGGCTCTGCTCAGAGCTAACTCAATCCTTAGAGATTTACTGAAGTGTTGGAATACCTCAGGAGGTGGTTCTACTATTTCTACGCGAGATAGTGTCACACCCCGAAACCGATGGCGGAAACGTTCCGGGGCGGAGGACTTCATGAAGTATCGCAACCAATGTACATAGTAAGCATAGTAAACACAAAACATTACACTACATAGATTCATTACATTTGTTTGAAAGTAAAGTAATACAAGTTTTGTAGTTACATAAGTTTAAACTAAAGAAAGACGTGACTTCCATACGCTCTGTCTTCTGCAAAAGAACGTTGAATACCTATCTAAGGAGAACCTGAGAATACAAGCAGTTTAAAAATCAGCATAAAGCTGGTTTTTTTTGTGAAAATGAACAAGATTCCTTTTGTTTTTTGAAAAAGTGGTTATCCAAGAAAATCCCATGTTTTCTTAAAAGTAATGTTTAGTTTTCCATTATGTTACGCAATTCTGGTTATGAATAACTGTTACCCCAGGAAAATCCTATATTTTCCTAAAAGTTGGTTACCAATCCGAAATGTAATGTAAAAGATGTATACTGAAAAAATAACCTGATTATCCTTGTGAAGTGTATGTTAGTTTTAACACGTATATAAAACTATCAACATAGTAAACTAATTTCAAAGGTTATTAATTTACTATATTCATTATTACTAACAAGTAAATCTCTGTTATCAAAATTGCGAGTTCTATAACCATACTAAAGACTAGATATGGCAAAGGAAGGCCAGTATCATTTATGACTTTCGTCACCCTTGAACCTTTCGGTTCAGCTATAGCTAGCAGCCAGGTGCGGGGTAGTCAGCCCCGTATAGATCTATACACTCAAGTCACGCTCCCTCACAAAGAGATTCTGGTTACAGAGGCGGTCCTCCACTCGTGTATCTCTGTGGAGTGTTCTCCGACGACGTGTCTCCAATTTATAGGAATAACAAATCTACAAGTAATAATGAGGGAAATGCTGTTTAAATTCTATTTTCAAAGACAATCCCCCACTCGCGTATCTCTGTGGAGTGTTACCAAGGACAAAACAATTGTACTAATCTAATGCTTTTAAAATAAAGATATGGAACAATTCATTTGTGAAATATATATATAATATAACATTATATAATAATATGTGAAATCGGTTTGTAAACAGATTCTGCAAATCAAACAGTTGGTTAAAACGGTTTCAATTGTTAAAAGCAAGGGAAATATGAAATAATTCAATTGAAATAATTAGTTGAAGCACAAGATATTCTTGTACTTTTGCTTGTATTCCCCCCCTCCTGAAAGCATTGAAAAACATTGAAAAGGGTAGGGGTATGAACTCACCGGACGAGGATTATGTCGGTTTGGATGCTAAACGTCGGTTCGGGGTTTGAAAACGTGCGAGGTTCCTATGTAATATGAAATGATACACAAATGTATCTAATTAGACTTTAAATCACTAATTAGATATGCTTATACGCTACAAGACGAGAAAACACTTTAATTCAAGTGTTAGGAGTGGTCCGGGTAGTATCTAAGGGTGTGTAGGGCCTTGATAAGGAGTTTACTCTTCAAGAGTAAGTCCTTAGGGGAGTTTACGGTCCTATGACCATATTCCCATGAGTTTAAGGCCGTAAACTCATGGGTGGTGTGTTCTTGGATGCTAAATGGTCTTATAATACACAAGGGAAAGTTCTAGGGTTGATTCCATGGCTTAGGAAGTGATCGGGACTTGAAATGGCCTTGGAAAAGGAGTTTACGGTTAATGAAGATGTTCTTGGGGAGTTTACTACCTTAAACACATGATTTTACTACCTTAAACTCATGTTTGCCCATGAATCATGCGTTTTTGTGGTTGTAGGTTAAGCATACAAGGTTGTAGGTTCAATTCCAAGCCATACAAGGTGTTAAAGGAAATTTAACACCCATTTGAAGAGTTTATGGTCTAAGGAGATGAGTTTGCGGTCTAAGAATGTTCTTGGACCATAAACGCAAGTTTGATCCATTTACATATGTTTTGGTGCATCACATGAAGGATTTTAAGGTTCTACTCTCTCATGGAAGCATTTGGAGGTGTTTAGGGGCATTTTGACACTTTAAAAGGAGTTTATGGTCCATAAATGTGGGTTTACAGTCCAAGCATGTTCTTGGACCGTAAAATCATGTCCAATACTTAAATGGCACGAATTTGGGGTCCTAAGCTTATGCATGCAAGTTTCTAAGCCATTTCTAAGCACTAGAAGGGGTTTGGAGGGGTTTTGGTGCTTCAAAACCCTCTCAAGGGGTGTTCACAGTTTTGGGAGGCTCCCTAGACTGTAAACACTTGTTCTTGGGTGTTTTTGGGAGTTTCAAACATGAATTTGCATGCCAATCAAGTTAAACAACAAGCTAGGATGGAGTACTTACCAAATTGAGGCTTGAAATGGGGTTTTTGGATCAATTTCGAATTCTAGAGAGAGAGTAGTGAGAGAAAGTGTTTAGAGAGAGAGAAAAAGCTTAAAAATGATGTCACTCAATCCCTTATATAGGGGTTGAGTTTATGGCCCGGTGGAATTCTACCCGATACTGCCGTTAAACGGTGCTTTTGGTCGTACCCGATAAATTGTTGTAATCACGACTTAGATGAAACTAATAATTTTCCAAATAAATATGGAAAATATTTTTAATGTTTATAACACATCCCAACACTTATGAAATTGAATTAAAAGTCACGATTAAATTAATTTAATTTTAAGGTTAACGGGAATATTTGAATATGAACGATTTTATTTAACGGGAACGGTTTATAGTAACGGAATAAATTACGAGTTATCACATTATCCCCCCGTTAGAGGGAGTTTCGTCTCGAAATTCAAGAATTTAGTTACAAGTTATGGAAAGAGATTCGAATATTTCTGCTGCATCGGGTCTTCGCGCTCCCAAGTGAATTCAGGTTCTCGCTTGGAATTCCAGCGAACCTACACTTTCAGGACTCTGCTTAGTTTCGTACGTTTGATCTCTTGGTCTATGATCTTGATTTGTTCAAGAGGGATTACTAGGGTTTCATCGGACAGGCACTTCTAATGATTCGGGACGTGGAAGACAGGATGGATGTTTCTAAGTTCTGAAGATACTCGGAGTTTGAAGGCTACGGGGTCGATTCCTAACGAGGATCTCGAAGGGTCCAATGTACCTCGAGTTAAGTTTTCCGTGCTTTCCAAAGTGTATCATGACTTTCCAGGGCGAGACCATTAACAGGAAACGATCTCCAGCCTGGAATTCTAGAGGTTTTCGTTGTATATCGGCGAAACTCTTATGTCGTTCTCAGGAAGCTTTCAATCATTCTCGGATCTAGATGATCTTCTTGATGATTTCGCAGATGATTTCAAGACCAGTGAGGGTATTACCGGGGGATCGACTGTTGGCTAACTACGTGTCTCGTACCTCAACCTAATACGATGGAATCAGTACTTTTGACCGTAGAGGGTTTCGAACGATGCAGTCTTGATACTGGTGCGATAACTGTTGTTATACGAGGGCTCGATCAAAGGTAAATGGGTGTCCCAAGACGTTCTGCAATTGATGACACATGCTCCAAGCATGTCTTCCATGATCTGAATAACTCTATCACTCTGTCTAAGTGTCTAAGGATGATAAGTTGTATTCATATCTAGCTTGGTTTTGAGAGTTTTCGGAAGAAATCTGTCTAAACCTTGAGGTAAACCTGCTATCTCAACCAGAGATAGTGGACGCAGGTATACCATGCAGTCGGAGAACTTCTTGGATGTGGGTTCGTGTAAGTCTTTCCATCTTCAATGATTTTCTGATCGAAAGGAAATGAACGGATTTTTATCGACGGATCGACAATTTCCCCAAATGGTATCGTACCCACTAGGGAAACTGGGTAACATGAAGATGAAATCTATGATAGTCATCTCCTATTTCCATTCGGGTATTTAGGCTGTTGGAATAGTCCCGAGGGTTTCTGACTAGGCTTCTCAGGTCTAAGCGAGTAAGCGGGGTTAGATGGTCATTGTTAATGTCTTAGTCTTGCTGTCTGAGTTTTCCTTTCGACTAAGGGCACCTCATGTTTATGTCTTTCTGATCAAAGATATGATGTAGTTTCTTATGGTTAGTGAAATTCGCGTACTTGGTTCCATTGAGATCATGTCTCTCATTATTCAGTGCAGGAGCTGCTTCTCCTAATTCCAAGTCGTGAGTTGTGTAGTTAACTTCGTGTACCTTTTGTTTGTATCGAAGCGTGAATGATAACTTTTCCTTCCTACCTAAGTACATAGTCTAAACTATGATTGAATTCATCGCAATGGACAACAAAATCCTCTGTTTCCTCTGGCAGGGACAGGATAGGTGTGTTGCATAAGTCTTGCTTCAATGCTTGGGATGATGTATCTTAATTTTTATTCCAACAAAAGGATACACTTTTCTGTGTCGGAGTGGTTAAGGGTTTGGTGATTCGGGAAGAATTTTTCTGAACGGGTTTGCAATACTAGCCAGCGAAACCCAAGAATTGACAGGTTTTTTGTGGGTGTTTTCGGTGCCGACCAATTCTCTATTGCTTCGACCTTAGGAGGATCCACACGTATGTCTTCATTGCCTACTACATGACCAAGGGAAAATGGTTTGACCGAAGGGTATCAATACGAACTCTTAGTGATCATATCAAATCCTGAATATTGTATTGCAAACATTATCCTCGTGAGCTCGCACCTGATGGTATCTTGACCTAAGGTTTATCTGTGAGAAGTAGTTGGCTCCCTGAAGTTTATCGAAGAAGTCATCTATTCGGGAAAGAGGATATAGGTTTTTGACGGTCAACTCATTAAGCCGACTGGATAACTCCTGCATTTCTGCTGGAGCAAAACGGTACGGAGATTTGGCTACAGGGGTAGTTCCAAGGATTAAGTTGATACGAGACTCGACTTGACGTTCAGGAGGAATTCTCAAGAGCTCTTCGGAAAAGACATCAGGAAGAATTGCAAACTTCGGGGATTCAACTTCCTGTTTCTTGATGGTTACATGGGCTAGGAATACATGACATTCCTTTTGGGGAAAACTTTTGTGTTTTAGATGCACGAACTGATACGAAGGTTGGAACCGAATTTATTGCCATAGATCATGAGGGTTTGACTAGAGAGGAGATTGGGACGGATGGCCTTTTCAATACCAAGGGTATCAGCATGATTGGGATTCAATCGATACATGCCAATGATAACGTCAAAGTTCCTTATTGAAATTGACGTTAGGCCAATGGAGAAAGAATGGTTACTCAAAGTAAGAATACAGCTTAGGAATAAATCATTAGCGCACTCATTCTTGCCGCTAGCCATCTAGACGGTAAATGTTTCGGTTATTAGACGAGGACTATGTTTACAATGATATTTGAATGAATGACTAATAAAACTTTATTGACACTAAATTCGAAAAGGATACGAGCATAAGAATTTTCGAGAAGAAACGTACCCACGACGGTGGTGGGATCAGCGGTTGCCTCATCCGACTTCATAGCTAAAACCATCTCGGCGTTGTTGACGTTGTTAGTGGTTGCTGCTTCTGGGCAGTTTCCCTTGAAATGCCCAATTTCTCCACAACCAAAACAGGCTTGATCAGTACTCGATCCGAAAGCTTGATTGATTAGTTGGGCTGGTGTTTTGCAGTTTCGAGCAGTGTGGCCCTTTTTGCCACATCTTTTGCAGATCATCTCGAGGCACGGGACAGGGGTATAATGGTGATATTTGCACTTGTTGCACCAAGGGAGGTTACCCGCATACCTAGTGGTAGGTGCTTGAGCTGTAGACATAGCAACAGGAGCAGTGGCAGCTTGAACTGCCATAGTTTCATGCCTCTTGGAGGGTCCTTGTGAACTCTGACCCTTTCGCTTTTTCCAAAAAACCTTCTTACTCTCATTACGCTCATTCTGATGCTCCTGAAGATTTTCATGGTTTTGGGGGTAGGGGTTATATACTGGTCCATCGAACCTGTTAGGGCACAATAGCTTCATTGTAGTCGTCACTGCGACAGAAACAACCAATTGGGACATCATAGGGTCGAACTGAGAAGGAGGTGGTGACGGAGGGTTGTTGTTCCTTGAGCTGTGTCCTTTCTTTGGAGATATTTCGATCTAAAATGATTAGGAAAAAGAGGATAGTAAATCCTCTGAATTAAATCAAGAGATATGAAACAAGGGATATCTCTTTATGACAGACATATAATTTTATTAAGCGATAAAGCAGGAATGAATTATTAAGGCAGATAAACTATCGCTAAAGGAATAATTGAGGGGCAACGCTTGAATGAAATTTTTCTACAATAAGTTGGATCTAGAAATACTCCCATAGTATTTCATGATTCGCTGCGACGACGGCTCGTTGATTGGGGTGTTTGCGTACGTTTTAGGCATGCTGGACACTATAGTCACTCCCAGGCACATGTTGGTCATGTCTCGAATGAATATAGTTGATCAGGCTATATTGACCCTAGACACGACTACATAACTGCCCAGGTTTAACCGCAACGTACAACACCCATTTACTTATGTTTTGTTCTACTTGTAATTACGAATCTCGACGGTTAGGTATAATTGTATACTTCTGAAAATACTTATATTTTAAAGTATAGTTTTAGTTCAGAGCACTTAGGCCCCTTAGTGTTTATAGTCTTATACCATGTAAGGTTTGGTATACTAGTTCACTATAAACAAGGGCTCTGATACCAATCTGTGACACCCCGAAACCGATGGCGGAAACGTCCGGGGCAGAGGACGTCATGAAGTATCGCAACCAATGTACATAGTAAGCATAGTAAGCACAAAATATTACACTACATAGATTCCTTACATTTGATTGAAATTAAAGTAATACAAGTTTTGTAGTTACATAAGTTTAAACAAAAGAAAGACGTGACTTCCATACGCTCCGTCTTCTGCAAAAGAACGATGAATACCTGTTTAAGGAGAACCTGAGAATACAAGCAGTTTAAAAATCAGCATAAAGCTGGTGAGTTCATAAGCGGTTTGTTTTGTGAAAATGAACAAGATTCCTTTTGTTTTCTGAAAAAGTGGTTATCCAAGAAAATCCCATATTTTCTTAAAAGTAATGTTCAGTTTTCCATTATGTTACACAATTCTGGTTATGAATAACTGTTACCCCAGGAAAATCCTATATTTTCCTAAAAGTTGGTTACCAATCCGAAATGTAATGTAAAAGATGTATACTGAAAAAAAAAGTTGATTATCCTTGTGAAGTGTATGTTAGTTTTAACACGTATATAAAACTATCAAGATAGTAAACTAATCTCAAAGGTTATTAATTTACTATATTCATTATTACAAACAAGTAAATCTCTGTTATCCAAATTGCGAGTTCTATAACCATACTAAAGACTAGACATGGCAAAGGAAGGCCAGTATCATTTATGACTTTCGTCACCCTTGAACCATTCGGTTCGGCTGTAGCGAGCAGCCAGGTGCGGGGTAGTCAGCCCCGTATAGATCTATACACTCAAGTCATGCTCCCTCACAAAGAGATTCTGGTTACAGAGGCGTTCCTCCACTCGCGTATCTCTGTGGAGTGTTCTACGAGGACGTGTCACCAATTTATAGGAATAACAAATGTACAAGTAATAATGCGCAAAATCCGGTTTAAATTCTATTTTCAAAGACGATCCCCCACTCGCGTATCTCTGTTGAGTGTTACCAAGGACAAAACAATTTTACTAATCTAATGCTTTTAACAATAATGATATGGAACAATTCATTTGTGAAATATATATATAATATAACATTATATAATAATATGTGAAATCGGTTTGTAAACTGATTCTGCAATTCAAACAGTTGGTTAATACGGTTTCAATTGTTAAAAGAAAGTGAAATACGAAATAATTCAATTGAAATAATAAGTTTAAGCACAAGATATTCTTGTACTTTTTCTTGTATTCCCCCCTGAAAACATTGAAAAACATCAAAAAGGGTAGGGGTATGAACTCACCGGACGTGGATTGTGTCGGTTTGGATGCTAAACGTCGGTTCGGGGATGGAAAACGTGCGAGGTTCCTATGTAATATGAAATGATACACGAATGTATCCAATTAGACTTTAAATCACTAATTAGATATGCTTACACACTCCAAGACGAGAAAACACTTTAACTCAAGTGTTAGGAGTGGTCCGGGTAGTATCTAAGGGTGTGTAGGGCCTTGATAAGGAGTTTACTCTTCAAGAGTAAGTCCTTAGGGGAGTTTACAGTCCTATGACCATATTCCCATGAGTTTAAGGCTGTAAACTCATGGGTGGTGTGTTCTTGGATGCTAAATGGTCTTATAATACACAAGGGAAGGTTCTAGGGTTGATTCCATGGCTTAGGAAGTGATCGGGACTTGAAATGGCCTTGGAAAAGGATTTTACGGTTTATTAAGATGTTCATGGGGAGTTTACTACCTTAAACTCATGATTTTACTACCTTAAACTCATGTTTGCCCATGAATCATGCGTTTTTGTGGTTGTAGGTTAAGCATACAAGGTTCTAGGTTCAATTCCAAGCCATACAAGGTGTTAAAGGAACTTTAACACCCATTTGAAGAGTTTATGGTCTAAGGAGATGAGTTTACGGTCTAAGAATGTTCTTGGACTATAAACTCAAGTTTGATCCATTTACATATGTTTTGGTGCATCACATGAAGGATTTTAAGGTTCTACACTCTCCTGGAAGCATTTGGAGGTGTTTAGGGGCATTTTGACACTTTAGATGAAGTTTATGGTCCATGAATGTGGGTTTACGGTCCAAGCATGTTCTTAGACCATAAACTCATTTCCAATACTCAAATGGCATGAATTTGAGGTCCTAAGCTCATGCATGCAAGTTTCTAAGCCATTTCTAAGCACTAGAAGGGGTTTGGAGGGGTTTTGGGGCTTCAAAACCCTCTCAAGGGGTGTTCACGGTTTCGGGAGGGTCCCTAGACCGTAAACACTTGTTCTTGGGTGTTTTTGGGAGTATCAAACATGAATTTTCATGCCAATCAAGTTAAACAACAAGCTAGGATGGAGTACTTACCAAATTGAGGCTTGAAATGGAGTTTTTGAATCAATTTCGAATTCTAGAGAGAGAGTAGTGAGAGAAAGTGTTTAGAGAGAGAGAAAAGCTTAAAAATGATGTCACTCAATCCCTTATATAGGGGTTGAGTTTATCGCCCGATGGAATTCTACCCGATACTACCGTTAGACGGTGCTTTTGGTCGTACCCGATAAATTGTCGTAATCACGACTTAGATGAAACTAATAATTTTCCAAATAAATATGGAAAATATTTTTAATGTTTATAACACATCCCAACACTTATGAAATCGAATTAAAAGTCGCAACTAAATTAATTTAATTCTAAGGTTAACGAGAAAATTTGAATACGAACGGTTTTATTTAACGGGAACGGTTTATAGTAACGAAATAAATTACTGGTTGTCACAGATAGTATTCCTGGAACACCTATTAGTCCAGTGAATCTCTAGGACAAGCCCTAATCTCTAAGGTGACAGTTTATTTTAGTTACAGAAAGTGCGTGCTCTTGTATAACTCATCGACTAACACCCAGACTGGTGTCAAGTCTATAATCTCTTCGGGATCTGGGTTATAAGGCTTAACGCAACCTACTTTTGTATTTTATTCAAGTATTCTTGGTTGCGGAGGTTATCTTGTGGTTCTTGGCATTCTAGTGTTCACTTCGGAGAATAGAGTCTATCGTCTACAAGGCGACGGTGACTTCTTCCAGGTAAGGGGGCGGAGTGTCCTAGGCACTACTCGTCGGTAACAGGGTGGACGAAGTGCCTGAGTAGTGCGAGCATCTTCTGCAACTACTCTTCTGAAGGTTCTGAGTTTTCTCGATCTAGGTCAAATCAAGTGAGTATAGGGTTCCATCACTTGGAACTTTAATCTCCTCATCCACTCTTCTCAGAGTTTAACTCATCGTAGCTTCCAAGGTTCCAGGATATCCACTGAGATGCTTAATTCAGGGAATTAAGCGTGAATGGATGGTCGTAGTCAATGTCCTTGACTCTTACGACTCAAATTTCTTTACCAACTGAGGGTATTAGCTACTATGTTGGCTTAACCGGGATGACAACAAATTTCAGATTTATGGTCATTATAGTAGCTCAACCCGTTGTGGTTCTCTTGACTCTAGTTCCTATTCTATGGAATAGGATGAAGGGTTTTGCTATGAGGTTCGTGGTAGAGCTCATACTCAGCTTAACCACTAATACTTGGTGTATGCAAGTCGTATATAATTGAGGTCAGCAGGATGTTCAGTTGTGCGACTCCACCCTAGACCCACAACCAACGAGGAACAGGGAGTAAGGAGGAAGCACACATCTTAAATCTTTTTGATCTCAATTAAATGCCACCCTTATGCATATACTCAGTTATAGTGGTCAGTCCCATGAGTTCTATCCTCTTGATTCACGAACCTGATTGTGAGGTGCGAAGGGTCTTCCTGGGAGATCTACGGAGTAGGATTCGAGTGGTTATCACCATTCTGGAATGCATGCAGTGTCTTTCTCTTCGGTTCCAATCTGTCTAAGAAGAGTTTGGTTAACAGCATGCGGTACCCTTCTCCTGGGTACTTCGGAAGGTTTGAAATACGAGTGACGACTGATTGATCGCATTAGTCTTTATTATTTTTATTAAGTTTAGGTTCAGAAGAACCTTTATCTGCCGAAATGGCTACGGTGAAAGTTCTTTTTACGCAGCACTAAGGATTTACACATGGTTTCACGACGATGAACCATGATTGATAGAGGCGTTGAAGTTGGCATACTTCGACATGATATAGAATGAGGGTCGATAGAGTCATGTGCTGAACAGGCACACAAGTTCTAGGCGTCTTGGGTTTCGTCCCGTGTATCACTGTCACGGATACTTGGACCGATAGAGTCGACGCGGAACTATAGAGGGTCCTGAGTGTTTCTGAGCGGAGTACCTTTTCATGAATGGATTCTCACGAGGCCTTTCTATAACCGCCTAACATATACTAGTCATGTATAATTAAGGTAGGGAGGACTGTTGACTGAGCAACTCCGCCCTAAATCCACAACCAAACGAGGAACAGCAAATGAGGCGGCATTCGCTCACTCTAGGTCTATCCATCTCAATTATACATGGTCGTAACGTATATATCTAGCCATTATAGTTTTACCTGATGAAATTTTAAATTTTATAACCAATCTACGACTTTCGCCTTAACGGGGAAGTATTTACATTTAGAATTAGCCTTTAAATGTTTTCGGTTAGTTATCTGAGATTGAAAGACGTACTAAAAATCTACCGGGTTCCTTGATGCTTCTCTCCAAGCATTAGAGTTAGACTCATCCTGTGTCATTGTCTTTTCTTTCCGTTGGGCAATCTCACTTTTGGTGCCCAATCTCACCAGATAGGTGGCATACTGGATTGATCGTCACGCTGATGGTTGATGTAATAAACTCAACCGGTGTTCTGCAGATGCAAGCGGGATGCCCCCTTCATGTTGTACCTAGTACAACAGAATTCCCGAAATATACCATGATGATGGTAGCTACATTTTTTGCAACGGGGGAGGATTCCTCGGTATGGTCTTCTTGAAGTAGGGATGGAAGGGCTGGCAGGGGTATTGACTGTCTCAGCTCGTTGCCCTTCGAAAGGTCCTTGAGTCGAGGTACTTCCCTGCTCGATCTTGAACTTTCTCTTCAGTGGATCTGGTTGAGATTCTTGGGTTGCTGGGTATGCAGGTGTTGGTTGCTGATGTCTATTACTAGGATTGGAATTCCCGATAGGGCTCTTGCTAACATTGGCGTTGTTAGCATTCAGTTGAGCCATGGCAGCTGCTACGGCTGCCGAGACTGCAGCTTGGAACGTAGTTTCATCGAGTAGGAGAGTAGGTTTCTTGCCAGTGTATTGATTACTCTTCTTCGGAGGCATGGTTTTCCTATACGGAAAGGAGCACAAGCTGATGAGAGACGATGATTAATCCTGGACGTATCTGTCCTTACTATAATAGGCATAAATTTTTCCTGTGCCTCGGATGTTGGTTCTCTGAGTGTCAACCTACATCCCTATGATGTAGTCCAGGCATTAAATGTAGGAGTATGAGTATCGGAAAAAGCCATAAGATGGGAGTCGTTCCTAGTAAGTTACCTTCATACTGGGAAAGGTTTCACTCTCCGGCTTGGAAAGATCTGAGAACAGTTCAGAACGAAGACCAAGGGAAGAAAGGCTCATGAAGACTTATGGCTAAACAACCTCAATAGAGGTGTGGGGATCCGCTCTAATCGTATTACTTGCGACGGGAAAAAGGCGATTTACCTAACACATAGCGTGAGTAGTGTAATCACTAACTCACTAAATTGTATTATTCTATGGGTGTATTAGTGCGACTAACACGAGGAAAAGACACTTCTCGGGTTCCATGTATTGGCTTCCTCTCTCCACCTCGTATCTTTGCCTGGGACCGGCGTTGGTTTCCTTCGGGTAGTTACCTAGGGTTCTCTTCTCCTATAGATATATTGAATTTCTACTTCGTCTTACTTCCGATTCCGACTCTGGGTGTCATCACTTCATGATGGATGACTGGAAATCTCGGAAGTTTAGGCGAATTTCTCACCAATGTCCCTAAAAAGGTATAGGAACTTGGTGATTTCAATAGTCTTGATCTAGTTCATTTATTTCCGAATTGGAAATCTTCTCAATGAACATCTTCTGGGTCTCAATCAACTCTTTTGCCGAGTACTGAAGTGGATAGGGTTTTCTACAGGTTCGTGCGAGAATGGAAATGTCTAAAGAATCCAAAGAGATTATTAACATTTCACTGGGTGATCCATATCGAGTCCTGCTATGATTACGTAGGGTACACAAATCATATATAGCTTAGATCTGATAGGCCTTCGAATATGTGATACTACTCTATATCCACATCCGAACGAGGAAAAGGAAGTAGAGCGAAACCACACATTCTTAGCCTATGGGATCCTTATTATATATAACCTTGGGAGTATACCCTCTGTAATTGTAGGGATATCAATAAGGATCTTTTTAGTTCCTCACACAAGGTTATCTATGGATCCTAAAATACCCCTATGGTATTTTAATTTCTTGTGTGTTTCTTAACATCTGAATATGATTCTGGGATTAATGTGAGTCTTTTAGTATTCCAAAACACTCCCATAGTATTTTAAACTCTATGTTTGGCTCTAGCATTCCTAGTTGGTAAGTTTCAGACCTGTTGCCACACCACTATCACTCCCAGGCACACGTTCATCGCATCTCGAATAAATGTAGTTGATCAGGTTACATTTATTCCAACTTACGATTACATAACTGCCCAGGTTTGACGGTAATGCTCAACATCCGAAGACTTTTATTCTTGTTCTTCTTGTGATACTTGTGCTCGACTGTTTAGATTCTGGATGTTCTTATACTTTGGTAAAATATGGTTATATTTTAAAGTATAATTCTTGGTCAAAGTGTTTTATCCCTATGTATTTATAGGCTGTATATCATTTATGAATTGATATACTTAGCTCACAATAAACAATGCTCTGATACCAATCTGTCACACCCCAAAACCGGAACGGAGGAAGCGTTCTGGGGTGGATGACGTCATGTCAGGTATCACAACATATGCAGTATAGTAATCAAAGTACAACAACCATTGCATTATTAGTAATAGTTTTACATAGTTTACATTGCATAGAAACATCAAAGTAATACAAGTAATAATATAGGTGCAGCTTGGTACAAAACTGCCTTCACCAAAAGCTCATGGGATGTACCTGTCTATTGCAGACCTAAGAATACAAGTTATTTGAAAGCGAGTATCAGCATTTTTATAAATGCAGGTGAGTTCAAAAGTATTTAGTGTCATTTGTGTAAGTGATCATTTTATTCAAATAACTTTATAAAAGTAGTAGTTTAAAATCAACGGTGTATTAGAGTCCTTTCCAGAAAATCCTATATTTTCTAAATAAAAGCAGTCTTCTACCAAGACTCAACAGAGTTATGTTTTAAAGAGTAATTTTCCCTGAAATACTATCATTACCAAAATACTGTATTTGATTTTAAAGTAAGTAGGAGAATAAACAATAAGGAAAATAACATATTCCTCAACAGAAAAATACTGCTGACTAAGGCAAAAGAAATCATAGACTCCAAGAGAGTATCGAATGAACGACATGCCTGGCTCAGTCTAATAAAAGGGGACACAGACCCCAGACGGTATCAAATGTACGATGTGGATAGCAAGGTCAAAAACAAAGAAAAACAGACCCCAGACAGTATCAAATGAATGATACAACTAGCAAGGTCTAAAACAGAGAGTAATTCTAAGAGTGTGTTTCCAGCATACAGTGTTAATTATCGTTACCTTAAGGCCATGAATTATAAGGTAAACATGGAGATACTCGTAACCATACTGATCAACACTAGAGTACTTGACGCCCTGCAAGTGTCGGTGTAAATATGACATTTTTCACCCCTTGGCTTGGTAGGCCGTGGACTGTAGCTAGCAGTCAGGGTGCGGGGGTGTCAGTCCCTTATAGATCTATACATAAAATGTCCGCTCTCCCTACAGGAGACTCTGGTTACCAACTCGACGACGGGGAGATCTGTGTCTTGAAGATGCATCTCGTAAAGTGAATTCTAATTTAAGTGTTGGACTCATGATAGAGACTCACAACTGAACTGACTCTTTTGGAATTCGCGTACTAGAAGGAGTGAATAGAGCTTCCTAACCATTCCTATAGTAGTTACTAGTGTCCCTGATCTATGAGTGACGAGTAGGAGGATGCCCTTGCTACCCAAGGGAAATGAATTGGCCGATGTAAACCTATATGTCTATACATGTATACATAATATATAATTAATGATTAAAAAACCTTCGGACGGATATCCGATCCCACCAGACCACATCCAAACGAGGAAAAGGAAATAGGGCGAACTAGCCTTCCTAAGTCCTTTAAACATTATATATATAACTATACAAGCGCATGAATACATTTAACTAACTAGAAACATTTAACAAACTAGAAGTGTTTAACGAAATAGTAGTATTTAACTAAGTAGAAGCGTTTAACGAAGTAGAAGCGTTAACAAGTAGAAGCGTTTCACGAAGTAGAAGCGTTAACAAGTAGAAGCGTTTCACGAAGTAGAAGTGTTTAACAAAGTAGAAGCATAACGAAGCAGTAGTATCTAACGAAGTAGGAGTATAAAAACATGGGAGAAAACTTTGATGAAAACTTTGGAAAACCTTTACACTTAAGAAAATCATGACTTGGTATTCTTTTGTAAAATAAGTTTGAAAACCTTTAGAAACCCTTGAAAATCTTTCATAAACAAGTTTTGATTGTAACCTCGATAAAACAATATAAGTAAAGAAAACTTTGTTTATAATACTGCTGTAACTGAATTTGAAGTAAAACATACAGCGCGAGAGACAATTTGAGAAAAGATTTGAACAAGTAAAGACGTTTTGGAAAACCATTTACAGTATCATACTTGGTAAAACAGTTGACAGTGTAATAAATCCTTGTGCATGCGGGTTATCAATCACATGTGATTGATATGATAACTGGCATGTTTTAACTTGTATTCCCCCCCCCCATAAAAGCATGTAAAAACATTTAAAAGGTTAATTCAAGGGTATGAACTCACCTGTTGTAAGCGGATCGAACGAAAGTGCCGGTAGGGTGCTCGGTGTCAAGTAAAGACTTGAACACGCTTAGTGACCTATTAACATATGATGACATATGTTTACATACAATTAGTAAATATAATACTAATTAAACACGTATACACATCCTAAAATGCGGAAAACACTTTGGTCAAGTGTTAGGAGTGTCCCGGGTAACATCTAAGGGAGTGTATGGCCCAATTAGGGAGTTTACTCTTCAAGAGTAAACTCTTTATAGAGTTTACATCCCTAAGACTATATCCCCATGAGTTTACGGTCGTAAACTCATGGGTGGTGAGTTCTTTGATGCTTCAAGGTCTTATCTCACTCGTGGAATTAGGCTAGGTTCAATTCTAGGGCATAGGATGTGGATTAAGCTCCAAATGGACCATTTTAGGGAGTTTACAGTCCAATAACCACTCCTTGAGGAGTTTACAGCCGTAAAAACATGATTTTATGGTCGTAAACTCATGTTTTCCCATTTCTTTTGTTGTTTGGTGGTTCTAACTCATGCATGTAAGGTTCTAGTCACTTATATGAGCATAGGAAGGTGTTAAAGGCACTTAAACACCTTGGAAAGGTGTTTACGGTCTAAGAAGATGTTCTTGGGGAGTTTACTACCTTAAACACATGATTTTACGGCAGTAAACTCATTTTAGTCCATGAATCATGTTTTTGGTGCATCAAACAAAGGATTACAAGGCTCTAGGCACTCGTGGAAGCTTTTGGAGGTGTTTGAGGGGTAGTTTAACACCTTAAAAGGTGTTTATGGTCCAAGAAGATGGGTTTACGGTCTAAGGATGTTCTTAGACCATAAACTCATGTTTACTCCCCATTTGTCCCGATTTTGGTGTTCTAAGTCCTCTTGTGTAAACCTTTCAGCCATTGCTAAGCATTAGAAGTGTTTGGGAGGGTTTTGGGCATCAAAACCCACTTCCAAGGGGTTTACGGTTTTGGGATGCTCCCAAGACCGTAAACTCATGTTCTTGGGGGTTTTTGGATGATTAAGCCACGAATTTGCAAGCCAAATAAGATAAACAACGAGCTAGGAAGGTTAACTTACCGATTTGAAGCTCGAAGGGGCGATTTTCAACCTAAACCCGTTTTGTAGAGAGAGAAAGTAGAGAGAGAGAGAGAGTCTAAGGTGGGAAAAAGGTGGGAATGAAACCCACTCCACCCTTATATAGGGTGGAGTTTATTGCCTGGCTGGGGTTCACCTAACACCAACCGCGAACTGGGTTTTTCACAACTATTATTAATCATGGCAAATTTTAAAATTATACCGCCTTAATTTTGGTTCGCTTGACAAATATTATTTAACATATTCTAATGGGTTTAAATCCGGTCAAAAATATTTTCGGGATAAATTTGGCTAATTTTTGACGTAATTAATTTCGACGTTAAAACTAACGGAAATTTTTGGGTTGTCATTCTCAAACTGTCTTACATACTTTATGTTTCCTTTCAAACGCTGTTAGAATTGTGTTTCAAACAAAGGTCTTGCTATTCTTAAAAACTGTTCTTATCAAACAAACTGCTTTCAAATTATTTTATAAACTGACATCAAGTCATCATTTCTTATTTATTAAACTTTTCAAAGGTTTTACAAAACTTCTTTTATATTTTTATATTGTCAAATGCATGCGTATGTATGTATAGTTATATAAGTAATGTTTAAAGGACTTAGGATGGCTAGCTTGCTTTATTTCCTTTTCCTTGTTGGGATGTGGCCTTAGGGCATCGGTTATTCGTCCGAATGTCGTCTAAATATTAGTTATATATATCATGTATACATATATAGACATAAAAGTTTCCATCAGTTGGTTCAGTACCTTTGAGTAGCAAAGGCATACTTCGGTTATACACGTACAATACTAGTAACTATAATAGGTATAGTTAGGAGATACTACTTACCATTCCGAGTACAAGGAATCACACAAGAGTCAGTTTATTCATGAGTCTATACTAATACATTACATACTATATGAAGAGATACGATTACATACAATTACAAGGCATACAATTTCAAGACATACAATTACAAGATATACGATTACATAAGATAGTGTACTAGATATTCATGAAATTTTACATACTACAAGTACTATATCAAGGAAATACTTTAATATATAAAAACAAAATGGATTTTGATACGTAAATCTATTTAATACTAAGAATTGTGAGACATTTCAGCTTCACATACTTTTGAGTATGCACTTAAAGTCCTGTATTATATACCATAATCTCTTGTAGGGAGAGCGTGATACTTGTGTATAGATCTATACGGGACTGACAATCCCGCACCTAAATTGTTAGCTACAGTTAGTCCGGCAGTGTCACACCCCCAAACCAGAAGGGCGGAAACGTTCGGGGGCGGAGGACGTCATATTCAGTATCATAACAGTTCATAGAAAGTAAAGTACACACCACCATATATATTAAAGTTTCCAAAATGTTTACATAATTGTATTCGTTACATGTTCAAAATTTAAATACATAAACATCTTTCAAAAGAAGTAATTAACGTCAGCACGTTAACCTCCAAAAGTTGATTTCCAAATCTGCTTAGCGGTTCCCTGAGAATACAAGTTATTTCAAAGAAAAAGTGTCAACAATTAAGTTGGTGAGTTCATGAGTAGTGTTTTGAGAAAATGTACGCTATTCGAAAGTTCGTGTATGTTTTCCAGAAAACGCAGTGTTTCAAATGTAAAGAGTTATGATTTGTTGTGTTGAAAATGAATGTATTAGATCTAGAAAATCCCATATTTTCCCTAATAGTTGAGATAAGACTTGCTGTGTTTTCCAAGAAAAGCCCTTATTTTCTTATAAAAGTATGAAATGCATATGAATGTTCGTGTTATAAGTTGTAAGTAATTTCACCAGGAAAATCTCTTATTTTCCTATTAGTTGTTTGTTTTGTGTAAAGGAAAGACCCTTATTTTCCTAACATAACTGGCAGTCTCTAAGACCAAAAATCGCAAGCAACTGACGTGCTTAAAAGTTGTGGCATAGTTTTATATAATAAAGCTATACGAAGATTTCACTTGTTAGATGAAGAATAGATTTAATAGCTACTCGTTCATAAAAACATAACACTATAATAATTGTATATCCGATTAGTTTTATAACCATACTAAACATAATATGCCTGTTGCAACGTTCTTCATGAGTCGTAGTGTTATGACAAACTGTCACCCCAAAGGAAGGACTGTAGCTTAACAGTCAGGGCGCGGGATCATGACTTCCCGTATAGATCTATACACATTTGACATGTTCTCCGAACGGGAGACTCTGGTTATAGACAGGACTTGTAGCGATATCTTCTAATAAAAAGGCAATAGTTGAAGATGTACGTATCTCATGGATTCTCAACTAAGTCTGTATTAAAGTAATAGTTTTGTGTGCAAAGTTTATCCTTTTTCACAAGGTTTGACAAACCATAAATCATAAGTTTTTAGAATGTATAAGACGGTTTAGTAATGAAGGATACTTTGGAATTACTAAATACTTTGTATAATTCTAATGCATGTAAAGTATGACAAGAGTTTTCACATAGCAGTACTAAATCACAAGTGATTCGTTTGATAAAAATAAGCAAGTGAAATATTATGAAATACACGATAATAACCGTATGTTTACTTGTATTCCCCCCCTAAAAGAGTATAAAAGCATTTAAAATATATTTAAAGTGTGTTTGAAGGGGTATGAACTCACTTGGAAGTTTGAAGATAGCGAGATGGAAAACCGGGCAGAGTTTCGTCTCGGGAAGCGGATCTTTCTCCGGATTCTCGGGAATCTCGGGAGTAAAATCGACTCTCGGGACTTGAGTAAAAATGACCAGGGCTTCAAGTTTGAACGGGCACGGAAAACGAGGCAAAACGCAAGAGAAACGAGAAGAAATGAGCAATTATTCCGGAGACCCTCGCATCTCTATTTATAGTGGTCTGGGAAGCCTCGGTACGCGGGGCGTACTAGAGTACGCGTTGCGTACTCATGCGTCATGCAAGAGCGCATCCTCGGTCGAAACATCCGAGCGACGTGGACAGTTCGGAGCCCTTGATTCAAGTACGCGGGGCGTACGAGGGTACGCAGGGCGTACTCTGGTCCTATCTGCTGACTCCCCTTCGGATATTACCAAGAGTTTTTATTTATTTTTATATTTATTTTAAATAAACTTCTAAAATTCATATCTCCTTCATACGAACTCCGTTTTCGACATTCTTTATATCCACGCGTAGGTGAGACTAAGGTCTACAGCTTTCGTTTAGATTCCGTTGATAAATTATGAAATTATTTTTATTATTTATTTATTAAAATGACGTGATTAAGGAATTTCTTAAAAAATTCATAACTTCTTTATCTGACGTCGGTTTTTGCCAGACTTTTTACCGCTGTAATACCATTGACGAGACCTTCGATTCTCGTTTAGGTCATTCCGGCCAAAAGTCGCTCGATCTCCGATTCGAGTTTTTACGTAACTTCGTAT
The DNA here is from genome assembly GCF_002870075.4 of Lactuca sativa. Lineage (NCBI taxonomy): Eukaryota > Viridiplantae > Streptophyta > Magnoliopsida > Asterales > Asteraceae > Lactuca > Lactuca sativa. The sequence goes on from NC_056624.2 coordinate 83,350,130, forward strand.
TGCCGGTTTTTGTCGGAAAACTTAGAATGGTCATAACTTCTTCGTTATAACTCGGATTTTAGTGTTCTTTATATTCTTGGAAACCTTAAGACGATATCTATTATATAGCGTACTTCAAACAGAGCCTTAGAATACTTCATTTTTTCGATGATATTCTAATTACTTTTTCAAAGAGGTTATAAGACTCGAATTTCAAGGACCTGAAATGACGGGTTGTTACATCATCCCCCCGTTAGAGGGAATTCGTCCCGAAATTAGAGTTCATGCTACGGATAGAAGTTTTATTTGCTCCCCATGTTCTTAATTAAACTCGGTTCCTTGCTTGGCATTCCAGCGAACCTTTCACTATCGGGATACGACTTTGCTTCCTTCGTTTGACTTCACTGGCATGATAACTCTTCTTGGTCGAACGTATGTTGAATGTTTTTGTGGACTATGAGAGTAGTACATCTTGTACCAATCGACAGAAAGGGGCATGTGTTGAGCTTCTAAGTTTATTTGTATGGCAGCACGATAACTCGTAGTCTTAGGCAGTCTCCGTCCTGAAGTTCATATTAGAAATTCATACATGGTTCCACGATCAAAATCTCGTGTATACGAGTTGTATATAATTAAGATTGAAAAGGTAGTCGAATAACTGATTCTTCTTTAAGCTCACATCCCATTGACGAAAAAGAAGTTAAAGTGGAATCGTCAATTCTAAACCTGTAGAACCTTGATTATATATCACCCCTACGTATACATTCATCAGTAACAGATCAACCGTATGGATCTTTGGATTTGAACTTGACATACTGTACGAGTGGCACTTCAGGGATTTCTTCGGAGAGGGAAAGAATTATGAGGTACTCCATTCATGAGTAATTGGTGTTCTGATATAACGGCTTCACTGGAAAGGCGATTTCGAAGATAGAGGTGTACGTATGAAACTGTTTTTGTGAGAATCAAATTGAATCAAGTCGTATGATAATGTCGGAATCATAAGGAAACTTAAAGACATTAGATTCGAACATAAGACGCTTACCGACAAAGCACAACCGTGCAACCATCAATAGAGTTACAGTACTTTAGACTACTACAAGACTATTACTGCGAATAAGGTATACTACAAAGGCAAGTATACGCAGCATGAGGATCCCTATACCGACGGGATCCCGCAAAAGACAAGGCTCTGGTTGCACTAGTTTTGGATGGTTTATAAGTCTGTTACAACGAAACGTCTAAATTACATTAATGTGGGTTCGGAGTAGGTTCTCCTGCAACTGTGGTCCTGAGAATCCTACCGTCTATGCCAGAACTCTTTGTGATAGGGCAATCCTTCTTGAGGTGCCCTTATCTCCTCGCCTTGGCGGCATGACTGGCTAGTGCTAACCTTAGTGGCGGGGGTGAGGTGTTTAGCCAGTGTTAAGTGGACACGAGTGCCTTCCTCAATACCCCACCTTGGAAATTGCTTCCTAAGGCGTTCTACAGGAGTTGCCACTTGTTTCTTTATGAATCTAGATCCTAATGTGCATGTTTCAGCGGACCTTCATTACTCCGCCTATCACTTCGATTGATCGGGATCGTGTGGTTTTGGGTTTAATTACTTACGTTCTTCTAAATGTTAGCATATTCACTCGATGCATTAGGGTAGCTACGTTTTGAAGTTCATGGTTGAATTCACTACTAGTTTCTGGGTTTGGATTTGACTTCTTGCATGTGTGGTATTTCTAAATGATTTGTTGGGGGATACTACAGGAAGGTTGTAAAAATTCCTCATATGAGTACTTCAGGGTTTTGAAACTAGAAACCAATTGGGGTTTGTGTGGGGTTTGTCATTATAAATCGATCGAGTTTCGTTAGTCGATGGCTAAAGTGAAAGGGTCCTTTATAACACATGGAACTGGTATGGGTAGGGCCACACCAATCCACGTTGAATGCCAATGTCGGTACTTCTCTTTGTAAGACGTTCGTTAGTGGGATAGGGCATTCTACGTATGTGTTTTCAGTGCTTTTTAGTCTATCTCTATTATTACTATTATGAGAGTTTTGTTTAATGATTAGGGTGTTTGTTCGAGTAGATTTTTAAACTTGTGACTCACGGAACTCTTCCGCGTTCCTACTATCAATGGAATGTATGCAAATAAGTTATCAAGGAGAAATGTACCCAGAATAACCGTGGAGTCTTCAATAGCCTCCTCTTGGCCCATTGCGAATACTTGGCCTTCTCCGCCAACATTCATGATGCTTGACTCCAGGCAGTCCCTTCGGAAGTGTCCCGTTACTCCGCACTCATAACAAGCGCGGTCTACTCCTACATTTGCGGCTAGAGCAGTTGGTTGGGCTAGTTCTCTGCAGTAGCGGACGGTGTGTCCCTTTTTATTGCACCTAACGCAATACATTTCACGGCAGGATCCGTGATGATGAAAGTTGCATCGGTTGCACTTAGGCCGGTTGCCGTTGTACGACTTTTTGGGTGTAGGGGTATGGTTTGTTGATTGCTTTTTGGCGTTTCTTTGAGTTGATTTGCCTCCCCTCTTGCTCCAGGGTTTTCGTTTCATGTTCTTGTTTCCGTACCTTGCGGTATTCTTGTAGGTAGCTACTGGTAGGTGGCTTCGATTGTTTCTCTGATTAGGATTTTTGATACCGTTTCCTTCCCTGCTTGAGTTGACAGAGTTATTGTACACTATAATGGCTGTCACTGTGGCTATAACTGTAGCTTGCAGAGTGGCAGTGTCCAATTGTAGGAATGGGGTTGCGTTGGTAAGTTGATTATTTCCAGTCCTTGTTATGCCACTAAAGTTTGCTTGAGACAGTGCAGCTGTTACTGCCGCAGCGATAGCAGATTGCACTATGTTGGGGTCATATTGAGGAGGTGGTGGGGTTGCATTTCTACGTGCTGATCTACGAGGAGACATTGTTCTGATAAGGAAATAACATGAAAAACTATAAGTTTTAATGATTCGAAAGTCGCGCATTAGTGATTTGTTGTATCAGAAGTTTGGCTTACCCCTTAATAGGGTTTTGAGTTCGACTCATGAGGAGAGTAGATAAACTCATGAATTTGAGGGGTATGCAAAAGGGTTCAATAAAGGAAATACATCATATATTATCAAACATGGTGCGTTACATTTTGTAGTTAGGAAAATCTTGACCTATCTAAAGGTCTCCGGTTACAAGGTTTAGAAAAGTAAGGACTTTATCCGAGGTCTTATGCTATGACACAATTTTGGAAGTCAGACAGGTTTTATTTGTTACGCGAGCTGGCTACATAGGCCTTAGATTCTGCCAACTGACGCTCCATCTCGAGCATACGTAGTTCATGTCTTGCCTAGCGTGCCCGAAGTTCTATCACTTCGGTTTGAGTTGTTATTAGCTCTCTCTGTAACGCTTCAGTTCGATTTACGATTCTCCCGTGAGCTAATCCTAACTGTCGGATGCAAACTGTGTTGACTCCAGTGTTCGCATCATTTTCCTCAGTTCGACGGAGGGTCGATCGTCCTTGCTCACCAATGCGAGAAATCCGACAAACCAATATAGGAAGGGCTCTGTCTGCTAAGCCTCCCTCGCTTAGGTTGTAGAAGCTTCGGTCTCCGTTGAATGGAAGGGGTTGATCCTGATCGCGGCTCCACCTATCCAGGTAAGTTGCCCAAAGGGGCGTCGAGCCATGAAATTCCGGTCGAGGATTTGGATTTTGAATTGGAGCCGTTAAGGGTAGGTTATTGTTCTCTGGATCTGAGTCTGATTCTTCTTGCATTCCTTCTTCAGGATCATTCTCTATCCCTTCTCCGTTACTTTGGTTGAAGTAGTAGGGGTCACCGGGGTGATGGAATCCATCCATTTGAGTCTATACGAGAATAGGGTTAAGGATTGGCTATAAGCTAAAGCACATGGAATTTACTCTTTAAGTTTAAGGGTTGAAGGCACTCGAATACTCCCTTAGTATTCTTTAACGATATGCTTTTGGTAAGTTTTAAATTTGTTGTCCATTGCAGACACTCCTTGGCATACGTTAGTCGGCTCTTGGACAAATATAGTTGATCAGGCTATATTCTTCCCAGTTCCGATTATATGTCCCAAGGCATACTTGCACTGCACAACTTATTTATAATACTTCTATATTGTTTTAATTATGATACTAACCATGTTATTAGAATGAAATGAATGCATGCCTACTTTACAAAAACTAAATAAATTTAATTTTTAAAAGTATGACTCTTGCTCAGAGTGTTTTTGCCCAGTTGTGTTTATAGTTGTATACCAAAATGGTTTTGATATACTTAATTCACTATAAACAATGCTCTGATACCAATCTGTCACACCCACAAACCAAAACGGCGGAAACGTTCGGGGGCGGAGGACGTCATATTCAGTATCATAACAGTTCATAGAAAGGAAAGTACACACCACCATATATATTAAAGTTTCCAAAATGTTTACATAATTGTATTCGTTCCATGCTCAAAAGTCAAATACATAAACATTTTTCAAAAGAAGTAATTAACGTCAGCACATTAACCTCCAAAAGTTGATTTCCAAATCTGCTTAGCGGTTCCCTGAGAATACAAGTTATTTCAAAGAAAAAGTGTCAACAATTAAGTTGGTGAGTTCATGAGTAGTGTTTTGAGAAAATGTACGCCATTCGAAAGTTCGTGTATGTTTTCCAAAAAACGCAGTGTTTCAAATGTAAAGAGTTATGATTTGTTGTGTTGAAAATGAATGTATTAGATCTAGAAAATCCCATATTTTCCCTAATAGTTAAGATAAGACTTGTTGTTCTTTCCAAGAAAAACCCTTATTTTCTTATAAAAGTATGAAATGCATATGAATGTTCGTGTTATAGGTTGTAAGTAATTTCACCAGGAAAATCCCTTATTTTCCTAACATAACTGACAGTCTCTAAGACCGAAAATCGCAAGCAACTGACGTGCTTAAAAGTTGTGGCATAGTATTATATAATAAAGCTATACGAAGATTTCACTTGTTAGATGAAGAATAGATTTAATAGCTACTCGTTCATAAAAACATAACACTATAATAATTGTATATCCGATGAGTTTTATAACCATACTAAACATAATATGCCTGTTGCAACTTTCTTCAGGCGTCGTAGTGTTATGACAAACTGTCACCCCAAAGGAAGGACTGTAGCTTAACAGTTAGGGCACGGGATCATGACTTCCCGTATAGATCTATACACATTTGACACGTTCTCCGAACGGGAGACTCTGGTTATAGACAGGACTTGTAGCGATACCTTCTAATAAAAAGGCAGTAGTTGAAGATGTACGTATCTCATGGATTCTCAACTAAGTCTGTATTAAAGTAATAGTTTTGTGTGCAAAGTTTATCCTTTTTCACAATGTTTGACAAAGCATCAATCATAAGTTTTTAGAATGTATAAGACGGTTTAGTAATGAAGGATACTTTGGAATTACTAAATACTTTGTATAACTCTAATGCATGTAAAGTATGACAAGAGTTTTCACATTGCAGTACTAAATCACAAGTGATTCGTTTGATAAAAATAAGCAAGTGAAATATTATGAAATACACGATAATAACCGTATGTTTACTTGTATTCCCCCCCCCCTAAAAGAATATAAAAGCATTTAAAATATATTTAAAGTGTGTTTGAAGGGGTATGAACTCACTTGGAAGTTTGAAGATAGCGAGATGGAAAACCGGGCAGAGTTTCGTCTCGGGAAGCGGATCTTTCTCGGGAATCTCGAGAGTAAAATCGACTCTCGGGACTTTAGTAAAAATGACCAGGGCTTCGGGTTTGAACGGGCACGGAAAACGAGGCAAAACGCAAGAGAAACGAGAAGAAATTAGCAATTATTCCGGAGACCCTCGCATCTCTATTTATAGTGGTCTGGGAAGCCTCGGTACGCGGGGCGTACTAGAGTACGCGCTGCGTACTCATGCGTCATGCATGAGCGCATCCTCGGTCGAAACATCCGAGCGACGTGGACAGTTCGGAGCCCTTGATTCGAGTACGCGGGGCGTACGAGGGTACACAGGGCGTACTCCGGTCCTATCTGCTGACTCGCCTTCGGATATTACCAAGAGTTTTTATTTATTTTTATATTTATTTTAAATAAACTTCTAAAATTCACATCTCCTTCATACGAACTCCGTTTTCGACGTTCTTTATATCCACGCGTAGGTGAGACTAAGATCTACAACTTTCGTTTAGATTCCGTTGGCAAATTATGAAATTATTTTAATTATTTATTTATTAACATGACGTGATTAAGGAATTTCTTTAAAAATTCATAACTTCTTTATCTGACGTCGGTTTTTGCCAGACTTTTTACCGCTGAAATACCATTGACGAGACCTTTGATTCTCGTTTAGGTCATTCCGGCCAAAAATCGCTCGATCTCCGATTCGAGTTTTTACGTAACTTCATATTGTCGGTTTTTGTCGGAAAACTTAGAATGGTCATAACTTCTTCGTTATAACTCGGATTTTAGTGTTCTTTATATGCTTGGAAACCTTAAGACGATATCTATTACATAGCGTACTTCAAACAGAGCCTTTGAATACTTCATTTTTTCGATGATATTCTAATTACTTTTTCAAAGAGGTTATAAGACTCGAATTTCAAGGACCTGAAATGACGGGTTGTTACAGGCAGATCTGGGGAGACAAATGTCATAACATTCCAACGCCTGAAGAACGTTGTTACAGGCAGTCTGGGTCATTATCATGGTTATAAAACTCACATGGAGTATTAAAAACACATTGATTTATGGGGTTATCAAATACCTTAGCGATTTTATACGTACACAAATATACTATTTTAGGCATGAAAAACACCATTGCATTTCATTTTTGGGACTTTTAAACTACCACCCACTTATGGGAAAATATTGGATTTCTAAAAGCAAATAATCAAAATAGTCGGGTCTAGGTAGAAGGCTACTTTTTATACTAGTAGAAAATATGGGATTTTCTAGGGTTTTCAAACGTTTACAATTACTTACAAACATGTTCATTGGTACAAACTTTCCTTCAAACATTTATAGGTCTTTCTTTATAATTTTACAAATCAAAGTCACATAAATACTTATGAATTCACCACCATTATTGCTGATACTCGCTTTCAAAATAACTTGTATTCTCATGTCACAAATAGACAGGTATGACTATCAGGTTTTGTGAAGATGGAGCGGTCAAGACTCGTCTTTTATTTTGAATATTCATTTTGTATCTGGCATTCTTTTAGTATTACCAGCCATTTGGAGGTAAAAAGCCACTATCTTGATCACTTGTGTGCTAGATCTCTCTATTAGAGAGTTTTTGTGTGGTGCTCAAGAAGGTTCTCCAATCTCACATACTAGGTAATCTACTTCACTCCTAAGTTGAATAAATCCACATTGTGTTAAGATCTTCCTACAAAACCTCACCAATCTCGTGTTTATGCTCCTTAGAACTCCTTAAGTTCAAAGATCTCCTCAAAGGAGCTTGCTAGGCCAAAATCTCCTTCAAACTTCTCACCAAACCCGAATCCATCAACCAAAGTGAGTTTATACCCCTTGTTTTCGTTTTACATTGTTTTTGTTGCAGGATACAAGTTGCTTGTGTTAGATCTATGTGTTTATGCATGTTTATGTGTGTTTTCCATGTTATATGTTGTAATTGTGTGTTGAAACTTCATAAATTTCGAAAGATCTACTAAAGCATGGTGATGTTTGTAAATCAAAACACTTCATGCAACTTATCATGAAGATGAAGGATTAAACATGTTAAGGATGTTTGAAACTATTTAAAATCGTATAAGGGGCCATTTTTGGACAAATAAACAAAAAGGTGAAACTAGTAGTGCATTCACGATTTTTCAAGGACCAAAAGAATCATTTTTATATAAAAATGGGTCTTAAAGATATTTACGGTTTTAAAAGGGCCAAAAGTGTTAATTCTCACAGAACGGGATTAAAGATGTGCGCTCATACTTTCATTGGCTAAATTTGTAAACTTTGACTTTTGTGGGTTAAATTTTCATTTTTAACAAATTTGAGCCAAAAATGTAAATTTTCAGTTAAAAAGGCTGAAAATGTAAATTTTATTAAACTTGGGCCGAAAAGGTTAAGTTTACATACATTTGGGCCGGAAATGTCAAATTTCATCAAAATTGGGCTGAAAATGTTAAATCTAACAAAAGTGGGCTAAAATCATATTTTATTTAAAATAAGCTCTTAGATGTAGACTTTTAGTCTTAAGGGACCTAAAGTGTTATTTTTACCAAAAATGTGTCTTAATTGTAAATTTTCGGCTTAATGGGCCAAAAATGTTGTCATTACAAAAAGTGGGCCTTTTATGTCATTTTGGTAAACAATTGAGCTAAAACAAACAACATAATAACAAAGGGACTAAATACGTAAATTTTCACTTTTATTTGGCGTGGAATATACCTTACATGTTTATTGGGCCTTTGTAGTCCATTTACATGCTTATTGGGCCTGGAATATACATCACATGTTTATTGGGCCATAGTGTTCCATTTATATGCTATTGGGCTTGGAACATACCTTACATGTTTATTGGGCCTTAGTGGTCCATTTAAATGCTTATTGGGCCTGGAATATTCAGTTCACGTTTATTGGACCTTAAAACATAAACACATACACGGAAACATTATTTTGAAACGGTAAATAATGTGATACAATATTTGTGTAAATATAGTTAACGTTCTTGTGAGACGTGTTCTTTCATTCGTTCCTACCTAGTGTACAACCTTAGTCCTGTAGTTATAGCCAGAGTCTCCTGGCGGGAGAGCGAGAGTTTGTGTATAGATCTATACGGGGTTGACAGGCCCGCACCTGAGTTGTTCGCTAGCGGTAGACTAGGCCAATCTAGGGTGACAAATGTCATACCTTAAACAAGTCAACGCCAGAAAAACGTCATGACTGTTAGATCAGTCATATCAAGTATGGTTATAACAACTCACATAGAAATTAATTCCACTATAAAATTTACGGAATACACATATACGTTTCTATAGTGACAATTCTATGCAAATACCATTTTACAGTCTTTGGGTTTAATACACAACACTTTTACAAGCAGAAAATATCAGATTTTCTGGGAAAACATACATTATGAATTACTTTCTACTTACAACAAAAAACATAGGACTTTTCTGGAATACTCTCTTTATCCATTTTCAAAACAGAAAAAACACATGCTTTAATACAAGATTTGATACAAAGCGTTCAAACTATTTATTTCTTTTACAGAAAATTTTCGATGTTCTGGTGTTTACAAAGTGAATCAAAGTTTTGATATAAATATGCTTATGAACTCACCAACATTATATATGTTGCTCATTTTCAAAATAACTTGTATTCTCAGGAAATCGTTAAGCAGGTTGGCCTTCAAGAACTCATAGATTTTGTTGTATTTTTGCTATCATCATACACTTATATTATTAGAATGTAATTTGTAAACCAAAACATTGATGTAAACAACGACGGCTGTATTATTGTATGTCTGATGATGATCTTGTCGTGATTCAATTATATACACGGTGATGGTATTACAAGATGAAGTCACCCAACCCCTGGATGTTTCCGCCGTTCCTTGGGTTCAAGGTGTGACAAATATGGACAAGGAAGGTTCCCTCGTTAGCACATAACAAGGTTTTTGGTTGCGAGGCTTTCGTAAGACGAGAGAGTCACGACAAGCTCGAACCTCGTAGTGAGTGATGTATTTTCATCGGCTACCCACAGAAATCCTTTGGATATCTCTTCTATAGACCGAGTGACAATTTCGTCTTCATTGCAAGGAGAGGGGTTTTCCATGAAAGAGAACTCATACGCCAAGGGTATAGTGGGAGGCAAATTCACCTTGAAGAGATTCAGGAGTTAAGTGATGAAGGAACCTCAAAAACTAGCGCTCAACCAGAGGAGGAAGCTCCTGTTGAACCGATTGACGAGTCCGTACCTCTGAGACGTTCCACTAGAGTTACTGTTCCACCTGTGTTATATGGTTCTCTTATAACAGCTGAAGGTGATACGTTTATCAATGATAGTACATTGATAAATTTGGATGAACCTAACAACTACAAGGAAATCATGGTAGGCCCCAAGTCTGGAAAATGGAAAGAGGTGATGGACAACGAGATTCAGTCCATGTATGATGTGACAACACGAAATTTCCATTCGGTCAAACCCTAAAAGTCAACCACTTCGTATCGTGAATTAATATCATTATTTCTTATTTTTAAAAAATATAAAGTTCGTTTGATTATTTTAATATGATTTTTAATCGAACGGGTGAAAGAAAGTGTCGTCTCGGGTTTATTTTGAAAACCGCAAACACTTCGCGTATTAGAATCACCCGACTAAACTTTTATGTTTTGGGTTTAGGAATCACCCAAAAACCGTAAACTCATGCCTACGTATGAGTTTACTCCCCAAGAAACTAGTCATTGTGTTTACTCCCCAAATAGTCAAAAGAGTAAACTCCAAGTTTTCTCTCAAGTATCATCCAAGTTTTTATTCTAGATCTTCAAACTATGTGTTCTAACCCTTTCAAGTTAGTATATCACTTAATCTGGTGATTGTATATCCTTTAATCCATTCATTTATGTGTTTTGACTAGTTTTTCCAAAACACCAAGAACACCAAGAACACACAGTAGTGTTCTTGGACTTAAAGTTCATTTCAAGCTTCCACAACGTAAGTACTTCTATCCTAGAGTCATTTTAAGCTAGCTATACATGTTTATACCAAGGAAAAGTCCCAAGAACACCAAGAACAAGGTGTTCACGGATTTGGGAGGCTCCCAAAACCCTAAACACCAAATATAGTGCCTTAGGGTGCTTTAGGGTGTCTAGATGCTTCACAATGCCTTAGGGACTTGTCTAGATCCATCCTTGATGGGTGTATCACACAAAAAGCACTAAACTCATATATTTTTATGTGTTTATGGTTTAGGGATCTCCCAAAACCGTAAACATCTTAAATGTTGTGTAAATGTCCCATAAATGGCCCATGGTTGTTCCTTATGGCTAGAATCTAACCTAGACTAGTGCCGTGTTTGAGCTCAGGAATTGAAAACCGCCAAATACCAAACTTAGGAGTTTAAGGTAGTAAGCTCATGAGTTTAAGGTAGTAAACTCATGAGTTTAAGGTAGTAAACTCATGGACAAATGGTCCTTAGACCGTAAACTCCATTTAGGAGTGTTTTGATGCCACACAACACTTCCTAAGGCTAAATCATGAAGTAGGAATGCTTGGAATAGCTTAGAAGACTTCAAACCAACAAATGGTCATAAAGTGTAGAGTTCACGACTGTAAACCCTTGAGTTTACTGCCGTAAACTCCATGGGTAATGGTCATGAAAATAGTAAACTCCAAGGGAGTTTACCCTTGAACCCCAAACACACTACCCTTTCCCTACAACACTTAGATGCAAGCCTTGAGACTTATAACACTTGTATAAAGTGTTTAGCATGTCCTAGAGTGTCTTAACTTTGTTTATTAGTTGTTTAAAGACTAATTGTGTATATACATATATCCTTATATGTTATTAGGATCTTTGTGCATGTTTAAGTCTTCACTTGACACCAAGCACTTATCTGACACTTCCTTCCGATCCACTTACTACAGGTGAGTTCATACCCCCTTAATTAATGTTTTAACTATTTTTAAATGTTTTATGGGGGGGATACAAGTAGAATAATGCTAGTTATTATATTAATCACATGTGATTAATAAGCAGCATTTAAATGATTGGCTACTCATTAGCCGTTTTACCAAACAGTTTACTTCAAATGTTTTTCATAAACACTTTATGTGTTTAAAACTCCTTATTACACTGTACATTTTACTCTGTAGGTTTTATTTCAAACTTATTTACAATTGTGATTCAAACAAATGTTTCCTTATACTAAAGTTGTTTTATCAAACCCATGCCTTCAAACCGTTTTATAGATTGACATCAAGTCGATCTTTTCTTAGATAATAATTATGTTTCAAAAGTTTTACAAGACTTATTTTATGCTTTTATATTATACATTGCATGCCTCTATATGTATAGTTATATAAGAAATGTTTAAAAGACTTAGGAAGGCTACCCACCTTGTTTCCTTTTCCTCGATTTGGATGTGGCCTGATAGGATATCGGGTACTCGTCCGAAGGTCGTTTAAATATTAGTAATATATCATGTGTACATATATAGTCATAAAAGGTCCTTCCAGTTCATCCAATGCCCGTGGGTAGCAAGGGTATACATCCATGTTCATACGTACCAGTTATATTACTAGTAAGCTACCATATGGGTAGTTTAGGAAGATAATAGAACTATTACTAGAACGCAATACTATACAATGAGTCAGTTCATTCATGAGTCATACTTTCTTGAACATTACAGTACATTACTATACTTGCTAGATTGAGAGCACGTACACTACAGCTAGAACATTACAATACATTACTATACTTGCTAGATAGAGAGCACGTACACTATAGCTAGAACATTACAGTACATTACTATACTTGCTAGATAGAGAGCACGTACACTACAGCTAGAACATTAAAGTATATTACTATACTTGTAGATAGAGAGCACGTACACTACAGCTAGAACATTACAGTACATTACTATACTTGCTACATAGAGAGCACGTACACTACAGCTAGAACATTACAGTACCTTACCATACTATTACATAGATATGGTCACATGATCACATGTACATGAGTACACTTACAGGAATTACTAGTACATTTTATATGTATATATTATGTTATATAATCCTCATTCTTATCTTTACCTTGTGATTCAATCACATAATCGAAGAGATAGATTGGATTTAATATCCTAGTACCCAAGGATACGTTGCGGGACTGACCATTCCTAGAATCTCTGTTAGCTACAGAGGTAAAAGCACATCCACGGATGTCAACGGTTGATACCATTACTGGTATACTTTTGGGGACTGACTATTCCTATACCCAGCTGTTAGCAATAGAGGTAAATGTACATCTACAGATGTCTTCAGTTAACATTGTTATTTGCCCGGGTGCCAAAGGGTAATACTATTACAGTTAGGTCTTGGTAGAAGACTACATTCAGAACAGTTTGGTCTTAGTAGAACACTACATTCAGAACAGTTTGGTCTTGGTAGAAGACTACATTCAGAACAGTTTGGTCTTGGTAGAAGACTACATTCAGAACAGTTTGGTCTTGGTAGAAGACTACATTCAGAACAGTTAGGTCTTGGTAGAAGACTACATTCAGAACAGTTAGGTCTTGGTAGAAGACTACATTCAGAACAGTTAGCTCTTGGTAGAAGACTACATTTAGAGCAGTTATGTCTTGATAGAAGCTTACATGAGAACAATTAAGTCTTGGTAAAAGACCCCTTTTGTTACTAGTAGGAATCATAGGGATTTCTAGGGTTTTTCAAACGTTTACAGTTGTTTTACAAACATGTTCATACTTACAATTCATACACATTTTCATACTTATAGTTCATTTACATTTTCAATACTTAAAATCCGTATACATACAAATACTTACATTTCAAATACATACAAGTATTTACATACAAATTAAGACACTAAAATACTCATGATCTCACCAGCTTTAAAGCTGATACTCACTTTCAAAATTACTTGTATCCTCCGGTCATCATAGACAGGTACCGATGCAAGGATTAGGGAAGATGGAGCTCGTTGAAGACTCATCTTTTATTTTGATTTATGCTTTAGTGTTTATCAAAATTTGACAAAACACAATTGTATAATAAATATATTATTAATGCAATAGATGATGTTGTTGCTTGTTTACTACTTTTCATTGTTGTGATACTGTACATGACGTCCTCCGCCCCAGAAAATTTCCGCCGTTCATGGTTTTGGGGTGTGACATATGACAATCATGTTTGGAACTTGGTTGTAAATGTACGAGGTCGTAAGACGATCAGGTGCAAATGGATCTTCAAGAAGAAGACCGACATGGATGGGAAAGTACACACTTATAAGGCGCGATTGGTTGTGAAGGGCTTTACTCAAACTCCTGGAGTTAACTATGACGAGACCTTCTCACCAGTAGCGAAGATTAAATGTATAAGGGTTATCCTAGCATAGTTGCATTTGATGATTATGAAATATGGAAAATGGAAGTCAAAACCGCTTTCCTTATTGGGAAGTTGGCTGAAGATGTTTACATGAGTTAGCCAGATGGTTTTGTCAATGCAAAGTACCCTAATAGAGTGTGTAAGTTTGAGAAGTCCATTTATGGATTAAAACAAGCATCTCGTAGATGGAATCTTTGTTCGATGAGAAAGTCAAAGAGTTTGGTTTTTCGAGAAACAAGGATGAGTCCTGTGTATATGTCAAAGCTATTAGGAGTATAGTTAGCTTTTTGGTATTGTATGTGGATGACATACTACTCATAGGAAACTACATTCCAACCTTGCAGGAGGTTAAGTCCTGGCATGGAAAGGGTTTCGCTATGAAGGACCTTGGGGAAGCTGCTTACATTCTAGGGATAAGGATATTAAGAAATAGGAGTCAAAGACTAATAAGGCTTAGTCAAAGTACCTACTTGGACAAGGTGTTCAAACGTTTCAACATAGTGGATTCCAAGAAAGGAGAAATGCCTATCCAAAGCACTACCAAACTGAGTAAGACTCAGAGTCCGAGTGTCGATGATGAGATAGCATAAATAAGTCGAATAACATACGCTTCTACAGTTGGCTCGATCATGTATGTTATGACATATTCTCGCCCTGATGTAACATTTTCTTTGAGCATGGTTAGTAGACATCAAGGAAACCCGTTAAAGCTCACTGGACTGCAGTAAATAACATTCTTAAGTACCTTTGGAGGACTAAGGATTGGGTCCTTACCCTTAGTGGGAGTGATGACTTGAGAGTGAAAGAGTATAGTAACACTAACTTTTAGACCGAAAGATAAAATTTCCGCTCTCAGTCAGGCTGAGTACTTAACTTGAATGGGGGAGCAATAACTTGGAAAAGTTCCAAACATGAGACTGTAGGTGATTCAATGTGCGAATCAGAATACATAGCAGTAAGTGAAGCATCGAAGGAGGCAATATGGATAAAGAACATCATTGGAAACCTTGGAGTTGTACTAGCTTTAAAGGAACCTATGGAGATCTTCTGTGACAACGAGGGTGCGGTCACCTTAGCCAATGTACCAAGGGGTCATGGCAGATCTAGGCACATCGACAGAAAATATCACTTCCTAAGACATCGAGTAGAAGAAGCACTCCTCATAATGAAGGGGTATCGTCAAAACAGAACCCAACAGGTCCCCTTTCAAAGGGACTGAGTAGGGTAAAGCACTTGCAGCACGCTAGGAGTATCGGGCTGAAGGACGATATTAGTTTTAATAATTAGATAGACATTTAGTAACTTGTAATAGCTAAAATGTAATTGATATTTGATGATTGAATAAAAGGAGTTTTATTTATAAGTAAAGATACTATCTTGAGTCAATTATTTACTATTGTTTCATTTTTGCATGTTTTGACTTCCAGAATAATAATATTATTCAAACTATCCACAGTCGATCATACTTTGGTAGTCAGTTATGAAAGTAGACTATCATGAATGGGTTTTTGTAAGATTATCTAAGGTGTTAGACATTGCAAAAGTTTGCTACAAACACTCATGAGTTCTCTTGAAATAAGATTTGAGTATTGGACTAAACCTACACTCACATGAATCACTTCATGGATTTATCATGAGTGATTGTCAGATGATAATATTGTATAATATTCAAACCAAGATATATGAGTTTTTGATTATGAGTTAATTGTACATTGATAGTACAAAACCACATCAGTAACTAGATGTTATAAAACGTATTATTGTGTATGATTTAACAAGTAGTTAGTACAAGCATTTAAGTCGAAGTTTGTCTGTTCCTTTTATCCTAAGAGGATTCAAAGCGATATCTTGGGCCCCTCGACGATTTTGTTTTGACTTACGTGTCGGACCCGGTCACAGCTAAATTGATGTGTTTAATGAAGTTCTATGTCAAAAAAATCAGAAATCGGGAAACAAACTGCAGGACAATGAGCATGACTATGTTCCATGTACTCATCCTGTAACATCCGGAATTCTAGGCATGATAGTTCGTGTTTCGATTTTGAGGATTTAGGAGGGACTCAATGAGTCGAATGCCTGAATCGCCGAGTCACGATGGGTTGAACACGTGGATTTAATGAGCGGATTTGACGAGTCCAAGTATGGACTCGCCGAGTAGGTTCTGGGCCGAGAAAACCCTATGTTCCAGGGTTAGGCCCTATTTAAAGGAACTTATGACCTTGGGTGCGCCTCATATCTCCTGTGTGAAACCCTAAATCGACATTAGAGCCATGGGAGAGTTACTATGATGCAATCAAGTAATTTGGTGGGTTTTATAGAAGGAGAAGAGTGTGATTCAAGCAAGGAACGAGAGAGGGACTGTGGGTTTAACATTTCATCGCAAGGGACAACTGCAGGAGGTATATCTTGCATCCTTTTCACCTGTTTTTGGTTAGACCACGAGAATCGGGAGTTTTACGGTTTAACTCCCCTTCTATTGTGATTATGAGCTAAGTGAGTCATGATCTGAGGTGGGAAACCTCATATCTGAACCTTGAGAGGTCCAGAGAGTCCCACTCTTTCAACTTTATTCTGTTCCATTGGAGTTGTGAACCTAGATTGCCAATTTAGTAGCTATTTAACCAAATAAGACCCTATGAGTGGTGCGTGAGCTTAAAGGTTGGAGCTTTACGTGATTATTGGGTGTTAGAAGGTCAGATCTACAAGTTAGACAAACAGATCTGAATTCAGGAGAACGTTTGAGCATTGCCATGGAAGCAACTCGCCGAGTTCATAAGTGGACTCGACGAGTCGATTCGGGGTTGCCCTACAATTCGTGACAGCAGTAACCCGTCGAGTGAAGGGATGAATCGACGTGCCAAGTGAGGCTAGAAGGATTCAGAGGACCCGCATGGACTCTCCGAGTCTCCCATGTGCACTCGACGATTCGGGTCAAAGTTTGACTATTGACTTCAGTTAACCTTAGGGTTTTTGTCAAATTGATTCAAGAAAGGTCAGGGAAGGGTAGAATGGTCTTCTACACATTCTTTAGAGATGAGGACAGGAGAAAGTATTGATTAGAGATGTTATCATTTTCATAGGAGGAGGCTAGGTCGGGGTATCGAGTACGAGAGGGTATTCGACATCATGCGAGGTGAGTCTTCTCACTACACTTTACCTAGAGTGGTAATTATGTGTGACCGGAAGGTCTTATGTGCTACGAGTAGAATGCGATGTATGTCGTTATATGATATGTATGTGCTATGTATGTTATGAGTAGTATGGTATGCACCGGAAGGTCATTATGATATGGACCGGAAGGTCAACGGTGTATGGACCGGAAGGTCAAGATGATGAGGACCTGAAGGTCATTACGGGTAGAGCCGGAAGGTCTACTAGAGTTGGGACGGAAGTCCCTTGAGACACATGGATTGGAAGATACCATAGAGTTATGGCCTTGAGTGGTGTATGTGTTGTATGTGGTATTTTAGGGAACTCACTAAGCGTTTATGCTTACCATGTATGTGATATGTGTTGCAGGTACCATTGAGGATCGCAGGGAGGCGATGGCATGATTTGTACACACTGATGAAGATTTATGTACTTGAGATTCTGGGGTTGTTTATTGAGATAATATGTAATGACACGGAATTTGTTATGAATGAAATTATGTTTTAAAAATGAAAAATTGTTTTGCAAATTTACGTTGTTACAAGTTGGTATTAGAGCCTTGGTTTGAGGGATTCAGATGCACCTTCGGGTGTATTTGAACTCAAACTCAGGATTTGAGAAAGCTTTTCATAAAAGAAATAATTTTTCAAAAAAGTAAAGGAATTTGAGAAAAGCGGAAAGAAGCAGTGTGTACGATTAGCCAGCGCCCGAACGGTGATTTCCCAAAATACCCTTACATTATGTGTTATGAGATATGATATGATATGTTATGCATGTTAGAGTATGCTAGGTATTCATATTAGGACTAGAGTGGCCTGATTTGTGATGCCTTAGCCTAGGAGATTACTGATGCTATGAGATGCTTCGAGAGTAATTAGGTAGCAGTAAGGAGCTTATGAGAAGTCTACCGAAGGGTAGCCTATGCGTAGCGAGATGTAGAGTACTCGTGATCTGGGATCCTAAGAGGAGGACTTGGAATGAATGTTGATGCGGGGTGGAAGGTAGTATAGGGCCCGTACTACTAACAACACCGGATCAGTTTGCAGTCCAAGTAAGAATCCGTAGGGTACTAGGGAACAAGTAGGCCTGAGTTATCGAGTGTGAGTATACTCGAGTGAGTCTCTGATGTTTTTATGTTGTATTTCGGAGACATCATGGTTGGGACACGCCATAGACCAGAGACCAGCAACGTGAGTGACGAGGAGCTTCGTCAGATGATCCAAGATGAGGTGGTTGCGACTATCCTCGCAGAGATACCAGAGATGTTGGGTCTATCAAGACCACCGTGATTGAGACGTTTGTCGAGAGATACACAGAGGTTACTGAGGTTGTGGCTGCTACAACTACTGCAGCTGTGGCTGCTGCTAGACCTCAGGGGAAGAGGTGACTCGTTGCTGTTTCGATAGTTCAGCAACACGAAGCCACCGGAGTTTGATGGGACGCAGGACCTGATTGCTGCGACGAGATGGACTTCTGATATCGAGGGATGCTTCTACACCTGTTCGTGGCCGGAGCATCTGAGGGTTCAGTTTGCGCTGAACCAGCTTCGCTTGGGAGCGAAGGACTGGTGGGAGTTGTGTCGGCAAACTTCACTCTTTTAGAGATCTCAGAGGTGGCATGGGAGAGGTTCACCACCATGTTCAGAGACGAGTATGTTCCCTGGTGGAGAGGGAACAGTTGGCATAGGAGTTCTTGTCCCTCAAGCAGGGGACGGAGTCCGTGGCTATGATTACACGAATGTTTCATGAGAGGGCGTTGTGCTGCCCTGAGCACGTGTCGTCTGAGTAGGCACGCATGAGTCGGTATTTGAGCATTGAGAAGTGATGTCATGGTTCGAGTACCATGATAAGTAACAGGATGAGAAGTGATGTCATGGTTAGAGTACCATGAGTTGTAGCAGTTCAAGAGTTGATGTCATGGTTCGACTACCATGATTCGTAGAAGATTAAGAGGAGATAACATGGTTCAGGTACCATGATTCATAGCAAATCGAGAGATGGCCACATGGTTTGAGTATCATGACATGTGGCGGTTCGTGTTTCTGGTTTTTACCTTTTTTTCCGTGGGGATTGTCCAAACTGAGATCGGAGGTGAATGAGTATGGGGCTAGAAGGCCATGATGAATGTTGAGTGAGCTCCGAGGGATTGTGGGTGATTTGCCAGTTGGAGTCACAAGACTCAGGGATGAGTAGGGATGGTGCGTCATGGGAGAATACAGTCTGGGTCGGGCGACCGGCCGATAGTGGAAAGGTCACTTTTTGTGACCCGAGTGGTGCTAATTCCATTTCCTATGGGAGACAGAAGAGTTATTGAGATTTTGGTTTTTGAGTTTGGGGGTGAACCCTATGGGATTGAACGGACGGTGATCTTCAACCAGAGTATCTGGCGGTATGTCTGCCACGATGTAATGATATATCATGAGTAGGTTATCAGTTGGGACTGAGATGGTCAAGGACCAGGGTGAACCCTACTTAACTATAGTAGGGTGTATGTTAGTTGTAGCAGCGGATAATCTAGAAGAGTATATCGGGGCTGTGGCTCTGTTGTCTATGACGGGTATCGAGTGTAGGAATGGAGTCCCTGTTCACGTAATGATTCATGTGTTGGAACGTTGGTTGAGAAGTTATGGATGAGGAGTATGATGATTATTTCCGGACTAAGAGCCATGATTATTACCGGACAGTTGAGATGTCTGGTAATGGATTGGTATGAGATTCTGAATGATTAGAGGCACTCATGATGAGAAGTTTCTGAGGATTTCATCAGAAATCTAGGATATTGGAGTTGCTTGAGCCCCATCGGGGAGATCATCGAATGTTGCATAGCACCTTCCAAGAATAAGTGCAATATTTATGGTGGGAACGGTCTGTGAGATAGATTGTTAGTGCGCTAGTTGATGATGGTTCGAACTCTAAGCGGGGGAAAATCAGATATAAAGATTTATGGAATAGATTCATAAGACCATGGTTATTGATGGTCGAGGCGAGGTGCACAGCGAGATAATGCATGTGGTGTATGTTTGAGAACGAAGGAGTGTCTATATGGCAAGTGACCATTGGTCAAAGAGTTTGTGGTGGTTAGGAATTCTTCGAGGCTATAAAGGTGAGCTCGAGATGATTGGCTAGTAAGATTAGTCCGACAATGGAGGGAATTCTAGTGCATTGTATGGGATGTTATGCGGTTCAGAAAGGGGCAGGAATTGATTAAGCAATAACTTCAGGGTCGTTATGAGTATTCCTGCATGAGTTTTGAGCAATATAGAAGGAAGTTTTGGATTGTCATCAATGTGTTCTGAGTCATTGACGATTCCTTCATGTTTGAATTGAGAATTGGGATACTCCGTAGTGGCATGTGGTAAATGAAGATTTGTTGTGAGATTCTAAGGGAATGTGTGGGTGTATCTGTGTATGATGCTGAAAAAAGGAGATCAGGGGTTGAGGCAGTACATCGTGAGGTTCTGTGATAATTTGCTGAGGTATCCGTGTACGAAGACCTAACATTCGGATTAGTTTTGTGTATTTGCGGTATCTATGGGAGCCGTTGGGTATTGGCATAAGGAGGGATTATTTAAGAATGAGAATTGTTGCGGGAGAGGTGTCTTGGCTATGGAAGTTGTCATCAGGAATAATAATGTGTAAATTGTATAAGTGTGGGCACGTATCTATGTTAGTCCGCAGAGCATGAGTTAGTGGACGCAGGGTGGCGTTAACGTGAGAATGAGATGGTGAGGATAAGTCAGAGGTTGTTGTGATGCTACAGGAAGCCGTAGTACTCACTAGTCAGAGGTTGTTGTGATGCTACGGGAAGATGTAGTACTCACTAGTCAGAGGTTGTTGTGATGCTACAGGAAGCCCTAGTACTCACTATTCAGAGGTTGTTGTGATGTTACGGGGAGCCGAAGTACTCACTAGTCATAGGATGTTGTGATGCTACGGGGAGCCGTAGTACTCATTAGTCATAGGATGTTGTGATGTTACGGGGAGCCGTAGTACTCACTAGTCAGGGTTTATTGTGATGCTACGGGGAGCCGTAGTACTCACTAGTCAGAGGAAGGTTGTTGCGATGCTACAGGGAGTCGTAGTACTCTCTAGTCAGCAAGAGGTGGTTTCGAGGGAGTATCCTTTGATCATAGCATGACGTAGAAGAGTTTTAGTTCTGGGTAGCCCTAGTTATGAGTCCTTGGGAGCCTGGTGGTCGAACGAGGGGCAGGACCAGGGTCTCTTCATCGATCGAGAGTCATGTTATTCTGTGATTGGTCCCATTTTGAGGAGTATTGTTTGTCATCCGAAGATTTAGACCGGAGTGGGTCAGTTCTTTGGTGCGGAAGGTACCGCAAGGAGTATGTATCCAGGGAGTAGTGTTCGAATGAGGTCAAGGGTGAAGCAATTTAGTGGGATTGCGGTATCTGTTAGGGTAAAGAGAACTTTGTGTCTTGTGTGTCACCGGGCCGAGATAGTTGTTGTAAGAAGGAAGTCAGTGTGACATTTCAGGACAGGTTATGGGTGACCTCTGGAGGTGCAACTGTGTAGTCAGGAGTTGACCTGGTATTTAGTATTAAAGAGGAATATGAGAATCGAAGTTGGGGCTTATGATTGTGATGTCTGAGGACACTTCCAAACGAGCATGGTTATTCTCTTGGGTCTAAGGGCTGAGTGTTGAAGATTCTTTGTCCGGATGGGATCTGGTAGTAGTTTAGTGGAGGAGCCCTGGTGGAGTGTGAACCCTTCTGTCTCTTGGGTGTGATTCAGATCATTTAGCATGATGGGTATGAGTGGGCGGTAGCCGATTGTTGGATTTGGTTTTGAGGACCAACAAGTTATTAGGCTTGGATATTCGAGGAGCGAATAGCAAGGTGATCGTTTGAGTAGGTGGTGTGGCGGCAGGCCAGGCCACTAGAGTTTCCGGTTATTGGGAAGGAGTATCTTAGCGGCAGAAAGGGTTGGTTCAGCTCTGGACTCGGGAGTTTCTGTGTGGGTCCATGTGTCCATGAAGGAAGATATCACTTTAGTGTGAGATCCTTTCAGAAGTGTTTTTCGGGTGTTTGGTTTCCTTCTATATGGTATGAGGAGCGATTTCGAGGGCGAAATCAAATTAAGTGGGGGAGATTTGTAACATCCGGAATTTCGGGTATAATAGTTGGTGTTTCGATTTTGTGGATTTACGAGGGACTCGACGAGTCGAATGCCTGACTCGCCGAGTCACGACAGATTGAACACATGGATTTAATGAGCGGACTCGACGAGTCCATGTATGGACTCGCCGAGTAGGTTCTGGGCTGAGAAAACCCTAAGTTCCAGGGTTAGAGCCTATTTAAAGGAACTTATGACCTTGGGTGTGCCTCATATCTCCTGTGTGAAACCCTAAATCGCCATTGTAGCCATGGGAGAGTTACTATGATGCAATCAAGTAATTTGGTGGGTTTTATAGAAGGAAAAGAGCATGATTCAAGCAAGGAACGAGAGAGGGGTTGTGGGTCTAACATTTCTTCGCAAGGGACTGCTGCAGGAGGTATATCTTGCATCTTTTCACCTGTTTTTGGTTAGACCTCGAGAATTAGGAGTTTTAGGGTTTAACTTCCCTTCTATTGTGATTATGAGCTAAGTGAGTCATGATCTGAGGTGGGAAACCTCAGATCTGAAACTTGAGAGGTCCAGAGAGTCCCACTCTTTCAACTTTATTCTGTTCCATTGGAGTTGTGAACCTAGATTGCCATTTTAGTAGCTATTTCACCAAATAAGACCCTATGAGTGGTGCATGAGCTTAAATGTTGGAGCTTTATGTGATTATTGGGTGTTAGAAGGTCAGATCTACAAGTTAGAGAAACATATCTGACCTCAGGAGAACGTTTGAGCGTTGCCATGGAAGCAACTCGTCGAGTTCATAAGTGGACTCGACGAGTCAAGTCGGGGTTGCCCCGCGATTCATGATAGGAGTAACCCGTCGAGTGAAGGGATGACTCAACGTGCCAAGTGAGGCTAGAAGGATTCAGACGACCCACATGGAATCGACGAGTCTCCCATGTGCACTCGACGAGTCGGGTCAAAGTTTGACTATTGACTTCAGTTAACCTTAGGGTTTTGGTCAAATTGATTCAAGAGAGGTCATGGAAGGGTAAAATGGTCTTCTACACATTCTTTAGAGATGAGGACAGGAGAAAGTATTGATTAGAGATGTTATCATTTTGATAGGAGGAGGCTAGGTCGGGGTATCGAGTACGAGAGGGTATCCGACATCATGCGAGGTGAGTCTTCTCACTACGCTTTACCTAGAGTGGTAATTATGTGTGATCGGAAGGTCTTATGTGCTACGAGTAGAATGTGATGTATGTTGTTATATGATATGTATGTGCTATGTATGTTATGAGTAGTATGGTATGGACCGGAAGGTCATTATGATATGGACCGGAAGTTCAAGATGATGAGGACCAGAAGGTCATTACGGGTAGAGCCGGAAGGTCTACCAGAGTTGGGACGGAAGTCCCCTGAGACACATGGATCGGAAGATCCCATACAGTTATGGCCTTGAGTGGCATATGTGTTGTATGTGGTATTTTGGGGTACTCACTAAGCATTTATGCTTACCATGTATGTGATATGTGTTTCAGGTACCATCGAGGATTGCGGGAAAGCGCCGGCATGATCTTTACACACTGATGAAGATTTATGTACCTGAGATTTTGGGGTTGTTTATTGAGATAATATATAATGAAACGGAATTTGTTATGAATGAAATTATGTTTTAAAAATGAAAAATTGTTTTGGAAATTTACGTTGTTACACATCCTCTCGATATCTTAAAGACTAGAGGATTATATGATCCCTTATCTGATGGACGCATCAGAGTTTGACAATGGCTTTTTGAGAGCTATGATTGTTAATCAGATTTTGAAGTTACATTGGTAGTTATAGTTATTAGACTTATCCAAGTGGGAGACTGTTGTATTAGGTGTCTAAGCCCATAACTATGATTGGTATGTACTTGACCTGATAGTAGAATGCTCCATTTTCGGGTTGCCTTCACCAGAACAATTTGACAAGATGGATATTTGAGAAAGAGGTTATTTGTGATTTATTAATATATTATAAGAATAATTTATTAATTGAGAAATCATATTATTTAATTATTATTGATCAAGAATTAATTTGGAATTAATTTAGTGATCAAAAGAGACTGATTAAATATACAGGGACTGATTATGTAAATCAGTGAAACATACGGTTTGAGCTAATGATCCATGATTGGTTTGTGTTGGACTAAGCTTATGTGAAAGTCCATTAAGTGATAATCCAAATCAATTGTTGGATCATATGATTAAGTTTAATAATTAGGATTACAAAAGACTATTGGTATTCTACACTATAAATGTGTACCCTAAGCTCTAAATTCGGACACTACTTGCATTCCAAGAAGGGCTAACCCATTATGTGTCTCATAAACCTCTCTCATATTCATCTAATTATTTATTGGTGTTTGTGACTTGTTTGAGGCATCACACTTCTTTCAAGGCCAAATTCTACAAGCTACAGCAAAAGGTAATCTTCTAACTAGTTTTTATGATATATTTATCAAAGTTACATGCTAGTTAGGCTTTACGCTTTGGAAAAAGAATATTGCATGTATAATTAGAGAAAACTTATATCTAAAGCATTAGTGTTGTATGTGCACTGTAGGAATGTTAGAGTACACAAAAACCAACATAATCAAGCTACTAGGAGATACGGGCCCCGCCCACACTCCGTTGACTATGAGATATGGGCCCCGCCTACACTCGGCTAACCATGAGATACAGGCCTGCCCACATTCGACTAACTATGAGATACGGGCCCCTCCCATGCTCAGCTATTAACCATACATACAAGTATCACACAGACAACAAGGATAATCAAATCTATCAATCAATCATATATCCATAATCAAATAATGCTATGAGATACGGGCCTCGCATACACTCAGCTATATACGAGATACGGCCCACGCCCAACTCAACTACTAATCAATACACATATCATATATGGGCCGACCTTGGTGCCTTCGACCCATTCAAACTAGGAGGAAACTCACCTTACAAAGCTGACTGCGGAATCTCGTGGTAGGAAATCTCTAAGGGCTACTCTAATTACTCCCCGACTATCATTATCACAATAACACTTAGTCAAAATGCAATAATCCTTCTTAGGGTAAAATAACCATTTTACCCGTGGTCAAAGTCAACATTCTGCGTTGACTTAACTCGTCGAGTTGACCCATCAACTCCCCGATTTCCATAAATCAGAAACCCTGAAATCGCGATCCAACTTGTCGAGTTCTTCAGGAACTCGTCGAGTTTCTCCTATCAACAGAATATGGACTTTCCAACTCCACTTGACGATTCCGTCCTGAACTCATCAAGTCTTTCCTTCTATAGGGTCGGGGCATTTCGACCCAACTCGTCGAGTTCCTTTATGAATCCATCGAGTTATTCAGTTTGATAATCTATCTTAATAGCTCAAACCCGAACTCTTTAAGACCTAGATCTTGATCCAAAAGCCATTAATACTTCAAGCCAAGTCATACAAAATGAGATCTCGACCCTAGACCCTACATGAACACATAAAGTCTCTGACTTTATCTCCATGCATGGCCTTTTAGAGCTTAAAAGGCCAAAATGACATCCTAAAGCTTGCATGGGGCTTCAATGGCCATAAAGTTTGCACCTTTATGCCATGAAAGCCCTTCAAGATCCTAGATTTGGAAGTATACACACTTGGGACGTCCATTTCCCAAGGATCAAGATATTTGGACCAAAGCCCATTAAAAGTGAAAATGAAGAGATCTAAGATATCATTAAGAAAATTTGTGACTTGCTTACCAAAAAGTGACGAGGATGGGGTGACGTTTCTGGATCTACTCCCTCCTTCTTGAGTCCTCAAGCTTCTTCTTCTTCCACAAGCTTCAAATACATAATTTTTCTCTCAAAAATAGCTCACATGCTCACACAAAGGCATTAGGGTTTCGAGATTTAAGGTTTGGGACCTGGAGGCTGTAAATGAGGCTAGCCTTTGGAGGTTAAGTTGTTTAAATAGGATACAAAACCCTGAAAATTAGCGTTTCACTCTTCCATTCCTACTCATCGATTTGAGCCTCTCAACTCGTCGAGTAGACTTTACAACCCTCGTCCAATTCCATTCTTACTCGACGAGTTTGGGGCCTCCAACTTGTCGAGTTTAGATACAAAAGAGAATAAATTTTTAATTAAATACATACCAGGAACTAGTCATTAAATTCTCCCCCATTTTTCTTAGACTTCGTCCTCGAAGTCTGCTGCATCGGGAAATAACTTCGGGTAGTGCTCCTTCATCTCCTCCTCAGGCTCCCAAGTCCACTCTGAGCCCTTTCGTCTTCTTGTCGAGAATGGCTACCGGTCTCGCAATGTAGTTTAGGCTATCATCAACCTGGATATCCTCTAAAGGTACGACTGCAGAGTCATCCACTAACCACTTTCGCAGCTGGGAGACACGAAAAGTGTTATGGATCTGGCTGAGCTCTACTAGAAGATCCAAACGGTAAGTAACTCAGCCCACCTTAGCCAAAACCCTGAACAGACGACGTACCTAGGTCCCAGATTGGCCCGCTTCCTGAACCGGATTACACCTTTCCAAGGTGACACCTTCAGGAGAACCATGTCGCCTACCTGAAACTCCAAGTCTGAACGGCTCCGGACCTGAGCAGTGTGAAGCCTGCTCTAGACCAGATGAATCTTCTTAGTGGTTTTGAATACCACTTCGGTACTCCCCATGACTCTCTGACTGACCTCGCGCCAACATATTAGGGTCCTGCACTTCTTCCCGTAGATCATATTGGAGGGAGGTCGATCTATGCTAGCGTGGTAGCTGTTGTTATATAAAAATTCCGCTAACGAAAGATACGTATCCCAACTGCCCCTAAAAGCCAACACACACGCACGTAGGATGTCCTCTAGAGTCTGAATTGTCCTCTCACTCTGCCCATCGGCAAGAGGATGAAAGGCTATACTGAAGTGAAGATGTGTGCCCATCTCGTCATGGAACCACTTCCAGAACCTGGAAGTGAAATGGACATCTCTATCTGACACCACTGAAACCGACAGTCCATGATGTGCCACCACTTTGCATACGTAGATCTCGTCTAGCTTCTCAACCGGTATACTCTCCTGGATCGGAATGAAGTGAGCACTCTTGGTCAATTGATCCACGATGACCCATATCGAATCTACTCCATGTGCGGTCCTGGGAAGATTCGTGATGAAATGCATAGTGATATCTTCTCATTTCCACACGGGAATATCCAATGCCTGCATCTTGCTGTGAGATCGCTGGTGTTCGGCCTTGACTTTCTGGCAAGTCAAGCACCGCTCTACGTACCATGCTATGTCCCGCTTCATGCAGGGACACCAGTAATCAGGGCGAAGATCCCGATACATCTTCATCACCCCGGGATGGATAAATAACCTCGACTTGTGGGCCTCATCCATCAGAGTCTGTCGTACACCGCTCCAATATGGAACCCTGACCCTCATATGCAGGGTCAACAACCTACGGCTGTCATAGTCAAATGAGGCCACTTAGCCTATGATCCTCTTACACTTTCGGAACTTTTCCTTCATACCCTCAACATGTGCCTCTTAGATCCGCTCCAACAACGGAGTAATCACTGTCATCCTCAGAAATATATCTCGTATCGAAGCCGCCACTAGCTTACGGCTAAGAGCATCGGCCACCACATTTGCCTTGCCCGGGTGGTAAAGGATTTCACATTCGTAATCCTTCACCACATCTAACCACCGACGCTACCTCATGTTCAGATTCGGCTGATCCATGAGGTACCACAAACTCTTGTGGTCCGTCTAAATGCTACAGCGAACCCCATAGAGGTAATGCTGCCAAATCTTGTTGGATTAGTGTCTAATTCCATAACTATTTTGGTATGTACTTGACCCGATGGTGCATGGTCCTCTTGGGTTGCCTTCACCAAAGCAACTTGATAAGATGAATTACGGAGAGAGATGATTAATTATGATCTATTAATATATTATGAGAATAATATATTGAAGGAGAAATCATATTGTTTAATAAATATTAGTCATTAATTAATTATGAATTAATTTTGTGGCTAAAAGAGATTAATTAAACTTAGGGGCTAGAACTATCAATTTTGTGATAGTTGAATATTGAGCTAATGGACTCCATATTAGAGGAGTGAATGAATTCTATGGGGAAACACATTACAAATCATCCAAGGCCTCTAAGGAGGGAGTCCATGGGCTACTTAGGGCCTAAGCAGTCAAATTAGGGTTTCCTTGTTAGATAACCCTAATAGCCTCACATATTTAAGGACCCCCTAGGGCACCAAAAATGTGGCTAACTGATTCCTTAGGGTTTCTAAACATTTTTGAGTGCCTCTCTTCTTGTTATTCTTCATCCTCTTGCTCTTGGTGTTTGTGAGCTATTACAGGTGTGACATTTGTGACACAAAGCTTTCAGAAGCCAATTACAAGGAGGAATAGATTGTTATTACTACATAACAATCAAAGGTAATTTCTAAACCCTTAATTCGGTTCATAGTATGATAGATCTAGGGTTTATGGCTTTGGATGATTATTGCATGTTCATTAGACAAACTAGATCCAAAGCTTTGGGGTTTGCATGTACACCATATGAATGATGTATTGCTCAAGGCCCATCAGTACTATCAGAGCCTAGGGTTGTTTGTTAATGAATTTAATGCATATTTGATCGTTTATTGCCTGAAAATCGAATTTTTTGCCCTCTGCCTGACTGACTTGGCGAGTCAATGGATGAACTCAGTGAGTCCAATCCCTGACTCGGCGAGTCCCGGGGTCAGACAGAGGGAAAATCGGGATTTTATGCTCTTTTTGTTGTGGGATAATTACCAAAACGATTTTTATTGATAAGATTCGGATTTTTATTTATGCTCTTTTTGCTGTGGGATAATTACCAAAACGATTTTTATTGATAAGATTCGGATTTTTAAGATATTGGGTGATTATCCTTACCAAAATAGTAGATAATTACCAATTAATCAAATATTTGTTGCCTTATAAGATAATGTTTAATTTTTTAAGCTATTTGGTGAATTATCTTGCAAGTAACTGGACTAGGTCAAAATTAGATAACCATAATTAATTGTTAATTGCCTTATTTGAATTGTTGATCTAGAATATTCTTCATAATGTTTTGAAAAGTTTCAAAACTTTCCCTCAAGTTTTTGAATTTAAATTTTTTGATTAAAAGTTTAATTTTGAAATATTTAAATTCTAAACCCTAATGTTTTGAAATGTTTCAAGACTTGCCCTCAAGTTTTGGAATTTAAAATTATTTGATTAAAAGTTTAATTTTTGAAATTTTAAATTCTAAAACACTAATTTTTGAAAAAAATCAAATTGCACCCTTATGGTTTTATTAAATTAATTAGGTGTATAATTAAAAGAGAGTTAATAAATCCATAGTGATATGGTTTACATTTAATTAAATTAAAAGTGTATTTTATTCAATTAGACCACCTAGTATTTTAAAAGTGTAAAATACACCCTTATAGTATATATAACATTAAAAGTCTAATATTATATATGTATAACTTAAACTACTAGTCTTGCCGTTAGTAGGCCTCATTCACGAAGTCGTTCTATAAGGGGGGTATAAGGTTATGGCCTATAAAATGGCCGTTTATTGGGTTTCCACTCTCACCCACTGCTTCCTTGATTGGTGGAGGGTCATTAGCCAATCGGGTAGGATAGGGCAAACCCTTTCCATTAAAAGTATAATGAATTATAAAGTAACTAAATATTTTTTACAAAATTACCAATCCTAGTTACTTTAGGTAAAAGTGAATTGATGCAATTCCATGAAAATAAACTTTCTACCCTTGCGAAGGCGTTAGTGGAGCGTGTGTGGTTAACCTTCACATCGAATAGGTGACTGTAATATTGTGGGCACCATGTAAGTTTGCATGGTTATTCATACCCTGTTTTGTGATCCTCGGCATCCTAATCATAAATCGAGGGGGATATCGAGATTTAAACATGCCATTGAAAAGTTCACTGAATCTCAAAGAAGCTAGATGTTTTTCACTACATTTGAAACCTAATCTCTTTTTCGTTTTTCATAGTGGAAAAATAGTGAATCGTCATTCACTTACCTTCAAATGTTCTGCAATTTGGGTTACGACATCCCTCTCCCAAGTTGTGGAGTATTGTGTTGGGTCCTAGCCTTAATATCTCATTTTGGTGATTTATTAAGGAATGAATCAATCAACTAACTTGATTTTTCTCCCGTTATGTAGATGTCTGAATCTAACCGTGGTCTTCCGAAATCCCATTGAAAAGTTTTTCCTGCTCGAAGTGCAAATCTGTTACACAATGAAGGTGAAAGATCGATCCCTGCATTGTGGACTAGCTTGGTTTCACTTCCTCCACCTCCTCCTGTTGTTCTCCTAAACCCACAAAATCGAAGAATTGAAAAATTCGAAATTACTCAAGCCCTGTTGGCAATGAAACATGAAGATGGAAAATCCGTTTGTGCTCACGTCCTAGTGATGAAATCACACATCGATAGGTTGACAATGTTGGGTGCATCTTTTCCAAAGAAGTTGGTTGTAGACTGGTTTCTTCAGTCACTCCCTAAATCATATGATTAGTTCATAAGAGAGTATTATATGATGGATCTGTTGGTTTTTGAGCATTCTAACACTCTTATGGTGTACATGCAACCCTATAAACCTTGGATCTATGTTTTCTCTATTATACATGCAAATATTAACTATTCCAAGGTTTCATCCTAACTAGCATATTATGAAGCACCTATACTACAAAGTTCTAGTTAGATGACATACCTTTTGATGTAGCTTGATGTGTTCAAGCTTTAAGAGATTAGCCCCAATAGTGTGGAAGCCTCAAATGGAATCACAAATCACCAAAACACCTTGGAAGAACTT
Source organism: Lactuca sativa (assembly GCF_002870075.4). NCBI lineage: Eukaryota > Viridiplantae > Streptophyta > Magnoliopsida > Asterales > Asteraceae > Lactuca > Lactuca sativa. The sequence goes on from NC_056624.2 coordinate 83,381,323, forward strand.
GAGAGAATATGTATGCACACTAAAATTGGCCCACTCTTATTTTCACACACTTGTGCCAATTTTGTGAGCCAAGGACCCCTTTATATATTATGGAGGATTAGGGTTACATCCATGTAAACCCTAATACCCATGACCTTTCATTTACATAGGATCCATGGGTTAAAAGCTCCATGGACTATCCATAAAAGCTTAGCCCAACCTAAATGAACTTGGCCCATTCCATATATATAAGAGTCCATATTTAATTAGTTACTTTTGATCACTTAATTAATTCTAAATTAATTCTTGATCAATACTAATTAAATAATATGATTCCATATTAATATATTAGAACTTATAATATATTAATATTAATCATAAATATACTATTCTCAAAAGACTATCCATATATATTATGTCGGTGAAGTGCAACCCAAATGGACCATGCCGGGTCGGGTCAAGTACATACCAAATATAGTTATGGACTTAGACATTAATCCAACAGTCTCCCACTAGAATAAGTCTAAGGTGGTGTTTGGTTCACAGAATGTTGTTGAAGGAATTGGAATTAGAATTGGAAAAGGAATCTGTCGGGAATTTCAATCCAATTCCATATCCTGTTTGGTTGGCAGGAAATGGAATTGGAATTAATTCTAGATTACGTTTGGTTGGCAGGAATTGGAATTTAAATCCTTGTATAATGACAAAATTGTCCTTTTTGTCTATTTTGCTTAATTTTACATTATTTTTCAACTCATTTTTAAAGATACGTTATATAAATTATAAAAATAGTAAGAAAAGAACTTTAATCATATTGACAAACAAAAACAGTCAGGATTTTATATAATTGATGCATAAACAAGACCAAAATCAAAGTACAATAGTAATTAAAGTTCAAGAAAACTTTAGAACTCAATTGTAACAGAACTCTATCTTTCCCTTGTTACTCACATAGTTACCATCAAGAAAATTTTGGGTATCCTTGTTCTTCATAACACATTTCTGCATATACGAAATCACAATCACTAAACCATTATCAAAAATGATAAAAATAGATAAAAAAAAAAAAACAGAGAACATTGATAATTTGATATAGAAACTCGTATGTGTGAAAGAATAGCTGGTTAATTAGGACTGAAGATCGAGAAACAAGCTCATTGTCAATTCCATCTAGAATCAATTCATCCTTAACGTTATTATATCTGACCACAGTCACTCCATAAAGCATGTCCACCTTCTTCACCTATTTGTAAATAAAATAGATATATTAACAAAACACATTAAAGAAAAAACAAAGATAAACTAAGTTCGTATAAGGAAAATATCTCAAAACGAAATAACATGCATCTAAACTAAAAACGAACTGTGTGCAGAAGATTAGGCAAGAAACTACATGTTTTTTTTCACATTCCTCTGAAGTAAACAATTTTAGAGCAAGATTAATTCCATAAAAATGTTATTAGCATCGATTGAAGAGAAAGAAAGGGATTTGTTTTCAAATTATCATATCAACAGGGTCACAGTTGCGATTGAAGAAAAAGAAACCCTCTAGCAATGTCATAGTAGCTGCATTTGGGGTCGACTTCAAAAGGGGTTGTTTGGTTTGAATGTAACATGTGATTAAAGAGAGAGAGGGCGATGAAGATTGAGAGAGATACACACACACATAGAGAGAGAGAGAGAGAGAGAGAAATCACTTGTGATGAAGCTCGTCGGACAATGGTTGTGACAAAGTGGAGAAGACGCGGTGCAGAAGAAAGGTTGTCTACTACACGCGAATAAGATGAATATGATAGGTTTACCTGATGAATCATGTTTAGTGAGGGAAAAATCGTAATCTGCTACTTTCCATGTTATGAAGGAATTAATTCCATTAACATGGTGAAGGAATGAACTTTCCTTCATTTGAAGGAAAATTATCTCATTTAGGATTCCTTTTCCTTTCCTTAAATACGAACCAAGCAAAGGAATTTGAGGGAATTGGAATTCTTTTCACTCAAATTCTATTCCATTCCTGCCTAACAAACAGCCCCTAAAACTATTGTTGAGTATGACTTCAAAACCTAACTGGCAATCGTAGCTCTTAAAGTCGCTGTCGAACTCTGACCTAGTCAATGACTTGTCCATTAGATAAGGGATCATATATTCCTCCATTCTAGATATCATATGGACTGAGACATAAATTATAATCATTCTCTCTGTCCATTTGTTGTTTCCCAATTTTCAATTTATGATGACTGACTGATTGAACAAATCAACTCAGTCTTGGCTTGGCCAACATATGACCGACTGTGGATGGTTTGAATAACTTAATCATTCAGGAAGAGCAACTTAGTTATTCTGGAAGTCAAAAGATGCAAAGTGAAACACAAGAATAAATGAATCAAATATGGTATCATACCCTATGAATATAAATAAACATTTTTATTTATCACCATACTGATTACTCATTATTCATTGTTTCGGTTTTATCAACTTTATACTTGAATTAAAAACACTAGTTATCCTATGCTCCAAGCATGTACACTATGTTTTTCTTAAACAATAGCTTTTCCATACACCAAGTATGCACTCTATGTTTGTCTATGATCCTTACTTTGTGAACTAGATCGATTGAACATAATTTCAATGATTCTCTTTTCACACTCCCAAATCGTTATTGGAAAAATTTAAGAATTCCAAATTCCTATCATTTATTGAAATCTGTTTATATTTTAAATTTAGATGCACTGAATCTCTTGTAATGATCATGCACAAAGTCACAAGGACTTGTCAACAAACATTACAGAGTATTCTAATGGAGATCAACTCCATGAAACAAAGTCTTATATTGCATTAAGTTTTCTAACACAAATAAATTCCACCTATGGAGATAAATCCATGTTCCCATTTTAACTACCACTTTTGAACAAGAGTTGTCTCTTTTCAGACTATGTCAATATGGTCCTTCCAATATTTAGAGTATACTTCCAATTGTCCTTGAGCAACCAATCTTTGGTAAAACCTTAGATTGTCCTCGACAATTGCTTAATCACTTTAGTCAGATCCAATTCTAAACCTTTCCCTCCTTTATGCCCCAAGGCATTTGGAAAATTTAGAAAGGATAAATATTATAGCACATGTATTCGATCTTGTACCCAAAGAAAATGAGACACGATTCATGATGTCTTACATAAAGACATGGTTATAGACCAGCCTTTTGCTACAATATTTTTATTTGCCATGTTCTACAAAATTTGACTATGAAGAGGGATGTCGTAATCATAATCGAATTTTGAGAATGCAGTATATAGAATTTCCTTAAGTTGAACCAATCCAACATGAAATTCATATATATATTCTTGACTAAAGATGATTAAAATCTCAATCTAAGCTTAAAATCTCATGCTAAGCTTTTTAGAATTGACATCAAGTATAATTTCCTATCCCTTAATTATAACAAAACAACTTTTTTCAACCCATACAGCCTCACGAATTGAAACTTTTGTTTTCTATAATTAACATTTCTAACTTGCAATACTTATCATAATTATCATGCTCCCACTAACATGATGATTATTAGCATAACACTTGTGCTCCCACTAGCTTTGATATGTATCTAGAAAACAAATGGACTTCTAGAAGTCAATACACTTTTACTTTCTTACCAAAGTTCTGATTTCTGATACTAGATTGCTTTGATAAGACTTTATCAAAATCATACACCTTATTTTAGATAACTCACAGGTGTGTATAAACAATTTCAGAACTATGAAAAGGGATGTCGTAATCATAGTCTCAATTGTTTAGACTTTTTCCATTTCTCATAAGTCCATGTTAGAGTGCCGGATAACCATGCATGCTCCACTAACGACTTTGAGAATGCAAAGATTACAATTGCTATCTTACTTAAAATCTACTTGGTGGAAGTGTTTACTCACCATCATTTTCATGAATCGGAAAAAAAAAAAAAAAAAAAAAAAAAAAAAAAAAAACCTTATGACCCTTAGATTTTATGGTGTATGTGTTCTTATCCACGTGAATTTGTCAAAACCATAATCACAAGACTAGGTTAGTGACAAATCCTAACTCATATGGATTGAACTTTTGCAATCTTAACCTCTTGCCACCTGGCAGCACAAGGGCCCGCCATTGCTTCCAAGTAGTTATGCAAACAATTGAGAACATGTAGAACTCAAATGTTCTCACCAACTTAACTGGAATTGGCACAAAAATGTCAATACAATAGGTTATAAACCTCAAGTTGTGTGCTAGTGATGAAATACAGGTTTTATTCTTGATTAGTTCTTAAAATTATATCAGGATTTGTTAGACTCCCACTGTCTTCTTGACCTATAAGACTTGCTTGCCAAATATTCAAGGAAATAGTGTGGATTCTAATCAGGACTAACACTTCACACAATTGGCCTTAGTTAGTCTTTGTTTTATCCAAAACATGACAACTTACCAATTTCAAATGTACAAGAGTAGAAAAGTTTTACTCTTACATTTAACAAGTGTTATAAACCTTCTTTAAGATATGTCGCTCAAGTTACAATCTTGGAGTATGACTCTAAGATTTGTTTTGGAACGAAGTATGACTCATCTTCTTAATTTAACCACTTCAACAATTCACGACCCCTCTTCTTAGCTATCTGAATGCACTTAGAGGATGAATTGTGATAAGGTCTCTTAATCATTAAGATGACCATATATACATGATACTAAAGTACTCTCCCATCTTTTCAGATTTGAGAAACTTTTATCCTTTTGCCTAATTTCATTCTTCTTATTCACCCTGCCATACATTTGGAGCTTTTCCAATGTCTCAGAATTATACTTAAGCTTGTAAGTATAATCATATTTACTAAACCTTAGTAAATCATGACGAATAGTCTTATCCATCTTTTGTGGTGAACTTTGGCTAGTGCACAAGAATGTGTACTTGATCCCTTAGTACTTATCTTGAGTCACATATACATGTGAACAAGGAACTAGTCTTAATTTTCCAAAATGAAACTTCTCATACATCATACTATACAACTTGTATGATTCCAAGTTTCGGTCCAATTGAAACTTGGGTGATGAGAATCTTTCCTTATTTGGTAAATTTAGACACTACCACATACGAAAGAATCAAATTCATATTTCTAATATTGCTAGAAACATACAAACATCAAGTTTTCATAAATGCCATTGCAAGGAGATATAAAGTAAAACTTTTATTTATTTATAAAAATGCAGAAAACCTTTTCCTTATACTGCAACTTGAAATGAAAACTACGTTATTAAATGTTTCCTAGCAATTTATCGTAACTCCTAAAAGTAGCTCAAGAATCCGATCTTCAACCAAGCGATTGAAATCCATTTTCGCGATCCAATTCAGCATACTCTTTTCTTTAAGTTTCCTTCCATTTGCTTGATCCTACTAAATATCAAAATGCAACCGAGTCATATTTTGTATTAAGAGTCATCAACTGGGAACTTAACAGAGTTTGATAGTGGACTTACCTGAAGCAGAGTCAAACTTTTTGATTCTTCTTTCTTTCAGGTAGCTTGGGCAGCTTCACTTCCAATTCCCCTTTTCTTCATAATGAAAACATATAGACTCTTCGGGAATGGTACAAAAGGCTATTCCAGACTTAGACTTTCTCTTTACCTTCCGTTCAACCAGGTTGACCAAGGCCGATCCCTTTCCATTGGGAAGAGAAAGCTTTTCTGGACTTCCAATGTTACCATTATCCATGTCCATGGAAGTTTGAGAAATAGACTTTCCATCCATATTTTCTTGACTATTGCACCAAATCATTTCTGATTCAGCAGCAATAAGCAAATAAGAAAGATCCATTATGGTCATGTTGTGACCTATCACATAGTAGTCTTTCTATATGACTCAGAAAGTGACTGAAAGACCTAGTCAATAGCCAACTTCATTAGGACGACGACACCCAACATTCTCAACCTGTCAATGTGTGACTTTAGTCCTAAGACATGAGTGAAAATAGGACTTCCACCTTTATCTTTCATTGTGGATAGAGATTGAGTGATCTTGAACTATTCAAGTCTTTGAGCTTGTGGGTCAGGGAGAATAATTAGAGGAGGTGGAGGAAGAGAATTATGATTTCCATGAGCCAAACTCGGGAAGTCATATTCATTAGGAAAGCTTGGTTTGCGAAGATCATTTTTGTCTAAACAAGACATCAACAATGGGA